>NC_141689.1:1397321097-1400215279 GCF_964263255.1 Lissotriton vulgaris
TTTCATATCTTTTATCACTGAATGATAAGTAAGTAAATCAGAATATTGATGAGAATACTATTTTTTTCGATTTTGATGCTGAAATAGGTCTTTTGTCACATTAGTGTCCTATAGTCAACTATTGAGGTCATCTGTGGCTTATTTTAAATTGAGAATTGCTCTTGGTTTACTACAGGGTTTTCAATAATTGCATTTATCACTGAATCTATAACTTATTTACGAAATGTGGCATTCATTCCTTTAATGTGGCATACTGTGTATAAACCACTGAAACCTAGTTGGTATATGTACTCAGTTCAACTAAGACTTTGCAGTACTGGTGGGACGTTCGTGTGACTATGGGGTTGGAGCTCGCCCTGCCTCCACTGTTTTTATCTCCTTGAATGTTATTAGATCTAAAACTGAGAGTCTCATGCACAAAACTATGCGATATTCAAGTTTCAACATGACAGCAGCTCATAGATTAGATAGAAATGGCATGATGTTTGTCAGCAATGGAAGTTTGAGTAGCCATGCAAGCGATATCCCTGCAACATATGTCACCCTGTTGGGTTCCGTCATTGCTTTGGATATAAAGCTTAACACATTTAAGCTTTCTTTCCCCGTAATTGCTCCATGTGCACCCTTAATCAAGCTGCGTTCTTGATAGTTTTGGGTGGCTCTTCTGTAAAAGAAGTATTTGCTCCAGTCTGTCTCCAGGGTATTATAATTGCTGCGCTCCCTACTAGAACCTCCAAACAAGTCTCATAAGCCAGTTGCAGATGCAACTGATGGTAGTCAAGCTCCAAGTCTTCAGGCACATCCAAATGAGGCGCTTTCTTTAATTGTTCCTGAACAATAAATTGGAAACTCTGAACACAAAAGCGACTCCGCCACCAGCATCCTCATGAATTGCCCCGTATGGGCAGCATTGTCCATTCCAATTGAGATCTTCAATATTAAATAGGTTCATTATGTGTCTCTGGCGTCAACACTCTTCCAGAACTATTTAAATTACTGAATGAGCATGACTTTCGTATTATCATCCAGGATTGAATGAAACAAAATTGATGTAATTCAAAAGGTCTACAAGAGAGAAGCTGGTGGTGTAGTCCTGCTTTGTATGTCCTGAGGGTCTCTTTACTTGGGTTTTCACCTTGGGTGTTATGCCCCACCAGCTCCTGCTGCAAAATGCTGGGAGCGATGCTTTGGGCCTGAATTTCCCTTGGCATCCTTTTAAACAGGATAGGAAATAAAGCCATTATGAAATTCCATTGCTGATAGTCATCACACCATATCTGCCTAAGAACAAGCAAATCTAGCTAGTCAGAACAGTGTCCTCTCCAAGATCGACCACAGTGATGTACTTCCCATGGGTCATCTTCCAGGACCTCTAGGATATTCGTAGTAATATGTAACAGTGGAGCTAGGGTGATCTTCAATCTCATGAATTGCTGCTATAATAAGTTTGAGGTGGAGATGCAGAATCACTAGGGTTTTGGCCAAATTCAGAGCCATAGAAGGCCTTGTAGTCGAATACCAGCGTAAGAAACGCTTACATAGTGGCAAAGCTTGCCATATACAATGAGACAAAAGTTTATTTTTTTAATTGCATATTCAAAGAAGAATAAGAATGTTATTTCCCAAAAATTAATTAAGCATAACATTTTCCATAAATTAACAATGAGCGGAACATTGAATTCACCACATTTTTTGTAATACTTCACTTTTCAGAGTATAGGATCTCATGGATTAAAGTCATCAAGGGTGAATTCGTTTTAGAATCCTGTTCAATAAGGAGATACAGAAGAAGAAAAAAGTGTTTGGGGAAAGTGTCAGTAAAAGGGAAAGCCAATACAGAAAAAAGCGAAATGTCCTCAATGTGTCTTGCCTACCTTTATAACTGTTTGGCCATTGTGCATAGATACCACTTAATCAAGCAATGAAGTACACTGAGCATAGTGAATTATAGTAGTGAAATATGAAGGTGAGGGTTTTTGTGTGCCTGCCTTCTTTTCTAAAGTGCTTCCTGGAGGTTCAAAGAAACGGATCTCTGGTTTATTTCAAGTGTAAAGGGATCAGGGTATTAGTAAATAAAGGCATATTGTATATGAAGAATGCGTTCAAGAAACAGTTTTCAAGGTTGGGAAATTAAAGAAGGCTTTTTAACCACCTGATTGATATGAGAAATATTAATATATAGATCTATTGATAGCACCCTAGTCACAGATTATTCGTTTGAAAGCCATAATTAAGCTTCATTAATACTTTGAATGTTGCTTGCATGTATTTCGGAATATCCAACATTACTCACACCTTTTATTGCTTCCTAAATCGATTTCATAATTAGATGCCCGTCAAAGTATTAATAACTTTTATATGTCTCTAGCATGCTTGCAGAATTACATCTTAAGTGCATTCGATTTACATTTTTTTTTATCTCAAGTAGAAGGTTATTTCATATCTTTTATCACTGAATGATAAGTAAGTAAATCAGAATATTGATGAGAATACTATTTTTTTCGATTTTGATGCTGAATTAGGTCTTTTGTCACATTAGTGTCCTATAGTCAACTATTGAGGTCATTTGTGGCTTATTGTAAATTGAGAATTGCTCTTGGTTTACTACAGGGTTTTCAATAATTGCATTTATCACTGAATCTATAACTTATTTACAAAATGTGGCATTCATTCCTTTGAGGTGGCATACTGTGTATAAACCACTGAAACCTAGTGGGTATATGTACTCAGTTCAACTAAGACTTTGCAGTACTGGTGGGACGTTAGTGTGACTATGGGGTTGGAGCTCGCCCTCCCTCCACTGTTTTTATCTCCTTGAATGTTATTAGATCTAAAACTGAAAGTCTGATGCACAAAACTATGCGATAATCAAGTTTCAACATGACAGCAGCTCATAGATTAGATAGAAATGGCATGATGTTTGTCAGCAATGGAAGTTTGAGTAGCCATGCAAGAGATATCCCTGCAACATATGTCACCCTGTTGGGTTCCGTCATTGCTTTAGATATAAAGCTTAACACATTTAAGCTTTCTTTCCCCGTAATTGCTCCATGTGCACCCTTAATCAAGCTGCGTTCTTGATAGTTTTGGGTGGCTCTTCTGTAAAAGAAGTATTAGCTCCAGTCTGTCTCCAGGGTATTATAATTGCTGCGCTCCCTACTAGAACCTCCAAACAAGTCTCATAAGCCAGTTGCAGATGCAACTGATGGTAGTCAAGCTCCAAGTCTTCAGGCACATCCAAATGAGGCGCTTTCTTTAACTGTTCCTGAACAATAAATTGGAAACTCTGAACACAAAAGCGACTACGCCACCAGCATCATCATGAATTGCCCCGTATGGGCAGCATTGTCCATTCCAATTGAGGGCTTCAATATTAAATAGGTTCATCATGTGTCTCTGGCGTCAACACTCTTCCATAACTATTTAAATTACTGAATGAGCATGACTTTCGTATTATCATCCAGGATTGAATGAAACAAAATTGATGTAATTTAAAAGGTCTACAAGAGAGAAGCTGGTGGTGTAGTCCTGCTTTGTATGTCCTGAGGGTCACTTTACTTGGGTTTTCACCTTGGGTGTTATGCCCCACCAGCTCCTGCTGCAAAATGCTGGGAGCGATGCTTTGGGCCTGAATTTCCCTTGGCATCCTTTTAAACAGGATAGGAAATAAAGCCATTATGAAATTCCATTGCTGATAGTCATCACACCATATCTGCCTAAGAACAAGCAAATCTAGCTAGTCAGAACAGTGTCCTCTCCAAGATCGACCACAGCGATGTACTTCCCATGGGTCATCTTCCAGGACCTCTAGGATATTCGTAGTAATATGTAACAGTGGAGCTAGGGTGATCTTCAATCTCATGAATTGCTGCTATAATAAGTTTGAGGTGGAGATGCAGAATCACTAGGGTTTTGGCCAAATTCAGAGCCATAGAAGGCCTTGTAGTCGAATACCAGCGTAAGAAACGCTTACATAGTGGCAAAGCTTGCCATATACAATGAGACAAAAGTTTATTTTTTTAATTGCATATTCAAAGAAGAATAAGAATCTTATTTCCGAAAAATTAATTAAGCATAACATTTTCCATAAATTAACAATGAGCGGAACATTGAATTCACCACATTTTTTGTAATACTTCACTTTTCAGAGTATAGGATCTCATGGATTAAAGTCATCAAGGGTGAATTCGTTTTAGAATCCTGTTCAATAAGGAGATAAAGAAGAAGAAAAAAGTGTTTGGGGAAAGTGTCAGTAAAAGGGAAAGCCAATACGGAAAAAAGCGAAATGTCCTCAATGTGTCTTGCCTACCTTATAACTGTTTGGCCATTGTGCATAGATACCACTTAATCAAGCAATGAAGTACACTGAGCATAGTGAATTATAGTAGTGAAATATGAAGGTGAGGGTTTTTGTGTGCCTGCCTTCTTTTCTAAAGTGCTTCCTGGAGGTTCAAAGAAACGGATCTCTGGTTTATTTCAAGTGTAAAGGGATCAGGGTATTAGTAAATAAAGGCATATTGTATATGAAGAATGCGTTCAAGAAACAGTTTTCAAGGTTGGGAAATTAAAGAAGGCTTTTAACCACCTGATTGATATGAGAAATATTAATATATAGATCTATTGATAGCACCCTAGTCACAGATTCTTCGTTTGAAAGCCATAATTAAGCTTCATTCATACTTTGAATGTTGCTTGCATGTATTTCGGAATATCCAACATTACTCACACCTTTTATTGCTTCCTAAATCGATTTCATAATTAGATGCCCGTCAAAGTATTAATAACTTTTATATATCTCTAGCATGCGTGCAGAATTACATCTTAAGTGCATTCGATTTACATTTTTTTATCTCAAGTAGAAGGTTATTTCATATCTTTTATCACTGAATGATAAGTAAGTAAATCAGAATATTGATGAGAATACTATTTTTTTCGATTTTGATGCTGAAATAGGTCTTTTGTCACATTAGTGTCCTATAGTCAACTATTGAGGTCATCTGTGGCTTATTTTAAATTGAGAATTGCTCTTGGTTTACTACAGGGTTTTCAATAATTGCATTTATCACTGAATCTATAACTTATGTACGAAATGTGGCATTCATTCCTTTAATGTGGCATACTGTGTATAAACCACTGAAACCTAGTTGGTATATGTACTCAGTTCAACTAAGACTTTGCAGTACTGGTGGGACGTTATTGTGACTATGGGGTTGGAGCTCGCCCTGCCTCCACTGTTTTTATCTCCTTGAATGTTATTAGATCTAAAACTGAGAGTCTCATGCACAAAACTATGCGATAATCAAGTTTCAACATGACAGCAGCTCATAGATTAGATAGAAATGGCATGATGTTTGTCAGCAATGGAAGTTTGAGTAGCCATGCAAGCGATATCCCTGCAACATATGTCACCCTGTTGGGTTCCGTCATTGCTTTGGATATAAAGCTTAACACATTTAAGCTTTCTTTCCCCGTAATTGCTCCATGTGCACCCTTAATCAAGCTGCGTTCTTGATAGTTTTGGGTGGCTCTTCTGTAAAAGAAGTATTTGCTCCAGTCTGTCTCCAGGGTATTATAATTGCTGCGCTCCCTACTAGAACCTCCAAACAAGTCTCATAAGCCAGTTGCAGATGCAACTGATGGTAGTCAAGCTCCAAGTCTTCAGGCACATCCAAATGAGGCACTTTCTTTAATTGTTCCTGAACAATAAATTGGAAACTCTGAACACAAAAGCGACTCCGCCACCAGCATCATCATGAATTGCCCCGTATGGGCAGCATTGTCCATTCCAATTGAGATCTTCAATATTAAATAGGTTCATCATGTGTCTCTGGCGTCAACACTCTTCCAGAACTATTTAAATTACTGAATGAGCATGACTTTCGTATTATCATCCAGGATTGAATGAAACAAAATTGATGTAATTCAAAAGGTCTACAAGAGAGAAGCTGGTGGTGTAGTCCTGCTTTGTATATCCTGAGGGTCTCTTTACTTGGGTTTTCACCTTGGGTGTTATGCCCCACCAGCTCCTGCTGCAAAATGCTGGGAGCGATGCTTTGGGCCTGAATTTCCCTTGGCATCCTTTTAAACAGGATAGGAAATAAAGCCATTATGAAATTCCATTGCTGATAGTCATCACACCATATCTGCCTAAGAACAAGCAAATCTAGCTAGTCAGAACAGTGTCCTCTCCAAGATCGACCACAGCGATGTACTTCCCATGGGTCATCTTCCAGGACCTCTAGGATATTCGTAGTAATATGTAACAGTGGAGCTAGGGTGATCTTCAATCTCATGAATTGCTGCTATAATAAGTTTGAGGTGGAGATGCAGAATCACTAGGGTTTTGGCCAAATTCAGAGCCATAGAAGGCCTTGTAGTCGAATACCAGCGTAAGAAACGCTTACATAGTGGCAAAGCTTGCCATATACAATGAGACAAAAGTTTATTTTTTTAATTGCATATTCAAAGAAGAATAAGAATATTATTTCCCAAAAATTAATTAAGCATAACATTTTCCATAAATTAACAATGAGCGGAACATTGAATTCACCACATTTTTTGTAATACTTCACTTTTCAGAGTATAGGATCTCATGGATTAAAGTCATCAAGGGTGAATTCGTTTTAGAATCCTGTTCAATAAGGAGATACAGAAGAAGAAAAAAGTGTTTGGGGAAAGTGTCAGTAAAAGGGAAAGCCAATACAGAAAAAAGCGAAATGTCCTCAATGTGTCTTGCCTACCTTTATAACTGTTTGGCCATTGTGCATAGATACCACTTAATCAAGCAATGAAGTACACTGAGCATAGTGAATTATAGTAGTGAAATATGAAGGTGAGGGTTTTTGTGTGCCTGCCTTCTTTTCTAAAGTGCTTCCTGGAGGTTCAAAGAAACGGATCTCTGGTTTATTTCAAGTGTAAAGGGATCAGGGTATTAGTAAATAAAGGCATATTGTATATGAAGAATGCGTTCAAGAAACAGTTTTCAAGGTTGGGAAATTAAAGAAGGCTTTTTAACCACCTGATTGATATGAGAAATATTAATATATAGATCTATTGATAGCACCCTAGTCACAGATTATTCGTTTGAAAGCCATAATTAAGCTTCATTAATACTTTGAATGTTGCTTGCATGTATTTCGGAATATCCAACATTACTCACACCTTTTATTGCTTCCTAAATCGATTTCATAATTAGATGCCCGTCAAAGTATTAATAACTTTTATATGTCTCTAGCATGCTTGCAGAATTACATCTTAAGTGCATTCGATTTACATTTTTTTTTATCTCAAGTAGAAGGTTATTTCATATCTTTTATCACTGAATGATAAGTAAGTAAATCAGAATATTGATGAGAATACAATTTTTTTCGATTTTGATGCTGAATTAGGTCTTTTGTCACATTAGTGTCCTATAGTCAACTATTGAGGTCATTTGTGGCTTATTGTAAATTGAGAATTGCTCTTGGTTTACTACAGGGTTTTCAATAATTGCATTTATCACTGAATCTATAACTTATTTACGAAATGTGGCATTCATTCCTTTGAGGTGGCATACTGTGTATAAACCACTGAAACCTAGTGGGTATATGTACTCAGTTCAACTAAGACTTTGCAGTACTGGTGGGACGTTAGTATGACTATGGGGTTGGAGCTCGCCCTCCCTCCACTGTTTTTATCTCCTTGAATGTTATTAGATCTAAAACTGAAAGTCTGATGCACAAAACTATGCGATAATCAAGTTTCAACATGACAGCAGCTCATAGATTAGATAGAAATGGCATGATGTTTGTCAGCAATGGAAGTTTGAGTAGCCATGCAAGAGATATCCCTGCAACATATGTCACCCTGTTGGGTTCCGTCATTGCTTTAGATATAAAGCTTAACACATTTAAGCTTTCTTTCCCCGTAATTGCTCCATGTGCACCCTTAATCAAGCTGCGTTCTTGATAGTTTTGGGTGGCTCTTCTGTAAAAGAAGTATTAGCTCCAGTCTGTCTCCAGGGTATTATAATTGCTGCGCTCCCTACTAGAACCTCCAAACAAGTCTCATAAGCCAGTTGCAGATGCAACTGATGGTAGTCAAGCTCCAAGTCTTCAGGCACATCCAAATGAGGCGCTTTCTTTAATTGTTCCTGAACAATAAATTGGAAACTCTGAACACAAAAGCGACTCCGCCACCAGCATCATCATGAATTGCCCCGTATGAGCAGCATTGTCCATTCCAATTGAGGTCTTCAATATTAAATAGGTTCATCATGTGTCTCTGGCGTCAACACTCATCCATAACTATTTAAATTACTGAATGAGCATGACTTTCGTATTATCATCCAGGATTGAATGAAACAAAATTGATGTAATTCAAAAGGTCTACAAGAGAGAAGCTGGTGGTGTAGTCCTGCTTTGTATGTCCTGAGGGTCTCTTTACTTGGGTTTTCTCCTTGGGTGTTATGCCCCACCAGCTCCTGCTGCAAAATGCTGGGAGCGATGCTTTGGGCCTGAATTTCCCTTGGCATCCTTTTAAACAGGATAGGAAATAAAGCCATTATGAAATTCCATTGCTGATAGTCATCACACCATATCTGCCTAAGAACAAGCAAATCTAGCTAGTCAGAACAGTGTCCTCTCCAAGATCGACCACAGCGATGTACTTCCCATGGGTCATCTTCCAGGACCTCTAGGATATTCGTAGTAATATGTAACAGTGGAGCTAGGGTGATCTTCAATCTCATGAATTGCTGCTATAATAAGTTTGAGGTGGAGATGCAGAATCACTAGGGTTTTGGCCAAATTCAGAGCCATAGAAGGCCTTGTAGTCGAATACCAGCGTAAGAAACGCTTACATAGTGGCAAAGCTTGCCATATACAATGAGACAAAAGTTTATTTTTTTAATTGCATATTCAAAGAAGAATAAGAATCTTATTTCCGAAAAATTAATTAAGCATAACATTTTCCATAAATTAACAATGAGCGGAACATTGAATTCACCACATTTTTTGTAATACTTCACTTTTCAGAGTATAGGATCTCATGGATTAAAGTCATCAAGGGTGAATTCGTTTTAGAATCCTGTTCAATAAGGAGATAAAGAAGAAGAAAAAAGTGTTTGGGGAAAGTGTCAGTAAAAGGGAAAGCCAATACAGAAAAAAGCGAAATGTCCTCAATGTGTCTTGCCTACCTTTATAACTGTTTGGCCATTGTGCATAGATACCACTTAATCAAGCAATGAAGTACACTGAGCATAGTGAATTATAGTAGTGAAATATGAAGGTGAGGGTTTTTGTGTGCCTGCCTTCTTTTCTAAAGTGCTTCCTGGAGGTTCAAAGAAACAGATCTCTGGTTTATTTCAAGTGTAAAGGGATCAGGGTATTAGTAAATAAAGGCATATTGTATATGAAGAATGCGTTCAAGAAACAGTTTTCAAGGTTGGGAAATTAAAGAAGGCTTTTTAACCACCTGATTGATATGAGAAATATTAATATATAGATCTATTGATAGCACCCTAGTCACAGATTATTCGTTTGAAAGCCATAATTAAGCTTCATTAATACTTTGAATGTTGCTTGCATGTATTTCGGAATATCCAACATTACTCACACCTTTTATTGCTTCCTAAATCGATTTCATAATTAGATGCCCGTCAAAGTATTAATAACTTTTATATGTCTCTAGCATGCTTGCAGAATTACATCTTAAGTGCATTCGATTTCCATTTTTTTTTATCTCAAGTAGAAGGTTATTTCATATCTTTTATCACTGAATGATAAGTAAGTAAATCAGAATATTGATGAGAATACAATTTTTTTCGATTTTGATGCTGAATTAGGTCTTTTGTCACATTAGTGTCCTATAGTCAACTATTGAGGTCATTTGTGGCTTATTTTAAATTGAGAATTGCTCTTGGTTTACTACAGGGTTTTCAATAATTGCATTTATCACTGAATCTATAACTTATTTACGAAATGTGGCATTCATTCCTTTGAGGTGGCATACTGTGTATAAACCACTGAAACCTAGTGGGTATATGTACTCAGTTCAACTAAGACTTTGCAGGACTGGTGGGACGTTAGTGTGACTATGGGGTTGGAGCTCGCCCTCCCTCCACTGTTTTTATCTCCTTGAATGTTATTAGATCTAAAACTGAAAGTCTGATGCACAAAACTATGCGATAATCAAGTTTCAACATGACAGCAGCTCATAGATTAGATAGAAATGGCATGATGTTTGTCAGCAATGGAAGTTTGAGTAGCCATGCAAGTGATATCCCTGCAACATATGTCACCCTGTTGGGTTCCGTCATTGCTTTGGATATAAAGCTTGACACATTTAAGCTTTCTTTCCCCGTAATTGCTCCATGTGCACCCTTAATCAAGCTGCGTTCTTGATAGTTTTGGGTGGCTCTTCT
This sequence comes from Lissotriton vulgaris, assembly GCF_964263255.1. Taxonomy (NCBI): domain Eukaryota; kingdom Metazoa; phylum Chordata; class Amphibia; order Caudata; family Salamandridae; genus Lissotriton; species Lissotriton vulgaris. The sequence continues at coordinate 1,397,331,500 of NC_141689.1, forward strand.
GTAAAAGAAGTATTTGCTCCAGTCTGTCTCCAGGGTATTATAATTGCTGCGCTCCCTACTAGAACCTCCAAACAAGTCTCATAAGCCAGTTGCAGATGCAACTGATGGTAGTCAAGCTCCAAGTCTTCAGGCACATCCAAATGAGGCGCTTTCTTTAATTGTTCCTGAACAATAAATTGGAAACTCTGAACACAAAAGCGACTCCGCCACCAGCATCATCATGAATTGCCCCGTATGAGCAGCATTGTCCATTCCAATTGAGGTCTTCAATATTAAATAGGTTCATCATGTGTCTCTGGCGTCAACACTCTTCCAGAACTATTTAAATTACTGAATGAGCATGACTTTCGTATTATCATCCAGGATTGAATGAAACAAAATTGATGTAATTCAAAAGGTCTACAAGAGAGAAGCTGGTGGTGTAGTCCTGCTTTGTATGTCCTGAGGGTCTCTTTACTTGGGTTTTCACCTTGGGTGTTATGCCCCACCAGCTCCTGCTGCAAAATGCTGGGAGCGATGCTTTGGGCCTGAATTTCCCTTGGCATCCTTTTAAACAGGATAGGAAATAAAGCCATTATGAAATTCCATTGCTGATAGTCATCACACCATCTCTGCCTAAGAACAAGCAAATCTAGCTAGTCAGAACAGTGTACTCTCCAAGATCGACCAGAGCGATGTACTTCCCATGGGTCATCTTCCAGGACCTCTAGGATATTCGTAGTAATATGTAACAGTGGAGCTAGGGTGATCTTCAATCTCATGAATTGCTGCTATAATAAGTTTGAGGTGGAGATGCAGAATCACTAGGGTTTTGGCCAAATTCAGAGCCATAGAAGGCCTTGTAGTCGAATACCAGCGTAAGAAACGCTTACATAGTGGCAAAGCTTGCCATATACAATGAGACAAAAGTTTATTTTTTTAATTGCATATTCAAAGAAGAATAAGAATCTTATTTCCCAAAAATTAATTAAGCTTAACATTTTCCATAAATTAACAATGAGCGGAACATTGAATTCACCACATTTTTTGTAATACTTCACTTTTCAGAGTATAGGATCTCATGGATTAAAGTCATCAAGGGTGAATTTGTTTTAGAATCCTGTTCAATAAGGAGATAAAGAAGAAAAAAAAAGTGTTTGGGGAAAGTGTCAGTAAAAGGGAAAGCCAATACAGAAAAAAGCGAAATGTCCTCAATGTGTCTTGCCTACCTTTATAACTGTTTGGCCATTGTGCATAGATACCACTTAATCAAGCAATGAAGTACACTGAGCATAGTGAATTATAGTAGTGAAATATGAAGGTGAGGGTTTTTGTGTGCCTGCCTTCTTTTCTAAAGTGCTTCCTGGAGGTTCAAAGAAACGGATCTCTGGTTTATTTCAAGTGTAAAGGGATCAGGGTATTAGTAAATAAAGGCATATTGTATATGAAGAATGCGTTCAAGAAACAGTTTTTAAGGTTGGGAAATTAAAGAAGGCTTTTTAACCACCTGATTGATATGAGAAATATTAATATATAGATCTATTGATAGCACCCTAGTCACAGATTCTTCGTTTGAAAGCCATAATTAAGCTTCATTCATACTTTGAATGTTGCTTGCATGTATTTCGGAATATCCAACATTACTCACACCTTTTATTGCTTCCTAAATCGATTTCATAATTAGATGCCCGTCAAAGTATTAATAACTTTTATATATCTCTAGCATGCGTGCAGAATTACATCTTAAGTGCATTCGATTTACATTTTTTTATCTCAAGTAGAAGGTTATTTCATATCTTTTATCACTGAATGATAAGTAAGTAAATCAGAATATTGATGAGAATACTATTTTTTTCGATTTTGATGCTGAAATAGGTCTTTTGTCACATTAGTGTCCTATAGTCAACTATTGAGGTCATCTGTGGCTTATTTTAAATTGAGAATTGCTCTTGGTTTACTACAGGGTTTTCAATAATTGCATTTATCACTGAATCTATAACTTATTTACGAAATGTGGCATTCATTCCTTTGAGGTGGCATACTGTGTATAAACCACTGAAACCTAGTTGGTATATGTACTCAGTTCAACTAAGACTTTGCAGTACTGGTGGGACGTTAGTGTGACTATGGGGTTGGAGCTCGCCCTGCCTCCACTGTTTTTATCTCCTTGAATGTTATTAGATCTAAAACTGAGAGTCTGATGCACAAAACTATGCGATAATCAAGTTTCAACATGACCGGCTCATAGATTAGATAGAAATGGCATGATGTTTGTCAGCAATGGAAGTTTGAGTAGCCATGCAAGTGATATCCCTGCAACATATGTCACCCTGTTGGGTTCCGTCATTGCTTTGGATATAAAGCTTAACACATTTAAGCTTTCTTTCCCCGTAATTGCTCCATGTGCACCCTTAATCAAGCTGCGTTCTTGATAGTTTTGGGTGGCTCTTCTGTAAAAGAAGTATTTGCTCCAGTCTGTCTCCAGGGTATTATAATTGCTGCGCTCCCTACTAGAACCTCCAAACAAGTCTCATAAGCCAGTTGCAGATGCAACTGATGGTAGTCAAGCTCCAAGTCTTCAGGCACATCCAAATGAGGTGCTTTCTTTAATTGTTCCTGAACAATAAATAGGAAACTCTGAACACAAAAGCGACTCCGCCACCAGCATCATCATGAATTGCCCCGTATGAGCAGCATTGTCCATTCCAATTGAGGTCTTCAATATTAAATAGGTTCATCATGTGTCTCTGGCGTCAACACTCTTCCAGAACTATTTAAATTACTGAATGAGCATGACTTTCGTATTATCATCCAGGATTGAATGAAACAAAATTGATGTAATTCAAAAGGTCTACAAGAGAGAAGCTGGTGGTGTAGTCCTGCTTTGTATGTCCTGAGGGTCTCTTTACTTGGGTTTTCACCTTGGGTGTTATGCCCCACCAGCTCCTGCTGCAAAATGCTGGGAGCGATGCTTTGGGCCTGAATTTCCCTTGGCATCCTTTTAAACAGGATAGGAAATAAAGCCATTATGAAATTCCATTGCTGATAGTCATCACTCCATATCTGCCTAAGAACAAGCAAATCTAGCTAGTCAGAACAGTGTCCTCTCCAAGATCGACCACAGCGATGTACTTCCCATGGGTCATCTTCCAGGACCTCTAGGATATTCGTAGTAATATGTAACAGTGGACCTAGGGTGATCTTCAATCTCATGAATTGCTGCTATAATAAGTTTGAGGTGGAGATGCAGAATCACTAGGGTTTTGGCCAAATTCAGAGCCATAGAAGGCCTTGTAGTCGAATACCAGCGTAAGAAACGCTTACATAGTGGCAAAGCTTGCCATATACAATGAGACAAAAGTTTATTTTTTTAATTGCATATTCAAAGAAGAATAAGAATCTTATTTCCCAAAAATTAATTAAGCTTAACATTTTCCATAAATTAACAATGAGCGGAACATTGAATTCACCACATTTTTTGTAATACTTCACTTTTCAGAGTATAGGATCTCATGGATTAAAGGTATCAAGGGTGAATTCGTTTTAGAATCCTGTTCAATAAGGAGATAAAGAAGAAGAAAAAAGTGTTTGGGGAAAGTGTCAGTAAAAGGGAAAGCCAATACAGAAAAAAGCGAAATGTCCTCAATGTGTCTTGCCTACCTTTATAACTGTTTGGCCATTGTGCATAGATACCACTTAATCAAGCAATGAAGTACACTGAGCATAGTGAATTATAGTAGTGAAATATGAAGGTGAGGGTTTTTGTGTGCCTGCCTTCTTTTCTAAAGTGCTTCCTGGAGGTTCAAAGAAACGGATCTCTGGTTTATTTCAAGTGTAAAGGGATCAGGGTATTAGTAAATAAAGGCATATTGTATATGAAGAATGCGTTCAAGAAACAGTTTTCAAGGTTGGGAAATTAAAGAAGGCTGTTTAACCACCTGATTGATATGAGAAATATTAATATATAGATCTATTGATAGCACCCTAGTCACAGATTCTTCGTTTGAAAGCCATAATTAAGCTTCATTCATACTTTGAATGTTGCTTGCATGTATTTCGGAATATCCAACATTACTCACACCTTATATTGCTTCCTAAATCGATTTCATAATTAGATGCCCGTCAAAGTATTAATAACTTTTATATATCTCTAGCATGCGTGCAGAATTACATCTTAAGTGCATTCGATTTACATTTTTTTATCTCAAGTAGAAGGTTATTTCATATCTTTTATCACTGAATGATAAGTAAGTAAATCAGAATATTAATGAGAATACTATTTTTTTCGATTTTGATGCTGAAATATGTCTTTTGTCACATTAGTGTCCTATAGTCAACTATTGAGGTCATCTGTGGCTTATTTTAAATTGAGAATTGCTCTTGGTTTACTACAGGGTTTTCAATAATTGCATTTGTCACTGAATCTATAACTTATTTACGAAATGTGGCATTCATTCCTTTGAGGTGGCATACTGTGTATAAACCACTGAAACCTAGTTGGTATATGTACTCAGTTCAACTAAGACTTTGCAGTACTGGTGGGACGTTAGTGTGACTATGGGGTTGGAGCTCGCCCTGCCTCCACTGTTTTTATCTCCTTGAATGTTATTAGATCTAAAACTGAGAGTCTGATGCACAAAACTATGCGATAATCAAGTTTCAACATGACAGCAGCTCATAGATTAGATAGAAATGGCATGATGTTTGTCAGCAATGGAAGTTTGAGTAGCCATGCAAGCGATATCCCTGCAACATATGTCACCCTGTTGGGTTCCGTCATTGCTTTGGATATAAAGCTTAACACATTTAAGCTTTCTTTCCCCGTAATTGCTCCATGTGCACCCTTAATCAAGCTGCGTTCTTGATAGTTTTGGGTGGCTCTTCTGTAAAAGAAGTATTTGCTCCAGTCTGTCTCCAGGGTATTATAATTGCTGCGCTCCCTACTAGAACCTCCAAACAAGTCTCATAAGCCAGTTGCAGATGCAACTGATGGTAGTCCAGCTCCAAGTCTTCAGGCACATCCAAATGAGGCGCTTTTTTTAATTGTTCCTGAACAATAAATTGGAAACTCTGAACACAAAAGCGACTCCGCCACCAGCATCATCATGAATTGCCCCGTATGGGCAGCATTGTCCATTCCAATTGAGGTCTTCAATATTAAATAGGTTCATCATGTGTCTCTGGCGTCAACACTCTTCCATAACTATTTAAATTACTGAATGAGCATGACTTTCGTATTATCATCCAGGATTGAATGAAACAAAATTGATGTAATTCAAAAGGTCTACAAGAGAGAAGCTGGTGGTGTAGTCCTGCTTTGTATGTCCTGAGGGTCTCTTTACTTGGGTTTTCACCTTGGGTGTTATGCCCCACCAGCTCCTGCTGCAAAATGCTGGGAGCGATGCTTTGGGCCTGAATTTCCCTTGGCATCCTTTTAAACAGGATAGGAAATAAAGCCATTATGAAATTCCATTGCTGATAGTCATCACACCATATCTGCCTAAGAACAAGCAAATCTAGCTAGTCAGAACAGTGTCCTCTCCAAGATCGACCACAGCGATGTACTTCCCATGGGTCATCTTCCAGGACCTCTAGGATATTCGTAGTAATATGTAACAGTGGAGCTAGGGTGATCTTCAATCTCATGAATTGCTGCTATAATAAGTTTGAGGTGGAGATGCAGAATCACTAGGGTTTTGGCCAAATTCAGAGCCATAGAAGGCCTTGTAGTCGAATACCAGCGTAAGCAACGCTTACATAGTGGCAAAGCTTGCCATATACAATGAGACAAAAGTTTATTTTTTTAATTGCATATTCAAAGAAGAATAAGAATCTTATTTCCGAAAAATTAATTAAGCATAACATTTTCCATAAATTAACAATGAGCGGAACATTGAATTCACCACATTTTTTGTAATACTTCACTTTTCAGAGTATAGGATCTCATGGATTAAAGTCATCAAGGGTGAATTCGTTTTAGAATCCTGTTCAATAAGGAGATAAAGAAGAAGAAAAAAGTGTTTGGGGAAAGTGTCAGTAAAAGGGAAAGCCAATACGGAAAAAAGCGAAATGTCCTCAATGTGTCTTGCCTACCTTATAACTGTTTGGCCATTGTGCATAGATACCACTTAATCAAGCAATGAAGTACACTGAGCATAGTGAATTATAGTAGTGAAATATGAAGGTGAGGGTTTTTGTGTGCCTGCCTTCTTTTCTAAAGTGCTTCCTGGAGGTTCAAAGAAACGGATCTCTGGTTTATTTCAAGTGTAAAGGGATTAGGGTATTAGTAAATAAAGGCATATTGTATATGAAGAATGCGTTCAAGAAACAGTTTTCAAGGTTGGGAAATTAAAGAAGGCTTTTAACCACCTGATTGATATGAGAAATATTAATATATAGATCTATTGATAGCACCCTAGTCACAGATTCTTCGTTTGAAAGCCATAATTAAGCTTCATTCATACTTTGCATGTTGCTTGCATGTATTTCGGAATATCCAACATTACTCACACCTTTTATTGCTTCCTAAATCGATTTCATAATTAGATGCCCGTCAAAGTATTAATAACTTTTATATATCTCTAGCATGCGTGCAGAATTACATCTTAAGTGCATTCGATTTACATTTTTTTATCTCAAGTAGAAGGTTATTTCATATCTTTTATCACTGAATGATAAGTAAGTAAATCAGAATATTGATGAGAATACTACTTTTTTTCGATTTTGATGCTGAAATAGGTCGTTTGTCACATTAGTGTCCTATAGTCAACTATTGAGGTCATCTGTGGCTTATTTTAAATTGAGAATTGCTCTTGGTTTACTACAGGGTTTTCAATAATTGCATTTATCACTGAATTTATAACTTATTTACGAAATGTGGCATTCATTCCTTTAATGTGGCATACTGTGTATAAACCACTGAAACCTAGTTGGTATATGTACTCAGTTCAACTAAGACTTTGCAGTACTGGTGGGACGTTAGTGTGACTATGGGGTTGGAGCTCGCCCTGCCTCCACTGTTTTTATCTCCTTGAATGTTATTAGATCTAAAACTGAGAGTCTGATGCACAAAACTATGCGATAATCAAGTTTAAACATGACAGCAGCTCATAGATTAGATAGAAATGGCATGATGTTTGTCAGCAATGGAAGTTTGAGTAGCCATGCAAGAGATATCCCTGCAACATATGTCACCCTGTTGGGTTCCGTCATTGCTTTGGATATAAAGCTTAACACATTTAAGCTTTCTTTCCCCGTAATTGCTCCATGTGCACCCTTAATCAAGCTGCGTTCTTGATAGTTTTGGGTGGCTCTTCTGTAAAAGAAGTATTTGCTCCAGTCTGTCTCCAGGGTATTATAATTGCTGCACTCCCTACTAGAACCTCCAAACAAGTCTCATAAGCCAGTTGCAGATGCAACTGATGGTAGTCAAGCTCCAAGTCTTCAGGCACATCCAAATGAGGCGCTTTCTTTAATTGTTCCTGAACAATAAATTGGAAACTCTGAACACAAAAGCGACTCCGCCACCAGCATCATCATGAATTGCCCCGTATGGGCAGCATTGTCCATTCCAATTGAGATCTTCAATATTAAATAGGTTCATCATGTGTCTCTGGCGTCAACACTCTTCCAGAACTATTTAAATTACTGAATGAGCATGACTTTCGTATTATCATCCAGGATTGAATGAAACAAAATTGATGTAATTCAAAAGGTCTACAAGAGAGAAGCTGGTGGTGTAGTCCTGCTTTGTATGTCCTGAGGGTCTCTTTACTTGGGTTTTCACCTTGGGTGTTATGCCCCACCAGCTCCTGCTGCAAAATGCTGGGAGCGATGCTTTGGGCCTGAATTTCCCTTGGCATCCTTTTAAACAGGATAGGAAATAAAGCCATTATGAAATTCCATTCCTGATAGTCATCACACCATATCTGCCTAAGAACAAGCAAATCTAGCTAGTCAGAACAGTGTCCTCTCCAAGATCGACCACAGCGATGTACTTCCCATGGGTCATCTTCCAGGACCTCTAGGATATTCGTAGTAATATGTAACAGTGGAGCTAGGGTGATCTTCAATCTCATGAATTGCTGCTATAATAAGTTTGAGGTGGAGATGCAGAATCACTAGGGTCTTGGCCAAATTCAGAGCCATAGAAGGCCTTGTAGTCGAATACCAGCGTAAGAAACGCTTACATAGTGGCAAAGCTTGCCATATACAATGAGACAAAAGTTAATTTTTTTAATTGCATATTCAAAGAAGAATAAGAATGTTATTTCCCAAAAATTAATTAAGCATAACATTTTCCATAAATTAACAATGAGCGGAACATTGAATTCACCACATTTTTTGTAATACTTCACTTTTCAGAGTATAGGATCTCATGGATTAAAGTCATCAAGGGTGAATTCGTTTTAGAATCCTGTTCAATAAGGAGATACAGAAGAAGAAAAAAGTGTTTGGGGAAAGTGTCAGTAAAAGGGAAAGCCAATACAGAAAAAAGCGAAATGTCCTCAATGTGTCTTGCCTACCTTTATAACTGTTTGGCCATTGTGCATAGATACCACTTAATCAAGCAATGAAGTACACTGAGCATAGTGAATTATAGTAGTGAAATATGAAGGTGAGGGTTTTTGTGTGCCTGCCTTCTTTTCTAAAGTGCTTCCTGGAGGTTCAAAGAAACGGATCTCTGGTTTATTTCAAGTGTAAAGGGATCAGGGTATTAGTAAATAAAGGCATATTGTATATGAAGAATGCGTTCAAGAAACAGTTTTCAAGGTTGGGAAATTAAAGAAGGCTTTTAAACCACCTGATTGATATGAGAAATATTAATATATAGATCTATTGATAGCACCCTAGTCACAGATTATTCGTTTGAAAGCCATAATTAAGCTTCATTAATACTTTGAATGTTGCTTGCATGTATTTCGGAATATCCAACATTACTCACACCTTTTATTGCTTCCTAAATCGATTTCATAATTAGATGCCCGTCAAAGTATTAATAACTTTTATATGTCTCTAGCATGCTTGCAGAATTACATCTTAAGTGCATTCGATTTCCATTTTTTTTTATCTCAAGTAGAAGGTTATTTCATATCTTTTATCACTGAATGATAAGTAAGTAAATCAGAATATTGATGAGAATACAATTTTTTTCGATTTTGATGCTGAATTAGGTCTTTTGTCACATTAGTGTCCTATAGTCAACTATTGAGGTCATTTGTGGCTTATTTTAAATTGAGAATTGCTCTTGGTTTACTACAGGGTTTTCAATAATTGCATTTATCACTGAATCTATAACTTATTTACGAAATGTGGCATTCATTCCTTTGAGGTGGCATACTGTGTATAAACCACCGAAACCTAGTGGGTATATGTACTCAGTTCAACTAAGACTTTGCAGGACTGGTGGGACGTTAGTGTGACTATGGGGTTGGAGCTCGCCCTCCCTCCACTGTTTTTATCTCCTTGAATGTTATTAGATCTAAAACTGAAAGTCTGATGCACAAAACTATGCGATAATCAAGTTTCAACATGACAGCAGCTCATAGATTAGATAGAAATGGCATGATGTTTGTCAGCAATGGAAGTTTGAGTAGCCATGCAAGCGATATCCCTGCAACATATGTCACCCTGTTGGGTTCCGTCATTGCTTTGGATATAAAGCTTGACACATTTAAGCTTTCTTTCCCCGTAATTGCTCCATGTGCACCCTTAATCAAGCTGCGTTCTTGATAGTTTTGGGTGGCTCTTCTGTAAAAGAAGTATTTGCTCCAGTCTGTCTCCAGGGTATTATAATTGCTGCGCTCCCTACTAGAACCTCCAAACAAGTCTCATAAGCCAGTTGCAGATGCAACTGATGGTAGTCAAGCTCCAAGTCTTCAGGCACATCCAAATGAGGCGCTTTCTTTAATTGTTCCTGAACAATAAATTGGAAACTCTGAACACAAAAGCGACTCCGCCACCAGCATCATCATGAATTGCCCCGTATGAGCAGCATTGTCCATTCCAATTGAGGTCTTCAATATTAAATAGGTTCATCATGTGTCTCTGGCGTCAACACTCTTCCAGAACTATTTAAATTACTGAATGAGCATGACTTTCGTATTATCATCCAGGATTGAATGAAACAAAATTGATGTAATTCAAAAGGTCTACAAGAGAGAAGCTGGTGGTGTAGTCCTGCTTTGTATGTCCTGAGGGTCTCTTTACTTGGGTTTTCACCTTGGGTGTTATGCCCCACCAGCTCCTGCTGCAAAATGCTGGGAGCGATGCTTTGGGCCTGAATTTCCCTTGGCATCCTTTTAAACAGGATAGGAAATAAAGCCATTATGAAATTCCATTGCTGATAGTCATCACACCATCTCTGCCTAAGAACAAGCAAATCTAGCTAGTCAGAACAGTGTACTCTCCAAGATCGACCACAGCGATGTACTTCCCATGGGTCATCTTCCAGGACCTCTAGGATATTCGTAGTAATATGTAACAGTGGAGCTAGGGTGATCTTCAATCTCATGAATTGCTGCTATAATAAGTTTGAGGTGGAGATGCAGAATCACTAGGGTTTTGGCCAAATTCAGAGCCATAGAAGGCCTTGTAGTCGAATACCAGCGTAAGAAACGCTTACATAGTGGCAAAGCTTGCCATATACAATGAGACAAAAGTTTATTTTTTTAATTGCATATTCAAAGAAGAATAAGAATCTTATTTCCCAAAAATTAATTAAGCTTAACATTTTCCATAAATTAACAATGAGCGGAACATTGAATTCACCACATTTTTTGTAATACTTCACTTTTCAGAGTATAGGATCTCATGGATTAAAGTCATCAAGGGTGAATTTGTTTTAGAATCCTGTTCAATAAGGAGATAAAGAAGAAAAAAAAAGTGTTTGGGGAAAGTGTCAGTAAAAGGGAAAGCCAATACAGAAAAAAGCGAAATGTCCTCAATGTGTCTTGCCTACCTTTATAACTGTTTGGCCATTGTGCATAGATACCACTTAATCAAGCAATGAAGTACACTGAGCATAGTGAATTATAGTAGTGAAATATGAAGGTGAGGGTTTTTGTGTGCCTGCCTTCTTTTCTAAAGTGCTTCCTGGAGGTTCAAAGAAACGGATCTCTGGTTTATTTCAAGTGTAAAGGGATCAGGGTATTAGTAAATAAAGGCATATTGTATATGAAGAATGCGTTCAAGAAACAGTTTTCAAGGTTGGGAAATTAAAGAAGGCTTTTTAACCACCTGATTGATATGAGAAATATTAATATATAGATCTATTGATAGCACCCTAGTCACAGATTCTTCGTTTGAAAGCCATAATTAAGCTTCATTCATACTTTGAATGTTGCTTGCATGTATTTCGGAATATCCAACATTACTCACACCTTTTATTGCTTCCTAAATCGATTTCATAATTAGATGCCCGTCAAAGTATTAATAACTTTTATATATCTCTAGCATGCGTGCAGAATTACATCTTAAGTGCATTCGATTTACATTTTTTTATCTCAAGTAGAAGGTTATTTCATATCTTTTATCACTGAATGATAAGTAAGTAAATCAGAATATTGATGAGAATACTATTTTTTTCGATTTTGATGCTGAAATAGGTCTTTTGTCACATTAGTGTCCTATAGTCAACTATTGAGGTCATCTGTGGCTTATTTTAAATTGAGAATTGCTCTTGGTTTACTACAGGGTTTTCAATAATTGCATTTATCACTGAATCTATAACTTATTTACGAAATGTGGCATTCATTCCTTTGAGGTGGCATACTGTGTATAAACCATTGAAACCTAGTTGGTATATGTACTCAGTTCAACTAAGACTTTGCAGTACTGGTGGGACGTTAGTGTGACTATGGGGTTGGAGCTCGCCCTGCCTCCACTGTTTTTATCTCCTTGAATGTTATTAGATCTAAAACTGAGAGTCTGATGCACAAAACTATGCGATAATCAAGTTTCAACATGACCGGCTCATAGATTAGATAGAAATGGCATGATGTTTGTCAGCAATGGAAGTTTGAGTAGCCATGCAAGCGATATCCCTGCAACATATGTCACCCTGTTGGGTTCCGTCATTGCTTTGGATATAAAGCTTAACACATTTAAGCTTTCTTTCCCCGTAATTGCTCCATGTGCACCCTTAATCAAGCTGCGTTCTTGATAGTTTTGGGTGGCTCTTCTGTAAAAGAAGTATTTGCTCCAGTCTGTCTCCAGGGTATTATAATTGCTGCGCTCCCTACTAGAACCTCCAAACAAGTCTCATAAGCCAGTTGCAGATGCAACTGATGGTAGTCAAGCTCCAAGTCTTCAGGCACATCCAAATGAGGTGCTTTCTTTAATTGTTCCTGAACAATAAATAGGAAACTCTGAACACAAAAGCGACTCCGCCACCAGCATCATCATGAATTGCCCCGTATGAGCAGCATTGTCCATTCCAATTGAGGTCTTCAATATTAAATAGGTTCATCATGTGTCTCTGGCGTCAACACTCTTCCAGAACTATTTAAATTACTGAATGAGCATGACTTTCGTATTATCATCCAGGATTGAATGAAACAAAATTGATGTAATTCAAAAGGTCTACAAGAGAGAAGCTGGTGGTGTAGTCCTGCTTTGTATGTCCTGAGGGTCTCTTTACTTGGGTTTTCACCTTGGGTGTTATGCCCCACCAGCTCCTGCTGCAAAATGCTGGGAGCGATGCTTTGGGCCTGAATTTCCCTTGGCATCCTTTTAAACAGGATAGGAAATAAAGCCATTATGAAATTCCATTGCTGATAGTCATCACTCCATATCTGCCTAAGAACAAGCAAATCTAGCTAGTCAGAACAGTGTCCTCTCCAAGATCGACCACAGCGATGTACTTCCCATGGGTCATCTTCCAGGACCTCTAGGATATTCGTAGTAATATGTAACAGTGGACCTAGGGTGATCTTCAATCTCATGAATTGCTGCTATAATAAGTTTGAGGTGGAGATGCAGAATCACTAGGGTTTTGGCCAAATTCAGAGCCATAGAAGGCCTTGTAGTCGAATACCAGCATAAGAAACGCTTACATAGTGGCAAAGCTTGCCATATACAATGAGACAAAAGTTTATTTTTTTAATTGCATATTCAAAGAAGAATAAGAATCTTATTTCCCAAAAATTAATTAAGCTTAACATTTTCCATAAATTAACAATGAGCGGAACATTGAATTCACCACATTTTTTGTAATACTTCACTTTTCAGAGTATAGGATCTCATGGATTAAAGGTATCAAGGGTGAATTCGTTTTAGAATCCTGTTCAATAAGGAGATAAAGAAGAAGAAAAAAGTGTTTGGGGAAAGTGTCAGTAAAAGGGAAAGCCAATACAGAAAAAAGCGAAATGTCCTCAATGTGTCTTGCCTACCTTTATAACTGTTTGGCCATTGTGCATAGATACCACTTAATCAAGCAATGAAGTACACTGAGCATAGTGAATTATAGTAGTGAAATATGAAGGTGAGGGTTTTTGTGTGCCTGCCTTCTTTTCTAAAGTGCTTCCTGGAGGTTCAAAGAAACGGATCTCTGGTTTATTTCAAGTGTAAAGGGATCAGGGTATTAGTAAATAAAGGCATATTGTATATGAAGAATGCGTTCAAGAAACAGTTTTCAAGGTTGGGAAATTAAAGAAGGCTGTTTAACCACCTGATTGATATGAGAAATATTAATATATAGATCTATTGATAGCACCCTAGTCACAGATTCTTCGTTTGAAAGCCATAATTAAGCTTCATTCATACTTTGAATGTTGCTTGCATGTATTTCGGAATATCCAACATTACTCACACCTTATATTGCTTCCTAAATCGATTTCATAATTAGATGCCCGTCAAAGTATTAATAACTTTTATATATCTCTAGCATGCGTGCAGAATTACATCTTAAGTGCATTCGATTTACATTTTTTTATCTCAAGTAGAAGGTTATTTCATATCTTTTATCACTGAATGATAAGTAAGTAAATCAGAATATTAATGAGAATACTATTTTTTTCGATTTTGATGCTGAAATATGTCTTTTGTCACATTAGTGTCCTATAGTCAACTATTGAGGTCATCTGTGGCTTATTTTAAATTGAGAATTGCTCTTGGTTTACTACAGGGTTTTCAATAATTGCATTTGTCACTGAATCTATAACTTATTTACGAAATGTGGCATTCATTCCTTTGAGGTGGCATACTGTGTATAAACCACTGAAACCTAGTTGGTATATGTACTCAGTTCAACTAAGACTTTGCAGTACTGGTGGGACGTTAGTGTGACTATGGGGTTGGAGCTCGCCCTGCCTCCACTGTTTTTATCTCCTTGAATGTTATTAGATCTAAAACTGAGAGTCTGATGCACAAAACTATGCGATAATCAAGTTTCAACATGACAGCAGCTCATAGATTAGATAGAAATGGCATGATGTTTGTCAGCAATGGAAGTTTGAGTAGCCATGCAAGCGATATCCCTGCAACATATGTCACCCTGTTGGGTTCCGTCATTGCTCTGGATATAAAGCTTAACACATTTAAGCTTTCTTTCCCCGTAATTGCTCCATGTGCACCCTTAATCAAGCTGCGTTCTTGATAGTTTTGGGTGGCTCTTCTGTAAAAGAAGTATTTGCTCCAGTCTGTCTCCAGGGTATTATAATTGCTGCGCTCCCTACTAGAACCTCCAAACAAGTCTCATAAGCCAGTTGCAGATGCAACTGATGGTAGTCCAGCTCCAAGTCTTCAGGCACATCCAAATGAGGCGCTTTTTTTAATTGTTCCTGAACAATAAATTGGAAACTCTGAACACAAAAGCGACTCCGCCACCAGCATCATCATGAATTGCCCCGTATGGGCAGCATTGTCCATTCCAATTGAGGTCTTCAATATTAAATAGGTTCATCATGTGTCTCTGGCGTCAACACTCTTCCATAACTATTTAAATTACTGAATGAGCATGACTTTCGTATTATCATCCAGGATTGAATGAAACAAAATTGATGTAATTCAAAAGGTCTACAAGAGAGAAGCTGGTGGTGTAGTCCTGCTTTGTATGTCCTGAGGGTCTCTTTACTTGGGTTTTCACCTTGGGTGTTATGCCCCACCAGCTCCTGCTGCAAAATGCTGGGAGCGATGCTTTGGGCCTGAATTTCCCTTGGCATCCTTTTAAACAGGATAGGAAATAAAGCCATTATGAAATTCCATTGCTGATAGTCATCACTCCATATCTGCCTAAGAACAAGCAAATCTAGCTAGTCAGAACAGTGTCCTCTCCAAGATCGACCACAGCGATGTACTTCCCATGGGTCATCTTCCAGGACCTCTAGGATATTCGTAGTAATATGTAACAGTGGACCTAGGGTGATCTTCAATCTCATGAATTGCTGCTATAATAAGTTTGAGGTGGAGATGCAGAATCACTAGGGTTTTGGCCAAATTCAGAGCCATAGAAGGCCTTGTAGTCGAATACCAGCGTAAGAAACGCTTACATAGTGGCAAAGCTTGCCATATACAATGAGACAAAAGTTTATTTTTTTAATTGCATATTCAAAGAAGAATAAGAATCTTATTTCCCAAAAATTAATTAAGCTTAACATTTTCCATAAATTAACAATGAGCGGAACATTGAATTCACCACATTTTTTGTAATACTTCACTTTTCAGAGTATAGGATCTCATGGATTAAAGGTATCAAGGGTGAATTCGTTTTAGAATCCTGTTCAATAAGGAGATAAAGAAGAAGAAAAAAGTGTTTGGGGAAAGTGTCAGTAAAAGGGAAAGCCAATACAGAAAAAAGCGAAATGTCCTCAATGTGTCTTGCCTACCTTTATAACTGTTTGGCCATTGTGCATAGATACCACTTAATCAAGCAATGAAGTACACTGAGCATAGTGAATTATAGTAGTGAAATATGAAGGTGAGGGTTTTTGTGTGCCTGCCTTCTTTTCTAAAGTGCTTCCTGGAGGTTCAAAGAAACGTATCTCTGGTTTATTTCAAGTGTAAAGCGATCAGGGTATTAGTAAATAAAGGCGTATTGTATATGAAGAATGCGTTCAAGAAACAGTTTTCAAGGTTGGGAAATTAAAGAAGGCTTTTTAACCACCTGATTGATATGAGAAATATTAATATATAGATCTATTGATAGCACCCTAGTCACAGATTCTTCGTTTGAAAGCCATAATTAAGCTTCATTCATACTTTGAATGTTGCATGCATGTATTTCGGAATATCCAACATTACTCACACCTTTTATTGCTTCCTAAATCGATTTCATAATTAGATGCCCGTCAAAGTATTAATAACTTTTATATATCTCTAGCATGCGTGCAGAATTACATCTTAAGTGCATTCGATTTACATTTTTTTATCTCAAGTAGAAGGTTATTTCATATCTTTTATCACTGAATGATAAGTAAGTAAATCAGAATATTGATGAGAATACTACTTTTTTTCGATTTTGATGCTGAAATAGGTCGTTTGTCACATTAGTGTCCTATAGTCAACTATTGAGGTCATCTGTGGCTTATTTTAAATTGAGAATTGCTCTTGGTTTACTACAGGGTTTTCAATAATTGCATTTATCACTGAATCTATAACTTATTTACGAAATGTGGCATTCATTCCTTTGAGGTGGCATACTGTGTATAAACCACTGAAACCTAGTGGGTATATGTACTCAGTTCAACTAAGACTTTGCAGTACTGGTGGGACGTTAGTGTGACTATGGGGTTGGAGCTCGCCCTCCCTCCACTGTTTTTATCTCCTTGAATGTTATTAGATCTAAAACTGAAAGTCTGATGCACAAAACTATGCGATAATCAAGTTTCAACATGACAGCAGCTCATAGATTAGATAGAAATGGCATGATGTTTGTCAGCAATGGAAGTTTGAGTAGCCATGCAAGAGATATCCCTGCAACATATGTCACCCTGTTGGGTTCTGTCATTGCTTTGGATATAACGCTTAACACATTTAATCTTTCTTTCCCCGTAATTGCTCCATGTGCACCCTTAATCAAGCTGCGTTCTTGATAGTTTTGGGTGGCTCTTCTGTAAAAGAAGTATTTGCTCCAGTCTGTCTCCAGGGTATTATAATTGCTGCGCTCCCGACTAGAACCTCCAAACAAGTCTCATAAGCCAGTTGCAGATGCAACTGATGGTAGTCAAGCTCCAAGTCTTCAGGCACATCCAAATGAGGCGCTTTCTTTAATTGTTCCTGAACAATAAATTGGAAACTCTGAACACAAAAGCGACTCCGCCACCAGCATCATCATGAATTGCCCCGTATGGGCAGCATTGTCCATTCCAATTGAGGGCTTCAATATTAAATAGGTTCATCATGTGTCTCTGGCGTCAACACTCTTCCATAACTATTTAAATTACTGAATGAGCATGACTTTCGTATTATCATCCAGGATTGAATGAAACAAAATTGATGTAATTTAAAAGGTCTACAAGAGAGAAGCTGATGGTGTAGTCTTGCTTTGTATGTCCTGAGGGTCTCTTTACTTGGGTTTTCACCTTGGGTGTTATGCCCCACCAGCTCCTGCTGCAAAATGCTGGGAGCGATGCTTTGGGCCTGAATTTCCCTTGGCATCCTTTTAAACAGGATATGAAATAAAGCCATTATGAAATTCCATTGCTGATAGTCATCACACCATATCTGCCTAAGAACAAGCAAATCTAGCTAGTCAGAACAGTGTCCTCTCCAAGATCGACCACAGCGATGTACTTCCCATGGGTCATCTTCCAGGACCTCTAGGATATTCGTAGTAATATGTAACAGTGGAGCTAGGGTGATCTTCAATCTCATGAATTGCTGCTATAATAAGTTTGAGGTGGAGATGCAGAATCACTAGGGTTTTGGCCAAATTCAGAGCCATAGAAGGCCTTGTAGTCGAATACCAGCGTAAGAAACGCTTACATAGTGGCAAAGCTTGCCATATACAATGAGACAAAAGTTTATTTTTTTAATTGCATATTCAAAGAAGAATAAGAATCTTATTTACCAAAAATTAATTAAGCATAACATTTTCCATAAATTAACAATGAGTGGAACATTGAATTCACCACATTTTTTGTAATACTTCACTTTTCAGAGTATAGGATCTCATGGATTAAAGTCATCAAGGGTGAATTAGTTTTAGAATCCTATTCAATAAGGAGATAAAGAAGAAGAAAAAAGTGTTTGGGGGAAAGTGTCAGTAAAAGGGAAAGCCCATACAGAAAAAAGCGAAATGTCCTCAATGTGTCTTGCCTACCTTTATAACTGTTTGGCCATTGTGCATAGATACCACTTAATCAAGCAATGAAGTACACTGAGCATAGTGAATTATAGTAGTGAAATATGAAGGTGAGGGTTTTTGTGTGCCTGCCTTCTTTTCTAAAGTGCTTCCTGGAGGTTCAAAGAAACGTATCTCTGGTTTATTTCAAGTGTAAAGGGATCAGGGTATTAGTAAATAAAGGCGTATTGTATATGAAGAATGCGTTCAAGAAACAGTTTTTAAGGTTGGGAAATTAAAGAAGGCTTTTTAACCACCTGATTGATATGAGAAATATTAATATATAGATCTATTGATAGCACCCTAGTCACAGATTCTTCGTTTGAAAGCCATAATTAAGCTTCATTAATACTTTGAATGTTGCTTGCATGTATTTCGGAATATCCAACATTACTCACACCTTTTATTGCTTCCTAAATCGATTTCATAATTAGATGCCCGTCAAAGTATTAATAACTTTTATATATCTCTAGCATGCGTGCAGAATTACATCTTAAGTGCATTCGATTTACATTTTTTTATCTCAAGTAGAAGGTTATTTCATATCTTTTATCACTGAATGATAACTAAGTAAATCAGAATATTGATGAGAATACAATTTTTTTCGATTTTGATGCTGAATTAGGTCTTTTGTCACATTAGTGTCCTATAGTCAACTATTGAGGTCATTTGTGGCTTATTTTAAATTGAGAATTGCTCTTGGTTTACTACAGGGTTTTCAATAATTGCATTTATCACTGAATCTATAACTTATTTACGAAATGTGGCATTCATTCCTTTGAGGTGGCATACTGTGTATAAACCACTGAAACCTAGTGGGTATATGTACTCAGTTCAACTAAGACTTTGCAGTACTGGTGGGACGTTAGTGTGACTATGGGGTTGGAGCTCGCCCTCCCTCCACTGTTTTTATCTCCTTGAATGTTATTAGATCTAAAACTGAAAGTCTGATGCACAAAACTATGCGATAATCAAGTTTCAACATGACAGCAGCTCATAGATTAGATAGAAATGGCATGATGTTTGTCAGCAATGGAAGTTTGAGTAGCCATGCAAGAGATATCCCTGCAACATATGTCACCCTGTTGGGTTCCGTCATTGCTTTAGATATAAAGCTTAACACATTTAAGCTTTCTCTCCCCGTAATTGCTCCATGTGCACCCTTAATCAAGCTGCGTTCTTGATAGTTTTGGGTGGCTCTTCTGTAAAAGAAGTATTAGCTCCAGTCTGTCTCCAGGGTATTATAATTGCGGCGCTCCCTACTAGAACCTCCAAACAAGTCTCATAAGCCAGTTGCAGATGCAACTGATGGTAGTCAAGCTCCAAGTCTTCAGGCACATCCAAATGAGGCGCTTTCTTTAACTGTTCCTGAACAATGAATTGGAAACTCTGAACACAAAAGCGACTACGCCACCGGCATCATCATGAATTGCCCCGTATGGGCAGCATTGTCCATTCCAATTGAGGGCTTCAATATTAAATAGGTTCATCATGTGTCTCTGGCGTCAACACTCTTCCATAACTATTTAAATTACTGAATGAGCATGACTTTCGTATTATCATCCAGGATTGAATGAAACAAAATTGATGTAATTTAAAAGGTCTACAAGAGAGAAGCTGGTGGTGTAGTCCTGCTTTGTATGTCCTGAGGGTCACTTTACTTGGGTTTTCACCTTGGGTGTTATGCCCCACCAGCTCCTGCTGCAAAATGCTGGGAGCGATGCTTTGGGCCTGAATTTCCCTTGGCATCCTTTTAAACAGGATATGAAATAAAGCCATTATGAAATTCCATTGCTGATAGTCATCACACCATATCTGCCTAAGAACAAGCAAATCTAGCTAGTCAGAACAGTGTCCTCTCCAAGATCGACCACAGCGATGTACTTCCCATGGGTCATCTTCCAGGACCTCTAGGATATTCGTAGTAATATGTAACAGTGGAGCTAGGGTGATCTTCAATCTCATGAATTGCTGCTATAATAAGTTTGAGGTGGAGATGCAGAATCACTAGGGTCTTGGCCAAATTCAGAGCCATAGAAGGCCTTGTAGTCGAATACCAGCGTAAGAAACGCTTACATAGTGGCAAAGCTTGCCATATACAATGAGACAAAAGTTAATTTTTTTAATTGCATATTCAAAGAAGAATAAGAATGTTATTTCCCAAAAATTAATTAAGCATAACATTTTCCATAAATTAACAATGAGCGGAACATTGAATTCACCACATTTTTTGTAATACTTCACTTTTCAGAGTATAGGATCTCATGGATTAAAGTCATCAAGGGTGAATTCGTTTTAGAATCCTGTTCAATAAGGAGATACAGAAGAAGAAAAAAGTGTTTGGGGAAAGTGTCAGTAAAAGGGAAAGCCAATACAGAAAAAAGCGAAATGTCCTCAATGTGTCTTGCCTACCTTTATAACTGTTTGGCCATTGTGCATAGATACCACTTAATCAAGCAATGAAGTACACTGAGCATAGTGAATTATAGTAGTGAAATATGAAGGTGAGGGTTTTTGTGTGCCTGCCTTCTTTTCTAAAGTGCTTCCTGGAGGTTCAAAGAAACGGATCTCTGGTTTATTTCAAGTGTAAAGGGATCAGGGTATTAGTAAATAAAGGCATATTGTATATGAAGAATGCGTTCAAGAAACAGTTTTCAAGGTTGGGAAATTAAAGAAGGCTTTTAAACCACCTGATTGATATGAGAAATATTAATATATAGATCTATTGATAGCACCCTAGTCACAGATTATTCGTTTGAAAGCCATAATTAAGCTTCATTAATACTTTGAATGTTGCTTGCATGTATTTCGGAATATCCAACATTACTCACACCTTTTATTGCTTCCTAAATCGATTTCATAATTAGATGCCCGTCAAAGTATTAATAACTTTTATATGTCTCTAGCATGCTTGCAGAATTACATCTTAAGTGCATTCGATTTCCATTTTTTTTTATCTCAAGTAGAAGGTTATTTCATATCTTTTATCACTGAATGATAAGTAAGTAAATCAGAATATTGATGAGAATACAATTTTTTTCGATTTTGATGCTGAATTAGGTCTTTTGTCACATTAGTGTCCTATAGTCAACTATTGAGGTCATTTGTGGCTTATTTTAAATTGAGAATTGCTCTTGGTTTACTACAGGGTTTTCAATAATTGCATTTATCACTGAATCTATAACTTATTTACGAAATGTGGCATTCATTCCTTTGAGGTGGCATACTGTGTATAAACCACCGAAACCTAGTGGGTATATGTACTCAGTTCAACTAAGACTTTGCAGGACTGGTGGGACGTTAGTGTGACTATGGGGTTGGAGCTCGCCCTCCCTCCACTGTTTTTATCTCCTTGAATGTTATTAGATCTAAAACTGAAAGTCTGATGCACAAAACTATGCGATAATCAAGTTTCAACATGACAGCAGCTCATAGATTAGATAGAAATGGCATGATGTTTGTCAGCAATGGAAGTTTGAGTAGCCATGCAAGCGATATCCCTGCAACATATGTCACCCTGTTGGGTTCCGTCATTGCTTTGGATATAAAGCTTGACACATTTAAGCTTTCTTTCCCCGTAATTGCTCCATGTGCACCCTTAATCAAGCTGCGTTCTTGATAGTTTTGGGTGGCTCTTCTGTAAAAGAAGTATTTGCTCCAGTCTGTCTCCAGGGTATTATAATTGCTGCGCTCCCTACTAGAACCTCCAAACAAGTCTCATAAGCCAGTTGCAGATGCAACTGATGGTAGTCAAGCTCCAAGTCTTCAGGCACATCCAAATGAGGCGCTTTCTTTAATTGTTCCTGAACAATAAATTGGAAACTCTGAACACAAAAGCGACTCCGCCACCAGCATCATCATGAATTGCCCCGTATGAGCAGCATTGTCCATTCCAATTGAGGTCTTCAATATTAAATAGGTTCATCATGTGTCTCTGGCGTCAACACTCTTCCAGAACTATTTAAATTACTGAATGAGCATGACTTTCGTATTATCATCCAGGATTGAATGAAACAAAATTGATGTAATTCAAAAGGTCTACAAGAGAGAAGCTGGTGGTGTAGTCCTGCTTTGTATGTCCTGAGGGTCTCTTTACTTGGGTTTTCACCTTGGGTGTTATGCCCCACCAGCTCCTGCTGCAAAATGCTGGGAGCGATGCTTTGGGCCTGAATTTCCCTTGGCATCCTTTTAAACAGGATAGGAAATAAAGCCATTATGAAATTCCATTGCTGATAGTCATCACACCATCTCTGCCTAAGAACAAGCAAATCTAGCTAGTCAGAACAGTGTACTCTCCAAGATCGACCACAGCGATGTACTTCCCATGGGTCATCTTCCAGGACCTCTAGGATATTCGTAGTAATATGTAACAGTGGAGCTAGGGTGATCTTCAATCTCATGAATTGCTGCTATAATAAGTTTGAGGTGGAGATGCAGAATCACTAGGGTTTTGGCCAAATTCAGAGCCATAGAAGGCCTTGTAGTCGAATACCAGCGTAAGAAACGCTTACATAGTGGCAAAGCTTGCCATATACAATGAGACAAAAGTTTATTTTTTTAATTGCATATTCAAAGAAGAATAAGAATCTTATTTCCCAAAAATTAATTAAGCTTAACATTTTCCATAAATTAACAATGAGCGGAACATTGAATTCACCACATTTTTTGTAATACTTCACTTTTCAGAGTATAGGATCTCATGGATTAAAGTCATCAAGGGTGAATTTGTTTTAGAATCCTGTTCAATAAGGAGATAAAGAAGAAAAAAAAAGTGTTTGGGGAAAGTGTCAGTAAAAGGGAAAGCCAATACAGAAAAAAGCGAAATGTCCTCAATGTGTCTTGCCTACCTTTATAACTGTTTGGCCATTGTGCATAGATACCACTTAATCAAGCAATGAAGTACACTGAGCATAGTGAATTATAGTAGTGAAATATGAAGGTGAGGGTTTTTGTGTGCCTGCCTTCTTTTCTAAAGTGCTTCCTGGAGGTTCAAAGAAACGGATCTCTGGTTTATTTCAAGTGTAAAGGGATCAGGGTATTAGTAAATAAAGGCATATTGTATATGAAGAATGCGTTCAAGAAACAGTTTTCAAGGTTGGGAAATTAAAGAAGGCTTTTTAACCACCTGATTGATATGAGAAATATTAATATATAGATCTATTGATAGCACCCTAGTCACAGATTCTTCGTTTGAAAGCCATAATTAAGCTTCATTCATACTTTGAATGTTGCTTGCATGTATTTCGGAATATCCAACATTACTCACACCTTTTATTGCTTCCTAAATCGATTTCATAATTAGATGCCCGTCAAAGTATTAATAACTTTTATATATCTCTAGCATGCGTGCAGAATTACATCTTAAGTGCATTCGATTTACATTTTTTTATCTCAAGTAGAAGGTTATTTCATATCTTTTATCACTGAATGATAAGTAAGTAAATCAGAATATTGATGAGAATACTATTTTTTTCGATTTTGATGCTGAAATAGGTCTTTTGTCACATTAGTGTCCTATAGTCAACTATTGAGGTCATCTGTGGCTTATTTTAAATTGAGAATTGCTCTTGGTTTACTACAGGGTTTTCAATAATTGCATTTATCACTGAATCTATAACTTATTTACGAAATGTGGCATTCATTCCTTTGAGGTGGCATACTGTGTATAAACCATTGAAACCTAGTTGGTATATGTACTCAGTTCAACTAAGACTTTGCAGTACTGGTGGGACGTTAGTGTGACTATGGGGTTGGAGCTCGCCCTGCCTCCACTGTTTTTATCTCCTTGAATGTTATTAGATCTAAAACTGAGAGTCTGATGCACAAAACTATGCGATAATCAAGTTTCAACATGACCGGCTCATAGATTAGATAGAAATGGCATGATGTTTGTCAGCAATGGAAGTTTGAGTAGCCATGCAAGCGATATCCCTGCAACATATGTCACCCTGTTGGGTTCCGTCATTGCTTTGGATATAAAGCTTAACACATTTAAGCTTTCTTTCCCCGTAATTGCTCCATGTGCACCCTTAATCAAGCTGCGTTCTTGATAGTTTTGGGTGGCTCTTCTGTAAAAGAAGTATTTGCTCCAGTCTGTCTCCAGGGTATTATAATTGCTGCGCTCCCTACTAGAACCTCCAAACAAGTCTCATAAGCCAGTTGCAGATGCAACTGATGGTAGTCAAGCTCCAAGTCTTCAGGCACATCCAAATGAGGTGCTTTCTTTAATTGTTCCTGAACAATAAATAGGAAACTCTGAACACAAAAGCGACTCCGCCACCAGCATCATCATGAATTGCCCCGTATGAGCAGCATTGTCCATTCCAATTGAGGTCTTCAATATTAAATAGGTTCATCATGTGTCTCTGGCGTCAACACTCTTCCAGAACTATTTAAATTACTGAATGAGCATGACTTTCGTATTATCATCCAGGATTGAATGAAACAAAATTGATGTAATTCAAAAGGTCTACAAGAGAGAAGCTGGTGGTGTAGTCCTGCTTTGTATGTCCTGAGGGTCTCTTTACTTGGGTTTTCACCTTGGGTGTTATGCCCCACCAGCTCCTGCTGCAAAATGCTGGGAGCGATGCTTTGGGCCTGAATTTCCCTTGGCATCCTTTTAAACAGGATAGGAAATAAAGCCATTATGAAATTCCATTGCTGATAGTCATCACTCCATATCTGCCTAAGAACAAGCAAATCTAGCTAGTCAGAACAGTGTCCTCTCCAAGATCGACCACAGCGATGTACTTCCCATGGGTCATCTTCCAGGACCTCTAGGATATTCGTAGTAATATGTAACAGTGGACCTAGGGTGATCTTCAATCTCATGAATTGCTGCTATAATAAGTTTGAGGTGGAGATGCAGAATCACTAGGGTTTTGGCCAAATTCAGAGCCATAGAAGGCCTTGTAGTCGAATACCAGCATAAGAAACGCTTACATAGTGGCAAAGCTTGCCATATACAATGAGACAAAAGTTTATTTTTTTAATTGCATATTCAAAGAAGAATAAGAATCTTATTTCCCAAAAATTAATTAAGCTTAACATTTTCCATAAATTAACAATGAGCGGAACATTGAATTCACCACATTTTTTGTAATACTTCACTTTTCAGAGTATAGGATCTCATGGATTAAAGGTATCAAGGGTGAATTCGTTTTAGAATCCTGTTCAATAAGGAGATAAAGAAGAAGAAAAAAGTGTTTGGGGAAAGTGTCAGTAAAAGGGAAAGCCAATACAGAAAAAAGCGAAATGTCCTCAATGTGTCTTGCCTACCTTTATAACTGTTTGGCCATTGTGCATAGATACCACTTAATCAAGCAATGAAGTACACTGAGCATAGTGAATTATAGTAGTGAAATATGAAGGTGAGGGTTTTTGTGTGCCTGCCTTCTTTTCTAAAGTGCTTCCTGGAGGTTCAAAGAAACGGATCTCTGGTTTATTTCAAGTGTAAAGGGATCAGGGTATTAGTAAATAAAGGCATATTGTATATGAAGAATGCGTTCAAGAAACAGTTTTCAAGGTTGGGAAATTAAAGAAGGCTGTTTAACCACCTGATTGATATGAGAAATATTAATATATAGATCTATTGATAGCACCCTAGTCACAGATTCTTCGTTTGAAAGCCATAATTAAGCTTCATTCATACTTTGAATGTTGCTTGCATGTATTTCGGAATATCCAACATTACTCACACCTTATATTGCTTCCTAAATCGATTTCATAATTAGATGCCCGTCAAAGTATTAATAACTTTTATATATCTCTAGCATGCGTGCAGAATTACATCTTAAGTGCATTCGATTTACATTTTTTTATCTCAAGTAGAAGGTTATTTCATATCTTTTATCACTGAATGATAAGTAAGTAAATCAGAATATTAATGAGAATACTATTTTTTTCGATTTTGATGCTGAAATATGTCTTTTGTCACATTAGTGTCCTATAGTCAACTATTGAGGTCATCTGTGGCTTATTTTAAATTGAGAATTGCTCTTGGTTTACTACAGGGTTTTCAATAATTGCATTTGTCACTGAATCTATAACTTATTTACGAAATGTGGCATTCATTCCTTTGAGGTGGCATACTGTGTATAAACCACTGAAACCTAGTTGGTATATGTACTCAGTTCAACTAAGACTTTGCAGTACTGGTGGGACGTTAGTGTGACTATGGGGTTGGAGCTCGCCCTGCCTCCACTGTTTTTATCTCCTTGAATGTTATTAGATCTAAAACTGAGAGTCTGATGCACAAAACTATGCGATAATCAAGTTTCAACATGACAGCAGCTCATAGATTAGATAGAAATGGCATGATGTTTGTCAGCAATGGAAGTTTGAGTAGCCATGCAAGCGATATCCCTGCAACATATGTCACCCTGTTGGGTTCCGTCATTGCTCTGGATATAAAGCTTAACACATTTAAGCTTTCTTTCCCCGTAATTGCTCCATGTGCACCCTTAATCAAGCTGCGTTCTTGATAGTTTTGGGTGGCTCTTCTGTAAAAGAAGTATTTGCTCCAGTCTGTCTCCAGGGTATTATAATTGCTGCGCTCCCTACTAGAACCTCCAAACAAGTCTCATAAGCCAGTTGCAGATGCAACTGATGGTAGTCCAGCTCCAAGTCTTCAGGCACATCCAAATGAGGCGCTTTTTTTAATTGTTCCTGAACAATAAATTGGAAACTCTGAACACAAAAGCGACTCCGCCACCAGCATCATCATGAATTGCCCCGTATGGGCAGCATTGTCCATTCCAATTGAGGTCTTCAATATTAAATAGGTTCATCATGTGTCTCTGGCGTCAACACTCTTCCATAACTATTTAAATTACTGAATGAGCATGACTTTCGTATTATCATCCAGGATTGAATGAAACAAAATTGATGTAATTCAAAAGGTCTACAAGAGAGAAGCTGGTGGTGTAGTCCTGCTTTGTATGTCCTGAGGGTCTCTTTACTTGGGTTTTCACCTTGGGTGTTATGCCCCACCAGCTCCTGCTGCAAAATGCTGGGAGCGATGCTTTGGGCCTGAATTTCCCTTGGCATCCTTTTAAACAGGATAGGAAATAAAGCCATTATGAAATTCCATTGCTGATAGTCATCACTCCATATCTGCCTAAGAACAAGCAAATCTAGCTAGTCAGAACAGTGTCCTCTCCAAGATCGACCACAGCGATGTACTTCCCATGGGTCATCTTCCAGGACCTCTAGGATATTCGTAGTAATATGTAACAGTGGACCTAGGGTGATCTTCAATCTCATGAATTGCTGCTATAATAAGTTTGAGGTGGAGATGCAGAATCACTAGGGTTTTGGCCAAATTCAGAGCCATAGAAGGCCTTGTAGTCGAATACCAGCGTAAGAAACGCTTACATAGTGGCAAAGCTTGCCATATACAATGAGACAAAAGTTTATTTTTTTAATTGCATATTCAAAGAAGAATAAGAATCTTATTTCCCAAAAATTAATTAAGCTTAACATTTTCCATAAATTAACAATGAGCGGAACATTGAATTCACCACATTTTTTGTAATACTTCACTTTTCAGAGTATAGGATCTCATGGATTAAAGGTATCAAGGGTGAATTCGTTTTAGAATCCTGTTCAATAAGGAGATAAAGAAGAAGAAAAAAGTGTTTGGGGAAAGTGTCAGTAAAAGGGAAAGCCAATACAGAAAAAAGCGAAATGTCCTCAATGTGTCTTGCCTACCTTTATAACTGTTTGGCCATTGTGCATAGATACCACTTAATCAAGCAATGAAGTACACTGAGCATAGTGAATTATAGTAGTGAAATATGAAGGTGAGGGTTTTTGTGTGCCTGCCTTCTTTTCTAAAGTGCTTCCTGGAGGTTCAAAGAAACGTATCTCTGGTTTATTTCAAGTGTAAAGCGATCAGGGTATTAGTAAATAAAGGCGTATTGTATATGAAGAATGCGTTCAAGAAACAGTTTTCAAGGTTGGGAAATTAAAGAAGGCTTTTTAACCACCTGATTGATATGAGAAATATTAATATATAGATCTATTGATAGCACCCTAGTCACAGATTCTTCGTTTGAAAGCCATAATTAAGCTTCATTCATACTTTGAATGTTGCATGCATGTATTTCGGAATATCCAACATTACTCACACCTTTTATTGCTTCCTAAATCGATTTCATAATTAGATGCCCGTCAAAGTATTAATAACTTTTATATATCTCTAGCATGCGTGCAGAATTACATCTTAAGTGCATTCGATTTACATTTTTTTATCTCAAGTAGAAGGTTATTTCATATCTTTTATCACTGAATGATAAGTAAGTAAATCAGAATATTGATGAGAATACTACTTTTTTTCGATTTTGATGCTGAAATAGGTCGTTTGTCACATTAGTGTCCTATAGTCAACTATTGAGGTCATCTGTGGCTTATTTTAAATTGAGAATTGCTCTTGGTTTACTACAGGGTTTTCAATAATTGCATTTATCACTGAATCTATAACTTATTTACGAAATGTGGCATTCATTCCTTTGAGGTGGCATACTGTGTATAAACCACTGAAACCTAGTGGGTATATGTACTCAGTTCAACTAAGACTTTGCAGTACTGGTGGGACGTTAGTGTGACTATGGGGTTGGAGCTCGCCCTCCCTCCACTGTTTTTATCTCCTTGAATGTTATTAGATCTAAAACTGAAAGTCTGATGCACAAAACTATGCGATAATCAAGTTTCAACATGACAGCAGCTCATAGATTAGATAGAAATGGCATGATGTTTGTCAGCAATGGAAGTTTGAGTAGCCATGCAAGAGATATCCCTGCAACATATGTCACCCTGTTGGGTTCTGTCATTGCTTTGGATATAACGCTTAACACATTTAATCTTTCTTTCCCCGTAATTGCTCCATGTGCACCCTTAATCAAGCTGCGTTCTTGATAGTTTTAGGTGGCTCTTCTGTAAAAGAAGTATTTGCTCCAGTCTGTCTCCAGGGTATTATAATTGCTGCGCTCCCGACTAGAACCTCCAAACAAGTCTCATAAGCCAGTTGCAGATGCAACTGATGGTAGTCAAGCTCCAAGTCTTCAGGCACATCCAAATGAGGCGCTTTCTTTAATTGTTCCTGAACAATAAATTGGAAACTCTGAACACAAAAGCGACTCCGCCACCAGCATCATCATGAATTGCCCCGTATGGGCAGCATTGTCCATTCCAATTGAGGGCTTCAATATTAAATAGGTTCATCATGTGTCTCTGGCGTCAACACTCTTCCATAACTATTTAAATTACTGAATGAGCATGACTTTCGTATTATCATCCAGGATTGAATGAAACAAAATTGATGTAATTTAAAAGGTCTACAAGAGAGAAGCTGATGGTGTAGTCTTGCTTTGTATGTCCTGAGGGTCTCTTTACTTGGGTTTTCACCTTGGGTGTTATGCCCCACCAGCTCCTGCTGCAAAATGCTGGGAGCGATGCTTTGGGCCTGAATTTCCCTTGGCATCCTTTTAAACAGGATATGAAATAAAGCCATTATGAAATTCCATTGCTGATAGTCATCACACCATATCTGCCTAAGAACAAGCAAATCTAGCTAGTCAGAACAGTGTCCTCTCCAAGATCGACCACAGCGATGTACTTCCCATGGGTCATCTTCCAGGACCTCTAGGATATTCGTAGTAATATGTAACAGTGGAGCTAGGGTGATCTTCAATCTCATGAATTGCTGCTATAATAAGTTTGAGGTGGAGATGCAGAATCACTAGGGTTTTGGCCAAATTCAGAGCCATAGAAGGCCTTGTAGTCGAATACCAGCGTAAGAAACGCTTACATAGTGGCAAAGCTTGCCATATACAATGAGACAAAAGTTTATTTTTTTAATTGCATATTCAAAGAAGAATAAGAATCTTATTTACCAAAAATTAATTAAGCATAACATTTTCCATAAATTAACAATGAGTGGAACATTGAATTCACCACATTTTTTGTAATACTTCACTTTTCAGAGTATAGGATCTCATGGATTAAAGTCATCAAGGGTGAATTAGTTTTAGAATCCTATTCAATAAGGAGATAAAGAAGAAGAAAAAAGTGTTTGGGGGAAAGTGTCAGTAAAAGGGAAAGCCCATACAGAAAAAAGCGAAATGTCCTCAATGTGTCTTGCCTACCTTTATAACTGTTTGGCCATTGTGCATAGATACCACTTAATCAAGCAATGAAGTACACTGAGCATAGTGAATTATAGTAGTGAAATATGAAGGTGAGGGTTTTTGTGTGCCTGCCTTCTTTTCTAAAGTGCTTCCTGGAGGTTCAAAGAAACGTATCTCTGGTTTATTTCAAGTGTAAAGGGATCAGGGTATTAGTAAATAAAGGCGTATTGTATATGAAGAATGCGTTCAAGAAACAGTTTTTAAGGTTGGGAAATTAAAGAAGGCTTTTTAACCACCTGATTGATATGAGAAATATTAATATATAGATCTATTGATAGCACCCTAGTCACAGATTCTTCGTTTGAAAGCCATAATTAAGCTTCATTAATACTTTGAATGTTGCTTGCATGTATTTCGGAATATCCAACATTACTCACACCTTTTATTGCTTCCTAAATCGATTTCATAATTAGATGCCCGTCAAAGTATTAATAACTTTTATATATCTCTAGCATGCGTGCAGAATTACATCTTAAGTGCATTCGATTTACATTTTTTTATCTCAAGTAGAAGGTTATTTCATATCTTTTATCACTGAATGATAACTAAGTAAATCAGAATATTGATGAGAATACAATTTTTTTCGATTTTGATGCTGAATTAGGTCTTTTGTCACATTAGTGTCCTATAGTCAACTATTGAGGTCATTTGTGGCTTATTTTAAATTGAGAATTGCTCTTGGTTTACTACAGGGTTTTCAATAATTGCATTTATCACTGAATCTATAACTTATTTACGAAATGTGGCATTCATTCCTTTGAGGTGGCATACTGTGTATAAACCACTGAAACCTAGTGGGTATATGTACTCAGTTCAACTAAGACTTTGCAGTACTGGTGGGACGTTAGTGTGACTATGGGGTTGGAGCTCGCCCTCCCTCCACTGTTTTTATCTCCTTGAATGTTATTAGATCTAAAACTGAAAGTCTGATGCACAAAACTATGCGATAATCAAGTTTCAACATGACAGCAGCTCATAGATTAGATAGAAATGGCATGATGTTTGTCAGCAATGGAAGTTTGAGTAGCCATGCAAGAGATATCCCTGCAACATATGTCACCCTGTTGGGTTCCGTCATTGCTTTAGATATAAAGCTTAACACATTTAAGCTTTCTCTCCCCGTAATTGCTCCATGTGCACCCTTAATCAAGCTGCGTTCTTGATAGTTTTGGGTGGCTCTTCTGTAAAAGAAGTATTAGCTCCAGTCTGTCTCCAGGGTATTATAATTGCGGCGCTCCCTACTAGAACCTCCAAACAAGTCTCATAAGCCAGTTGCAGATGCAACTGATGGTAGTCAAGCTCCAAGTCTTCAGGCACATCCAAATGAGGCGCTTTCTTTAACTGTTCCTGAACAATGAATTGGAAACTCTGAACACAAAAGCGACTACGCCACCGGCATCATCATGAATTGCCCCGTATGGGCAGCATTGTCCATTCCAATTGAGGGCTTCAATATTAAATAGGTTCATCATGTGTCTCTGGCGTCAACACTCTTCCATAACTATTTAAATTACTGAATGAGCATGACTTTCGTATTATCATCCAGGATTGAATGAAACAAAATTGATGTAATTTAAAAGGTCTACAAGAGAGAAGCTGGTGGTGTAGTCCTGCTTTGTATGTCCTGAGGGTCACTTTACTTGGGTTTTCACCTTGGGTGTTATGCCCCACCAGCTCCTGCTGCAAAATGCTGGGAGCGATGCTTTGGGCCTGAATTTCCCTTGGCATCCTTTTAAACAGGATATGAAATAAAGCCATTATGAAATTCCATTGCTGATAGTCATCACACCATATCTGCCTAAGAACAAGCAAATCTAGCTAGTCAGAACAGTGTCCTCTCCAAGATCGACCACAGCGATGTACTTCCCATGGGTCATCTTCCAGGACCTCTAGGATATTCGTAGTAATATGTAACAGTGGAGCTAGGGTGATCTTCAATCTCATGAATTGCTGCTATAATAAGTTTGAGGTGGAGATGCAGAATCACTAGGGTTTTGGCCAAATTCAGAGCCATAGAAGGCCTTGTAGTCGAATACCAGCGTAAGAAACGCTTACATAGTGGCAAAGCTTGCCATATACAATGAGACAAAAGTTTATTTTTTTAATTGCATATGCAAAGAAGAATAAGAATCTTATTTACCAAAAATTAATTAAGCATAACATTTTCCATAAATTAACAATGAGTGGAACATTGAATTCACCACATTTTTTGTAATACTTCACTTTTCAGAGTATAGGATCTCATGGATTAAAGTCATCAAGGGTGAATTAGTTTTAGAATCCTATTCAATAAGGAGATAAAGAAGAAGAAAAAAGTGTTTGGGGGAAAGTGTCAGTAAAAGGGAAAGCCCATACAGAAAAAAGCGAAATGTCCTCAATGTGTCTTGCCTACCTTTATAACTGTTTGGCCATTGTGCATAGATACCACTTAATCAAGCAATGAAGTACACTGAGCATAGTGAATTATAGTAGTGAAATATGAAGGTGAGGGTTTTTGTGTGACTGCCTTCTTTTCTAAAGTGCTTCCTGGAGGTTCAAAGAAACGTATCTCTGGTTTATTTCAAGTGTAAAGGGTTCAGGGTATTAGTAAATAAAGGCGTATTGTATATGAAGAATGCGTTCAAGAAACAGTTTTCAAGGTTGGGAAATTAAAGAAGGCTTTTTAACCACCTGATTGATATGAGAAATATTAATATATAGATCTATTGATAGCACCCTAGTCACAGATTCTTCGTTTGAAAGCCATAATTAAGCTTCATTAATACTTTGAATGTTGCTTGCATGTATTTCGGAATATCCAACATTACTCACACCTTTTATTGCTTCCTAAATCGATTTCATAATTAGATGCCCGTCAAAGTATTAATAACTTTTATATATCTCTAGCATGCGTGCAGAATTACATCTTAAGTGCATTCGATTTACATTTTTTTATCTCAAGTAGAAGGTTATTTCATATCTTTTATCACTGAATGATAAGTAAGTAAATCAGAATATTGATGAGAATACAATTTTTTTCGATTTTGATGCTGAATTAGGTCTTTTGTCACATTAGTGTCCTATAGTCAACTATTGAGGTCATTTGTGGCTTATTTTAAATTGAGAATTGCTCTTGGTTTACTACAGGGTTTTCAATAATTGCATTTATCACTGAATCTATAACTTATTTACGAAATGTGGCATTCATTCCTTTGAGGTGGCATACTGTGTATAAACCACTGAAACCTAGTGGGTATATGTACTCAGTTCAACTAAGACTTTGCAGTACTGGTGGGACGTTAGTGTGACTATGGGGTTGGAGCTCGCCCTCCCTCCACTGTTTTTATCTCCTTGAATGTTATTAGATCTAAAACTGAAAGTCTGATGCACAAAACTATGCGATAATCAAGTTTCAACATGACAGCAGCTCATAGATTAGATAGAAATGGCATGATGTTTGTCAGCAATGGAAGTTTGAGTAGCCATGCAAGAGATATCCCTGCAACATATGTCACCCTGTTGGGTTCTGTCATTGCTTTGGATATAACGCTTAACACATTTAATCTTTCTTTCCCCGTAATTGCTCCATGTGCACCCTTAATCAAGCTGCGTTCTTGATAGTTTTGGGTGGCTCTTCTGTAAAAGAAGTATTTGCTCCAGTCTGTCTCCAGGGTATTATAATTGCTGCGCTCCCGACTAGAACCTCCAAACAAGTCTCATAAGCCAGTTGCAGATGCAACTGATGGTAGTCAAGCTCCAAGTCTTCAGGCACCTCCAAATGAGGCGCTTTCTTTAACTGTTCCTGAACAATGAATTGGAAACTCTGAACACAAAAGCGACTCCGCCACCAGCATCATCATGAATTGCCCCGTATGGGCAGCATTGTCCATTCCAATTGAGGGCTTCAATATTAAATAGGTTCATCATGTGTCTCTGGCGTCAACACTCTTCCATAACTATTTAAATTACTGAATGAGCATGACTTTCGTATTATCATCCAGGATTGAATGAAACAAAATTTATGTAATTTAAAAGGTCTACAAGAGAGAAGCTGGTGGTGTAGTCCTGCTTTGTATGTCCTGAGGGTCTCTTTACTTGGGTTTTCACCTTGGGTGTTATGCCCCACCAGCTCCTGCTGCAAAATGCTGGGAGCGATGCTTTGGGCCTGAATTTCCCTTGGCATCCTTTTAAACAGGATATGAAATAAAGCCATTATGAAATTCCATTGCTGATAGTCATCACACCATATCTGCCTAAGAACAAGCAAATCTAGCTAGTCAGAACAGTGTCCTCTCCAAGATCGACCACAGCGATGTACTTCCCATGGGTCATCTTCCAGGACCTCTAGGATATTCGTAGTAATATGTAACAGTGGAGCTAGGGTGATCTTCAATCTCATGAATTGCTGCTATAATAAGTTTGAGGTGGAGATGCAGAATCACTAGGGTTTTGGCCAAATTCAGAGCCATAGAAGGCCTTGTAGTCGAATACCAGCGTAAGAAACGCTTACATAGTGGCAAAGCTTGCCATATACAATGAGACAAAAGTTTATTTTTTTAATTGCATATTCAAAGAAGAATAAGAATCTTATTTACCAAAAATTAATTAAGCATAACATTTTCCATAAATTAACAATGAGTGGAACATTGAATTCACCACATTTTTTGTAATACTTCACTTTTCAGAGTATAGGATCTCATGGATTAAAGTCATCAAGGGTGAATTAGTTTTAGAATCCTATTCAATAAGGAGATAAAGAAGAAGAAAAAAGTGTTTGGGGGAAAGTGTCAGTAAAAGGGAAAGCCCATACAGAAAAAAGCGAAATGTCCTCAATGTGTCTTGCCTACCTTTATAACTGTTTGGCCATTGTGCATAGATACCACTTAATCAAGCAATGAAGTTCTCTGAGCATAGTGAATTATAGTAGTGAAATATGAAGGTGAGGGTTTTTGTGTGCCTGCCTTCTTTTCTAAAGTGCTTCCTGGAGGTTCAAAGAAACGTATCTCTGGTTTATTTCAAGTGTAAAGGGATCAGGGTATTAGTAAATAAAGGCGTATTGTATATGAAGAATGCGTTCAAGAAACAGTTTTTAAGGTTGGGAAATTAAAGAAGGCTTTTTAACCACCTGATTGATATGAGAAATATTAATATATAGATCTATTGATAGCACCCTAGTCACAGATTCTTCGTTTGAAAGCCATAATTAAGCTTCATTAATACTTTGAATGTTGCTTGCATGTATTTCGGAATATCCAACATTACTCACACCTTTTATTGCTTCCTAAATCGATTTCATAATTAGATGCCCGTCAAAGTATTAATAACTTTTATATATCTCTAGCATGCGTGCAGAATTACATCTTAAGTGCATTCGATTTACATTTTTTTATCTCAAGTAGAAGGTTATTTCATATCTTTTATCACTGAATGATAACTAAGTAAATCAGAATATTGATGAGAATACAATTTTTTTCGATTTTGATGCTGAATTAGGTCTTTTGTCACATTAGTGTCCTATAGTCAACTATTGAGGTCATTTGTGGCTTATTTTAAATTGAGAATTGCTCTTGGTTTACTACAGGGTTTTCAATAATTGCATTTATCACTGAATCTATAACTTATTTACGAAATGTGGCATTCATTCCTTTGAGGTGGCATACTGTGTATAAACCACTGAAACCTAGTGGGTATATGTACTCAGTTCAACTAAGACTTTGCAGTACTGGTGGGACGTTAGTGTGACTATGGGGTTGGAGCTCGCCCTCCCTCCACTGTTTTTATCTCCTTGAATGTTATTAGATCTAAAACTGAAAGTCTGATGCACAAAACTATGCGATAATCAAGTTTCAACATGACAGCAGCTCATAGATTAGATAGAAATGGCATGATGTTTGTCAGCAATGGAAGTTTGAGTAGCCATGCAAGAGATATCCCTGCAACATATGTCACCCTGTTGGGTTCCGTCATTGCTTTAGATATAAAGCTTAACACATTTAAGCTTTCTCTCCCCGTAATTGCTCCATGTGCACCCTTAATCAAGCTGCGTTCTTGATAGTTTTGGGTGGCTCTTCTGTAAAAGAAGTATTAGCTCCAGTCTGTCTCCAGGGTATTATAATTGCTGCGCTCCCTACTAGAACCTCCAAACAAGTCTCATAAGCCAGTTGCAGATGCAACTGATGGTAGTCAAGCTCCAAGTCTTCAGGCACATCCAAATGAGGCGCTTTCTTTAACTGTTCCTGAACAATAAATTGGAAACTCTGAACACAAAAGCGACTACCCCACCAGCATCATCATGAATTGCCCCGTATGGGCAGCATTGTCCATTCCAATTGAGGGCTTCAATATTAAATAGGTTCATCATGTGTCTCTGGCGTCAACACTCTTCCATAACTATTTAAATTACTGAATGAGCATGACTTTCGTATTATCATCCAGGATTGAATGAAACAAAATTGATGTAATTTAAAAGGTCTACAAGAGAGAAGCTGGTGGTGTAGTCCTGCTTTGTATGTCCTGAGGGTCACTTTACTTGGGTTTTCACCTTGGGTGTTATGCCCCACCAGCTCCTGCTGCAAAATGCTGGGAGCGATGCTTTGGGCCTGAATTTCCCTTGGCATCCTTTTAAACAGGATAGGAAATAAAGCCATTATGAAATTCCATTGCTGATAGTCATCACACCATCTCTGCCTAAGAACAAGCAAATCTAGCTAGTCAGAACAGTGTACTCTCCAAGATCGACCACAGCGATGTACTTCCCATGGGTCATCTTCCAGGACCTCTAGGATATTCGTAGTAATATGTAACAGTGGAGCTAGGGTGATCTTTAATCTCATGAATTGCTGCTATAATAAGTTTGAGGTGGAGATGCAGAATCACTAGGGTTTTGGCCAAATTCAGAGCCATAGAAGGCCTTGTAGTCGAATACCAGCGTAAAAAACGCTTACATAGTGGCAAAGCTTGCCATATACAATGAGACAAAAGTTTATTTTTGTAATTGCATATTCAAAGAAGAATAAGAATCTTATTTCCCAAAAATTAATTAAGCTTAACATTTTCCATAAATTAACAATGAGCGGAACATTGAATTCACCACATTTTTTGTAATACTTCACTTTTCAGAGTATAGGATCTCATGGATTAAAGTCATCAAGGGTGAATTTGTTTTAGAATCCTGTTCAATAAGGAGATAAAGAAGAAAAAAAAGTGTTTGGGGAAAGTGTCAGTAAAAGGGAAAGCCAATACAGAAAAAAGCGAAATGTCCTCAATGTGTCTTGCCTACCTTTATAACTGTTTGGCCATTGTGCATAGATACCACTTAATCAAGCAATGAAGTACACTGAGCATAGTGAATTATAGTAGTGAAATATGAAGGTGAGGGTTTTTGTGTGCCTGCCTTCTTTTCTAAAGTGCTTCCTGGAGGTTCAAAGAAACGGATCTCTGGTTTATTTCAAGTGTAAAGGGATCAGGGTATTAGTAAATAAAGGCATATTGTATATGAAGAATGCGTTCAAGAAACAGTTTTCAAGGTTGGGAAATGAAAGAAGGCTGTTTAACCACCTGATTGATATGAGAAATATTAATATATAGATCTATTGATAGCACCCTAGTCACAGATTCTTCGTTTGAAAGCCATAATTAAGCTTCATTCATACTTTGAATGTTGCTTGCATGTATTTCGGAATATCCAACATTACTCACACCTTTTATTGCTTCCTAAATCGATTTCATAATTAGATGCCCGTCAAAGTATTAATAACTTTTATATATCTCTAGCATGCGTGCAGAATTACATCTTAAGTGCATTCGATTTACATTTTTTTATCTCAAGTAGAAGGTTATTTCATATCTTTTATCACTGAATGATAAGTAAGTAAATCAGGATATTAATGAGAATACGATTTTTTTCGATTTTGATGCTGAAATATGTCTTTTGTCACATTAGTGTCCTATAGTCCACTATTGAGGTCATCTGTGGCTTATTTTAAATTGAGAATTGCTCTTGGTTTACTACAGGGTTTTCAATAATTGCATTTATCACTGAATCTATAACTTATTTACGAAATGTGGCATTCATTCCTTTGAGGTGGCATACTGTGTATAAACCACTGAAACCTAGTTGGTATATGTACTCAGTTCAACTAAGACTTTGCAGTACTGGTGGGACGTTAGTGTGACTATGGGGTTGGAGCTCGCCCTGCCTCCACTGTTTTTATCTCCTTGAATGTTATTAGATCTAAAACTGAGAGTCTGATGCACAAAACTATGCGATAATCAAGTTTCAACATGACAGCAGCTCATAGATTAGATAGAAATGGCATGATGTTTGTTAGCAATGGAAGTTTGAGTAGCCATGCAAGCGATATCCCTGCAACATATGTCACCCTGTTGGGTTCCGTCATTGCTTTGGATATAAAGCTTAACACATTTAAGCTTTCTTTCCCCGTAATTGCTCCAAGTGCACCCTTAATCAAGCTGCGTTCTTGATAGTTTTGGGTGGCTCTTCTGTAAAAGAAGTATTTGCTCCAGTCTGTCTCCAGGGTATTATAATTGCTGCGCTCCCTACTAGAACCTCCGAACAAGTCTCATAAGCCAGTTGCAGATGCAACTGATGGTAGTCAAGCTCCAAGTCTTCAGGCACATCCAAATAAGGCGCTTTCTTTAATTGTTCCTGAACAATAAATTGGAAACTCTGAACACAAAAGCGACTCCGCCACCAGCATCATCATGAATTGCCCCATATGGGCAGCATTGTCCATTCCAATTGAGGTCTTCAATATTAAATAGGTTCATCATGTGTCTCTGGCGTCAACACTCTTCCATAACTATTTAAATTACTGAATGAGCATGACTTTCGTATTATCATCCAGGATTGAATGAAACAAAATTGATGTAATTCAAAAGGTCTACAAGAGAGAAGCTGGTGGTGTAGTCCTGCTTTGTATGTCCTGAGGGTCTCTTTACTTGGGTTTTCACCTTGGGTGTTATGCCCCACCAGCTCCTGCTGCAAAATGCTGGGAGCGATGCTTTGGGCCTGAATTTCCCTTGGCATCCTTTTAAACAGGATAGGAAATAAAGCCATTATGAAATTCCATTGCTGATAGTCATCACACCATATCTGCCTAAGAACAAGCAAATCTAGCTAGTCAGAACAGTGTCCTCTCCAAGATCGACCACAGCGATGTACTTCCCATGGGTCATCTTCCAGGACCTCTAGGATATTCGTAGTAATATGTAACAGTGGAGCTAGGGTGATCTTCAATCTCAAGAATTGCTGCTATAATAAGTTTGAGGTGGAGATGCAGAATCACTAGGGTTTTGGCCAAATTCAGAGCCATAGAATGCCTTGTAGTCGAATACCAGCGTAAGAAACGCTTACATAGTGGCAAAGCTTGCCATATACAATGAGACAAAAGTTTAGTTTTTTTAATTGCATATTCAAAGAAGAATAAGAATGTTATTTCCCAAAAATTAATTAAGCATAACATTTTCCATAAATTAACAATGAGCGGAACATTGAATTCACCACATTTTTTGTAATACTTCACTTTTCAGAGTATAGGATCTCATGGATTAAAGTCATCAAGGGTGAATTCGTTTTAGAATCCTGTTCAATAAGGAGATACAGAAGAAGAAAAAAGTGTTTGGGGAAAGTGTCAGTAAAAGGGAAAGCCAATACAGAAAAAAGCGAAATGTCCTCAATGTGTCTTGCCTACCTTTATAACTGTTTGGCCATTGTGCATAGATACCACTTAATCAAGCAATGAAGTACACTGAGCATAGTGAATTATAGTAGTGAAATATGAAGGTGAGGGTTTTTGTGTGCCTGCCTTCTTTTCTAAAGTGCTTCCTGGAGGTTCAAAGAAACGGATCTCTGGTTTATTTCAAGTGTAAAGGGATCAGGGTATTAGTAAATAAAGGCATATTGTATATGAAGAATGCGTTCAAGAAACAGTTTTCAAGGTTGGGAAATTAAAGAAGGCTTTTTAACCTCCTGATTGATATGAGAAATATTAATATATAGATCTATTGATAGCACCCTAGTCACAGATTCTTCGTTTGAAAGCCATAATGAAGCTTCATTCATACTTTGAATGTTGCTTGCATGTATTTCGGAATATCCAACATTACTCACACCTTTTATTGCTTCCTAAATCGATTTCATAATTAGATGCCCGTCAAAGTATTAATAACTTTTATATGTCTCTAGCATGCTTGCAGAATTACATCTTAAGTGCATTCGATTTACATTTTTTTTTATCTCAAGTAGAAGGTTATTTCATATCTTTTATCACTGAATGATAAGTAAGTAAATCAGAATATTGATGAGAATACTATTTTTTTCGATTTTGATACTGAATTAGGTCTTTTGTCACATTAGTGTCCTATAGTCAACTATTGAGGTCATCTGTGGCTTATTTTAATTTGAGAATTGCTCTTGGTTTACTACAGGGTTTTCAATAATTGCATTTATCACTGAATCTATAACTTATTTACGAAATGTGGCATTCATTCCTTTGAGGTGGCATACTGTGTATAAACCACTGAAACCTAGTGGGTATATGTACTCAGTTCAACTAAGACTTTGCAGTACTGGTGGGACGTTAGTGTGACTATGGGGTTGGAGCTCGCCCTGCCTCCACTGTTTTTATCTCCTTGAATGTTATTAGATCTAAAACTGAGAGTCTGATGCACAAAACTATGCGATAATCAAGTTTCAACATGACAGCAGCTCATAGATTAGATAGAAATGGCATGATGTTTGTCAGCAATGGAAGTTTGAGTAGCCATGCAAGAGATATCCCTGCAACATATGTCACCCTGTTGGGTTCTGTCATTGCTATGGATATAACGCTTAACACATTTAAGCTTTCTTTCCCCGTAATTGCTCCATGTGCACCCTTAATCAAGCTGCGTTCTTGATAGTTTTGGGTGGCTCTTCTGTAAAAGAAGTATTTGCTCCAGTCTGTCTCCTGGGTATTATAATTGCTGCGCTCCTGACTAGAACCTTCAAACAAGTCTCATAAGCCAGTTGCAGATGCAACTGATGGTAGTCAAGCTCCAAGTCTTCAGGCACATCCAAATGAGGCGCTTTCTTTAATTGTTCCTGAACAATAAATTGGAAACTCTGAACACAAAAGCGACTCCGCCACCAGCATCATCATGAATTGCCCCGTATGGGCAGCATTGTCCATTCCAATTGAGGGCTTCAATATTAAATAGGTTCATCATGTGTCTCTGGCGTCAACACTCTTCCATAACTATTTAAATTACTGAATGAGCATGACTTTCGTATTATCATCCAGGATTGAATGAAACAAAATTGATGTAATTTAAAAGGTCTACAAGAGAGAAGCTGGTGGTGTAGTCCTGCTTTGTATGTCCCGAGGGTCTCTTTACTTGGGTTTTCACCTTGGGTGTTATGCCCCACCAGCTCCTGCTGCAAAATGCTGGGAGCGATGCTTTGTGCCTGAATTTCCCTTGGCATCCTTTTAAACAGGATATGAAATAAAGCCATTATGAAATTCCATTGCTGATAGTCATCACACCATATCTGCCTAAGAACAAGCAAATCTAGCTAGTCAGAACAGTGTCCTCTCCAAGATCGACCACAGCGATGTACTTCCCATGGGTCATCTTCCAGGACCTCTAGGATATTCGTAGTAATATGTAACAGTGGAGCTAGGGTGATCTTCAATCTCATGAATTGCTGCTATAATAAGTTTGAGGTGGAGATGCAGAATCACTAGGGTTTTGGCCAAATTCAGAGCCATAGAAGGCCTTGTAGTCGAATACCAGCGTAAGAAACGCTTACATAGTGGCAAAGCTTGCCATATACAATGAGACAAAAGTTTATTTTTTTAATTGCATATTCAAAGAAGAATAAGAATCTTATTTACCAAAAATTAATTAAGCATAACATTTTCCATAAATGAACAATGAGTGGAACATTGAATTCACCACATTTTTTGTAATACTTCACTTTTCAGAGTATAGGATCTCATGGATTAAAGTCATCAAGGGTGAATTAGTTTTAGAATCCTATTCAATAAGGAGATAAAGAAGAAGAAAAAAGTGTTTGGGGGAAAGTGTCAGTAAAAGGGAAAGCCCATACAGAAAAAAGCGAAATGTCCTCAATGTGTCTTGCCTACCTTTATAACTGTTTGGCCATTGTGCATAGATACCACTTAATCAAGCAATGAAGTACACTGAGCATAGTGAATTATAGTAGTGAAATATGAAGGTGAGGGTTTTTGTGTGCCTGCCTTTTTTTCTAAAGTGCTTCCTGGAGGTTCAAAGAAACGTATCTCTGGTTTATTTCAAGTGTAAAGCGATCAGGGTATTAGTAAATAAAGGCGTATTGTATATGAAGAATGCGTTCAAGAAACAGTTTTCAAGGTTGGGAAATTAAAGAAGGCTTTTTAACCACCTGATTGATATGAGAAATATTAATATATAGATCTATTGATAGCACCCTAGTCACAGATTCTTCGTTTGAAAGCCATAATTAAGCTTCATTAATACTTTGAATGTTGCTTGCATGTATTTCGGAATATCCAACATTACTCACACCTTTTATTGCTTCCTAAATCGATTTCATAATTTGATGCCCG
This sequence comes from Lissotriton vulgaris, assembly GCF_964263255.1. Lineage (NCBI taxonomy): Eukaryota > Metazoa > Chordata > Amphibia > Caudata > Salamandridae > Lissotriton > Lissotriton vulgaris. Next base: position 1,397,374,537 of record NC_141689.1, read on the forward strand.
TCAAAGTATTAATAACTTTTATATGTCTCTAGCATGCGTGCAGAATTACATCTTAAGTGCATTCGATTTACATTTTTTTATCTCAAGTAGAAGGTTATTTCATATCTTTTATCACTGAATGATAAGTAAGTAAATCAGAATATTGATGAGAATACAATTTTTTTCGATTTTGATGCTGAATTAGGTCTTTTGTCACATTAGTGTCCTATAGTCAACTATTGAGGTCATTTGTGGCTTATTTTAAATTGAGAATTGCTCTTGGTTTACTACAGGGTTTTCAATAATTGCATTTATCACTGAATCTATAACTTATTTACGAAATGTGGCATTCATTCCTTTGAGGTGGCATACTGTGTATAAACCACTGAAACCTAGTGGGTATATGTACTCAGTTCAACTAAGACTTTGCAGTACTGGTGGGACGTTAGTGTGACTATGGGGTTGGAGCTCGCCCTCCCTCCACTGTTTTTATCTCCTTGAATGTTATTAGATCTAAAACTGAAAGTCTGATGCACAAAACTATGCGATAATCAAGTTTCAACATGACAGCAGCTCATAGATTAGATAGAAATGGCATGATGTTTGTCAGCAATGGAAGTTTGAGTAGCCATGCAAGAGATATCCCTGCAACATATGTCACCCTGTTGGGTTCCGTCATTGCTTTAGATATAAAGCTTAACACATTTAAGCTTTCTTTCCCCGTAATTGCTCCATACGCACCCTTAATCAAGCTGCGTTCTTGATAGTTTTGGGTGGCTCTTCTGTAAAAGAAGTATTTGCTCCAGTCTGTCTCCAGGGTATTATAATTGCGGCGCTCCCTACTAGAACCTCCAAACAAGTCTCATAAGCCAGTTGCAGATGCAACTGATGGTAGTCAAGCTCCAAGTCTTCAGGCACATCCAAATGAGGCGCTTTCTTTAACTGTTCCTGAACAATGAATTGGAAACTCTGAACACAAAAGCGACTACGCCACCGGCATCATCATGAATTGCCCCGTATGGGCAGCATTGTCCATTCCAATTGAGGGCTTCAATATTAAATAGGTTCATCATGTGTCTCTGGCGTCAACACTCTTCCATAACTATTTAAATTACTGAATGAGCATGACTTTCGTATTATCATCCAGGATTGAATGAAACAAAATTGATGTAATTTAAAAGGTCTACAAGAGAGAAGCTGGTGGTGTAGTCCTGCTTTGTATGTCCTGAGGGTCACTTTACTTGGGTTTTCACCTTGGGTGTTATGCCCCACCAGCTCCTGCTGCAAAATGCTGGGAGCGATGCTTTGGGCCTGAATTTCCCTTGGCATCCTTTTAAACAGGATATGAAATAAAGCCATTATGAAATTCCATTGCTGATAGTCATCACACCATATCTGCCTAAGAACAAGCAAATCTAGCTAGTCAGAACAGTGTCCTCTCCAAGATCGACCACAGCGATGTACTTCCCATGGGTCATCTTCCAGGACCTCTAGGATATTCGTAGTAATATGTAACAGTGGAGCTAGGGTGATCTTCAATCTCATGAATTGCTGCTATAATAAGTTTGAGGTGGAGATGCAGAATCACTAGGGTTTTGGCCAAATTCAGAGCCATAGAAGGCCTTGTAGTCGAATACCAGCGTAAGAAACGCTTACATAGTGGCAAAGCTTGCCATATACAATGAGACAAAAGTTTATTTTTTTAATTGCATATGCAAAGAAGAATAAGAATCTTATTTACCAAAAATTAATTAAGCATAACATTTTCCATAAATTAACAATGAGTGGAACATTGAATTCACCACATTTTTTGTAATACTTCACTTTTCAGAGTATAGGATCTCATGGATTAAAGTCATCAAGGGTGAATTAGTTTTAGAATCCTATTCAATAAGGAGATAAAGAAGAAGAAAAAAGTGTTTGGGGGAAAGTGTCAGTAAAAGGGAAAGCCCATACAGAAAAAAGCGAAATGTCCTCAATGTGTCTTGCCTACCTTTATAACTGTTTGGCCATTGTGCATAGATACCACTTAATCAAGCAATGAAGTACACTGAGCATAGTGAATTATAGTAGTGAAATATGAAGGTGAGGGTTTTTGTGTGACTGCCTTCTTTTCTAAAGTGCTTCCTGGAGGTTCAAAGAAACGTATCTCTGGTTTATTTCAAGTGTAAAGGGTTCAGGGTATTAGTAAATAAAGGCGTATTGTATATGAAGAATGCGTTCAAGAAACAGTTTTCAAGGTTGGGAAATTAAAGAAGGCTTTTTAACCACCTGATTGATATGAGAAATATTAATATATAGATCTATTGATAGCACCCTAGTCACAGATTCTTCGTTTGAAAGCCATAATTAAGCTTCATTAATACTTTGAATGTTGCTTGCATGTATTTCGGAATATCCAACATTACTCACACCTTTTATTGCTTCCTAAATCGATTTCATAATTAGATGCCCGTCAAAGTATTAATAACTTTTATATATCTCTAGCATGCGTGCAGAATTACATCTTAAGTGCATTCGATTTACATTTTTTTATCTCAAGTAGAAGGTTATTTCATATCTTTTATCACTGAATGATAAGTAAGTAAATCAGAATATTGATGAGAATACAATTTTTTTCGATTTTGATGCTGAATTAGGTCTTTTGTCACATTAGTGTCCTATAGTCAACTATTGAGGTCATTTGTGGCTTATTTTAAATTGAGAATTGCTCTTGGTTTACTACAGGGTTTTCAATAATTGCATTTATCACTGAATCTATAACTTATTTACGAAATGTGGCATTCATTCCTTTGAGGTGGCATACTGTGTATAAACCACTGAAACCTAGTGGGTATATGTACTCAGTTCAACTAAGACTTTGCAGTACTGGTGGGACGTTAGTGTGACTATGGGGTTGGAGCTCGCCCTCCCTCCACTGTTTTTATCTCCTTGAATGTTATTATTTTATTTATTTATTTTATTTTATGTAGCTTGTAAAGCGCACAGCTACCCCCGGAGGGGTGTCCCGGCGCTGGAACCTGAGTCTCAGAGGAAAGGAGGGGAACAGACAGGGGATGTGACACGAAGATCAGAGTCTGGAAAAGAGCCAGGTCTTGAGTCTGGCCCGGAAGGCAGATTCAGAGGGACAGAATCTGAGATCAACTGGCAGGGAGTTCCAAAGTTTAGCAGCAATGACGCTGAATCCTCTGCCACCCATTCTGGAAAGTCTGAAGCGGGGAGAGATCAGGAGGCAGAGGTCATTGGATCTTAAAGATCTGGTGGATCTGGATATTAGAACTCGTTTTTTTAGGTAGATAGGTCCGCGATCGTTGATGGCTCGATGAGTCAGAGTGAGGATCTTAAACTGAATTCGGCTAGCCACCGGAAGCCAGTGCAGTTCCCTACGATATGCGGCAACTGACTGACGATAGGAAATGTTGCCAATCAGCCTCGCTGCCGCATTCTGGACAATCTGAAGCCGATCAGTCAGGTAATGGGGAGCTCCGGCATAGAGACTATTCGCATAGTCCAGATGGGACGTAATGAGGGCGTGGGTGACTGTCCGGCGGGAATCCAAAGGGAGATAGGGAAGGATTTTCCGGATCATGCGTAGTTTTAGGAAGCAAGCCGATGTCACTTTTTGAATCTGGGTTTTACAGGAAAGAGAGTCATTGAAATGAAAGCCCAGGTTGCGGGCCGAATGGACCGGAGAAGGGGCGGGATCCAATGCAGTAGGCCACCACCAGGAGGAGGGGATAGAGTTTTTCTGGTTAAAAAACAGCACCTCTGTTTTGTCAGCGTTGAGTCGTAGATGGTTTTCCGACATCCAATCACTGATGTTGTTGAGACACCGGCGGAAGCTGGAGAACGCGGAGTCAGAGTGGCCCCTAAAGGAGAACACTAGCTGAGTGTCATCAGCATAAGAGACCACCCTGACTCCATAGGACTCCACCACGCCCGCCAGAGGGGCAAGATATATGTTAAAAAACAGAGGGCTGAGGGCAGAGCCCTGTGGCACACCGCAAGATAGGGGTTTTTTCTCCGATCTGAAGGGCCGTAACAGCACCCTTTGACTTCTTCCAGAGAGGAAGGACTCGATCCACCTGATGGCAGTGCCGCCAATGCCCATCTGCCATAGTCGGTCCAGGAGGATGGAGTGGGATACCGTATCGAATGCCGCGGACAGGTCGAGGAGGACCAGCATGGCCTCCTCGCCTCTGTCCACGCACTCTCGAATGGTCTCCGAGACCTCCAGCAGAGCCGTCTCCGTGCTGTATCCTGCCCGAAACCCAGATTGCGAGTCGTGCAGTAGTTGGTTGTTCTCCAGGTATTCCGTGAGCTGCAGCTGCACGGCTTTTTCCAGGACTTTAGCCGGTTTGGGGAGGAGGGATATAGGGCGGTAGTTGGAGAATACAGTGGGATCGGCGTCTGCCTTTTTTAGAATTGGGATCACCAAGGCTTCCTTCCAGGTGGTAGGGAAGAAGCCATGGTGCAGAGAGGCATTCCAGATGGAGAGGAATGGGTCGGCTAGCAGAGGAGCCAATTCCCCCATAGTTTTGGCCGGAACGGGGTCAGTGGGTGCGCCAGACTTGCAGAGAGTGAGTAGTCTAAGAGCATCCTCCTGGACAAGTTTATTGAAAGCATGAAGGGACGGGGAGTTAGGGGGATCGGTAGACTGAGTCCGAGGCATTGGCTCTTTAGGGAAGGAGACGCAGAGTTTATCGATCTTTTCCAGGAAAAAGTCCGATAGTCCTTCACAAAGTTTCTGGCTAGCTGAGACCTGAGTGGTCCTAGCCGGAGGGGTGATGAAGTTTTTAACAATGGAGAAAAGAGTTTTTGAAGAATTTTTGGCCTTGGCAATTTGGAGCGAGAAATGGTCTTTCATGGCAGTTTTTTTAAGTTTGAGAAATTTTTTCAAGGCCTCCTTGTAGGCGAGCTTGGCTTCAGGATCATAATTTTTCCTCCACTTCCTTTCGAGAGCTTTGCAGCTACTTTTTTCCTCGCGGAGGGAGGTTGAGAACCAGGGAGCGGAGGGACGGGATCTAGAGGAAGTAATGAGTTTCTGGGGGGCGATGTGGTCAATAGCATTGATAAGGGCGGAGTTGAGCCTGGTGATATTAGAATCGATATCCGGGGATAGAAAGTCTGACTGGAAATGGAATATCGGGTCAAGGGAAGCGCAAGTGACTTTGTGCCACTTCCTACCCAGCTCTTTCCTGGGCACAGGGGGGATATATTTACGGTCTAGGGTCAAAGAAAAAGGGATAAGGTAATGGTCCGACCATGTAAGAGGAAGGGAGGGAGAAACAGTAATAGTGGGAAAGTTAGCGAAGATGAGATCCAGGGTATGACCCGCCACATGAGTAGGGCCGGTAACAAGTTGAGTAAGATTAAGGCTATCCATGATTTCCAGTAAATTATTCGCTTTTGTGCAGAGGGAATTATCGACATGAAGGTTAAAATCACCTAGAGCCAAAAAGTATTGATGTTTCAAGGCTAGATCAGCTAACTGGTGGGTGAGAGCGGTAAGAGAAAGGGAAGCCGCCGTGGGGGGGTTGTAAATTAGAGAGCCGGCTAGAATGACAGCCGCAGAATCGGACACTGAAAAGTATAGGGCTTCAATGATACCGATGTTGGTGAGTTTGGTAGTGGTCAGCTGGAAATAAGATTTAAAGATAATAGCTAATCCGCCTCCCGATTTTCCCCCTGCACGATTGACACATTTTATGTCATAGCCAGATGGAATGGCTAAATAAATGTCCGGGGAGGATTTTAGATATTAGATCTAAAACTGAAAGTCTGATGCACAAAACTATGCGATAATCAAGTTTCAACATGACAGCAGCTCATAGATTAGATAGAAATGGCATGATGTTTGTCAGCAATGGAAGTTTGAGTAGCCATGCAAGAGATATCCCTGCAACATATGTCACCCTGTTGGGTTCTGTCATTGCTTTGGATATAACGCTTAACACATTTAATCTTTCTTTCCCCGTAATTGCTCCATGTGCACCCTTAATCAAGCTGCGTTCTTGATAGTTTTGGGTGGCTCTTCTGTAAAAGAAGTATTTGCTCCAGTCTGTCTCCAGGGTATTATAATTGCTGCGCTCCCGACTAGAACCTCCAAACAAGTCTCATAAGCCAGTTGCAGATGCAACTGATGGTAGTCAAGCTCCAAGTCTTCAGGCACATCCAAATGAGGCGCTTTCTTTAACTGTTCCTGAACAATGAATTGGAAACTCTGAACACAAAAGCGACTCCGCCACCAGCATCATCATGAATTGCCCCGTATGGGCAGCATTGTCCATTCCAATTGAGGGCTTCAATATTAAATAGGTTCATCATGTGTCTCTGGCGTCAACACTCTTCCATAACTATTTAAATTACTGAATGAGCATGACTTTCGTATTATCATCCAGGATTGAATGAAACAAAATTTATGTAATTTAAAAGGTCTACAAGAGAGAAGCTGGTGGTGTAGTCCTGCTTTGTATGTCCTGAGGGTCTCTTTACTTGGGTTTTCACCTTGGGTGTTATGCCCCACCAGCTCCTGCTGCAAAATGCTGGGAGCGATGCTTTGGGCCTGAATTTCCCTTGGCATCCTTTTAAACAGGATATGAAATAAAGCCATTATGAAATTCCATTGCTGATAGTCATCACACCATATCTGCCTAAGAACAAGCAAATCTAGCTAGTCAGAACAGTGTCCTCTCCAAGATCGACCACAGCGATGTACTTCCCATGGGTCATCTTCCAGGACCTCTAGGATATTCGTAGTAATATGTAACAGTGGAGCTAGGGTGATCTTCAATCTCATGAATTGCTGCTATAATAAGTTTGAGGTGGAGATGCAGAATCACTAGGGTTTTGGCCAAATTCAGAGCCATAGAAGGCCTTGTAGTCGAATACCAGCGTAAGAAACGCTTACATAGTGGCAAAGCTTGCCATATACAATGAGACAAAAGTTTATTTTTTTAATTGCATATTCAAAGAAGAATAAGAATCTTATTTACCAAAAATTAATTAAGCATAACATTTTCCATAAATTAACAATGAGTGGAACATTGAATTCACCACATTTTTTGTAATACTTCACTTTTCAGAGTATAGGATCTCATGGATTAAAGTCATCAAGGGTGAATTAGTTTTAGAATCCTATTCAATAAGGAGATAAAGAAGAAGAAAAAAGTGTTTGGGGGAAAGTGTCAGTAAAAGGGAAAGCCCATACAGAAAAAAGCGAAATGTCCTCAATGTGTCTTGCCTACCTTTATAACTGTTTGGCCATTGTGCATAGATACCACTTAATCAAGCAATGAAGTTCTCTGAGCATAGTGAATTATAGTAGTGAAATATGAAGGTGAGGGTTTTTGTGTGCCTGCCTTCTTTTCTAAAGTGCTTCCTGGAGGTTCAAAGAAACGTATCTCTGGTTTATTTCAAGTGTAAAGGGATCAGGGTATTAGTAAATAAAGGCGTATTGTATATGAAGAATGCGTTCAAGAAACAGTTTTTAAGGTTGGGAAATTAAAGAAGGCTTTTTAACCACCTGATTGATATGAGAAATATTAATATATAGATCTATTGATAGCACCCTAGTCACAGATTCTTCGTTTGAAAGCCATAATTAAGCTTCATTAATACTTTGAATGTTGCTTGCATGTATTTCGGAATATCCAACATTACTCACACCTTTTATTGCTTCCTAAATCGATTTCATAATTAGATGCCCGTCAAAGTATTAATAACTTTTATATATCTCTAGCATGCGTGCAGAATTACATCTTAAGTGCATTCGATTTACATTTTTTTATCTCAAGTAGAAGGTTATTTCATATCTTTTATCACTGAATGATAACTAAGTAAATCAGAATATTGATGAGAATACCATTTTTTTCGATTTTGATGCTGAATTAGGTCTTTTGTCACATTAGTGTCCTATAGTCAACTATTGAGGTCATTTGTGGCTTATTTTAAATTGAGAATTGCTCTTGGTTTACTACAGGGTTTTCAATAATTGCATTTATCACTGAATCTATAACTTATTTACGAAATGTGGCATTCATTCCTTTGAGGTGGCATACTGTGTATAAACCACTGAAACCTAGTGGGTATATGTACTCAGTTCAACTAAGACTTTGCAGTACTGGTGGAACGTTAGTGTGACTATGGGGTTGGAGCTCGCCCTCCCTCCACTGTTTTTATCTCCTTGAATGTTATTAGATCTAAAACTGAAAGTCTGATGCACAAAACTATGCGATAATCAAGTTTCAACATGACAGCAGCTCATAGATTAGATAGAAATGGCATGATGTTTGTCAGCAATGGAAGTTTGAGTAGCCATGCAAGAGATATCCCTGCAACATATGTCACCCTGTTGGGTTCCGTCATTGCTTTAGATATAAAGCTTAACACATTTAAGCTTTCTCTCCCCGTAATTGCTCCATGTGCACCCTTAATCAAGCTGCGTTCTTGATAGTTTTGGGTGGCTCTTCTGTAAAAGAAGTATTAGCTCCAGTCTGTCTCCAGGGTATTATAATTGCTGCGCTCCCTACTAGAACCTCCAAACAAGTCTCATAAGCCAGTTGCAGATGCAACTGATGGTAGTCAAGCTCCAAGTCTTCAGGCACATCCAAATGAGGCGCTTTCTTTAACTGTTCCTGAACAATAAATTGGAAACTCTGAACACAAAAGCGACTACCCCACCAGCATCATCATGAATTGCCCCGTATGGGCAGCATTGTCCATTCCAATTGAGGGCTTCAATATTAAATAGGTTCATCATGTGTCTCTGGCGTCAACACTCTTCCATAACTATTTAAATTACTGAATGAGCATGACTTTCGTATTATCATCCAGGATTGAATGAAACAAAATTGATGTAATTTAAAAGGTCTACAAGAGAGAAGCTGGTGGTGTAGTCCTGCTTTGTATGTCCTGAGGGTCACTTTACTTGGGTTTTCACCTTGGGTGTTATGCCCCACCAGCTCCTGCTGCAAAATGCTGGGAGCGATGCTTTGGGCCTGAATTTCCCTTGGCATCCTTTTAAACAGGATATGAAATAAAGCCATTATGAAATTCCATTGCTGATAGTCATCACACCATATCTGCCTAAGAACAAGCAAATCTAGCTAGTCAGAACAGTGTCCTCTCCAAGATCGACCACAGCGATGTACTTCCCATGGGTCATCCTCCAGGACCTCTAGGATATTCGTAGTAATATGTAACAGTGGAGCTAGGGTGATCTTCAATCTCATGAATTGCTGCTATAATAAGTTTGAGGTGGAGATGCAGAATCACTAGGGTTTTGGCCAAATTCAGAGCCATAGAAGGCCTTGTAGTCGAATACCAGCGTAAGAAACGCTTACATAGTGGCAAAGCTTGCCATATACAATGAGACAAAAGTTTATTTTTTTAATTGCATATTCAAAGAAGAATAAGAATCTTATTTACCAAAAATTAATTAAGCATAACATTTTCCATAAATTAACAATGAGTGGAACATTGAATTCACCACATTTTTTGTAATACTTCACTTTTCAGAGTATAGGATCTCATGGATTAAAGTCATCAAGGGTGAATTAGTTTTAGAATCCTATTCAATAAGGAGATAAAGAAGAAGAAAAAAGTGTTTGGGGGAAAGTGTCAGTAAAAGGGAAAGCCCATACAGAAAAAAGCGAAATGTCCTCAATGTGTCTTGCCTACCTTTATAACTGTTTGGCCATTGTGCATAGATACCACTTAATCAAGCAATGAAGTACACTGAGCATAGTGAATTATAGTAGTGAAATATGAAGGTGAGGGTTTTTGTGTGACTGCCTTCTTTTCTAAAGTGCTTCCTGGAGGTTCAAAGAAACGTATCTCTGGTTTATTTCAAGTGTAAAGGGATCAGGGTATTAGTAAATAAAGGCGTATTGTATATGAAGAATGCGTTCAAGAAACAGTTTTCAAGGTTGGGAAATTAAAGAAGGCTTTTTAACCACCTGATTGATATGAGAAATATTAATATATAGATCTATTGATAGCACCCTAGTCACAGATTCTTCGTTTGAAAGCCATAATTAAGCTTCATTAATACTTTGAATGTTGCTTGCATGTATTTCGGAATATCCAACATTACTCACACCTTTTATTGCTTCCTAAATCGATTTCATAATTAGATGCCCGTCAAAGTATTAATAACTTTTATATATCTCTAGCATGCGTGCAGAATTACATCTTAAGTGCATTCGATTTACATTTTTTTATCTCAAGTAGAAGGTTATTTCATATCTTTTATCACTGAATGATAAGTAAGTAAATCAGAATATTGATGAGAATACAATTTTTTTCGATTTTGATGCTGAATTAGGTCTTTTGTCACATTAGTGTCCTATAGTCAACTATTGAGGTCATTTGTGGCTTATTTTAAATTGAGAATTGCTCTTGGTTTACTACAGGGTTTTCAATAATTGCATTTATCACTGAATCTATAACTTATTTACGAAATGTGGCATTCATTCCTTTGAGGTGGCATACTGTGTATAAACCACTGAAACCTAGTGGGTATATGTACTCAGTTCAACTAAGACTTTGCAGTACTGGTGGGACGTTAGTGTGACTATGGGGTTGGAGCTCGCCCTCCCTCCACTGTTTTTATCTCCTTGAATGTTATTAGATCTAAAACTGAAAGTCTGATGCACAAAACTATGCGATAATCAAGTTTCAACATGACAGCAGCTCATAGATTAGATAGAAATGGCATAATGTTTGTCAGCAATGGAAGTTTGAGTAGCCATGCAAGAGATATCCCTGCAACATATGTCACCCTGTTGGGTTCTGTCATTGCTTTGGATATAACGCTTAACACATTTAATCTTTCTTTCCCCGTAATTGCTCCATGTGCACCCTTAATCAAGCTGCGTTCTTGATAGTTTTGGGTGGCTCTTCTGTAAAAGAAGTATTTGCTCCAGTCTGTCTCCAGGGTATTATAATTGCTGCGCTCCCGACTAGAACCTCCAAACAAGTCTCATAAGCCAGTTGCAGATGCAACTGATGGTAGTCAAGCTCCAAGTCTTCAGGCACATCCAAATGAGGCGCTTTCTTTAATTGTTCCTGAACAATAAATTGGAAACTCTGAACACAAAAGCGACTCCGCCACCAGCATCATCATGAATTGCCCCGTATGGGCAGCATTGTCCATTCCAATTGAGGGCTTCAATATTAAATAGGTTCATCATGTGTCTCTGGCGTCAACACTCTTCCATAACTATTTAAATTACTGAATGAGCATGACTTTCGTATTATCATCCAGGATTGAATGAAACAAAATTGATGTAATTTAAAAGGTCTACAAGAGAGAAGCTGGTGGTGTAGTCCTGCTTTGTATGTCCTGAGGGTCTCTTTACTTGGGTTTTCACCTTGGGTGTTATGCCCCACCAGCTCCTGCTGCAAAATGCTGGGAGCGATGCTTTGGGCCTGAATTTCCCTTGGCATCCTTTTAAACAGGATATGAAATAAAGCCATTATGAAATTCCATTGCTGATAGTCATCACACCATATCTGCCTAAGAACAAGCAAATCTAGCTAGTCAGAACAGTGTCCTCTCCAAGATCGACCACAGCGATGTACTTCCCATCAGTCATCTTCCAGGACCTCTAGGATATTCGTAGTAATATGTAACAGTGGAGCTAGGGTGATCTTCAATCTCATGAATTGCTGCTATAATAAGTTTGAGGTGGAGATGCAGAATCACTAGGGTTTTGGCCAAATTCAGAGCCATAGAAGGCCTTGTAGTCGAATACCAGCGTAAGAAACGCTTACATAGTGGCAAAGCTTGCCATATACAATGAGACAAAAGTTTATTTTTTTAATTGCATATTCAAAGAAGAATAAGAATCTTATTTACCAAAAATTAATTAAGCATAACATTTTCCATAAATTAACAATGAGTGGAACATTGAATTCACCACATTTTTTGTAATACTTCACTTTTCAGAGTATAGGTTCTCATGGATTAAAGTCATCAAGGGTGAATTAGTTTTAGAATCCTATTCAATAAGGAGATAAAGAAGAAGAAAAAAGTGTTTGGGGGAAAGTGTCAGTAAAAGGGAAAGCCCATACAGAAAAAAGCGAAATGTCCTCAATGTGTCTTGCCTACCTTTATAACTGTTTGGCCATTGTGCATAGATACCACTTAATCAAGCAATGAAGTACACTGAGCATAGTGAATTATAGTAGTGAAATATGAAGGTGAGGGTTTTTGTGTGCCTGCCTTCTTTTCTAAAGTGCTTCCTGGAGGTTCAAAGAAACGTATCTCTGGTTTATTTCAAGTGTAAAGGGATCAGGGTATTAGTAAATAAAGGCATATTGTATATGAAGAATGCGTTCAAGAAACAGTTTTTAAGGTTGGGAAATTAAAGAAGGCTTTTTAACCACCTGATTGATATGAGAAATATTAATATATAGATCTATTGATAGCACCCTAGTCACAGATTCTTCGTTTGAAAGCCATAATTAAGCTTCATTAATACTTTGAATGTTGCTTGCATGTATTTCGGAATATCCAACATTACTCACACCTTTTATTGCTTCCTAAATCGATTTCATAATTAGATGCCCGTCAAAGTATTAATAACTTTTATATATCTCTAGCATGCGTGCAGAATTACATCTTAAGTGCATTCGATTTACATTTTTTTATCTCAAGTAGAAGGTTATTTCATATCTTTTATCACTGAATGATAACTAAGTAAATCAGAATATTGATGAGAATACAATTTTTTTCGATTTTGATGCTGAATTAGGTCTTTTGTCACATTAGTGTCCTATAGTCAACTATTGAAGTCATTTGTGGCTTATTTTAAATTGAGAATTGCTCTTGGTTTACTACAGGGTTTTGAATAATTGCATTTATCACTGAATCTATAACTTATTTACGAAATGTGGCATTCATTCCTTTGAGGTGGCATACTGTGTATAAACCACTGAAACCTAGTGGGTATATGTACTCAGTTCAACTAAGACTTTGCAGTACTGGTGGGACGTTAGTGTGACTATGGGGTTGGAGCTCGCCCTCCCTCCACTGTTTTTATCTCCTTGAATGTTATTAGATCTAAAACTGAAAGTCTGATGCACAAAACTATGCGATAATCAAGTTTCAACATGACAGCAGCTCATAGATTAGATAGAAATGGCATGATGTTTGTCAGCAATGGAAGTTTGAGTAGCCATGCAAGAGATATCCCTGCAACATATGTCACCCTGTTGGGTTCCGTCATTGCTTTAGATATAAAGCTTAACACATTTAAGCTTTCTCTCCCCGTAATTGCTCCATGTGCACCCTTAATCAAGCTGCGTTCTTGATAGTTTTGGGTGGCTCTTCTGTAAAAGAAGTATTAGCTCCAGTCTGTCTCCAGGGTATTATAATTGCTGCGCTCCCTACTAGAACCTCCAAACAAGTCTCATAAGCCAGTTGCAGATGCAACTGATGGTAGTCAAGCTCCAAGTCTTCAGGCACATCCAAATGAGGCGCTTTCTTTAACTGTTCCTGAACAATAAATTGGAAACTCTGAACACAAAAGCGACTACCCCACCAGCATCATCATGAATTGCCCCGTATGGGCAGCATTGTCCATTCCAATTGAGGGCTTCAATATTAAATAGGTTCATCATGTGTCTCTGGCGTCAACACTCTTCCATAACTATTTAAATTACTGAATGAGCATGACTTTCGTATTATCATCCAGGATTGAATGAAACAAAATTGATGTAATTTAAAAGGTCTACAAGAGAGAAGCTGGTGGTGTAGTCCTGCTTTGTATGTCCTGAGGGTCACTTTACTTGGGTTTTCGCCTTGGGTGTTATGCCCCACCAGCTCCTGCTGCAAAATGCTGGGAGCGATGCTTTGGGCCTGAATTTCCCTTGGCATCCTTTTAAACAGGATATGAAATAAAGCCATTATGAAATTCCATTGCTGATAGTCATCACACCATATCTGCCTAAGAACAAGCAAATCTAGCTAGTCAGAACAGTGTCCTCTCCAAGATCGACCACAGCGATGTACTTCCCATGGGTCATCTTCCAGGACCTCTAGGATATTCGTAGTAATATGTAACAGTGGAGCTAGGGTGATCTTCAATCTCATGAATTGCTGCTATAATACGTTTGAGGCGGAGATGCAGAATCACTAGGGTTTTGGCCAAATTCAGAGCCATAGAAGGCCTTGTAGTCGAATACCAGCGTAAGAAACGCTTACATAGTGGCAAAGCTTGCCATATACAATGAGACAAAAGTTTATTTTTTTAATTGCATATTCAAAGAAGAATAAGAATCTTATTTCCCAAAAATTAATTAAGCATAACATTTTCCATAAATTAACAATGAGTGGAACATTGAATTCACCACATTTTTTGTAATACTTCACTTTTCAGAGTATAGGATCTCATGGATTAAAGTCATCAAGGGTGAATTAGTTTTAGAATCCTATTCAATAAGGAGATAAAGAAGAAGAAAAAAGTGTTTGGGGAAAGTGTCAGTAAAAGGGAAAGCCAATACAGAAAAAAGCGAAATGTCCTCAATGTGTCTTGCCTACCTTTATAACTGTTTGACCATTGTGCATAGATACCACTTAATCAAGCAATGAAGTACACTGAGCATAGTGAATTATAGTAGTGAAATATGAAGGTGAGGGTTTTTGTGTGCCTGCCTTCTTTTCTAAAGTGCTTTCTGGAGGTTCAAAGAAACGGATCTCTGGTTTATTTCAAGTGTAAAGGGATCAGGGTATTAGTAAATAAAGGCATATTGTATATGAAGAATGCGTTCAAGAAACAGTTTTCAAGGTTGGGAAATTAAAGAAGGCTTTTTAACCACCTGATTGATATGAGAAATATTGATATATAGATCTATTGATAGCACCCTAGTCACAGATTCTTCGTTTGAAAGCCATAATTAAGCTTCATTCATACTTTGAATGTTGCTTGCATGTATTTTGGAATATCCAACATTACTCACACCTTTTATTGCTTCCTAAATCGATTTCATAATTAGATGCCCGTCAAAGTATTAATAACTTTTATATATCTCTAGCATGCGTGCAGAATTACATCTTAAGTGCATTCGATTTACATTTTTTTATCTCAAGTAGAAGGTTATTTCATATCTTTTATCACTGAATGATAAGTAAGTAAATCAGAATATTGATTAGAATACTATTTTTTTCGATTTTGATGCTGAAATAGGTCTTTTGTCACATTAGTTTCCTATAGTCAACTATTGAGGTCATCTGTGGCTTATTTTAAATTGAGAATTGCTCTTGGTTTACTACAGGGTTTTTAATAATTGCATTTATCACTGAATCTATAACTTATTTACGAAATGTGGCATTCATTCCTTTGAGGTGGCATACTGTGTATAAACCACTGAAACCTAGTGGGTATATGTACTCAGTTCAACTAAGACTTTGCAGTACTGGTGGGACATTAGTGTGACTATGGGGTTGGAGCTCGCCCTGCCTCCACTGTTTTTATCTCCTTGAATGTTATTAGATCTAAAACTGAGAGTCTGATGCACAAAACTATGCGATAATCAAGTTTCAACATGACAGCAGCTCATAGATTAGATAGAAATGGCATGATGTTTGTCAGCAATGGAAGTTTGAGTAGCCATGCAAGCGATATCCCTGCAACATATGTCACCCTGTTGGGTTCCGTCATTGCTTTGGATATAAAGCTTAACACATTTAAGCTTTCTTTCCCCGTAATTGCTCCATGTGCACCCTTAATCAAGCTGCGTTCTTGATAGTTTTGGGTGGCTCTTCTGTAAAAGAATATTTGCTCCAGTCTGTCTCCAGGGTATTATAATTGCTGCGCTCCCTACTAGAACCTCCAAACAAGTCTCATAAGCCAGTTGCAGATGCAACTGATGGTAGTCAAGCTCCAAGTCTTCAGGCACATCCAAATGAGGCGCTTTCTTTAATTGTTCCTGAACAATAAATTGGAAACTCTGAACACAAAAGCGACTCCGCCACCAGCATCATCATGAATTGCCCCGTGTGGGCAGCATTGTCCATTCCAATTGAGGTCTTCCATATTAAATAGGTTCATCATGTGTCTCTGGCGTCAACACTCTTCCATAACTATTTAAATTACTGAATGAGCATGACTTTCGTATTATCATCCAGGATTGAATGAAACAAAATTGATGTAATTCAAAAGGTCTACAAGAGAGAAGCTGGTGGTGTAGTCCTGCTTTGTATGTCCTGAGGGTCTCTTTACTTGGGTTTTCACCTTGGGTGTTATGCCCCACCAGCTCCTGCTGCAAAATGCTGGGAGCGATGCTTTGGGCCTGAATTTCCCTTGGCATCCTTTTAAACAGGATAGGAAATAAAGCCATTATGAAATTCCATTGCTGATAGTCATCACACCATATCTGCCTAAGAACAAGCAAATCTAGCTAGTCAGAACAGTGTCCTCTCCAAGATCGACCACAGCGATGTACTTCCCATGGGTCATCTTCCAGGACCTCTAGGATATTCGTAGTAATATGTAACAGTGGAGCTAGGGTGATCTTCAATCTCATGAATTGCTGCTATAATAAGTTTGAGGTGGAGATGCAGAATCACTAGGGTTTTGGCCAAATTCAGAGCCATAGAAGGCCTTGTAGTCGAATACCAGCATAAGAAACGCTTACATAGTGGCAAAGCTTGCCATATACAATGAGACAAAAGTTTATTTTTTTAATTGCATATTCAAAGAAGAATAAGAATCTTATTTCCGAAAAATTAATTAAGCATAACATTTTCCATAAATTAACAATGAGCGGAACATTGAATTCACCAAATTTTTTGTAATACTTCACTTTTCAGAGTATAGGATCTCATGGATTAAAGTCATCAAGGGTGAATTCGTTTTAGAATCCTGTTCAATAAGGAGATAAAGAAGAAGAAAAAAGTGTTTGGGGAAAGTGTCAGTAAAAGGGAAAGCCAATACAGAAAAAAGCGAAATGTCCTCGATGTGTCTTGCCTACCTTATAACTGTTTGGCCATTGTGCATAGATACCACTTAATCAAGCAATGAAGTACACTGAGCATAGTGAATTATAGTAGTGAAATATGAAGGTGAGGGTTTTTGTGTGCCTGCCTTCTTTTCTAAAGTGCTTCCTGGAGGTTCAAAGAAACGGATCTCTGGTTTATTTCAAGTGTAAAGGGATCAGGGTATTAGTAAATAAAGGCATATTGTATATGAAGAATGCGTTCAAGAAACAGTTTTCAAGGTTGGGAAATTAAAGAAGGCTTTTTAACCACCTGATTGATATGAGAAATATTAATATATAGATCTATTGATAGCACCCTAGTCACAGATTCTTCGTTTGAAAGCCATAATTAAGCTTCATTCATACTTTGAATGTTGCTTGCATGTATTTCGGAATATCCAACATTACTCACACCTTTTATTGCTTCCTAAATCGATTTCATAATTAGATGCCCGTCAAAGTATTAATAACTTTTATATATCTCTAGCATGCGTGCAGAATTACATCTTAAGTGCATTCGATTTACATTTTTTTATCTCAAGTAGAAGGTTATTTCATATCTTTTATCACTGAATGATAAGTAAGTAAATCAGAATATTGATGAGAATACTATTTTTTTCGATTTTGATGCTGAAATAGGTCTTTTGTCACATTAGTGTCCTATAGTCAACTATTAAAGTCATTTGTGGCTTGTTTTAAATTGAGAATTGCTCTTGGTTTACTACAGGGTTTTCAATAATTGCATTTATCCCTGAATCTATAACTTATTTACGAAATGTGGCATTCATTCCTTTGAGGTGGCATACTGTGTATAAACCACTGAAACCTAGTGGGTATATGTACTCAGTTCAACTAAGACTTTGCAGTACTGGTGGGACGTTAGTGTGACTATGGGGTTGGAGCTCGCCCTGCCTCCACTGTTTTTATCTCCTTGAATGTTATTAGATCTAAAACTGAGAGTCTGATGCACAAAACTATGCGATAATCAAGTCTCAACATGACAGCAGCTCATTGATTAGATAGAAATGGCATGATGTTTGTCAGCAATGGAAGTTTGAGTAGCCCTGCAAGCGATATCCCTGCAACATATGTCACCCTGTTGGGTTCCGTCATTGCTTTGGATATAAAGCTTAACACATTTAAGCTTTCTTTCCCCGTAATTGCTCCATGTGCACCCTTAATCAAGCTGCGTTCTTGATAGTTTTGGGTGGCTCTTCTGTAAAAGAATATTTGCTCCAGTCTGTCTCCAGGGTATTATAATTGCTGCGCTCCCTACTAGAACCTCCAAACAAGTCTCATAAGCCAGTTGCAGATGCAACTGATGGTAGTCAAGCTCCAAGTCTTCAGGCACATCCAAATGAGACGCTTTCTTTAATTGTTCCTGAACAATAAATTGGAAACTCTGAACACAAAAGCGACTCCGCCACCAGCATCATCATGAATTGCCCCGTATGGGCAGCATTGTCCATTCCAATTGAGGTCTTCAATATTAAATAGGTTCATCATGTGTCTCTGGCGTCAACACTCTTCCATAACTATTTAAATTACTGAATGAGCATGACTTTCGTATTATCATGCAGGATTGAATGAAACAAAATTGATGTAATTCAAAAGGTCTACAAGAGAGAAGCTGGTGGTGTAGTCCTGCTTTGTATGTCCTGAGGGTCTCTTTACTTTGGTTTTCACCTTGGGTGT
The DNA here is from genome assembly GCF_964263255.1 of Lissotriton vulgaris. Lineage (NCBI taxonomy): Eukaryota > Metazoa > Chordata > Amphibia > Caudata > Salamandridae > Lissotriton > Lissotriton vulgaris. The sequence continues at coordinate 1,397,393,197 of NC_141689.1, forward strand.
TATGCCCCACCAGCTCCTGCTGCAAAATGCTGGGAGCGATGCTTTGGGCCTGAATTTCCCTTGGCATCCTTTTAAACAGGATAGGAAATAAAGCCATTATGAAATTCCATTGCTGATAGTCATCACACCATATCTGCCTAAGAACAAGCAAATCTAGCTAGTCAGAACAGTGTCTTCTCCAAGATCGACCACAGTGATGTACTTCCCATGGGTCATCTTCCAGGACCTCTAGGATATTCGTAGTAATATGTAACAGTGGAGCTAGGGTGATCTTCAATCTCATGAATTGCTGCTATAATAAGTTTGAGGTGGAGATGCAGAATCACTAGGGTTTTGGCCAAATTCAGAGCCATAGAAGGCCTTGTAGTCGAATACCAGCGTAAGAAACGCTTACATAGTGGCAAAGCTTGCCATATACAATGAGACAAAAGTTTATCTTTTTTAATTGCATATTCAAAGAAGAATAAGAATCTTATTTCCGAAAAATTAATTAAGCATAACATTTTCCATAAATTAACAATGAGCGGAACATTGAATTCACCACATTTTTTGTAATACTTCACTTTTCAGAGTATAGGATCTCATGGATTAAAGTCATCAAGGGTGAATTCGTTTTAGAATCCTGTTCAATAAGGAGATACAGAAGAAGAAAAAAGTGTTTGGGGAAAGTGTCAGTAAAAGGGAAAGCCAATACAGAAAAAAGCGAAATGTCCTCAATGTGTCTTGCCTACCTTTATAACTGTTTGGCCATTGTGCATAGATACCACTTAATCAAGCAATGAAGTACACTGAGCATAGTGAATTATAGTAGTGAAATATGAAGGTGAGGGTTTTTGTGTGCCTGCCTTCCTTTCTAAAGTGCTTCCTGGAGGTTCAAAGAAACGGATCTCTGGTTTATTTCAAGTGTAAAGGGATCAGGGTATTAGTAAATAAAGGCATATTGTATATGAAGAATGCGTTCAAGAAACAGTTTTCAAGGTTGAGAAATTAAAGAAGGCTTTTTAACCTCCTGATTGATATGAGAAATATTAATATATAGATCTATTGATAGCACCCTAGTCACAGATTCTTCGTTTGAAAGCCATAATGAAGCTTCATTCATACTTTGAATGTTGCTTGCATGTATTTCGGAATATCCAACATTACTCACACCTTTTATTGCTTCCTAAATCGATTTCATAATTAGATGCCCGTCAAAGTATTAATAACTTTTATATGTCTCTAGCATGCTTGCAGAATTACATCTTAAGTGCATTCGATTTACATTTTTTTTATCTCAAGTAGAAGGTTATTTCATATCTTTTATCACTGAATGATAAGTAAGTAAATCAGAATATTGATGAGAATACTATTTTTTTCGATTTTGATACTGAATTAGGTCTTTTGTCACATTAGTGTCCTATAGTCAACTATTGAGGTCATCTGTGGCTTATTTTAATTTGAGAATTGCTCTTGGTTTACTACAGGGTTTTCAATAATTGCATTTATCACTGAATCTATAACTTATTTACGAAATGTGGCATTCATTCCTTTGAGGTGGCATACTGTGTATAAACCACTGAAACCTAGTGGGTATATGTACTCAGTTCAACTAAGACTTTGCAGTACTGGTGGGACGTTAGTGTGACTATGGGGTTGGAGCTCGCCCTGCCTCCACTGTTTTTATCTCCTTGAATGTTATTAGATCTAAAACTGAGAGTCTGATGCACAAAACTATGCGATAATCAAGTTTCAACATGACAGCAGCTCATAGATTAGATAGAAATGGCATGATGTTTGTCAGCAATGGAAGTTTGAGTAGCCATGCAAGAGATATCCCTGCAACATATGTCACCCTGTTGGGTTCTGTCATTGCTATGGATATAACGCTTAACACATTTAAGCTTTCTTTCCCCGTAATTGCTCCATGTGCACCCTTAATCAAGCTGCGTTCTTGATAGTTTTGGGTGGCTCTTCTGTAAAAGAAGTATTTGCTCCAGTCTGTCTCCTGGGTATTATAATTGCTGCGCTCCTGACTAGAACCTTCAAACAAGTCTCATAAGCCAGTTGCAGATGCAACTGATGGTAGTCAAGCTCCAAGTCTTCAGGCACATCCAAATGAGGCGCTTTCTTTAATTGTTCCTGAACAATAAATTGGAAACTCTGAACACAAAAGCGACTCCGCCACCAGCATCATCATGAATTGCCCCGTATGGGCAGCATTGTCCATTCCAATTGAGGGCTTCAATATTAAATAGGTTCATCATGTGTCTCTGGCGTCAACACTCTTCCATAACTATTTAAATTACTGAATGAGCATGACTTTCGTATTATCATCCAGGATTGAATGAAACAAAATTGATGTAATTTAAAAGGTCTACAAGAGAGAAGCTGGTGGTGTAGTCCTGCTTTGTATGTCCCGAGGGTCTCTTTACTTGGGTTTTCACCTTGGGTGTTATGCCCCACCAGCTCCTGCTGCAAAATGCTGGGAGCGATGCTTTGTGCCTGAATTTCCCTTGGCATCCTTTTAAACAGGATATGAAATAAAGCCATTATGAAATTCCATTGCTGATAGTCATCACACCATATCTGCCTAAGAACAAGCAAATCTAGCTAGTCAGAACAGTGTCCTCTCCAAGATCGACCACAGCGATGTACTTCCCATGGGTCATCTTCCAGGACCTCTAGGATATTCGTAGTAATATGTAACAGTGGAGCTAGGGTGATCTTCAATCTCATGAATTGCTGCTATAATAAGTTTGAGGTGGAGATGCAGAATCACTAGGGTTTTGGCCAAATTCAGAGCCATAGAAGGCCTTGTAGTCGAATACCAGCGTAAGAAACGCTTACATAGTGGCAAAGCTTGCCATATACAATGAGACAAAAGTTTATTTTTTTAATTGCATATTCAAAGAAGAATAAGAATCTTATTTACCAAAAATTAATTAAGCATAACATTTTCCATAAATGAACAATGAGTGGAACATTGAATTCACCACATTTTTTGTAATACTTCACTTTTCAGAGTATAGGATCTCATGGATTAAAGTCATCAAGGGTGAATTAGTTTTAGAATCCTATTCAATAAGGAGATAAAGAAGAAGAAAAAAGTGTTTGGGGGAAAGTGTCAGTAAAAGGGAAAGCCCATACAGAAAAAAGCGAAATGTCCTCAATGTGTCTTGCCTACCTTTATAACTGTTTGGCCATTGTGCATAGATACCACTTAATCAAGCAATGAAGTACACTGAGCATAGTGAATTATAGTAGTGAAATATGAAGGTGAGGGTTTTTGTGTGCCTGCCTTTTTTTCTAAAGTGCTTCCTGGAGGTTCAAAGAAACGTATCTCTGGTTTATTTCAAGTGTAAAGGGATCAGGGTATTAGTAAATAAAGGTGTATTGTATATGAAGAATGCGTTCAAGAAACAGTTTTCAAGGTTGGGAAATTAAAGAAGGCTTTTTAACCACCTGATTGATATGAGAAATATTAATATATAGATCTATTGATAGCACCCTAGTCACAGATTCTTCGTTTGAAAGCCATAATTAAGCTTCATTAATACTTTGAATGTTGCTTGCATGTATTTCGGAATATCCAACATTACTCACACCTTTTATTGCTTCCTAAATCGATTTCATAATTTGATGCCCGTCAAAGTATTAATAACTTTTATATGTCTCTAGCATGCGTGCAGAATTACATCTTAAGTGCATTCGATTTACATTTTTTTATCTCAAGTAGAAGGTTATTTCATATCTTTTATCACTGAATGATAAGTAAGTAAATCAGAATATTGATGAGAATACAATTTTTTTCGATTTTGATGCTGAATTAGGTCTTTTGTCACATTAGTGTCCTATAGTCAACTATTGAGGTCATCTGTGGCTTATTTTAAATTGAGAATTGCTCTTGGTTTACTACAGGGTTTTCAATAATTGCATTTATCACTGAATCTATAACTTATTTACGAAATGTGGCATTCATTCCTTTGAGGTGGCATACTGTGTATAAACCACTGAAACCTAGTGGGTATATGTACTCAGTTCAACTAAGACTTTGCAGTACTGGTGGGACGTTAGTGTGACTATGGGGTTGGAGCTCGCCCTCCCTCCACTGTTTTTATCTCCTTGAATGTTATTAGATCTAAAACTGAAAGTCTGATGCACAAAACTATGCGATAATCAAGTTTCAACATGACAGCAGCTCATAGATTAGATAGAAATGGCATGATGTTTGTCAGCAATGGAAGTTTGAGTAGCCATGCAAGAGATATCCCTGCAACATATGTCACCCTGTTGGGTTCCGTCATTGCTTTAGATATAAAGCTTAACACATTTAAGCTTTCTTTCCCCGTAATTGCTCCATGTGCACCCTTAATCAAGCTGCGTTCTTGATAGTTTTGGGTGGCTCTTCTGTAAAAGAAGTATTAGCTCCAGTCTGTCTCCAGGGTATTATAATTGCGGCGCTCCCTACTAGAACCTCCAAACAAGTCTCATAAGCCAGTTGCAGATGCAACTGATGGTAGTCAAGCTCCAAGTCTTCAGGCACATCCAAATGAGGCGCTTTCTTTAACTGTTCCTGAACAATGAATTGGAAACTCTGAACACAAAAGCGACTACGCCACCAGCATCATCATGAATTGCCCCGTATGGGCAGCATTGTCCATTCCAATTGAGGGCTTCAATATTAAATAGGTTCATCATGTGTCTCTGGCGTCAACACTCTTCCATAACTATTTAAATTACTGAATGAGCATGACTTTCGTATTATCATCCAGGATTGAATGAAACAAAATTGATGTAATTTAAAAGGTCTACAAGAGAGAAGCTGGTGGTGTAGTCCTGCTTTGTATGTCCTGAGGGTCACTTTACTTGGGTTTTCACCTTGGGTGTTATGCCCCACCAGCTCCTGCTGCAAAATGCTGGGAGCGATGCTTTGGGCCTGAATTTCCCTTGGCATCCTTTTAAACAGGATATGAAATAAAGCCATTATGAAATTCCATTGCTGATAGTCATCACACCATATCTGCCTAAGAACAAGCAAATCTAGCTAGTCAGAACAGTGTCCTCTCCAAGATCGACCACAGCGATGTACTTCCCATGGGTCATCTTCCAGGACCTCTAGGATATTCGTAGTAATATGTAACAGTGGAGCTAGGGTGATCTTCAATCTCATGAATTGCTGCTATAATAAGTTTGAGGTGGAGATGCAGAATCACTAGGGTTTTGGCCAAATTCAGAGCCATAGAAGGCCTTGTAGTCGAATACCAGCGTAAGAAACGCTTACATAGTGGCAAAGCTTGCCATATACAATGAGACAAAAGTTTATTTTTTTAATTGCATATTCAAAGAAGAATAAGAATCTTATTTACCAAAAATTAATTAAGCATAACATTTTCCATAAATTAACAATGAGTGGAACATTGAATTCACCACATTTTTTGTAATACTTCACTTTTCAGAGTATAGGATCTCATGGATTAAAGTCATCAAGGGTGAATTAGTTTTAGAATCCTATTCAATAAGGAGATAAAGAAGAAGAAAAAAGTGTTTGGGGGAAAGTGTCAGTAAAAGGGAAAGCCCATACAGAAAAAAGCGAAATGTCCTCAATGTGTCTTGCCTACCTTTATAACTGTTTGGCCATTGTGCATAGATACCACTTAATCAAGCAATGAAGTACACTGAGCATAGTGAATTATAGTAGTGAAATATGAAGGTGAGGGTTTTTGTGTGACTGCCTTCTTTTCTAAAGTGCTTCCTGGAGGTTCAAAGAAACGTATCTCTGGTTTATTTCAAGTGTAAAGGGATCAGGGTATTAGTAAATAAAGGCGTATTGTATATGAAGAATGCGTTCAAGAAACAGTTTTCAAGGTTGGGAAATTAAAGAAGGCTTTTTAACCACCTGATTGATATGAGAAATATTAATATATAGATCTATTGATAGCACCCTAGTCACAGATTCTTCGTTTGAAAGCCATAATTAAGCTTCATTAATACTTTGAATGTTGCTTGCATGTATTTCGGAATATCCAACATTACTCACACCTTTTATTGCTTCCTAAATCGATTTCATAATTAGATGCCCGTCAAAGTATTAATAACTTTTATATATCTCTAGCATGCGTGCAGAATTACATCTTAAGTGCATTCGATTTACATTTTTTTATCTCAAGTAGAAGGTTATTTCATATCTTTTATCACTGAATGATAAGTAAGTAAATCAGAATATTGATGAGAATACAATTTTTTTCGATTTTGATGCTGAATTAGGTCTTTTGTCACATTAGTGTCCTATAGTCAACTATTGAGGTCATTTGTGGCTTATTTTAAATTGAGAATTGCTCTTGGTTTACTACAGGGTTTTCAATAATTGCATTTATCACTGAATCTATAACTTATTTACGAAATGTGGCATTCATTCCTTTGAGGTGGCATACTGTGTATAAACCACTGAAACCTAGTGGGTATATGTACTCAGTTCAACTAAGACTTTGCAGTACTGGTGGGACGTTAGTGTGACTATGGGGTTGGAGCTCGCCCTCCCTCCACTGTTTTTATCTCCTTGAATGTTATTAGATCTAAAACTGAAAGTCTGATGCACAAAACTATGCGATAATCAAGTTTCAACATGACAGCAGCTCATAGATTAGATAGAAATGGCATGATGTTTGTCAGCAATGGAAGTTTGAGTAGCCATGCAAGAGATATCCCTGCAACATATGTCACCCTGTTGGGTTCTGTCATTGCTTTGGATATAACGCTTAACACATTTAATCTTTCTTTCCCCGTAATTGCTCCATGTGCACCCTTAATCAAGCTGCGTTCTTGATAGTTTTGGGTGGCTCTTCTGTAAAAGAAGTATTTGCTCCAGTCTGTCTCCAGGGTATTATAATTGCTGCGCTCCCGACTAGAACCTCCAAACAAGTCTCATAAGCCAGTTGCAGATGCAACTGATGGTAGTCAAGCTCCAAGTCTTCAGGCACATCCAAATGAGGCGCTTTCTTTAATTGTTCCTGAACAATAAATTGGAAACTCTGAACACAAAAGCGACTCCGCCACCAGCATCATCATGAATTGCCCCGTATGGGCAGCATTGTCCATTCCAATTGAGGGCTTCAATATTAAATAGGTTCATCATGTGTCTCTGGCGTCAACACTCTTCCATAACTATTTAAATTACTGAATGAGCATGACTTTCGTATTATCATCCAGGATTGAATGAAACAAAATTGATGTAATTTAAAAGGTCTACAAGAGAGAAGCTGGTGGTGTAGTCCTGCTTTGTATGTCCTGAGGGTCTCTTTACTTGGGTTTTCACCTTGGGTGTTATGCCCCACCAGCTCCTGCTGCAAAATGCTGGGAGCGATGCTTTGGGCCTGAATTTCCCTTGGCATCCTTTTAAACAGGATATGAAATAAAGCCATTATGAAATTCCATTGCTGATAGTCATCACACCATATCTGCCTAAGAACAAGCAAATCTAGCTAGTCAGAACAGTGTCCTCTCCAAGATCGACCACAGCGATGTACTTCCCATGGGTCATCTTCCAGGACCTCTAGGATATTCGTAGTAATATGTAACAGTGGAGCTAGGGTGATCTTCAATCTCATGAATTGCTGCTATAATAAGTTTGAGGTGGAGATGCAGAATCACTAGGGTTTTGGCCAAATTCAGAGCCATAGAAGGCCTTGTAGTCGAATACCAGCGTAAGAAACGCTTACATAGTGGCAAAGCTTGCCATATACAATGAGACAAAAGTTTATTTTTTTAATTGCATATTCAAAGAAGAATAAGAATCTTATTTACCAAAAATTAATTAAGCATAACATTTTCCATAAATTAACAATGAGTGGAACATTGAATTCACCACATTTTTTGTAATACTTCACTTTTCAGAGTATAGGATCTCATGGATTAAAGTCATCAAGGGTGAATTCGTTTTAGAATCCTGTTCAATAAGGAGATAAAGAAGAAGAAAAAAGTGTTTGGGGAAAGTGTCAGTAAAAGGGAAAGCCAATACAGAAAAAAGCGAAATGTCCTCAATGTGTCTTGCCTACCTTTATAACTGTTTGGCCATTGTGCATAGATACCACTTAATCAAGCAATGAAGTACACTGAGCATAGTGAATTATAGTAGTGAAATATGAAGGTGAGGGTTTTTGTGTGCCTGCCTTCTTTTCTAAAGTGCTTCCTGGAGGTTCAAAGAAACGTATCTCTGGTTTATTTCAAGTGTAAAGGGATCAGGGTATTAGTAAATAAAGGCGTATTGTATATGAAGAATGCGTTCAAGAAACAGTTTTTAAGGTTGGGAAATTAAAGAAGGCTTTTTAACCACCTGATTGATATGAGAAATATTAATATATAGATCTATTGATAGCACCCTAGTCACAGATTCTTCGTTTGAAAGCCATAATTAAGCTTCATTAATACTTTGAATGTTGCTTGCATGTATTTCGGAATATCCAACATTACTCACACCTTTTATTGCTTCCTAAATCGATTTCATAATTAGATGCCCGTCAAAGTATTAATAACTTTTATATATCTCTAGCATGCGTGCAGAATTACATCTTAAGTGCATTCGATTTACATTTTTTTATCTCAAGTAGAAGGTTATTTCATATCTTTTATCACTGAATGATAAGTAAGTAAATCAGAATATTGATGAGAATACAATTTTTTTCGATTTTGATGCTGAATTAGGTCTTTTGTCACATTAGTGTCCTATAGTCAACTATTGAGGTCATTTGTGGCTTATTTTAAATTGAGAATTGCTCTTGGTTTACTACAGGGTTTTCAATAATTGCATTTATCACTGAATCTATAACTTATTTACGAAATGTGGCATTCATTCCTTTGAGGTGGCATACTGTGTATAAACCACTGAAACCTAGTGGGTATATGTACTCAGTTCAACTAAGACTTTGCAGTACTGGTGGGACGTTAGTGTGACTATGGGGTTGGAGCTCGCCCTCCCTCCACTGTTTTTATCTCCTTGAATGTTATTAGATCTAAAACTGAAAGTCTGATGCACAAAACTATGCGATAATCAAGTTTCAACATGACAGCAGCTCATAGATTAGATAGAAATGGCATGATGTTTGTCAGCAATGGAAGTTTGAGTAGCCATGCAAGAGATATCCCTGCAACATATGTCACCCTGTTGGGTTCCGTCATTGCTTTGGATATAAAGCTTAACACATTTAAGCTTTCTTTCCCCGTAATTGCTCCACGTGCACCCTTAATCAAGCTGCGTTCTTGATAGTTTTGGGTGGCTCTTCTGTAAAAGAATATTTGCTCCAGTCTGTCTCCAGGGTATTATAATTGCTGCGCTCCCTACTAGAACCTCCAAACAAGTCTCATAAGCCAGTTGCAGATGCAACTGATGGTAGTCAAGCTCGAAGTCTTCAGGCACATCCAAATGAGGCCCTTTCTTTAATTGTTCCTGAACAATAAATTGGAAACTCTGAACACAAAAGCGACTCCGCCACCAGCATCATCATGAATTGCCCTGTATGGGCAGCATTGTCCATTCCAATTGAGGTCTTCAATATTAAATAGGTTCATCATGTGTCTCTGGCGTCAACACTCTTCCATAACTATTTAAATTACTGAATGAGCATGACTTTCGTATTATCATCCAGGATTGAATGAAACAAAATTGATGTAATTCAAAAGGTCTACAAGAGAGAAGCTGGTGGTGTAGTCCTGCTTTGTATGTCCTGAGGGTCTCTTTACTTGGGTTTTCACCTTGGGTGTTATGCCCCACCAGCTCCTGCTGCAAAATGCTGGGAGCGATGCTTTGGGCCTGAATTTCCCTTGGCATCCTTTTAAACAGGATAGGAAATAAAGCCATTATGAAATTCCATTGCTGATAGTCATCACACCATATCTGCCTAAGAACAAGCAAATCTAGCTAGTCAGAACAGTGTCCTCTCCAAGATCGACCATAGCGATGTACTTCCCATGGGTCATCTTCCAGGACCTCTAGGATATTCGTAGTAATATGTAACAGTGGAGCTAGGGTGATCTTCAATCTCATGAATTGCTGCTATAATAAGTTTGAGGTGGAGATGCAGAATCACTAGGGTTTTGGCCAAATTCAGAGCCATAGAAGGCCTTGTAGTCGAATACCAGCGTAAGAAACGCTTACATAGTGGCAAAGCTTGCCATATACAATGAGACAAAAGTTTATTTTTTTAATTGCATATTCAAAGAAGAATAAGAATCTTATTTCCGAAAAATTAATTAAGCATAACATTTTCCATAAATTAACAATGAGCGGAACATTGAATTCACCACATTTTTTGTAATACTTCACTTTTCAGAGTATAGGATCTCATGGATTAAAGTCATCAAGGGTGAATTCGTTTTAGAATCCTGTTCAATAAGGAGATAAAGAAGAAGAAAAAAGTGTTTGGGGAAAGTGTCAGTAAAAGGGAAAGCCAATACAGAAAAAAGCGAAATGTCCTCGATGTGTCTTGCCTACCTTATAACTGTTTGGCCATTGTGCATAGATACCACTTAATCAAGCAATGAAGTACACTGAGCATAGTGAATTATAGTAGTGAAATATGAAGGTGAGGGTTTTTGTGTGCCTGCCTTCTTTTCTAAAGTGCTTCCTGGAGGTTCAAAGAAACGGATCTCTGGTTTATTTCAAGTGTAAAGGGATCAGGGTATTAGTAAATAAAGGCATATTGTATATGAAGAATGCGTTCAAGAAACAGTTTTCAAGGTTGGGAAATTAAAGAAGGCTTTTTAACCACCTGATTGATATGAGAAATATTAATATATAGATCTATTGATAGCACCCTAGTCACAGATTCTTCGTTTGAAAGCCATAATTAAGCTTCATTCATACTTTGAATGTTGCTTGCATGTATTTCGGAATATCCAACATTACTCACACCTTTTATTGCTTCCTAAATCGATTTCATAATTAGATGCCCGTCAAAGTATTAATAACTTTTATATATCTCTAGCATGCGTGCAGAATTACATCTTAAGTGCATTCGATTTACATTTTTTTATCTCAAGTAGAAGGTTATTTCATATCTTTTATCACTGAATGATAAGTAAGTAAATCAGAATATTGATGAGAATACTATTTTTTTCGATTTTGATGCTGAAATAGGTCTTTTGTCACATTAGTGTCCTATAGTCAACTATTGAGGTCATCTGTGGCTTATTTTAAATTGAGAATTGCTCTTGGTTTACTACAGGGTTTTCAATAATTGCATTTATCACTGAATCTATAACTTATTTACGAAGTGTGGCATTCATTCCTTTGAGGTGGCATACTGTGTATAAACCACTGAAACCTAGTGGGTATATGTACTCAGTTCAACTAAGACTTTGCAGTACTGGTGGGACGTTAGTGTGACTATGGGGTTGGAGCTCGCCCTGCCTCCACTGTTTTTATCTCCTTGAATGTTATTAGATCTAAAACTGAGAGTCTGATGCACAAAACTATGCGATAATCAAGTCTCAACATGACAGCAGCTCATTGATTAGATAGAAATGGCATGATGTTTGTCAGCAATGGAAGTTTGAGTAGCCCTGCAAGCGATATCCCTGCAACATATGTCACCCTGTTGGGTTCCGTCATTGCTTTGGATATAAAGCTTAACACATTTAAGCTTTCTTTCCCCGTAATTGCTCCATGTGCACCCTTAATCAAGCTGCGTTCTTGATAGTTTTGGGTGGCTCTTCTGTAAAAGAAGTATTTGCTCCAGTCTGTCTCCAGGGTATTATAATTGCTGCGCTCCCGACTAGAACCTCCAAACAAGTCTCATAAGCCAGTTGCAGATGCAACTGATGGTAGTCAAGCTCCAAGTCTTCAGGCACATCCAAATGAGGCGCTTTCTTTAATTGTTCCTGAACAATAAATTGGAAACTCTGAACACAAAAGCGACTCCGCCACCAGCATCATCATGAATTGCCCCGTATGGGCAGCATTGTCCATTCCAATTGAGGGCTTCAATATTAAATAGGTTCATCATGTGTCTCTGGCGTCAACACTCTTCCATAACTATTTAAATTACTGAATGAGCATGACTTTCGTATTATCATCCAGGATTGAATGAAACAAAATTGATGTAATTTAAAAGGTCTACAAGAGAGAAGCTGGTGGTGTAGTCCTGCTTTGTATGTCCTGAGGGTCTCTTTACTTGGGTTTTCACCTTGGGTGTTATGCCCCACCAGCTCCTGCTGCAAAATGCTGGGAGCGATGCTTTGGGCCTGAATTTCCCTTGGCATCCTTTTAAACAGGATATGAAATAAAGCCATTATGAAATTCCATTGCTGATAGTCATCACACCATATCTGCCTAAGAACAAGCAAATCTAGCTAGTCAGAACAGTGTCCTCTCCAAGATCGACCACAGCGATGTACTTCCCATGGGTCATCTTCCAGGACCTCTAGGATATTCGTAGTAATATGTAACAGTGGAGCTAGGGTGATCTTCAATCTCATGAATTGCTGCTATAATAAGTTTGAGGTGGAGATGCAGAATCACTAGGGTTTTGGCCAAATTCAGAGCCATAGAAGGCCTTGTAGTCGAATACCAGCGTAAGAAACGCTTACATAGTGGCAAAGCTTGCCATATACAATGAGACAAAAGTTTATTTTTTTAATTGCATATTCAAAGAAGAATAAGAATCTTATTTACCAAAAATTAATTAAGCATAACATTTTCCATAAATTAACAATGAGTGGAACATTGAATTCACCACATTTTTTGTAATACTTCACTTTTCAGAGTATAGGATCTCATGGATTAAAGTCATCAAGGGTGAATTCGTTTTAGAATCCTGTTCAATAAGGAGATAAAGAAGAAGAAAAAAGTGTTTGGGGAAAGTGTCAGTAAAAGGGAAAGCCAATACAGAAAAAAGCGAAATGTCCTCAATGTGTCTTGCCTACCTTTATAACTGTTTGGCCATTGTGCATAGATACCACTTAATCAAGCAATGAAGTACACTGAGCATAGTGAATTATAGTAGTGAAATATGAAGGTGAGGGTTTTTGTGTGCCTGCCTTCTTTTCTAAAGTGCTTCCTGGAGGTTCAAAGAAACGTATCTCTGGTTTATTTCAAGTGTAAAGGGATCAGGGTATTAGTAAATAAAGGCGTATTGTATATGAAGAATGCGTTCAAGAAACAGTTTTTAAGGTTGGGAAATTAAAGAAGGCTTTTTAACCACCTGATTGATATGAGAAATATTAATATATAGATCTATTGATAGCACCCTAGTCACAGATTCTTCGTTTGAAAGCCATAATTAAGCTTCATTAATACTTTGAATGTTGCTTGCATGTATTTCGGAATATCCAACATTACTCACACCTTTTATTGCTTCCTAAATCGATTTCATAATTAGATGCCCGTCAAAGTATTAATAACTTTTATATATCTCTAGCATGCGTGCAGAATTACATCTTAAGTGCATTCGATTTACATTTTTTTATCTCAAGTAGAAGGTTATTTCATATCTTTTATCACTGAATGATAAGTAAGTAAATCAGAATATTGATGAGAATACAATTTTTTTCGATTTTGATGCTGAATTAGGTCTTTTGTCACATTAGTGTCCTATAGTCAACTATTGAGGTCATTTGTGGCTTATTTTAAATTGAGAATTGCTCTTGGTTTACTACAGGGTTTTCAATAATTGCATTTATCACTGAATCTATAACTTATTTACGAAATGTGGCATTCATTCCTTTGAGGTGGCATACTGTGTATAAACCACTGAAACCTAGTGGGTATATGTACTCAGTTCAACTAAGACTTTGCAGTACTGGTGGGACGTTAGTGTGACTATGGGGTTGGAGCTCGCCCTCCCTCCACTGTTTTTATCTCCTTGAATGTTATTAGATCTAAAACTGAAAGTCTGATGCACAAAACTATGCGATAATCAAGTTTCAACATGACAGCAGCTCATAGATTAGATAGAAATGGCATGATGTTTGTCAGCAATGGAAGTTTGAGTAGCCATGCAAGAGATATCCCTGCAACATATGTCACCCTGTTGGGTTCCGTCATTGCTTTGGATATAAAGCTTAACACATTTAAGCTTTCTTTCCCCGTAATTGCTCCACGTGCACCCTTAATCAAGCTGCGTTCTTGATAGTTTTGGGTGGCTCTTCTGTAAAAGAATATTTGCTCCAGTCTGTCTCCAGGGTATTATAATTGCTGCGCTCCCTACTAGAACCTCCAAACAAGTCTCATAAGCCAGTTGCAGATGCAACTGATGGTAGTCAAGCTCGAAGTCTTCAGGCACATCCAAATGAGGCCCTTTCTTTAATTGTTCCTGAACAATAAATTGGAAACTCTGAACACAAAAGCGACTCCGCCACCAGCATCATCATGAATTGCCCTGTATGGGCAGCATTGTCCATTCCAATTGAGGTCTTCAATATTAAATAGGTTCATCATGTGTCTCTGGCGTCAACACTCTTCCATAACTATTTAAATTACTGAATGAGCATGACTTTCGTATTATCATCCAGGATTGAATGAAACAAAATTGATGTAATTCAAAAGGTCTACAAGAGAGAAGCTGGTGGTGTAGTCCTGCTTTGTATGTCCTGAGGGTCTCTTTACTTGGGTTTTCACCTTGGGTGTTATGCCCCACCAGCTCCTGCTGCAAAATGCTGGGAGCGATGCTTCGGGCCTGAATTTCCCTTGGCATCCTTTTAAACAGGATAGGAAATAAAGCCATTATGAAATTCCATTGCTGATAGTCATCACACCATATCTGCCTAAGAACAAGCAAATCTAGCTAGTCAGAACAGTGTCCTCTCCAAGATCGACCATAGCGATGTACTTCCCATGGGTCATCTTCCAGGACCTCTAGGATATTCGTAGTAATATGTAACAGTGGAGCTAGGGTGATCTTCAATCTCATGAATTGCTGCTATAATAAGTTTGAGGTGGAGATGCAGAATCACTAGGGTTTTGGCCAAATTCAGAGCCATAGAAGGCCTTGTAGTCGAATACCAGCGTAAGAAACGCTTACATAGTGGCAAAGCTTGCCATATACAATGAGACAAAAGTTTATTTTTTTAATTGCATATTCAAAGAAGAATAAGAATCTTATTTCCGAAAAATTAATTAAGCATAACATTTTCCATAAATTAACAATGAGCGGAACATTGAATTCACCACATTTTTTGTAATACTTCACTTTTCAGAGTATAGGATCTCATGGATTAAAGTCATCAAGGGTGAATTCGTTTTAGAATCCTGTTCAATAAGGAGATAAAGAAGAAGAAAAAAGTGTTTGGGGAAAGTGTCAGTAAAAGGGAAAGCCAATACAGAAAAAAGCGAAATGTCCTCGATGTGTCTTGCCTACCTTATAACTGTTTGGCCATTGTGCATAGATACCACTTAATCAAGCAATGAAGTACACTGAGCATAGTGAATTATAGAAGTGAAATATGAAGGTGAGGGTTTTTGTGTGCCTGCCTTCTTTTCTAAAGTGCTTCCTGGAGGTTCAAAGAAACGGATCTCTGGTTTATTTCAAGTGTAAAGGGATCAGGGTATTAGTAAATAAAGGCATATTGTATATGAAGAATGCGTTCAAGAAACAGTTTTCAAGGTTGGGAAATTAAAGAAGGCTTTTTAACCACCTGATTGATATGAGAAATATTAATATATAGATCTATTGATAGCACCCTAGTCACAGATTCTTCGTTTGAAAGCCATAATTAAGCTTCATTCATACTTTGAATGTTGCTTGCATGTATTTCGGAATATCCAACATTACTCACACCTTTTATTGCTTCCTAAATCGATTTCATAATTAGATGCCCGTCAAAGTATTAATAACTTTTATATATCTCTAGCATGCGTGCAGAATTACATCTTAAGTGCATTCGATTTACATTTTTTTATCTCAAGTAGAAGGTTATTTCATATCTTTTATCACTGAATGATAAGTAAGTAAATCAGAATATTGATGAGAATACTATTTTTTTCGATTTTGATGCTGAAATAGGTCTTTTGTCACATTAGTGTCCTATAGTCAACTATTGAGGTCATCTGTGGCTTATTTTAAATTGAGAATTGCTCTTGGTTTACTACAGGGTTTTCAATAATTGCATTTATCACTGAATCTATAACTTATTTACGAAGTGTGGCATTCATTCCTTTGAGGTGGCATACTGTGTATAAACCACTGAAACCTAGTGGGTATATGTACTCAGTTCAACTAAGACTTTGCAGTACTAGTGGGACGTTAGTGTGACTATGGGGTTGGAGCTCGCCCTGCCTCCACTGTTTTTATCTCCTTGAATGTTATTAGATCTAAAACTGAGAGTCTGATGCACAAAACTATGCGATAATCAAGTCTCAACATGACAGCAGCTCATTGATTAGATAGAAATGGCATGATGTTTGTCAGCAATGGAAGTTTGAGTAGCCCTGCAAGCGATATCCCTGCAACATATGTCACCCTGTTGGGTTCCGTCATTGCTTTGGATATAAAGCTTAACACATTTAAGCTTTCTTTCCCCGTAATTGCTCCATGTGCACCCTTAATCAAGCTGCGTTCTTGATAGTTTTGGGTGGCTCTTCTGTAAAAGAATATTTGCTCCAGTCTGTCTCCAGGGTATTATAATTGCTGCGCTCCCTACTAGAACCTCCAAACAAGTCTCATAAGCCAGTTGCAGATGCAACTGATGGTAGTCAAGCTCCAAGTCTTCAGGCACATCCAAATGAGACGCTTTCTTTAATTGTTCCTGAACAATAAATTGGAAACTCTGAACACAAAAGCGACTCCGCCACCAGCATCATCATGAATTGCCCCGTATGGGCAGCATTGTCCATTCCAATTGAGGTCTTCAATATTAAATAGGTTCATCATGTGTCTCTGGCGTCAACACTCTTCCATAACTATTTAAATTACTGAATGAGCATGACTTTCGTATTATCATGCAGGATTGAATGAAACAAAATTGATGTAATTCAAAAGGTCTACAAGAGAGAAGCTGGTGGTGTAGTCCTGCTTTGTATGTCCTGAGGGTCTCTTTACTTGGGTTTTCACCTTGGGTGTTATGCCCCACCCGCTCCTGCTGCAAAATGCTGGGAGCGATGCTTTGGGCCTGAATTTCCCTTGGCATCCTTTTAAAC
Source organism: Lissotriton vulgaris (assembly GCF_964263255.1). Taxonomy (NCBI): domain Eukaryota; kingdom Metazoa; phylum Chordata; class Amphibia; order Caudata; family Salamandridae; genus Lissotriton; species Lissotriton vulgaris. Next base: position 1,397,410,304 of record NC_141689.1, read on the forward strand.
AGGATAGGAAATAAAGCCATTATGAAATTCCATTGCTGATAGTCATCACACCATATCTGCCTAAGAACAAGCAAATCTAGCTAGTCAGAACAGTGTCCTCTCCAAGATCGACCACAGCGATGTACTTCCCATGGGTCATCTTCCAGGACCTCTAGGATATTCGTAGTAATATGTAACAGTGGAGCTAGGGTGATCTTCAATCTCATGAATTGCTGCTATAATAAGTTTGAGGTGGAGATGCAGAATCACTAGGGTTTTGGCCAAATTCAGAGCCATAGAAGGCCTTGTAGTCGAATACCAGCGTAAGAAACGCTTACATAGTGGCAAAGCTTGCCATATACAATGAGACAAAAGTTTATTTTTTTAATTGCATATTCAAAGAAGAATAAGAATCTTATTTACCAAAAATTAATTAAGCATAACATTTCCATAAATTAACAATGAGTGGAACATTGAATTCACCACATTTTTTGTAATACTTCACTTTTCAGAGTATAGGATCTCATGGATTAAAGTCATCAAGGGTGAATTAGTTTTAGAATCCTATTCAATAAGGAGATAAAGAAGAAGAAAAAAGTGTTTGGGGGAAAGTGTCAGTAAAAGGGAAAGCCCATACAGAAAAAAGCGAAATGTCCTCAATGTGTCTTGCCTACCTTTATAACTGTTTGGCCATTGTGCATAGATACCACTTAATCAAGCAATGAAGTACACTGAGCATAGTGAATTATAGTAGTGAAATATGAAGGTGAGGGTTTTTGTGTGCCTGCCTTCTTTTCTAAAGTGCTTCCTGGAGGTTCAAAGAAACGTATCTCTGGTTTATTTCAAGTGTAAAGGGATCAGGGTATTAGTAAATAAAGGCGTATTGTATATGAAGAATGCGTTCAAGAAACAGTTTTTAAGGTTGGGAAATTAAAGAAGGCTTTTTAACCACCTGATTGATATGAGAAATATTAATATATAGATCTATTGATAGCACCCTAGTCACAGATTCTTCGTTTGAAAGCCATAATTAAGCTTCATTAATACTTTGAATGTTGCTTGCATGTATTTCAGAATATCCAACATTACTCACACCTTTTATTGCTTCCTAAATCGATTTCATAATTAGATGCCCGTCAAAGTATTAATAACTTTTATATATCTCTAGCATGCGTGCAGAATTACATCTTAAGTGCATTCGATTTACATTTTTTATCTCAAGTAGAAGGTTATTTCATATCTTTTATCACTGAATGATAACTAAGTAAATCAGAATATTGATGAGAATACAATTTTTTTCGATTTTGATGCTGAATTAGGTCTTTTGTCACATTAGTGTCCTATAGTCAACTATTAAAGTCATTTGTGGCTTGTTTTAAATTGAGAATTGCTCTTGGTTTACTACAGGGTTTTCAATAATTGCATTTATCCCTGAATCTATAACTTATTTACGAAATGTGGCATTCATTCCTTTGAGGTGGCATACTGTGTATAAACCACTGAAACCTAGTGGGTATATGTACTCAGTTCAACTAAGACTTTGCAGTACTGGTGGGACGTTAGTGTGACTATGGGGTTGGAGCTCGCCCTCCCTCCACTGTTTTTATCTCCTTGAATGTTATTAGATCTAAAACTGAAAGTCTGATGCACAAAACTATGCGATAATCAAGTTTCAACATGACAGCAGCTCATAGATTAGATAGAAATGGCATGATGTTTGTCAGCAATGGAAGTTTGAGTAGCCATGCAAGAGATATCCCTGCAACATATGTCACCCTGTTGGGTTCCGTCATTGCTTTAGATATAAAGCTTAACACATTTAAGCTTTCTCTCCCCGTAATTGCTCCATGTGCACCCTTAATCAAGCTGCGTTCTTGATAGTTTTGGGTGGCTCTTCTGTAAAAGAAGTATTAGCTCCAGTCTGTCTCCAGGGTATTATAATTGCTGCGCTCCCTACTAGAACCTCCAAACAAGTCTCATAAGCCAGTTGCAGATGCAACTGATGGTAGTCAAGCTCCAAGTCTTCAGGCACATCCAAATGAGGCGCTTTCTTTAACTGTTCCTGAACAATAAATTGGAAACTCTGAACACAAAAGCGACTACCCCACCAGCATCATCATGAATTGCCCCGTATGGGCAGCATTGTCCATTCCAATTGAGGGCTTCAATATTAAATAGGTTCATCATGTGTCTCTGGCGTCAACACTCTTCCATAACTATTTAAATTACTGAATGAGCATGACTTTCGTATTATCATCCAGGATTGAATGAAACAAAATTGATGTAATTTAAAAGGTCTACAAGAGAGAAGCTGGTGGTGTAGTCCTGCTTTGTATGTCCTGAGGGTCACTTTACTTGGGTTTTCACCTTGGGTGTTATGCCCCACCAGCTCCTGCTGCAAAATGCTGGGAGCGATGCTTTGGGCCTGAATTTCCCTTGGCATCCTTTTAAACAGGATATGAAATAAAGCCATTATAAAATTCCATTGCTGATAGTCATCACACCATATCTGCCTAAGAACAAGCAAATCTAGCTAGTCAGAACAGTGTCCTCTCCAAGATCGACCACAGCGATGTACTTCCCATGGGTCATCTTCCAGGACCTCTAGGATATTCGTAGTAATATGTAACAGTGGAGCTAGGGTGATCTTCAATCTCATGAATTGCTGCTATAATACGTTTGAGGCGGAGATGCAGAATCACTAGGGTTTTGGCCAAATTCAGAGCCATAGAAGGCCTTGTAGTCGAATACCAGCGTAAGAAACGCTTACATAGTGGCAAAGCTTGCCATATACAATGAGACAAAAGTTTATTTTTTTAATTGCATATTCAAAGAAGAATAAGAATCTTATTTCCCAAAAATTAATTAAGCATAACATTTTCCATAAATTAACAATGAGTGGAACATTGAATTCACCACATTTTTAGTAATACTTCACTTTTCAGAGTATAGGATCTCATGGATTAAAGTCATCAAGGGTGAATTAGTTTTAGAATCCTATTCAATAAGGAGATAAAGAAGAAGAAAAAAGTGTTTGGGGAAAGTGTCAGTAAAAGGGAAAGCCAATACAGAAAAAAGCGAAATGTCCTCAATGTGTCTTGCCTACCTTTATAACTGTTTGACCATTGTGCATAGATACCACTTAATCAAGCAATGAAGTACACTGAGCATAGTGAATTATAGTAGTGAAATATGAAGGTGAGGGTTTTTGTGTGCCTGCCTTCTTTTCTAAAGTGCTTCCTGGAGGTTCAAAGAAACGGATCTCTGGTTTATTTCAAGTGTAAAGGGATCAGGGTATTAGTAAATAAAGGCATATTGTATATGAAGAATGCGTTCAAGAAACAGTTTTCAAGGTTGGGAAATTAAAGAAGGCTTTTTAACCACCTGATTGATATGAGAAATATTGATATATAGATCTATTGATAGCACCCTAGTCACAGATTCTTCGTTTGAAAGCCATAATTAAGCTTCATTCATACTTTGAATGTTGCTTGCATGTATTTTGGAATATCCAACATTACTCACACCTTTTATTGCTTCCTAAATCGATTTCATAATTAGATGCCCGTCAAAGTATTAATAACTTTTATATATCTCTAGCATGCGTGCAGAATTACATCTTAAGTGCATTCGATTTACATTTTTTTATCTCAAGTAGAAGGTTATTTCATATCTTTTATCACTGAATGATAAGTAAGTAAATCAGAATATTGATTAGAATACTATTTTTTTCGATTTTGATGCTGAAATAGGTCTTTTGTCACATTAGTTTCCTATAGTCAACTATTGAGGTCATCTGTGGCTTATTTTAAATTGAGAATTGCTCTTGGTTTACTACAGGGTTTTCAATAATTGCATTTATCACTGAATCTATAACTTATTTACGAAATGTGGCATTCATTCCTTTGAGGTGGCATACTGTGTATAAACCACTGAAACCTAGTGGGTATATGTACTCAGTTCAACTAAGACTTTGCAGTACTGGTGGGACGTTAGTGTGACTATGGGGTTGGAGCTCGCCCTGCCTCCACTGTTTTTATCTCCTTGAATGTTATTAGATCTAAAACTGAGAGTCTGATGCACAAAACTATGCGATAATCAAGTTTCAACATGACAGCAGCTCATAGATTAGATAGAAATGGCATGATGTTTGTCAGCAATGGAAGTTTGAGTAGCCATGCAAGCGATATCCCTGCAACATATGTCACCCTGTTGGGTTCCGTCATTGCTTTGGATATAAAGCTTAACACATTTAAGCTTTCTTTCCCCGTAATTGCTCCATGTGCACCCTTAATCAAGCTGCGTTCTTGATAGTTTTGGGTGGCTCTTCTGTAAAAGAATATTTGCTCCAGTCTGTCTCCAGGGTATTATAATTGCTGCGCTCCCTACTAGAACCTCCAAACAAGTCTCATAAGCCAGTTGCAGATGCAACTGATGGTAGTCAAGCTCCAAGTCTTCAGGCACATCCAAATGAGGCGCTTTCTTTAATTGTTCCTGAACAAAAAATTGGAAACTCTGAACACAAAAGCGACTCCGCCACCAGCATCATCATGAATTGCCCCGTATGGGCAGCATTGTCCATTCCAATTGAGGTCTTCAATATTAAATAGGTTCATCATGTGTCTCTGGCGTCAACACTCTTCCATAACTATTTAAATTACTGAATGAGCATGACTTTCGTATTATCATCCAGGATTGAATGAAACAAAATTGATGTAATTCAAAAGGTCTACAAGAGAGAAGCTGGTGGTGTAGTCCTGCTTTGTATGTCCTGAGGGTCTCTTTACTTGGGTTTTCACCTTGGGTGTTATGCCCCACCAGCTCCTGCTGCAAAATGCTGGGAGCGATGCTTTGGGCCTGAATTTCCCTTGGCATCCTTTTAAACAGGATAGGAAATAAAGCCATTATGAAATTCCATTGCTGATAGTCATCACACCATATCTGCCTAAGAACAAGCAAATCTAGCTAGTCAGAACAGTGTCCTCTCCAAGATCGACCACAGCGATGTACTTCCCATGGGTCATCTTCCAGGACCTCTAGGATATTCGTAGTAATATGTAACAGTGGAGCTAGGGTGATCTTCAATCTCATGAATTGCTGCTATAATAAGTTTGAGGTGGAGATGCAGAATCACTAGGGTTTTGGCCAAATTCAGAGCCATAGAAGGCCTTGTAGTCGAATACCAGCATAAGAAACGCTTACATAGTGGCAAAGCTTGCCATATACAATGAGACAAAAGTTTATTTTTTTAATTGCATATTCAAAGAAGAATAAGAATCTTATTTCCGAAAAATTAATTAAGCATAACATTTTCCATAAATTAACAATGAGCGGAACATTGAATTCACCACATTTTTTGTAATACTTCACTTTTCAGAGTATAGGATCTCATGGATTAAAGTCATCAAGGGTGAATTCGTTTTAGAATCCTGGCAATAAGGAGATAAAGAAGAAGAAAAAAGTGTTTGGGGAAAGTGTCAGTAAAAGGGAAAGCCAATACAGAAAAAAGCGAAATGTCCTCGATGTGTCTTGCCTACCTTATAACTGTTTGGCCATTGTGCATAGATACCACTTAATCAAGCAATGAAGTACACTGAGCATAGTGAATTATAGTAGTGAAATATGAAGGTGAGGGTTTTTGTGTGCCTGCCTTCTTTTTTAAAGTGCTTCCTGGAGGTTCAAAGAAACGGATCTCTGGTTTATTTCAAGTGTAAAGGGATCAGGGTATTAGTAAATAAAGGCATATTGTATATGAAGAATGCGTTCAAGAAACAGTTTTCAAGGTTGGGAAATTAAAGAAGGCTTTTTAACCACCTGATTGATATGAGAAATATTAATATATAGATCTATTGATAGCACCCTAGTCACAGATTCTTCGTTTGAAAGCCATAATTAAGCTTCATTCATACTTTGAATGTTGCTTGCATGTATTTTGGAATATCCAACATTACTCACACCTTTTATTGCTTCCTAAATCGATTTCATAATTAGATGCCCGTCAAAGTATTAATAACTTTTATATATCTCTAGCATGCGTGCAGAATTACATCTTAAGTGCATTCGATTTACATTTTTTTATCTCAAGTAGAAGGTTATTTCATATCTTTTATCACTGAATGATAAGTAAGTAAATCAGAATATTGATGAGAATACTATTTTTTTCGATTTTGATGCTGAAATAGGTCTTTTGTCACATTTGTGTCCTATAGTCAACTATTGAGGTCATCTGTGGCTTATTTTAAATTGAGAATTGCTCTTGGTTTACTACAGGGTTTTCAATAATTGCATTTATCACTGAATCTATAACTTATTTACGAAATGTGGCATTCATTCCTTTGAGGTGGCATACTGTGTATAAACCACTGAAACCTAGTGGGTATATGTACTCAGTTCAACTAAGACTTTGCAGTACTGGTGGGACGTTAGTGTGACTATGGGGTTGGAGCTCGCCCTGCCTTCACTGTTTTTATCTCCTTGAATGTTATTAGATCTAAAACTGAAAGTCTGATGCACAAAACTATGCGATAATCAAGTTTCAACATGACAGCAGCTCATAGATTAGATAGAAATGGCATGATGTTTGTCAGCAATGGAAGTTTGAGTAGCCATGCAAGAGATATCCCTGCAACATATGTCACCCTGTTGGGTTCCGTCATTGCTTTAGATATAAAGCTTAACACATTTAAGCTTTCTCTCCCCGTAATTGCTCCATGTGCACCCTTAATCAAGCTGCGTTCTTGATAGTTTTGGGTGGCTCTTCTGTAAAAGAAGTATTAGCTCCAGTCTGTCTCCAGGGTATTATAATTGCTGCGCTCCCTACTAGAACCTCCAAACAAGTCTCATAAGCCAGTTGCAGATGCAACTGATGGTAGTCAAGCTCCAAGTCTTCAGGCACATCCAAATGAGGCGCTTTCTTTAACTGTTCCTGAACAATAAATTGGAAACTCTGAACACAAAAGCGACTACCCCACCAGCATCATCATGAATTGCCCCGTATGGGCAGCATTGTCCATTCCAATTGAGGGCTTCAATATTAAATAGGTTCATCATGTGTCTCTGGCGTCAACACTCTTCCATAACTATTTAAATTACTGAATGAGCATGACTTTCGTATTATCATCCAGGATTGAATGAAACAAAATTGATGTAATTTAAAAGGTCTACAAGAGAGAAGCTGGTGGTGTAGTCCTGCTTTGTATGTCCTGAGGGTCACTTTACTTGGGTTTTCACCTTGGGTGTTATGCCCCACCAGCTCCTGCTGCAAAATGCTGGGAGCGATGCTTTGGGCCTGAATTTCCCTTGGCATCCTTTTAAACAGGATATGAAATAAAGCCATTATAAAATTCCATTGCTGATAGTCATCACACCATATCTGCCTAAGAACAAGCAAATCTAGCTAGTCAGAACAGTGTCCTCTCCAAGATCGACCACAGCGATGTACTTCCCATGGGTCATCTTCCAGGACCTCTAGGATATTCGTAGTAATATGTAACAGTGGAGCTAGGGTGATCTTCAATCTCATGAATTGCTGCTATAATACGTTTGAGGCGGAGATGCAGAATCACTAGGGTTTTGGCCAAATTCAGAGCCATAGAAGGCCTTGTAGTCGAATACCAGCGTAAGAAACGCTTACATAGTGGCAAAGCTTGCCATATACAATGAGACAAAAGTTTATTTTTTTAATTGCATATTCAAAGAAGAATAAGAATCTTATTTCCCAAAAATTAATTAAGCATAACATTTTCCATAAATTAACAATGAGTGGAACATTGAATTCACCACATTTTTAGTAATACTTCACTTTTCAGAGTATAGGATCTCATGGATTAAAGTCATCAAGGGTGAATTAGTTTTAGAATCCTATTCAATAAGGAGATAAAGAAGAAGAAAAAAGTGTTTGGGGAAAGTGTCAGTAAAAGGGAAAGCCAATACAGAAAAAAGCGAAATGTCCTCAATGTGTCTTGCCTACCTTTATAACTGTTTGACCATTGTGCATAGATACCACTTAATCAAGCAATGAAGTACACTGAGCATAGTGAATTATAGTAGTGAAATATGAAGGTGAGGGTTTTTGTGTGCCTGCCTTCTTTTCTAAAGTGCTTCCTGGAGGTTCAAAGAAACGGATCTCTGGTTTATTTCAAGTGTAAAGGGATCAGGGTATTAGTAAATAAAGGCATATTGTATATGAAGAATGCGTTCAAGAAACAGTTTTCAAGGTTGGGAAATTAAAGAAGGCTTTTTAACCACCTGATTGATATGAGAAATATTGATATATAGATCTATTGATAGCACCCTAGTCACAGATTCTTCGTTTGAAAGCCATAATTAAGCTTCATTCATACTTTGAATGTTGCTTGCATGTATTTTGGAATATCCAACATTACTCACACCTTTTATTGCTTCCTAAATCGATTTCATAATTAGATGCCCGTCAAAGTATTAATAACTTTTATATATCTCTAGCATGCGTGCAGAATTACATCTTAAGTGCATTCGATTTACATTTTTTTATCTCAAGTAGAAGGTTATTTCATATCTTTTATCACTGAATGATAAGTAAGTAAATCAGAATATTGATTAGAATACTATTTTTTTCGATTTTGATGCTGAAATAGGTCTTTTGTCACATTAGTTTCCTATAGTCAACTATTGAGGTCATCTGTGGCTTATTTTAAATTGAGAATTGCTCTTGGTTTACTACAGGGTTTTCAATAATTGCATTTATCACTGAATCTATAACTTATTTACGAAATGTGGCATTCATTCCTTTGAGGTGGCATACTGTGTATAAACCACTGAAACCTAGTGGGTATATGTACTCAGTTCAACTAAGACTTTGCAGTACTGGTGGGACGTTAGTGTGACTATGGGGTTGGAGCTCGCCCTGCCTCCACTGTTTTTATCTCCTTGAATGTTATTAGATCTAAAACTGAGAGTCTGATGCACAAAACTATGCGATAATCAAGTTTCAACATGACAGCAGCTCATAGATTAGATAGAAATGGCATGATGTTTGTCAGCAATGGAAGTTTGAGTAGCCATGCAAGCGATATCCCTGCAACATATGTCACCCTGTTGGGTTCCGTCATTGCTTTGGATATAAAGCTTAACACATTTAAGCTTTCTTTCCCCGTAATTGCTCCATGTGCACCCTTAATCAAGCTGCGTTCTTGATAGTTTTGGGTGGCTCTTCTGTAAAAGAATATTTGCTCCAGTCTGTCTCCAGGGTATTATAATTGCTGCGCTCCCTACTAGAACCTCCAAACAAGTCTCATAAGCCAGTTGCAGATGCAACTGATGGTAGTCAAGCTCCAAGTCTTCAGGCACATCCAAATGAGGCGCTTTCTTTAATTGTTCCTGAACAAAAAATTGGAAACTCTGAACACAAAAGCGACTCCGCCACCAGCATCATCATGAATTGCCCCGTATGGGCAGCATTGTCCATTCCAATTGAGGTCTTCAATATTAAATAGGTTCATCATGTGTCTCTGGCGTCAACACTCTTCCATAACTATTTAAATTACTGAATGAGCATGACTTTCGTATTATCATCCAGGATTGAATGAAACAAAATTGATGTAATTCAAAAGGTCTACAAGAGAGAAGCTGGTGGTGTAGTCCTGCTTTGTATGTCCTGAGGGTCTCTTTACTTGGGTTTTCACCTTGGGTGTTATGCCCCACCAGCTCCTGCTGCAAAATGCTGGGAGCGATGCTTTGGGCCTGAATTTCCCTTGGCATCCTTTTAAACAGGATAGGAAATAAAGCCATTATGAAATTCCATTGCTGATAGTCATCACACCATATCTGCCTAAGAACAAGCAAATCTAGCTAGTCAGAACAGTGTCCTCTCCAAGATCGACCACAGCGATGTACTTCCCATGGGTCATCTTCCAGGACCTCTAGGATATTCGTAGTAATATGTAACAGTGGAGCTAGGGTGATCTTCAATCTCATGAATTGCTGCTATAATAAGTTTGAGGTGGAGATGCAGAATCACTAGGGTTTTGGCCAAATTCAGAGCCATAGAAGGCCTTGTAGTCGAATACCAGCATAAGAAACGCTTACATAGTGGCAAAGCTTGCCATATACAATGAGACAAAAGTTTATTTTTTTAATTGCATATTCAAAGAAGAATAAGAATCTTATTTCCGAAAAATTAATTAAGCATAACATTTTCCATAAATTAACAATGAGCGGAACATTGAATTCACCACATTTTTTGTAATACTTCACTTTTCAGAGTATAGGATCTCATGGATTAAAGTCATCAAGGGTGAATTCGTTTTAGAATCCTGGCAATAAGGAGATAAAGAAGAAGAAAAAAGTGTTTGGGGAAAGTGTCAGTAAAAGGGAAAGCCAATACAGAAAAAAGCGAAATGTCCTCGATGTGTCTTGCCTACCTTATAACTGTTTGGCCATTGTGCATAGATACCACTTAATCAAGCAATGAAGTACACTGAGCATAGTGAATTATAGTAGTGAAATATGAAGGTGAGGGTTTTTGTGTGCCTGCCTTCTTTTTTAAAGTGCTTCCTGGAGGTTCAAAGAAACGGATCTCTGGTTTATTTCAAGTGTAAAGGGATCAGGGTATTAGTAAATAAAGGCATATTGTATATGAAGAATGCGTTCAAGAAACAGTTTTCAAGGTTGGGAAATTAAAGAAGGCTTTTTAACCACCTGATTGATATGAGAAATATTAATATATAGATCTATTGATAGCACCCTAGTCACAGATTCTTCGTTTGAAAGCCATAATTAAGCTTCATTCATACTTTGAATGTTGCTTGCATGTATTTTGGAATATCCAACATTACTCACACCTTTTATTGCTTCCTAAATCGATTTCATAATTAGATGCCCGTCAAAGTATTAATAACTTTTATATATCTCTAGCATGCGTGCAGAATTACATCTTAAGTGCATTCGATTTACATTTTTTTATCTCAAGTAGAAGGTTATTTCATATCTTTTATCACTGAATGATAAGTAAGTAAATCAGAATATTGATGAGAATACTATTTTTTTCGATTTTGATGCTGAAATAGGTCTTTTGTCACATTTGTGTCCTATAGTCAACTATTGAGGTCATCTGTGGCTTATTTTAAATTGAGAATTGCTCTTGGTTTACTACAGGGTTTTCAATAATTGCATTTATCACTGAATCTATAACTTATTTACGAAATGTGGCATTCATTCCTTTGAGGTGGCATACTGTGTATAAACCACTGAAACCTAGTGGGTATATGTACTCAGTTCAACTAAGACTTTGCAGTACTGGTGGGACGTTAGTGTGACTATGGGGTTGGAGCTCGCCCTGCCTCCACTGTTTTTATCTCCTTGAATGTTATTAGATCTAAAACTGAGAGTCTGATGCACAAAACTATGCGATAATCAAGTCTCAACATGACAGCAGCTCATTGATTAGATAGAAATGGCATGATGTTTGTCAGCAATGGAAGTTTGAGTAGCCCTGCAAGCGATATCCCTGCAACATATGTCACCCTGTTGGGTTCCGTCATTGCTTTGGATATAAAGCTTAACACATTTAAGCTTTCTTTCCCCGTAATTGCTCCATGTGCACCCTTAATCAAGCTGCGTTCTTGATAGTTTTGGGTGGCTCTTCTGTAAAAGAATATTTGCTCCAGTCTGTCTCCAGGGTATTATAATTGCTGCGCTCCCTACTAGAACCTCCAAACAAGTCTCATAAGCCAGTTGCAGATGCAACTGATGGTAGTCAAGCTCCAAGTCTTCAGGCACATCCAAATGAGACGCTTTCTTTAATTGTTCCTGAACAATAAATTGGAAACTCTGAACACAAAAGCGACTCCGCCACCAGCATCATCATGAATTGCCCCGTATGGGCAGCATTGTCCATTCCAATTGAGGTCTTCAATATTAAATAGGTTCATCATGTGTCTCTGGCGTCAACACTCTTCCATAACTATTTAAATTACTGAATGAGCATGACTTTCGTATTATCATGCAGGATTGAATGAAACAAAATTGATGTAATTCAAAAGGTCTACAAGAGAGAAGCTGGTGGTGTAGTCCTGCTTTGTATGTCCTGAGGGTCTCTTTACTTGGGTTTTCACCTTGGGTGTTATGCCCCACCCGCTCCTGCTGCAAAATGCTGGGAGCGATGCTTTGGGCCTGAATTTCCCTTGGCATCCTTTTAAACAGGATAGGAAATAAAGCCATTATGAAATTCCATTGCTGATAGTCATCACACCATATCTGCCTAAGAACAAGCAAATCTAGCTAGTCAGAACAGTGTCCTCTCCAAGATCGACCACAGCGATGTACTTCCCATGGGTCATCTTCCAGGACCTCTAGGATATTCGTAGTAATATGTAACAGTGGAGCTAGGGTGATCTTCAATCTCATGAATTGCTGCTATAATAAGTTTGAGGTGGAGATGCAGAATCACTAGGGTTTTGGCCAAATTCAGAGCCATAGAAGGCCTTGTAGTCGAATACCAGCGTAAGAAACGCTTACATAGTGGCAAAGCTTGCCATATACAATGAGACAAAAGTTTATTTTTTTAATTGCATATTCAAAGAAGAATAAGAATCTTATTTACCAAAAATTAATTAAGCATAACATTTCCATAAATTAACAATGAGTGGAACATTGAATTCACCACATTTTTTGTAATACTTCACTTTTCAGAGTATAGGATCTCATGGATTAAAGTCATCAAGGGTGAATTAGTTTTAGAATCCTATTCAATAAGGAGATAAAGAAGAAGAAAAAAGTGTTTGGGGGAAAGTGTCAGTAAAAGGGAAAGGCCATACAGAAAAAAGCGAAATGTCCTCAATGTGTCTTGCCTACCTTTATAACTGTTTGGCCATTGTGCATAGATACCACTTAATCAAGCAATGAAGTACACTGAGCATAGTGAATTATAGTAGTGAAATATGAAGGTGAGGGTTTTTGTGTGCCTGCCTTCTTTTCTAAAGTGCTTCCTGGAGGTTCAAAGAAACGTATCTCTGGTTTATTTCAAGTGTAAAGGGATCAGGGTATTAGTAAATAAAGGCGTATTGTATATGAAGAATGCGTTCAAGAAACAGTTTTTAAGGTTGGGAAATTAAAGAAGGCTTTTTAACCACCTGATTGATATGAGAAATATTAATATATAGATCTATTGATAGCACCCTAGTCACAGATTCTTCGTTTGAAAGCCATAATTAAGCTTCATTAATACTTTGAATGTTGCTTGCATGTATTTCGGAATATCCAACATTACTCACACCTTTTATTGCTTCCTAAATCGATTTCATAATTAGATGCCCGTCAAAGTATTAATAACTTTTATATATCTCTAGCATGCGTGCAGAATTACATCTTAAGTGCATTCGATTTACATTTTTTATCTCAAGTAGAAGGTTATTTCATATCTTTTATCACTGAATGATAACTAAGTAAATCAGAATATTGATGAGAATACAATTTTTTTCGATTTTGATGCTGAATTAGGTCTTTTGTCACATTAGTGTCCTATAGTCAACTATTAAAGTCATTTGTGGCTTGTTTTAAATTGAGAATTGCTCTTGGTTTACTACAGGGTTTTCAATAATTGCATTTATCCCTGAATCTATAACTTATTTACGAAATGTGGCATTCATTCCTTTGAGGTGGCATACTGTGTATAAACCACTGAAACCTAGTGGGTATATGTACTCAGTTCAACTAAGACTTTGCAGTACTGGTGGGACGTTAGTGTGACTATGGGGTTGGAGCTCGCCCTCCCTCCACTGTTTTTATCTCCTTGAATGTTATTAGATCTAAAACTGAAAGTCTGATGCACAAAACTATGCGATAATCAAGTTTCAACATGACAGCAGCTCATAGATTAGATAGAAATGGCATGATGTTTGTCAGCAATGGAAGTTTGAGTAGCCATGCAAGAGATATCCCTGCAACATATGTCACCCTGTTGGGTTCCGTCATTGCTTTAGATATAAAGCTTAACACATTTAAGCTTTCTCTCCCCGTAATTGCTCCATGTGCACCCTTAATCAAGCTGCGTTCTTGATAGTTTTGGGTGGCTCTTCTGTAAAAGAAGTATTAGCTCCAGTCTGTCTCCAGGGTATTATAATTGCTGCGCTCCCTACTAGAACCTCCAAACAAGTCTCATAAGCCAGTTGCAGATGCAACTGATGGTAGTCAAGCTCCAAGTCTTCAGGCACATCCAAATGAGGCGCTTTCTTTAACTGTTCCTGAACAATAAATTGGAAACTCTGAACACAAAAGCGACTACCCCACCAGCATCATCATGAATTGCCCCGTATGGGCAGCATTGTCCATTCCAATTGAGGGCTTCAATATTAAATAGGTTCATCATGTGTCTCTGGCGTCAACACTCTTCCATAACTATTTAAATTACTGAATGAGCATGACTTTCGTATTATCATCCAGGATTGAATGAAACAAAATTGATGTAATTTAAAAGGTCTACAAGAGAGAAGCTGGTGGTGTAGTCCTGCTTTGTATGTCCTGAGGGTCACTTTACTTGGGTTTTCACCTTGGGTGTTATGCCCCACCAGCTCCTGCTGCAAAATGCTGGGAGCGATGCTTTGGGCCTGAATTTCCCTTGGCATCCTTTTAAACAGGATATGAAATAAAGCCATTATAAAATTCCATTGCTGATAGTCATCACACCATATCTGCCTAAGAACAAGCAAATCTAGCTAGTCAGAACAGTGTCCTCTCCAAGATCGACCACAGCGATGTACTTCCCATGGGTCATCTTCCAGGACCTCTAGGATATTCGTAGTAATATGTAACAGTGGAGCTAGGGTGATCTTCAATCTCATGAATTGCTGCTATAATACGTTTGAGGCGGAGATGCAGAATCACTAGGGTTTTGGCCAAATTCAGAGCCATAGAAGGCCTTGTAGTCGAATACCAGCGTAAGAAACGCTTACATAGTGGCAAAGCTTGCCATATACAATGAGACAAAAGTTTATTTTTTTAATTGCATATTCAAAGAAGAATAAGAATCTTATTTCCCAAAAATTAATTAAGCATAACATTTTCCATAAATTAACAATGAGTGGAACATTGAATTCACCACATTTTTAGTAATACTTCACTTTTCAGAGTATAGGATCTCATGGATTAAAGTCATCAAGGGTGAATTAGTTTTAGAATCCTATTCAATAAGGAGATAAAGAAGAAGAAAAAAGTGTTTGGGGAAAGTGTCAGTAAAAGGGAAAGCCAATACAGAAAAAAGCGAAATGTCCTCAATGTGTCTTGCCTACCTTTATAACTGTTTGACCATTGTGCATAGATACCACTTAATCAAGCAATGAAGTACACTGAGCATAGTGAATTATAGTAGTGAAATATGAAGGTGAGGGTTTTTGTGTGCCTGCCTTCTTTTCTAAAGTGCTTCCTGGAGGTTCAAAGAAACGGATCTCTGGTTTATTTCAAGTGTAAAGGGATCAGGGTATTAGTAAATAAAGGCATATTGTATATGAAGAATGCGTTCAAGAAACAGTTTTCAAGGTTGGGAAATTAAAGAAGGCTTTTTAACCACCTGATTGATATGAGAAATATTGATATATAGATCTATTGATAGCACCCTAGTCACAGATTCTTCGTTTGAAAGCCATAATTAAGCTTCATTCATACTTTGAATGTTGCTTGCATGTATTTTGGAATATCCAACATTACTCACACCTTTTATTGCTTCCTAAATCGATTTCATAATTAGATGCCCGTCAAAGTATTAATAACTTTTATATATCTCTAGCATGCGTGCAGAATTACATCTTAAGTGCATTCGATTTACATTTTTTTATCTCAAGTAGAAGGTTATTTCATATCTTTTATCACTGAATGATAAGTAAGTAAATCAGAATATTGATTAGAATACTATTTTTTTCGATTTTGATGCTGAAATAGGTCTTTTGTCACATTAGTTTCCTATAGTCAACTATTGAGGTCATCTGTGGCTTATTTTAAATTGAGAATTGCTCTTGGTTTACTACAGGGTTTTCAATAATTGCATTTATCACTGAATCTATAACTTATTTACGAAATGTGGCATTCATTCCTTTGAGGTGGCATACTGTGTATAAACCACTGAAACCTAGTGGGTATATGTACTCAGTTCAACTAAGACTTTGCAGTACTGGTGGGACGTTAGTGTGACTATGGGGTTGGAGCTCGCCCTGCCTCCACTGTTTTTATCTCCTTGAATGTTATTAGATCTAAAACTGAGAGTCTGATGCACAAAACTATGCGATAATCAAGTTTCAACATGACAGCAGCTCATAGATTAGATAGAAATGGCATGATGTTTGTCAGCAATGGAAGTTTGAGTAGCCATGCAAGCGATATCCCTGCAACATATGTCACCCTGTTGGGTTCCGTCATTGCTTTGGATATAAAGCTTAACACATTTAAGCTTTCTTTCCCCGTAATTGCTCCATGTGCACCCTTAATCAAGCTGCGTTCTTGATAGTTTTGGGTGGCTCTTCTGTAAAAGAATATTTGCTCCAGTCTGTCTCCAGGGTATTATAATTGCTGCGCTCCCTACTAGAACCTCCAAACAAGTCTCATAAGCCAGTTGCAGATGCAACTGATGGTAGTCAAGCTCCAAGTCTTCAGGCACATCCAAATGAGGCGCTTTCTTTAATTGTTCCTGAACAAAAAATTGGAAACTCTGAACACAAAAGCGACTCCGCCACCAGCATCATCATGAATTGCCCCGTATGGGCAGCATTGTCCATTCCAATTGAGGTCTTCAATATTAAATAGGTTCATCATGTGTCTCTGGCGTCAACACTCTTCCATAACTATTTAAATTACTGAATGAGCATGACTTTCGTATTATCATCCAGGATTGAATGAAACAAAATTGATGTAATTCAAAAGGTCTACAAGAGAGAAGCTGGTGGTGTAGTCCTGCTTTGTATGTCCTGAGGGTCTCTTTACTTGGGTTTTCACCTTGGGTGTTATGCCCCACCAGCTCCTGCTGCAAAATGCTGGGAGCGATGCTTTGGGCCTGAATTTCCCTTGGCATCCTTTTAAACAGGATAGGAAATAAAGCCATTATGAAATTCCATTGCTGATAGTCATCACACCATATCTGCCTAAGAACAAGCAAATCTAGCTAGTCAGAACAGTGTCCTCTCCAAGATCGACCACAGCGATGTACTTCCCATGGGTCATCTTCCAGGACCTCTAGGATATTCGTAGTAATATGTAACAGTGGAGCTAGGGTGATCTTCAATCTCATGAATTGCTGCTATAATAAGTTTGAGGTGGAGATGCAGAATCACTAGGGTTTTGGCCAAATTCAGAGCCATAGAAGGCCTTGTAGTCGAATACCAGCATAAGAAACGCTTACATAGTGGCAAAGCTTGCCATATACAATGAGACAAAAGTTTATTTTTTTAATTGCATATTCAAAGAAGAATAAGAATCTTATTTCCGAAAAATTAATTAAGCATAACATTTTCCATAAATTAACAATGAGCGGAACATTGAATTCACCACATTTTTTGTAATACTTCACTTTTCAGAGTATAGGATCTCATGGATTAAAGTCATCAAGGGTGAATTCGTTTTAGAATCCTGGCAATAAGGAGATAAAGAAGAAGAAAAAAGTGTTTGGGGAAAGTGTCAGTAAAAGGGAAAGCCAATACAGAAAAAAGCGAAATGTCCTCGATGTGTCTTGCCTACCTTATAACTGTTTGGCCATTGTGCATAGATACCACTTAATCAAGCAATGAAGTACACTGAGCATAGTGAATTATAGTAGTGAAATATGAAGGTGAGGGTTTTTGTGTGCCTGCCTTCTTTTTTAAAGTGCTTCCTGGAGGTTCAAAGAAACGGATCTCTGGTTTATTTCAAGTGTAAAGGGATCAGGGTATTAGTAAATAAAGGCATATTGTATATGAAGAATGCGTTCAAGAAACAGTTTTCAAGGTTGGGAAATTAAAGAAGGCTTTTTAACCACCTGATTGATATGAGAAATATTAATATATAGATCTATTGATAGCACCCTAGTCACAGATTCTTCGTTTGAAAGCCATAATTAAGCTTCATTCATACTTTGAATGTTGCTTGCATGTATTTCGGAATATCCAACATTACTCACACCTTTTATTGCTTCCTAAATCGATTTCATAATTAGATGCCCGTCAAAGTATTAATAACTTTTATATATCTCTAGCATGCGTGCAGAATTACATCTTAAGTGCATTCGATTTACATTTTTTTATCTCAAGTAGAAGGTTATTTCATATCTTTTATCACTGAATGATAAGTAAGTAAATCAGAATATTTATGAGAATACTATTTTTTTCGATTTTGATGCTGAAATAGGTCTTTTGTCACATTTGTGTCCTATAGTCAACTATTGAGGTCATCTGTGGCTTATTTTAAATTGAGAATTGCTCTTGGTTTACTACAGGGTTTTCAATAATTGCATTTATCACTGAATCTATAACTTATTTACGAAATGTGGCATTCATTCCTTTGAGGTGGCATACTGTGTATAAACCACTGAAACCTAGTGGGTATATGTACTCAGTTCAACTAAGACTTTGCAGTACTGGTGGGACGTTAGTGTGACTATGGGGTTGGAGCTCGCCCTGCCTCCACTGTTTTTATCTCCTTGAATGTTATTAGATCTAAAACTGAGAGTCTGATGCACAAAACTATGCGATAATCAAGTCTCAACATGACAGCAGCTCATTGATTAGATAGAAATGGCATGATGTTTGTCAGCAATGGAAGTTTGAGTAGCCCTGCAAGCGATATCCCTGCAACATATGTCACCCTGTTGGGTTCCGTCATTGCTTTGGATATAAAGCTTAACACATTTAAGCTTTCTTTCCCCGTAATTGCTCCATGTGCACCCTTAATCAAGCTGCGTTCTTGATAGTTTTGGGTGGCTCTTCTGTAAAAGAATATTTGCTCCAGTCTGTCTCCAGGGTATTATAATTGCTGCGCTCCCTACTAGAACCTCCAAACAAGTCTCATAAGCCAGTTGCAGATGCAACTGATGGTAGTCAAGCTCCAAGTCTTCAGGCACATCCAAATGAGACGCTTTCTTTAATTGTTCCTGAACAATAAATTGGAAACTCTGAACACAAAAGCGACTCCGCCACCAGCATCATCATGAATTGCCCCGTATGGGCAGCATTGTCCATTCCAATTGAGGTCATCAATATTAAATAGGTTCATCATGTGTCTCTGGCGTCAACACTCTTCCATAACTATTTAAATTACTGAATGAGCATGACTTTCGTATTATCATGCAGGATTGAATGAAACAAAATTGATGTAATTCAAAAGGTCTACAAGAGAGAAGCTGGTGGTGTAGTCCTGCTTTGTATGTCCTGAGGGTCTCTTTACTTGGGTTTTCACCTTGGGTGTTATGCCCCACCAGCTCCTGCTGCAAAATGCTGGGAGCGATGCTTTGGGCCTGAATTTCCCTTGGCATCCTTTTAAACAGGATAGGAAATAAAGCCATTATGAAATTCCATTGCTGATAGTCATCACACCATATCTGCCTAAGAACAAGCAAATCTAGCTAGTCAGAACAGTGTCTTCTCCAAGATCGACCACAGCGATGTACTTCCCATGGGTCATCTTCCAGGACCTCTAGGATATTCGTAGTAATATGTAACAGTGGAGCTAGGGTGATCTTCAATCTCATGAATTGCTGCTATAATAAGTTTGAGGTGGAGATGCAGAATCACTAGGGTTTTGGCCAAATTCAGAGCCATAGAAGGCCTTGTAGTCGAATACCAGCGTAAGAAACGCTTACATAGTGGCAAAGCTTGCCATATACAATGAGACAAAAGTTTATCTTTTTTAATTGCATATTCAAAGAAGAATAAGAATCTTATTTCCGAAAAATTAATTAAGCATAACATTTTCCATAAATTAACAATGAGCGGAACATTGAATTCACCACATTTTTTGTAATACTTCACTTTTCAGAGTATAGGATCTCATGGATTAAAGTCATCAAGGGTGAATTCGTTTTAGAATCCTGTTCAATAAGGAGATAAAGAAGAAGAAAAAAGTGTTTGGGGAAAGTGTCAGTAAAAGGGAAAGCCAATACAGAAAAAAGCGAAATGTCCTCAATGTGTCTTGCCTACCTTATAACTGTTTGGCCATTGTGCATAGATACCACTTAATCAAGCAATGAAGTACACTGAGCATAGTGAATTATAGTAGTTAAATATGAAGGTGAGGGTTTTTGTGTGCCTGCCTTCTTTTCTAAAGTGCTTCCTGGAGGTTCAAAGAAACGGATCTCTGGTTTATTTCAAGTGTAAAGGGATCAGGGTATTAGTAAATAAAGGCATATTGTATATGAAGAATGCGTTCAAGAAACAGTTTTCAAGGTTGGGAAATTAAAGAAGGCTTTTTAGCCACCTGATTGATATGAGAAATATTAATATATAGATCTATTGATAGCACCCTAGTCACAGATTCTTCGTTTGAAAGCCATAATTAAGCTTCATTCATACTTTGAATGTTGCTTGCATGTATTTCGGAATATCCAACATTACTCACACGTTTTATTGCTTCCTAAATCGATTTCATAATTAGATGCCCGTCAAAGTATTAATAACTTTTATATATCTCTAGCATGCGTGCAGAATTACATCTTAAGTGCATTCGATTTACATTTTTTTATCTCAAGTAGAAGGTTATTTCATATCTTTTATCACTGAATGATAAGTAAGTAAATCAGAATATTGATGAGAATACTATTTTTTTCGATTTTGATGCTGAAATAGGTCTTTTGTCACATTAGTGTCCTATAGTCAACTATTGAGGTCATCTGTGGCTTATTTTAAATTGAGAATTGCTCTTGGTTTACTACAGGGTTTTCAATAATTGCATTTATCACTGAATCTATAACTTATTTACGAAATGTGGCATTCATTCCTTTGAGGTGGCATACTGTGTATAAACCACTGAAACCTAGTGGGTATATGTACTCAGTTCAACTAAGACTTTGCAGCACTGGTGGGACGTTAGTGTGACTATGGGGTTGGAGCTCGCCCTCCCTCCACTGTTTTTATCTCCTTGAATGTTATTAGATCTAAAACTGAGAGTCTGATGCACAAAACTATGCGATAATCAAGTTTCAACATGACAGCAGCTCATAGATTAGATAGAAATGGCATGATGTTTGTCAGCAATGGAAGTTTGAGTAGCCATGCAAGCGATATCCCTGCAACATATGTCACCCTGTTGGGTTCCGTCATTGCTTTGGATATAAAGCTTGACACATTTAAGCTTTCTTTCCCCGTAATTGCTCCATGTGCACCCTTAATCAAGCTGCGTTCTTGATAGTTTTGGGTGGCTCTTCTGTAAAAGAATATTTGCTCCAGTCTGTCTCCAGGGTATTATAATTGCTGCGCTCCCTCCTAGAACCTCCAAACAAGTCTCATAAGCCAGTTGCAGATGCAACTGATGGTAGTCAAGCTCCAAGTCTTCAGGCACATCCAAATGAGGCGCTTTCTTTAATTGTTCCTGAACAATAAATTGGAAACTCTGAACACAAAAGCGACTCCGCCACCAGCATCATCATGAATTGCCCCGTATGGGCAGCATTGTCCATTCCAATTGAGGTCTTCAATATTAAATAGGTTCATCATGTGTCTCTGGCGTCAACACTCTTCCATAACTATTTAAATTACTGAATGAGCATGACTTTCGTATTATCATCCAGGATTGAATGAAACAAAATTGATGTAATTCAAAAGGTCTACAAGAGAGAAGCTGGTGGTGTAGTCCTGCTTTGTATGTCCTGAGGGTCTCTTTACTTGGGTTTTCACCTTGGGTGTTATGCCCCACCAGCTCCTTCTGCAAAATGCTGGGAGCGATGCTTTGGGCCTGAATTTCCCTTGGCATCCTTTTAAACAGGATAGGAAATAAAGCCATTATGAAATTCCATTGCTGATAGTCATCACACCATATCTGCCTAAGAACAAGCAAATCTAGCTAGTCAGAACAGTGTCCTCTCCAAGATCGACCACAGCGATGTACTTCCCATGGGTCATCTTCCAGGACCTCTAGGATATTCGTAGTAATATGTAACAGTGGAGCTAGGGTGATCTTCAATCTCATGAATTGCTGCTATAATAAGTTTGAGGTGGAGATGCAGAATCACTAGGGTTTTGGCCAAATTCAGAGCCATAGAAGGCCTTGTAGTCGAATACCAGCGTAAGAAACTCTTACATAGTGGCAAAGCTTGCCATATACAATGAGACAAAAGTTTATTTTTTTAATTGCATATTCAAAGAAGGATAAGAATCTTATTTCCGAAAAATTAATTAAGCATAACATTTTCCATAAATTAACAATGAGCGGAACATTGAATTCACCACATTTTTTGTAATACTTCACTTTTCAGAGTATAGGATCTCATGGATTAAAGTCATCAAGGGTGAATTCGTTTTAGAATCCTGTTCAATAAGGAGATAAAGAAGAAGAAAAAAGTGTTTGGGGAAAGTGTCAGTAAAAGGGAAAGCCAATACGGAAAAAAGCGAAATGTCCTCAATGTGTCTTGCCTACCTTATAACTGTTTGGCCATTGTGCATAGATACCACTTAATCAAGCAATGAAGTACACTGAGCATAGTGAATTATAGTAGTGAAATATGAAGGTGAGGGTTTTTGTGTGCCTGCCTTCTTTTCTAAAGTGCTTCCTGGAGGTTCAAAGAAACGGATCTCTGGTTTATTTCAAGTGTAAAGGGATCAGGGTATTAGTAAATAAAGGCATATTGTATATGAAGAATGCGTTCAAGAAACAGTTTTCAAGGTTGGGAAATTAAAGAAGGCTTTTTAACCACCTGATTGATATGAGAAATATTAATATATAGATCTATTGATAGCACCCTAGTCACAGATTCTTCGTTTGAAAGCCATAATTAAGCTTCATTCATACTTTGAATGTTGCTTGCATGTATTTCGGAATATCCAACATTACTCACACCTTTTATTGCTTCCTAAATCGATTTCATAATTAGATGCCCGTCAAAGTATTAATAACTTTTATATATCTCTAGCATGCGTGCAGAATTACATCTCAAGTGCATTTGATTTACAGTTTTTTTTATCTCAAGTAGAAGGTTATTTCATATCTTTTATCACTGAATGATAAGTAAGTAAATCAGAATATTGATGAGAATACTATTTTTTTCGATTTTGATGCTGAAATAGGTCTTTTGTCACATTAGTGTCCTATAGTCAACTATTGAGGTCATCTGTGGCTTATTTTAAATTAGAATTGCTCTTGGTTTACTACAGGGTTTTCAATAATTGCATTTATCACTGAATCTATAACTTATTTACGAAATGTGGCATTCATTCCTTTAATGTGGCATACTGTGTATAAACCACTGAAACCTAGTTGGTATATGTACTCAGTTCAACTAAGACTTTGCAGTACTGGTGGGACGTTAGTGTGACTATGGGGTTGGAGCTCGCCCTGCCTCCACTGTTTTTATCTCCTTGAATGTTATTAGATCTAAAACTGAGAGTCTGATGCACAAAACTATGCGATAATCAAGTTTCAACATGACAGCAGCTCATAGATTAGATAGAAATGGCATGATGTTTGTCAGCAATGGAAGTTTGAGTAGCCATGCAAGCGATATCCCTGCAACATATGTCACCCTGTTGGGTTCCGTCATTGCTTTGGATATAAAGCTTAACACCTTTAAGCTTTCTTTCCCCGTAATTGCTCCATGTGCACCCTTAATCAAGCTGGGTTCTTGATAGTTTTGGGTGGCTCTTCTGTAAAAGAAGTATTTGCTCCAGTCTGTCTCCAGGGTATTATAATTGCTGCGCTCCCTACTAGAACCTCCAAACAAGTCTCATAAGCCAGTTGCAGATGCAACTGATGGTAGTCAAGCTCCAAGTCTTCAGGCACATCCAAATGAGGCGCTTTCTTTAATTGTTCCTGAACAATAAATTGGAAACTCTGAACACAAAAGCGACTCCGCCACCAGCATCATCATGAATTGCCCCGTATGGGCAGCATTGTCCATTCCAATTGAGGTCTTCAATATTAAATAGGTTCATCATGTGTCTCTGGCGTCAACACTCTTCCATAACTATTTAAATTACTGAATGAGCATGACTTTCGTATTATCATCCAGGATTGAATGAAACAAAATTGATGTAATTCAAAAGGTCTACAAGAGAGAAGCTGGTGGTGTAGTCCTGCTTTGTATGTCCTGAGGGTCTCTTTACTTGGGTTTTCACCTTGGGTGTTATGCCCCACCAGCTCCTTCTGCAAAATGCTGGGAGCGATGCTTTGGGCCTGAATTTCCCTTGGCATCCTTTTAAACAGGATAGGAAATAAAGCCATTATGAAATTCCATTGCTGATAGTCATCACACCATATCTGCCTAAGAACAAGCAAATCTAGCTAGTCAGAACAGTGTCCTCTCCAAGATCGACCACAGCGATGTACTTCCCATGGGTCATCTTCCAGGACCTCTAGGATATTCGTAGTAATATGTAACAGTGGAGCTAGGGTGATCTTCAATCTCATGAATTGCTGCTATAATAAGTTTGAGGTGGAGATGCAGAATCACTAGGGTTTTGGCCAAATTCAGAGCCATAGAAGGCCTTGTAGTCGAATACCAGCGTAAGAAACTCTTACATAGTGGCAAAGCTTGCCATATACAATGAGACAAAAGTTTATTTTTTTAATTGCATATTCAAAGAAGGATAAGAATCTTATTTCCGAAAAATTAATTAAGCATAACATTTTCCATAAATTAACAATGAGCGGAACATTGAATTCACCACATTTTTTGTAATACTTCACTTTTCAGAGTATAGGATCTCATGGATTAAAGTCATCAAGGGTGAATTCGTTTTAGAATCCTGTTCAATAAGGAGATAAAGAAGAAGAAAAAAGTGTTTGGGGAAAGTGTCAGTAAAAGGGAAAGCCAATACAGAAAAAAGCGAAATGTCCTCGATGTGTCTTGCCTACCTTATAACTGTTTGGCCATTGTGCATAGATACCACTTAATCAAGCAATGAAGTACACTGAGCATAGTGAATTATAGTAGTGAAATATGAAGGTGAGGGTTTTTGTGTGCCTGCCTTCTTTTCTAAAGTGCTTCCTGGAGGTTCAAAGAAACGGATCTCTGGTTTATTTCAAGTGTAAAGGGATCAGGGTATTAGTAAATAAAGGCATATTGTATATGAAGAATGCGTTCAAGAAACAGTTTTCAAGGTTGGGAAATTAAAGAAGGCTTTTTAACCACCTGATTGATATGAGAAATATTAATATATAGATCTATTGATAGCACCCTAGTCACAGATTCTTCGTTTGAAAGCCATAATTAAGCTTCATTCATACTTTGAATGTTGCTTGCATGTATTTCGGAATATCCAACATTACTCACACCTTTTATTGCTTCCTAAATCGATTTCATAATTAGATGCCCGTCAAAGTATTAATAACTTTTATATATCTCTAGCATGCGTGCAGAATTACATCTTAAGTGCATTCGATTTACATTTTTTTATCTCAAGTAGAAGGTTATTTCATATCTTTTATCACTGAATGATAAGTAAGTAAATCAGAATATTGATGAGAATACTATTTTTTTCGATTTTGATGCTGAAATAGGTCTTTTGTCACATTAGTGTCCTATAGTCAACTATTGAGGTCATCTGTGGCTTATTTTAAATTGAGAATTGCTCTTGGTTTACTACAGGGTTTTCAATAATTGCATTTATCACTGAATCTATAACTTATTTACGAAATGTGGCATTCATTCCTTTGAGGTGGCATACTGTGTATAAACCACTGAAACCTAGTGGGTATATGTACTCAGTTCAACTAAGACTTTGCAGTACTGGTGGGACGTTAGTGTGACTATGGGGTTGGAGCTCGCCCTCCCTCCACTGTTTTTATCTCCTTGAATGTTATTAGATCTAAAACTGAGAGTCTGATGCACAAAACTATGCGATAATCAAGTTTCAACATGACAGCAGCTCATTGATTAGATAGAAATGGCATGATGTTTGTCAGCAATGGAAGTTTGAGTAGCCATGCAAGCGATATCCCTGCAACATATGTCACCCTGTTGGGTTCCGTCATTGCTTTGGATATAAAGCTTGACACATTTAAGCTTTCTTTCCCCGTAATTGCTCCATGTGCACCCTTAATCAAGCTGCGTTCTTGATAGTTTTGGGTGGCTCTTCTGTAAAAGAATATTTGCTCCAGTCTGTCTCCAGGGTATTATAATTGCTGCGCTCCCTACTAGAACCTCCAAACAAGTCTCATAAGCCAGTTGCAGATGCAACTGATGGTAGTCAAGCTCCAAGTCTTCAGGCACATCCAAATGAGGCGCTTTCTTTAATTGTTCCTGAACAATAAATTGGAAACTCTGAACACAAAAGCGACTCCGCCACCAGCATCATCATGAATTGCCCCGTATGGGCAGCATTGTCCATTCCAATTGAGGTCTTCAATATTAAATAGGTTCATCATGTGTCTCTGGCGTCAACACTCTTCCATAACTATTTAAATTACTGAATGAGCATGACTTTCGTATTATCATCCAGGATTGAATGAAACAAAATTGATGTAATTCAAAAGGTCTACAAGAGAGAAGCTGGTGGTGTAGTCCTGCTTTGTATGTCCTGAGGGTCTCTTTACTTGGGTTTTCACCTTGGGTGTTATGCCCCACCAGCTCCTTCTGCAAAATGCTGGGAGCGATGCTTTGGGCCTGAATTTCCCTTGGCATCCTTTTAAACAGGATAGGAAATAAAGCCATTATGAAATTCCATTGCTGATAGTCATCACACCATATCTGCCTAAGAACAAGCAAATCTAGCTAGTCAGAACAGTGTCCTCTCCAAGATCGACCACAGCGATGTACTTCCCATGGGTCATCTTCCAGGACCTCTAGGATATTCGTAGTAATATGTAACAGTGGAGCTAGGGTGATCTTCAATCTCATGAATTGCTGCTATAATAAGTTTGAGGTGGAGATGCAGAATCACTAGGGTTTTGGCCAAATTCAGAGCCATAGAAGGCCTTGTAGTCGAATACCAGCGTAAGAAACGCTTACATAGTGGCAAAGCTTGCCATATACAATGAGACAAAAGTTTATTTTTTTAATTGCATATTCAAAGAAGGATAAGAATCTTATTTCCGAAAAATTAATTAAGCATAACATTTTCCATAAATTAACAATGAGCGGAACATTGAATTCACCACATTTTTTGTAATACTTCACTTTTCAGAGTATAGGATCTCATGGATTAAAGTCATCAAGGGTGAATTCGTTTTAGAATCCTGTTCAATAAGGAGATAAAGAAGAAGAAAAAAGTGTTTGGGGAAAGTGTCAGTAAAAGGGAAAGCCAATACGGAAAAAAGCGAAATGTCCTCAATGTGTCTTGCCTACCTTATAACTGTTTGGCCATTGTGCATAGATACCACTTAATCAAGCAATGAAGTACACTGAGCATAGTGAATTATAGTAGTGAAATATGAAGGTGAGGGTTTTTGTGTGCCTGCCTTCTTTTCTAAAGTGCTTCCTGGAGGTTCAAAGAAACGGATCTCTGGTTTATTTCAAGTGTAAAGGGATCAGGGTATTAGTAAATAAAGGCATATTGTATATGAAGAATGCGTTCAAGAAACAGTTTTCAAGGTTGGGAAATTAAAGAAGGCTTTTTAACCACCTGATTGATATGAGAAATATTAATATATAGATCTATTGATAGCACCCTAGTCACAGATTCTTCGTTTGAAAGCCATAATTAAGCTTCATTCATACTTTGAATGTTGCTTGCATGTATTTCGGAATATCCAACATTACTCACACCTTTTATTGCTTCCTAAATCGATTTCATAATTAGATGCCCGTCAAAGTATTAATAACTTTTATATATCTCTAGCATGCGTGCAGAATTACATCTCAAGTGCATTTGATTTACAGTTTTTTTTATCTCAAGTAGAAGGTTATTTCATATCTTTTATCACTGAATGATAAGTAAGTAAATCAGAATATTGATGAGAATACTATTTTTTTCGATTTTGATGCTGAAATAGGTCTTTTGTCACATTAGTGTCCTATAGTCAACTATTGAGGTCATCTGTGGCTTATTTTAAATTAGAATTGCTCTTGGTTTACTACAGGGTTTTCAATAATTGCATTTATCACTGAATCTATAACTTATTTACGAAATGTGGCATTCATTCCTTTAATGTGGCATACTGTGTATAAACCACTGAAACCTAGTTGGTATATGTACTCAGTTCAACTAAGACTTTGCAGTACTGGTGGGACGTTAGTGTGACTATGGGGTTGGAGCTCGCCCTGCCTCCACTGTTTTTATCTCCTTGAATGTTATTAGATCTAAAACTGAGAGTCTGATGCACAAAACTATGCGATAATCAAGTTTCAACATGACAGCAGCTCATAGATTAGATAGAAATGGCATGATGTTTGTCAGCAATGGAAGTTTGAGTAGCCATGCAAGCGATATCCCTGCAACATATGTCACCCTGTTGGGTTCCGTCATTGCTTTGGATATAAAGCTTAACACCTTTAAGCTTTCTTTCCCCGTAATTGCTCCATGTGCACCCTTAATCAAGCTGGGTTCTTGATAGTTTTGGGTGGCTCTTCTGTAAAAGAAGTATTTGCTCCAGTCTGTCTCCAGGGTATTATAATTGCTGCGCTCCCTACTAGAACCTCCAAACAAGTCTCATAAGCCAGTTGCAGATGCAACTGATGGTAGTCAAGCTCCAAGTCTTCAGGCACATCCAAATGAGGCGCTTTCTTTAATTGTTCCTGAACAATAAATTGGAAACTCTGAACACAAAAGCGACTCCGCCACCAGCATCATCATGAATTCCCCCGTATGGGCAGCATTGTCCATTCCAATTGAGGTCTTCAATATTAAATAGGTTCATCATGTGTCTCTGGCGTCAACACTCTTCCATAACTATTTAAATTACTGAATGAGCATGACTTTCGTATTATCATCCAGGATTGAATGAAACAAAATTGATGTAATTCAAAAGGTCTACAAGAGAGAAGCTGGTGGTGTAGTCCTGCTTTGTATGTCCTGAGGGTCTCTTTACTTGGGTTTTCACCTTGGGTGTTATGCCCCACCAGCTCCTTCTGCAAAATGCTGGGAGCGATGCTTTGGGCCTGAATTTCCCTTGGCATCCTTTTAAACAGGATAGGAAATAAAGCCATTATGAAATTCCATTGCTGATAGTCATCACACCATATCTGCCTAAGAACAAGCAAATCTAGCTAGTCAGAACAGTGTCCTCTCCAAGATCGACCACAGCGATGTACTTCCCATGGGTCATCTTCCAGGACCTCTAGGATATTCGTAGTAATATGTAACAGTGGAGCTAGGGTGATCTTCAATCTCATGAATTGCTGCTATAATAAGTTTGAGGTGGAGATGCAGAATCACTAGGGTTTTGGCCAAATTCAGAGCCATAGAAGGCCTTGTAGTCGAATACCAGCGTAAGAAACTCTTACATAGTGGCAAAGCTTGCCATATACAATGAGACAAAAGTTTATTTTTTTAATTGCATATTCAAAGAAGGATAAGAATCTTATTTCCGAAAAATTAATTAAGCATAACATTTTCCATAAATTAACAATGAGCGGAACATTGAATTCACCACATTTTTTGTAATACTTCACTTTTCAGAGTATAGGATCTCATGGATTAAAGTCATCAAGGGTGAATTCGTTTTAGAATCCTGTTCAATAAGGAGATAAAGAAGAAGAAAAAAGTGTTTGGGGAAAGTGTCAGTAAAAGGGAAAGCCAATACAGAAAAAAGCGAAATGTCCTCGATGTGTCTTGCCTACCTTATAACTGTTTGGCCATTGTGCATAGATACCACTTAATCAAGCAATGAAGTACACTGAGCATAGTGAATTATAGTAGTGAAATATGAAGGTGAGGGTTTTTGTGTGCCTGCCTTCTTTTCTAAAGTGCTTCCTGGAGGTTCAAAGAAACGGATCTCTGGTTTATTTCAAGTGTAAAGGGATCAGGGTATTAGTAAATAAAGGCATATTGTATATGAAGAATGCGTTCAAGAAACAGTTTTCAAGGTTGGGAAATTAAAGAAGGCTTTTTAACCACCTGATTGATATGAGAAATATTAATATATAGATCTATTGATAGCACCCTAGTCACAGATTCTTCGTTTGAAAGCCATAATTAAGCTTCATTCATACTTTGAATGTTGCTTGCATGTATTTCGGAATATCCAACATTACTCACACCTTTTATTGCTTCCTAAATCGATTTCATAATTAGATGCCCGTCAAAGTATTAATAACTTTTATATATCTCTAGCATGCGTGCAGAATTACATCTTAAGTGCATTCGATTTACATTTTTTTATCTCAAGTAGAAGGTTATTTCATATCTTTTATCACTGAATGATAAGTAAGTAAATCAGAATATTGATGAGAATACTATTTTTTTCGATTTTGATGCTGAAATAGGTCTTTTGTCACATTAGTGTCCTATAGTCAACTATTGAGGTCATCTGTGGCTTATTTTAAATTGAGAATTGCTCTTGGTTTACTACAGGGTTTTCAATAATTGCATTTATCACTGAATCTATAACTTATTTACGAAATGTGGCATTCATTCCTTTGAGGTGGCATACTGTGTATAAACCACTGAAACCTAGTGGGTATATGTACTCAGTTCAACTAAGACTTTGCAGTACTGGTGGGACGTTAGTGTGACTATGGGGTTGGAGCTCGCCCTCCCTCCACTGTTTTTATCTCCTTGAATGTTATTAGATCTAAAACTGAGAGTCTGATGCACAAAACTATGCGATAATCAAGTTTCAACATGACAGCAGCTCATTGATTAGATAGAAATGGCATGATGTTTGTCAGCAATGGAAGTTTGAGTAGCCATGCAAGCGATATCCCTGCAACATATGTCACCCTGTTGGGTTCCGTCATTGCTTTGGATATAAAGCTTGACACATTTAAGCTTTCTTTCCCCGTAATTGCTCCATGTGCACCCTTAATCAAGCTGCGTTCTTGATAGTTTTGGGTGGCTCTTCTGTAAAAGAATATTTGCTCTAGTCTGTCTCCAGGGTATTATAATTGCTGCGCTCCCTACTAGAACCTCCAAACAAGTCTCATAAGCCAGTTGCAGATGCAACTGATGGTAGTCAAGCTCCAAGTCTTCAGGCACATCCAAATGAGGCGCTTTCTTTAATTGTTCCTGAACAATAAATTGGAAACTCTGAACACAAAAGCGACTCCGCCACCAGCATCATCATGAATTGCCCCGTATGGGCAGCATTGTCCATTCCAATTGAGGTCTTCAATATTAAATAGGTTCATCATGTGTCTCTGGCGTCAACACTCTTCCATAACTATTTAAATTACTGAATGAGCATGACTTTCGTATTATCATCCAGGATTGAATGAAACAAAATTGATGTAATTCAAAAGGTCTACAAGAGAGAAGCTGGTGGTGTAGTCCTGCTTTGTATGTCCTGAGGGTCTCTTTACTTGGGTTTTCACCTTGGGTGTTATGCCCCACCAGCTCCTTCTGCAAAATGCTGGGAGCGATGCTTTGGGCCTGAATTTCCCTTGGCATCCTTTTAAACAGGATAGGAAATAAAGCCATTATGAAATTCCATTGCTGATAGTCATCACACCATATCTGCCTAAGAACAAGCAAATCTAGCTAGTCAGAACAGTGTCCTCTCCAAGATCGACCACAGCGATGTACTTCCCATGGGTCATCTTCCAGGACCTCTAGGATATTCGTAGTAATATGTAACAGTGGAGCTAGGGTGATCTTCAATCTCATGAATTGCTGCTATAATAAGTTTGAGGTGGAGATGCAGAATCACTAGGGTTTTGGCCAAATTCAGAGCCATAGAAGGCCTTGTAGTCGAATACCAGCGTAAGAAACGCTTACATAGTGGCAAAGCTTGCCATATACAATGAGACAAAAGTTTATTTTTTTAATTGCATATTCAAAGAAGGATAAGAATCTTATTTCCGAAAAATTAATTAAGCATAACATTTTCCATAAATTAACAATGAGCGGAACATTGAATTCACCACATTTTTTGTAATACTTCACTTTTCAGAGTATAGGATCTCATGGATTAAAGTCATCAAGGGTGAATTCGTTTTAGAATCCTGTTCAATAAGGAGATAAAGAAGAAGAAAAAAGTGTTTGGGGAAAGTGTCAGTAAAAGGGAAAGCCAATACGGAAAAAAGCGAAATGTCCTCAATGTGTCTTGCCTACCTTATAACTGTTTGGCCATTGTGCATAGATACCACTTAATCAAGCAATGAAGTACACTGAGCATAGTGAATTATAGTAGTGAAATATGAAGGTGAGGGTTTTTGTGTGCCTGCCTTCTTTTCTAAAGTGCTTCCTGGAGGTTCAAAGAAACGGATCTCTGGTTTATTTCAAGTGTAAAGGGATCAGGGTATTAGTAAATAAAGGCATATTGTATATGAAGAATGCGTTCAAGAAACAGTTTTCAAGGTTGGGAAATTAAAGAAGGCTTTTTAACCACCTGATTGATATGAGAAATATTAATATATAGATCTATTGATAGCACCCTAGTCACAGATTCTTCGTTTGAAAGCCATAATTAAGCTTCATTCATACTTTGAATGTTGCTTGCATGTATTTCGGAATATCCAACATTACTCACACCTTTTATTGCTTCCTAAATCGATTTCATAATTAGATGCCCGTCAAAGTATTAATAACTTTTATATATCTCTAGCATGCGTGCAGAATTACATCTCAAGTGCATTTGATTTACAGTTTTTTTTATCTCAAGTAGAAGGTTATTTCATATCTTTTATCACTGAATGATAAGTAAGTAAATCAGAATATTGATGAGAATACTATTTTTTTCGATTTTGATGCTGAAATAGGTCTTTTGTCACATTAGTGTCCTATAGTCAACTATTGAGGTCATCTGTGGCTTATTTTAAATTAGAATTGCTCTTGGTTTACTACAGGGTTTTCAATAATTGCATTTATCACTGAATCTATAACTTATTTACGAAATGTGGCATTCATTCCTTTAATGTGGCATACTGTGTATAAACCACTGAAACCTAGTTGGTATATGTACTCAGTTCAACTAAGACTTTGCAGTACTGGTGGGACGTTAGTGTGACTATGGGGTTGGAGCTCGCCCTGCCTCCACTGTTTTTATCTCCTTGAATGTTATTAGATCTAAAACTGAGAGTCTGATGCACAAAACTATGCGATAATCAAGTTTCAACATGACAGCAGCTCATAGATTAGATAGAAATGGCATGATGTTTGTCAGCAATGGAAGTTTGAGTAGCCATGCAAGCGATATCCCTGCAACATATGTCACCCTGTTGGGTTCCGTCATTGCTTTGGATATAAAGCTTAACACCTTTAAGCTTTCTTTCCCCGTAATTGCTCCATGTGCACCCTTAATCAAGCTGGGTTCTTGATAGTTTTGGGTGGCTCTTCTGTAAAAGAAGTATTTGCTCCAGTCTGTCTCCAGGGTATTATAATTGCTGCGCTCCCTACTAGAACCTCCAAACAAGTCTCATAAGCCAGTTGCAGATGCAACTGATGGTAGTCAAGCTCCAAGTCTTCAGGCACATCCAAATGAGGCGCTTTCTTTAATTGTTCCTGAACAATAAATTGGAAACTCTGAACACAAAAGCGACTCCGCCACCAGCATCATCATGAATTCCCCCGTATGGGCAGCATTGTCCATTCCAATTGAGGTCTTCAATATTAAATAGGTTCATCATGTGTCTCTGGCGTCAACACTCTTCCATAACTATTTAAATTACTGAATGAGCATGACTTTCGTATTATCATCCAGGATTGAATGAAACAAAATTGATGTAATTCAAAAGGTCTACAAGAGAGAAGCTGGTGGTGTAGTCCTGCTTTGTATGTCCTGAGGGTCTCTTTACTTGGGTTTTCACCTTGGGTGTTATGCCCCACCAGCTCCTTCTGCAAAATGCTGGGAGCGATGCTTTGGGCCTGAATTTCCCTTGGCATCCTTTTAAACAGGATAGGAAATAAAGCCATTATGAAATTCCATTGCTGATAGTCATCACACCATATCTGCCTAAGAACAAGCAAATCTAGCTAGTCAGAACAGTGTCCTCTCCAAGATCGACCACAGCGATGTACTTCCCATGGGTCATCTTCCAGGACCTCTAGGATATTCGTAGTAATATGTAACAGTGGAGCTAGGGTGATCTTCAATCTCATGAATTGCTGCTATAATAAGTTTGAGGTGGAGATGCAGAATCACTAGGGTTTTGGCCAAATTCAGAGCCATAGAAGGCCTTGTAGTCGAATACCAGCGTAAGAAACTCTTACATAGTGGCAAAGCTTGCCATATACAATGAGACAAAAGTTTATTTTTTTAATTGCATATTCAAAGAAGGATAAGAATCTTATTTCCGAAAAATTAATTAAGCATAACATTTTCCATAAATTAACAATGAGCGGAACATTGAATTCACCACATTTTTTGTAATACTTCACTTTTCAGAGTATAGGATCTCATGGATTAAAGTCATCAAGGGTGAATTCGTTTTAGAATCCTGTTCAATAAGGAGATAAAGAAGAAGAAAAAAGTGTTTGGGGAAAGTGTCAGTAAAAGGGAAAGCCAATACAGAAAAAAGCGAAATGTCCTCGATGTGTCTTGCCTACCTTATAACTGTTTGGCCATTGTGCATAGATACCACTTAATCAAGCAATGAAGTACACTGAGCATAGTGAATTATAGTAGTGAAATATGAAGGTGAGGGTTTTTGTGTGCCTGCCTTCTTTTCTAAAGTGCTTCCTGGAGGTTCAAAGAAACGGATCTCTGGTTTATTTCAAGTGTAAAGGGATCAGGGTATTAGTAAATAAAGGCATATTGTATATGAAGAATGCGTTCAAGAAACAGTTTTCAAGGTTGGGAAATTAAAGAAGGCTTTTTAACCACCTGATTGATATGAGAAATATTAATATATAGATCTATTGATAGCACCCTAGTCACAGATTCTTCGTTTGAAAGCCATAATTAAGCTTCATTCATACTTTGAATGTTGCTTGCATGTATTTCGGAATATCCAACATTACTCACACCTTTTATTGCTTCCTAAATCGATTTCATAATTAGATGCCCGTCAAAGTATTAATAACTTTTATATATCTCTAGCATGCGTGCAGAATTACATCTTAAGTGCATTCGATTTACATTTTTTTATCTCAAGTAGAAGGTTATTTCATATCTTTTATCACTGAATGATAAGTAAGTAAATCAGAATATTGATGAGAATACTATTTTTTTCGATTTTGATGCTGAAATAGGTCTTTTGTCACATTAGTGTCCTATAGTCAACTATTGAGGTCATCTGTGGCTTATTTTAAATTGAGAATTGCTCTTGGTTTACTACAGGGTTTTCAATAATTGCATTTATCACTGAATCTATAACTTATTTACGAAATGTGGCATTCATTCCTTTGAGGTGGCATACTGTGTATAAACCACTGAAACCTAGTGGGTATATGTACTCAGTTCAACTAAGACTTTGCAGTACTGGTGGGACGTTAGTGTGACTATGGGGTTGGAGCTCGCCCTCCCTCCACTGTTTTTATCTCCTTGAATGTTATTAGATCTAAAACTGAGAGTCTGATGCACAAAACTATGCGATAATCAAGTTTCAACATGACAGCAGCTCATTGATTAGATAGAAATGGCATGATGTTTGTCAGCAATGGAAGTTTGAGTAGCCATGCAAGCGATATCCCTGCAACATATGTCACCCTGTTGGGTTCCGTCATTGCTTTGGATATAAAGCTTGACACATTTAAGCTTTCTTTCCCCGTAATTGCTCCATGTGCACCCTTAATCAAGCTGCGTTCTTGATAGTTTTGGGTGGCTCTTCTGTAAAAGAATATTTGCTCTAGTCTGTCTCCAGGGTATTATAATTGCTGCGCTCCCTACTAGAACCTCCAAACAAGTCTCATAAGCCAGTTGCAGATGCAACTGATGGTAGTCAAGCTCCAAGTCTTCAGGCACATCCAAATGAGGCGCTTTCTTTAATTGTTCCTGAACAATAAATTGGAAACTCTGAACACAAAAGCGACTCCGCCACCAGCATCATCATGAATTGCCCCGTATGGGCAGCATTGTCCATTCCAATTGAGGTCTTCAATATTAAATAGGTTCATCATGTGTCTCTGGCGTCAACACTCTTCCATAACTATTTAAATTACTGAATGAGCATGACTTTCGTATTATCATCCAGGATTGAATGAAACAAAATTGATGTAATTCAAAAGGTCTACAAGAGAGAAGCTGGTGGTGTAGTCCTGCTTTGTATGTCCTGAGGGTCTCTTTACTTGGGTTTTCACCTTGGGTGTTATGCCCCACCACCTCCTTCTGCAAAATGCTGGGAGCGATGCTTTGGGCCTGAATTTCCCTTGGCATCCTTTTAAACAGGATAGGAAATAAAGCCATTATGAAATTCCATTGCTGATAGTCATCACACCATATCTGCCTAAGAACAAGCAAATCTAGCTAGTCAGAACAGTGTCCTCTCCAAGATCGACCACAGCGATGTACTTCCCATGGGTCATCTTCCAGGACCTCTAGGATATTCGTAGTAATATGTAACAGTGGAGCTAGGGTGATCTTCAATCTCATGAATTGCTGCTATAATAAGTTTGAGGTGGAGATGCAGAATCACTAGGGTTTTGGCCAAATTCAGAGCCATAGAAGGCCTTGTAGTCGAATACCAGCGTAAGAAACGCTTACATAGTGGCAAAGCTTGCCATATACAATGAGACAAAAGTTTATTTTTTTAATTGCATATTCAAAGAAGGATAAGAATCTTATTTCCGAAAAATTAATTAAGCATAACATTTTCCATAAATTAACAATGAGCGGAACATTGAATTCACCACATTTTTTGTAATACTTCACTTTTCAGAGTATAGGATCTCATGGATTAAAGTCATCAAGGGTGAATTCGTTTTAGAATCCTGTTCAATAAGGAGATAAAGAAGAAGAAAAAAGTGTTTGGGGAAAGTGTCAGTAAAAGGGAAAGCCAATACGGAAAAAAGCGAAATGTCCTCAATGTGTCTTGCCTACCTTATAACTGTTTGGCCATTGTGCATAGATACCACTTAATCAAGCAATGAAGTACACTGAGCATAGTGAATTATAGTAGTGAAATATGAAGGTGAGGGTTTTTGTGTGCCTGCCTTCTTTTCTAAAGTGCTTCCTGGAGGTTCAAAGAAACGGATCTCTGGTTTATTTCAAGTGTAAAGGGATCAGGGTATTAGTAAATAAAGGCATATTGTATATGAAGAATGCGTTCAAGAAACAGTTTTCAAGGTTGGGAAATTAAAGAAGGCTTTTTAACCACCTGATTGATATGAGAAATATTAATATATAGATCTATTGATAGCACCCTAGTCACAGATTCTTCGTTTGAAAGCCATAATTAAGCTTCATTCATACTTTGAATGTTGCTTGCATGTATTTCGGAATATCCAACATTACTCACACCTTTTATTGCTTCCTAAATCGATTTCATAATTAGATGCCCGTCAAAGTATTAATAACTTTTATATATCTCTAGCATGCGTGCAGAATTACATCTTAAGTGCATTCGATTTACATTTTTTTTTATCTCAAGTAGAAGGTTATTTCATATCTTT
The DNA here is from genome assembly GCF_964263255.1 of Lissotriton vulgaris. Lineage (NCBI taxonomy): Eukaryota > Metazoa > Chordata > Amphibia > Caudata > Salamandridae > Lissotriton > Lissotriton vulgaris. The sequence goes on from NC_141689.1 coordinate 1,397,448,004, forward strand.
TATCACTGAATGATAAGTAAGTAAATCAGAATATTGATGAGAATACTATTTTTTTCGATTTTGATGCTGAAATAGGTCTTTTGTCACATTAGTGTCCTATAGTCAACTTTTGAGGTCATCTGTGGCTTATTTTAAATTGAGAATTGCTCTTGGTTTACTACAGGGTTTTCAATAATTGCATTTATCACTGAATCTATAACTTATTTACGAAATGTGGCATTCATTCCTTTGAGGTGGCATACTGTGTATAAACCACTGAAACCTAGTTGGTATATGTACTCAGTTCAACTAAGACTTTGCAGTACTGGTGGGACGTTAGTGTGACTATGGGGTTGGAGCTCGCCCTGCCTCCACTGTTTTTATCTCCTTGAATGTTATTAGATCTAAAACTGAGAGTCTGATGCACAAAACTATGCGATAATCAAGTTTCAACATGACAGCAGCTCATTGATTAGATAGAAATGGCATGATGTTTGTCAGCAATGGAAGTTTGAGTAGCCATGCAAGCGATATCCCTGCAACATATGTCACCCTGTTGGGTTCCGTCATTGCTTTGGATATAAAGCTTGACACATTTAAGCTTTCTTTCCCCGTAATTGCTCCATGTGCACCCTTAATCAAGCTGCGTTCTTGATAGTTTTGGGTGGCTCTTCGGTAAAAGAATATTTGCTCTAGTCTGTCTCCAGGGTATTATAATTGCTGCGCTCCCTACTAGAACCTCCAAACAAGTCTCATAAGCCAGTTGCAGATGCAACTGACGGTAGTCAAGCTCCAAGTCTTCAGGCACATCCAAATGAGGCGCTTTCTTTAATTGTTCCTGAACAATAAATTGAAAACTCTGAACACAAAAGCGACTCCGCCACCAGCATCATCATGAATTGCCCCGTATGGGCAGCATTGTCCATTCCAATTGAGATCTTCAATATTAAATAGGTTCATCGTGTGTCTCTGGCGTCAACACTCTTCCAGAACTATTTAAATTACTGAATGAGCATGACTTTCGTATTATCATCCAGGATTGAATGAAACAAAATTGATGTAATTCAAAAGGTCTACAAGAGAGAAGCTGGTGGTGTAGTCCTGCTTTGTATGTCCTGAGGGTCTCTTTACTTGGGTTTTCACCTTGGGTGTTATGCCCCACCAGCTCCTGCTGCAAAATGCTGGGAGCGATGCTTTGGGCCTGAATTTCCCTTGGCATCCTTTTAAACAGGATAGGAAATAAAGCCATTATGAAATTCCATTGCTGATAGTCATCACACCATATCTGCCTAAGAACAAGCAAATCTAGCTCGTCAGAACAGTGTCCTCTCCAAGATCGACCACAGCGATGTACTTCCCATGGGTCATCTTCCAGGACCTCTAGGATATTCGTAGTAATATGTAACAGTGGAGCTAGGGTGATCTTCAATCTCATTAATTGCTGCTATAATAAGTTTGAGGTGGAGATGCGGAATCACTAGGGTTTTGGCCAAATTCAGAGCCATAGAAGGCCTTGTAGTCGAATACCAGCGTAAGAAACGCTTACATAGTGGCAAAGCTTTCCATATACAATGAGACAAAAGTTTATTTTTTTAATTGCATATTCAAAGAAGAATAAGAATCTTATTTCCGAAAAATTAATTAAGCATAACATTTTCCATAAATTAACAATGAGCGGAACATTGAATTCACCACATTTTTTGTAATACTTCACTTTTCAGAGTATAGGATCTCATGGATTAAAGTCATCAAGGGTGAATTCGTTTTAGAATCCTGTTCAATAAGGAGATAAAGAAGAAGAAAAAAGTGTTTGGGGAAAGTGTCAGTAAAAGGGAAAGCCAATACAGAAAAAAGCGAAATGTCCTCGATGTGTCTTGCCTACCTTATAACTGTTTGGCCATTGTGCATAGATACCACTTAATCAAGCAATGAAGTACACTGAGCATAGTGAATTATAGTAGTGAAATATGAAGGTGAGGGTTTTTGTGTGCCTGCCTTCTTTTCTAAAGTGCTTCCTGGAGGTTCAAAGAAACGGATCTCTGGTTTATTTCAAGTGTAAAGGGATCAGGGTATTAGTAAATAAAGGCATATTGTATATGAAGAATGCGTTCAAGAAACAGTTTTCAAGGTTGGGAAATTAAAGAAGGCTTTTTAACCACCTGATTGATATGAGAAATATTAATATATAGATCTATTGATAGCACCCTAGTCACAGATTCTTCGTTTGAAAGCCATAATTAAGCTTCATTCATACTTTGAATGTTGCTTGCATGTATTTCGGAATATCCAACATTACTCACACCTTTTATTGCTTCCTAAATCGATTTCATAATTAGATGCCCGTCAAAGTATTAATAACTTTTATATATCTCTAGCATGCGTGCAGAATTACATCTTAAGTGCATTCGATTTACATTTTTTTATCTCAAGTAGAAGGTTATTTCATATCTTTTATCACTGAATGATAAGTAAGTAAATCAGAATATTGATGAGAATACTATTTTTTTCGATTTTGATGCTGAAATAGGTCTTTTGTCACATTAGTGTCCTATAGTCAACTATTGAGGTCATCTGTGGCTTATTTTAAATTGAGAATTGCTCTTAGTTTACTACAGGGTTTTCAATAATTGCATTTATCACTGAATCTATAACTTATTTACGAAATGTGGCATTCATTCCTTTGAGGTGGCATACTGTGTATAAACCACTGAAACCTAGTGGGTATATGTACTCAGTTCAACTAAGACTTTGCAGTACTGGTGGGACGTTAGTGTGACTATGGGGTTGGAGCTCGCCCTCCCTCCACTGTTTTTATCTCCTTGAATGTTATTAGATCTAAAACTGAGAGTCTGATGCACAAAACTATGCGATAATCAAGTTTCAACATGACAGCAGCTCATTGATTAGATAGAAATGGCATGATGTTTGTCAGCAATGGAAGTTTGAGTAGCCATGCAAGCGATATCCCTGCAACATATGTCACCCTGTTGGGTTCCGTCATTGCTTTGGATATAAAGCTTGACACATTTAAGCTTTCTTTCCCCGTAATTGCTCCATGTGCACCCTTAATCAAGCTGCGTTCTTGATAGTTTTGGGTGGCTCTTCTGTAAAAGAATATTTGCTCTAGTCTGTCTCCAGGGTATTATAATTGCTGCGCTCCCTACTAGAACCTCCAAACAAGTCTCATAAGCCAGTTGCAGATGCAACTGATGGTAGTCAAGCTCCAAGTCTTCAGGCACATCCAAATGAGGCGCTTTCTTTAATTGTTCCTGAACAATAAATTGGAAACTCTGAACACAAAAGCGACTCCGCCACCAGCATCATCATGAATTGCCCCGTATGGGCAGCATTGTCCATTCCAATTGAGGTCTTCAATATTAAATAGGTTCATCATGTGTCTCTGGCGTCAACACTCTTCCATAACTATTTAAATTACTGAATGAGCATGACTTTCGTATTATCATCCAGGATTGAATGAAACAAAATTGATGTAATTCAAAAGGTCTACAAGAGAGAAGCTGGTGGTGTAGTCCTGCTTTGTATGTCCTGAGGGTCTCTTTACTTGGGTTTTCACCTTGGGTGTTATGCCCCACCAGCTCCTTCTGCAAAATGCTGGGAGCGATGCTTTGGGCCTGAATTTCCCTTGGCATCCTTTTAAACAGGATAGGAAATAAAGCCATTATGAAATTCCATTGCTGATAGTCATCACACCATATCTGCCTAAGAACAAGCAAATCTAGCTAGTCAGAACAGTGTCCTCTCCAAGATCGACCACAGCGATGTACTTCCCATGGGTCATCTTCCAGGACCTCTAGGATATTCGTAGTAATATGTAACAGTGGAGCTAGGGTGATCTTCAATCTCATGAATTGCTGCTATAATAAGTTTGAGGTGGAGATGCAGAATCACTAGGGTTTTGGCCAAATTCAGAGCCATAGAAGGCCTTGTAGTCGAATACCAGCGTAAGAAACGCTTACATAGTGGCAAAGCTTGCCATATACAATGAGACAAAAGTTTATTTTTTTAATTGCATATTCAAAGAAGGATAAGAATCTTATTTCCGAAAAATTAATTAAGCATAACATTTTCCATAAATTAACAATGAGCGGAACATTGAATTCACCACATTTTTTGTAATACTTCACTTTTCAGAGTATAGGATCTCATGGATTAAAGTCATCAAGGGTGAATTCGTTTTAGAATCCTGTTCAATAAGGAGATAAAGAAGAAGAAAAAAGTGTTTGGGGAAAGTGTCAGTAAAAGGGAAAGCCAATACGGAAAAAAGCGAAATGTCCTCAATGTGTCTTGCCTACCTTATAACTGTTTGGCCATTGTGCATAGATACCACTTAATCAAGCAATGAAGTACACTGAGCATAGTGAATTATAGTAGTGAAATATGAAGGTGAGGGTTTTTGTGTGCCTGCCTTCTTTTCTAAAGTGCTTCCTGGAGGTTCAAAGAAACGGATCTCTGGTTTATTTCAAGTGTAAAGGGATCAGGGTATTAGTAAATAAAGGCATATTGTATATGAAGAATGCGTTCAAGAAACAGTTTTCAAGGTTGGGAAATTAAAGAAGGCTTTTTAACCACCTGATTGATATGAGAAATATTAATATATAGATCTATTGATAGCACCCTAGTCACAGATTCTTCGTTTGAAAGCCATAATTAAGCTTCATTCATACTTTGAATGTTGCTTGCATGTATTTCGGAATATCCAACATTACTCACACCTTTTATTGCTTCCTAAATCGATTTCATAATTAGATGCCCGTCAAAGTATTAATAACTTTTATATATCTCTAGCATGCGTGCAGAATTACATCTCAAGTGCATTTGATTTACAGTTTTTTTTATCTCAAGTAGAAGGTTATTTCATATCTTTTATCACTGAATGATAAGTAAGTAAATCAGAATATTGATGAGAATACTATTTTTTTCGATTTTGATGCTGAAATAGGTCTTTTGTCACATTAGTGTCCTATAGTCAACTATTGAGGTCATCTGTGGCTTATTTTAAATTAGAATTGCTCTTGGTTTACTACAGGGTTTTCAATAATTGCATTTATCACTGAATCTATAACTTATTTACGAAATGTGGCATTCATTCCTTTAATGTGGCATACTGTGTATAAACCACTGAAACCTAGTTGGTATATGTACTCAGTTCAACTAAGACTTTGCAGTACTGGTGGGACGTTAGTGTGACTATGGGGTTGGAGCTCGCCCTGCCTCCACTGTTTTTATCTCCTTGAATGTTATTAGATCTAAAACTGAGAGTCTGATGCACAAAACTATGCGATAATCAAGTTTCAACATGACAGCAGCTCATAGATTAGATAGAAATGGCATGATGTTTGTCAGCAATGGAAGTTTGAGTAGCCATGCAAGCGATATCCCTGCAACATATGTCACCCTGTTGGGTTCCGTCATTGCTTTGGATATAAAGCTTAACACCTTTAAGCTTTCTTTCCCCGTAATTGCTCCATGTGCACCCTTAATCAAGCTGGGTTCTTGATAGTTTTGGGTGGCTCTTCTGTAAAAGAAGTATTTGCTCCAGTCTGTCTCCAGGGTATTATAATTGCTGCGCTCCCTACTAGAACCTCCAAACAAGTCTCATAAGCCAGTTGCAGATGCAACTGATGGTAGTCAAGCTCCAAGTCTTCAGGCACATCCAAATGAGGCGCTTTCTTTAATTGTTCCTGAACAATAAATTGGAAACTCTGAACACAAAAGCGACTCCGCCACCAGCATCATCATGAATTCCCCCGTATGGGCAGCATTGTCCATTCCAATTGAGGTCTTCAATATTAAATAGGTTCATCATGTGTCTCTGGCGTCAACACTCTTCCATAACTATTTAAATTACTGAATGAGCATGACTTTCGTATTATCATCCAGGATTGAATGAAACAAAATTGATGTAATTCAAAAGGTCTACAAGAGAGAAGCTGGTGGTGTAGTCCTGCTTTGTATGTCCTGAGGGTCTCTTTACTTGGGTTTTCACCTTGGGTGTTATGCCCCACCAGCTCCTTCTGCAAAATGCTGGGAGCGATGCTTTGGGCCTGAATTTCCCTTGGCATCCTTTTAAACAGGATAGGAAATAAAGCCATTATGAAATTCCATTGCTGATAGTCATCACACCATATCTGCCTAAGAACAAGCAAATCTAGCTAGTCAGAACAGTGTCCTCTCCAAGATCGACCACAGCGATGTACTTCCCATGGGTCATCTTCCAGGACCTCTAGGATATTCGTAGTAATATGTAACAGTGGAGCTAGGGTGATCTTCAATCTCATGAATTGCTGCTATAATAAGTTTGAGGTGGAGATGCAGAATCACTAGGGTTTTGGCCAAATTCAGAGCCATAGAAGGCCTTGTAGTCGAATACCAGCGTAAGAAACTCTTACATAGTGGCAAAGCTTGCCATATACAATGAGACAAAAGTTTATTTTTTTAATTGCATATTCAAAGAAGGATAAGAATCTTATTTCCGAAAAATTAATTAAGCATAACATTTTCCATAAATTAACAATGAGCGGAACATTGAATTCACCACATTTTTTGTAATACTTCACTTTTCAGAGTATAGGATCTCATGGATTAAAGTCATCAAGGGTGAATTCGTTTTAGAATCCTGTTCAATAAGGAGATAAAGAAGAAGAAAAAAGTGTTTGGGGAAAGTGTCAGTAAAAGGGAAAGCCAATACAGAAAAAAGCGAAATGTCCTCGATGTGTCTTGCCTACCTTATAACTGTTTGGCCATTGTGCATAGATACCACTTAATCAAGCAATGAAGTACACTGAGCATAGTGAATTATAGTAGTGAAATATGAAGGTGAGGGTTTTTGTGTGCCTGCCTTCTTTTCTAAAGTGCTTCCTGGAGGTTCAAAGAAACGGATCTCTGGTTTATTTCAAGTGTAAAGGGATCAGGGTATTAGTAAATAAAGGCATATTGTATATGAAGAATGCGTTCAAGAAACAGTTTTCAAGGTTGGGAAATTAAAGAAGGCTTTTTAACCACCTGATTGATATGAGAAATATTAATATATAGATCTATTGATAGCACCCTAGTCACAGATTCTTCGTTTGAAAGCCATAATTAAGCTTCATTCATACTTTGAATGTTGCTTGCATGTATTTCGGAATATCCAACATTACTCACACCTTTTATTGCTTCCTAAATCGATTTCATAATTAGATGCCCGTCAAAGTATTAATAACTTTTATATATCTCTAGCATGCGTGCAGAATTACATCTTAAGTGCATTCGATTTACATTTTTTTATCTCAAGTAGAAGGTTATTTCATATCTTTTATCACTGAATGATAAGTAAGTAAATCAGAATATTGATGAGAATACTATTTTTTTCGATTTTGATGCTGAAATAGGTCTTTTGTCACATTAGTGTCCTATAGTCAACTATTGAGGTCATCTGTGGCTTATTTTAAATTGAGAATTGCTCTTGGTTTACTACAGGGTTTTCAATAATTGCATTTATCACTGAATCTATAACTTATTTACGAAATGTGGCATTCATTCCTTTGAGGTGGCATACTGTGTATAAACCACTGAAACCTAGTGGGTATATGTACTCAGTTCAACTAAGACTTTGCAGTACTGGTGGGACGTTAGTGTGACTATGGGGTTGGAGCTCGCCCTCCCTCCACTGTTTTTATCTCCTTGAATGTTATTAGATCTAAAACTGAGAGTCTGATGCACAAAACTATGCGATAATCAAGTTTCAACATGACAGCAGCTCATTGATTAGATAGAAATGGCATGATGTTTGTCAGCAATGGAAGTTTGAGTAGCCATGCAAGCGATATCCCTGCAACATATGTCACCCTGTTGGGTTCCGTCATTGCTTTGGATATAAAGCTTGACACATTTAAGCTTTCTTTCCCCGTAATTGCTCCATGTGCACCCTTAATCAAGCTGCGTTCTTGATAGTTTTGGGTGGCTCTTCTGTAAAAGAATATTTGCTCTAGTCTGTCTCCAGGGTATTATAATTGCTGCGCTCCCTACTAGAACCTCCAAACAAGTCTCATAAGCCAGTTGCAGATGCAACTGATGGTAGTCAAGCTCCAAGTCTTCAGGCACATCCAAATGAGGCGCTTTCTTTAATTGTTCCTGAACAATAAATTGGAAACTCTGAACACAAAAGCGACTCCGCCACCAGCATCATCATGAATTGCCCCGTATGGGCAGCATTGTCCATTCCAATTGAGGTCTTCAATATTAAATAGGTTCATCATGTGTCTCTGGCGTCAACACTCTTCCATAACTATTTAAATTACTGAATGAGCATGACTTTCGTATTATCATCCAGGATTGAATGAAACAAAATTGATGTAATTCAAAAGGTCTACAAGAGAGAAGCTGGTGGTGTAGTCCTGCTTTGTATGTCCTGAGGGTCTCTTTACTTGGGTTTTCACCTTGGGTGTTATGCCCCACCAGCTCCTTCTGCAAAATGCTGGGAGCGATGCTTTGGGCCTGAATTTCCCTTGGCATCCTTTTAAACAGGATAGGAAATAAAGCCATTATGAAATTCCATTGCTGATAGTCATCACACCATATCTGCCTAAGAACAAGCAAATCTAGCTAGTCAGAACAGTGTCCTCTCCAAGATCGACCACAGCGATGTACTTCCCATGGGTCATCTTCCAGGACCTCTAGGATATTCGTAGTAATATGTAACAGTGGAGCTAGGGTGATCTTCAATCTCATGAATTGCTGCTATAATAAGTTTGAGGTGGAGATGCAGAATCACTAGGGTTTTGGCCAAATTCAGAGCCATAGAAGGCCTTGTAGTCGAATACCAGCGTAAGAAACGCTTACATAGTGGCAAAGCTTGCCATATACAATGAGACAAAAGTTTATTTTTTTAATTGCATATTCAAAGAAGGATAAGAATCTTATTTCCGAAAAATTAATTAAGCATAACATTTTCCATAAATTAACAATGAGCGGAACATTGAATTCACCACATTTTTTGTAATACTTCACTTTTCAGAGTATAGGATCTCATGGATTAAAGTCATCAAGGGTGAATTCGTTTTAGAATCCTGTTCAATAAGGAGATAAAGAAGAAGAAAAAAGTGTTTGGGGAAAGTGTCAGTAAAAGGGAAAGCCAATACGGAAAAAAGCGAAATGTCCTCAATGTGTCTTGCCTACCTTATAACTGTTTGGCCATTGTGCATAGATACCACTTAATCAAGCAATGAAGTACACTGAGCATAGTGAATTATAGTAGTGAAATATGAAGGTGAGGGTTTTTGTGTGCCTGCCTTCTTTTCTAAAGTGCTTCCTGGAGGTTCAAAGAAACGGATCTCTGGTTTATTTCAAGTGTAAAGGGATCAGGGTATTAGTAAATAAAGGCATATTGTATATGAAGAATGCGTTCAAGAAACAGTTTTCAAGGTTGGGAAATTAAAGAAGGCTTTTTAACCACCTGATTGATATGAGAAATATTAATATATAGATCTATTGATAGCACCCTAGTCACAGATTCTTCGTTTGAAAGCCATAATTAAGCTTCATTCATACTTTGAATGTTGCTTGCATGTATTTCGGAATATCCAACATTACTCACACCTTTTATTGCTTCCTAAATCGATTTCATAATTAGATGCCCGTCAAAGTATTAATAACTTTTATATATCTCTAGCATGCGTGCAGAATTACATCTCAAGTGCATTTGATTTACAGTTTTTTTTATCTCAAGTAGAAGGTTATTTCATATCTTTTATCACTGAATGATAAGTAAGTAAATCAGAATATTGATGAGAATACTATTTTTTTCGATTTTGATGCTGAAATAGGTCTTTTGTCACATTAGTGTCCTATAGTCAACTATTGAGGTCATCTGTGGCTTATTTTAAATTAGAATTGCTCTTGGTTTACTACAGGGTTTTCAATAATTGCATTTATCACTGAATCTATAACTTATTTACGAAATGTGGCATTCATTCCTTTAATGTGGCATACTGTGTATAAACCACTGAAACCTAGTTGGTATATGTACTCAGTTCAACTAAGACTTTGCAGTACTGGTGGGTCGTTAGTGTGACTATGGGGTTGGAGCTCGCCCTGCCTCCACTGTTTTTATCTCCTTGAATGTTATTAGATCTAAAACTGAGAGTCTGATGCACAAAACTATGCGATAATCAAGTTTCAACATGACAGCAGCTCATAGATTAGATAGAAATGGCATGATGTTTGTCAGCAATGGAAGTTTGAGTAGCCATGCAAGCGATATCCCTGCAACATATGTCACCCTGTTGGGTTCCGTCATTGCTTTGGATATAAAGCTTAACACCTTTAAGCTTTCTTTCCCCGTAATTGCTCCATGTGCACCCTTAATCAAGCTGGGTTCTTGATAGTTTTGGGTGGCTCTTCTGTAAAAGAAGTATTTGCTCCAGTCTGTCTCCAGGGTATTATAATTGCTGCGCTCCCTACTAGAACCTCCAAACAAGTCTCATAAGCCAGTTGCAGATGCAACTGATGGTAGTCAAGCTCCAAGTCTTCAGGCACATCCAAATGAGGCGCTTTCTTTAATTGTTCCTGAACAATAAATTGGAAACTCTGAACACAAAAGCGACTCCGCCACCAGCATCATCATGAATTCCCCCGTATGGGCAGCATTGTCCATTCCAATTGAGGTCTTCAATATTAAATAGGTTCATCATGTGTCTCTGGCGTCAACACTCTTCCATAACTATTTAAATTACTGAATGAGCATGACTTTCGTATTATCATCCAGGATTGAATGAAACAAAATTGATGTAATTCAAAAGGTCTACAAGAGAGAAGCTGGTGGTGTAGTCCTGCTTTGTATGTCCTGAGGGTCTCTTTACTTGGGTTTTCACCTTGGGTGTTATGCCCCACCAGCTCCTTCTGCAAAATGCTGGGAGCGATGCTTTGGGCCTGAATTTCCCTTGGCATCCTTTTAAACAGGATAGGAAATAAAGCCATTATGAAATTCCATTGCTGATAGTCATCACACCATATCTGCCTAAGAACAAGCAAATCTAGCTAGTCAGAACAGTGTCCTCTCCAAGATCGACCACAGCGATGTACTTCCCATGGGTCATCTTCCAGGACCTCTAGGATATTCGTAGTAATATGTAACAGTGGAGCTAGGGTGATCTTCAATCTCATGAATTGCTGCTATAATAAGTTTGAGGTGGAGATGCAGAATCACTAGGGTTTTGGCCAAATTCAGAGCCATAGAAGGCCTTGTAGTCGAATACCAGCGTAAGAAACTCTTACATAGTGGCAAAGCTTGCCATATACAATGAGACAAAAGTTTATTTTTTTAATTGCATATTCAAAGAAGGATAAGAATCTTATTTCCGAAAAATTAATTAAGCATAACATTTTCCATAAATTAACAATGAGCGGAACATTGAATTCACCACATTTTTTGTAATACTTCACTTTTCAGAGTATAGGATCTCATGGATTAAAGTCATCAAGGGTGAATTCGTTTTAGAATCCTGTTCAATAAGGAGATAAAGAAGAAGAAAAAAGTGTTTGGGGAAAGTGTCAGTAAAAGGGAAAGCCAATACAGAAAAAAGCGAAATGTCCTCGATGTGTCTTGCCTACCTTATAACTGTTTGGCCATTGTGCATAGATACCACTTAATCAAGCAATGAAGTACACTGAGCATAGTGAATTATAGTAGTGAAATATGAAGGTGAGGGTTTTTGTGTGCCTGCCTTCTTTTCTAAAGTGCTTCCTGGAGGTTCAAAGAAACGGATCTCTGGTTTATTTCAAGTGTAAAGGGATCAGGGTATTAGTAAATAAAGGCATATTGTATATGAAGAATGCGTTCAAGAAACAGTTTTCAAGGTTGGGAAATTAAAGAAGGCTTTTTAACCACCTGATTGATATGAGAAATATTAATATATAGATCTATTGATAGCACCCTAGTCACAGATTCTTCGTTTGAAAGCCATAATTAAGCTTCATTCATACTTTGAATGTTGCTTGCATGTATTTCGGAATATCCAACATTACTCACACCTTTTATTGCTTCCTAAATCGATTTCATAATTAGATGCCCGTCAAAGTATTAATAACTTTTATATATCTCTAGCATGCGTGCAGAATTACATCTTAAGTGCATTCGATTTACATTTTTTTATCTCAAGTAGAAGGTTATTTCATATCTTTTATCACTGAATGATAAGTAAGTAAATCAGAATATTGATGAGAATACTATTTTTTTCGATTTTGATGCTGAAATAGGTCTTTTGTCACATTAGTGTCCTATAGTCAACTATTGAGGTCATCTGTGGCTTATTTTAAATTGAGAATTGCTCTTGGTTTACTACAGGGTTTTCAATAATTGCATTTATCACTGAATCTATAACTTATTTACGAAATGTGGCATTCATTCCTTTGAGGTGGCATACTGTGTATAAACCACTGAAACCTAGTGGGTATATGTACTCAGTTCAACTAAGACTTTGCAGTACTGGTGGGACGTTAGTGTGACTATGGGGTTGGAGCTCGCCCTGCCTCCACTCTTTTTATCTCCTTGAATGTTATTAGATCTAAAACTGAGAGTCTGATGCACAAAACTATGCGATAATCAAGTTTCAACATGACAGCAGCTCATAGATTAGATAGAAATGGCATGATGTTTGTCAGCAATGGAAGTTTGAGTAGCCATGCAAGCGATATCCCTGCAACATATGTCACCCTGTTGGGTTCCGTCATTGCTTTGGATATAAAGCTTAACACCTTTAAGCTTTCTTTCCCCGTAATTGGTCCATGTGCACCCTTAATCAAGCTGGGTTCTTGATAGTTTTGGGTGGCTCTTCTGTAAAAGAAGTATTTGCTCCAGTCTGTCTCCAGGGTATTATAATTGCTGCGCTCCCTACTAGAACCTCCAAACAAGTCTCATAAGCCAGTTGCAGATGCAACTGATGGTAGTCAAGCTCCAAGTCTTCAGGCACATCCAAATGAGGCGCTTTCTTTAATTGTTCCTGAACAATAAATTGGAAACTCTGAACACAAAAGCGACTCCGCCACCAGCATCATCATGAATTGCCCCGTATGGGCAGCATTGTCCATTCCAATTGAGGTCTTCAATATTAAATAGGTTCATCATGTGTCTCTGGCGTCAACACTCTTCCATAACTATTTAAATTACTGAATGAGCATGACTTTCGTATTATCATCCAGGATTGAATGAAACAAAATTGATGTAATTCAAAAGGTCTACAAGAGAGAAGCTGGTGGTGTAGTCCTGCTTTGTATGTCCTGAGGGTCTCTTTACTTGGGTTTTCACCTTGGGTGTTATGCCCCACCAGCTCCTTCTGCAAAATGCTGGGAGCGATGCTTTGGGCCTGAATTTCCCTTGGCATCCTTTTAAACAGGATAGGAAATAAAGCCATTATGAAATTCCATTGCTGATAGTCATCACACCATATCTGCCTAAGAACAAGCAAATCTAGCTAGTCAGAACAGTGTCCTCTCCAAGATCGACCACAGCGATGTACTTCCCATGGGTCATCTTCCAGGACCTCTAGGATATTCGTAGTAATATGTAACAGTGGAGCTAGGGTGATCTTCAATCTCATGAATTGCTGCTATAATAAGTTTGAGGTGGAGATGCAGAATCACTAGGGTTTTGGCCAAATTCAGAGCCATAGAAGGCCTTGTAGTCGAATACCAGCGTAAGAAACGCTTACATAGTGGCAAAGCTTGCCATATACAATGAGACAAAAGTTTATTTTTTTAATTGCATATTCAAAGAAGGATAAGAATCTTATTTCCGAAAAATTAATTAAGCATAACATTTTCCATAAATTAACAATGAGCGGAACATTGAATTCACCACATTTTTTGTAATACTTCACTTTTCAGAGTATAGGATCTCATGGATTAAAGTCATCAAGGGTGAATTCGTTTTAGAATCCTGTTCAATAAGGAGATAAAGAAGAAGAAAAAAGTGTTTGGGGAAAGTGTCAGTAAAAGGGAAAGCCAATACGGAAAAAAGCGAAATGTCCTCAATGTGTCTTGCCTACCTTATAACTGTTTGGCCATTGTGCATAGATACCACTTAATCAAGCAATGAAGTACACTGAGCATAGTGAATTATAGTAGTGAAATATGAAGGTGAGGGTTTTTGTGTGCCTGCCTTCTTTTCTAAAGTGCTTCCTGGAGGTTCAAAGAAACGGATCTCTGGTTTATTTCAAGTGTAAAGGGATCAGGGTATTAGTAAATAAAGGCATATTGTATATGAAGAATGCGTTCAAGAAACAGTTTTCAAGGTTGGGAAATTAAAGAAGGCTTTTTAACCACCTGATTGATATGAGAAATATTAATATATAGATCTATTGATAGCACCCTAGTCACAGATTCTTCGTTTGAAAGCCATAATTAAGCTTCATTCATACTTTGAATGTTGCTTGCATGTATTTCGGAATATCCAACATTACTCACACCTTTTATTGCTTCCTAAATCGATTTCATAATTAGATGCCCGTCAAAGTATTAATAACTTTTATATATCTCTAGCATGCGTGCAGAATTACATCTTAAGTGCATTCGATTTACATTTTTTTTTATCTCAAGTAGAAGGTTATTTCATATCTTTTATCACTGAATGATAAGTAAGTAAATCAGAATATTGATGAGAATACTATTTTTTTCGATTTTGATGCTGAAATAGGTCTTTTGTCACATTAGTGTCCTATAGTCAACTTTTGAGGTCATCTGTGGCTTATTTTAAATTGAGAATTGCTCTTGGTTTACTACAGGGTTTTCAATAATTGCATTTATCACTGAATCTATAACTTATTTACGAAATGTGGCATTCATTCCTTTGAGGTGGCATACTGTGTATAAACCACTGAAACCTAGTTGGTATATGTACTCAGTTCAACTAAGACTTTGCAGTACTGGTGGGACGTTAGTGTGACTATGGGGTTGGAGCTCGCCCTGCCTCCACTGTTTTTATCTCCTTGAATGTTATTAGATCTAAAACTGAGAGTCTGATGCACAAAACTATGCGATAATCAAGTTTCAACATGACAGCAGCTCATTGATTAGATAGAAATGGCATGATGTTTGTCAGCAATGGAAGTTTGAGTAGCCATGCAAGCGATATCCCTGCAACATATGTCACCCTGTTGGGTTCCGTCATTGCTTTGGATATAAAGCTTGACACATTTAAGCTTTCTTTCCCCGTAATTGCTCCATGTGCACCCTTAATCAAGCTGCGTTCTTGATAGTTTTGGGTGGCTCTTCGGTAAAAGAATATTTGCTCTAGTCTGTCTCCAGGGTATTATAATTGCTGCGCTCCCTACTAGAACCTCCAAACAAGTCTCATAAGCCAGTTGCAGATGCAACTGACGGTAGTCAAGCTCCAAGTCTTCAGGCACATCCAAATGAGGCGCTTTCTTTAATTGTTCCTGAACAATAAATTGAAAACTCTGAACACAAAAGCGACTCCGCCACCAGCATCATCATGAATTGCCCCGTATGGGCAGCATTGTCCATTCCAATTGAGATCTTCAATATTAAATAGGTTCATCGTGTGTCTCTGGCGTCAACACTCTTCCAGAACTATTTAAATTACTGAATGAGCATGACTTTCGTATTATCATCCAGGATTGAATGAAACAAAATTGATGTAATTCAAAAGGTCTACAAGAGAGAAGCTGGTGGTGTAGTCCTGCTTTGTATGTCCTGAGGGTCTCTTTACTTGGGTTTTCACCTTGGGTGTTATGCCCCACCAGCTCCTGCTGCAAAATGCTGGGAGCGATGCTTTGGGCCTGAATTTCCCTTGGCATCCTTTTAAACAGGATAGGAAATAAAGCCATTATGAAATTCCATTGCTGATAGTCATCACACCATATCTGCCTAAGAACAAGCAAATCTAGCTCGTCAGAACAGTGTCCTCTCCAAGATCGACCACAGCGATGTACTTCCCATGGGTCATCTTCCAGGACCTCTAGGATATTCGTAGTAATATGTAACAGTGGAGCTAGGGTGATCTTCAATCTCATTAATTGCTGCTATAATAAGTTTGAGGTGGAGATGCAGAATCACTAGGGTTTTGGCCAAATTCAGAGCCATAGAAGGCCTTGTAGTCGAATACCAGCGTAAGAAACGCTTACATAGTGGCAAAGCTTTCCATATACAATGAGACAAAAGTTTATTTTTTTAATTGCATATTCAAAGAAGAATAAGAATCTTATTTCCGAAAAATTAATTAAGCATAACATTTTCCATAAATTAACAATGAGCGGAACATTGAATTCACCACATTTTTTGTAATACTTCACTTTTCAGAGTATAGGATCTCATGGATTAAAGTCATCAAGGGTGAATTCGTTTTAGAATCCTGTTCAATAAGGAGATAAAGAAGAAGAAAAAAGTGTTTGGGGAAAGTGTCAGTAAAAGGGAAAGCCAATACAGAAAAAAGCGAAATGTCCTCGATGTGTCTTGCCTACCTTATAACTGTTTGGCCATTGTGCATAGATACCACTTAATCAAGCAATGAAGTACACTGAGCATAGTGAATTATAGTAGTGAAATATGAAGGTGAGGGTTTTTGTGTGCCTGCCTTCTTTTCTAAAGTGCTTCCTGGAGGTTCAAAGAAACGGATCTCTGGTTTATTTCAAGTGTAAAGGGATCAGGGTATTAGTAAATAAAGGCATATTGTATATGAAGAATGCGTTCAAGAAACAGTTTTCAAGGTTGGGAAATTAAAGAAGGCTTTTTAACCACCTGATTGATATGAGAAATATTAATATATAGATCTATTGATAGCACCCTAGTCACAGATTCTTCGTTTGAAAGCCATAATTAAGCTTCATTCATACTTTGAATGTTGCTTGCATGTATTTCGGAATATCCAACATTACTCACACCTTTTATTGCTTCCTAAATCGATTTCATAATTAGATGCCCGTCAAAGTATTAATAACTTTTATATATCTCTAGCATGCGTGCAGAATTACATCTTAAGTGCATTCGATTTACATTTTTTTATCTCAAGTAGAAGGTTATTTCATATCTTTTATCACTGAATGATAAGGAAGTAAATCAGAATATTGATGAGAATACTATTTTTTTCGATTTTGATGCTGAAATAGGTCTTTTGTCACATTAGTGTCCTATAGTCAACTATTGTAGTCATCTGTGGCTTATTTTAAATTGAGAATTGCTCTTGGTTTACTACAGGGTTTTCAATAATTGCATTTATCACTGAATCTATAACTTATTTACGAAATGTGGCATTCATTCCTTTGAGGTGGCATACTGTGTATAAACCACTGAAACCTAGTGGGTATATGTACTCAGTTCAACTAAGACTTTGCAGTACTGGTGGGACGTTAGTGTGACTATGGGGTTGGAGCTCGCCCTCCCTCCACTGTTTTTATCTCCTTGAATGTTATTAGATCTAAAACTGAGAGTCTGATGCACAAAACTATGCGATAATCAAGTTTCAACATGACAGCAGCTCATTGATTAGAAAGAAATGGCATGATGTTTGTCAGCAATGGAAGTTTGAGTAGCCATGCAAGCGATATCCCTGCAACATATGTCACCCTGTTGGGTTCCGTCATTGCTTTGGATATAAAGCTTGACACATTTAAGCTTTCTTTCCCCGTAATTGCTCCATGTGCACCCTTAATCAAGCTGCGTTCTTGATAGTTTTGGGTGGCTCTTCTGTAAAAGAATATTTGCTCTAGTCTGTCTCCAGGGTATTATAATTGCTGCGCTCCCTACTAGAACCTCCAAACAAGTCTCATAAGCCAGTTGCAGATGCAACTGATGGTAGTCAAGCTCCAAGTCTTCAGGCACATCCAAATGAGGCGCTTTCTTTAATTGTTCCTGAACAATAAATTGTAAACTCTGAACACAAAAGCGACTCCGCCACCAGCATCATCATGAATTGCCCCGTATGGGCAGCATTGTCCATTCCAATTGAGGTCTTCAATATTAAATAGGTTCATCATGTGTCTCTGGCGTCAACACTCTTCCATAACTATTTAAATTACTGAATGAGCATGACTTTCGTATTATCATCCAGGATTGAATGAAACAAAATTGATGTAATTCAAAAGGTCTACAAGAGAGAAGCTGGTGGTGTAGTCCTGCTTTGTATGTCCTGAGGGTCTCTTTACTTGGGTTTTCACCTTGGGTGTTATGCCCCACCAGCTCCTTCTGCAAAATGCTGGGAGCGATGCTTTGGGCCTGAATTTCCCTTGGCATCCTTTTAAACAGGATAGGAAATAAAGCCATTATGAAATTCTATTGCTGATAGTCATCACACCATATCTGCCTAAGAACAAGCAAATCTAGCTAGTCAGAACAGTGTCCTCTCCAAGATCGACCACAGCGATGTACTTCCCATGGGTCATCTTCCAGGACCTCTAGGATATTCGTAGTAATATGTAACAGTGGAGCTAGGGTGATCTTCAATCTCATGAATTGCTGCTATAATAAGTTTGAGGTGGAGATGCAGAATCACTAGGGTTTTGGCCAAATTCAGAGCCATAGAAGGCCTTGTAGTCGAATACCAGCGTAAGAAACGCTTACATAGTGGCAAAGCTTGCCATATACAATGAGACAAAAGTTTATTTTTTTAATTGCATATTCAAAGAAGGATAAGAATCTTATTTCCGAAAAATTAATTAAGCATAACATTTTCCATAAATTAACAATGAGCGGAACATTGAATTCACCACATTTTTTGTAATACTTCACTTTTCAGAGTATAGGATCTCATGGATTAAAGTCATCAAGGGTGAATTCGTTTTAGAATCCTGTTCAATAAGGAGATAAAGAAGAAGAAAAAAGTGTTTGGGGAAAGTGTCAATAAAAGGGAAAGCCAATACGGAAAAAAGCGAAATGTCCTCAATGTGTCTTGCCTACCTTATAACTGTTTGGCCATTGTGCATAGATACCACTTAATCAAGCAATGAAGTACACTGAGCATAGTGAATTATAGTAGTGAAATATGAAGGTGAGGGTTTTTGTGTGCCTGCCTTCTTTTCTAAAGTGCTTCCTGGAGGTTCAAAGAAACGGATCTCTGGTTTATTTCAAGTGTAAAGGGATCAGGGTATTAGTAAATAAAGGCATATTGTATATGAAGAATGCGTTCAAGAAACAGTTTTCAAGGTTGGGAAATTAAAGAAGGCTTTTTAACCACCTGATTGATATGAGAAATATTAATATATAGATCTATTGATAGCACCCTAGTCACAGATTCTTCGTTTGAAAGCCATAATTAAGCTTCATTCATACTTTGAATGTTGCTTGCATGTATTTCGGAATATCCAACATTACTCACACCTTTTATTGCTTCCTAAATCGATTTCATAATTAGATGCCCGTCAAAGTATTAATAACTTTTATATATCTCTAGCATGCGTGCAGAATTACATCTTAAGTGCATTCGATTTACATTTTTTTATCTCAAGTAGAAGGTTATTTCATATCTTTTATCACTGAATGATAAGTAAGTAAATCAGAATATTGATGAGAATACTATTTTTTTCGATTTTGATGCTGAAATAGGTCTTTTGTCACATTAGTGTCCTATAGTCAACTATTGAGGTCATCTGTGGCTTATTTTAAATTGAGAATTGCTCTTGGTTTACTACAGGGTTTTCAATAATTGCATTTATCACTGAATCTATAACTTATTTACGAAATGTGGCATTCATTCCTTTGAGGTGGCATACTGTGTATAAACCACTGAAACCTAGTGGGTATATGTACTCAGTTCAACTAAGACTTTGCAGTACTGGTGGGACGTTAGTGTGACTATGGGGTTGGAGCTCGCCCTCCCTCCACTGTTTTTATCTCCTTGAATGTTATTAGATCTAAAACTGAGAGTCTGATGCACAAAACTATGCGATAATCAAGTTTCAACATGACAGCAGCTCATTGATTAGATAGAAATGGCATGATGTTTGTCAGCAATGGAAGTTTGAGTAGCCATGCAAGCGATATCCCTGCAACATATGTCACCCTGTTGGGTTCCGTCATTGCTTTGGATATAAAGCTTGACACATTTAAGCTTTCTTTCCCCGAAATTGCTCCATGTGCACCCTTAATCAAGCTGCGTTCTTGATAGTTTTGGGTGGCTCTTCGGTAAAAGAATATTTGCTCTAGTCTGTCTCCAGGGTATTATAATTGCTGCGCTCCCTACTAGAACCTCCAAACAAGTCTCATAAGCCAGTTGCAGATGCAACTGACGGTAGTCAAGCTCCAAGTCTTCAGGCACATCCAAATGAGGCGCTTTCTTTAATTGTTCCTGAACAATAAATTGGAAACTCTGAACACAAAAGCGACTCCGCCACCAGCATCATCATGAATTGCCCCGTATGGGCAGCATTGTCCATTCCAATTGAGGTCTTCAATATTAAATAGGTTCATCATGTGTCTCTGGCGTCAACACTCTTCCATAACTATTTAAATTACTGAATGAGCATGACTTTCGTATTATCATCCAGGATTGAATTAAACAAAATTGATGTAATTCAAAAGGTCTACAAGAGAGAAGCTGGTGGTGTAGTCCTGCTTTGTATGTCCTGAGGGTCTCTTTACTTGGGTTTTCACCTTGGGTGTTATGCCCCACCAGCTCCTTCTGCAAAATGCTGGGAGCGATGCTTTGGGCCTGAATTTCCCTTGGCATCCTTTTAAACAGGATAGGAAATAAAGCCATTATGAAATTCCATTGCTGATAGTCATCACACCATATCTGCCTAAGAACAAGCAAATCTAGCTAGTCAGAACAGTGTCCTCTCCAAGATCGACCACAGCGATGTACTTCCCATGGGTCATCTTCCAGGACCTCTAGGATATTCGTAGTAATATGTAACAGTGGAGCTAGGGTGATCTTCAATCTCATGAATTGCTGCTATAATAAGTTTGAGGTGGAGATGCAGAATCACTAGGGTTTTGGCCAAATTCAGAGCCATAGAAGGCCTTGTAGTCGAATACCAGCGTAAGAAACGCTTACATAGTGGCAAAGCTTGCCATATACAATGAGACAAAAGTTTATTTTTTTAATTGCATATTCAAAGAAGGATAAGAATCTTATTTCCGAAAAATTAATTAAGCATAACATTTTCCATAAATTAACAATGAGCGGAACATTGAATTCACCACATTTTTTGTAATACTTCACTTTTCAGAGTATAGGATCTCATGGATTAAAGTCATCAAGGGTGAATTCGTTTTAGAATCCTGTTCAATAAGGAGATAAAGAAGAAGAAAAAAGTGTTTGCGGAAAGTGTCAGTAAAAGGGAAAGCCAATACGGAAAAAAGCGAAATGTCCTCAATGTGTCTTGCCTACCTTATAACTGTTTGGCCATTGTGCATAGATACCACTTAATCAAGCAATGAAGTACACTGAGCATAGTGAATTATAGTAGTGAAATATGAAGGTGAGGGTTTTTGTGTGCCTGCCTTCTTTTCTAAAGTGCTTCCTGGAGGTTCAAAGAAACGGATCTTTGGTTTATTTCAAGTGTAAAGGGATCAGGGTATTAGTAAATAAAGGCATATTGTATATGAAGAATGCGTTCAAGAAACAGTTTTCAAGGTTGGGAAATTAAAGAAGGCTTTTTAACCACCTGATTGATATGAGAAATATTAATATATAGATCTATTGATAGCACCCTAGTCACAGATTCTTCGTTTGAAAGCCATAATTAAGCTTCATTCATACTTTGAATGTTGCTTGCATGTATTTCGGAATATCCAACATTACTCACACCTTTTATTGCTTCCTAAATCGATTTCATAATTAGATGCCCCTCAAAGTATTAATAACTTTTATATATCTCTAGCATGCGTGCAGAATTACATCTTAAGTGCATTCGATTTACAGTTTTTTTTATCTCAAGTAGAAGGTTATTTCATATCTCTTATCACTGAATGATAAGTAAGTAAATCAGAATATTGATGAGAATACTATTTTTTTCGATTTTGATGCTGAAATAGTTCTTTTGTCACATTAGTGCCCTATAGTCAACTATTGAGGTCATCTGTGGCTTATTTTAAATTAGAATTGCTCTTGGTTTACTACAGGGTTTTCAATAATTGCATTTATCACTGAATCTATAACTTATTTACAAAATGTGGCATTCATTCCTTTAATGTGGCATACTGTGTATAAACCACTGAAACCTAGTTGGTATATGTACTCAGTTCAACTAAGACTTTGCAGTACTGGTGGGACGTTAGTGTGACTATGGGGTTGGAGCTCGCCCTGCCTCCACTGTTTTTATCTCCTTGAATGTTATTAGATCTAAAACTGAGAGTCTGATGCACAAAACTATGCGATAATCAAATTTCAACATGACAGCAGCTCATAGATTAGATAGAAATGGCATGATGTTTGTCAGCAATGGAAGTTTGAGTAGCCATGCAAGCGATATCCCTGCAACATATGTCACCCTGTTGGGTTCCGTCATTGCTTTGGATATAAAGCTTGACACATTTAAGCTTTCTTTCCCCGTAATTGCTCCATGTGCACCCTTAATCAAGCTGCGTTCTCGATAGTTTTGGGTGGCTCTTCTGTAAAAGAAGTATTTGCGCCAGTCTGTCTCCAGGGTATTATAATTGCTGCGCTCCCTACTAGAACCTCCAAACAAGTCTCATAAGCCAGTTGCAGATGCAACTGATGGTAGTCAAGCTCCAAGTCTTCAGGCACATCCAAATGAGGCGCTTTCTTTAATTGTTCCTGAACAATAAATTGGAAACTCTGAACACAAAAGCGACTCCGCCACCAGCATCATCATGAATTGCCCCGTATGGGCAGCATTGTCCATTCCAATTGAGGTCTTCAATATTAAATAGGTTCATCATGTGTCTCTGGCGTCAACACTCTTTCATAACTATTTAAATTACTGAATGAGCATGACTTTCGTATTATCATCCAGGATTGAATGAAACAAAATTGATGTAATTCAAAAGGTCTACAAGAGAGAAGCTGGTGGTGTAGTCCTGCTTTGTATGTCCTGAGGGTCTCTTTACTTGGGTTTTCACCTTGGGTGTTATGCCCCACCAGCTCCTGCTGCAAAATGCTGGGAGCGATGCTTTGGGCCTGAATTTCCCTTGGCATCCTTTTAAACAGGATAGGAAATAAAGCCATTATGAAATTCCATTGCTGATAGTCATCACACCATATCTGCCTAAGAACAAGCAAATCTAGCTAGTCAGAACAGTGTCCTCTCCAAGATCGACCACAGCGATGTACTTCCCATGGGTCATCTTCCAGGACCTCTAGGATATTCGTAGTAATATGTAACAGTGGAGCTAGGGTGATCTTCAATCTCATGAATTGCTGCTATAATACGTTTGAGGCGGAGATGCAGAATCACTAGGGTTTTGGCCAAATTCAGAGCCATAGAAGGCCTTGTAGTCGAATACCAGCGTAAGAAACGCTTACATAGTGGCAAAGCTTGCCATATACAATGAGACAAAAGTTTATTTTTTTAATTGCATATTCAAAGAAGAATAAGAATCTTATTTCCCAAAAATTAATTAAGCATAACATTTTCCATAAATTAACAATGAGTGGAACATTGAATTCACCACATTTTTTGTAATACTTCACTTTTCAGAGTATAGGATCTCATGGATTAAAGTCATCAAGGGTGAATTAGTTTTAGAATCCTATTCAATAAGGAGATAAAGAAGAAGAAAAAAGTGTTTGGGGAAAGTGTCAGTAAAAGGGAAAGCCAATACAGAAAAAAGCGAAATGTCCTCAATGTGTCTTGCCTACCTTTATAACTGTTTGACCATTGTGCATAGATACCACTTAATCAAGCAATGAAGTACACTGAGCATAGTGAATTATAGTAGTGAAATATGAAGGTGAGGGTTTTTGTGTGCCTGCCTTCTTTTCTAAAGTGCTTCCTGGAGGTTCAAAGAAACGGATCTCTGGTTTATTTCAAGTGTAAAGGGATCAGGGTATTAGTAAATAAAGGCATATTGTATATGAAGAATAGGTTCAAGAAACAGTTTTCAAGGTTGGGAAATTAAAGAAGGCTTTTTAACCACCTGATTGATATGAGAAATATTGATATATAGATCTATTGATAGCACCCTAGTCACAGATTCTTTGTTTGAAAGCCATAATTAAGCTTCATTCATACTTTGAATGTTGCTTGCATGTATTTTGGAATATCCAACATTACTCACACCTTTTATTGCTTCCTAAATCGATTTCATAATTAGATGCCCGTCAAAGTATTAATAACTTTTATATATCTCTAGCATGCGTGCACAATTACATCTTAAGTGCATTCGATTTACATTTTTATATCTCAAGTAGAAGGTTATTTCATATCTTTTATCACTGAATGATAAGTAAGTAAATCAGAATATTGATTAGAATACTATTTTTTTCGATTTTGATGCTGAAATAGGTCTTTTGTCACATTAGTTTCCTATAGTCAACTATTGAGGTCATCTGTGGCTTATTTTAAATTGAGAATTGCTCTTTGTTTACTACAGGGTTTTCAATAATTGCATTTATCACTGAATCTATAACTTATTTACGAAATGTGGCATTCATTCCTTTTAGGTGGCATACTTGTATAAACCACTGAAACCTAGTGGGTATATGTACTCAGTTCAACTAAGACTTTGCAGTACTGGTGGGACGTTAGTGTGACTATGGGGTTGGAGCTCGCCCTGCCTCCACTGTTTTTATCTCCTTGAATGTTATTAGATCTAAAACTGAGAGTCTGATGCACAAAACTATGCGATAATCAAGTTTCAACATGACAGCAGCTCATAGATTAGATAGAAATGGCATGATGTTTGTCAGCAATGGAAGTTTGAGTAGCCATGCAAGCGATATCCCTGCAACATATGTCACCCTGTTGGGTTCCGTCATTGCTTTGGATATAAAGCTTAACACATTTAAGCTTTCGTTCCCCGTAATTGCTCCATGTGCACCCTTAATCAAGCTGCGTTCTTGATAGTTTTGGGTGGCTCTTCTGTAAAAGAATATTTGCTCCAGTCTGTCTCCAGGGTATTATAATTGCTGCGCTCCCTACTAGAACCTCCAAACAAGTCTCATAAGCCAGTTGCAGATGCAACTGATGGTAGTCAAGCTCCAAGTCTTCAGGCACATCCAAATGAGGCGCTTTCTTTAATTGTTCCTGAACAATAAATTGGAAACTCTGAACACAAAAGCGACTCCGCCACCAGCATCATCATGAATTGCCCCGTATGGGCAGCATTGTCCATTCCAATTGAGGTCTTCAATATTAAATAGGTTCATCATGTGTCTCTGGCGTCAACACTCTTCCATAACTATTTCAATTACTGAATGAGCATGACTTTCGTATTATCATCCAGGATTGAATGAAACAAAATTGATGTAATTCAAAAGGTCTACAAGAGAGAAGCTGGTGGTGTAGTCCTGCTTTGTATGTCCTGAGGGTCTCTTTACTTGGGTTTTCACCTTGGGTGTTATGCCCCACCAGCTCCTGCTGCAAAATGCTGGGAGCGATGCTTTGGGCCTGAATTTCCCTTGGCATCCTTTTAAACAGGATATGAAATAAAGCCATTATGAAATTCCATTGCTGATAGTCATCACACCATATCTGCCTAAGAACAAGCAAATCTAGCTAGTCAGAACAGTGTCCTCTCCAAGATCGACCACAGTGATGTACTTCCCATGGGTCATCTTCCAGGACCTCTAGGATATTCGTAGTAATATGTAACAGTGGAGCTAGGGTGATCTTCAATCTCATGAATTGCTGCTATAATAAGTTTGAGGTGGAGATGCAGAATCACTAGGGTTTTGGCCAAATTCAGAGCCATAGAAGGCCTTGTAGTCGAATACCAGCATAAGAAACGCTTACATAGTGGCAAAGCTTGCCATATACAATGAGACAAAAGTTTATTTTTTTAATTGCATATTCAAAGAAGAATAAGAATCTTATTTCCGAAAAATTAATTAAGCATAACATTTTCCATAAATTAACAATGAGCGGAACATTGAATTCACCACATTTTTTGTAATACTTCACTTTTCAGAGTATAGGATCTCATGGATTAAAGTCATCAAGGGTGAATTCGTTTTAGAATCCTGTTCAATAAGGAGATAAAGAAGAAGAAAAAAGTGTTTGGGGAAAGTGTCAGTAAAAGGGAAAGCCAATACAGAAAAAAAGCGAAATGTCCTCGATGTGTCTTGCCTACCTTATAACTGTTTGGCCATTGTGCATAGATACCACTTAATCAAGCAATGAAGTACACTGAGCATAGTGAATTATAGTAGTGAAATATGAAGGTGAGGGTTTTTGTGTGCCTGCCTTCTTTTCTAAAGTGCTTCCTGGAGGTTCAAAGAAACGGATCTCTGGTTTATTTCAAGTGTAAAGGGATCAGGGTATTAGTAAATAAAGGCATATTGTATATGAAGAATGCGTTCAAGAAACAGTTTTCAAGGTTGGGAAATTAAAGAAGGCTTTTTAACCACCTGATTGATATGAGAAATATTAATATATAGATCTATTGATAGCACCCTAGTCACAGATTCTTCGTTTGAAAGCCATAATTAAGCTTCATTCATACTTTGAATGTTGCTTGCATGTATTTCGGAATATCCAACATTACTCACACCTTTTATTGCTTCCTAAATCGATTTCATAATTAGATGCCCGTCAAAGTATTAATAACTTTTATATATCTCTAGCATGCGTGCAGAATTACATCTTAAGTGCATTCGATTTACATTTTTTTATCTCAAGTAGAAGGTTATTTCATATCTTTTATCACTGAATGATAAGTAAGTAAATCAGAATATTGATGAGAATACTATTTTTTTCGATTTTGATGCTGAAATAGGTCTTTTGTCACATTAGTGTCCTATAGTCAACTATTGAGGTCATCTGTGGCTTATTTTAAATTGAGAATTGCTCTTGGTTTACTACAGGGTTTTCAATAATTGCATTTATCACTGAATCTATAACTTATTTACGAAATGTGGCATTCATTCCTTTGAGGTGGCATACTGTGTATAAACCACTAAAACCTAGTGGGTATATGTACTCAGTTCAACTAAGACTTTGCAGTACTGGTGGGACGTTAGTGTGACTATGGGGTTGGAGCTCGCCCTCCCTCCACTGTTTTTATCTCCTTGAATGTTATTAGATCTAAAACTGAGAGTCTGATGCACAAAACTATGCGATAATCAAGTTTCAACATGACAGCAGCTCATTGATTAGATAGAAATGGCATGATGTTTGTCAGCAATGGAAGTTTGAGTAGCCATGCAAGCGATATCCCTGCAACATATGTCACCCTGTTGGGTTCCGTCATTGCTTTGGATATAAAGCTTGACACATTTAAGCTTTCTTTCCCCGTAATTGCTCCATGTGCACCCTTAATCAAGCTGCGTTCTTGATAGTTTTGGGTGGCTCTTCGGTAAAAGAATATTTGCTCTAGTCTGTCTCCAGGGTATTATAATTGCTGCGCTCCCTACTAGAACCTCCAAACAAGTCTCATAAGCCAGTTGCAGATGCAACTGACGGTAGTCAAGCTCCAAGTCTTCAGGCACATCCAAATGAGGCGCTTTCTTTAATTGTTCCTGAACAATAAATTGGAAACTCTGAACACAAAAGCGACTCCGCCACCAGCATCATCATGAATTGCCCCGTATGGGCAGCATTGTCCATTCCAATTGAGGTCTTCAATATTAAATAGGTTCATCATGTGTCTCTGGCGTCAACACTCTTCCATAACTATTTAAATTACTGAATGAGCATGACTTTCGTATTATCATCCAGGATTGAATGAAACAAAATTGATGTAATTCAAAAGGTCTACAAGAGAGAAGCTGGTGGTGTAGTCCTGCTTTGTATGTCCTGAGGGTCTCTTTACTTGGGTTTTCACCTTGGGTGTTATGCCCCACCAGCTCCTTCTGCAAAATGCTGGGAGCGATGCTTTGGGCCTGAATTTCCCTTGGCATCCTTTTAAACAGGATAGGAAATAAAGCCATTATGAAATTCCATTGCTGATAGTCATCACACCATATCTGCCTAAGAACAAGCAAATCTAGCTAGTCAGAACAGTGTCCTCTCCAAGATCGACCACAGCGATGTACTTCCCATGGGTCATCTTCCAGGACCTCTAGGATATTCGTAGTAATATGTAACAGTGGAGCTAGGGTGATCTTCAATCTCATGAATTGCTGCTATAATAAGTTTGAGGTGGAGATGCAGAATCACTAGGGTTTTGGCCAAATTCAGAGCCATAGAAGGCCTTGTAGTCGAATACCAGCGTAAGAAACGCTTACATAGTGGCAAAGCTTGCCATATACAATGAGACAAAAGTTTATTTTTTTAATTGCATATTCAAAGAAGGATAAGAATCTTATTTCCGAAAAATTAATTAAGCATAACATTTTCCATAAATTAACAATGAGCGGAACATTGAATTCACCACATTTTTTGTAATACTTCACTTTTCAGAGTATAGGATCTCATGGATTAAAGTCGTCAAGGGTGAATTCGTTTTAGAATCCTGTTCAATAAGGAGATAAAGAAGAAGAAAAAAGTGTTTGGGGAAAGTGTCAGTAAAAGGGAAAGCCAATACGGAAAAAAGCGAAATGTCCTCAATGTGTCTTGCCTACCTTATAACTGTTTGGCCATTGTGCATAGATACCACTTAATCAAGCAATGAAGTACACTGAGCATAGTGAATTATAGTAGTGAAATATGAAGGTGAGGGTTTTTGTGTGCCTGCCTTCTTTTCTAAAGTGCTTCCTGGAGGTTCAAAGAAACGGATCTCTGGTTTATTTCAAGTGTAAAGGGATCAGGGTATTAGTAAATAAAGGCATATTGTATATGAAGAATGCGTTCAAGAAACAGTTTTCAAGGTTGGGAAATTAAAGAAGGCTTTTTAACCACCTGATTGATATGAGAAATATTGATATATAGATCTATTGATAGCACCCTAGTCACAGATTCTTCGTTTGAAAGCCATAATTAAGCTTCATTCATACTTTGAATGTTGCTTGCATGTATTTTGGAATATCCAACATTACTCACACCTTTTATTGCTTCCTAAATCGATTTCATAATTAGATGCCCGTCAAAGTATTAATAACTTTTATATATCTCTAGCATGCGTGCAGAATTACATCTTAAGTGCATTTGATTTACATTTTTTTATCTCAAGTAGAAGGTTATTTCATATCTTTTATCACTGAATGATAAGTAAGTAAATCAGAATATTGATTAGAATACTATTTTTTTCGATTTTGATGCTGAAATAGGTCTTTTGTCACATTAGTTTCCTATAGTCAACTATTGAGGTCATCTGTGGCTTATTTTAAATTGAGAATTGCTCTTTGTTTACTACAGGGTTTTCAATAATTGCATTTATCACTGAATCTATAACTTATTTACGAAATGTGGCATTCATTCCTTTGAGGTGGCATACTGTGTATAAACCACTGAAACCTAGTGGGTATATGTACTCAGTTCAACTAAGACTTTGCAGTACTGGTGGGACGTTAGTGTGACTATGGGGTTGGAGCTCGCCCTGCCTCCACTGTTTCTATCTCCTTGAATGTTATTAGATCTAAAACTGAGAGTCTGATGCACAAAACTATGCGATAATCAAGTTTCAACATGACAGCAGCTCATAGATTAGATAGAAATGGCATGATGTTTGTCAGCAATGGAAGTTTGAGTAGCCATGCAAGCGATATCCCTGCAACATATGTCACCCTGTTGGGTTCCGTCATTGCTTTGGATATAAAGCTTAACACATTTAAGCTTTCTTTCCCCGTAATTGCTCCATGTGCACCCTTAATCAAGCTGCGTTCTTGATAGTTTTGGGTGGCTCTTCTGTAAAAGAATATTTGCTCCAGTCTGTCTCCAGGGTATTATAATTGCTGCGCTCCCTACTAGAACCTCCAAACAAGTCTCATAAGCCAGTTGCAGATGCAACTGATGGTAGTCAAGCTCCAAGTCTTCAGGCACATCCAAATGAGGCGCTTTCTTTAATTGTTCCTGAACAATAAATTGGAAACTCTGAACACAAAAGCGACTCCGCCACCAGCATCATCATGAATTGCCCCGTATGGGCAGCATTGTCCATTCCAATTGAGGTCTTCAATATTAAATAGGTTCATCATGTGTCTCTGGCGTCAACACTCTTCCATAACTATTTAAATTACTGAATGAGCATGACTTTCGTATTATCATCCAGGATTGAATGAAACAAAATTGATGTAATTCAAAAGGTCTACAAGAGAGAAGCTGGTGGTGTAGTCCTGCTTTGTATGTCCTGAGGGTCTCTTTACTTGGGTTTTCACCTTGGGTGTTATGCCCCACCAGCTCCTGCTGCAAAATGCTGGGAGCGATGCTTTGGGCCTGAATTTCCCTTGGCATCCTTTTAAACAGGATAGGAAATAAAGCCATTATGAAATTCCATTGCTGATAGTCATCACACCATATCTGCCTAAGAACAAGCAAATCTAGCTAGTCAGAACAGTGTCCTCTCCAAGATCGACCACAGCGATGTACTTCCCATGGGTCATCTTCCAGGACCTCTAGGATATTCGTAGTAATATGTAACAGTGGAGCTAGGGTGATCTTCAATCTCATGAATTGCTGCTATAATAAGTTTGAGGTGGAGATGCAGAATCACTAGGGTTTTGGCCAAATTCAGAGCCATAGAAGGCCTTGTAGTCGAATACCAGCGTAAGAAACGCTTACATAGTGGCAAAGCTTGCCATATACAATGAGACAAAAGTTTATTTTTTTAATTGCATATTCAAAGAAGAATAAGAATCTTATTTACCAAAAATTAATTAAGCATAACATTTCCATAAATTAACAATGAGTGGAACATTGAATTCACCACATTTTTTGTAATACTTCACTTTTCAGAGTATAGGATCTCATGGATTAAAGTCATCAAGGGTGAATTAGTTTTAGAATCCTATTCAATAAGGAGATAAAGAAGAAGAAAAAAGTGTTTGGGGGAAAGTGTCAGTAAAAGGGAAAGCCCATACAGAAAAAAGCGAAATGTCCTCAATGTGTCTTGCCTACCTTTATAACTGTTTGGCCATTGTGCATAGATACCACTTAATCAAGCAATGAAGTACACTGAGCATAGTGAATTATAGTAGTGAAATATGAAGGTGAGGGTTTTTGTGTGCCTGCCTTCTTTTCTAAAGTGCTTCCTGGAGGTTCAAAGAAACGTATCTCTGGTTTATTTCAAGTGTAAAGGGATCAGGGTATTAGTAAATAAAGGCGTATTGTATATGAAGAATGCGTTCAAGAAACAGTTTTTAAGGTTGGGAAATTAAAGAAGGCTTTTTAACCACCTGATTGATATGAGAAATATTAATATATAGATCTATTGATAGCACCCTAGTCACAGATTCTTCGTTTGAAAGCCATAATTAAGCTTCATTAATACTTTGAATGTTGCTTGCATGTATTTCGGAATATCCAACATTACTCACACCTTTTATTGCTTCCTAAATCGATTTCATAATTAGATGCCCGTCAAAGTATTAATAACTTTTATATATCTCTAGCATGCGTGCAGAATTACATCTTAAGTGCATTCGATTTACATTTTTTATCTCAAGTAGAAGGTTATTTCATATCTTTTATCACTGAATGATAACTAAGTAAATCAGAATATTGATGAGAATACAATTTTTTTCGATTTTGATGCTGAATTAGGTCTTTTGTCACATTAGTGTCCTATAGTCAACTATTGAGGTCATTTGTGGCTTATTTTAAATTGAGAATTGCTCTTGGTTTACTACAGGGTTTTCAATAATTGCATTTATCCCTGAATCTATAACTTATTTACGAAATGTGGCATTCATTCCTTTGAGGTGGCATACTGTGTATAAACCACTGAAACCTAGTGGGTATATGTACTCAGTTCAACTAAGACTTTGCAGTACTGGTGGGACGTTAGTGTGACTATGGGGTTGGAGCTCGCCCTCCCTCCACTGTTTTTATCTCCTTGAATGTTATTAGATCTAAAACTGAAAGTCTGATGCACAAAACTATGCGATAATCAAGTTTCAACATGACAGCAGCTCATAGATTAGATAGAAATGGCATGATGTTTGTCAGCAATGGAAGTTTGAGTAGCCATGCAAGAGATATCCCTGCAACATATGTCACCCTGTTGGGTTCCGTCATTGCTTTAGATATAAAGCTTAACACATTTAAGCTTTCTCTCCCCGTAATTGCTCCATGTGCACCCTTAATCAAGCTGCGCTCTTGATAGTTTTGGGTGGCTCTTCTGTAAAAGAAGTATTAGCTCCAGTCTGTCTCCAGGGTATTATAATTGCTGCGCTCCCTACTAGAACCTCCAAACAAGTCTCATAAGCCAGTTGCAGATGCAACTGATGGTAGTCAAGCTCCAAGTCTTCAGGCACATCCAAATGAGGCGCTTTCTTTAATTGTTCCTGAACAATAAATTGGAAACTCTGAACACAAAAGCGACTCCGCCACCAGCCTCATCATGAATTGCCCCGTATGGGCAGCATTGTCCATTCCAATTGAGGTCTTCAATATTAAATAGGTTCATCATGTGTCTCTGGCGTCAACACTCTTCCATAACTATTTAAATTACTGAATGAGCATGACTTTCGTATTATCATCCAGGATTGAATGAAACAAAATTGATGTAATTCAAAAGGTCTACAAGAGAGAAGCTGGTGGTGTAGTCCTGCTTTGTATGTCCTGAGGGTCTCTTTACTTGGGTTTTCACCTTGGGTGTTATGCCCCACCAGCTCCTGCTGCAAAATGCTGGGAGCGATGCTTTGGGCCTGAATTTCCCTTGGCATCCTTTTAAACAGGATAGGAAATAAAGCCATTATGAAATTCCATTGCTGATAGTCATCACACCATATCTGCCTAAGAACAAGCAAATCTAGCTAGTCAGAACAGTGTCCTCTCCAAGATCGACCACAGCGATGTACTTCCCATGGGTCATCTTCCAGGACCTCTAGGATATTCGTAGTAATATGTAACAGTGGAGCTAGGGTGATCTTCAATCTCATGAATTGCTGCTATAATACGTTTGAGGCGGAGATGCAGAATCACTAGGGTTTTGGCCAAATTCAGAGCCATAGAAGGCCTTGTAGTCGAATACCAGCGTAAGAAACGCTTACATAGTGGCAAAGCTTGCCATATACAATGAGACAAAAGTTTATTTTTTTAATTGCATATTCAAAGAAGGATAAGAATCTTATTTCCGAAAAATTAATTAAGCATAACATTTTCCATAAATTAACAATGAGCGGAACATTGAATTCACCACATTTTTTGTAATACTTCACTTTTCAGAGTATAGGATCTCATGGATTAAAGTCATCAAGGGTGAATTCGTTTTAGAATCCTGTTCAATAAGGAGATAAAGAAGAAGAAAAAAGTGTTTGGGGAAAGTGTCAGTAAAAGGGAAAGCCAATACGGAAAAAAGCGAAATGTCCTCAATGTGTCTTGCCTACCTTATAACTGTTTGGCCATTGTGCATAGATACCACTTAATCAAGCAATGAAGTACACTGAGCATAGTGAATTATAGTAGTGAAATATGAAGGTGAGGGTTTTTGTGTGCCTGCCTTCTTTTCTAAAGTGCTTCCTGGAGGTTCAAAGAAACGGATCTCTGGTTTATTTCAAGTGTAAAGGGATCAGGGTATTAGTAAATAAAGGCATATTGTATATGAAGAATGCGTTCAAGAAACAGTTTTCAAGGTTGGGAAATTAAAGAAGGCTTTTTAACCACCTGATTGATATGAGAAATATTGATATATAGATCTATTGATAGCACCCTAGTCACAGATTCTTCGTTTGAAAGCCATAATTAAGCTTCATTCATACTTTGAATGTTGCTTGCATGTATTTTGGAATATCCAACATTACTCACACCTTTTATTGCTTCCTAAATCGATTTCATAATTAGATGCCCGTCAAAGTATTAATAACTTTTATATATCTCTAGCATGCGTGCAGAATTACATCTTAAGTGCATTTGATTTACATTTTTTTATCTCAAGTAGAAGGTTATTTCATATCTTTTATCACTGAATGATAAGTAAGTAAATCAGAATATTGATTAGAATACTATTTTTTTCGATTTTGATGCTGAAATAGGTCTTTTGTCACATTAGTTTCCTATAGTCAACTATTGAGGTCATCTGTGGCTTATTTTAAATTGAGAATTGCTCTTTGTTTACTACAGGGTTTTCAATAATTGCATTTATCACTGAATCTATAACTTATTTACGAAATGTGGCATTCATTCCTTTGAGGTGGCATACTGTGTATAAACCACTGAAACCTAGTGGGTATATGTACTCAGTTCAACTAAGACTTTGCAGTACTGGTGGGACGTTAGTGTGACTATGGGGTTGGAGCTCGCCCTGCCTCCACTGTTTCTATCTCCTTGAATGTTATTAGATCTAAAACTGACAGTCTGATGCACAAAACTATGCGATAATCAAGTTTCAACATGACAGCAGCTCATAGATTAGATAGAAATGGCATGATGTTTGTCAGCAATGGAAGTTTGAGTAGCCATGCAAGCGATATCCCTGCAACATATGTCACCCTGTTGGGTTCCGTCATTGCTTTGGATATAAAGCTTAACACATTTAAGCTTTCTTTCCCCGTAATTGCTCCATGTGCACCCTTAATCAAGCTGCGTTCTTGATAGTTTTGGGTGGCTCTTCTGTAAAAGAATATTTGCTCCAGTCTGTCTCCAGGGTATTATAATTGCTGCGCTCCCTACTAGAACCTCCAAACAAGTCTCATAAGCCAGTTGCAGATGCAACTGATGGTAGTCAAGCTCCAAGTCTTCAGGCACATCCAAATGAGGCGCTTTCTTTAATTGTTCCTGAACAATAAATTGGAAACTCTGAACACAAAAGCGACTCCGCCACCAGCATCATCATGAATTGCCCCGTATGGGCAGCATTGTCCATTCCAATTGAGGTCTTCAATATTAAATAGGTTCATCATGTGTCTCTGGCGTCAACACTCTTCCATAACTATTTAAATTACTGAATGAGCATGACTTTCGTATTATCATCCAGGATTGAATGAAACAAAATTGATGTAATTCAAAAGGTCTACAAGAGAGAAGCTGGTGGTGTAGTCCTGCTTTGTATGTCCTGAGGGTCTCTTTACTTGGGTTTTCACCTTGGGTGTTATGCCCCACCAGCTCCTGCTGCAAAATGCTGGGAGCGATGCTTTGGGCCTGAATTTCCCTTGGCATCCTTTTAAACAGGATAGGAAATAAAGCCATTATGAAATTCCATTGCTGATAGTCATCACACCATATCTGCCTAAGAACAAGCAAATCTAGCTAGTCAGAACAGTGTCCTCTCCAAGATCGACCACAGCGATGTACTTCCCATGGGTCATCTTCCAGGACCTCTAGGATATTCGTAGTAATATGTAACAGTGGAGCTAGGGTGATCTTCAATCTCATGAATTGCTGCTATAATAAGTTTGAGGTGGAGATGCAGAATCACTAGGGTTTTGGCCAAATTCAGAGCCATAGAAGGCCTTGTAGTCGAATACCAGCGTAAGAAACGCTTACATAGTGGCAAAGCTTGCCATATACAATGAGACAAAAGTTTATTTTTTTAATTGCATATTCAAAGAAGAATAAGAATCTTATTTACCAAAAATTAATTAAGCATAACATTTCCATAAATTAACAATGAGTGGAACATTGAATTCACCACATTTTTTGTAATACTTCACTTTTCAGAGTATAGGATCTCATGGATTAAAGTCATCAAGGGTGAATTAGTTTTAGAATCCTATTCAATAAGGAGATAAAGAAGAAGAAAAAAGTGTTTGGGGGAAAGTGTCAGTAAAAGGGAAAGCCCATACAGAAAAAAGCGAAATGTCCTCAATGTGTCTTGCCTACCTTTATAACTGTTTGGCCATTGTGCATAGATACCACTTAATCAAGCAATGAAGTACACTGAGCATAGTGAATTATAGTAGTGAAATATGAAGGTGAGGGTTTTTGTGTGCCTGCCTTCTTTTCTAAAGTGCTTCCTGGAGGTTCAAAGAAACGTATCTCTGGTTTATTTCAAGTGTAAAGGGATCAGGGTATTAGTAAATAAAGGCGTATTGTATATGAAGAATGCGTTCAAGAAACAGTTTTTAAGGTTGGGAAATTAAAGAAGGCTTTTTAACCACCTGATTGATATGAGAAATATTAATATATAGATCTATTGATAGCACCCTAGTCACAGATTCTTCGTTTGAAAGCCATAATTAAGCTTCATTAATACTTTGAATGTTGCTTGCATGTATTTCGGAATATCCAACATTACTCACACCTTTTATTGCTTCCTAAATCGATTTCATAATTAGATGCCCGTCAAAGTATTAATAACTTTTATATATCTCTAGCATGCGTGCAGAATTACATCTTAAGTGCATTCGATTTACATTTTTTATCTCAAGTAGAAGGTTATTTCATATCTTTTATCACTGAATGATAACTAAGTAAATCAGAATATTGATGAGAATACAATTTTTTTCGATTTTGATGCTGAATTAGGTCTTTTGTCACATTAGTGTCCTATAGTCAACTATTGAGGTCATTTGTGGCTTATTTTAAATTGAGAATTGCTCTTGGTTTACTACAGGGTTTTCAATAATTGCATTTATCCCTGAATCTATAACTTATTTACGAAATGTGGCATTCATTCCTTTGAGGTGGCATACTGTGTATAAACCACTGAAACCTAGTGGGTATATGTACTCAGTTCAACTAAGACTTTGCAGTACTGGTGGGACGTTAGTGTGACTATGGGGTTGGAGCTCGCCCTCCCTCCACTGTTTTTATCTCCTTGAATGTTATTAGATCTAAAACTGAAAGTCTGATGCACAAAACTATGCGATAATCAAGTTTCAACATGACAGCAGCTCATAGATTAGATAGAAATGGCATGATGTTTGTCAGCAATGGAAGTTTGAGTAGCCATGCAAGAGATATCCCTGCAACATATGTCACCCTGTTGGGTTCCGTCATTGCTTTAGATATAAAGCTTAACACATTTAAGCTTTCTCTCCCCGTAATTGCTCCATGTGCACCCTTAATCAAGCTGCGCTCTTGATAGTTTTGGGTGGCTCTTCTGTAAAAGAAGTATTAGCTCCAGTCTGTCTCCAGGGTATTATAATTGCTGCGCTCCCTACTAGAACCTCCAAACAAGTCTCATAAGCCAGTTGCAGATGCAACTGATGGTAGTCAAGCTCCAAGTCTTCAGGCACATCCAAATGAGGCGCTTTCTTTAATTGTTCCTGAACAATAAATTGGAAACTCTGAACACAAAAGCGACTCCGCCACCAGCCTCATCATGAATTGCCCCGTATGGGCAGCATTGTCCATTCCAATTGAGGTCTTCAATATTAAATAGGTTCATCATGTGTCTCTGGCGTCAACACTCTTCCATAACTATTTAAATTACTGAATGAGCATGACTTTCGTATTATCATCCAGGATTGAATGAAACAAAATTGATGTAATTCAAAAGGTCTACAAGAGAGAAGCTGGTGGTGTAGTCCTGCTTTGTATGTCCTGAGGGTCTCTTTACTTGGGTTTTCACCTTGGGTGTTATGCCCCACCAGCTCCTGCTGCAAAATGCTGGGAGCGATGCTTTGGGCCTGAATTTCCCTTGGCATCCTTTTAAACAGGATAGGAAATAAAGCCATTATGAAATTCCATTGCTGATAGTCATCACACCATATCTGCCTAAGAACAAGCAAATCTAGCTAGTCAGAACAGTGTCCTCTCCAAGATCGACCACAGCGATGTACTTCCCATGGGTCATCTTCCAGGACCTCTAGGATATTCGTAGTAATATGTAACAGTGGAGCTAGGGTGATCTTCAATCTCATGAATTGCTGCTATAATACGTTTGAGGCGGAGATGCAGAATCACTAGGGTTTTGGCCAAATTCAGAGCCATAGAAGGCCTTGTAGTCGAATACCAGCGTAAGAAACGCTTACATAGTGGCAAAGCTTGCCATATACAATGAGACAAAAGTTTATTTTTTTAATTGCATATTCAAAGAAGGATAAGAATCTTATTTCCGAAAAATTAATTAAGCATAACATTTTCCATAAATTAACAATGAGCGGAACATTGAATTCACCACATTTTTTGTAATACTTCACTTTTCAGAGTATAGGATCTCATGGATTAAAGTCATCAAGGGTGAATTCGTTTTAGAATCCTGTTCAATAAGGAGATAAAGAAGAAGAAAAAAGTGTTTGGGGAAAGTGTCAGTAAAAGGGAAAGCCAATACGGAAAAAAGCGAAATGTCCTCAATGTGTCTTGCCTACCTTATAACTGTTTGGCCATTGTGCATAGATACCACTTAATCAAGCAATGAAGTACACTGAGCATAGTGAATTATAGTAGTGAAATATGAAGGTGAGGGTTTTTGTGTGCCTGCCTTCTTTTCTAAAGTGCTTCCTGGAGGTTCAAAGAAACGGATCTCTGGTTTATTTCAAGTGTAAAGGGATCAGGGTATTAGTAAATAAAGGCATATTGTATATGAAGAATGCGTTCAAGAAACAGTTTTCAAGGTTGGGAAATTAAAGAAGGCTTTTTAACCACCTGATTGATATGAGAAATATTGATATATAGATCTATTGATAGCACCCTAGTCACAGATTCTTCGTTTGAAAGCCATAATTAAGCTTCATTCATACTTTGAATGTTGCTTGCATGTATTTTGGAATATCCAACATTACTCACACCTTTTATTGCTTCCTAAATCGATTTCATAATTAGATGCCCGTCAAAGTATTAATAACTTTTATATATCTCTAGCATGCGTGCAGAATTACATCTTAAGTGCATTTGATTTACATTTTTTTATCTCAAGTAGAAGGTTATTTCATATCTTTTATCACTGAATGATAAGTAAGTAAATCAGAATATTGATTAGAATACTATTTTTTTCGATTTTGATGCTGAAATAGGTCTTTTGTCACATTAGTTTCCTATAGTCAACTATTGAGGTCATCTGTGGCTTATTTTAAATTGAGAATTGCTCTTTGTTTACTACAGGGTTTTCAATAATTGCATTTATCACTGAATCTATAACTTATTTACGAAATGTGGCATTCATTCCTTTGAGGTGGCATACTGTGTATAAACCACTGAAACCTAGTGGGTATATGTACTCAGTTCAACTAAGACTTTGCAGTACTGGTGGGACGTTAGTGTGACTATGGGGTTGGAGCTCGCCCTGCCTCCACTGTTTCTATCTCCTTGAATGTTATTAGATCTAAAACTGAGAGTCTGATGCACAAAACTATGCGATAATCAAGTTTCAACATGACAGCAGCTCATAGATTAGATAGAAATGGCATGATGTTTGTCAGCAATGGAAGTTTGAGTAGCCATGCAAGCGATATCCCTGCAACATATGTCACCCTGTTGGGTTCCGTCATTGCTTTGGATATAAAGCTTAACACATTTAAGCTTTCTTTCCCCGTAATTGCTCCATGTGCACCCTTAATCAAGCTGCGTTCTTGATAGTTTTGGGTGGCTCTTCTGTAAAAGAATATTTGCTCCAGTCTGTC
The DNA here is from genome assembly GCF_964263255.1 of Lissotriton vulgaris. NCBI lineage: Eukaryota > Metazoa > Chordata > Amphibia > Caudata > Salamandridae > Lissotriton > Lissotriton vulgaris. The sequence continues at coordinate 1,397,487,593 of NC_141689.1, forward strand.
TCCAGGGTATTATAATTGCTGCGCTCCCTACTAGAACCTCCAAACAAGTCTCATAAGCCAGTTGCAGATGCAACTGATGGTAGTCAAGCTCCAAGTCTTCAGGCACATCCAAATGAGGCGCTTTCTTTAATTGTTCCTGAACAATAAATTGGAAACTCTGAACACAAAAGCGACTCCGCCACCAGCATCATCATGAATTGCCCCGTATGGGCAGCATTGTCCATTCCAATTGAGGTCTTCAATATTAAATAGGTTCATCATGTGTCTCTGGCGTCAACACTCTTCCATAACTATTTAAATTACTGAATGAGCATGACTTTCGTATTATCATCCAGGATTGAATGAAACAAAATTGATGTAATTCAAAAGGTCTACAAGAGAGAAGCTGGTGGTGTAGTCCTGCTTTGTATGTCCTGAGGGTCTCTTTACTTGGGTTTTCACCTTGGGTGTTATGCCCCACCAGCTCCTGCTGCAAAATGCTGGGAGCGATGCTTTGGGCCTGAATTTCCCTTGGCATCCTTTTAAACAGGATAGGAAATAAAGCCATTATGAAATTCCATTGCTGATAGTCATCACACCATATCTGCCTAAGAACAAGCAAATCTAGCTAGTCAGAACAGTGTCCTCTCCAAGATCGACCACAGCGATGTACTTCCCATGGGTCATCTTCCAGGACCTCTAGGATATTCGTAGTAATATGTAACAGTGGAGCTAGGGTGATCTTCAATCTCATGAATTGCTGCTATAATAAGTTTGAGGTGGAGATGCAGAATCACTAGGGTTTTGGCCAAATTCAGAGCCATAGAAGGCCTTGTAGTCGAATACCAGCGTAAGAAACGCTTACATAGTGGCAAAGCTTGCCATATACAATGAGACAAAAGTTTATTTTTTTAATTGCATATTCAAAGAAGAATAAGAATCTTATTTACCAAAAATTAATTAAGCATAACATTTCCATAAATTAACAATGAGTGGAACATTGAATTCACCACATTTTTTGTAATACTTCACTTTTCAGAGTATAGGATCTCATGGATTAAAGTCATCAAGGGTGAATTAGTTTTAGAATCCTATTCAATAAGGAGATAAAGAAGAAGAAAAAAGTGTTTGGGGGAAAGTGTCAGTAAAAGGGAAAGCCCATACAGAAAAAAGCGAAATGTCCTCAATGTGTCTTGCCTACCTTTATAACTGTTTGGCCATTGTGCATAGATACCACTTAATCAAGCAATGAAGTACACTGAGCATAGTGAATTATAGTAGTGAAATATGAAGGTGAGGGTTTTTGTGTGCCTGCCTTCTTTTCTAAAGTGCTTCCTGGAGGTTCAAAGAAACGTATCTCTGGTTTATTTCAAGTGTAAAGGGATCAGGGTATTAGTAAATAAAGGCGTATTGTATATGAAGAATGCGTTCAAGAAACAGTTTTTAAGGTTGGGAAATTAAAGAAGGCTTTTTAACCACCTGATTGATATGAGAAATATTAATATATAGATCTATTGATAGCACCCTAGTCACAGATTCTTCGTTTGAAAGCCATAATTAAGCTTCATTAATACTTTGAATGTTGCTTGCATGTATTTCGGAATATCCAACATTACTCACACCTTTTATTGCTTCCTAAATCGATTTCATAATTAGATGCCCGTCAAAGTATTAATAACTTTTATATATCTCTAGCATGCGTGCAGAATTACATCTTAAGTGCATTCGATTTACATTTTTTATCTCAAGTAGAAGGTTATTTCATATCTTTTATCACTGAATGATAACTAAGTAAATCAGAATATTGATGAGAATACAATTTTTTTCGATTTTGATGCTGAATTAGGTCTTTTGTCACATTAGTGTCCTATAGTCAACTATTGAGGTCATTTGTGGCTTATTTTAAATTGAGAATTGCTCTTGGTTTACTACAGGGTTTTCAATAATTGCATTTATCCCTGAATCTATAACTTATTTACGAAATGTGGCATTCATTCCTTTGAGGTGGCATACTGTGTATAAACCACTGAAACCTAGTGGGTATATGTACTCAGTTCAACTAAGACTTTGCAGTACTGGTGGGACGTTAGTGTGACTATGGGGTTGGAGCTCGCCCTCCCTCCACTGTTTTTATCTCCTTGAATGTTATTAGATCTAAAACTGAAAGTCTGATGCACAAAACTATGCGATAATCAAGTTTCAACATGACAGCAGCTCATAGATTAGATAGAAATGGCATGATGTTTGTCAGCAATGGAAGTTTGAGTAGCCATGCAAGAGATATCCCTGCAACATATGTCACCCTGTTGGGTTCCGTCATTGCTTTAGATATAAAGCTTAACACATTTAAGCTTTCTCTCCCCGTAATTGCTCCATGTGCACCCTTAATCAAGCTGCGCTCTTGATAGTTTTGGGTGGCTCTTCTGTAAAAGAAGTATTAGCTCCAGTCTGTCTCCAGGGTATTATAATTGCTGCGCTCCCTACTAGAACCTCCAAACAAGTCTCATAAGCCAGTTGCAGATGCAACTGATGGTAGTCAAGCTCCAAGTCTTCAGGCACATCCAAATGAGGCGCTTTCTTTAATTGTTCCTGAACAATAAATTGGAAACTCTGAACACAAAAGCGACTCCGCCACCAGCCTCATCATGAATTGCCCCGTATGGGCAGCATTGTCCATTCCAATTGAGGTCTTCAATATTAAATAGGTTCATCATGTGTCTCTGGCGTCAACACTCTTCCATAACTATTTAAATTACTGAATGAGCATGACTTTCGTATTATCATCCAGGATTGAATGAAACAAAATTGATGTAATTCAAAAGGTCTACAAGAGAGAAGCTGGTGGTGTAGTCCTGCTTTGTATGTCCTGAGGGTCTCTTTACTTGGGTTTTCACCTTGGGTGTTATGCCCCACCAGCTCCTGCTGCAAAATGCTGGGAGCGATGCTTTGGGCCTGAATTTCCCTTGGCATCCTTTTAAACAGGATAGGAAATAAAGCCATTATGAAATTCCATTGCTGATAGTCATCACACCATATCTGCCTAAGAACAAGCAAATCTAGCTAGTCAGAACAGTGTCCTCTCCAAGATCGACCACAGCGATGTACTTCCCATGGGTCATCTTCCAGGACCTCTAGGATATTCGTAGTAATATGTAACAGTGGAGCTAGGGTGATCTTCAATCTCATGAATTGCTGCTATAATACGTTTGAGGCGGAGATGCAGAATCACTAGGGTTTTGGCCAAATTCAGAGCCATAGAAGGCCTTGTAGTCGAATACCAGCGTAAGAAACGCTTACATAGTGGCAAAGCTTGCCATATACAATGAGACAAAAGTTTATTTTTTTAATTGCATATTCAAAGAAGGATAAGAATCTTATTTCCGAAAAATTAATTAAGCATAACATTTTCCATAAATTAACAATGAGCGGAACATTGAATTCACCACATTTTTTGTAATACTTCACTTTTCAGAGTATAGGATCTCATGGATTAAAGTCATCAAGGGTGAATTCGTTTTAGAATCCTGTTCAATAAGGAGATAAAGAAGAAGAAAAAAGTGTTTGGGGAAAGTGTCAGTAAAAGGGAAAGCCAATACGGAAAAAAGCGAAATGTCCTCAATGTGTCTTGCCTACCTTATAACTGTTTGGCCATTGTGCATAGATACCACTTAATCAAGCAATGAAGTACACTGAGCATAGTGAATTATAGTAGTGAAATATGAAGGTGAGGGTTTTTGTGTGCCTGCCTTCTTTTCTAAAGTGCTTCCTGGAGGTTCAAAGAAACGGATCTCTGGTTTATTTCAAGTGTAAAGGGATCAGGGTATTAGTAAATAAAGGCATATTGTATATGAAGAATGCGTTCAAGAAACAGTTTTCAAGGTTGGGAAATTAAAGAAGGCTTTTTAACCACCTGATTGATATGAGAAATATTGATATATAGATCTATTGATAGCACCCTAGTCACAGATTCTTCGTTTGAAAGCCATAATTAAGCTTCATTCATACTTTGAATGTTGCTTGCATGTATTTTGGAATATCCAACATTACTCACACCTTTTATTGCTTCCTAAATCGATTTCATAATTAGATGCCCGTCAAAGTATTAATAACTTTTATATATCTCTAGCATGCGTGCAGAATTACATCTTAAGTGCATTTGATTTACATTTTTTTATCTCAAGTAGAAGGTTATTTCATATCTTTTATCACTGAATGATAAGTAAGTAAATCAGAATATTGATTAGAATACTATTTTTTTCGATTTTGATGCTGAAATAGGTCTTTTGTCACATTAGTTTCCTATAGTCAACTATTGAGGTCATCTGTGGCTTATTTTAAATTGAGAATTGCTCTTTGTTTACTACAGGGTTTTCAATAATTGCATTTATCACTGAATCTATAACTTATTTACGAAATGTGGCATTCATTCCTTTGAGGTGGCATACTGTGTATAAACCACTGAAACCTAGTGGGTATATGTACTCAGTTCAACTAAGACTTTGCAGTACTGGTGGGACGTTAGTGTGACTATGGGGTTGGAGCTCGCCCTGCCTCCACTGTTTCTATCTCCTTGAATGTTATTAGATCTAAAACTGAGAGTCTGATGCACAAAACTATGCGATAATCAAGTTTCAACATGACAGCAGCTCATAGATTAGATAGAAATGGCATGATGTTTGTCAGCAATGGAAGTTTGAGTAGCCATGCAAGCGATATCCCTGCAACATATGTCACCCTGTTGGGTTCCGTCATTGCTTTGGATATAAAGCTTAACACATTTAAGCTTTCTTTCCCCGTAATTGCTCCATGTGCACCCTTAATCAAGCTGCGTTCTTGATAGTTTTGGGTGGCTCTTCTGTAAAAGAATATTTGCTCCAGTCTGTCTCCAGGGTATTATAATTGCTGCGCTCCCTACTAGAACCTCCAAACAAGTCTCATAAGCCAGTTGCAGATGCAACTGATGGTAGTCAAGCTCCAAGTCTTCAGGCACATCCAAATGAGGCGCTTTCTTTAATTGTTCCTGAACAATAAATTGGAAACTCTGAACACAAAAGCGACTCCGCCACCAGCATCATCATGAATTGCCCTGTATGGGCAGCATTGTCCATTCCAATTGAGGTCTTCAATATTAAATAGGTTCATCATGTGTCTCTGGCGTCAACACTCTTCCATAACTATTTAAATTACTGAATGAGCATGACTTTCGTATTATCATCCAGGATTGAATGAAACAAAATTGATGTAATTCAAAAGGTCTACAAGGGAGAAGCTGGTGGTGTAGTCCTGCTTTGTATGTCCTGAGGGTCTCTTTACTTGGGTTTTCACCTTGGGTGTTATGCCCCACCAGCTCCTGCTGCAAAATGCTGGGAGCGATGCTTTGGGCCTGAATTTCCCTTGGCATCCTTTTAAACAGGATAGGAAATAAAGCCATTATGAAATTCCATTGCTGATAGTCATCACACCATATCTGCCTAAGAACAAGCAAATCTAGCTAGTCAGAACAGTGTCCTCTCCAAGATCGACCATAGCGATGTACTTCCCATGGGTCATCTTCCAGGACCTCTAGGATATTCGTAGTAATATGTAACAGTGGAGCTAGGGTGATCTTCAATCTCATGAATTGCTGCTATAATAAGTTTGAGGTGGAGATGCAGAATCACTAGGGTTTTGGCCAAATTCAGAGCCATAGAAGGCCTTGTAGTCGAATACCAGCATAAGAAACGCTTACATAGTGGCAAAGCTTGCCATATACAATGAGACAAAAGTTTATTTTTTTAATTGCATATTCAAAGAAGAATAAGAATCTTATTTCCGAAAAATTAATTAAGCATAACATTTTCCATAAATTAACAATGAGCGGAACATTGAATTCACCACATTTTTTGTAATACTTCACTTTTCAGAGTATAGGATCTCATGGATTAAAGTCATCAAGGGTGAATTCGTTTTAGAATCCTGTTCAATAAGGAGATAAAGAAGAAGAAAAAAGTGTTTGGGGAAAGTGTCAGTAAAAGGGAAAGCCAATACAGAAAAAAGCGAAATGTCCTCGATGTGTCTTGCCTACCTTATAACTGTTTGGCCATTGTGCATAGATACCACTTAATCAAGCAATGAAGTACACTGAGCATAGTGAATTATAGTAGTGAAATATGAAGGTGAGGGTTTTTGTGTGCCTGCCTTCTTTTCTAAAGTGCTTCCTGGAGGTTCAAAGAAACGGATCTCTGGTTTATTTCAAGTGTAAAGGGATCAGGGTATTAGTAAATAAAGGCATATTGTATATGAAGAATGCGTTCAAGAAACAGTTTTCAAGGTTGGGAAATTAAAGAAGGCTTTTTAACCACCTGATTGATATGAGAAATATTAATATATAGATCTATTGATAGCACCCTAGTCACAGATTCTTCGTTTGAAAGCCATAATTAAGCTTCATTCATACTTTGAATGTTGCTTGCATGTATTTCGGAATATCCAACATTACTCACACCTTTTATTGCTTCCTAAATCGATTTCATAATTAGATGCCCGTCAAAGTATTAATAACTTTTATATATCTCTAGCATGCGTGCAGAATTACATCTTAAGTGCATTCGATTTACATTTTTTTATCTCAAGTAGAAGGTTATTTCATATCTTTTATCACTGAATGATAAGTAAGTAAATCAGAATATTGATGAGAATACTATTTTTTTCGATTTTGATGCTGAAATAGGTCTTTTGTCACATTAGTGTCCTATAGTCAACTATTGAGGTCATCTGTGGCTTATTTTAAATTGAGAATTGCTCTTGGTTTACTACAGGGTTTTCAATAATTGCATTTATCACTGAATCTATAACTTATTTACGAAATGTGGCATTCATTCCTTTGAGGTGGCATACTGTGTATAAACCACTGAAACCTAGTGGGTATATGTACTCAGTTCAACTAAGACTTTGCAGTACTGGTGGGACGTTAGTGTGACTATGGGGTTAGAGCTCGCCCTGCCTCCACTGTTTTTATCTCCTTGAATGTTATTAGATCTAAAACTGAGAGTCTGATGCACAAAACTATGCGATAATCAAGTCTCAACATGACAGCAGCTCATTGATTAGATAGAAATGGCATGATGTTTGTCAGCAATGGAAGTTTGAGTAGCCCTGCAAGCGATATCCCTGCAACATATGTCACCCTGTTGGGTTCCGTCATTGCTTTGGATATAAAGCTTAACACATTTAAGCTTTCTTTCCCCGTAATTGCTCCATGTGCACCCTTAATCAAGCTGCGTTCTTGATAGTTTTGGGTGGCTCTTCTGTAAAAGAATATTTGCTCCAGTCTGTCTCCAGGGTATTATAATTGCTGCGCTCCCTACTAGAACCTCCAAACAAGTCTCATAAGCCAGTTGCAGATGCAACTGATGGTAGTCAAGCTCCAAGTCTTCAGGCACATCCAAATGAGACGCTTTCTTTAATTGTTCCTGAACAATAAATTGGAAACTCTGAACACAAAAGCGACTCCGCCACCAGCATCATCATGAATTGCCCCGTATGGGCAGCATTGTCCATTCCAATTGAGGTCTTCAATATTAAATAGGTTCATCATGTGTCTCTGGCGTCAACACTCTTCCATAACTATTTAAATTACTGAATGAGCATGACTTTCGTATTATCATGCAGGATTGAATGAAACAAAATTGATGTAATTCAAAAGGTCTACAAGAGAGAAGCTGGTGGTGTAGTCCTGCTTTGTATGTCCTGAGGGTCTCTTTACTTGGGTTTTCACCTTGGGTGTTATGCCCCACCAGCTCCTGCTGCAAAATGCTGGGAGCGATGCTTTGGGCCTGAATTTCCCTTGGCATCCTTTTAAACAGGATAGGAAATAAAGCCATTATGAAATTCCATTGCTGATAGTCATCACACCATATCTGCCTAAGAACAAGCAAATCTAGCTAGTCAGAACAGTGTCTTCTCCAAGATCGACCACAGCGATGTACTTCCCATGGGTCATCTTCCAGGACCTCTAGGATATTCGTAGTAATATGTAACAGTGGAGCTAGGGTGATCTTCAATCTCATGAATTGCTGCTATAATAAGTTTGAGGTGGAGATGCAGAATCACTAGGGTTTTGGCCAAATTCAGAGCCATAGAAGGCCTTGTAGTCGAATACCAGCGTAAGAAACGCTTACATAGTGGCAAAGCTTGCCATATACAATGAGACAAAAGTTTATCTTTTTTAATTGCATATTCAAAGAAGAATAAGAATCTTATTTCCGAAAAATTAATTAAGCATAACATTTTCCATAAATTAACAATGAGCGGAACATTGAATTCACCACATTTTTTGTAATACTTCACTTTTCAGAGTATAGGATCTCATGGATTAAAGTCATCAAGGGTGAATTCGTTTTAGAATCCTGTTCAATAAGGAGATAAAGAAGAAGAAAAAAGTGTTTGGGGAAAGTGTCAGTAAAAGGGAAAGCCAATACAGAAAAAAGCGAAATGTCCTCAATGTGTCTTGCCTACCTTATAACTGTTTGGCCATTGTGCATAGATACCACTTAATCAAGCAATGAAGTACACTGAGCATAGTGAATTATAATAGTGAAATATGAAGGTGAGGGTTTTTGTGTGACTGCCTTCTTTTCTAAAGTGCTTCCTGGAGGTTCAAAGAAACGTATCTCTGGTTTATTTCAAGTGTAAAGGGATCAGGGTATTAGTAAATAAAGGCGTATTGTATATGAAGAATGCGTTCAAGAAACAGTTTTCAAGGTTGGGAAATTAAAGAAGGCTTTTTAACCACCTGATTGATATGAGAAATATTAATATATAGATCTATTGATAGCACCCTAGTCACAGATTCTTCGTTTGAAAGCCATAATTAAGCTTCATTAATACTTTGAATGTTGCTTGCATGTATTTCGGAATATCCAACATTACTCACACCTTTTATTGCTTCCTAAATCGATTTCATAATTAGATGCCCGTCAAAGTATTAATAACTTTTATATATCTCTAGCATGCGTGCAGAATTACATCTTAAGTACATTCGATTTACATTTTTTTATCTCAAGTAGAAGGTTATTTCATATCTTTTATCACTGAATGATAAGTAAGTAAATCAGAATATTGATGAGAATACAATTGTTTTCGATTTTGATGCTGAATTAGGTCTTTTGTCACATTAGTGTCCTATAGTCAACTATTGAGGTCATTTGTGGCTTATTTTAAATTGAGAATTGCTCTTGGTTTACTACAGGGTTTTCAATAATTGCATTTATCACTGAATCTATAACTTATTTACGAAATGTGGCATTCATTCCTTTGAGGTGGCATACTGTGTATAAACCACTGAAACCTAGTGGGTATATGTACTCAGTTCAACTAAGACTTTGCAGTACTGGTGGGACGTTAGTGTGACTATGGGGTTGGAGCTCGCCCTCCCTCCACTGTTTTTATCTCCTTGAATGTTATTAGATCTAAAACTGAAAGTCTGATGCACAAAACTATGCGATAATCAAGTTTCAACATGACAGCAACTCATAGATTAGATAGAAATGGCATGATGTTTGTCAGCAATGGAAGTTTGAGTAGCCATGCAAGAGATATCCCTGCAACATATGTCACCCTGTTGGGTTCTGTCATTGCTTTGGATATAACGCTTAACACATTTAATCTTTCTTTCCCCGTAATTGCTCCATGTGCACCCTTAATCAAGCTGCGTTCTTGATAGTTTTGGGTGGCTCTTCTGTAAAAGAAGTATTTGCTCCAGTCTGTCTCCAGGGTATTATAATTGCTGCGCTCCCGACTAGAACCTCCAAACAAGTCTCATAAGCCAGTTGCAGATGCAACTGATGGTAGTCAAGCTCCAAGTCTTCAGGCACATCCAAATGAGGCGCTTTCTTTTATTGTTCCTGAACAATAAATTGGAAACTCTGAACACAAAAGCGACTCCGCCACCAGCATCATCATGAATTGCCCCGTATGGGCAGCATTGTCCATTCCAATTGAGGGCTTCAATATTAAATAGGTTCATCATGTGTCTCTGGCGTCAACACTCTTCCATAACTATTTAAATTACTGAATGAGCATGACTTTCGTATTATCATCCAGGATTGAATGAAACAAAATTGATGTAATTTAAAAGGTCTACAAGAGAGAAGCTGGTGGTGTAGTCCTGCTTTGTATGTCCTGAGGGTCTCTTTACTTGGGTTTTCACCTTGGGTGTTATGCCCCACCAGCTCCTGCTGCAAAATGCTGGGAGCGATGCTTTGGGCCTGAATTTCCCTTGGCATCCTTTTAAACAGGATATGAAATAAAGCCATTATGAAATTCCATTGCTGATAGTCATCACACCATATCTGCCTAAGAACAAGCAAATCTAGCTAGTCAGAACAGTGTCCTCTCCAAGATCGACCACAGCGATGTACTTCCCATGGGTCATCTTCCAGGACCTCTAGGATATTCGTAGTAATATGTAACAGTGGAGCTAGGGTGATCTTCAATCTCATGAATTGCTGCTATAATAAGTTTGAGGTGGAGATGCAGAATCACTAGGGTTTTGGCCAAATTCAGAGCCATAGAAGGCCTTGTAGTCGAATACCAGCGTAAGAAACGCTTACATAGTGGCAAAGCTTGCCATATACAATGAGACAAAAGTTTATTTTTTTAATTGCATATTCAAAGAAGAATAAGAATCTTATTTACCAAAAATTAATTAAGCATAACATTTCCATAAATTAACAATGAGTGGAACATTGAATTCACCACATTTTTTGTAATACTTCACTTTTCAGAGTATAGGATCTCATGGATTAAAGTCATCAAGGGTGAATTAGTTTTAGAATCCTATTCAATAAGGAGATAAAGAAGAAGAAAAAAGTGTTTGGGGGAAAGTGTCAGTAAAAGGGAAAGCCCATACAGAAAAAAGCGAAATGTCCTCAATGTGTCTTGCCTACCTTTATAACTGTTTGGCCATTGTGCATAGATACCACTTAATCAAGCAATGAAGTACACTGAGCATAGTGAATTATAATAGTGAAATATGAAGGTGAGGGTTTTTGTGTGACTGCCTTCTTTTCTAAAGTGCTTCCTGGAGGTTCAAAGAAACGTATCTCTGGTTTATTTCAAGTGTAAAGGGATCAGGGTATTAGTAAATAAAGGCGTATTGTATATGAAGAATGCGTTCAAGAAACAGTTTTCAAGGTTGGGAAATTAAAGAAGGCTTTTTAACCACCTGATTGATATGAGAAATATTAATATATAGATCTATTGATAGCACCCTAGTCACAGATTCTTCGTTTGAAAGCCATAATTAAGCTTCATTAATACTTTGAATGTTGCTTGCATGTATTTCGGAATATCCAACATTACTCACACCTTTTATTGCTTCCTAAATCGATTTCATAATTAGATGCCCGTCAAAGTATTAATAACTTTTATATATCTCTAGCATGCGTGCAGAATTACATCTTAAGTACATTCGATTTACATTTTTTTATCTCAAGTAGAAGGTTATTTCATATCTTTTATCACTGAATGATAAGTAAGTAAATCAGAATATTGATGAGAATACAATTGTTTTCGATTTTGATGCTGAATTAGGTCTTTTGTCACATTAGTGTCCTATAGTCAACTATTGAGGTCATTTGTAGCTTATTTTAAATTGAGAATTGCTCTTGGTTTACTACAGGGTTTTCAATAATTGCATTTATCACTGAATCTATAACTTATTTACGAAATGTGGCATTCATTCCTTTGAGGTGGCATACTGTGTATAAACCACTGAAACCTAGTGGGTATATGTACTCAGTTCAACTAAGACTTTGCAGTACTGGTGGGACGTTAGTGTGACTATGGGGTTGGAGCTCGCCCTCCCTCCACTGTTTTTATCTCCTTGAATGTTATTAGATCTAAAACTGAAAGTCTGATGCACAAAACTATGCGATAATCAAGTTTCAACATGACAGCAGCTCATAGATTAGATAGAAATGGCATGATGTTTGTCAGCAATGGAAGTTTGAGTAGCCATGCAAGAGATATCCCTGCAACATATGTCACCCTGTTGGGTTCTGTCATTGCTTTGGATATAACGCTTAACACATTTAATCTTTCTTTCCCCGTAATTGCTCCATGTGCACCCTTAATCAAGCTGCGTTCTTGATAGTTTTGGGTGGCTCTTCTGTAAAAGAAGTATTTGCTCCAGTCTGTCTCCAGGGTATTATAATTGCTGCGCTCCCGACTAGAACCTCCAAACAAGTCTCATAAGCCAGTTGCAGATGCAACTGATGGTAGTCAAGCTCCAAGTCTTCAGGCACATCCAAATGAGGCGCTTTCTTTTATTGTTCCTGAACAATAAATTGGAAACTCTGAACACAAAAGCGACTCCGCCACCAGCATCATCATGAATTGCCCCGTATGGGCAGCATTGTCCATTCCAATTGAGGGCTTCAATATTAAATAGGTTCATCATGTGTCTCTGGCGTCAACACTCTTCCATAACTATTTAAATTACTGAATGAGCATGACTTTCGTATTATCATCCAGGATTGAATGAAACAAAATTGATGTAATTTAAAAGGTCTACAAGAGAGAAGCTGGTGGTGTAGTCCTGCTTTGTATGTCCTGAGGGTCTCTTTACTTGGGTTTTCACCTTGGGTGTTATGCCCCACCAGCTCCTGCTGCAAAATGCTGGGAGCGATGCTTTGGGCCTGAATTTCCCTTGGCATCCTTTTAAACAGGATATGAAATAAAGCCATTATGAAATTCCATTGCTGATAGTCATCACACCATATCTGCCTAAGAACAAGCAAATCTAGCTAGTCAGAACAGTGTCCTCTCCAAGATCGACCACAGCGATGTACTTCCCATGGGTCATCTTCCAGGACCTCTAGGATATTCGTAGTAATATGTAACAGTGGAGCTAGGGTGATCTTCAATCTCATGAATTGCTGCTATAATAAGTTTGAGGTGGAGATGCAGAATCACTAGGGTTTTGGCCAAATTCAGAGCCATAGAAGGCCTTGTAGTCGAATACCAGCGTAAGAAACGCTTACATAGTGGCAAAGCTTGCCATATACAATGAGACAAAAGTTTATTTTTTTAATTGCATATTCAAAGAAGAATAAGAATCTTATTTACCAAAAATTAATTAAGCATAACATTTCCATAAATTAACAATGAGTGGAACATTGAATTCACCACATTTTTTGTAATACTTCACTTTTCAGAGTATAGGATCTCATGGATTAAAGTCATCAAGGGTGAATTAGTTTTAGAATCCTATTCAATAAGGAGATAAAGAAGAAGAAAAAAGTGTTTGGGGGAAAGTGTCAGTAAAAGGGAAAGCCCATACAGAAAAAAGCGAAATGTCCTCAATGTGTCTTGCCTACCTTTATAACTGTTTGGCCATTGTGCATAGATACCACTTAATCAAGCAATGAAGTACACTGAGCATAGTGAATTATAGTAGTGAAATATGAAGGTGAGGGTTTTTGTGTGCCTGCCTTCTTTTCTAAAGTGCTTCCTGGAGGTTCAAAGAAACGTATCTCTGGTTTATTTCAAGTGTAAAGGGATCAGGGTATTAGTAAATAAAGGCGTATTGTATATGAAGAATGCGTTCAAGAAACAGTTTTTAAGGTTGGGAAATTAAAGAAGGCTTTTTAACCACCTGATTGATATGAGAAATATTAATATATAGATCTATTGATAGCACCCTAGTCACAGATTCTTCGTTTGAAAGCCATAATTAAGCTTCATTAATACTTTGAATGTTGCTTGCATGTATTTCGGAATATCCAACATTACTCACACCTTTTATTGCTTCCTAAATCGATTTCATAATTAGATGCCCGTCAAAGTATTAATAACTTTTATATATCTCTAGCATGCGTGCAGAATTACATCTTAAGTGCATTCGATTTACATTTTTTATCTCAAGTAGAAGGTTATTTCATATCTTTTATCACTGAATGATAACTAAGTAAATCAGAATATTGATGAGAATACAATTTTTTTCGATTTTGATGCTGAATTAGGTCTTTTGTCACATTAGTGTCCTATAGTCAACTATTGAGGTCATTTGTGGCTTATTTTAAATTGAGAATTGCTCTTGGTTTACTACAGGGTTTTCAATAATTGCATTTATCCCTGAATCTATAACTTATTTACGAAATGTGGCATTCATTCCTTTGAGGTGGCATACTGTGTATAAACCACTGAAACCTAGTGGGTATATGTACTCAGTTCAACTAAGACTTTGCAGTACTGGTGGGACGTTAGTGTGACTATGGGGTTGGAGCTCGCCCTCCCTCCACTGTTTTTATCTCCTTGAATGTTATTAGATCTAAAACTGAAAGTCTGATGCACAAAACTATGCGATAATCAAGTTTCAACATGACAGCAGCTCATAGATTAGATAGAAATGGCATGATGTTTGTCAGCAATGGAAGTTTGAGTAGCCATGCAAGAGATATCCCTGCAACATATGTCACCCTGTTGGGTTCCGTCATTGCTTTAGATATAAAGCTTAACACATTTAAGCTTTCTCTCCCCGTAATTGCTCCATGTGCACCCTTAATCAAGCTGCGTTCTTGATAGTTTTGGGTGGCTCTTCTGTAAAAGAAGTATTAGCTCCAGTCTGTCTCCAGGGTATTATAATTGCTGCGCTCCCTACTAGAACCTCCAAACAAGTCTCATAAGCCAGTTGCAGATGCAACTGATGGTAGTCAAGCTCCAAGTCTTCAGGCACATCCAAATGAGGCGCTTTCTTTAATTGTTCCTGAACAATAAATTGGAAACTCTGAACACAAAAGCGACTCCGCCACCAGCATCATCATGAATTGCCCCGTATGGGCAGCATTGTCCATTCCAATTGAGGTCTTCAATATTAAATAGGTTCATCATGTGTCTCTGGCGTCAACACTCTTCCATAACTATTTAAATTACTGAATGAGCATGACTTTCGTATTATCATCCAGGATTGAATGAAACAAAATTGATGTAATTCAAAAGGTCTACAAGAGAGAAGCTGGTGGTGTAGTCCTGCTTTGTATGTCCTGAGGGTCTCTTTACTTGGGTTTTCACCTTGGGTGTTATGCCCCACCAGCTCCTGCTGCAAAATGCTGGGAGCGATGCTTTGGGCCTGAATTTCCCTTGGCATCCTTTTAAACAGGATAGGAAATAAAGCCATTATGAAATTCCATTGCTGATAGTCATCACACCATATCTGCCTAAGAACAAGCAAATCTAGCTAGTCAGAACAGTGTCCTCTCCAAGATCGACCACAGCGATGTACTTCCCATGGGTCATCTTCCAGGACCTCTAGGATATTCGTAGTAATATGTAACAGTGGAGCTAGGGTGATCTTCAATCTCATGAATTGCTGCTATAATAAGTTTGAGGTGGAGATGCAGAATCACTAGGGTTTTGGCCAAATTCAGAGCCATAGAAGGCCTTGTAGTCGAATACCAGCGTAAGAAACGCTTACATAGTGGCAAAGCTTGCCATATACAATGAGACAAAAGTTTATTTTTTTAATTGCATATTCAAAGAAGAATAAGAATCTTATTTACCAAAAATTAATTAAGCATAACATTTCCATAAATTAACAATGAGTGGAACATTGAATTCACCACATTTTTTGTAATACTTCACTTTTCAGAGTATAGGATCTCATGGATTAAAGTCATCAAGGGTGAATTAGTTTTAGAATCCTATTCAATAAGGAGATAAAGAAGAAGAAAAAAGTGTTTGGGGGAAAGTGTCAGTAAAAGGGAAAGCCCATACAGAAAAAAGCGAAATGTCCTCAATGTGTCTTGCCTACCTTTATAACTGTTTGGCCATTGTGCATAGATACCACTTAATCAAGCAATGAAGTACACTGAGCATAGTGAATTATAGTAGTGAAATATGAAGGTGAGGGTTTTTGTGTGCCTGCCTTCTTTTCTAAAGTGCTTCCTGGAGGTTCAAAGAAACGTATCTCTGGTTTATTTCAAGTGTAAAGGGATCAGGGTATTAGTAAATAAAGGCGTATTGTATATGAAGAATGCGTTCAAGAAACAGTTTTTAAGGTTGGGAAATTAAAGAAGGCTTTTTAACCACCTGATTGATATGAGAAATATTAATATATAGATCTATTGATAGCACCCTAGTCACAGATTCTTCGTTTGAAAGCCATAATTAAGCTTCATTAATACTTTGAATGTTGCTTGCATGTATTTCGGAATATCCAACATTACTCACACCTTTTATTGCTTCCTAAATCGATTTCATAATTAGATGCCCGTCAAAGTATTAATAACTTTTATATATCTCTAGCATGCGTGCAGAATTACATCTTAAGTGCATTCGATTTACATTTTTTATCTCAAGTAGAAGGTTATTTCATATCTTTTATCACTGAATGATAACTAAGTAAATCAGAATATTGATGAGAATACAATTTTTTTCGATTTTGATGCTGAATTAGGTCTTTTGTCACATTAGTGTCCTATAGTCAACTATTGAGGTCATTTGTGGCTTATTTTAAATTGAGAATTGCTCTTGGTTTACTACAGGGTTTTCAATAATTGCATTTATCCCTGAATCTATAACTTATTTACGAAATGTGGCATTCATTCCTTTGAGGTGGCATACTGTGTATAAACCACTGAAACCTAGTGGGTATATGTACTCAGTTCAACTAAGACTTTGCAGTACTGGTGGGACGTTAGTGTGACTATGGGGTTGGAGCTCGCCCTCCCTCCACTGTTTTTATCTCCTTGAATGTTATTAGATCTAAAACTGAAAGTCTGATGCACAAAACTATGCGATAATCAAGTTTCAACATGACAGCAGCTCATAGATTAGATAGAAATGGCATGATGTTTGTCAGCAATGGAAGTTTGAGTAGCCATGCAAGAGATATCCCTGCAACATATGTCACCCTGTTGGGTTCCGTCATTGCTTTAGATATAAAGCTTAACACATTTAAGCTTTCTCTCCCCGTAATTGCTCCATGTGCACCCTTAATCAAGCTGCGCTCTTGATAGTTTTGGGTGGCTCTTCTGTAAAAGAAGTATTAGCTCCAGTCTGTCTCCAGGGTATTATAATTGCTGCGCTCCCTACTAGAACCTCCAAACAAGTCTCATAAGCCAGTTGCAGATGCAACTGATGGTAGTCAAGCTCCAAGTCTTCAGGCACATCCAAATGAGGCGCTTTCTTTAATTGTTCCTGAACAATAAATTGGAAACTCTGAACACAAAAGCGACTCCGCCACCAGCCTCATCATGAATTGCCCCGTATGGGCAGCATTGTCCATTCCAATTGAGGTCTTCAATATTAAATAGGTTCATCATGTGTCTCTGGCGTCAACACTCTTCCATAACTATTTAAATTACTGAATGAGCATGACTTTCGTATTATCATCCAGGATTGAATGAAACAAAATTGATGTAATTCAAAAGGTCTACAAGAGAGAAGCTGGTGGTGTAGTCCTGCTTTGTATGTCCTGAGGGTCTCTTTACTTGGGTTTTCACCTTGGGTGTTATGCCCCACCAGCTCCTGCTGCAAAATGCTGGGAGCGATGCTTTGGGCCTGAATTTCCCTTGGCATCCTTTTAAACAGGATAGGAAATAAAGCCATTATGAAATTCCATTGCTGATAGTCATCACACCATATCTGCCTAAGAACAAGCAAATCTAGCTAGTCAGAACAGTGTCCTCTCCAAGATCGACCACAGCGATGTACTTCCCATGGGTCATCTTCCAGGACCTCTAGGATATTCGTAGTAATATGTAACAGTGGAGCTAGGGTGATCTTCAATCTCATGAATTGCTGCTATAATACGTTTGAGGCGGAGATGCAGAATCACTAGGGTTTTGGCCAAATTCAGAGCCATAGAAGGCCTTGTAGTCGAATACCAGCGTAAGAAACGCTTACATAGTGGCAAAGCTTGCCATATACAATGAGACAAAAGTTTATTTTTTTAATTGCATATTCAAAGAAGGATAAGAATCTTATTTCCGAAAAATTAATTAAGCATAACATTTTCCATAAATTAACAATGAGCGGAACATTGAATTCACCACATTTTTTGTAATACTTCACTTTTCAGAGTATAGGATCTCATGGATTAAAGTCATCAAGGGTGAATTCGTTTTAGAATCCTGTTCAATAAGGAGATAAAGAAGAAGAAAAAAGTGTTTGGGGAAAGTGTCAGTAAAAGGGAAAGCCAATACGGAAAAAAGCGAAATGTCCTCAATGTGTCTTGCCTACCTTATAACTGTTTGGCCATTGTGCATAGATACCACTTAATCAAGCAATGAAGTACACTGAGCATAGTGAATTATAGTAGTGAAATATGAAGGTGAGGGTTTTTGTGTGCCTGCCTTCTTTTCTAAAGTGCTTCCTGGAGGTTCAAAGAAACGGATCTCTGGTTTATTTCAAGTGTAAAGGGATCAGGGTATTAGTAAATAAAGGCATATTGTATATGAAGAATGCGTTCAAGAAACAGTTTTCAAGGTTGGGAAATTAAAGAAGGCTTTTTAACCACCTGATTGATATGAGAAATATTGATATATAGATCTATTGATAGCACCCTAGTCACAGATTCTTCGTTTGAAAGCCATAATTAAGCTTCATTCATACTTTGAATGTTGCTTGCATGTATTTTGGAATATCCAACATTACTCACACCTTTTATTGCTTCCTAAATCGATTTCATAATTAGATGCCCGTCAAAGTATTAATAACTTTTATATATCTCTAGCATGCGTGCAGAATTACATCTTAAGTGCATTTGATTTACATTTTTTTTATCTCAAGTAGAAGGTTATTTCATATCTTTTATCACTGAATGATAAGTAAGTAAATCAGAATATTGATTAGAATACTATTTTTTTCGATTTTGATGCTGAAATAGGTCTTTTGTCACATTAGTTTCCTATAGTCAACTATTGAGGTCATCTGTGGCTTATTTTAAATTGAGAATTGCTCTTTGTTTACTACAGGGTTTTCAATAATTGCATTTATCACTGAATCTATAACTTATTTACGAAATGTGGCATTCATTCCTTTGAGGTGGCATACTGTGTATAAACCACTGAAACCTAGTGGGTATATGTACTCAGTTCAACTAAGACTTTGCAGTACTGGTGGGACGTTAGTGTGACTATGGGGTTGGAGCTCGCCCTGCCTCCACTGTTTCTATCTCCTTGAATGTTATTAGATCTAAAACTGAGAGTCTGATGCACAAAACTATGCGATAATCAAGTTTCAACATGACAGCAGCTCATAGATTAGATAGAAATGGCATGATGTTTGTCAGCAATGGAAGTTTGAGTAGCCATGCAAGCGATATCCCTGCAACATATGTCACCCTGTTGGGTTCCGTCATTGCTTTGGATATAAAGCTTAACACATTTAAGCTTTCTTTCCCCGTAATTGCTCCATGTGCACCCTTAATCAAGCTGCGTTCTTGATAGTTTTGGGTGGCTCTTCTGTAAAAGAATATTTGCTCCAGTCTGTCTCCAGGGTATTATAATTGCTGCGCTCCCTACTAGAACCTCCAAACAAGTCTCATAAGCCAGTTGCAGATGCAACTGATGGTAGTCAAGCTCCAAGTCTTCAGGCACATCCAAATGAGGCGCTTTCTTTAATTGTTCCTGAACAATAAATTGGAAACTCTGAACACAAAAGCGACTCCGCCACCAGCATCATCATGAATTGCCCTGTATGGGCAGCATTGTCCATTCCAATTGAGGTCTTCAATATTAAATAGGTTCATCATGTGTCTCTGGCGTCAACACTCTTCCATAACTATTTAAATTACTGAATGAGCATGACTTTCGTATTATCATCCAGGATTGAATGAAACAAAATTGATGTAATTCAAAAGGTCTACAAGGGAGAAGCTGGTGGTGTAGTCCTGCTTTGTATGTCCTGAGGGTCTCTTTACTTGGGTTTTCACCTTGGGTGTTATGCCCCACCAGCTCCTGCTGCAAAATGCTGGGAGCGATGCTTTGGGCCTGAATTTCCCTTGGCATCCTTTTAAACAGGATAGGAAATAAAGCCATTATGAAATTCCATTGCTGATAGTCATCACACCATATCTGCCTAAGAACAAGCAAATCTAGCTAGTCAGAACAGTGTCCTCTCCAAGATCGACCATAGCGATGTACTTCCCATGGGTCATCTTCCAGGACCTCTAGGATATTCGTAGTAATATGTAACAGTGGAGCTAGGGTGATCTTCAATCTCATGAATTGCTGCTATAATAAGTTTGAGGTGGAGATGCAGAATCACTAGGGTTTTGGCCAAATTCAGAGCCATAGAAGGCCTTGTAGTCGAATACCAGCGTAAGAAACGCTTACATAGTGGCAAAGCTTGCCATATACAATGAGACAAAAGTTTATTTTTTTAATTGCATATTCAAAGAAGAATAAGAATCTTATTTCCGAAAAATTAATTAAGCATAACATTTTCCATAAATTAACAATGAGCGGAACATTGAATTCACCACATTTTTTGTAATACTTCACTTTTCAGAGTATAGGATCTCATGGATTAAAGTCATCAAGGGTGAATTCGTTTTAGAATCCTGTTCAATAAGGAGATAAAGAAGAAGAAAAAAGTGTTTGGGGAAAGTGTCAGTAAAAGGGAAAGCCAATACAGAAAAAAGCGAAATGTCCTCGATGTGTCTTGCCTACCTTATAACTGTTTGGCCATTGTGCATAGATACCACTTAATCAAGCAATGAAGTACACTGAGCATAGTGAATTATAGTAGTGAAATATGAAGGTGAGGGTTTTTGTGTGCCTGCCTTCTTTTCTAAAGTGCTTCCTGGAGGTTCAAAGAAACGGATCTCTGGTTTATTTCAAGTGTAAAGGGATCAGGGTATTAGTAAATAAAGGCATATTGTATATGAAGAATGCGTTCAAGAAACAGTTTTCAAGGTTGGGAAATTAAAGAAGGCTTTTTAACCACCTGATTGATATGAGAAATATTAATATATAGATCTATTGATAGCACCCTAGTCACAGATTCTTCGTTTGAAAGCCATAATTAAGCTTCATTCATACTTTGAATGTTGCTTGCATGTATTTCGGAATATCCAACATTACTCACACCTTTTATTGCTTCCTAAATCGATTTCATAATTAGATGCCCGTCAAAGTATTAATAACTTTTATATATCTCTAGCATGCGTGCAGAATTACATCTTAAGTGCATTCGATTTACATTTTTTTATCTCAAGTAGAAGGTTATTTCATATCTTTTATCACTGAATGATAAGTAAGTAAATCAGAATATTGATGAGAATACTATTTTTTTCGATTTTGATGCTGAAATAGGTCTTTTGTCACATTAGTGTCCTATAGTCAACTATTGAGGTCATCTGTGGCTTATTTTAAATTGAGAATTGCTCTTGGTTTACTACAGGGTTTTCAATAATTGCATTTATCACTGAATCTATAACTTATTTACGAAATGTGGCATTCATTCCTTTGAGGTGGCATACTGTGTATAAACCACTGAAACCTAGTGGGTATATGTACTCAGTTCAACTAAGACTTTGCAGTACTGGTGGGACGTTAGTGTGACTATGGGGTTAGAGCTCGCCCTGCCTCCACTGTTTTTATCTCCTTGAATGTTATTAGATCTAAAACTGAGAGTCTGATGCACAAAACTATGCGATAATCAAGTCTCAACATGACAGCAGCTCATTGATTAGATAGAAATGGCATGATGTTTGTCAGCAATGGAAGTTTGAGTAGCCCTGCAAGCGATATCCCTGCAACATATGTCACCCTGTTGGGTTCCGTCATTGCTTTGGATATAAAGCTTAACACATTTAAGCTTTCTTTCCCCGTAATTGCTCCATGTGCACCCTTAATCAAGCTGCGTTCTTGATAGTTTTGGGTGGCTCTTCTGTAAAAGAATATTTGCTCCAGTCTGTCTCCAGGGTATTATAATTGCTGCGCTCCCTACTAGAACCTCCAAACAAGTCTCATAAGCCAGTTGCAGATGCAACTGATGGTAGTCAAGCTCCAAGTCTTCAGGCACATCCAAATGAGACGCTTTCTTTAATTGTTCCTGAACAATAAATTGGAAACTCTGAACACAAAAGCGACTCCGCCACCAGCATCATCATGAATTGCCCCGTATGGGCAGCATTGTCCATTCCAATTGAGGTCTTCAATATTAAATAGGTTCATCATGTGTCTCTGGCGTCAACACTCTTCCATAACTATTTAAATTACTGAATGAGCATGACTTTCGTATTATCATGCAGGATTGAATGAAACAAAATTGATGTAATTCAAAAGGTCTACAAGAGAGAAGCTGGTGGTGTAGTCCTGCTTTGTATGTCCTGAGGGTCTCTTTACTTGGGTTTTCACCTTGGGTGTTATGCCCCACCAGCTCCTGCTGCAAAATGCTGGGAGCGATGCTTTGGGCCTGAATTTCCCTTGGCATCCTTTTAAACAGGATAGGAAATAAAGCCATTATGAAATTCCATTGCTGATAGTCATCACACCATATCTGCCTAAGAACAAGCAAATCTAGCTAGTCAGAACAGTGTCTTCTCCAAGATCGACCACAGCGATGTACTTCCCATGGGTCATCTTCCAGGACCTCTAGGATATTCGTAGTAATATGTAACAGTGGAGCTAGGGTGATCTTCAATCTCATGAATTGCTGCTATAATAAGTTTGAGGTGGAGATGCAGAATCACTAGGGTTTTGGCCAAATTCAGAGCCATAGAAGGCCTTGTAGTCGAATACCAGCGTAAGAAACGCTTACATAGTGGCAAAGCTTGCCATATACAATGAGACAAAAGTTTATCTTTTTTAATTGCATATTCAAAGAAGAATAAGAATCTTATTTCCGAAAAATTAATTAAGCATAACATTTTCCATAAATTAACAATGAGCGGAACATTGAATTCACCACATTTTTTGTAATACTTCACTTTTCAGAGTATAGGATCTCATGGATTAAAGTCATCAAGGGTGAATTCGTTTTAGAATCCTGTTCAATAAGGAGATAAAGAAGAAGAAAAAAGTGTTTGGGGAAAGTGTCAGTAAAAGGGAAAGCCAATACAGAAAAAAGCGAAATGTCCTCAATGTGTCTTGCCTACCTTATAACTGTTTGGCCATTGTGCATAGATACCACTTAATCAAGCAATGAAGTACACTGAGCATAGTGAATTATAATAGTGAAATATGAAGGTGAGGGTTTTTGTGTGACTGCCTTCTTTTCTAAAGTGCTTCCTGGAGGTTCAAAGAAACGTATCTCTGGTTTATTTCAAGTGTAAAGGGATCAGGGTATTAGTAAATAAAGGCGTATTGTATATGAAGAATGCGTTCAAGAAACAGTTTTCAAGGTTGGGAAATTAAAGAAGGCTTTTTAACCACCTGATTGATATGAGAAATATTAATATATAGATCTATTGATAGCACCCTAGTCACAGATTCTTCGTTTGAAAGCCATAATTAAGCTTCATTAATACTTTGAATGTTGCTTGCATGTATTTCGGAATATCCAACATTACTCACACCTTTTATTGCTTCCTAAATCGATTTCATAATTAGATGCCCGTCAAAGTATTAATAACTTTTATATATCTCTAGCATGCGTGCAGAATTACATCTTAAGTACATTCGATTTACATTTTTTTATCTCAAGTAGAAGGTTATTTCATATCTTTTATCACTGAATGATAAGTAAGTAAATCAGAATATTGATGAGAATACAATTTTTTTCGATTTTGATGCTGAATTAGGTCTTTTGTCACATTAGTGTCCTATAGTCAACTATTGAGGTCATTTGTGGCTTATTTTAAATTGAGAATTGCTCTTGGTTTACTACAGGGTTTTCAATAATTGCATTTATCACTGAATCTATAACTTATTTACGAAATGTGGCATTCATTCCTTTGAGGTGGCATACTGTGTATAAACCACTGAAACCTAGTGGGTATATGTACTCAGTTCAACTAAGACTTTGCAGTACTGGTGGGACGTTAGTGTGACTATGGGGTTGGAGCTCGCCCTCCCTCCACTGTTTTTATCTCCTTGAATGTTATTAGATCTAAAACTGAAAGTCTGATGCACAAAACTATGCGATAATCAAGTTTCAACATGACAGCAGCTCATAGATTAGATAGAAATGGCATGATGTTTGTCAGCAATGGAAGTTTGAGTAGCCATGCAAGAGATATCCCTGCAACATATGTCACCCTGTTGGGTTCTGTCATTGCTTTGGATATAACGCTTAACACATTTAATCTTTCTTTCCCCGTAATTGCTCCATGTGCACCCTTAATCAAGCTGCGTTCTTGATAGTTTTGGGTGGCTCTTCTGTAAAAGAAGTATTTGCTCCAGTCTGTCTCCAGGGTATTATAATTGCTGCGCTCCCGACTAGAACCTCCAAACAAGTCTCATAAGCCAGTTGCAGATGCAACTGATGGTAGTCAAGCTCCAAGTCTTCAGGCACATCCAAATGAGGCGCTTTCTTTTATTGTTCCTGAACAATAAATTGGAAACTCTGAACACAAAAGCGACTCCGCCACCAGCATCATCATGAATTGCCCCGTATGGGCAGCATTGTCCATTCCAATTGAGGGCTTCAATATTAAATAGGTTCATCATGTGTCTCTGGCGTCAACACTCTTCCATAACTATTTAAATTACTGAATGAGCATGACTTTCGTATTATCATCCAGGATTGAATGAAACAAAATTGATGTAATTTAAAAGGTCTACAAGAGAGAAGCTGGTGGTGTAGTCCTGCTTTGTATGTCCTGAGGGTCTCTTTACTTGGGTTTTCACCTTGGGTGTTATGCCCCACCAGCTCCTGCTGCAAAATGCTGGGAGCGATGCTTTGGGCCTGAATTTCCCTTGGCATCCTTTTAAACAGGATATGAAATAAAGCCATTATGAAATTCCATTGCTGATAGTCATCACACCATATCTGCCTAAGAACAAGCAAATCTAGCTAGTCAGAACAGTGTCCTCTCCAAGATCGACCACAGCGATGTACTTCCCATGGGTCATCTTCCAGGACCTCTAGGATATTCGTAGTAATATGTAACAGTGGAGCTAGGGTGATCTT
Organism: Lissotriton vulgaris; assembly: GCF_964263255.1. NCBI lineage: Eukaryota > Metazoa > Chordata > Amphibia > Caudata > Salamandridae > Lissotriton > Lissotriton vulgaris. Next base: position 1,397,512,637 of record NC_141689.1, read on the forward strand.
CAATCTCATGAATTGCTGCTATAATAAGTTTGAGGTGGAGATGCAGAATCACTAGGGTTTTGGCCAAATTCAGAGCCATAGAAGGCCTTGTAGTCGAATACCAGCGTAAGAAACGCTTACATAGTGGCAAAGCTTGCCATATACAATGAGACAAAAGTTTATTTTTTTAATTGCATATTCAAAGAAGAATAAGAATCTTATTTACCAAAAATTAATTAAGCATAACATTTCCATAAATTAACAATGAGTGGAACATTGAATTCACCACATTTTTTGTAATACTTCACTTTTCAGAGTATAGGATCTCATGGATTAAAGTCATCAAGGGTGAATTAGTTTTAGAATCCTATTCAATAAGGAGATAAAGAAGAAGAAAAAAGTGTTTGGGGGAAAGTGTCAGTAAAAGGGAAAGCCCATACAGAAAAAAGCGAAATGTCCTCAATGTGTCTTGCCTACCTTTATAACTGTTTGGCCATTGTGCATAGATACCACTTAATCAAGCAATGAAGTACACTGAGCATAGTGAATTATAGTAGTGAAATATGAAGGTGAGGGTTTTTGTGTGCCTGCCTTCTTTTCTAAAGTGCTTCCTGGAGGTTCAAAGAAACGTATCTCTGGTTTATTTCAAGTGTAAAGGGATCAGGGTATTAGTAAATAAAGGCGTATTGTATATGAAGAATGCGTTCAAGAAACAGTTTTTAAGGTTGGGAAATTAAAGAAGGCTTTTTAACCACCTGATTGATATGAGAAATATTAATATATAGATCTATTGATAGCACCCTAGTCACAGATTCTTCGTTTGAAAGCCATAATTAAGCTTCATTAATACTTTGAATGTTGCTTGCATGTATTTCGGAATATCCAACATTACTCACACCTTTTATTGCTTCCTAAATCGATTTCATAATTAGATGCCCGTCAAAGTATTAATAACTTTTATATATCTCTAGCATGCGTGCAGAATTACATCTTAAGTGCATTCGATTTACATTTTTTATCTCAAGTAGAAGGTTATTTCATATCTTTTATCACTGAATGATAACTAAGTAAATCAGAATATTGATGAGAATACAATTTTTTTCGATTTTGATGCTGAATTAGGTCTTTTGTCACATTAGTGTCCTATAGTCAACTATTGAGGTCATTTGTGGCTTATTTTAAATTGAGAATTGCTCTTGGTTTACTACAGGGTTTTCAATAATTGCATTTATCCCTGAATCTATAACTTATTTACGAAATGTGGCATTCATTCCTTTGAGGTGGCATACTGTGTATAAACCACTGAAACCTAGTGGGTATATGTACTCAGTTCAACTAAGACTTTGCAGTACTGGTGGGACGTTAGTGTGACTATGGGGTTGGAGCTCGCCCTCCCTCCACTGTTTTTATCTCCTTGAATGTTATTAGATCTAAAACTGAAAGTCTGATGCACAAAACTATGCGATAATCAAGTTTCAACATGACAGCAGCTCATAGATTAGATAGAAATGGCATGATGTTTGTCAGCAATGGAAGTTTGAGTAGCCATGCAAGAGATATCCCTGCAACATATGTCACCCTGTTGGGTTCCGTCATTGCTTTAGATATAAAGCTTAACACATTTAAGCTTTCTCTCCCCGTAATTGCTCCATGTGCACCCTTAATCAAGCTGCGTTCTTGATAGTTTTGGGTGGCTCTTCTGTAAAAGAAGTATTAGCTCCAGTCTGTCTCCAGGGTATTATAATTGCTGCGCTCCCTACTAGAACTTCCAAACAAGTCTCATAAGCCAGTTGCAGATGCAACTGATGGTAGTCAAGCTCCAAGTCTTCAGGCACATCCAAATGAGGCGCTTTCTTTAATTGTTTCTGAACAATAAATTGGAAACTCTGAACACAAAAGCGACTCCGCCACCAGCATCATCATGAATTGCCCCGTATGGGCAGCATTGTCCATTCCAATTGAGGTCTTCAATATTAAATAGGTTCATCATGTGTCTCTGGCGTCAACACTCTTCCATAACTATTTAAATTACTGAATGAGCATGACTTTCGTATTATCATCCAGGATTGAATGAAACAAAATTGATGTAATTCAAAAGGTCTACAAGAGAGAAGCTGGTGGTGTAGTCCTGCTTTGTATGTCCTGAGGGTCTCTTTACTTGGGTTTTCACCTTGGGTGTTATGCCCCACCAGCTCCTGCTGCAAAATGCTGGGAGCGATGCTTTGGGCCTGAATTTCCCTTGGCATCCTTTTAAACAGGATAGGAAATAAAGCCATTATGAAATTCCATTGCTGATAGTCATCACACCATATCTGCCTAAGAACAAGCAAATCTAGCTAGTCAGAACAGTGTCCTCTCCAAGATCGACCACAGCGATGTACTTCCCATGGGTCATCTTCCAGGACCTCTAGGATATTCGTAGTAATATGTAACAGTGGAGCTAGGGTGATCTTCAATCTCATGAATTGCTGCTATAATAAGTTTGAGGTGGAGATGCAGAATCACTAGGGTTTTGGCCAAATTCAGAGCCATAGAAGGCCTTGTAGTCGAATACCAGCGTAAGAAACGCTTACATAGTGGCAAAGCTTGCCATATACAATGAGACAAAAGTTTATTTTTTTAATTGCATATTCAAAGAAGAATAAGAATCTTATTTACCAAAAATTAATTAAGCATAACATTTCCATAAATTAACAATGAGTGGAACATTGAATTCACCACATTTTTTGTAATACTTCACTTTTCAGAGTATAGGATCTCATGGATTAAAGTCATCAAGGGTGAATTAGTTTTAGAATCCTATTCAATAAGGAGATAAAGAAGAAGAAAAAAGTGTTTGGGGGAAAGTGTCAGTAAAAGGGAAAGCCCATACAGAAAAAAGCGAAATGTCCTCAATGTGTCTTGCCTACCTTTATAACTGTTTGGCCATTGTGCATAGATACCACTTAATCAAGCAATGAAGTACACTGAGCATAGTGAATTATAGTAGTGAAATATGAAGGTGAGGGTTTTTGTGTGCCTGCCTTCTTTTCTAAAGTGCTTCCTGGAGGTTCAAAGAAACGTATCTCTGGTTTATTTCAAGTGTAAAGGGATCAGGGTATTAGTAAATAAAGGCGTATTGTATATGAAGAATGCGTTCAAGAAACAGTTTTTAAGGTTGGGAAATTAAAGAAGGCTTTTTAACCACCTGATTGATATGAGAAATATTAATATATAGATCTATTGATAGCACCCTAGTCACAGATTCTTCGTTTGAAAGCCATAATTAAGCTTCATTAATACTTTGAATGTTGCTTGCATGTATTTCGGAATATCCAACATTACTCACACCTTTTATTGCTTCCTAAATCGATTTCATAATTAGATGCCCGTCAAAGTATTAATAACTTTTATATATCTCTAGCATGCGTGCAGAATTACATCTTAAGTGCATTCGATTTACATTTTTTATCTCAAGTAGAAGGTTATTTCATATCTTTTATCACTGAATGATAACTAAGTAAATCAGAATATTGATGAGAATACAATTTTTTTCGATTTTGATGCTGAATTAGGTCTTTTGTCACATTAGTGTCCTATAGTCAACTATTGAGGTCATTTGTGGCTTATTTTAAATTGAGAATTGCTCTTGGTTTACTACAGGGTTTTCAATAATTGCATTTATCCCTGAATCTATAACTTATTTACGAAATGTGGCATTCATTCCTTTGAGGTGGCATACTGTGTATAAACCACTGAAACCTAGTGGGTATATGTACTCAGTTCAACTAAGACTTTGCAGTACTGGTGGGACGTTAGTGTGACTATGGGGTTGGAGCTCGCCCTCCCTCCACTGTTTTTATCTCCTTGAATGTTATTAGATCTAAAACTGAAAGTCTGATGCACAAAACTATGCGATAATCAAGTTTCAACATGACAGCAGCTCATAGATTAGATAGAAATGGCATGATGTTTGTCAGCAATGGAAGTTTGAGTAGCCATGCAAGAGATATCCCTGCAACATATGTCACCCTGTTGGGTTCCGTCATTGCTTTAGATATAAAGCTTAACACATTTAAGCTTTCTCTCCCCGTAATTGCTCCATGTGCACCCTTAATCAAGCTGCGTTCTTGATAGTTTTGGGTGGCTCTTCTGTAAAAGAAGTATTAGCTCCAGTCTGTCTCCAGGGTATTATAATTGCTGCGCTCCCTACTAGAACCTCCAAACAAGTCTCATAAGCCAGTTGCAGATGCAACTGATGGTAGTCAAGCTCCAAGTCTTCAGGCACATCCAAATGAGGCGCTTTCTTTAATTGTTCCTGAACAATAAATTGGAAACTCTGAACACAAAAGCGACTCCGCCACCAGCATCATCATGAATTGCCCCGTATGGGCAGCATTGTCCATTCCAATTGAGGTCTTCAATATTAAATAGGTTCATCATGTGTCTCTGGCGTCAACACTCTTCCATAACTATTTAAATTACTGAATGAGCATGACTTTCGTATTATCATCCAGGATTGAATGAAACAAAATTGATGTAATTCAAAAGGTCTACAAGAGAGAAGCTGGTGGTGTAGTCCTGCTTTGTATGTCCTGAGGGTCTCTTTACTTGGGTTTTCACCTTGGGTGTTATGCCCCACCAGCTCCTGCTGCAAAATGCTGGGAGCGATGCTTTGGGCCTGAATTTCCCTTGGCATCCTTTTAAACAGGATAGGAAATAAAGCCATTATGAAATTCCATTGCTGATAGTCATCACACCATATCTGCCTAAGAACAAGCAAATCTAGCTAGTCAGAACAGTGTCCTCTCCAAGATCGACCACAGCGATGTACTTCCCATGGGTCATCTTCCAGGACCTCTAGGATATTCGTAGTAATATGTAACAGTGGAGCTAGGGTGATCTTCAATCTCATGAATTGCTGCTATAATAAGTTTGAGGTGGAGATGCAGAATCACTAGGGTTTTGGCCAAATTCAGAGCCATAGAAGGCCTTGTAGTCGAATACCAGCATAAGAAACGCTTACATAGTGGCAAAGCTTGCCATATACAATGAGACAAAAGTTTATTTTTTTAATTGCATATTCAAAGAAGAATAAGAATCATATTTCCGAAAAATTAATTAAGCATAACATTTACCATAAATTAACAATGAGCGGAACATTGAATTCACCACATTTTTTGTAATACTTCACTTTTCAGAGTATAGGATCTCATGGATTAAAGTCATCAAGGGTGAATTCGTTTTAGAATCCTGTTCAATAAGGAGATAAAGAAGAAGAAAAAAGTGTTTGGGGAAAGTGCCAGTAAAAGGGAAAGCCAATACAGAAAAAAGCGAAATGTCCTCGATGTGTCTTGCCTACCTTATAACTGTTTGGCCATTGTGCATAGATACCACTTAATCAAGCAATGAAGTACACTGAGCATAGTGAATTATAGTAGTGAAATATGAAGGTGAGGGTTTTTGTGTGCCTGCCTTTTTTTTTAAAGTGCTTCCTGGAGGTTCAAAGAAACGGATCTCTGGTTTATTTCAAGTGTAAAGGGATCAGGGTATTAGTAAATAAAGGCATATTGTATATGAAGAATGCGTTCAAGAAACAGTTTTCAAGGTTGGGAAATTAAAGAAGGCTTTTTAACCACCTGATTGATATGAGAAATATTAATATATAGATCTATTGATAGCACCCTAGTCACAGATTCTTCGTTTGAAAGCCATAATTAAGCTTCATTCATACTTTGAATGTTGCTTGCATGTATTTCGGAATATCCAACATTACTCACACCTTTTATTGCTTCCTAAATCGATTTCATAATTAGATGCCCGTCAAAGTATTAATAACTTTTATATATCTCTAGCATGCGTGCAGAATTACATCTTAAGTGCATTCGATTTACATTTTTTTATCTCAAGTAGAAGGTTATTTCATATCTTTTATCACTGAATGATAAGTAAGTAAATCAGAATATTGATGAGAATACTATTTTTTTCGATTTTGATGCTGAAATAGGTCTTTTGTCACATTAGTGTCCTATAGTCAACTATTGAGGTCATCTGTGGCTTATTTTAAATTGAGAATTGCTCTTGGTTTACTACAGGGTTTTCAATAATTGCATTTATCACTGAATCTATAACTTATTTACGAAATGTGGCATTCATTCCTTTGAGGTGGCATACTGTGTATAAACCACTGAAACCTAGTGGGTATATGTACTCAGTTCAACTAAGACTTTGCAGTACTGGTGGGACGTTAGTGTGACTATGGGGTTGGAGCTCGCCCTGCCTCCACTGTTTTTATCTCCTTGAATGTTATTAGATCTAAAACTGAGAGTCTGATGCACAAAACTATGCGATAATCAAGTCTCAACATGACAGCAGCTCATTGATTAGATAGAAATGGCATGATGTTTGTCAGCAATGGAAGTTTGAGTAGCCCTGCAAGCGATATCCCTGCAACATATGTCACCCTGTTGGGTTCCGTCATTGCTTTGGATATAAAGCTTAACACATTTAAGCTTTCTTTCCCCGTAATTGCTCCATGTGCACCCTTAATCAAGCTGCGTTCTTGATAGTTTTTTGGGTGGCTCTTCTGTAAAAGAATATTTGCTCCAGTCTGTCTCCAGGGTATTATAATTGCTGCGCTCCCTACTAGAACCTCCAAACAAGTCTCATAAGCCAGTTGCAGATGCAACTGATGGTAGTCAAGCTCCAAGTCTTCAGGCACATCCAAATGAGACGCTTTCTTTAATTGTTCCTGAACAATAAATTGGAAACTCTGAACACAAAAGCGACTCCGCCACCAGCATCATCATGAATTGCCCCGTATGGGCAGCATTGTCCATTCCAATTGAGGTCATCAATATTAAATAGGTTCATCATGTGTCTCTGGCGTCAACACTCTTCCATAACTATTTAAATTACTGAATGAGCATGACTTTCGTATTATCATGCAGGATTGAATGAAACAAAATTGATGTAATTCAAAAGGTCTACAAGAGAGAAGCTGGTGGTGTAGTCCTGCTTTGTATGTCCTGAGGGTCTCTTTACTTGGGTTTTCACCTTGGGTGTTATGCCCCACCAGCTCCTGCTGCAAAATGCTGGGAGCGATGCTTTGGGCTGAATTTCCCTTGGCATCCTTTTAAACAGGATAGGAAATAAAGCCATTATGAAATTCCATTGCTGATAGTCATCACACCATATCTGCCTAAGAACAAGCAAATCTAGCTAGTCAGAACAGTGTCTTCTCCAAGATCGACCACAGCGATGTACTTCCCATGGGTCATCTTCCAGGACCTCTAGGATATTCGTAGTAATATGTAACAGTGGAGCTAGGGTGATCTTCAATCTCATGAATTGCTGCTATAATAAGTTTGAGGTGGAGATGCAGAATCACTAGGGTTTTGGCCAAATTCAGAGCCATAGAAGGCCTTGTAGTCGAATACCAGCGTAAGAAACGCTTACATAGTGGCAAAGCTTGCCATATACAATGAGACAAAAGTTTATCTTTTTTAATTGCATATTCAAAGAAGAATAAGAATCTTATTTCCGAAAAATTAATCAAGCATAACATTTTCCATAAATTAACAATGAGCGGAACATTGAATTCACCACATTTTTTGTAATACTTCACTTTTCAGAGTATAGGATCTCATGGATTAAAGTCATCAAGGGTGAATTCGTTTTAGAATCCTGTTCAATAAGGAGATAAAGAAGAAGAAAAAAGTGTTTGGGGAAAGTGTCAGTAAAAGGGAAAGCCAATACAGAAAAAAGCGAAATGTCCTCAATGTGTCTTGCCTACCTTATAACTGTTTGGCCATTGTGCATAGATACCACTTAATCAAGCAATGAAGTACACTGAGCATAGTGAATTATAGTAGTTAAATATGAAGGTGAGGGTTTTTGTGTGCCTGCCTTCTTTTCTAAAGTGCTTCCTGGAGGTTCAAAGAAACGGATCTCTGGTTTATTTCAAGTGTAAAGGGATCAGGGTATTAGTAAATAAAGGCATATTGTATATGAAGAATGCGTTCAAGAAACAGTTTTCAAGGTTGGGAAATTAAAGAAGGCTTTTTAACCACCTGATTGATATGAGAAATATTAATATATAGATCTATTGATAGCACCCTAGTCACAGATTCTTCGTTTGAAAGCCATAATTAAGCTTCATTCATACTTTGAATGTTGCTTGCATGTATTTCGGAATATCCAACATTACTCACACGTTTTATTGCTTCCTAAATCGATTTCATAATTAGATGCCCGTCAAAGTATTAATAACTTTTATATATCTCTAGCATGCGTGCAGAATTACATCTTAAGTGCATTCGATTTACATTTTTTTATCTCAAGTAGAAGGTTATTTCATATCTTTTATCACTGAATGATAAGTAAGTAAATCAGAATATTGATGAGAATACTATTTTTTTCGATTTTGATGCTGAAATAGGTCTTTTGTCACATTAGTGTCCTATAGTCAACTATTGAGGTCATCTGTGGCTTATTTTAAATTGAGAATTGCTCTTGGTTTACTACAGGGTTTTCAATAATTGCATTTATCACTGAATCTATAACTTATTTACGAAATGTGGCATTCATTCCTTTGAGGTGGCATACTGTGTATAAACCACTGAAACCTAGTGGGTATATGTACTCAGTTCAACTAAGACTTTGCAGCACTGGTGGGACGTTAGTGTGACTATGGGGTTGGAGCTCGCCCTCCCTCCACTGTTTTTATCTCCTTGAATGTTATTAGATCTAAAACTGAGAGTCTGATGCACAAAACTATGCGATAATCAAGTTTCAACATGACAGCAGCTCATAGATTAGATAGAAATGGCATGATGTTTGTCAGCAATGGAAGTTTGAGTAGCCATGCAAGCGATATCCCTGCAACATATGTCACCCTGTTGGGTTCCGTCATTGCTTTGGATATAAAGCTTGACACATTTAAGCTTTCTTTCCCCGTAATTGCTCCATGTGCACCCTTAATCAAGCTGCGTTCTTGATAGTTTTGGGTGGCTCTTCTGTAAAAGAATATTTGCTCCAGTCTGTCTCCAGGGTATTATAATTGCTGCGCTCCCTACTAGAACCTCCAAACAAGTCTCATAAGCCAGTTGCAGATGCAACTGATGGTAGTCAAGCTCCAAGTCTTCAGGCACATCCAAATGAGGCGCTTTCTTTAATTGTTCCTGAACAATAAATTGGAAACTCTGAACACAAAAGCGACTCCGCCACCAGCATCATCATGAATTGCCCCGTATGGGCAGCATTGTCCATTCCAATTGAGGTCTTCAATATTAAATAGGTTCATCATGTGTCTCTGGCGTCAACACTCTTCCATAACTATTTAAATTACTGAATGAGCATGACTTTCGTATTATCATCCAGGATTGAATGAAACAAAATTGATGTAATTCAAAAGGTCTACAAGAGAGAAGCTGGTGGTGTAGTCCTGCTTTGTATGTCCTGAGGGTCTCTTTACTTGGGTTTTCACCTTGGGTGTTATGCCCCACCAGCTCCTTCTGCAAAATGCTGGGAGCGATGCTTTGGGCCTGAATTTCCCTTGGCATCCTTTTAAACAGGATAGGAAATAAAGCCATTATGAAATTCCATTGCTGATAGTCATCACACCATATCTGCCTAAGAACAAGCAAATCTAGCTAGTCAGAACAGTGTCCTCTCCAAGATCGACCACAGCGATGTACTTCCCATGGGTCATCTTCCAGGACCTCTAGGATATTCGTAGTAATATGTAACAGTGGAGCTAGGGTGATCTTCAATCTCATGAATTGCTGCTATAATAAGTTTGAGGTGGAGATGCAGAATCACTAGGGTTTGGGCCAAATTCAGAGCCATAGAAGGCCTTGTAGTCGAATACCAGCGTAAGAAACTCTTACATAGTGGCCAAGCTTGCCATATACAATGAGACAAAAGTTTATTTTTTTAATTGCATATTCAAAGAAGGATAAGAATCTTATTTCCGAAAAATTAATTAAGCATAACATTTTCCATAAATTAACAATGAGCGGAACATTGAATTCACCACATTTTTTGTAATACTTCACTTTTCAGAGTATAGTATCTCATGGATTAAAGTCATCAAGGGTGAATTCGTTTTAGAATCCTGTTCAATAAGGAGATAAAGAAGAAGAAAAAAGTGTTTGGGGAAAGTGTCAGTAAAAGGGAAAGCCAATACGGAAAAAAGCGAAATGTCCTCAATGTGTCTTGCCTACCTTATAACTGTTTGGCCATTGTGCATAGATACCACTTAATCAAGCAATGAAGTACACTGAGCATAGTGAATTATAGTAGTGAAATATGAAGGTGAGGGTTTTTGTGTGCCTGCCTTCTTTTCTAAAGTGCTTCCTGGAGGTTCAAAGAAACGGATCTCTGGTTTATTTCAAGTGTAAAGGGATCAGGGTATTAGTAAATAAAGGCATATTGTATATGAAGAATGCGTTCAAGAAACAGTTTTCAAGGTTGGGAAATTAAAGAAGGCTTTTTAACCACCTGATTGATATGAGAAATATTAATATATAGATCTATTGATAGCACCCTAGTCACAGATTCTTCGTTTGAAAGCCATAATTAAGCTTCATTCATACTTTGAATGTTGCTTGCATGTATTTCGGAATATCCAACATTACTCACACCTTTTATTGCTTCCTAAATCGATTTCATAATTAGATGCCCGTCAAAGTATTAATAACTTTTATATATCTCTAGCATGCGTGCAGAATTACATCTCAAGTGCATTTGATTTACAGTTTTTTTTATCTCAAGTAGAAGGTTATTTCATATCTTTTATCACTGAATGATAAGTAAGTAAATCAGAATATTGATGAGAATACTATTTTTTTCGATTTTGATGCTGAAATAGGTCTTTTGTCACATTAGTGTCCTATAGTCAACTATTGAGGTCATCTGTGGCTTATTTTAAATTAGAATTGCTCTTGGTTTACTACAGGGTTTTCAATAATTGCATTTATCACTGAATCTATAACTTATTTACGAAATGTGGCATTCATTCCTTTAATGTGGCATACTGTGTATAAACCACTGAAACCTAGTTGGTATATGTACTCAGTTCAACTAAGACTTTGCAGTACTGGTGGGACGTTAGTGTGACTATGGGGTTGGAGCTCGCCCTGCCTCCACTGTTTTTATCTCCTTGAATGTTATTAGATCTAAAACTGAGAGTCTGATGCACAAAACTATGCGATAATCAAGTTTCAACATGACAGCAGCTCATAGATTAGATAGAAATGGCATGATGTTTGTCAGCAATGGAAGTTTGAGTAGCCATGCAAGCGATATCCCTGCAACATATGTCACCCTGTTGGGTTCCGTCATTGCTTTGGATATAAAGCTTAACACCTTTAAGCTTTCTTTCCCCGTAATTGGTCCATGTGCACCCTTAATCAAGCTGGGTTCTTGATAGTTTTGGGTGGCTCTTCTGTAAAAGAAGTATTTGCTCCAGTCTGTCTCCAGGGTATTATAATTGCTGCGCTCCCTACTAGAACCTCCAAACAAGTCTCATAAGCCAGTTGCAGATGCAACTGATGGTAGTCAAGCTCCAAGTCTTCAGGCACATCCAAATGAGGCGCTTTCTTTAATTGTTCCTGAACAATAAATTGGAAACTCTGAACACAAAAGCGACTCCGCCACCAGCATCATCATGAATTGCCCCGTATGGGCAGCATTGTCCATTCCAATTGAGATCTTCAATATTAAATAGGTTCATCGTGTGTCTCTGGCGTCAACACTCTTCCAGAACTATTTAAATTACTGAATGAGCATGACTTTCGTATTATCATCCAGGATTGAATGAAACAAAATTGATGTAATTCAAAAGGTCTACAAGAGAGAAGCTGGTGGTGTAGTCCTGCTTTGTATGTCCTGAGGGTCTCTTTACTTGGGTTTTCACCTTGGGTGTTATGCCCCACCAGCTCCTGCTGCAAAATGCTGGGAGCGATGCTTTGGGCCTGAATTTCCCTTGGCATCCTTTTAAACAGGATAGGAAATAAAGCCATTATGAAATTCCATTGCTGATAGTCATCACACCATATCTGCCTAAGAACAAGCAAATCTAGCTAGTCAGAACAGTGTCCTCTCCAAGATCGACCACAGCGATGTACTTCCCATGGGTCATCTTCCAGGACCTCTAGGATATTCGTAGTAATATGTAACAGTGGAGCTAGGGTGATCTTCAATCTCATGAATTGCTGCTATAATAAGTTTGAGGTGGAGATGCAGAATCACTAGGGTTTTGGCCAAATTCAGAGCCATAGAAGGCCTTGTAGTCGAATACCAGCGTAAGAAACGCTTACATAGTGGCAAAGCTTGCCATATACAATGAGACAAAAGTTTATTTTTTTAATTGCATATTCAAAGAAGAATAAGAATCTTATTTCCCAAAAATTAATTAAGCATAACATTTTCCATAAATTAACAATGAGCGGAACATTGAATTCACCACATTTTTTGTAATACTTCACTTTTCAGAGTATAGGATCTCATGGATTAAAGTCATCAAGGGTGAATTCGTTTTAGAATCCTGTTCAATAAGGAGATAAAGAAGAAGAAAAAAGTGTTTGGGGAAAGTGTCAGTAAAAGGGAAAGCCAATACAGAAAAAAGCGAAATGTCCTCGATGTGTCTTGCCTACCTTATAACTGTTTGGCCATTGTGCATAGATACCACTTAATCAAGCAATGAAGTACACTGAGCATAGTGAATTATAGTAGTGAAATATGAAGGTGAGGGTTTTTGTGTGCCTGCCTTCTTTTCTAAAGTGCTTCCTGGAGGTTCAAAGAAACGGATCTCTGGTTTATTTCAAGTGTAAAGGGATCAGGGTATTAGTAAATAAAGGCATATTGTATATGAAGAATGCGTTCAAGAAACAGTTTTCAAGGTTGGGAAATTAAAGAAGGCTTTTTAACCACCTGATTGATATGAGAAATATTAATATATAGATCTATTGATAGCACCCTAGTCACAGATTCTTCGTTTGAAAGCCATAATTAAGCTTCATTCATACTTTGAATGTTGCTTGCATGTATTTCGGAATATCCAACATTACTCACACGTTTTATTGCTTCCTAAATCGATTTCATAATTAGATGCCCGTCAAAGTATTAATAACTTTTATATATCTCTAGCATGCGTGCAGAATTACATCTTAAGTGCATTCGATTTACATTTTTTTATCTCAAGTAGAAGGTTATTTCATATCTTTTATCACTGAATGATAAGTAAGTAAATCAGAATATTGATGAGAATACTATTTTTTTCGATTTTGATGCTGAAATAGGTCTTTTGTCACATTAGTGTCCTATAGTCAACTATTGAGGTCATCTGTGGCTTATTTTAAATTGAGAATTGCTCTTGGTTTACTACAGGGTTTTCAATAATTGCATTTATCACTGAATCTATAACTTATTTACGAAATGTGGCATTCATTCCTTTGAGGTGGCATACTGTGTATAAACCACTGAAACCTAGTGGGTATATGTACTCAGTTCAACTAAGACTTTGCAGCACTGGTGGGACGTTAGTGTGACTATGGGGTTGGAGCTCGCCCTCCCTCCACTGTTTTTATCTCCTTGAATGTTATTAGATCTAAAACTGAGAGTCTGATGCACAAAACTATGCGATAATCAAGTTTCAACATGACAGCAGCTCATAGATTAGATAGAAATGGCATGATGTTTGTCAGCAATGGAAGTTTGAGTAGCCATGCAAGCGATATCCCTGCAACATATGTCACCCTGTTGGGTTCCGTCATTGCTTTGGATATAAAGCTTGACACATTTAAGCTTTCTTTCCCCGTAATTGCTCCATGTGCACCCTTAATCAAGCTGCGTTCTTGATAGTTTTGGGTGGCTCTTCTGTAAAAGAATATTTGCTCCAGTCTGTCTCCAGGGTATTATAATTGCTGCGCTCCCTACTAGAACCTCCAAACAAGTCTCATAAGCCAGTTGCAGATGCAACTGATGGTAGTCAAGCTCCAAGTCTTCAGGCACATCCAAATGAGGCGCTTTCTTTAATTGTTCCTGAACAATAAATTGGAAACTCTGAACACAAAAGCGACTCCGCCACCAGCATCATCATGAATTGCCCCGTATGGGCAGCATTGTCCATTCCAATTGAGGTCTTCAATATTAAATAGGTTCATCATGTGTCTCTGGCGTCAACACTCTTCCATAACTATTTAAATTACTGAATGAGCATGACTTTCGTATTATCATCCAGGATTGAATGAAACAAAATTGATGTAATTCAAAAGGTCTACAAGAGAGAAGCTGGTGGTGTAGTCCTGCTTTGTATGTCCTGAGGGTCTCTTTACTTGGGTTTTCACCTTGGGTGTTATGCCCCACCAGCTCCTTCTGCAAAATGCTGGGAGCGATGCTTTGGGCCTGAATTTCCCTTGGCATCCTTTTAAACAGGATAGGAAATAAAGCCATTATGAAATTCCATTGCTGATAGTCATCACACCATATCTGCCTAAGAACAAGCAAATCTAGCTAGTCAGAACAGTGTCCTCTCCAAGATCGACCACAGCGATGTACTTCCCATGGGTCATCTTCCAGGACCTCTAGGATATTCGTAGTAATATGTAACAGTGGAGCTAGGGTGATCTTCAATCTCATGAATTGCTGCTATAATAAGTTTGAGGTGGAGATGCAGAATCACTAGGGTTTGGGCCAAATTCAGAGCCATAGAAGGCCTTGTAGTCGAATACCAGCGTAAGAAACTCTTACATAGTGGCCAAGCTTGCCATATACAATGAGACAAAAGTTTATTTTTTTAATTGCATATTCAAAGAAGGATAAGAATCTTATTTCCGAAAAATTAATTAAGCATAACATTTTCCATAAATTAACAATGAGCGGAACATTGAATTCACCACATTTTTTGTAATACTTCACTTTTCAGAGTATAGTATCTCATGGATTAAAGTCATCAAGGGTGAATTCGTTTTAGAATCCTGTTCAATAAGGAGATAAAGAAGAAGAAAAAAGTGTTTGGGGAAAGTGTCAGTAAAAGGGAAAGCCAATACGGAAAAAAGCGAAATGTCCTCAATGTGTCTTGCCTACCTTATAACTGTTTGGCCATTGTGCATAGATACCACTTAATCAAGCAATGAAGTACACTGAGCATAGTGAATTATAGTAGTGAAATATGAAGGTGAGGGTTTTTGTGTGCCTGCCTTCTTTTCTAAAGTGCTTCCTGGAGGTTCAAAGAAACGGATCTCTGGTTTATTTCAAGTGTAAAGGGATCAGGGTATTAGTAAATAAAGGCATATTGTATATGAAGAATGCGTTCAAGAAACAGTTTTCAAGGTTGGGAAATTAAAGAAGGCTTTTTAACCACCTGATTGATATGAGAAATATTAATATATAGATCTATTGATAGCACCCTAGTCACAGATTCTTCGTTTGAAAGCCATAATTAAGCTTCATTCATACTTTGAATGTTGCTTGCATGTATTTCGGAATATCCAACATTACTCACACCTTTTATTGCTTCCTAAATCGATTTCATAATTAGATGCCCGTCAAAGTATTAATAACTTTTATATATCTCTAGCATGCGTGCAGAATTACATCTCAAGTGCATTTGATTTACAGTTTTTTTTATCTCAAGTAGAAGGTTATTTCATATCTTTTATCACTGAATGATAAGTAAGTAAATCAGAATATTGATGAGAATACTATTTTTTTCGATTTTGATGCTGAAATAGGTCTTTTGTCACATTAGTGTCCTATAGTCAACTATTGAGGTCATCTGTGGCTTATTTTAAATTAGAATTGCTCTTGGTTTACTACAGGGTTTTCAATAATTGCATTTATCACTGAATCTATAACTTATTTACGAAATGTGGCATTCATTCCTTTAATGTGGCATACTGTGTATAAACCACTGAAACCTAGTTGGTATATGTACTCAGTTCAACTAAGACTTTGCAGTACTGGTGGGACGTTAGTGTGACTATGGGGTTGGAGCTCGCCCTGCCTCCACTGTTTTTATCTCCTTGAATGTTATTAGATCTAAAACTGAGAGTCTGATGCACAAAACTATGCGATAATCAAGTTTCAACATGACAGCAGCTCATAGATTAGATAGAAATGGCATGATGTTTGTCAGCAATGGAAGTTTGAGTAGCCATGCAAGCGATATCCCTGCAACATATGTCACCCTGTTGGGTTCCGTCATTGCTTTGGATATAAAGCTTAACACCTTTAAGCTTTCTTTCCCCGTAATTGGTCCATGTGCACCCTTAATCAAGCTGGGTTCTTGATAGTTTTGGGTGGCTCTTCTGTAAAAGAAGTATTTGCTCCAGTCTGTCTCCAGGGTATTATAATTGCTGCGCTCCCTACTAGAACCTCCAAACAAGTCTCATAAGCCAGTTGCAGATGCAACTGATGGTAGTCAAGCTCCAAGTCTTCAGGCACATCCAAATGAGGCGCTTTCTTTAATTGTTCCTGAACAATAAATTGGAAACTCTGAACACAAAAGCGACTCCGCCACCAGCATCATCATGAATTGCCCCGTATGGGCAGCATTGTCCATTCCAATTGAGATCTTCAATATTAAATAGGTTCATCGTGTGTCTCTGGCGTCAACACTCTTCCAGAACTATTTAAATTACTGAATGAGCATGACTTTCGTATTATCATCCAGGATTGAATGAAACAAAATTGATGTAATTCAAAAGGTCTACAAGAGAGAAGCTGGTGGTGTAGTCCTGCTTTGTATGTCCTGAGGGTCTCTTTACTTGGGTTTTCACCTTGGGTGTTATGCCCCACCAGCTCCTGCTGCAAAATGCTGGGAGCGATGCTTTGGGCCTGAATTTCCCTTGGCATCCTTTTAAACAGGATAGGAAATAAAGCCATTATGAAATTCCATTGCTGATAGTCATCACACCATATCTGCCTAAGAACAAGCAAATCTAGCTAGTCAGAACAGTGTCCTCTCCAAGATCGACCACAGCGATGTACTTCCCATGGGTCATCTTCCAGGACCTCTAGGATATTCGTAGTAATATGTAACAGTGGAGCTAGGGTGATCTTCAATCTCATGAATTGCTGCTATAATAAGTTTGAGGTGGAGATGCAGAATCACTAGGGTTTTGGCCAAATTCAGAGCCATAGAAGGCCTTGTAGTCGAATACCAGCGTAAGAAACGCTTACATAGTGGCAAAGCTTGCCATATACAATGAGACAAAAGTTTATTTTTTTAATTGCATATTCAAAGAAGAATAAGAATCTTATTTCCCAAAAATTAATTAAGCATAACATTTTCCATAAATTAACAATGAGCGGAACATTGAATTCACCACATTTTTTGTAATACTTCACTTTTCAGAGTATAGGATCTCATGGATTAAAGTCATCAAGGGTGAATTCGTTTTAGAATCCTGTTCAATAAGGAGATAAAGAAGAAGAAAAAAGTGTTTGGGGAAAGTGTCAGTAAAAGGGAAAGCCAATACAGAAAAAAGCGAAATGTCCTCGATGTGTCTTGCCTACCTTATAACTGTTTGGCCATTGTGCATAGATACCACTTAATCAAGCAATGAAGTACACTGAGCATAGTGAATTATAGTAGTGAAATATGAAGGTGAGGGTTTTTGTGTGCCTGCCTTCTTTTCTAAAGTGCTTCCTGGAGGTTCAAAGAAACGGATCTCTGGTTTATTTCAAGTGTAAAGGGATCAGGGTATTAGTAAATAAAGGCATATTGTATATGAAGAATGCGTTCAAGAAACAGTTTTCAAGGTTGGGAAATTAAAGAAGGCTTTTTAACCACCTGATTGATATGAGAAATATTAATATATAGATCTATTGATAGCACGTTCAAGAAACAGTTTTCAAGGTTGGGAAATTAAAGAAGGCTTTTTAACCACCTGATTGATATGAGAAATATTAATATATAGATCTATTGATAGCACCCTAGTCACAGATTCTTCGTTTGAAAGCCATAATTAAGCTTCATTCATACTTTGAATGTTGCTTGCATGTATTTCGGAATATCCAACATTACTCACACCTTTTATTGCTTCCTAAATCGATTTCATAATTAGATGCCCGTCAAAGTATTAATAACTTTTATATATCTCTAGCATGCGTGCAGAATTACATCTTAAGTGCATTCGATTTACATTTTTTTATCTCAAGTAGAAGGTTATTTCATATCTTTTATCACTGAATGATAAGTAAGTAAATCAGAATATTGATGAGAATACTATTTTTTTCGATTTTGATGCTGAAATAGGTCTTTTGTCACATTAGTGTCTTATAGTCAACTATTGAGGTCATCTGTGGCTTATTTTAAATTGAGAATTGCTCTTGGTTTACTACAGGGTTTTCAATAATTGCATTTATCACTGAATCTATAACTTATTTACGAAATGTGGCATTCATTCCTTTGAGGTGGCATACTGTGTATAAACCACTGAAACCTAGTGGGTATATGTACTCAGTTCAACTAAGACTTTGCAGCACTGGTGGGACGTTAGTGTGACTATGGGGTTGGAGCTCGCCCTCCCTCCACTGTTTTTATCTCCTTGAATGTTATTAGATCTAAAACTGAGAGTCTGATGCACAAAACTATGCGATAATCAAGTTTCAACATGACAGCAGCTCATAGATTAGATAGAAATGGCATGATGTTTGTCAGCAATGGAAGTTTGAGTAGCCATGCAAGCGATATCCCTGCAACATATGTCACCCTGTTGGGTTCCGTCATTGCTTTGGATATAAAGCTTGACACATTTAAGCTTTCTTTCCCCGTAATTGCTCCATGTGCACCGTTAATCAAGCTGCGTTCTTGATAGTTTTGGGTGGCTCTTCTGTAAAAGAATATTTGCTCCAGTCTGTCTCCAGGGTATTATAATTGCTGCGCTCCCTACTAGAACCTCCAAACAAGTCTCATAAGCCAGTTGCAGATGCAACTGATGGTAGTCAAGCTCCAAGTCTTCAGGCACATCCAAATGAGGCGCTTTCTTTAATTGTTCCTGAACAATAAATTGGAAACTCTGAACACAAAAGCGACTCCGCCACCAGCATCATCATGAATTGCCCCGTATGGGCAGCATTGTCCATTCCAATTGAGGTCTTCAATATTAAATAGGTTCATCATGTGTCTCTGGCGTCAACACTCTTCCATAACTATTTAAATTACTGAATGAGCATGACTTTCGTATTATCATCCAGGATTGAATTAAACAAAATTGATGTAATTCAAAAGGTCTACAAGAGAGAAGCTGGTGGTGTAGTCCTGCTTTGTATGTCCTGAGGGTCTCTTTACTTGGGTTTTCACCTTGGGTGTTATGCCCCACCAGCTCCTTCTGCAAAATGCTGGGAGCGATGCTTTGGGCCTGAATTTCCCTTGGCATCCTTTTAAACAGGATAGGAAATAAAGCCATTATGAAATTCCATTGCTGATAGTCATCACACCATATCTGCCTAAGAACAAGCAAATCTAGCTAGTCAGAACAGTGTCCTCTCCAAGATCGACCACAGCGATGTACTTCCCATGGGTCATCTTCCAGGACCTCTAGGATATTCGTAGTAATATGTAACAGTGGAGCTAGGGTGATCTTCAATCTCATGAATTGCTGCTATAATAAGTTTGAGGTGGAGATGCAGAATCACTAGGGTTTTGGCCAAATTCAGAGCCATAGAAGGCCTTGTAGTCGAATACCAGCGTAAGAAACGCTTACATAGTGGCAAAGCTTGCCATATACAATGAGACAAAAGTTTATTTTTTTAATTGCATATTCAAAGAAGGATAAGAATCTTATTTCCGAAAAATTAATTAAGCATAACATTTTCCATAAATTAACAATGAGCGGAACATTGAATTCACCACATTTTTTGTAATACTTCACTTTTCAGAGTATAGGATCTCATGGATTAAAGTCATCAAGGGTGAATTAGTTTTAGAATCCTGTTCAATAAGGAGATAAAGAAGAAGAAAAAAGTGTTTGGGGAAAGTGTCAGTAAAAGGGAAAGCCAATACAGAAAAAAAGCGAAATGTCCTCGATGTGTCTTGCCTACCTTTATAACTGTTTGACCATTGTGCATAGATACCACTTAATCAAGCAATGAAGTACACTGAGCATAGTGAATTATAGTAGTGAAATATGAAGGTGAGGGTTTTTGTGTGCCTGCCTTCTTTTCTAAAGTGCTTCCTGGAGGTTCAAAGAAACGGATCTCTGGTTTATTTCAAGTGTAAAGGGATCAGGGTATTAGTAAATAAAGGCATATTGTATATGAAGAATAGGTTCAAGAAACAGTTTTCAAGGTTGGGAAATTAAAGAAGGCTTTTTAACCACCTGATTGATATGAGAAATATTGATATATAGATCTATTGATAGCACCCTAGTCACAGATTCTTCGTTTGAAAGCCATAATTAAGCTTCATTCATACTTTGAATGTTGCTTGCATGTATTTCGGAATATCCAACATTACTCACACCTTTTATTGCTTCCTAAATCGATTTCATAATTAGATGCCCGTCAAAGTATTAATAACTTTTATATATCTCTAGCATGCGTGCACAATTACATCTTAAGTGCATTCGATTTACATTTTTATATCTCAAGTAGAAGGTTATTTCATATCTTTTATCACTGAATGATAAGTAAGTAAATCAGAATATTGATTAGAATACTATTTTTTTCGATTTTGATGCTGAAATAGGTCTTTTGTCACATTAGTTTCCTATAGTCAACTATTGAGGTCATCTGTGGCTTATTTTAAATTGAGAATTGCTCTTGGTTTACTACAGGGTTTTCAATAATTGCATTTATCACTGAATCTATAACTTATTTACGAAATGTGGCATTCATTCCTTTGAGGTGGCATACTGTGTATAAACCACTGAAACCTAGTGGGTATATGTACTCAGTTCAACTAAGACTTTGCAGTACTGGTGGGACGTTAGTGTGACTATGGGGTTGGAGCTCGCCCTCCCTCCACTGTTTTTATCTCCTTGAATGTTATTAGATCTAAAACTGAGAGTCTGATGCACAAAACTATGCGATAATCAAGTTTCAACATGACAGCAGCTCATAGATTAGATAGAAATGGCATGATGTTTGTCAGCAATGGAAGTTTGAGTAGCCATGCAAGCGATATCCCTGCAACATATGTCACCCTGTTGGGTTCCGTCATTGCTTTGGATATAAAGCTTAACACATTTAAGCTTTCGTTCCCCGTAATTGCTCCATGTGCACCCTTAATCAAGCTGCGTTCTTGATAGTTTTGGGTGGCTCTTCTGTAAAAGAATATTTGCTCCAGTCTGTCTCCAGGGTATTATAATTGCTGCGCTCCCTACTAGAACCTCCAAACAAGTCTCATAAGCCAGTTGCAGATGCAACTGATGGTAGTCAAGCTCCAAGTCTTCAGGCACATCCAAATGAGGCGCTTTCTTTAATTGTTCCTGAACAATAAATTGGAAACTCTGAACACAAAAGCGACTCCGCCACCAGCATCATCATGAATTGCCCCGTATGGGCAGCATTGTCCATTCCAATTGAGGTCTTCAATATTAAATAGGTTCATCATGTGTCTCTGGCGTCAACACTCTTCCATAACTATTTAAATTACTGAATGAGCATGACTTTCGTATTATCATCCAGGATTGAATGAAACAAAATTGATGTAATTCAAAAGGTCTACAAGAGAGAAGCTGGTGGTGTAGTCCTGCTTTGTATGTCCTGAGGGTCTCTTTACTTGGGTTTTCACCTTGGGTGTTATGCCCCACCAGCTCCTGCTGCAAAATGCTGGGAGCGATGCTTTGGGCCTGAATTTCCCTTGGCATCCTTTTAAACAGGATATGAAATAAAGCCATTATGAAATTCCATTGCTGATAGTCATCACACCATATCTGCCTAAGAACAAGCAAATCTAGCTAGTCAGAACAGTGTCCTCTCCAAGATCGACCACAGCGATGTACTTCCCATGGGTCATCTTCCAGGACCTCTAGGATATTCGTAGTAATATGTAACAGTGGAGCTAGGGTGATCTTCAATCTCATGAATTGCTGCTATAATAAGTTTGAGGTGGAGATGCAGAATCACTAGGGTTTTGGCCAAATTCAGAGCCATAGAAGGCCTTGTAGTCGAATACCAGCATAAGAAACGCTTACATAGTGGCAAAGCTTGCCATATACAATGAGACAAAAGTTTATTTTTTTAATTGCATATTCAAAGAAGAATAAGAATCTTATTTCCGAAAAATTAATTAAGCATAACATTTTCCATAAATTAACAATGAGCGGAACATTGAATTCACCACATTTTTTGTAATACTTCACTTTTCAGAGTATAGGATCTCATGGATTAAAGTCATCAAGGGTGAATTCGTTTTAGAATCCTGTTCAATAAGGAGATAAAGAAGAAGAAAAAAGTGTTTGGGGAAAGTGTCAGTAAAAGGGAAAGCCAATACAGAAAAAAAGCGAAATGTCCTCGATGTGTCTTGCCTACCTTATAACTGTTTGGCCATTGTGCATAGATACCACTTAATCAAGCAATGAAGTACACTGAGCATAGTGAATTATAGTAGTGAAATATGAAGGTGAGGGTTTTTGTGTGCCTGCCTTCTTTTCTAAAGTGCTTCCTGGAGGTTCAAAGAAACGGATCTCTGGTTTATTTCAAGTGTAAAGGGATCAGGGTATTAGTAAATAAAGGCATATTGTATATGAAGAATGCGTTCAAGAAACAGTTTTCAAGGTTGGGAAATTAAAGAAGGCTTTTTAACCACCTGATTGATATGAGAAATATTAATATATAGATCTATTGATAGCACCCTAGTCACAGATTCTTCGTTTGAAAGCCATAATTAAGCTTCATTCATACTTTGAATGTTGCTTGCATGTATTTCGGAATATCCAACATTACTCACACCTTTTATTGCTTCCTAAATCGATTTCATAATTAGATGCCCGTCAAAGTATTAATAACTTTTATATATCTCTAGCATGCGTGCAGAATTACATCTTAAGTGCATTCGATTTACATTTTTTTATCTCAAGTAGAAGGTTATTTCAAATCTTTTATCACTGAATGATAAGTAAGTAAATCAGAATATTGATGAGAATACTATTTTTTTCGATTTTGATGCTGAAATAGGTCTTTTGTCACATTAGTGTCCTATAGTCAACTATTGAGGTCATCTGTGGCTTATTTTAAATTGAGAATTGCTCTTGGTTTACTACAGGGTTTTCAATAATTGCATTTATCACTGAATCTATAACTTATTTATGAAATGTGGCATTCATTCCTTTGAGGTGGCATACTGTGTATAAACCACTGAAACCTAGTGGGTATATGTACTCAGTTCAACTAAGACTTTGCAGTAATGGTGGGACGTTAGTGTGACTATGGGGTTGGAGCTCGCCCTCCCTCCACTGTTTTTATCTCCTTGAATGTTATTAGATCTAAAACTGAGAGTCTGATGCACAAAACTATGCGATAATCAAGTTTCAACATGACAGCAGCTCATTGATTAGATAGAAATGGCATGATGTTTGTCAGCAATGGAAGTTTGAGTAGCCATGCAAGCGATATCCCTGCAACATATGTCACCCTGTTGGGTTCCGTCATTGCTTTGGATATAAAGCTTGACACATTTAAGCTTTCTTTCCCCGTAATTGCTCCATGTGCACCCTTAATCAAGCTGCGTTCTTGATAGTTTTGGGTGGCTCTTCGGTAAAAGAATATTTGCTCTAGTCTGTCTCCAGGGTATTATAATTGCTGCGCTCCCTACTAGAACCTCCAAACAAGTCTCATAAGCCAGTTGCAGATGCAACTGACGGTAGTCAAGCTCCAAGTCTTCAGGCACATCCAAATGAGGCGCTTTCTTTAATTGTTCCTGAACAATAAATTGGAAACTCTGAACACAAAAGCGACTCCGCCACCAGCATCATCATGAATTGCCCCGTATGGGCAGCATTGTCCATTCCAATTGAGGTCTTCAATATTAAATAGGTTCATCATGTGTCTCTGGCGTCAACACTCTTCCATAACTATTTAAATTACTGAATGAGCATGACTTTCGTATTATCATCCAGGATTGAATGAAACAAAATTGATGTAATTCAAAAGGTCTACAAGAGAGAAGCTGGTGGTGTAGTCCTGCTTTGTATGTCCTGAGGGTCTCTTTACTTGGGTTTTCACCTTGGGTGTTATGCCCCACCAGCTCCTTCTGCAAAATGCTGGGAGCGATGCTTTGGGCCTGAATTTCCCTTGGCATCCTTTTAAACAGGATAGGAAATAAAGCCATTATGAAATTCCATTGCTGATAGTCATCACACCATATCTGCCTAAGAACAAGCAAATCTAGCTAGTCAGAACAGTGTCCTCTCCAAGATCGACCACAGCGATGTACTTCCCATGGGTCATCTTCCAGGACCTCTAGGATATTCGTAGTAATATGTAACAGTGGAGCTAGGGTGATCTTCAATCTCATGAATTGCTGCTATAATAAGTTTGAGGTGGAGATGCAGAATCACTAGGGTTTTGGCCAAATTCAGAGCCATAGAAGGCCTTGTAGTCGAATACCAGCGTAAGAAACGCTTACATAGTGGCAAAGCTTGCCATATACAATGAGACAAAAGTTTATTTTTTTAATTGCATATTCAAAGAAGGATAAGAATCTTATTTCCGAAAAATTAATTAAGCATAACATTTTCCATAAATTAACAATGAGCGGAACATTGAATTCACCACATTTTTTGTAATACTTCACTTTTCAGAGTATAGGATCTCATGGATTAAAGTCATCAAGGGTGAATTCGTTTTAGAATCCTGTTCAATAAGGAGATAAAGAAGAAGAAAAAAGTGTTTGGGGAAAGTGTCAGTAAAAGGGAAAGCCAATACGGAAAAAAGCGAAATGTCCTCAATGTGTCTTGCCTACCTTATAACTGTTTGGCCATTGTGCATAGATACCACTTAATCAAGCAATGAAGTACACTGAGCATAGTGAATTATAGTAGTGAAATATGAAGGTGAGGGTTTTTGTGTGCCTGCCTTCTTTTCTAAAGTGCTTCCTGGAGGTTCAAAGAAACGGATCTCTGGTTTATTTCAAGTGTAAAGGGATCAGGGTATTAGTAAATAAAGGCATATTGTATATGAAGAATGCGTTCAAGAAACAGTTTTCAAGGTTGGGAAATTAAAGAAGGCTTTTTAACCACCTGATTGATATGAGAAATATTAATATATAGATCTATTGATAGCACCCTAGTCACAGATTCTTCGTTTGAAAGCCATAATTAAGCTTCATTCATACTTTGAATGTTGCTTGCATGTATTTCGGAATATCCAACATTACTCACACCTTTTATTGCTTCCTAAATCGATTTCATAATTAGATGCCCCTCAAAGTATTAATAACTTTTATATATCTCTAGCATGCGTGCAGAATTACATCTTAAGTGCATTCGATTTACAGTTTTTTTAATCTCAAGTAGAAGGTTATTTCATATCTCTTATCACTGAATGATAAGTAAGTAAATCAGAATATTGATGAGAATACTATTTTTTTCGATTTTGATGCTGAAATAGTTCTTTTGTCACATTAGTGCCCTATAGTCAACTATTGAGGTCATCTGTGGCTTATTTTAAATTAGAATTGCTCTTGGTTTACTACAGGGTTTTCAATAATTGCATTTATCACTGAATCTATAACTTATTTACGAAATGTGGCATTCATTCCTTTAATGTGGCATACTGTGTATAAACCACTGAAACCTAGTTGGTATATGTACTCAGTTCAACTAAGACTTTGCAGTACTGGTGGGACGTTAGTGTGACTATGGGGTTGGAGCTCGCCCTGCCTCCACTGTTTTTATCTCCTTGAATGTTATTAGATCTAAAACTGAGAGTCTGATGCACAAAACTATGCGATAATCAAATTTCAACATGACAGCAGCTCATAGATTAGATAGAAATGGCATGATGTTTGTCAGCAATGGAAGTTTGAGTAGCCATGCAAGCGATATCCCTGCAACATATGTCACCCTGTTGGGTTCCGTCATTGCTTTGGATATAAAGCTTGACACATTTAAGCTTTCTTTCCCCGTAATTGCTCCATGTGCACCCTTAATCAAGCTGCGTTCTTGATAGTTTTGGGTGGCTCTTCTGTAAAAGAAGTATTTGCGCCAGTCTGTCTCCAGGGTATTATAATTGCTGCGCTCCCTACTAGAACCTCCAAACAAGTCTCATAAGCCAGTTGCAGATGCAACTGATGGTAGTCAAGCTCCAAGTCTTCAGGCACATCCAAATGAGGCGCTTTCTTTAATTGTTCCTGAACAATAAATTGGAAACTCTGAACACAAAAGCGACTCCGCCACCAGCATCATCATGAATTGCCCCGTATGGGCAGCATTGTCCATTCCAATTGAGGTCTTCAATATTAAATAGGTTCATCATGTGTCTCTGGCGTCAACACTCTTTCATAACTATTTAAATTACTGAATGAGCATGACTTTCGTATTATCATCCAGGATTGAATGAAACAAAATTGATGTAGTTCAAAAGGTCTACAAGAGAGAAGCTGGTGGTGTAGTCCTGCTTTGTATGTCCTGAGGGTCTCTTTACTTGGGTTTTCACCTTGGGTGTTATGCCCCACCAGCTCCTGCTGCAAAATGCTGGGAGCGATGCTTTGGGCCTGAATTTCCCTTGGCATCCTTTTAAACAGGATAGGAAATAAAGCCATTATGAAATTCCATTGCTGATAGTCATCACACCATATCTGCCTAAGAACAAGCAAATCTAGCTAGTCAGAACAGTGTCCTCTCCAAGATCGACCACAGCGATGTACTTCCCATGGGTCATCTTCCAGGACCTCTAGGATATTCGTAGTAATATGTAACAGTGGAGCTAGGGTGATCTTCAATCTCATGAATTGCTGCTATAATACGTTTGAGGCGGAGATGCAGAATCACTAGGGTTTTGGCCAAATTCAGAGCCATAGAAGGCCTTGTAGTCGAATACCAGCGTAAGAAACGCTTACATAGTGGCAAAGCTTGCCATATACAATGAGACAAAAGTTTATTTTTTTAATTGCATATTCAAAGAAGAATAAGAATCTTATTTCCCAAAAATTAATTAGGCATAACATTTTCCATAAATTAACAATGAGTGGAACATTGAATTCACCACATTTTTTGTAATACTTCACTTTTCAGAGTATAGGATCTCATGGATTAAAGTCATCAAGGGTGAATTAGTTTTAGAATCCTATTCAATAAGGAGATAAAGAAGAAGAAAAAAGTGTTTGGGGAAAGTGTCAGTAAAAGGGAAAGCCAATACAGAAAAAAGCGAAATGTCCTCAATGTGTCTTGCCTACCTTTATAACTGTTTGACCATTGTGCATAGATACCACTTAATCAAGCAATGAAGTACACTGAGCATAGTGAATTATAGTAGTGAAATATGAAGGTGAGAGTTTTTGTGTGCCTGCCTTCTTTTCTAAAGTGCTTCCTGGAGGTTCAAAGAAACGGATCTCTGGTTTATTTCAAGTGTAAAGGGATCAGGGTATTAGTAAATAAAGGCATATTGTATATGAAGAATAGGTTCAAGAAACAGTTTTCAAGGTTGGGAAATTAAAGAAGGCTTTTTAACCACCTGATTGATATGAGAAATATTGATATATAGATCTATTGATAGCACCCTAGTCACAGATTCTTTGTTTGAAAGCCATAATTAAGCTTCATTCATACTTTGAATGTTGCTTGCATGTATTTTGGAATATCCAACATTACTCACACCTTTTATTGCTTCCTAAATCGATTTCATAATTAGATGCCCGTCAAAGTATTAATAACTTTTATATATCTCTAGCATGCGTGCACAATTACATCTTAAGTGCATTCGATTTACATTTTTATATCTCAAGTAGAAGGTTATTTCATATCTTTTATCACTGAATGATAAGTAAGTAAATCAGAATATTGATTAGAATACTATTTTTTTCGATTTTGATGCTGAAATAGGTCTTTTGTCACATTAGTTTCCTATAGTCAACTATTGAGGTCATCTGTGGCTTATTTTAAATTGAGAATTGCTCTTGGTTTACTACAGGGTTTTCAATAATTGCATTTATCACTGAATCTATAACTTATTTACGAAATGTGGCATTCATTCCTTTGAGGTGGCATACTGTGTATAAACCACTGAAACCTAGTGGGTATATGTACTCAGTTCAACTAAGACTTTGCAGTACTGGTGGGACGTTAGTGTGACTATGGGGTTGGAGCTCGCCCTGCCTCCACTGTTTTTATCTCCTTGAATGTTATTAGATCTAAAACTGAGAGTCTGATGCACAAAACTATGCGATAATCAAGTTTCAACATGACAGCAGCTCATAGATTAGATAGAAATGGCATGATGTTTGTCAGCAATGGAAGTTTGAGTAGCCATGCAAGCGATATCCCTGCAACATATGTCACCCTGTTGGGTTCCGTCATTGCTTTGGATATAAAGCTTAACACATTTAAGCTTTCGTTCCCCGTAATTGCTCCATGTGCACCCTTAATCAAGCTGCGTTCTTGATAGTTTTGGGTGGCTCTTCTGTAAAAGAATATTTGCTCCAGTCTGTCTCCAGGGTATTATAATTGCTGCGCTCCCTACTAGAACCTCCAAACAAGTCTCATAAGCCAGTTGCAGATGCAACTGATGGTAGTCAAGCTCCAAGTCTTCAGGCACATCCAAATGAGGCGCTTTCTTTAATTGTTCCTGAACAATAAATTGGAAACTCTGAACACAAAAGCGACTCCGCCACCAGCATCATCATGAATTGCCCCGTATGGGCAGCATTGTCCATTCCAATTGAGGTCTTCAATATTAAATAGGTTCATCATGTGTCTCTGGCGTCAACACTCTTCCATAACTATTTAAATTACTGAATGAGCATGACTTTCGTATTATCATCCAGGATTGAATGAAACAAAATTGATGTAATTCAAAAGGTCTACAAGAGAGAAGCTGGTGGTGTAGTCCTGCTTTGTATGTCCTGAGGGTCTCTTTACTTGGGTTTTCACCTTGGGTGTTATGCCCCACCAGCTCCTGCTGCAAAATGCTGGGAGCGATGCTTTGGGCCTGAATTTCCCTTGGCATCCTTTTAAACAGGATATGAAATAAAGCCATTATGAAATTCCATTGCTGATAGTCATCACACCATATCTGCCTAAGAACAAGCAAATCTAGCTAGTCAGAACAGTGTCCTCTCCAAGATCGACCACAGCGATGTACTTCCCATGGGTCATCTTCCAGGACCTCTAGGATATTCGTAGTAATATGTAACAGTGGAGCTAGGGTGATCTTCAATCTCATGAATTGCTGCTATATTAAGTTTGAGGTGGAGATGCAGAATCACTAGGGTTTTGGCCAAATTCAGAGCCATAGAAGGCCTTGTAGTCGAATACCAGCATAAGAAACGCTTACATAGTGGCAAAGCTTGCCATATACAATGAGACAAAAGTTTATTTTTTTAATTGCATATTCAAAGAAGAATAAGAATCTTATTTCCGAAAAATTAATTAAGCATAACATTTTCCATAAATTAACAATGAGCGGAACATTGAATTCACCACATTTTTTGTAATACTTCACTTTTCAGAGTATAGGATCTCATGGATTAAAGTCATCAAGGGTGAATTCGTTTTAGAATCCTGTTCAATAAGGAGATAAAGAAGAAGAAAAAAGTGTTTGGGGAAAGTGTCAGTAAAAGGGAAAGCCAATACAGAAAAAAAGCGAAATGTCCTCGATGTGTCTTGCCTACCTTATAACTGTTTGGCCATTGTGCATAGATACCACTTAATCAAGCAATGAAGTACACTGAGCATAGTGAATTATAGTAGTGAAATATGAAGGTGAGGGTTTTTGTGTGCCTGCCTTCTTTTCTAAAGTGCTTCCTGGAGGTTCAAAGAAACGGATCTCTGGTTTATTTCAAGTGTAAAGGGATCAGGGTATTAGTAAATAAAGGCATATTGTATATGAAGAATGCGTTCAAGAAACAGTTTTCAAGGTTGGGAAATTAAAGAAGGCTTTTTAACCACCTGATTGATATGAGAAATATTAATATATAGATCTATTGATAGCACCCTAGTCACAGATTCTTCGTTTGAAAGCCATAATTAAGCTTCATTCATACTTTGAATGTTGCTTGCATGTATTTCGGAATATCCAACATTACTCACACCTTTTATTGCTTCCTAAATCGATTTCATAATTAGATGCCCGTCAAAGTATTAATAACTTTTATATATCTCTAGCATGCGTGCAGAATTACATCTTAAGTGCATTCGATTTACATTTTTTTATCTCAAGTAGAAGGTTATTTCATATCTTTTATCACTGAATGATAAGTAAGTAAATCAGAATATTGATGAGAATACTATTTTTTTCGATTTTGATGCTGAAATAGGTCTTTTGTCACATTAGTGTCCTATAGTCAACTATTGAGGTCATCTGTGGCTTATTTTAAATTGAGAATTGCTCTTGGTTTACTACAGGGTTTTCAATAATTGCATTTATCACTGAATCTATAACTTATTTACGAAATGTGGCATTCATTCCTTTGAGGTGGCATACTGTGTATAAACCACTGAAACCTAGTGGGTATATGTACTCAGTTCAACTAAGACTTTGCAGTACTGGTGGGACGTTAGTGTGACTATGGGGTTGGAGCTCGCCCTCCCTCCACTGTTTTTATCTCCTTGAATGTTATTAGATATAAAACTGAGAGTCTGATGCACAAAACTATGCGATAATCAAGTTTCAACATGACAGCAGCTCATTGATTAGATAGAAATGGCATGATGTTTGTCAGCAATGGAAGTTTGTGTAGCCATGCAAGCGATATCCCTGCAACATATGTCACCCTGTTGGGTTCCGTCATTGCTTTGGATATAAAGCTTGACACATTTAAGCTTTCTTTCCCCGTAATTGCTCCATGTGCACCCTTAATCAAGCTGCGTTCTTGATAGTTTTGGGTGGCTCTTCTGTAAAAGAAGTATTTGCGCCAGTCTGTCTCCAGGGTATTATAATTGCTGCGCTCCCTACTAGAACCTCCAAACAAGTCTCATAAGCCAGTTGCAGATGCAACTGATGGTAGTCAAGCTCCAAGTCTTCAGGCACATCCAAATGAGGCGCTTTCTTTAATTGTTCCTGAACAATAAATTGGAAACTCTGAACACAAAAGCGACTCCGCCACCAGCATCATCATGAATTGCCCCGTATGGGCAGCATTGTCCATTCCAATTGAGGTCTTCAATATTAAATAGGTTCATCATGTGTCTCTGGCGTCAACACTCTTTCATAACTATTTAAATTACTGAATGAGCATGACTTTCGTATTATCATCCAGGATTGAATGAAACAAAATTGATGTAATTCAAAAGGTCTACAAGAGAGAAGCTGGTGGTGTAGTCCTGCTTTGTATGTCCTGAGGGTCTCTTTACTTGGGTTTTCACCTTGGGTGTTATGCCCCACCAGCTCCTGCTGCAAAATGCTGGGAGCGATGCTTTGGGCCTGAATTTCCCTTGGCATCCTTTTAAACAGGATAGGAAATAAAGCCATTATGAAATTCCATTGCTGATAGTCATCACACCATATCTGCCTAAGAACAAGCAAATCTAGCTAGTCAGAACAGTGTCCTCTCCAAGATCGACCACAGCGATGTACTTCCCATGGGTCATCTTCCAGGACCTCTAGGATATTCGTAGTAATATGTAACAGTGGAGCTAGGGTGATCTTCAATCTCATGAATTGCTGCTATAATACGTTTGAGGCGGAGATGCAGAATCACTAGGGTTTTGGCCAAATTCAGAGCCATAGAAGGCCTTGTAGTCGAATACCAGCGTAAGAAACGCTTACATAGTGGCAAAGCTTGCCATATACAATGAGACAAAAGTTTATTTTTTTAATTGCATATTCAAAGAAGAATAAGAATCTTATTTCCCAAAAATTAATTAAGCATAACATTTTCCATAAATTAACAATGAGTGGAACATTGAATTCACCACATTTTTTGTAATACTTCACTTTTCAGAGTATAGGATCTCATGGATTAAAGTCATCAAGGGTGAATTAGTTTTAGAATCCTATTCAATAAGGAGATAAAGAAGAAGAAAAAAGTGTTTGGGGAAAGTGTCAGTAAAAGGGAAAGCCAATACAGAAAAAAGCGAAATGTCCTCAATGTGTCTTGCCTACCTTTATAACTGTTTGACCATTGTGCATAGATACCACTTAATCAAGCAATGAAGTACACTGAGCATAGTGAATTATAGTAGTGAAATATGAAGGTGAGGGTTTTTGTGTGCCTGCCTTCTTTTCTGAAGTGCTTCCTGGAGGTTCAAAGAAACGGATCTCTGGTTTATTTCAAGTGTAAAGGGATCAGGGTATTAGTAAATAAAGGCATATTGTATATGAAGAATGCGTTCAAGAAACAGTTTTCAAGGTTGGGAAATTAAAGAAGGCTTTTTAACCACCTGATTGATATGAGAAATATTAATATATAGATCTATTGATAGCACCCTAGTCACAGATTCTTCGTTTGAAAGCCATAATTAAGCTTCATTCATACTTTGAATGTTGCTTGCATGTATTTCGGAATATCCAACATTACTCACACCTTTTATTGCTTCCTAAATCGATTTCATAATTAGATGCCCGTCAAAGTATTAATAACTTTTATATATCTCTAGCATGCGTGCAGAATTACATCTTAAGTGCATTCGATTTACAGTTTTTTTATCTCAAGTAGAAGGTTATTTCATATCTTTTATCACTGAATGATAAGTAAGTAAATCAGAATATTGATGAGAATACTATTTTTTTCGATTTTGATGCTGAAATAGGTCTTTTGTCACATTAGTGTCCTATAGTCAACTATTGAGGTCATCTGTGGCTTATTTTAAATTAGAATTGCTCTTGGTTTACTACAGGGTTTTCAATAATTGCATTTATCACTGAATCTATAACTTATTTACGAAATGTGGCATTCATTCCTTTAATGTGGCATACTGTGTGTCTAAACCACTGAAACCTAGTTGGTATATGTACTCAGTTCAACTAAGACTTTGCAGTACTGGTGGGACGTTAGTGTGACTATGGGGTTGGAGCTCGCCCTGCCTCCACTGTTTTTATCTCCTTGAATGTTATTAGATCTAAAACTGAGAGTCTGATGCACAAAACTATGCGATAATCAAGTTTCAACATGACAGCAGCTCATAGATTAGATAGAAATGGCATGATGTTTGTCAGCAATGGAAGTTTGAGTAGCCATGCAAGCGATATCCCTGCAACATATGTCACCCTGTTGGGTTTCGTCATTGCTTTGGATATAAAGCTTAACACATTTAAGCTTTCTTTCCCCATAATTGCTCCATGTGCACCCTTAATCAAGCTGGGTTCTTGATAGTTTTGGGTGGCGCTTCTGTAAAAGAAGTATTTGCTCCAGTCTGTCTCCAGGGTATTATAATTGCTGCGCTCCCTACTAGAACCTCCAAACAAGTCTCATAAGCCAGTTGCAGATGCAACTGATGGTAGTCAAGCTCCAAGTCTTCAGGCACATCCAAATGAGGCGCTTTCTTTAATTGTTCCTGAACAATAAATTGGAAACTCTGAACACAAAAGCGACTCCGCCACCAGCATCATCATGAATTGCCCCGTATGGGCAGCATTGTCCATTCCAATTGAGGTCTTCAATATTAAATAGGTTCATCATGTGTCTCTGGCGTCAACACTCTTCCAGAACTATTTAAATTACTGAATGAGCATGACTTTCGTATTATCATCCAGGATTGAATGAAACAAAATTGATGTAATTCAAAAGGTCTACAAGAGTGAAGCTGGTGGTGTAGTCCTGCTTTGTATGTCCTGAGGGTCTCTTTACTTGGGTTTTCACCTTGGGTGTTATGCCCCACCAGCTCCTGCTGCAAAATGCTGGGAGCGATGCTTTGGGCCTGAATTTCCCTTGGCATCCTTTTAAACAGGATAGGAAATAAAGCCATTATGAAATTCCATTGCTGATAGTCATCACACCATATCTGCCTAAGAACAAGCAAATCTAGCTGGTCAGAACAGTGTCCTCTCCAAGATCGACCACAGCGATGTACTTCCCATGGGTCATCTTCCAGGACCTCTAGGATATTCGTAGTAATATGTAACAGTGGAGCTAGGGTGATCTTCAATCTCATGAATTGCTGCTATAATAAGTTTGAGGTGGAGATGCAGAATCACTAGGGTTTTGGCCAAATTCAGAGCCATAGAAGGCCTTGTAGTCGAATACCAGCGTAAGAAACGCTTACATAGTGGCAAAGCTTGCCATATACAATGAGACAAAAGTTTATTTTTTTAATTGCATATTCAAAGAAGAATAAGAATCTTATTTCCCAAAAATTAATTAAGCATAACATTTTCCATAAATTAACAATGAGCGGAAAATTGAATTCACCACATTTTTTGTAATACTTCACTTTTCAGAGTATAGGATCTCATGGATTAAAGTCATCAAGGGTGAATTCGTTTTAGGATCCTGTTCAATAAG
Organism: Lissotriton vulgaris; assembly: GCF_964263255.1. Taxonomy (NCBI): domain Eukaryota; kingdom Metazoa; phylum Chordata; class Amphibia; order Caudata; family Salamandridae; genus Lissotriton; species Lissotriton vulgaris. Next base: position 1,397,547,147 of record NC_141689.1, read on the forward strand.
GAGATAAAGAAGAAGAAAAAAGTGTTTGGGGAAAGTGTCAGTAAAAGGGAAAGCCAATACAGAAAAAAAGCGAAATGTCCTCAATGTGTCTTGCCTACCTTTATAACTGTTTGGCCATTGTGCATAGATCCCACTTAATCAAGCAATGAAGTACACTGAGCATAGTGAATTATAGTAGTGAAATATGAAGGTGAGGGTTTTTGTGTGCCTGCCTTCTTTTCTAAAGTGCTTCCTGGAGGTTCAAAGAAACGGATCTCTGGTTTATTTCAAGTGTAAAGGGATCAGGGTATTAGTAAATAAAGGCATATTGTATATGAAGAATGCGTTCAAGAAACAGTTTTCAAGGTTGGGAAATTAAAGAAGGCTTTTTAACCACCTGATTGATATGAGAAATATTAATATATAGATCTATTGATAGCACCCTAGTCACAGATTCTTCGTATGAAAGCCATAATTAAGCTTCATTCATACTTTGAATGTTGCTTGCATGTATTTCGGAATATCCAACATTACTCACACCTTTTATTGCTTCCTAAATCGATTTCATAATTAGATGCCCGTCAAAGTATTAATAACTTTTATATATCTATAGCATGCGTGCAGAATTACATCTTAAGTGCATTCGATTTACATTTTTTTATCTCAAGTAGAAGGTTATTTCATATCTTTTATCACTGAATGATAAGTAAGTAAATCAGAATATTAATGAGAATACTATTTTTTTTCGATTTTGATGCTGAATTAGGTCTTTTGTCACATTAGTGTCCAATAGTCACCTATTGAGGTCATCTGTGGCTTATTTTAAATTGAGAATTGCTCTTGGTTTACTACAGGGTTTTCAATACTTGCATTTATCACTGAATCTATAACTTATTTACGAAATGTGGCATTCATTCCTTTGAGGTGGCATACTGTGTATAAACCACTGAAACCTAGTGGGTATATGTACTCAGTTCAACTAAGACTTTGCAGCACTGGTGGGACGTTAGTGTGACTATGGGGTTGGAGCTCGCCCTCCCTCCACTGTTTTTATCTCCTTGAATGTTATTAGATCTAAAACTGAGAGTCTGATGCACAAAACTATGCGATAATCAAGTTTCAACATGACAGCAGCTCATAGATTAGATAGAAATGGCATGATGTTTGTCAGCAATGGAAGTTTGAGTAGCCATGCAAGCGATATCCCTGCAACATATGTCACCCTGTTGGGTTCCGTCATTGCTTTGGATATAAAGCTTGACACATTTAAGCTTTCTTTCCCCGTAATTGCTCCATGTGCACCCTTAATCAAGCTGCGTTCTTGATAGTTTTGGGTGGCTCTTCTGTAAAAGAATATTTGCTCCAGTCTGTCTCCAGGGTATTATAATTGCTGCGCTCCCTACTAGAACCTCCAAACAAGTCTCATAAGCCAGTTGCAGATGCAACTGATGGTAGTCAAGCTCCAAGTCTTCAGGCACATCCAAATGAGGCGCTTTCTTTAATTGTTCCTGAACAATAAATTGGAAACTCTGAACACAAAAGCGACACCGCCACCAGCATCATCATGAATTGCCCCGTATGGGCAGCATTGTCCATTCCAATTGAGGTCTTCAATATTAAATAGGTTCATCATGTGTCTCTGGCGTCAACACTCTTCCATAACTATTTAAATTACTGAATGAGCATGACTTTCGTATTATCATCCAGGATTGAATGAAACAAAATTGATGTAATTCAAAAGGTCTACAAGAGAGAAGCTGGTGGTGTAGTCCTGCTTTGTATGTCCTGAGGGTCTCTTTACTTGGGTTTTCACCTTGGGTGTTATGCCCCACCAGCTCCTTCTGCAAAATGCTGGGAGCGATGCTTTGGGCCTGAATTTCCCTTGGCATCCTTTTAAACAGGATAGGAAATAAAGCCATTATGAAATTCCATTGCTGATAGTCATCACACCATATCGGCCTAAGAACAAGCAAATCTAGCTAGTCAGAACAGTGTCCTCTCCAAGATCGACCACAGCGATGTACTTCCCATGGGTCATCTTCCAGGACCTCTAGGATATTCGTAGTAATATGTAACAGTGGAGCTAGGGTGATCTTCAATCTCATGAATTGCTGCTATAATAAGTTTGAGGTGGAGATGCAGAATCACTAGGGTTTTGGCCAAATTCAGAGCCATAGAAGGCCTTGTAGTCGAATACCAGCGTAAGAAACGCTTACATAGTGGCAAAGCTTGCCATATACAATGAGACAAAAGTTTATTTTTTTAATTGCATATTCAAAGAAGGATAAGAATCTTATTTCCGAAAAATTAATTAAGCATAACATTTTCCATAAATTAACAATGAGCGGAACATTGAATTCACCACATTTTTTGTAATACTTCACTTTTCAGAGTATAGGATCTCATGGATTAAAGTCATCAAGGGTGAATTCGTTTTAGAATCCTGTTCAATAAGGAGATAAAGAAGAAGAAAAAAGTGTTTGGGGAAAGTGTCAGTAAAAGGGAAAGCCAATACGGAAAAAAGCGAAATGTCCTCAATGTGTCTTGCCTACCTTATAACTGTTTGGCCATTGTGCATAGATACCACTTAATCAAGCAATGAAGTACACTGAGCATAGTGAATTATAGTAGTGAAATATGAAGGTGAGGGTTTTTGTGTGCCTGCCTTCTTTTCTAAAGTGCTTCCTGGAGGTTCAAAGAAACGGATCTCTGGTTTATTTCAAGTGTAAAGGGATCAGGGTATTAGTAAATAAAGGCATATTGTATATGAAGAATGCGTTCAAGAAACAGTTTTCAAGGTTGGGAAATTAAAGAAGGCTTTTTAACCACCTGATTGATATGAGAAATATTAATATATAGATCTATTGATAGCACCCTAGTCACAGATTCTTCGTTTGAAAGCCATAATTAAGCTTCATTCATACTTTGAATGTTGCTTGCATGTATTTCGGAATATCCAACATTACTCACACCTTTTATTGCTTCCTAAATCGATTTCATAATTAGATGCCCGTCAAAGTATTAATAACTTTTATATATCTCTAGCATGCGTGCAGAATTACATCTCAAGTGCATTCGATTTACAGTTTTTTTTATCTCAAGTAGAAGGTTATTTCATATCTTTTATCACTGAATGATAAGTAAGTAAATCAGAATATTGATGAGAATACTATTTTTTTCGATTTTGATGCTGAAATAGGTCTTTTGTCACATTAGTGTCCTATAGTCAACTATTGAGGTCATCTGTGGCTTATTTTAAATTAGAATTGCTCTTGGTTTACTACAGGGTTTTCAATAATTGCATTTATCACTGAATCTATAACTTATTTACGAAATGTGGCATTCATTCCTTTAATGTGGCATACTGTGTATAAACCACTGAAACCTAGTTGGTATATGTACTCAGTTCAACTAAGACTTTGCAGTACTGGTGGGACGTTAGTGTGACCATGGGGTTGGAGCTCGCCCTGCCTCCACTGTTTTTATCTCCTTGAATGTTATTAGATCTAAAACTGAGAGTCTGATGCACAAAACTATGCGATAATCAAGTTTCAACATGACAGCAGCTCATAGATTAGATAGAAATGGCATGATGTTTGTCAGCAATGGAAGTTTGAGTAGCCATGCAAGCGATATCCCTGCAACATATGTCACCCTGTTGGGTTCCGTCATTGCTTTGGATATAAAGCTTAACACATTTAAGCTTTCTTTCCCCGTAATTGCTCCATGTGCACCCTTAATCAAGCTGGGTTCTTGATAGTTTTGGGTGGCTCTTCTGTAAAAGAAGTATTTGCTCCAGTCTGTGTCCAGGGTATTATAATTGCTGCGCTCCCTACTAGAACCTCCAAACAAGTCTCATAAGCCAGTTGCAGATGCAACTGATGGTAGTCAAGCTCCAAGTCTTCAGGCACATCCAAATGAGGCGCTTTCTTTAATTGTTCCTGAACAATAAATTGGAAACTCTGAACACAAAAGCGACTCCGCCACCAGCATCATCATGAATTGCCCCGTATGGGCAGCATTGTCCATTGCAATTGAGATCTTCAATATTAAATAGGTTCATCATGTGTCTCTGGCGTCAACACTCTTCCAGAACTATTTAAATTACTGAATGAGCATGACTTTCGTATTATCATCCAGGATTGAATGAAACAAAATTGATGTAATTCAAAAGGTCTACAAGAGAGAAGCTGGTGGTGTAGTCCTGCTTTGTATGTCCTGAGGGTCTCTTTACTTGGGTTTTCACCTTGGGTGTTATGCCCCACCAGCTCCTGCTGCAAAATGCTGGGAGCGATGCTTTGGGCCTGAATTTCCCTTGGCATCCTTTTAAACAGGATAGGAAATAAAGCCATTATGAAATTCCATTGCTGATAGTCATCACACCATATCTGCCTAAGAACAAGCAAATCTAGCTAGTCAGAACAGTGTCCTCTCCAAGATCGACCACAGCGATGTACTTCCCATGGGTCATCTTCCAGGACCTCTAGGATATTCGTAGTAATATGTAACAGTGGAGCTAGGGTGATCTTCAATCTCATGAATTGCTGCTATAATAAGTTTGAGGTGGAGATGCAGAATCACTAGGGTTTTGGCCAAATTCAGAGCCATAGAAGGCCTTGTAGTCGAATACCAGCGTAAGAAACGCTTACATAGTGGCAAAGCTTGCCATATACAATGAGACAAAAGTTTATTTTTTTAATTGCATATTCAAAGAAGAATAAGAATCTTATTTCCCAAAAATTAATTAAGCATAACATTTTCCATAAATTAACAATGAGCGGAACATTGAATTCACCACATTTTTTGTAATACTTCACTTTTCAGAGTATAGGATCTCATGGATTAAAGTCATCAAGGGTGAATTCGTTTTAGAATCCTGTTCAATAAGGAGATAAAGAAGAAGAAAAAAGTGTTTGGGGAAAGTGTCAGTAAAAGGGAAAGCCAATACAGAAAAAAGCGAAATGTCCTCAATGTGTCTTGCCTACCTTATAACTGTTTGGCCAATGTGCATAGATACCACTTAATCAAGCAATGAAAGTACACTGAGCATAGTGAATTATAGTAGTGAAATATGAAGGTGAGGGTTTTTGTGTGCCTGCCTTCTTTTCTAAAGTGCTTCCTGGAGGTTCAAAGAAACGGATCTCTGGTTTATTTCAAGTGTAAAGGGATCAGGGTATTAGTAAATGAAGGCATATTGTATATGAAGAATGCGTTCAAGAAACAGTTTTCAAGGTTGGGAAATTAAAGAAGGCTTTTTAACCACCTGATTGATATGAGAAATATTAATATATAGATCTATTGATAGCACCCTAGTCACAGATTCTTCGTATGAAAGCCATAATTAAGCTTCATTCATACTTTGAATGTTGCTTGCATGTATTTCGGAATATCCAACATTACTCACACCTTTTATTGCTTCCTAAATCGATTTCATAATTAGATGCCCGTCAAAGTATTAATAACTTTTATATATCTATAGCATGCGTGCAGAATTACATCTTAAGTGCATTCGATTTACATTTTTTTATCTCAAGTAGAAGGTTATTTCATATCTTTTATCACTGAATGATAAGTAAGTAAATCAGAATATTGATGAGAATACTATTTTTTTCGATTTTGATGCTGAAATAGGTCTTTTGTCACATTAGTGTCCTATAGTCAACTATTGAGGTCATCTGTGGCTTATTTTAAATTGAGAATTGCTCTTGGTTTACTACAGGGTTTTCAATACTTGCATTTATCACTGAATCTATAACTTATTTACGAAATGTGGCATTCATTCCTTTGAGGTGGCATACTGTGTATAAACCACTGAAACCTAGTGGGTATATGTACTCAGTTCAACTAAGACTTTGCAGCACTGGTGGGACGTTAGTGTGACTATGGGGTTCGAGCTCGCCCTCCCTCCAATGTTTTTATCTCCTTGAATGTTATTAGATCTAAAACTGAGAGTCTGATGCACAAAACTATGCGATAATCAAGTTTCAACATGACAGCAGCGCATAGATTAGATAGAAACGGCATGATGTTTGTCAGCAATGGAAGTTTGAGTAGCCATGCAAGCGATATCCCTGCAACATATGTCACCCTGTTGGGTTCCGTCATTGCTTTGGATATAAAGCTTAACACATTTAAGCTTTCTTTCCCCGTAATTGCTCCATGTGCACCCTTAATCAAGCTGCGTTCTTGATAGTTTTGGGTGGCTCTTCTGTAAAAGAAGTATTTGCGCCAGTCTGTCTCCAGGGTATTATAATTGCTGCGCTCCCTACTAGAACCTCCAAACAAGTCTCATAAGCCAGTTGCAGATGCAACTGATGGTAGTCAAGCTCCAAGTCTTCAGGCACATCCAAATGAGGCGCTTTCTTTAATTGTTCCTGAACAATAAATTGGAAACTCTGAACACAAAAGCGACTCCGCCACCAGCATCATCATGAATTGCCCCGTATGGGCAGCATTGTCCATTCCAATTGAGGTCTTCAATATTAAATAGGTTCATCATGTGTCTCTGGCGTCAACACTCTTCCATAACTATTTAAATTACTGAATGAGCATGACTTTCGTATTATCATCCAGGATTGAATGAAACAAAATTGATGTAATTCAAAAGGTCTACAAGAGAGAAGCTGGTGGTGTAGTCCTGCTTTGTATGTCCTGAGGGTCTCTTTACTTGGGTTTTCACCTTGGGTATTATGCCCCACCAGCTCCTGCTGCAAAATGCTGGGAGCGATGCTTTGGGCCTGAATTTCCCTTGGCATCCTTTTAAACAGGATAGGAAATAAAGCCATTATGAAATTCCATTGCTGATAGTCATCACACCATATCTGCCTAAGAACAAGCAAATCTAGCTAGTCAGAACAGTGTCCTCTCCAAGATCGACCACAGCGATGTACTTCCCATGGGTCATCTTCCAGGACCTCTAGGATATTCGTAGTAATATGTAACAGTGGAGCTAGGGTGATCTTCAATCTCATGAATTGCTGCTATAATACGTTTGAGGTGGAGATGCAGACTCACTAGGGTTTTGGCCAAATTCAGAGCCATAGAAGGCCTTGTAGTCGAATACCAGCGTAAGAAACGCTTACATAGTGGCAAAGCTTGCCATATACAATGAGACAAAAGTTTATTTTTTTAATTGCATATTCAAAGAAGAATAAGAATCTTATTTCCCAAAAATTAATTAAGCATAACATTTTCCATAAATTAACAATGAGTGGAACATTGAATTCACCACATTTTTTGTAATACTTCACTTTTCAGAGTATAGGATCTCATGGATTAAAGTCATCAAGGGTGAATTAGTTTTAGAATCCTATTCAATAAGGAGATAAAGAAGAAGAAAAAAGTTTTTGGGGAAAGTGTCAGTAAAAGGGAAAGCCAATACAGAAAAAAGCGAAATGTCCTCGATGTGTCTTGCCTACCTTTATAACTGTTTGACCATTGTGCATAGATACCACTTAATCAAGCAATGAAGTACACTGAGCATAGTGAATTATATTAGTGAAATATGAAGGTGAGGGTTTTTGTGTGCCTGCCTTCTTTTCTAAAGTGCTTCCTGGAGGTTCAAAGAAACGGATCTCTGGTTTATTTCAAGTGTAAAGGGATCAGGGTATTAGTAAATAAAGGCATATTGTATATGAAGAATAGGTTCAAGAAACAGTTTTCAAGGTTGGGAAATTAAAGAAGGCTTTTTAACCACCTGATTGATATGAGAAATATTGATATATAGATCTATTGATAGCACCCTAGTCACAGATTCTTTGTTTGAAAGCCATAATTAAGCTTCATTCATACTTTGAATGTTGCTTGCATGTATTTTGGAATATCCAACATTACTCACACCTTTTATTGCTTCCTAAATCGATTTCATAATTAGATGCCCGTCAAAGTATTAATAACTTTTATATATCTCTAGCATGCGTGCACAATTACATCTTAAGTGCATTCGATTTACATTTTTATATCTCAAGTAGAAGGTTATTTCATATCTTTTATCACTGAATGATAAGTAAGTAAATCAGAATATTGATTAGAATACTATTTTTTTCGATTTTGATGCTGAAATAGGTCTTTTGTCACATTAGTTTCCTATAGTCAACTATTGAGGTCATCTGTGGCTTATTTTAAATTGAGAATTGCTCTTGGTTTACTACAGGGTTTTCAATAATTGCATTTATCACTGAATCTATAACTTATTTACGAAATGTGGCATTCATTCCTTTGAGGTGGCATACTGTGTATAAACCACTGAAACCTAGTGGGTATATGTACTCAGTTCAACTAAGACTTTGCAGTACTGGTGGGACGTTAGTGTGACTATGGGGTTGGAGCTCGCCCTGCCTCCACTGTTTTTATCTCCTTGAATGTTATTAGATCTAAAACTGAGAGTCTGATGCACAAAACTATGCGATAATCAAGTTTCAACATGACAGCAGCTCATAGATTAGATAGAAATGGCATGATGTTTGTCAGCAATGGAAGTTTGAGTAGCCATGCAAGCGATATCCCTGCAACATATGTCACCCTGTTGGGTTCCGTCATTGCTTTGGATATAAAGCTTAACACATTTAAGCTTTCGTTCCCCGTAATTGCTCCATGTGCACCCTTAATCAAGCTGCGTTCTTGATAGTTTTGGGTGGCTCTTCTGTAAAAGAATATTTGCTCCAGTCTGTCTCCAGGGTATTATAATTGCTGCGCTCCCTACTAGAACCTCCAAACAAGTCTCATAAGCCAGTTGCAGATGCAACTGATGGTAGTCAAGCTCCAAGTCTTCAGGCACATCCAAATGAGGCGCTTTCTTTAATTGTTCCTGAACAATAAATTGGAAACTCTGAACACAAAAGCGACTCCGCCACCAGCATCATCATGAATTGCCCCGTATGGGCAGCATTGTCCATTCCAATTGAGGTCTTCAATATTAAATAGGTTCATCATGTGTCTCTGGCGTCAACACTCTTCCATAACTATTTAAATTACTGAATGAGCATGACTTTCGTATTATCATCCAGGATTGAATGAAACAAAATTGATGTAATTCAAAAGGTCTACAAGAGAGAAGCTGGTGGTGTAGTCCTGCTTTGTATGTCCTGAGGGTCTCTTTACTTGGGTTTTCACCTTGGGTGTTATGCCCCACCAGCTCCTGCTGCAAAATGCTGGGAGCGATGCTTTGGGCCTGAATTTCCCTTGGCATCCTTTTAAACAGGATATGAAATAAAGCCATTATGAAATTCCATTGCTGATAGTCATCACACCATATCTGCCTAAGAACAAGCAAATCTAGCTAGTCAGAACAGTGTCCTCTCCAAGATCGACCACAGCGATGTACTTCCCATGGGTCATCTTCCAGGACCTCTAGGATATTCGTAGTAATATGTAACAGTGGAGCTAGGGTGATCTTCAATCTCATGAATTGCTGCTATATTAAGTTTGAGGTGGAGATGCAGAATCACTAGGGTTTTGGCCAAATTCAGAGCCATAGAAGGCCTTGTAGTCGAATACCAGCATAAGAAACGCTTACATAGTGGCAAAGCTTGCCATATACAATGAGACAAAAGTTTATTTTTTTAATTGCATATTCAAAGAAGAATAAGAATCTTATTTCCGAAAAATTAATTAAGCATAACATTTTCCATAAATTAACAATGAGCGGAACATTGAATTCACCACATTTTTTGTAATACTTCACTTTTCAGAGTATAGGATCTCATGGATTAAAGTCATCAAGGGTGAATTCGTTTTAGAATCCTGTTCAATAAGGAGATAAAGAAGAAGAAAAAAGTGTTTGGGGAAAGTGTCAGTAAAAGGGAAAGCCAATACAGAAAAAAAGCGAAATGTCCTCGATGTGTCTTGCCTACCTTATAACTGTTTGGCCATTGTGCATAGATACCACTTAATCAAGCAATGAAGTACACTGAGCATAGTGAATTATAGTAGTGAAATATGAAGGTGAGGGTTTTTGTGTGCCTGCCTTCTTTTCTAAAGTGCTTCCTGGAGGTTCAAAGAAACGGATCTCTGGTTTATTTCAAGTGTAAAGGGATCAGGGTATTAGTAAATAAAGGCATATTGTATATGAAGAATGCGTTCAAGAAACAGTTTTCAAGGTTGGGAAATTAAAGAAGGCTTTTTAACCACCTGATTGATATGAGAAATATTAATATATAGATCTATTGATAGCACCCTAGTCACAGATTCTTCGTTTGAAAGCCATAATTAAGCTTCATTCATACTTTGAATGTTGCTTGCATGTATTTCGGAATATCCAACATTACTCACACCTTTTATTGCTTCCTAAATCGATTTCATAATTAGATGCCCGTCAAAGTATTAATAACTTTTATATATCTCTAGCATGCGTGCAGAATTACATCTTAAGTGCATTCGATTTACATTTTTTTATCTCAAGTAGAAGGTTATTTCATATCTTTTATCACTGAATGATAAGTAAGTAAATCAGAATATTGATGAGAATACTATTTTTTTCGATTTTGATGCTGAAATAGGTCTTTTGTCACATTAGTGTCCTATAGTCAACTATTGAGGTCATCTGTGGCTTATTTTAAATTGAGAATTGCTCTTGGTTTACTACAGGGTTTTCAATAATTGCATTTATCACTGAATCTATAACTTATTTACGAAATGTGGCATTCATTCCTTTGAGGTGGCATACTGTGTATAAACCACTGAAACCTAGTGGGTATATGTACTCAGTTCAACTAAGACTTTGCAGTACTGGTGGGACGTTAGTGTGACTATGGGGTTGGAGCTCGCCCTCCCTCCACTGTTTTTATCTCCTTGAATGTTATTAGATATAAAACTGAGAGTCTGATGCACAAAACTATGCGATAATCAAGTTTCAACATGACAGCAGCTCATTGATTAGATAGAAATGGCATGATGTTTGTCAGCAATGGAAGTTTGTGTAGCCATGCAAGCGATATCCCTGCAACATATGTCACCCTGTTGGGTTCCGTCATTGCTTTGGATATAAAGCTTGACACATTTAAGCTTTCTTTCCCCGTAATTGCTCCATGTGCACCCTTAATCAAGCTGCGTTCTTGATAGTTTTGGGTGGCTCTTCTGTAAAAGAAGTATTTGCGCCAGTCTGTCTCCAGGGTATTATAATTGCTGCGCTCCCTACTAGAACCTCCAAACAAGTCTCATAAGCCAGTTGCAGATGCAACTGATGGTAGTCAAGCTCCAAGTCTTCAGGCACATCCAAATGAGGCGCTTTCTTTAATTGTTCCTGAACAATAAATTGGAAACTCTGAACACAAAAGCGACTCCGCCACCAGCATCATCATGAATTGCCCCGTATGGGCAGCATTGTCCATTCCAATTGAGGTCTTCAATATTAAATAGGTTCATCATGTGTCTCTGGCGTCAACACTCTTTCATAACTATTTAAATTACTGAATGAGCATGACTTTCGTATTATCATCCAGGATTGAATGAAACAAAATTGATGTAATTCAAAAGGTCTACAAGAGAGAAGCTGGTGGTGTAGTCCTGCTTTGTATGTCCTGAGGGTCTCTTTACTTGGGTTTTCACCTTGGGTGTTATGCCCCACCAGCTCCTGCTGCAAAATGCTGGGAGCGATGCTTTGGGCCTGAATTTCCCTTGGCATCCTTTTAAACAGGATAGGAAATAAAGCCATTATGAAATTCCATTGCTGATAGTCATCACACCATATCTGCCTAAGAACAAGCAAATCTAGCTAGTCAGAACAGTGTCCTCTCCAAGATCGACCACAGCGATGTACTTCCCATGGGTCATCTTCCAGGACCTCTAGGATATTCGTAGTAATATGTAACAGTGGAGCTAGGGTGATCTTCAATCTCATGAATTGCTGCTATAATACGTTTGAGGCGGAGATGCAGAATCACTAGGGTTTTGGCCAAATTCAGAGCCATAGAAGGCCTTGTAGTCGAATACCAGCGTAAGAAACGCTTACATAGTGGCAAAGCTTGCCATATACAATGAGACAAAAGTTTATTTTTTTAATTGCATATTCAAAGAAGAATAAGAATCTTATTTCCCAAAAATTAATTAAGCATAACATTTTCCATAAATTAACAATGAGTGGAACATTGAATTCACCACATTTTTTGTAATACTTCACTTTTCAGAGTATAGGATCTCATGGATTAAAGTCATCAAGGGTGAATTAGTTTTAGAATCCTATTCAATAAGGAGATAAAGAAGAAGAAAAAAGTGTTTGGGGAAAGTGTCAGTAAAAGGGAAAGCCAATACAGAAAAAAGCGAAATGTCCTCAATGTGTCTTGCCTACCTTTATAACTGTTTGACCATTGTGCATAGATACCACTTAATCAAGCAATGAAGTACACTGAGCATAGTGAATTATAGTAGTGAAATATGAAGGTGAGGGTTTTTGTGTGCCTGCCTTCTTTTCTGAAGTGCTTCCTGGAGGTTCAAAGAAACGGATCTCTGGTTTATTTCAAGTGTAAAGGGATCAGGGTATTAGTAAATAAAGGCATATTGTATATGAAGAATGCGTTCAAGAAACAGTTTTCAAGGTTGGGAAATTAAAGAAGGCTTTTTAACCACCTGATTGATATGAGAAATATTAATATATAGATCTATTGATAGCACCCTAGTCACAGATTCTTCGTTTGAAAGCCATAATTAAGCTTCATTCATACTTTGAATGTTGCTTGCATGTATTTCGGAATATCCAACATTACTCACACCTTTTATTGCTTCCTAAATCGATTTCATAATTAGATGCCCGTCAAAGTATTAATAACTTTTATATATCTCTAGCATGCGTGCAGAATTACATCTTAAGTGCATTCGATTTACAGTTTTTTTATCTCAAGTAGAAGGTTATTTCATATCTTTTATCACTGAATGATAAGTAAGTAAATCAGAATATTGATGAGAATACTATTTTTTTCGATTTTGATGCTGAAATAGGTCTTTTGTCACATTAGTGTCCTATAGTCAACTATTGAGGTCATCTGTGGCTTATTTTAAATTAGAATTGCTCTTGGTTTACTACAGGGTTTTCAATAATTGCATTTATCACTGAATCTATAACTTATTTACGAAATGTGGCATTCATTCCTTTAATGTGGCATACTGTGTATAAACCACTGAAACCTAGTTGGTATATGTACTCAGTTCAACTAAGACTTTGCAGTACTGGTGGGACGTTAGTGTGACTATGGGGTTGGAGCTCGCCCTGCCTCCACTGTTTTTATCTCCTTGAATGTTATTAGATCTAAAACTGAGAGTCTGATGCACAAAACTATGCGATAATCAAGTTTCAACATGACAGCAGCTCATAGATTAGATAGAAATGGCATGATGTTTGTCAGCAATGGAAGTTTGAGTAGCCATGCAAGCGATATCCCTGCAACATATGTCACCCTGTTGGGTTTCGTCATTGCTTTGGATATAAAGCTTAACACATTTAAGCTTTCTTTCCCCATAATTGCTCCATGTGCACCCTTAATCAAGCTGGGTTCTTGATAGTTTTGGGTGGCGCTTCTGTAAAAGAAGTATTTGCTCCAGTCTGTCTCCAGGGTATTATAATTGCTGCGCTCCCTACTAGAACCTCCAAACAAGTCTCATAAGCCAGTTGCAGATGCAACTGATGGTAGTCAAGCTCCAAGTCTTCAGGCACATCCAAATGAGGCGCTTTCTTTAATTGTTCCTGAACAATAAATTGGAAACTCTGAACACAAAAGCGACTCCGCCACCAGCATCATCATGAATTGCCCCGTATGGGCAGCATTGTCCATTCCAATTGAGGTCTTCAATATTAAATAGGTTCATCATGTGTCTCTGGCGTCAACACTCTTCCAGAACTATTTAAATTACTGAATGAGCATGACTTTCGTATTATCATCCAGGATTGAATGAAACAAAATTGATGTAATTCAAAAGGTCTACAAGAGTGAAGCTGGTGGTGTAGTCCTGCTTTGTATGTCCTGAGGGTCTCTTTACTTGGGTTTTCACCTTGGGTGTTATGCCCCACCAGCTCCTGCTGCAAAATGCTGGGAGCGATGCTTTGGGCCTGAATTTCCCTTGGCATCCTTTTAAACAGGATAGGAAATAAAGCCATTATGAAATTCCATTGCTGATAGTCATCACACCATATCTGCCTAAGAACAAGCAAATCTAGCTGGTCAGAACAGTGTCCTCTCCAAGATCGACCACAGCGATGTACTTCCCATGGGTCATCTTCCAGGACCTCTAGGATATTCGTAGTAATATGTAACAGTGGAGCTAGGGTGATCTTCAATCTCATGAATTGCTGCTATAATAAGTTTGAGGTGGAGATGCAGAATCACTAGGGTTTTGGCCAAATTCAGAGCCATAGAAGGCCTTGTAGTCGAATACCAGCGTAAGAAACGCTTACATAGTGGCAAAGCTTGCCATATACAATGAGACAAAAGTTTATTTTTTTAATTGCATATTCAAAGAAGAATAAGAATCTTATTTCCCAAAAATTAATTAAGCATAACATTTTCCATAAATTAACAATGAGCGGAAAATTGAATTCACCACATTTTTTGTAATACTTCACTTTTCAGAGTATAGGATCTCATGGATTAAAGTCATCAAGGGTGAATTCGTTTTAGGATCCTGTTCAATAAGGAGATAAAGAAGAAGAAAAAAGTGTTTGGGGAAAGTGTCAGTAAAAGGGAAAGCCAATACAGAAAAAAAGCGAAATGTCCTCAATGTGTCTTGCCTACCTTTATAACTGTTTGGCCATTGTGCATAGATCCCACTTAATCAAGCAATGAAGTACACTGAGCATAGTGAATTATAGTAGTGAAATATGAAGGTGAGGGTTTTTGTGTGCCTGCCTTCTTTTCTAAAGTGCTTCCTGGAGGTTCAAAGAAACGGATCTCTGGTTTATTTCAAGTGTAAAGGGATCAGGGTATTAGTAAATAAAGGCATATTGTATATGAAGAATGCGTTCAAGAAACAGTTTTCAAGGTTGGGAAATTAAAGAAGGCTTTTTAACCACCTGATTGATATGAGAAATATTAATATATAGATCTATTGATAGCACCCTAGTCACAGATTCTTCGTATGAAAGCCATAATTAAGCTTCATTCATACTTTGAATGTTGCTTGCATGTATTTCGGAATATCCAACATTACTCACACCTTTTATTGCTTCCTAAATCGATTTCATAATTAGATGCCCGTCAAAGTATTAATAACTTTTATATATCTATAGCATGCGTGCAGAATTACATCTTAAGTGCATTCGATTTACATTTTTTTATCTCAAGTAGAAGGTTATTTCATATCTTTTATCACTGAATGATAAGTAAGTAAATCAGAATATTAATGAGAATACTATTTTTTTTCGATTTTGATGCTGAATTAGGTCTTTTGTCACATTAGTGTCCAATAGTCACCTATTGAGGTCATCTGTGGCTTATTTTAAATTGAGAATTGCTCTTGGTTTACTACAGGGTTTTCAATACTTGCATTTATCACTGAATCTATAACTTATTTACGAAATGTGGCATTCATTCCTTTGAGGTGGCATACTGTGTATAAACCACTGAAACCTAGTGGGTATATGTACTCAGTTCAACTAAGACTTTGCAGCACTGGTGGGACGTTAGTGTGACTATGGGGTTGGAGCTCGCCCTCCCTCCACTGTTTTTATCTCCTTGAATGTTATTAGATCTAAAACTGAGAGTCTGATGCACAAAACTATGCGATAATCAAGTTTCAACATGACAGCAGCTCATAGATTAGATAGAAATGGCATGATGTTTGTCAGCAATGGAAGTTTGAGTAGCCATGCAAGCGATATCCCTGCAACATATGTCACCCTGTTGGGTTCCGTCATTGCTTTGGATATAAAGCTTGACACATTTAAGCTTTCTTTCCCCGTAATTGCTCCATGTGCACCCTTAATCAAGCTGCGTTCTTGATAGTTTTGGGTGGCTCTTCTGTAAAAGAATATTTGCTCCAGTCTGTCTCCAGGGTATTATAATTGCTGCGCTCCCTACTAGAACCTCCAAACAAGTCTCATAAGCCAGTTGCAGATGCAACTGATGGTAGTCAAGCTCCAAGTCTTCAGGCACATCCAAATGAGGCGCTTTCTTTAATTGTTCCTGAACAATAAATTGGAAACTCTGAACACAAAAGCGACACCGCCACCAGCATCATCATGAATTGCCCCGTATGGGCAGCATTGTCCATTCCAATTGAGGTCTTCAATATTAAATAGGTTCATCATGTGTCTCTGGCGTCAACACTCTTCCATAACTATTTAAATTACTGAATGAGCATGACTTTCGTATTATCATCCAGGATTGAATGAAACAAAATTGATGTAATTCAAAAGGTCTACAAGAGAGAAGCTGGTGGTGTAGTCCTGCTTTGTATGTCCTGAGGGTCTCTTTACTTGGGTTTTCACCTTGGGTGTTATGCCCCACCAGCTCCTTCTGCAAAATGCTGGGAGCGATGCTTTGGGCCTGAATTTCCCTTGGCATCCTTTTAAACAGGATAGGAAATAAAGCCATTATGAAATTCCATTGCTGATAGTCATCACACCATATCGGCCTAAGAACAAGCAAATCTAGCTAGTCAGAACAGTGTCCTCTCCAAGATCGACCACAGCGATGTACTTCCCATGGGTCATCTTCCAGGACCTCTAGGATATTCGTAGTAATATGTAACAGTGGAGCTAGGGTGATCTTCAATCTCATGAATTGCTGCTATAATAAGTTTGAGGTGGAGATGCAGAATCACTAGGGTTTTGGCCAAATTCAGAGCCATAGAAGGCCTTGTAGTCGAATACCAGCGTAAGAAACGCTTACATAGTGGCAAAGCTTGCCATATACAATGAGACAAAAGTTTATTTTTTTAATTGCATATTCAAAGAAGGATAAGAATCTTATTTCCGAAAAATTAATTAAGCATAACATTTTCCATAAATTAACAATGAGCGGAACATTGAATTCACCACATTTTTTGTAATACTTCACTTTTCAGAGTATAGGATCTCATGGATTAAAGTCATCAAGGGTGAATTCGTTTTAGAATCCTGTTCAATAAGGAGATAAAGAAGAAGAAAAAAGTGTTTGGGGAAAGTGTCAGTAAAAGGGAAAGCCAATACGGAAAAAAGCGAAATGTCCTCAATGTGTCTTGCCTACCTTATAACTGTTTGGCCATTGTGCATAGATACCACTTAATCAAGCAATGAAGTACACTGAGCATAGTGAATTATAGTAGTGAAATATGAAGGTGAGGGTTTTTGTGTGCCTGCCTTCTTTTCTAAAGTGCTTCCTGGAGGTTCAAAGAAACGGATCTCTGGTTTATTTCAAGTGTAAAGGGATCAGGGTATTAGTAAATAAAGGCATATTGTATATGAAGAATGCGTTCAAGAAACAGTTTTCAAGGTTGGGAAATTAAAGAAGGCTTTTTAACCACCTGATTGATATGAGAAATATTAATATATAGATCTATTGATAGCACCCTAGTCACAGATTCTTCGTTTGAAAGCCATAATTAAGCTTCATTCATACTTTGAATGTTGCTTGCATGTATTTCGGAATATCCAACATTACTCACACCTTTTATTGCTTCCTAAATCGATTTCATAATTAGATGCCTGTCAAAGTATTAATAACTTTTATATATCTCTAGCATGCGTGCAGAATTACATCTCAAGTGCATTCGATTTACAGTTTTTTTTATCTCAAGTAGAAGGTTATTTCATATCTTTTATCACTGAATGATAAGTAAGTAAATCAGAATATTGATGAGAATACTATTTTTTTCGATTTTGATGCTGAAATAGGTCTTTTGTCACATTAGTGTCCTATAGTCAACTATTGAGGTCATCTGTGGCTTATTTTAAATTAGAATTGCTCTTGGTTTACTACAGGGTTTTCAATAATTGCATTTATCACTGAATCTATAACTTATTTACGAAATGTGGCATTCATTCCTTTAATGTGGCATACTGTGTATAAACCACTGAAACCTAGTTGGTATATGTACTCAGTTCAACTAAGACTTTGCAGTACTGGTGGGACGTTAGTGTGACCATGGGGTTGGAGCTCGCCCTGCCTCCACTGTTTTTATCTCCTTGAATGTTATTAGATCTAAAACTGAGAGTCTGATGCACAAAACTATGCGATAATCAAGTTTCAACATGACAGCAGCTCATAGATTAGATAGAAATGGCATGATGTTTGTCAGCAATGGAAGTTTGAGTAGCCATGCAAGCGATATCCCTGCAACATATGTCACCCTGTTGGGTTCCGTCATTGCTTTGGATATAAAGCTTAACACATTTAAGCTTTCTTTCCCCGTAATTGCTCCATGTGCACCCTTAATCAAGCTGGGTTCTTGATAGTTTTGGGTGGCTCTTCTGTAAAAGAAGTATTTGCTCCAGTCTGTGTCCAGGGTATTATAATTGCTGCGCTCCCTACTAGAACCTCCAAACAAGTCTCATAAGCCAGTTGCAGATGCAACTGATGGTAGTCAAGCTCCAAGTCTTCAGGCACATCCAAATGAGGCGCTTTCTTTAATTGTTCCTGAACAATAAATTGGAAACTCTGAACACAAAAGCGACTCCGCCACCAGCATCATCATGAATTGCCCCGTATGGGCAGCATTGTCCATTGCAATTGAGATCTTCAATATTAAATAGGTTCATCATGTGTCTCTGGCGTCAACACTCTTCCAGAACTATTTAAATTACTGAATGAGCATGACTTTCGTATTATCATCCAGGATTGAATGAAACAAAATTGATGTAATTCAAAAGGTCTACAAGAGAGAAGCTGGTGGTGTAGTCCTGCTTTGTATGTCCTGAGGGTCTCTTTACTTGGGTTTTCACCTTGGGTGTTATGCCCCACCAGCTCCTGCTGCAAAATGCTGGGAGCGATGCTTTGGGCCTGAATTTCCCTTGGCATCCTTTTAAACAGGATAGGAAATAAAGCCATTATGAAATTCCATTGCTGATAGTCATCACACCATATCTGCCTAAGAACAAGCAAATCTAGCTAGTCAGAACAGTGTCCTCTCCAAGATCGACCACAGCGATGTACTTCCCATGGGTCATCTTCCAGGACCTCTAGGATATTCGTAGTAATATGTAACAGTGGAGCTAGGGTGATCTTCAATCTCATGAATTGCTGCTATAATAAGTTTGAGGTGGAGATGCAGAATCACTAGGGTTTTGGCCAAATTCAGAGCCATAGAAGGCCTTGTAGTCGAATACCAGCGTAAGAAACGCTTACATAGTGGCAAAGCTTGCCATATACAATGAGACAAAAGTTTATTTTTTTAATTGCATATTCAAAGAAGAATAAGAATCTTATTTCCCAAAAATTAATTAAGCATAACATTTTCCATAAATTAACAATGAGCGGAACATTGAATTCACCACATTTTTTGTAATACTTCACTTTTCAGAGTATAGGATCTCATGGATTAAAGTCATCAAGGGTGAATTCGTTTTAGAATCCTGTTCAATAAGGAGATAAAGAAGAAGAAAAAAGTGTTTGGGGAAAGTGTCAGTAAAAGGGAAAGCCAATACAGAAAAAAGCGAAATGTCCTCAATGTGTCTTGCCTACCTTATAACTGTTTGGCCAATGTGCATAGATACCACTTAATCAAGCAATGAAAGTACACTGAGCATAGTGAATTATAGTAGTGAAATATGAAGGTGAGGGTTTTTGTGTGCCTGCCTTCTTTTCTAAAGTGCTTCCTGGAGGTTCAAAGAAACGGATCTCTGGTTTATTTCAAGTGTAAAGGGATCAGGGTATTAGTAAATGAAGGCATATTGTATATGAAGAATGCGTTCAAGAAACAGTTTTCAAGGTTGGGAAATTAAAGAAGGCTTTTTAACCACCTGATTGATATGAGAAATATTAATATATAGATCTATTGATAGCACCCTAGTCACAGATTCTTCGTATGAAAGCCATAATTAAGCTTCATTCATACTTTGAATGTTGCTTGCATGTATTTCGGAATATCCAACATTACTCACACCTTTTATTGCTTCCTAAATCGATTTCATAATTAGATGCCCGTCAAAGTATTAATAACTTTTATATATCTATAGCATGCGTGCAGAATTACATCTTAAGTGCATTCGATTTACATTTTTTTATCTCAAGTAGAAGGTTATTTCATATCTTTTATCACTGAATGATAAGTAAGTAAATCAGAATATTGATGAGAATACTATTTTTTTCGATTTTGATGCTGAAATAGGTCTTTTGTCACATTAGTGTCCTATAGTCAACTATTGAGGTCATCTGTGGCTTATTTTAAATTGAGAATTGCTCTTGGTTTACTACAGGGTTTTCAATACTTGCATTTATCACTGAATCTATAACTTATTTACGAAATGTGGCATTCATTCCTTTGAGGTGGCATACTGTGTATAAACCACTGAAACCTAGTGGGTATATGTACTCAGTTCAACTAAGACTTTGCAGCACTGGTGGGACGTTAGTGTGACTATGGGGTTCGAGCTCGCCCTCCCTCCAATGTTTTTATCTCCTTGAATGTTATTAGATCTAAAACTGAGAGTCTGATGCACAAAACTATGCGATAATCAAGTTTCAACATGACAGCAGCGCATAGATTAGATAGAAACGGCATGATGTTTGTCAGCAATGGAAGTTTGAGTAGCCATGCAAGCGATATCCCTGCAACATATGTCACCCTGTTGGGTTCCGTCATTGCTTTGGATATAAAGCTTAACACATTTAAGCTTTCTTTCCCCGTAATTGCTCCATGTGCACCCTTAATCAAGCTGCGTTCTTGATAGTTTTGGGTGGCTCTTCTGTAAAAGAAGTATTTGCGCCAGTCTGTCTCCAGGGTATTATAATTGCTGCGCTCCCTACTAGAACCTCCAAACAAGTCTCATAAGCCAGTTGCAGATGCAACTGATGGTAGTCAAGCTCCAAGTCTTCAGGCACATCCAAATGAGGCGCTTTCTTTAATTGTTCCTGAACAATAAATTGGAAACTCTGAACACAAAAGCGACTCCGCCACCAGCATCATCATGAATTGCCCCGTATGGGCAGCATTGTCCATTCCAATTGAGGTCTTCAATATTAAATAGGTTCATCATGTGTCTCTGGCGTCAACACTCTTCCATAACTATTTAAATTACTGAATGAGCATGACTTTCGTATTATCATCCAGGATTGAATGAAACAAAATTGATGTAATTCAAAAGGTCTACAAGAGAGAAGCTGGTGGTGTAGTCCTGCTTTGTATGTCCTGAGGGTCTCTTTACTTGGGTTTTCACCTTGGGTATTATGCCCCACCAGCTCCTGCTGCAAAATGCTGGGAGCGATGCTTTGGGCCTGAATTTCCCTTGGCATCCTTTTAAACAGGATAGGAAATAAAGCCATTATGAAATTCCATTGCTGATAGTCATCACACCATATCTGCCTAAGAACATGCAAATCTAGCTAGTCAGAACAGTGTCCTCTCCAAGATCGACCACAGCGATGTACTTCCCATGGGTCATCTTCCAGGACCTCTAGGATATTCGTAGTAATATGTAACAGTGGAGCTAGGGTGATCTTCAATCTCATGAATTGCTGCTATAATACGTTTGAGGTGGAGATGCAGAATCACTAGGGTTTTGGCCAAATTCAGAGCCATAGAAGGCCTTGTAGTCGAATACCAGCGTAAGAAACGCTTACATAGTGGCAAAGCTTGCCATATACAATGAGACAAAAGTTTATTTTTTTAATTGCATATTCAAAGAAGAATAAGAATCTTATTTCCCAAAAATTAATTAAGCATAACATTTTCCATAAATTAACAATGAGTGGAACATTGAATTCACCACATTTTTTGTAATACTTCACTTTTCAGAGTATAGGATCTCATGGATTAAAGTCATCAAGGGTGAATTAGTTTTAGAATCCTATTCAATAAGGAGATAAAGAAGAAGAAAAAAGTGTTTGGGGAAAGTGTCAGTAAAAGGGAAAGCCAATACAGAAAAAAGCGAAATGTCCTCAATGTGTCTTGCCTACCTTTATAACTGTTTGAACATTGTGCATAGATACCACTTAATCAAGCAATGAAGTACACTGAGCATAGTGAATTATAGTAGTGAAATATGAAGGTGAGGGTTTTTGTGTGCCTGCCTTCTTTTCTAAAGTGCTTCCTGGAGGTTCAAAGAAACGGATCTCTGGTTTATTTCAAGTGTAAAGGGATCAGGGTATTAGTAAATAAAGGCATATTGTATATGAAGAATGCGTTCAAGAAACAGTTTTCAAGGTTGGGAAATTAAAGAAGGCTTTTTAACCACCTGATTGATATGAGAAATATTAATATATAGATCTATTGATAGCACCCTAGTCACAGATTCTTCGTATGAAAGCCATAATTAAGCTTCATTCATACTTTGAATGTTGCTTGCATGTATTTCGGAATATCCAACATTACTCACACCTTTTATTGCTTCCTAAATCGATTTCATAATTAGATGCCCGTCAAAGTATTAATAACTTTTATATATCTCTAGCATGCGTGCAGAATTACATCTTAAGTGCATTCGATTTACATTTTTTTATCTCAAGTAGAAGGTTATTTCATATCTTTTATCACTGAATGATAAGTAAGTAAATCAGAATATTGATGAGAATACTATTTTTTTCGATTTTGATGCTGAAATAGGTCTTTTGTCACATTAGTGTCCTATAGTCAACTATTGAGGTCATCTGTGGCTTATTTTAAATTGAGAATTGCTCTTGGTTTACTACAGGGTTTTCAATAATTGCATTTATCACTGAATCTATAACTTATTTACGAAATGTGGCATTCATTCCTTTGAGGTGGCATACTGTGTATAAACCACTGAAACCTAGTGGGTATATGTACTCAGTTCAACTAAGACTTTGCAGTACTGGTGGGACGTTAGTGTGACTATGGGGTTGGAGCTCGCCTTGCCTCCACTGTTTTTATCTCCTTGAATGTTATTAGATCTAAAACTGAGAGTCTGATGCACAAAACTATGCGATAATCAAGTTTCAACATGACAGCAGCTCATAGATTAGATAGAAATGGCATGATGTTTGTCAGCAATGGAAGTTTGAGTAGCCGTGCAAGCGATATCCCTGCAACATATGTCACCCTGTTGGGTTCCGTCATTGCTTTGGATATAAAGCTTAACACATTTAAGCTTTCTTTCCCCGTAATTGCTCCATGTGCACCCTTAATCAAGCTGCGTTCTTGATAGTTTTGGGTGGCTCTTCTGTAAAAGAATATTTGCTCCAGTCTGTCTCCAGGGTATTATAATTGCTGCGCTCCCTACTAGAACCTCCAAACAAGTCTCATAAGCCAGTTGCAGATGCAACTGATGGTAGTCAAGCTCCAAGTCTTCAGGCACATCCAAATGAGGCGCTTTCTTTAATTGTTCCTGAACAATAAATTGGAAACTCTGAACACAAAAGCGACTCCGCCACCAGCATCATCATGAATTGCCCCGTATGGGCAGCATTGTCCATTCCAATTGAGGTCTTCAATATTAAATAGGTTCATCATGTGTCTCTGGCGTCAACACTCTTCCATAACTATTTAAATTACTGAATGAGCATGACTTTCGTATTATCATCCAGGATTGAATGAAACAAAATTGATGTAATTCAAAAGGTCTACAAGAGAGAAGCTGGTGGTGTAGTCCTGCTTTGTATGTCCTAAGGGTCTCTTTACTTGGGTTTTCACCTTGGG
Organism: Lissotriton vulgaris; assembly: GCF_964263255.1. Classification (NCBI taxonomy): domain Eukaryota; kingdom Metazoa; phylum Chordata; class Amphibia; order Caudata; family Salamandridae; genus Lissotriton; species Lissotriton vulgaris. The sequence continues at coordinate 1,397,570,841 of NC_141689.1, forward strand.
TGTTATGCCCCACCAGCTCCTGCTGCAAAATGCTGGGAGCGATGCTTTGGGCCTGAATTTCCCTTGGCATCCTTTTAAACAGGATAGGAAATAAAGCCATTATGAAATTCCATTGCTGATAGTCATCACACCATATCTGCCTAAGAACAAGCAAATCTAGCTAGTCAGAACAGTGTCCTCTCCAAGATCGACCACAGCGATGTACTTCCCATGGGTCATCTTCCAGGACCTCTAGGATATTCGTAGTAATATGTAACAGTGGAGCTAGGGTGATCTTCAATCTCATGAATTGCTGCTATAATACGTTTGAGGTGGAGATGCAGACTCACTAGGGTTTTGGCCAAATTCAGAGCCATAGAAGGCCTTGTAGTCGAATACCAGCGTAAGAAACGCTTACATAGTGGCAAAGCTTGCCATATACAATGAGACAAAAGTTTATTTTTTTAATTGCATATTCAAAGAAGAATAAGAATCTTATTTCCCAAAAATTAATTAAGCATAACATTTTCCATAAATTAACAATGAGTGGAACATTGAATTCACCACATTTTTTGTAATACTTCACTTTTCAGAGTATAGGATCTCATGGATTAAAGTCATCAAGGGTGAATTAGTTTTAGAATCCTATTCAATAAGGAGATAAAGAAGAAGAAAAAAGTTTTTGGGGAAAGTGTCAGTAAAAGGGAAAGCCAATACAGAAAAAAGCGAAATGTCCTCGATGTGTCTTGCCTACCTTTATAACTGTTTGACCATTGTGCATAGATACCACTTAATCAAGCAATGAAGTACACTGAGCATAGTGAATTATATTAGTGAAATATGAAGGTGAGGGTTTTTGTGTGCCTGCCTTCTTTTCTAAAGTGCTTCCTGGAGGTTCAAAGAAACGGATCTCTGGTTTATTTCAAGTGTAAAGGGATCAGGGTATTAGTAAATAAAGGCATATTGTATATGAAGAATGCGTTCAAGAAACAGTTTTCAAGGTTGGGAAATTAAAGAAGGCTTTTTAACCACCTGATTGATATGAGAAATATTAATATATAGATCTATTGATAGCACCCTAGTCACAGATTCTTCGTTTGAAAGCCATAATTAAGCTTCATTCATACTTTGAATGTTGCTTGCATGTATTTCGGAATATCCAACATTACTCACACCTTTTATTGCTTCCTAAATCGATTTCATAATTAGATGCCCGTCAAAGTATTAATAACTTTTATATATCTCTAGCATGCGTGCAGAATTACATCTTAAGTGCATTCGATTTACATTTTTTTATCTCAAGTAGAAGGTTATTTCATATCTTTTATCACTGAATGATAAGTAAGTAAATCAGAATATTGATGAGAATACTATTTTTTTCGATTTTGATGCTGAAATAGGTCTTTTGTCACATTAGTGTCCTATAGTCAACTTTTGAGGTCATCTGTGGCTTATTTTAAATTGAGAATTGCTCTTGGTTTACTACAGGGTTTTCAATAATTGCATTTATCACTGAATCTATAACCTATTTACGAAATGTGGTATTCATTCCTTTAATGTGGCATACTGTGTATAAACCACTGAAACCTAGTTGGTATATGTACTCAGTTCAACTAAGACTTTGCAGTACTGGTGGGACGTTAGTGTGACTATGGGGTTGGAGCTCGCCCTGCCTCCACTGTTTTTATCTCCTTGAATGTTATTAGATCTAAAACTGAGAGTCTGATGCACAAAACTATGCGATAATCAAGTTTCAACATGACAGCAGCTCATAGATTAGATAGAAATGGCATGATGTTTGTCAGCAATGGAAGTTTGAGTAGCCATGCAAGCGATATCCCTGCAACATATGTCACCCTGTTGGGTTCCGTCATTGCTTTGGATATAAAGCTTAACACATTTAAGCTTTCTTTCCCCGTAATTGCTCCATGTGCACCCTTAATGAAGCTGCGTTCTTGATAGTTTTGGGTGGCTCTTCTGTAAAAGAAGTATTTGCTCCAGTCTGTCTCCAGGGTATTATAATTGCTGCGCTCCCTTCTAGAACCTCCAAACAAGTCTCATAAGCCAGTTGCAGATGCAACTGATGGTAGTCAAGCTCCAAGTTTTCAGGCACATCCAAATGAGGAGCTTTCTTTAATTGTTCCTGAACAATAAATTTGAAACTCTGAACACAAAAGCGACTCCGCCACCAGCATCATCATGAATTGCCCCGTATGGGCAGCATTGTCCATTCCAATTGAGGTCTTCAATATTAAATAGGTTCATCATGTGTCTCTGGCGTCAACACTCTTCCATAACTATTTAAATTACTGAATGAGCATGACTTTCGTATTTTCATCCAGGTTTGAATGAAACAAAATTGATGTAATTCAAAAGGTCTACAAGAGAGAAGCTGGTGGTGTAGTCCTGCTTTGTATGTCCTGAGGGTCTCTTTACTTGGGTTTTCACCTTGGGTGTTATGCCCCACCAGCTCCTGCTGCAAAATGCTGGGAGCGATGCTTTGGGCCTGAATTTCCCTTGGCATCCTTTTAAACAGGAAATGAAATAAAGCCATTATGAAATTCCATTGCTGATAGTCATCACACCATATCTGCCTAAGAACAAGCAAATCTAGCTAGTCAGAACAGTGTCCTCTCCAAGATCGACCACAGCGATGTACTTCCCATGGGTCATCTTCCAGGACCTCTAGGATATTCGTAGTAATATGTAACAGTGGAGCTAGGGTGATCTTCAATCTCATGAATTGCTGCTATAATAAGTTTGAGTTGGAGATGCAGAATCACTAGGGTTTTGGCCAAATTCAGAGCCATAGAAGGCCTTGTAGTCGAATACCAGCGTAAGAAACGCTTACATAGTGGCAAAGCTTGCGATATATAATGAGACGAAAGTTAATTTTTTTAATTGCATATTCAAAGAAGAATAAGAATCTTATTTCCCAAAAATGAATTAAGCATAACATTTTCCATAAATTAACAATGAGCGGAACATTGAATTCACCACATTTTTTGTAATAATTCACTTTTCAGAGTATAGGATCTCATGGATTAAAGTCATCAAGGGTGAATTAGTTTTAGAATCCTATTCAATAAGGAGATAAAGAAGAAAAAAGTGTTTGGGGAAAGTGTCAGTAAAAGGGAAAGCCAATACAGAAAAAAGCGAAATGTCCTCAATGTGTCTTGCCTACCTTTATAACTGTTTGGCCATTGTGCATAGATACCACTTAATCAAGCAATGAAGTACACTGAGCATAGTGAATTATAGTAGTGAAATATGAAGGTGAGGGTTTTTGTGTGCCTGCCTTCTTTTCTAAAGTGCTTCCTGGAGGTTCAAAGAAACGGATCTCTGGTTTATTTCAAGTGTAAAGGGATCAGGGTATTAGTAAATAAAGGCATATTGTATATGAAGAATGCGTTCAAGAAACAGTTTTCAAGGTTGGGAAATTAAAGAAGGCTTTCTAACCACCTGATTGATATGAGAAATATTAATATATAGATCTATTGATAGCACCCTAGTCACAGATTCTTCGTTTGAAAGCCATAATTAAGCTTCATTCATACTTTGAATGTTGCTTGCATGTATTTCGGAATATCCAACATTACTCACACCTTTTATTGCTTCCTAAATCGATTTCATAATTAGATGCCCGTCAAAGTATAAATAACTTTTATATATCTCTAGCATGCGTGCAGAATTACATTTTAAGTGCATTCGATTTACATTTTTTTATCTCAAGTAGAAGGTTATTTCATATCTTTTATCACTGAATGATAAGTAAGTAAATCAGAATATTGATGAGAATACTATTTTTTTCGATTTTGATGCTGAATTAGGTCTTTTGTCACATTAGTGTCCTATAGTCAACTATTGAGGTCATCTGTGGCTTATTTTAAATTAAGAATTGCTCTTGGTTTACTACAGGGTTTTCAATAATTGCATTTATCACTGAATCTATAACTTATTTACAAAATGTGGCATTCATTCCTTTGAGGTGGCACACTGTGTATAAACCACTGAAACCTAGTGGGTATATGTACTCAGTTCAACTAAGACTTTGCAGTACTGGTGGGACGTTAGTGTTTGACTATGGGTTTGGAGCTCGCCCTGCCTCCACTGTTTTTATCTCCTTGAATGTTATTAGATCTAAAACTGAGAGTCTGATGCACAAAACTATGCGATAATCAAGTTTCAACACAACAGCAGCTCATAGATTAGATAGAAATGGCATGATGTTTGTCAGCAATAGAAGTTTGAGTAGCCATGCAAGAGATATCCCTGCAACATATGTCACCCTGTTGGGTTCCGTCATTGCTTTGGATATAAAGCTTAACACATTTAAGCTTTCTTTCCCCGTAATTTCTCCATGTGCACCCTTAATCAAGCTGCGTTCTTGATAGTTTCGGGTGGCTCTTCTGTAAAAGAAGTATTTGCTCCAGTCTGTCTCCAGGGTATCATAATTGCTGCGCTCCCTACTAGAACCTCCAAACAAGTCTCATAAGCCAGTTGCAGATGCAACTGATGGTAGTCAAGCTCCAAGTCTTCAGGCACATCCAAATGAGGCGCTTTCTTTAATTGTTCCTGAACAATACATTGGAAACTCTGAACACAAAAGCGACTCCGCCACCAGCATCATCATGAATTGCCCCGTATGGGCAGCAATGTCCATTCCAATTAAGGGTTTCAATATTAAATAGGTTCATCATGTGTCTCTGGCGTCAACACTCTTCCATAACTATTTAAATTACTGAATGAGCATGACTTTCGTATTATCATCCAGGATTGAATGAAACAAAATTGATGTAATTTAAAAGGTCTACAAGAGAGAAGCTGGTGGTGTAGTCCTGCTTTGTATGTCCTGAGGGTCTCTTTACTTGGGTTTTCACCTTGGGTGTTATGCCCCACCAGCTCCTGCTGCAAAATGCTGGGAGCGATGCTTTGGGCCTGAATTTCCCTTGGCATCCTTTTAAACAGGATATGAAATAAAGCCATTATGAAATTCCATTGCTGATAGTCATCACACCATATCTGCCTAAGAACAAGCAAATCTAGCTAGTCAGAACAGTGTCCTCTCCAAGATCGACCACAGCGATGTACTTCCCATGGGTCATCTTCCAGGACCTCTAGGATATTTGTAGTAATATGTAACAGTGGAGCTAGGGTGATCTTCAATCTCATGAATTGCTGCTATAATAAGTTTGAGGTGGTGATGCAGAATCACTAGGGTTTTGGCCAAATTCAGAGCCATAGAAGGCCTTGTAGTCCAATACCAGCGTAAGAAACGCTTACATAGTGGCAAAGCTTGCCATATACAATGAGACAAAAGTTTATTTTTTAATTGCATATTCAAAAAAGAATAAGAATCTTATTTCCCAAAAATTAATTAAGCATAACATTTTCCATAAATTAACAATGAGCGGAACATTGAATTCACCACATTTTTTGTAATACTTCACTTTTCAGAGAATAGGATCTCATGGATTAAAGTCATCAAGGGTGAATTCGTTTTAGAATCCTATTCAATAAGGAGATAAAGAAGAAGAAAAAAGTGTTTGGGGAAAGTGTCAGTAAAAGGGAAAGCCAATACAGAAAAAAGCGAAATGTCCTCAATGTGTCTTGCCTACCTTTATAACTGTTTGGCCATTGTGCATAGATACCACTTAATCAAGCAATGAAGTACACTGAGCATAGTGAATTATAGTAGTGAAATATGAAGGTGAGGGTTTTTGTGTGCCTGCCTTCTTTTCTAAAGTGCTTCCTGGAGGTTCAAAGAAACGTATCTCTAGTTTATTTCAAGTGTAAAGGGATCAGGGTATTAGTAAATAAAGGCATATTTTATATGAAGAATGCGTTCAATAAACAGTTTTCAAGGTTGGGAAATTAAAGAAGGCTTTTTAACCACCTGATTGATATGAGAAATATTAATATATAGATCTATTGATAGCACCCTAGTCACAGATTCTTCGTTTGAAAGCCATAATTAAGCTTCATTCATACTTTGAATGTTGCTTGCATGTATTTCGGAATATCCAACATTACTCACACCTTTTATTGCTTCCTAAATCGATTTCATAATTAGATGCCCGTCAAAGTATTAATAACTTTTATATATCTCTAGCATGCGTGCAGAATTACATTTTAAGTGCATTCGATTTACATTTTTTTATCTCAAGTAGAAGGTTATTTCATATCTTTTATCACTGAATGATAAGTAAGTAAATCAGAATATTGATGAGAATACTATTTTTTTCGATTTTGATGCTGAATTAGGTCTTTTGTCACATTAGTGTCCTATAGTCAACTATTGAGGTCATCTGTGGCTTATTTTAAATTGAGAATTGCTCTTGGTTTACTACAGGGTTTTCAATAATTGCATTTATCACTGAATCTATAACTTATTTACAAAATGTGGCATTCATTCCTTTGAGGTGGCATACTGTGTATAAACCACTGAAACCTAGTTGGTATATGTACTCAGTTCAACTAAGACTTTGCAGTACTGGTGGGACGTTAGTATGACTATGGGGTTGGAGCTCGCCCTGCCTCCACTGTTTTTATCTCCTTGAATGTTATTAGATCTAAAACTGAGAGTCTGATGCACAAAACTATGCGATAATCAAGTTTCAACATGACAGCAGCTCATAAATTAGATAGAAATGGCATGATGTTTGTCAGCAATGGAAGTTTGAGTAGCCATGCAAGCGATATCCCTGCAACATATGTCACCCTGTTGGGTTCCGTCATTGCTTTGGATATAAAGCTTAACACATTTAAGCTTTCTTTCCCCGTAATTGCTCCATGTGCACCCTTAATCAAGCTGCGTTCTTGATAGTTTTGGTTGGCTCTTCTGTAAAAGAAGTATTTGCTCCAGTCTGTCTCCAGGGTATTATAATTGCTGCGCTCCCTTCTAGAACCTCCAAACAAGTCTCATAAGCCAGTTGCAGATGCAACTGATGGTAGTCAAGCTCCAAGTTTTCAGGCACATCCAAATGAGGCGCTTTCTTTAATTTTTCCTGAACAATAAATTGGAAACTCTGAACACAAAAGCGACTCCGCCACCAGCATCATCATGAATTGCCCCGTATGGGCAGCATTGTCCATTCCAATTGAGGTCTTCAATATTAAATAGGTTCATCATGTGTCTCTGGCGTCAACACTCTTCCATAACTATTTAAATTACTGAATGAGCATGACTTTCGTATTATCATCCAGGATTGAATGAAACAAAATTGATGTCATTTAAAAGGTCTACAAGAGAGAAGCTGGTGGTGTAGTCCTGCTTTGTATGTCCTGAGGGTCTCTTTACTTGGGTTTTCACCTTGGGTGTTATGCCCCACCAGCTCCTGCTGCAAAATGCTGGGAGCGATGCTTTGGGCCTGAATTTCCCTTGGCATCCTTTTAAACAGGAAATGAAATAAAGCCATTATGAAATTCCATTGCTGATAGTCATCACACCATATCTGCCTAAGAACAAGCAAATCTAGCTAGTCAGAACAGTGTCCTCTCCAAGATCGACCACAGCGATGTACTTCCCATGGGTCATCTTCCAGGACCTCTAGGATATTCGTAGTAATATGTAACAGTGGAGCTAGGGTGATCTTCAATCTCATGAATTGCTGCTATAATAAGTTTGAGTTGGAGATGCAGAATCACTAGGGTTTTGGCCAAATTCAGAGCCATAGAAGGCCTTGTAGTCGAATACCAGCGTAAGAAACGCTTACATAGTGGCAAAGCTTGCGATATATAATGAGACGAAAGTTAATTTTTTTAATTGCATATTCAAAGAAGAATAAGAATCTTATTTCCCAAAAATGAATTAAGCATAACATTTTCCATAAATTAACAATGAGCGGAACATTGAATTCACCACATTTTTTGTAATAATTCACTTTTCAGAGTATAGGATCTCATGGATTAAAGTCATCAAGGGTGAATTAGTTTTAGAATCCTATTCAATAAGGAGATAAAGAAGAAAAAAGTGTTTGGGGAAAGTGTCAGTAAAAGGGAAAGCCAATACAGAAAAAAGCGAAATGTCCTCAATGTGTCTTGCCTACCTTTATAACTGTTTGGCCATTGTGCATAGATACCACTTAATCAAGCAATGAAGTACACTGAGCATAGTGAATTATAGTAGTGAAATATGAAGGTGAGGGTTTTTGTGTGCCTGCCTTCTTTTCTAAAGTGCTTCCTGGAGGTTCAAAGAAACGGATCTCTGGTTTATTTCAAGTGTAAAGGGATCAGGGTATTAGTAAATAAAGGCATATTGTATATGAAGAATGCGTTCAAGAAACAGTTTTCAAGGTTGGGAAATTAAAGAAGGCTTTCTAACCACCTGATTGATATGAGAAATATTAATATATAGATCTATTGATAGCACCCTAGTCACAGATTCTTCGTTTGAAAGCCATAATTAAGCTTCATTCATACTTTGAATGTTGCTTGCATGTATTTCGGAATATCCAACATTACTCACACCTTTTATTGCTTCCTAAATCGATTTCATAATTAGATGCCCGTCAAAGTATAAATAACTTTTATATATCTCTAGCATGCGTGCAGAATTACATTTTAAGTGCATTCGATTTACATTTTTTTATCTCAAGTAGAAGGTTATTTCATATCTTTTATCACTGAATGATAAGTAAGTAAATCAGAATATTGATGAGAATACTATTTTTTTCGATTTTGATGCTGAATTAGGTCTTTTGTCACATTAGTGTCCTATAGTCAACTATTGAGGTCATCTGTGGCTTATTTTAAATTAAGAATTGCTCTTGGTTTACTACAGGGTTTTCAATAATTGCATTTATCACTGAATCTATAACTTATTTACAAAATGTGGCATTCATTCCTTTGAGGTGGCACACTGTGTATAAACCACTGAAACCTAGTGGGTATATGTACTCAGTTCAACTAAGACTTTGCAGTACTGGTGGGACGTTAGTGTTTGACTATGGGTTTGGAGCTCGCCCTGCCTCCACTGTTTTTATCTCCTTGAATGTTATTAGATCTAAAACTGAGAGTCTGATGCACAAAACTATGCGATAATCAAGTTTCAACACAACAGCAGCTCATAGATTAGATAGAAATGGCATGATGTTTGTCAGCAATAGAAGTTTGAGTAGCCATGCAAGAGATATCCCGGCAACATATGTCACCCTGTTGGGTTCCGTCATTGCTTTGGATATAAAGCTTAACACATTTAAGCTTTCTTTCCCCGTAATTTCTCCATGTGCACCCTTAATCAAGCTGCGTTCTTGATAGTTTCGGGTGGCTCTTCTGTAAAAGAAGTATTTGCTCCAGTCTGTCTCCAGGGTATCATAATTGCTGCGCTCCCTACTAGAACCTCCAAACAAGTCTCATAAGCCAGTTGCAGATGCAACTGATGGTAGTCAAGCTCCAAGTCTTCAGGCACATCCAAATGAGGCGCTTTCTTTAATTGTTCCTGAACAATACATTGGAAACTCTGAACACAAAAGCGACTCCGCCACCAGCATCATCATGAATTGCCCCGTATGGGCAGCAATGTCCATTCCAATTAAGGGTTTCAATATTAAATAGGTTCATCATGTGTCTCTGGCGTCAACACTCTTCCATAACTATTTAAATTACTGAATGAGCATGACTTTCGTATTATCATCCAGGATTGAATGAAACAAAATTGATGTAATTTAAAAGGTCTACAAGAGAGAAGCTGGTGGTGTAGTCCTGCTTTGTATGTCCTGAGGGTCTCTTTACTTGGGTTTTCACCTTGGGTGTTATGCCCCACCAGCTCCTGCTGCAAAATGCTGGGAGCGATGCTTTGGGCCTGAATTTCCCTTGGCATCCTTTTAAACAGGATATGAAATAAAGCCATTATGAAATTCCATTGCTGATAGTCATCACACCATATCTGCCTAAGAACAAGCAAATCTAGCTAGTCAGAACAGTGTCCTCTCCAAGATCGACCACAGCGATGTACTTCCCATGGGTCATCTTCCAGGACCTCTAGGATATTCGTAGTAATATGTAACAGTGGAGCTAGGGTGATCTTCAATCTCATGAATTGCTGCTATAATAAGTTTGAGGTGGTGATGCAGAATCACTAGGGTTTTGGCCAAATTCAGAGCCATAGAAGGCCCTGTAGTCCAATACCAGCGTAAGAAACGCTTACATAGTGGCAAAGCTTGCCATATACAATGAGACAAAAGTTTATTTTTTAATTGCATATTCAAAAAAGAATAAGAATCTTATTTCCCAAAAATTAATTAAGCATAACATTTTCCATAAATTAACAATGAGCGGAACATTGAATTCACCACATTTTTTGTAATACTTCACTTTTCAGAGAATAGGATCTCATGGATTAAAGTCATCAAGGGTGAATTCGTTTTAGAATCCTATTCAATAAGGAGATAAAGAAGAAGAAAAAAGTGTTTGGGGAAAGTGTCAGTAAAAGGGAAAGCCAATACAGAAAAAAGCGAAATGTCCTCAATGTGTCTTGCCTACCTTTATAACTGTTTGGCCATTGTGCATAGATACCACTTAATCAAGCAATGAAGTACACTGAGCATAGTGAATTATAGTAGTGAAATATGAAGGTGAGGGTTTTTGTGTGCCTGCCTTCTTTTCTAAAGTGCTTCCTGGAGGTTCAAAGAAACGTATCTCTAGTTTATTTCAAGTGTAAAGGGATCAGGGTATTAGTAAATAAAGGCATATTTTATATGAAGAATGCGTTCAATAAACAGTTTTCAAGGTTGGGAAATTAAAGAAGGCTTTTTAACCACCTGATTGATATGAGAAATATTAATATATAGATCTATTGATAGCACCCTAGTCACAGATTCTTCGTTTGAAAGCCATAATTAAGCTTCATTCATACTTTGAATGTTGCTTGCATGTATTTCGGAATATCCAACATTACTCACACCTTTTATTGCTTCCTAAATCGATTTCATAATTAGATGCCCGTCAAAGTATTAATAACTTTTATATATCTCTAGCATGCGTGCAGAATTACATTTTAAGTGCATTCGATTTACATTTTTTTATCTCAAGTAGAAGGTTATTTCATATCTTTTATCACTGAATGATAAGTAAGTAAATCAGAATATTGATGAGAATACTATTTTTTTCGATTTTGATGCTGAATTAGGTCTTTTGTCACATTAGTGTCCTATAGTCAACTATTGAGGTCATCTGTGGCTTATTTTAAATTGAGAATTGCTCTTGGTTTACTACAGGGTTTTCAATAATTGCATTTATCACTGAATCTATAACTTATTTACAAAATGTGGCATTCATTCCTTTGAGGTGGCATACTGTGTATAAACCACTGAAACCTAGTTGGTATATGTACTCAGTTCAACTAAGACTTTGCAGTACTGGTGGGACGTTAGTATGACTATGGGGTTGGAGCTCGCCCTGCCTCCACTGTTTTTATCTCCTTGAATGTTATTAGATCTAAAACTGAGAGTCTGATGCACAAAACTATGCGATAATCAAGTTTCAACATGACAGCAGCTCATAAATTAGATAGAAATGGCATGATGTTTGTCAGCAATGGAAGTTTGAGTAGCCATGCAAGCGATATCCCTGCAACATATGTCACCCTGTTGGGTTCCGTCATTGCTTTGGATATAAAGCTTAACACATTTAAGCTTTCTTTCCCCGTAATTGCTCCATGTGCACCCTTAATCAAGCTGCGTTCTTGATAGTTTTGGGTGGCTCTTCTGTAAAAGAAGTATTTGCTCCAGTCTGTCTCCAGGGTATTATAATTGCTGCGCTCCCTTCTAGAACCTCCAAACAAGTCTCATAAGCCAGTTGCAGATGCAACTGATGGTAGTCAAGCTCCAAGTTTTCAGGCACATCCAAATGAGGCGCTTTCTTTAATTTTTCCTGAACAATAAATTGGAAACTCTGAACACAAAAGCGACTCCGCCACCAGCATCATCATGAATTGCCCCGTATGGGCAGCATTGTCCATTCCAATTGAGGTCTTCAATATTAAATAGGTTCATCATGTGTCTCTGGCGTCAACACTCTTCCATAACTATTTAAATTACTGAATGAGCATGACTTTCGTATTATCATCCAGGTTTGAATGAAACAAAATTGATGTAATTCAAAAGGTCTACAAGAGAGAAGCTGGTGGTGTAGTCCTGCTTTGTATGTCCTGAGGGTCTCTTTACTTGGGTTTTCACCTTGGGTGTTATGCCCCACCAGCTCCTGCTGCAAAATGCTGGGAGCGATGCTTTGGGCCTGAATTTCCCTTGGCATCCTTTTAAACAGGAAATGAAATAAAGCCATTATGAAATTCCATTGCTGATAGTCATCACACCATATCTGCCTAAGAACAAGCAAATCTAGCTAGTCAGAACAGTGTCCTCTCCAAGATCGACCACAGCGATGTACTTCCCATGGGTCATCTTCCAGGACCTCTAGGATATTCGTAGTAATATGTAACAGTGGAGCTAGGGTGATCTTCAATCTCATGAATTGCTGCTATAATAAGTTTGAGTTGGAGATGCAGAATCACTAGGGTTTTGGCCAAATTCAGAGCCATAGAAGGCCTTGTAGTCGAATACCAGCGTAAGAAACGCTTACATAGTGGCAAAGCTTGCGATATATAATGAGACAAAAGTTAATTTTTTTAATTGCATATTCAAAGAAGAATAAGAATCTTATTTCCCAAAAATTAATTAAGCATAACATTTTCCATAAATTAACAATGAGCGGAACATTGAATTCACCACATTTTTTGTAATAATTCACTTTTCAGAGTATAGGATCTCATGGATGAAAGTCATCAAGGGTGAATTAGTTTTAGAATCCTATTCAATAAGGAGATAAAGAAGAAAAAAGTGTTTGGGGAAAGTGTCAGTAAAAGGGAAAGCCAATACAGAAAAAAGCGAAATGTCCTCAATGTGTCTTGCCTACCTTTATAACTGTTTGGCCATTGTGCATAGATACCACTTAATCAAGCAATGAAGTACACTGAGCATAGTGAATTATAGTAGTGAAATATGAAGGTGAGGGTTTTTGTGTGCCTGCCTTCTTTTCTAAAGTGCTTCCTGGAGGTTCAAAGAAACGGATCTCTGGTTTATTTCAAGTGTAAAGGGATCAGGGTATTAGTAAATAAAGGCATATTGTATATGAAGAATGCGTTCAAGAAACAGTTTTCAAGGTTGGGAAATTAAAGAAGGCTTTCTAACCACCTGATTGATATGAGAAATATTAATATATAGATCTATTGATAGCACCCTAGTCACAGATTCTTCGTTTGAAAGCCATAATTAAGCTTCATTCATACTTTGAATGTTGCTTGCATGTATTTCGGAATATCCAACATTACTCACACCTTTTATTGCTTCCTAAATCGATTTCATAATTAGATGCCCGTCAAAGTATTAATAACTTTTATATATCTCTAGCATGCGTGCAGAATTACATTTTAAGTGCATTCGATTTACATTTTTTTTATCTCAAGTAGAAGGTTATTTCATATCTTTTATCACTGAATGATAAGTAAGTAAATCAGAATATTGATGAGAATACTATTTTTTTCGATTTTGATGCTGAAATTGGTCTTTTGACTATAGGTTTAGTGTCCTATAGTCAACTATTGAGGTCATCTGTGGCTTATTTTAAATTGAGAATTGCTCTTGGTTTACTACAGGGTTTTCAATAATTGCATTTATCACTGAATCTATAACTTATTTAAGAAATGTGGCATTCATTCCTTTGAGGTGGCATACTGTGTATAAACCACTGAAACCTAGTTGGTATATGTACTCAGTTCAACTAAAACTTTGCAGTACTGGTGGGACGTTAGTGTGACTATGGGGTTGAAGCTCGCCCTGCCTCCACTGTTTTTATCTCCTTGAATATTATTAGATCTAAAACTGAGAGTCTGATGCACAAAACTATGCGATAATCAAGTTTCAACATGACAGCAGCTCATAGATTAGATAGAAATGGCATGATGTTTGTCAGCAATGGAAGTTTGAGTAGCCATGCAAGCGATATCCCTGCAACATATGTCACCCTGTTGGGTTCCGTCATTGCTTTGGATATAAAGCTTAACACATTTAAGCTTTCTTTCCCCGTAATTGCTCCATGTGCACCCTTAATCAAGCTGCGTTCTTGATAGTTTTGGGTGGCTCTTTTGTAAAAGAAGTATTTGCTCCAGTCTGTCTCCAGGGTATTATAATTGCTGCGCTCCCTACTAGAACCTCCAAACAAGTCTCATAAGCCAGTTGCAGATGCAACTGATGGTAGTCAAGCTCCAAGTCTTCAGGCACATCCAAATGAGGCGCTTTCTTTAATTGTTCCTGAACAATAAATTGGAAACTCTGAACACAAAAGCGACTCCGCCACCAGCATCATCATGAATTGCCCCGTATGGGCAGCATTGTCCATTCCAATTGAGGTCTTCAATATTAAATAGGTTCATCATGTGTCTCTGGCGTCAACACTCTTCCATAACTATTTAAATTACTGAATGAGCATGACTTTCGTATTATCATCCAGGATTGAATGAAACAAAATTGATGTAATTCAAAAGGTCTACAAGAGAGAAGCTGGTGGTGTAGTCCTGCTTTGTATGTCCTGAGGGTCTCGTTACTTGGGTTTTCACCTTGGGTGTTATGCCCCACCAGCTCCTGCTGCAAAATGTTGGGAGCGATGCTTTGGGCCTGAATTTCCCTTTACATCCTTTTAAACAGGATATGAAATAAAGCCATTATGAAATTCCATTGCTGATAGTCATCACACCATATCTGCCTAAGAACAAGCAAATCTAGCTAGTCAGAATAGTGTCCTCTCCAAGATCGACCACAGCGATGTACTTCCCATGGGTCACCTTCCAGGACCTCTAGGATATTCGTAGTAATATGTAACAGTGGAGCTAGGGTGATCTTCAATCTCATGAATTGCTGCTATAATACGTTTGAGGTGGAGATGCAGAATCACTAGGGTTTTGGCCAAATTCAGAGCCATAGAAGGCCTTGTAGTCGAATACCAGCGTAAGAAACGCTTACATAGTGGCAAAGCTTGCCATATACAATGAGACAAAAGTTTATTTTTTTAATTGCATATTCAAAGAAGAATAAGAATCTTATTTCCCAAAAATTAATTAAGCATAACATTTTCCATAAATTAACAATGAGTGGAACATTGAATTCACCACATTTTTTGTAATACTTCACTTTTCAGAGTATAGGATCTCATGGATTAAAGTCATCAAGGGTGAATTAGTTTTAGAATCCTATTCAATAAGGAGATAAAGAAGAAGAAAAAAGTTTTTGGGGAAAGTGTCAGTAAAAGGGAAAGCCAATACAGAAAAAAGCGAAATGTCCTCGATGTGTCTTGCCTACCTTTATAACTGTTTGACCATTGTGCATAGATACCACTTAATCAAGCAATGAAGTACACTGAGCATAGTGAATTATAGTAGTGAAATATGAAGGTGAGGGTTTTTGTGTGCCTGCCTTCTTTTCTAAAGTGCTTCCTGGAGGTTCAAAGAAACGGATCTCTGGTTTATTTCAAGTGTAAAGGGATCAGGGTATTAGTAAATAAAGGCATATTGTATATGAAGAATGCGTTCAAGAAACAGTTTTCAAGGTTGGGAAATTAAAGAAGGCTTTTTAACCACCTGATTGATATGAGAAATATTAATATATAGATCTATTGATAGCACCCTAGTCACAGATTCTTCGTTTGAAAGCCATAATTAAGCTTCATTCATACTTTGAATGTTGCTTGCATGTATTTCGGAATATCCAACATTACTCACACCTTTTATTGCTTCCTAAATCGATTTCATAATTAGATGCCCGTCAAAGTATTAATAACTTTTATATATCTCTAGCATGCGTGCAGAATTACATCTTAAGTGCATTCGATTTACATTTTTTTATCTCAAGTAGAAGGTTATTTCATATCTTTTATCACTGAATGATAAGTAAGTAAATCAGAATATTGATGAGAATACTATTTTTTTCGATTTTGATGCTGAAATAGGTCTTTTGTCACATTAGTGTCCTATAGTCAACTTTTGAGGTCATCTGTGGCTTATTTTAAATTGAGAATTGCTCTTGGTTTACTACAGGGTTTTCAATAATTGCATTTATCACTGAATCTATAACCTATTTACGAAATGTGGCATTCATTCCTTTAATGTGGCATACTGTGTATAAACCACTGAAACCTAGTTGGTATATGTACTCAGTTCAACTAAGACTTTGCAGTACTGGTGGGACGTTAGTGTGACTATGGGGTTGGAGCTCGCCCTGCCTCCACTGTTTTTATCTCCTTGAATGTTATTAGATCTAAAACTGAGAGTCTGATGCACAAAACTATGCGGTAATCAAGTTTCAACATGACAGCAGCTCATAGATTAGATAGAAATGGCATGATGTTTGTCAGCAATGGAAGTTTGAGTAGCCATGCAAGCGATATCCCTGCAACATATGTCACCCTGTTGGGTTCCGTCATTGCTTTGGATTTAAAGCTTAACACATTTAAGCTTTCTTTCCCCGTAATTGCTCCATGTGCACCCTTAATGAAGCTGCGTTCTTGATAGTTTTGGGTGGCTCTTCTGTAAAAGAAGTATTTGCTCCAGTCTGTCTCCAGGGTATTATAATTGCTGCGCTCCCTTCTAGAACCTCCAAACAAGTCTCATAAGCCAGTTGCAGATGCAACTGATGGTAGTCAAGCTCCAAGTTTTCAGGCACATCCAAATGAGGCGCTTTCTTTAATTGTTCCTGAACAATAAATTGGAAACTCTGAACACAAAAGCGACTCCGCCACCAGCATCATCATGAATTGCCCCGTATGGGCAGCATTGTCCATTCCAATTGAGGTCTTCAATATCAAATAGGTTCATCATGTGTCTCTGGCGTCAACACTCTTCCATAACTATTTAAATTACTGAATGAGCATGACTTTCGTATTTTCATCCAGGTTTGAATGAAACAAAATTGATGTAATTCAAAAGGTCTACAAGAGAGAAGCTGGTGGTGTAGTCCTGCTTTGTATGTCCTGAGGGTCTCTTTACTTGGGTTTTCACCTTGGGTGTTATGCCCCACCAGCTCCTGCTGCAAAATGCTGGGAGCGATGCTTTGGGCCTGAATTTCCCTTGGCATCCTTTTAAACAGGAAATGAAATAAAGCCATTATGAAATTCCATTGCTGATAGTCATCACACCATATCTGCCTAAGAACAAGCAAATCTAGCTAGTCAGAACAGTGTCCTCTCCAAGATCGACCACAGCGATGTACTTCCCATGGGTCATCTTCCAGGACCTCTAGGATATTCGTAGTAATATGTAACAGTGGAGCTAGGGTGATCTTCAATCTCATGAATTGCTGCTATAATAAGTTTGAGTTGGAGATGCAGAATCACTAGGGTTTTGGCCAAATTCAGAGCCATAGAAGGCCTTGTAGTCGAATACCAGCGTAAGAAACGCTTACATAGTGGCAAAGCTTGCGATATATAATGAGACGAAAGTTAATTTTTTTAATTGCATATTCAAAGAAGAATAAGAATCTTATTTCCCAAAAATTAATTAAGCATAACATTTTCCATAAATTAACAATGAGCGGAACATTGAATTCACCACATTTTTTGTAATAATTCACTTTTCAGAGTATAGGATCTCATGGATTAAAGTCATCAAGGGTGAATTAGTTTTAGAATCCTATTCAATAAGGAGATAAAGAAGAAAAAAGTGTTTGGGGAAAGTGTCAGTAAAAGGGAAAGCCAATACAGAAAAAAGCGAAATGTCCTCAATGTGTCTTGCCTACCTTTATAACTGTTTGGCCATTGTGCATAGATACCACTTAATCAAGCAATGAAGTACACTGAGCATAGTGAATTATAGTAGTGAAATATGAAGGTGAGGGTTTTTGTGTGCCTGCCTTCTTTTCTAAAGTGCTTCCTGGAGGTTCAAAGAAACGGATCTCTGGTTTATTTCAAGTGTAAAGGGATCAGGGTATTAGTAAATAAAGGCATATTGTATATGAAGAATGCGTTCAAGAAACAGTTTTCAAGGTTGGGAAATTAAAGAAGGCTTTCTAACCACCTGATTGATATGAGAAATATTAATATATAGATCTATTGATAGCACCCTAGTCACAGATTCTTCGTTTGAAAGCCATAATTAAGCTTCATTCATACTTTGAATGTTGCTTGCATGTATTTCGGAATATCCAACATTACTCACACCTTTTATTGCTTCCTAAATCGATTTCATAATTAGATGCCCGTCAAAGTATAAATAACTTGTATATATCTCTAGCATGCGTGCAGAATTACATTTTAAGTGCATTCGATTTACATTTTTTTATCTCAAGTAGAAGGTTATTTCATATCTTTTATCACTGAATGATAAGTAAGTAAATCAGAATATTGATGAGAATACTATTTTTTTCGATTTTGATGCTGAATTAGGTCTTTTGTCACATTAGTGTCCTATAGTCAACTATTGAGGTCATCTGTGGCTTATTTTAAATTAAGAATTGCTCTTGGTTTACTACAGGGTTTTCAATAATTGCATTTATCACTGAATCTATAACTTATTTACAAAATGTGGCATTCATTCCTTTGAGGTGGCACACTGTGTATAAACCACTGAAACCTAGTGGGTATATGTACTCAGTTCAACTAAGACTTTGCAGTACTGGTCGGACGTTAGTGTTTGACTATGGGTTTGGAGCTCGCCCTGCCTCCACTGTTTTTATCTCCTTGAATGTTATTAGATCTAAAACTGAGAGTCTGATGCACAAAACTATGCGATAATCAAGTTTCAACACAACAGCAGCTCATAGATTAGATAGAAATGGCATGATGTTTGTCAGCAATAGAAGTTTGAGTAGCCATGCAAGAGATATCCCTGCAACATATGTCACCCTGTTGGGTTCCGTCATTGCTTTGGATATAAAGCTTAACACATTTAAGCTTTCTTTCCCCGTAATTTCTCCATGTGCACCCTTAATCAAGCTGCGTTCTTGATAGTTTCGGGTGGCTCTTCTGTAAAAGAAGTATTTGCTCCAGTCTGTCTCCAGGGTATCATAATTGCTGCGCTCCCTACTAGAACCTCCAAACAAGTCTCATAAGCCAGTTGCAGATGCAACTGATGGTAGTCAATCTCCAAGTCTTCAGGCACATCCAAATGAGGCGCTTTCTTTAATTGTTCCTGAACAATACATTGGAAACTCTGAACACAAAAGCGACTCCGCCACCAGCATCATCATGAATTGCCCCGTATGGGCAGCAATGTCCATTCCAATTAAGGGTTTCAATATTAAATAGGTTCATCATGTGTCTCTGGCGTCAACACTCTTCCATAACTATTTAAATTACTGAATGAGCATGACTTTCGTATTATCATCCAGGATTGAATGAAACAAAATTGATGTAATTTAAAAGGTCTACAAGAGAGAAGCTGGTGGTGTAGTCCTGCTTTGTATGTCCTGAGGGTCTCTTTACTTGGGTTTTCACCTTGGGTGTTATGCCCCACCAGCTCCTGCTGCAAAATGCTGGGAGCGATGCTTTGGGCCTGAATTTCCCTTGGCATCCTTTTAAACAGGATATGAAATAAAGCCATTATGAAATTCCATTGCTGATAGTCATCACACCATATCTGCCTAAGAACAAGCAAATCTAGCTAGTCAGAACAGTGTCCTCTCCAAGATCGACCACAGCGATGTACTTCCCATGGGTCATCTTCCAGGACCTCTAGGATATTCGTAGTAATATGTAACAGTGGAGCTAGGGTGATCTTCAATCTCATGAATTGCTGCTATAATAAGTTTGAGGTGGTGATGCAGAATCACTAGGGTTTTGGCCAAATTCAGAGCCATAGAAGGCCTTGTAGTCCAATACCAGCGTAAGAAACGCTTACATAGTGGCAAAGCTTGCCATATACAATGAGACAAAAGTTTATTTTTTAATTGCATATTCAAAAAAGAATAAGAATCTTATTTCCCAAAAATTAATTAAGCATAACATTTTCCATAAATTAACAATGAGCGGAACATTGAATTCACCACATTTTTTGTAATACTTCACTTTTCAGAGAATAGGATCTCATGGATTAAAGTCATCAAGGGTGAATTCGTTTTAGAATCCTATTCAATAAGGAGATAAAGAAGAAGAAAAAAGTGTTTGGGGAAAGTGTCAGTAAAAGGGAAAGCCAATACAGAAAAAAGCGAAATGTCCTCAATGTGTCTTGCCTACCTTTATAACTGTTTGGCCATTGTGCATAGATACCACTTAATCAAGCAATGAAGTACACTGAGCATAGTGAATTATAGTAGTGAAATATGAAGGTGAGGGTTTTTGTGTGCCTGCCTTCTTTTCTAAAGTGCTTCCTGGAGGTTCAAAGAAACGTATCTCTAGTTTATTTCAAGTGTAAAGGGATCAGGGTATTAGTAAATAAAGGCATATTTTATATGAAGAATGCGTTCAATAAACAGTTTTCAAGGTTGGGAAATTAAAGAAGGCTTTTTAACCACCTGATTGATATGAGAAATATTAATATATAGATCTATTGATAGCACCCTAGTCACAGATTCTTCGTTTGAAAGCCATAATTAAGCTTCATTCATACTTTGAATGTTGCTTGCATGTATTTCGGAATATCCAACATTACTCACACCTTTTATTGCTTCCTAAATCGATTTCATAATTAGATGCCCGTCAAAGTATTAATAACTTTTATATATCTCTAGCATGCGTGCAGAATTACATTTTAAGTGCATTCGATTTACATTTTTTTATCTCAAGTAGAAGGTTATTTCATATCTTTTATCACTGAATGATAAGTAAGTAAATCAGAATATTGATGAGAATACTATTTTTTTCGATTTTGATGCTGAATTAGGTCTTTTGTCACATTAGTGTCCTATAGTCAACTATTGAGGTCATCTGTGGCTTATTTTAAATTGAGAATTGCTCTTGGTTTACTACAGGGTTTTCAATAATTGCATTTATCACTGAATCTATAACTTATTTACAAAATGTGGCATTCATTCCTTTGAGGTGGCATACTGTGTATAAACCACTGAAACCTAGTTGGTATATGTACTCAGTTCAACTAAGACTTTGCAGTACTGGTGGGACGTTAGTATGACTATGGGGTTGGAGCTCGCCCTGCCTCCACTGTTTTTATCTCCTTGAATGTTATTAGATCTAAAACTGAGAGTCTGATGCACAAAACTATGCGATAATCAAGTTTCAACATGACAGCAGCTCATAAATTAGATAGAAATGGCATGATGTTTGTCAGCAATGGAAGTTTGAGTAGCCATGCAAGCGATATCCCTGCAACATATGTCACCCTGTTGGGTTCCGTCATTGCTTTGGATATAAAGCTTAACACATTTAAGCTTTCTTTCCCCGTAATTGCTCCATGTGCACCCTTAATCAAGCTGCGTTCTTGATAGTTTTGGGTGGCTCTTCTGTAAAAGAAGTATTTGCTCCAGTCTGTCTCCAGGGTATTATAATTGCTGCGCTCCCTTCTAGAACCTCCAAACAAGTCTCATAAGCCAGTTGCAGATGCAACTGATGGTAGTCAAGCTCCAAGTTTTCAGGCACATCCAAATGAGGCGCTTTCTTTAATTTTTCCTGAACAATAAATTGGAAACTCTGAACACAAAAGCGACTCCGCCACCAGCATCATCATGAATTGCCCCGTATGGGCAGCATTGTCCATTCCAATTGAGGTCTTCAATATTAAATAGGTTCATCATGTGTCTCTGGCGTCAACACTCTTCCATAACTATTTAAATTACTGAATGAGCATGGCTTTCGTATTATCATCCAGGTTTGAATGAAACAAAATTGATGTAATTCAAAAGGTCTACAAGAGAGAAGCTGGTGGTGTAGTCCTGCTTTGTATGTCCTGAGGGTCTCTTTACTTGGGTTTTCACCTTGGGTGTTATGCCCCACCAGCTCCTGCTGCAAAATGCTGGGAGCGATGCTTTGGGCCTGAATTTCCCTTGGCATCCTTTTAAACAGGAAATGAAATAAAGCCATTATGAAATTCCATTGCTGATAGTCATCACACCATATCTGCCTAAGAACAAGCAAATCTAGCTAGTCAGAACAGTGTCCTCTCCAAGATCGACCACAGCGATGTACTTCCCATGGGTCATCTTCCAGGACCTCTAGGATATTCGTAGTAATATGTAACAGTGGAGCTAGGGTGATCTTCAATCTCATGAATTGCTGCTATAATAAGTTTGAGTTGGAGATGCAGAATCACTAGGGTTTTGGCCAAATTCAGAGCCATAGAAGGCCTTGTAGTCGAATACCAGCGTAAGAAACGCTTACATAGTGGCAAAGCTTGCGATATATAATGAGACAAAAGTTAATTTTTTTAATTGCATATTCAAAGAAGAATAAGAATCTTTTTTTTTTTTTTTTTTTTTTTAAATTTTTAAAACCTTTATTGTAAAAAGCACACAGCTATTCAGCCTAACATCCCGGAGGCAAGGCAGCATAGTATAGAACGGTCATAGTGCCAAACGATTCATTTCAGGACAATGCAGGTTGTTTTTTATTTTTTAAAACAAAAACTGAAACAAAGCGCCCGAGGGCGCGAAGAAGGCAATGGAAATAAAGAAGACCACTAGTCGGTAGGAGGCGGAAGGAGCTGGAGAAGTTATGGAAAGAACTGAGACAGAATGTAGCAAAAGCGAGGGGGGGGGGGGGAGGAAGAACAGGAGAATCAATACAAGAGTAGCACAGCTGTCGTCAACGTCTATGGTGACAAGCGTTCATCCCGTGGCAACGGTGCAGGTGGTAAACACAAGTCCCCTCTATAGGCATTCCAGGCACCCCACACCTTGTTCCACGTCTGAGGCCGCCCCCTGGCAGTATACACAGTCTTTTCACGCAACATACACCAGTCCATATTGGCCTTCCATTGTACCACCAGGGGGGCCACATTAGAACCCCACCTCTGCGCTATGTCCCGTTTAGCGACCATATTGCCCAGTGTGGCCCATCGGGTCTGCGCCGTATCATAGTCATTAGGCTCTCAAACATTCAGGAGGCACCTACGCGCCTTCCGCCGCCAACTCCACTCCAGTCACCTCCCGCATCACTCTATGAACCCTCTCCCAATAAGGGGCAATAACGGGGCACTCCCACAGTATATGAAGAAAGGTGGCAAGGGCCCCGCAGCCACGGCGGCAGAGGCCATCCGGCGAGAAGCCCATGTGCACCAGCCTAGGGCCGGTGACATACACTCGGTGGAGGATTTTAAACTGGACCAATCTCAGACGCGAGGAAATGGCTACTTCCTTAGGGGAGGACACAGCACTCTGCCAGTCCTCATCGTCCAGTTCAAGCCCATCGGCCACCCACTGTTCCCGCAGGCGCTGGAGGAGGTCCACCTGGACGTTGATCAGTTTCTTGTAGGACAGAGAGATGGCGCTATCAGGCATATGCCCGTCCAACACCCTGTCCTCCAAAGGGGAGCTTTCGGGGATGTCACCCTCCTCCGGCCTGGCGGCAGTTATTGCGTGTTGTAGCTGGGCATAGCGGAAAAACTCCGTAGCACTCAATTTATACTCCGCCTGCAGCTGTGGGAAGGTCTTGACCACCCCCCTGGAGAGCATGTCCTCAACCCTCGAGATGCCTATGAGATCCCACTTCTCTAAGCCCTTGGTGTGCCAAAGCTTACCCAAAATATCGGAATCAAAGAGTGGGGTAAATCTCGTCAGCCTGCCCTGCCAGCCAAGTATCTTAGTGATCGTCCGCCACGTGTGGACCGCCGCCTTGGTCGGGCCAGTGAGGTTACGATCAAAGGATCTAGAGTATAGGGCGCGATAGTAATTGCCTCCGTGCAAAAGCCAGCGGTCCATGGCATAACCAGTGTTGTCCACGGGACCGTAAAAACCATGATTGATGGCGGTAAGTTGAGAGGCCCAGTAGTATCTCCGCACATCTGGTAGCGCAATGCCCCCATCATACCATGGTATGGTGAGCTTCCGAACAGCGACACGGGGTCGTCCGTCCCAAAGAAGGGCACGCTGCAGACTCTCGACCTCCCTGAAGTAGCGGGCCGGGACAAGGTCCTGAGTATTTTGCAAGGCATACAAGAATCTGGGCAGGGACATCATTTTAAATAACGCCGCCCGGCCCAGCAACGAGAGAGGGAGCTTACGCCAACTCTCCACGTCCCGCCGCAAACGGTGGAGCGGGGGGAGCAAGTTGTGGTCATACCTTGCCTTAGGGTTATGTGAAATATAAATTCCCAAGTACTTAAAGCCTTGTCTCGCCAGTTGGATATTACAGCCTCTGGGAAGGCGCGGCGTGTCACCCTTTAGGATGTAAAGGGAGGATTTGGCCCAGTTAATAATCAGGCCGGAGTAACGCCCAAACAGCCGGAGCACATCGCACGCCACAATAAGCGACTTGCAAGGGGAGGTGAGATACAGCAGGATGTCGTCCGCGTACAAGGAGACCCTGTCCTCAAAGCCCGGGGACCAGGAGATTCCATGCAAGTCGGGGTGCGAGCGCAACATCGCCGCGAGGGGCTCCAGAGCCAGCGCAAACAGGAGCGGAGACAAGGGACAGCCTTGTCTGGTGCCTCGCTGAAGTGCGAAGGGAGCAGACATACGACCGTTCACCGTAACAGCAGCCAGGGGGCTAGAATAAAGAAGTTGCACCCAGCCCAGGAAGCCCGGCCCAAAACCGAGCTTCTTCAAGACTGCCCACAGATAATTCCATTCCAAGGAATCAAAAGCCATTGTGGCATCAAGGGAGGCCAGCACCGCCGGTTCAGTGAGGGCGTGAACTCTGGCCATAACGCCATGTAAGCGTCTCAGGTTGAGGGCAGTATTGCGGCGGGGTATAAAACCGGACTGATCCGGGTGCACCAGGTCGCTAATAACCCCGACCAATCGGTTAGCCAACAGTTTGGCCAGGATCTTGGGTTCGGCGTTGAGGAGAGAAATAGGGCGGTAGGACCTACAAACATCCCGCGGCTTTCCATCCTTGTGAATAACCACAATGGTGGCCAGTCGCTGGTCCATGGGGAAGACGCCATCCTCACGGGCACGGAGGAACATGTCTTTCAAGTGAGGAGAGATCACGTCCGGCCGGATCTTATATAGTTCGACCGGTATGCCATTGGGTCCGGTAGCTTTACCCGTACGCAAAGCGCGGATCGCCAAGGCGATCTCGTCCGCCGTGATGTCCCGGTCAATGTCCACCCTGTCCTCCTCAGAGAGGCAGGGGAGGTCTATCGCCGAGAGAAGTTCAGCCGAGTCGGCCTCGGAACGATCTGACCCGGAGGTGTAGACCCCCCGGAAATAGTCAGCAAAGGACTCGGCGATGGCACTCGGATCAGTGACCACCACTCCGTCATCGCACAGGATCTCCGGAACCACTCGGCTCGCCATCTCCCGCCTGTCCAGCCAGGCCAGCAATTTACCAGCCTTGTCTCCGACGTCATAGATGCGGCCTTGCTGCTCCTTCGCTAAGAGCAGAGCTGCATCCGTGGCAAGATCGTGATACTCCGATTGCTTCAGGGCGAGTTCATGCAGGAGGGCGGGTTCGGGCTCGGGCCCCAGACGGGACTCGAGGTCCAAGACCTCCTCCTCAACCTGCAGGAGATCAGCATCACGAGTTCTTTTGGCCGCCGCGATGAGAGCCAAGGCCTCACCCCGCAACACCGTTTTAAAGGCCTCCCAAAGGGTGACCGCAGAGCCCACTGAGCCAGCATTTTCCGTGAAGTATAAGGCTATGGCCTTGGCCAGCAGCTCTCGCATGTTGTGGTTGCGGAAGTACCAGGGATTTACGGCTGCCGGGCGGTTGGACAAAAGGACACCAAAGTCAAAGGAGATCCACAACGGCGAGTGGTCGGAAATCCCCCTTGCCAAAAAACGCGCTTCAGAAATGGCAGGCGATTGCGCCGCAAGGGTGAGGACATAGTCCAAGCGGGACAGACTTCCATGAGCACCGGAGAGGAACGAGAACTGGCGAAGCGCCGGATGTAAAAGTCGCCAACAGTCCACCAGACCCATAGAGTCAAGGAAGGTCGGCAGCCACGTTTGGGAACCCGGGAGGTCTCTCGGTGGCTGACGATCCAGGGTACCAGAGCAGACTGAGTTAAAGTCCCCCCCTAGAATCAGCAGGCCCGAGGGCAAAGACAAAATGGCGCCACCAAGGTCGCGGAAGGTGCTAGACTGGAGACCAGGGGGAACATAAACCGACACCAGGGCCAGGGAACGCCCCTCCCACCTCCCCGCCACAGCAGCGTAACGCCCCCTATCATCTAGCAGGGTGACGTCTATCTCAAGCGGAAGGGACGCACGTACAAGGACGCCCGCCCCCCGGGAGCCCGATGAGAACCCAGAGTGGGCGACCATTTTGTAACCCTTGCGATTCAGGGCCCTACAAGAGTTGCCCACTAAATGCGTTTCCTGCAGTAAAACCACATCAGGCATGTTCCTTTTTATCAGCTGGAGCACCACCCCTCTCTTGACCCTATCACCTAATCCATTGACATTCCAGCTAAGCACTTTTAGTTTCCTACCCCCCATCCCCAAGCAACCCGCCCCACCCGACTCCGTTCGACCCGATCATACATTGTTCAACAAAACACACTGTCCATTGCCTTAAAAAAGAAAAAGAAACAAAACAAACACATAACAAACCCCACGAAATTGCACCCCCCACCCTGCACCCCTGCATGTGACTAAAAAGCCCCCCCAACCAGCAGTGTGCCTGTCGCCCCATAACTACTCTACAAAAAGACACCCAGGGGAGTAAGGACTCTCCGCGAACTCCTCCCGCCACCCTCCATGTACTGACAGAAAAGATAATTCGGCAACTTAGAGCGACATTGGATAGCCCCAGAGGCAAGCAAGAAAGTCATTTAGTCACCCCTTACAGAACCAAGTCTCATGGGCCCGGGCCGCCAGCCGCGCCACCCTCGTGGTCCTCCTGTGCTTCTCGGCGCGGTGGTAGAGTGTCCAGCCAGTCACTGACGTTTTCGGCGAAGTCGAAGAACAGGGCATGGCCCTCGTATTCGATCCGGAGCTTAGCAGGGAACATCATAGAATACTTAAGGCCCAGGTCCCGTAGCCGGCGCTTCACCCCAGAAAAGCTTTGGCGCTGTCGCTGCACTGTCCTGGTGAAATCCGGGTAGAAATGAACATCAGCGTTCTGAAATTTGAGAGGGCCATGGCGCCTGGAGGCCTGCAGGATGGCATCCCTGTCGCGAAAGTTAAGCAGCCGGGCCACGATGGGTCTAGGCGCCACGCCAGTCTTCGGCGGGCCACCCGGCACCCGGTGGGCACGCTCCACCGAGAAAAAGTTGCTAAGGCCAGGCGGGGCAAGATGTGTTCTGATCAGATCTTCAACGAGGAGGTCCGTCGCCGCCTCCTCCGAACCCTCCGGTACGCCGACGATGCGGACGTTCTGCCGCCTGGCCCGGCTTTCGAAATCGTCCAGCCGCTTCGCGAAGTGCTCCGCCGTCCTCTGTAGGTTCCGGACCTCCGTTTGCATATCCGAAACGTCTTCTGTGAGACTGGCCGTCTTAATGTCCAGGTTCTTAACCCTGTCGTTAGTCTTGCCCA
Organism: Lissotriton vulgaris; assembly: GCF_964263255.1. Lineage (NCBI taxonomy): Eukaryota > Metazoa > Chordata > Amphibia > Caudata > Salamandridae > Lissotriton > Lissotriton vulgaris. The sequence continues at coordinate 1,397,598,392 of NC_141689.1, forward strand.
GGTCAGCTCTGATGAGGGACAAATCAACGGCCATGCCATCCACCTTGTGTGTGAGGACTTCATGCTGTTGCTGCATGTCTTCCCGGAAACTAGTGATGGCTCCCAAAATGTCGGTCAAAGTGGGCTCAGAGCCGTCCGGCGAGCCCGAATGCGGGATACCCTTGGCAGAGGGACCTGTAGCAGGCGGTGTTTTCAGCTGAGTGTAGCGCTCAATCCGATTCTGCTGTTGTTGTTGCGGTTTAGTGCGCCCTCCTCTATTAGACGGCTTGTCGAGGTCCCCTTTGCCCGCCATGTTAGGTCTCAAGGAACAAAGGGCTATGCCAGGCGAGTCCAAGCCCAGAAACCCGGAATGGTGTCCGGGACGTCAGCGGAAGACAGTTCCAGGTGCGCTTCGCCGTTCAACTAGTACCGCTGTCCAACACACTTCTCCGGTGACGAAAACAGGCTGGCACTCCGCGGTTCAGCAAGACGTAATAGCGGAGTCCGCAGAGACAATGGCACCGGACTGGCACGGAGTCCCACTCGACGTAGCTCCGCGTAGGAGACACCGATTTGAGTTCTGAAAACGGTGCTCGCCTCAGGTAGCCATCAGCAACGAGTATCCACCCTCGTGGAACAGGATTATGGGCAGGATAGTTGCGGAGGATCGGAAGGTCCGCGGAGCTCCGAGCTTACGCGGCCATCTTGGTTGCCCGCGAAGCTCCTCCCCCCCAAGAATAAGAATCTTATTTCCCAAAAATTAATTAAGCATAACATTTTCCATAAATTAACAATGAGCGGAACATTGAATTCACCACATTTTTTGTAATAATTCACTTTTCAGAGTATAGGATCTCATGGATTAAAGTCATCAAGGGTGAATTAGTTTTAGAATCCTATTCAATAAGGAGATAAAGAAGAAAAAAGTGTTTGGGGAAAGTGTCAGTAAAAGGGAAAGCCAATACAGAAAAAAGCGAAATGTCCTCAATGTGTCTTGCCTACCTTTATAACTGTTTGGCCATTGTGCATAGATACCACTTAATCAAGCAATGAAGTACACTGAGCATAGTGAATTATAGTAGTGAAATATGAAGGTGAGGGTTTTTGTGTGCCTGCCTTCTTTTCTAAAGTGCTTCCTGGAGGTTCAAAGAAACGGATCTCTGGTTTATTTCAAGTGTAAAGGGATCAGGGTATTAGTAAATAAAGGCATATTGTATATGAAGAATGCGTTCAAGAAACAGTTTTCAAGGTTGGGAAATTAAAGAAGGCTTTCTAACCACCTGATTGATATGAGAAATATTAATATATAGATCTATTGATAGCACCCTAGTCACAGATTCTTCGTTTGAAAGCCATAATTAAGCTTCATTCATACTTTGAATGTTGCTTGCATGTACTTCGGAATATCCAACATTACTCACACCTTTTATTGCTTCCTAAATCGATTTCATAATTAGATGCCCGTCAAAGTATTAATAACTTTTATATATCTCTAGCATGCGTGCAGAATTACATTTTAAGTGCATTCGATTTACATTTTTTTTATCTCAAGTAGAAGGTTATTTCATATCTTTTAATCACTGAATGATAAGTAAGTAAATCAGAATATTGATGAGAATACTATTTTTTTCGATTTTGGTGCTGAAATTGGTCTTTTGACTATAGGTTTAGTGTCCTATAGTCAACTATTGAGGTCATATGTGGCTTATTTTAAATTGAGAATTGCTCTTGGTTTACTACAGGGTTTTCAATAATTGCATTTATCACTGAATCTATAACTTATTTAAGAAATGTGGCATTCATTCCTTTGAGGTGGCATACTGTGTATAAACCACTGAAACCTAGTTGGTATATGTACTCAGTTCAACTAAAACTTTGCAGTACTGGTGGGACGTTAGTGTGACTATGGGGTTGAAGCTCGCCCTGCCTCCACTGTTTTTATCTCCTTGAATGTTATTAGATCTAAAACTGAGAGTCTGATGCACAAAACTATGCGATAATCAAGTTTCAACATGACAGCAGCTCATAGATTAGATAGAAATGGCATGATGTTTGTCAGCAATGGAAGTTTGAGTAGCCATGCAAGCGATATCCCTGCAACATATGTCACCCTGTTGGGTTCCGTCATTGCTTTGGATATAAAGCTTAACACATTTAAGCTTTCTTTCCCCGTAATTGCTCCATGTGCACCCTTAATCAAGCTGCGTTCTTGATAGTTTTGGGTGGCTCTTTTGTAAAAGAAGTATTTGCTCCAGTCTGTCTCCAGGGTATTATAATTGCTGCGCTCCCTACTAGAACCTCCAAACAAGTCTCATAAGCCAGTTGCAGTTGCAACTGATGGTAGTCAAGCTCCAAGTCTTCAGGCACATCCAAATGAGGCGCTTTCTTTAATTGTTCCTGAACAATAAATTGGAAACTCTGAACACAAAAGCGACTCCGCCACCAGCATCATCATGAATTGCCCCGTATGGGCAGCATTGTCCATTCCAATTGAGGTCTTCAATATTAAATAGGTTCATCATGTGTCTCTGGCGTCAACACTCTTCCATAACTATTTAAATTACTGAATGAGCATGACTTTCGTATTATCATCCAGGATTGAATGAAACAAAATTGATGTAATTCAAAAGGTCTACAAGAGAGAAGCTGGTGGTGTAGTCCTGCTTTGTATGTCCTGAGGGTCTCGTTACTTGGGTTTTCACCTTGGGTGTTATGCCCCACCAGCTCCTGCTGCAAAATGTTGGGAGCGATGCTTTGGGCCTGAATTTCCCTTTACATCCTTTTAAACAGGATATGAAATAAAGCCATTATGAAATTCCATTGCTGATAGTCATCACACCATATCTGCCTAAGAACAAGCAAATCTAGCTAGTCAGAATAGTGTCCTCTCCAAGATCGACCACAGCGATGTACTTCCCATGGGTCACCTTCCAGGACCTCTAGGATATTCGTAGTAATATGTAACAGTGGAGCTAGGGTGATCTTCAATCTCATGAATTGCTGCTATAATAAGTTTGAGGTGGAGATGCAGAATCACTAGGGTTTTGGCCAAATTCAGAGCCATAGAAGGCCTTGTAGTCGAATTCCAGCGTAAGAAACACTTACATAGTGGCAAAGCTTGCCATATACAATGAGACAAAAGTTTATTTTTTTAATTGCATATTCAAAGAAGAATAAGAATCTTATTTCCCAAAAATTAATTAAGCATAACATTTTCCATAAATTAACAATGAGCGGAACATTGAATTCACCACATTTTTTGTAATACTTCACTTTTCAGAGTATAGGATCTCATGGATTAAAGTCATCAAGGGTGAATTAGTTTTAGAATCCTATTCAATAAGGAGATAAAGAAGAAGAAAAAAGTGTTTGGGGGAAAGTGTCAGTAAAAGGGAAAGCCAATACAGAAAAAAGCGAAATGTCCTCAATGTGTCTTGCCTACCTTTATAACTGTTTGGCCATTGTGCATAGATACCACTTAATCAAGCAATGAAGTACACTGAGCATAGTGAATTATAGTAGTGAAATATGAAGGTGAGGGTTTTTGTGTGCCTGCCTTCTTTTCTAAAGTGCTTCCTGGAGGTTCAAAGGAACGTATCTCTGGTTTATTTCAAGTGTAAAGGGATCAGGGTATTAGTAAATAAAGGCATATTGTATATGAAGAATGCGTTCAAGAAACAGTTTTCAAGGTTGGGAAATTAAAGAAGGCTTTTTAACCACCTGATTGATATGAGAAATATTAATATATAGATCTATTGATAGCACCCTAGTCACAGATTCTTCGTTTGAAAGCCATAATTAAGCTTCATTCATACTTTGAATGTTGCTTGCATGTATTTCGGAATATCCAACATTACTCACACCTTTTATTGCTTCCTAAATCGATTTCATAATTAGATGCCCGTCAGAGTATTAATAACTTTTATATATCTCTAGCATGCGTGCAGAATTACATCTTAAGTGCATTCGATTTACATGTTTTTATCTCAAGTAGGTTATTTCATATCTTCTATCACTGAATGATAAGTAAGTAAATCAGAATATTGATGAGAATACAATTTTTTTCGATTTTGATGCTAAATTAGGGCTTTTGTCACATTAGTGTCCTATAGTCAACTATTGAGGTCATCTGTGGCTTATTTTAAATTGAGAATTGCTCTTGGTTTACTACAGGGTTTTCAATAATTGCATTTATCACTGAATCTATAACTTATTTACGAAATGTGGCATTCATTCCTTTGAGGTGGCATACTGTGTATAAACCACTGAAACCTAGTTGGTATATGTACTCAGATCAACTAAGACTTTGCAGTACTGGTGGGGCGTTAGTGTGACTATTAGGTTGAAGCTCGCCCTGCCTCCACTGTTTTTATCTCCTTGAATGTTATTAGATCTAAAACTGAGAGTCTGATGCACAAAACTATGCGATCATCAAGTTTCAACATGACAGCAGCTCATAGATTAGATAGAAATGGCATGATGTTTGTCAGCAATAGAAGTTTGAGTAGCCATGCAAGCGATATCCCTGCAACATATGTCACCCTGTTGGGTTCCGTCATTGCTTTGGATATAAAGCTTAACACATTTAAGCTTTCTTTCCCCGTAATTGCTCCATGTGCACCCTTAATCAAGCTGCGTTCTTGATAGTTTTGGGTGGCTCTTCTGTAAAAGAAGTATTTGCTCCAGTCTGTCTCCAGGGTATTATAATTGCTGCGCTCCCTACTAGAACCTCCAAACAAGTCTCATAAGCCAGTTGCAGATGCAACTGATGGTAGTCAAGCTCCAAGTCTTCAGGCACATCCAAATGAGGCGCTTTCTTTAATTGTTCCTGAACAATAAATTGGAAACTCTGAACACAAAAGCGACTCCGCCACCAGCATCATCATGAATTGCCCCGTATGGGCAGCATTGTCCATTCCAATTGAGGTCTTCAATATTAAATAGGTTCATCATGTGTCTCTGGCGTCAACACTCTTCCATAACTATTTAAATTACTGAATGAGCATGACTTTCGTATTATCATCCAGGATTGAATGAAACAAAATTGATGTAATTCAAAAGGTCTACAAGAGAGAAGCTGGTGGTGTAGTCCTGCTTTGTATGTCCTGAGGGTCTCGTTACTTGGGTTTTCACCTTGGGTGTTATGCCCCACCAGCTCCTGCTGCAAAATGGTGGGAGCGATGCTTTGGGCCTGAATTTCCCTTGGCATCCTTTTAAACAGGATATGAAATAAAGCCATTATGAAATACCATTGCTGATAGTCATCACACCATATCTGCCTAAGAACAAGCAAATCTAGCTAGTCAGAATAGTGTCCTCTCCAAGATCGACCACAGCGATGTACTTCCCATGGGTCATCTTCCAGGACCTCTAGGATATTCGTAGTAATATGTAACAGTGGAGCTAGGGTGATCTTCAATCTCATGAATTGCTGCTATAATAAGTTTGAGGTGGAGATGCAGAATCACTAGGGTTTTGGCCAAATTCAGAGCCATAGAAGGCCTTGCAGTCGAATTCCAGCGTAAGAAACACTTACATAGTGGCAAAGCTTGCCATATACAATGAGACAAAAGTTTATTTTTTTAATTGCATATTCAAAGAAGAATAAGAATCTTATTTCCCAAAAATTAATTAAGCATAACATTTTCCATAAATTAACAATGAGCGGAACATTGAATTCACCACATTTTTTGTAATACTTCACTTTTCAGAGTATAGGATCTCATGGATTAAAGTCATCAAGGGTGAATTCGTTTTAGAATCCTATTCAATAAGGAGATAAAGAAGAAGAAAAAAGTGTTTGGGGAAAGTGTCAGTAAAAGGGAAAGCCAATACAGAAAAAAGCGAAATGTCCTCAATGTGTCTTGCCTACCTTTATAACTGTTTGGCCATTGTGCATAGATACCACTTAATCAAGCAATGAAGTACACTGAGCATAGTGAATTATAGTAGTGAAATATGAAGGTGAGGGTTTTTGTGTGCCTGCCTTCTTTTCTAAAGTGCTTCCTGGAGGTTCAAAGAAACGGATCTCTGGTTTATTTCAAGTGTAAAGGGATCAGGGTATTAGTAAATAAAAGCATATTGTATATGAAGAATGCGTTCAAGAAACAGTTTTCAAGGTTGGGAAATTAAAGAAGGCTTTTTAACCACCTGATTGATATGAGAAATATTAATATATAGATCTATTGATAGCACCCTAGTCACAGATTCTTCGTTTGAAAGCCATAATTAAGCTTCATTCATACTTTGAATGTTGCTTGCATGTATTTCGGAATATCCAACATTACTCACACCTTTTATTGCTTCCTAAATCGATTTCATAATAAGATGCCCGTCAAAGTATTAATAACTTTTATATATCTCTAGCATGCGTGCAGAATTACATTTTAAGTGCATTCGATTTACATTTTTTTTATCTCAAGTAGAAGGTTATTTCATATCTTTTATCACTGAATGATAAGTAAGTAAATCAGAATATTGATGAAAATACTATTTTTTTCGATTTTGATGCTGAAATTGGTCTTTTGACTATAGGTTTAGTGTCCTATAGTCAACTATTGAGGTCATCTGTGGCTTATTTTAAATTGAGAATTGCTCTTGGTTTACTACAGGGTTTTCAATAATTGCATTTATCACTGAATCTATAACTTATTTAAGAAATGTGGCATTCATTCCTTTGAGGTGGCATACTGTGTATAAACCACTGAAACCTAGTTGGTATATGTACTCAGTTCAACTAAAAGTTTGCAGTACTGGTGGGACGTTAGTGTGACTATGGGGTTGAAGCTCGCCCTGCCTCCACTGTTTTTATCTCCTTGAATGTTATTAGATCTAAAACTGAGAGTCTGATGCACAAAACTATGCGATAATCAAGTTTCAACATGACAGCAGCTCATAGATTAGATAGAAATGGCATGATGTTTGTCAGCAATGGAAGTTTGAGTAGCCATGCAAGAGATATCCCTGCAACATATGTCACCCTGTTGGGTTCCGTCATTGCTTTGGATATAAAGCTTAACACATTTAAGCTTTCTTTCCCCGTAATTTCTCCATGTGCACCCTTAATCAAGCTGCGTTCTTGATAGTTTTGGGTGGCTCTTCTGTAAAATAAGTATTTGCTCCAGTCTGTCTCCAGGGTATTATAATTGCTGTGCTCCCTACTAGAACCTCCAAACAAGTCTCATAAGCCAGTTGCAGATGCAACTGATGGTAGTCAAGCTCCAAGTCTTCAGGCACATCCAAATGAGGCGCTTTCTTTAATTGTTCCTGAACAATACATTGGAAACTCTGAACACAAAAGCGACTCCGCCACCAGCATCATCATGAATTGCCCCGTATGGGCAGCAATGTCCATTCCAATTGAGGGCTTCAATATTAAATAGGTTCATCATGTGTCTCTGGCGTCAACACTCTTCCATAACTATTTAAATTACTGAATGAGCATGACTTTCGTATTATCATCCAGGATTGAATGAAACAAAATTGATGTAATTCAAAAGGTCTACAAGAGAGAAGCTGGTGGTGTAGTCCTGCTTTGTATGTCCTGAGGGTCTCGTTACTTGGGTTTTCACCTTGGGTGTTATGCCCCACCAGCTCCTGCTGCAAAATGTTGGGAGCGATGCTTTGGGCCTGAATTTCCCTTTACATCCTTTTAAACAGGATATGAAATAAAGCCATTATGAAATTCCATTGCTGATAGTCATCACACCATATCTGCCTAAGAACAAGCAAATCTAGCTAGTCAGAATAGTGTCCTCTCCAAGATCGACCACAGCGATGTACTTCCCATGGGTCATCTTCCAGGACCTCTAGGATATTCGTAGTAATATGTAACAGTGGAGCTAGGGTGATCTTCAATCTCATGAATTGCTGCTATAATAAGTTTGAGGTGGAGATAAAGAATCACTAGGGTTTTGGCCAAATTCAGAGCCATAGAAGGCCTTGTAGTCGAATTCCAGCGTAAGAAACACTTACATAGTGGCAAAGCTTGCCATATACAATGAGACAAAAGTTTATTTTTTTTTAATTGCATATTCAAAGAAGAATAAGAATCTTATTTCCCAAAAATTAATTAAGCATAACATTTTCCATAAATTAACAATGAGCGGAACATTGAATTCACCACATTTTTTGTAATACTTCACTTTTCAGGGTATAGGATCTCATGGATTAAAGTCATCAAGGGTGAATTAGTTTTAGAATCCTATTCAATAAGGAGATAAAGAAGAAGAAAAAAGTGTTTGGGGGAAAGTGTCAGTAAAAGGGAAAGCCAATACAGAAAAAAGCGAAATGTCCTCAATGTGTCTTGCCTACCTTTATAACTGTTTGGCCATTGTGCATAGATACCACTTAATCAAGCAATGAAGTACACTGAGCATAGTGAATTATAGTAGTGAAATATGAAGGTGAGGGTTTTTGTGTTCCTGCCTTCTTTTCTAAAGTGCTTCCTGGAGGTTCAAAGGAACGTATCTCTGGTTTATTTCAAGTGTAAAGGGATCAGGGTATTAGTAAATAAAGGCATATTGTATATGAAGAATGCGTTCAAGAAACAGTTTTCAAGGTTGGGAAATTAAAGAAGGCTTTTTAACCACCTGATTGATATGAGAAATATTAATATATAGATCTATTGATAGCACCCTAGTCACAGATTCTTCGTTTGAAAGCCATAATTAAGCTTCATTCATACTTTGAATGTTGCTTGCATGTATTTCGGAATATCCAACATTACTCACACCTTTTATTGCTTCCTAAATCGATTTCATAATTAGATGCCCGTCAGAGTATTAATAACTTTTATATATCTCTAGCATGCGTGCAGAATTACATCTTAAGTGCATTCGATTTACATGTTTTTATCTCAAGTAGGTTATTTCATATCTTCTATCACTGAATGATAAGTAAGTAAATCAGAATATTGATGAGAATACTATTTTTTTCGATTTTGATGCTAAATTAGGGCTTTTGTCACATTAGTGTCCTATAGTCAACTATTGAGGTCATCTGTGGCTTATTTTAAATTGAGAATTGCTCTTGGTTTACTACAGGGTTTTCAATAATTGCATTTATCACTGAATCTATAACTTATTTACGAAATGTGGCATTCATTCCTTTGAGGTGGCATACTGTGTATAAACCACTGAAACCTAGTTGGTATATGTACTCAGATCAACTAAGACTTTGCAGTACTGGTGGGGCGTTAGTGTGACTATTAGGTTGAAGCTCGCCCTGCCTCCACTGTTTTTATCTCCTTGAATGTTATTAGATCTAAAACTGAGAGTCTGATGCACAAAACTATGCGATCATCAAGTTTCAACATGACAGCAGCTCATAGATTAGATAGAAATGGCATGATGTTTGTCAGCAATAGAAGTTTGAGTAGCCATGCAAGCGATATCCCTGCAACATATGTCACCCTGTTGGGTTCCGTCATTGCTTTGGATATAAAGCTTAACACATTTAAGCTTTCTTTCCCCGTAATTGCTCCATGTGCACCCTTAATCAAGCTGCGTTCTTGATAGTTTTGGGTGGCTCTTCTGTAAAAGAAGTATTTGCTCCAGTCTGTCTCCAGGGTATTATAATTGCTGCGCTCCCTACTAGAACCTCCAAACAAGTCTCATAAGCCAGTTGCAGATGCAACTGATGGTAGTCAAGCTCCAAGTCTTCAGGCACATCCAAATGAGGCGCTTTCTTTAATTGTTCCTGAACAATAAATTGGAAACTCTGAACACAAAAGCGACTCCGCCACCAGCATCATCATGAATTGCCCCGTATGGGCAGCATTGTCCATTCCAATTGAGGTCTTCAATATTAAATAGGTTCATCATGTGTCTCTGGCGTCAACACTCTTCCATAACTATTTAAATTACTGAATGAGCATGACTTTCGTATTATCATCCAGGATTGAATGAAACAAAATTGATGTAATTCAAAAGGTCTACAAGAGAGAAGCTGGTGGTGTAGTCCTGCTTTGTATGTCCTGAGGGTCTCGTTACTTGGGTTTTCACCTTGGGTGTTATGCCCCACCAGCTCCTGCTGCAAAATGGTGGGAGCGATGCTTTGGGCCTGAATTTCCCTTGGCATCCTTTTAAACAGGATATGAAATAAAGCCATTATGAAATTCCATTGCTGATAGTCATCACACCATATCTGCCTAAGAACAAGCAAATCTAGCTAGTCAGAATAGTGTCCTCTCCAAGATCGACCACAGTGACGTACTACCCATGGGTCATCTTCCAGGACCTCTAGGATATTCGTAGTAATATGTAACAGTGGAGCTAGGGTGATCTTCAATCTCATGAATTGCTGCTATAATAAGTTTGAGGTGGAGATGCAGAATCACTAGGGTTTTGGCCAAATTCAGAGCCATAGAAGGCCTTGCAGTCGAATTCCAGCGTAAGAAACACTTACATAGTGGCAAAGCTTGCCATATACAATGAGACAAAAGTTTATTTTTTTAATTGCATATTCAAAGAAGAATAAGAATATTATTTCCCAAAAATTAATTAAGCATAACATTTTCCATAAATTAACAATGAGCGGAACATTGAATTCACCACATTTTTTGTAATACTTCACTTTTCAGAGTATAGGATCTCATGGATTAAAGTCATCAAGGGTGAATTCGTTTTAGAATCCTATTCAATAAGGAGATAAAGAAGAAGCAAAAAGTGTTTGGGGAAAGTGTCAGTAAAAGGGAAAGCCAATACAGAAAAAAGCGAAATGTCCTCAATGTGTCTTGCCTACCTTTATAACTGTTTGGCCATTGTGCATAGATACCACTTAATCAAGCAATGAAGTACACTGAGCATAGTGAATTATAGTAGTGAAATATGAAGGTGAGGGTTTTTGTGTGCCTGCCTTCTTTTCTAAAGTGCTTCCTGGAGGTTCAAAGAAACGGATCTCTGGTTTATTTCAAGTGTAAAGGGATCAGGGTATTAGTAAATAAAGGCATATTGTATATGAAGAATGCGTTCAAGAAACAGTTTTCAAGGTTGGGAAATTAAAGAAGTCTTTTTAATCACCTGATTGATATGAGAAATATTAATATATAGATCTATTGATAGCACCCTAGTCACAGATTCTTCGTTTGAAAGCCATAATTAAGCTTCATTCATACTTTGAATGTTGCTTGCATGTATTTCGGAATATCCAACATTACTCACACCTTTTATTGCTTCCTAAATCGATTTCATAATAAGATGCCCGTCAAAGTATTAATAACTTTTATATATCTCTAGCATGCGTGCAGAATTACATCTTAAGTGCATTCGATTTACATTTTTTTATCTCAAGTAGAAGGTTATTTCATATCTTTTATCACTGAATGATAAGTAAGTAAATCAGAATATTGATGAGAATACTATTTTTTTCAAATTTGGTGCTGAAATTGGTCTTTTGACTATAGGTTTAGTGTCCTATAGTCAACTATTGAGGTCATCTGTGGCTTATTTTAAATTGAGAATTGCTCTTGGTTTACTACAGGGTTTTCAATAATTGCATTTATCACTGAATCTATAACTTATTTACGAAATGTTGCATTCATTCCTTTGAGGTGGCATACTGTGTATAAACCACTGAAACCTAGTTGGTATATGTACTCAGTTCAACTAAGACTTTGCAGTACTGGTGGGACGTTAGTGTGACTATGGGGTTGAAGCTCGCCCTGCCTCCACTGTTTTTATCTCCTTGAATATTATTAGATCTAAAACTGAGAGTCTGATGCACAAAACTATGCGATAATCAAGTTTCAACATGACAGCAGCTCATAGATTAGATAGAAATGGCATGATGTTTGTCAGCAATGGAAGTTTGAGTAGCCATGCAAGCGATATCCCTGCAACATATGTCACCCTGTTGGGTTCCGTCATTGCTTTGGATATAAAGCTTAACACATTTAAGCTTTCTTTCCCCGTAATTGCTCCATGTGCACCCTTAATCAAGCTGCGTTCTTGATAGTTTTGGGTGGCTCTTCTGTAAAAGAAGTATTTGCTCCAGTCTGTCTCCAGGGTATTATAATTGCTGCGCTCCCTACTAGAACCTCCAAACAAGTCTCATAAGCCAGTTGCAGATGCAACTGATGGTAGTCAAGCTCCAAGTCTTCAGGCACATCCAAATGAGGCGCTTTCTTTAATTGTTCCTGAACAATAAATTGGAAACTCTGAACACAAAAGCGACTCCGCCACCAGCATCATCATGAATTGCCCCGTATAGGCAGCATTGTCCATTCCAATTGAGGTCTTCAATATTAAATAGGTTCATCATGTGTCTCTGGCGTCAAGACTCTTCCATAACTATTTAAATTACTGAATGAGCATGACTTTCGTATTATCATCCAGGATTGAATGAAACAAAATTGATGTAATTCAAAAGGTCTACAAGAGAGAAGCTGGTGGTGTAGTCCTGCTTTGTATGTCCTGAGGGTCTCTTTACTTGGGTTTTCACCTTGGGTGTTATGCCCCACCAGCTCCTGCTGCAAAATGCTGGGAGCGATGCTTTGGGCCTGAATTTCCCTTGGCATCCTTTTAAACAGGATATGAAATAAAGCCATTATGAAATTCCATTGCTGATAGTCATCACACCATATCTGCCTAAGAACAAGCAAATCTAGCTAGTTAGAACAGTGTCCTCTCCAAGATCGACCACAGCGATGTACTTCCCATGGGTCATCTTCCAGGACCTCTAGGATATTCGTAGTAATATGTAACAGTGGAGCTAGGGTGATCTTCAATCTCATGAATTGCTGCTACAATAAGTTTGAGGTGGAGATGCAGAATCACAAGGGTTTTGGCCAAATTCAGAGCCATAGAAGGCCTTGTAGTCGAATACCAGCGTAAGAAACGCTTACATAGTGGCAAAGCTTGCGATATACAATGAGACAAAAGTTAATTTTTTTCATTGCATATTCAAAGAAGAATAAGAATCTTATTTCCCAAAAATTAATTAAGCACAACATTTTCCATAAATTAACAATGAGCGGAACATTGAATTCACCACATTTTTTGTAATAATTCACTTTTCAGAGTATAGGATCTCATGGATTAAAGTCATCAAGGGTGAATTAGTTTTAGAATCCTATTCAATAAGGAGATAAAGAAGAAAAAAGTGTTTGGGGAAAGTGTCAGTAAAAGGGAACGCCAATACAGAAAAAAGCGAAATGTCCTCAATGCGTCTTGCCTACCTTTATAACTGTTTGGCCATTGTGCATAGATACCACTTAATCAAGCAATGAAGTACACTGAGCATAGTGAATTATAGTAGTGAAATATGAAGGTGAGGGTTTTTGTGTGCCTGCCTTCTTTTCTAAAGTGCTTCCTGGAGGTTCAAAGAAACGGATCTCTGGTTTATTTCAAGTGTAAAGGGATCAGGGTATTAGTAAATAAAGGCATATTGTATATGAAGAATGCGTTCAAGAAACAGTTTTCAAGGTTGGGAAATTAAAGAAGGCTTTCTAACCACCTGATTGATATAAGAAATATTAATATATAGATCTATTGATAGCACCCTAGTCACAGATTCTTCGTTTGAAAGCCATAATTAAGCTTCATTCATACTTTGAATGTTGCTTGCATGTATTTCGGAATATCCAACATTACTCACACCTTTTATTGCTTCCTAAATCGATTTCATAATTAGATGCCCGTCAAAGTATAAATAACTTTTATATATCTCTAGCATGCGTGCAGAATTACATTTTAAGTGCATTCGATTTACATTTTTTTATCTCAAGTAGAAGGTTATTTCATATCTTTTATCACTGAATGATAAGTAAGTAAATCAGAATATTGATGAGAATACTATTTTTTTCGATTTTGATGCTGAAATTGGTCTTTTGACTATAGGTTTAGTGTCCTATAGTCAACTATTGAGGTCATCTGTGGCTTATTTTAAATTGAGAATTGCTCTTGGTTTACTACAGGGTTTTCAATAATTGCATTTATCACTGAATCTATAACTTATTTACGAAATGTGGCATTCATTCCTTTGAGGTGGCATACTGTGTATAAACCACTGAAACCTAGTTGGTAAATGTACTCAGTTCAACTAAGACTTTGCAGTACTGGTGGGACGTTAGTGTGACTATGGGGTTGAAGCTCGCCCTGCCTCCACTGTTTTTATCTCCTTGAATGTTATTAGATCTAAAACTGAGAGTCTGATGCACAAAACTATGCGATAATCAAGTTTCAACATGACAGCAGCTCATAGATTAGATAGAAATGGCATGATGTTTGTCAGCAATGGAAGTTTGAATAGCCATGCAAGCGATATCCCTGCAACATATGTCACCCTGTTGGGTTCCGTCATTGCTTTGGATATAAAGCTTAACACATTTAAGCTTTCTTTCCCCGTAATTGCTCCATGTGCACCCTTAATCAAGCTGCGTTCTTGATAGTTTTGGGTGTCTCTTCTGTAAAAGAAGTATTTGCTCCAGTCTGTCTTCAGGGTATTATAATTGCTGCGCTCCCTACTAGAACCTCCAAACAAGTCTCATAAGCCAGTTGCAGATGCAACTGATGGTAGTCAAGCTCCAAGTCTTCAGGCACATCCAAATGAGGCGCTTTCTTTAATTGTTCCTGAACAATAAATTGGAAACTCTGAACACAAAAGCGACTCCGCCACCAGCATCATCATGAATTGCCCCGTATGGGCAGCATTGTCCATTCCAATTGAGGTCTTCAATATTAAATAGGTTCATCATGTGTCTCTGGCGTCAACACTCTTCCATAACTATTTAAATTACTGAATGAGCATGACTTTCGTATTATCATCCAGGATTGAATGAAACAAAATTGATGTAATTCAAAAGGTCTACAAGAGAGAAGCTGGTGGTGTAGTCCTGCTTTGTATGTCCTGAGGGTCTCTTTACTTGGGTTTTCACCTTGGGTGTTATGCCCCACCAGCTCCTGCTGCAAAATGCTGGGAGCAATGCTTTGGGCCTGAATTTCCCTTGGCATCCTTTTAAACAGGATATGAAATAAAGCCATTATGAAATTCCATTGCTGATAGTCATCACACCATATCTGCCTAAGAACAAGCAAATCTAGCTAGTCAGAACAGTGTCCTCTCCAAGATCGACCACAGCGATGTACTTCCCATGGGTCATCTTCCAGGACCTCTAGGATATTCGTAGTAATATGTAACAGTGGAGCTAGGGTGATCTTCAATCTCATGAATTGCTGCTATAATAAGTTTGAGGTTGAGATGCAGAATCACTAGGGTTTTGGCCAAATTCAGAGCCATAGAAGGCCTTGTAGTCCAATACCAGCGTAAGAAACGCTTACATAGTGGCAAAGCTTGCCATATACAATGAGACAAAAGTTTATTTTTTTAATTGCATATTCAAAGAAGAATAAGAATCTTATTTCCCAAAAATTAATTAAGCATAACATTTTCCATAAATTAACAATGAGCGGAACATTGAATTCACCACATTTTTTGTAATACTTCACTTTTCAGAGTATAGGATCTCATGGATTAAAGTCATCAAGGGTGAATTAGTTTTAGAATCCTATTCAATAAGGAGATAAAGAAGAAGAAAAAAGTGTTTGGGGAAAGTGTCAGTAAAAGGGAAAGCCAATACAGAAAAAAGCGAAATGTCCTCAATGTGTCTTGCCTACCTTTATAACTGTTTGGCCATTGTGCATAGATACCACTTAATCAAGCAATGAAGTACACTGAGCATAGTGAATTATAGTAGTGAAATATGAAGGTGAGGGTTTTTGTGTGCCTGCCTTCTTTTCTAAAGTGCTTCCTGGAGGTTCAAAGAAACGGATCTCTGGTTTATTTCAAGTGTAAAGGGATCAGGGTATTAGTAAATAAAGGCATATTGTATATGAAGAATGCGTTCAAGAAACAGTTTTCAAGGTTGGGAAATTAAAGAAGGCTTTTTAACCACCTGATTGATATGAGAAATATTAATATATAGATCTATTGATAGCACCCTAGTCACAGATTCTTCGTTTGAAAGCCATAATTAAGCTTCATTCATACTTTGAATGTTGCTTGCATGTATTTCGGAATATCCAACATTACTCACACCTTTTATTGCTTCCTAAATCGATTTCATAATTAGATGCCCGTCAAAGTATTAATAACTTTTATATATCTCTAGCATGCGTGCAGAATTACATCTTAAGTGCATTCGATTTACATTTTTTTATCTCAAGTAGAAGGTTATTTCATATCTTTTATCACTGAATGATAAGTAAGTAAATCAGAATATTGATGAGAATACTATTTTTTTCGATTTTGATGCTGAATTAGGTCTTTTGTCACATTAGTGTCCTATAGTCAACTATTGAGGTCATCTGTGGCTTATTTTAAATTGAGAATTGCTCTTGGTTTACTACAGGGTTTTCAATAATTGCATTTATCACTGAATCTATAACTTATTTACAAAATGTGGCATTCATTCCTTTGAGGTGGCACACTGTGTATAAACCACTGAAACCTAGTGGGTATATGTACTCAGTTCAACTAAGACTTTGCAGTACTGGTGGGACGTTAGTGTTTGACTATGGGTTTGGAGCTCGCCCTGCCTCCACTGTTTTTATCTCCTTGAATGTTATTAGATCTAAAACTGAGAGTCTGATGCACAAAACTATGCGATAATCAAGTTTCAACACGACAGCAGCTCATAGATTAGATAGAAATGGCATGATGTTTGTCAGCAATGGAAGTTTGAGTAGCCATGCAAGAGATATCCCTGCAACATATGTCACCCTGTTGGGTTCCGTCATTGCTTTGGATATAAAGCTTAACACATTTAAGCTTTCTTTCCCCATAATTTCTCCATGTGCACCCTTAATCAAGCTGCGTTCTTGATAGTTTTGGGTGGCTCTTCTGTAAAATAAGTATTTGCTCCAGTCTGTCTCCAGGGTATTATAATTGCTGTGCTCCCTACTAGAACCTCCAAACAAGTCTCATAAGCCAGTTGCAGATGCAACTGATGGTAGTCAAGCTCCAAGTCTTCAGGCACATCCAAATGAGGCGCTTTCTTTAATTGTTCCTGAACAATACATTGGAAACTCTGAACACAAAAGCGACTCCGCCACCAGCATCATCATGAATTGCCCCGTATGGGCAGCATTGTCCATTCCAATTGAGGGCTTCAATATTAAATAGGTTCATCATGTGTCTCTGGCGTCAACACTCTTCCATAACTATTTAAATTACTGAATGAGCATGACTTTCGTATTATCATCCAGGATTGAATGAAACAAAATTGATGTAATTTAAAAGGTCTACAAGAGAGAAGCTGGTGGTGTAGTCCTGCTTTGTATGTCCTGAGGGTCTCTTTACTTGGGTTTTCACCTTGGGTGTTATGCCCCACCAGCTCCTGCTGCAAAATGCTGGGAGCGATGCTTTGGGCCTGAATTTCCCTTGGCATCCTTTTAAACTGGATATGAAATAAAGCCATTATGAAATTCCATTGCTGATAGTCATCACACCATATCTGCCTAAGAACAAGCAAATCTAGCTAGTCAGAACAGTGTCCTCTCCAAGATCGACCACAGCGATGTACTTCCCATGGGTCATCTTCCAGGACCTCTAGGATATTCGTAGTAATATGTAACAGTGGAGCTAGGGTGATCTTCAATCTCATGAATTGCTGCTATAATAAGTTTGAGGTGGAGATGCAGAATCACTAGGGTTTTGGCCAAATTCAGAGCCATAGAAGGCCTTGTAGTCCAATACCAGCGTAAGAAACGCTTACATAGTGGCAAAGCTTGCCATATACAATGAGACAAAAGTTTATTTTTTTAATTGCATATTCAAAGAAGAATAAGAATCTTATTTCCCAAAAATTAATTAAGCATAACATTTTCCATAAATTAACAATGAGCGGAACATTGAATTCACCACATTTTTTGTAATACTTCACTTTTCAGAGTATAGGATCTCATGGATTAAAGTCATCAAGGGTGAATTCGTTTTAGAATCCTATTCAATAAGGAGATAAAGAAGAAGAAAAAAGTGTTTGGGGAAAGTGTCAGTAAAAGGGAAAGCCAATACAGAAAAAAGCGAAATGTCCTCAATGTGTCTTGCCTACCTTTATAACTGTTTGGCCATTGTGCATAGATACCACTTAATCAAGCAATGAAGTACACTGAGCATAGTGAATTATAGTAGTGAAATATGAAGGTGAGGGTTTTTGTGTGCCTGCCTTCTTTTTTAAAGTGCTTCCTGGAGGTTCAAAGAAACGTATCTCTAGTTTACTTCAAGTGTAAAGGGATCAGGGTATTAGTAAATAAAGGCATATTGTATATGAAGAATGCGTTCAATAAACAGTTTTCAAGGTTGGGAAATTAAAGAAGGCTTTTTAACCACCTGATTGATATGAGAAATATTAATATATAGATCTATTGATAGCACCCTAGTCACAGATTCTTCGTTTGAAAGCCATAATTAAGCTTCATTCATACTTTGAATGTTGCTTGCATGTATTTCGGAATATCCAACATTACTCACACCTTTTATTGCTTCCTAAATCGATTTCATAATTAGATGCCCGTCAAAGTATTAATAACTTTTATATATCTCTAGCATGCGTGCAGAATTACATTTTAAGTGCATTCGATTTACATTTTTTTTATCTCAAGTAGAAGGTTATTTCATATCTTTTATCACTGAATGATAAGTAAGTAAATCAGAATATTGATGAGAATACTATTTTTTTCGATTTTGATGCTGAATTAGGTCTTTTGTCACATTAGTGTCCTATAGTCAACTATTGAGGTCATCTGTGGCTTATTTTAAATTGAGAATTGCTCTTGGTTTACTACAGGGTTTTCAATAATTGCATTTATCACTGAATCTATAACTTATTTACAAAATGTGGCATTCATTCCTTTGAGGTGGCATACTGTGTATAAACCACTGAAACCTAGTTGGTATATGTACTCAGTTCAACTAAGACTTTGCAGTACTGGTGGGACGTTAGTGTGACTATGGGGTTGGAGCTCGCCCTGCCTCCACTGTTTTTATCTCCTTGAATGTTATTAGATCTAAAACTGAGAGTCTGATGCACAAAACTATGCGATAATCAAGTTTCAACATGACAGCAGCTCATAGATTAGATAGAAATGGCATGATGTTTGTCAGCAATGGAAGTTTGAGTAGCCATGCAAGCGATATCCCTGCAACATATGTCACCCTGTTGGGTTCCGTCATTGCTTTGGATATAAAGCTTAACACATTTAAGCTTTCTTTCCCCGTAATTGCTCCATGTGCACCCTTAATCAAGCTGCGTTCTTGATAGTTTTGGGTGGCTCTTCTGTAAAAGAAGTATTTGCTCCAGTCTGTCTCCAGGGTATTATAATTGCTGCGCTCCCTACTAGAACCTCCAAACAAGTCTCATAAGCCAGTTGCAGATGCAACTGATGGTAGTCAAGCTCCAAGTCTTCAGGCACATCCAAATGAGGCGCTTTCTTTAATTGTTCCTGAACAATAAATTGGAAACTCTGAACACAAAAGCGACTCCGCCACCAGCATCATCATGAATTGCCCCGTATGGGCACCATTGTCCATTCCAATTGAGGTCTTCAATATTAAATAGGTTCATCATGTGTCTCTGGCGTCAACACTCTTCCATAACTATTTAAATTACTGAATGAGCATGACTTTCGTATTATCATCCAGGTTTGAATGAAACAAAATTGATGTAATTCAAAAGGTCTACAAGAGAGAAGCTGGTGGTGTAGTCCTGCTTTGTATGTCCTGAGGGTCTCTTTACTTGGGTTTTCACCTTGGGTGTTATGCCCCACCAGCTCCTGCTGCAAAATGCTGGGAGCGATGCTTTGGGCCTGAATTTCCCTTGGCATCCTTTTAAACTGGATATGAAATAAAGCCATTATGAAATTCCATTGCTGATAGTCATCACACCATATCTGCCTAAGAACAAGCAAATCTAGCTAGTCAGAACAGTGTCCTCTCCAAGATCGACCACAGCGATGTACTTCCCATGGGTCATCTTCCAGGACCTCTAGGATATTCGTAGTAATATGTAACAGTGGAGCTAGGGTGATCTTCAATCTCATGAATTGCTGCTATAATAAGTTTGAGGTGGAGATGCAGAATCACTAGGGTTTTGGCCAAATTCAGAGCCATAGAAGGCCTTGTAGTCCAATACCAGCGTAAGAAACGCTTACATAGTGGCAAAGCTTGCCATATACAATGAGACAAAAGTTTATTTTTTTAATTGCATATTCAAAGAAGAATAAGAATCTTATTTCCCAAAAATTAATTAAGCATAACATTTTCCATAAATTAACAATGAGCGGAACATTTAATTCACCACATTTTTTGTAATACTTCACTTTTCAGAGTATAGGATCTCATGGATTAAAGTCATCAAGGGTGAATTCGTTTTAGAATCCTATTCAATAAGGAGATAAAGAAGAAGAAAAAAGTGTTTGGGGAAAGTGTCAGTAAAAGGGAAAGCCAATACAGAAAAAAGCGAAATGTCCTCAATGTGTCTTGCCTACCTTTATAACTGTTTGGCCATTGTGCATAGATACCACTTAATCAAGCAATGAAGTACACTGAGCATAGTGAATTATAGTAGTGAAATATGAAGGTGAGGGTTTTTGTGTGCCTGCCTTCTTTTCTAAAGTGCTTCCTGGAGGTTCAAAGAAACGTATCTCTAGTTTATTTCAAGTGTAAAGGGATCAGGGTATTAGTAAATAAAGGCATATTGTATATGAAGAATGCGTTCAATAAACAGTTTTCAAGGTTGGGAAATTAAAGAAGGCTTTTTAACCACCTGATTGATATGAGAAATATTAATATATAGATCTATTGATAGCACCCTAGTCACAGATTCTTCGTTTGAAAGCCATAATTAAGCTTCATTCATACTTTGAATGTTGCTTGCATGTATTTCGGAATATCCAACATTACTCACACCTTTTATTGCTTCCTAAATCGATTTCATAATTAGATGCCCGTCAAAGTATTAATAACTTTTATATATCTCTAGCATGCGTGCAGAATTAAATTTTAAGTGCATTCGATTTACATTTTTTTATCTCAAGTAGAAGGTTATTTCATATCTTTTATCACTGAATGATAAGTAAGTAAATCAGAATATTGATGAGAATACTATTTTTTTCGATTTTGATGCTGAATTAGGTCTTTTGTCACATTAGTGTCCTATAGTCAACTATTGAGGTCATCTGTGGCTTATTTTAAATTGAGAATTGCTCTTGGTTTACTACAGGGTTTTCAATAATTGCATTTATCACTGAATCTATAACTTATTTACAAAATGTGGCATTCATTCCTTTGAGGTGGCATACTGTGTATAAACCACTGAAACCTAGTTGGTATATGTACTCAGTTCAACTAAGACTTTGCAGTACTGGTGGGACGTTAGTGTGACTATGGGGTTGGAGCTCGCCCTGCCTCCACTGTTTTTATCTCCTTGAATGTATTAGATCTAAAACTGAGAGTCTGATGCACAAAACTATGCGATAATCAAGTTTCAACATGACAGCAGCTCATAGATTAGATAGAAATGGCATGATGTTTGTCAGCAATGGAAGTTTGAGTAGCCATGCAAGCGATATCCCTGCAACATATGTCACCCTGTTGGGTTCCGTCATTGCTTTGGATATAAAGCTTAACACATTTAAGCTTTCTTTCCCCGTAATTGCTCCATGTGCACCCTTAATCAAGCTGCGTTCTTGATAGTTTTGGGTGGCTCTTCTGTAAAAGAAGTATTTGCTCCAGTCTGTCTCCAGGGTATTATAATTGCTGCGCTCCCTACTAGAACCTCCAAACAAGTCTCATAAGCCAGTT
The DNA here is from genome assembly GCF_964263255.1 of Lissotriton vulgaris. Classification (NCBI taxonomy): domain Eukaryota; kingdom Metazoa; phylum Chordata; class Amphibia; order Caudata; family Salamandridae; genus Lissotriton; species Lissotriton vulgaris. The sequence goes on from NC_141689.1 coordinate 1,397,620,169, forward strand.
GCAGATGCAACTGATGGTAGTCAAGCTCCAAGTCTTCAGGCACATCCAAATGAGGCGCTTTCTTTAATTGTTCCTGAACAATAAATTGGAAACTCTGAACACAAAAGCGACTCCGCCACCAGCATCATCATGAATTGCCCTGTATGGGCAGCATTGTCCATTCCAATTGAGGTCTTCAATATTAAATAGGTTCATCATGTGTCTCTGGCGTCAACACTCTTCCATAACTATTTAAATTACTGAATGAGCATGACTTTCGTATTATCATCCAGGTTTGAATGAAACAAAATTGATGTAATTCAAAAGGTCTACAAGAGAGAAGCTGGTGGTGTAGTCCTGCTTTGTATGTCCTGAGGGTCTCTTTACTTGGGTTTTCACCTTGGGTGTTATGCCCCACCAGCTCCTGCTGCAAAATGCTGGGAGCGATGCTTTGGGCCTGAATTTCCCTTGGCATCCTTTTAAACAGGATATGAAATAAAGCCATTATGAAATTCCATTGCTGATAGTCATCACACCATATCTGCCTAAGAACAAGCAAATCTAGCTAGTCAGAACAGTGTCCTCTCCAAGATCGACCACAGCGATGTACTTCCCATGGGTCATCTTCCAGGACCTCTAGGATATTCGTAGTAATATGTAACAGTGGAGCTAGGGTGATCTTCAATCTCATGAATTGCTGCTATAATAAGTTTGAGGTGGAGATGCAGAATCACTAGGGTTTTGGCCAAATTCAGAGCCTTAGAAGGCCTTGTAGTCGAATACCAGCATAAGAAACGCTTACATAGTGGCAAAGCTTGCCATATACAATGAGACAAAAGTTTATTTTTTTAATTGCATATTCACAGAAGAATAAGAATCTTATTTCCCAAAAATTAATTAAGCATAACATTTTCCATAAATTAACAGTGAGCGGAACATTGAATTCACCACATTTTTTGTAATACTTCACTTTTCAGAGTATAGGATCTCATGGATTAAAGTCATCAAGGGTGAATTCGTTTTAGAATCCTATTCAATAAGGAGATAAAGAAGAAGAAAAAAGTGTTTGGGGAAAGTGTCAGTAAAAGGGAAAGCCAATACAGAAAAAAGCGAAATGTCCTCAATGTGTCTTGCCTACCTTTATAACTGTTTGGCCATTGTGCATAGATACCACTTAATCAAGCAATGAAGTACACTGAGCATAGTGAATTATAGTAGTGAAATATGAAGGTGAGGGTTTTTGTGTGCCTGCCTTCTTTTCTAAAGTGCTTCCTGGAGGTTCAAAGAAACGGATCTCTGGTTTATTTCAAGTGTAAAGGGATCAGGGTATTAGTAAATAAAGGCATATTGTATATGAAGAATGCGTTCAAGAAACAGTTTTCAAGGTTGGGAAATTAAAGAAGGCTTTTTAACCACCTGATTGATATGAGAAATATTAATATATAGATCTATTGATAGCACCCTAGTCACAGATTCTTCGTTTGAAAGCCATAATTAAGCTTCATTCATACTTTGAATGTTGCTTGCATGTATTTCGGAATATCCAACATTACTCACACCTTTTATTGCTTCCTAAATCGATTTCATAATTAGATGCCCGTCAAAGTATTAATAACTTTTATATATCTCTAGCATGCGTGCAGAATTACATCTTAAGTGCATTCGATTTACATTTTTTTTTATCTCAAGTAGAAGGTTATTTCATATCTTTTATCACTGAATGATAAGTAAGTAAATCAGAATATTGATGAGAATACTATTTTTTTCGATTTTGATGCTGAATTAGGTCTTTTGTCACATTAGTGTCCTATAGTCAACTATTGAGGTCATCTGTGGCTTATTTTAAATTGAGAATTGCTCTTGGTTTACTACAGGGTTTTCAATAATTGCATTTATTACTGAATCTATAACTTATTTACAAAATGTGGCATTCATTCCTTTGAGGTGGCATACTGTGTATAAACCGCTGAAACATATTGGGTATATGTACTCAGTTCAACTAAGACTTTGCAGTACTGGTGGGACGTTAGTGTTTGACTATGGGTTTGGAGCTCGCCCTGCCTCCACTGTTTTTATCTCCTTGAATGTTATTAGATCTAAAACTGAGAGTCTGATGCACAAAACTATGCGATAATCAAGTTTCAACACGACAGCAGCTCATAGATTAGATAGAAATGGCATGATGTTTGTCAGCAATGGAAGTTTGAGTAGCCATGCAAGAGATATCCCTGCAACATATGTCACCCTGTTGGGTTCCGTCATTGCTTTGGATATAAAGCTTAACACATTTAAGCTTTCTTTCCCCGGAATTGCTCCATGTGCACCCTTAATCAAGCTGCGTTCTTGATAGTTGTGGGTGGCTCTTCTGTAAAAGAAGTATTTGCTCCAGTCTGTCTCCAGGGTATTATAATTGCTGCGCTCCCTACTAGAACCTCCAAACAAGTCTCATAAGCCAGTTGCAGATGCAACTGATGGTAGTCAAGCTCCAAGTCTTCAGGCACATCCAAATGAGGCGCTTTCTTTAATTGTTCCTGAACAATAAATTGGAAACTCTGAACACAAAAGCGACTCCGCCACCAGCATCATCATGAATTGCCCCGTATGGGCAGCATTGTCCATTCCAATTGAGGGCTTCAATATTAAATAGGTTCATCATGTGTCTCTGGCGTCAACACTCTTCCATAACTATTTAAATTACTGAATGAGCATGACTTTCGTATTATCATCCAGGATTGTATGAAACAAAATTGATGTAATTTAAAAGGTCTACAAGAGAGAAGCTGGTGGTGTAGTTCTGCTTTGTATGTCCTGAGTGTCTCTTTACTTGGGTTTTCACCTTGGGTGTTATGCCCCACCAGCTCCTGCTGCAAAATGCTGGGAGTGATGCTTTGGGCCTGAATTTTCCTTGGCATCCTTTTAAACAGGATATGAAATAAAGCCATTATGAAATTCCATTGCTGATAGTCATCACACCATATCTGCCTAAGAACAAGCAAATCTAGCTAGTCAGAACAGTGTCCTCTCCAAGATCGACCACAGCGATGTACTTCCTATGGGTCATCTTCCAGGACCTCTAGGATATTCGTAGTAATATGTAACAGTGGAGCTAGGGTGATCTTCAATCTCATGAATTGCTGCTATAATAAGTTTGAGGTGGAGATGCAGAATCACTAGGGTTTTGGCCAAATTCAGAGCCATAGAAGGCCTTGTAGTCGAATGCCAGCGTAAGAAATGCTTACATAGTGGCAAAGCTTGCCATATACAATGAGACAAAAGTTTATTTTTTTAATTGCATATTCAAAGAAGAATAAGAATCGTATTTCCCAAAAATTAATTAAGCATAACATTTTCCATAAATTAACAATGAGCGGAACATTGAATTCACCACATTTTTTGTAATACTTCACTTTTCAGAGTATAGGATCTCATGGATTAAAGTCATCAAGGGTGAATTAGTTTTAGAATCCTATTCAATAAGGAGATAAAAAAGAAGAAAAAAGTGTTTGGGGAAAGTGTCAGTAAAAGGGAAAGCCAATACAGAAAAAAGCGAAATGTCCTCAATGTGTCTTGCCTACCTTTATAACTGTTTGGCCATTGTGCATAGATACCACTTAATCAAGCAATGAAGTACACTGAGCATAGTGAATTATAGTAGTGAAATATGAAGGTGAGGGTTTTTGTGTGCCTGCCTTCTTTTCTAAAGTGCTTCCTGGAGGTTCAAAGAAACGGATCTCTGGTTTATTTCAAGTGTAAAGGGATCAGGGTATTAGTAAATAAAGGCATATTGTATATGAAGAATGCGTTCAAGAAACAGTTTTCAAGGTTGGGAAATTAAAGAAGGCTTTCTAACCACCTGATTGATATGAGAAATATTAATATATAGATCTATTGATAGCACCCTAGTCACAGATTCTTCGTTTGAAAGCCATAATTAAGCTTCATTCATACTTTGAATGTTGCTTGCATGTATTTCGGAATATCCAACATTACTCACACCTTTTATTGCTTCCTAAATCGATTTCATAATTAGATGCCCGTCAAAGTATTAATAACTTTTATATATCTCTAGCATGCGTGCAGAATTACATGTTAAGTGCATTCGATTTACATTTTTTTTATCTCAAGTAGAAGGTTATTTCATATCTTTTATCACTGAATGATAAGTAAGTAAATCAGAATATTGATGAGAATACTATTTTTTTCGATTTTGATGCTGAATTAGGTCTTTTGTCACATTAGTGTCCTATAGTCAACTATTGAGGTCATCTGTGGCTTATTTTAAATTGAGAATTGCTCTTGGTTTACTACAGGGTTTTCAATAATTGCATTTAATACTGAATCTATAACTTATTTACAAAATGTGGCATTCATTCCTTTGAGGTGGCATACTGTGTATAAACCGCTGAAACATATTGGGTATATGTACTCAGGTCAACTAAGACTTTGCAGTACTGGTGGGACGTTAGTGTTTGACTATGGGTTTGGAGCTCGCCCTGCCTCCACTGTTTTTATCTCCTTGAATGTTATTAGATCTAAAACTGAGAGTCTGATGCACAAAACTATGCGATAATCAAGTTTCAACACGACAGCAGCTCATAGATTAGATAGAAATGGCATGATGTTTGTCAGCAATGGAAGTTTGAGTAGCCATGCAAGAGATATCCCTGCAACATATGTCACCCTGTTGGGTTCCGTCATTGCTTTGGATATAAAGCTTAACACATTTAAGCTTTCTTTCCCCGGAATGGCTCCATGTGCACCCTTAATCAAGCTGCGTTCTTGATAGTTTTGGGTGGCTCTTCTGTAAAAGAAGTATTTGCTCCAGTCTGTCTCCAGGGTATTATAATTGCTGCGCTCCCTACTAGAACCTCCAAACAAGTCTCATAAGCCAGTTGCAGATGCAACTGATGGTAGTCAAGCTCCAAGTCTTCAGGCACATCCAAATGAGGCGCTTTCTTTAATTTTTCCTGAACAATAAATTGGAAACTCTGAACACGAAAGCGACTCCGCCACCAGCATCATCATGAATTGCCCCGTATGGGCAGCATTGTCCATTCCAATTGAGGGCTTCAATATTAAATAGGTTCATCATGTGTCTCTGGCGTCAACGCTCTTCCCTAACTATTTAAATTACTGAATGAGCATGACTTTCGTATTATCATCCAGGATTGAATGAAACAAAATTGATGTAATTTAAAAGGTCTACAAGAGAGAAGCTGGTGGTGTAGTTCTGCTTTGTATGTCCTGAGGGTCTCTTTACTTGGGTTTTCACCTTGGGTGTTATGCCCCACCAGCTCCTGCTGCAAAATGCTGGGAGTGATGCTTTGGGCCTGAATTTCCCTTGGCATCCTTTTAAACAGGATATGAAATAAAGCCATTATGAAATTCCATTGCTGATAGTCATCACACCATATCTGCCTAAGAACAAGCAAATCTAGCTAGTCAGAACAGTGTCCTCTCCAAGATCGACCACAGCGATGTACTTCCCATGGGTCATCTTCCAGGACCTCTAGGATATTCGTAGTAATATGTAACAGTGGAGCTAGGGTGATCTTCAATCTCATGAATTGCTGCTATAATAAGTTTGAGGTGGAGATGCAGAATCACTAGGGTTTTGGCCAAATTCAGAGCCATAGAAGGCCTTGTAGTCGAATACCAGCGTAAGAAACGCTTACATAGTGGCAAAGCTTGCCATATACAATGAGACAAAAGTTTATTTTTTTAATTGCATATTCAAAGAAGAAATGGGCCCACATGCATCAAGCACTTTTTCATTCGCAAACGGTGCGATTCCTTAAAATCGGCCGTTTGCGAATGCAAAAGTGCTTTTTGGGATGCATGAAGCAATTTTAGAATTCGCAACATTGTTGCGAGTTCTAAAATTGCGGGTGCTTTTAAGAAGTCGCAGATGTGCGACTTCTTAAAAGCAATGCATCAGTACTTTGACAAGTGGAAATTCGCAATTAGGGTTCCAAATTTACCGAGTGGTTGAACCACTCGGTAAATTTGGAAAATGTGTTTAAAATGCTTTAAATGTTTTTTTTTCAACATTCATGTTTCACACACACATGTCCTTAGGACATGTGTGTGTGAAACATGATGCAAAAAATACATTTCAGGGGTGCATGGGGGGGTCCTTTGGACCCCCCCCCTGCACCCATGAAATTTTCTAAGTGCCACTCGCAATTCCCTTTGACTCCTATGGGCCTTTTGGCCCATAGGAATCAATGAGAATTGCGAAAATTAACTTAAGAATTCGGTATTCATTTGGGATTCGGTAAAAATTGCGATTTTTACCGAATCACAAATGAATACCGAAAATAATGATGCATAGCATTTTGCATTCTTAATTTGCGATTCCTTATTTTTCGCAAATTAGGAAGTTCAAAATGTCACAATGATGCATGTGGGCCTAAGAATCTTATTTCCCAAAAATTAATTAAGCATAACATTTTCCATAAATTAACAATGAGCGGAACATTGAATTCACCACATTTTTTGTAATACTTCACTTTTCAGAGTATAGGATCTCATGGATTAAAGTCATCAAGGGTGAATTAGTTTTAGAATCCTATTCAATAAGGAGATAAAGAAGAAGAAAAAAGTGTTTGGGGAAAGTGTCAGTAAAAGGGAAAGCCAATACAGAAAAAAGCGAAATGTCCTCAATGTGTCTTGCCTACCTTTATAACTGTTTGGCCATTGTGCATAGATACCACTTAATCAAGCAATGAAGTACACTGAGCATAGTGAATTATAGTAGTGAAATATGAAGGTGAGGGTTTTTGTGTGCCTGCCTTCTTTTCTAAAGTGCTTCCTGGAGGTTCAAAGAAACGGATCTCTGGTTTATTTCAAGTGTAAAGGGATCAGGGTATTAGTAAATAAAGGCATATTGTATATGAAGAATGCGTTCAAGAAACAGTTTTCAAGGTTAGGAAATTAAAGAAGGCTTTCTAACCACCTGATTGATATGAGAAATATTGATATATAGATCTATTGATAGCACCCTAGTCACAGATTCTTCGTTTGAAAGCCATAATTCAGCTTCATTCATACTTTGAATGTTGCTTGCATGTATTTCGGAATATCCAACATTACTCACACCTTTTATTGCTTCCTAAATCGATTTCATAATTAGATGCCCGTCAAAGTATTAATAACTTTTATATATCTCTAGCATGCGTGCAGAATTACATTTTAAGTGCATTCGATTTACATTTTTTTAATCTCAAGTAGAAGGTTATTTCATATCTTTTATCACTGAATGATAAGTAAGTAAATCAGAATATTGATGAGAATACTATTTTTTTCGATTTTGATGCTGAAATAGGTCTTTTGTCACATTAGTGTCCTATAGTCAACTATTGAGGTCATCTGTGGCTTATTTTAAATTGAGAATTGCTCTTGGTTTACTACAGGGTTTTCAATAATTGCATTTATCACTGAATCTATAACTTATTTACAAAATGTGGCATTCATTCCTTTGAGGTGGCATACTGTGTATAAACCACTGAAACCTAGTGGGTATATGTACTCAGTTCAACTAAGACTTTGCAGTACTGGTGGGACGTTAGTGTTTGACTATGGGTTTGGAGCTCGCCCTGCCTCCACTGTTTTTATCTCCTTGAATGTTATTAGATCTAAAACTGAGAGTCTGATGCACAAAACTATGCGATAATCAAGTTTCAACACGACAGCAGCTCATATATTAGATAGAAATGGCATGATGTTTGTCAGCAATGGAAGTTTGAGTAGCCATGCAAGCGATATCCCTGCAACATATGTCACCCTGTTGGGTTCCGTCATTGCTTTGGATATAAAGCTTAACACATTTAAGCTTTCTTTCCCCGTAATTGCTCCATGTGCACCCTTAATCAAGCTGCGTTCTTGATAGTTTTGGGTGGCTCTTCTGTAAAAGAAGTATTTGCTCCAGTCTGTCTCCAGGGTATTATAATTGCTGCGCTCCCTACTAGACCCTCCAAACAAGTCTCATAAGCCAGTTGCAGATGCAACTGATGGTAGTCAAGCTCCAAGTCTTCAGGCACATCCAAATGAGGCACTTTCTTTAATTGTTCCTGAACAATAAATTGGAAACTCTGAACACAAAAGCGACTCCGCCACCAGCATCATCATGAATTGCCCCGTATGGGCAGCATTGTCCATTCCAATTGAGGTCTTCAATATTAAATAGGTTCATCATGTGTCTCTGGCGTCAACACTCTTCCATAACTATTTAAATTACTGAATGAGCATGACTTTCGTATTATCATCCAGGATTGAATGAAACAAAATTGATGTAATTTAAAAGGTCTACAAGAGAGAAGCTGGTGGTGTAGTCCTGCTTTGTATGTCCTGAGGGTCTCTTTACTTGGGTTTTCACCTTGGGTGTTATGCCCCACCAGCTCCTGCTGCAAAATGCTGGGAGCAATGCTTTGGGCCTGAATTTCCCTTGGCATACTTAAACAGGATATGAAATAAAGCCATTATGAAATTCCATTGCTGATAGTCATCACACCATATCTGCCTAAGAACAAGCAAATCTAGCTAGTCAGAACAGTGTCCTCTCCAAGATCGACCACAGCGATGTACTTCCCATGGGTCATCTTCCAGGACCTCTAGGATATTCGTAGTAATATGTAACAGTGGAGCTAGGGTGATCTTCAATCTCATGAATTGCTGCTATAATAAGTTTGAGATGGAGATGCAGAATCACTAGGGTGTTGGCCAAATTCAGAGCCATAGAAGGCCTTGTAGTCGCATACCAGCGTAAGAAATGCATACATAGTGGCAAAGCTTGCCATATACAATGAGACAAAAGTTTATTTTTTTAATTGCATATTCAAAGAAGAATAAGAATCTTATTTCCCAAAAATTAATTAAGCATAACATTTTCCATAAATTAACAATGAGCGGAACATTGAATTCACCACATTTTTTGTAATACTTCACTTTTCAGAGTATAGGATCTCATGGATTAAAGTCATCAAGGGTGAATTAGTTTTAGAATCCTATTCAATAAGGAGATAAAGAAGAAGAAAAAAGTGTTTTGGGAAAGTGTCAGTACAAGGGAAAGCCAATACAGAAAAAAGAGAAATGTCCTCAATGTGTCTTGCCTACCTTTATAACTGTTTGGCCATTGTGCATAGATACCACTTAATCAAGCAATGAAGTACACTGAGCATAGTGAATTATAGTAGTGAAATATGAAGGTGATGGTTTTTGTGTGCCTGCCTTCTTTTCTAAAGTGCTTCCTGGAGGTTCAAAGAAACGGTTCTCTGGTTTATTTCAAGTGTAAAGGGATCAGGGTATTAGTAAATAAAGGCATATTGTATATGAAGAATGCGTTCAAGAAACAGTTTTCAAGGTTGGGAAATTAAAGAAGACTTTTTAACCACCTGATTGATATGAGAAATATTAATATATAGATCTATTGATAGCACCCTAGTCACAGATTCTTCGTTTGAAAGCCATAATTAAGCTTCATTCATACTTTGAATGTTGCTTGCATGTATTTCGGAATATCCAACATTACTCACACCTTTTATTGCTTCCTAAATCGATTTCATAATTAGATGCCCGTCAAAGTAATAATAACTTTTATATATCTCTAGCATGCGTGCAGAATTACAGTTTAAGTGCATTCGATTTACATTTTTTTTTATCTCAAGTAGAAGGTTATTTCATATCTTCTATCACTGAATGATAAGTAAGTAAATCAGAATATTGATGAGAATACTATTTGTTTCGATTTTTGATGCTGAATTAGGTCTTTTGTCACATTAGTGTCCTATAGTCAACTATTGAGGTCATCTGTGGCTTATTTTGAATTTAGAATTGCTCTTGGTTTACTACAGGGTTTTCAATAATTGCATTTATCACTGAATCTATAACTTATGTACGGAATGTGGCATTCATTCCTTTGAGGTGGCATACTGTGTACAAACCACTGAAACCTAGTTGGTATATGTAATCATTTCAACTAAGACTTTGCAGTACTGGTGGGACGTTAGTGTGACTATGGGGTTGGAGCTCGCCCTGCCTCCACTGTTTTTATCTCCTTGAATGTTATTAGATCTAAAACTGAGAGTCTGATGCACAAAACTATGCGATAATCAAGTTTCAACATGACAGCAGCTCATAGATTAGATAGAAATGGCATGATGTTTGTCAGCAATGGAAGTTTGAGTAGCCATGCAAGCGATATCCCTGCAACATATGTCACCCTGTTGGGTTCCGTCATTGCTTTGGATATAAAGCTTAACACATTTAAGCTTTCTTTCCCCGTAATTGCTCCATGTGCACCCTTAATCAAGCTGCGTTCTTGATAGTTTTGGGTGGCTCGTCTGTAAAAGAAGTATTTGCTCCAGTCTGTCTCCAGGGTATTATAATTGCTGCGCTCCCTACTAGAACCTCCAAACAAGTCTCATAAGCCAGTTGCAGATGCAACTGATGGTAGTCAAGCTCCAAGTCTTCAGGCACATCCAAATGAGGCGCTTTCTTTAATTGTTCCTGAACAATAAATTGGAAACTCTGAACACAAAAGCGACTCCGCCACCAGCATCATCACGAATTGCCCCGTATGGGCAGCATTGTCCATTTCAATTGAGGTCTTCAATATTAAATAGGTTCATCATGTGTCTCTGGCGTCAACACTCTTCCATAACTATTTAAATTACTGAATGAGCATGACTTTCGTATTATCATCCAGGATTGAATAAAACAAAGTTGATGTAATTCAAAAGGTCTACAAGAGAGGAGCTGGTGGTGTAGTCCTGCTTTGTATGTCCTGAGGGTCTCTTTACTTGGGTTTTCACCTTGGGTGTTATGCCCCACCAGCTCCTGCTGCAAAATGCTGGGAGCGATGCTTTGGGCCTGAATTTCCCTTGGCATCCTTTTAAACAGAATATGAAATTAAGCCATTATGAAATTCCATTGCTGATAGTCATCACACCATATCTGCCTAAGAACAAGCAAATCTAGCTAGTCAGAACAGTGTCCTCTCCAACATCGACCACAGCGATGTACTTCCCATGGGTCATCTTCCAGGACCTCTAGGATATTCGTAGTAATATGTAACAGTGGAGCTAGGGTGATCTTCAATCTCATGAATTGCTGCTATAATAAGTTTGAGGTGGAGATGCAGAATCACTAGGGTTTTGGCCAAATTCAGAGCCATAGAAGGCCTTGTAGTAGAATACCAGCGTAAGAAACGCTTACATAGTGGCAAAGCTTGCCATATACAATGAGACAAAAGTTTATTTTTTTAATTGCATATTCAAAGAAGAATAAGAATCTTATTTCCCAAAAATTAATTAAGCATAACATTTTCCATAAATTAACAATGAGCGGAACATTGAATTGACCACATTTTTTGTAATACTTCACTTTTCAGAGTATAGGATCTCATGGATTAAAGTCATCAAGGGTGAATTAGTTTTAGAATCCTATTCAATAAGGAGATAAAGAAGAAGAAAAAAGTGTTTGGGGAAAGTGTCAGTAAAAGGGAAAGCCAATACAGAAAAAAGCGAAATGTCCTCAATGTGTCTTGCCTACCTTTATAACTGTTTGGCCATTGTGCATAGATACCACTTAATCAAGCAATGAAGTACACTGAGCATAGTGAATTATAGTAGTGAAATATGAAGGTGAGGGTTTTTGTGTGCCTGCCTTCTTTTCTAAAGTGCTTCCTGGAGGTTCAAAGGAACGTATCTCTGGTTTATTTCAAGTGTAAAGGGATCAGGGTATTAGTAAATAAAGGCATATTGTATATGAAGAATGCGTTCAAGAAACAGTTTTCAAGGTTGGGAAATTAAAGAAGGCTTTTTAACCACCTGATTGATATGAGAAATATTAATATATAGATCTATTGATAGCACCCTAGTCACAGATTCTTCGTTTGAAAGCCATAATTAAGCTTCATTCATACTTTGAATGTTGCTTGCATGTGTGGTATCGGGTTCTCAAGGCCTACATGCTCCGTAGATAACCCACTTACACTGAAAGAACTGTTGGCACGGAAACTGAAAAGTACAAAGAACAAGTTTATTAAGACCCCATGGGGTGGTGGTACATTCCTACAGCACCCTTCGGCAATGCAAGAAGTATCACACCGAACGTTGGTGTGATCCGGTCTTTTATACAATTTACAGGTAATAAAAAGATAGGCTGTACAAAGTTTACAGAGCTTTATGTACATATATGGTCATTTTTGGAACACAGCCAGTTCATGGGAGGGGTTACAACCCCACTGGTCAGTTTGGTACACATTCCTGAGGGGTGACTGGTCAGTTGGGACTGCGCATGTACAGGCTTGACCGTTACTAAAAATAGCCTGTTGCTGGGCAAACTCGAGTGGTCAGTGGCACGGACAACGGACTAAAGGGCATGCTGGGCACGAGGCCGCTCATGATCTAAGATGGCCGCCGTAACATACAAGATATTTACAACAAGGGGTGGTGAGGGACAGAGTCTCTGAATTAAACAGAATACTCTCACCCAGTCAAGAGATCAGGGCTAGATCCAACACCGTTTTTTAGCTCACTGCACCATCCCAGTTTCAGAACCTGGCTGTATGCAAATTAGTCTGTTCCTGTCCCAGTGCATGATGGGAACAGGGCAAACCAAACTACAAAAGCCAATTCTTACACTGGGAAGGAAACAAGCTACCGGGGACCGGTTTCTGGCATTTCAGCCGTCTTCGGCCCGGCTTGCTTGAATCCTGATGGTGCAATGAGCAAGGGACTCACATCTGAGTATACCCTTCCACGCTTAGGGTGGACAAAAATATTTACAACAAGGGGTGGTGAGGGACAGAGTCTCTGAATTAAACAGAATACTCTCACCCAGTCAAGAGATCAGGGCTAGATCCAACACCGTTTTTTAGCTCACTGCACCATCCCAGTTTCAGAACCTGGCTGTATGCAAATTAGTCTGTTCCTGTCCCAGTGCATGATGGGAACAGGGCAAACCAAACTACAAAAGCCAATTCTTACACTGGGAAGGAAACAAGCTACCGGGGACCGGTTTCTGGCATTTCAGCCGTCTTCGGCCCGGCTTGCTTGAATCCTGATGGTGCAATGAGCAAGGGACTCACATCTGAGTATACCCTTCCACGCTTAGGGTGGACAAAAATATTTACAACAAGGGGTGGTGAGGGACCCTTTCTCACTGCTCCATCAGGATTCAAGCAAGCCGGGCCGAAGAGGCTGAAATGCCAGAAACCGGTCCCCGGTAGCTTGTCTCCTTTCTGGTAAAGAATTGGCTTGGTAGTTTAGTCTGCCCTGTTCCCATGATGCACTGGGCCAGGGACAGACTGATTTGCATATAGCCAGGTTCTGAGCTGGGATGGGGCAGTGAGATAAATAACGGTGATGGATCAAGCCCTGATCTTTGGACTGGGTAAGAGTGGTCTGCTCAATTCAGACACTCTGTTCATCACCACCCCCTTTTGTAAATCGATTTTGGCCACTATAGGTGTGGCAGGGTATACTCAGACATGAGTCCCTTTCTCACTGCTCCATCAGGATTCAAGTAAGCCGGGCCGAAGAGGCTGAAATGCCAGAAACCGGTCCCCGGTAGCTTGTCTCCTTTCTGGTAAAGAATTGGCTTGGTAGTTTAGTCTGCCCTGTTCCCATGATGCACTGGGCCAGGGACAGACTGATTTGCATATAGCCAGGTTCTGAGCTGGGATGGGGCAGTGAGATAAATAACGGTGATGGATCAAGCCCTGATCTTTGGACTGGGTAAGAGTGGTCTGCTCAATTCAGACACTCTGTTCATCACCACCCCCTTTTGTAAATCGATTTTGGCCACTATAGGTGTGGCAGGGTATACTCAGACATGAGTCCCTTTCTCACTGCTCCATCAGGATTCAAGCAAGCCGGGCCGAAGAGGCTGAAATGCCAGAAACCGGTCCCCGGTAGCTTGTCTCCTTTCTGGTAAAGAATTGGCTTGGTAGTTTAGTCTGCCCTGTTCCCATGATGCACTGGGCCAGGGACAGACTGATTTGCATATAGCCAGGTTCTGAGCTGGGATGGGGCAGTGAGATAAATAACGGTGATGGATCAAGCCCTGATCTTTGGACTGGGTAAGAGTGGTCTGCTCAATTCAGACACTCTGTTCATCACCACCCCCTTTTGTAAATCGATTTTGGCCACTATAGGTGTGGCAGGGTATACTCAGACATGAGTCCCTTTCTCACTGCTCCATCAGGATTCAAGCAAGCCGGGCCGAAGAGGCTGAAATGCCAGAAACCGGTCCCCGGTAGCTTGTCTCCTTTCTGGTAAAGAATTGGCTTGGTAGTTTAGTCTGCCCTGTTCCCATGATGCACTGGGCCAGGGACAGACTGATTTGCATATAGCCAGGTTCTGAGCTGGGATGGGGCAGTGAGATAAATAACGGTGATGGATCAAGCCCTGATCTTTGGACTGGGTAAGAGTGGTCTGCTCAATTCAGACACTCTGTTCATCACCACCCCCTTTTGTAAATCGATTTTGGCCACTATAGGTGTGGCAGGGTATACTCAGACATGAGTCCCTTTCTCACTGCTCCATCAGGATTCAAGCAAGCCGGGCCGAAGAGGCTGAAATGCCAGAAACCGGTCCCCGGTAGCTTGTCTCCTTTCTGGTAAAGAATTGGCTTGGTAGTTTAGTCTGCCCTGTTCCCATGATGCACTGGGCCAGGGACAGACTGATTTGCATATAGCCAGGTTCTGAGCTGGGATGGGGCAGTGAGATAAATAACGGTGATGGATCAAGCCCTGATCTTTGGACTGGGTAAGAGTGGTCTGCTCAATTCAGACACTCTGTTCATCACCACCCCCTTTTGTAAATCGATTTTGGCCACTATAGGTGTGGCAGGGTATACTCAGACATGAGTCCCTTTCTCACTGCTCCATCAGGATTCAAGCAAGCCGGGCCGAAGAGGCTGAAATGCCAGAAACCGGTCCCCGGTAGCTTGTCTCCTTTCTGGTAAAGAATTGGCTTGGTAGTTTAGTCTGCCCTGTTCCCATGATGCACTGGGCCAGGGACAGACTGATTTGCATATAGCCAGGTTCTGAGCTGGGATGGGGCAGTGAGATAAATAACGGTGATGGATCAAGCCCTGATCTTTGGACTGGGTAAGAGTGGTCTGCTCAATTCAGACACTCTGTTCATCACCACCCCCTTTTGTAAATCGATTTTGGCCACTATAGGTGTGGCAGGGTATACTCAGACATGAGTCCCTTTCTCACTGCTCCATCAGGATTCAAGCAAGCCGGGCCGAAGAGGCTGAAATGCCAGAAACCGGTCCCCGGTAGCTTGTCTCCTTTCTGGTAAAGAATTGGCTTGGTAGTTTAGTCTGCCCTGTTCCCATGATGCACTGGGCCAGGGACAGACTGATTTGCATATAGCCAGGTTCTGAGCTGGGATGGGGCAGTGAGATAAATAACGGTGATGGATCAAGCCCTGATCTTTGGACTGGGTAAGAGTGGTCTGCTCAATTCAGACACTCTGTTCATCACCACCCCCTTTTGTAAATCGATTTTGGCCACTATAGGTGTGGCAGGGTATACTCAGACATGAGTCCCTTTCTCACTGCTCCATCAGGATTCAAGCAAGCCGGGCCGAAGAGGCTGAAATGCCAGAAACCGGTCCCCGGTAGCTTGTCTCCTTTCTGGTAAAGAATTGGCTTGGTAGTTTAGTCTGCCCTGTTCCCATGATGCACTGGGCCAGGGACAGACTGATTTGCATATAGCCAGGTTCTGAGCTGGGATGGGGCAGTGAGATAAATAACGGTGATGGATCAAGCCCTGATCTTTGGACTGGGTAAGAGTGGTCTGCTCAATTCAGACACTCTGTTCATCACCACCCCCTTTTGTAAATCGATTTTGGCCACTATAGGTGTGGCAGGGTATACTCAGACATGAGTCCCTTTCTCACTGCTCCATCAGGATTCAAGCAAGCCGGGCCGAAGAGGCTGAAATGCCAGAAACCGGTCCCCGGTAGCTTGTCTCCTTTCTGGTAAAGAATTGGCTTGGTAGTTTAGTCTGCCCTGTTCCCATGATGCACTGGGCCAGGGACAGACTGATTTGCATATAGCCAGGTTCTGAGCTGGGATGGGGCAGTGAGATAAATAACGGTGATGGATCAAGCCCTGATCTTTGGACTGGGTAAGAGTGGTCTGCTCAATTCAGACACTCTGTTCATCACCACCCCCTTTTGTAAATCGATTTTGGCCACTATAGGTGTGGCAGGGTATACTCAGACATGAGTCCCTTTCTCACTGCTCCATCAGGATTCAAGCAAGCCGGGCCGAAGAGGCTGAAATGCCAGAAACCGGTCCCCGGTAGCTTGTCTCCTTTCTGGTAAAGAATTGGCTTGGTAGTTTAGTCTGCCCTGTTCCCATGATGCACTGGGCCAGGGACAGACTGATTTGCATATAGCCAGGTTCTGAGCTGGGATGGGGCAGTGAGATAAATAACGGTGATGGATCAAGCCCTGATCTTTGGACTGGGTAAGAGTGGTCTGCTCAATTCAGACACTCTGTTCATCACCACCCCCTTTTGTAAATCGATTTTGGCCACTATAGGTGTGGCAGGGTATACTCAGACATGAGTCCCTTTCTCACTGCTCCATCAGGATTCAAGCAAGCCGGGCCGAAGAGGCTGAAATGCCAGAAACCGGTCCCCGGTAGCTTGTCTCCTTTCTGGTAAAGAATTGGCTTGGTAGTTTAGTCTGCCCTGTTCCCATGATGCACTGGGCCAGGGACAGACTGATTTGCATATAGCCAGGTTCTGAGCTGGGATGGGGCAGTGAGATAAATAACGGTGATGGATCAAGCCCTGATCTTTGGACTGGGTAAGAGTGGTCTGCTCAATTCAGACACTCTGTTCATCACCACCCCCTTTTGTAAATCGATTTTGGCCACTATAGGTGTGGCAGGGTATACTCAGACATGAGTCCCTTTCTCACTGCTCCATCAGGATTCAAGCAAGCCGGGCCGAAGAGGCTGAAATGCCAGAAACCGGTCCCCGGTAGCTTGTCTCCTTTCTGGTAAAGAATTGGCTTGGTAGTTTAGTCTGCCCTGTTCCCATGATGCACTGGGCCAGGGACAGACTGATTTGCATATAGCCAGGTTCTGAGCTGGGATGGGGCAGTGAGATAAATAACGGTGATGGATCAAGCCCTGATCTTTGGACTGGGTAAGAGTGGTCTGCTCAATTCAGACACTCTGTTCATCACCACCCCCTTTTGTAAATCGATTTTGGCCACTATAGGTGTGGCAGGGTATACTCAGACATGAGTCCCTTTCTCACTGCTCCATCAGGATTCAAGCAAGCCGGGCCGAAGAGGCTGAAATGCCAGAAACCGGTCCCCGGTAGCTTGTCTCCTTTCTGGTAAAGAATTGGCTTGGTAGTTTAGTCTGCCCTGTTCCCATGATGCACTGGGCCAGGGACAGACTGATTTGCATATAGCCAGGTTCTGAGCTGGGATGGGGCAGTGAGATAAATAACGGTGATGGATCAAGCCCTGATCTTTGGACTGGGTAAGAGTGGTCTGCTCAATTCAGACACTCTGTTCATCACCACCCCCTTTTGTAAATCGATTTTGGCCACTATAGGTGTGGCAGGGTATACTCAGACATGAGTCCCTTTCTCACTGCTCCATCAGGATTCAAGCAAGCCGGGCCGAAGAGGCTGAAATGCCAGAAACCGGTCCCCGGTAGCTTGTCTCCTTTCTGGTAAAGAATTGGCTTGGTAGTTTAGTCTGCCCTGTTCCCATGATGCACTGGGCCAGGGACAGACTGATTTGCATATAGCCAGGTTCTGAGCTGGGATGGGGCAGTGAGATAAATAACGGTGATGGATCAAGCCCTGATCTTTGGACTGGGTAAGAGTGGTCTGCTCAATTCAGACACTCTGTTCATCACCACCCCCTTTTGTAAATCGATTTTGGCCACTATAGGTGTGGCAGGGTATACTCAGACATGAGTCCCTTTCTCACTGCTCCATCAGGATTCAAGCAAGCCGGGCCGAAGAGGCTGAAATGCCAGAAACCGGTCCCCGGTAGCTTGTCTCCTTTCTGGTAAAGAATTGGCTTGGTAGTTTAGTCTGCCCTGTTCCCATGATGCACTGGGCCAGGGACAGACTGATTTGCATATAGCCAGGTTCTGAGCTGGGATGGGGCAGTGAGATAAATAACGGTGATGGATCAAGCCCTGATCTTTGGACTGGGTAAGAGTGGTCTGCTCAATTCAGACACTCTGTTCATCACCACCCCCTTTTGTAAATCGATTTTGGCCACTATAGGTGTGGCAGGGTATACTCAGACATGAGTCCCTTTCTCACTGCTCCATCAGGATTCAAGCAAGCCGGGCCGAAGAGGCTGAAATGCCAGAAACCGGTCCCCGGTAGCTTGTCTCCTTTCTGGTAAAGAATTGGCTTGGTAGTTTAGTCTGCCCTGTTCCCATGATGCACTGGGCCAGGGACAGACTGATTTGCATATAGCCAGGTTCTGAGCTGGGATGGGGCAGTGAGATAAATAACGGTGATGGATCAAGCCCTGATCTTTGGACTGGGTAAGAGTGGTCTGCTCAATTCAGACACTCTGTTCATCACCACCCCCTTTTGTAAATCGATTTTGGCCACTATAGGTGTGGCAGGGTATACTCAGACATGAGTCCCTTTCTCACTGCTCCATCAGGATTCAAGCAAGCCGGGCCGAAGAGGCTGAAATGCCAGAAACCGGTCCCCGGTAGCTTGTCTCCTTTCTGGTAAAGAATTGGCTTGGTAGTTTAGTCTGCCCTGTTCCCATGATGCACTGGGCCAGGGACAGACTGATTTGCATATAGCCAGGTTCTGAGCTGGGATGGGGCAGTGAGATAAATAACGGTGATGGATCAAGCCCTGATCTTTGGACTGGGTAAGAGTGGTCTGCTCAATTCAGACACTCTGTTCATCACCACCCCCTTTTGTAAATCGATTTTGGCCACTATAGGTGTGGCAGGGTATACTCAGACATGAGTCCCTTTCTCACTGCTCCATCAGGATTCAAGCAAGCCGGGCCGAAGAGGCTGAAATGCCAGAAACCGGTCCCCGGTAGCTTGTCTCCTTTCTGGTAAAGAATTGGCTTGGTAGTTTAGTCTGCCCTGTTCCCATGATGCACTGGGCCAGGGACAGACTGATTTGCATATAGCCAGGTTCTGAGCTGGGATGGGGCAGTGAGATAAATAACGGTGATGGATCAAGCCCTGATCTTTGGACTGGGTAAGAGTGGTCTGCTCAATTCAGACACTCTGTTCATCACCACCCCCTTTTGTAAATCGATTTTGGCCACTATAGGTGTGGCAGGGTATACTCAGACATGAGTCCCTTTCTCACTGCTCCATCAGGATTCAAGCAAGCCGGGCCGAAGAGGCTGAAATGCCAGAAACCGGTCCCCGGTAGCTTGTCTCCTTTCTGGTAAAGAATTGGCTTGGTAGTTTAGTCTGCCCTGTTCCCATGATGCACTGGGCCAGGGACAGACTGATTTGCATATAGCCAGGTTCTGAGCTGGGATGGGGCAGTGAGATAAATAACGGTGATGGATCAAGCCCTGATCTTTGGACTGGGTAAGAGTGGTCTGCTCAATTCAGACACTCTGTTCATCACCACCCCCTTTTGTAAATCGTAACATACAAGATGGCGTTTTCTAATATGGCCAAGACAAGGAGA
This sequence comes from Lissotriton vulgaris, assembly GCF_964263255.1. Lineage (NCBI taxonomy): Eukaryota > Metazoa > Chordata > Amphibia > Caudata > Salamandridae > Lissotriton > Lissotriton vulgaris. The sequence continues at coordinate 1,397,639,838 of NC_141689.1, forward strand.
ATAACGTGTAGCAAAGCTAAGCGCTAACCCGGCCATCGTCGAATTACGACAGACGACCCTTTTAGCGTTTAGCTAAAGCTACCTCATAGTGGACATAGTCCGGGTATTCATCCTCAATATCAATCAGCATTATTTGGGCAACTTCTTTATGAAGCATCATTTCATTCTGAGCAAGAGTACGTCTGGACGGAATGCAGGCTGATAAACACATGGAACACAAGGCAGGACCACATTGCATACATAAACATATGAAGAACAGTATCCCAATAATGACACATAGAATTGTTAATAATTTCCAACCCCAAGCCGCAAGCATTGACCAGAACCACCCGGAAAGAGTCCAAGTTCCATTGTCTGGGTGTATTTCAGCAGCTATTTTGTGCAACTTCGAAATGGCATCATAAACAGATGGCGAATTATCAGGTACGTATACACAGCAGCTGCTTCCGATGATTCTACACGCCCCCCACGATCAGCTAGAACCACATCTAGAACCATTCTGTTCTGAAGCGCAACAATCCTAGAAATCTGAAGTTCTTCGGTAATGTTTCCTAATGCAATAGCAGTATCATTGGCTACAGCCTCAACAACACGGGTCAATCGTCGTATTTTCCGACTATTCAAAGCAGCCCCCACAAAGGAGAACAGTCCCAAATTAAAGTCCACATATTGCTGCAGTGCGGTATCAGTCTGGTCGATATCGTCCAGAACAACAGTACGTTTAACACGGTTTAACACGAAGTCGTGGTAAAGTACATAGTCATTATGATACATTGGCGGGGCAATGAATACAGGGGGCAATACAAAAGATACATAGCAAGTGCCTAACCATCCCAACGGAAGCTGATGATAGCCCTTAGTTCCACAAATAAAATAAGTATTACGAGATGCCACAAACGATATGCCATTCGGGCTGTCAAACATAAGTGTAGTGTTGCATTCACTTTTTCCAACCGGGATTGTACCTTTATTACGTATGCACAAATCAGCTTTAGTTGCAATAACATTAATAACATGCGAACTGGATACATTAATGTTCCTTTGGTTGCTGTAAATACGGGGTGCAGATGCATTGTCGGGGCGGTATTCCTCCCATTCAAATTGAGTACCCTCAGCTCGTGGGTACCCATCCCGGTCATGGTAGCAAATCTTATTCAAACGGAAAAGCACCCCCCCTTTCGTTGGCCATCGCAAAGTGAATAGAAGAGTGTACCAGGCATTGCAAGACCCATTATGTGAAAACGGGAGTGGAATGAGTGGAGTGCCCCCTTTCTTCTGATGACCAGGCAACATCCCACACACCCAACAATTGGAAGTATTTGTCATGTTATGAGTATGATGCAGGATCTGAATAAAGCTATTGTTCAAATAGGTCTGCCGGTGTCGTTCCTCATGGTAGGGCAAGGTGAAGTGAAAATGTTCAGATGGAGCCGGGGTAGTCGGCAACAAATGTTCACGTGCAGGCACCACGAGTTCAACTACCCAAGCTATCACTGCTATTACCACAATTGTCAAAACGAATAAGATGGCACCAAGTATTCTTTTGTCTCGCGATGTAGTGGACGCCATAGTTTAAAGAGTTCACAAAGTCTCAAATAGTTCAAAAAGTTCACAAAGTCTCAAATGTACATATATATATATATACCTAAAAAAGAAAAATACGGTGCTGAGCTCCGAGGTAGCCGCTGTTTTCTTCTCCGGGGTCAAGACGGGTGTCGCTACTCTTGGCAGAACTGATCCCCCCCCCCCTTGAGATTCCCGGCTTCCGTTTCACAAACCCCAGAGCGGTAACCAACCAGTCTCGAAAACCAAAAAAATCTTCTTATCGTGGCCGCAGATTGTAACGCTGTCGTCCAGAAACAGTGTGGGCCGGGAAGGCTCCCTCGACTTCGGCCGATGTCACAGCTGGGCTCTTCTCTTTATCCAGAATCTCCTTGTAGTCGGTCAGCACGGCAGGATTCACCAGATCAGGAGACACATGACGGCAGTGAGTTGAGTGCACCCACCGCTTTCTGTTGGTCACTCGTACAGCTGTTTGAGTAGCCAGGAGGACCTTCTCGGGGCCACGCCACCTCGGTTCCAAGCTGTTCGCCCTCTCAAACGACCTCACCATGACAAAGTCACCAGGTCGAAGATTGTGAGCCTTTCCAGTAGAGTTGTCAGGGAGCGCTTCTCGAACCTGTTGATGAATAGAAAGCAAATCATTTGTTAATCATGCCAAATAATCGTTCATCATTATACAAGGCACATCATGTATCAATCGCGGCTTAGGCACTCCCCAAATATTCATCGGCCTTCCAAACACCACTTCATACGGTGTGAGGCCTGTTCGAGAGTGGGGCACTGATCTGAGAGAGAGCAATGCTAACGGTAAAGCATCCAGCCACTTCAATGACGTAGATGCTACAATCTTAGCCAGTTTTAGTTTCAACGTGGCATTGTACCGCTCGACAAGACCTGCTGACTGAGGGTGGAACACAGCATGAAACTTTTGCTGGATCCCCAACCCCTTCAGCACATACTCCACAATTTTCCCGACAAAATGAGGCCCATTATCGCTCCACAAAAATTTGCAAACTCCAAATCGAGGGAAGTACTCCTTGAGCAACACCTTAGCCGTTGTCAAAGCTGTATTATCTTTCGTGGGGAAGGCCTTAACCCATTTGCTAAAGGCACACACCACCACTAAGACATACTTAAGGTTATTGCAACGCTCAAGCTGGATATAATCCATTTGGAGTACCTCGAATGGTGCAGAAGGTGGAACGAACCCTCCTTTCGGAGTATGGGTCCCCTTTGCAGGATTGTGCTGCAAACATATCAGGCAGGTCTGCACTACTCTCTTAGCAGTATTGGCAATCTCCGGATGCTCCCAAACTCGTGTTAACAATCGAGTGATTGCAAGAGCTCCCACATGCGCCAACCCATGTGTCATCTGAACCATCGCCTGCAAGTAAGCTGCAGGCAATTTCCATTTCTCCATATCCTTGCTTCTCCAACAACCCTCATCATCTAGCACCCCTTCTGCTGCCCAGGCCGCAAGTTCTGATTCAGTAGCTGATTTCTGAATATCTAATATCTCTGCTCTAGCATCATACCATCGCTCAGCCTGTGATTGTGTTACGTACATGGGGGAGTCAGTTCGAGACATAGCCGTTTGCCTCGCTATGCTGTCTGCAAAGGCATTTCCTTGACCCACTTTATCGGTGATCTTTTTATGGGCACTGCATTTAATTATCGCTACTTTCTTTGGACAAAGCAACGCGTTTAAGAGATCACGCACTAGTTCTCCGTGCATAATGTGGACTCCATGAGAAGTCAAAAACCCACGCTCTCTCCAGAGTAGCCCGAAGTCATGCGCTACTCCGAAGGCGTACCGGCTGTCTGTGTATATGTTCACACATAGGCCAGCACTCAATTCGCAGGCTCTTGTCAAGGCTATCAGCTCTGCTGCTTGAGCCGATTTCTGTGGTTTCTACCACTGTCTTAAGTGTCGTGATCGCGTATGCTGCGGAAGTCGTGCCATCTGGCAGCCTCAAAAACGATCCATCAACCCACAGTTCCCCATCCACATCTGGAAGTGGCATATCCTGTAAGTCGACACGACCCTTTGTCTGTTCCTCGGTCAGGAAAACACAGTCATGATGTTTTTCTTCCTGACCCTCCTCAACCGGATAGGGCAATAAAGTGGCAGGGTTCAGGGTAGCGCATCTTTTCAGTGTGATATGTGGCGCCAGAAGTGTGAGCTCATATCCTGTCAAACGTGCACTCGTGAGATACTGGGTTTTCGTCTGATTCAACAGGGCATCAACTGCATGGGGAACTAACACCAACAATTTGTGCGATAAAACTATTCCCTCACTCTGTCGTATACCTACCGCTGTTGCTGCAACTGCTCGAAAACACCCAGGTAACCCTCGTGCTACGGGGTCAAGAACCGCTGAGAAGTATGCGCATGGCCTTTGTTTGTCCTCGTGTGCTTGCACTAACACTGATAACGCGCACCCATCTTTCTCGTGCACGTACAACGTGAAAATCTTTGTATAATCTGGTGTACCTAACACGGGTGCAGAACAAAAGGCTTGTCTCAATTGTTCAAAGGCATTTTGACATTCATCTGTCCATTCAAGGGGCATTGGTGTTGTTTTGGACAGTAACGCTAACAAAGGTTTTATAATGTGCGAAAACCCCATGATCCACTGTCTGCAAAAGGACGTCAAACCTATGAAAGCACGTACATCTCTCTGAGTGCGGGGAATTGGTGTGTCTAAAATCGCCTGAATTCGATCTGATGTTAATGCACGCCCCTCCTTAGACAAAAGATGACTGAGGTAGGTCACCTTGGGTCTACAATATTGAAGCTTTTTCTTTGAAACCTTAAGATTGTTCTGTGCTAAAAAGGAAAGCAAGGCAATTGTACTCTCCTCACATTGTGCATAAGAGTCTGCAGCTAACAAAAGGTCATCGACGTACTGGATAAGGACAACCCCAGACTGTAATTCAAAAGAATCAAGCTGTCTTTTCAAAGCCTGGCTGTAGATACTAGGGCTCTCAGTATAACCTTGGGGAACACGACAAAATCTATACGATTTATTATTTAACGTGAAGCCAAACAAATATCTGCTATCAGGGTGGACAGGGATAGAAAAGAACGCATTTTTCAAGTCAATAACACTAAATGTTGTTGCCGTTGGTGGCACCAGTGTAAGCAATGTTGTGATGTCAGACACCACCGGGTATTGGGGAATGACAATTTTGTTAATTTCTCTCAAATCAATAATAAAGCGATAGACTTTGTCGTCAGTATCTTTCTTAAGGATCGGAAGAATAGGGCTGTTGCAGACGTTGTAAGGAACCTCCTCCACTACTCCTGCAGTTATCAAATCCTGGACAATGTGTGTCAGGGCAATTTCACCTTCCCTGGAAATCTTATACTGTGGCACACGTGGCAAAGGTACTCCCTCCTTTACAGTAATTCGAATAGGTGGAATACGCATCTCTCCCACATCCGTGTCTGAGGTCGCCCATAACGTGTGCGGGAGAGAGGCCAAAGCTGCAGTGTCTTGTATAGTGCAAAACCTGTCCGATTCAGGGTAATTGTCATTCAAAATAACTTACACTCCCTCGGGAGCGCAACGTATCGTTGCTCGAAAATATTTAAGCAAATCAATGCCCAAGATGTTATCTCGTGTATGGGGTGATAGTAAAAATTGACCAAAACTGAAAAATTTATCAAGACAAAGTGCAAGGGGTTTTGACAATGGGCTAGGGGAGGGTGTGCCATCAAACCCTACACATGTTATCATTTCGCCAGACAGGGGAGCCCTCGGAACCAAGTTTTTTGACAAAGCGCTACGAGTAGCTCCTGTGTCGACTAAAAACTGATCAGTAGAACCCAAAATGCCCGCTGACACATATGGACCCTTCTGATCTACCGGCACCTCAACTGATTCCGTACCCCATCCTACGCAATCCTATGCATGCACATAATCCTGATGCTCCACGGTCTCACCCTCCGATATCTGATATTGATTTTGTCTATCAAAAGTATTCCGTTCATCCTGGCCACGGCCCCTCTCTTCAGCCCTTCCACGATCACCTCCGCCACCTCTCGCCCCCGAATAACTGTTCCTCGACCTTCCACCTCCTCGACCACGCTGACTACGTTGTTCACGAAGTACCGGACAATCTTCAGCCCAATGCCCAAACTCCTTACAATAGGCACATTGATCCTCCGCTATATCCGTTCGACCATACGACGTATTGCTACCACCTCGTCTGCCTCTATCATTCCCTCTAGATTGTGTTCCACGAACCTGTGCCAACATCACCTTCGTTTTCAATTCCTTCGCTTTCTTATCAACACTTTCTTTAGCCTCCAATTCCTGCCGTTCATAATACTGAGCCATAGTTAACAAAGACGCAGGGGTCGCCGTGGCCCAGGAACTTTCACTCGATTTTAATCGTATTGCAATCTCCGGTGGGAGATTAGCCACATACTTATCTACAAACAAATGCCTACCCGTATCATCTATTAATGATTGACCACTGTAATCGTGAAAAGCCTCTTCGAAGCGTGTAAAGAAATCTGAAACCGTTTCATCTGACTTTTGTTTGCACGAAGCTAACATGGTCCAATCGATCTTTTTAGAAGGAACAAGTGTTTTTAATTTAATCAAAATAGTTGCCGGGAGGTTTAGAATCAACTCACATGGCTTACATGCAGGCTCCCTATCTAAATCTGCTTCATTTATTTCTTTCCACGTTCCCCCAAGTATTGTTTCATCATTATTTTTACGAATTAATCTCCACATGTCAGGCGGAAGAATTAACCCAAAAAACAAATCTATATCAACCAGAGTCATAACACAGGACGAAATAGCCCCTTCCACCCCTTCATAAAATGCTGCCGGGTTTTTACGAAGATCAGGCAAAGAATTTTTCAACGCCATAACATCTGCTCTATTCCAAGGCGTATACACCCAATTATATATAAAATACCCCTTCGCATCCTTCGATGTTTTATCATCGTCTGTACCATCCCCTTTAGGTGGAACATACAAAGGCGCAGCTTCACGCATAGGCATAACATGCACTTTAGAACTCTTATCTGAACCCCGGAGAGAACACTCCTTAGACTGCCCAGTGGACTCCGGCCCGGACTCCTTATTCTTTTTCCGCTCGTCCCGCAATCTGGAAGTCTCATCCCGCAGCTGGATCAGTTGCTTGAAAAATGTATCAACATCTGCAAGAACAAATATACCTTTATCCATATTCTCATGATGAACCGATACAGCCTTAGGTTCTAACGTATCCGAATATTTACGATATGCGGTAACAACTTCATCAGCCAAAGTAGACAAAAACACATCAATTCTTGTTCCGTCCAGTTACCCCTCTCGGCAATAACTTCAGCCACGGTTACAAAATTTGTATTCAATTTACGGGCCCAACTACGCAAATCCGCAGCTCTTTCCGCAGATAACCTGACACTCGACTTGCTCCCTTTTCCCGACTTATCCTGTCCGTCATCGTCCGAGTCCACAGTCGGAGCCGTAGGTGGAACGTACGGAGGTGGCGATCGATCTAGTAACGAAAAATCATCAATTTCATTAGTAAGGACAGGATAAAGCGGTCGACGAATAGGGAATTGGCCAGTCGTTTGCAATTTACGTTCCCTTCCTCCCTCTCTCTCTTTTCCTGAGCTTCCTTTTCCTCAAGCTGTAAAGCCTTATCTCGAGCAGCCTTGCGCTGCTCTTTGTCCGCCAAGGCAACCTCACGTTTCATTCGCTCACGCACCGCTTTCTCCCACATTCGCACACAATCAAACATGTTCTGTCTAGACCTACGTTGAAACAAACACTGCTCCACAAACTGAACCTTTCGCAAATCAAACGACCCATGTAGTGGCCATTGCAATTCAGGATCGGTTTTGGTGTATTTATGCCATAATTTACTGTACATTATAGGGGGAAGGCCGAATTTGATGTACATTTCACGGTTTGGAGTTCCTTCTGGGGGAGCCGGCTGTGATTCCGCTAACCTAATTGTGGTACCATTCCCAAGACAGCACATCCCTCGGAGTGTGCTTAAAACAGGCATGTTCAAAAAGTATCACGAAAGCGTGATACCGTATAAAATGGCACTTACAGTACTTCACACAAATGTGCCGCTCAAAGTAGAAAACAAGATTAGAGAAACATCTCTACATGCCTGCCTATGTGAAGTGCACTACACATATGAATTCAAAGTTCACAAAATCACAAATGTTAGCTAACTCAAATCAAAGTCACAGTCACAGAACTTCGGCAAGCGTCCGTAGACTACCTTACCGATCACAAATCATAGAACTTCAGTAAGCGTCCGCAGACTACCTTACCGATCACAAATCTTACCCAAATCTCAAAGGTCCAGATTCCAACTGCCAAGGTCTTTAATCGAATCAGCCAAACGGCACTTATCCAGCAACGCAGACGATCAAGAACTCAGTCGGAGACCGGCGCCACCTGGAAGGTCAGATCGGAAGGAAAGGAAGAAACACCGTGGGTGCCAAGACTCGGGTCACTCGGTGGCAGCGTACGCGTCCATGGCGAGTGTCCAATCCTTCGTCACGACCTCTCCTTCGGGCATCCGAGTCGCCGATGAGTCCCTTCGTGGTCGCCAATTTGTGGTATCGGGTTCTCAAGGCCTACATGCTCCGTAGATAACCCACTTACACTGAAAGAACTGTTGGCACGGAAACTGAAAAGTACAAAGAACAAGTTTATTAAGACCCCATGGGGTGGTGGTACATTCCTACAGCACCCTTCGGCAATGCAAGAAGTATCACACCGAACGTTGGTGTGATCCGGTCTTTTATACAATTTACAGGTAATAAAAAGATAGGCGGTACAAAGTTTACAGAGCTTTATGTACATATATGGTCATTTTTGGAACACAGCCAGTTCATGGGAGGGGTTACAACCCCACTGGTCAGTTTGGTACACATTCCTGAGGGGTGACTGGTCAGTTGGGACTGCGCATGTACAGGCTTGACCGTTACTAAAAATAGCCTGTTGCTGGGCAAACTCGAGTGGTCAGTGGCATGGACAACGGACTAAAGGGCATGCTGGGCACGAGGCCGCTCATGATCTAAGATGGCCGCCGTAACATACAAGATGGCGTTTTCTAATATGGCCAAGACAAGGAGAATAACGTGTAGCAAAGCTAAGCGCTAACCCGGCCATCGTCGAATTACGACACATGTATTTCGGAATATCCAACATTACTCACACCTTTTATTGCTTCCTAAATCGATTTCATAATTAGATGCCCGTCAGAGTATTAATAACTTTTATATATCTCTAGCATGCGTGCAGAATTACATCTTAAGTGCATTCGATTTACATGTTTTTATCTCAAGTAGGTTATTTCATATCTTCTATCACTGAATGATAAGTAAGTAAATCAGAATATTGTTGAGAATACTATTTTTTTCGATTTTGATGCTAAATTAGGGCTTTTGTCACATTAGTGTCCTATAGTCAACTATTGAGGTCATCTGTGGCTTATTTTAAATTGAGAATTGCTCTTGGTTTACTACAGGGTTTTCAATAATTGCATTTATCACTGAATCTATAACTTATTTAAGAAATGTGGCATTCATTCCTTTGAGGTGGCATACTGTGTATAAACCACTGAAACCTAGTTGGTATATGTACTCAGTTCAACTAAGACTTTGCAGTACTGGTGGGACGTTAGTGTGACTATGGGGTTGAAGCTCGCCCTGCCTCCACTGTTTTTATCTCCTTGAATGTTATTAGATCTAAAACTGAGAGTCTGATGCACAAAACTATGCGATAATCAAGTTTCAACATGACAGCAGCTCATAGATTAGATAGAAATGGCATGATGTTTGTCAGCAATGGAAGTTTGAGTAGCCATGCAAGCGATATCCCTGCAACATATGTCACCCTGTTGGGTTCCGTCATTGCTTTGGATATAAAGCTTAACACATTTAAGCTTTCTTTCCCCGTAATTGCTCCATGTGCACCCTTAATCAAGCTGCGTTCTTGATAGTTTTGGGTGGCTCTTCTGTAAAAGAAGTATTTGCTCCAGTCTGTCTCCAGGGTATTATAATTGCTGCGCTCCCTACTAGAACCTCCAAACAAGTCTCATAAGCCAGTTGCAGATGCAACTGATGGTAGTCAAGCTCCAAGTCTTCAGGCACATCCAAATGAGGCGCTTTCTTTAATTGTTCCTGAACAATAAATTGGAAACTCTGAACACAAAAGCGACTCCGCCACCAGCATCATCATGAATTGCCCCGTATGGGCAGCATTGTCCATTCCAATTGAGGGCTTCAATATTAAATAGGTTCATCATGTGTCTCTGGCGTCAACACTCTTCCATAACTATTTAAATTACTGAATGAGCATGACTTTCGTATTATCATCCAGGATTGAATGAAACAAAATTGATGTAATTTAAAAGGTCTACAAGAGAGAAGCTGGTGGTGTAGTCCTGCTTTGTATGTCCTGAGGGTCTCTTTACTTGGGTTTTCACCTTGGGTGTTATGCCCCACCAGCTCCTGCTGCAAAATGCTGGGAGCGATGCTTTGGGCCTGAATTTCCCTTGGCATCCTTTTAAACAGGATATGAAATAAAGCCATTATGAAATTCCATTGCTGATAGTCATCACACCATATCTGCCTAAGAACAAGCAAATCTAGCTAGTCAGAACAGTGTCCTCTCCAAGATCGACCACAGCGATGTACTTCCCATGGGTCATCTTCCAGGACCTCTAGGATATTCGTAGTAATATGTAACAGTGGAGCTAGGGTGATCTTCAATCTCATGAATTGCTGCTATAATAAGTTTGAGTTGGAGATGCAGAATCACTAGGGTTTTGGCCAAATTCAGAGCCATAGAAGGCCTTGTAGTCGAATACCAGCGTAAGAAACGCTTACATAGTGGCAAAGCTTGCGATATACAATGAGACAAAAGTTAATTTTTTTAATTGCATATTCAAAGAAGAATAAGAATCTTATTTCCCAAAAATTAATTAAGCATAACATTTTCCATAAATTAACAATGAGCGGAACATTGAATTCACCACATTTTTTGTAATAATTCACTTTTCAGAGTATAGGATCTCATGGATTAAAGTCATCAAGGGTGAATTCGTTTTAGAATCCTATTCAATAAGGAGATAAAGAAGAAAAAAGTGTTTGGGGAAAGTGTCAGTAAAAGGGAAAGCCAATACAGAAAAAAGCGAAATGTCCTCAATGTGTCTTGCCTACCTTTATAACTGTTTGGCCATTGTGCATAGATACCACTTAATCAAGCAATGAAGTACACTGAGCATAGTGAATTATAGTAGTGAAATATGAAGGTGAGGGTTTTTGTGTGCCTGCCTTCTTTTCTAAAGTGCTTCCTGGAGGTTCAAAGAAACGGATCTCTGGTTTATTTCAAGTGTAAAGGGATCAGGGTATTAGTAAATAAAGGCATATTGTATATGAAGAATGCGTTCAAGAAACAGTTTTCAAGGTTGGGAAATTAAAGAAGGCTTTCTAACCACCTGATTGATATGAGAAATATTAATATATAGATCTATTGATAGCACCCTAGTCACAGATTCTTCGTTTGAAAGCCATAATTAAGCTTCATTCATACTTTGAATGTAGCTTGCATGTATTTCGGAATATCCAACATTACTCACACCTTTTATTGCTTCCTAAATCGATTTCATAATTAGATGCCCGTCAAAGTATTAATAACTTTTATATATCTCTAGCATGCGTGCAGAATTACATTTTAAGTGCATTCGATTTACATTTTTTTTATCTCAAGTAGAAGGTTATTTCATATCTTTTATCACTGAATGATAAGTAAGTAAATCAGAATATTGATGAGAATACTATTTTTTTCGATTTTGATGCTGAAATTGGTCTTTTGACTATAGGTTTAGTGTCCTATAGTCAACTATTGAGGTCATCTGTGGCTTATTTTAAATTTAGAATTGCTCTTGGTTTACTACAGGGTTTTCAATAATTGCATTTATCACTAAATCTATAACTTATTTAAGAAATGTGGCATTCATTCCTTTGAGGTGGCATACTGTGTATAAACCACTGAAACCTAGTTGGTATATGTACTCAGTTCAACTAAGACTTTGCAGTACTGGTGGGACGTTAGTGTGACTATGGGGTTGAAGCTCGCCCTGCCTCCACTGTTTTTATCTCCTTGAATGTTATTAGATCTAAAACTGAGAGTCTGATGCACAAAACTATGTGATAATCAAGTTTCAACATGACAGCAGCTCATAGATTAGATAGAAATGGCATGATGTTTGTCAGCAATGGAAGTTTGAGTAGCCATGCAAGAGATATCCCTGCAACATATGTCACCCTGTTGGGTTCCGTCATTGCTTTGGATATAAAGCTTAACACATTTAAGCTTTCTTTCCCCGTAATTGCTCCATGTGCACCCTTAATCAAGCTGCGTTCTTGATAGTTTTGGGTGGCTCTTCTGTAAAAGAAGTATTTGCTCCAGTCTGTCTTCAGGGTATTATAATTGCTGCGCTCCCTACTAGAACCTCCAAACAAGTCTCATAAGCCAGTTGCAGATGCAACTGATGGTAGTCAAGCTCCAAGTCTTCAGGCACATCCAAATGAGGCGCTTTCTTTAATTGTTCCTGAACAATAAATTGGAAACTCTGAACACAAAAGCGACTCCGCCACCAGCCTCATCATGAATTGCCCCGTATGGGCAGCATTGTCCATTCCAATTGAGGTCTTCAATATTAAATAGGTTCATCATGTGTCTCTGGCGTCAACACTCTTCCATGACTATTTAAATTACTGAATGAGCATGACTTTCGTATTATCATCCAGGATTGAATGAAACAAAATTGATGTAATTCAAAAGGTCTACAAGAGAGAAGCTGGTGGTGTAGTCCTGCTTTGTATGTCCTGAGGGTCTCTTTACTTGGGTTTTCACCTTGGGTGTTTTGCCCCACCAGCTCCTGCTGCAAAATGCTGGGAGCGATGCTTTGGGCCTGAATTTCCCTTGGCATCCTTTTAAACAGGAAATGAAATAAAGCCATTATGAAATTCCATTGCTGATAGTCATCACACCATATCTGCCTAAGAACAAGCAAATCTAGCTAGTTAGAACAGTGTCCTCTCCAAGATCGACCACAGCGATGTACTTCCCATGGGTCATCTTCCAGGACCTCTAGGATATTTGTAGTAATATGTAACAGTGGAGCTAGGGTGATCTTCAATCTCATGAATTGCTGCTATAATAAGTTTGAGGTGGAGATGCAGAATCACTAGGGTTTTGGCCAAATTCAGAGCCATAGAAGGCCTTGTAGTCGAATACCAGCGTAAGAAACGCTTACATAGTGGCAAAGCTTGCGATATACAATGAGACAAAAGTTAATTTTTTTAATTGCATATTCAAAGAAGAATAAGAATCTTATTTCCCAAAAATTAATTAAGCACAACATTTTCCATAAATTAACAATGAGCGGAACATTGAATTCACCACATTTTTTGTAATACTTCACTTTTCAGAGTATAGGATCTCATGGATTAAAGTCATCAAGGGTGAATTAGTTTTAGAATCCTATTCAATAAGGAGATAAAGAAGAAGAAAAAAGTGTTTTGGTAAAGTGTCAGTACAAGGGAAAGCCAATACAGAAAAAAGAGAAATGTCCTCAATGTGTCTTGCCTACCTTTATAACTGTTTGGCCATTGTGCATAGATACCACTTAATCAAGCAATGAAGTACACTGAGCATAGTGAATTATAGTAGTGAAATATGAAGGTGATGGTTTTTGTGTGCCTGCCTTCTTTTCTAAAGTGCTTCCTGGAGGTTCAAAGAAACGGTTCTCTGGTTTATTTCAAGTATAAAGGGATCAGGGTATTAGTAAATAAAGGCATATTGTATATGAAGAATGCGTTCAAGAAACAGTTTTCAAGGTTGGGAAATTAAAGAAGACTTTTTAACCACCTGATTGATATGAGAAATATTATTATATAGATCTATTGATAGCACCCTAGTCACAGATTCTTCGTTTGAAAGCCATAATTAAGCTTCATTCATACTTTGAATGTTGCTTGCATGTATTTCGGAATATCCAACATTACTCACACCTTTTATTGCTTCCTAAATCGATTTCATAATTAGATGCCCGTCAAAGTAATAATAACTTTTATATATCTCTAGCATGCGTGCAGAATTACATTTTAAGTGCATTCGATTTACATTTTTTTTATCTCAAGTAGAAGGTTATTTCATATCTTCTATCACTGAATGATAAGTAAGTAAATCAGAATATTGATGAGAATACTATTTGTTTCGATTTTTGATGCTGAATTAGGTCTTTTGTCACATTAGTGTCCTATAGTCAACTATTGAGGTCATCTGTGGCTTATTTTGAATTTAGAATTGCTCTTGGTTTACTACAGGGTTTTCAATAATTGCATTTATCACTGAATCTATAACTTATGTACGGAATGTGGCATTCATTCCTTTGAGGTGGCATACTGTGTACAAACCACTGAAACCTAGTTGGTATATGTAATCATTTCAACTAAGACTTTGCAGTACTGGTGGGACGTTAGTGTGACTATGGGGTTGGAGCTCGCCCGGCCTCCACTGTTTTTATCTCCTTGAATGTTATTAGATCTAAAACTGAGAGTCTGATGCACAAAACTATGCGATAATCAAGTTTCAACATGACAGCAGCTCATAGATTAGATAGAAATGGCATGATGTTTGTCAGCAATGGAAGTTTGAGTAGCCATGCAAGCGATATCCCTGCAACATATGTCACCCTGTTGGGTTCCGTCATTGCTTTGGATATAAAGCTTAACACATTTAAGCTTTCTTTCCCCGTAATTGCTCCATGTGCACCCTTAATCAAGCTGCGTTCTTGATAGTTTTGGGTGGCTCTTCTGTAAAAGAAGTATTTGCTCCAGTCTGTCTCCAGGGTATTATAATTGCTGCGCTCCCTACTAGAACCTCCAAACAAGTCTCATAAGCCAGTTGCAGATGCAACTGATGGTAGTCAAGCTCCAAGTCTTCAGGCACATCCAAATGAGGCGCTTTCTTTAATTGTTCCTGAACAATAAATTAGAAACTCTGAACACAAAAGCGACTCCGCCACCAGCATCATCACGAATTGCCCCGTATGGGCAGCATTGTCCATTTCAATTGAGGTCTTCAATATTAAATAGGTTCATCATGTGTCTCTGGCGTCAACACTCTTCCATAACTATTTAAATTACTGAATGAGCATGACTTTCGTATTATCATCCAGGATTGAATAAAACAAAATTGATGTCATTCAAAAGGTCTACAAGAGAGGAGCTGGTGGTGTAGTCCTGCTTTGTATGTCCTGAGGGTCTCTTTACTTGGGTTTTCACCTTGGGTGTTATGCCCCACCAGCTCCTGCTGCAAAATGCTGGGAGCGATGCTTTGGGCCTGAATTTCCCTTGGCATCCTTTTAAACAGGATATGAAATTAAGCCATTATGAAATTCCATTGCTGATAGTCATCACACCATATCTGCCTAAGAACAAGCAAATCTAGCTAGTCAGAACAGTGTCCTCTCCAACATCGACCACAGCGATGTACTTCCCATGGGTCATCTTCCAGGACCTCTAGGATATTCGTAGTAATATGTAACAGTGGAGCTAGGGTGATCTTCAATCTCATGAATTGCTGCTATAATAAGTTTGAGGTGGAGATGCAGAATCACTAGGGTTTTGGCCAAATTCAGAGCCATAGAAGGCCTTGTAGTAGAATACCAGCGTAAGAAACGCTTACATAGTGGCAAAGCTTGCCATATACAATGAGACAAAAGTTTATTTTTTTAATTGCATATTCAAAGAAGAATAAGAATCTTATTTCCCAAAAATTAATTAAGCATAACATTTTCCATAAATTAACAATGAGCGGAACATTGAATTGACCACATTTTTTGTAATACTTCACTTTTCAGAGTATAGGATCTCATGGATTAAAGTCATCAAGGGTGAATTAGTTTTAGAATCCTATTCAATAAGGAGATAAAGAAGAAGAAAAAAGTGTTTGGGGAAAGTGTCAGTAAAAGGGAAAGCCAATACAGAAAAAAGCGAAATGTCCTCAATGTGTCTTGCCTACCTTTATAACTGTTTGGCCATTGTGCATAGATACCACTTAATCAAGCAATGAAGTACACTGAGCATAGTGAATTATAGTAGTGAAATATGAAGGTGAGGGTTTTTGTGTGCCTGCCTTCTTTTCTAAAGTGCTTCCTGGAGGTTCAAAGGAACGTATCTCTGGTTTATTTCAAGTGTAAAGGGATCGGGTATTAGTAAATAAAGGCATATTGTATATGAAGAATGCGTTCAAGAAACAGTTTTCAAGGTTGGGAAATTAAAGAAGGCTTTTTAACCACCTGATTGATATGAGAAATATTAATATATAGATCTATTGATAGCACCCTAGTCACAGATTCTTCGTTTGAAAGCCATAATTAAGCTTCATTCATACTTTGAATGTTGCTTGCATGTGTGGTATCGGGTTCTCAAGGCCTACATGCTCCGTAGATAACCCACTTACACTGAAAGAACTGTTGGCACGGAAACTGAAAAGTACAAAGAACAAGTTTATTAAGACCCCATGGGGTGGTGGTACATTCCTACAGCACCCTTCGGCAATGCAAGAAGTATCACACCGAACGTTGGTGTGATCCGGTCTTTTATACAATTTACAGGTAATAAAAAGATAGGCTGTACAAAGTTTACAGAGCTTTATGTACATATATGGTCATTTTTGGAACACAGCCAGTTCATGGGAGGGGTTACAACCCCACTGGTCAGTTTGGTACACATTCCTGAGGGGTGACTGGTCAGTTGGGACTGCGCATGTACAGGCTTGACCGTTACTAAAAATAGCCTGTTGCTGGGCAAACTCGAGTGGTCAGTGGCACGGACAACGGACTAAAGGGCATGCTGGGCACGAGGCCGCTCATGATCTAAGATGGCCGCCGTAACATACAAGATGGCGTTTTCTAATATGGCCAAGACAAGGAGAATAACGTGTAGCAAAGCTAAGCGCTAACCCGGCCATCGTCGAATTACGACAGACGACCCTTTTAGCGTTTAGCTGAAGCCACCTCATAGTGGACATAGTCCGGGTATTCATCCTCAATATCAATCAGCATTATTTGGGCAACTTCTTTATGAAGCATCATTTCATTCTGAGCAAGAGTACGTCTGGACGGAATGCAGGCTGATAAACACATGGAACACAAGGCAGGACCACATTGCATACATAAACATATGAAGAACAGTATCCCAATAATGACACATAGAATTGTTAATAATTTCCAACCCCAAGCCGCAAGCATTGACCAGAACCACCCGGAAAGAGTCCAAGTTCCATTGTCTGGGTGTATTTCAGCAGCTATTTTGTGCAACTTCGAAATGGCATCATAAACAGATGGCGAATTATCAGGTACGTATACACAGCAGCTGCTTCCGATGATTCTACACGCCCCCCCACGATCAGCTAGAACCACATCCAGAACCATTCTGTTCTGAAGCGCAACAATCCTAGAAATCTGAAGTTCTTCGGTAATGTTTCCTAATGCAATAGCAGTATCATTGGCTACAGCCTCAACAACACGGGTCAATCGTCGTATTTTCCGACTATTCAAAGCAGCCCCCACAAAGGAGAACAGTCCCAAATTAAAGTCCACATATTGCTGCAGTGCGGTATCAGTCTGGTCGATATCGTCCAGAACAACAGTACGTTTAACACGGTTTAACACGAAGTCGTGGTAAAGTACATAGTCATTATGATACATTGGCGGGGCAATGAATACAGGGGGCAATACAAAAGATACATAGCAAGTGCCTAACCATCCCAACGGAAGCTGATGATAGCCCTTAGTTCCACAAATAAAATAAGTATTACGAGATGCGGTAAGTTGTGTGGGGTTGGGGGGAGGTCTACGATACCTTCTAGATACCTCACACGAGTCTTCGAACGACCTTTAACTGGCGTCGAGTTGATAAGTGCCCCCGTCAAGACAAGGGAAATTGTAGTAGTTGCACGTGAGTACGCCTCAGTGCTGTCGCCCCTCCCAAGTGGGGGGGGTATGTCTGGTTAGGGATCTTGACACCGGTTACGACCTTGCCGTTGGCCCTTAAACGTTAGGATGTACAATTTCAATGTTTCAAGTAAATGTTTGTAGGATGTTAGATCGGCTAGGAGAACCTCTGTATTAGAGAATCTGTTAAGGTTAGCCAAACATCGCAGTGTGGTATGAAATTGTACATTAATGTTTCAATGTTTTAATTTTGTTTTAATAAATACGGCCGGGAGGGTCACTCCCTCCCACTTCCAAAAACTTCAAGAACTGTTTCCGGTTTCCCTCATTTGGGGATTGTGTTGAGAGGGGGTGGCGGGTATCTCAGCCATATTGGCTACAGCCTCAACAACACGGGTCAATCGTCGTATTTTCCGACTATTCAAAGCAGCCCCCACAAAGGAGAACAGTCCCAAATTAAAGTCCACATATTGCTGCAGTGCGGTATCAGTCTGGTCGATATCGTCCAGAACAACAGTACGTTTAACACGGTTTAACACGAAGTCGTGGTAAAGTACATAGTCATTATGATACATTGGCGGGGCAATGAATACAGGGGGCAATACAAAAGATACATAGCAAGTGCCTAACCATCCCAACGGAAGCTGATGATAGCCCTTAGTTCCACAAATAAAATAAGTATTACGAGATGCCACAAACGATATGCCATTCGGGCTGTCAAACATAAGTGTAGTGTTGCATTCACTTTTTCCAACCGGGATTGTACCTTTATTACGTATGCACAAATCAGCTTTAGTTGCAATAACATTAATAACATGCGAACTGGATACATTAATGCTCCTTTGGTTGCTGTAAATACGGGGTGCAGATGCATTGTCGGGGCGGTATTCCTCCCATTCAAATTGAGTACCCTCAGCTCGTGGGTACCCATCCCGGTCATGGTAGCAAATCTTATTCAAACGGAAAAGCACCCCCCTTTCGTTGGCCATCGCAAAGTGAATAGAAGAGTGTACCAGGCATTGCAAGACCCATTATGTGAAAACGGGAGTGGAATGAGTGGAGTGCCCCCTTTCTTCTGATGACCAGGCAACATCCCACACACCCAACAATTGGAAGTATTTGTCATGTTATGAGTATGATGCAGGATCTGAATAAAGCTATTGTTCAAATAGGTCTGCCGGTGTCGTTCCTCATGGTAGGGCAAGGTGAAGTGAAAATGTTCAGATGGAGCCGGGGTAGTCGGCAACAAATGTTCACGTGCAGGCACCACGAGTTCAACTACCCAAGCTATCACTGCTATTACCACAATTGTCAAAACGAATAAGATGGCACCAAGTATTCTTTTGTCTCGCGATGTAGTGGACGCCATAGTTTAAAGAGTTCACAAAGTCTCAAATAGTTCAAAAAGTTCACAAAGTCTCAAATGTACATATATATATATATACCTAAAAAAGAAAAATACGGTGCTGAGCTCCGAGGTAGCCGCTGTTTTCTTCTCCGGGGTCAAGACGGGTGTCGCTACTCTTGGCAGAACTGATCCCCCCCCCCTTGAGATTCCCGGCTTCCGTTTCACAAACCCCAGAGCGGTAACCAACCAGTCTCGAAAACCAAAAAAATCTTCTTATCGTGGCCGCAGATTGTAACGCTGTCGTCCAGAAACAGTGTGGTCCGGGAAGGCTCCCTCGACTTCGGCCGATGTCACAGCTGGGCTCTTCTCTTTATCCAGAATCTCCTTGTAGTCGGTCAGCACGGCAGGATTCACCAGATCAGGAGACACACGACGGCAGTGAGTTGAGTGCACCCACAGCTTTCTGTTGGTCACTCGTACAGCTGTTTGAGTAGCCAGGAGGACCTGCTCGGGGCCACGCCACCTCGGTTCCAAGCTGTTCGCCCTCTCAAACGACCTCACCATGACAAAGTCACCAGGTCGAAGATTGTGAGCCTCTCCAGTAGAGTTGTCAGGGAGCGCTTCTCGAACCTGTTGATGAATAGAAAGCAAATCATTTGTTAATCGTGCCAAATAATCGTTCATCATTATACAAGGCACATCATGTATCAATCGCGGCTTAGGCACTCCCCAAATATTCATCGGCCTTCCAAACACCACTTCATACGGTGTGAGGCCTGTTCGAGAGTGGGGCACTGATCTGAGAGAGAGCAATGCTAACGGTAAAGCATCCGGCCACTTCAATGACGTAGATGCTACAATCTTAGCCAGTTTTAGTTTCAACGTGGCATTGTACCGCTCGACAAGACCTGCTGACTGAGGGTGGAACACAGCATGAAACTTCTGCTGGATCCCCAACCCCTTCAGCACATACTCCACAATTTTCCCGACAAAATGAGGCCCATTATCGCTCCACAAAAATTTGCAAACTCCAAATCGAGGGAAGTACTCCTTGAGCAACACCTTAGCCGTTGTCAAAGCTGTATTATCTTTCGTGGGGAAGGCCTCAACCCATTTGCTAAAGGCACACACCACCACTAAGACATACTTAAGGTTATTGCAACGCTCAAGCTGGATATAATCCATTTGGAGTACCTCGAATGGTGCAGAAGGTGGAACGAACCCTCCTTTCGGAGTATGGGTCCCCTTTGCAGGATTGTGCTGCAAACATATCAGGCAGGTCTGCACTACTCTCTTAGCAGTATTGGCAATCTCCGGATGCTCCCAAACTCGTGTTAACAATCGAGTGATTGCAAGAGCTCCCACATGCGCCAACCCATGTGTCATCTGAACCATCGCCTGCAAGTAAGCTGCAGGCAATTTCCATTTCTCCATATCCTTGCTTCTCCAACAACCCTCATCATCTAGCACCCCTTCTGCTGCCCAGGCCGCAAGTTCTGATTCAGTAGCTGATTTCTGAATATCTAATATCTCTGCTCTAGCATCATACCATCGCTCAGCCTGTGATTGTGTTACGTACATGGGGGAGTCAGTTCGAGACATAGCCGTTTGCCTCGCTATGCTGTCTGCAAAGGCATTTCCTTGACCCACTTTATCGGTGATCTTTTTATGGGCACTGCATTTAATTATCGCTACTTTCTTTGGACAAAGCAACGCGTTTAAGAGATCACGCACTAGTTCTCCGTGCATAATGTGGACTCCATGAGAAGTCAAAAACCCACGCTCTCTCCAGAGTAGCCCGAAGTCATGCGCTACTCCGAAGGCGTACCGGCTGTCTGTGTATATGTTCACACATAGGCCAGCACTCAATTCGCAGGCTCTTGTCAAGGCTATCAGCTCTGCTGCTTGAGCCGATTTCTGTGGTTTCTACCACTGTCTTAAGTGTCGTGATCGCGTATGCTGCGGAAGTCGTGCCATCTGGCAGCCTCAAAAACGATCCATCAACCCACAGTTCCCCATCCACATCTGGAAGTGGCATATCCTGTAAGTCGACACAACCCTTTGTCTGTTCCTCGGTCAGGAAAACACAGTCATGATGTTTTTCTTCCTGACCCTCCTCAACCGGATAGGGCAATAAAGTGGCAGGGTTCAGGGTAGCGCATCTTTTCAGTGTGATATGTGGCGCCAGAAGTGTGAGCTCATATCCTGTCAAACGTGCACTCGTGAGATACTGGGTTTTCGTCTGATTCAACAGGGCATCAACTGCATGGGGAACTAACACCAACAATTTGTGCGATAAAACTATTCCCTCACTCTGTCGTATAGCTACCGCTGTTGCTGCAACTGCTCGAAAACACCCAGGTAACCCTCGTGCTACGGGGTCAAGAACCGCCGAGAAGTATGCGCATGGCCTTTGTTTGTCCCCGTGTGCTTGCACTAACACTGATAACGCGCACCCATCTTTCTCGTGCACGTACAACGTGAAAATCTTTGTATAATCTGGTGTACCTAACACGGGTGCAGAACAAAAGGCTTGTCTCAATTGTTCAAAGGCATTTTGACATTCATCTGTCCATTCAAGGGGCATTGGTGTTGTTTTGGACAGTAACGCTAACAAAGGTTTTATAATGTGCGAAAACCCCATGATCCACTGTCTGCAAAAGGACGTCAAACCTATGAAAGCACGTACATCTCTCTGAGTGCGGGGAATTGGTGTGTCTAAAATCGCCTGAATTCGATCTGATGTTAATGCACGCCCCTCCTTAGACAAAAGATGACTGAGGTAGGTCACCTTGGGTCTACAATATTGAAGCTTTTTCTTTGAAACCTTATGATTGTTCTGTGCTAAAAAGGAAAGCAAGGCAATTGTACTCTCCTCACATTGTGCATAAGAGTCTGCAGCTAACAAAAGGTCATCGACGTACTGGATAAGGACAACCCCAGACTGTAATTCAAAAGAATCAAGCTGTCTTTTCAAAGCCTGGCTGTAGATACTAGGGCTCTCAGTATAACCTTGGGGAACACGACAAAATCTATACGATTTATTATTTAACGTGAAGCCAAACAAATATCTGCTATCAGGGTGGACAGGGATAGAAAAGAACGCATTTTTCAAGTCAATAACACTAAATGTTGTTGCCGTTGGTGGCACCAGTGTAAGCAATGTTGTGATGTCAGACACCACCGGGTATTGGGGAATGACAATTTTGTTAATTTCTCTCAAATCAATAATAAAGCGATAGACTTTGTCGTCAGTATCTTTCTTAAGGATCGGAAGAATAGGGCTGTTGCAGACGTTGTAAGGAACCTCCTCCACTACTCCTGCAGTTATCAAATCCTGGACAATGTGTGTCAGGGCAATTTCACCTTCCCTGGAAATCTTATACTGTGGCACACGTGGCAAAGGTACTCCCTCCTTTACAGTAATTCGAATAGGTGGAATACGCATCTCTCCCACATCCGTGTCTGAGGTCGCCCATAACGTGTGCGGGAGAGAGGCCAAAGCTGCAGTGTCTTGTATAGTGCAAAACCTGTCCGATTCAGGGTAATTGTCATTCAAAATAACTTGCACTCCCTCGGGAGCGCAACGTATCGTTGCTCGAAAATATTTAAGCAAATCAATGCCCAAGATGTTATCTGGTGTATGGGGTGATAGTAAAAATTGACCAAAACTGAAACATTTATCAAGACAAAGTGCAAGGGGTTTTGACAATGGGCTAGGGGAGGGTGTGCCATCAAACCCTACACATGTTATCATTTCGCCAGACAGGGGAGCCCTCGGAACCAAGTTTTTTGACAAAGCGCTACGAGTAGCTCCTGTGTCGACTAAAAACTGATCAGTAGAACCCAAAATGCCCGCTGACACATATGGACCCTTCTGATCTACCGGCACCTCAACTGATTCCGTACCCCATCCTACGCAATCCTATGCATGCACATAATCCTGATGCTCCACGGTCTCACCCTCAGATATCTGATATTGATTTTGTCTATCAAAAGTATTCCGTTCATCCTGGCCACGGCCCCTCTCTTCAGCCCTTCCACGATCACCTCCGCCACCTCTCGCCCCCGAATAACTGTTCCTCGACCTTCCACCTCCTCGACCACGCTGACTACGTTGTTCACGAAGTACCGGACAATCTTCAGCCCAATGCCCAAACTCCTTACAATAGGCACATTGATCCTCCGCTATATCCGTTCGACCATACGACGTATTGCTACCACCTCGTCTGCCTCTATCATTCCCTCTAGATTGTGTTCCACGAACCTGTGCCAACATCACCTTCGTTTTCAATTCCTTCGCTTTCTTATCAACACTTTCTTTAGCCTCCAATTCCTGCCGTTCATAATACTGAGCCATAGTTAACAAAGACGCAGGGGTCGCCGTGGCCCAGGAACTTTCACTCGATTTTAATCGTATTGCAATCTCCGGTAGGAGTGTAGCCACATACTTATCTACAAACAAATGCCTACCCGTATCATCTATTAATGATTGACCACTGTAATTGTGAAAAGCCTCTTCGAAGCGTGTAAAGAAATCTGAAACCGTTTCATCTGACTTTTGTTTGCACGAAGCTAACATGGTCCAATCGATCTTTTTAGAAGGAACAAGTGTTTTTAATTTAATCAAAATAGCCGCCGGGAGGTTTAGAATCAACTCACATGGCTTACATGCAGGCTCCCTATCTAAATCTGCTTCATTTATTTCTTTCCACGTTCCCCCAAGTATTGTTTCATCATTATTTTTACGAATTAATCTCCACATGTCAGGCGGAAGAATTAACCCAAAAAACAAATCTATATCAACCAGAGTCATAACACAGGACGAAATAGCCCCTTCCACCCCTTCATAAAATGCTGCCGGGTTTTTACGAAGATCAGGCAAAGAATTTTTCAACGCCATAACATCTGCTCTATTCCAAGGCGTATACACCCAATTATATATAAAATACCCCTTCGCATCCTTCGATGTTTTATCATCGTCTGTACCATCCCCTTTAGGTGGAACATACAAAGGCGCAGCTTCACGCATAGGCATAACATGCACTTTAGAACTCTTATCTGAACCCCGGAGAGAACACTCCTTAGACTGCCCAGTGGACTCCGGCCCGGACTCCTTATTCTTTTTCCGCTCGTCCCGCAATCTGGAAGTCTCATCCCGCAGCTGGATCAGTTGCTTGAAAAATGTATCAACATCTGCAAGAACAAATATACCTTTATCCATATTCTCATGATGAACCGATACAGCCTTAGGTTCTAACGTATCCGAATATTTACGATATGCGGTAACAACTTCATCAGCCAAAGTAGACAAAAACACATCAATTCTTGTTCCGTCCAGTTACCCCTCTCGGCAATAACTTCAGCCACGGTTACAAAATTTGTATTCAATTTACGGGCCCAACTACGCAAATCCGCAGCTCTTTCCGCAGATAACCTGACACTCGACTTGCTCCCTTTTCCCGACTTATCCTGTCCGTCATCGTCCGAGTCCACAGTCGGAGCCGTAGGTGGAACGTACGGAGGTGGCGATCGATCTAGTAACGAAAAATCATCAATTTCATTAGTAAGGACAGGATAAAGCGGTCGACGAATAGGGAATTGGCCAGTCGTTTGCAATTTACGTTCCCGTTCCTCCCTCTCTCTCTTTTCCTGAGCTTCCTTTTCCTCAAGCTGTAAAGCCTTATCTCGAGCAGCCTTGCGCTGCTCTTTGTCCGCCAAGGCAACCTCACGTTTCATTCGTTCACGCACCGCTTTCTCCCACATTCGCACACAATCAAACATGTTCTGTCTAGACCTACGTTGAAACAAACACTGCTCCACAAACTGAACCTTTCGCAAATCAAACGACCCATGTAGTGGCCATTGCAATTCAGGATCGGTTTTGGTGTATTTATGCCATAATTTACTGTACATTATAGGGGGAAGGCCGAATTTGATGTACATTTCACGGTTTGGAGTTCCTTCTGGGGGAGCCGGCTGTGATTCCGCTAACCTAATTGTGGTACCATTCCCAAGACAGCACATCCCTCGGAGTGTGCTTAAAACAGGCATGTTCAAAAAGTATCACGAAAGCGTGATACCGTATAAAATGGCACTTACAGTACTTCACACAAATGTGCCGCTCAAAGTAGAAAACAAGATTAGAGAAACATCTCTACATGCCTGCCTATGTGAAGTGCACTACACATATGAATTCAAAGTTCACAAAATCACAAATGTTAGCTAACTCAAATCAAAGTCACAGTCACAGAACTTCGGCAAGCGTCCGTAGACTACCTTACCGATCACAAATCATAGAACTTCAGTAAGCGTCCGCAGACTACCTTACCGATCACAAATCTTACCCAAATCTCAAAGGTCCAGATTCCAACTGCCAAGGTCTTTAATCGAATCAGCCAAACGGCACTTATCCAGCAACGCAGACGATCAAGAACTCAGTCGGAGACCGGCGCCACCTGGAAGGTCAGATCGGAAGGAAAGGAAGAAACACCGTGGGTGCCAAGACTCGGGTCACTCGGTGGCAGCGTACGCGTCCATGGCGAGTGTCCAATCCTTCGTCACGACCTCTCCTTCGGGCATCCGAGTCGCCGATGAGTCCCTTCGTGGTCGCCAATTTGTGGTATCGGGTTCTCAAGGCCTACATGCTCCGTAGATAACCCACTTACACTGAAAGAACTGTTGGCACGGAAACTGAAAAGTACAAAGAACAAGTTTATTAAGACCCCATGGGGTGGTGGTACATTCCTACAGCACCCTTCGGCAATGCAAGAAGTATCACACCGAACGTTGGTGTGATCCGGTCTTTTATACAATTTACAGGTAATAAAAAGATAGGCGGTACAAAGTTTACAGAGCTTTATGTACATATATGGTCATTTTTGGAACACAGCCAGTTCATGGGAGGGGTTACAACCCCACTGGTCAGTTTGGTACACATTCCTGAGGGGTGACTGGTCAGTTGGGACTGCGCATGTACAGGCTTGACCGTTACTAAAAATAGCCTGTTGCTGGGCAAACTCGAGTGGTCAGTGGCATGGACAACGGACTAAAGGGCATGCTGGGCACGAGGCCGCTCATGATCTAAGATGGCCGCCGTAACATACAAGATGGCGTTTTCTAATATGGCCAAGACAAGGAGAATAACGTGTAGCAAAGCTAAGCGCTAACCCGGCCATCGTCGAATTACGACACATGTATTTCGGAATATCCAACATTACTCACACCTTTTATTGCTTCCTAAATCGATTTCATAATTAGATGCCCGTCAGAGTATTAATAACTTTTATATATCTCTAGCATGCGTGCAGAATTACATCTTAAGTGCATTCGATTTACATGTTTTTATCTCAAGTAGGTTATTTCATATCTTCTATCACTGAATGATAAGTAAGTAAATCAGAATATTGATGAGAATACTATTTTTTTCGATTTTGATGCTAAATTAGGGCTTTTGTCACATTAGTGTCCTATAGTCAACTATTGAGGTCATCTGTGGCTTATTTTAAATTGAGAATTGCTCTTGGTTTACTACAGGGTTTTCAATAATTGCATTTATCACTGAATCTATAACTTATTTACGAAATGTGGCATTCATTCCTTTGAGGTGGCATACTGTGTATAAACCACTGAAACCTAGTTGGTATATGTAATCAGTTCAACTAAGACTTTGCAGTACTGGTGGGAGGTTAGTGTGACTATGGGGTTGGAGCTCGCCCTGCCTTCACTGTTTTTATCTCCTTGAATGTTATTAGATCTAAAACTGAGAGTCTGATGCACAAAACTATGCGATAATCAAGTTTCAACATGACAGCAGCTCATAGATTAGATAGAAATGGCATGATGTTTGTCAGCAATGGAAGTTTGAGTAGCCATGCAAGCGATATCCCTGCAACATATGTCACCCTGTTGGGTTCCGTCATTGCTTTGGATATAAAGCTTAACACATTTAAGCTTTCTTTCCCCGTAATTGCTCCATGTGCACCCTTAATCAAGCTGCGTTCTTGATAGTTTTGGGTGGCTCTTCTGTAAAAGAAGTATTTGCTCCAGTCTGTCTCCAGGGTATTATAATTGCTGCGCTCCCTACTAGAACCTCCAAACAAGTCTCATAAGCCAGTTGCAGATGCAACTGATGGTAGTCAAGCTCCAAGTCTTCAGGCACATCCAAATGAGGCGCTTTCTTTAATTGTTCCTGAACAATAAATTGGAAACTCTGAACACAAAAGCGACTCCGCCACCAGCATCATCATGAATTGCCCCGTATGGGCAGCATTGTCCATTCCAATTGAGGGCTTCAATATTAAATAGGTTCATCATGTGTCTCTGGCGTCAACACTCTTCCATAACTATTTAAATTACTGAATGAGCATGACTTTCGTATTATCATCCAGGATTGAATGAAACAAAATTGATGTAATTTAAAAGGTCTACAAGAGAGAAGCTGGTGGTGTAGTCCTGCTTTGTATGTCCTGAGGGTCTCTTTACTTGGGTTTTCACCTTGGGTGTAATGCCCCACCAGCTCCTGCTGCAAAATGCTGGGAGCGATGCTTTGGGCCTGAATTTCCCTTGGCATCCTTTTAAACAGGATATGAAATAAAGCCATTATGAAATTCCATTGCTGATAGTCATCACACCATATCTGCCTAAGAACAAGCAAATCTAGCTAGTCAGAACAGTGTCCTCTCCAAGATCGACCACAGCGATGTACTTCCCATGGGTCATCTTCCAGGACCTCTAGGATATTCGTAGTAATATGTAACAGTGGAGCTAGGGTGATCTTCAATCTCATGAATTGCTGCTATAATAAGTTTGAGTTGGAGATGCAGAATCACTAGGGTTTTGGCCAAATTCAGAGCCATAGAAGGCCTTGTAGTCGAATACCAGCGTAAGAAACGCTTACATAGTGGCAAAGCTTGCCATATACAATGAGACAAAAGTTAATTTTTTTAATTGCATATTCAAAGAAGAATAAGAATCTTATTTCCCAAAAATTAATTAAGCATAACATTTTCCATAAATTAACAATGAGCGGAACATTGAATTCACCACATTTTTTGTAATAATTCACTTTTCAGAGTATAGGATCTCATGGATTAAAGTCATCAAGGGTGAATTAGTTTTAGAATCCTATTCAATAAGGAGATAAAGAAGAAAAAAGTGTTTGGAGAAAGTGTCAGTAAAAGGGAAAGCCAATACAGAAAAAAGCGAAATGTCCTCAATGTGTCTTGCCTACCTTTATAACTGTTTGGCCATTGTGCATAGATACCACTTAATCAAGCAATGAAGTACACTGAGCATAGTGAATTATAGTAGTGAAATATGAAGGTGAGGGTTTTTGTGTGCCTGCCTTCTTTTCTAAAGTGCTTCCTGGAGGTTCAAAGAAACGGATCTCTGGTTTATTTCAAGTGTAAAGGGATCAGGGTATTAGTAAATAAAGGCATATTGTATATGAAGAATGCGTTCAAGAAACAGTTTTCAAGGTTGGGAAATTAAAGAAGGCTTTCTAACCACCTGATTGATATGAGAAATATTAATATATAGATCTATTGATAGCACCCTAGTCACAGATTCTTCGTTTGAAAGCCATAATTAAGCTTCATTCATACTTTGAATGTAGCTTGCATGTATTTCGGAATATCCAACATTACTCACACCTTTTATTGCTTCCTAAATCGATTTCATAATTAGATGCCCGTCAAAGTATTAATAACTTTTATATATCTCTAGCATGCGTGCAGAATTACATTTTAAGTGCATTCGATTTACATTTTTTTTATCTCAAGTAGAAGGTTATTTCATATCTTTTATCACTGAATGATAAGTAAGTAAATCAGAATATTGATGAGAATACTATTTTTTTCGATTTTGATGCTGAAATTGGTCTTTTGACTATAGGTTTAGTGTCCTATAGTCAACTATTGAGGTCATCTGTGGCTTATTTTAAATTGAGAATTGCTCTTGGTTTACTACAGGGTTTTCAATAATTGCATTTATCACTAAATCTATAACTTATTTAAGAAATGTGGCATTCATTCCTTTGAGGTGGCATACTGTGTATAAACCACTGAAACCTAGTTGGTATATGTACTCAGTTCAACTAAGACTTTGCAGTACTGGTGGGACGTTAGTGTGACTATGGGGTTGAAGCTCGCCCTGCCTCCACTGTTTTTATCTCCTTGAATGTTATTAGATCTAAAACTGAGAGTCTGATGCACAAAACTATGTGATAATCAAGTTTCAACATGACAGCAGCTCATAGATTAGATAGAAATGGCATGATGTTTGTCAGCAATGGAAGTTTGAGTAGCCATGCAAGAGATATCCCTGCAACATATGTCACCCTGTTGGGTTCCGTCATTGCTTTGGATATAAAGCTTAACACATTTAAGCTTTCTTTCCCCGTAATTGCTCCATGTGCACCCTTAATCAAGCTGCGTTCTTGATAGTTTTGGGTGGCTCTTCTGTAAAAGAAGTATTTGCTCCAGTCTGTCTTCAGGGTATTATAATTGCTGCGCTCCCTACTAGAACCTCCAAACAAGTCTCATAAGCCAGTTGCAGATGCAACTGATGGTAGTCAAGCTCCAAGTCTTCAGGCACATCCAAATGAGGCGCTTTCTTTAATTGTTCCTGAACAATAAATTGGAAACTCTGAACACAAAAGCGACTCCGCCACCAGCCTCATCATGAATTGCCCCGTATGGGCAGCATTGTCCATTCCAATTGAGGTCTTCAATATTAAATAGGTTCATCATGTGTCTCTGGCGTCAACACTCTTCCATGACTATTTAAATTACTGAATGAGCATGACTTTCGTATTATCATCCAGGATTGAATGAAACAAAATTGATGTAATTCAAAAGGTCTACAAGAGAGAAGCTGGTGGTGTAGTCCTGCTTTGTATGTCCTGAGGGTCTCTTTACTTGGGTTTTCACCTTGGGTGTTTTGCCCCACCAGCTCCTGCTGCAAAATGCTGGGAGCGATGCTTTGGGCCTGAATTTCCCTTGGCATCCTTTTAAACAGGAAATGAAATAAAGCCATTATGAAATTCCATTGCTGATAGTCATCACACCATATCTGCCTAAGAACAAGCAAATCTAGCTAGTTAGAACAGTGTCCTCTCCAAGATCGACCACAGCGATGTACTTCCCATGGGTCATCTTCCAGGACCTCTAGGATATTTGTAGTAATATGTAACAGTGGAGCTAGGGTGATCTTCAATCTCATGAATTGCTGCTATAATAAGTTTGAGGTGGAGATGCAGAATCACTAGGGTTTTGGCCAAATTCAGAGCCATAGAAGGCCTTGTAGTCGAATACCAGCGTCAGAAACGCTTACATAGTGGCAAAGCTTGCGATATACAATGAGACAAAAGTACATTTTTTTAATTGCATATTCAAAGAAGAATAAGAATCTTATTTCCCAAAAATTAATTAAGCACAACATTTTCCATAAATTAACAATGAGCGGAACATTGAATTCACCACATTTTTTGTAATAATTCACTTTTCAGAGTATAGGATCTCATGGATTAAAGTCATCAAGGGTGAATTAGTTTTAGAATCCTATTCAATAAGGAGATAAAGAAGAAAAAAGTGTTTGGGGAAAGTGTCAGTAAAAGGGAAAGCCAATACAGAAAAAAGCGAAATGTCCTCAATGTGTCTTGCCTACCTTTATAACTGTTTGGCCATTGTGCATAGATACCACTTAATCAAGCAATGAAGTACACTGAGCATAGTGAATTATAGTAGTGAAATATGAAGGTGAGGGTTTTTGTGTGCCTGCCTTCTTCTCTAAAGTGCTTCCTGGAGGTTCAAAGAAACGGATCTCTGGTTTATTTCAAGTGTAAAGGGATCAGGGTATTAGTAAATACAGGCATATTGTATATGAAGAATGCGTTCAAGAAACAGTTTTCAAGGTTGGGAAATTAAAGAAGGCTTTCTAACCACCTGATTGATATGAGAAATATTAATATATAGATCTATTGATAGCACCCTAGTCACAGATTCTTCGTTTGAAAGCCATAATTAAGCTTCATTCATACTTTGAATGTAGCTTGCATGTATTTCGGTATATCCAACATTACTCACACCTTTTATTGCTTCCTAAATCGATTTCATAATTAGATGCCCGTCAAAGTATTAATAACTTTTATATATCTCTAGCATGCGTGCAGAATTACATTTTAAGTGCATTCGATTTACATTTTTTTTATCTCAAGTAGAAGGTTATTTCATATCTTTTATCACTGAATGATAAGTAAGTAAATCAGAATATTGATGAGAATACTATTTTTTTCGATTTTGATGCTGAAATTGGTCTTTTGACTATAGGTTTAGTGTCCTATAGTCAACTATTGAGGTCATCTGTGGCTTATTTTAAATTGAGAATTGCTCTTGGTTTACTACAGGGTTTTCAATAATTGCATTTATCACTGAATCTATAACTTATTTACGAAATGTGGCATTCATTCCTTTGAGGTGGCATACTGTGTATAAACCACTGAAACCTAGTTGGTATATGTACTCAGTTCAACTAAGACTTTGCAGTATTGGTGGGACGTTAGTGTGACTATGGGGTTGGAGCTCGCCCTGCCTCCACTGTTTTTATCTCCTTGAATGTTATTAGATCTAAAACTGAGAGTCTGATGCACAAAACTATGCGATAATCAAGTTTCAACATGACAGCAGCTCATAGATTAGATAGAAATGGCATGATGTTTGTCAGCAATGGAAGTTTGAGTAGCCATGCAAGAGATATCCCTGCAACATATGTCACCCTGTTGGGTTCCGTCATTGCTTTGGATATAAAGCTTAACACATTTAAGCTTTCTTTCCCCGTAATTGCTCCATGTGCACCCTTAATCAAGCTGCGTTCTTGATAGTTTTGGGTGGCTCTTCTGTAAAAGAAGTATTTGCTCCAGTCTGTCTTCAGGGTATTATAATTGCTGCGCTCCCTACTAGAACCTCCAAACAAGTCTCATAAGCCAGTTGCAGATGCAACTATGGTAGTCAAGCTCCAAGTATTCAGGCACATCCAAATGAGGCGCTTTCTTTAATTGTTCCTGAACAATAAATTGGAAACTCTGAACACAAAAGCGACTCCGCCACCAGCATCATCATGAATTGCCCCGTATGGGCAGCATTGTCCATTCCAATTGAGGTCTTCAATATTAAATAGGTTCATCATGTGTCTCTGGCGTCAACACTCTTCCATAACTATTTAAATTACTGAATGAGCATGACTTTCGTATTATCATCCAGGATTGAATGAAACAAAATTCATGTAATTCAAAAGGTCTACAAGAGAGAAGCTGGTGGTGTAGTCCTGCTTTGTATGTCCTGAGGGTCTCTTTACTTGGGTTTTCACCTTGGGTGTTATGCCCCACCAGCTCCTGCTGCAAAATGCTGGGAGCGATGCTTTGGGCCTGAATTTCCCTTGGCATCCTTTTAAACAGGATATGAAATAAAGCCATTATGAAATTCCATTGCTGATAGTCATCACACCATATCTGCCTAAGAACAAGCAAATCTTGCTAGTTAGAACAGTGTCCTCTCCAAGATCGACCACAGCGATGTACTTCCCATGGGTCATCTTCCAGGACCTCTAGGATATTCGTAGTAATATGTAACAGTGGAGCTAGGGTGATCTTCAATCTCATGAATTGCTGCTATAATAAGTTTGAGGTGGAGATGCAGAATCACTAAGGTTTTGGCCAAATTCAGAGCCATCGAAGGCCTTGTAGTCGAATACCAGCGTAAGAAACGCTTACATAGTGGCAAAGCTTGCCATATACAATGAGACAAAAGTTTATTTTTTTAATTGCATATTGACAGAAGAATAAGAATCTTATTTCCCAAAAATTAATTAAGCATAACATTTTCCATAAATTAACAATGAGCGGAACATTGAATTCACCACATTTTTTGTAATTCTTCACTTTTCAGAGTATATGATCTCATGGATTAAAGTCATCAAGGGTGAATTCGTTTTAGAATCCTATTCAATAAGGAGATAAAGAAGAAGAAAAAAGTGTTTGGGGAAAGTGTCAGTAAAAGGGAAAGCCAATACAGAAAAAAGCGAAATGTCCTCAATGTGTCTTGCCTACCTTTATAACTGTTTGGCCATTGTGCATAGATACCACTTAATCAAGCAATGAAGTACACTGAGCATAGTGAATTATAGTAGTGAAATATGAAGGTGAGGGTTTTTGTGTGCCTGCCTTCTTTTCTAAAGTGCTTCCTGGAGGTTCAAAGAAACGGATCTCTGGTTTATTTCAAGTGTAAAGGGATCGGGGTATTAGTAAATAAAGGCATATTGTATATGAAGAATGCGTTCAAGAAACAGGTTTCAAGGTTGGGAAATTAAAGAAGGCTTTTTAACCACCTGATTGATATGAGAAATATTAATATATAGATCTATTGATAGCACCCTAGTCACAGATTCTTCGTTTGAAAGCCATAATTAAGCTTCATTCATACTTTGAATGTTGCTTGCATGTATTTCGGAATATCCAACATTACTCACACCTTTTATTGCTTCCTAAATCGATTTCATAATTAGATGCCCATCAAAGTATTAATAACTTTTATATATCTCTAGCATGCGTGCAGAATTACATCTTAAGTGCATTCGATTTACATGTTTTTATCTCAAGTAGGTTGTTTCATATCTTCTATCACTGAATGATAAGTAAGTAAATCAGAATATTCATGAGAATACTATTTTTTTCGATTTTGATGCTGAATTAGGTCTTTTGTCACATTAGTGTCCTATAGTCAACTATAGAGGTCATCTGTGGCTTATATTAAATTGAGAATTGCTCTTGGTTTACTACAGGGTTTTCAATAATTGCATTTATCACTGAATCTATAACTTATTTACGAAATGTGGCATTCATTCCTTTGAGGTGGCATACTGTTTATAAACCACTGAAACCTAGTTGGTATATGTAATCAGTTCAACTAAGACTTTGCAGTACTGGTGGGACGTTAGTGTGACTATGGGGTTGGAGCTCGCCCTGCCTCCACTGTTTTTATCTCCTTGAATGTTATTAGATCTAAAACTGAGAGTCTGATGCACAAAACTATGCGATAATCAAGTTTCAACATGACAGCAGCTCATAGATTAGATAGAAATGGCATGATGTTTGTCAGCAATGGAAGTTTGAGTAGCCATGCAAGCGATATCCCTGTAACATATGTCACCCTGTTGTGTTCCGTCATTGCTTTGGATATAAAGCTTAACACATTTAAGCTTTCTTTCCCCGTAATTGCTCCATGTGCACCCTTAATCAAGCTGCGTTCTTGATAGTTTTGGGTGGCTCTTCTGTAAAAGAAAAATTTGCTCCAGTCTGTCTCCAGGGTATTATAATTGCTGCGCTCCCTACTAGAACCTCCAAACAAGTCTCATAAGCCAGTTGCAGATGCAACTGATGGTAGTCAAGCTCCAAGTCTTCAGGTACATCCAAATGAGGCGCTTTCTTTAATTGTTCCTGAACAATAAATTGGAAACTCTGAACACAAAAGCGACTCCGCCACCAGCATCATCATGAATTGCCCTGTATGGGCAGCATTGTCCATTCCAATTGAGGGCTTCAATATTAAATAGGTTCATCATGTGTCTCTGGCGTCAACACTCTTTCATAACTATTTAAATTACTGAATGAGCATGACGTTCGTATTATCATCCAGGATTGAATGAAACAAAACTGATGTGATTTAAAAGGTCTACAAGAGAGAAGCTGGTGGTGTAGTCCTGCTTTGTATGTCCTGAGGGTCTCTTTACTTGGGTTTTCACCTTGGGTGTTATGCCCCACCAGCTCCTGCTGCAAAATGCTGGGAGCGATGCTTTGGGCCTGAATTTCCCTTGGCATCCTTTTAAACAGGATATGAAATAAAGCCATTATGAAATTCCATTGCTGATAGTCATCACACCATATCTGCCTAAGAACAAGCAAATCTAGCTAGTCAGAACAGTGTCCTCTCCAAGATCGACCACAGCGATGTACTTCCCATAGGTCATCTTCCAGGACCTCTAGGATATTCGTAGTAATATGTAACAGTGGAGCTAGGGTGATCTTCAATCTCATGAATTGCTGCTATAATAAGTTTGAGGTGGAGATGCAGAATCACTAGGGTTTTGGCCAAATTCAGAGCCATAGAAGGCCTTGTAGTCGAATACCAGCGTAAGAAACGCTTACATAGTGGCAAAGCTTGCCATATACAATGAGACAAAAGTTTATTTTTTTAATTGCATATTCAAAGAAGAATAAGAATCTTATTTCCCAAAAATTAATTAAGCATAACATTTTCCATAAATTAACAATGAGCGGAACATTGAATTCACCACATTTTTTGTAATACTTCACTTTTCAGAGTATAGGATCTCATGGATTAAAGTCATCAAGGGTGAATTAGTTTTAGAATCCTATTCAATAAGGAGATAAAGAAGAAGAAAAAAGTGTTTGGGGAAAGTGTCAGTAAAAGGGAAAGCCAATACAGAAAAAAGCGAAATGTCCTCAATGTGTCTTGCCTACCTTTATAACTGTTTGGCCATTGTAGATAGATACCACTTAATCAAGCAATGAAGTACACTGAGCATAGTGAATTATAGTAGTGAAATATGAAGGTGAGGGTTTTTGTGTGCCTGCCTTCTTTTCTAAAGTGCTTCCTGGAGGTTCAAAGAAACGGATCTCTGGTTTATTTCAAGTGTAAAGGGATCAGGGTATTAGTAAATAAAGGTATATTGTATATGAAGAATGCGTTCAAGAAACAGTTTTCAAGGTTGAGAAATTAAAGAAGGCTTTCTAACCACCTGATTGATATGAGAAATATTAATATATAGATCTATTGATAGCACCCTAGTCACAGATTCTTCGTTTGAAAGCCATAATTAAGCTTCATTCATACTTTGAATGTTGCTTGCATGTATTTCGGAATATCCAACATTACTCACACCTTTTATTGCTTCCTAAATCGATTTCATAATTAGATGCCCGTCAAAGTATTAATAACTTTTATATATCTCTAGCATGCGTGCAGAATTACATTTTAAGTGCGTTCGATTGACATCTTTTTTTATCTCAAGTAGAAGGTTATTTCATATTTTTTATCACTGAATGATAAGTAAGTAAATCAGAATATTGATGAGAATACTACTTTTTTTCGATTTTGATGCTGAAATAGGTCTTTTGACTATAGGTTTAGTGTCCTATAGTCAACTATTGAGGTCATCTGTGGCTTATTTTAAATTGAGAATTGCTCTTGGTTTACTACAGGGTTTTCAATAATTGCATTAATTACTGAATCTATAACTTATTTACGAAATGTGGCATTCATTCCTTTGAGGTGGCATACTGTGTATAAACCACTGAAACCTAGTTGGTATATGTACTCAGTTCAACTAAGACTTTGCAGTACTGGTGGGACGTTAGTGTGACTATGGGGTTGAAGCTCGCCCTGCCTCCACTGTTTTTATCTCCTTGAATGTTATTAGATCTAAAACTGAGAGTCTGATGCACAAAACTATGCGATAATCAAGTTTCAACATGACAGCAGCTCATAGATTAGATAGAAATGGCATGATGTTTGTCAGCAATGGAAGTTTGAGTAGCCATGCAAGCGATATCCCTGTAACATATGTCACCCTGTTGGGTTCCGTCATTGCTTTGGATAAAAAGCTTAACACATTTAAGCTTTCTTTCCCCGTAATTGCTCCATGTGCACCCTTAATCAAGCTGCGTTCTTGATAGTTTTGGGTGGCTCTTCTGTAAAAGAAGTATTTGCTCCAGTCTGTCTCCAGGGTATTATAATTGCTGCGCTC
The DNA here is from genome assembly GCF_964263255.1 of Lissotriton vulgaris. NCBI lineage: Eukaryota > Metazoa > Chordata > Amphibia > Caudata > Salamandridae > Lissotriton > Lissotriton vulgaris. The sequence goes on from NC_141689.1 coordinate 1,397,676,595, forward strand.
CCTACTAGAACCTCCAAACAAGTCTCATAAGCCAGTTGCAGAAGCAACTGATGGTAGTCAAGCTCCAAGTCTTCAGGCACATCCAAATGAGGCGCTTTCTTTAATTGTTCCTGAACAATAAATTGGAAACTCTGAACACAAAAGCGACTCCGCCACCAGCATCATCATGAATTGCCCTGTATGGGCAGCATTGTCCATTCCAATTGAGGGCTTCAATATTAAATAGGTTCATCATGTGTCTCTGGCGTCAACACTCTTCCATAAATATTTAAATTACTGAATGAGCATGACTTTCATATTATCATCCAGGATTGAATGAAACAAAATTGATGTAATTTAAAAGGTCTACAAGAGAGAAGCTGGTGGTGTAGTCCTGCTTTGTATGTCCTGAGGGTCTCTTTACTTGGGTTTTCACCTTGGGTGTTATGCCCCACCAGCTCCTGCTGCAAAATGTTTGGAGCGATGCTTTGGGCCTGAATTTCCCTTGGCATCCTTTTAAACAGGATATGAAATAAAGCCATTATGAAATTCCATTGCTGATAGTCATCACACCATATCTGCCTAAGAACAAGCAAATCTAGCTAGTCAGAACAGTGTCCTCTCCAAAATCGACCACAGCGATGTACTTCCCATGGGTCATCTTCCAGGACCTCTAGGATATTCGTAGTAATATGTAACAGTGGAGCTAGGGTGATCTTCAATCTCATGAATTGCTGCTATAATAAGTTTGAGGTGGAGATGCAGAATCACTAGTGTTTTGGCCAAATTCAGAGCCATAGAAGGCCTTGTAGTCGAATACCAGCGTAAGAAACGCTTACATAGTGGCAAAGCTTGCCATATACAATGAGACAAAAGTTTATTTTTTAAATTGCATATTCACAGAAGAATAAGATTCTTATTTCCCAAAAATTAATTAAGCATAACATTTTCCATAAACTAACAATGAGCGGAACATTGAATTCACCACATTTTTTGTAATACTTCACTTTTCAGAGTATAGGATCTCATGGATTAAAGTCATCAAAGGTGAATTCGTTTTAGAATCCTATTCAATAAGGAGATAAAGAAGAAGAAAAAAGTGTTTGGGGAAAGTGTCAGTAAAAGGGAAAGCCAATACAGAAAAAAGCGAAATGTCCTCAATGTGTCTTGCCTACCTTTATAACTGTTTGGCCATTGTGCATAGATACCACTTAATCAAGCAATGAAGTACACTGAGCATAGTGAATTATAGTAGTGAAATATGAAGGTGAGGGTTTTTGTGTGCCTGCCTTCTTTTCTAAAGTGTTTCCTGGAGGTTCAAAGAAACGGATCTCTGGTTTATTTCAAGTGTAAAGGGATCAGGGTATTAGTAAATGAAGGCATATTGTATATGAAGAATGCGTTCAAGAAACAGTTTTCAAGGTTGGGAAATTAAAGAAGGCTTTTTAACCACCTGATTGATATGAGAAATATTAATATATAGATCTATTGATAGCACCCAAGTCACAGATTCTTCGTTTGAAAGCCATAATTAAGCTTCATTCATACTTTGAATGTTGCTTGCATGTATTTCGGAATATCCAACATTACTCACACCTTTTATTGCTTCCTAAATCGATTTCATAATTAGATGCCCATCAAAGTATTAATAACTTTTATATATCTCTAGCATGCGTGCAGAATTACATCTTAAGTGCATTCGATTTACATGTTTTTATCTCAAGTAGGTTATTTCATATCTTCTATCACTGAATGATAAGTAAGTAAATCAGAATATTGATGAGAATACTATTTTTTTCGATTTTGATGCTGAATTAGGTCTTTTGTCACATTAGTGTCCTATAGTCAACTATAGAGGTCATCTGTGGCTTATTTTAAATTGAGAATTGCTCTTGGTTTACTACAGGGTTTTCAATAATTGCATTTATCACTGAATCTATAACTTATTTACGAAATGTGGCATTCATTCCTTTGAGGTGGCATACTGTGTATAAACCACTGAAACCTAGTTGGTATATGTAATCAGTTCAACTAAGACTTTGCAGTACTGGTGGGACGTTAGTGTGACTATGGGGTTGGAGCTCGCCCTGCCTCCACTGTTTTTATCTCCTTGAATGGTATTAGATCTAAAACTGAGAGTCTGATGCACAAAACTATGCGATAATCAAGTTTCAACATGACAGCAGCAAATAGATTAGATAGAAATGGCATGATGTTTGTCAGCAATGGAAGTTTGAGTATGTTATGTTATGTTATGTTATGTTATTTTATTTTGTAAAGCGCAACGGATGCCGCAGCCAAGAGGCGTCCCGGCGCTTAGGAGGAGGTAAAAAAACACAACACAGAAACTAGTGACCAGAAAAGACTAAACAGTGGATGCAAGCGATATCCCTGCAACATATGTCACCCTGTTGGGTTCCGTCATTGCTTTGGATATAAAGCTTAACACATTTAAGCTTTCTTTCCCCGTAATTGCTCCATGTGCACCCTTAATCAAGCTGCGTTCTTGATAGTTTTGGGTGGCTCTTCTGTAAAAGAAGTATTTGCTCCAGTCTGTCTCCAGGGTATTATAATTGCTGCGCTCCCTACTAGAACCTCCAAACAAGTCTCATAAGCCAGTTGCAGATGCAACTGATGGTAGTCAAGCTCCAAGTTTTCAGGCACATCCAAATGAGGCGCTTTCTTTAATTGTTCCTGAACAATAAATTGGAAACTCTGAACACAAAAGCGACTCCGCCACCAGCATCATCATGAATTGCCCCGTATGGGCAGCATTGTCCATTCCAATTGAGGGCTTCAATATTAAATAGGTTCATCATGTGTCTCTGGCGTCAACACTCTTCCATAACTATTTAAATTACTGAATGAGCATGACTTTCGTATTATCATCCAGGATTGAATGAAACAAAACTGATGTGATTTAAAAGGTCTACAAGAGAGAAGCTGGTGGTGCAGTCCTGCTTTGTATGTCCTGAGGGTCTCTTTACTTGGGTTTTCACCTTGGGTGTTATGCCCAACCAGCTCCTGCTGTAAAATGCTGGGAGCGATGCTTTGGGCCTGAATTTCCCTTGGCATCCTTTTAAACAGGATATGAAATAAAGCCATTATGAAATTCCATTGCTGATAGTCATCACAACATATCTGCCTAAGAACAAGCAAATCTAGCTAGTTAGAACAGTGTCCTCTCCAAGATCGACCACAGCGATGTACTTCCCATGGGTCATCTTCCAGGACCTCTAGGATATTCGTAGTAATATGTAACAGTGGAGCTAGGGTGATCTTCAATCTCATGAATTGCTGCTACAATAGGTTTGAGGTGGAGATGCAGAATCACAAGGGTTTTGGCCAAATTCAGAGCCATAGAAGGCCTTGTAGTCGAATACCAGCGTAAGAAACGCTTACATAGTGGCAAAGCTTGCGATATACAATGAGACAAAAGTTAATTTTTTTCATTGCATATTCAAAGAAGAATAAGAATCTTATTTCCCAAAAATTAATTAAGCACAACATTTTCCATAAATTAACAATGAGCGGAACATTGAATTCACCACATTTTTTGTAATAATTCACTTTTCAGAGTATAGGATCTCATGGATTAAAGTCATCAAGGGTGAATTAGTTTTAGAATCCTATTCAATAAGGAGATAAAGAAGAAAAAAGTGTTTGGGGAAAGTGTCAGTAAAAGGGAACGCCAATACAGAAAAAAGCGAAATGTCCTCAATGCGTCTTGCCTACCTTTATAACTGTTTGGCCATTGTGCATAGATACCACTTAATCAAGCAATGAAGTACACTGAGCATAGTGAATTATAGTAGTGAAATATGAAGGTGAGGGTTTTTGTGTGCCTGCCTTCTTTTCTAAAGTGCTTCCTGGAGGTTCAAAGAAACGGATCTCTGGTTTATTTCAAGTGTAAAGGGATCAGGGTATTAGTAAATAAAGGCATATTGTATATGAAGAATGCGTTCAAGAAACAGTTTTCAAGGTTGGGAAATTAAAGAAGGCTTTCTAACCACCTGATTGATATAAGAAATATTAATATATAGATCTATTGATAGCACCCTAGTCACAGATTCTTCGTTTGAAAGCCATAATTAAGCTTCATTCATACTTTGAATGTTGCTTGCATGTATTTCGGAATATCCAACATTACTCACACCTTTTATTGCTTCCTAAATCGATTTCATAATTAGATGCCCGTCAAAGTATAAATAACTTTTATATATCTCTAGCATGCGTGCAGAATTACATTTTAAGTGCATTCGATTTACATTTTTTTATCTCAAGTAGAAGGTTATTTCATATCTTTTATCACTGAATTATAAGTAAGTAAATCAGAATATTGATGAGAATACTATTTTTTTCGATTTTGATGCTGAAATTGGTCTTTTGACTATAGGTTTAGTGTCCTATAGTCAACTATTGAGGTCATCTGTGGCTTATTTTAAATTGAGAATTGCTCTTGGTTTACTACAGGGTTTTCAATAATTGCATTTATCACTGAATCTATAACTTATTTACGAAATGTGGCATTCATTCCTTTGAGGTGGCATACTGTGTATAAACCACTGAAACCTAGTTGGTATATGTACTCAGTTCAACTAAGACTTTGCAGTACTGGTGGGACGTTAGTGTGACTATGGGGTTGAAGCTCGCCCTGCCTCCACTGTTTTTATCTCCTTGAATGTTATTAGATCTAAAACTGAGAGTCTGATGCACAAAACTATGCGATAATCAAGTTTCAACATGACAGCAGCTCATAGATTAGATAGAAATGGCATGATGTTTGTCAGCAATGGAAGTTTGAATAGCCATGCAAGCGATATCCCTGCAACATATGTCACCCTGTTGGGTTCCGTCATTGCTTTGGATATAAAGCTTAACACATTTAAGCTTTCTTTCCCCGTAATTGCTCCATGTGCACCCTTAATCAAGCTGCGTTCTTGATAGTTTTGGGTGTCTCTTCTGTAAAAGAAGTATTTGCTCCAGTCTGTCTTCAGGGTATTATAATTGCTGCGCTCCCTACTAGAACCTCCAAACAAGTCTCATAAGCCAGTTGCAGATGCAACTGATGGTAGTCAAGCTCCAAGTCTTCAGGCACATCCAAATGAGGCGCTTTCTTTAATTGTTCCTGAACAATAAATTGGAAACTCTGAACACAAAAGCGACTCCGCCACCAGCATCATCATGAATTGCCCCGTATGGGCAGCATTGTCCATTCCAATTGAGGTCTTCAATATTAAATAGGTTCATCATGTGTCTCTGGCGTCAACACTCTTCCATAACTATTTAAATTACTGAATGAGCATGACTTTCGTATTATCATCCAGGATTGAATGAAACAAAATTGATGTAATTCAAAAGGTCTACAAGAGAGAAGCTGGTGGTGTAGTCCTGCTTTGTATGTCCTGAGGGTCTCTTTACTTGGGTTTTCACCTTGGGTGTTATGCCCCACCAGCTCCTGCTGCAAAATGCTGGGAGCAATGCTTTGGGCCTGAATTTCCCTTGGCATCCTTTTAAACAGGATATGAAATAAAGCCATTATGAAATTCCATTGCTGATAGTCATCACACCATATCTGCCTAAGAACAAGCAAATCTAGCTAGTCAGAACAGTGTCCTCTCCAAGATCGACCACAGCGATGTACTTCCCATGGGTCATCTTCCAGGACCTCTAGGATATTCGTAGTAATATGTAACAGTGGAGCTAGGGTGATCTTCAATCTCATGAATTGCTGCTATAATAAGTTTGAGGTGGAGATGCAGAATCACTAGGGTTTTGGCCAAATTCAGAGCCATAGAAGGCCTTGTAGTCCAATACCAGCGTAAGAAACGCTTACATAGTGGCAAAGCTTGCCATATACAATGAGACAAAAGTTTATTTTTTTAATTGCATATTCAAAGAAGAATAAGAATCTTATTTCCCAAAAATTAATTAAGCATAACATTTTCCATAAATTAACAATGAGCGGAACATTGAATTCACCACATTTTTTGTAATACTTCACTTTTCAGAGTATAGGATCTCATGGATTAAAGTCATCAAGGGTGAATTAGTTTTAGAATCCTATTCAATAAGGAGATAAAGAAGAAGAAAAAGGTGTTTGGGGAAAGTGTCAGTAAAAGGGAAAGCCAATACAGAAAAAAGCGAAATGTCCTCAATGTGTCTTGCCTACCTTTATAACTGTTTGGCCATTGTGCATAGATACCACTTAATCAAGCAATGAAGTACACTGAGCATAGTGAATTATAGTAGTGAAATATGAAGGTGAGGGTTTTTGTGTGCCTGCCTTCTTTTCTAAAGTGCTTCCTGGAGGTTCAAAGAAACGGATCTCTGGTTTATTTCAAGTGTAAAGGGATCAGGGTATTAGTAAATAAAGGCATATTGTATATGAAGAATGCGTTCAAGAAACAGTTTTCAAGGTTGGGAAATTAAAGAAGGCTTTTTAACCACCTGATTGATATGAGAAATATTAATATATAGATCTATTGATAGCACCCTAGTCACAGATTCTTCGTTTGAAAGCCATAATTAAGCTTCATTCATACTTTGAATGTTGCTTGCATGTATTTCGGAATATCCAACATTACTCACACCTTTTATTGCTTCCTAAATCGATTTCATAATTAGATGCCCGTCAAAGTATTAATAACTTTTATATATCTCTAGCATGCGTGCAGAATTACATCTTAAGTGCATTCGATTTACATTTTTTTATCTCAAGTAGAAGGTTATTTCATATCTTTTATCACTGAATGATAAGTAAGTAAATCAGAATATTGATGAGAATACTATTTTTTTCGATTTTGATGCTGAATTAGGTCTTTTGTCACATTAGTGTCCTATAGTCAACTATTGAGGTCATCTGTGGCTTATTTTAAATTGAGAATTGCTCTTGGTTTACTACAGGGTTTTCAATAATTGCATTTATCACTGAATCTATAACTTATTTACAAAATGTGGCATTCATTCCTTTGAGGTGGCACACTGTGTATAAACCACTGAAACCTAGTGGGTATATGTACTCAGTTCAACTAAGACTTTGCAGTACTGGTGGGACGTTAGTGTTTGACTATGGGTTTGGAGCTCGCCCTGCCTCCACTGTTTTTATCTCCTTGAATGTTATTAGATCTAAAACTGAGAGTCTGATGCACAAAACTATGCGATAATCAAGTTTCAACACGACAGCAGCTCATAGATTAGATAGAAATGGCATGATGTTTGTCAGCAATGGAAGTTTGAGTAGCCATGCAAGAGATATCCCTGCAACATATGTCACCCTGTTGGGTTCCGTCATTGCTTTGGATATAAAGCTTAACACATTTAAGCTTTCTTTCCCCGTAATTTCTCCATGTGCACCCTTAATCAAGCTGCGTTCTTGATAGTTTTGGGTGGCTCTTCTGTAAAATAAGTATTTGCTCCAGTCTGTCTCCAGGGTATTATAATTGCTGTGCTCCCTACTAGAACCTCCAAACAAGTCTCATAAGCCAGTTGCAGATGCAACTGATGGTAGTCAAGCTCCAAGTCTTCAGGCACATCCAAATGAGGCGCTTTCTTTAATTGTTCCTGAACAATACATTGGAAACTCTGAACACAAAAGCGACTCCGCCACCAGCATCATCATGAATTGCCCCGTATGGGCAGCAATGTCCATTCCAATTGAGGGCTTCAATATTAAATAGGTTCATCATGTGTCTCTGGCGTCAACACTCTTCCATAACTATTTAAATTACTGAATGAGCATGACTTTCGTATTATCATCCAGGATTGAATGAAACAAAATTGATGTAATTTAAAAGGTCTACAAGAGAGAAGCTGGTGGTGTAGTCCTGCTTTGTATGTCCTGAGGGTCTCTTTACTTGGGTTTTCACCTTGGGTGTTATGCCCCACCAGCTCCTGCTGCAAAATGCTGGGAGCGATGCTTTGGGCCTGAATTTCCCTTGGCATCCTTTTAAACTGGATATGAAATAAAGCCATTATGAAATTCCATTGCTGATAGTCATCACACCATATCTGCCTAAGAACAAGCAAATCTAGCTAGTCAGAACAGTGTCCTCTCCAAGATCGACCACAGCGATGTACTTCCCATGGGTCATCTTCCAGGACCTCTAGGATATTCGTAGTAATATGTAACAGTGGAGCTAGGGTGATCTTCAATCTCATGAATTGCTGCTATAATAAGTTTGAGGTGGAGATGCAGAATCACTAGGGTTTTGGCCAAATTCAGAGCCATAGAAGGCCTTGTAGTCCAATACCAGCGTAAGAAACGCTTACATAGTGGCAAAGCTTGCCATATACAATGAGACAAAAGTTTATTTTTTTAATTGCATATTCAAAGAAGAATAAGAATCTTATTTCCCAAAAATTAATTAAGCATAACATTTTCCATAAATTAACAATGAGCGGAACATTGAATTCACCACATTTTTTGTAATACTTCACTTTTCAGAGTATAGGATCTCATGGATTAAAGTCATCAAGGGTGAATTCGTTTTAGAATCCTATTCAATAAGGAGATAAAGAAGAAGAAAAAAGTGTTTGGGGAAAGTGTCAGTAAAAGGGAAAGCCAATACAGAAAAAAGCGAAATGTCCTCAATGTGTCTTGCCTACCTTTATAACTGTTTGGCCATTGTGCCTAGATACCACTTAATCAAGCAATGAAGTACACTGAGCATAGTGAATTATAGTAGTGAAATATGAAGGTGAGGGTTTTTGTGTGCCTGCCTTCTTTTTTAAAGTGCTTCCTGGAGGTTCAAAGAAACGTATCTCTAGTTTACTTCAAGTGTAAAGGGATCAGGGTATTAGTAAATAAAGGCATATTGTATATGAAGAATGCGTTCAATAAACAGTTTTCAAGGTTGGGAAATTAAAGAAGGCTTTTTAACCACCTGATTGATATGAGAAATATTAATATATAGATCTATTGATAGCACCCTAGTCACAGATTCTTCGTTTGAAAGCCATAATTAAGCTTCATTCATACTTTGAATGTTGCTTGCATGTATTTCGGAATATCCAACATTACTCACACCTTTTATTGCTTCCTAAATCGATTTCATAATTAGATGCCCGTCAAAGTATTAATAACTTTTATATATCTCTAGCATGCGTGCAGAATTACATTTTAAGTGCATTCGATTTACATTTTTTTTATCTCAAGTAGAAGGTTATTTCATATCTTTTATCACTGAATGATAAGTAAGTAAATCAGAATATTGATGAGAATACTATTTTTTTCGATTTTGATGCTGAATTAGGTCTTTTGTCACATTAGTGTCCTATAGTCAACTATTGAGGTCATCTGTGGCTTATTTTAAATTGAGAATTGCTCTTGGTTTACTACAGGGTTTTCAATAATTGCATTTATCACTGAATCTATAACTTATTTACAAAATGTGGCATTCATTCCTTTGAGGTGGCATACTGTGTATAAACCACTGAAACCTAGTTGGTATATGTACTCAGTTCAACTAAGACTTTGCAGTACTGGTGGGACGTTAGTGTGACTATGGGGTTGGAGCTCGCCCTGCCTCCACTGTTTTTATCTCCTTGAATGTTATTAGATCTAAAACTGAGAGTCTGATGCACAAAACTATGCGATAATCAAGTTTCAACATGACAGCAGCTCATAGATTAGATAGAAATGGCATGATGTTTGTCAGCAATGGAAGTTTGAGTAGCCATGCAAGCGATATCCCTGCAACATATGTCACCCTGTTGGGTTCCGTCATTGCTTTGAATATAAAGCTTAACACATTTAAGCTTTCTTTCCCCGTAATTGCTCCATGTGCACCCTTAATCAAGCTGCGTTCTTGATAGTTTTGGGTGGCTCTTCTGTAAAAGAAGTATTTGCTCCAGTCTGTCTCCAGGGTATTATAATTGCTGCGCTCCCTACTAGAACCTCCAAACAAGTCTCATAAGCCAGTTGCAGATGCAACTGATGGTAGTCAAGCTCCAAGTCTTCAGGCACATCCAAATGAGGCGCTTTCTTTAATTGTTCCTGAACAATAAATTGGAAACTCTGAACACAAAAGCGACTCCGCCACCAGCATCATCATGAATTGCCCCGTATGGGCACCATTGTCCATTCCAATTGAGGTCTTCAATATTAAATAGGTTCATCATGTGTCTCTGGCGTCAACACTCTTCCATAACTATTTAAATTACTGAATGAGCATGACTTTCGTATTATCATCCAGGTTTGAATGAAACAAAATTGATGTAATTCAAAAGGTCTACAAGAGAGAAGCTGGTGGTGTAGTCCTGCTTTGTATGTCCTGAGGGTCTCTTTACTTGGGTTTTCACCTTGGGTGTTATGCCCCACCAGCTCCTGCTGCAAAATGCTGGGAGCGATGCTTTGGGCCTGAATTTCCCTTGGCATCCTTTTAAACTGGATATGAAATAAAGCCATTATGAAATTCCATTGCTGATAGTCATCACACCATATCTGCCTAAGAACAAGCAAATCTAGCTAGTCAGAACAGTGTCCTCTCCAAGATCGACCACAGCGATGTACTTCCCATGGGTCATCTTCCAGGACCTCTAGGATATTCGTAGTAATATGTAACAGTGGAGCTAGGGTGATCTTCAATCTCATGAATTGCTGCTATAATAAGTTTGAGGTGGAGATGCAGAATCACTAGGGTTTTGGCCAAATTCAGAGCCATAGAAGGCCTTGTAGTCCAATACCAGCGTAAGAAACGCTTACATAGTGGCAAAGCTTGCCATATACAATGAGACAAAAGTTTATTTTTTTAATTGCATATTCAAAGAAGAATAAGAATCTTATTTCCCAAAAATTAATTAAGCATAACATTTTCCATAAATTAACAATGAGCGGAACATTGAATTCACCACATTTTTTGTAATACTTCACTTTTCAGAGTATAGGATCTCATGGATTAAAGTCATCAAGGGTGAATTCGTTTTAGAATCCTATTCAATAAGGAGATAAAGAAGAAGAAAAAAGTGTTTGGGGAAAGTGTCAGTAAAAGGGAAAGCCAATACAGAAAAAAGCGAAATGTCCTCAATGTGTCTTGCCTACCTTTATAACTGTTTGGCCATTGTGCATAGATACCACTTAATCAAGCAATGAAGTACACTGAGCATAGTGAATTATAGTAGTGAAATATGAAGGTGAGGGTTTTTGTGTGCCTGCCTTCTTTTCTAAAGTGCTTCCTGGAGGTTCAAAGAAACGTATCTCTAGTTTATTTCAAGTGTAAAGGGATCAGGGTATTAGTAAATAAAGGCATATTGTATATGAAGAATGCGTTCAATAAACAGTTTTCAAGGTTGGGAAATTAAAGAAGGCTTTTTAACCACCTGATTGATATGAGAAATATTAATATATAGATCTATTGATAGCACCCTAGTCACAGATTCTTCGTTTGAAAGCCATAATTAAGCTTCATTCATACTTTGAATGTTGCTTGCATGTATTTCGGAATATCCAACATTACTCACACCTTTTATTGCTTCCTAAATCGATTTCATAATTAGATGCCCGTCAAAGTATTAATAACTTTTATATATCTCTAGCATGCGTGCAGAATTAAATTTTAAGTGCATTCGATTTACATTTTTTTATCTCAAGTAGAAGGTTATTTCATATCTTTTATCACTGAATGATAAGTAAGTAAATCAGAATATTGATGAGAATACTATTTTTTTTCGATTTTGATGCTGAATTAGGTCTTTTGTCACATTAGTGTCCTATAGTCAACTATTGAGGTCATCTGTGGCTTATTTTAAATTGAGAATTGCTCTTGGTTTACTACAGGGTTTTCAATAATTGCATTTATCACTGAATCTATAACTTATTTACAAAATGTGGCATTCATTCCTTTGAGGTGGCATACTGTGTATAAACCACTGAAACCTAGTTGGTATATGTACTCAGTTCAACTAAGACTTTGCAGTACTGGTGGGACGTTAGTGTGACTATGGGGTTGGAGCTCGCCCTGCCTCCACTGTTTTTATCTCCTTGAATGTATTAGATCTAAAACTGAGAGTCTGATGCACAAAACTATGCGATAATCAAGTTTCAACATGACAGCAGCTCATAGATTAGATAGAAATGGCATGATGTTTGTCAGCAATGGAAGTTTGAGTAGCCATGCAAGCGATATCCCTGCAACATATGTCACCCTGTTGGGTTCCGTCATTGCTTTGGATATAAAGCTTAACACATTTAAGCTTTCTTTCCCCGTAATTGCTCCATGTGCACCCTTAATCAAGCTGCGTTCTTGATAGTTTTGGGTGGCTCTTCTGTAAAAGAAGTATTTGCTCCAGTCTGTCTCCAGGGTATTATAATTGCTGCGCTCCCTACTAGAACCTCCAAACAAGTCTCATAAGCCAGTTGCAGATGCAACTGATGGTAGTCAAGCTCCAAGTCTTCAGGCACATCCAAATGAGGCGCTTTCTTTAATTGTTCCTGAACAATAAATTGGAAACTCTGAACACAAAAGCGACTCCGCCACCAGCATCATCATGAATTGCCCCGTATGGGCAGCATTGTCCATTCCAATTGAGGTCTTCAATATTAAATAGGTTCATCATGTGTCTCTGGCGTCAACACTCTTCCATAACTATTTAAATTACTGAATGAGCATGACTTTCGTATTATCATCCAGGTTTGAATGAAACAAAATTGATGTAATTCAAAAGGTCTACAAGAGAGAAGCTGGTGGTGTAGTCCTGCTTTGTATGTCCTGAGGGTCTCTTTACTTGGGTTTTCACCTTGGGTGTTATGCCCCACCAGCTCCTGCTGCAAAATGCTGGGAGCGATGCTTTGGGCCTGAATTTCCCTTGGCATCCTTTTAAACAGGATATGAAATAAAGCCATTATGAAATTCCATTGCTGATAGTCATCACACCATATCTGCCTAAGAACAAGCAAATCTAGCTAGTCAGAACAGTGTCCTCTCCAAGATCGACCACAGCGATGTACTTCCCATGGGTCATCTTCCAGGACCTCTAGGATATTCGTAGTAATATGTAACAGTGGAGCTAGGGTGATCTTCAATCTCATGAATTGCTGCTATAATAAGTTTGAGGTGGAGATGCAGAATCACTAGGGTTTTGGCCAAATTCAGAGCCTTAGAAGGCCTTGTAGTCGAATACCAGCATAAGAAACGCTTACATAGTGGCAAAGCTTGCCATATACAATGAGACAAAAGTTTATTTTTTTAATTGCATATTCACAGAAGAATAAGAATCTTATTTCCCAAAAATTAATTAAGCATAACATTTTCCATAAATTAACAGTGAGCGGAACATTGAATTCACCACATTTTTTGTAATACTTCACTTTTCAGAGTATAGGATCTCATGGATTAAAGTCATCAAGGGTGAATTCGTTTTAGAATCCTATTCAATAAGGAGATAAAGAAGAAGAAAAAAGTGTTTGGGGAAAGTGTCAGTAAAAGGGAAAGCCAATACAGAAAAAAGCGAAATGTCCTCAATGTGTCTTGCCTACCTTTATAACTGTTTGGCCATTGTGCATAGATACCACTCAATCAAGCAATGAAGTACACTGAGCATAGTGAATTATAGTAGTGAAATATGAAGGTGAGGGTTTTTGTGTGCCTGCCTTCTTTTCTAAAGTGCTTCCTGGAGGTTCAAAGAAACGGATCTCTGGTTTATTTCAAGTGTAAAGGGATCAGGGTATTAGTAAATAAAGGCATATTGTATATGAAGAATGCGTTCAAGAAACAGTTTTCAAGGTTGGGAAATTAAAGAAGGCTTTTTAACCACCTGATTGATATGAGAAATATTAATATATAGATCTATTGATAGCACCCTAGTCACAGATTCTTCGTTTGAAAGCCATAATTAAGCTTCATTCATACTTTGAATGTTGCTTGCATGTATTTCGGAATATCCAACATTACTCACACCTTTTATTGCTTCCTAAATCGATTTCATAATTAGATGCCCGTCAAAGTATTAATAACTTTTATATATCTCTAGCATGCGTGCAGAATTACATCTTAAGTGCATTCGATTTACATTTTTTTTTATCTCAAGTAGAAGGTTATTTCATATCTTTTATCACTGAATGATAAGTAAGTAAATCAGAATATTGATGAGAATACTATTTTTTTCGATTTTGATGCTGAATTAGGTCTTTTGTCACATTAGTGTCCTATAGTCAACTATTGAGGTCATCTGTGGCTTATTTTAAATTGAGAATTGCTCTTGGTTTACTACAGGGTTTTCAATAATTGCATTTATCACTGAATCTATAACTTATTTACGAAATGTGGCATTCATTCCTTTGAGGTGGCATACTGTGTATAAACCACTGCAACCTAGTTGGTATATGTAATCAGTTCAACTAAGACTTTGCAGTACTGGTGGGACGTTAGTGTGACTATGGGGTTGGAGCTCGCCCTGCCTCCACTGTTTTTATCTCCTTGAATGTTATTAGATCTAAAACTGAGAGTCTGATGCACAAAACTATGCGATAATCAAGTTTCAACATGACAGCAGCTCATAGATTAGATAGAAATGGCATGATGTTTGTCAGCAATGGAAGTTTGAGTAGCCATGCAAGCGATATCCCTGCAACATATGTCACCCTGTTGGGTTCCGTCATTGCTTTGGATATAAAGCTTAACACATTTAAGCTTTCTTTCCCCGTAATTGCTCCATGTGCACCCTTAATCAAGCTGCGTTCTTGATAGTTTTGGGTGGCTCTTCTGTAAAAGAAGTATTTGCTCCAGTCTGTCTCCAGGGTATTATAATTGCTGCGCTCCCTACTAGAACCTCCAAACAAGTCTCATAAGCCAGTTGCAGATGCAACTGATGGTAGTCAAGCTCCAAGTCTTCAGGCACATCCAAATGAGGCGCTTTCTTTAATTGTTCCTGAACAATAAATTGGAAACTCTGAACACAAAAGCGACTCCGCCACCAGCATCATCATGAATTGCCCCGTATGGGCAGCATTGTCCATTCCAATTGAGGGCTTCAATATTAAATAGGTTCATCACGTGTCTCTGGCGTCAACACTCTTCCATAACTATTTAAATTACTGAATGAGCATGACCTTCGTATTATCATCCAGGATTGAATGAAACAAAATTGATGTAATTTAAAAGGTCTACAAGAGAGAAGCTGGTGGTGTAGTCCTGCTTTGTATGTCCTGAGGGTCTCTTTACTTGGGTTTTCACCTTGGGTGTTATGCCCCACCAGCTCCTGCTGCAAAATGCTGGGAGCGATGCTTTGGGCCTGAATTTACCTTGGCATCCTTTTAAACAGGATATGAAATAAAGCCATTATGAAATTCCATTGCTGATAGTCATCACACCATATCTGCCTAAGAACAAGCAAATCTATCTAGTCAGAACAGTGTCCTCTCCAAGATCGACCACAGCGATGTACTTCCCATGGGTCATCTTCCAGGACCTCTAGGATATTCGTAGTAATATGTAACAGTGGAGCTAGGGTGATCTTTAATCTCATGAATTGCTGCTATAATAAGTTTGAGGTGGAGATGCAGAATCACTAGGGTTTTGGCCAAATTCAGAGCCATAGAAGGCATTGTAGTCGAATACCAGCGTAAGAAACGCTTACATAGTGGCAAAGCTTGCCATATACAATGAGACAAAAGTTTATTTTTTTAATTGCATATTCAAAGAAGAATAAGAATCTTATTTCCCAAAAATTAATTAAGCATAACATTTTCCATAAATTAACAATGAGCGGAACATTGAATTCACCACATTTTTTGTAATACTTCACTTTTCAGAGTATAGGATCTCATGGATTAAAGTCATCAAGGGTGAATTAGTTTTAGAATCCTATTCAATAAGGAGATAAAGAAGAAGAAAAAAGTGTTTGGGGAAAGTGTCAGTAAAAGGGAAAGCCAATACAGAAAAAAGCGAAATGTCCTCAATGTGTCTTGCCTACCTTTATAACTGTTTGGCCATTGTGCATAGATACCACTTAATCAAGCAATGAAGTACACTGAGCATAGTGAATTATAGTAGTAAAATATATGAAGGTGAGGGTTTTTGTGTGCCTGCCTTCTTTTCTAAAGTGCTTCCTGGAGGTTCAAAGAAACAGATCTCTGGTTTATTTCAAGTGTAAAGGGATCAGGGTATTAGTAAATAAAGGCATATTGTATATGAAGAATGCGTTCAAGAAACAGTTTTCAAGGTTGGGAAATTAAAGAAGGCTTTCTAACCACCTGATTGATATGAGAAATATTAATATATAGATCTATTGATAGCACCCTAGTCACAGATTCTTCGTTTGAAAGCCATAATTAAGCTTCATTCATACTTTGAATGTTGCTTGCATGTATTTCGGAATATCCAACATTACTCACACCTTTTATTGCTTCCTAAATCGATTTCATAATTAGATGCCCGTCAAAGTATTAATAACTTTTATATATCTCTAGCATGCGTGCAGAATTACATTTTAAGTGCATTCGATTTACATTTTTTTATCTCAAGTAGAAGGTTATTTCATATCTTTTATCACTGAATGATAAGTAAGTAAATCAGAATATTGATGAGAATACTATTTTTTTCGATTTTGATGCTGAATTAGGTCTTTTGTCACATTAGTGTCCTATAGTCAACTATTGAGGTCATCTGTGGCTTATTTTAAATTGAGAATTGCTCTTGGTTTACTACAGGGTTTTCAATAATTGCATTTATTACTGAATCTATAACTTATTTACAAAATGTGGCATTCATTCCTTTGAGGTGGCATACTGTGTATAAACCGCTGAAACATATTGGGTATATGTACTCAGTTCAACTAAGACTTTGCAGTACTGGTGGGACGTTAGTGTTTGACTATGGGTTTGGAGCTCGCCCTGCCTCCACTGTTTTTATCTCCTTGAATGTTATTAGATCTAAAACTGAGAGTCTGATGCACAAAACTATGCGATAATCAAGTTTCAACACGACAGCAGCTCATAGATTAGATAGAAATGGCATGATGTTTGTCAGCAATGGAAGTTTGAGTAGCCATGCAAGAGATATCCCTGCAACATATGTCACCCTGTTGGGTTCCGTCATTGCTTTGGATATAAAGCTTAACACATTTAAGCTTTCTTTCCCCGGAATTGCTCCATGTGCACCCTTAATCAAGCTGCGTTCTTGATAGTTGTGGGTGGCTCTTCTGTAAAAGAAGTATTTGCTCCAGTCTGTCTCCAGGGTATTATAATTGCTGCGCTCCCTACTAGAACCTCCAAACAAGTCTCATAAGCCAGTTGCAGATGCAACTGATGGTAGTCAAGCTCCAAGTCTTCAGGCACATCCAAATGAGGCGCTTTCTTTAATTGTTCCTGAACAATAAATTGGAAACTCTGAACACAAAAGCGACTCCGCCACCAGCATCATCATGAATTGCCCCGTATGGGCAGCATTGTCCATTCCAATTGAGGGCTTCAATATTAAATAGGTTCATCATGTGTCTCTGGCGTCAACACTCTTCCATAACTATTTAAATTACTGAATGAGCATGACTTTCGTATTATAATCCAGGATTGTATGAAACAAAATTGATGTAATTTAAAAGGTCTACAAGAGAGAAGCTGGTGGTGTAGTTCTGCTTTGTATGTCCTGAGGGTCTCTTTACTTGGGTTTTCACCTTGGGTGTTATGCCCCACCAGCTCCTGCTGCAAAATGCTGGGAGTGATGCTTTGGGCCTGAATTTTCCTTGGCATCCTTTTAAACAGGATATGAAATAAAGCCATTATGAAATTCCATTGCTGATAGTCATCACACCATATCTGCCTAAGAACAAGCAAATCTAGCTAGTCAGAACAGTGTCCTCTCCAAGATCGACCACAGCGATGTACTTCCTATGGGTCATCTTCCAGGACCTCTAGGATATTCGTAGTAATATGTAACAGTGGAGCTAGGGTGATCTTCAATCTCATGAATTGCTGCTATAATAAGTTTGAGGTGGAGATGCAGAATCACTAGGGTTTTGGCCAAATTCAGAGCCATAGAAGGCCTTGTAGTCGAATGCCAGCGTAAGAAATGCTTACATAGTGGCAAAGCTTGCCATATACAATGAGACAAAAGTTTATTTTTTTAATTGCATATTCAAAGAAGAATAAGAATCGTATTTCCCAAAAATTAATTAAGCATAACATTTTCCATAAATTAACAATGAGCGGAACATTGAATTCACCACATTTTTTGTAATACTTCACTTTTCAGAGTATAGGATCTCATGGATTAAAGTCATCAAGGGTGAATTAGTTTTAGAATCCTATTCAATAAGGAGATAAAAAAGAAGAAAAAAGTGTTTGGGGAAAGTGTCAGTAAAAGGGAAAGCCAATACAGAAAAAAGCGAAATGTCCTCAATGTGTCTTGCCTACCTTTATAACTGTTTGGCCATTGTGCATAGATACCACTTAATCAAGCAATGAAGTACACTGAGCATAGTGAATTATAGTAGTGAAATATGAAGGTGAGGGTTTTTGTGTGCCTGCCTTCTTTTCTAAAGTGCTTCCTGGAGGTTCAAAGAAACGGATCTCTGGTTTATTTCAAGTGTAAAGGGATCAGGGTATTAGTAAATAAAGGCATATTGTATATGAAGAATGCGTTCAAGAAACAGTTTTCAAGGTTGGGAAATTAAAGAAGGCTTTCTAACCACCTGATTGATATGAGAAATATTAATATATAGATCTATTGATAGCACCCTAGTCACAGATTCTTCGTTTGAAAGCCATAATTAAGCTTCATTCATACTTTGAATGTTGCTTGCATGTATTTCGGAATATCCAACATTACTCACACCTTTTATTGCTTCCTAAATCGATTTCATAATTAGATGCCCGTCAAAGTATTAATAACTTTTATATATCTCTAGCATGCGTGCAGAATTAAATTTTAAGTGCATTCGATTTACATTTTTTTATCTCAAGTAGAAGGTTATTTCATATCTTTTATCACTGAATGATAAGTAAGTAAATCAGAATATTGATGAGAATACTATTTTTTTCGATTTTGATGCTGAATTAGGTCTTTTGTCACATTAGTGTCCTATAGTCAACTATTGAGGTCATCTGTGGCTTATTTTAAATTGAGAATTGCTCTTGGTTTACTACAGGGTTTTCAATAATTGCATTTATCACTGAATCTATAACTTATTTACAAAATGTGGCATTCATTCCTTTGAGGTGGCATACTGTGTATAAACCACTGAAACCTAGTTGGTATATGTACTCAGTTCAACTAAGACTTTGCAGTACTGGTGGGACGTTAGTGTGACTATGGGGTTGGAGCTCGCCCTGCCTCCACTGTTTTTATCTCCTTGAATGTATTAGATCTAAAACTGAGAGTCTGATGCACAAAACTATGCGATAATCAAGTTTCAACATGACAGCAGCTCATAGATTAGATAGAAATGGCATGATGTTTGTCAGCAATGGAAGTTTGAGTAGCCATGCAAGCGATATCCCTGCAACATATGTCACCCTGTTGGGTTCCGTCATTGCTTTGGATATAAAGCTTAACACATTTAAGCTTTCTTTCCCCGTAATTGCTCCATGTGCACCCTTAATCAAGCTGCGTTCTTGATAGTTTTGGGTGGCTCTTCTGTAAAAGAAGTATTTGCTCCAGTCTGTCTCCAGGGTATTATAATTGCTGCGCTCCCTACTAGAACCTCCAAACAAGTCTCATAAGCCAGTTGCAGATGCAACTGATGGTAGTCAAGCTCCAAGTCTTCAGGCACATCCAAATGAGGCGCTTTCTTTAATTGTTCCTGAACAATAAATTGGAAACTCTGAACACAAAAGCGACTCCGCCACCAGCATCATCATGAATTGCCCCGTATGGGCAGCATTGTCCATTCCAATTGAGGTCTTCAATATTAAATAGGTTCATCATGTGTCTCTGGCGTCAACACTCTTCCATAACTATTTAAATTACTGAATGAGCATGACTTTCGTATTATCATCCAGGTTTGAATGAAACAAAATTGATGTAATTCAAAAGGTCTACAAGAGAGAAGCTGGTGGTGTAGTCCTGCTTTGTATGTCCTGAGGGTCTCTTTACTTGGGTTTTCACCTTGGGTGTTATGCCCCACCAGCTCCTGCTGCAAAATGCTGGGAGCGATGCTTTGGGCCTGAATTTCCCTTGGCATCCTTTTAAACAGGATATGAAATAAAGCCATTATGAAATTCCATTGCTGATAGTCATCACACCATAT
This sequence comes from Lissotriton vulgaris, assembly GCF_964263255.1. Classification (NCBI taxonomy): domain Eukaryota; kingdom Metazoa; phylum Chordata; class Amphibia; order Caudata; family Salamandridae; genus Lissotriton; species Lissotriton vulgaris. The sequence continues at coordinate 1,397,696,755 of NC_141689.1, forward strand.
CTGCCTAAGAACAAGCAAATCTAGCTAGTCAGAACAGTGTCCTCTCCAAGATCGACCACAGCGATGTACTTCCCATGGGTCATCTTCCAGGACCTCTAGGATATTCGTAGTAATATGTAACAGTGGAGCTAGGGTGATCTTCAATCTCATGAATTGCTGCTATAATAAGTTTGAGGTGGAGATGCAGAATCACTAGGGTTTTGGCCAAATTCAGAGCCTTAGAAGGCCTTGTAGTCGAATACCAGCATAAGAAACGCTTACATAGTGGCAAAGCTTGCCATATACAATGAGACAAAAGTTTATTTTTTTAATTGCATATTCACAGAAGAATAAGAATCTTATTTCCCAAAAATTAATTAAGCATAACATTTTCCATAAATTAACAGTGAGCGGAACATTGAATTCACCACATTTTTTGTAATACTTCACTTTTCAGAGTATAGGATCTCATGGATTAAAGTCATCAAGGGTGAATTCGTTTTAGAATCCTATTCAATAAGGAGATAAAGAAGAAGAAAAAAGTGTTTGGGGAAAGTGTCAGTAAAAGGGAAAGCCAATACAGAAAAAAGCGAAATGTCCTCAATGTGTCTTGCCTACCTTTATAACTGTTTGGCCATTGTGCATAGATACCACTCAATCAAGCAATGAAGTACACTGAGCATAGTGAATTATAGTAGTGAAATATGAAGGTGAGGGTTTTTGTGTGCCTGCCTTCTTTTCTAAAGTGCTTCCTGGAGGTTCAAAGAAACGGATCTCTGGTTTATTTCAAGTGTAAAGGGATCAGGGTATTAGTAAATAAAGGCATATTGTATATGAAGAATGCGTTCAAGAAACAGTTTTCAAGGTTGGGAAATTAAAGAAGGCTTTTTAACCACCTGATTGATATGAGAAATATTAATATATAGATCTATTGATAGCACCCTAGTCACAGATTCTTCGTTTGAAAGCCATAATTAAGCTTCATTCATACTTTGAATGTTGCTTGCATGTATTTCGGAATATCCAACATTACTCACACCTTTTATTGCTTCCTAAATCGATTTCATAATTAGATGCCCGTCAAAGTATTAATAACTTTTATATATCTCTAGCATGCGTGCAGAATTACATCTTAAGTGCATTCGATTTACATTTTTTTTTATCTCAAGTAGAAGGTTATTTCATATCTTTTATCACTGAATGATAAGTAAGTAAATCAGAATATTGATGAGAATACTATTTTTTTCGATTTTGATGCTGAATTAGGTCTTTTGTCACATTAGTGTCCTATAGTCAACTATTGAGGTCATCTGTGGCTTATTTTAAATTGAGAATTGCTCTTGGTTTACTACAGGGTTTTCAATAATTGCATTTATCACTGAATCTATAACTTATTTACGAAATGTGGCATTCATTCCTTTGAGGTGGCATACTGTGTATAAACCACTGCAACCTAGTTGGTATATGTAATCAGTTCAACTAAGACTTTGCAGTACTGGTGGGACGTTAGTGTGACTATGGGGTTGGAGCTCGCCCTGCCTCCACTGTTTTTATCTCCTTGAATGTTATTAGATCTAAAACTGAGAGTCTGATGCACAAAACTATGCGATAATCAAGTTTCAACATGACAGCAGCTCATAGATTAGATAGAAATGGCATGATGTTTGTCAGCAATGGAAGTTTGAGTAGCCATGCAAGCGATATCCCTGCAACATATGTCACCCTGTTGGGTTCCGTCATTGCTTTGGATATAAAGCTTAACACATTTAAGCTTTCTTTCCCCGTAATTGCTCCATGTGCACCCTTAATCAAGCTGCGTTCTTGATAGTTTTGGGTGGCTCTTCTGTAAAAGAAGTATTTGCTCCAGTCTGTCTCCAGGGTATTATAATTGCTGCGCTCCCTACTAGAACCTCCAAACAAGTCTCATAAGCCAGTTGCAGATGCAACTGATGGTAGTCAAGCTCCAAGTCTTCAGGCACATCCAAATGAGGCGCTTTCTTTAATTGTTCCTGAACAATAAATTGGAAACTCTGAACACAAAAGCGACTCCGCCACCAGCATCATCATGAATTGCCCCGTATGGGCAGCATTGTCCATTCCAATTGAGGGCTTCAATATTAAATAGGTTCATCACGTGTCTCTGGCGTCAACACTCTTCCATAACTATTTAAATTACTGAATGAGCATGACCTTCGTATTATCATCCAGGATTGAATGAAACAAAATTGATGTAATTTAAAAGGTCTACAAGAGAGAAGCTGGTGGTGTAGTCCTGCTTTGTATGTCCTGAGGGTCTCTTTACTTGGGTTTTCACCTTGGGTGTTATGCCCCACCAGCTCCTGCTGCAAAATGCTGGGAGCGATGCTTTGGGCCTGAATTTACCTTGGCATCCTTTTAAACAGGATATGAAATAAAGCCATTATGAAATTCCATTGCTGATAGTCATCACACCATATCTGCCTAAGAACAAGCAAATCTATCTAGTCAGAACAGTGTCCTCTCCAAGATCGACCACAGCGATGTACTTCCCATGGGTCATCTTCCAGGACCTCTAGGATATTCGTAGTAATATGTAACAGTGGAGCTAGGGTGATCTTTAATCTCATGAATTGCTGCTATAATAAGTTTGAGGTGGAGATGCAGAATCACTAGGGTTTTGGCCAAATTCAGAGCCATAGAAGGCATTGTAGTCGAATACCAGCGTAAGAAACGCTTACATAGTGGCAAAGCTTGCCATATACAATGAGACAAAAGTTTATTTTTTTAATTGCATATTCAAAGAAGAATAAGAATCTTATTTCCCAAAAATTAATTAAGCATAACATTTTCCATAAATTAACAATGAGCGGAACATTGAATTCACCACATTTTTTGTAATACTTCACTTTTCAGAGTATAGGATCTCATGGATTAAAGTCATCAAGGGTGAATTAGTTTTAGAATCCTATTCAATAAGGAGATAAAGAAGAAGAAAAAAGTGTTTGGGGAAAGTGTCAGTAAAAGGGAAAGCCAATACAGAAAAAAGCGAAATGTCCTCAATGTGTCTTGCCTACCTTTATAACTGTTTGGCCATTGTGCATAGATACCACTTAATCAAGCAATGAAGTACACTGAGCATAGTGAATTATAGTAGTAAAATATATGAAGGTGAGGGTTTTTGTGTGCCTGCCTTCTTTTCTAAAGTGCTTCCTGGAGGTTCAAAGAAACAGATCTCTGGTTTATTTCAAGTGTAAAGGGATCAGGGTATTAGTAAATAAAGGCATATTGTATATGAAGAATGCGTTCAAGAAACAGTTTTCAAGGTTGGGAAATTAAAGAAGGCTTTCTAACCACCTGATTGATATGAGAAATATTAATATATAGATCTATTGATAGCACCCTAGTCACAGATTCTTCGTTTGAAAGCCATAATTAAGCTTCATTCATACTTTGAATGTTGCTTGCATGTATTTCGGAATATCCAACATTACTCACACCTTTTATTGCTTCCTAAATCGATTTCATAATTAGATGCCCGTCAAAGTATTAATAACTTTTATATATCTCTAGCATGCGTGCAGAATTACATTTTAAGTGCATTCGATTTACATTTTTTTATCTCAAGTAGAAGGTTATTTCATATCTTTTATCACTGAATGATAAGTAAGTAAATCAGAATATTGATGAGAATACTATTTTTTTCGATTTTGATGCTGAATTAGGTCTTTTGTCACATTAGTGTCCTATAGTCAACTATTGAGGTCATCTGTGGCTTATTTTAAATTGAGAATTGCTCTTGGTTTACTACAGGGTTTTCAATAATTGCATTTATTACTGAATCTATAACTTATTTACAAAATGTGGCATTCATTCCTTTGAGGTGGCATACTGTGTATAAACCGCTGAAACATATTGGGTATATGTACTCAGTTCAACTAAGACTTTGCAGTACTGGTGGGACGTTAGTGTTTGACTATGGGTTTGGAGCTCGCCCTGCCTCCACTGTTTTTATCTCCTTGAATGTTATTAGATCTAAAACTGAGAGTCTGATGCACAAAACTATGCGATAATCAAGTTTCAACACGACAGCAGCTCATAGATTAGATAGAAATGGCATGATGTTTGTCAGCAATGGAAGTTTGAGTAGCCATGCAAGAGATATCCCTGCAACATATGTCACCCTGTTGGGTTCCGTCATTGCTTTGGATATAAAGCTTAACACATTTAAGCTTTCTTTCCCCGGAATTGCTCCATGTGCACCCTTAATCAAGCTGCGTTCTTGATAGTTGTGGGTGGCTCTTCTGTAAAAGAAGTATTTGCTCCAGTCTGTCTCCAGGGTATTATAATTGCTGCGCTCCCTACTAGAACCTCCAAACAAGTCTCATAAGCCAGTTGCAGATGCAACTGATGGTAGTCAAGCTCCAAGTCTTCAGGCACATCCAAATGAGGCGCTTTCTTTAATTGTTCCTGAACAATAAATTGGAAACTCTGAACACAAAAGCGACTCCGCCACCAGCATCATCATGAATTGCCCCGTATGGGCAGCATTGTCCATTCCAATTGAGGGCTTCAATATTAAATAGGTTCATCATGTGTCTCTGGCGTCAACACTCTTCCATAACTATTTAAATTACTGAATGAGCATGACTTTCGTATTATAATCCAGGATTGTATGAAACAAAATTGATGTAATTTAAAAGGTCTACAAGAGAGAAGCTGGTGGTGTAGTTCTGCTTTGTATGTCCTGAGGGTCTCTTTACTTGGGTTTTCACCTTGGGTGTTATGCCCCACCAGCTCCTGCTGCAAAATGCTGGGAGTGATGCTTTGGGCCTGAATTTTCCTTGGCATCCTTTTAAACAGGATATGAAATAAAGCCATTATGAAATTCCATTGCTGATAGTCATCACACCATATCTGCCTAAGAACAAGCAAATCTAGCTAGTCAGAACAGTGTCCTCTCCAAGATCGACCACAGCGATGTACTTCCTATGGGTCATCTTCCAGGACCTCTAGGATATTCGTAGTAATATGTAACAGTGGAGCTAGGGTGATCTTCAATCTCATGAATTGCTGCTATAATAAGTTTGAGGTGGAGATGCAGAATCACTAGGGTTTTGGCCAAATTCAGAGCCATAGAAGGCCTTGTAGTCGAATGCCAGCGTAAGAAATGCTTACATAGTGGCAAAGCTTGCCATATACAATGAGACAAAAGTTTATTTTTTTAATTGCATATTCAAAGAAGAATAAGAATCGTATTTCCCAAAAATTAATTAAGCATAACATTTTCCATAAATTAACAATGAGCGGAACATTGAATTCACCACATTTTTTGTAATACTTCACTTTTCAGAGTATAGGATCTCATGGATTAAAGTCATCAAGGGTGAATTAGTTTTAGAATCCTATTCAATAAGGAGATAAAAAAGAAGAAAAAAGTGTTTGGGGAAAGTGTCAGTAAAAGGGAAAGCCAATACAGAAAAAAGCGAAATGTCCTCAATGTGTCTTGCCTACCTTTATAACTGTTTGGCCATTGTGCATAGATACCACTTAATCAAGCAATGAAGTACACTGAGCATAGTGAATTATAGTAGTGAAATATGAAGGTGAGGGTTTTTGTGTGCCTGCCTTCTTTTCTAAAGTGCTTCCTGGAGGTTCAAAGAAACGGATCTCTGGTTTATTTCAAGTGTAAAGGGATCAGGGTATTAGTAAATAAAGGCATATTGTATATGAAGAATGCGTTCAAGAAACAGTTTTCAAGGTTGGGAAATTAAAGAAGGCTTTCTAACCACCTGATTGATATGAGAAATATTAATATATAGATCTATTGATAGAACCCTAGTCACAGATTCTTCGTTTGAAAGCCATAATTAAGCTTCATTCATACTTTGAATGTTGCTTGCATGTATTTCGGAATATCCAACATTACTCACACCTTTTATTGCTTCCTAAATCGATTTCATAATTAGATGCCCGTCAAAGTATTAATAACTTTTATATATCTCTAGCATGCGTGCAGAATTACATGTTAAGTGCATTCGATTTACATTTTTTTTATCTCAAGTAGAAGGTTATTTCATATCTTTTATCACTGAATGATAAGTAAGTAAATCAGAATATTGATGAGAATACTATTTTTTTCGATTTTGATGCTGAATTAGGTCTTTTGTCACATTAGTGTCCTATAGTCAACTATTGAGGTCATCTGTGGCTTATTTTAAATTGAGAATTGCTCTTGGTTTACTACAGGGTTTTCAATAATTGCATTTAATACTGAATCTATAACTTATTTACAAAATGTGGCATTCATTCCTTTGAGGTGGCATACTGTGTATAAACCGCTGAAACATATTGGGTATATGTACTCAGGTCAACTAAGACTTTGCAGTACTGGTGGGACGTTAGTGTTTGACTATGGGTTTGGAGCTCGCCCTGCCTCCACTGTTTTTATCTCCTTGAATGTTATTAGATCTAAAACTGAGAGTCTGATGCACAAAACTATGCGATAATCAAGTTTCAACACGACAGCAGCTCATAGATTAGATAGAAATGGCATGATGTTTGTCAGCAATGGAAGTTTGAGTAGCCATGCAAGAGATATCCCTGCAACATATGTCACCCTGTTGGGTTCCGTCATTGCTTTGGATATAAAGCTTAACACATTTAAGCTTTCTTTCCCCGGAATGGCTCCATGTGCACCCTTAATCAAGCTGCGTTCTTGATAGTTTTGGGTGGCTCTTCTGTAAAAGAAGTATTTGCTCCAGTCTGTCTCCAGGGTATTATAATTGCTGCGCTCCCTACTAGAACCTCCAAACAAGTCTCATAAGCCAGTTGCAGATGCAACTGATGGTAGTCAAGCTCCAAGTCTTCAGGCACATCCAAATGAGGCGCTTTCTTTAATTTTTCCTGAACAATAAATTGGAAACTCTGAACACGAAAGCGACTCCGCCACCAGCATCATCATGAATTGCCCCGTATGGGCAGCATTGTCCATTCCAATTGAGGGCTTCAATATTAAATAGGTTCATCATGTGTCTCTGGCGTCAACACTCTTCCCTAACTATTTAAATTACTGAATGAGCATGACTTTCGTATTATCATCCAGGATTGAATGAAACAAAATTGATGTAATTTAAAAGGTCTACAAGAGAGAAGCTGGTGGTGTAGTTCTGCTTTGTATGTCCTGAGGGTCTCTTTACTTGGGTTTTCACCTTGGGTGTTATGCCCCACCAGCTCCTGCTGCAAAATGCTGGGAGTGATGCTTTGGGCCTGAATTTCCCTTGGCATCCTTTTAAACAGGATATGAAATAAAGCCATTATGAAATTCCATTGCTGATAGTCATCACACCATATCTGCCTAAGAACAAGCAAATCTAGCTAGTCAGAACAGTGTCCTCTCCAAGATCGACCACAGCGATGTACTTCCCATGGGTCATCTTCCAGGACCTCTAGGATATTCGTAGTAATATGTAACAGTGGAGCTAGGGTGATCTTCAATCTCATGAATTGCTGCTATAATAAGTTTGAGGTGGAGATGCAGAATCACTAGGGTTTTGGCCAAATTCAGAGCCATAGAAGGCCTTGTAGTCGAATACCAGCGTAAGAAACGCTTACATAGTGGCAAAGCTTGCCATATACAATGAGACAAAAGTTTATTTTTTTAATTGCATATTCAAAGAAGAAATGGGCCCACATGCATCAAGCACTTTTTCATTCGCAAACGGTGCGATTCCTTAAAATCGGCCGTTTGCGAATGCAAAAGTGCTTTTTGGGATGCATGAAGCAATTTTAGAATTCGCAACATTGTTGCGAGTTCTAAAATTGCGGGTGCTTTTAAGAAGTCGCAGATGTGCGACTTCTTAAAAGCAATGCATCAGTACTTTGACAAGTGGAAATTCGCAATTAGGGTTCCAAATTTACCGAGTGGTTGAACCACTCGGTAAATTTGGAAAATGTGTTTAAAATGCTTTAAATGTTTTTTTTTCAACATTCATGTTTCACACACACATGTCCTTAGGACATGTGTGTGTGAAACATGATGCGAAAAATACATTTCAGGGGTGCATGGGGGGGTCCTTTGGACCCCCCCCTGCACCCATGAAATTTTCTAAGTGCCACTCGCAATTCCCTTTGACTCCTATGGGCCTTTTGGCCCATAGGAATCAATGGGAATTGCGAAAATTAACTTAAGAATTCGGTATTCATTTGGGATTCGGTAAAAATTGCGATTTTTACCGAATCACAAATGAATACCGAAAATAATGATGCATAGCATTTTGCATTCTTAATTTGCGATTCCTTATTTTTCGCAAATTAGGAAGTTCAAAATGTCACAATGATGCATGTGGGCCTAAGAATCTTATTTCCCAAAAATTAATTAAGCATAACATTTTCCATAAATTAACAATGAGCGGAACATTGAATTCACCACATTTTTTGTAATACTTCACTTTTCAGAGTATAGGATCTCATGGATTAAAGTCATCAAGGGTGAATTAGTTTTAGAATCCTATTCAATAAGGAGATAAAGAAGAAGAAAAAAGTGTTTGGGGAAAGTGTCAGTAAAAGGGAAAGCCAATACAGAAAAAAGCGAAATGTCCTCAATGTGTCTTGCCTACCTTTATAACTGTTTGGCCATTGTGCATAGATACCACTTAATCAAGCAATGAAGTACACTGAGCATAGTGAATTATAGTAGTGAAATATGAAGGTGAGGGTTTTTGTGTGCCTGCCTTCTTTTCTAAAGTGCTTCCTGGAGGTTCAAAGAAACGGATCTCTGGTTTATTTCAAGTGTAAAGGGATCAGGGTATTAGTAAATAAAGGCATATTGTATATGAAGAATGCGTTCAAGAAACAGTTTTCAAGGTTAGGAAATTAAAGAAGGCTTTCTAACCACCTGATTGATATGAGAAATATTGATATATAGATCTATTGATAGCACCCTAGTCACAGATTCTTCGTTTGAAAGCCATAATTAAGCTTCATTCATACTTTGAATGTTGCTTGCATGTATTTCGGAATATCCAACATTACTCACACCTTTTATTGCTTCCTAAATCGATTTCATAATTAGATGCCCGTCAAAGTATTAATAACTTTTATATATCTCTAGCATGCGTGCAGAATTACATTTTAAGTGCATTCGATTTACATTTTTTTAATCTCAAGTAGAAGGTTATTTCATATCTTTTATCACTGAATGATAAGTAAGTAAATCAGAATATTGATGAGAATACTATTTTTTTCGATTTTGATGCTGAAATAGGTCTTTTGTCACATTAGTGTCCTATAGTCAACTATTGAGGTCATCTGTGGCTTATTTTAAATTGAGAATTGCTCTTGGTTTACTACAGGGTTTTCAATAATTGCATTTATCACTGAATCTATAACTTATTTACAAAATGTGGCATTCATTCCTTTGAGGTGGCATACTGTGTATAAACCACTGAAACCTAGTGGGTATATGTACTCAGTTCAACTAAGACTTTGCAGTACTGGTGGGACGTTAGTGTTTGACTATGGGTTTGGAGCTCGCCCTGCCTCCACTGTTTTTATCTCCTTGAATGTTATTAGATCTAAAACTGAGAGTCTGATGCACAAAACTATGCGATAATCAAGTTTCAACACGACAGCAGCTCATATATTAGATAGAAATGGCATGATGTTTGTCAGCAATGGAAGTTTGAGTAGCCATGCAAGCGATATCCCTGCAACATATGTCACCCTGTTGGGTTCCGTCATTGCTTTGGATATAAAGCTTAACACATTTAAGCTTTCTTTCCCCGTAATTGCTCCATGTGCACCCTTAATCAAGCTGCGTTCTTGATAGTTTTGGGTGGCTCTTCTGTAAAAGAAGTATTTGCTCCAGTCTGTCTCCAGGGTATTATAATTGCTGCGCTCCCTACTAGACCCTCCAAACAAGTCTCATAAGCCAGTTGCAGATGCAACTGATGGTAGTCAAGCTCCAAGTCTTCAGGCACATCCAAATGAGGCACTTTCTTTAATTGTTCCTGAACAATAAATTGGAAACTCTGAACACAAAAGCGACTCCGCCACCAGCATCATCATGAATTGCCCCGTATGGGCAGCATTGTCCATTCCAATTGAGGTCTTCAATATTAAATAGGTTCATCATGTGTCTCTGGCGTCAACACTCTTCCATAACTATTTAAATTACTGAATGAGCATGACTTTCGTATTATCATCCAGGATTGAATGAAACAAAATTGATGTAATTCAAAAGGTCTACAAGAGAGAAGCTGGTGGTGTAGTCCTGCTTTGTATGTCCTGAGGGTCTCTTTACTTGGGTTTTCACCTTGGGTGTTATGCCCCACCAGCTCCTGCTGCAAAATGCTGGGAGCAATGCTTTGGGCCTGAATTTCCCTTGGCATACTTAAACAGGATATGAAATAAAGCCATTATGAAATTCCATTGCTGATAGTCATCACACCATATCTGCCTAAGAACAAGCAAATCTAGCTAGTCAGAACAGTGTCCTCTCCAAGATCGACCACAGCGATGTACTTCCCATGGGTCATCTTCCAGGACCTCTAGGATATTCGTAGTAATATGTAACAGTGGAGCTAGGGTGATCTTCAATCTCATGAATTGCTGCTATAATAAGTTTGAGATGGAGATGCAGAATCACTAGGGTGTTGGCCAAATTCAGAGCCATAGAAGGCCTTGTAGTCGAATACCAGCGTAAGAAATGCATACATAGTGGCAAAGCTTGCCATATACAATGAGACAAAAGTTTATTTTTTTAATTGCATATTCAAAGAAGAATAAGAATCTTATTTCCCAAAAATTAATTAAGCATAACATTTTCCATAAATTAACAATGAGCGGAACATTGAATTCACCACATTTTTTGTAATACTTCACTTTTCAGAGTATAGGATCTCATGGATTAAAGTCATCAAGGGTGAATTAGTTTTAGAATCCTATTCAATAAGGAGATAAAGAAGAAGAAAAAAGTGTTTTGGGAAAGTGTCAGTACAAGGGAAAGCCAATACAGAAAAAAGAGAAATGTCCTCAATGTGTCTTGCCTACCTTTATAACTGTTTGGCCATTGTGCATAGATACCACTTAATCAAGCAATGAAGTACACTGAGCATAGTGAATTATAGTAGTGAAATATGAAGGTGATGGTTTTTGTGTGCCTGCCTTCTTTTCTAAAGTGCTTCCTGGAGGTTCAAAGAAACGGTTCTCTGGTTTATTTCAAGTGTAAAGGGATCAGGGTATTAGTAAATAAAGGCATATTGTATATGAAGAATGCGTTCAAGAAACAGTTTTCAAGGTTGGGAAATTAAAGAAGACTTTTTAACCACCTGATTGATATGAGAAATATTAATATATAGATCTATTGATAGCACCCTAGTCACAGATTCTTCGTTTGAAAGCCATAATTAAGCTTCATTCATACTTTGAATGTTGCTTGCATGTATTTCGGAATATCCAACATTACTCACACCTTTTATTGCTTCCTAAATCGATTTCATAATTAGATGCCCGTCAAAGTAATAATAACTTTTATATATCTCTAGCATGCGTGCAGAATTACAGTTTAAGTGCATTCGATTTACATTTTTTTTATCTCAAGTAGAAGGTTATTTCATATCTTCTATCACTGAATGATAAGTAAGTAAATCAGAATATTGATGAGAATACTATTTGTTTCGATTTTTGATGCTGAATTAGGTCTTTTGTCACATTAGTGTCCTATAGTCAACTATTGAGGTCATCTGTGGCTTATTTTGAATTTAGAATTGCTCTTGGTTTACTACAGGGTTTTCAATAATTGCATTTATCACTGAATCTATAACTTATGTACGGAATGTGGCATTCATTCCTTTGAGGTGGCATACTGTGTACAAACCACTGAAACCTAGTTGGTATATGTAATCATTTCAACTAAGACTTTGCAGTACTGGTGGGACGTTAGTGTGACTATGGGGTTGGAGCTCGCCCTGCCTCCACTGTTTTTATCTCCTTGAATGTTATTAGATCTAAAACTGAGAGTCTGATGCACAAAACTATGCGATAATCAAGTTTCAACATGACAGCAGCTCATAGATTAGATAGAAATGGCATGATGTTTGTCAGCAATGGAAGTTTGAGTAGCCATGCAAGCGATATCCCTGCAACATATGTCACCCTGTTGGGTTCCGTCATTGCTTTGGATATAAAGCTTAACACATTTAAGCTTTCTTTCCCCGTAATTGCTCCATGTGCACCCTTAATCAAGCTGCGTTCTTGATAGTTTTGGGTGGCTCGTCTGTAAAAGAAGTATTTGCTCCAGTCTGTCTCCAGGGTATTATAATTGCTGCGCTCCCTACTAGAACCTCCAAACAAGTCTCATAAGCCAGTTGCAGATGCAACTGATGGTAGTCAAGCTCCAAGTCTTCAGGCACATCCAAATGAGGCGCTTTCTTTAATTGTTCCTGAACAATAAATTGGAAACTCTGAACACAAAAGCGACTCCGCCACCAGCATCATCACGAATTGCCCCGTATGGGCAGCATTGTCCATTTCAATTGAGGTCTTCAATATTAAATAGGTTCATCATGTGTCTCTGGCGTCAACACTCTTCCATAACTATTTAAATTACTGAATGAGCATGACTTTCGTATTATCATCCAGGATTGAATAAAAACAAAATTGATGTAATTCAAAAGGTCTACAAGAGAGGAGCTGGTGGTGTAGTCCTGCTTTGTATGTCCTGAGGGTCTCTTTACTTGGGTTTTCACCTTGGGTGTTATGCCCCACCAGCTCCTGCTGCAAAATGCTGGGAGCGATGCTTTGGGCCTGAATTTCCCTTGGCATCCTTTTAAACAGAATATGAAATTAAGCCATTATGAAATTCCATTGCTGATAGTCATCACACCATATCTGCCTAAGAACAAGCAAATCTAGCTAGTCAGAACAGTGTCCTCTCCAACATCGACCACAGCGATGTACTTCCCATGGGTCATCTTCCAGGACCTCTAGGATATTCGTAGTAATATGTAACAGTGGAGCTAGGGTGATCTTCAATCTCATGAATTGCTGCTATAATAAGTTTGAGGTGGAGATGCAGAATCACTAGGGTTTTGGCCAAATTCAGAGCCATAGAAGGCCTTGTAGTAGAATACCAGCGTAAGAAACGCTTACATAGTGGCAAAGCTTGCCATATACAATGAGACAAAAGTTTATTTTTTTAATTGCATATTCAAAGAAGAATAAGAATCTTATTTCCCAAAAATTAATTAAGCATAACATTTTCCATAAATTAACAATGAGCGGAACATTGAATTGACCACATTTTTTGTAATACTTCACTTTTCAGAGTATAGGATCTCATGGATTAAAGTCATCAAGGGTGAATTAGTTTTAGAATCCTATTCAATAAGGAGATAAAGAAGAAGAAAAAAGTGTTTGGGGAAAGTGTCAGTAAAAGGGAAAGCCAATACAGAAAAAAGCGAAATGTCCTCAATGTGTCTTGCCTACCTTTATAACTGTTTGGCCATTGTGCATAGATACCACTTAATCAAGCAATGAAGTACACTGAGCATAGTGAATTATAGTAGTGAAATATGAAGGTGAGGGTTTTTGTGTGCCTGCCTTCTTTTCTAAAGTGCTTCCTGGAGGTTCAAAGGAACGTATCTCTGGTTTATTTCAAGTGTAAAGGGATCAGGGTATTAGTAAATAAAGGCATATTGTATATGAAGAATGCGTTCAAGAAACAGTTTTCAAGGTTGGGAAATTAAAGAAGGCTTTTTAACCACCTGATTGATATGAGAAATATTAATATATAGATCTATTGATAGCACCCTAGTCACAGATTCTTCGTTTGAAAGCCATAATTAAGCTTCATTCATACTTTGAATGTTGCTTGCATGTGTGGTATCGGGTTCTCAAGGCCTACATGCTCCGTAGATAACCCACTTACACTGAAAGAACTGTTGGCACGGAAACTGAAAAGTACAAAGAACAAGTTTATTAAGACCCCATGGGGTGGTGGTACATTCCTACAGCACCCTTCAGCAATGCAAGAAGTATCACACCGAACGTTGGTGTGATCCGGTCTTTTATACAATTTACAGGTAATAAAAAGATAGGCTGTACAAAGTTTACAGAGCTTTATGTACATATATGGTCATTTTTGGAACACAGCCAGTTCATGGGAGGGGTTACAACCCCACTGGTCAGTTTGGTACACATTCCTGAGGGGTGACTGGTCAGTTGGGACTGCGCATGTACAGGCTTGACCGTTACTAAAAATAGCCTGTTGCTGGGCAAACTCGAGTGGTCAGTGGCACGGACAACGGACTAAAGGGCATGCTGGGCACGAGGCCGCTCATGATCTAAGATGGCCGCCGTAACATACAAGATGGCGTTTTCTAATATGGCCAAGACAAGGAGAATAACGTGTAGCAAAGCTAAGCGATAACCCGGCCATCGTCGAATTACGACAGACGACCCTTTTAGCGTTTAGCTGAAGCTACCTCATAGTGGACATAGTCCGGGTATTCATCCTCAATATCAATCAGCATTATTTGGGCAACTTCTTTATGAAGCATCATTTCATTCTGAGCAAGAGTACGTCTGGACGGAATGCAGGCTGATAAACACATGGAACACAAGGCAGGACCACATTGCATACATAAACATATGAAGAACAGTATCCCAATAATGACACATAGAATTGTTAATAATTTCCAACCCCAAGCCGCAAGCATTGACCAGAACCACCCGGAAAGAGTCCAAGTTCCATTGTCTGGGTGTATTTCAGCAGCTATTTTGTGCAACTTCGAAATGGCATCATAAACAGATGGCGAATTATCAGGTACGTATACACAGCAGCTGCTTCCGATGATTCTACACGCCCCCCACGATCAGCTAGAACCACATCTAGAACCATTCTGTTCTGAAGCGCAACAATCCTAGAAATCTGAAGTTCTTCGGTAATGTTTCCTAATGCAATAGCAGTATCATTGGCTACAGCCTCAACAACACGGGTCAATCGTCGTATTTTCCGACTATTCAAAGCAGCCCCCACAAAGGAGAACAGTCCCAAATTAAAGTCCACATATTGCTGCAGTGCGGTATCAGTCTGGTCGATATCGTCCAGAACAACAGTACGTTTAACACGGTTTAACACGAAGTCGTGGTAAAGTACATAGTCATTATGATACATTGGCGGGGCAATGAATACAGGGGGCAATACAAAAGATACATAGCAAGTGCCTAACCATCCCAACGGAAGCTGATGATAGCCCTTAGTTCCACAAATAAAATAAGTATTACGAGATGCCACAAACGATATGCCATTCGGGCTGTCAAACATAAGTGTAGTGTTGCATTCACTTTTTCCAACCGGGATTGTACCTTTATTACGTATGCACAAATCAGCTTTAGTTGCAATAACATTAATAACATGCGAACTGGATACATTAATGTTCCTTTGGTTGCTGTAAATACGGGGTGCAGATGCATTGTCGGGGCGGTATTCCTCCCATTCAAATTGAGTACCCTCAGCTCGTGGGTACCCATCCCGGTCATGGTAGCAAATCTTATTCAAACGGAAAAGCACCCCCCCTTTCGTTGGCCATCGCAAAGTGAATAGAAGAGTGTACCAGGCATTGCAAGACCCATTATGTGAAAACGGGAGTGGAATGAGTGGAGTGCCCCCTTTCTTCTGATGACCAGGCAACATCCCACACACCCAACAATTGGAAGTATTTGTCATGTTATGAGTATGATGCAGGATCTGAATAAAGCTATTGTTCAAATAGGTCTGCCGGTGTCGTTCCTCATGGTAGGGCAAGGTGAAGTGAAAATGTTCAGATGGAGCCGGGGTAGTCGGCAACAAATGTTCACGTGCAGGCACCACGAGTTCAACTACCCAAGCTATCACTGCTATTACCACAATTGTCAAAACGAATAAGATGGCACCAAGTATTCTTTTGTCTCGCGATGTAGTGGACGCCATAGTTTAAAGAGTTCACAAAGTCTCAAATAGTTCAAAAAGTTCACAAAGTCTCAAATGTACATATATATATATATACCTAAAAAAGAAAAATACGGTGCTGAGCTCCGAGGTAGCCGCTGTTTTCTTCTCCGGGGTCAAGACGGGTGTCGCTACTCTTGGCAGAACTGATCCCCCCCCCCCCTTGAGATTCCCGGCTTCCGTTTCACAAACCCCAGAGCGGTAACCAACCAGTCTCGAAAACCAAAAAAATCTTCTTATCGTGGCCGCAGATTGTAACGCTGTCGTCCAGAAACAGTGTGGGCCGGGAAGGCTCCCTCGACTTCGGCCGATGTCACAGCTGGGCTCTTCTCTTTATCCAGAATCTCCTTGTAGTCGGTCAGCACGGCAGGATTCACCAGATCAGGAGACACATGACGGCAGTGAGTTGAGTGCACCCACCGCTTTCTGTTGGTCACTCGTACAGCTGTTTGAGTAGCCAGGAGGACCTTCTCGGGGCCACGCCACCTCGGTTCCAAGCTGTTCGCCCTCTCAAACGACCTCACCATGACAAAGTCACCAGGTCGAAGATTGTGAGCCTCTCCAGTAGAGTTGTCAGGGAGCGCTTCTCGAACCTGTTGATGAATAGAAAGCAAATCATTTGTTAATCATGCCAAATAATCGTTCATCATTATACAAGGCACATCATGTATCAATCGCGGCTTAGGCACTCCCCAAATATTCATCGGCCTTCCAAACACCACTTCATACGGTGTGAGGCCTGTTCGAGAGTGGGGCACTGATCTGAGAGAGAGCAATGCTAACGGTAAAGCATCCAGCCACTTCAATGACGTAGATGCTACAATCTTAGCCAGTTTTAGTTTCAACGTGGCATTGTACCGCTCGACAAGACCTGCTGACTGAGGGTGGAACACAGCATGAAACTTCTGCTGGATCCCCAACCCCTTCAGCACATACTCCACAATTTTCCCGACAAAATGAGGCCCATTATCGCTCCACAAAAATTTGCAAACTCCAAATCGAGGGAAGTACTCCTTGAGCAACACCTTAGCCGTTGTCAAAGCTGTATTATCTTTCGTGGGGAAGGCCTTAACCCATTTGCTAAAGGCACACACCACCACTAAGACATACTTAAGGTTATTGCAACGCTCAAGCTGGATATAATCCATTTGGAGTACCTCGAATGGTGCAGAAGGTGGAACGAACCCTCCTTTCGGAGTATGGGTCCCCTTTGCAGGATTGTGCTGCAAACATATCAGGCAGGTCTGCACTACTCTCTTAGCAGTATTGGCAATCTCCGGATGCTCCCAAACTCGTGTTAACAATCGAGTGATTGCAAGAGCTCCCACATGCGCCAACCCATGTGTCATCTGAACCATCGCCTGCAAGTAAGCTGCAGGCAATTTCCATTTCTCCATATCCTTGCTTCTCCAACAACCCTCATCATCTAGCACCCCTTCTGCTGCCCAGGCCGCAAGTTCTGATTCAGTAGCTGATTTCTGAATATCTAATATCTCTGCTCTAGCATCATACCATCGCTCAGCCTGTGATTGTGTTACGTACATGGGGGAGTCAGTTCGAGACATAGCCGTTTGCCTCGCTATGCTGTCTGCAAAGGCATTTCCTTGACCCACTTTATCGGTGATCTTTTTATGGGCACTGCATTTAATTATCGCTACTTTCTTTGGACAAAGCAACGCGTTTAAGAGATCACGCACTAGTTCTCCGTGCATAATGTGGACTCCATGAGAAGTCAAAAACCCACGCTCTCTCCAGAGTAGCCCGAAGTCATGCGCTACTCCGAAGGCGTACCGGCTGTCTGTGTATATGTTCACACATAGGCCAGCACTCAATTCGCAGGCTCTTGTCAAGGCTATCAGCTCTGCTGCTTGAGCCGATTTCTGTGGTTTCTACCACTGTCTTAAGTGTCGTGATCGCGTATGCTGCGGAAGTCGTGCCATCTGGCAGCCTCAAAAACGATCCATCAACCCACAGTTCCCCATCCACATCTGGAAGTGGCATATCCTGTAAGTCGACACGACCCTTTGTCTGTTCCTCGGTCAGGAAAACACAGTCATGATGTTTTTCTTCCTGACCCTCCTCAACCGGATAGGGCAATAAAGTGGCAGGGTTCAGGGTAGCGCATCTTTTCAGTGTGATATGTGGCGCCAGAAGTGTGAGCTCATATCCTGTCAAACGTGCACTCGTGAGATACTGGGTTTTCGTCTGATTCAACAGGGCATCAACTGCATGGGGAACTAACACCAACAATGTGTGCGATAAAACTATTCCCTCACTCTGTCGTATAGCTACCGCTGTTGCTGCAACTGCTCGAAAACACCCAGGTAACCCTCGTGCTACGGGGTCAAGAACCGCTGAGAAGTATGCGCATGGCCTTTGTTTGTCCTCGTGTGCTTGCACTAACACTGATAACGCGCACCCATCTTTCTCGTGCACGTACAACGTGAAAATCTTTGTATAATCTGGTGTACCTAACACGGGTGCAGAACAAAAGGCTTGTCTCAATTGTTCAAAGGCATTTTGACATTCATCTGTCCATTCAAGGGGCATTGGTGTTGTTTTGGACAGTAACGCTAACAAAGGTTTTATAATGTGCGAAAACCCCATGATCCACTGTCTGCAAAAGGACGTCAAACCTATGAAAGCACGTACATCTCTCTGAGTGCGGGGAATTGGTGTGTCTAAAATCGCCTGAATTCGATCTGATGTTAATGCACGCCCCTCCTTAGACAAAAGATGACTGAGGTAGGTCACCTTGGGTCTACAATATTGAAGCTTTTTCTTTGAAACCTTAAGATTGTTCTGTGCTAAAAAGGAAAGCAAGGCAATTGTACTCTCCTCACATTGTGCATAAGAGTCTGCAGCTAACAAAAGGTCATCGACGTACTGGATAAGGACAACCCCAGACTGTAATTCAAAAGAATCAAGCTGTCTTTTCAAAGCCTGGCTGTAGATACTAGGGCTCTCAGTATAACCTTGGGGAACACGACAAAATCTATACGATTTATTATTTAACGTGAAGCCAAACAAATATCTGCTATCAGGGTGGACAGGGATAGAAAAGAACGCATTTTTCAAGTCAATAACACTAAATGTTGTTGCCGTTGGTGGCACCAGTGTAAGCAATGTTGTGATGTCAGACACCACCGGGTATTGGGGAATGACAATTTTGTTAATTTCTCTCAAATCAATAATAAAGCGATAGACTTTGTCGTCAGTATCTTTCTTAAGGATCGGAAGAATAGGGCTGTTGCAGACGTTGTAAGGAACCTCCTCCACTACTCCTGCAGTTATCAAATCCTGGACAATGTGTGTCAGGGCAATTTCACCTTCCCTGGAAATCTTATACTGTGGCACACGTGGCAAAGGTACTCCCTCCTTTACAGTAATTCGAATAGGTGGAATACGCATCTCTCCCACATCCGTGTCTGAGGTCGCCCATAACGTGTGCGGGAGAGAGGCCAAAGCTGCAGTGTCTTGTATAGTGCAAAACCTGTCCGATTCAGGGTAATTGTCATTCAAAATAACTTACACTCCCTCGGGAGCGCAACGTATCGTTGCTCGAAAATATTTAAGCAAATCAATGCCCAAGATGTTATCTGGTGTATGGGGTGATAGTAAAAATTGACCAAAACTGAAAAATTTATCAAGACAAAGTGCAAGGGGTTTTGACAATGGGCTAGGGGAGGGTGTGCCATCAAACCCTACACATGTTATCATTTCGCCAGACAGGGGAGCCCTCGGAACCAAGTTTTTTGACAAAGCGCTACGAGTAGCTCCTGTGTCGACTAAAAACTGATCAGTAGAACCCAAAATGCCCGCTGACACATATGGACCCTTCTGATCTACCGGCACCTCAACTGATTCCGTACCCCATCCTACGCAATCCTATGCATGCACATAATCCTGATGCTCCACGGTCTCACCCTCCGATATCTGATATTGATTTTGTCTATCAAAAGTATTCCGTTCATCCTGGCCACGGCCCCTCTCTTCAGCCCTTCCACGATCACCTCCGCCACCTCTCGCCCCCGAATAACTGTTCCTCGACCTTCCACCTCCTCGACCACGCTGACTACGTTGTTCACGAAGTACCGGACAATCTTCAGCCCAATGCCCAAACTCCTTACAATAGGCACATTGATCCTCCGCTATATCCGTTCGACCATACGACGTATTGCTACCACCTCGTCTGCCTCTATCATTCCCTCTAGATTGTGTTCCACGAACCTGTGCCAACATCACCTTCGTTTTCAATTCCTTCGCTTTCTTATCAACACTTTCTTTAGCCTCCAATTCCTGCCGTTCATAATACTGAGCCATAGTTAACAAAGACGCAGGGGTCGCCGTGGCCCAGGAACTTTCACTCGATTTTAATCGTATTGCAATCTCCGGTGGGAGATTAGCCACATACTTATCTACAAACAAATGCCTACCCGTATCATCTATTAATGATTGACCACTGTAATCGTGAAAAGCCTCTTCGAAGCGTGTAAAGAAATCTGAAACCGTTTCATCTGACTTTTGTTTGCACGAAGCTAACATGGTCCAATCGATCTTTTTAGAAGGAACAAGTGTTTTTAATTTAATCAAAATAGCCGCCCGCAGGTTTAGAATCAACTCACATGGCTTACATGCAGGCTCCCTATCTAAATCTGCTTCATTTATTTCTTTCCACGTTCCCCCAAGTATTGTTTCATCATTATTTTTACGAATTAATCTCCACATGTCAGGCGGAAGAATTAACCCAAAAAACAAATCTATATCAACCAGAGTCATAACACAGGACGAAATAGCCCTTCCACCCCTTCATAAAATGCTGCCGGGTTTTTACGAAGATCAGGCAAAGAATTTTTCAACGCCATAACATCTGCTCTATTCCAAGGCGTATACACCCAATTATATATAAAATACCCCTTCGCATCCTTCGATGTTTTATCATCGTCTGTACCATCCCCTTTAGGTGGAACATACAAAGGCGCAGCTTCACGCATAGGCATAACATGCACTTTAGAACTCTTATCTGAACCCCGGAGAGAACACTCCTTAGACTGCCCAGTGGACTCCGGCCCGGACTCCTTATTCTTTTTCCGCTCGTCCCGCAATCTGGAAGTCTCATCCCGCAGCTGGATCAGTTGCTTGAAAAATGTATCAACATCTGCAAGAACAAATATACCTTTATCCATATTCTCATGATGAACCGATACAGCCTTAGGTTCTAACGTATCCGAATATTTACGATATGCGGTAACAACTTCATCAGCCAAAGTAGACAAAAACACATCAATTCTTGTTCCGTCCAGTTACCCCTCTCGGCAATAACTTCAGCCACGGTTACAAAATTTGTATTCAATTTACGGGCCCAACTACGCAAATCCGCAGCTCTTTCCGCAGATAACCTGACACTCGACTTGCTCCCTTTTCCCGACTTATCCTGTCCGTCATCGTCCGAGTCCACAGTCGGAGCCGTAGGTGGAACGTACGGAGGTGGCGATCGATCTAGTAACGAAAAATCATCAATTTCATTAGTAAGGACAGGATAAAGCGGTCGACGAATAGGGAATTGGCCAGTCGTTTGCAATTTACGTTCCCGTTCCTCCCTCTCTCTCTTTTCCTGAGCTTCCTTTTCCTCAAGCTGTAAAGCCTTATCTCGAGCAGCCTTGCGCTGCTCTTTGTCCGCCAAGGCAACCTCACGTTTCATTCGTTCACGCACCGCTTTCTCCCACATTCGCACACAATCAAACATGTTCTGTCTAGACCTACGTTGAAACAAACACTGCTCCACAAACTGAACCTTTCGCAAATCAAACGACCCATGTAGTGGCCATTGCAATTCAGGATCGGTTTTGGTGTATTTATGCCATAATTTACTGTACATTATAGGGGGAAGGCCGAATTTGATGTACATTTCACGGTTTGGAGTTCCTTCTGGGGGAGCCGGCTGTGATTTCGCTAACCTAATTGTGGTACCATTCCCAAGACAGCACATCCCTCGGAGTGTGCTTAAAACAGGCATGTTCAAAAAGTATCACGAAAGCGTGATACCGTATAAAATGGCACTTACAGTACTTCACACAAATGTGCCGCTCAAAGTAGAAAACAAGATTAGAGAAACATCTCTACATGCCTGCCTATGTGAAGTGCACTACACATATGAATTCAAAGTTCACAAAATCACAAATGTTAGCTAACTCAAATCAAAGTCACAGTCACAGAACTTCGGCAAGCGTCCGTAGACTACCTTACCGATCACAAATCATAGAACTTCAGTAAGCGTCCGCAGACTACCTTACCGATCACAAATCTTACCCAAATCTCAAAGGTCCAGATTCCAACTGCCAAGGTCTTTAATCGAATCAGCCAAACGGCACTTATCGAGCAACGCAGACGATCAAGAACTCAGTCGGAGACCGGCGCCACCTGGAAGGTCAGATCGGAAGGAAAGGAAGAAACACCGTGGGTGCCAAGACTCGGGTCACTCGGTGGCAGCGTACGCGTCCATGGCGAGTGTCCAATCCTTCGTCACGACCTCTCCTTCGGGCATCCGAGTCGCCGATGAGTCCCTTCGTGGTCGCCAATTTGTGGTATCGGGTTCTCAAGGCCTACATGCTCCGTAGATAACCCACTTACACTGAAAGAACTGTTGGCACGGAAACTGAAAAGTACAAAGAACAAGTTTATTAAGACCCCATGGGGTGGTGGTACATTCCTACAGCACCCTTCGGCAATGCAAGAAGTATCACACCGAACGTTGGTGTGATCCGGTCTTTTATACAATTTACAGGTAATAAAAAGATAGGCGGTACAAAGTTTACAGAGCTTTATGTACATATATGGTCATTTTTGGAACACAGCCAGTTCATGGGAGGGGTTACAACCCCACTGGTCAGTTTGGTACACATTCCTGAGGGGTGACTGGTCAGTTGGGACTGCGCATGTACAGGCTTGACCGTTACTAAAAATAGCCTGTTGCTGGGCAAACTCGAGTGGTCAGTGGCATGGACAACGGACTAAAGGGCATGCTGGGCACGAGGCCGCTCATGATCTAAGATGGCCGCCGTAACATACAAGATGGCGTTTTCTAATATGGCCAAGACAAGGAGAATAACGTGTAGCAAAGCTAAGCGCTAACCCGGCCATCGTCGAATTACGACACATGTATTTCGGAATATCCAACATTACTCACACCTTTTATTGCTTCCTAAATCGATTTCATAATTAGATGCCCGTCAGAGTATTAATAACTTTTATATATCTCTAGCATGCGTGCAGAATTACATCTTAAGTGCATTCGATTTACATGTTTTTATCTCAAGTAGGTTATTTCATATCTTCTATCACTGAATGATGAGTAAGTAAATCAGAATATTGTTGAGAATACTATTTTTTTCGATTTTGATGCTAAATTAGGGCTTTTGTCACATTAGTGTCCTATAGTCAACTATTGAGGTCATCTGTGGCTTATTTTAAATTGAGAATTGCTCTTGGTTTACTACAGGGTTTTCAATAATTGCATTTATCACTGAATCTATAACTTATTTAAGAAATGTGGCATTCATTCCTTTGAGGTGGCATACTGTGTATAAACCACTGAAACCTAGTTGGTATATGTACTCAGTTCAACTAAGACTTTGCAGTACTGGTGGGACGTTAGTGTGACTATGGGGTTGAAGCTCGCCCTGCCTCCACTGTTTTTATCTCCTTGAATGTTATTAGATCTAAAACTGAGAGTCTGATGCACAAAACTATGCGATAATCAAGTTTCAACATGACAGCAGCTCATAGATTAGATAGAAATGGCATGATGTTTGTCAGCAATGGAAGTTTGAGTAGCCATGCAAGCGATATCCCTGCAACATATGTCACCCTGTTGGGTTCCGTCATTGCTTTGGATATAAAGCTTAACACATTTAAGCTTTCTTTCCCCGTAATTGCTCCATGTGCACCCTTAATCAAGCTGCGTTCTTGATAGTTTTGGGTGGCTCTTCTGTAAAAGAAGTATTTGCTCCAGTCTGTCTCCAGGGTATTATAATTGCTGCACTCCCTACTAGAACCTCCAAACAAGTCTCATAAGCCAGTTGCAGATGCAACTGATGGTAGTCAAGCTCCAAGTCTTCAGGCACATCCAAATGAGGCGCTTTCTTTAATTGTTCCTGAGCAATAAATTGGAAACTCTGAACACAAAAGCGACTCCGCCACCAGCATCATCATGAATTGCCCCGTATGGGCAGCATTGTCCATTCCAATTGAGGGCTTCAATATTAAATAGGTTCATCATGTGTCTCTGGCGTCAACACTCTTCCATAACTATTTAAATTACTGAATGAGCATGACTTTCGTATTATCATCCAGGATTGAATGAAACAAAATTGATG
Organism: Lissotriton vulgaris; assembly: GCF_964263255.1. Lineage (NCBI taxonomy): Eukaryota > Metazoa > Chordata > Amphibia > Caudata > Salamandridae > Lissotriton > Lissotriton vulgaris. The sequence goes on from NC_141689.1 coordinate 1,397,721,076, forward strand.
TAATTTAAAAGGTCTACAAGAGAGAAGCTGGTGGTGTAGTCCTGCTTTGTATGTCCTGAGGGTCTCTTTACTTGGGTTTTCACCTTAGGTGTTATGCCCCACCAGCTCCTGCTGCAAAATGCTGGGAGCGATGCTTTGGGCCTGAATTTCCCTTGGCATCCTTTTAAACAGGATATGAAATAAAGCCATTATGAAATTCCATTGCTGATAGTCATCACACCATATCTGCCTAAGAACAAGCAAATCTAGCTAGTCAGAACAGTGTCCTCTCCAAGATCGACCACAGCAATGTACTTCCCCTGGGTCATCTTCCAGGACCTCTAGGATATTCGTAGTAATATGTAACAGTGGAGCTAGGGTGATCTTCAATCTCATGAATTGCTGCTATAATACATTTTGAGGTGGAGATGCAGAATCACTAGGGTTTTGGCCAAATTCAGAGCCATAGAAGGCCGTGTAGTCGAATACCAGCGTAAGAAACGCTTACATAGTGGCAAAGCTTGCCATATACAATGAGACAAAAGTTTATTTTTTTAATTGCATATTCAAAGAAGAATAAGAATCTTATTTCCCAAAAATTAATTAAGCATAACATTTTCCATAAATTAACAATGAGCGGAACATTGAATTCACCACATTTTTAGTAATACTTCACTTTTCAGAGTATAGGATCTCATGGATTAAAGTCATCAAGGGTGAATTAGTTTTAGAATCCTATTCAATAAGGAGATAAAGAAGAAGAAAAAAGTGTTTGGGGAAAGTGTCAGTAAAACGGAAAGCCAATACAGAAAAGAGCGAAATGTCCTCAATGTGTCTTGCCTACCTTTATAACTGTTTGGCCATTGTGCATAGATACCACTTAATCAAGCAATGAAGTACACTGAGCATAGTGAATTATAGTAGTGAAATATGAAGGTGAGGGTTTTTGTGTGCCTGCCTTCTTTTCTAAAGTGCTTCCTGGAGGTTCAAAGAAACGGATCTCTGGTTTATTTCAAGTGTAAAGGGATCAGGGTATTAGTAAATAAAGGCATATTGTATATGAAGAATGCGTTCAAGAAACAGGTTTCAAGGTTGGGAAATTAAAGAAGGCTTTTTAACCACCTGATTGATATGAGAAAAAATAATATATAGATCTATTGATAGCACCCTAGTCACAGATTCTTCGTTTGAAAGCCATAATTAAGCTTCATTCATACTTTGAATGTTGCTTGCATGTATTTCGGAATATCCAACATTACTCACACCTTTTATTGCTTCCTAAATCGATTTCATAATTAGATGCCCATCAAAGTATTAATAACTTTTATATATCTCTAGCATGCGTGCAGAATTACATCTTAAGTGCATTCGATTTACATGTTTTTATCTCAAGTAGGTTGTTTCATATCTTCTATCACTGAATGATAAGTAAGTAAATCAGAATATTCATGAGAATACTATTTTTTTCGATTTTGATGCTGAATTAGGTCTTTTGTCACATTAGTGTCCTATAGTCAACTATTGAGGTCATCTGTGGCTTATTTTAAATTGAGAATTGCTCTTGGTTTACTACAGGGTTTTAAATAATTGCATTTATCACTGAATCTATAACTTATTTACGAAATGTGGCATTCATTCCTTTGAGGTGGCATACTGTGTATAAACCACTGAAACCTAGTTGGTATATGTAATCAGTTCAACTAAGACTTTGCAGTACTGGTGGGACGTTACTGTGACTATGGGGTTGGAGCTCGCCCTGCCTCCACTGTTTTTATCTCCTTGAATGTTATTAGATCTAAAACTGAGAGTCTGATGCACAAAACTATGCGATAATCAAGTTTCAACACGACAGCAGCTCATAGATTAGATAGAAATGGCATGATGTTTGTCAGCATTGGAAGTTTGAGTAGCCATGCAAGAGATATCCCTGCAACATATGTCACCCTGTTGGGTTCCGTCATTGCTTTGGATATAAAGCTTAACACATTTAAGCTTTCTTTCCCCGTAATTGCTCCATGTGCACCCTTAATCAAGCTGCGTTCTTGATAGTTTTGGGTGGCTCTTCTGTAAAAGAAGTATTTGCTCCAGTCTGTCTCCAGGGTATTATAATTGCTGCGCTCCCTACTAGAACCTCCAAACAAGTCTCATAAGCCAGTTGCAGATGCAACTGATGGTAGTCAAGCTCCAAGTCTTCAGGCACATCCAAATGAGGCGCTTTCTTTAATTGTTCCTGAGCAATAAATTGGAAACTCTGAACACAAAAGCGACTCCGCCACCAGCATCATCATGAATTGCCCCGTATGGGCAGCATTGTCCATTCCAATTGAGGGCTTCAATATTAAATAGGTTCATCACGTGTCTCTGGCGTCAACACTCTTCCATAACTATTTAAATTACTGAATGAGCATGACTTTCGTATTATCATCCAGGATTGAATGAAACAAAATTGATGTAATTTAAAAGGTCTACAAGAGAGAAGCTGGTGGTGTAGTCCTGCTTTGTATGTCCTGAGGGTCTGTTTACTTGGGTTTTCACCTTGGGTGTTATGCCCCACCAGCTCCTGCTGCAAAATGCTGGGAGCGATGCTTTGGGCCTGAATTTCCCTTGGCATCCTTTTAAACAGGATATGAAATAAAGCCATTATGAAATTCCATTGCTGATAGTCATCACACCATATCTGCCTAAGAACAAGCAAATCTAGCTAGTCAGAACAGTGTCCTCTCCAAGATCGACCACAGCGATGTACTTCCCATGGGTCATCTTCCAGGACCTCTAGGATATTCGTAGTAATATGTCACAGTGGAGCTAGGGTGATCTTCAATCTCATGAATTGCTGCTATAATAAGTTTGAGGTGGAGATGCAGAATCACTAGGGTTTTGGCCAAATTCAGAGCCATAGAAGGCCTTGTAGTCGAATACCAGCGTAAGAAACGCTTACATAGTGGCAAAGCTTGCCATGTACAATGAGACGAAAGTTTATTTTTTTAATTGCATATTCAAAGAAGAATAAGAATCTTATTTCCCAAAAATTAATTAAGCATAACATTTTCCATAAATTAACAATGAGCGGAACATTGAATTCACCACATTTTTTGTAATACTTCACTTTTCAGAGTATAGGATCTCATGGATTAAAGTCATCAAGGGTGAATTAGTTTTAGAATCCTATTCAATAAGGAGATAAAGAAGAAGAAAAAAGTGTTTGGGGAAAGTGTCAGTAAAAGGGAAAGCCAATACAGAAAAAAGCGAAATGTCCTCAATGTGTCTTGCCTACCTTTATAACTGTTTGGCCATTGTGCATAGATACTACTTAATCAAGCAATGAAGTACACTGAGCATAGTGAATTATAGTAGTGAAATATGAAGGTGAGGGTTTTTGTGTGCCTGCCTTCTTTTCTAAAGTGCTTCCTGGAGGTTCAAAAAAACGGATCTCTGGTTTATTTCAAGTGTAAAGGGATCAGGGTATTAGTAAATAAAGGCATATTGTATATGAAGAATGCGTTCAAGAAACAGTTTTCAAGGTTGGGAAATTAAAGAAGGCTTTCTAACCACCTGATTGATATGAGAAATATTAATATATAGATCTATTGATAGCACCCTAGTCACAGATTCTTCGTTTGAAAGCCATAATTAAGCTTCATTCATACTTTGAATGTTGCTTGCATGTATTTCGGAATATCCAACATTACTCACTCCTTTTATTGCTTCCTAAATCGATTTCATAATTAGATGCCCGTCAAAGTATTAATAACTTTTATATATCTCTAGCATGCGTGCAGAATTACATTTTAAGTGCATTCGATTTACATTTTTTTTTATCTCAAGTAGAAGGTTATTTCATATCTTTTATCACTGAATGATAAGTAAGTAAATCAGAATATTGATGAGAATACTATTTTTTTCGATTTTGATGCTGAATTAGGTCTTTTGTCACATTAGTGTCCTATAGTCAACTATTGAGGTCATCTGTGGCTTATTTTAAATTGAGAATTGCTCTTGGTTTACTACAGGGTTTTCAATAATTGCATTTATCACTGAATCTATAACTTATTTACGAAATGTGGCATTCATTCCTTTGAGGTGGCATACTGTGTATAAACCACTGAAACCTAGTTGGTATATGTACTCAGTTCAACTAAGACTTTGCAGTACTGGTGGGACGTTAGTGTGACTATGGGGTTGAAGCTCGCCCTGCGTCCACTGTTTTTATCTCCTTGAATGTTATTAGATCTAAAACTGAGAGTCTGATGCACAAAACTATGCGATAATCAAGTTTCAACATGACAGCAGCTCATAGATTAGAGAGAAATGGCATGATGTTTGTCAGCAATGGAAGTTTGAGTAGCCATGCAAGCGATATCCCTGCAACATATGTCACCCTGTTGGGTTCCGTCATTGCTTTGGATATAAAGCTTAACACATTTAAGCTTTCTTTCCCCGTAATTGCTCCATGTGCACCCTTAATCAAGCTGCGTTCTTGATAGTTTTGGGTGGCTCTTCTGTAAAAGAAGTATTTGCTCCAGTCTGTCTCCAGGGTATTATAATTGCTGCGCTCCCTACTAGAACCTCCAAACAAGTCTCATAAGCCAGTTGCAGATGCAACTGATGGTAGTCTTCAGGCACATCCAAATGAGGCGCTTTCTTTAATTGTTCCTGAACAATAAATTGGAAACTCTGAACACAAAAGCGACTCCGCCACCAGCATCATCATGAATTGCCCCGTATGGGCAGCATTGTCCATTCCAATTGAGGTCTTCAATATTAAATAGGTTCATCATGTGTCTCTGGCGTCAACACTCTTCCATAACTATTTAAATTACTGAATGAGCATGACTTTCGTATTATCATCCAGGATTGAATTAAACAAAATTGATGGAATTCAAAAGGTCTACAAGAGAGAAGCTGGTGGTGTAGCCCTGCTTTGTATGTCCTGAGGGTCTCTTTACTTGGGTTTTCACCTTGGGTGTTATGCCCCACCAGCTCCTGCTGCAAAATGCTGGGAGCGATGCTTTGGGCCTGAATTTCCCTTGGCATCCTTTTAAACAGGATATGAAATAAAGCCATTATGAAATTCCATTGCTGATAGTCATCACACCATATCTGCCTAAGAACAAGCAAATCTAGCTAGTCAGAACAGTGTCCTCTCCAAGATCGACCACAGCGATGTACTTCCCATGGGTCATCTTCCAGGACCTCTAGGATATTCGTAGTAATATGTAACAGTGGAGCTAGGGTGATCTTCAATCTCATGAATTGCTGCTATAATAAGTTTGAGGTAGAGATGCAGAATCACTAGGGTTTTGGCCAAATTCAGAGCCATAGAAGGCCTTGTAGTCGAATACCAGCGTAAGAAACGCTTACATAGTGGCAAAGCTTGCCATATACAATGAGACAAAAGTTTATTTTTTTAATTGCATATTCAAAGAAGAATAAGAATCTTATTTCCCAAAAATTAATTAAGCATAACATTTTCCATAAATTAACAATGAGCGGAACATTGAATTCACCACATTTTTTTTAATACTTCACTTTTCAGAGTATAGGATCTCATGGATTAAAGTCATCAAGGGTGAATTAGTTTTAGAATCCTATTCAATAAGGAGATAAAGAAGAAGAAAAAAGTGTTTGGGGAAAGCGTTAGTAAAAGGGAAAGCCAATACAGAAAAAAGCGAAATGTCCTCAATGTGTCTTGCCTACCTTTATAACTGTTTGGCCATTGTGCATAGATACCACTTAATCCAGCAATGAAGTACACTGAGCATAGTGAATTATAGTAGTGAAATATGAAGGTGAAGGTTTTTGTGTGCCTGCCTTCTTTTATAAAGTGCTTCCTGGAGGTTCAAAGAAACGGATCTCTGGTTTATTTCAAGTGTAAAGGGATCAGGGTATTAGTAAATAAAGGCATATTGTATATGAAGAATGCGTTCAAGAAACAGTTTTCAAGGTTGGGAAATTAAAGAAGGCTTTCTAACCACCTGATTGATATGAGAAATATTAATATATAGATCTATTGATAGCACCCTAGTCACAGATTCTTCGTTTGAAAGCCATAATTAAGCTTCATTCAAACTTTGAATGTTGCTTGCATGTATTTCGGAATATCCAACATTACTCACACCTTTTATTGCTTCCTAAATCGATTTCATAATTAGATGCCCGTCAAAGTATTAATAACTTTTATATATCTCTAGCATGCGTGCAGAATTACATCTTAAGTGCATTCGATTTACATTTTTTTATCTCAAGTAGAAGGTTATTTCATATCTTTTATCACTGAATGATAAGTAAGTAAATCAGAATATTGATGAGAATACTATTTTTTTCGATTTTGATGCTGAATTAGGTCTTTTGTCACATTAGTGTCCGATAGTCAACTATTGAGGTCATCTGTGGCTTATTTTAAATTGAGAATTGCTCTTGGTTTACTACAAGGTTTTCAATAATTGCATTCATCACTGAATCTATAACTTATTTACGAAATGTGGCATTCATTCCTTTGAGGTGGCATACTGTGTATAAACCACTGAAACCTAGTTGGTATATGTAATCAGTTCAACTAAGACTTTGCAGTACTGGTGGGACGTTAGTGTGACTATGGGGTTGGAGCTCGCCCTGCCTCCACTGTTTTTATCTCCTTGAAATTTATTAGATCTAAAACTGAGAGTCTGATGCACAAAACTATGCGATAATCAAGTTTCAACACGACAGCAGCTCATAGATTAGATAGAAATGGCATGATGTTTGTCAGCAATGGAAGTTTGAGTAGCCATGCAAGAGATATCCCTGCAACATATGTCACCCTGTTGGGTTCCGTCATTGCTTTGGATATAAAGCTTAACACATTTAAGCTTTCTTTCCCCGTAATTGCTCCATGTGCACCCTTAATCAAGCTGCGTTCTTGATAGTTTTGGGTGGCTCTTCTGTAAAAGAAGTATTTGCTCCAGTCTGTCTCCAGGGTATTATAATTGCTGCGCTCCCTACTAGAACCTCCAAACAAGTCTCATAAGCCAGTTGCAGATGCAACTGATGGTAGTCAAGCTCCAAGTCTTCAGGCACATCCAAATGAGGCGCTTTCTTTAATTGTTCCTGAGCAATAAATTGGAAACTCTGAACACAAAAGCAACTCCGCTACCAGCATCATCATGAATTGCCCCGTATGGGCAGCATTGTCCATTCCAATTGAGGGCTTCAATATTAAATAGGTTCATCACGTGTCTCTGGCGTCAACACTCTTCCATAACTATTTAAATTACTGAATGAGCATGACTTTCGTATTATCATCCAGGATTGAACGAAACAAAATTGATGTAATTTAAAAGGTCTACAAGAGAGAAGCTGGTGGTGTAGTCCTGCTTTGTATGTCCTGAGGGTCTCTTTACTTGGGTTTTCACCTTGGGTGTTATGCCCCACCAGCTCCTGCTGCAAAATGCTGGGAGCGATGCTTTGGGCCTGAATTTCCCTTGGCATCCTTTTAAACAGGATATGAAATAAAGCCATTATGAAATTCCATTGCTGATAGTCATCACACCATATCTGCCTAAGAACAAGCAAATCTAGCTAGTCAGAACAGTGTCCTCTCCAAGATCGACCACAGCGATGTATTTCCCATGGGTCATCTTCCAGGACCTCTAGGATATTCGTAGTAATATGTAACAGTGGAGCTAGGGTGATCTTCAATCTCATGAATTGCTGCTATAATAAGTTTGAGGTGGAGATGCAGAATCACTAGGGTTTTGGCCAAATTCAGAGCCATAGAAGGCCTTGTAGTCGAATACCAGCGTAAGAAACGCTTACATAGTGGCAAAGCTTGCCATATACAATGAGACAAAAGTTTATTTTTGTAATTGCATATTCAAAGAAGAATAAGAATCTTATTTCCCAAAAATTAATTAAGCATAACATTTTCCATAAATTAACAATGAGCGGAACATTGAATTCACCACATTTTTAGTAATACTTCACTTTTCAGAGTATAGGATCTCATGGATTAAAGTCATCAAGGGTGAATTAGTTTTAGAATCCTAATCAATAAGGAGATAAAGAAGAAGAAAAAAGTGTTTGGGGAAAGTGTCAGTAAAAGGGAAAGCCAATACAGAAAAAAGTGAAATGTCCTCAATGTGTCTTGCCTACCTTTATAACTGTTTGGCCATTGTGCATAGATACCACTTAATCAAGCAATGAAGTACACTGAGCATAGTGAATTATAGTAGTGAAATATGAAGGTGAGGGTTTTTGTGTGCCTGCCTTCTTTTCTAAAGTGCTTCCTGGAGGTTCAAAGAAACAGATCTCTGGTTTATTTCAAGTGTAAAGGGATCAGGGTATTAGTAAATAAAGGCATATTGTATATGAAGAATGCGTTCAAGAAACAGTTTTCAAGGTTGGGAAATTAAAGAAGGCTTTCTAACCACCTGATTGATATGAGAATTATTAATATATAGATCCATTGATAGCACCCTAGTCACAGATTCTTCGTTTTAAATTCATAATTAAGCTTCATTCATACTTTGAATGTTGCTTGCATGTATTTCACACCTTTTATTGCTTCCTAAATCGATTTCATAATTAGATGCCCGTCAAAGTATTAATAACTTTTATATATCTCTAGCATGCGTGCAGAATTACATTTTAAGTGCATTCAATTTACATTTTTTTTATCTCAAGTAGAAGGTTATTTCATATCTTTTATCACTGAATGATAAGTAAGTAAATCAGAATATTGATGAGAATACAATTTTTTTTCGATTTTGATGCTGAAATAGGTCTTTTGTCACATTAGTGTCCTATAGTCAACTATTGAGGTCATCTGTGGCTTATTTTAAAATGAGAATTGCTCTTGGTTTACTACAGGGTTTTCAATAATTGCATTTATCACTGAATCTATAACTTATTTACGAAATGTGGCATTCATTCCTTTGAGGTGGCATACTGTGTATAAACCACTGAAACCTAGTTGGTATATGTACTCAGTTCAACTAAGACTTTGCAGCACTGGTGGGACGTTAGTGTTTGACTATGGGTTTGGAGCTCGCCCTGCCTCCACTGTTTTTATCTCCTTGAATGTTATTAGATCTAAAACTGAGAGTCTGATGCACAAAACTATGCGATAATCAAGTTTCAACACTACAGCAGCTCATAGATTAGATAGAAATGGCATGATGTTTGTCAGCAATGGAAGTTTGAGTAGCCATGCAAGAGATATCCCTGCAACATATGTCACCCTGTTGGGTTCCGTCATTGCTTTGGATATAAAGCTTAACACATTTAAGCTTTCTTTCCCCGTAATTGCTCCATGTGCACCCTTAATCAAGCTGCGTTCTTGATAGTTTTGGGTGGCTCTTCTGTAAAAGAAGTATTTGCTCCAGTCTGTCTCCAGGGTATTATAATTGCTGCGCTCCCTACTAGAACCTCCAAACAAGTCTCATAAGCCAGTTGCAGATGCAACTGATGGTAGTCAAGCTCCAAGTCTTCAGGCACATCCAAATGAGGCGCTTTCTTTAATTGTTCCTGAACAATAAATTGGAAACTCTGAACACAAAAGCGACTCCGCCACCAGCATCATCATGAATTGCCCCGTATGGGCAGCATTGTCCATTCCAATTGAGGGCTTCAATATTAAATAGGTTCATCATGTGTCTCTGGCGTCAACACTCTTCCATAACTATTTAAATTACTGAATGAGCATGACTTTGGTATTATCATCCAGGATTGAATGAAACAAAATTGATGTAATTTAAAAGGTCTACAAGAGAGAAGCTGGTGGTGTAGTCCTGCTTTGTATGTCCTGAGGGTCTCTTTACTTGGGTTTTCACCTTGGGTGTTATGCCCCACCAGCTCCTGCTGCAAAATGCTGGGAGCGATGCTTTGGGCCTGAATTTCCCTTGGCATCCTTTTAAACAGGATATGAAATAAAGCCATTATGAAATTCCATTGCTGATAGTCATCACACCATATCTGCCTAAGAACAAGCAAATCTAGCTAGTCAGAACAGTGTCCTCTCCAAGATCGACCACAGCGATGTACTTCCCATGGGTCATCTTCCAGGACCTCTAGGATATTCGTAGTAATATGTAACAGTGGAGCTAGGGTGATCTTCAATCTCATGAATTGCTGCTATAATAAGTTTGAGGTGGAGATGCAGAATCACTAGGGTTTTGGCCAAATTCAGAGCCATAGAAGGCCTTGTAGTCGAATACCAGCGTAAGAAACGCTTACATAGTGGCAAAGCTTGCCATATACAATTAGACAAAAGTTTATTTTTTTAATTGCATATTCAAAGAAGAATAAGAATCTTATTTCCCAAAAATTAATTAAGCATAACATTTTCCATAAATTAACAATGAGCGGAACATTGAATTCACCACATTTTTTGTAATACTTCACTTTTCAGAGTATAGGATCTCATGGATTAAAGTCATCAAGGGTGAATTAGTTTTAGAATCCTATTCAATAAGGAGATAAAGAAGAAGAAAAAAGTGTTTGGGGAAAGTGTCAGTAAAAGGGAAAGCCAATACAGAAAAAAGCGAAATGTCCTCAATGTGTCTTGCCTACCTTTATAACTGTTTGGCCATTGTGCATAGATACCACTTAATCAAGCAATGAAGTACACTAAGCATAGTGAATTATAGTAGTGAAATATGAAGGTGAAGGTTTTTGTGTGCCTGCCTTCTTTTCTAAAGTGCTTCCTGGAGGTTCAAAGAAACGGATCTCTGGTTTATTTCAAGTGTAAAGGGATCAGGGTATTAGTAAATAAAGGCATATTGTATATGAAGAATGCGTTCAAGAAACAGTTTTCAAGGTTGGGAAATTAAAGAAGGCTTTTTAACCACCTGATTGATATGAGAAATATTAATATATAGATCTATTGATAGCACCCTAGTCACAGATTCTTCGTTTGAAAGCCATAATTAAGCTTCATTCAAACTTTGAATGTTGCTTGCATGTATTTCGGAATATCCAACATTACTCACACCTTTTATTGCTTCCTAAATCGATTTCATAATTAGATGCCCGTCAAAGTATTAATAACTTTTATATATCTCTAGCATGCGTGCAGAATTACATCTTAAGTGCATTCGATTTACATTTTTTTATCTCAAGTAGAAGGTTATTTCATATCTTTTATCACTGAATGATAAGTAAGTAAATCAGAATATTGATGAGAATACTATTTTTTTCGATTTTGATGCTGAATTAGGACTTTTGTCACATTAGTGTCCTATAGTCAACTATTGAGGTCATCTGTGGCTTATTTTAAATTGAGAATTGCTCTTGGTTTACTACAGGGTTTTCAATAATTGCATTTATCACTGAATCTATAACTTATTTACGAAATGTGGCATTCATTCCTTTGAGGTGGCATACTGTGTATAAACCACTGAAACCTAGTTGGTATATGTAATCAGTTCAACTAAGACTTTGCAGTACTGGTGGGACGTTAGTGTGACTATGGGGTTGGAGCTCGCCCTGCCTCCACTGTTTTTATCTCCTTGAAATTTATTAGATCTAAAACTGAGAGTCTGATGCACAAAACTATGCGATAATCAAGTTTCAACACGACAGCAGCTCATAGATTAGATAGAAATGGCATGATGTTTGTCAGCAATGGAAGTTTGAGTAGCCATGCAAGAGATATCCCTGCAACATATGTCACCCTGTTGGGTTCCGTCATTGCTTTGGATATAAAGCTTAACACATTTAAGCTTTCTTTCCCCGTAATTGCTCCATGTGCACCCTTAATCAAGCTGCGTTCTTGATAGTTTTGGGTGGCTCTTCTGTAAAAGAAGTATTTGCTCCAGTCTGTCTCCAGGGTATTATAATTGCTGCGCTCCCTACTAGAACCTCCAAACAAGTCTCATAAGCCAGTTGCAGATGCAACTGATGGTAGTCAAGCTCCAAGTCTTCAGGCACATCCAAATGAGGCGCTTTCTTTAATTGTTCCTGAGCAATAAATTGGAAACTCTGAACACAAAAGCAACTCCGCTACCAGCATCATCATGAATTGCCCCGTATGGGCAGCATTGTCCATTCCAATTGAGGGCTTCAATATTAAATAGGTTAATCACGTGTCTCTGGCGTCAACACTCTTCCATAACTATTTAAATTACTGAATGAGCATGACTTTCGTATTATCATCCAGGATTGAATGAAACAAAATTGATGTAATTTAAAAGGTCTACAAGAGAGAAGCTGGTGGTGTAGTCCTGCTTTGTATGTCCTGAGGGTCTCTTTACTTGGGTTTTCACCTTGGGTGTTATGCCCCACCAGCTCCTGCTGCAAAATGCTGGGAGCGATGCTTTGGGCCTGAACTTCCCTTGGCATCCTTTTAAACAGGATATGAAATAAAGCCATTATGAAATTCCATTGCTGATAGTCATCACACCATATCTGCCTAAGAACAAGCAAATCTAGCTAGTCAGAACAGTGTCCTCTCCAAGATCGACCACAGCGATGTACTTCCCATGGGTCATCTTCCAGGACCTCTAGGATATTCGTAGTAATATGTAACAGTGGAGCTAGGGTGATCTTCAATCTCATGAATTGCTGCTGTAATAAGTTTGAGGTGGAGATGCAGAATCACTAGGGTTTTGGCCAAATTCAGAGCCATAGAAGGCCTTGTAGTCGAATACCAGCGTAAGAAACGCTTACATAGTGGCAAAGCTTGCCATATACAATGAGACAAAAGTTTATTTTTTTAATTGCATATTCAAAGAAGAATAAGAATCTTATTTCCCAAAAATTAATTAAGCATAACATTTTCCATAAATTAACAATGAGCGGAACATTGAATTCACCACATTTTTAGTAATACTTCACTTTTCAGAGTATAGGATCTCATGGATTAAAGTCATCAAGGGTGAATTAGTTTTAGAATCCTATTCAATAAGGAGATAAAGAAGAAGAAAAAAGTGTTTGGGGAAAGTGTCAGTAAAAGGGAAAGCCAATACAGAAAAAAGTGAAATGTCCTCAATGTGTCTTGCCTACCTTTATAACTGTTTGGCCATTGTGCATAGATACCACTTAATCAAGCAATGAAGTACACTGAGCATAGTGAATTATAGTAGTGAAATATGAAGGGGAGGGTTTTTGTGTGCCTGCCTTCTTTTCTAAAGTGCTTCCTGGAGGTTCAAAAAAACGGATCTCTGGTTTATTTCAAGTGTAAAGGGATCAGGGTATTAGTAAATAAAGGCATATTGTATATGAAGAATGCGTTCAAGAAACAGTTTTCAAGGTTGGGAAATTAAAGAAGGCTTTCTAACCACCTAATTGATATGAGAATTATTAATATATAGATCTATTGATAGCACCCTAGTCACAGATTCTTCGTTTTAAATTCATAATTAAGCTTCATTCATACTTTGAATGTTGCTTGCATGTATTTCACACCTTTTATTGCTTCCTAAATCGATTTCATAATTAGATGCCCGTCAAAGTATTAATAACTTTTATATATCTCTAGCATGCGTGCAGAATTACATTTTAAGTGCATTCAATTTACATTTTTTTTTATCTCAAGTAGAAGGTTATTTCATATCTTTTATCACTGAATGATAAGTAAGTAAATCAGAATATTGATGAGAATACAATTTTTTTTCGATTTTGATGCTGAAATAGGTCTTTTGTCACATTAGTGTCCTATAGTCAACTATTGAGGTCATCTGTGGCTTATTTTAAATTGAGAATTGCTCTTGGTTTACTACAGGGTTTTCAATAATTGCATTTATCACTGAATCTATAACTTATTTACGAAATGTGGCATTCATTCCTTTGAGGTGGCATACTGTGTATAAACCACTGAAACCTAGTTGGTATATGTACTCAGTTCAACTAAGACTTTGCAGTACTGGTGGGACGTTAGTGTGACTATGGGGTTGAAGCTCGCCCTGCCTCCACTGTTTTTATCTCCTTGAATGTTATTAGATTTAAAACTGAGAGTCTGATGCACAAAACCATGCGATAATCAAGTTTCAACATGACAGCAGCTCATAGATTAGATAGAAATGGCATGATGTTTGTCAGCAATGGAAGTTTGAGTAGCCATGCAAGCGATATCCCTGCAACATATGTCACCCTGTTGGGTTCCGTCATTGCTTTGGATATAAAGCTTAACACATTTAAGCTTTCTTTCCCCGTAATTGCTCCATGTGCACCCTTCATCAAGCTGCGTTCTTGATAGTTTTGGGTGGCTCTTCTGTAAAAGAAGTATTTGCTCCAGTCTGTCTCCAGGGTATTATAATTGCTGCGCTCCCTACTAGAACCTCCAAACAAGTCTCATAAGCCAGTTGCAGATGCAACTGATGGTAGTCAAGCTCCAAGTCTTCAGGCACATCCAAATGAGGCGCTTTCTTTAATTGTTCCTGAACAATAAATTGGAAACTCTGAACACAAAAGCGACTCCGCCACCAGCATCATCATGAATTGCCCCGTATGGGCAGCATTGTCCATTCCAATTGAGGGCTTCAATATTAAATAGGTTCATCATGTGTCTCTGGCGTCAACACTCTTCCATAACTATTTAAATTACTGAATGAGCATGACTTTCGTATTATCATCCAGGATTGAATGAAACAAAATTGATGTAATTTAAAAGGTCTACAAGAGAGAAGCTGGTGGTGTAGTCCTGCTTTGTATGTCCTGAGGGTCTCTTTACTTGGGTTTTCACCTTGGGTGTTATGCCCCACCAGCTCCTGCTGCAAAATGCTGGGAGCGATGCTTTGGGCCTGAATTTCCCTTGGCATCCTTTTAAACAGGATATGAAATAAAGCCATTATGAAATTCCATTGCTGATAGTCATCACACCATATCTGCCTAAGAACAAGCAAATCTAGCTAGTCAGAACAGTGTCCTCTCCAAGATCGACCACAGCGATGTACTTCCCATGGGTCATCTTCCAGGACCTCTAGGATATTCGTAGTAATATGTAACAGTGGAGCTAGGGTGATCTTCAATCTCATGAATTGCTGCTATAATAAGTTTGAGGTGGAGATGCAGAATCACTAGGGTTTTGGCCAAATTCAGAGCCATAGAAGGCCTTGTAGTCGAATACCAGCGTAAGAAACGCTTACATAGTGGCAAAGCTTGCCATATACAATGAGACAAAAGTTTATTTTTTTAATTGCATATTGAAAGAAGAATAAGAATCTTATTTCCCAAAAATTAATTAAGCATAACATTTTCCATAAATTAACAATGAGCGGAACATTGAATTCACCACATTTTTTGTAATACTTCACTTTTCAGAGTATAGGATCTCATGGATTAAAGTCATCAAGGGTGAATTAGTTTTAGAATCCTATTCAATAAGGAGATAAAGAAGAAGAAAAAAGTGTTTGGGGAAAGTGTCAGTAAAAGGGAAAGCCAATACAGAAAAAAGCGAAATGTCCTCAATGTGTCTTGCCTACCTTTATAACTGTTTGGCCATTGTGCATAGATACCACTTAATCAAGCAATGAAGTACACTGAGCATAGTGAATTATAGTATTGAAATATGAAGGTGAGGGTTTTTGTGTGCCTGCCTTCTTTTCTAAAGTGCTTCCTGGAGGTTCAAAGAAACGGATCTCTGGTTTATTTCAAGTGTAAAGGGATCAGGGTATTAGTAAATAAAGGCATATTGTATATGAAGAATGCGTTCAAGAAACAGTTTTCAAGGTTGGGAAATTAAAGAAGGCTTTTTAACCACCTGATTGATATGAGAAATATTAATATATAGATCTATTGATGGCATCCTAGTCACAGATTCTTCGTTTGAAAGCCATAATTAAGCTTCATTCATACTTTAAATGTGGCTTGCATGTATTTCGGAATATCCAACATTACTCACACCTTTTATTGCTTCCTAAATCGATTTCATAATTAGATGCCCGTCAAAGTATTAATAACTTTTATATATCTCTAGCATGCGTGCAGAATTACATCTTAATTGCATTCGATTTACATGTTTTTATCTCAAGTAGGTTATTTCATATCTTTTATCACTGAATGATAAGTAAGTAAATCAGAATATTGATGAGAATACTATTTTTTTCCATTTTGATGCTGAATTAGGTCTTTTGTCACATTAGTGTCCTATAGTCAACTATTGAGGTCATCTGTGGCTTATTTTAAATTGAGAATTGCTCTTGGTTTACTACAGGGTTTTCAATAATTGCATTTATCACTGAATCTATAACTTATTTACGAAATGTGGCATTCATTCCTTTGAGGTGGCATACTGTGTATAAACCACTGAAACCTAGTTGGTATATGTAATCAGTTCAACTAAGACTTAGCAGTACTGGTGGGACGTTAGTGTGACTATGGGGTTGGAGCTCGCCCTGCCTCCACTGTTTTTATCTCCTTGAATGTTATTAGATCTAAAACTGAGAGTCTGATGCACAAAACTATGCGATAATCAAGTTTCAACATGACAGCAGCTCATAGATTAGATAGAAATGGCATGATGTTTGTCAACAATGGAAGTTTGAGTAGCCATGCAAGCGATATCCCTGCAACATATGTCACCCTGTTGGGTTCCGTCATTGCTTTGGATATAAAGCTTAACACATTTAAGCTTTCTTACCCCGTAATTGCTCCATGTGCACCCTTAATCAAGCTGCGTTCTTGATAGTTTTGGGTGGCTCTTCTGTAAAAGAAGTATTTGCTCCAGTCTGTCTCCAGGGTATTATAATTGCTGCGCTCCCTACTAGAACCTCCAAACAAGTCTCATAAGCCAGTTGCAGATGCAACTGATGGTAGTCAAGCTCCAAGTCTTCAGGCACATCCAAATGAGGCGCTTTCTTTAATTGTTCCTGAACAATAAATTGGAAACTCTGAACACAAAAGCGACTCCGCCACCAGCATCATCATGAATTGCCCCATATGGGCAGCATTGTCCATTCCAATTGAGGGCTTCAATATTAAATAGGTTCATCACGTGTCTCTGGCGTCAACACTCTTCCATAACTATTTAAATTACTGAATGAGCATGACTTTCGTATTATCATCCAGGATTGAATGAAACAGAATTGATGTAATTTAAAAGGTCTACAAGAGAGAAGCTGGTGGTGTAGTCCTGCTTTGTACGTCCTGAGGGTCTCTTTACTTGGGTTTTCACCTTGGGTGTTATGCCCCACCAGCTCCTGCTGCAAAATGCTGGGAGCGATGCTTTGGGCCTGAATTTCACTTGGCATCCTTTTAAACAGGATATGAAATAAAGCCATTATGAAATTCCATTGCTAATAGTCATCACACCATATCTGCCTAAGAACAAGCAAATCTAGCTAGTCAGAACAGTGTCCTTTCCAAGATCGACCACAGCGATGTACTTCCCATGGGTCATCTTCCAGGACCTCTAGGATATTCGTAGTAATATGTAACAGTGGAGCTAGGGTGATCTTGAATCTCATGAATTGCTGCTATAATAAGTTTGAGGTGGAGATGCAGAATCACTAGGGTTTTGGCCAAATTCAGAGCCATAGAAGGCCTTGTAGTCGAATACCAGCGTAAGAAACGCTTACATAGTGGCAAAGCTTGCCATATACAATGAGACAAAAGTTTATTTTTTTAATTGTATATTCAAAGAAGAATAAGAATCTTATTTCCCAAAAATTAATTAAGCATAACATTTTCCATAAATTAACAATGAGCGGATCATTGAATTCACCACATTTTTTGTAATACTTCACTTTTCAGAGTATAGGATCTCATGGATTAAAGTCATCAAGGGTGAATTAGTTTTAGAATCCTATTCAATAAGGAGATAAAGAAGAAGAAAAAAGTGTTTGGGGAAAGTGTCAGTAAAAGGGAAAGCCAATACAGAAAAAAGTGAAATGTCCTCAATGTGTCTTGCCTACCTTTATAACTGTTTGGCCATTGTGCATAGATACCACTTAATCAAGCAATGAAGTACACTGAGCATAGTGAATTATAGTAGTGAAATATGAAGGTGAGGGTTTTTGTGTGCCTGCCTTCTTTTCTAAAGTGCTTCCTGGAGGTTCAAAGAAACGGATCTCTGGTTTATTTCAAGTGTAAAGGGATCAGGGTATTAGTAAATAAAGGCATATTGTATATGAAGAATGCGTTCAAGAAACAGTTTTCAAGGTTGGGAAATTAAAGAAGGCTTTTTAACCACCTAATTGATATGAGAAATATTAATATATAGATCTATTGATGGCATCCTAGTCACAGATTCTTCGTTTGAAAGCCATAATTAAGCTTCATTCATACTTTAAATGTTGCTTGCATGTATTTCGGAATATCCAACATTACTCACACCTTTTATTGCTTCCTAAATCGATTTCATAATTAGATGCCCGTCAAAGTATTAATAACTTTTATATATCTCTAGCATGCGTGCAGAATTACATCTTAATTGCATTCGATTTACATGTTTTTATCTCAAGTAGGTTATTTCATATCTTTTATCACTGAATGATAAGTAAGTAAATCAGAATATTGATGAGAATACTATTTTTTTCGATTTTGATGCTGAATTAGGTCTTTTGTCACATTAGTGTCCTATAGTCAACTATTGAGGTCATCTGTGGCTTATTTTAAATTGAGAATTGCTCTTGGTTTACTACAAGGTTTTCAATAATTGCATTTATCACTGAATCTATAACTTATTTACGAAATGTGGCATTCATTCCTTTGAGGTGGCATACTGTGTATAAACCACTGAAACCTAGTTGGTATATGTAATCAGTTCAACTAAGACTTTGCAGTACTGGTGGGACGTTAGTGTGACTATGGGGTTGGAGCTCGCCCTGCCTCCACTGTTTTTATCTCCTTGAATGTTATTAGATCTAAAACTGAGAGTCTGATGCACAAAACTATGCGATAATCAAGTTTCAACATGACAGCAGCTCATAGATTAGATAGAAATGGCATGATGTTTGTCAGCAATGGAAGTTTGAGTAGCCATGCAAGCGATATCCCTGCAACATATGTCACCCTGTTGGGTTCCGTCATTGCTTTGGATATAAAGCTTAACACATTTAAGCTTTCTTACCCCGTAATTGCTCCATGTGCACCCTTAATCAAGCTGCGTTCTTGATAGTTTTGGGTGGCTCTTCTGTAAAAGAAGTATTTGCTCCAGTCTGTCTCCAGGGTATTATAATTGCTGCGCTCCCTACTAGAACCTCCAAACAAGTCTCATAAGCCAGTTGCAGATGCAACTGATGGTAGTCAAGCTCCAAGTCTTCAGGCACATCCAAATGAGGCGCTTTCTTTAATTGTTCCTGAACAATAAATTGGAAACTCTGAACACAAAAGCGACTCCGCCACCAGCATCATCATGAATTGCCCCATATGGGCAGCATTGTCCATTCCAATTGAGGGCTTCAATATTAAATAGGTTCATCACGTGTCTCTGGCGTCAACACTCTTCCATAACTATTTAAATTACTGAATGAGCATGACTTTCGTATTATCATCCAGGATTGAATGAAACAGAATTGATGTAATTTAAAAGGTCTACAAGAGAGAAGCTGGTGGTGTAGTCCTGCTTTGTACGTCCTGAGGGTCTCTTTACTTGGGTTTTCACCTTGGGTGTTATGCCCCACCAGCTCCTGCTGCAAAATGCTGGGAGCGATGCTTTGGGCCTGAATTTCCCTTGGCATCCTTTTAAACAGGATATGAAATAAAGCCATTATGAAATTCCATTGCTGATAGTCATCACACCATATCTGCCTAAGAACAAGCAAATCTAGCTAGTCAGAACAGTGTCCTTTCCAAGATCGACCACAGCGATGTACTTCCCATGGGTCATCTTCCAGGACCTCTAGGATATTCGTAGTAATATGTAACAGTGGAGCTAGGGTGATCTTGAATCTCATGAATTGCTACTATAATAAGTTTGAGGTGGAGATGCAGAATCACTAGGGTTTTGGCCAAATTCAGAGCCATAGAAGGCCTTGTAGTCGAATACCAGTGTAAGAAACGCTTACATAGTGGCAAAGCTTGCCATATACAATGAGACAAAAGTTTATTTTTTTAATTGTATATTCAAAGAAGAATAAAAATCTTATTTCCCAAAAATTCATTAAGCATAACATTTTCCATAAATTAACAATGAGCGGATCATTGAATTCACCACATTTTTTGTAATACTTCACTTTTCAGAGTATAGGATCTCATGGATTAAAGTCATCAAGGGTGAATTAGTTTTAGAATCCTATTCAATAAGGAGATAAAGAAGAAGAAAAAAGTGTTTGGGGAAAGTGTCAGTAAAAGGGAAAGCCAATACAGAAAAAAGTGAAATGTCCTCAATGTGTCTTGCCTACCTTTATAACTGTTTGGCCATTGTGCATAGATACCACTTAATCAAGCAATGAAGTACACTGAGCATAGTGAATTATAGTAGTGAAATATGAAGGTGAAGGTTTTTGTGTGCCTGCCTTCTTTTATAAAGTGCTTCCTGGAGGTTCAAAGAAACGGATCTCTGGTTTATTTCAAGTGTAAAAGGATCAGGGTATTAGTAAATAAAGGCATATTGTATATGAAGAATGCGTTCAAGAAACAGTTTTCAAGGTTGGGAAATTAAAGAAGGCTTTTTAACCACCTGATTGATATGAGAAATATTAATATATAGATCTATTGATAGCACCCTGATCACAGATTCTTCGTTTGAAAGCCATAATTAAGCTTCATTCATACTTTGAATGTTGCTTGCATGTATTTCGGAATATCCAACATTACTCACACCTTTTATTGCTTCCTAAATCGATTTCATAATTAGATGCCCGTCAAAGTATTAATAACTTTTATATATCTCTAGCATGCGTGCAGAATTACATTTTAAGTACATTCGATTTACATTTTTTTATCTCAAGTAGAAGGTTATTTCATATCTTTTATCACTGAATGATAAGTAAGTAAATCAGAATATTGATAAGAATACAATTTTTTTCGATTTTGATGCTGAAATAGGTCTTTTGTCACATTAGTGTCCTATAGTCAACTATTGAGGTCATCTGTGGCTTATTTTAAATTGAGAATTGCTCTTGGTTTACTACAGGGTTTTCAATAATTGCATTTATCACTGAATCTATAACTTATTTACGAAATGTGGCATTCATTCCTTTGAGGTGGCATACTGTGTATAAACCACTGAAACCTAGTTGGTATATGTACTCAGTTCAACTAAGACTTTGCAGTACTGGTGGGACGTTAGTGTGACTATGGGGTTGAAGCTCGCCCTGCCTCCACTGTTTTTATCTCCTTGAATGTTATTAGATTTAAAACTGAGAGTCTGATGCACAAAACCATGCGATAATCAAGTTTCAACATGACAGCAGCTCATAGATTAGATAGAAATGGCATGATGTTTGTCAGCAATGGAAGTTTGAGTAGCCATGCAAGCGATATCCCTGCAACATATGTCACCCTGTTGGGTTCCGTCATTGCTTTGGATATAAAGCTTAACACATTTAAGCTTTCTTTCCCCGTAATTGCTCCATGTGCACCCTTCATCAAGCTGCGTTCTTGATAGTTTTGGGTGGCTCTTCTGTAAAAGAAGTATTTGCTCCAGTCTGTCTCCAGGGTATTATAATTGCTGCGCTCCCTACTAGAACCTCCAAACAAGTCTCATAAGCCAGTTGCAGATGCAACTGATGGTAGTCAAGCTCCAAGTCTTCAGGCACATCCAAATGAGGCGCTTTCTTTAATTGTTCCTGAACAATAAATTGGAAACTCTGAACACAAAAGCGACTCCGCCACCAGCATCATCATGAATTGCCCCGTATGGGCAGCATTGTCCATTCCAATTGAGGGCTTCAATATTAAATAGGTTCATCATGTGTCTCTGGCGTCAACACTCTTCCATAACTATTTAAATTACTGAATGAGCATGACTTTCGTATTATCATCCAGGATTGAATGAAACAAAATTGATGTAATTTAAAAGGTCTACAAGAGAGAAGCTGGTGGTGTAGTCCTGCTTTGTATGTCCTGAGGGTCTCTTTACTTGGGTTTTCACCTTGGGTGTTATGCCCCACCAGCTCCTGCTGCAAAATGCTGGGAGCGATGCTTTGGGCCTGAATTTCCCTTGGCATCCTTTTAAACAGGATATGAAATAAAGCCATTATGAAATTCCATTGCTGATAGTCATCACACCATATCTGCCTAAGAACAAGCAAATTTAGCTAGTCAGAACAGTGTCCTCTCCAAGATCGACCACAGCGATGTACTTCCCATGGGTCATCTTCCAGGACCTCTAGGATATTCGTAGTAATATGTAACAGTGGAGCTAGGGTGATCTTCAATCTCATGAATTGCTGCTATAATAAGTTTGAGGTGGAGATGCAGAATCACTAGGGTTTTGGCCAAATTCAGAGCCATAGAAGGCCTTGTAGTCGAATACCAGCGTAAGAAACGCTTACATAGTGGCAAAGCTTGCCATATACAATGAGACAAAAGTTTATTTTTTTAATTGCATATTCAAAGAAGAATAAGAATCTTATTTCCCAAAAATTAATTAAGCATAACATTTTCCATAAATTAACAATGAGCGGAACATTGAATTCACCACATTTTTTGTAATACTTCACTTTTCAGAGTATAGGATCTCATGGATTAAAGTCATCAAGGGTGAATTAGTTTTAGAATCCTATTCAATAAGGAGATAAAGAAGAAGAAAAAAGTGTTTGGGGAAAGTGTCAGTAAAAGGGAAAGCCAATACAGAAAAAAGCGAAATGTCCTCAATGTGTCTTGCCTACCTTTATAACTGTTTGGCCATTGTGCATAGATACCACTTAATCAAGCAATGAAGTACACTGAGCATAGTGAATTATAGTAGTGAAATATGAAGGTGAGGGTTTTTGTGTGCCTGCCTTCTTTTCTAAAGTGCTTCCTGGAGGTTCAAAGAAACGGATCTCTGGTTTATTTCAAGTGTAAAGGGATCAGGGTATTAGTAAATAAAGGCATATTGTATATGAAGAATGCGTTCAAGAAACAGTTTTCAAGGTTGGGAAATTAAAGAAGGCTTTTTAACCACCTGATTGATATGAGAAATATTAATATATAGATCTATTGATGGCATCCTAGTCACAGATTCTTCGTTTGAAAGCCATAATTAAG
The DNA here is from genome assembly GCF_964263255.1 of Lissotriton vulgaris. NCBI lineage: Eukaryota > Metazoa > Chordata > Amphibia > Caudata > Salamandridae > Lissotriton > Lissotriton vulgaris. The sequence continues at coordinate 1,397,744,107 of NC_141689.1, forward strand.
CTTCATTCATACTTTAAATGTTGCTTGCATGTATTTCGGAATATCCAACATTACTCACACCTTTTATTGCTTCCTAAATCGATTTCATAATTAGATGCCCGTCAAAGTATTAATAACTTTTATATATCTCTAGCATGCGTGCAGAATTACATCTTAATTGCATTCGATTTACATGTTTTTATCTCAAGTAGGTTATTTCATATCTTTTATCACTGAATGATAAGTAAGTAAATCAGAATATTGATGAGAATACTATTTTTTTCGATTTTGATGCTGAATTAGGTCTTTTGTCACATTAGTGTCCTATAGTCAACTATTGAGGTCATCTGTGGCTTATTTTAAATTGAGAATTGCTCTTGGTTTACTACAAGGTTTTCAATAATTGCATTTATCACTGAATCTATAACTTATTTACGAAATGTGGCATTCATTCCTTTGAGGTGGCATACTGTGTATAAACCACTGAAACCTAGTTGGTATATGTAATCAGTTCAACTAAGACTTTGCAGTACTGGTGGGACGTTAGTGTGACTATGGGGTTGGAGCTCGCCCTGCCTCCACTGTTTTTATCTCCTTGAATGTTATTAGATCTAAAACTGAGAGTCTGATGCACAAAACTATGCGATAATCAAGTTTCAACATGACAGCAGCTCATAGATTAGATAGAAATGGCATGATGTTTGTCAGCAATGGAAGTTTGAGTAGCCATGCAAGCGATATCCCTGCAACATATGTCACCCTGTTGGGTTCCGTCATTGCTTTGGATATAAAGCTTAACACATTTAAGCTTTCTTACCCCGTAATTGCTCCATGTGCACCCTTAATCAAGCTGCGTTCTTGATAGTTTTGGGTGGCTCTTCTGTAAAAGAAGTATTTGCTCCAGTCTGTCTCCAGGGTATTATAATTGCTGCGCTCCCTACTAGAACCTCCAAACAAGTCTCATAAGCCAGTTGCAGATGCAACTGATGGTAGTCAAGCTCCAAGTCTTCAGGCACATCCAAATGAGGCGCTTTCTTTAATTGTTCCTGAACAATAAATTGGAAACTCTGAACACAAAAGCGACTCCGCCACCAGCATCATCATGAATTGCCCCATATGGGCAGCATTGTCCATTCCAATTGAGGGCTTCAATATTAAATAGGTTCATCACGTGTCTCTGGCGTCAACACTCTTCCATAACTATTTAAATTACTGAATGAGCATGACTTTCGTATTATCATCCAGGATTGAATGAAACAGAATTGATGTAATTTAAAAGGTCTACAAGAGAGAAGCTGGTGGTGTAGTCCTGCTTTGTACGTCCTGAGGGTCTCTTTACTTGGGTTTTCACCTTGGGTGTTATGCCCCACCAGCTCCTGCTGCAAAATGCTGGGAGCGATGCTTTGGGCCTGAATTTCCCTTGGCATCCTTTTAAACAGGATATGAAATAAAGCCATTATGAAATTCCATTGCTGATAGTCATCACACCATATCTGCCTAAGAACAAGCAAATCTAGCTAGTCAGAACAGTGTCCTTTCCAAGATCGACCACAGCGATGTACTTCCCATGGGTCATCTTCCAGGACCTCTAGGATATTCGTAGTAATATGTAACAGTGGAGCTAGGGTGATCTTGAATCTCATGAATTGCTACTATAATAAGTTTGAGGTGGAGATGCAGAATCACTAGGGTTTTGGCCAAATTCAGAGCCATAGAAGGCCTTGTAGTCGAATACCAGCGTAAGAAACGCTTACATAGTGGCAAAGCTTGCCATATACAATGAGACAAAAGTTTATTTTTTTAATTGTATATTCAAAGAAGAATAAAAATCTTATTTCCCAAAAATTCATTAAGCATAACATTTTCCATAAATTAACAATGAGCGGATCATTGAATTCACCACATTTTTTGTAATACTTCACTTTTCAGAGTATAGGATCTCATGGATTAAAGTCATCAAGGGTGAATTAGTTTTAGAATCCTATTCAATAAGGAGATAAAGAAGAAGAAAAAAGTGTTTGGGGAAAGTGTCAGTAAAAGGGAAAGCCAATACAGAAAAAAGTGAAATGTCCTCAATGTGTCTTGCCTACCTTTATAACTGTTTGGCCATTGTGCATAGATACCACTTAATCAAGCAATGAAGTACACTGAGCATAGTGAATTATAGTAGTGAAATATGAAGGTGAAGGTTTTTGTGTGCCTGCCTTCTTTTATAAAGTGCTTCCTGGAGGTTCAAAGAAACGGATCTCTGGTTTATTTCAAGTGTAAAAGGATCAGGGTATTAGTAAATAAAGGCATATTGTATATGAAGAATGCGTTCAAGAAACAGTTTTCAAGGTTGGGAAATTAAAGAAGGCTTTTTAACCACCTGATTGATATGAGAAATATTAATATATAGATCTATTGATAGCACCCTGATCACAGATTCTTCGTTTGAAAGCCATAATTAAGCTTCATTCATACTTTGAATGTTGCTTGCATGTATTTCGGAATATCCAACATTACTCACACCTTTTATTGCTTCCTAAATCGATTTCATAATTAGATGCCCGTCAAAGTATTAATAACTTTTATATATCTCTAGCATGCGTGCAGAATTACATTTTAAGTACATTCGATTTACATTTTTTTATCTCAAGTAGAAGGTTATTTCATATCTTTTATCACTGAATGATAAGTAAGTAAATCAGAATATTGATAAGAATACAATTTTTTTCGATTTTGATGCTGAAATAGGTCTTTTGTCACATTAGTGTCCTATAGTCAACTATTGAGGTCATCTGTGGCTTATTTTAAATTGAGAATTGCTCTTGGTTTACTACAGGGTTTTCAATAATTGCATTTATCACTGAATCTATAACTTATTTACGAAATGTGGCATTCATTCCTTTGAGGTGGCATACTGTGTATAAACCACTGAAACCTAGTTGGTATATGTACTCAGTTCAACTAAGACTTTGCAGTACTGGTGGGACGTTAGTGTGACTATGGGGTTGAAGCTCGCCCTGCCTCCACTGTTTTTATCTCCTTGAATGTTATTAGATTTAAAACTGAGAGTCTGATGCACAAAACCATGCGATAATCAAGTTTCAACATGACAGCAGCTCATAGATTAGATAGAAATGGCATGATGTTTGTCAGCAATGGAAGTTTGAGTAGCCATGCAAGCGATATCCCTGCAACATATGTCACCCTGTTGGGTTCCGTCATTGCTTTGGATATAAAGCTTAACACATTTAAGCTTTCTTTCCCCGTAATTGCTCCATGTGCACCCTTCATCAAGCTGCGTTCTTGATAGTTTTGGGTGGCTCTTCTGTAAAAGAAGTATTTGCTCCAGTCTGTCTCCAGGGTATTATAATTGCTGCGCTCCCTACTAGAACCTCCAAACAAGTCTCATAAGCCAGTTGCAGATGCAACTGATGGTAGTCAAGCTCCAAGTCTTCAGGCACATCCAAATGAGGCGCTTTCTTTAATTGTTCCTGAACAATAAATTGGAAACTCTGAACACAAAAGCGACTCCGCCACCAGCATCATCATGAATTGCCCCGTATGGGCAGCATTGTCCATTCCAATTGAGGGCTTCAATATTAAATAGGTTCATCATGTGTCTCTGGCGTCAACACTCTTCCATAACTATTTAAATTACTGAATGAGCATGACTTTCGTATTATCATCCAGGATTGAATGAAACAAAATTGATGTAATTTAAAAGGTCTACAAGAGAGAAGCTGGTGGTGTAGTCCTGCTTTGTATGTCCTGAGGGTCTCTTTACTTGGGTTTTCACCTTGGGTGTTATGCCCCACCAGCTCCTGCTGCAAAATGCTGGGAGCGATGCTTTGGGCCTGAATTTCCCTTGGCATCCTTTTAAACAGGATATGAAATAAAGCCATTATGAAATTCCATTGCTGATAGTCATCACACCATATCTGCCTAAGAACAAGCAAATTTAGCTAGTCAGAACAGTGTCCTCTCCAAGATCGACCACAGCGATGTACTTCCCATGGGTCATCTTCCAGGACCTCTAGGATATTCGTAGTAATATGTAACAGTGGAGCTAGGGTGATCTTCAATCTCATGAATTGCTGCTATAATAAGTTTGAGGTGGAGATGCAGAATCACTAGGGTTTTGGCCAAATTCAGAGCCATAGAAGGCCTTGTAGTCGAATACCAGCGTAAGAAACGCTTACATAGTGGCAAAGCTTGCCATATACAATGAGACAAAAGTTTATTTTTTTAATTGCATATTCAAAGAAGAATAAGAATCTTATTTCCCAAAAATTAATTAAGCATAACATTTTCCATAAATTAACAATGAGCGGAACATTGAATTCACCACATTTTTTGTAATACTTCACTTTTCAGAGTATAGGATCTCATGGATTAAAGTCATCAAGGGTGAATTAGTTTTAGAATCCTATTCAATAAGGAGATAAAGAAGAAGAAAAAAGTGTTTGGGGAAAGTGTCAGTAAAAGGGAAAGCCAATACAGAAAAAAGCGAAATGTCCTCAATGTGTCTTGCCTACCTTTATAACTGTTTGGCCATTGTGCATAGATACCACTTAATCAAGCAATGAAGTACACTGAGCATAGTGAATTATAGTAGTGAAATATGAAGGTGAGGGTTTTTGTGTGCCTGCCTTCTTTTCTAAAGTGCTTCCTGGAGGTTCAAAGAAACGGATCTCTGGTTTATTTCAAGTGTAAAGGGATCAGGGTATTAGTAAATAAAGGCATATTGTATATGAAGAATGCGTTCAAGAAACAGTTTTCAAGGTTGGGAAATTAAAGAAGGCTTTTTAACCACCTGATTGATATGAGAAATATTAATATATAGATCTATTGATGGCATCCTAGTCACAGATTCTTCGTTTGAAAGCCATAATTAAGCTTCATTCATACTTTAAATGTTGCTTGCATGTATTTCGGAATATCCAACATTACTCACACCTTTTATTGCTTCCTAAATCGATTTCATAATTAGATGCCTGTCAAAGTATTAATAACTTTTATATATCTCTAGCATGCGTGCAGAATTACATCTTAATTGCATTCGATTTACATGTTTTTATCTCAAGTAGGTTATTTCATATCTTTTATCACTGAATGATAAGTAAGTAAATCAGAATATTGATGAGAATACTATTTTTTTCGATTTTGATGCTGAATTAGGTCTTTTGTCACATTAATGTCCTATAGTCAACTATTGAGGTCATCTGTGGCTTATTTTAAATTGAGAATTGCTCTTGGTTTACTACAAGGTTTTCAATAATTGCATTTATCACTGAATCTATAACTTATTTACGAAATGTGGCATTCATTCCTTTGAGGTGGCATACTGTGTATAAACCACTGAAACCTAGTTGGTATATGTAATCAGTTCAACTAAGACTTTGCAGTACTGGTGGGACGTTAGTGTGACTATGGGGTTGGAGCTCGCCCTGCCTCCACTGTTTTTATCTCCTTGAATGTTATTAGATCTAAAACTGAGAGTCTGATGCACAAAACTATGCGATAATCAAGTTTCAACATGACAGCAGCTCATAGATTAGATAGAAATGGCATGATGTTTGTCAGCAATGGAAGTTTGAGTAGCCATGCAAGCGATATCCCTGCAACATATGTCACCCTGTTGGGTTCCGTCATTGCTTTGGATATAAAGCTTAACACATTTAAGCTTTCTTACCCCGTAATTGCTCCATGTGCACCCTTAATCAAGCTGCGTTCTTGATAGTTTTGGGTGGCTCTTCTGTAAAAGAAGTATTTGCTCCAGTCTGTCTCCAGGGTATTATAATTGCTGCGCTCCCTACTAGAACCTCCAAACAAGTCTCATAAGCCAGTTGCAGATGCAACTGATGGTAGTCAAGCTCCAAGTCTTCAGGCACATCCAAATGAGGCGCTTTCTTTAATTGTTCCTGAACAATAAATTGGAAACTCTGAACACAAAAGCGACTCCGCCACCAGCATCATCATGAATTGCCCCATATGGGCAGCATTGTCCATTCCAATTGAGGGCTTCAATATTAAATAGGTTCATCACGTGTCTCTGGCGTCAACACTCTTCCATAACTATTTAAATTACTGAATGAGCATGACTTTCGTATTATCATCCAGGATTGAATGAAACAGAATTGATGTAATTTAAAAGGTCTACAAGAGAGAAGCTGGTGGTGTAGTCCTGCTTTGTACGTCCTGAGGGTCTCTTTACTTGGGTTTTCACCTTGGGTGTTATGCCCCACCAGCTCCTGCTGCAAAATGCTGGGAGCGATGCTTTGGGCCTGAATTTCACTTGGCATCCTTTTAAACAGGATATGAAATAAAGCCATTATGAAATTCCATTGCTAATAGTCATCACACCATATCTGCCTAAGAACAAGCAAATCTAGCTAGTCAGAACAGTGTCCTTTCCAAGATCGACCACAGCGATGTACTTCCCATGGGTCATCTTCCAGGACCTCTAGGATATTCGTAGTAATATGTAACAGTGGAGCTAGGGTGATCTTGAATCTCATGAATTGCTGCTATAATAAGTTTGAGGTGGAGATGCAGAATCACTAGGGTTTTGGCCAAATTCAGAGCCATAGAAGGCCTTGTAGTCGAATACCAGCGTAAGAAACGCTTACATAGTGGCAAAGCTTGCCATATACAATGAGACAAAAGTTTATTTTTTTAATTGTATATTCAAAGAAGAATAAGAATCTTATTTCCCAAAAATTAATTAAGCATAACATTTTCCATAAATTAACAATGAGCGGATCATTGAATTCACCACATTTTTTGTAATACTTCACTTTTCAGAGTATAGGATCTCATGGATTAAAGTCATCAAGGGTGAATTAGTTTTAGAATCCTATTCAATAAGGAGATAAAGAAGAAGAAAAAAGTGTTTGGGGAAAGTGTCAGTAAAAGGGAAAGCCAATACAGAAAAAAGTGAAATGTCCTTAATGTGTCTTGCCTACCTTTATAACTGTTTGGCCATTGTGCATAGATACCACTTAATCAAGCAATGAAGTACACTGAGCATAGTGAATTATAGTAGTGAAATATGAAGGTGAAGGTTTTTGTGTGCCTGCCTTCTTTTATAAAGTGCTTCCTGGAGGTTCAAAGAAACGGATCTCTGGTTTATTTCAAGTGTAAAAGGATCAGGGTATTAGTAAATAAAGGCATATTGTATATGAAGAATGCGTTCAAGAAACAGTTTTCAAGGTTGGGAAATTAAAGAAGGCTTTTTAACCACCTGATTGATATGAGAAATATTAATATATAGATCTATTGATAGCACCCTGATCACAGATTCTTCGTTTGAAAGCCATAATTAAGCTTCATTCATACTTTGAATGTTGCTTGCATGTATTTCGGAATATCCAACATTACTCACACCTTTTATTGCTTCCTAAATCGATTTCATAATTAGATGCCCGTCAAAGTATTAATACATTTTATATATCTCTAGCATGCGTGCAGAATTACATTTTAAGTACATTCGATTTACATTTTTTTATCTCAAGTAGAAGGTTATTTCATATCTTTTATCACTGAATGATAAGTAAGTAAATCAGAATATTGATAAGAATACAATTTCTTTCGATTTTGATGCTGAAATAGGTCTTTTGTCACATTAGTGTCCTATAGTCAACTATTGAGGTCATCTATGGCTTATTTTAAATTGAGAATTGCTCTTGGTTTACTACAGGGTTTTCAATAATTGCATTTATCACTGAATCTATAACTTATTTACGAAATGTGGCATTCATTCCTTTGAGGTGGCATACTGTGTATAAACCACTGAAACCTAGTTGGTATATGTACTCAGTTCAACTAAGACTTTGCAGTACTGGTGGGACGTTAGTGTGACTATGGGGTTGAAGCTCGCCCTGCCTCCACTGTTTTTATCTCCTTGAATGTTATTAGATTTAAAACTGAGAGTCTGATGCACAAAACTATGCGATAATCAAGTTTCAACATGACAGCAGCTCATAGATTAGATAGAAATGGCATGATGTTTGTCAGCAATGGAAGTTTGAGTAGCCATGCAAGCGATATCCCTGCAACATATGTCACCCTGTTGGGTTCCGTCATTGCTTTGGATATAAAGCTTAACACATTTAAGCTTTCTTTCCCCGTAATTGCTCCATGTGCACCCTTCATCAAGCTGCGTTCTTGATAGTTTTGGGTGGCTCTTCTGTAAAAGAAGTATTTGCTCCAGTCTGTCTCCAGGGTATTATAATTGCTGCGCTCCCTACTAGAACCTCCAAACAAGTCTCATAAGCCAGTTGCAGATGCAACTGATGGTAGTCAAGCTCCAAGTCTTCAGGCACATCCAAATGAGGCGCTTTCTTTAATTGTTCCTGAACAATAAATTGGAAACTCTGAACACAAAAGCGACTCCGCCACCAGCATCATCATGAATTGCCCCGTATGGGCAGCATTGTCCATTCCAATTGAGGGCTTCAATATTAAATAGGTTCATCATGTGTCTCTGGCGTCAACACTCTTCCATAACTATTTAAATTACTGAATGAGCATGACTTTCGTATTATCATCCAGGATTGAATGAAACAAAATTGATGTAATTTAAAAGGTCTACAAGAGAGAAGCTGGTGGTGTAGTCCTGCTTTGTATGTCCTGAGGGTCTCTTTACTTGGGTTTTCACCTTGGGTGTTATGCCCCACCAGCTCCTGCTGCAAAATGCTGGGAGCGATGCTTTGGGCCTGAATTTCCCTTGGCATCCTTTTAAACAGGATATGAAATAAAGCCATTATGAAATTCCATTGCTGATAGTCATCACACCATATCTGCCTAAGAACAAGCAAATCTAGCTAGTCAGAACAGTGTCCTCTCCAAGATCGACCACAGCGATGTACTTCCCATGGGTCATCTTCCAGGACCTCTAGGATATTCGTAGTAATATGTAACAGTGGAGCTAGGGTGATCTTCAATCTCATGAATTGCTGCTATAATAAGTTTGAGGTGGAGATGCAGAATCACTAGGGTTTTGGCCAAATTCAGAGCCATAGAAGGCCTTGTAGTCGAATACCAGCGTAAGAAACGCTTACATAGTGGCAAAGCTTGCCATATACAATGAGACAAAAGTTTATTTTTTTAATTGCATATTCAAAGAAGAATAAGAATCTTATTTCCCAAAAATGAATTAAGCATAACATTTTCCATAAATTAACAATGAGCGGAACATTGAATTCACCACATTTTTTGTAATACTTCACTTTTCAGAGTATAGGATCTCATGGATTAAAGTCATCAAGGGTGAATTAGTTTTAGAATCCTATTCAATAAGGAGATAAAGAAGAAGAAAAAAGTGTTTGGGGAAAGTGTCAGTAAAAGGGAAAGCCAATACAGAAAAAAGCGAAATGTCCTCAATGTGTCTTGCCTACCTTTATAACTGTTTGGCCATTGTGCATAGATACCACTTAATCAAGCAATGAAGTACACTGAGCATAGTGAATTATAGTAGTGAAATATGAAGGTGAGGGTTTTTGTGTGCCTGCCTTCTTTTCTAAAGTGCTTCCTGGAGGTTCAAAGAAACGGATCTCTGGTTTATTTCAAGTGTAAAGGGATCAGGGTATTAGTAAATAAAGGCATATTGTATATGAAGAATGCGTTCAAGAAACAGTTTTCAAGGTTGGGAAATTAAAGAAGGCTTTTAAACCACCTGATTGATATGAGAAATATTAATATATAGATCTATTGATGGCACCCTAGTCACAGATTCTTCGTTTGAAAGCCATAATTAAGCTTCATTCATACTTTAAATGTTGCTTGCATGTATTTCGGAATATCCAACATTACTCACACCTTTTATTGCTTCCTAAATCGATTTCATAATTAGATGCCCGTCAAAGTATTAATAACTTTTATATATCTCTAGCATGCGTGCAGAATTACATCTTAATTGCATTCGATTTACATGTTTTTATCTCAAGTAGGTTATTTCATATCTTTTATCACTGAATGATAAGTAAGTAAATCAGAATATTGATGAGAATACTATTTTTTTCGATTTTGATGCTGAATTAGGTCTTTTGTCACATTAGTGTCCTATAGTCAACTATTGAGGTCATCTGTGGCTTATTTTAAATTGAGAATTGCTCTTGGTTTACTACAGGGTTTTCAATAATTGCATTTATCACTGAATCTATAACTTATTTACGAAATGTGGCATTCATTCCTTTAAGGTGGCATACTGTGTATAAACCACTGAAACCTAGTTGGTATATGTAATCAGTTCAACTAAGACTTTGCAGTACTGGTGGGACGTTAGTGTGACTATGGGGTTGGAGCTCGCCCTGCCTCCACTGTTTTTATCTCCTTGAATGTTATTAGATCTAAAACTGAGAGTCTGATGCACAAAACTATGCGATAATCAAGTTTCAACATGACAGCAGCTCATAGATTAGATAGAAATGGCATGATGTTTGTCAGCAATGGAAGTTTGAGTAGCCATGCAAGCGATATCCCTGCAACATATGTCACCCTGTTGGGTTCCGTCATTGCTTTGGATATAAAGCTTAACACATATAAGCTTTCTTTCCCCGTAATTGCTCCATGTGCACCCTTAATCAAGCTGCGTTCTTGATAGTTTTGGGTGGCTCTTCTGTAAAAGAAGTATTTGCTCCAGTCTGTCTCCAGGGTATTATAATTGCTGCGCTCCCTACTAGAACCTCCTAACAAGTCTCATAAGCCAGTTGCAGATGCAACTGATGGTAGTCAAGCTCCAAGTCTTCAGGCACATCCAAATGAGGCGCTTTCTTTAATTGTTCCTGAACAATAAATTGGAAACTCTGAACACAAAAGCGACTCCGCCACCAGCATCATCATGAATTGCCCCGTATGGGCAGCATTGTCCATTCCAATTGAGGGCTTCAATATTAAATAGGTTCATCACGTGTCTCTGGCGTCAACACTCTTCCATAACTATTTAAATTACTGAATGAGCATGACTTTCGTATTATCATCCAGGATTGAATGAAACAAAATTGATGTAATTTAAAAGGTCTACAAGAGAGAAGCTGGTGGTGTAGTCCTGCTTTGTACGTCCTGAGGGTCTCTTTACTTGGGTTTTCACCTTGGGTGTTATGCCCCACCAGCTCCTGCTGCAAAATGCTGGGAGCGATGCTTTGGGCCTGAATTTCCCTTGGCATCCTTTTAAACAGGATATGAAATAAAGCCATTATGAAATTCCATTGCTGATAGTCATCACACCATATCTGCCTAAGAACAAGCAAATCTAGCTAGTCAGAACAGTGTCCTTTCCAAGATCGACCACAGCGATGTACTTCCCATGGGTCATCTTCCAGGACCTCTAGGATATTCGTAGTAATATGTAACAGTGGAGCTAGGGTGATCTTGAATCTCATGAATTGCTGCTATAATAAGTTTGAGGTGGAGATGCAGAATCACTAGGGTTTTGGCCAAATTCAGAGCCATAGAAGGCCTTGTAGTCGAATACCAGCGTAAGAAACGCTTACATAGTGGCAAAGCTTGCCATATACAATGAGACAAAAGTTTATTTTTTTAATTGTATATTCAAAGAAGAATAAGAATCTTATTTCCCAAAAATTAATTAAGCATAACATTTTCCATAAATTAACAATGAGCGGAACATTGAATTCACCACATTTTTTGTAATACTTCACTTTTCAGAGTATAGGATCTCATGGATTAAAGTCATCAAGGGTGAATTAGTTTTAGAATCCTATTCAATAAGGAGATAAAGAAGAAGAAAAAAGTGTTTGGGGAAAGTGTCAGTAAAAGGGAAAGCCAATACAGAAAAAAGCGAAATGTCCTCAATGTGTCTTGCCTACCTTTATAACTGTTTGGCCATTGTGCATAGATACCACTTAATCAAGCAATGAAGTACACTGAGCATAGTGAATTATAGTAGTGAAATATGAAGGTGAGGGTTTTTGTGTGCCTGCCTTCTTTTCTAAAGTGCTTCCTGGAGGTTCAAAGAAACAGATCTCTGGTTTATTTCAAGTGTAAAGGGATCAGGGTATTAGTAAATAAAGGCATATTGTATATGAAGAAAGCGTTCAAGAAACAGTTTTCAAGGTTGGGAAATTAAAGAAGGCTTTTTAACCACCTGATTAATATGAGAAATATTAATATATAGATCTATTGATGGCACCCTAGTCACAGATTCTTCGTTTGAAAGCCATAATTAAGCTTCATTCATACTTTAAATGTTGCTTGCATGTATTTCGGAATATCCAACATTACTCACACCTTTTATTGCTTCCTAAATCGATTTCATAATTAGATGCCCGTCAAAGTATTAATAACTTTTATATATCTCTAGCATGCGTGCAGAATTACATCTTAATTGCATTCGATTTACATGTTTTTATCTCAAGTAGGTTATTTCATATCTTTTATCACTGAATGATAAGTAAGTAAATCAGAATATTGATGAGAATACTATTTTTTTCGATTTTGATGCTGAATTAGGTCTTTTGTCACATTAGTGTCCTATAGTCAACTATTGAGGTCATCTGTGGCTTATTTTAAATTGAGAATTGCTCTTGGTTTACTACAGGGTTTTAAATAATTGCATTTATCACTGAATCTATAACTTATTTACAAAATGTGGCATTCATTCCTTTGAGGTGGCATACTGTGTATAAACCACTGAAACCTAGTTGGTATATGTACTCAGTTCAACTTAGACTTTGCAGCACTGGTGGGACGTTAGTGTTTGACTATGGGTTTGGAGCTCGCCCTGCCTCCACTGTTGTTATCTCCTTGAATGTTATTAGATCTAAAACTGAGAGTCTGATGCACAAAACTATGCGATAATCAAGTTTCAACACCACAGCAGCTCATAGATTAGATAGAAATGGCATGATGTTTGTCAGCAATGGAAGTTTGAGTAGCCATGCAAGAGATATCCCTGCAACATATGTCACCCTGTTGGGTTCTGTCATTGCTATGGATATAACGCTTAACACATTTAAGCTTTCTTTCCCCGTAATTGCTCCATGTGCACCCTTAATCAAGCTGCGTTCTTGATAGTTTTGGGTGGCTCTTCTGTAAAAGAAGTATTTGCTCCAGTCTGTCTCCAGGGTATTATAATTGCTGCGCTCCCTACTAGAACCTCCAAACAAGTCTCATAAGCCAGTTGCAGATGCAACTGATGGTAGTCAAGCTCCAAGTCTTCAGGCACATCCAAATGAGGCGCTTTCTTTAATTGTTCCTGAACAATAAATTGGAAACTCTGAACACAAAAGCGACTCCGCCACCAGCATCATCATTGATTGCCCCGTATGGGCAGCATTGTCCATTCCAATTGAGGGCTTCAATATTAAATAGGTTCATCATGTGTCTCTGGGGTCAACACTCTTCCATAACTATTTAAATTACTAAATGAGCATGACTTTCGTATTATCATCCAGGATTGAATGAAACAAAATTGATGTAATTTAAAAGGTCTACAAGAGAGAAGCTGGTGGTGTAGTCCTGCTTTGTATGTCCTGAGGGTCTCTTTACTTGGGTTTTCACCTTGGGTGTTATGCCCCACCAGCTCCTGCTGCAAAATGCTGGGAGCGATGCTTTGGGCCTGAATTTCCCTTGGCATCCTTTTAAACAGGATATGAAAAAAAGCCATTATGAAATTCCATTGCTGATAGTCATCACACCATATCTGCCTAAGAACAAGCAAATCTAGCTAGTCAGAACAGTGTCCTCTCCAAGATCGACCACAGCGATGTACTTCCCATGGGTCATCTTCCAGGACCTCTAGGATATTCGTAGTAATATGTAACAGTGGAGCTAGGGGGATCTTCAATCTCATGAATTGCTGCTATAATAAGTTTGAGGTGGAGATGCAGAATCACTAGGGTTTTGGCCAAATTCAGAGCCATAGAAGGCCTTGTAGTCGAATACCAGCGTAAGAAACGCTTACATAGTGGCAAAGCTTGCCATATACAATGAGACAAAAGTTTATGTTTTTTAATTGCATATTCAAAGAAGAATAAGAATCTTATTTCCCAAAAATTAATTAAGCATAACATTTTCCATAAATTAACAATGAGCGGAACATTGAATTCACCACATTTTTTGTAATACTTCACTTTTCAGAGTATAGGATCTCATGGATTAAAGTCATCAAGGGTGAATTAGTTTTAGAATCCTATTCAATAAGGAGATAAAGAAGAAGAAAAAAGTGTTCGGGGAAAGTGTCAGTAAAAGGGAAAGCCAATACAGAAAAAAGCGAAATGTCCTCAATGTGTCTTGCCTACCTTTATAACTGTTTGGCCATTGTGCATAGATACCACTTAATCAAGCAATGAAGTACACTGAGCATAGTGAATTATAGTAGTGAAATATGAAGGTGAGGGTTTTTGTGTGCCTGCCTTCTTTTCTAAAGTGCTTCCTGGAGGTTCAAAGAAACGGATCTCTGGTTTATTTCAAGTGTAAAGGGATCAGGGTATTAGTAAATAAAGGCATATTGTATATGAAGAATGCGTTCAAGAAACAGTTTTCAAGGTTGGGAAATTAAAGAAGGCTTTTTAACCACCTGATTGATATGAGAAATATTAATATATAGATCTATTGATGGCACCCTAGTCACAGATTCTTTGTTTGAAAGCCATAATTAAGCTTCATTCATACTTTAAATGTTGCTTGCATGTATTTCGGAATATCCAACATTACTCACACCTTTTATTGCTTCCTAAATCGATTTCATAATTAGATGCCCGTCAAAGTATTAATAACTTTTATATATCTCTAGCATGCGTGCAGAATTACATCTTAATTGCATTCGATTTACATGTTTTTATCTCAAGTAGGTTATTTCATATCTTTTATCACGGAATGATAAGTAAGTAAATCAGAATATTGATGAGAATACTATTTTTTTCGATTTTGATGCTGAATTAGGTCTTTTGTCACATTAGTGTCCTATAGTCAACTATTGAGGTCATCTGTGGCTTATTTTAAATTGAGAATTGCTCTTGGTTTACTACAGGGTTTTAAATAATTGCATTTATCACTGAATCTATAACTTATTTACAAAATGTGGCATTCATTCCTTTGAGGTGGCATACTGTGTATAAACCACTGAAACCTAGTTGGTATATGTACTCAGTTCAACTTAGACTTTGCAGCACTGGTGGGACGTTAGTGTTTGACTATGGGTTTGGAGCTCGCCCTGCCTCCACTGTTGTTATCTCCTTGAATGTTATTAGATCTAAAACTGAGAGTCTGATGCACAAAACTATGCGATAATCAAGTTTCAACACCACAGCAGCTCATAGATTAGATAGAAATGGCATGATGTTTGTCAGCAATGGAAGTTTGAGTAGCCATGCAAGAGATATCCCTGCAACATATGTCACCCTGTTGGGTTCTGTCATTGCTATGGATATAACGCTTAACACATTTAAGCTTTCTTTCCCCGTAATTGCTCCATGTGCACCCTTAATCAAGCTGCGTTCTTGATAGTTTTGGGTGGCTCTTCTGTAAAAGAAGTATTTGCTCCAGTCTGTCTCCAGGGTATTATAATTGCTGCGCTCCCTACTAGAACCTCCAAACAAGTCTCATAAGCCAGTTGCAGATGCAACTGATGGTAGTCAAGCTCCAAGTCTTCAGGCACATCCAAATGAGGCGCTTTCTTTAATTGTTCCTGAACAATAAATTGGAAACTCTGAACACAAAAGCGACTCCGCCACCAGCATCATCATTGATTGCCCCGTATGGGCAGCATTGTCCATTCCAATTGAGGGCTTCAATATTAAATAGGTTCATCATGTGTCTCT
The DNA here is from genome assembly GCF_964263255.1 of Lissotriton vulgaris. Taxonomy (NCBI): domain Eukaryota; kingdom Metazoa; phylum Chordata; class Amphibia; order Caudata; family Salamandridae; genus Lissotriton; species Lissotriton vulgaris. The sequence continues at coordinate 1,397,759,856 of NC_141689.1, forward strand.
GGGGTCAACACTCTTCCATAACTATTTAAATTACTAAATGAGCATGACTTTCGTATTATCATCCAGGATTGAATGAAACAAAATTGATGTAATTTAAAAGGTCTACAAGAGAGAAGCTGGTGGTGTAGTCCTGCTTTGTATGTCCTGAGGGTCTCTTTACTTGGGTTTTCACCTTGGGTGTTATGCCCCACCAGCTCCTGCTGCAAAATGCTGGGAGCGATGCTTTGGGCCTGAATTTCCCTTGGCATCCTTTTAAACAGGATATGAAAAAAAGCCATTATGAAATTCCATTGCTGATAGTCATCACACCATATCTGCCTAAGAACAAGCAAATCTAGCTAGTCAGAACAGTGTCCTCTCCAAGATCGACCACAGCGATGTACTTCCCATGGGTCATCTTCCAGGACCTCTAGGATATTCGTAGTAATATGTAACAGTGGAGCTAGGGGGATCTTCAATCTCATGAATTGCTGCTATAATAAGTTTGAGGTGGAGATGCAGAATCACTAGGGTTTTGGCCAAATTCAGAGCCATAGAAGGCCTTGTAGTCGAATACCAGCGTAAGAAACGCTTACATAGTGGCAAAGCTTGCCATATACAATGAGACAAAAGTTTATGTTTTTTAATTGCATATTCAAAGAAGAATAAGAATCTTATTTCCCAAAAATTAATTAAGCATAACATTTTCCATAAATTAACAATGAGCGGAACATTGAATTCACCACATTTTTTGTAATACTTCACTTTTCAGAGTATAGGATCTCATGGATTAAAGTCATCAAGGGTGAATTAGTTTTAGAATCCTATTCAATAAGGAGATAAAGAAGAAGAAAAAAGTGTTCGGGGAAAGTGTCAGTAAAAGGGAAAGCCAATACAGAAAAAAGCGAAATGTCCTCAATGTGTCTTGCCTACCTTTATAACTGTTTGGCCATTGTGCATAGATACCACTTAATCAAGCAATGAAGTACACTGAGCATAGTGAATTATAGTAGTGAAATATGAAGGTGAGGGTTTTTGTGTGCCTGCCTTCTTTTCTAAAGTGCTTCCTGGAGGTTCAAAGAAACGGATCTCTGGTTTATTTCAAGTGTAAAGGGATCAGGGTATTAGTAAATAAAGGCATATTGTATATGAAGAATGCGTTCAAGAAACAGTTTTCAAGGTTGGGAAATTAAAGAAGGCTTTTTAACCACCTGATTGATATGAGAAATATTAATATATAGATCTATTGATGGCACCCTAGTCACAGATTCTTTGTTTGAAAGCCATAATTAAGCTTCATTCATACTTTAAATGTTGCTTGCATGTATTTCGGAATATCCAACATTACTCACACCTTTTATTGCTTCCTAAATCGATTTCATAATTAGATGCCCGTCAAAGTATTAATAACTTTTATATATCTCTAGCATGCGTGCAGAATTACATCTTAATTGCATTCGATTTACATGTTTTTATCTCAAGTAGGTTATTTCATATCTTTTATCACGGAATGATAAGTAAGTAAATCAGAATATTGATGAGAATACTATTTTTTTCGATTTTGATGCTGAATTAGGTCTTTTGTCACATTAGTGTCCTATAGTCAACTATTGAGGTCATCTGTGGCTTATTTTAAATTGAGAATTGCTCTTGGTTTACTACAGGGTTTTCAATAATTGCATTTATCACTGAATCTATAACTTATTTACAAAATGTGGCATTCATTCCTTTGAGGTGGCATACTGTGTATAAACCACTGAAACCTAGTTGGTATATGTACTCAGTTCAACTTAGACTTTGCAGCACTGGTGGGACGTTAGTGTTTGACTATGGGTTTGGAGCTCGCCCTGCCTCCACTGTTGTTATCTCCTTGAATGTTATTAGATCTAAAACTGAGAGTCTGATGCACAAAACTATGCGATAATCAAGTTTCAACACGACAGCAGCTCATAGATTAGATAGAAATGGCATGATGTTTGTCAGCAATGGAAGTTTGAGTAGCCATGCAAGAGATATCCCTGCAACATATGTCACCCTGTTGGGTTCCGTCATTGCTTTGGATATAAAGCTTAACACATTTAAGCTTTCTTTCCCTGTAATTGCTCCATGTGCACCCTTAATCAAGCTGCGTTCTTGATAGTTTTGGGTGGCTCTTCTGTAAAAGAAGTATTTGCTCCAGTCTGTCTCCAGGGTATTATAATTGCTGCGCTCCCTACTAGAACCTCCAAACAAGTCTCATAAGCCAGTTGCAGATGCAACTGATGGTAGTCAAGCTCCAAGTCTTCAGGCACATCCAAATGAGGCGCTTTCTTTAATTGTTCCTGAACAATAAATTGGAAACTCTGAACACAAAAGCGACTCCGCCACCAGCATCATCATGAATTGCCCCGTATGGGCAGCATTGTCCATTCCAATTGAGGGCTTCAATATTAAATAGGTTCATCATGTGTCTCTGGCGTCAACACTCTTCCATAACTATTTAAATTACTGAATGAGCATGACTTTCGTATTATCATCCAGGATTGAATGAAACAAAATTGATGTAATTTAAAAGGTCTACAAGAGAGAAGCTGGTGGTGTAGTCCTGCTTTGTATGTCCTGAGGGTCTCTTTACTTGGGTTTTCACCTTGGGTGTTATGCCCCACCAGCTCCTGCTGCAAAATGCTGGGAGCGATGCTTTGGGCCTGAATTTCCCTTGGCATCCTTTTAAACAGGATATGAAATAAAGCCATTATGAAATTCCATTGCTGATAGTCATCACACCATATCTGCCTAAGAACAAGCAAATCTAGCTAGTCAGAACAGTGTCCTCTCCAAGATCGACCACAGCGATGTACTTCCCATGGGTCATCGTCCAGGACCTCTAGGATATTCGTAGTAATATGTAACAGTGGAGCTAGGGTGATCTTCAATCTCATGAATTGCTGCTATAATAAGTTTGAGGTGGAGATGCAGAATCACTAGGGTTTTGGCCAAATTCAGAGCCATAGAAGGCCTTGTAGTCGAATACCAGCGTAAGAAACGCTTACATAGTGGCAAAGCTTGCCATATACAATGAGACAAAAGTTTATTTTTTTAATTGCATATTCAAAGAAGAATAAGAATCTTATTTCCCTAAAATTAATTAAGCATAACATTTTCCATAAATTAACAATGAGCGGAACATTGAATTCACCACATTTTTTGTAATACTTCACTTTTCAGAGTATAGGATCTCATGGATTAAAGTCATCAAGGGTGAATTAGTTTTAGAATCCTATTCAATAAGGAGATAAAGAAGAAGAAAAAAGTGTTCGGGGAAAGTGTCAGTAAAAGGGAAAGCCAATACAGAAAAAAGCGAAATGTCCTCAATGTGTCTTGCCTACCTTTATAACTGTTTGGCCATTGTGCATAGATACCACTTAATCAAGCAATGAAGTACACTGAGCATAGTGAATTATAGTAGTGAAATATGAAGGTGAAGGTTTTTGTGTGCCTGCCTTCTTTTATAAAGTGCTTCCTGGAGGTTCAAAGAAACGGATCTCTGGTTTATTTCAAGTGTAAAAGGATCAGGGTATTAGTAAATAAAGGCATATTGTATATGAAGAATGCGTTCAAGAAACAGTTTTCAAGGTTGGGAAATTAAAGAAGGCTTTTTAACCACCTGATTGATATGAGAAATATTAATATATAGATCTATTGATAGCACCCTGATCACAGATTCTTCGTTTGAAAGCCATAATTAAGCTTCATTCATACTTTGAATGTTGCTTGCATGTATTTCGGAATATCCAACATTACTCACACCTTTTATTGCTTCCTAAATCGATTTCATAATTAGATGCCCGTCAAAGTATTAATACATTTTATATATCTCTAGCATGCGTGCAGAATTACATTTTAAGTACATTCGATTTACATTTTTTTATCTCAAGTAGAAGGTTATTTCATATCTTTTATCACTGAATGATAAGTAAGTAAATCAGAATATTGATAAGAATACAATTTCTTTCGATTTTGATGCTGAAATAGGTCTTTTGTCACATTAGTGTCCTATAGTCAACTATTGAGGTCATCTATGGCTTATTTTAAATTGAGAATTGCTCTTGGTTTACTACAGGGTTTTCAATAATTGCATTTATCACTGAATCTATAACTTATTTACGAAATGTGGCATTCATTCCTTTGAGGTGGCATACTGTGTATAAACCACTGAAACCTAGTTGGTATATGTACTCAGTTCAACTAAGACTTTGCAGTACTGGTGGGACGTTAGTGTGACTATGGGGTTGAAGCTCGCCCTGCCTCCACTGTTTTTATCTCCTTGAATGTTATTAGATTTAAAACTGAGAGTCTGATGCACAAAACTATGCGATAATCAAGTTTCAACATGACAGCAGCTCATAGATTAGATAGAAATGGCATGATGTTTGTCAGCAATGGAAGTTTGAGTAGCCATGCAAGCGATATCCCTGCAACATATGTCACCCTGTTGGGTTCCGTCATTGCTTTGGATATAAAGCTTAACACATTTAAGCTTTCTTTCCCCGTAATTGCTCCATGTGCACCCTTCATCAAGCTGCGTTCTTGATAGTTTTGGGTGGCTCTTCTGTAAAAGAAGTATTTGCTCCAGTCTGTCTCCAGGGTATTATAATTGCTGCGCTCCCTACTAGAACCTCCAAACAAGTCTCATAAGCCAGTTGCAGATGCAACTGATGGTAGTCAAGCTCCAAGTCTTCAGGCACATCCAAATGAGGCGCTTTCTTTAATTGTTCCTGAACAATAAATTGGAAACTCTGAACACAAAAGCGACTCCGCCACCAGCATCATCATGAATTGCCCCGTATGGGCAGCATTGTCCATTCCAATTGAGGGCTTCAATATTAAATAGGTTCATCATGTGTCTCTGGCGTCAACACTCTTCCATAACTATTTAAATTACTGAATGAGCATGACTTTCGTATTATCATCCAGGATTGAATGAAACAAAATTGATGTAATTTAAAAGGTCTACAAGAGAGAAGCTGGTGGTGTAGTCCTGCTTTGTATGTCCTGAGGGTCTCTTTACTTGGGTTTTCACCTTGGGTGTTATGCCCCACCAGCTCCTGCTGCAAAATGCTGGGAGCGATGCTTTGGGCCTGAATTTCCCTTGGCATCCTTTTAAACAGGATATGAAATAAAGCCATTATGAAATTCCATTGCTGATAGTCATCACACCATATCTGCCTAAGAACAAGCAAATCTAGCTAGTCAGAACAGTGTCCTCTCCAAGATCGACCACAGCGATGTACTTCCCATGGGTCATCTTCCAGGACCTCTAGGATATTCGTAGTAATATGTAACAGTGGAGCTAGGGTGATCTTCAATCTCATGAATTGCTGCTATAATAAGTTTGAGGTGGAGATGCAGAATCACTAGGGTTTTGGCCAAATTCAGAGCCATAGAAGGCCTTGTAGTCGAATACCAGCGTAAGAAACGCTTACATAGTGGCAAAGCTTGCCATATACAATGAGACAAAAGTTTATTTTTTTAATTGCATATTCAAAGAAGAATAAGAATCTTATTTCCCAAAAATGAATTAAGCATAACATTTTCCATAAATTAACAATGAGCGGAACATTGAATTCACCACATTTTTTGTAATACTTCACTTTTCAGAGTATAGGATCTCATGGATTAAAGTCATCAAGGGTGAATTAGTTTTAGAATCCTATTCAATAAGGAGATAAAGAAGAAGAAAAAAGTGTTTGGGGAAAGTGTCAGTAAAAGGGAAAGCCAATACAGAAAAAAGCGAAATGTCCTCAATGTGTCTTGCCTACCTTTATAACTGTTTGGCCATTGTGCATAGATACCACTTAATCAAGCAATGAAGTACACTGAGCATAGTGAATTATAGTAGTGAAATATGAAGGTGAGGGTTTTTGTGTGCCTGCCTTCTTTTCTAAAGTGCTTCCTGGAGGTTCAAAGAAACGGATCTCTGGTTTATTTCAAGTGTAAAGGGATCAGGGTATTAGTAAATAAAGGCATATTGTATATGAAGAATGCGTTCAAGAAACAGTTTTCAAGGTTGGGAAATTAAAGAAGGCTTTTAAACCACCTGATTGATATGAGAAATATTAATATATAGATCTATTGATGGCACCCTAGTCACAGATTCTTCGTTTGAAAGCCATAATTAAGCTTCATTCATACTTTAAATGTTGCTTGCATGTATTTCGGAATATCCAACATTACTCACACCTTTTATTGCTTCCTAAATCGATTTCATAATTAGATGCCCGTCAAAGTATTAATAACTTTTATATATCTCTAGCATGCGTGCAGAATTACATCTTAATTGCATTCGATTTACATGTTTTTATCTCAAGTAGGTTATTTCATATCTTTTATCACTGAATGATAAGTAAGTAAATCAGAATATTGATGAGAATACTATTTTTTTCGATTTTGATGCTGAATTAGGTCTTTTGTCACATTAGTGTCCTATAGTCAACTATTGAGGTCATCTGTGGCTTATTTTAAATTGAGAATTGCTCTTGGTTTACTACAGGGTTTTCAATAATTGCATTTATCACTGAATCTATAACTTATTTACGAAATGTGGCATTCATTCCTTTAAGGTGGCATACTGTGTATAAACCACTGAAACCTAGTTGGTATATGTAATCAGTTCAACTAAGACTTTGCAGTACTGGTGGGACGTTAGTGTGACTATGGGGTTGGAGCTCGCCCTGCCTCCACTGTTTTTATCTCCTTGAATGTTATTAGATCTAAAACTGAGAGTCTGATGCACAAAACTATGCGATAATCAAGTTTCAACATGACAGCAGCTCATAGATTAGATAGAAATGGCATGATGTTTGTCAGCAATGGAAGTTTGAGTAGCCATGCAAGCGATATCCCTGCAACATATGTCACCCTGTTGGGTTCCGTCATTGCTTTGGATATAAAGCTTAACACATATAAGCTTTCTTTCCCCGTAATTGCTCCATGTGCACCCTTAATCAAGCTGCGTTCTTGATAGTTTTGGGTGGCTCTTCTGTAAAAGAAGTATTTGCTCCAGTCTGTCTCCAGGGTATTATAATTGCTGCGCTCCCTACTAGAACCTCCTAACAAGTCTCATAAGCCAGTTGCAGATGCAACTGATGGTAGTCAAGCTCCAAGTCTTCAGGCACATCCAAATGAGGCGCTTTCTTTAATTGTTCCTGAACAATAAATTGGAAACTCTGAACACAAAAGCGACTCCGCCACCAGCATCATCATGAATTGCCCCGTATGGGCAGCATTGTCCATTCCAATTGAGGGCTTCAATATTAAATAGGTTCATCACGTGTCTCTGGCGTCAACACTCTTCCATAACTATTTAAATTACTGAATGAGCATGACTTTCGTATTATCATCCAGGATTGAATGAAACAAAATTGATGTAATTTAAAAGGTCTACAAGAGAGAAGCTGGTGGTGTAGTCCTGCTTTGTACGTCCTGAGGGTCTCTTTACTTGGGTTTTCACCTTGGGTGTTATGCCCCACCAGCTCCTGCTGCAAAATGCTGGGAGCGATGCTTTGGGCCTGAATTTCCCTTGGCATCCTTTTAAACAGGATATGAAATAAAGCCATTATGAAATTCCATTGCTGATAGTCATCACACCATATCTGCCTAAGAACAAGCAAATCTAGCTAGTCAGAACAGTGTCCTTTCCAAGATCGACCACAGCGATGTACTTCCCATGGGTCATCTTCCAGGACCTCTAGGATATTCGTAGTAATATGTAACAGTGGAGCTAGGGTGATCTTGAATCTCATGAATTGCTGCTATAATAAGTTTGAGGTGGAGATGCAGAATCACTAGGGTTTTGGCCAAATTCAGAGCCATAGAAGGCCTTGTAGTCGAATACCAGCGTAAGAAACGCTTACATAGTGGCAAAGCTTGCCATATACAATGAGACAAAAGTTTATTTTTTTAATTGTATATTCAAAGAAGAATAAGAATCTTATTTCCCAAAAATTAATTAAGCATAACATTTTCCATAAATTAACAATGAGCGGAACATTGAATTCACCACATTTTTTGTAATACTTCACTTTTCAGAGTATAGGATCTCATGGATTAAAGTCATCAAGGGTGAATTAGTTTTAGAATCCTATTCAATAAGGAGATAAAGAAGAAGAAAAAAGTGTTTGGGGAAAGTGTCAGTAAAAGGGAAAGCCAATACAGAAAAAAGCGAAATGTCCTCAATGTGTCTTGCCTACCTTTATAACTGTTTGGCCATTGTGCATAGATACCACTTAATCAAGCAATGAAGTACACTGAGCATAGTGAATTATAGTAGTGAAATATGAAGGTGAGGGTTTTTGTGTGCCTGCCTTCTTTTCTAAAGTGCTTCCTGGAGGTTCAAAGAAACAGATCTCTGGTTTATTTCAAGTGTAAAGGGATCAGGGTATTAGTAAATAAAGGCATATTGTATATGAAGAAAGCGTTCAAGAAACAGTTTTCAAGGTTGGGAAATTAAAGAAGGCTTTTTAACCACCTGATTAATATGAGAAATATTAATATATAGATCTATTGATGGCACCCTAGTCACAGACTCTTCGTTTGAAAGCCATAATTAAGCTTCATTCATACTTTAAATGTTGCTTGCATGTATTTCGGAATATCCAACATTACTCACACCTTTTATTGCTTCCTAAATCGATTTCATAATTAGATGCCCGTCAAAGTATTAATAACTTTTATATATCTCTAGCATGCGTGCAGAATTACATCTTAATTGCATTCGATTTACATGTTTTTATCTCAAGTAGGTTATTTCATATCTTTTATCACTGAATGATAAGTAAGTAAATCAGAATATTGATGAGAATACTATTTTTTTCGATTTTGATGCTGAATTAGGTCTTTTGTCACATTAGTGTCCTATAGTCAACTATTGAGGTCATCTGTGGCTTATTTTAAATTGAGAATTGCTCTTGGTTTACTACAGGGTTTTAAATAATTGCATTTATCACTGAATCTATAACTTATTTACAAAATGTGGCATTCATTCCTTTGAGGTGGCATACTGTGTATAAACCACTGAAACCTAGTTGGTATATGTACTCAGTTCAACTTAGACTTTGCAGCACTGGTGGGACGTTAGTGTTTGACTATGGGTTTGGAGCTCGCCCTGCCTCCACTGTTGTTATCTCCTTGAATGTTATTAGATCTAAAACTGAGAGTCTGATGCACAAAACTATGCGATAATCAAGTTTCAACACCACAGCAGCTCATAGATTAGATAGAAATGGCATGATGTTTGTCAGCAATGGAAGTTTGAGTAGCCATGCAAGAGATATCCCTGCAACATATGTCACCCTGTTGGGTTCCGTCATTGCTTTGGATATAAAGCTTAACACATTTAAGCTTTCTTTCCCCGTAATTGCTCCATGTGCACCCTTAATCAAGCTGCGTTCTTGATAGTTTTGGGTGGCTCTTCTGTAAAAGAAGTATTTGCTCCAGTCTGTCTCCAGGGTATTATAATTGCTGCGCTCCCTACTAGAACCTCCAAACAAGTCTCATAAGCCAGTTGCAGATGCAACTGATGGTAGTCAAGCTCCAAGTCTTCAGGCACATCCAAATGAGGCGCTTTCTTTAATTGTTCCTGAACAATAAATTGGAAACTCTGAACACAAAAGCGACTCCGCCACCAGCATCATCATTGATTGCCCCGTATGGGCAGCATTGTCCATTCCAATTGAGGGCTTCAATATTAAATAGGTTCATCATGTGTCTCTGGCGTCAACACTCTTCCATAACTATTTAAATTACTAAATGAGCATGACTTTCGTATTATCATCCAGGATTGAATGAAACAAAATTGATGTAATTTAAAAGGTCTACAAGAGAGAAGCTGGTGGTGTAGTCCTGCTTTGTATGTCCTGAGGGTCTCTTTACTTGGGTTTTCACCTTGGGTGTTATGCCCCACCAGCTCCTGCTGCAAAATGCTGGGAGCGATGCTTTGGGCCTGAATTTCCCTTGGCATCCTTTTAAACAGGATATGAAATAAAGCCATTATGAAATTCCATTGCTGATAGTCATCACACCATATCTGCCTAAGAACAAGCAAATCTAGCTAGTCAGAACAGTGTCCTCTCCAAGATCGACCACAGCGATGTACTTCCCATGGGTCATCTTCCAGGACCTCTAGGATATTCGTAGTAATATGTAACAGTGGAGCTAGGGGGATCTTCAATCTCATGAATTGCTGCTATAATAAGTTTGAGGTGGAGATGCAGAATCACTAGGGTTTTGGCCAAATTCAGAGCCATAGAAGGCCTTGTAGTCGAATACCAGCGTAAGAAACGCTTACATAGTGGCAAAGCTTGCCATATACAATGAGACAAAAGTTTATGTTTTTTAATTGCATATTCAAAGAAGAATAAGAATCTTATTTCCCAAAAATTAATTAAGCATAACATTTTCCATAAATTAACAATGAGCGGAACATTGAATTCACCACATTTTTTGTAATACTTCACTTTTCAGAGTATAGGATCTCATGGATTAAAGTCATCAAGGGTGAATTAGTTTTAGAATCCTATTCAATAAGGAGATAAAGAAGAAGAAAAAAGTGTTCGGGGAAAGTGTCAGTAAAAGGGAAAGCCAATACAGAAAAAAGCGAAATGTCCTCAATGTGTCTTGCCTACCTTTATAACTGTTTGGCCATTGTGCATAGATACCACTTAATCAAGCAATGAAGTACACTGAGCATAGTGAATTATAGTAGTGAAATATGAAGGTGAGGGTTTTTGTGTGCCTGCCTTCTTTTCTAAAGTGCTTCCTGGAGGTTCAAAGAAACGGATCTCTGGTTTATTTCAAGTGTAAAGGGATCAGGGTATTAGTAAATAAAGGCATATTGTATATGAAGAATGCGTTCAAGAAACAGTTTTCAAGGTTGGGAAATTAAAGAAGGCTTTTTAACCACCTGATTGATATGAGAAATATTAATATATAGATCTATTGATGGCACCCTAGTCACAGATTCTTTGTTTGAAAGCCATAATTAAGCTTCATTCATACTTTAAATGTTGCTTGCATGTATTTCGGAATATCCAACATTACTCACACCTTTTATTGCTTCCTAAATCGATTTCATAATTAGATGCCCGTCAAAGTATTAATAACTTTTATATATCTCTAGCATGCGTGCAGAATTACATCTTAATTGCATTCGATTTACATGTTTTTATCTCAAGTAGGTTATTTCATATCTTTTATCACGGAATGATAAGTAAGTAAATCAGAATATTGATGAGAATACTATTTTTTTCGATTTTGATGCTGAATTAGGTCTTTTGTCACATTAGTGTCCTATAGTCAACTATTGAGGTCATCTGTGGCTTATTTTAAATTGAGAATTGCTCTTGGTTTACTACAGGGTTTTCAATAATTGCATTTATCACTGAATCTATAACTTATTTACAAAATGTGGCATTCATTCCTTTGAGGTGGCATACTGTGTATAAACCACTGAAACCTAGTTGGTATATGTACTCAGTTCAACTTAGACTTTGCAGCACTGGTGGGACGTTAGTGTTTGACTATGGGTTTGGAGCTCGCCCTGCCTCCACTGTTGTTATCTCCTTGAATGTTATTAGATCTAAAACTGAGAGTCTGATGCACAAAACTATGCGATAATCAAGTTTCAACACGACAGCAGCTCATAGATTAGATAGAAATGGCATGATGTTTGTCAGCAATGGAAGTTTGAGTAGCCATGCAAGAGATATCCCTGCAACATATGTCACCCTGTTGGGTTCCGTCATTGCTTTGGATATAAAGCTTAACACATTTAAGCTTTCTTTCCCCGTAATTGCTCCATGTGCACCCTTAATCAAGCTGCGTTCTTGATAGTTTTGGGTGGCTCTTCTGTAAAAGAAGTATTTGCTCCAGTCTGTCTCCTGGGTATTATAATTGCTGCGCTCCCTACTAGAACCTCCAAACAAGTCTCATAAGCCAGTTGCAGATGCAACTGATGGTAGTCAAGCTCCAAGTCTTCAGGCACATCCAAATGAGGCGCTTTCTTTAATTGTTCCTGAACAATAAATTGGAAACTCTGAACACAAAAGCGACTCCGCCACCAGCATCATCATGAATTGCCCCGTATGGGCAGCATTGTCCATTCCAATTGAGGGCTTCAATATTAAATAGGTTCATCATGTGTCTCTGGCGTCAACACTCTTCCATAACTATTTAAATTACTGAATGAGCATGACTTTCGTATTATCATCCAGGATTGAATGAAACAAAATTGATGTAATTTAAAAGGTCTACAAGAGAGAAGCTGGTGGTGTAGTCCTGCTTTGTATGTCCTGAGGGTCTCTTTACTTGGGTTTTCACCTTGGGTGTTATGCCCCACCAGCTCCTGCTGCAAAATGCTGGGAGCGATGCTTTGGGCCTGAATTTCCCTTGGCATCCTTTTAAACAGGATATGAAATAAAGCCATTATGAAATTCCATTGCTGATAGTCATCACACCATATCTGCCTAAGAACAAGCAAATCTAGCTAGTCAGAACAGTGTCCTCTCCAAGATCGACCACAGCGATGTACTTCCCATGGGTCATCTTCCAGGACCTCTAGGATATTCGTAGTAATATGTAACAGTGGAGCTAGGGTGATCTTCAATCTCATGAATTGCTGCTATAATAAGTTTGAGGTGGAGATGCAGAATCACTAGGGTTTTGGCCAAATTCAGAGCCATAGAAGGCCTTGTAGTCGAATACCAGCGTAAGAAACGCTTACATAGTGGCAAAGCTTGCCATATACAATGAGACAAAAGTTTATTTTTTTAATTGCATATTCAAAGAAGAATAAGAATCTTATTTCCCTAAAATTAATTAAGCATAACATTTTCCATAAATTAACAATGAGCGGAACATTGAATTCACCACATTTTTTGTAATACTTCACTTTTCAGAGTATAGGATCTCATGGATTAAAGTCATCAAGGGTGAATTAGTTTTAGAATCCTATTCAATAAGGAGATAAAGAAGAAGAAAAAAGTGTTCGGGGAAAGTGTCAGTAAAAGGGAAAGCCAATACAGAAAAAAGCGAAATGTCCTCAATGTGTCTTGCCTACCTTTATAACTGTTTGGCCATTGTGCATAGATACCACTTAATCAAGCAATGAAGTACACTGAGCATAGTGAATTATAGTAGTGAAATATGAAGGTGAAGGTTTTTGTGTGCCTGCCTTCTTTTATAAAGTGCTTCCTGGAGGTTCAAAGAAACGGATCTCTGGTTTATTTCAAGTGTAAAAGGATCAGGGTATTAGTAAATAAAGGCATATTGTATATGAAGAATGCGTTCAAGAAACAGTTTTCAAGGTTGGGAAATTAAAGAAGGCTTTTTAACCACCTGATTGATATGAGAAATATTAATATATAGATCTATTGATAGCACCCTGATCACAGATTCTTCGTTTGAAAGCCATAATTAAGCTTCATTCATACTTTGAATGTTGCTTGCATGTATTTCGGAATATCCAACATTACTCACACCTTTTATTGCTTCCTAAATCGATTTCATAATTAGATGCCCGTCAAAGTATTAATAACGTTTATATATCTCTAGCATGCGTGCAGAATTACATTTTAAGTACATTCGATTTACATTTTTTTATCTCAAGTAGGTTATTTCATATCTTTTATCACTGAATGATAAGTAAGTAAATCAGAATCTTGATAAGAATACAATTTTTTTCGATTTTGATGCTGAAATAGGTCTTTTGTCACATTAGTGTCCTATAGTCAACTATTGAGGTCATCTGTGGCTTATTTTAAATTGAGAATTGCTCTTGGTTTACTACAGGGTTTTCAATAATTGCATTTATCACTGAATCTATAACTTATTTACGAAATGTGGCATTCATTCCTTTGAGGTGGCATATTGTGTATAAACCACTGAAACCTAGTTGGTATATGTACTCAGTTCAACTAAGACTTTGCAGTACTGCAGGGACGTTAGTGTGACTATGGGGTTGAAGCTCGCCCTGCCTCAACTGTTTTTATCTCCTTGAATGTTATTAGATTTAAAACTGAGAGTCTGATGCACAAAACTATGCGATAATCAAGTTTCAACATGACAGCAGCTCATAGATTAGATAGAAATGGCATGATGTTTGTCAGCAATGGAAGTTTGAGTAGCCATGCAAGCGATATCCCTGCAACATATGTCACCCTGTTGGGTTCCGTCATTGCTTTGGATATAAAGCTTAACACATTTAAGCTTTCTTTCCCCGTAATTGCTCCATGTGCACCCTTAATCAAGCTGCGTTCTTGATAGTTTTGGGTGGCTCTTCTGTAAAAGAAGTATTTGCTCCAGTCTGTCTCCAGGGTATTATAATTGCTGCGCTCCCTACTAGAACCTCCAAACAAGTCTCATAAGCCAGTTGCAGATGCAACTGATGGTAGTCAAGCTCCAAGTCTTCAGGCACATCCAAATGAGGCGCTTTCTTTAATTGTTCCTGAACAATAAATTGGAAACTCTGAACACAAAAGCGACTCCGCCACCAGCATCATCATGAATTGCCCCGTATGGGCAGCATTGTCCATTCCAATTGAGGTCTTCAATATTAAATAGGTTCATCATGTGTCTCTGGCGTCAACACTCTTCCATAACTATTTAAATTACTGAATGAGCATGACTTTCGTATTATCATCCTGGATTGAATGAAACAAAATTGATGTAATTCAAAAGGTCTACAAGAGAGAAGCTGGTGGTGTAGTCCTGCTTTGTATGTCCTGAGGGTCTCTTTACTTGGGTTTTCACCTTGGGTGTTATGCCCCACCAGCTCCTGCTGCAAAATGCTGGGAGCGATGCTTTGGGCCTGGATTTCCCTTGGCATCCTTTTAAACAGGATATGAAATAAAGCCATTATGAAATTCCATTGCTGATAGTCATCACACCATATCTGCCTAAGAACAAGCAAATCTAGCTAGTCAGAACAGTGTCCTCTCCAAGATCGACCACAGCGATGTACTTCCCATGGGTCATCTTCCAGGACCTCTAGGATATTCGTAGTAATATGTAACAGTGGAGCTAGGGTGATCTTCAATCTCATGAATTGCTGCTATAATACGTTTGAGGTGGAGATGCAGAATCACTAGGGTTTTGGCCAAATTCAGAGCCATAGAAGGCCTTGTAGTCGAATACCAGCGTAAGAAACGCTTACATAGTGGCAAAGCTTGCCATATACAATGAGACAAAAGTTTATTTTTTTAATTGCATATTCAAAGAAGAATAAGAATCTTATTTCCCAAAAATTAATTAAGCATAACATTTTCCATAAATTAACAATGAGCGGAACATTGAATTCACCACATTTTTTGTAATACTTCACTTTTCAGAGTATAGGATCTCATGGATTAAAGTCATCAAGGGTGAATTAGTTTTAGAATCCTATTCAATAAGGAGATAAAGAAGAAGAAAAAAGTGTTTGGGGAAAGTGTCAGTAAAAGGGAAAGCCAATACAGAAAAAAGCGAAATGTCCTCAATGTGTCTTGCCTACCTTTATAACTGTTTGGCCATTGTGCATAGATACCACTTAATCAAGCAATGAAGTACACTGAGCATAGTGAATTATAGTAGTGAAATATGAAGGTGAGGGTTTTTGTGTGCCTGCCTTCTTTTCTAAAGTGCTTCCTGGAGGTTCAAAGAAACGGATCTCTGGTTTATTTCAAGTGTAAAGGGATCAGGGTATTAGTAAATAAAGGCATATTGTATATGAAGAATGCGTTCAAGAAACAGTTTTCAAGGTTGGGAAATTAAAGAAGGCTTTTTAACCACCTGATTGATATGAGAAATATTAATATATAGATCTATTGATGGCACCCTAGTCACAGATTCTTCGTTTGAAAGCCATAATTAAGCTTCATTCATACTTTAAATGTTGCTTGCATGTATTTCGGAATATCCAACATTACTCACACCTTTTATTGCTTCCTAAATCGATTTCATAATTAGATGCCCGTCAAAGTATTAATAACTTTTATATATCTCTAGCATGCGTGCAGAATTACATCTTAATTGCATTCGATTTACATGTTTTTATCTCAAGTAGGTTATTTCATATCTTTTATCACTGAATGATAAGTAAGTAAATCAGAATATTGATGAGAATACTATTTTTTTCGATTTTGATGCTGAATTAGGTCTTTTGTCACATTAGTGTCCTATAGTCAACTATTGAGGTCATCTGTGGCTTATTTTAAATTGAGAATTGCTCTTGGTTTACTACAGGGTTTTCAATAATTGCATTTATCACTGAATCTATAACTTATTTACGAAATGTGGCATTCATTCCTTTGAGGTGGCATACTGTGTATAAACCACTGAAACCTAGTTGGTATATGTAATCAGTTCAACTAAGACTTTGCAGTACTGGTGGGACGTTAGTGTGACTATGGGGTTGGAGCTCGCCCTGCCTCCACTGTTTTTATCTCCTTGAATGTTATTAGATCTAAAACTGAGAGTCTGATGCACAAAACTACGCGATAATCAAGTTTCAACATGACAGCAGCTCATAGATTAGATAGAAATGGCATGATGTTTGTCAGCAATGGAAGTTTGAGTAGCCATGCAAGCGATATCCCTGCAACATATGTCACCCTGTTGGGTTCCGTCATTGCTTTGGATATAAAGCTTAACACATTTAAGCTTTCTTTCCCCGTAATTGCTCCATGTGCACCCTTAATCAAGCTGCGTTCTTGATAGTTTTGGGTGGCTCTTCTGTAAAAGAAGTATTTGCTTCAGTCTGTCTCCAGGGTATTATAATTGCTGAGCTCCCTACTAGAACCTCCAAACAAGTCTCATAAGCCAGTTGCAGATGCAACTGATGGTAGTCAAGCTCCAAGTCTTCAGGCACATCCAAATGAGGCGCTTTCTTTAATTGTTCCTGAACAATAAATTGGAAACTCTGAACACAAAAGCGACTCCGCCACCAGCATCATCATGAATTGCCCCGTATGGGCAGCATTGTCCATTCCAATTGAGGGCTTCAATATTAAATAGGTTCATCACGTGTCTCTGGCGTCAACACTCTTCCATAACTATTTAAATTACTGAATGAGCATGACTTTCGTATTATCATCCAGGATTGAATGAAACAGAATTGATGTAATTTAAAAGGTCTACAAGAGAGAAGCTGGTGGTGTAGTCCTGCTTTGTACGTCCTGAGGGTCTCTTTACTTGGGTTTTCACCTTGGGTGTTATGCCCCACCAGCTCCTGCTGCAAAATGCTGGGAGCGATGCTTTGGGCCTGAATTTCCCTTGGCATCCTTTTAAACAGGATATGAAATAAAGCCATTATGAAATTCCATTGCTGATAGTCATCACACCATATCTGCCTAAGGACAAGCAAATCTAGCTAGTCAGAACAGTGTCCTTTCCAAGATCGACCACAGCGATGTACTTCCCATGGGTCATCTTCCAGGACCTCTAGGATATTCGTAGTAATATGTAACAGTGGAGCTAGGGTGATCTTGAATCTCATGAATTGCTGCTATAATAAGTTTGAGGTGGAGATGCAGAATCACTAGGGTTTTGGCCAAATTCAGAGCCATAGAAGGCATTGTAGTCGAATACCAGCGTAAGAAACGCTTACATAGTGGCAAAGCTTGTCATATACAATGAGACAAAAGTTTATTTTTTTAATTGTATATTCAAAGAAGAATAAGAATCTTATTTCCCAAAAAATTAATTAAGCATAACATTTTCCATAAATTAACAATGAGCGGATCATTGAATTCATCACATTTTTTGTAATACTTCACTTTTCAGAGTATAGGATCTCATGGATTAAAGTCATCAAGGGTGAATTAGTTTTAGAATCCTATTCAATAAGGAGATGAAGAAGAAGAAAAAAGTGTTTGGGGAAAGTGTCAGTAAAAGGGAAAGCCAATACAGAAAAAAAGTGAAATGTCCTCAATGTGTCTTGCCTACCTTTATAACTGTTTGGCCATTGTGCATAGATACCACTTAATCAAGCAATGAAGTACACTGAGCATAGTGAATTATAGTAGTGAAATATGAAGGTGAAGGTTTTTGTGTGCCTGCCTTCTTTTATAAAGTGCTTCCTGGAGGTTCAAAGAAACGGATCTCTGGTTTATTTCAAGTGTAAAAGGATCAGGGTATTAGTAAATAAAGGCATATTGTATATGAAGAATGCGTTCAAGAAACAGTTTTCAAGGTTGGGAAATTAAAGAAGGCTTTTTAACCACCTGATTGATATGAGAAATATTAATATATAGATCTATTGATAGCACCCTGATCACAGATTCTTCGTTTGAAAGCCATAATTAAGCTTCATTCATACTTTGAATGTTGCTTGCATGTATTTCGGAATATCCAACATTACTCACACCTTTTATTGCTTCCTAAATTGATTTCATAATTAGATGCCCGTCAAAGTATTAATAACTTTTATATATCTCTAGCATGCGTGCAGAATTACATTTTAAGTACATTCAATTTACATTTTTTTATCTCAAGTAGAAGGTTATTTCATATCTTTTATCACTGAATGATAAGTAAGTAAATCAGAATATTGATAAGAATACAATTTTTTTCGATTTTGATGCTGAAATAGGTCTTTTGTCACATTAGTGTCCTATAGTCAACTATTGAGGTCATCTGTGGCTTATTTTAAATTGAGAATTGCTCTTGGTTTACTACAGGGTTTTCAATAATTGCATTTATCACTGAATCTATAACTTATTTACGAAATGTGGCATTCATTCCTTTGAGGTGGCATACTGTGTATAAACCACTGAAACCTAGTTGGTATATGTACTCAGTTCAACTAAGACTTTGCAGTACTGGTGTGACGTTAGTGTGACTATGGGGTTGACGCTCGCCCTGCCTCCACTGTTTTTATCTCCTTGAATGTTATTAGATTTAAAACTGAGAGTCTGATGCACAAAACTATGCGATAATCAAGTTTCAACATGACAGCAGCTCATAGATTAGATAGAAATGGCATGATGTTTGTCAGCAATGGAAGTTTGAGTAGCCATGCAAGCGATATCCCTGCAACATATGTCACCCTGTTGGGTTCCGTCATTGCTTTGGATATAAAGCTTAACACATTTAAGCTTTCTTTCCCCGTAATTGCTCCATGTGCACCCTTAATCAAGCTGCGTTCTTGATAGTTTTGGGTGGCTCTTCTGTAAAAGAAGTATTTGCTCCAGTCTGTCTCCAGGGTATTATAATTGCGGCGCTCCCTACTAGAACCTCCAAACAAGTCTCATAAGCCAGTTGCAGATGCAACTGATGGTAGTCAAGCTCCAAGTCTTCAGGCACATCCAAATGAGGCGCTTTCTTTAATTGTTCCTGAACAATAAATTGGAAACTCTGAACAAAAAAGCGACTCCGCCACCAGCATCATCATGAATTGCCCCGTATGGGCAGCATTGTCCATTCCAATTGAGGTCTTCAATATTAAACAGGTTCATCATGTGTCTCTGGCGTCAACACTCTTCCATAACTATTTAAATTACTGAATGAGCATGACTTTCGTATTATCATCCTGGATTGAATGAAACAGAATTGATGTAATTCAAAAGGTCTACAAGAGAGAAGCTGGTGGTGTAGTCCTGCTTTGTATGTCCTGAGGGTCTCTTTACTTGGGTTTTCACCTTGGGTGTTATGCCCCACCAGCTCCTGCTGCAAAATGCTGGGAGCGATGCTTTGGGCCTGAATTTCCCTTGGCATCCTTTTAAACAGGATATGAAATAAAGCCATTATGAAATTCCATTGCTGATAGTCATCACACCATATCTGCCTAAAAACAAGCAAATCTAGCTAGTCAGAACAGTGTCCTCTCCAAGATCAACCACAGCGATGTACTTCCCATGGGTCATCTTCCAGGACCTCTAGGATATTCGTAGTAATATGTAACAGTGGAGCTAGGGTGATCTTCAATCTCATGAATTGCTGCTATAATAAGTTTGAGGTGGAGATGCAGAATCACTAGGGTTTTGGCCAAATTCAGAGCCATAGAAGGCCTTGTAGTCGAATACCAGCGTAAGAAACGCTTACATAGTGGCAAAGCTTGCCATATACAATGAGACAAAAGTTTATTTTTTTAATTGCATATTCAAAGAAGAATAAGAATCTTATTTCCTAAAAATTAATTAAGCATAACATTTTCCATAAATTAACAATGAGCGGAACATTGAATTCACCACATTTTTTGTAATACTTCACTTTTCAGAGTATAGGATCTCATGGATTAAAGTCATCAAGGGTGAATTAGTTTTAGAATCCTATTCAATAAGGAGATAAAGAAGAATAAAAACGTGTTTGGGGAAAGTGTCAGTAAAAGGGAAAGCCAATACAGAAAAAAGCGAAATGTCCTCAATGTGTCTTGCCTACCTTAATAACTGTTTGGCCATTGTGCATAGATACCACTTAATCAAGCAATGAAGTACACTGAGCATAGTGAATTATAGTAGTGAAATATGAAGGTGAAGGTTTTTGTGTGCCTGCCTTCTTTTATAAAGTGCTTCCTGGAGGTTCAAAGAAACGGATCTCTGGTTTATTTCAAGTGTAAAGGGATCAGGGTATTAGTAAATAAAGGCATATTGTATATGAAGAATGCGTTCAAGAAACAGTTTTTAAGGTTGGGAAATTAAAGAAGGCTTTTTAACCACCTGATTGATATGAGAAATATTAATATATAGATCTATTGATAGCACCCTGATCACAGATTCTTCGTTTGAAAGCCATAATTAAGCTTCATTCATACTTTGAATGTTGCTTGCATGTATTTCGGAATATCCAACATTACTCACACCTTTTATTGCTTCCTAAATCGATTTCATAGTTAGATGCCCGTCAAAGTATTAATAACTTTTATATATCTCTAGCATGCGTGCAGAATTACATCTTAAGTGCATTCGATTTACATTTTTTTATCTCAAGTAGAAGGTTATTTCATATCTTTTATCACTGAATGATAAGTAAGTAAATCAGAATATTGATGAGAATACTATTTTTTTCGATTTTGATGCTGAATTAGGTCTTTTGTCACATTAGTGTCCTATAGTCAACTATTGAGGTCATCTGTGGCTTATTTTAAATTGAGAATTGCTCTTGGTTTACTACAGGGTTTTCAATAATTGCATTTATCACTGAATCTATAACTTATTTACAAAATGTGGCATTCATTCCTTTGAGGTGGCATACTGTGTATAAACCACTGAAACCTAGTTGGTATATGTACTCAGTTCAACTAAGACTTTGCAGCACTGGTGGGACGTTAGTGTTTGACTATGGGTTTGGAGCTCGCCCTGCCTCCACTGTTGTTATCTCCTTGAATGTTATTAGATCTAAAACTGAGAGTCTGATGCACAAAACTATGCGATAATCAAGTTTCAACACGACAGCAGATCATAGATTAGATAGAAATGGCATGATGTTTGTCAGCAATGGAAGTTTGAGTAGCCATGCAAGAGATATCCCTGCAACATATGTCACCCTGTTGGGTTCCGTCATTGCTTTGGATATAAAGCTTAACACATTTAAGCTTTCTTTCCCCGTAATTGCTCCATGTGCACCCTTAATCAAGCTGCGTTCTTGATAGTTTTGGGTGGCTCTTCTGTAAAAGAAGTATTTGCTCCAGTCTGTCTCCAGGGTATTATAATTGCTGCGCTCCCTACTAGAACCTCCAAACAAGTCTCATAAGCCAGTTGCAGATGCAACTGATGGTAGTCAAGCTCCAAGTCTTCAGGCACATCCAAATGAGGCGCTTTCTTTAATTGTTCCTG
Source organism: Lissotriton vulgaris (assembly GCF_964263255.1). Taxonomy (NCBI): domain Eukaryota; kingdom Metazoa; phylum Chordata; class Amphibia; order Caudata; family Salamandridae; genus Lissotriton; species Lissotriton vulgaris. The sequence continues at coordinate 1,397,781,617 of NC_141689.1, forward strand.
AACAATAAATTGGAAACTCTGAACACAAAAGCGACTCCGCCACCAGCATCATCATGAATTGCCCCGTATGGGCAGCATTGTCCATTCCAATTGAGGGCTTCAATATTAAATAGGTTCATCATGTGTCTCTGGCGTCAACACTCTTCCATAACTATTTAAATTACTGAATGAGCATGACTTTCGTATTATCATCCAGGATTGAATGAAACAAAATTGATGTAATTTAAAAGGTCTACAAGAGAGAAGCTGGTGGTGTAGTCCTGCTTTGTATGTCCTGAGGGTCTCTTTACTTGGGTTTTCACCTTGGGTGTTATGCCCCACCAGCTCCTGCTGCAAAATGCTGGGAGCGATGCTTTGGGCCTGAATTTCCCTCGGCATCCTTTTAAACAGGATATGAAATAAAGCCATTATGAAATTCCATTGCTGATAGTCATCACACCATATCTGCCTAAGAACAAGCAAATCTAGCTAGTCAGAACAGTGTCCTCTCCAAGATCGACCACAGCGATGTACTTCCCATGGGTCATCTTCCAGGACCTCTAGGATATTCGTAGTAATATGTAACAGTGGAGCTAGGGTGATCTTCAATCTCATGAATTGCTGCTATAATAAGTTTGAGGTGGAGATGCAGAATCACTAGGGTTTTGGCCAAAATCAGAGCCATAGAAGGCCTTGTAGTCGAATACCAGCGTAAGAAACGCTTACATAGTGGCAAAGCTTGCCATATACAATGAGACAAAAGTTTATTTTTTTAATTGCATATTCAAAGAAGAATAAGAATCTTATTTCCCAAAAATTAATTAAGCATAACATTTTCCATAAATTAACAATGAGCGGAACATTGAATTCACCACATTTTTTGTAATACTTCACTTTTCAAAGTATAGGATCTCATGGATTAAAGTCATCAAGGGTGAATTACTTTTAGAATCCTATTCAATAAGGAGATAAAGAAGAAGAAAAAAGTGTTTGGGGAAAGTGTCAGTAGAAGGGAAAGCCAATACAGAAAAAAGCGAAATGTCCTCAATGTGTCTTGCCTACCTTTATAACTGTTTGGCCATTGTGCATAGATAACACTTAATCAAGCAATGAAGTACACTGAGCATAGTGAATTATAGCAGTGAAATATGAAGGTGAGGGTTTTTGTGTGCTTGCCTTCTTTTCTAAAGTGCTTCCTGGAGGTTCAAAGAAACGGATCTCTGGTTTATTTCAAGTGTAAAGGGATCAGGGTATTAGTAAATAAAGGCATATTGTATATGAAGAATGCGTTCAAGAAACAGTTTTCAAGGTTGGAAAATTAAAGAAGGCTTTTTAACCACCTGATTGATATGAGAAATATTAATATATAGATCTATTGATAGCACCCTAGTCACAGATTCTTCGTTTGAAAGCCATAATTAAGCTTCATTCATACTTTGAATGTTGCTTGCATGTATTTCGGAATATCCAACATTACTCACACCTTTTATTGCTTCCTAAATCGATTTCATAATTAGATGCCCGTCAAAGTATTAATAACTTTTATATATCTCTAGCATGCGTGCAGAATTACATCTTAAGTGCATTTGATTTACATTTTTTTATCTCAAGTAGAAGGTTAGTTCATATCTCTTATCACTGAATGATAAGTAAGTAAATCAGAATATTGATGAGAATACTATTTTTTTCGATTTTGATGCTGAAATAGGTCTTTTGTCACATTAGTGTCCTATAGTCAACTATTGAGGTCATCTGTGGCTTATTTTAAATTGAGAATTGCTCTTGGTTTACTACAGGGTTTTCAATAATTGCATTTATCACTGAATCTATAACTTATTTACGAAATGTGGCATTCATTCCTTTGAGGTGGCATACTGTGTATAAACCACTGAAACCTAGTTGGTATATGTACTCAGTTCAACTAAGACTTTGCAGTACTGGTGGGACGTTAGTGTGACTAAGGGGTTGAAGCTCGCCCTGCCTCCACTGTTTTTATCTCCTTGAATGTTATTAGATCTAAAACTGAGAGTCTGATGCACAAAACTATGCGATAATCAAGTTTCAACATGACAGCAGCTCATAGATTAGATAGAAATGGCATGATGTTTGTCAGCAATGGAAGTTTGAGTAGCCATGCAAGCGATATCCCTGCAACATATGTCACCCTGTTGGGTTCCGTCATTGCTTTGGATATAAAGCTTAACACATTTAAGCTTTCTTTCCCCGTAATTGCTCCATGTGCACCCTTAATCAAGCTGCGTTCTTGATAGTTTTGGGTGGCTCTTCTGTAAAAGAAGTATTTGCTCCAGTCTGTCTCCAGGGTATTATAATTGCTGCGCTCACTACTAGAACCTCCAAACAAGTCTCATAAGCCAGTTGCAGATGCAACTGATGGTAGTCAAGCTCCAAGTCTTCAGGGACATCCAAATGAGGCGCTTTCTTTAATTGTTCCTGAACAATAAATTGGAAACTCTGAACACAAAAGCGACTCCGCCACCAGCATCATCATGAATTGCCCCGTATGGGCAGCATTGCCCATTCCAATTGAGGTCTTCAATATTAAATAGGTTCATCATGTGTCTCTGGCGTCAACACTCTTCCATAACTATTTAAATTACTGAATGAGCATGACTTTCGTATTATCATCCAGGATTGAATGAAACAAAATTGATGTAATTCAAAAGGTCTACAATAGAGAAGCTGGTGGTGTAGTCCTGCTTTGTACGTCCTGAGGGTCTCTTTACTTGGGTTTTCACCTTGGGTGTTATGCCCCACCAGCTCCTGCTGCAAAATGCTGGGAGCGATGCTTTGGGCCTGAATTTCCCTTGGCATCCTTTTAAACAGGATATGAAATAAAGCCATTATGAAATTCCATTGCTGATAGTCATCACACCATATCTGCCTAAGAACAAGCAAATCTAGCTAGTCAGAACAGTGTCCTCTCCAAGATCGACCACAGCGATGTACTTCCCATGGGTCATCTTCCAGGACCTCTAGGATATTCGTAGTAATATGTAACAGTGGAGCTAGGGTGATCTTCAATCTCATGAATTGCTGCTATAATAAGTTTGAGGTGGAGATGCAGAATCACTAGGGTTTGGCCAAATTCAGAGCCATAGAAGGCCTTGTAGTCGAATACCAGCGTAAGAAACGCTTACATAGTGGCAAAGCTTGCCATATACAATGAGACAAAAGTTAATATTTTTTAATTGCATATTCAAAGACGAATAAGAATCTTATTTCCCAAAAATTTATTAAGCATAACATTTTCCATAAATTAACAATGAGCGGAACATTGAATTCACCACATTTTTTGTAATACTTCACTTTTCAGAGTATAGGATGTCATGGATTAAAGTCATCAAGGGTGAATTAGTTTTAGAATCCTATTCAATAAGGAGATAAAGAAGAAGAAAAAAGTGTTTGGGGAAAGTGTCAGTAAAAGGGAAAGCCAATACAGAAAAAAGCGAAATGTCCTCAATGTGTCTTGCCTACCTTTATAACTGTTTGGCCATTGTGCATAGATACCACTTAATCAAGCAATGAAGTACACTGAGCATAGTGAATTATAGTAGTGAAATATGAAGGTGAGGGATTTTGTGTGCCTGCCTTCTTTTCTAAAGTGCTTCCTGGAGGTTCAAAGAAACGGATCTCTGGTTTATTTCAAGTGTAAAGGGATCAGGGTATTAGTAAATAAAGGCATATTGTATATGAATAATGCGTTCAAGAAACAGTTTTCAAGGTTGGGAAATTAAAGAAGGCTTTTTAACCACCTGATTGATATGAGAAATATTAATATATAGATCTATTGATAGCACCCTAGTCACAGATTCTTCGTTTGAAAGCCATAATTAAGCTTCATTCATACTTTGAATGTTGCGTGCATGTATTTCGAAATATCCAACATTACTCACACCTTTTATTGCTTCCTAAATCGATTTCATAATTAGATGCCCGTCAAAGTATTAATAACTTTTATATATCTCTAGCATGCGTGCAGAATTACATCTTAAGTGCATTCGATTTACATTTTTTTATCTCAAGTAGAAGGTTAGTTCATATCTCTTATCACTGAATGATAAGTAAGTAAATCGGAATATTGATGAGAATACTATTTTTTTCGATTTTGATGCTGAAATAGGTCTTTTGTCACATTAGTGTCCTATAGTCAACTATTGAGGTCATCTGTGGGTTATTTTAAATTGAGAATTGCTCTTGGTTTACTACAGGGTTTTCAATAATTGCATTTATCACTGAATCTATAACTTATTTACGAAATGTGGCATTCATTCCTTTGAGGTGGCATACTGTGTATAAACCACTGAAACCTAGTGGGTATATGTACTCAGTTCAACTAAGACTTTGCAGCACTGGTGGGACGTTAGTGTTTGACTATGGGTTTGGAGCTCGCCCTGCCTCCACTGTTTTTATCTCCTTGAATGTTATTAGATCTAAAACTGAGAGTCTGATGCACAAAACTATGCGATAATCAAGTTTCAACACGACAGCAGCTCATAGATTAGATAGAAATGGCATGATGTTTGTCAGCAATGGAAGTTTGAGTAGCCATGCAAGAGATATCCCTGCAACATATGTCACCCTGTTGGGTTCCGTAATTGCTTTGGATATAAAGCTTAACACATTTAAGCTTTCTTTCCCCGTAATTGCTCCATGTGCACCCTTAATCAAGCTGCGTTCTTGATAGTTTTGGGTGGCTCTTCTGTAAAAGAAGTATTTGCTCCAGTCTGTCTCCAGGGTATTATAATTGCTGCGCTCCCTACTAGAACCTCCAAACAAGTCTCATAAGCCAGTTGCAGATGCAACTGATGGTAGTCAAGCTCCAAGTCTTCAGGCACATCCAAATGAGGCGCTTTCTTTAATTGTTCCTGAACAATAAATTGGAAACTCTGAACACAAAAGCGACTCCGCCACAGCATCATCATGAATTGCCCCGTATGGGCAGCATTGTCCATTCCAATTGAGGGCTTCAATATTAAATAGGTTCATCATGTGTCTCTGGCGTCAACACTCTTCCATAACTATTTAAATTACTGAATGAGCATGACTTTCGTATTATCATCCAGGATTGAATGAAACAAAATTGATGTAATTTAAAAGGTCTACAAGAGAGAAGCTGGTGGTGTAGTCCTGCTTTGTATGTCCTTGGGTGTTATGCCCCACCAGCTCCTGCTGCAAAATGCTGGGAGCGATGCTTTGGGCCTGAATTTCCCTTGGCATCCTTTTAAACAGGATATGAAATAAAGCCATTATGAAATTCCATTGCTGATAGTCATCACACCATATCTGCCTAAGAACAAGCAAATCTGGCTAGTCAGAACAGTGTCCTCTCCAAGATCGACCACAGCGATGTACTTCCCATGGGTCATCTTCCAGGACCTCTAGGATATTCGTAGTAATATGTAACAGTGGAGCTAGGGTGATCTTCAATCTCATGAATTGCTGCTATAATAAGTTTGAGGTGGAGATGCAGAATCACTAGGATTTTGGCCAAATTCAGAGCCATAGAAGGCCTTGTAGTCGAATACCAGCGTAAGAAACGCTTACATAGTGGCAAAGCTTGCCATATACAATGAGACAAAAGTTTATTTTTTTAATTGCATATTCAAAGAAGAATAAGAATCTTATTTCCCAAAAATTAATTAAGCATAACATTTTCCATAAATTAACAATGAGCGGAACATTGAATTCACCACATTTTTTGTAATACTTCACTTTTCAGAGTATAGGATCTCATGGATTAAAGTCATCAAGGGTGAATTAGTTTTAGAATCCTATTCAATAAGGAGATAAAGAAGAAGAAAAAAGTGTTTGGGGAAAGTGTCAGTAAAAGGGAAAGCCAATACAGAAAAAAGCGAAATGTCCTCAATGTGTCTTGCCTACCTTTATAACTGTTTGGCCATTGTGCATAGATACCACTTAATCAAGCAATGAAGTACACTGAGCATAGTGAATTATAGTAGTGAAATATGAAGGTGAGGGTTTTTGTGTGCCTGCCTTCTTTTCTAAAGTGCTTCCTGGAGGTTCAAAGAAACGGATCTCTGGTTTATTTCAAGTGTAAAGGGATCAGGGTATTAGTAAATAAAGGCATATTGTATATGAAGAATGCGTTCAAGAAACAGTTTTCAAGGTTGGGAAATTAAAGAAGGCTTTTTAACCACCTGATTGATATGAGAAATATTAATATATAGATCTATTGATAGCACCCTAGTCACAGATTCTTCGTTTGAAAGCCATAATTAAGCTTCATTCATACTTTGAATGTTGCTTGCATGTATTTCGAAATATCCAACATTACTCACACCTTTTATTGCTTGCTAAATCGATTTCATAATTAGATGCCCGTCAAAGTATTAATAACTTTTATATATCTCTAGCATGCGTGCAGAATTACATCTTAAGTGCATTTGATTTACATTTTTTTATCTCAAGTAGAAGGTTAGTTCATATCTCTTATCACTGAATGATAAGTAAGTAAATCAGAATATTGATGAGAATACTATTTTTTTCGATTTTGATGCTGAAATAGGTCTTTTGTCACATTAGTGTCCTATAGTCAACTATTGAGGTCATCTGTGGCTTATTTTAAATTGAGAATTGCTCTTGGTTTACTACAGGGTTTTCAATAATTGCATTTATCACTGAATCTATAACTTATTTACGAAATGTGGCATTCATTCCTTTGAGGTGGCATACTGTGTATAAACCACTGAAACCTAGTTGGTATATGTACTCAGTTCAACTAAGACTTTGCAGTACTGGTGGGACGTTAGTGTGACTATGGGGTTGGAGCTCGCCCTGCCTCCACTGTTTTTATCTCCTTGAATGTTATTAGATCTAAAACTGAGAGTCTGATGCACAAAACTATGCGATAATCAAGTTTCAACATGACAGCAGCTCATAGATTAGATAGAAATGGCATGATGTTTGTCAGCAATGGAAGTTTGAGTAGCCATGCAAGCGATATCCCTGCAACATATGTCACCCTGTTGGGTTCCGTCATTGCTTTGGATATAAAGCTTAACACATTTAAGCTTTCTTTCCCCGTAATTGCTCCATGTGCACCCTTAATCAAGCTGCGTTCTTGATAGTTTTGGGTGGCTCTTCTGTAAAAGAAGTATTTGCTCCAGTCTGTCTCCAGGGTATTATAATTGCTGCGCTCACTACTAGAACCTCCAAACAAGTCTCATAAGCCAGTTGCAGATGCAACTGATGGTAGTCAAGCTCCAAGTCTTCAGGGACATCCAAATGAGGCGCTTTCTTTAATTGTTCCTGAACAATAAATTGGAAACTCTGAACACAAAAGCGACTCCGCCACCAGCATCATCATGAATTGCCCCGTATGGGCAGCATTGCCCATTCCAATTGAGGTCTTCAATATTAAATAGGTTCATCATGTGTCTCTGGCGTCAACACTCTTCCATAACTATTTAAATTACTGAATGAGCATGACTTTCGTATTATCATCCAGGATTGAATGAAACGAAATTGATGTAATTCAAAAGGTCTACAAGAGAGAAGCTGGTGGTGTAGTCCTGCTTTGTACGTCCTGAGGGTCTCTTTACTTGGGTTTTCACCTTGGGTGTTATGCCCCACCAGCTCCTGCTGCAAAATGCTGGGAGCGATGCTTTGGGCCTGAATTTCCCTTGGCATCCTTTTAAACAGGATATGAAATAAAGCCATTATGAAATTCCATTGCTGATAGTCATCACACCATATCTGCCTAAGAACAAGCAAATCTAGCTAGTCAGAACAGTGTCCTCTCCAAGATCGACCACAGCGATGTACTTCCCATGGGTCATCTTCCAGGACCTCTAGGATATTCGTAGTAATATGTAACAGTGGAGCTAGGGTGATCTTCAATCTCATGAATTGCTGCTATAATAAGTTTGAGGTGGAGATGCAGAATCACTAGGGTTTTGGCCAAATTCAGAGCCATAGAAGGCCTTGTAGTCGAATACCAGCGTAAGAAACGCTTACATAGTGGCAAAGCTTGCCATATACAATGAGACAAAAGTTTATTTTTTTAATTGCATATTCAAAGAAGAATAAGAATCTTATTTCCCAAAAATTAATTAAGCATAACATTTTCCATAAATTAACAATGAGCGGAACATTGAATTCACCACATTTTTTGTAATACTTCACTTTTCAGAGTATAGGATCTCATGGATTAAAGTCATCAAGGGTGAATTACTTTTAGAATCCTATTCAATAAGGAGATAAAGAAGAAGAAAAAAGTGTTTGGGGAAAGTGTCAGTAGAAGGGAAAGCCAATACAGAAAAAAGCGAAATGTCCTCAATGTGTCTTGCCTACCTTTATAACTGTTTGGCCATTGTGCATAGATACCACTTAATCAAGCAATGAAGTACACTGAGCATAGTGAATTATAGTAGTGAAATATGAAGGTGAGGGTTTTTGTGTGCTTGCCTTCTTTTCTAAAGTGCTTCCTGGAGGTTCAAAGAAACGGATCTCTGGTTTATTTCAAGTGTAAAGGGATCAGGGTATTAGTAAATAAAGGCATATTGTATATGAAGAATGCGTTCAAGAAACAGTTTTCAAGGTTGTGAAATTAAAGAAGGCTTTTTAACCACCTGATTGATATGAGAAATATTAATATATAGATCTATTGATAGCACCCTAGTCACAGATTCTTCATTTGAAAGCCATAATTAAGCTTCATTCATACTTTGAATGTTGCTTGCATGTATTTCGGAATATCCAACATTACTCACACCTTTTATTGCTTCCTAAATCGATTTCATAATTAGATGCCCGTCAAAGTATTAATAACTTTTATATATCTCTAGCATGCGTGCAGAATTACATTTTAAGTGCATTCGATTTACATTTTTTTATCTCAAGTAGAAGGTTATTTCATATCTTTATCACTGAATGATAAGTAAGTAAATCAGAATATTGATGAGAATACTATTTTTTTCGATTTTGATGCTGAATTAGGTCTTTTGTCACATTAGTGTCCTATAGTCAACTATTGAGGTCATCTGTGGCTTATTTTAAATTGAGAATTGCTCTTGGTTTACTACAGGGTTTTCAATAATTGTATTTATCACTGAATCTATAACTTATTTACGAAATGTGGCATTCATTCCTTTGAGGTGGCATACTGTGTATAAACCACTGAAACCTAGTTGGTATATGTACTCAGTTCAACTAAGACTTTGCAGCACTGGTGGGACGTTAGTGTTTGACTATGGGTTTGGAGCTCGCCCTGCCTCCACTGTTTTTATCTCCTTGAATGTTATTAGATCTAAAACTGAGAGTCTGATGCACAAAACTATGCGATAATCAAGTTTCAACACGACAGCAGCTCATAGATTAGATAGAAATGGAATGATGTTTGTCAGCAATGGAAGTTTGAGTAGCCATGCAAGAGATATCCCTGCAACATATGTCACCCTGTTGGGTTCGGTCATTGCTTTGGATATAAAGCTTAACACATTTAAGCTTTTTTTCCCCGTAATTGCTCCATGTGCACCCTTAATCAAGCTGCGTTCTTGATAGTTTTGGGTGGCTCTTCTGTAAAAGAAGTATTTGCTCCAGTCTGTCTCCAGGGTATTATAATTGCTGCGCTCCCTACTAGAACCTCCAAACAAGTCTCATAAGCCAGTTGCAGATGCAACTGATCAATCAATCAATCAATCAAGACATTTGTAGAGCGCACTACTTACCCGTAGGGTCTCAAGGCGCTTAGGGGGGGGGGGGTGCCGTTACTGCTCGAACAGCCAGGTCTTGAGCTTCTTCCTGAAGGAGAGGTGGTCTTGGGTCAGGCTCAGGTCGGTCGGGAGGGAGTTCCAGGTCTTGGCGGCCAGGTAGGAGAAGGACCTTCCTCCTGTTGTCGCTCTACGGATGCGTGGGACGGCGGCGAGGGCGTGGCTGGCTGATCGGAGGTGGCGTTTGGGAGCGTAGAAGTTGATTCGGTTGTTGAGGTATGTATTTCGGAATATCCAACATTACTCACACCTTTTATTGCTTCCTAAATCGATTTCATAATTAGATGCCCGTCAAAGTATTAATAACTTTTATATATCTCTAGCATGCGTGCAGAATTACATCTTAAGTGCATTCGATTTACATGTTTTTATCTCAAGTAGGTTATTTCATATCTTCTATTCATTCATACTTTGAATGTTGCTTGCATGTAGATTAGAATTAGATGCCCGTCAAAGTATTAATAACTTTTATATATCTCTAGCATGCGTGCAGAATTACATCATAAGTGCATTCGATTTACATTTTTTTATCTCAAGTAGAAGGTTATTTCATATCTTTTATCACTGAATGAAAACTAAGTAAATCAGAATATTGATGAGAATACTATTTTTTTCGATTTTGATGCTGAATTAGGTCTTTTGTCACATTAGTGTCCTATAGTCAACTATTGAGGTCATCTGTGGCTTATTTTAAATTGAGAAATGCTCTTGGTTTACTACAGTGTTTTCAATAATTGCATTTATCACTGAATCTATAACTTATTTACGAAATGTGGCATTCATTCCTTTCAGGTGGCATACTGTGTATAAACCACTGAAACCTAGTTGGTATATGTACTCAGTTCAACTAAGACTTTCCAGTACTGGTGGGACATTAGTGTGACAATGGGGGTGTAGCTCGCACTTCCTCCACTGTTTTTATCTCCTTGAATTTTATTAGATCTAAAAGCGAGTTTGATGCACAGAACAATGCGATAATCAATTTTCAACATGACAGCAGCTCATAGATTAGATAGAAATGGCATGATGTTTGTCAGCGATGGAAGTTCCATTGTTCCTGAACAATAAATTGGAAACTCTGAACAAAAAGCGACTCCGCCACCAGCATCATCAGGAATTGCCCTGTATGGGCAGTATTGTCCATTCCAATTGATTGCTTAAACATTAAATTGTTTTATTATGTGTCTCTGGGGTCACCACTCTTCCATATCTATTTAAATTACTGATTGAGCATGAGTTTCGTATTATTATCCAGGATTGAATGAATCAAAATTGATGTAATTCAAAAGGTCTACAAGAGAGAGGCTGGTGGTGTTGTCCTGCTTTGTATGTCCTGATGGTCTCTTTACTTAGGTTTTCAACTTTGTGTTATGCCCCACCAGCTCCTGCTGCAAAACGCAGGGAGCGATGCTTTGGGCCTGAATTTCCCTTGGCATCCTTTTAAACAGGACATGAAATAAAGCCATTATGAAATTCCATTGCTGTTAGTCATCACACCATATCTGCCTAAGAATAAGCTAACCAAGCTAGTCAGAACATTGTCCCCTCCAAGATCGACCACAGCGATGTACTCCCCATGGGCCATCTTCTTGGATCTCTAGTATAATCCCAATGATATGTGACAGTGGAGCTAGGGTGATCTTCAATCTCATGAATTGTTGGTAAAATTAATTTGAGGTGGATATTAAGCATCATTAAGGTTTAGGCCAAATTCAGTGTCAGAGAAGGACTTTTAGTCGATTGCCAGCGTAAGAAATGCTTGCATAGAGGCATAGTTTGCCATGTATAATGAGACAAAAGTTTATTCTTTTAAATTGTATATTCAAACATTCAAAGAAGAATAAGAGTCATATTTCACAAAAATAATCAAGCTTGCCCTTTTCTAAAACTTAACAATAAGTGGAACATTTAATTCACCCCTTTGTTAGTCATACTGCCCTTTTCAGAGAATAGGATCTCAGCAAGGGTGAAATAGTTGCAGAATCCTACACAAGAAGGAGATAAACAAGAACAAGAAAGAATTTTTTGAAAGTGGCAAAAAAAAGCCAAATGTCCTCAATGTGGGTAGCCTACCTTTTTAAATATTTGTTATGGTGCATAGATACCACTAAATCAAGCAATGCAGAACATTGAGTATTGGAAAATATAGTTGTGAAATATGAAAGTGACAGTGTGTGTGCGGCTCCCTTTTTTTCTAAAGTACTTCAGTGAAATGAAAAGAAACAGATCACTGGTCCAAGTCAAGTGTAAGAGGTTGAAGGTATAAATCTATAAAGGCATATTGTGTAGGAAGAATGCATTCAAGAAACAGTTTTCAAGAGTGGGAAATTAAAGAAGGCTTTTTATTCAACTGATTGATATGAAAAATAATAATATATGTTGATAGCACACTAGGCAATGACACTTAGTTTGAGTGAAGGTCTTATTTAAGTTTGATTTATACTTTAACTATTGCTTGCATGTATTTTGAAATATCCAACATCACTCACACATTTTAATGTTTCCCAAAGAGGTTTAATAATAACATGTACTTAAAAAAAGTAATAACTATTTTATATGTCTGTTATGCAAGAAGAATTATTGCACAGGTGCCTTAACGTTTACTTTTCTAATCTCAAAGGTGATTTTCCCATCTTGTATCTCTCCATGATAAGGAAATAAAGCTGAGTATTAATGAGAATTCTATCCTGTTCAATATAGTCTGTTGGCACATTAGTGTCCTGCAGTCAAATGTTGAGTACATATGTGGCATATTTTACATAGATAAAGGCTCTTTGTTTATTTTTGTGTTGTTCAATAATTTCTTTTATCAAAGAGTTTATCTTATTCATCCATACATCCTTTTTTCTGTGTGGTAGCATACTGCGTATAAAGCACTGAAACCTGGTTCATATGAGTACTCATTTATAAGAAGACTCTGCAATGCTGGTATGACACTAGTTTGCCAATGGGGTTGGAGAATTCTCTGGTTGCACTGTTTTTATGTAACTGAATTTTTTAGATCTAAAAGGGAAAGTCTCATGCATAGAACAAAGCAATACTAAGTTTTTAACATGACAGCAGATCATCGATTAGAGATGGCATTATTTCTATCAATTATGGACTTTGGAGTAGCTCTGAGACTACTATCTCTGCTTCATATGTTACCCTATTGAGTTCCATCACTATTTTGGCTGTAAGGCTTTGTTGGACCTGTCTGCTGCTGGGAGTTCCCTACCTATAAGTTATTTATTTTGCCCCTTTTTTGCCACCAAGTGTTTCTTTTTTTATTTTATGACCACCAGAATTTTTCTTGCTGTTGTCCGGGGAGGGGGGGGGAGGTGTCCCTTGATACTGTCATCCCATTTGCTCTGTGGGCCTAGTTTCCCTCAGGAAAATCACAGTTCATAGAGACCTAAAATGGTGGCTGGCCCATTGGAATGTATGTAGAAAGTTCTGGAATCTTCCAGCACCTTCCGGAGGTCAGGGTCCAGCCTATAAATAGTCCAGATCTAGGGCGGCCATTTTGCGATGACCAGAGGGAGCTTGAGGGGAACCTGAGTAGGAGTGAGGCAATAGAGTAGAGAGATAGGCGCAATGAGAAGGGCTAGATTGATCCCTGGGTCGGCTGTTCTACTTTGAGGACATCATCCCCTGTCTACCGACCGAGCCCTACTGGGATTTATCTCCCTCAGTTCCCAGAATCTTTGTGGTGAAACACTTGAGAAATTCGTTAAGGAAGCCTCTGGTTTAGGATAGACTGTCTAATTTGATCTACCTTAACCTTTTCCCCCCTCACCCCCCGCCTCAGTGATCCTACCTGAACTGTTGCTTTGGAAGAAGGTGAGGGCTGGCCTGGGAAATCACTGTACTTCTCCCCTGGGGTTCGTGACGCTGAAAGGAACACTGGAAGAAATCTGCCGGTAGTGGCAGCCCACCGAAGTCCCTGTGGTCAGACCGCTACTGTTGTGACAGGGGCCCCCGCTTAAGAGACCCAGCGAGGAGAGCCCGGGTTGAGGACAGCAGGATAGCGGGGCTGGAGAGAGGCAGCGGGTGCAGCGTGTGACGGCCGGAGTGAATCCGGAAGAAGAAGGAGGCCGGCCGGCGTGAGCACACGCCTCTCTGACGCCTGCAGTGAGGGCGGGCCGGGTGACTGAAAAGAACGCGGAAGCAGAGCAGCGAGCTCCGACGCAGCCGGCTGTAGGAGGCCTGAGGCGTGGGAACCGGAGCGGTCGTAGCGCTTCTGACTTGTGACTGAAGGAAGTCGGTGACCGAAGGACTGGTTGGAACGAGATGGAGTTGGAGTGAGGCTGACCCATTGGAATGTATGTAGAAAGTTCTGGAATCTTCCAGCACCTTCCAGAGGTCAGGGTCCAGCCTATAAATAGTCCAGATCTAGGGCGGCCATTTTGCGATGACCAGAGGGAGCTTGAGGGGAACCTGAGTAGGAGTGAGGCAATAGAGTAGAGAGATAGGCGCAATGAGAAGGGCTAGATTGATCCCTGGGTCGGCTGTTCTACTTTGAGGACATCATCCCCTGTCTACCGACCGAGCCCTACTGGGATTTATCTCCCTCAGTTCCCAGAACCTTTGTGGTGAAACACTTGAGAAATTCGTTAAGGAAGCCTCTGGTTTAGGATAGACTGTCTAATTTGATCTACCTTAACCTTTTCCCCCCTCACCCCCCGCCTCAGTGATCCTACCTGAACTGTTGCTTTGGAAGAAGGTGAGGGCTGGCCTGGGAAATCACTGTACTTCTCCCCTGGGGTTCGTGACGCTGAAACGAACACTGGAAGAAATCTGCCGGTAGTGGCAGCCTACCGAAGTCCCTGTGGTCAGACCGCTACTGTTGTGACAGGGGCCCCCGCTTAAGAGACCCAGCGAGGAGAGCCCGGGTTGAGGACAGCAGGATAGCGGGGCTGGAGAGAGGCAGCGGGTGCAGCGTGTGACGGCCGGAGTGAATCCGGAAGAAGAAGGAGGCCGGCTGGCGTGAGCACACGTCTCTCTGACGCCTGCAGTGAGGGCGGGCCGGGTGACTGAAAAGAACGCGGAAGCAGAGCAGCGGAGCTCCGACGCAGCCGGCTGTAGGAGGCCTGCGGCGTGGGAACCGGAGCGGTCGTAGCGCTTCTGACTTGTGACTGAAGGAAGTCGGTGACCGAAGGACTGGTTGGAACGAGATCCAGAGTACCGGGTAAGACGGTGAGGTGACGAGTGGGGCCCCAGAGCCTGAGTGGGCCTCACCAGTACCTCCGGAACTGTAGTGGGAGGAAAGAGACTGGAAGCCCCATTTACCGGCGATAAAGTGTCCAACAGACTATCATCAGCAGTTCAGAGTGAGCAGGGCTATTACCGTAGGCAGGAAGGATTCGAGACGCCAGGATACCTCAGCTGGGTTTGAGGAGTGGGAGTTTCTGACATATATTGAGCAAACTGAAAGACGAGAGGCTAGGAGAACGGCAATATAAAAAGAGCTGATCAAGGAAGACTGAGTAAACTGGCAAGACGTACATACTCGTATCTGGGCAGTTTAGATAGGTGGGGCCAGAACGATTAAGAAAACACTTCAGAGACAAAGGTTTACATGCAACTGTAAGAACATCCTGCCTGCCTAGTTACCCGAACTGTGAGACCCCGGTGAACCAGTAAATATACTTCTAGAGGGGCCATTGAGAGTTTGAAAGTATTGGATACCCTTGAATGTAATACAGAAGACAAACTGATTTACTGCTAAAGATAAAAATTGTGCTAGAGTGTGTAATTTAGCCTATGTAAGAACGTTTCTATCTTCCACAGGTTATTGTACTGTAACTGGTAATGCTGAGAGAAATGTTTTAACTGAGCAACATTTGCCTGGGAACCAAAAGTCTAAGAATACTGGGGAAGTGTACAAAGCTGGTAAACTAAAAAGTGATCTTAACTGTAAATGTGATACCGAATTTGAAACTCTGCTAAGAGTCATAAGTGAACCAAAATCTTTTATAAAAGGAACCGGTATTTTTCCAATTTGGTGTGGCGTCCTTATTTTGGTGGTAAAGCGCTGGGTTACTGTGGGTGAGATTGTAAGCACTACACAATTGCCTTGGAGTTCAGCTAGAACCGCTCTGTGCCAGGCTACCCTATGTAGTCTAGAAAATCTAGGTCTAACAGGCTTTAACACATTTAAGCCCTCTTCCTACCTAATTGCTCAAGTCTACATATAAGAAGGTTCTATGCTTTATCACTCAGGGCGGGTCTTCTTCTGCAAAAGTAGTCTTTTCCCATTGTGTTTCCACAGTATCTACTTGCTGTACCAGTTTTAGACATAGTTTATGGTAGTCAAGGTGCAGGTCTGCAGGATCATACAATTGTCTAGTCAAGTTTGAAAGAGAAGTCTACAATTTTGTATTGAAGTTATCTTGCAATTGGGCTTACGGATCTCCCTTTTGTCACTTTCTTAGCTTCCTGAGTTATGATAGATCTCAAAATGTTAGTCTTGCGGTTAATAAAAAAAAATGTTGTTTACTTTGTTTACATAACCATTGATACAGTAGACATAAATGGCAGTATATTTTTAATCAATAAACGTTGTAATGCTATAGTTGTGATCTTTTTGTAAAATGTTACCTTATTTGGTGCAATCAATGTTTTGTCTGATACATTTCTTACAAAGAAGCTGTGTTACTTATAATTAGAATTCATAATGTGTGCAACAGACATTGAAACTTTATTGCACATACTAAATGCAATGTAAATCACCCAGCCCTAAACAAAACAGAAGCAATTACTGATTCCCTAGAAAAAAAGTTTTGAAAGTTTAATAAAAACATTTTATGATCATAATTCAAATATTTGACTAAAAGTTTGAAATACTTTTAAAAAAATATACATTTAAAGGTTCATTGCAGTAGAAGCATCCTTATCCTTCTTATAATCAAATTCACACCAAACTGCATTCATACATTTTGCAAAGACACTTAATAAATGTCCATCATTACTGTTAAAACGCATTTGAATTTTATTTTTCAAAATCGTTTACCAAATTTATGTATTAATGGGACTAAGCATTTTCTATGTTCAGTCGATAAGACTGAACTGTAGGATAATATCAATTGAACGCTTTCCTGTTTATATCCAAAGAAGCAGCACTTCTATCCTCTTATGCTCCATATTTGGTGAATTTCACGTACATCAAACAACTCATTGCGTTATTCCTGGAAAAACAAATGAGAGGCGCCATAAGGGGCAGTGGAACTGACCTTCTGTCTAAGGATCTGAAAGGGACTCCCCTATGGACAAAGTGTAAAAAAGAAGACAGAAAGAAAGAAAGAATGAATGAATGCTGCATGCCTTGCGCAGTGCTATTTGGTCACCCATAGCAGGAAGACTACATGAACCTGCTGGAAGTGGGATATGCTAAAAAAGAAGCCTAAAAAGGTTTAAGTAAAGTTATTGTTATTTTTGTTTATAACTGCTAACCGTATGTTTTTTAAAAAAAGCTCAGAAATTCAGTTAAAGTAGAGGTATAGGTATACATGAAAAGCAAGAACCCATAAATTCTGCAAGTTTCGTTTCTCTCCACAATCCGTAAGCTGCACAACTGCCATGCAAAATACAGCCAGCGCACCAAATGCAATGCTAATTACCTTATATGTATACCAATATGTAGCAGCAGCTAATACACATTGAAACTAACCTGCAACACATTCTGAAAGCACTTAGACAATACTACATTCTTTATCAACTCGTTCATAGTTTTAAGGGTAATTTGATATGCAAATTCCTCTGTAAGATCCTACACAAAATTTTTAATTACAGCTGTCACATCAAGGGTGAGATCATGATTATTACATTTGGTGTGGGACGCATGGTTTGTACGGCCGGTGTGTGATTTCTGGATTTCAACCTAACTATAGCTTGCAAATTTCATGTTTTGGAGTTTTGATATATCAACATAGCTGCAATTAAATATATATATATATATATATATATATATATATATATATATCTGTATATAGACACACATACACAGATCAATGAAAAAACAAACGTTAAACTGATGTCATAAGGTTTGAAATGAGGTAAAAAGTAATGCTTAAAAAACAAAAAACCTCGACGGGAGGCTTTAAATATTTGGGAGTGTTCCTGACGGACTTGCGTGGGGTCTCCTGGGCGCGCAATGTTGTGCCCGTTTGGGAGCGTATCCACTCAGACATGACTACATGGTCCCGCATGCCCCAGAATGTGTACGGCCGTTTGGCCATATTTAAAATGGTGGCCCTCCCGCGTCTCCTATACCATCTACAAAACCACCCGTATACCATTTTACTGCAGTGGTTCAAGCAAGTGAATTCGACACTCAGTCAATTCCTTTGGGCCGGGGGAGTAGCGAGAGTAGCGCTCCGCACATGTTTCCTTTCCACGTATTGTGGGGGTCTAGCAACGTCAGACATCCTGTCCTATTATCAAGCTTCTCACCTATTGATACTGAATGAGTGGTGGTATGGGGACCGGAGTGATCCGGCCTATGCCATGGAGAGGTACCTGATGGACCCCGACACGCTACATACTATACTTTATTCGGCTGCTAAGAGGAAGAGGCTCCCAGTGGTCACTCAAATAGTGTTTCATATATGGCGCGGAGCACTCCGAGGGAAACCCCATTGTGGCGGAATGGGCTACTGCCGGCATTGACGTCCCTACAGGGGTTCCGTGGCTGGGACGCGATTGGCATAGGCCACGTTGTCAAGGGCACGACCCTTAAGTTGTTTCAGGAGATACGGGAGGAGTATGACATGCCCCAGACCCAGTTCTTTAGATATTTGCAGTTCTGCCATGCTATCACACCCACCCTGAAGGGCCTAGACTCCTTGCCCGAGTTTAGCCCCCTGGAGGCTAAGGTATTTATGGGGGAATTGGAAAGTAAAAAGATATCCACTATCTACCAAACACTAGTCACACATTGTTCATCTTCCCTTGACACTCTGCGGGCTAAATGGGAGAATGATCTGGGTGCATTTGAAGAGGAAGACTGGAGAGAGGCGTTTGAGGCTCCAAGAGGAGCGGCCATTGCAGTACGCCTGCGATTTATTCAGTTCAAATATCTACATAGGGCCTATTATACCAGGGAACGACTGTGGAGGGCGGGCATGATTGCGTCCCCTGATTGTTTGAGATGTGGCAGTGAGGTGGGCACCTTTCTGCATACATTGTGGTCGTGTGACGGACTGCGGAGGTTTTGGTCGGGAGTGTGGGACTGCCTGTCTGAGGTGTTGGGCTGGGAACTCCCCCGCACGCCACAATTGGGTCTCCTCCATGTACTGGAACAAGTGGGGGGAAATATCTATAAACGACACTTGCTGTTGTTGGGCCTCACTGTGGCCAAGAGAGATGTGGCCCGAGCCTGGAAAGACCCCAGGGCCCCCCTAGTGGGAGTGTGGAAAAGGGGACTAGACTTTTACATGGGACTGGAGCGCCCGATCTTCGAAGCCAGAGGCTGTCCCTGGAAACATTATAAGATTTGGAAGAGATGGGCAGATTATAGAGGACTGTGGCTGGAACCTCCAACACATGATGAACCTGAGGAAAGATATTTGGACACTGATCCCGGGTGATGAGGAGTACACACTGAATGTTTCTTGACATGCTTTTTGTTTGTGGACTACCTAGTCGCTGTGCAGGGGGCGGGAGGGGGGCTTCGGGTGGGGGGGCGAGGGGAGGGGGGACGTAGGGTAGCTATTTTCATTTAAACGGTTGATTGAATTGCCTACAATGTGAATATTACTTTAATGCTCACAGCTTCTCCGGTTCCCGGGGCGCTGTGCTTGTCATGCAACTTTTCAACAACACAATAAAATCTTGTTCTGAAAAAAAAAAAACTCTAAAATTCGCCAGATATTTTATTAACTTAACGATAACTTGTGGCCCTTCCATGCACTGCTTTTGACTTCACATATTACATCACTCACTCATGACATGTTAAATTACATTTTTTATGACATGACTGATCACATCAGTGATAACACTTTAGTCATATACAAGATAGAGTTACTGAATGTACACATTTTCGTCAATAGTATGGAAATAGCATAAGCCCTGTAGACAAGTGTAGATGTGTATTTTAAAAGGTTATGTGGTACACCGTTGTGAGAAATTGAGCTGTTGGTTGAGTGGAGTGTTCACCCTGACAAGAACTGTGGGTTAACAAAAAAGTCACTAAATGAACCCTCTGGTAGCTTGGCACAGAAGCAGTTAGGCTTACATTAGAGGCATTGTGTAAAGTGTTTATGCTGCACACAAATAGTAATAAAGCGAAAGCACATTATAATAAAAAATCACACACCAATTTAGAAGAATAGAGTAAATTCTAATAAATTATAGGACACAAAAATCCAATCAGTAGAACCAGAATTATGCATTTTTAAAATTTAAGGTAAACAAATGGGGCTTAAAAGATCAAAGCGCCAACCACGGGCATCTAGTTGCCCGAGACCAGGTCAAAGTTGAAAAATATGACCAACACTGATGGAGCGCTAGTCGGATACAAAAAGTGCATTGGACCCAGTCGGTGCTTACCTTTAGACTTGAAAGAAATGTTGAAGTGTTCTGAGATGGTAAAGTTCAGCAGAGCAAGGCACCAGGTGGTGTATGAGGAGGGAAGGTTGTCCTCAGGGAGCTGCTGGACGAGGTTGCAGTGAAAATTTCTTTGTTCGGACTTAGTCTCTTTTTTGGGAAATTGAAAGTCTCCAGGATGAGGCTGGAGGCTGTAGTCGATTAGAGTTCCATAAGGCTAGATACACCTTTGGCGAAGGCCTGCTGAACAGGATTTGTGCAGCGGAGATCACAGCAGGAGGGGAGCATTGATTTACCTTGGGCAGATAGATGAGCAAGTTGGTCGTGGTCTCCTCCAAATGTTGTATTTGGATATATGGGCACCTTTAGCATTGGTGGACCTGCTTAAAAATCCGACTGACGATGAGGACTGATCCTTCTGACTTTGAGTGTCTTTTCTGTAACAAGCGACCACAACTGCAGACCTCAGGGTGAGAGGGGTGGTGAGGGGGATCACTACCGTGGGTGCATCACCCAGGAGGAACATGGATCACTGACATAGGAAATTTGACGGAGAGTGTAGAGTGAATAATGCGCAACAAAGGTGCTGTTAGGGAAAGCGACATGTATGAGGGGAGGAGGGAGGTGGGGTTATGGGGGAGTTCAGGGTGGGGGGATTGTGCGGGGGTGTTATGTTCATTGTTTTCTGAATTGATGATTCACTGTGGGCAGTGCTCGCTTATTATTATTATTATTATTATTATGTTTCTTATATAGCGCCTGAATCGACCCCCGAAGGGGTATCTCTGCGCTTGCCTTGGGAACCCGTCCTGGCTTTTCCCTGTGAGATAGCCCCTACAGGGCATCCCCAAGGTGAAAGCCAGGCATCCCGCCGCGGGGGGGCCGTTGTGGAGATTAAGCAAGCTTAATGCCCAGAGTTGCAGAGTGTGAACCCATGATTAGGTCAGGCACCGAAGCGAGAATTATCACGTCCATGGACATTTGAGCTCAAGACCCTGCCGCGTCGGGAATTGAACCCTGGTCCCGGGTCTGACCTCTGCTTCAGGGTCTGCCTGCTCTAACCAGTGAGCCACACTGGGAGACGCACGACTCAGCCTCTTGGGGCCAAGCTACTCGAAGGAAGGACTATGCCCCCCACATTAGGAGGGACTTCTCTCCCTGCAACAATGAGTTGGGTGTCCTGGATGAACTGGCGAGCTGCGGGCCTTGTCATGATGTGGTCACAAATGTCCATTGAATTCTGCTGATATAATGAAGTTTATGAGCTGGTGTGTCTGATGCACCTGATCAGATTATGAAAAATCAATAAAGTTGGTTTAAAATAAAATGGGCACCTTTAGCACCACCACCAAGGGTCCAGGCCTGGAAGAGACTCATTCAGACTGGGTCCTTATACCCTTTCAAGATGGTTTGAGCCTTTTCTCTCTCTGAGGATCTCTTCACGAGGCCAGCCAATTATCCTTTGGAGTCACTCTGGTAGTCCTGGGTTTAGATGTTGAAAGAGGGCTCATGCAGCAGGCCAGTCCTCTGAGGATTTAAGGCAATCTCCAGGCAGCAAAACAGTCCTTCCAGGTGCAGCAAAGCAGTTATCTGGAGTTGACAGCAAGCCAAAGCTGCAGGCAGGCTTCTGAGAGTCCTTTCGCAAGTGAAGTGGAGAGGGGGTTCTGACGGTCATTTCTACCAGGTGCCTTCTTTTTTTTGTAACATTTTTATTGGCATTTATCGTATTAATACTCATACAGGTGCAGTCTCAATATTACTTAGCATAGATCGTTAGTTATAATGTAGCAACCGGTTGGCATGTCTTATCCATCATGTCTATTCTTATCATGTCTCCAATACATTTCAACAATCTGTTTATCCTGCTGAAATATGACATTTTCCCAACGCCTATCTATATGTTAGACCCCTAGATATTTTCACATTCTCCTATGTATACATCAAGGGGTATGTATCTGCGCCGACTTGATGATATGTTTCATCCTAAATAGGAGCCCAAGGGGGGAAACTCACTGATAGTGCCTTTAAGTGTAAATACAAGAGTTAACAAAAAATGAAAAGAAAAAAAGGGCTGTTATTCGGTAAACTGGAACATCTAACAAACCTATGCGTGGCATCTCGGTCCTGTTGGATCTGTTTTCTATTTTAGTCCTATCAAAGGATATCTCTAATGAAAAGTGAGGGGGGAGAGATGAGCACAAGGAACGAAGGACCTATGGCAGGGTGACTCGCCTCTTTGCACACTTCCCGCTTTCATCGCCTCCTTTGTACCTATGACTGAGTTTTAAGGAGCAGTTGTTGTATAAAATCTACCTTCATGCCCTAGCGCAGCATCATCCCTCCTAGGAGTCTTCAACAAGGGACGGTGTAACTCAACTCATGGGCCAGCCTCTGTGTGTGTACTGCCATGCAGTTGGGATGCAGCCATTTGGCTACTGTCTAAGTCTAGGTCACTCTCTGGGTGCTCCTCCCAGGCATCCATTGTCTCCCTCCACTGCTCTGCATTGGGGTGTCTCCGCAGACCCCTTGCTTCCTCTTTAATCAAAGCCCTCCTCTCCGCAGAGGCCCATTGTGAAATGTCTTGTCTCCAGTCTTCTATCCTGGGGCCCATTGTGGATTTCCAGGCCATGGCTATTCACCTCCTGGCCAAGACCAGGGCCAAATACAGGAATCTATTCCTCACCTTTCGGTTGAGGGATGCGGGAAGAGCCCCAGTAGGCAAACCTCAACACTGGGGGTCAGTGTGCACCCCAGGGTCATGTGTGCCATGTCGACTATGGTCTCCCAGAATGGCTTTAGAGTTGGACATGCCCATGTCACATGTGGGAAATCTGCGTCCTCCTGGCCGCATCTGGGGCAGAGTCTAGTCTCACCACTATAGACTATCTTCAACTTGTGAGGTGTCATGTAGGTCATATGCAAAAAATTCATTTGAGTGTATTTAAGTCTGGCGTTACGGGATATTGTTTTAGGATTCGCAAGAGCTCTGGTCCATTCGGGGTCTGTAAGCTCCCTTTTCAACAATATCTTTCAGCCGGCACGCAATCGTGTCAGGGGGCATCGGGATGCCTCGGATATTGAGCAATATAGCCATTCGTCCAGGTGCCTAGCTGAGCCTAGGGTCAAAACAGAGTGCAATACTTGGTAGGTCTTGGGTTCCTCCCTACAGTCTCCCCACAGCACTCGGAAGGTGCGAAGCAGCGCTTCATATCTAAGCAACTGGCCAGCTGGGAGGTCAGTCTCCAACATCAAATCCTCTAAGTGAACAAGGGTACCATTGTGGTAAAAGTCTCCCACAATGGACAGCCCTCCCTAAGTCCAAGTCCCTAGTTGATCAGTAGTAAAAATAGAGATTGGGTCTCTATGCAGGAGTCCAGTCAGGGGCAGCACTGGAGAGTATAATTCGGCGTACCCACAGTCTTAGCCACTCCCCTGCTCTATGGGCTACCTAGGGCCTACCTTAGGGGTGACATATGTTATATTATGTTATGTTATGATTTCTGTAAAGCGCATGGCTGCCCCACCAAAGGGGCGTTCCAGCGATGGTCTCAGTCAGACAAAGTGGCAGGGCCGGGGCAGGTGGAACAGGCGATTATTTAGGGAAAAGATAGGTGTTTATGGCCTTAAAGAATGAGGCACGGTTTTGAATGCTTGCGATACACACCGGGAGGGAGTTCCAGAGTTTAGGGGCAAGAGCGCGGAAGGAGCGACCTCATGCCCTAGCTCTCTTGACCCGAGGGACAGATGGCAGGTGCTGACCAAGCAAGCGCAGATGGCGGTAGGAGGTTGTGATATTCGGTGATCTGCTAGGATATCAGGGGATTGGGCATTTAGGATTCTATGGGAGATACACAAAGTTTTAAAATGGGTTTGTGCACTAAATGGAGGGTGTAGGGCTTGGCAGGGGGGTAAATTGCCAAGTTGAATTGGAAGTTTAAAACTGCATTCAGGCTGCAATGGGAGGCCTGGGACATGTTTTAAGGGGCTACTTAAGTAGGAAACACAATACCTTTTGCAGGTCCACTAGTAACATTTAATTTACGGACCCTATGTATATGTTATAGCACTCCACAAGGGCCTTGTAAGTAAAGTAAATATGTCAATCAAGTGTAGGCCAATTTTACCATGTTTAAGGGAGAGAGCACATGCACTTTAGCACTGGTTACCAGTGGTACAGTGCACAGAGTCCTAAGGCTAACACAATTTAACTTCAGCAAAATGTGGAGAGCAAAGGCAAAAGGTTTGGGAGAATACCAATCCAAGACTGACAGGTCCAACAACTGTTTACAAATCACCAAAGTTTGGGTTGGAAGAAATGCTCATGTCAAAGTCTGATCACACTTTATGTGAGCAGTAGATGTATGTTTGAAAGTAGGTTGTGGCTTAAGGCAAAGCCTGTTTCTAAAACATCTGTGAGAAAGCTGCTTTGGAAAATACATTAACCGCTAGTATCTAGGCATGCGCCCATATTAAATAGTTGTAATACGTTGGTATAGACAAATGTCGTAAGTTGTGCATGTTTATTTCCAGAATTTCACTAAAGATTTTTATGCATTGCAGATTATTGATAAATATAGACTGTAAGGGTGTCCCACTTAATGAGAGCCACCATTTTCTTCATTATCACATATGAGTACACCTTCAAATATGGAAGTTCAGCATGTCTGCTGCACAAAAACTATTTTGTTTGATTTAATAACTATACGTTTGTTCCATATATTACACAAATCTAGCTACATGTAGGATACACATGACTCCATGACTGGCCTCTTAATTCATTCACAGCATTGTCTTGCGGTTTTACTGATAAAGCTATATAATGGACAAACAATAATGTTTGGAAATAGAATTTCTGCAACTATTTGTCATTTGCACATCACCAAGTAAAGTGTCCTGATTTGTTTTGCTCCTGTTTAACCCCTTAAGTGCTGCTGACGGCCAACGGTCGTCAGCAGCGCTACCTCCCCAGTGCTGCGCACGACCATTGGACGTCCATTCAGCACTGGTTCCAATGGACAGCGCAGCACTGGGGAGGGATGTTTACACGCAGCTAAGGTGTTAAATCTTTTGTTTGCATCACACTTCTGAATTACAAAAAAAATTATTTCGTAAGTCGTGATATATTTTGAAATATTTGTACTATTAATTTCCAAGCTATTTAAATGATGTGTGTTAAGAAAAATACTGACATCTTACAGCCTTTTGTTTCACAATGATTGTCAGACAGCTCACTTGACAAAAACCTCTAACTGTAGTTAGAGAAAAAAAAGTAAATAACATTTTTCGGGATAAGGTAGGCAGCAATTAGTAAAAAGGCAAACTGACATTTGATGGCAAATGTGTCAAGATAAAAACAAGACTTTAAGGTTTCTTTATTGCTCTTTCACATTCAGAATGAACAGAACACCTGTTCCTTTCCAGATTATGTTCACTTGCCAGAAAGAACCAATAGAACCTAAAAATAGCTCTACCTGATAAAATCTAGCTCTTCAAAGTGAGTGGCCGAGTAGATTTTTTTAGGCTTGGTGTTATCAATGATGTCATTGTTCCAGTGAATTTCTCTGTTTTTTAAATGTAATCTAACATCTTATTAATATCACTATAATTAGTTTTTTTGAGTGAAGATATATATATATATATATATATATATATGTGTGTGTCTACAAAAATGTTACTATTTTAAAAATTAGGGAGCTGTTAAGTGACTGAGAAGAAATGTAAGTTGAGTAAACTGATCTGTGAAAGGGATACTTTACTTATGCAGACGTCTCTCTCTTTTACAGTTCTTAACCCCTTTAAAAATACATTATGCTTCAAATTACTAAAAACACACACCTCATATTTTTAACTCTCTGATTTCATTCATGCATAAATAGCCCAATGCTCATTTTCTTCCTCCTGCTCTTCAGGAAAGACTTTAAATTCAACTACTCCTATGCCAGCAAAAAGGAGTGCGCTACTTTTGTCTTCAATGCAAAATGTTAGTGCTCTAGTTGTTCATTTGAACACTGTGGGAGGCTAGATTTGATCACTAGAGAGTTAACTGACAGACTTTGCTGAAAGTATGACTATGCATGTCAGAAGGCTTTAATGACATAGATGAGGAAGATATTTGAGAACTCATAAAAAATGTGACCTCATTTTATCTTTCTAGAACACTAACCATAATTTCTTTAACAAAAAGAAACGCTTTCTAAAGGAAATGATTTAGGATGGCTTTGAATGTGCCACAGTTTTGTCATAAATAGAGAATGTAAAGTCTCTAGTTGTTCAGTACAGCACTGTATGAAGCTGTAGTAGAACACTGGGGAATCAAATGACAAGCTGTGCTGCTGTTGGAAGTAACTGTTTTATTCAGAATATCACATTTTATTCTCACATAGTTGAAAAGAAAAAGCTCTCATTTTAGCTTCTAGAGCACCTTCCATAAACTCTAACCCTAGCAGAGGATTGTCATTTTTCAATGGGTAAAATCACCTTGGAACACACCACAATTCCTAAAATTAGCACAGTACCAGCAACAAATTATTTTTATGGTGCCTAAAATCGGTTATCGCCCTTTCTATTACCATGCCATTTGCCATGAACTAGTCACAAGTGATCATCCGAAATAATTCACACTTCTTTTTGTACCTTAAATAAGAACACATCATTAAAAGAAAAAATTAAGTATTTTGAGAGGTGAGAAATGTTCAGTCAAACAAGCAACAGCAAAGACCCCAGGGAAGCAGCATCAGAGAGGGAACATTTAGATTTTCTTGTGGGGTGCGTGTCTATCTCCCTCATCCAAAGGCACTTCCAATGCAGAATCTCACCTGATATTTTTAAAGAAGGAGCAACAATCTAAAAGTCATGTTGCAGGCCTAAGGGGCAAGGGTATCCCTACCCTGCCCCTATATGTCATATTTTAAATGTTTTTTAGCAATTAGAACTGAATCCTGAGTCCTAAGATGGCCGCCATCACTTCCTGGTTGAGGTGGTCGGGATCCGCGGAGGTTCCAAATCCCTAGATATATCGTTTTTCAGTATTAGTGCTCAAAAACTACTGAACTGGTTTACATCAAACCACACAAAGCACTCTTTCTGATCAAGATCTAGCTTTCTGCCAAATTTGGTGTACATCTGTTCAGCAGGTTAGGCTATAGATGAGTCTAAAGTTTCTATGGAAAAATCAATGGGGGAAACGCGTTTTGGGATGCCCCTTTTTTTCTTAGCCCTCGCTTGACTGACCACCCCGAAACTTCGTTGCACAAACTAGTCAAAAAGTAGCACTTGTTTAGAAAGCTTTGTGGAGATTCATCAAACGGCTCCAAAGTTATTAGCGACCCAACTTTATTTCATTTAGAAACACAGTCCTAGCCATTCCTATGTGTGTGTGTGTGAATATATATATATATATATATATATATATATATATATATATATATATATATATATATATATATACACACACACACACACACACACACACACACATACACTTATATATATATACATATACATAGCAAGTTAGGTCTGCTTTTCCATTGAAATAGCATTTTTTGGTTTGCTAATCAAGTTGGCCCTGTTCGACGAATCTTCACAAAACTTTCCCAAAAATAAGTTCATCCGAGAAGAAAGGGGATCCCAAAACGTTAAATCCCCATGCATATTCCATAGACTTCGGTAGACAAGGCTACAGCAAAAGCTACTGAACGAAATTACACCAAATGCCGCATTTTTAAATCTCTTGCCAAGCAGAATAAAACACCTAGTCCATGCCCAACTAGCGGAATCTTCAAATATGCACCCGCCCGCTGGGAGCAGACGTAAGTGATGTTTTCATAACCCTAGTGAAGCGGGCAGGAAGGGATGAAATTGGCTTGGGGAGGGGGCCGGGTGCCCTCCGCCCCTAAACATAACACTGAGTCCCAGGGGATAGAGTCACAGAGGCTGAAATCAGCCCGGGGAGGGATTCCATGGTCCCCCCTCCTCCTGAAAATGCACTGGGTCCCAGGGGACTGTATCCCAAGGGCTGATTCCGACCCTTTAAACATAGCGCTGGGCCAGAGGTATGGGCTCCACAGGGCTGAAATTGGCCCGGGAGGGGTGGCCATGAGCCCTCCATAAATAATTTACCAGATCCAGAGGAATGGAGTCACTGAGACCAAAATCGGCTTTGGGAGGGGGTTGCGTGCCCCTTCCCCTAATCAAAATGTCTTGTCCCTGTGGCTGAAACCAGCCAAGGGAGGGGGGCCACCTGCCCCCTCCCCCTAAACATAATACTGGGCCTGGGGGATGTGCTCCCTGGGGCCAAAATCAGTTCAAAGAGGGGTCCGAGTGCCCCGTCCTCTAAACATAACAGTGGGCCCTGGGTGATGGGTCCCTCTGGACAAGATCAGCCCCCTCCCCCTAATCATAATGCTGGGCTCCAGAGGATGGCCTCCCCGGCACAAAATTGGCCTGGAAAGAGGGGTCACATGGCTCTTCCCCCTAAACGTGCTGGGCCCTGGGAGATGGGGTTTCTGAGGCCGACATCAGCCAGGAAATGGGCCAAAACATAATGCTGGGCCCTGGATTGGGGTCATTGGAGTGAAATCTACCTGGGGAGGAGTAGCAAGATGTCTCCAGAGCCTAACAAGACTTGGGGAGAAGGGCTACATGCCCACCTCCCCTTTATTTAAATAAATGGCCCCTGGGATGAGATCCCCAGCACCGATAACAGTTTAGTGAGGAGGGCCTTACCTTAAAAATATACACGGCCCTGGGAGATGGGGTCCCCAGGGCTAATGATGCTCAGGGAGGGGGAGCCCCCTCCCCTTTAATAAAAAAAACAAATGGCATTTGGGGATGGGGTCGCCATGGTCATGCCCTATGGCGACCCCCTCACTGTGCATGGCCAAAGTCCATGCATAACATGGGGTTGGCTATATGGAGGGTTTTGTTTGCAGGCCTTGCAGCCAACACCCTGCCGCGGGGGTTGTATTTACGTATGGTAATTAAATATTACTTTACGTTAACAAAAGAAAAAATTCACACCAAAAATCAAAGGTTAAAGTAACTTTACAGTTAGGTGAATTTGTCAGTGACAACATTAACGTTTTGGAAAAAAAACCTGAAATTCACCAATTATAGTTAGCAGCGCCAACTATAATATGTTTTAGTGATACTAGGTATATCAGACTCCAAACACACTGGCTCTCTATCTCACTGAGTAAAACATCCCCCTTTTTTGCAGGTTCATACAGCAATTTAATCTTGATTTATAATCCTCAAAATCCAATGGCGGCAGAGGGAGAGAACAAATTGAAACCGATAAACAGCATTTACAACACAAGTCGTTTCAACGACGAGATGTTACATCGCATGCCATTACAACGCAAGTTGTTACAACGACTTGCTGTAGGGGGTTGAAGTTGTTGGATTTGTTGGATTTTCAATCCAACACTTTCCCTACTGTTGCACACACTGGAGTTGAAATAGTAAATTGTACTATTCCAAACTCCAGAGCCCCCTACTGCAAGTCATTGTAATGACTTGCATTGTAAACGCATGAGTTGTAAAGAGTGCTAGTCATTGAAACCTAATATGTTCCAGCCAATGTCAAAAAATATGGACAGGGCACCTACTTTATGAGAATTGACACTGTGTTTATACATGTGGGTCTGTCTTGTGTATCTGTTGTTTTTAAGCTAACATATGGACAACCCTTCAGTTCCTGTTGCATATATTCACTGGTGGCAGTGGTAATACTCTTACACAAATGGAATATTGAAGGAGTGGTTTCACATCTTAATACCTTACCCAAGAGGTCATTAAATGATATCACAAAAATATTATGGGTGGTATTAAGAGTTAATCAGATACTGTCTATAGGTAGGATGTGACTGCATAGTGTCCCCCGCTTTTTGCATGGTGTTTTGATGGTTTTTGGCAAGTCTGACTGAGATCCTGCTTATCAGGACCCCAGTCTACCTGATTTCTCCCTACAATGTTATGCCATGTACTTAGGTGCACTCCATATTGGATACTTGGGTACCCTTGTCAATCCCCAGTATATGGTACATGTGTACCCAGAGCATAGGTACCCCAGAGGTCTCCCATGGGCTGAAGCATGTATTATGTTGTTGTGAACGTATCTAGGACCCTAGATTTCCGAGACGACGCCCGAGGAGACCGCATTTGACTGCAATTCGACAAAGGTGAATACTTTTATCACCTGTCGTGGATGTGTATTTGACATCCTTCCTTTCTGCTGGAATATATTCATCTCATAAAACTTTATCCATCCATTACATAACAAAAGGATATTTGCCATCCCAGTTCCTGGAGACTGGTGCCATCCCAGTACCTGGAGATTTTTCTTACTGTTAAGGGCCAGAATACAAAACAGTATCTTATCATTTCGCCCTGAAGAAGTTCTTCGGACGAAACGCGTTGGCTACTTTGTGAAGATTTGAAATAAAGAAAGAAGAGAATACATCATGGCTTATTGATATTTTTTGACTACATTGATATTGTCACTGTATATTATATGGTGTGCTGAACCATTTTGTCGAATCTTACGTCAAACACGGCACCTTCCAGGTATAAATATACCAGCGTTTGCCTTAAGCAACACACAGTGGTTTGGAGCAGAGCGGCTATCTACTTATCCGCAGCCCAGCTGATGCGAGTGCCGAAGGAAGCCGTCCCTCCTATTTGACGCACTGAGAAAGACGCTGTCTTTTTCTCCTGCCGAGAAAATCCAGCTCCAGTGTTTCCAGTCACCCTTGCGGGTTACTGGGAGATCGAGTCCTGAGAGCGAGATACAAGACCTCCTTCATTCTAAAACCAAGGTACGGAGCTGATTAGATCCTTAGAGAATTCTTGAGTCAGATTCTTGGCAAAACTAACTTAACTTAAAAACTCCTTTACTCCTTCCCACGTAGTAGGCTTAGGTTAGGTACACTGGGGAAGGCATATTTTGAAACATCAGTTGAGTACATTTAGTCAACTTTTATCATTGTATGTAATTGTATATATTTTATACATTTTAAGTATCATATGGCTCAGAAACCATATCAATGCTTTTACAGTATTATTTCATAATACTCCTTTTACTGTACGCACTTTACTTTATGACAAGTATTGCAATTGTAGAAATTCGTTTCTCTTGCATGAGAAAGAAGACTGCTCAATAAATAACACCTTTTATTGAAAACGCCCGTCTCTCTATTTCTCTGCACTCTGGTGAAACTAAGTATGCACGACTGACTGAGTGAAATAGCTATCTATTGTTTTCACACGACTCTGGAGATATACTCCTTATTCTGGGGGAGCAAAGTTGTCATGTTTATGCGGTTGTCAGAAGCTAATCCCTTCTTGTCTAATCAGGGAAGTTAACTCCTCCCTGTTCATTCGAGAAAGTTTCTAGTGACCTCTGAGCTAGCTGGGTAACCTAATTAAGTCTAACATATTCAATAGAGACCTAGTTGACCTCAGTCCTACGTCTAAACTATTGTTTATGTTATTCCAGAGCCTATTGGGAAAATAGGAACTACACTACATGGCGCCCAACGTTTGGTAAGGCGATAATCTAACGCAAGATACTAGAGAAACTCAGTCGTGCTTTTTCACACAGACCCCTTTTTCCCGTAAAAATCCAATAGACGTCTGGAGTGGGTGAAAGATTAATATCCGCCAGAACTTAGTAGGATGAGAATCCTATGTATTAGTTTTTGGTTTAGTCAACTTTGAAGGATACATTGTTCCAAAATATTGTGCACCTAATCTTTGTTTCCTCAAAACTTGCTCTGCAAGAAACTTTCATTAAACAATGTCAAATCACGGCGACAACAACGAAACCGGTGAAGTCGCAGTAAATGCGAACCAACCAGGTGCAGACGTTACAGGGTTTAATGAAGACGACCATGATGCAATACTCATCCCGGTCAATATAAGAAAAACCATAACTATAAAACTTATAGAAAATGGAGTAACATCAAGAGGTGGTACAGTCATATTTGTGGTAGAGGCACATGAATTTCGGCAGACAGAGGTATTCTATTCCTGGATAAATTTTCCAGCAGCACATGCTGTAACACATGAGTTCCACTACTACAAAATAGCGGAAGCTCCAGAGGAATACTCTCCTTTCGAGGAAGTTGAAATTCCACTAACATACAAAGAGCACCTGCTCTGGTTTAATGGTGCCCTAAAACATCAAAATCACATTACCAGGCTCGGTCCACTAGGTAGACCAGGAGCCACATGGCCGGTTCTAGCCAGCTACACACCAAATCCCGACATTGAAAAAATGTCAAGCGAAGAACTCTTAGTTCAAATAAAAGAATTAACAAGAGCATATAGGGATTTAGTTCGATTAACAATTGACGGTACAAACTACAGACTTAGGGGGTCATTAGGATCGCGGACGGACTTGAGTCTGTCCGCGACCCCTGAGTAGGAGGGAACGTCCGCATGGGCTGCAGCGTTCCCTCTGTGCAGATTAGGATGTGACCGCCAGGGTGGCGGTCACATCCTCTATTTTTAACATTGCGGCGGGTGGAGCTTCAAGCTGCACCCGCAGCAATGTTAAAAATGCACGCATTTCATTTGTATGTAGAAAGTGGCAGGCACCGCGCGGTGCCTGCCGCTTACTGCATACAAATGCAGGGGGGTACCATAGGTACCCCCATGTGCACCCCCACCCCCCCCTTCACCTAGGGGGCCCGCAACGGGCCCCCGCAGTGAAGTTACACATGCTTTTCCACGGCGGAAAAGCCGCCGCGGAAAAGCATGTTTCCAAGCACATCCCAATCTGGCTGACGGTGTCTGAGAGACACCGTCACCATATTAGTGCTTTTCCGCCGCGGTTGTAAGCCAACCGCGGCGGAAAAGCTGCGGACGGAAACCAGGACTCACCAGCCATCTTAATGTGGTGGTGGGTCTTGGTGGGTCCGCAGAGGATTTTCCGCATCCTCCAGGCCGGCGGTGGCTTCCGCCGGCCCGGAGGATGCGGAAAATCCTCCATCCTAATGAGACCCTAAATACACTAAGTGAAAACCCGGAAAAAACTTTTATTAAAAATAATCGCAATCCTCAAAAGAAGAAGTGGGAGGGTAATAAACAAACCACTCCCAGAGAAAAACAGTTTCAGACCAGAGGAAGGTCTCCCCAACGAAGAGATAAATCTCCGGAACGGGGGGGGGGGCAAGTCTCCCCAAAGGGAGCCCTCTGAAAAAAGATACAACCTTAGAAATAGGGACAATTTGAGAAAACCTGACAGATATCAAGATATTGATACACGTCCATCTCGATCTTTTCAGACTTCATCAAAGAAATCGGAAAAAAGAGGACGGTCAGAACATAAAGAAGAGCTTGTCAAGTCCAAAGACAAGGAACCTGCTCATCAAAGTAAAAAATTACAATTTCCAAGAAAGAAGGTAGCCAGTATTAAAATAAAACATGCCGAGAATTCTAAGGACACAACTGAAAAACAGAGAGTGGGCCCAGACAATGCTAGACAGCGCAGCAGAAGTGAGCATAGCTCGCAAGATCCTGATGAATCTTCTGGAGACAGTGGACACGAATGAATACATTCAAGTGGAAACTGCAGACACCCGAGTGAGTGTGCCCCATAAACTATATGAAATAACATTACGTATAGAGGGAGATAAAACTAGGAAAATAAAAGGTCTCTTTTGGGAGAATCTATCTAAAGGCTATGATATCCTTCTAGCAGAGAAAGACTGGCCACCAGAGTTTTTCATGGAGTGCCCACATGGCGAAGAAATGATTATGCCTTCCTTCTCGAATCACATTCCAATTCATAAAAAATACACACTTGCTAGAAAATGGGCAGTGGCCCAAGCCCCTGCATTATATAAAAATCATGTAGGATGGGATGAGGATTCTCCTCACCATAAAATCCAGTTACAAAATCAACCTACTGCACAGAGGCAGTATCCTGTTAAGCAAGAAGCTAAAAAACAAGTAAAAGAAATTTTAGATCAACTTGAATATCAGGGGGTGATTGAAACATGCACCTCACAAATGAACAATCCTTTGTTTCTTGTCTCCAAGCCATATGATTCATATCGTCTAGTTTTGGACTACAGACATCTAAACTCCTGCTGTAAAACTTTTGCAGTACAAAACTCACACAGTGCAGCACTAATGAATAACATCGTGCACAAGAAATATAAAACGACATTAGATATTTCAAATGGTTTCTTCTGTCAAAACATAGCACCTGAAAGCAGATATTTGACCGCTTTCTCCAGCATGGGGACCTAAAAACAATTTTGTCATCTCCCACAGGGATTCAAGAATAGCCCAGGATTATTTTCAGCCAGGGTAATAGAGTTAGTACAAATGTATGATGATAAGGCATTATCCTATGTCGATGACATCTATCTTACAGACGATGACCTGGAGACTCACTTGAAAAGAGTGAACACCATAATACTTGGGTTCGCATCTGATGGGTACAAATTTAACTTTAAAAAATCACGAATTGGCCATCTAACTGTCCTATTTTTAGGATATGAATTATCAAGTGAAGGCAAAAGTCTAGCACGCAACTTCTTAGAGAAGTGTGCAGTACTCCAAGCTCCAAAAAACGCTGAAGAACTTACAATCAATACTAGGTTTCCTGAATTTCGGAAGAACATACATTCTAAATTATGCAGAAAGGGTTAAACCTCTCTACGAACTAATAAAACCTGAATTTAAACCAATTAATTGGACTTAAAAACACACAGAAATGTTAAGATCATTACAGACAGACATGTTAACTAAAACAAAACTGCAAACACGCGCAAACGAACACAACCTTGTAATCCGAGTCATCCCAGGAAGATGCGGATTCACATACCTGACCTCTAATGAGGGAGAAACGTTACCAATAGCTTACAAATCACATTTGTACACACAAGCTGAAATGAAATTCAGTTCTACTGAAAAAAATCATAACTGCGGTTCAAACTACTGTAGCAAAAGAAAGAGCCTAGCCCAAGGAAAAAGGATATCTGTTTTAACAGCAGTATCAGCCCTTGAGGCGGTAACAATACCAGGCAATCTTAATGCTAAAGCTCTAGATCTAAAATGGATAAAATGGGAAACTTCTCTTGCAACAGAAGATGTGACACACGCATTTGATCCGAAAATGAAAAAACTAGAATATCTGGAATATGAAAATGAATGTCCTCTGCCGATCGAAATTCTGCCTCTCGAACAGTACAGTAATCTACACGGACAGATTTGCACAACACTACGTTGTGGAAAAACAGATTTACAATGCAGCGTGCGCGATTGTTAAAGGTCGCTGGCGCTTAGGTAAATTCAGACTGATGGTCACTAAAACTGAATCTCTCAGAAACTGTACAGCTCAGCGAGCTGAAATAAGATCTTTAAAGATGGCGCTTGCCGATCGCGAATTCCCGACACTAATACTGTGCGATTCGCATTACTGCGTCCGGTCTTACAATACTTCCATGCAGACCTGGATAAAAAACGGTTACAAAGATGAAGCAGGTGCCACAATAAAGCATAAAAAACTATGGGAACAAGTAGTTCTTTTGCAGAAAGGACTACAAAAGACTCACGTGATACATACGTAGAGTCTTCAACGTGATGGCGTTCACGTTGCAGGGAATTCATTGGCTGAC
Source organism: Lissotriton vulgaris (assembly GCF_964263255.1). Classification (NCBI taxonomy): domain Eukaryota; kingdom Metazoa; phylum Chordata; class Amphibia; order Caudata; family Salamandridae; genus Lissotriton; species Lissotriton vulgaris. Next base: position 1,397,817,507 of record NC_141689.1, read on the forward strand.
AAAGCCACAGCGGCAGCTGATCACTCGGCTTCTGTAGCCACAAAAAAGCGTACGAAAAAACAAATAGATGGCGAAACGCTGCTTGCAGTAAAAGCCTCAACGGAAGGCAATTATGCGGCGTTACCTCTAACCTATCCGCTCGGCAATACATACATAATTGATGCGAACTCCGTTCCGTTTGCTCAAATCCCTGGAGTGGGGGATAGAGTAATTCAAAACACGAACCGGAGAGTCTTCTTGATACAAGAAGCACACATGGGATTGGGTCTGAGGCACCAAGAGATCCTGAAATCTCTAATAGAATTACAATCACAATACTGGTGGCCGGGGATGAGCGTAGAAATGTATAACTTTGCAATGAATTGTCAGGACTGCAACAGAGATCGCAGTTGTGAACCGGACCAGACACCAGCCCAGACACCTCTGTTAGACAGCATTAGACTGTCTACATGCAGACGTCCGACCGGACAAATGCGGTCCCATAAATATTAAGACGAGATTCATTTAGATGAGACCCCCAGTGCTCGGCTGACGCCGGAACTGTTATAAAAGATGTGCGAGTCTTTATCGGCACATACGCAATTGGCATGCTACATTCTGACCAGGGTCCTGCGTTTAGCTCTCGGGCTTACAAGGAGGCCATGGCCAGCATGGGCATTGCATTGCGGTATTCTAGTCCATTCCATCCCGAGGGAAATGCGGTAGTGGAGAGAAAAAAATGGGACATAAAGCAATCTATAACAGCGAGGGTATTAGGTTCGGGTGACGGGTGGGTCAAACATCTAATAAGTGTCCAACGTAGTCTTAATAATATGCCAAGAAATTCTCTAGGAGGTATCAGTCCGTACGAACTTTTATTTGGTACTAGAATGATCATCCAGGACTTGGATTGTCAGACTTCAGTGGTGCAACAAAAAGCCTTTGATATCAAAGATCGTTTGGCTGTTTTATAGGACTTAAATGAAACAAGAAAAAGCCTGAGTAACGAAAAGCTAAAGCCAACTACCACTGAAGAAAAACCACCTGTCCCAGCAAGACCTGTCTGGATTCCAAAGATTGGGGATCTGGTCAGAGAAAAGATCACGGTGAAGAAGGACTTTGGGCCTTCTTACAGAAAAGCAGTACCTGTCTTAGCTGTCAGCGGAACAAGATCAGTTGTACTACCGCCCCTTGCTGGTAAAAAGGAGAACCGAGTTGTATCAATCGACCTGGTGAAACCACAATCATGTGGCCAATAATAAGTAGTAGGCCCAGTGGACTCCCAAGAAATAGCAGAAAACCAAATCTTGCTACAATCCAAGAGGTTCAAACTGAGAGACTAATCACATTTGACAAACCTGCAGTGATTAAAAAAGGACTATGCAACAAAGCCATGGAACTTGTGTCTGGAAACCCAAACTGCAACAGTTCATCAAGAAACACCAGTCTACAACAATGTAGCCTCGGACTATACAAATATAACAAAAGAAAATGCAAAGGTCAATGGAAATTCGGAAGAATCCCACCAATTGACAGAACGGCATCTGGCTACTTTATCAACTTTGATGACTTTTCCGATGAGCCAAGTGAACATGGAGACAAGCCAGCAACAAAAACTTTCAAAAATAAAATCACAGAACTCTTTCATCATCTCAGAGAAACATATCTAACTTCACCATGGATTAAATTATGGATTGTGTTAGGTGTACTTTTCCTCCTTCTATGGCTCATCTTGGTTTTAAGTTTGGGTAGATTATTGATGGAAAATATAGTACAATGGACACAGCAAGTCAGAACATCAACTTGGTCCTGAAACCACACAGATCCTCACACATCGAAAAAAGAGAACTGTCATCAGTCAACATCACAGCAAAGCCTTTACCTTGTGGTATAGCATGGGACACAACTGATTATGAAATCTATGGCCCGGTTGAGCTCTTGAAATATCCACACCAATTTAAGATCTCCTTAAGTGACTTTGTATCACCTAGTATTTTCTCTGATGATTGGGACTTTGAAAATATTAATAATATGATGTCAGATTTAGAAATGTCAGCAAAATTTACAGAACATGATTATTTACAGGGTTCATCGAATTATGAGGAAATGTATTGTTACAATCACTTTGGGCATCATTATCTGCATAAATCTGCAAATCCTAGAAATGTTTTCAGTTATAATCAATGGGAACATTGTCCAACTCCGCCAAAAGGCAGTTCAAAAACATTTTATGAGAAATTTCAATACTTCTCAGGGTTTAATTACACCAATCCAGAAACGTTTTATTTCAAAATGTTAAATAAGATAGGAGTGAAAAACATGTTGACAAACACTAAACTGATTTATTCTGAAAAAATTTATGAAAAAATGTCAACATTTGGTTTTGAATTTTGGAAACACAACATTGAGACAAAAACCATCTGGGGTACAAAAGAATGGCAGGTACAAGGTTTAGAAGCATTGTTTAGAGCCTGCATGATCCTAGAACAAATAATGTTCCTGAATGACACAATTCAGCAAACAACCTGTCTTGGTTTAGCCAAGATAAAAGATTTAAACAACCCGTCTATACCAAATCCTATGCCTGATAGAAACACCACTACAGATGAGGGGTTAGACGTGGCCTATATTTTAAAACAAAACAGAACACTTCCTGATTGGAACAAATGGTTGATCTGGCACACGGACACTAATAACTGTCAAGATAGATTCCTGAACAAAATACAGGGGTTCAAACAGAGCAGGCCAGACCCAAGATATTCCCAGAGACAACATCCAGGGATAGTTACAACATACAGTGTAGGAAAACTATGCCTCGACTGGCTACAGAGATCCACACTTCCTGAAATTAAGCAACACTTAACTTTACTTAAAGAAGGTGCTGACTTGCGAGATTTCATACTGGGACCTCGCAAACAGCGTCAAAAAGTTTCATATACGCCGGTATATACGCAGCTTACAATGAAGCTTGGAAATTAACACAAATTGAAACTGCAGAAAAAATACGAGAAATTGATCGTATTTAATTTGGAAAAATCCCTTTCTGTGTTAGACAATGGGTTAACGACTCTGTCCTCCAGAATTTATTCACTGGACAGCATTGTATCATCTGCTATTTGATATAATAGAACAGGATATGCTAATGTTACAACATGGTCAATCCCAATTGCGTTCTATTGTACAGCTAGGCTGGACGTTACAAAACCTCCGTTCAGGTCACGTGCCATGGCGTCTAATCAACATAATGTCATTATTTTCTATCTTTAACCTTACTGATAGACAAATCTCGTTGGCACATAAAGGAGCAGACTATACGGTGCTGAGCATTGAAAAACTTGAGAGATTACCATTGACAATGTCAGAAAGACCTGTCATTGAATGGATAATACATGGCACCATTACAATCCCGATAACAACTTTTCAGTTTCAATACTGCCAAAAGTATATACCAGCAGGCCTGTATGAAAGGTTGGGTAAAGGATACATCAAATCAACCTGGAATTTACCTTATACACATAGATGTTGGAGATGGGGGGCAGGAAAGAGGTATTTCTTAGTGGTAATAATTGTAAAACATCACTGAGCGGTACACTTCTATGTCAAGGTATAAACTTGCATGGAGCCTGCGAAGGTTCATCAAACAACCTTTCATGTCATCTGCACGGCACCCCAGCTACACAGATAGAGCCCTTTTTCAGACAACTTTCCAACGGTAGCTACGTTATATTAAGTGACCACAGCTGTTGTGGCTTGATGCCAGGAAAACCCTATCTCGTGAGTGTTACTTCCAGGGTCATTTGTTGTATGCAAGTATTGTATCCAAACAGCAATCCAGACATGGAGGCAGCATTATGGCCTTCTGTGAATATCTCTTCTATTCGAATTGATACTTTAAGCAGAATGAAGTCTATTCTTTTACATACCACTGTACCTTTAACCTCGTCCAGAGAGACGTATGACCTGCAAGCTGCAAGGACAGCGGCAGAGATACATACCCTATTATCGACAAATTGCCCCGTGCATTTCGTAGAAATGTTAAGCCAAATTTTAAACATGTCAGATACCAGTGGCATCGCACATGTATTTAAGACAATTTTTTCGGGACTGTTAGCACCCTTTGAAACAGTTCTGGGCATCTTCCCGAATTTTGTGCATTCGCTATTCGGCGGCCTGCCTCTTATTTTTGGGGACTCGTAGCAGGGATTTTATTTTTGTTCCTTCTGCTCCGATATGGCAAGCCAAGTCACAGACAAAACTCAGGCTACGATGGAAGAAACGATCCTAGCAATACGATACCGAGACCGTATCACTAAGGTCCTCGGATTGGGGATCTGAATACTACCTGGTTTCTTTCATTCAGACCGATCTGGCAAAATTGCATCTTACCTGTGCTTCGATGTCTGCTATGCGGAGAAGAATGCGTGTTGGACGTCTGTCTTACACTACCATCAGCAGTACCAATGGATATCGACGCTTTGTTTTGTCCGGTAACGACTCATGCAACGTGTTGTCCCCAGCTGAGGAAAATGAAATTTTACATGGCCAATGTGTCCCCTGCGTGTACCCCAACGTTTAGTGTATGTGCATGACATCCATGCATTTTCCCTCTATGGCCGCCATAATGATGCCTCTGCATTTATGTCCTGCATCAGGATGCCAGTCATCAAGTCTTTTACGAAAGAAATGTTAATTCTGCACCGAGGCCCATGTTGCCCATGTTTCTGCATTGTGCACGTTTAAAATTGAGATGAACCCATTCTGTGGCTCAGCCTGAGCCAGGACCCGAATTAAGGTTTTCATGCCTTCAGACACTCTGAGGGCTGCAGCTACGTATCCCTGACCTCTCGCATACTTTTGGCTCAGCCAGCCGAGAGAGGCCCAGCCCGGGGTGCCAAGACAGTATTTTGAAAACAGTTATCTGCTTGCTCTACAGAATCACATTCTTGTTTGATGAAGAAGGTAAACAGAATCCGTCTGCAAAGATAGGGCCTAGCCTTTCTCTCTCCGTTTAAGTGATTTACAGAGCTCGCATCCATAGAAAGCCCAAAGCCCCCACATAATGAACGAAAAAATATATGCTCACACTGGCTCTTGGTGATGAGCGACCTTTACTTCAGATAATACATCCTCCGGACCTAAGATATCAGATAATACTAGACGTGCAGGTCGTTCTGACACTGAAGGCCTCCCTACTAGACCGAAAGTCAGCTCCCCCCAGCTTTCCCCTAGTTACACGTCAATTGCACGTCATGACCAAGTGCGCACACAAGTAGGGTAAGGGTCAAGCTGGCCATGCAGACCCCCTCCATGTATCCACCCACCTATGACTCACCTATGACTCCTCAGGTGTACGCCCACATGCACGCCCACATGTCTCTTATCTCTCTTTCTCTTGCTCTGCCTGGAGCGCTCCTCCTCCTTCTCTATGCAATGTAATGTATAAATATTGTACTCTGTGAATAAAGTTGAGATGAAGACCCTTCCTGAACCTTAGTGGTGATGGAACCCGATTCTCCCTTAACTCGAGTTATTGAAATAAAGCCCTTTTGAATCGGACACCACGGACTCTGCCTCTCATTTAATGCAAGACCCTTTGTTTAAGTATAGAAATTATGACAGGGTAATACTTTATTTACCACATAAATCTGGCGCCCGAATAGGGACAAATCCCCTTCCCCGTGCACCGGCGATGTAGGTCCAGCCCTTGCCCCCTGCTACAGCCGTGACGGACTTCAAAGTGTACATGCCAGCGGGACTTCCTGCTTACTCCCTCAGGCCCACGAGGAGGACGGACAGCGACCAGGCATCCACACGAGGCGGTGAGGATCGCAGATCATCCCAACCAGAGCCCAAGCCGTGAGAGAGCAAGGTCCGAAGATTCCGAAGGTCCACCTGTTCCGTGGCGCATGCGCAGGCAGTATCAAGTTACCGAGGCCTTCAAGTTCTGCTTCCCGATGAGTACCACTAGTGGGAACGCATAAAGTTCAAGAAGGGTTCATTTATATGAGCTCGGTAAAGACGTGTCTCGTTCATACGGGCACGGTAAAGACGGGTCCACGGTAAACGTGGGCACGGTAAAGACGTGTCTCTTTATGAGACCGGTATGGTTGTACTGTATTTCAGTGCATAAAGTTAACTGTTTTCAAGTACATGTTTTATTCCATGTATCAGGTTAGACTGTATCTGTTTTAGTGTTTTAGTATGAAGTGTGAATGATTGTTTCAGTCAGTCTATTTTAGTGTGTATTGTGTTTTTATTACGTTGGTATCAACATGCCACTGTTTTCGAAGTTACGTCAGATAGGGACCAGGAAAGGAATATTAGAAGAGTCAGTTAACATCCCGCCTAGAGACACACCTGGTCATTACATGTACAATAACCACGGGCTAGATGCCATATTGTTTTTAGACTTATGGGTAGATTACACGAAGGATTTAGAGGAGAAGTACAGATGGCCTATCTCGGGAACATGGGATTCTGAATGCATTATGAGAGTAGAGGAAGCGCTGTGGAAAAGGAAAGTAAGACCGTCTCAGAAAGATGCTATTGAGTTATGGCGTAAAGAAGCACATAGGAGAGCTGAGAAAGAATTCCACCAAGCAGAGAGAAGTAAAGAAGCAGCGGAAAAAGCCAAGGAAAAAGAACTGCGGGAGGAGGGGGAACCGGTCAAGGCAGAACAGGCTGAAAGAGAAAGAAATGCCCTCGTTGCTGGTATTTATCCCGTCCTCTCAGAAGAACTAGCTAGAGTGACCCCCTCAGAAATACCCCGTAGGTCGCATACACCACCACCAGTACCCTTTAGAGCACGTAGAACGAAGCCGACAGCCTCTGAAGCTTTTATTTCTTCCTATCTAGAGGAGCCCGCACCAGACTACGTAAACGCAGATTTTTCTCCGCCCCCAACAGCGGCTCAGCTCCAACAGCTTCAGCAGGTCATGAAAGACGACATAGGGTCCGGGGCAGGGTGAGGGGGGCCACCGCCAATGCCACGAACACCGCTAGGTCCACCACGAACGCCACAATCAACATCAACGCCATTTAAGTATTCCGTAGGCGTAACGATCCCACGTTGTATATACGATCCAGTACCAGGAGAGGGTTCAATGCTCGTGTTTTCACTAAGATTAAGACATGCCGTCGACTATTTGGTCACATTACCAGACATGAAGGAACACCTAGATAAAATATACCATTTCATTAGAACGGGGGAGGGACCCGAGAGTATAGAAAAGGCCATGGAACACAGAAAGGTGGAGGTTAAGAACATCATTCTACGTTTCATGATTAACTGTCTGATCAGGGAACAAGATCAACCAGACAAAGATGTAAAGAAAGGTCTGAAGGATTGGAGTGACAACATAGCTGCCGGTCGGCATGACAAAAAGGGACAGACGGAAAGTATGTACAAGAAGATACGAAAGGAGATCTTAGAAATACACAGTGAAGTGTCTGACGGGCAGTTTGAGTCATCAACGGAAGATTTAGAGTCCGAAAATGAGGCAAAGGACAAAATTAATTACGTAGGTAAAGCACGACAGTTTGACAGGCCCAAGTGCCTCGACTACCGTAAACAGGGGCCGGTTATAAAAGAAAGATATTCCCTTGAGAATCTATTCCAAGCTACTGAAAAAGCACTGGAATGACGGGTAATGAGCGAGAGATCCCACACCCCACACGAAAAGGAATTGGTCCGGTCAGCCGTCCAATGGGTGTCCAATTCTAACATATACAGCAATGATATAGTGGCCCAGACTTTCTTGAGCCTTCCGCCGAACGAACAGCGTTTGGCTGGTATTTACATGGTTCAACATTTGATAACGTTGTATGAGAGCCAATATTCTGATCCCGGTCCATTGTATAAATTACTGGACGACATACTCCTAGAAAGATGGACAGGCCTAGGTACTGACTTAATTAACGTCATTTTGGATCAACGATATAAGTACTTACATTCTCTGACCACATGTATGCTTCCCGCCCCACACCACGACAGAAAGCGTCTGTACATAGACAGACAGAACCCCCTACGAGAGGTACATCCCGTCAAAAATGCAGCGGGCGAGCTTCAGCGAGTGTATGTTTACACTCCCTTGACGAAATTAGAAATACTGGAAATGAAAAAGATGCTGCCCTGTCATGATAAGGACCCGGGGGGGTTTCACCGAGAATTAAAAGACATTCTCTGCATCGGAGATTACACGTACGCTGACATTCTGAAACTATTGAAAGTACTGTTGCCTGCAGGTATTTACGAAAAGCTTAAGGAAAAAGAGTGGGAGGTGGGCGAGAAAAAGTTAAGCTGGGAAGCATTGGAAACAGAGGATAAAGCCAGGCTTCCAGGGGTTGGTCTTGGGGACAAAGCTAGAGAACTACCTGAACTCCTAATACAAGTTTTGCCGAGACTATTGATTACTAAAAAGGAAGATTGGGATGCTATTTCAGCCTGTAAACATAAACAAGACGAGGACACAAGTGATTTCTATTCTAGATTTGAGAAATGCTTTTCTATTAATAGTGGCCTTAAGCCCAGTAGCGAGTCATATCCTCATCTTTTCGTGAGCAAATTAGTAGAGAATTCCCTACCCCAGATCAAGAATAGAGTACTGAAGGTTGAGAGTACTTGGCAAGCAAACAGTCCTTCCCAAATGTTGCAAATGCTACAATATCATCAGAACAGGATTAGAGAAGAGCAGGATCATGAAAAGAGACGCATGAAAGAGACTAAAATGAAAGTGCTGGTTGCCCAATCGGTGCCGGCAAATACGAACAAAAATGGTACGACACTTGTTAAAGGAAACTGTAATTATTGCAAACAGCCAGGTCACTTCGTAAAGGATTGTGCTGTCCTGAAACACAATATAGCTACAGGCAAGACAAAAGAACGACCACACATTCCTAGGCAGAATAGTACGCAAAATAGCACCAACAGAACACTCAACAGACAGTAGCGACATTCCCACTCCCACCACCGCCTGTTCATGCCACACAGCAAATGTATCAGTACACACAGTCAGACTATCCAGAATATCAACAGTTCTCATGAAACAGCCTTGAGAGGGAAGTTGGCTTGCCCCTTATTGAGGTTCCTGTAGATCAAGAGGGTCCTTATGTACATAGTCGTGTATTGGGACAAGACAGAAAATTTCTGATTGACACAGGGGCGAGCAGAACTACCATCAGCCATGACGAGGTTCCAGGGGCACCTCTCTCTCGGCTCACAGAATGTTTCCCTGGGATTTTCAGGAAAGCCTATTGTTAATGAAGTATCGAAACCAGTCTCCCTAGGAGTCGGTCCACTGTCACGTACCACAGACTTGCTACTTACTAAATCATGTCCAGAAAACTTACTTGGTATAAAGACATTAAAAGAACTAGGAGCAGTTATATGTTGTTCTCCAGAGGGGGTACGATTGTTCTTACGTGATTTTAAGGGACATTATGTGTTGAAAGAATTTGACCACAGACTCCAGAATGTACCACAGCACCTATGGGCACAAGGTCCGACTGACGTAGGTTACATGAACATAACACCACACCGTGTCACTCTCAAAGCAGGAGTAGTACTACCACGTATACGACAATACAAGTTACCACCTGATGCCGTAGTGGCCTTATTGAAAATTGTTGACGAACTCATCGCACAAGGGGTGGTAGTGGAGACTGACTCGAATGTATGTAATTCACCTGTCATTCCTATCCTTAAACGAACAGACCCTAATGCACCACCAGTTTACAGACTAGTTGTTGACCTTCGAGAATTGAATAAATGTATAGTCCCTCAATACCCAGTGGTCCCAGACATTTCATCATTACTGACTGCTATTGATTCAGAGGCAACGTTCTTTACTGTAATTGACTTGAAGAATGCTTTCTTTAGTGTTCCAATTCATCTAGATAGCCAGTATCTTTTCGGATTCAGTTTAAATGGACGCAGCTTTAAATTTACGAGAGCTCCCCAAGGTTTTACAGAGAGTCCGAGCATTTACAGTCAAGCATTAAAAAGACAGCTGGACAGTATTAATATGCCTACCGACACTGCACTGTTCCAGTACGTAGACGACATCCTAATCACAGCACGTTCAGAACCAGACTGCGAAAATGCATCACTGACAGTTTTACACTTTCTGGCAGACAAGGGGCACAAAGTGTCCCCTTCAAAGTTGCAATTCTGTGCACAGCAAGTGGTGTACCTTGGACACTTGCTGTCCAAGAGGGGTAGACAGCTGACACAAGAACGTATTCAGTTAATTGTTAACCTTACACAGCCCAAGACACAAAAAGAAGTACGGGCCTTCATTGGCCTCACTTCATACTGCAGACAATGGATTTCCCAGTATGCCTATCTAGCCAAACCACTCATACAGTTGACAACACAGGAGGCAGCGTCTTCGACTGTCCTCCCTTGGACACAAGAACATACCTTAGCATTTGAAGAATTAAAAAGAGCCTTATGTCAAGCACCAGTTTTAGCGACTCCTAGTTACAGCAAACCTTTTATGCTTTTTGTCACTGAACGAGATGGAACAGCATTATCTGTCCTCACACAAGATCAAGCAGGAAAACACAAGCCTTGTGCTTATTTTTCTAGTACACTGGACCCAGTGGCCCAGGCTCTGCCTGCGTGCCTGAAATCAGTTGCAGCAACAGCCCTAGCCATAAGACAAAGTGACTCCATAGTGCTGGGACACCCCCTGATAGTACAGGTACCACATGCAGTGGAAGTTCTCTTGAACAGGACACAGACACAACACTTGACTGTAGCGAGATTGACAGGATATGAACTGACGTTATTTCAGCCACACATAGAGATCAGACGATGTAACATTCTGAACCCTGCTACACTTTTGCCCTCAAATACAGTAGACACCGCACCACATGACTGTGTGGAAGTAATGAATATAGTGACGAAACCAAGACAAGACCTGGCAGATGTGGCACTTCCAGACCCTGACCTGACACTTTATGTAGATGGATCATGCATGAGAACGAGTGCAGGGGAGTTAGTTGCAGCATATGCCGTGACCACTGCTACTGAAGTCATAGAGACACAAAGAATAGAGATACTGTCAGCACAAGCAGCAGAGCTCATCGCTCTGACACAAGCCTGCATAAGAGCTAAGAACTTGAAAGTGAACATTTATACAGATTCACAGTATGCTGTTGGCGTAGTTCATGACTTCGGAGTCCTATGGAGGGAGAGAGGTTTCTTGACCTCTCATGGGGCTAAAATTCAGCACGGTCCGCTTATTCAGGCTCTGTTAGAAGCAATACATTTGCCTACCGCCATAGCTATCATGAAATGCAAAGCACACACTAAAGTAACAGACACCATTTCTCAGGGTAATGACCTGGCAGATCGAACTGCTAAACTTACAGCCCAGACACCAACAGACACGACAAAGACAGAGGTACCATTACTGACCAAAAGTATGACAGTCAGGGATCCTTCTCAAGATGTACTCGACATACAGACACATGCCACTCCAGATGAAATAAAGAAATGGACTGAACAAGGAGGGGTCCAGACTGGCCAAGGTTGGATGACTAAAGGCAAAGCTACATGGTTTCTCCCAGACTCTATGGTACAAGTGATCATAAACACAGCACATAGTCCAGCACACTTGGGAGAAAAGGCAATGCTAGACAGCTTACAGTATATCTGGTTTAACAAGCACCTGCGTGCAGCAGCGAAACAGAAAGTACGTACCTGTATGATCTGTTGCCAGTTCAATCCAGGTAAAGGCATCCCGGTGGAACAAGGCGGATTTCATCCTCCTGACCATCCTTTTGAAGTCCTTCAGATGGATTATATCCAAATGGACAGATGTAGAGGTTACAAGTATGTCCTGGTAGTTGTGTGTGCACTATCTAGATGGACAGAAGCGTATCCAGTCCCAGATTATACTGCTGTGACAACCGCCAGGCAATTGGTGCGTGACTTCTTCCCGAGATACGGATTGCCCCGTGTCGTGTACTCAGACAATGGTCAGCCTTTTTCTTCTGAATTAATGAAACAAGTGTCCCTACTGTTAGGATATCAGTGGAAGTTTCATTGTGTACGACACCCTGAAGCAGCAGGACTCGTAGAACGCCATAATCAGACACTTAAGACGAAATTAGCGAAGATCTGTGCAGAAAAAGGTGTGGATTGGATGGTAGCCCTGCCGGTTGCCCTCTTTTACATGCGTATGGTAGCTCATTCCAGAACAGGCCTATCACCATATGAAGTGGTTTTTGGTAGACCACCGAATATGTGGGGTACGCCTATGCCTAAGAAAATAACTGATGTTGACAGTAACATGCTGACAGATTACCTGGCTTCCTTGATTTCTGCACTACACTCTTGTCGTTCACAGGTTGCCGCCTCCTTCCCTGACAACACCCAGGTCAAGGAGCATGCCATAGTCCCTGGAGATTTCGTCTTTGTGAGGAACTTTGATCGATCCAGCCCCCTTGAGCCGCGTTGGAAGACACCGAAATTAGTGCTACTGACCACGAGGACAGCCATCAAAGTCGAAGGAAGAAAAGGATGGCTTCATGCCCAACACTGTAAGAAATTCTATGGGGACTCCGGAACTTTGATAAAGAACAATGACATTTCGGACTTTAAGCCCCCTTTTCTAGAAAAGACTCCACAACAAGAGTACAGGTCCAAGTTACGATCTAGAAAGTCAGACAGCGTTAAATTGTTTAAGTCCACTAGGTGGTGAATCGGTTAGACAGGTTCCTGACATGTATAAGATCGTAGACCAAAATAGTAAAAGGAGCAAGATGAGAGAGAAATACTGCAAGATATTACGCAGTAGATGTATAGTAACTCTGATTTTTATGTCTCTTCTGTGCATCACTATCATATGTATCAGCTTGGCACTACATGTTTTCTTTCCTCCTCTGTCTTCACGTATACACTTCTCCATTAATAGCACCGCAGAGCATACATTTAGTGATTTGCCACCCCATGAATTGTCATATCGACTAGCCCTGCGCAACAATACTTTTATACGGATGTTGCACCGTTCCCATCAGACCAGCAATGCAACAGATTGCTGGGTATGTGGCCAACTTCCACCTTTTCAAAAGACGAAGGGAGTACTGCCCTTCTTCCCTTTTCCGTTCTCGCACAATGGTTCATGCGGAGCATGGTTTGCTTTAATGTCATCACTAGACAGAAAGTCCGCAGTTTTCCAAGACGACTGGATATGGGGTAACCTGAATAAAGTAATGAATGAGGCATGTTTTCCAGACGAAGATGGACTTCCCCAAAGGAAGGGAACCGATCTAGAAAATGAAGAGTACGAGCAAGGAAATGCATCCCTTAACTTCATGATTCTGAATGTTCAGCCCATGCGAAATGCAAGTCCACGATCTATTACAGTCCTACCAGTAAAAGGTGATTTGTGCGTTAGAAAGAAGGGATCAGTACATATGGGACACAGTGAGTGTAATGCTGTAGTCGAGTTTAATGATAAAGGAAAGTCTTCTTTCAATACATCACGCCACACCTATTTCATTTGCGGTCAGACAGCCTATGTACATCTGCCCTTAGACTGGGGTGGAACATGTTATATAGCGTTCCTGCTGCCCCCCGTCTTTCTGGCCCCATCCCATTATCATCGAGATTCACGACTAGAACATGTTAGACACAAGAGAGAGACTGATTCCCCAGTGATTGATCAGACTGAGACAGCTTGGGAGCAATATACAGATTTCAATAAAGGATTCTTTTTCTTCATAGGTCCCGTCCAAAACAGTAAACTTATACGCAGGTTAACAAGAACTCTGGAAGCAGTAGTGAATGAGACTGCATCTGCCCTGGCTAACTTGACCCAGGAGCAATTTGCCATGCGACTTGTTGTTCTTCAGAACCGCCTCGTTCTTGACGTCATCCTGGCGGATAGGGGCGGGGCTTGTAGAGTGATCGGCTCCAGTTGCTGCCATTTCATTCCAAATAACGCGCCTTCTGTGTACGCAGCAATAACAAGACTTCACAAGATTGCTCATGAAATACATCAAGACCCAGGCACATGGACTTGGTCCGGTTGGCTCTGGAGTGTAATATCAGCATGAGGATGGAAAGTGTTGTCGTTCCTAGGAATGATACTGCTTATGATATTCGGCTGCTGTCTCTGTTTACAATGTGGCCCGGCGATTTGCGGCCTGTGTGCCACTGCCTGAGTTCCCCATCCACGTATACAAAGGATCAAGGATGAACAAATGATGCTGTATGATCAGATATACGGTCTCATGAAAATAGATGTGACCTGAAGGGTACGTAGGGGACAAGGAGGGAATGAGGAAAATGAAATTTTACATGGCCAATGTGTCCCCTGCGTGTACCCCAACGTTTAGTGTATGTGCATGACATCCATGCATTTTCCCTCTATGGCCGCCATAATGATGCCTCTGCATTTACGTCCTGCATCAGGATGCCAGTCATCAAGTCTTTTACGAAAGAAATGTTAATTCTGCACCGAGGCCCATGTTGCCCATGTTTCTGCATTGTGCACGTTTAAAATCGAGATGAACCCATTCTGTGGCTCAGCCTGAGCCAGGACCCGAATTAAGGTTTTCATGCCTTCAGACACTCGTCTGCGAAGGTTCATCAAACAACCTTTCATGTCATTTGCACGGCACCCCAGCTACACAGATAGAGCCCTTTTTCAGACAACTTTCCAACGGTAGCTACGTTATATTAAGTGACCACAGCTGTTGTGGCTTGATGCCAGGAAAACCCTATCTCGTGAGCGTTACTTCCAGGGTCATTTGTTGTATGCAAGTATTGTATCCAAACAGCAATCCAGACATGGAGGCAGCATTATGGCCTTCTGTGAATATCTCTTCTATTCGAATTGATACTTTAAGCAGAATGAAGTCTATTCTTTTACAGACAACTGTACCTTTAACCTCGTCCAGAGAGACGTATGAACTGCAAGCTGCAAGGACAGCGGCAGAGATACATACCCTATTATCGACAAATTGCCCCGTGCATTTCGTAGAAATGTTAAGCCAAATTTTAAACATGTCAGATACCAGTGGCATCGCACATGTATTTAAGACAATTTTTTCGGGACTGTTAGCACCCTTTGAAACAGTTCTGGGCATCTTCCCGAATTTTGTGCATTCGCTATTCAGCGGCCTGCCTCTTATTTTGGGACTCGTAGCAGGGATTTTATTTTTGTTCCTTCTGCTCCGATATGGCAAGCCAAGTCACAGACAAAACTCAGGCTACGATGGAAGAAACGATCCTAGCAATACGATACCGAGACCGTATCACTAAGGTCCTCGGATTGGGGATCTGAATACTACCTGGTTTCTTTCATTCAGACCGATCTGGCAAAATTGCATCTTACCTGTGCTTCGATGTCTGCTATGCGGAGAAGAATGCGTGTTGGACGTCTGTCTTACACTACCATCAGCAGTACCAATGGATATCGACGCTTTGTTTTGTCCGGTAACGACTCATGCAACGTGTTGTCCCCAGCGGCTGTCAGGTTGTAAGACCAGCGCGTCTGCCTAAAAACTACACTTCCCAGCAAGCTGTGGCTCAAAACTATTGTTCCCAGAATCCCCGGCGGATTCACAGGATATCCCGGGGCAGAGCCTGACGATCGGTGCTCGTGATTCTAGTTGGGCGGAGGTAGCGGCTGCTCCTCTGCTCCCGGTGGTTCCTAGTTGGCTTCGAGGGTTCCAGTTAAAGATGTCTAGAGCCTACATTCCGGTAACATTGTTAATGCACTGGCTAGTGCGTTCTTCCAGCTGATTTGTTTTGGCGCTTATTTTACAAGTGGAGCAACGCTGTTTGTTTGTTCTTTGCCTCGCGGCTGCGAGGGAGTATTGAAAGGGAGTTACTGTGTTCTTTTGGCACGCGCCAGGAGGAGTTCATTTGGCGTGAGCCTGTACCCATTATTTCGGAGGTGCAAGTGGCGGAGTGCAGGGGGGGAATCCGACCTCCGCACTACCGTCACGAAACAGTGTGTTCTCAATTGGATTAGTGGATTTAAATACCAAAGCGGATGGCAGTAGTGAAGTAACTACGCCATGCCGTGTTTGGGTTACCTTATTTGTGTTCAATGAACTGAAGGAGACATTGGTACTTTCATATACAAAAGGTGGATCTCCTTACAGCATTTATGCACAGGCGTGCTACTTGAGTCCTGGTGCAATGAACGATTATTTTGGAACTATTCTCTAAAGCCTTTTTTGTACTATGGGGTATGTTGATATCAACGAAGAAGGCTTTTAGTTATGAAGTGCTAATGCTTGATGGTAATACATTCTTTTGTGTTGTACAGGATGGAAGGAAGACGGGAGAAGCAGCAATAGGGTGTTTTTGTGCACGTTTGCTACAGGTGAATCTAGGGGTTATTAGACTAGTGAGATTTAATGAGAGTAGGGTTAAGTATTGTATTAACCTTTGTACTTTTGTCTTACAGTTTCTTTATCCCTGCTGCCCCTTCCTCCTTCTCTTTGTTCTTTCTGGGTTTTTCCCCTTTTGGGGTTTTTCCCTCAACGTATCGTCTGAACACCCTGTGTTTATACTTCAGGGTGTTCGGAGGGTCCGGGGGTGGAGCATTGTTGCTGCAGGCGGATCCTGTGGAGTGTGAACCTGATAGAATCACGAGCCCAAGAAATTCACTCTGCCCGATCCGTTTGTAGCAACAATGGCGTCTATGGAGGATGTGTTGCATGCTTTGGTCCTGGTACAACAAGAATTGGCCTATTCCAAGGCAGAGACTGCTGCTTTGCGGGAAAAGGTGGAACGTCTGAGTAGTAATCCTTTTAACGCTTCCACTTCATCTTCTAATGTCCAGGTCACTGTGCCTCCACCCATTCCATTGGCTACTCCTGAACGGTTCTCAGGGGACCCCCGTAAGGTACACGTGTTTATGACACAAATCCTCATGCATTTCTCATGTAAACCTTCATCGTTCCCCACCAATCATTCAAGGGTGGCTTTTTTGATTTCATATTTGGTGGGGGATGCGGCGGATTGGGTGGTACCTTTAGTAAAACTAGACGATGCTATCCTGTCTGATTGGACAGCATTCAAAAATGAATTTGAGAGGGTTTTTGACCGAAGAGCTACTACATTCAGTGCTGATCGAGAGTTGCTGACATTGAGACAAGGGAGGGGAGAACTGATTACGTATCTTACTGCTTTCAATAGACTTGTGGCAGAAGCAGAATGGCCAGAGGAGAAAAGGTTGTCCTTATTTTATCAAGGGTTACATGATGACTTGAAAGATGTAGTGGCTCAGGTGGATCCACAACCTACTTCATTTGTGGATATGGTGAATTTGGTTTTAAGGCTGGATAGCCGTCTTACGGACAGGGGGTGTAACAGGAGAAGATGGGAAAGAGGAGCCTACAGTGGTGAAAGAAACACGCGGAAGGCCTCTGGGGGCACTGACAACCCTCCAGAACCTATGGAGATAGGAGCACTTAGAGCACCTTTGTCAAGAGAAGAGAGGGAAGCCAGAAGAGTACAGGGCCTATGCATGTACTCTGGGAAGAAGGGGCATTACGTCCGGGAATGTCCATCTAAACCCAAGTCTTCGGGGAATGTCAGTAGGTTCAAAAAGGTTGCTGTATCTAATACAGTACAGGAAAGAGAGCAGAAGGAAGACAACAAGTCTAGTGTAGAAGGGGGACATGCGTGGAAACTCACGTCTTTGTCCTCTCTGGGTAATGATGAGACAGAGCCACATTTGGTGGTGGGTATGACACTAGAATACGACCTAGAAAGACGTCAGGTGATGGTAATGTTAGATTCCGGAGCGACTGGTAATTTTGTGGACGAAGGTTTGGTGAGGCGTCTAGCTTTACCTCGTGTCTCTAGGGAGATTCCTGAGGACGTGCTGGCAGTTGATGGGCAGCCTTTAACATCAGGTCAGATTACTGAAAGAATAGGCGAGTTGGGGTTGTCAGTGGTGACACAAGGATATGTGCATTCTGAGGTTTTATCTCTCAACATCATTGACGCACCTCAGTACGAAATTATCTTGGGGATGCCTTGGTTACATAAACACAACCCTGTGGTGGATTGGCAGTCGAAAATGTTTCAGTTTGTATCAGAGTATTGTAAAGATCATGTAACTCTATGTGTGTCTGCCAACGTTACGGCGTTAGCCACCCCGTTTTTGGTAGCTACAGCTGCGGAAAAGGATGTCCAACTACCAGTTGAATACTTGGCTTATAGTGATGTGTTCAGCGAGACAAAGGCAGAAACCCTACCCCCTCACCGGGAATATGACTGTCGTATAGATTTGGTGGATGGGGCTACGATACCATCTTGTAGAGTGTATGCTTTGTCCGTACCCGAAACCAATCATTTGAGAGAATACATAGAGCATTATTCTCGTTTGGGGTTCATCCGACCCTCCCGCTCCCCAGCAGCTTCCCCTCTCTTCTTCATAGCGAAGGCCAACGGGGACTTAAGAGCGTGTGTGGACTATCGCGTCTTGAACAGAAACACCATCCGTAACCGTTACCCTCTTCCGCTCATCTCAGTTCTGCTCCATCAGGTGAGAGAGGCCAAGATTTATACCCGTTTGACCTACGTGGGGCGTATCACCTGGTCAGAGTAAGAGAGGGGGATGAGTGGAAGACGGCGTTCAAGACGCGATTTGGTCTGTATGAGTACTTAGTGATGCCTTTTGGGCTTTGTAATGCTCCTGCAGCGTTTCAGTTTTTTATAAACGATGTTCTGAAGGAATATGTGGATCACTTTGTTGTGATGTATATTGATGACATCTTGATCTACTCACAGGATGTATCATGCCATACTAAACTTGTCTGCAAAGTCTTGGACAAACTAAGGGAGCACCACTTATACGTAAAACTGAGTAAATGTGAGTTTGGGGTGCGAGAGGTGGAATTTCTGGGTGTGATCCTCAGTCCTAGCGGATTACAGATGTCCGAGAGGAAGGTACAGGCGGTGAGGGATTGGCCAGCCCCTAAGAACGTGAAGGAGGTGCAGAGCTTCTTGGGGTTCGCCAATTATTACCGTCGGTTTATCTTGCATTTTTCCCAGACCGCGGTCCCCATCACTAGGTTATTAAGAAAAGGGAAGTCTTTTGTGTGGACAAGAGAGGCTGAGGAGGCGTTTAGAGCTCTGAAAGATGCCTTCACCACAGCACCGGTGTTGGCACATCCTGTCTTGGAACATCCTTTTATAGCCGAGGCAGATGCTTCGGATGAAGCCATAGGGGCAGTTCTGTCTCAGAGAGATGTACACTCGGGTCAGCTCCATCCGGTTGCTTACCTGTCGAAGAAGTTGAGCTCGGCTGAGGTCAACTATTCAATTGCGGAGAAAGAACTCTTGGCGATTAAAAAGGCCTCCCAAGAGTGGAGGCCTTATTTGTGGGGGGCTTGTCAGGCAGTGACGGTTTATACCGATCACCGGAATCTCCAGTACATGTCCTCAGCTAGACACCTGACGCAAAGGCAAATGCGGTGGATGCTGTTCTTTTCCGAGTACAACTTTGTGGTAACCTTTCGTCCGGGCTCGGAGAACAGAAAGGCGGATGCTCTTCCCAGACAGGAAATCCCCCTGAAACAGTGTGAGGAAGAACAATCCATTATCCCTTCAACGAAAGTGGTGTGTGTGATCAGGGCCGAGAAGTTTCTGGACGACATCAAGGGCTCCAGGTCTATGGAGTCTTGGGTCCGTTGGGCGAATGCCAAACTAGGCAGGAAGGTGAGACAGGGCTTGCCTTTCCAAGGGGACTTCTTGTTTCTGCCTAATGAGGAGATTAGAAAGAAAGCATTCAGTTGGTGTCACGAAGCTCCAGCGGCTGGACATCCTGGGATTACAAAGGCCGTGGAACTGCTTAGGAGGCATTTTTGGTGGGAGTCTTTGGTCAGAGACGCTACTCAATGGGTAGGTAGATGTGACACCTGCGCCAAAGCAAAAGGGGAAACCACTAAAAAGAAAGGCTTGTTGATGCCTTTGCCCACGCCTGATCGTCCATGGCTGAACATAAGTCTGGACTTCATTACGGGTCTCCCATCTGACCAGGGAAACACCGCTGTGTTGGTGGTAGTGGACAACCTGACGAAAATGGGACATATTATACCGTGTGTGAACCTTCCCACAGCTAGTCAAACGGCTCAGTTACTGGCATCTCAAGTCATTCGTTTGCATGGCATTCCGAGAGTCATTGTGTCTGATAGGGGGCCACAATTCATCGCTCGCTTTTGGCGTATGTGGTGCAGTGCATTGGGCATAGAGTCAGCGTTATCAACCAGCTTCCATCCCCAAACAGATGGACAGACGGAACGTCTGAATCAGATATTAAAAAAGTATTTGTGATGTTACTCTAAGGAAGCCAATGAGTCATGGGTGGACTTACTGTGGATGGCGGAGCTGGCATATAACAATTCTTGGCACAGTTCCATAGGCATATCGCCATTCAAGGCCAATTATGGTTATGATGTTCATACCTTGCTGATCTATATCCCTGACGATTTGGCTAACCAGCCCTCTGTGAGGGAGCATGTACTGACATTGAGGAGGGTGCATAAAGCGGTGCAAAGACATCTGCTAAAGGCCAAAGAGGTGTACAAACGATGGGAAGATAGGCATCGAACACCTGGTCCTCAGTTCGAGGTGGGGGATAAGGTGTGGCTTTCAACCAAGTACATTCGTTTCAAGTTGAGGAGTATCTTCCATCCGCGATTCATTGGGCCATACCCTGTGGTGCGACGTATCAACCCTGTCGCATACAAGCTGAAGTTGCCTAACACATTGAGAATCCATCCGGTGTTCCATGTGCAGTTGCTAAAGAAAGCCCTCACATCACGCAGAACTGCGCCTCCTGTTGTTGCTAGTGACGGGAATCTGGAGTACGAGGTGAGGTCTATCCGTGACTCTAAATACCGCAGAGGGGTGTTTTGGTATCTGGTCTCATGGAAGGGTTACGGTGCCGAGGAGGATTCATGGGAACCGGTACATCACGTCCATGCTCCTAGGGCTGTGCGATCCTTCCATGTTAGGTTTCCTGCGAAGCCTGGGCCTAGGAGGCGCTTGGGAGGAGGGCGTACTGTCAGGTTGTAAGACCAGCGCCTGCCTAAAAACTACACTTCCCAGCAAGCTGTGGCTCAAAACTACTGTTCCCAGAATCCCCGGCGGATTCACAGGATATCCCGGGGCAGAGCCTGACGATCGGTGCTTGTGATTCTAGTTGGGCGGAGGTAGCGGCTGCTCCTCTGCTCCCGGTGGTTCCTAGTTGGCTTTGAGGGTTCCAGTTAGAGATGTCTAGAGCCTACATTCCGGTAATATTGTTAACGCACTGGCTAGCGCGTTCTTCCAGCTGATTTGTTTTGGCGCTTATTTTACAAGTGGAGCAACGCTGCTTGTTTGTTCTTTGCCTCGCGGCTGCGAGGGAGTATTGAATGTTCTTTTGGCACGCGCCAGGAGGAGTTCATTTGGCGTGAGCCTGTACCCATTATTTCGGAGGTGCAAGTGGCGGAGTGCAGGGGGGAATCGGACCTCCGCACTACCGTCACGAAACAGTGTGTTCTCAATTGGATTCGTGGATTTAAATACCAAAGCGGATGGCAGTAGTGAAGTAACTACGCCATGCCGTGTTTGGGTTACCTTATTTGTGTTCAATGAACTGAAGGAGACATTGGTACTTTCATATACAAAAGGTGGATCTCCTTACAGCATTTATGCACAGGGGTGCTACTTGAGTCCTGGTGCAATGAACGATTATTTTGGAACTATTCTCCAAAGCCTTTTTTGTACTATGGGGTATGTTGATATCAACGAAGAAGGCTTTTAGTTATGAAGTGCTAATGCTTGATGGTAATACGTTCTTTTGTGTTGTGCAGGATGGAAGGAAGACGGGAGAAGCAGCAATAGGGTGTTTTTGTGCACGCTTGCTACAGGTGAATCTAGGGGTTATTAGACTAGTGAGATTTAATGAGAGTAGGGTTAAGTATTGTATTAACCTTTGTACTTTTGTCTTACAGTTTCTTTATCCCTGCTGCCCCTTCCTCCTTCTCTTTGTTCTTTCTGGGTTTTTCCCCTTTTGGGGTTTTTCCCTCACGGTATCGTCTGAACACCCTGTGTTTATACTTCAGGGTGTTCGGAGGGTCCGGAGGTGGAGCATTGTTGCTGCAGGCGGATCCTGTGGAGTGTGAACCTGATAGCGGCTACCGATTCTGATGACGGCATTCGTTGAGACTTCACCATTACGATTAGGTGGTGGTGAAGTACGAGATGAAAGCGGCAGCACACAGGTACAACCTTCTGTGAACATTGCTGATCTGAACACCGATGATGGCAATGCATCGCATATATGCACTATTTCTGATTTTTCAGCGTTGGCCCAACTTTCACCTACTGTTGTAGACAAATTGTTTGCTGGTCTAGCTGAGGTAATGTTCTCTCCTAACAACAAGAATAATATTTGAAATAGCGAGCACACAGCGTTCCCTGAACTCTGAATACGGCCTTCAAGTTTTTATAAACAACACTGCTGAAAACACTTGGAACTATTTTTTCCCTTGAAAGCAAAATTATTTTTCCCAACTTCCAAAATATTTACCTTTTTTTTGGCACAAGGTACTCTGCTTAAAGTAGAACTATTCTTAGAGAACAGAGCTTCTATTCCTAGAGACTCTAGAGACAATATTTTGCGTCAGCCTCTAGCACATGTACAATCTTGTATAAATACGTGATGAAATGGTCTCGACCTTCTCTTCTGTATTAAGAGCCATTTCATAAATGTAATTTTCGCAATTCATTCAGCTGATATTTATATTTGCATTATCTGAATGATACCACTGCTTGAAAGCGTACAGTATAATACTCATTTCGTGGATCTATACCATTTCAAATGCATTTGATGTATTTTGGGGTGGGCTGGAAAACACATGCATACCTATATGTTTATATATTGCTTAGTATTTAGTAATGATGGACATTATACGTGGAGTGGGTGTTGTGAACGTATCTAGGACCCTAACTAAATATTCCCGATTTATGCCCTTATGTGGTTATAACAAATCATACCCTTATAAAGGCATAAGAATCATATCCATATTTAGTAATAGCCAATGCAATCCAAATACGGCAAGTCTACTTCCTTAAACTCCTAGAAAGTAGAACAAGTTCTTTCAACAAACCAAACCTCCAGGAACCTGGGAATTGCCCATGCTTTTGTTTTGATTTGTCCTAGAACTCCTGCGAGTCCGAAAGAACGGCCAGTTCTTAGTGACATCTTTTATTGACGTCTTATGTCCAACCTTACGTCAAACACGGCACTTTCCAGGTATAAATATACCAGCGTTTGCCTTAAGCAACACACGGTAGTTTGGAGCAGAGCGGCTATCTACTTATCCGAAGCCCAGCTGATGTGAGTGCCGAAGGAAGCCGTCCCTCCTATTTGACGCACTGAGAAAGACGCTGTCTTTTTCTCCTGCCGAGAAAATCCAGCTCCAGTGTTTCCAGTCACCCTTGCGGGTTACTGGGAGATCGAGTCCTGAGAGCGAGATACAAGACCTCCTTCATTCTAAAACCAAGGTACGGAGCTGATTAGATCCTTAGAGAATTCTTGAGTCAGATTCTTGGCAAAACTAACTTAACTTAAAAACTCCTTTACTCCTTCCCACGTACTAGGCTTAGGTTAGGTACACTGGGGTAGGCATATTTAGAAACATCAGTTGAGTAAGTTTAGTCAACTTTTATCATTGTATGTAATTGTATATATTTTATACCTTTTAAGTATCAAATGGCTCAGAAACCATATCAATGCTTTTACAGTATTATTTCATAATACTCCTTTTACTGTACGCACTTTACTTTATGACAAGTATTGCAATTGTAGCAATTCACTTCTCTTGCATGAGAAAGAAGACTGCTCAATAAATAACACCTTTTATTGAAAACGCCCGTCTCTCTATTTCTCTGCACTCTGGTGAAACTAAGTATGCACGATTGACTGAGTGAAATAGCTATCTATTGTTTTCACATGACTCTGGAGATATACTCCTTATTCTGGGGGAGCAAAGTTGTCATGTTTATGCGGTTGTCAGAAGCTAATCCCTTCTTGTCTAATCAGGGAAGTTAACTCCTCCCTGTTCATTCGAGAAAATTTCTAGTGACCTCTGAGCTAGCTGGCAAACCTAATTAAGTCTAACATATTCAATAGAGACCTAGTCGACCTCAGTCCTACGTCTAAACTATTGTTTATGTTATTCCAATGCGCAGAGCCTATTGGGAAAATAGGAACTATACTACAATGTCACCCATGAGATGCAATGCATAATGGAACTACAGGTCTGCCATTACAGCCTGTGTAAGATGGTGCATGCACCTCTTACTTTAGCTATAGATTTACTATATCTATAGGTCACTACACTTAAAACCTATCAGTCACCCCTCTAGCAGGCCTTGACAATCCTGAAGGCAGAGTGCTGGGTTGTACGTGAGAGGGTGTCCCTGCATGTGCAGAGGCCCTCTGCAGCATTCGGAGACCATTCTCCCGAGTTGTCGGTGACGCCGCCAGACATATAGGTAGAGGTACATTATATCCTCGCATAAAATGCTATTTCGAAAATGGCTGCAACAAACCATGTTGTGTTTGGTATCAAACTCCTTGGAATCATACCTGCACACAGGTAACCTGTATGGAAGGTATGATTCCATCCTTCTGAAGCAAGCTTTGTGGGGTCACTGATCTTCGCAGTACCAACCTTCTCGACCCGGGCAGCGCAAAATGGTTGCTGCCGACCACCGACACATTTCGGTCCTGCTGCTGCTGAGCCAAGCTCGAGCAGGGGAAGGCTGGACAATAGGCATCCTGTCACAGGGAGGTGTGACCAGCTCCCAGACAGGATTTAGTGTATTACGGCTGGGTGGGTGCTCTTCCAAAGTCACTAAAAGTCTGCATCTGGGGCCCACTTGGTGTCCCTGTGCATAGTCAAGTTCAAACCAGTCCTGGGAGCTATTGGCTCCTGCTCTGGCGCGATACTGGACAAAGGATATGGGAGTATCCTCCCCACTGTCCTGACCCTCCTCTGGGAGGGTTCCCTGAATCTGTCCAACCCTCTCCAGTGGGTTCAAAAGGGCTTACCTGGCTGTAGGACCCAAGATTTTACGTGGACAAGATTCAGATCAAGAAACCACTGAACTTCGACCGTCTGGACACTCTGGACTTCGACTGGGCCCATCTCCATCTCCCTCTCCGTCCAAAGCATCGTCTGTGGCTGTGCACCATACAGATCCCGTGCTAGACCTGTGGAGCATCAAGGATATCTGAAGTATCTCCCTTGGAGTGAAGAAATCACTCCCCTGCATTCCCAGGCACCGTAACACAACTGACCAGTCTGTTGATCCTGAGCTCCTGCGGACTCTGAAGGCTCCAGCAACACATGAGGTGGGTTTCTACGTTCCTTGAGGTCGAGCTACCCTTTCTTCCAGTTTGAGGCCAGTATCCCTCGTGGGGAACGCATAACCCGAATCCCTATGTACTGCATACTTTTGCAAGTGCATATGCTTGTTGGCGTTTCCCAACTAAGCATTGGTCTATTGATAGACCCAACCTCTGCGCACATTTCCTACAAAGGACACAAGCCTCCTCACACTCTGTCCTGCAAGCTATGGTTCTGTAAAACTGCTTGAGGTCCCCTCGTGACTCCTGTGCCTTCGGACTGTGGGTCCATTTGAGGGACAATCTTGATTTTCTTGGGCTCCCCTGGTTGCTCCAGTCCTGCCCTGACTCCCCTTGCTGTGGTGAGTCCTCTGGTCCTTGCTGGTCCTAGACCGTAACCTTCTTTGACCTTCTTCGTCGGTTGCCGCTGCCAAGGCTTGTCGGTGCTCCCGCCGGACACCGACCCCTCAGCACTCAACATCCTTCATGGAACAGCTTGTATCCGGCTCCTGGTCGTCCTCAATGTCTCCTGGTCCCTGCAGCTGTAGAGTCAAGGTCTCCTTCTTTGCACCTGAAGCACCCGAAATCGGTGGGCTTTCGTCTACCGAGTCCCTGGTCACTCCTGAGTGACCCAGACTCTGTCCCCTCTGCTGTCAGGTTTATTCCATCAAGAATCCACCTGTGGGTTCTACCGGACACTCGTTTTCTTCCCAGCAGTGGCATTTCTTTGAAGTCTACCATTGAGAACGACAGCGGTTTCTGACGCCACTTCAGCCCTATGCACCTGCTTCCCTGGGATAGGTAACTCTGGTACTTTGGTATCCACGGGTGGGGTGGCTCTCCAACTTTCTATGTTCCAAAGGGTTTCCTCGTAATCCACTGGGAAGGGTCCTTAAAGTTTAAAACTACAACTGCGACTCTCCCATTGAATTGCACGTAGCATGCGGTTGTGTTCTCACACTGCACTCGTCCTCCATGGGGTTCCTCCTTACTCACCTTGGGTGGTTCCTTGGGATCCCAGCGATTCTACATCCTCTAGACACTGTCTTGACTCGAGTCGTGGTTCTTATACCACTATTTTTAGTATATGGTTTGGTTTCCCCCAGGATCCCACTGTGTATTAGTGCTACTTACGATTGATTCTGTGCTACAGTATTGTGTACTTTGTGTTTATTTGCGTGTAGCAGATAATGTGAGGTGTGTTATAATAATAAATATATATTCTTATAACTACTGTGTGGTTCTCATTTCATTTAACCAATACAATAGGATTGCATTCTGGTTTAACAAGCTGCTTAACATTCCTTCAAGACTAAGCCTGGAGGCTGCTCTCCACCTCTACCACTTGGATAGCTTTCTAAGGTTATCTTTGACCTCTTAAATCACCTTAAGGGTTGTTTGGACTGGTGCAAGGTGCCCACTTTAATTAGTGGACATCATATACCAGGCCAACTTCTCTCACTGTCAATGTTTTTTAGCTACATAGTTAATCACAGACAAGATTATATATTGTATGTGCCAAGATACCATTGTCCACAGTGCCAAACAATGTAAATGTCCCATTCCAGTTTCTGAATTACCCACAGTACCATTACCGTACTCACACCGGTCACTAAAATGTAAAGTTGCCCTGATCCCTGTCCTCCCACTATTGTTCCTTTGAGTTCTCATGTCCCTCTCCTCCTCCCTTATTTGGTAACCCTACTTCTGGTCATCATACTCATCCATCTGACCTGCTTCCTGGTCATCCTCCTCCTTTAGTTCTTCTCCTGGTCCTCCTGTTCTTGGTCCAGAACAGGTCCTTCAGGTTTTGGTCCTGCTGGAATTCTTGGTCCTGCTACCGGTGTATTTGATCCTGGTACTTCTGGGTTTGGTTCTACTCAATGTCCTGGTGCTATTCATGGTCCTTCCAGTCCTTCACCTGGTCCACCTTGTCCTGTCCCTTCAACCTGGTCTCCATGGTCCTGATCCTATTGGCTTTCATCTTCCTGGTCTTTCTTGTCATGGTTCCTTTGGTTTTGTCTCTTTGGATATCCGGTACTAGTCCTTGTGGTCCTGATCTTCCTGGCCAAGATCCTCCTAATTGTTCTGGTCCACATCATTCAGGTCTTGATTTTCCGGTACATGGACCTCCAGGTCCCATTCTCAGTCTTCCTTGCCCAGTACCTGGTCCTCCTTTGTCTGATTCTGTTCTTGCCCATTTTGCTCCTCCCAGTTCTCTTTGTCCTAATCGTTTTGATGCTGGAACTCCTGGTACTGGTTGTCCTTGGTACAAGTCCCTTTGGTCCTGTCCTCAGGGTCCTATTTCTCCCAACACTGGTCCACTTGACCCAGGTCCACCTGTTTTTCTTGCCGTAGCCCCCCAGTACACTTACTGACAGTGCCGCCCTGGTCCCTTCCCTATCCTTGGTTTTAAACCTCATGGTAATCTTGGCCTTGGACCTCCTGGCCATAATCGTATTGATCCTTATGTCCTCCTGGACAGAGGTGCAACTTGAGCCAAATTTCGGAGGGGGGGGGGGGCTGATAAAAGATTTCAGGGGGGGCAAATTCTTCTAGCCATAGGCAGAGTGGAGATGCAGGGGCTTTAAGAAAGGGGGGAAACAACAAAGCCTCATTAACATGCAAATGGTCTATTAAAGACCTGTGAAGTATTTGGGTGCAGCTGTGTGTGTGCCCGAGAAGTTATCTCAGCCCGGGCTGCCACACACGACGGGGGGGCTGAAACCCTTTGAGCCCGATAGGCGATGCACACCTGGTCCTTTTTGCCCTTTTATCTATTCCTCCAGGTCCTGCCCATTCCGATCTTCTTTTTTTCTTGTAACAAACTTTATTTTGCCATTGTTCAAAGTACATTCCAGTATAACAATGATTCTTGGCATTTTCATTTTAGGTGTAATATCAACACATCTTTCTCCATAAGTGGATATACATACTCCAATCCTCGCCAACCATTATTTACATGGTTTGAAAATGACAACTCTATGAATGTAACGTGCATTATCTCGCCAATAAACCGTTTACATCTCTAATGTACCTTGACATGTATTTATACTTTTATTCCCTAACTAAGTTACTTACCCCTTCGCTCTCCCTCCCCTCTTCCTGGTCTGTCTGTGTGTCTCCAGTTATTCCGTAACATATTCTTAAACGAACTTGGATTCCAACCTACATCTCTGGCGTACCATGGGTCTTCCCTAGTCGTTTATCCTCTTTGGTGCTGGCTATGTGTTAAGTGGCTAAGTAATCAGGAGATTGGATCCGGAAATGTAAGTGGGATATCCATTTGTGTGATTTCCGCTAACATGATATCCCATTCTATGGAGATGGGAGGTTTTCTTAAACCCCTCACCTGCCTCCGCCTCATATGAGTTCCAGCAAGTGTGTCTAGAGTGTGAAATGTGGTCAGGGGCACCATCAGGGGCAAATTGACGAAGAAGTATAAGAGCTGGGGTAGCATTACCATCTTGGAGATGGCTACCCTACCCATCACGGACAGCGGCAGGGATGTCCAGAAGGAAATACTAGAGCGCAGTAAAGCTATGGTCTTCATTAAATTACCTTCTAGGAGGTCTAAATGAGCCCTGTACACGTCAATACCTAAGTACTTAAATGTATCTAATGCCACGGGAATCCGATAGGTACCAAATGGGGGTTTGTCTGGGCGAATACCCTCTTGGAAATAAATGGCATGATACTTTCCTGCATTAATCGCCAGCCCTGATATAGTCTCAAACACGGAAAAAACACCAGGGAGCGAAACCGTCCCACCGTCTAGGTCACGTAAATATCTGAGTATGTCGTCTGCATATATGGAGACGAGGTGGGTATTATCCTGTATGGGAATTCACAGATCTCCAGACGATCGTCTCACAGCTATGGCCAGTGGTTCTAACGCAAGCACAAACAGGAGAGGGGAAAGCGGGCACCCCTGCCTAGGACCTCTGTGTAATGCGTATTCCGGGGCTATATACCGTCCCGTACGTGTTCTCGCAGTCGGTTAAGCATAGAGTAGGCGTATCCATCTCATAAAATCCTGGGGGAGACCATAACGCGCAGGGCTGCACACATGAACTCTCATGTTATGGAGTCAAACGTTTGACGTAAATCTAACGCCAGACATCCTGCCTTGTCATAGTCACTGGGAACAGCCCTCATTACATGGTGGAGTCTCCTAATATTGGGTGAGGTGCTACATGCAGGAAGAAACCCACATTGATCACTGTGTATGAGAGTAGAAAGAGCGGGAACCAGACGATTGGCTAATGGCTTACTAAGAACCTTGTATTCGGTAGCCAGTAACAACAGTGGTCTATAATTGGACATCTCAGTGCTGTCTCTTCCGGGCTTTGCGAACGACACCACCATAGTTTGCATCGTGGATGGCGGTAATCTACCAGCCTCCCAAGCTGTTTTATATAACTCCTCTAGTTTAGGCGTTAAAACCTCCGAATATATAGCGTAAAACTTGACGGGCAGGCCGTCTAGGCCCGGGGTTTTATTGCGGTTAAGGCCTTTGATTGCTACTTTTATTTCCTGTTGGGTGATGGGGCCTAAAAGGCTCTTCCGCGTAGGTTCTTTGAGCCTGGGAAGCTGTAAGCCATCGAAGAAAGAGTCTATCAGACTCTCTTCTATTGGAGCTGGTGCTGCATACAGAGTACTGAGGTGTTTACAAAATGCTTCATTCATTTCTAATTGTGTATGGATCAGTCCCCTCTGTGGTGAGCGGATACACGTGTTCACAGGTGTTTCCAGGTTGTTTTTAAGTAATTGTGCTCGTAATGTTCCTGATTTGTCTGCGTCCGTGTGTTTCTGCTGCGTATATGCTCGGTAATCCATGAGTCGAAGTGTTTCTAGAGTCTCTGCATGTTTAATACGGGCCTTCTGAAGAGATGCCCTCTTGTCCTCATCAGTTGTCGCGACCGGCTCCAACTCTGACATCAGGGATTCTGTCTCTATAAGTCTTTTGTGTGCTTATTGGCGTACCCCTACAGTGGTACCAATCACCGAGCCCCGAGCCACCACCTTGAATGCTTCCCAATCTATGAGGTTGGAGGAGGCTGTATTCCAGTTGTCTGTGAAGTAGTTATTAATAGTACCCAATAATAGGGTCCGAAAGGGGGCATCCTCTAGGAATTGGGGCCATAGTTTCCAAGTTGGAACCGGGCCGGTACCCTGCCCCATGTTGGGGTAACTGCTAGGGGATTGTGTTCTGAGAAAGTTTTGGCTCAATATATAGATGTACCTGTGTAGCTATTGTGGGAGAGCAAAGAAATCTATCAAGTCTGGTATGAAGCTGATGTACCGGGGAGTAAAAGGAATATTACTTGTGTGTGGGATGAAGCATTCGCCATGCATCTATGAGTCCCCAGCCCTGCATCCAAGTGTGCAGAAATTCAGCCTGTTTATGTGTACTGGCTCCGTGTAGTGGTGGATGAGATCTGTCTAAGTCAATGTCCAGGACCGTATTGGAGTCACCCTCAGTATCCAGGGAATGGTATCCCTGCCCAGACCAGAGAGGAATTTGTCTTGATCGAAATTCGGCGCATATATACTACCAAGTATTCCTGGCAGACCATCTAAGGTGCCCTTCAAAAGTATATATTGTCATCTTCACGTCGGTCCACTTCCACAAATGGGACTCCATGGTGGATCCAAATAGCCGCCCCTCTAGCAAAGGTTGAATAATTAGCAGTATACAGTCGGCCTCCCCAATTGTTCCGCCCTTTTTGCGGCCTCTGTCTCCATCAGGTGGGACTCTTGTAAAAACACTATCTGTGCTTTCCTCCTAAGAAGGTAAGCATGTATTCTGTGTTGTTTGCTTACGGCTCCTAATCCCCGTATATTCCAGGTCAGTAGGTTGTATGTGCCTAAGCCGGTTTGTTAGATCTTAGCGCCGCCTTTGACACCGTCTCGCACAGGATTCTTCTGCAGCGCCTGGAGGAAGCTGGCGTCGTCGGCCCTGCTCTCCAGTGGTTCCGCTCCTTTCTTGCTGACCGATCTTTTTGCGTGGCCGTCCCGCCCCATCAGTCTAAATTCTACCCTCTGGATCTTGGGGTCCCTCAGGGATCCTCGCTGAGCCCCACGTTGTTCAATCTTTACGTGAGGCCGCTGGCTGAGGTCGTCAAGCGGTGGGGTATGACTATGGTGTCTTACGCCGACGACACTCAGCTGGCGGTCACGCTCAGCGGGGATTCAGGTTTGGATGCCCCAAGATTCCAGAATGGACTACGGGCGGTTGCCAGCTGGATGACTTCCAACTGTCTCCAGTTGAACGCAAAAAAGACGGAAATTATGATCTTCGGCAAGCAAGCGGAACTCTGGGGCGATATGTGGTGGCCTTCAGAGCTAGGTCCCACCCGACTCCGGTCTCGTAGATAAAAAATCTCGGGGTGTGGTTAGATCCTACCCTCAGCTTTATCTGCCACACAAAGCGTACTGCTGCTTGCTGCTTCGGCATCTTGCGCGGTTTAAGACCTGTGTTAAAAAATGTTGACGCCTCGACCAGGCAGCTTGTGGTGCAGGCGACGGTGATCTCTCGGCTCGACTATGCCAGCTCCCTTCTGGTAGGGATAAATCAGGCCGAAATCACTCGTCTTCAATGTGTGCAAAATGCGGCCGCCAGTGCAGTCGTGGGGTTACCCAGGTTTTGTTCCGCTGCCAACACCTTGCGCTCTCTTCATTGGCTGCCGATTAAGCAGAGGATTCAATTTAAAGTGCTCTGTTTGTCTCACAAGATCCTCAAGGGCTCTCCTGCCCAGATTCTTCTGAATCTCTTGTCTCTCCATGCTCCGGTCCGCTCTCTACGTTCATCGGACCTTGAACTTTCAGTAGTCCCCCCGGTTTAAGCGTAGCCGTGCTGGGGGCCGCTCATTTCGAGTACATGCTGCGGCTTTGTGGAATTCACTTCCTTTAGAGATACGTGTCCTTGGTGATCTGTTCTCATTTCGTAGGGCCGTTAAGACCTTTCTATTTCCTTAATTTGTCTTCTCTTTATTCTGCCCTTTTTAAGCTGTGTTATGTTGTTACCTTGTCGGGCGCCAGGACGCTCCTTTGCTGGAGCAGCTGCGCGCGTAATAAATGCTCATAACATAACATAACATAACATATGCAAGACATGTGTTGTTCTCCGTACAGCGCCGAGCCCATGGGTAAATGCAGACCAGGAAGACCCCATCCCTTGCAAACGGCACAGCCAATAAACAATGCTGAACCAAACATTAACGTAAACATACAAAAGGCATAGAACAGTGCCTGCACTTTGTGGGGGGTAAGCGCAGCACGCCGTACTGCTGATAAAATGGGTGTACATGGTGGCTCTACTGAGCCCAAGGGGGGGATCATACTTCTTAAGTCATATTCAGTAGTGCATTCTACAATAGATGTGTCCATGTTGGAGACCAGGGGGGTCCGCTATAACATGATGCCTACGAGTACCGGGTAGTGGGTACAAATACGTGGGATCACACTATTCTAGATTATCCATCAATGCATACCTAAGGAGAGACCATGTTAGAACAGTACATAATATTGGTATCATAAAAATTTTTACATGCACATATCATCAGGTTGAACAAAAAGGATACTGGTCAGCGATTGATATCATGATCGTGTCCGAGTAGTCAACTGTTCTGCGATCCTGATGTGTGAGAAAGGTCACGACCATCTCTCAATTATCCAGCAGGCCATCTCCTGTTTGTGGCGTCGCCAAGGGAAAAAGGGTAATACTGTGTTCCGAATCCGAGTGCACAGTACTGTCCTCTGAGTCCGTTGAAATCTGTTGTCCTCACGGAAGGATCCAGCCACCGCCAACGCCTCCTCTCTGTCCATCTTCTTTTGGGCCGGGGACGGGCCCAATCTTGCTGAATTCCTCAAGCCCCCTCCCCGTCCTCCGGGCAGCTGTTGTTGTGATTGTACTGGGTCTTGTCTCACCGAGATGGATAGTCTCTCTTGACTATGGTCTAGGTCCATTACCTCGAGCCATTCTTCCACATCGGTGGGGCTGTCAAAGAAATAAGATTTCTTATCATGGATGACTTTGAGCCGGGCAGGGAATAATAGGGCATATTTGAGTTGAGCCACCCGTAGTTTTTTCTTTACTGCTTGGAAAGTGGTCCGCTGCCGCTGTACCATAATCGTATAGTCCGGGTATAGTGAGATCCGCTGGTTTTCAAATTGGATGGTTGTCTTTTCCCTCACTTTCTGGAGTAACATATCTCTGTCCCTGTAGTTCAGGATTTTGACAATCAAGGGGCACGGGGCGGGCACCCACTCTTTGTGCGCCAGTCGGTATCTGGTGCGCTCTTTCCACACAGAAATATGGGGACAAGACTTTAGGGGCAACATGTTCTTTGAACCATGCTTCCATGAAGTCCGCTAGTCTCATTCCTTTGCTTCATTCTGGCAGACCAATAACACGGACGTTATTACGTCTGTTTGCGTCTCTCCGCGTCCTCAACCCGGTCCTGGAATCCAGTAACTTGGTGTTGCAGTTGTTTAATTTGCATCGCTTGTTCCGTGAGTTGGGGTTCTATGCTCGTCAGTGCCTTGTCATGATCCCGCACCGTTTCGGCGAGTTTACCGTGGTCTGCCCTTAATAGAGTAAGGCCAGTGATCAGGGCCCCTATTTGCTGTTCCATTATCTTCTTGGAGTCGTGGATCGCCTTCAATATTAAGTCTAGCTTCTCCATGTGGGGCTCAGTAGGGTCTGTGGTGAAAGTGCCCGGCCCCCTGTCGCTGTAGTCCTGGGGGCACCCCCTGCTGACAAGCTGGCGTCTAAAACTTTGCCCCTTAGTCTGCTCATCGCAATATCCTCTCAGCTGCAAGTGTTGATGCTGATGTTATGGGCCCCCCCACCGAGGACCGGCACTTTATTCGTCAGTGATCAGTCCTGTATCCACTCCTTCTCGCTATGTAATGCTCTGCTGTGCCCTCAAGTCTGCTGGTACTGTCTGTCCCTTGTGGATTGTCACCCTCGGTGTCACGCTGCATCCGAGTGCATTCTGCAGCCCCCGGGGGGCCGTCGCACAGTTGGGTGTCTCACGGAGCTCCACAAAATACACACGTCCTTTAGTGCGGAGGAGAGGGGGGAGAGAAAAACACACTTATTAGCTTGTCCTCCGTCACCGCTGAGGAGCCTCTGCCTCCCCTTGCCGACAGCTCAGGCTGTCCTCTGCACTCGGCTCCCCCGCTGCGCAGCTCCTCGGGATTCCTGCAGGCCGCGTAGAGGAGACGGCAGACCGCGCACAGAATATGGAAGGCAGTGAAGGCCGCCCGCTCTCAGCTCGAGTCGCTGGCACTGCATCCCCCACCACTCCGTAGTGAGATGCTAGTCCCCTCTCACTTG
Source organism: Lissotriton vulgaris (assembly GCF_964263255.1). NCBI lineage: Eukaryota > Metazoa > Chordata > Amphibia > Caudata > Salamandridae > Lissotriton > Lissotriton vulgaris. Next base: position 1,397,852,214 of record NC_141689.1, read on the forward strand.
GCAAATGCAGGCGAGCTGATCGGTGTGGCCCCCAGACACAGGCGCGCCCTCCAGAGTTCCTCCCGATCAGAGCGGCGCGGGTCTCAGTCCGGCTCAGCGCCCTCAGCTCTCACTGAATAGGCCACACTCCGTCACTGGCTTCCAAGATCGCTGTTCTGTTACCGCCACATTACTCCGGGGGTGAACACTGTATCTTGACTGCGACGGGGAGGTTCCGAAGCCCCCAGGCCTCATTGCATAGCCGTGGTGCGGTGATATTCAGAATATTGTCCCCCCCAGGGTCCGGAGCTTCACTAGACTGCGACCGCCATCTTAGGCAGCTAGCCACGCCCCCAGCCCATTCCGATCTTCTTGTTCCTGGTCCTGTCATTCTTCTTGGTCCTCCTCTCAGTCCTGGTCCCTTTGTTGGTTCTTATGGTCATGCTCCTGGTAGTCTTAGTCTTTCCCTTGTTCTATGTGGTCCAAGGACCAAATGTCTTTTCTGCCACTTTGGCGTTTACCTGGTGGAATGCGGATTATCGGAGTGCTTTTAAAGTAGGATTTGCAGCCATAACCCAACTGTGCCCTCCTGGCCCAATTTTAGTTGTGGTCTCTAACAGTGTGGGGCTTGTTTGAAACCTTTTTCCAGGTTTGATTTTGGTTTCCAATACTGCCTGGTCCCCATGGTCCTGGTCCTTGACTTCTTGCCTCTTATCGTTCTGATCATTCTCATCCTGGTGTCCCTGGTCCTCCAGGTGTTGGTACTCATAGTTATAAACTAGAACTGGGAGTGGTGGGGAACCACTGACCAGTACTGGAGGGTGCAGAGGTCCTTTCACCTTTTGGGAAGGAGGGGGGATAAGTCCTCCTGAACTAAATCAGAGCAACGTGGCTTGATGGGAGAGGGCTCGCCCTAACCTGACTCCACGTCACTTGGCACAGGAAAGGAAATTCTTTTTTTTTAAATAACCCTCACACACTCTAGTAGTTTTATGCCTGATCATCGGGTACACCCTGACTCCTAAAGGTTAGAGTGGGCTCCACCTTGTTCCAGGGAGCTCTTAAAAGAAAAGTACTAAGGGGCGTAGCTACAGATTAAAAATCCCTTGATTTGCTGAGTGGTGGGGGATGATGAAACTAATTAACAAGGGGTGTTTAGGATACAAACGTTCTATAATCCTTCATTGTCCAACATGTTTCAGCTCTACTCTCAAAGGCCTAAATAGCAGTAGCAGGCGGTGGTGGGAGTGCTGAAGGGTGGTGGGGCGGGGCGTGGTAGGAGCAGGGTGGGGGGCAGTAAACTACAGCATACCGCCGAACAGAGGTAAGAAAACAAATAAAAGAAATGTCATTGCGTGCGTTGCATTGCCAAATGCAATGCAGCGCGTGCAACAAAATTTGTTTTATTTATTTATTTGTTTACTTACCTTTGTTCGGCCATATTCCATAGTTGACTACCCCCCACCGCCTCACTGCCACTCCCACCACCGGCCGCTACTGCTAAATTGGTTTGTGGCTTTCATCAAGGTGACATGACTCACCTCACCAGTTTTCTTTAGCTATTTGCGGTGTTCTATTTATATAAAGTATGCAATGAAGTGCATGCATAGGCAGTAAATATGCATGCCCCTTATCTTTTGATCCGACCCGTAACAATAAAGTAGAGTATTTTAGGTTTTTATTTGACTTGTAAGGTTTCAATTTACCTTATGGCAACTTGTGAAGCACATCGTTTTTTTCTAGTTTCCCCTGGTGGGTCTATAGCTCCAGATGTGTTCAGTGTGAGTCGTTAAGGGATGATGAAGGAAGAAATGCTTTACACCTGGAGGCTGCTGCTCATGGTGAAACACATAGTGATTTTGTGTTGGTGTCACTGAAATAAGGCCCTTCTAAAGCTAACAAGTCAAAGTTTATAATGTTTAAGACTTTAAGAAACATATTTTGTATTCTGACTCAGTTTACCATATAAGATAAAAAAGTTAAAATGATCTTACCTTCTCCGCTAGAGATCACATACTTACTTCATGAGAACAGTAGACCATGATCGTCAATTGTCTGACCTAAATATGCAAAGAAAAGCACATTAGAAAATCTATGACAGAGGCAATGCAATTGCTGTATCTTCAGCGAGCATCAGCCTTAAAAAGGATGCTGTGCTATCATTTCTTCATACACATAAGTTGAATGAACCAATTTATCTGAAAGACACACGTTAGTGTTAGAATCCTTCCCTTAGAATATCCCCAGGCGTCAGACTGGATCCAGAATGTTTTCGCTAGCAGTTCCTCTGTGCGTCAGTAGGTGGTGTTGTGCGGCTCCGCGTCCATCGCTGGCATCTTATGCGCCAAGATAATGTGACGGAGACTACTTAGGCGCCACCCATGCGGGCTGACGTCGGTTCTTTCTGTTTCCGCGCCAGTAAGCTCAGATACGGTTAGAGCACTTACCTTAGTCACTTTTTTACTATCTTTTTGAGACTTTTGTCTCCTGTGAGTTTACTCTGGTGCACGTAGGAATGCCTGGTTTTAAGTCTTGTGGGGCCTGCCGTTGCAATATGCCGGTGGCGGACCCCCACAATGTCTGTCTCTACTGCCTGGAGAGCAACCTGACTCCCGGTCCTGTATGGACTGTCTGGCCATGGCCCCAAAGGCCTTGAGGGTGCGGTGCCGGAAGCTGCTTGAGGTCCGCAACTCGTCCCAGTGCCGTTCACGGTCCAGGGTCCGCTCCAGAGAACACTCGCGGGGCCACCATCATTGCTCCTCGGGCTCCAAGTCTTCACCCTCCGATTCGGGTAAGAGACGACACAAAAAGAAGTTGAAGAAAGGTTGTCGCTCTCCGACGTCCCCCGTCAGTCCTCGGATGTGGACATGGGGGGGCAGGGCTTCTGCCCCTGAGGCTCCTTCGGAGCCCGGGAGTCCCGTGGTCTACCCCCTTATCCGGGTCCGTCGGCAACTCCTGCACAGGTGCAAGAATTTCTTGCTACCATGGACCGCCTGTTTAGGCCTCGGGCTCCTGCCGGCACACCATTGGGCCCCGCGGTACCGTGTTAGGATCCTATAGGGCCGTCGGCGCTGGTGGCAGCTCCTGCGCCGCAGGATCCTGCGCCACTGGCTCCGGCCATGGCGCTCCAAGGTCCCACGCTGCCGGCTCCGCCTCCGGCGCCGTGGTGAATGCCATTTGTTCCGCCCCTGCCCAGGTTCCAGGACAATTTTGTCCCTACCTTGGATCCGGATTGGGACACGGCGCCGGTTCGACCCCATCCGGCACCGTTCCCGGTGCGGTTTGTTCCTTCCCCGGTCCCTGCCCTGCCGCCGCAGTCTGTCCATCATACAGCAGAGGATGACTGGGAGGGGTCCGAGGACCCTCTTGCTCGTCAGTGGGACTCTGAGCAGGTTTGGGTGGACGACTTAGAGTAGGCCGGCAGCCTTGATGTCTCCACTGACCCGGGGTTTGCCTCTCCTCGGCCTACCATGGAGGAGGACGTTTCTTACACAATGGTGCTCCGTCGGGCAGCTGAGGTCCTCAACCTTGATCTCCCTACGGTGGCCCTAATCTCCTCACTGAGGTGCTCCAGGCGGTGTCCACTTTGTTGGAGCCCCTGCTTCCATTTAATGACGCCCTCATTAACTTCCTCCTGGGCACTTGGTCACGACGGGCTACAGGGGCCCCTGTGGATAAGAACGTCGCCAGGCATCATCGCCCGGTGCCGGGTGACCCTTTCTTTCTGACCACTCATCCTACACCTGAGAGCCTGGTCATCGAAGCTTCGACGTCCCAGAGTGCCTTTCCCATGGCTCTGCCGGATAAAGACTCTAAGAAGCTGGAGCAGTTCGACAAGCGGTTGTTCTCTTCGGCCAGCTTAGGGCTGCGGTCGGTGAACACCGCATGCCTAATGGGCCGCTATTCCCATGCGGTATGGGATACAGTTGCACAGATGTTGCCTGAGTGTTCTGAAGAGACCCAAGCTGTGCTGTCTCAAGCTGTTGCCGAGGGTAAAGATGCGGCTAAGTTTACCATTCGGAGTGGTTTGGACACCGCGGACTCACTAGGTAGAGCCATTTCTACGAATGTTGCGCTTCGTCGCCACTCCTGGTTGAGATTTACCAGGTTCTCGCCAGATGTCCAAAGCTCACTCATGGACATGCCCTTTGATGGCACTCGCCTGTTTGGCGACAAAGCCGACAGTGCGCTGGAGCTTTTTAAGGACTCACGGGTCACGGCCAAGTCCTTAGGTCTTTCCACGAGAAGCCCAGCCACTCCTGGTTTTCGTTCCTTTCGTGGCCACGGAAGGGGCGCCCAGATACGTTCCTTCAGCAAGCCTGTGCAGAACCAGCCTCAGCGTGGACGCTGTCTCCGCAGGGTCGGGTCTGGGAATTAGCGTGGGGGTCAGTCCACTTCTACCCCTCTGCTTCTACCTCCAAACCTTCCTGATCCGAGCTTTGTGGGGCACTCCACGCCAGTGGGTGTCAGGATCCACCATCACCTCCCCCACTGGCATGCTATTACATGTTGCAGATCGTCCACGAGGGTTAATCCCTTCACTTTCAGTCTACCACTCCAGCCATGCCACCTCAGTACCACCGCATGTCGGGGGAACACTTGGCACTTCTCCAGCAGGAAGTCACGGCCCTCTTGGCTAAGGGGCCCTTCAAGTGCATTCCTGGGCCAGAAGTAGGGAGTGGTTGTTATTCCCACTACTTTCTGGTCCCCAAGAAAGACAAAGGGGTCTGCGTCCCATCTTGGACCTCTGGAACGTAAACCGCTTCCTCCGGAAGGAGAAGTTCAAGATGTTGACTTTGGCTCAGGTCTTGTCTGCTCTCGATCCAGGAGACTGGATGGTAGCGTTAGACTTGCAGGACGCCTATTTTCATGTTCCTGTCCTGCCGGTCCACCGGCGTTATCCGCGGTTCATGATAGGCCACAAGCACTTTCAGTTTACCGTGCTCCCCTTTGGCCTTACCAGCGCCCCTCGGGTGTTCACAAAAGTGATGGCGGTGGTCGCAGCTTATCTGCGCAGATCGGGGTACTCAGTCTTCCCCTATCTAGATGACAGGTTGTTGAAGGCGGGGTTGCCCCAAACAGTCGTCTCCCACCTCCAGACTACGGCAACCTCCTGCATTTGCTGGGGTTTTCCATCAATGTGCCGAAGTCGCACCTGAGTCCCTCTCAGAAGCTCCAATTCATCGAAGCGGTTCTTAATTTGGAACGGTTTCGGGTCTATCCTGCCGAACAGCGGGTCCGGGATATTCAGGCTCTGATTCCGATCATTCAGCCTCTATCCCGGGATTCAGTCAGGATGACCCTTCGGTTCCTGGGCCTTATGGCCTCCTGCATCCTGCTGATACATCATGCCAGGTGGCATATGTGGGCTCTGCGGTGGGACCTAAAGTTTCAGTGGGCGCAACATCAGGGCCACCTGTCCGACCACGTCCAGATCTCTGAGGGCACTGCACGACACTTACAGTGGTAGCCCACAAACCACGATTGGGTCAATGGCAGATCTCTCTCCCTTCCCCAACCGGAGCTCACAGTGGTGACAGATGTGTCCCTCCTGGGTTGGGGTGGCTACATGGGGGAGGTGGAGATCAGGGGCCTCTGGTATCCAGCAGAGTCCCAGCTCCATAACAACCTACTGGAGCTGCGGGCGATCCGACTTGCTCTGAAAGCCTTGCTTCCCTCTTTCCGGGGACAGGTAGTGCAGGTGTTCACGGACAAACACCACCGCCATGTGGTATTGAAACAAACAGGGCGGGGTGGGGTTGTGGACCCTTTGTCAAGAGGCTCTGCAGCTTTGGACATGGATGGAAAATCAGGGCATGTCTCTGGTGGTTCAACACCTGGCAGGCTCCCTGAACGGCAGGGCGGACAAACTCAGCCACAGATGCATATTGGATCACGAATGGCATCTGACCTCGGATGCGGTGAAGGTCTCTTTCAGCAGTGGGGAGAGCCTTGGTTAGATCTATTTGCCACCGGAGAGAATGTGCAATGTCATCAATTCTGCATGTTGGAATTTCCAAGGCGGCACTCGCTCTGAGACGCTTTTCGTCGCGAGTGGACGGTCTCTTGTACTTTTTTCCGTCTATACCACTTCTGCCCAGAGTGCAGAAGAAGATCAGGCGCAACCGGGCCCAAATCATTCTTGTGGCTCCGGATTGTTCATTCGGACAAGGTGGTGTTAAGAACCCGTCCTTCTTTTCTGCCCAAGGTTGTCACGCCCTTCCACATCGAGCAGACCATCACTTTGCCCACCTTCTTTCCGCCTCCGCATCCTTCGAAAGAGGAAGAGAGGCTCCACCGTCTGGACCCAAAACATGCGCTCTTGTTCTATCTGAACACACAAGAAGATGGACGGAATGTTGCACAATGGCAAAACATTCACCCCAGTCACAGATCTGGGTTTAATCCATCGTTATTTTGCCCACCAAGCCACCCCTGTTCAGACATGGCCATATGCAAATCAGTCTTGACCCTGTGACTCATGGGAACAGTCCAGCCTGAACTGCCAAGCCATGTCTTCACTGTACCAGAATCAAGCATCCTAGGACCAGTTTCTGGCTATCAGCCGTCTTCAGCCAGGATAGCTTGACTCCAGTGGCTTAGTGAGCAAGGGACCCACGTCTGGGCATACCCTTCCCACATAGGGTGAACAGCAAAACACACAAGAAGATGGACAGAATGTTGCACAATGGCAAAACATTCACCCCCAGTCACAGATCTGGGTTTAATACATTGTTATTTTGCTCACCAAGCCACCCCAGTTCAGACATGGCCATATGCAAATCAGTCTTGACCCTGTGCCTCATGGGAACAGTCCAGCCCGAACTGCCAAGCCATGTCTTCCCTGGACCGGAATAAAGCCTCCTAGGACCGGTTTCTGGCTATCAGCAGTCTTCAGCCAGGATTGCTTGACTCCAGTGGCTTAGTGAGCAAGGGACCCAAGTCTGGGCATACCCTTCCCACATAGGGTGAACAGCAAAACACACAAGAAGATGGACGGAATGTTGCACAATGACAAAACATTCACCCCCAGTCACAGATCTGGGTTTAATCCATCGTTATTTTGCTCACCAAGCCACCCCAGTTCAGACATGGCCATATGCCAATCAGTCTTGACCCTGTGTCTCATGGGAACAGTCCAGCCCGAACTGCCAAGCCATGTCTTCCCTGGACCGGAATCAAGCATTCTAGGACCGGTTTCTGGCTATCAGCCGTCTTCAGCCAGGATAGCTTGACTCCAGTAGCTTAGTGAGCAAGGGACCCACGTCTGGGCATACCCTTCCCACATAGAGTGAAAAGCAAAACACACAAGAAGACTGTTCGGGCTGGACTGTTCCCATCAGACTGATTTGCATATGGCCATGTCTGAACTGGGGTGGCAGAGTGGGCTAAAGAGCGGTGATGGATTAAGCCCAGATCTGTTGACTGGGTGTGAGTGTTTGATTGATTCAGATGCTCCGTCCATCACCAGCCCCTTTTGTACCGCTTTGTTTTCCATAAGTTGGCAGGGTATGCTGAGACGTGAGTCCCTTGCTCACTTTGCCACTGGATTCAAGCAAGCTTGGCTGAAGACGGCTGAAATGCCAGAAACCGGTCCTAGGAAGCTTGATTCCGGTCCAGGGAAGGCATGGCTTGGCAGTTCCGGCTTGACTGTTCCCATGAGGCAAAGGGTCAGACTGATTTGCATATGGCCATGTCTGAAGTTGGGTGGCAGAGTGGGCTAAAGAAAGGTGATGGATTAAACCCAGATCTGTTGACTGGGTGTGAGTGTTTGATTGATTCAGATGCTCCATCCATCACCACGCTCTTTTGTACTGCTTTGTTCGCCATAAGTTGGCAGGGTATGCTCAGACGTGAGTCCCTTGCTCACTTTGCCACTGGATTCAAGCAAGCTTGGCTGAAGACGGCTGAAATGCCAGAAACCGGTCCTAGGAAGCTTGATTCCGGTCCAGGGAAGGCATGGCTTGGCAGTTCGGGCTGGACTGTTCTAATGAGGCACAGGGTCAGACTGATTTGCATATGGCCATGTCTGAACTGGGGTGGCAGAGTGGGCTAAAGAACGGTGATGGATTAAACCCAGATCTGTTGACTGGGTGTGAGTGTTTGATTGGTTCAGATGCTCCGTCCATCACCACCCCCTTTTGTACCGCTTTGTTCGCCATAAGTTGGCAGGGTATGCTCAGACGCAAGTCCCTTGCTCACTTTGCCACTGGATTCAAGCAAGCTTGGCTGAAGACGGCTGAAATGCCAGAAACCGGTCCTAGGAAGCTTGATTCCGGTCCAGGGAAGTCATGGCTTGGCAGTTCGGGCTGGACTGTTCCCATGAGGCACAGGGTCAGACTGATTTGCATATGGCCATGTCTGAACTGGGGTGGCAGAGCGGGCTAAAGATTGTTGATGGATTAAACCCAGATCTGGACTGGGTGTGAGTGTTTGATTGATTCAGATGCTTCGTCCATCACCACCCCCTTTTGTAATGCCTCGTTCTATCTGAAGCACACACAACAGTTCCGGGTGGATGATCCACTCTTTGTTGGCTACGTGGGCCCCAAGAAAGGTCGGGCTGTGCACAAACGAACCATCTCTCGGTGGGTAGTTCTGTGTATTAAAGCCTGTTACTCCTTGGCTAAAAAGGATCCTCCTGTGGGGTTGCGTACACATTCTATTCGGGTGACAGCAGCCACTACTGCTCTGGTACGGGAGTCCCTTTTCAGGATATCTGTCAGGCAGCTATGTGGTCCTCGCTGCATACCTTTACCAAGCTTTTATTGCCTTGACAGCCAAGTCCGGAGAGACAGCTTCTTTGGCTAATCTGTTCTCCGAGACGTCCTGGTGTGATCTTGATTCGCAGACCCACCACCGGAGTTGGTATTGCTGGGGTATCTATTCTAAAGTAAGGAATCTAACACTAGCGTGTTTCTTTCAGATGAACAAGTTACTTACCTTCGGTAACGATATATCTGTAAGAAACATTAGTTAGTGTTAGATTCCTTCCTGCCCCACCCATCCTCCCCGTTCTGTAAACTATTTTCTAGGGTTAAAGTCATCCCTTTTAGGGCCCTAGATTTATGCACCAGTGGTCAGTGTCTTGCATGGCTCTGCGTTCCTGGTGCGGAAAGTCGTGTACAGAACTGACGTCAACACGCATGGGTGGCGCTTAAGTAGTGTCTGTGACATCATTTCGGCACATACGATGCCAGCGCACGGCGCCATCTACTGATGCACAGAGATACTGCTATCAAAAACTTTCCGGATCTATTCGGACGCCTGGGGATATTCTAAGGTAAGGAATCTAACACTAACTAATGTATCGTTACCAAAGGTAGGTAACTTGTTCGTCTGTAATGTCTGTATGTATTTACTCTGTAAAGTAGGCTGTGAGACCCCAATATTTGGTTATTCATTGGGCTTGCTTTTTAATTAGTGTGCGTACTGCTGTAGAATGTGAACGAACATTATTTTCAAAGGTCATATTTAAAATTATTAGTGGGAGAGGAAATCCGAGGATATTCTAGGCTAAGAAACACTATATAAATATATATATAAACACATACACACACATATATATATATATATATATATATATATATATATATATATATATATATATCTCTCTCTCTACTGGCAGTCACCCGTAAGTAGTTATAGTTAGGACCCAGTTTCAAAAGGAAAAGCGTTAAATTGTTTTGCTAATCATTTTGGTGCAGTTTGATGAACCTTCACAGACTTTTCAAAGCTAGTTTGCCACTTTCACCTCAGCAGCTGTCTGGAAAGTTTTGGGGTGATTCATCAAGCAGTCGGAGAAAAAGGGGGGTCCCAAACCGTGTTTCCCCTCGCAATTTCCCATAGGTATTTTAAAAACGCCCACAGCTCGAACCGCTGAATGGAATAACACCAAATTTGGTACAAAGCTAGATCTTTGTCCAGAAAGAAGGATTTTTGTAACTTAATTTTTTTTATATCTAGAGAGGCTCTAGATATAGATCGACCAGATGCCATGGTGAGATCTGATTGGCTGCCACTTCATCAACCAGGAAGTGGTGACCATCTTGGGACTCGGGACTCATTCAGAGTACCAAGAAAAATGCAAAGAAAAAGCACAAAGGGGCAGGGTAGGAATACCCTGACCCCTATGTCTTGTGATTGGGTATCTCAGGGAACCCGCCTGGAGCCAAAAATGATTTTTTTTTTATTGTGCCGTTAATTCACAGAGGATCCGCGGCAAATGAAAATTAAAAAAACAAGCACAGTTTCTTCCGCTTGTTTTTGGTATGTACCCCGGGTGTGCCAGGTCTCAGGGGATTTAAATATGCATTTGAGGAGGGAGGCATGCATGGCCACCCTCTCCAGGCCATTTTAGGCTCTGGGGACCCCATTCCCTGGGTCCCGCCGACAATAAAAAAGAGAGGGGCACGCAGCCCACCTCACCACGGCCAATTTAGGCCCCAGGCCGTAGAAATAAACCAGGATGGGTAGGCAACCCACATCCTCGGTAGATTTTGGCCCTGGGAACCCAATTTACGGTAAACCGGCTATTCTTAAAAAAGGAGAGTGGCCACGGGACCCCCCTCCCAGAGCCATTAATGGACCTTAGGACCCCCTCCCACAGGCTGGTTCCTGATATGTCCCAAAGTGCCAACCCCCAGGACATAGTAGCGGGCAGGGAAACTTGTGTTTGCTTTTACTTAGCAGGAGCAATTTCAAAGCTCCCGCCAAGTCAGAGCAAACACCAAGTCTGCTCCCAGCTAGCAGGAACTTTAAAAATGCTCCCGCCAGCTGAAGCTGACTTCCTATATGTTTCCCTGCCTGCAGTGATGCAGGCTTGGAAACAGATCTGAATGTTGCTCCCACCTCCATGGAGCAGCATTTTTAACTGCTTCCTACGGACTGAAGCAATGGCAGCTCCGCTGGATGCAAGGAGCTGGCTGGGGACGCAGGGGCCTTGGGAGTCCCACTGTTGCCCCAACAAGGTTTTGATGGGTGCCCTGGGTAGGCACCAGGGCCCCCACACTTTGTTTCCCGAGGGGAGATGGGATTCCAGGGGGTGAAATTGGCCTGGTTCATGTCCACCTCCCTCTTTGATAATTGGTTGGGTTCCAAAGGATGGGATGCGGCTGCGTGCCCCTTTCCTCTTAACTTTGGCTAGACCCCGATGATGGGGTCCCCTGGGCTGAAATAGTTCCCGGAGGGGCTACGTGCTCTCTCCCATATTTTAATAAGGCTGGGCCCCGGGGGATGAGGTCCCGGGGCCAAAATAGGTATGGAGGACGAATTTTCCCCTCCCCTTAAATATAATGGTGGTCCATGGCACCAAAAACCAAAATGGCCCAGGGAGGGGTTCATGTACCATTTGCCCTAAAAACATGCCATGGGCCCCTGGGGTGGGGCCCCGAGGGCCAAAATCACCCCAGGGAGGGGCCACAAAAAGTGCTGGGCCCGATGATGCATTCCCCGGAGTCAAAATCTGCCCAGGGAAGGTGGGGCAATGCCCCCTCCCCCTAAAAAAATACACTGGGCTCCAGGGGATGGAGTCTCTGGGACCAAAAGCTGCCCGGGAAGAGGCTCACAGGTTGGCTGCCTTTGGGGGGAGTTGGCCAGAGGGCCTGGATGCAGGCCAGGCCCTGCGACCAATCAAAAACACAAAAATTATACTGAAAAAAACATAGGTTACAGGGAAGTTATAGTTAGGGAACAGAATAAAAAGAGTCTTAGGAGTTCACTAAAAAAACAAAGGTTACAGAGGCGTTATAGTTAAGTTCAGATTTTACACACTCAGAACCAAAGAAATTCAGCAGTTATCAGGGATGTGAAATTTAATAAAATATCTACTCGTCCATGGGGCAGGTTGCTTCATAAATCTACTTGTCCTGTAGCAAAATCCACTTGACCCTTTTGTGCCATGTACTGGGGTGACAAATTATGGCAGCAATCTCATTCTATAAGAGCTCTGAAACAGCCTCTCTATTTAGGCCAGGGCTCCATCCATAGTAGGGTTTGAATACTAGCAATTCCCTTATGTTGCCACATTTCCGCCTTTCTACATACTGGGGCGAAAGGTAACGGTAAGCAAAAGTTCGAGGTTGGAAAGCCCTTTTGAGTCTATGCAAACCTAAAAACATGCATGTTTTAAGGGTTTTCACCAACTCTTCCCTAATCTTTTCCCATACCGAGAAAGGTTGGAAGTTTACTCCTGACAATAGCAAACATGAAAATTCTTCCAGGGTTGGGGAAAAAAGTGGTTGGAGGGAAAGTAAACTTACAAACACTCAGATTTTCGCACAAGCAAATCTACACCTGCATATTTGCTCATGCTTGAATGCAGTTTGCAAATATTTTCTAGGAGTACTGTGTCTTGGCCTACTTCTGTAAAGTCATGTGAATTCACAAAAGCCCTTTATCTGCACTTAATGCAAGGACATGGGTGCACTTTTGAGACTTTATTTAATATTTGGGCCCTAACTAGGTCTGGTGTTAACCATGACCTTTTGTGTTTAATAAAATGCTGTCTCACTCTCTCTGTCTAACAGCTAGCTTCACTGTGAGTGACAGCATTCTGTTCTTTCACAAGGAGCATATCGACACACAGTCGTTTTGTTCAGTGCGGGGAACTACTGTGGCAATGTTTGCTTTTTGAGACCTATTTTTTTTGCTTTTGCCAATGTTTGTTATAATGGTGAGAGCCTGGAAGCTCCCACACCAATAAAGGTTTACAAAAACTAGACCAAGCAAGTCACACACTGACAAAACCAAAACCTGACCAATAATTTCAGACCTACTTGCTTTACCAATGCTTGTTTATTTTTATGTTTCTCATAATCTTAGTAAACTGGTTACACTGATTTCCCATTATGAATATTTTTTGGCAATACTAGCAAACAACACATTTTACGAAATGATGGTGCAAATAAATGAAACCTAACATTTTACAGTAGCTTAGCGAAATGTTTTTGCAATTGTTTGTAAACCATTTTATTTTGAAAGCAGAGAATCATCAATATTGCTTTCAAGCTTCTGCAAATATTTGCATCTAATCAGAGAGCATTCTGGGAGCATTATACATAGCTTCATATTGCTAAACATTGAAAATGTGTGTACACATGTACACATTTTTATACTGAAACCACTGTCAGTAGTGCAGTCTGAGCTTACAACATTTACTTGGAGGGCTCATCCTAATAATAAAGTTTGAACAGCATTAAAACATGGTCACAAATATTACCTTAACTGCAGGCAATGCCTTTTCCTGGTCCATAGTGTGGTACTGTAAACTGACAGCCAAAGGGTTTGTGCTGTAGGGAGTTCGACCTACTTGTCAGAAGGACAAAATACACATGAAAACTTGTTGCCCTTGACCCCAAACAATATGTCCCGGGCTTCGGGCTATAGGAATTCCACATCCCTGAGTTATAGTTATAGTTATTTCAAGTAACTATAACACATTACCTAAGGTAACTACAACTCGCACCCTCGCAATGCACTGCAAATTACCCCACATATTACATCACTCATAACATCTTCTATGACACCATTGATGAAATATCACTGCTACATTTAAACTTATTCATGAGAAAACTGTGCATGGCGGGCACAGGTTATAGAAAACGAGTTCTTGGTCGAGAAAGAGTGCTTTTTGTGTTTTGGTGTAAATTCATCCAAGAGGTTTGAGAAAATAAGGCTCAAAAACGTTGTAAATCTTGAGACATGGAGCCTCCGCGGATCCCGACAGATCTCAAGCTGGGATCTAATTGACTGCCATCACCTCAACCAAGAAGTGGTGGCAGCCATCCTAGGACTTGGGACTCAGTCCTAAGTCCTAAAAAACAGTAAAATAAATAAAGACATAAGGGGCAGGGTAGTGATACCCTGAACCCCACGGTCTGGTGGTGGGATGGGGCCAAAAAAGTTAATTTTAAACTTTTTCTGTGAATCCGCTTCAAAATGTTTTTTAAAAGCCTAGCACAGGCTATAGTGCTTGTTTGTGAAACCCCCCCACACAGTGGGCTAGGGCGGGGGGAAGAGGGGTTTATTTTTATTGGGGAGGAGAGCATGCATGGCACCCCTCCCTGGCCGGTTTCACCCGGGACCCGATGACCCATTGTCGTATTTCATCACGTGGCTCCCCTCTCCAGGCTGAGTTCGGCCCTGGGAGCATCCCCCAAGGCCCAGTGTGTTTTTCAGGGGGAGGAGTGCACACAGCCCCAAGACCATTTTTGACCCAGTGGACCCCATCCGCCGGGGCCCAATGTCTTTTTAAGGGAGGGGAGGGAACAAGGCCCCCTCCCAGGGACGATTTTGGCCCTGGAGCCCCATACTCCGGAAACAGTTGTATTTTTTAAGGGGAGGTCCATGAGCCCCAAAAGGCCTCAGGGACCCCATTCCATGGGGCCAAAAACCAAAGTAAAAGGAAGTAGGGCTGTGCACTCCCACCCTCCATGAGCCATTAATGGCTCTTGAGACCCCATACTCCAGTGTCGGCTCACTAGCAATGTCCCTGGGAGCCCACCTCTGAAACATAGTTGTTTCCCTACCAGGCCAGTGTTAGCTCTTGCTTGGCAGGAGCATTTTCAAAACTGACGCTATGTAGGAGCAAACACAAAGTATGTTCCCAGCCGGCGGAATCTCTGAAAATGTTCCTGCCTTTTGAGAGCAGACTTTTGCACTGATGCTGGCAGGGAAACAGCTCTTTCTTACTCCACCTAGAGGATATGTGGTCCCCAAGGCCTAACAAGGCTCCTGGATTGGGGTCACGCAGCCACCCTACCCTTTAATGAAAATATCGCCATGGGGCATGGGGTCCCCAGGGCCTAAATAGGTTAGGGGGGGCCATGCAGCCCCCTCCCCTTTAATTAAATAAACTGCCCTGTGGGATGGAGCCCCCAGGGCCTTACTAATGAGGCTCTGGGAGAGAGGCCAAGCAACTCTCCTCCCCTTTAAAATAAAAATGGCCCTGGCGGATGTGGTCCCCAGGCCTAATATAGCCAAGGTAGGGGGCACATGGTCCCCCTCCCCTTTAAAATAGTTATGTCCCTGGGGATGCAGTCCCCAGGGCCATAATAGGTTCTGGGAGGGGGGTAATGCAGTCACCTTGAAGAAGGGGGATCCCATGGTCAGCTGAAGGTTGTTTACAGTGTGGGGTTGGCTGTCTTTGGGGGGTGGCCAACCTCCCACCGTGTGTAGCCGTGTGTAGCCAATGGGCATGGCCCATGGGCTGCATGTGGGGGCTTGCAGTGTGGGGTTGGCTATCTTTGGGGGTTGCCCAGGCCCTGTGGCCAACCAGTTGTCATGCATGACCAAAGGCTGTGCGTAGTGTGGGGTTGGCTGCCTTTATGGATAAATATATATATATATATATATATATATATATATATATATATATATATATATATATATATATATATTCCCTCGCCTCCGTGTGAAAGTCTGAAGTCTGATCACGCCTAAAGTCACGGCACCACACCTTAGCGCGACTTTTTTTATCGCTGAGCCTGCTTTGCTAATAGGCAATAGCTGTGTTAGCGACTGCTTTCAGTCGCTAACAGTTTGGGTACGCCAACTTTGCATGTCATTTGTGATAAATATCGCTGACATGCAAAGCGGGCCCCAAACCAGTCGCTATCGCCTAAAAGCTGCCGCTAACTGTTGTTAGCGACAGCTTGCTAATAGGGCGATAAAAAAATTGCTGCTTTAGCGGCACTTTTTGCCGTTAAAGCGGTTATTTTTTTTAAAGCCCTTGCTAATATGCCCCCTAGTTTCCATAGGAAAAGCATTTTTTGATTTGTCAATATCTTTGGCGCCGTTTGACGAATCTTCGCAAAATTTTCAAAATGAATGAGTCGGCCCTCTCAGTTTCTTTGTTGAAAGTTTCTGGGTGATTTGTGAAGCGGGGGCCGAGAAAAAAAGGGGTCCCAAAGAGCGTTTTCTCCATGTTAATTTCCATAGGACTACAGACCGAACTGCTGACGGAATTACACCAAATTTGGCAAAAATTTAGCTCTTGGCTCAGAAAGTGCCCCTTTTTTAAAATAGTGTAAACCCTTTCAGTAACTTTTGAAATACTAAAGGAAAAAGAAATATAGATATCTGGGTGGAGCCTAACCACACATGTCCTCCCCAGCACGAACTTCATTCTAATTGGCTGCCAACATTCCAAACCAGGAAGTGTTGGCAGCCATCTTGTGCCTTGCATCAAGTGATACTCAAAAAGGTGAGACATACATTGCAAACAAGAAAAGGGGACAGGGTAAAAACACCCTGACCCCCCAGGCCCATAAAAAGCATTTTTTGGGGGGGGGTGGGCTGGGGTCGTGCCGGTGTGTGAATCCGTCCGTAAACTTAAAAAATGAAGCGTGGGCTTCCTTGCTTTGTTTTTGAAAGCCCCCAGGTGGGCTAGGTGCCGTGGGCAATTTGATTTATGTAGGGGGTCCCCCCGCAGCCCCAGGGACTGCCACCTCCCCGGGGCTTTCTAATTTATTCACGCAGCATGCGGCCCCCCGCAGCCACGGGGACTGCCACCTCCCCGGGGCTTTAAATCAATTGCTCTTTGGGCATGCTGTGTAACAGACTTGTTAGGGAATATGCTGTTTCTGTTTTATAACAAACAAACCGGCGAGTGTAATGATGCTAAGGCACAAGCCCTAATGGACGGACAGCTCAGTGTGAAGAGAGCCTGCTGCAGAGACCGCGTGTTCTAGCACCCCGTTTTTCATCTTTTAGGAGCAGGAAACCATGCTGCTACATCAGTTTGGCAATTTTAGACTTTAAACTACTGCCTAATTTACGCTGGGGTCTACCAGAATGCACTTGGGCCCTTAATCATTAGCACTTGCCCTTTGGGTGTGCTGTGTAACTGACTCGTTGGGGAATATGCTGTTTCTGTTTTATAACACACAACACACAAACTGGCGAGTGTAATGATGCTAAGGCACTAGCCCACATGGACGGACAGCTCAGTGTGACGAGAGCCTGCAGTGACCACATGTTCTAGTGCTCAGCTACCAATCAATAGCTATGCACTTATCCAATCACTCAGTGAATACTCATGCAGTTATAAAATCACCATGCACTATCCTTGCACTCCTCGAATGACCCAGGCAGTACTCATGCACTCCTGCAATCACCCAGATACTAACCATGCACTCATACAATAATCCAGGCATTACCCATAAACTAATGCAATCAGTCAAGCATTACTCATGTACTCTTCCAATCTTCTATACATTACCTCCATACTCATGCAATCACCGAGACATTAACCAAGCAGTTACAAAATCACCCAAGCACTACCCCATGCACTCCTCCGATCACCCAGGCACTACTCATCCACTTATGCAATAACTCAGGCACTACTCATGCACAACTCCAATCACCCAGGTACCACCCATGCATTCATGCAATCATCCAGGCACTACTTATACACTCATGCAATCATCCAGGTATTACACATGAACTTACAAAATTAACAAGGCATTGTGAAAGCACTTTTCCAATCACCCAGGCACTACTCATCCACTGATACAATTACACATGCACTACCTATGCCCTGCTGCAATAACCCATGCACTCCTGCAATCAACCAACTAGTAACCATAGACTTATCCAAGCATGTCACCAATACCCAAGCACTTATAAAAACACTACACACTACTCTTCCACTCTTGCAATCACCTTGACATAATCCATGCACTCATGCAATCATCCAGACATTACCCATAAACTAATGCAATCAGTCAAGCATTACTCATGTACTCTTCCAATCTTCTACACATTACCTCCATACTCATGCAATCACTGAGACATTAACTAAGCAGTTACAAAATCACTGAAGCACTATCCCATGCACTCCTCCGATCACCCAGGCACTACTCATCCACTTATGCAATAACTCAGGCACTACTCATGCACTGCTCCAATCAACCAGGCACTACCCATGTATTCTTCTAATCACCCAGACACTCCTCATTCACTCCTTCAATTAACGAGCCAGTGGACGTGCACTCCTCCAATCACCCCAGCACTAGTCATGCATTTATGTAATTACCCAGGCATTACCTATGCACTCATGCAATCACTCCGGCACTACCCATGCACTCATGCAATCACCCAGGCACTACTCATGCACTTTTCCAATCACCCGGGCATTACTAATGCATTCCTTAAATCAAACATTCCACCAATATCCAAGCACTTAAAAATCACCACGGACTACCTTTGCACTCATGCAATCACCCAGGCACTACTTATGCAGTTAAAAAATTACCCAGACATTACCCATGCACTCATGCAATCACTCAGGCACTACCCATGCACTCATGCAATGAACCAGGCATTACCCACACACTCGTCCAGTACCAGTCAGCAAAAAGGCAGGGGGTGCCCAGGGCACAGGATGACTTTGCCTCTTTCTGCACCTCTGATGGTTCTTTCTGCATATCACTTGCTTCTTTCTGCTCCGTTCGTCCTCTTTCTGTGCATGCCCTACCTATGTAAGCATAGTTAGAAATTAGCATTTAAAAAACCTTAGAAATTCACTGAAATAAACAATAGGTTTCAGGGACGTTATAGTTAGAAATTAGCATTTAAAAAACCTTTGAAATTCACTGAAAAAACCATAGGTTTCAGGGACTTTATAGTTAAAAATCAGCATTTAAAAAACCTTAGAAATTCACTGAAAAAAAACATGACACTCATTTACCCACTCATTCTTCAATATACCTTGCCATATATATGTATCAAACATATTTAAACTCTTTAGAAACACTCAGTCACTGGATGATGTCATCAGTGATGTCATTTGAGATGTCATCAGTGATGTCACTGGCCATGTCATGAGTGATGTAATATGTGATGTCATCAGTAGTGCATTGCGGGGGCGCGAGTTATAGTTAGCTCAACTAACTATAACAGACTAATTTCTCTGGTTTTGTACAAATAAAATGTCCACCTAACTATAACGTCCCTGAAACCTATGTTTTTTCAATGAATATATATATATATATACACACACACATATATACATATCATATATATATATATATATACACACACACACATATATATATATATATATATATATATATATATATATATATATATATATATATATATATATATATATATATATATATATATACCCACACACAGGAGAGAGTGATGGTTTCTGTGTATAAGCAACTTAGCTCAGGGGGCAGTCCCATTTTCAATATTTGATTAGTAGCTTATTCTAGCAGCAGAATGAAGGGATAGGGGTAGGTATCCCCACCTCTAAACTTCACCAAACTATTAGATCCTAGATCATTGCTTTCCAAACTTTTTAGAACCAGAGCCCAGTTTTTATAACAACAAACGTTCAAGACCCACCTAGCTTTAAAGGACAGGAGGAAGAGCGATTTTTTTTAATATAAAAGTAGACCCGCTTTCAAAATGCTGTGAATTGGCAAAATATCATACTCTTTAAAAAATGTTGTGTACTCTATAACAGCAATTGCTTGTAAACGTCATGACCTTGACCATGCCTTTTGATATGATGTTATCGGACTGTGGCCAAGTTACTGATCTGCCCAAAAAAATGGCAGGTGGTGAACTACGCTGGAGCTGGATCTTTTTTCAGAGTGGGTGCTGGCCTATGGCAACTTTACTAAAATCACAAGGCTTTTGAAAAATCTTGATGTTGATACCAATCAATTTAGCAAATTAAAAAAAATATTCTGCAGCACAATCCGAATGTATCAGGTATCAGAGCACTTTACATGAGCACCAGTTGTGTTACACAAGGACACAGTCATCATTTTTGTTAGGCATGGGGAAATTAAGTGATTTGCCGAGAATCACGGGACGTTGAGCGTCATTGCTGAGACTCAAACCCAGTCCCCAGATTTGAGATTGACTGCCTCACAGGGAAGTTATAGTGTTAGACTCAGATTTCATGTGTACAAAATCATATAAATTCAGCAGTTATAGTTACCTGAGCTAACTATAGCTTACACCCCGCAATGCACTGCTTATGACCTCACATCTTACATCATTCATAACATGGTCAGTGACATCATTGATGATATCTCAAATGGCAACACTGATGACATAACTCATGACATCATCCAGTGAGTTTAAGTATTTTCTAAGAGTTTATGATTGTTAAACATTTATACTAAGCTACTAGATAAGTTATATTAGTATACTACGTATACTACTAATGAGTGATACTATCATTAACATGTGTGAGCTGAGTGGGTATATGACTAAATGTATCAGTGTGTGAGTGGGTGTGTAAGTGCATGCATGAGTGACTGTATGGGTGAATAAGTGGCTTTGTGACTAGATCTGTGGATTGTGTGAGTGGTTGTGTCAGTGGTTGTGTTTGTGTGAGTGGTTTTGTGGGTGTGTATATTGCTGCACAGGTGTATGAGTGGCTGTGTGGGTGAGTGAGTGAGTGTGTGTGCGACTGTATGAGTGAGTGAGTAGGTGTCTGAATGTCTGTATGAGTGAGTAACTGGGTGTGTATGTGGCTGTATGTGTGAGTGAGTGCCTATTTGAGTGTTTGGTTAAATGAGTTAGAATGGGAGTCCTTTGGAGAGTGAGCATCTGTGTGAATGACTATATGGGCGAGTGAGCAGGTATGTGAGTGCTTGTTTGGATGTGTGAATGGGTATGTAAATGGTTGAGTGGTTGTGTGAGTGAGTATATGAGTACTTGTATGGCTGCGTAGAGAGGATAGGTGTGTGAGTGACTGTATAGGTGAAGAAGTCTATGTGTGAGTAGCTGTATGGGGGAGTGTATGGTTGTGTGAGTTCATGTATGAGGGAGTGAGTGGGTGTATGAGTGGCTCTATGGAGAAGTGAGTAGGTGTGGGAGTACTTGTATGGGTTTGTGAATGGGGATGTGAGAGGTATGTGGGTATGTGAGTGGGCATACAAGGGATTGTATTTGTGTGTGAGTAGTTCTGTGGATGATGTTATGAGTGATGTTATGAGTGATATCATCAGTGATGTCATTTGATATGTCATCAGTGATGCACTGACCATGTCATGAGAGATGTAATATATGAGGTCATAAGCAATGCATTGCTGGGGCATAAGTTATAGTTCGCTTAGGTAAATATAACTGCTGAATTTCTATTGTTTTGTATGAGTGAAATCTGAACAATAACATCCCTGTAACCTTTGTTTTTTATCAGTGAATTTCTAAGTATTTAAAAATTCTATTTCCTAACTATAACGTCCCTGTAACATTTGTTTTTTCAATACATTTCAAGGGTTTTTAAAATTCTATTTCCTAATATTACAGCCCTGTAGCCTTTGGTTTTCAAGTGAACTTCTGTGTTTTTTTAACTACTAGGCGCATTTGCAGAGTGGTGGAGAAAAGGGACCAGTGACTCAGGCCAACTCGCAGCAATCCCGCTGTGTGGGACTTACTGCTGGCAGCAAGAGGGCTTCTTGGCCAGAAGGACCCACAGCATCCAAAGGGATCTCAATCCTCAAACAAGTAGTGTGCCGAGAGGCGCTCTTGCAGAGTGTTGGAGAAAGGGAGGTGGGGCCTCCCATCAGCTCTCAGCAATCCCACTGCGTGGGACTTACTGCTGGGAACAGGAGGCCTTCTTAGCTCCCAAGGACACTCAGCAGCCAAGGGCACTTGATCTCCTAACCAGCAGAGCACCAGGAGGGACGTTTGCAGAGTGGTGGAGAATGGAGGCAGGACCTGCCACGAGCTCTCAGCAATCCCACTGTGTGGGTCTTACTAGAGGTATCAGGAGGGGTTGTTGGCCCCTAAAGACCCTCATCAGCCTAAGGGACTTCAACCGCCAACCAGTAGTGCACCAGGAGGTGTGTTTGCAGAGGGGTGGAGAAAGGAGGTGGGCCCAGTACGCTTTTGGCAGTCCTGCCGTTTGGAGCTTACTGGAAGTATCAGTTGGGGTTGTTGGCCCCCAAGGACCTTCTGTAGTCAAGGGGACTTCGTCTCTCAACCAGTACTGCACCAGGAGGCCTGTTTGCAGAGTGCTGGAGAAAGGGGGTGGGCCTTGGGTGACCTCTCAGCAATCCCGCAGTGTGGTACTTACTGGAGGAAACAGGAGTAGTTGTTGGCCCCAAAGGTCCCTCATTAGCCAAGGGGACTTCATTCCCCAACAAGTTGTACACCAGGAAGCCCCATTGCAGAGTGGTTGAGAAAGGGGGCGGGGCACTGGCAACTTCCCCTGTGGCTGGCGTTTAAAAAAAATTATATATTTTTGCCATGGAGGAGGGGGCCCCTCCCTGGGCCGATTTCGGCCCCAGGGACCCCATCCCCTGGGGCATGGCCTTTAAAAGAATATTTATTATTAGGGAAGGGGGGCCGCGTGGCCCCCTCTCTGAGGCGTGTTTGGCGCTGGGGACCCAATCCCTGAGGCCCCACCATTGCACTATGGGGAGAGGGGACCACGTGGCCACCCTACATTAAATTAATCATAGAGCCCCGAGGAGTTGGCGGTCCCTGGGGCTGTGGGGGGGGCTGCACAGGCTCCCCACGTTAACTTAACACTTGCCCAAGGAGGCTGCTCCAGTTGAAAATTAAACAAAAAAATGCTTTTATTCCTACCCTGCCCCCTTCTCTTTTTTTTTAACCTTTTTTTGTGGTACACAGCTCAAGCTGAGTCCCAAGATGGCTGCCAACACTTCCTGGTTGGAAGTGTTGGCAGCCAATCAGATCTCAGCACAAGATCAGGAGGGCTCCCGTATCCTTTGGGTCACTATACCTACCGATTAGGATTTCTGTTAATATCTCTAAAACTACTGAACAGATTTACACTAAATAACAAAAAGGCACTTCCCTGGACCAACATCTACCTTCCTGCCAAATTTAGTGTAATTCCGTTCAGCAGTTCAGGCTGTAGTCATGTCTAAATGTCCTATGGGAATTAATATATGGAAAATGCGTTTTGGGACCCACCCTTTTTCTCTGCCCCCGTTTAACGGATCAGCACAAACATTTCAAAACAGCAGCCGGAGTGAGAACCATACTAGTTTTGTAAATCTCGCTAGAATTACATGGAAAGCCTGTTGGAAAGCAACTTTGGAGGCCCCTTGCATGGCCCCCTTTCTACCATGGCCCGCTATGGTGCCCCCTGTAAATCCTTGCATCATATGGCAGGCACCATGAAGGATTTACAGTGACTCCCATTTCTCTATGGGAGCTTGTGCTGCGGCCGGTCTCCAACTGCCGCGCCAGTTCCCATAGGAAATGGGAGTCTGTGACCGTACCATGTGTGGTCGCATTGTAATTGCCGTTTCGGACCACCGACCCGAGGTCGGTTTCAAACCTGCAGGGATGTCGACCGACATCCTAATTAGGTTCTTACTATTCCCACTCCAGTCGGTGCAACAGTAGGGAAAGTGTTGGATTGCGGAGGGGTCAAATTTACTATTCCCACTCCTGTCTGTGCAGCAGTAAAGAGAGAGTAGTTTACTACAATTAAAACCTTTTAACAACTACAGTAAATAACAACAAATATAAATATTTCAATCTATAATATATATACATTTTTTTAAAAATAAATGCGCATTTATTACATTGTTTAATAAATATTTTAAATAAAACAAATAATGATATAATTAAAATACCACACTATGGGGCCCATTAGGAGGGCGGGCCAATCGCACCCGCCAGGCCGGTGGTAGGCACCGCCGGCCTGGCGGGGGCGATCTGCCCACCATTTGTCCCGGAATGACCACCGCCATATTAGTATGGCTCTGGGGTCCGCGGCGGACGGAAAGACCGTCTGCTGCTTTTCCGACCCGGTCAACTTGCGACATGGGCGGAAAAGGGTTTCTATGGATGGCGGTGTCTTTCAGACACCGCCAGCCATATTAGGATGGGCTTTTTAAAATGCCTTTCCGTGGCGGCATTAAGGCATGCAGAGTCTGCATTGGGGGCCCGATGCAGGCCCCCATGGACTCCGGGGGTGGGGGGTGCACATGGGGGGTACCTATGGTACCCCCCAGCAGTTCCATGCACAGCATTGCAGGCACTGCGTGGTGCCTGCCATGCTGTGCATGGAAGCGCACTGCATGCCTTCCTGCGATTGTGGCGGCGGTGCTGAGTGCACCACCCACCACAATGGTAGGAATGCAGGATGCGCCCGCCAATGTAGCGGGCGCATCCTAATGCCAGGCACGGGACCCCCGCCCTTATGGCGGGCGGGCGGTCCCTGATACCGTGAGGATGGTGGGCGGGCAAAGTCCGCCCGCCATCCTAATGGGGGCCCAAGTTTCTACAATTATACCAACCAACAAATATAATTTTACTTACAATTAAAACTATAATATAATAACACATAACATAATTAATAACACATTTTTTAAAGAATACACAGCTATTTTTATGTTTATTATTAAGTCATTTCCTAAACATATACCTTTAGAAAGTAAACAACACACACCTAAAATATATTTTACAATTCTGATAATTACAACATTTTAATAATTATCAAGTAAACAAATAATAATAATTAGGTAATAAGAAAATAATTCGATTTCACTAGATTCATCTTATTTTAATACAAATCAACAGGAAAGCGTCGGCATTCAGTGGCTCATTGCTCTCTTTAAAAAGTAACGATCCCTTTGATCCCCCCACTTTCCCCCAATTCCACCCTTTGTGGACAGTAGTGCAACAAGTGTCTCACAAACCTACAGCTTTGCATCCTGCCACCTTCGACGGGATGTAACCTAGCTAATTTCTTTGGGATCACCCTGTGCGGGTGGGTTCCACAGTGGACTGTCGACCTGTTTCTGCATGTGGGTCACACAGTAATTCTTCGGTGTGTTCTCAAAAGGCACCAGCGTCCTCCCAGATCTGCCAAATATCAGATAGAGATCTTTAAGAAGGGTTCAACATGTCTGACAAATATCTGGTGCTGTAAAGTATAGGTCCTCTCCCTAACTTACTAAGCAAGGAAGGGCTATTGAGAAATTGGGGATCGGAGGCTGAAAAACAACATCTGACAGGAAAGATTTAAGGAAACACAAATAGTTCTCTTGAAAAATAATTGCAACCCCGTAAGAAAGACAGGCATGAAAAGTCATGGCTAAGACTGTACAAAATACCACATAAAAGTTACACACAAAAGTAATGAGACATTGTTGTCTGGGAGTTCAAGTCTTTCCTCACTCTACCAGTCTAGGACCATGCAACTTGCACAATTATTGTAGCAAAGCCAGGACACACATAAGCAGAAGAGGAAGGATGGCATAAGGGGCATCTCAGTCATTCCAACAAAGGCCATGAAAATGAAGGTTAGGGGTGCGAGGCCATTCAGGATGGAAATAGCCAGTCCGAGGCCTGTGATGATCATCTTCATGATGCTGTAACCACTGAAGAACATGCAAGTAAGGCAGGACATCAAAAAAGATCATTTCAGTGAACAAAAGATGGGATCTAGGTTATTTCAGAAGAGATGGGCTCTGGCAGAAAGCTCCATCTTCATACAGTGCAGAGTGTGACAAACTGGCCCGCCCAGAGGGAGCGAGTACTATTTCTTGATTATGTGCAAAGGCGAAGGGGTAGTAATGCTGATGGTGCTGGATGGGGGAAGTCCTATACAGGACCAGCCCTACAGCGTCTTTCTTTCAGGAAACACCAGCAAATGTTTGAAAGCATGATTGGCAAGGCCGTCTATGAGGCTTTCAGAAGTCCCAAACACAAGTGAGAGGTGTCTGGAAGATTGCAGGCATAATACTGTGTTAGAAAGAGGGCAGTGGTCTTTTTCTGGATCCTCAGATCTATTAGGGTCATGACCTTCCCTTTCTCAGGCATGCCCTAAACATGGACACCAACAGTTCCAACATGATCCTTTAGTTTGCGGACATTCATTGTTTTCCAAATTGCATTTCTAAAAAGAGACTGGTAAAAGGTCAATGGGATGATGCCCGTCAACGCTGGGTGGGGCACAGTCTCTCCACTTGGGAGCAAAACCTTGCTTCTATTGGTAGCGGTGTCCAGGGTATCACCCAGCACCTGTGATCTGGAGCCCGGTGGCACAGGAGAGAGGTCACATAATGCAGTTCGTCAGGTACTGGAATCCATCGTACAGCTTGGTGGTGATGGACCGCATACTACCATCAACAAGCTGCTCCACCAGTAGCTGCAGCTGCTCTTCGGTCATGTGCATGTGAAATCACTCTTTCAGGTTGCGAATGGTGCTGGAGCCATGAAAGCAGGGCAACTGGAAACCTTGCTGCATTATCTCCACGATCTGCACCACTTTGTCCATGTGCTTCCGAGCAGCGATGAGTCCCTGCAGCATCAGCTTCTTGTAGTAGTTGAACATGTCACCATCAAGGCCTCCCATCACATCAACAAACTCAGAGGTGAGCTTGAAAGCAGATGTCTCAAAGTCAAGGTTTCTTGGAGAGCTGGAGAGAATGAACCCAAAGTCAATGTGGATGATGTGCCCCTCGGCGTCCAGCAAGATGTTCCCATTGTGCCGGTCCTTGACCTGTAACAGGTAGCACACCAGACAGTAGCCGGCACAGCTTTGTACAAAGTTGCGCTGAGCAGTCAGGAAAGCTTTGGTGGTATAGTTGTCATGCTCTTGGAGGAAGTAGTCCAGCAGCAAGAGCTGAGATTGCTTCTTCACCTGATGGATAGAGACAGCGTTGACAATGGGCTCAATCATGCCGCTGTCGGAGGAGATAACCAGGATTTAGTATGGTTTGATCCACAGAGGAACACGTTCCTGCTCCCAGATTACCTGTAACTGTTTGAGGACTTGGAAAGCTAGCAGCTCTTGGCGGAGGTCATCCCCACATTTCACAATTACGGAGAGGAGTCGCCAATTAGGAAAGTGCCCGTATGGGGAACCTTCCCGGATCCGCCGGACTTTCTCCTGCCAGGGCTCCTTCAGAGCCACTGCGGATGGGTCATCAGGATCTCTTCGAAACTTTGTTGGCGCATGTGCAAGGTTCTCGGACAAACGTCGTCTGATATCTCCAGCAGCAATGAAGACCGGCTCCTTGCTTTCTTGGCTGGTGATGCTGTCCACGGAAAACTGTGAAATATTGTCACAGCTGTTGGTGTGGACCTCGGGCAGCTCCACCTGGAGCTTCCCAATGTCATCCACAGACCAGGCTTCGTCGTCATTGTCATAGTTGGGAATGGTGGTGAAGCTGCTGGCCCTCTGCTCGTGGGTTATCCCACATTCCAGAAGGTTTCCCACCGAGCGCCTGCTCATGATGCGATTCTCTGGAATACGGACAGGTACCACCGAGGTCTCGAAATTTTCACATTCAAGTACTTCGACATACACCAGATATGGAGCCTTGTCCTTGGAGTTCAGCACCATGGCCTGGGTGTGGGGCACTCGTACGACATGGTGATCGAAGGCGGCAGTCGGCAGCCAGACCTGGGCCGGAAGCTTATGGTTCAGCAGCGACAGCTCAGAGATGAGCCGCTGGGTCTTCTGCTCCTTGGTGGGCAGAGTGGCTAACCGCTTTCCAATCGCCATCATAGACTTGATGAACTCCCGCTCAGGAGCCAAGCGTACGGGCTCATCATCGTTCTTCACTTTGGGGTTGCTTGCTGTTTGCTTCAGGCTGCTGTTCAGACTGATGCTGACCGTTGCATCGGATTTGGAGCGCTGATGAGTTCGTTTGGAAGGGGACAACCTCTTGTCAGGGGCTGAACTGAGTGTGGGCAGCTCCCTCTTCTTGTGCGCTGGCTTCAGCTCATCAGAGAGGATGAGTTTGCGCAGCTTGATCCCACAGGAGTGGCGCTGGGTAGAGATGTGCATGTCCGAGGAGTAGGCGCCAAGTAGCCAGGCACACTGCAGCAAGAAGTTGATACTCTGCCGACAGCGGTGTATGATGTACAGCTTAATGGCATGCCCAACGTCTTTGTCCATGTGGATGTACATGTTCAGCAGCTGCGGCAAGTAAAAGTCCACATCCTCATTACGGAAATAAAAAAGTCGATTTCCAATGTAAGCCTGCACCCCAGACTCCTTGGAATTGTACAAGTAGGATATGGCCATGGAGATGTCAAAGAGTTTAGACTCAAAGAGCCTCAGCAGCCAGGACTGCTTGGCCGAATTGTTCTTTTGTCGCCTACTGGCATTTTTGACAGTATTAATGTCAATTGGTGACTCCTCCTCCTCTCTTATTTTTGTGGGGGTCCCCACGGTAGTTTCGAGGTTTTGATGCCCATTTCGCCCGTTCACATCTCCGTTCACCAGCCCAGCCTCACCATGATGATCGCTGTCCTCTTCCATTGATTCGCACCCATCGATCTGGTCCAGATTAGATTTATTTAACTTCCAGCCCTTTATCTTTACAAACCCAACAATATGCACCTAATATATTTAAAAAAATAATAATTACATAATTTAAATAAGTAATTATCAACTATGCAATTAACTAATAATAAAATAATTATATTTAATTACCTTTTCACCCTTTACCACTACAAACAGCATGCACCTCATATATAACTTAAAAGATTTCCTAATAACAAAGTTTACTTAATTATCAATTAAATAATAATTAATAATTAATATGGATTATTCATTAATTCCTTCACACTCTTTACCCTTTATGAAAACCACAACACACATCAAAAGGAATAATAAATAAGTAAGGTAATTATACACTTTATATAATTAATGATCAATTAAATAACTAATGATAAATACAAATAATTATAATTAAATTACTTTCCACCTTATACCCCTACAAACCACACAGGCAGAACTTAAAACATCATGCAATTAAAAACAATTAACATGCAATTGACATAATTATCAATTAAATATTTATTATTAATTAAAAGGGAAGTATTAACTATTATTAAATTACTTCCCAGTCTGTACCCCTAACATAATTAAAATAATTATGTACACAGCTAACATAATTAATTATTAATTAATTAATATTTACTTATTATTTATTAGGTATAATTAAATTACTTCCGACCCTACACTCCTACAAACCCCACAACCTGCACCTAAAATGTAACACACTAAAATATTATTACAGAATTATTTATCAATTACATAAGTAATAGTTAATTATATTTAGATTACTTCCCTCCCTGTACCACTATAAACCCCACAACCCGCTACGGCAATAAAATACAAACAAAACAAATACATTACATTTAAAAACTGCTAAAAATTTAAAAATTATATTAAAAAACATTAACAATAATTATACATACAATTTCTAGCCTAGTAGGTCTCTTGCTATCCTTTTACAAAGGCTACCAGTATATTTTGTTCATTGTAGATCACGCTACTAGGTACCCAGATGCTATACCATTGACTTCAGTAGTAGCACAGGCAATGAGTTCTTTTCTAGGGTGGGATTTCCCTAAGAACTCCTGACTGATTAGGGAACACCGTTCCTGTCTAGGGTAATGGCACAGGCATGCAAGATTCATGGCATACAACAGATTTGAGCCTCCATTTACCACCCGCAAAATGGATGGCCTGGTTGAGCAGTCCAATTGTACCATTAAAGAAATTTAACAAAATAGATTTTAGTTTTCTTTGCTGTTCATAGCCAGGCCCAGTGTTCCACCGGGTTCTCCCCATTCAAATTGTTTTTCGGCCAATAGCCTAGGTCTTTACTAATTATGGCTGCTGAGCACTGGTAATACGAGGTTGGAACCACTGGAATATGCAGCAAGTTCAAAATCCAAGGTCAACACTCTCTGGGAAGAAGTATAGCTAAACCTAGCCAAAGCACAGAAAAACAAAACACTAGATATGACAAACTGTCTAGGGTAGTAGAACTGAGTGTAGGGGATACGGTCTTGGTGTTGTTTCCATCCTCTGACAGAAAGTTACTAGCCAAGTAGCAAGGTCCATTTCCTATTCTGGGACAAATAACATGGTAACATACTGGGTAACGGTGGCCGTAGAGCTAAGAGGGGACAAAAATCTCTCATAAACCTTTTAAAGAAATGGGAAGATCCGAACATGCAGAGCCTCACAGGACACCTACTTTCTTGTTGACAGACTTTCAACCTTTGGAAATCACATTTTTCCCTATAGGACAGACCACAAATGTAAGGAAGGTTGGACTAGGGCCCTTCCTTTGTTCTGAGCAGGAAAGTCAGCTGCGGTAAGTGTTGGGGATGTCTTTTCTGTGAAAAACAACTCTCATTCAGCATGATATTGTCACTAAGGGTAGTCAGGTGGTGAGGTTACAATCATATCGGATACCAGAGGCCAGGTTAAGTGCAGTAGAAATCAAGGTACCAGTATGTTAAAAGAAGGAATTACAGAACCCTCCAACAGTGTTTGGTGTCCTCTGGTTATGTAGGTTCCCAAACCCTTAGGTTTTGCATTGACTTCCACCAACTAGTAGGTTTAAGTTTGATACTTACCCGATGCTCGAGTGGACGAATTGATGGAAAACTTGGGGGAGGCTGTGTGTTCCTATCCACCCTTGTTCTCACTAAAGGATACTGGCAGACTCCCCTGACTAAGAACGCTAAAGAAAACACTACTATCTCAACCTTCTCTAGTCTATATCAGTTCAGGATTCTGCCTTTTAGTCTCCATGGGGCCCCTGTGGCCTTTCAACGGCTGATGGACCAGATCTTATGCCTGCATCATCAATATGCGCAGCATATCTGAATGATACTGTTATAGTTGACACCTCCTGGGTTGTCCATCTCCAACACTTAATGGCTGTCTTCACTGCTCTCCGAGAGTCCGGACTTACAGCAAATCCAGAAAATGCAATGGGGCCACCGACTCAATTCGCAACATGGGGGATCACATCCGAGCTGGTATGATCAGTCCACAGGTGAATAAGGTCAAGGTCAATAGAGACATCCCTAAATCTTTTTTGAGGTTAGTGGGATTCTATAGACGGTTTATCCCCCACGTGTTTGAACTGGCATTCCTTCTCACGGATCTACTGAAAAAGAACCAACTTGCAAAGATAACCCATTGGTATTTAGATCAGCTATGGAGCTTTGACCTGTTGAAGGAAATACTGTGTACTTTCTAATGTGCTCAGACTTTTAAAAGTCTTTTGTCTTACAGACTGACACATTGGGTAGGGATCTCAGTGCAGTCCTGTCCCAACTTCACCACAGAGGCCTCCTACAGCCTGTGGTTTATATAAGTAGAAAGCTTCTTCCTCGAGAAAGGTCTTATGCCACCATTGAAAAGGAGGACTTGGACATAAAGTGAGCTATGGAGGCTCTCTGGTATTATTTGCTAGGATTGTCGTTTGTTTTGCTTACGGATCATGCCCCTCTCATTTGGTTGGCCCACCACAAAGATTCCCACCCCAGAGTCTTACATTGGTACTTAGCGCTCTAAACATTCTGATTTCTTTGAGGTTCTAACTGCTGCGATTCTAACCCAGAGCCATGTCTCAAGCCAAGCAACTGGGGGTCTCATGCTTCACTGGGCACCAGAGGAACAGAGACACACTGACCGCTGGAGTCAGGAGCAGCAAAGTAGGCCCCAGAAGCATAGGATAAGGGATCCGATGAAGTCCGGAATAATAGATTTGAGGTCCTTGCCGCTGCGGCTCTAATCCAGAGCCATGACCCTAGGCAAGTAAATGGGGGTCTTATGCTTCATTGGGCACTAAGGTGGAGATACCTTGTGGGGATGTGAGGCTCATGCTAGAGGGTTTTGAGGAGGCACTGCTACAAAGGATGTTCACTACTGAGCACTAAAACCCTCTTACCATGAGACTTGTGGAACCAGGACTCATTTTTTTGTTTTTGTATGTTATGGATCACAGATGAAGGGCTGCAACATCACAACATAAAATTATGGACGGAGTGTTAAAACTTTTCAAATACTCTTCCCCCCTCCCCAGTCACAGATCTGGGTTTACTCCATCACTATTTGGCCTGCTTGTTACCCCAGTTTGGACCAAGCCATATGCAAGTCAGTATTGACCCTGCTCCCCATGGCACCAGTCCAGCCCGAACTGCCAGGTTAGGTCCTCCTCTGGACCGGAAACAAGCATACTGGGTCCGGTTTTGGGATATCACCACTCGTGAGCCAGGCTAGCTTGAATCCAATGGCGCAGTGAGCAAGGGACCAAGATCTGGGCATACCATTAGTCACTTAGGGCTCACATAGCAACATCTCAAAATAGAATGATGAACGGACTATTGAAAGGGCTGACCAACTTATAAGAGGGTAAGCCTGATACTTAGGAGGTATATTTATTTATTCGCCCAAGGGCTGTCAAAGGTTATGAGAGCATAGCAGAGCACTGGACAGACCTTAGGAACCCAACACATAGAGACCTCCAAGGCAGACTTTAGAAAACGGAGAAAGTAATTTTCATAATTTATTACCAGGTGGTTTGCACCTTAAACTTCTACTTGAAATGATAACAGTAATAAGATTCACTTTAGATAAATAGCAATCCATAAAGCATACAGCATAAAAGCATTCATAAAACAATATTTAACAATCAATTAACAACTAATATTTCATAATTTATTTTGCAATTAAAATGTCTAATATGCCATTGAAGAGATATCCTCATGCCAATGCCCCATATTATGTAATATGAAACCGTCCTTCAGACAATATTTTCAATTGTTGACTTATTTCTATATAGTATGGGGCACTAGATGACTTTGAGTTTCTCATGCAGATATTCAAAGCCCAAATCAGGTGTTCTATAACATTTTTCTTAACTGTTTATTGATTTTTAAGCAAAAGACAAGAACATTTGTTCTTATACAACATGGTGGGGTCATATTAATATTATATTTAGTTTTTTATTGTTTTTCTTAACATTTTCCAATATAACATGCAATCTGAGCTTACAACATGAGGCTTTCAGGAGCATAATAAAATCGTACATTATACATACAGTTAGGAGACGTCTAGCCACAGTGATCAGTCCGAATTGTAGGCCCTTTCCAGGATGACCCAGTGGGTCCATCATATCAAATCTACTGGAACGCCGTCAGGTCCAGGGTCCTTACCACCCAGACTGAGAGCGAGAGCTCTATTCATTTCTTCAAGCGTGACTCTCAAATCTACCTTGTCAATATGTTCAAATTGGGTACCATGCGAATGTGAGACAAGATTTCCTTGGTCCTTATAGACCTTAGAAAATTGCTCGATCCAGGATTCCTCGGATATAGAGATCTCAATTGAGGGACCCTCACCAACTGTTAAAAAAGGGGCCCTCACTGCTCTCCAAAAAGCAGCACCATCTTTCTGTTTCACTGCGCAGTGGATGGATTCCCATCGCTTCGTCTCTCATGGTGCTTTTTCTCTCTTTAATAGCCCGTTTGCATCCCAGTTCAACCACGCAGCACCTGTTGGGAGGTAAGTATGTTTGCCGTTGGGGCTCCGTATCCGTGTCTTGATGCATGGTTCCTTACAGGGCAGTGAAAGCCAGTTCATAATGCTCTGTCCACCTACACCACACCCGGTCAAGTTTATTGGGATAACCTCTGGCTGCATATACAGTTTTGTCCACCCCCATATATGTGTCCATCCCAGCAAACCACTGGGCTTTGGTAGGTATAGTAGGCGACCCCCAGGTTTCTGCCATATCCTCTTCACCCCTATCAACCCAAATGTGCCAAAAATTCACTTTTTCCTGGGGAGATCATAGTCACCAGGAGTATGAATTGGGGAGTATGGGGTATCTCCTCTCCCAGTACAGCACTAAGTTCCTGCAATATTGTGTCCCAATATGTCTGAATCTCTTGGCAGTTCGACAGAATGTGGTAAAACTAACCTTCAGCCTCTCTGCAACTAAGACAACTAGACAAGGGGATCTGCCCCATGTTATGAAGATTAACCCTGCCTAAGTAGACCCTGTGTAAGTTCTTCAATTGAATCAGGCGGAAGTGTGATCTTATGGCAACCTCATGATGCATCAGGGCGGCCTCCTGGGTCACATCTTCCATCTCACCCAAGTCCTGTTCCCACTGTTGTCGTTGGCCCCATAGGTTGTCTGGAGCATTATTTATAATGGCTGTTTAGAGCGAGGAGACCAACCCCCCAAACCCCTCAGCACGATGGTTACCGGAGCTGGAGATTTCCTAGTGGGACAGACTCTGGCAGGACTTCCCAGGCTATCCCTTTGGTGGGGAGAATGTGGCGTAGTTTTGTATAATCGTATACTTGTGTCTGGGAGAGGTATCCCGCCTGGAGGTTGACAAATGACCTGACCGCTCCGTTCTCTTTAATGTCCCTTATCTTTGAGATCCCAGATCCAAATTAAGTCCCATCTGGCAAGGTTCTTTAGTCTTGGTACCTCCTTAAGTAGTGATCTTATCCATAAATGAGTTTCCTTTGTGACACTCCCTTTCCATCGCATATGGATTTGTATCCTATCCCAGGTCACCAGTGGAACCCGGACCGAAGCAGGCAGGGTCTTTCTGTCTTTGCTGTCATAGAATTAGTGCTCCCAGGTGGGTTCCACCATGGTGCATCTGTCCAACCGAACCACTGGGTCTGCAGCCAGAATGTAGAGCCAGTCAATAATAATCTGGAGCTGGGAGGCCCAGTACTATGCCTGTAAGTGCAGTAGGGCAACCCCCCATAATACACGTATCAATTGAAGGTTTCAGGGCAATCTGAGGGTCTGTGTCTGCCCAAAACAGTATAGTTGTATCTCTGTTCAACTTTAGAAAGTAGGATTCAGGGATTAGATGGGGTATGTTCTGCATAACATACAGCATTTTGAATATGGCTGCTCTACCAAGAAGTGTCAGAGGTAGCGTATCCGCCCAGGACAACCCTTGATTTGAATATTAGAGATCAAATTCGATCAACATCACTGTTTCCCTATCGAGAAGCGATCATCTAAAAATCTAAATCTCTCTCTGCGCTGGATCCAGTTGATTCATTCTTATGCTGTATATCCAACATCGTTGATTCACTTTGAACAACATTCTTACCCGCTTCTGGGAATTATTCGTCTCAGAATTAAAAAAAAAATTCAGGGTCAACAATCTCCAAATGCTCAAAATTCAAGTCCTGATGATGGTCTTGTGAAGTTATCCTAAAAGACCGAAATGTCGACCGTTGAGTCTAATTCTGCTTGTTATTTTGTAACCACTTTTGATTTTCAATTATTGTTTTGGAATCATTGTGTTTTCATTAGTAAGCAGCATAGACTTATTTTGTGATATATTATAGGAATATTTAAAACACACTCCTTTCCATATCGCATTTGCCTTTTTCTGTACCCTATGTATTTTTCTTTGTCATAAAGATAATAATAATCTTTTGATACAATAATACCTGGTTCTCGCATTTTTTCACTGTTTCAATATGTTAGTGTGGTAACATTATTGATGTGTTTTTTCAAAAATTGTTTTAGTCACTAATTTGTTAAAGTGTGGACACTTGACTCAGTACAGTTCCTCTCACCTATGTCATAAAATTGTTTTATAAACAAATCCCTTGCTGGCCCATCCTCTAAACAGAGGTAGCGTATGGCATCCAGTTATGTTTCTCTGCATCTCCATTAATGGCCTATCCAGGTTAGCCTTCATGAATTGTTCTTGGGTCGTAGTCACAAAGATTTTTAAATATATCATCCTGACATCATCGACCGGTAGGGGAGCCTCAACCGTAAGTCCTAGGTCTCAGTTCCCCAGTTAACACAGATTTGTACCAGTTGATTCTTTATCTAGAGCAATCTCCGAAGGCACCAAAAATGTCAAGGAGGGATCCCAGCCTGGTTTCGGGATCTGGAAGATGGAGAAGGACATCGTCGGTGTATAGGGAGATAGTGCCTTTCTCTCATTCCTCTATGGCCCCACTACCACTATTGTCATTTGCAGGCTCAATCTGAAATGTTTTAACACCAGGATGAAGTAAGGCTGGTGGAAGGAGTCATATGCTTTCTCAGCAACAGTAGAGACTATAGCCCGGGGGGTTCTCCAGCTGTAAGGCTGGTGGATGGAGTCATATGCTTTCTCAGCAACAGTAGAGACTATAGCCTGGGGGGCTTCCACCCCGAATGGAATCAAGCCTGTTATAAAGTTGCTTCAAACTCAACCAGGTACACATGTGGGGCATGAACGCGTTTTGGTCAAAGTGATTAAGTGATGTGATGATTTTTTTGAGTCTACGGGTCAATATGGCTAATAGTAATCTCGTCTCAACAATAAGGAGCGAGATAGGGCTGTAAAACCCACAATTTGTCTTTGATTTATCCTCTTTATGTATTCCAGCAATTATTGTGTGTCGAGGTTCAGGCGGTTGCCACCCCTATGTGCATGCCTCTAAACATTTGTAGTAAGAGTAGGCCTAGCAGTCTTGCCATTGTTTTGAACAGCTGTACTGGCAGTCCATTGGGTCCCAGTGTCTTGCCACTCAGCTTTGCAGTGAGTGCCTAATTGACCTCCTGAAATGTTTGATGACCCTCTAGCCAGTTCCAGGTCCTCCTGCGACAAGATTGGAGGCACACTTTTAATAGGCATTGCTCCATCTATTTATCATCTGTCTGTGGCCATGCAGTGTGCAAAACACAGTAGTATTGGGTAAACTCCTGGTCTATTGCTCTATTGTTGGTTAGTGTCTCCCCTGTCAGGGTAACAAGTTCCCCCACTTAGCGTGCCTCTTCCTCCCTGGGACTCAGCCAGGCCAATAGGCACCCAGATTTTTCTCCCATGTCATACAGTTTCCTTTGGGTAGCCACGTAATGACTATGGGGTGCATCTTCCGCTGTGGCACGATACTCCTCTCTAGTAAGTAATTTTTTTTGTTCAGTTAATTAAAACTCACAAATTAAAATATCTGGGGCATTACAAATACATAAAATTATCCTTATCTCAAATTATAACTTGAATTTTAAAATACAGACTTTCATACTGAGCTTATTAATGTTATATTATAAGTGGAGGTCATATCAGGTCTCAGTTTTATTGTCTATTCAAGCTTCTTAAAGTGTGTAAAAAAAATAGATAAAGTGCTTGAGCTTCAGGGTGTAAACATGGATTTGACAAGGCTGACCCACATATAGTTTGGGCTGTTAAAGTGTTGATTAAAAGTAGTCCAGCTGCTTGCTATTCTCCAGTCGCCTGTGGCTTGTGCTTGAGTCTTTCATCTACTATGTCAAAATACTTTGTAAGTCGACAGTTTAGCTTTTATCTCTTCTGGGTTAAAGCACAATTTTACCGCCTGCCTGCAGATCTTGATGCCCCTCTGGTTGAAAATTGGTCGAGTAAGCACGTCTTATGTCCATCAGACTTGGGCAGATGCAAATAATGTGCACTAGATCCTCTTTTCCTGTTCCACAAAGACTACAGGACTGTTCTCTAGTCTCAACTTAAAAAGCTGTGAGTCCTCTTGGCTGAAGTTTCCTTATCTTCTGTTATGGATATCGTTTTTGTTACTTTAGTTACAACCTTTTTAAAGCTTTTACGATCTATAGAGGATTCCCAGAGATTGGTCAGTTTGAGTCTTTTTAGTGAGTCGACCAGATTTCTAGCAGGTGATTTCTCACGACATGACAGCTCGGTCCAAGTATGCGCATTTAGAGATCCTAGCTCGGCGCTTCTGATCTTGTGACAGCTTTTTATATAAGTGCCTCTTCTTTCCATTGATTGCTTCTGAAGTCTGAATTCTAGGCATATTTGGGCGGGTGACACATAGTTTGGTAGCTGAAAGATTGCTCTGTATAAGCTAACATTCATTTTATCCAACACCATCGCATCTTTCCCTTGAATTGGTTCGCTCCCACATGTTAGCAATGGCTGTAATCGTGCTCAAATCACCTGTAGTAGGGGATCTAGGGTTCGGTCTGTTAGGGCTTTCTTCAGGGGCTTCATTGTGAGGTAGCTTAAGGTGCCATTCCGATGCAAGGCCTCCATTTGGGGTTTATACGAGCCTCTTCTGTCAAGTAAAACTGAGGTACTTGTAGTTAGTTACCCAGTCTAGGCTGCACCAGTCTAAGTATCACATGATTTTCTTCGTCCTATGGTAATTCACTGTCGTCATTTTTGTTTTCTTTACATTAATGTTTAATGCATTAGGTTGCGAGAAGTTATTAGTGGTATCCAGCAGGTGTTGGAGGCTGATTGGGGTCCGGATTATCAAAACCAAATCATAAGCGTATAGGAGATTGGACAGCAAGATTTTTCCCAAACATGGGGCGTGTGAGGTACGGTTGTCCAATTCCACTGGAAGGTCTGCTAAGAAGATTACCCTCTTTATGTATAGCAGCAATTATTATATGTCGAAGTTCAGACGGTTGCCGCCCCTGTGGGCATGCCTCATTAAATATTTGCAGTAAGTGTAGGCCTAGCAGTCCTGCCATTGTATTGAACAGCTATCCTGGCAGGCCATTGGGTCCCAATGTTTTGCCACTCTGCATTGCAAAGAGTGCCTCAGTGAGCTCCTCAAATGTCTGATGACCCTCTATCCTGTTCTAAGTCCTCCTGCAACAAGCTCGGAGGAAAATTTTGCAAGGCAATGCTCCATCTCTTGATCATCTGTCTGCGGCCATGCCATGTACAAAACACAGTAGTATTGGGGAAACTCCTGGGCTATGTCTCTATTGTTGGTTAGCATCTCCCCAGTTAGGGTAACGAGTTCCACCACCCAGTGGCTCTTCCTCCCTGGGACTCAGCCAGGCCGATAGGCACCCAGCTTTTTCTCCCATGTTATACAGTTTCCTTTGGGTAGTCATGTAATGACTATGGGCCGCATCTTCCACTGTGGCACGTTACGCCTCTCTAGTGGCAGTTAGCTGCCAGAGGACACTTGCGCCAGGTAGTGTAATAGCATGTTGTTCTAATGCCTGGACGTGGCATTCAATGGTAGCCAGTGTAGTGGCTGTGGCCCATTTTTACCATACATGCCAACCATCCTGATTCAGGAAGGAGCCAACCAATTTGAAGGCTAGTCTCCCACCTCCCGATACCTGCATGAAAAATCCCGATTCCTCTGCCAGCTTCAGCCGACTTGGACTGGTCTTGTGTGATTCGGAGTATGCGGTGTCAGTAACCTGCTCCTGCAGGCAGTGCACAACATGTTTGTCAAGCTCTCTCTGCCTGCCATAGTGCTTTCTCCGTCCTCCTGACAGGTAAGGCAAAAAACGCATATTTGCATTTCACAAAGCCGATCCTGCAGCAGCACACTTGCAAGCCCATACATGCCAATAGACCCAATTCAGGCCTCAATAGAAGTCAATAGTAGAAATACATCCCCGCCTATTGTTTTAAAATCTCCCACTTCCCTTTTTTAAAAATATTGGCATGTATGTTTCACGTGCCGGCAGTGTTTGGATTTTGTTCCACAGAACCGTCTTGGAGGCCTCCCATATTAGAATTGGGTAGTACACTGAGTTAGGAGTATGTCTCAGAGTCCAATCATAACTGCTTGGCAGTATTTGGGTCCCAGAGTTCCCAGGCATTGAAACTCGCTGACTCTTCTGCACAGTAACCCGCCATCTAGGGTGACTAGCAGCAGCGAGTAATCAGAGATGCCCCATGTGAGGTATTCTGCCTCCCCCACAGCTGAGAGTTCCCCCATAGGTGCAAACAGTTGAGTCTGGAAAATGTTCTTCTAGCTTCAGAAAAGAACGAGTATGCTGTTGCTGCTGGGTGCCAGAATCTCCGCAAGTGAGACAGTCCCAGCGCCCTAGTGAACTGGGACAACTGTGTAGACTTAGGGTCTCCACCCAGTGAGGCCTGTGTCCTGTCTAGGTCATTAACCATAGTGTAGTTGAAGTCCCCTCCCTCAAGCGGCAATGTGTCCCCTGCCTCAGAGGTATTGGGCCTACTTTTTCCATTGTTTCCCGCTGCAGGCAAGGAGGGGCGTGCACGTTGACACAGGTGTATCCTTGCATGCCCCTGATCCCCTGTACCCCAAGGATCATCCCACTATGGTCCGTCCAGACCCTGGTGGTTTTAAAAGAGGAGTGGTCCTTCATGCAAGTATTGCCACTCCCTTGGGTACCCAAGAAAATCCAATGTGGCCAAGAACGTACAGTCTGCTTCAGCAGGTGGGTCTTCTGCAAGAAAATTATATCAGGTGGCACTCGCTTGATATACTGGGCCACACCTCCCCATTTGATTTCATTCCTAAGGCCGTTCATGTTCCAGGTGAGGATTTTGAGACAGTCTACCCCTTGTTCAGGTATGGTCTGTGAATGGTTAACACTCCAACCCCAGGATCACTCCCTCGGATCCCACCTATGGCCCCATCTGCCTGACTCGCATCGCTAGCGGCTGCTTACTAACTGAAAAACGTTTTCTGCAATCTCTCCCCAACCCACGTTTCCTGAACATAAGCCAAATAGTTCTTACTCTTCAACCAAGGAATTATCTGTCACCCTCCTGTAGCAGGTGGAATCTGATTACATGGTTGCCCCCACTTTTTTCTCTGGTGTTTTGATGGTTTTTGACTTAGTTTGGCTGGGGTCCTGCTATTCTGGACCCCAGCCTAGCTGATTCCTCTCTAAATTGATTGCATGTACTTTAGGTACATTCCAGATTGGTTACTGGGTTACCCTTGTGTGTCCCTAGTATATGGTACTTTATGTACTAAGGGCATAGGTACCCCAGAGGCCCCCCAGGGGCTGAAGCATGTATTATGCCGCCCCTGGGAAGCCTTCCAAAATGGCACCACAGGTCTGCTACTGCAGCCTGGGTAAGTTGGTGCATGCACCCCTTACTAAGATATAGGTTACCTATATCTACCTTTAATCACTGACACATATAAGCCTATAAGTCACTCCTATGGCAGGCCTTATCAATCCTGAAGGCAAAGTGCTTGGTTTTGTGTGAGAGGGTGCCCATGCATGAGCAGGACCCATCTGCAGCTTTCGGAATCTATTCTCTGATGCTGCTCTGTGATGCAGCCAGACCATATACTCCTAACTACATTATAACCTCGTGGTAAATGCTAACTTTGGAAGGGCTGCATGGAAACATGTTGTGTTTGGTGTCAAATCCTTTGGAATCCTACCCCCCCCCCCCCGCCAGTCCTGGCGTCGGGGGTAGAATTCCACCCTTCTAGAGGGAGAGACATGTACACACTGGCCTAACCGGTAATAGTTTAAAAGAGCCCTGGCATCACAAAATGGGTGCCACAGAGACACGGGTCTGACCTCCTGCTGCTGGAAGAAACTCCAGCTGGGGAGGCCTGGACAATAGGTTTCTTGTCACAGGGAGGTGTAACCACCTCCCAGACAGGCTTTAGTGTATTGGGGCTGGGTGGGTGCATTCAGAGAATGCTTATCAGACAGTGTTGGGGGCACACTTGGTGTCCCTGTGCATAGCCCAGTTCAGACTGGTTGCAGGGGCCCTACACTGGCCTAACCGGTAATAGTTTAAAAGAGCCCTGGCATCACAAAATGGGTGCCACAGAGACACGGGTCTGACCTCCTGCTGCTGGAAGAAACTCCGGCAGGGGAGGCCTGGACCATAGGTTTCTTGTCACAGGGAGGTGTAACCACCTCCCAGACAGGCTTTAGTGTATTGGGGCTGGGCGGGTGCATTCAGAGAATGCTTATCAGACAGTGTTGGGGGCACACTTGGTGTCCCTGTGCATAGCCCAGTTCAGACTGGTTGCAGGGGCCCTCAGCCCCTGCTCTGGCGTGAAACTGGACAAAGGGAAAGGGGTGTAACCACCCCTCTCCCCAGACCCTCCCACAGGTGGGCCCCCAGAGTATGTCCAACCCCCTATCTTAGTATAAGTATGGGACCCCAGTCCTTAGGACTTCAGATTACACCTGGACGAAACTCTGCAACATATATCCTGGAACTTCAACATTCTACACGACTAGAAGACGGAAGAATCTCCCTTGGGGTCAAGGAGTGACTCCCCTGTTCAAACAGGCACCAAAGAAGCATCTTGCTGGTCTGCATTTCCAAGGATCCCAATGGATTTGTGACTCAAGACATAGACTTTCAGACTCCTCAGAGGCCGACACGAGATCCCAGCAAAGTTGAGACCCGCAGCCCTCACAAGTGACGTGGGACCGGAACTCCTGAACACAGTGCACATTTGCTGGTGCATCGACTTCCCAAGCTTTCCGAAAGTGGTGCATTGGGCTACTTGTAGTCCAAGCCCCGAGCACCATCTGCACCGAAGATTGTGGGTCTACACTCCATGAGAGTTCCGTGGGCCCCCTCCAGCATTTCCGCTCGAGGCTCCTTTGCGATCCCTGGTCTGTCGACTGGTGGGTCCCCACGAAGGTAACTCTTCTGTTTCTTGGGCTTTCCTGGTTTATCCGGATGTGCCCCGACTCCCCTCCAAAGGGTGAGTCCCTCAGACTATGCTAGTCTGCACAGAAGCCAATCTTTGCTTTCTGCGTGGGTTTCTTTTGCCAAGGCTTGTTGGGTCCAATCCGGATACCGACACCGCAGCACTCGACATCCTTCATGTGACAGCTCGAA
The DNA here is from genome assembly GCF_964263255.1 of Lissotriton vulgaris. Lineage (NCBI taxonomy): Eukaryota > Metazoa > Chordata > Amphibia > Caudata > Salamandridae > Lissotriton > Lissotriton vulgaris. The sequence goes on from NC_141689.1 coordinate 1,397,894,526, forward strand.
TCCAGCTCCTGGTTGTCGCCGACGCATCCTGGTCCTCGTGGCTGAAGAGTCAAGCTTCACCTTCTTTACCTAAAATCACCCGACATCGGTGGGCATCTGCTCATCGCCTTCCTGTTCACTGGCTAGTGACCCAGGCTCTGTCCCCTCTGCTTTCAGGTTCTTCTCATCCTTGATCAAGGCTTGGATCCACCTGGACACTTTCGACTTGGTCACCAGCAGCACTTTGCAGCTGATCGCCATTGAAATCGACGACGAAACCCGACACCAAAAGACACCTATACACCCGGCTTGCCTAGGTGAGGTAACTTGAGTACTCCAGTGCTCCTGTGGGTATAGACTCTAGAACTGCCTAGTTCTAAAGGGGTTTGCTCTGAGTCCTCTTCTAAGTATCCTTTATCTTTAAAATTCCAACAGCGACTTTCCCCATAGAAGTTAATGGTGATTCGCTGCTGTGTTTAGATACTGCACGCGTCCCCCGTGGGTCCCCTGTGTCACTACCTTGGGTGGTTCCTGGTGGCCCCAGCGGTTCTAAAGGCTCTAGGCCTTGTATCTATGTCAGTCGTGGTTCTTATACCACTTTCTTAATATATGGTTTTGTACGCCCCCAAGGCTCAACGTATATTGTGCTAATTTACTGTGTGCTAAATAAGTTTACGGAATGTACTTTTGCCTTTAACCTCAAAAAGAGACTAGAGGGATGTGTTTAGAATAAACACATATATGTTACATATATACCTGGTGTGGTTCTCCTTTTTATTTGGTCATTCATGAGATTATAGACTGGTAAAACAAGCTGCTTTACATTCCTTCAAGACGTAGCCTAAAGGCTGCTCTCCACAGCTACCACTAGGATAGCTTTCTATATAGGTTGTCTTTAAACCTACCATCAATAAGGGTCATTTGGACTGCTGCAAGGTACCCACTAGAACAGTGGACAGCATGTGCCAGGCCAACTTCTCACAACTCCCTTTTCAATGCCCTGGAAATCAGGTAATAAGTAGGCATGGGCGGGGAACTCCACTCTGTTTGCGGAGTTTTCCACTCTCCATGGAGCACACGGAGCGCTTCGCCGAGTTTGTTCCTCGCTCTTGCTCACCAACATTAAGTTGCCGAGCGTGAGCGAGAAAAATCCAATGCTAGACAACCTCCCAGCGAGATTTCTCAACGTGGGCAAATAAGGATGGTCGGGACTGCTCACGTTGAGAAACCATCTATTCGCGTTGAGGAAGCTGCTATTTGAGTAGACTATCTTCCAGAGCGGCAGAAAGAAGCAGTGCCCTCCTGCACTGCGCATGGTGTTGTTCATGCTAATTTTCCAGTGTGGGACAAACACCTGGCGCTAACAGTCAGCATGAACATTGTGACCTAATGCACTCCAGGCAGGTTTTTGGTCACTCCACAGAGTTCTGCATAACAGAACTCCACGAACTCCGCCCAGACCTAGTAATAAGCAACAATGCAACACAACAACAACAAGTTTAACTCTGACTCCAGAGTGTGCATGCCTCTGTGTAGGGGCTCAATCGGTCTCTTAGAAGGAGTACAATGTTCAGAGGGGGTTGGTTCTAGCACCCAATTGTTTGTGTGTGGCTCCTTACCATTTCTTGTGGGCCAACACCCCTTTACCTCTGGAACTGGTGGACTAGTTGTTTCTGGCCTGCAGGTGGCAGTTTCACCCCGCGTGTCCGCTGTCATGGGGTTTAACACTGGGACCAGTCGGAGGAGTAATTCTGTGTCGTTGTCCAGTGAGTCCAGGAAATCTATGAAGTCTCCAGACTACTTCACAACTCAATCTCCTGTCTCTCTCAGTACTATGCAAAAACAACAGTTGATGGACAGAATGCAGAACAATGTCATACATGCACCCCAGTACAGATATCTGGGCCTAAATCCATCGTTTTTTTGCTCACCATGCCATTCCAGTTTGAACCCAGCCATCTGCCAATCAGTCTTGACCCCATGCCCCATGGGAACAGTCCAGCCCAAACTGCCAAGCCATGTCCTACCTGGACTGGAAACAAGCATCCAAGGACCGGTTTCGGGCTTTCAGCCCTCATCAGCCTGGATAGCTTGATTCCAGTGGAATGGAGAGCACAGGACTCACGTCTGAGCATACCCGTCCCACTCGGGGTGACAAATGCAAAAACAATAGTTGATGGACAGAATGCAGAACAATGTCATACATTCACCCCAGTACAGAGATCTGGGCCTAAAACCATTGTTTTTTTGCTCACCATGCCATTCCAGTTTGAACCCAGCCATATGCAAATCAGTCTTGACCCTGTGCCCCATGGGAACAGTCCAGCCCGAACTGCCAAGCCATGTCCTCCCTGGACTGGAAACAAGCATCCAAGGACCGGTTTCTGGCTATCAGCCGTCTTCAGCCAAGGTAGCATGACTCCAGTGGTGTGGAGAGCATGGGACTCACGTCTGAGCATACCCATCCCACTCGGGGTGACAAATGCAAAAACAACAGTTGATGGACAGAATGCAGAACAATGTCATACATTCACCCCAGTACAGAGATCTGGGCCTAGATCCATCGTTTTTTTGCACTCCACACCACCCCAGTTCAGACATGGCCATATGCAAATCAGCCTTGACCCGGTGACTCATGGGAACAGTCCAGCCCGAACTGCCAAGCTGTGTCTTTACTGGACCAGAATCAAGCAACCTAGGACCGGTTTCTGGCTATCAAAAAAAACAAACGATGGATTTAGGCCCAGATCTCTGTATGACATTGTTCTGCATTCTGTCCATCAACTGTTGTTTTTGCATTTGTCACCCCGAGTGGGATGGGTATGCTCAGACGTGAGTCCCATGCTCTCCACACCACTGGAGTCAAGCTATCCTGGCTGAAGACGGCTGATAGCCAGAAACCGGTCCTAGGATGCTTGATTCCGGTCTTGTAAAGACATGGCTTGGCAGTTCGGGCTTGACTGTTCCCATGAGGCACAGGGTCAAGGCTGATTTGCATATGGCCATGTCTGAACTGGGGTGGTGTGGAGTGAAAAAAAACGATGGATTTAGGCCCAGATCTCTCTACTGGGGTGAATGTATGACATTGTTCTGCATTCTGTCCATCAACTGTTGTTTTTGCATTTGTCACCCCGAGTGGGATGGGTATGCTCAGACGTGAGTCCCATGCTCTCCACACCACTGGAGTCAAGCTATCCTGGCTGAAGACGGCTGATAGCCAGAAACCGGTCCTAGGATGCTTGATTTCGGTCCAGTAAAGACATGGCTTGGCAGTTCAGGCTGGACTGTTCCCATGAGGCACAGGGTCAAGATTTGCATTTGGCCATGTCTGAACTGGGGTGGTGTGGAGTGCAAAAAAACAATGGATTTCGGCCCAGATCTCTGTACTGGGGTGAATGTATGACATTGTTCTGCATTCTGTCCAGCTTTGAGTGCTGTTTTTTCTGAAACAAAATTTGCAGAGCGGAAACCCTAAACATTGCACCCATATGGCTAACCTCACTGTATTGAAGTTAGTCGCCGTAGTGACCGTTTGTGGTCCTCCTCCAGGGGATGGCGGAGAAGGTCATGATCGCAGTCCCCTTGTGGGATGGTGGCAAGGTGTCCAAGACATAAATAAGTCTGTCTTACATGTTGCATAAAAGCTGCCCAGGAGGTTATCTATGTACTCTGTTTTCACATATTCCTTAAGAATGAACTTGCATATATATTCAAAGTTGAAGGTCCTTTTTTAAGATAATAATTCCATTCCAGTATAATTGACTTGTACTATGTTGTTGGTCAATATTATCCTTAACAAATCATAGCTCCCTCTTTCTGCCTCTCCTAAACCAAATTTGTTGCAATACAGAGAAGCTCAACATGATTCCCTCTTCATACATTTGCTTTATTGAAAATATTTTCTTCTCAATCCATGTTGTTCAATATAAGAATCTGTTATTATTCTTAATGAGTCGAGTTCCCCATACTGCCTTTTCAGGGAAAACCTTATAAAGTGTTACAATTTTCCTTCAGAGGTCTTCCAGATTCTATAGAGTTGCCTTAGAATAAGCATAGCTTCATTTTTGTTTAATAGTTTATTTTGAGAGATAACTTTTTTCAAGAGGAAAATACTTTAAATTATCCTTTCCTATATTTTCTCGAGTTGGAGTCTCATTTGCAAATTATCAGTGCATGTATACGTCTGTCAAACTCAGTAAACGACACATAGGCACTATCCACTTAGATGTTGGTTAAGAAGAAGAATTAATGTTCTTCTGTTTTCTCAGCATGACGGCATGTCAGGCACGGGTTGGCTAGCTATGTGTTTCAATAATGTCTGCGAAGTATAAGTGCAAAGCAGAGATTGTGGAAGCTATTTGGTTCTTACTCCTGAGGATACCCCATGTAAATTTAATTTTTTACCAGGACCCCAGAGGTAAGAGCTCGCCATTTTTTTAATTTCTTTAAATTCTTTTTTATTAATAATATTATTTTGTTTGTTCTCTTAGCTTCGTTGTTAAAAGATCTGTAATCTGAACTGTGCACGAGGTCAGTTTCTTCGACTGGCACATGGTTTAGTGGCAAACTGGAAAATCACTACTTTCATCTTGTTATGTAATAGTACATAGGACTCAGGGTTTAAATTGGGATGAAAGAACAATTACAGATTCTAAGTAACTGATTTTACTAGAGGCAATCCTTCACTGAGTAAAATGTTATTCTATTTAAATCTATTCCTGTTATTTAATATATACAAATGTTATTGGTGATGACTGTTCCTTGTGAATCAGCAGATCAAAGAAGTTACATAATTACTCTAACGGTCGAAATGTGGGGCTCGTGGTCACTTTCTAAGTGTTTATTCATTGTCATGACTTCTGTGTTATTTAGATTGCGTCAACAATACATAATCAAAAAAACTGATTTCTGCATGAGTTTGAAGGTGTATGTGAGGGGGTATCTGATCTGGTTCTGTTACTGCATGCACAAAACTGCATTAAGGTAATAAAAAAAATTGGGCGTGCAACTCTAGTGAGATCCTTAAAGGCGGGGGTGATGAGATGGATACATCTTTAAAACCTGGTCTTGTTCCTTCATAGGCTTTGTGATCTCCTTAAAGGGTTCAAAGTAGAGTTATAATTACCAGCTATTACTAATATGCTTCTGCAGGGATTTTCACTAAAGCTGTTTTTTTTTAAAGATTTGTTAATGGGTCATTCAATGGAACGCTCCAAATGATTCAGTTTGTGATCAGAGGGAAAGGTAAACAGTAATTGGTATATGTAAGCACTTTTAGTGCTTTAGAATGTAATTTCACTTTCACTCAAATAACCAGACACCTTGACGGTTGCCCTTTCCTAATGTGTATTCCATCTATTCATAACATTTTAAACAGTTTCAGGTTCATTGAACATGCAGAATTTCTGCATCAAGTCAGTGATATTTCAGAATGCCATCCATAACTTAGAGTAGGATTGTGGAATACCTCACACCTGTTTATCTGCAGAAGAGACATCCAATGAACCCGCAGGCGGTGTGTTCATTATGGAACTAGCCAACCGTGCCCCCCATTGTAATACAGGATAAGATATACTTGCATACCCATCATCCTAGCAAGAGACCAGCTAATCAACCTGATCAAGAATTGATGGGGCACGCTGTATTTTTGTTTGATAGGCAAGTTTCTCTTACTCCAAAGAGTGTGATTTGAAGAGCTGTACTCCATGATCACATTGTCTGCTGAAAACCCCTTTTTGACCACTTGTCAAACTGTGTTCTCTCACCTTAGAACTAGAAATGGCCGAGGGACTCCACTATAATTGAATAGTTGGGGGGCTATGGGATTGTGATCTAAAGTCAGTGCTCCACTGACCATCTCCTAAGGCAAAACTCATCATCTGAAGTTTAACCTAATGGAATTTATTTACCATCTCTTTTGCACAACAGATATCTGATCAAATTATCAAATAGCAATATCTAACATGCCTGATCCAGTGTCTTGATTTGGTGATTAGGACCCCCTGATCCTTATTTGCTGTACTCCAGGGCTGGGAACCTTTACCATGAATACCGAGGGATCATTACAGTCCTTCCTCACTCGGAATTGTCTACTTAGTTGTGCTACTTTATATCAAAGGAAATACTGGAGCCTACTGTTCTTGTCTGGGATTGCTTGGAATTTGGGAAACTAAATCCATATTTTAGGTGTACTTATGGAAGTAGGCCGTTGAGCATAGATGATAGTTGAGTGCTCGGAGGGAGAGTATTACAGATAATCACATCCATATTTGGTTTGTTGGACATGATTGACTTCTGAGCCGCCGGTTGGCCTTGCGACCATAATTAGATAGAGCCTACAGACAAACTCTCAACCAGTTTACTACTACCAATGCAAGGTTATGTCAGTGCTTTTATTTTTGCTTAAGCAGCCTGGATAATAATATTTTAACTTTTTATACAAATTGTTTAGCACCCATTTCCCCCACTAGAATGTGCACTCTGGCCCATGTGAAACATCCAGGAGTCCAGGTAATGGCTAGTATTGAGGGTCTCTACCGTAATTTCTTAGGGAACTATTCTCAGCTTGAATCTGTTTAGTTTGCACTACTTCTGTACCCAAAATATAATCCTATAGTTCCTTGAAAGTATTAGTACTTGGAATATTTATTAGAAGTGGGGAGCCAGGGGGAATTTTAGATATTGCAATAGTGGGGCTACCCCATTAATGCTTATAGCCCCAATGACCTAAATCAATTTGCCATCAATAATTTTTGCTAGCCTTCCCTTTTTGGTACTAAAATGTAATTTACTTTGTTAGCCATGGGTCATCACAGAACTAGATTTACATACTGGCTTGTTCTTTGGAGCAACGCCTTCTAGATGTGACCTAGCTTTAAAGGGGATAATCTGGGTGCTGAGGAAACGCCCTGTGCACTATCGCCACCCCATTCCTAACATTCCTCCAGTCCAGATTTCACGCAATGTGGTATTCTCTTGAGATAACACCTTCTAGAAAAGATTCCACTTCATCTATGATGGTTGACAATTAAAAAAGAGGTGTATCTGACACTAGATATGCTCTTTTGCGCTTGTTCTCCCATGTTTGGAGTGCCGCGTTTTCATTTCTCATCACACATGGAAGAAACATTTTGCACAGTTTCTAGCTAAAAGGTTCCCTGTCAGCCCCAATAGTATTGCAGTAAAACCATGAGCACATCACAAACAGAAAGGGAGAGTCAACAGCAGGATGGGAAGAAGGGTACTGACTCACACATTAGGTAAACAGAGTCCGAGCTCTTCTGACACATACTCCCAAACCTTTCAGGCAACCGCTGATCTAGCTAAATACAACCTACAAGGTGGAACGGTATGTTGGAATATTCTTCAATTACACAGATTTTTCTGTGTTGAATTAATCTATACCAATATGATAGATTAAGGCCAAAATATAAATATAAATGTTGGTATAGAATAATTCTATATAGAAAATTCTGTGCCATTGAATTTTGCCTTTACATGAGTTCCATGTGAATGCTTGTCCTAAATTCTACTTGATACACATGTTCACATGGACATTAGCGTTGCTCTTGTTTTTGTTAAATTGTTGGAATAATCTTCAAGGTACCTGATAGCCGCAGAGACACAGGATTCAGCCCAGCTCTTCTGACCTATATTTGGATGTGGAAATGTCTGGGCTTTGCCCGTGTGAAGCTGCAGCATATCGACGCTGCACTCAGCCTTGGTCTTGTTTCTCCTGCAAGTCCTACCTCTAATAGGATTCTGGGGCATGAGACAGTGACTGGATCCTGACTACTCCAATCCATGACTTGTTGGCCTTCAGAAGACTTCCATGATGGAACTCGACCCCAAGCCTGGCTACACCAGTTGATAGAACTGTACTAGATGAGCAGGCCAGGGGAGGCAGGTAGTGCTGGGCAGCAGCAGCATAGCTGAGTCCCAGAAAAGAGGAGAGGGCTTCAAGTTAGGACTCTCATGGTGGAAGAGAAAGATTGAGACCTATTGGGTTATCCCATAGATTCACAACCATAGAGCCTAGTTTGCTTCTGGATGAACTGGACTCAGTGCTTCACTGGTGGCCTAACATCACCCTCACAGGCTAGGCTCCTATCTTTTCTGGAGAGACACTACATAGTATTCATATGGTAGCATTACAGTGCCTATGAAGGCAGGGCTTCTCTTCCTCCAGGGAGGACTCTACCAAGTTTTCAGATTGCTTAAAAGTGCCTCCGGAGGATGGGTTACTGTTCCTCCTGGGTCCAATCCCCTATGGTTACTGTTGGCTTAACAGTGCCTCTTAGGATTTTGGGCCTCTATTGCTTCTAAATGTTTTTCATGTCTCATTTTACTTGTCACTTAGGGCCAAATTTATGCAACGTGGTGCAAGAGCAAAACAAACCTTAAATCATATTTTTAAAGCCACGCAAAGCCACTTTTTGTGGCGGCTTTGAGTGACTCCAAAAATATGGAGTAGCACAACGCAGCACAAATCGCTGCATTGCGTTACTCTACCTTGGGTAGACGTTCCATGGGCGTTGCATGGGTGTTCCTACACAACTCCCAATGTTTGTGATGCATTTCCACATTTACAAGACCTTGTAAACCTGGGAATGCGCCCAAAAGACACACCCCCTAGGAGAGACGTAACATGGAGAAATAACTTAATTTCCCCTTCTTTCTTCCTCTTTGTATGTATGCTGCATTCTGAAAACACCTCTCTGGGTTGTTTTTGTGCATGAAGGTGCCCCTTCCCGAACAAAAACAATCCTGCCTACAACACAAGCACCCTTGCACCATTGTGGAAGGGTTCCTCTGCATTGGCGCTAGGCTGCCAAAACGGCGCATTTCTGCCCTTTCTCTGTGACGCAGGACTGCACAGCTAGGTGACTGGCTGCGCTGCCTCATGCCACAAAACTCATAAATATGACCCTTAGTAATTGCAGTAGTTGAGTTCTAATTGCACTTGGGGACGCCCACCATAAACCTCACCTGGGAGAAGTGTTTTCCCTATCCAGACATGCAAGTGCTGAAACACGCTCTCATACACAACAATGATAATCTAAAGCCACCTTTGAATTCAGAATAACAACAAAGATTTTGATACGCCTAGAATCTGACATGGTTAACCTCAAGTTTATAAACGGTACTTACACCTCACACTTACTTAACATTTCACTTCATAGTTAAAACGCTGCTACACATCATAGAGCTAATTCTGGACAACCCTCTGCGAATCTCACTCACAGCACCAAAACTCAAAACTCATAGATAATGCTACCAATGACGTGTTCTTCACCCATGCAACGGAAGATTTGCTAACTAACTTCTCGTGTACTTGGAGAGCAAAGTTTGGTGCCTCGAAAAAAGGTAGGAAAACCTCATAAAACGCCACAATAGAAGGCTTTACTATTATGACCCTCACTTATAGTCCAGAATTGTAACAGGATTTAGCAACCTAATCAGGAAATAAAAGTACAACGGACAACGGCAGCTCCTGGCCTTTTTCTTCTAGACAGAAGCTTGTTAATTAGAGAAAACTATGCAGGGATTTGTCTGGAAACCCCGATTCCCACTGTAATTCCCCATTTCTCATGGGCAAATATGGAGGGCCCAGAATTCCCACATCCCAGGGGCACCAATATCCTTGGTAATAGTGATGCTGGAGTCCTTCCCCATTCGGATTCAGGCCCTGTATGAGGTAGGCCAGAGTGGCATTTACTCTCGTCACCATCCCAACAATCCTTTATTTCCACCCCCAACCACTTTTCAGGCATCACCTCGCTGCTCCGTGAACACCGCCCAGGATAGGTATTACCTGCATTTGTGGCCTTTCAACGCCCTCTACAAAGAGAAACGCAAATTGCAAATTCTGTGCAAAGGCTTCTGTGTCTGCCTTGTAGTGATCTTCGGCAAACCTGCTGATACCAGACTCATTATTGGTCTGTTAATATCACATCATAACATTCGTTCCATGGGGTCATTGTCACCAACATGCCAATCTATCTGCTTTTGGTCGGTGGGGTGAATGCAACGTCCTGTTTGCAGCCACACTAACTGTATGAATATAAGTAGAGCTCTAGGGAGAGCATGGTAAAACATTTAAAGGCAACATTTAATGTAGCACATTTTGTTAATGTAAGTGTATTTGGTCGACACCTGGTAGCCTAAATTGACTAAAGGATAAGGTCATAACATCAAACTAAAAATCAAATTAGTAAGCAGTATTTGAGCCATCGGGTGAACGAGCGAAATATTATATTTCTGTATCAGAACATAACACAAAATAGTACAACACAACAGTCTACATGGGCTAAATAAGAAATCAGCAGCGGGGAGCTTCGTTCTCAAACTATTAGACTATATTACCTACATGATCAAAGTCCTGTGTGACAACCTGAGACATTGGATTTTAGGGAATGTATACGTGTTACCTAGCGACTTTTTTATGTTTTATCTTGTCTGAACTAATATAACACGGCAGTATAGGCTGACGCTATAATATGTTAAATTATGTTGATTGTACTCTAAAATTCACGTGCATATGCAGCTTGCAATATTTTATTAATGCCGTATATTGACGTTACTACAGTTAAAATAGTTTCACAGATTTTCACAAACCACTGATTGATTGAAAGTAGTATATCTCTAATCCCAAAGTCTGCATCTTTTGAAAGTAATTGTATTCCTGGTTAGACTGCGAGATCCTCTTACCTGTTTCCTCAGAAGTGGAGCTCCCTGGCTTGCTGAATCTTCATCAGCTCGGACTGCACAGCAAGTCCCACAGGAGGCACCTTTGGGGACCGCCATCTTCCTGTCGGAAATCCTTGATGTTCTGCTCACTGAAAGTTATACTTGATCTTGGTTGCTATGGGCCGGGTTCTAAGCTGTATTATCATGTAGGCGCTGACATCACAATGCCTAGGATTACTGTGTGTTCTGATGCAGGTGACATCTCTTGCACTGGTTGATGGTCGAAATGCGGCTGAATGTCGAACAGCATAATAGTCTTAATTCGAGTGCAACATTTTCCTGCGTCTTCCTATAGGATACTTAGGCTCTTGTTATAAGGGGCCTGTAAATTACGATATGTAGGGAAACTCCTGTTATCGCACTTATCGATTATGAGTTTGGCTTATTTTACCACATTGGGTAAGTGCCGGATACAATAAAACCTCCATCTCAAGACAAAATTCGGTACATCAAACCAGCTGGTATTGATCGGAGGAAAATGCCTGCTTAATACCAGGACATGCTAATTTTCGTGCAGTAAACTCCAAAATCTGCATGTTATTCTCCTTTTAAGAGGGAAACCTCATAATAAGTGCTATTTATCACACAAGATAAACATACCCAATGGCATATAAGTTTTGCATTTGTGATTACTCCAGCTTTATACCAGGTACGCTAAAAATTCTATCTCCCATTAAATTTTGGCCGGTCAAACTTTTGAAATTTAAAGGGAGAACAACGTCCGGTCATTATCGCTGATTTTGCTGACCTAAGGTCCGAAATCTGCATGCTATGGCCCATTTCATTGCCAAAACACGCATCCAATAAATTCCGGACACCTCTGTATCAGATTTTTTAGATGCTATAAGTAGGGTCATAGAGTGCGCAGGTCATCCGACTCAGATTACCATACTCACCTGGGCCCATAAACAACATGTGATGAGATTTTAATCAAGTAACCTGTGAACTTACTCTAATCAGTGATTTATAAATTTCATTTAGGACCTATACCATTGATTTACCAATCCTTGTCATCGGTACCTAAAGTCCTAAGGGATCAAAGGAGTTAGAATAATAGGTAGAATAATAACAATTGCACTTATAGAATAACCACAACTCGGGAAAGGTTTAAAACTCTTTGTCTAAAATGTTTTAAATTGTCATAATCCAAGCATTGAATAATAGAAAATTATCAATTAGGAAAATAATGATTAGAATGAAATAATGCAGAGTTCTTATAAAGCAGTCTTTACGCATTTGACAAGAGGGTGGGAAAAGAGAAGGAATCAGAACAATAATATATGACAATATGCAACATTTCATCATTTAACATTAGGGTGGGAAGAGAGAAGGAAACAGAACAATGACAGTACACACATTTTATATTTACCTAGAATGGTGTGAAGGACTAACCCTGGCCACGGGTCAGTTTAGAGGACAGAACCCCGAAAGTGCAGGCACCATAAAGGCAGGCAGGTGCAGATCGGAATCAGGACAGGTAAAGCCAAATTGGATCAGGACAGGAATACCACAGGCTAAGACCGGCACCCGCAGTTAAAGTTGAAACGCCTGTTACTCCCTTTCTGCAGCTAACAGCCAGAACCAGCAAGAGTTATCAATTTTTCCAACAAAGTGCTTCGCCAGCACTTCAGCTCTCACACCCCAATCTGGGTTTCGAACCTTCTGACAGAGGGCTCCGCCAGCACCTCTGCTCCCGATCACCTATTGAGTGCGTTGGGTCAGTGACAGGTCAGCTATTCGGACAAGTCGGACAAACTAACTAGCTAAGCCTATTCTAGTTATACTATTTTCCAATCAGTGTACCACCCCCCAATGTTGCAAGTGTAAGGATCCCCAATTTCGATTGGACAAAAGAATGAGAAGAGGCCATCACACCATATCAAAATGAGACTTTTTGAATGAATATTAATGTTTGCGTTCCCACCCATCATTTTATTTTCCCACGTATGTTTTATTCCACCCGGCAGTGAATGTATCAACAATGATTACAATGTGGTCCATATTTTAATTCAGCTTCTTTCACAGGGTTCAGGAGTTGACGTTCCCAAGAACATCTTCTAGCAAGTCAGGAGTTGGCCGGGTTTCAATGCCAGTGCTTCAGGGTTGTGTTTCTTCTGCGCAGAAGCAGATTCTTTCAATCTGGAGTTCAGCGATAGGCGTCAGGCCCAAAATGATTTACATGTAAAAATAGAAAAGAAACAGTTTGAGAACACGGAATAAATGAATGGACTGTATACCACTTATCTCTATTCTATTCCCATTACTTTATTTTAACTATTGCATTAGGAATTAGGCAGAACAAACAGCTTAGCAAAAGCAGAAGTGCAAGCTTCCTGCATGCGGTAACACAGAGCAGCCATCTTAGTTTTAATGTGCAGGAGCGAAAGTTTCCCTCCAAGCCGAGAAAGACGTCATGTCACATGAGCATGACAGACGCATGGGCAGTAGGAAATCCCGTGTAGCAGCGGCCATTTATAGTGCAAGCAGATTATCGTTAGTAGAAACACATATGCAAGCTTCTTCTAGATACCCAATGATTTTGTGAAATGCAATATTAATAAAACAAACATGTTGGTTAGCGCATTAACGTTATGTTGAGAGGACTGAATTCAAGCAAGTCGCATTATGTGCGAATCCTTGCTTCATCAAATTCCTCTTTGATGATATTTTATATCATCAACAATTAATGAAATAGATGCCAACTTTTCACATCTCACCCAGCTCAATTTCTTCAAACTTTCTATTTTGTTTTTTTTCATTGTTTGTGTGAAAGTTCTTCACTTTCTTGTATATATTTCCATTTAACTCTTCTAATTCAAGCTCATCAATATTTCTCTTTTTCCCTCTCTTATTTACTGTATATGTCTTTTTGTGCTTCCGACATTTGCAACAAATTATTATCCCTAAAATCAGTAGGCCTATTCCCACCATTGGAATCAGTATTCTACCGACAAAACTTTTACCTACATTAGAAAACCAATTACCTATAGAGAAGAGACCATCAGTAAGCCTCTTCCATGCACTATCAACCTCCAGTGGTTTGAGCTCTTTTTCCAAATGTGTAATATTTCTTACCTACCCTTTCATTTCAACACTTTTGTCAGGTATCTAAGTGCAACAATGTTGCTCTTTCAACATTCTACAGACTCTGCCCTCTTTTGCTAATAATGTATCAAGAGCAAGTCAATTTTGTAAAACCATTGATCTGATCGCAACCAATTCGGTATTGACCATTAAGAACCCTCCAGCAGTATCAGTTGATCAGTTACCACTACTGTTGACAATTTGCAAATTCTTTGCGTATTCAGAGCCACTCCCACTGTAGGTATCAATGCACTAAATATATATCACCTACTATTTCTCCAAAACTAGCTCTTTTGCTACGTAGTAATCCATTAGTTTCTTCATTGTTTACAGTGATATTGTTTACATGATATATCTTTGGGAAACTATTCCAAAATAACAGCTCCCATACGGATGATCTGGCAATTTGTAATAAGCTTTGTTTCCGCATATAAAATAAATGCCAGGAAACACAGGTTCAGTTCCATTTTTGAAACCCCAACCCCCAATTACCTTATAATTGTGTTCACAGTCACTGGAACTGGAATATATTGTTATATTAACTTGTTCTTTCTCTATGGAGACAGAGTTTCCCTTTCTTTTCGAAATCTAGTAGCATAGCAGCATGAGTCTTGCCATTTGGGGTGATCCCTATATTTTCAGCCCACTTAGGGATTTTATGGTTCCTATCATTTGCTTTTCTTTGGAAATTATCTCTCCTTTTCTCAACCATATTCAAAAATATTTTTTCCTTTTCTCGTATTAAGCATGTTAAATTATTCTTGTGGGGGGCGTGGCCGGCCAAGATGGCTGGACAGACGTGATCTGTGTCGGCTCCCGGTCCGCGCTCGACTCTGGCGGCTATTATTGGCGGTTCTACGGACCCACGGGCCATGCGAGTGGGTTTGTGAGGTGCTGACACGTAGTGGAGCAGTTGGGTGTGCAACTCAGCATACCAGACATCGGAGGAGTGCCTTTCCAGCACTCCGACTCCAGCCCGGTCCTGCCAGCGACTGCCCCTGACATGGCGGCGGCCGCCTAACGGCAGCACGGGCTACGCTCGACCTCCCTGGGACCCGCTGGTGCCATTGAGACCACTGGTGATAGCTACCACGGCGGATGCGGGCCTGAAGGTAGGGGCGACCGACGGGGGGGCCACTGCACCCGAAAAACAGCACCTCCCCCCATGTGCCTGACCCTAACATGGCAGCTGGGAACTCCTGGGCGCGAAGAATCTGGCGCTGAAAACCCCCTGCGATGCGGCCGGCTGTCCACCCAGACTCCCGTGCTGCCCCCTGCTTGAATACCAATGCTGTGGAGGGCCTAGGAAGACGACTACCCCTCACTTAAAGGTGCCTGATTTCGCCTCTACGCTGACGCTGGAGTACGGTCCCTTGTGGCCCCTGCAGAGCCCCCCCATCTCCCAACGTGCCATGTCGGTCCCTGGGTGACGGCCCTCCAGGGGTCCTGATGCCTCTGTGACGTGCGGGCTCCTGA
Source organism: Lissotriton vulgaris (assembly GCF_964263255.1). Lineage (NCBI taxonomy): Eukaryota > Metazoa > Chordata > Amphibia > Caudata > Salamandridae > Lissotriton > Lissotriton vulgaris. The sequence continues at coordinate 1,397,909,814 of NC_141689.1, forward strand.
GACTATACCTGATCGGCCGCCCCCTTGCAGCACAGTGGGGGGCGAGCACCGAGGGGGATCTGATGGTTGGCGCCTCAACAGCCTGCTCTTACCAACGGCGATTGCCCCTACTTGCACTTTAGCGGCCTACATTGCGCCCAGGGGGGCATCGCCATATGCCTCCTAAGAAATCGACGGCAAAGAAGTCCCGCAAGGTTTCAGATTTTTTTTGTTCCCACTCCTCGAAGAATAACACGTGGCAAGGGCGATTCGGGGGCAGCAGCGATGGCTCTCACAAAGGCAGACCTACAGACCATGCTCAAAGATTTTAAGCATGACCTTCGTAAAGACATTGCTCAAGCCATTAAATTTTCCATCGACCTCCTCCGGTCTCATCTTTCGGAACGTCTCTCCTCACTGCAACAGGATGTGGATTCGGTAGGCACGAGGGTCCTTGATCTTGAAGAGCACCACCGTGAGGAGGAACGTCGCGTCCTTGAACTACAGGGAGATGTCAAATCGCTCAAGGACCAACTATCACAAGCGCCTCTTAAGGCCGAGGATCTTGAGAACGGGGCCCGAAGGGAGAATCTCCGCATCCGGGACCTGGAGGAGGAGGCTGAGGGGCCGGACCTGGAGGCCTTCATCGTGGGCCTCTTTTCAGAAATAATCACCCCCCAGTCTCTCAAGATCAAGTTGGACAGGGTCCACCGGGTGAGCCCCCAGCAGCAAGGTGAGAGAAGGCGGCCTTGAGACGTCTTAGTGAAATTTCACTCATTTAAGACCAAAGAGGTGATTCTGCAGGCGACACGAGCTAAGGGCACTGTCTCCTTTCAGAACTTCTCATACAGTATTTTCCAGGATGTAGCTCCCGCAACGCTAGCGCGGAGGCAACTGCTCAGGCCGGTGACTTCCAAACTGCAGGCCAACCACATTAGATATCGCTGGACTTACCCTTTTGGACTCAGCTTTGATCTTCAGAACAAACGGCGCCATATCACTGAGCTTCAGGAGGGGCTGGACCTGCTCAGTATTTCTGCATCTACGGAGTCGCCACCATCGGGCACCCCTGACGGCCCTTCTACGGGGGGGCCCTCGGCCTCTGCATGGTCCCGCCTCTCGAGACGCTGATAACCTTTTCATTCTCCTGGAGAAGCGATTCTACTCTGACGCAGCAGGGTACCATGACATAAGGTATCTGCATTCCCGATTTGATATTCGATGGAGGCCTGCAACTACCGGGTGAGCCGAGGGGACAGTTCCCTTAAGCCCCGCTGCGGCCCCTGTCTCCTCGACGATGGGACATCACGGAACACGCCTCCATGGCCAGTTGCTCCCCGAGCCGACCTGTATTGGGGACCACACAGGGGCAGGCCTGTATAATGAGACTATTGACGATGAATGTACTATGGAATGTTTACTGTGTGATGCCACGGCTTTGTTTGTCAATGACTCAATACACGATGCACGACTAGCTTTGACCTTGTGTCCGCTGCGTGCGTGGCTACCGCCATGTATGGCTTTTGACCTCCTAGTCCGCTCGAGCGGGCGTGGACCAGGTCCTCGGACCCGAAGTCCTCAATGATCTCACCGGGATCTTCTAGATCCTGTTTCGAGATCGCCATTTTTGTTATACTCCCCTTCTGGGGGGAATGTTGACTGTTTTTTTATGTTGGTCTTTTTGGTTCGCTTTGAGTTGTGAGTTCGTACTGGGAGGGGGAGGGAGGGAGGGACTTGGTGGTGGCCTTTACAATAGTAACACTTGGGAAGATTTCTGCTCCATACACCGGCCCAGTTGCTTTGCGAGGTTTGGGGCGGGAGATTGGAGGAGTGGAGTGACAGAAGGTTGGGATATGGTTGTTGATTTGATGGATGAGAACTACGAGATTTCCATACCGCCATGCCGATAACAGTAGGCACCTGGAACGTTAAAGGGCTTAATTCCCCTCAAAAGCCTCAGAAAATATGGAAGTATATAGTCGATCATCATTTAGATATAGTGGCCCTCCAGGAAACACATCTAACTAGGACTGAAGATTCCCATCTGAAACACAAACAGTACCCACTTATCTATAAGTCCTCAGCTTCTACAAAAAATAGGGTGTGACGCTTTTATTCCGCTCCACTGTTCAATTTCAGCCCACGGGAGTGCAGAGCGATAGGGAGGGGCGCTGGCTTATGGTCAAGGGACACTTGAAGGGAAAGCTTTGTACCTTTGTTGCGCTCTATGCCCCTAACACTGGCCAAACGGGATTCCTGCAGGCATTGCTGGGGAAGCTGACGGATTTTGATGAGGGGCCTCTGTTTCTTATGGGGGACTTTAACCTGGTGTGGCAATCGGACTTAGACTGTGTACATGCCCGTCGCTCAGACCTGGGTTCCTTTTCCAATGACACTCAGAGACACATTCAGGACCTGGGCTTGTTGGACACTTGGAGCATTCTCAATCCCCAAACTAGGGACTACACCTTTTTCTCCCATGTCCACCATTCCTATTCACGTCTATATTACATCTTCGCCAGTCGGCCCCTGCAGGGTAGCCTCCGAGAGGCCAAGATATTCCCCATGTCAGTCTCAGATCATAGCCTGTATTCTATCTGTCTCAATTGGTATGGGAATGCCCCGCCTGCTCCTAGGTGCTACTTCCCGGCATCGTTGGCTAGGGACAAGGAATCATGTACCCAACTCCGCGAAACTATTAAAGATTTTTTTACCCTTAACCAGCCGGAAGACACTTCAGAATACATCACATGGGATTCTTTTAAGGCAGTGCTGCAAGGCAAGTGCATCACACTTAACTCGGCCCTGAATAGACAGTGCGCTAGAGAAAGGGAACTACTTGAGGCCGAGTTGTCGTCCATTGAACAAACACATAAACTTAAACCCACTAGACAGTCTTTGCGCCAATTCACGGCGATCAGAGGTAAACTCCGGGCTCTCTACAACAATAGGGCGGAATTCACGCTTCTTAAATTACGTAACTTGTCCTATACTCAAGGTAATACAAATGGAAAACATCTTGCAAGGCAATTAAAAGACAAGAGGGAGAGAGAGTATATATGAGGTATTCAGGACCCCTCCGGAGACATTGCCCATAGGGATGAGGATAAGGCAGAACTTTTTGAAGCTTTTTACAAAACTTTGTACTCTGGAGACTCCCTTGGCGCAGACATGCAGCAAGAATTCCTTAGCAAGCTGCCTCTCCCCCAGGTCTCTCCTGCATGGAATGAGACACTCACGGCTCCGAACACCTTAGAAGAGGTCACTTCGGCTATTAAGGCCTTGAAATCTCATACTGCACCGGGCATTGATGGGTACACCGCTATTTTCTACAAGACATTTTCCTCTGACATTAGCCCCCACTTAGTTAGACTTTTTAATAGAATGGCTGCTGACGGGGACACGGCTGGCTCTATGTCCGAAGCTGTAATCTCGGTGATTCCCAAGCCAGGGAAAGACCCCTCCCGCTGCGCCTCCTATAGGCCCATTGCCCTCCTGAATATAGACGCAAAACTATACTCTTCTATTCTCGCTAAGAGACTGAAGCACCTCATGCCGATCCTTATCCATCCAGACCAGTCTGGCTTCATTACAGGACGTCACACCCATGACGACACCCGCCGCATTATCCATCTGATAGAGAAGGCTAACAAATTTAAGATTCCAGCGGTGCTAATTGGGTTGAATGCAGAGAAGGCTTTCGACCGCGTCGATTGGCAGTTCCTATTTCACACGCTTGCGGCGTTTGGCTTCTCACCACAGTTTCTGAACATGATTCGGGCCAACTACCAACACCCCCGCTCTAAAGTTTCGGTGAATGGAGTGCAATCTTCCACCTTTACCCACTCCAGAGGGACTAGGCAGGGATGCCCCTTATCTCCCCTGCTATTTGCTCTCAATATTGAACCCCTAGCGTTAGCGATCAGAGGAAACACTGGGATTGAAGGCCTACCCTTCACCGGAGACTCCCATAAGATTTCCCTTTTTGCGGACGACGTCCTCTTGTCTCTTTCGGATCCGGCTATGTCTATTCCGCACTTACAAAGGGAACTTGAGAGCTTTGAGGCGGTTGCAAGCTTTAAAATCAATTTGGATAAATCTTATATACTGAGCCTCACCCTCTCACAAACGGAGGTCCTCAGACTTCAGTCCCTTACATCCCTGTCTTGGGCCGCCTCCTCCATCCAATACTTGGGTGCCCATCTGACACCGACGGAGGCGAAATTATACTCGGCCAACTTTCCACCCATCCTTAATCGCATTCAAGCGGAGCTTACGAGATGGAAGCCTCTCTTCTTGTCATGGCTGGGCCACGTACACGCAATCAAAATGACCCTTCTCCCTGAACTGTTGTATTTATTCCAGGCATTACCGATAGGTCTAGACTGGGATTTCTTTAGGCGGGTAAAAGCTATGTTTCTACGCTTTATTTGGCAGGGAGGACGAGCCCGCCTCTCATTCTTTCTGTTGCGCCGTCCCAAATGTGAGGGGGGGTTGGTCTGCTGATATTCATCTATATTACAAGGCGGCGCAACTCTGTATTCTGGTTGAGTGGTCACAGAGGGAATCCGAGAAACACTGGCTCCATATGGACCGCAGTGTGGCTGGCAGGACAATATGGGACCTAATCTGGCGTACAAAACATGACAGACCCAAAAATGTCTACATCAGCACTCCTACACGCACCACCTTGCGAGTCTGGAATACTGTGGCGAAGGATGACAGCTGGACAACATTCCCTTCGCCTTTCATACCTGTCAGAAGGCAGAGACAATCTCACTGCCTAGTGGTCTTGCACAGGAACAGACGTGGCGTAGTTGAATGGTACTCCACACCCTCTACTGAGTCCCCCAGAGACCATGGAATTCACACGACTCCCAGTGACTCCGCAGGGGGAAGGGGGAGTGGATACAATAATAAATGACAAAAGAGACTGTACTGTAGCTACTCTGAAGTTTCCTTGTTCAGCCCGACCTGCAGACCAACTTCTTCAGGAAATTATGTGCCCTTTATTAGGAGTCCTGACAGTACCCCCCAACAAAGAAGGTCCTTCCATTCTTGGTTTGTTTGGAAATCTTTGGTGGAAGGATTTAACCAATCTAGGAGCTTGTACGTCTGAGCTATTCTCCCAAGATTGCTCCTCAGCTCCGTAACCCTTCCAGTCCACCAAATAATACAACTGCCCTTTTAGTCTTTTAGAGTCTAGAATCTCTTTTACTTCATATTCAGTTCCAGTCTCAGTACCAGTCTCAAAGTGGATTGGTTTTGGTGGAGTACTCTTTCTTAGTCCTACTGCAGTCTTTTTAAGCAAAGAGACATGGAAAACTGGATGAATTTTCCACTTCTTGGGTAACTGTAACCGATAAGTCACTGGATTAATTTTCCTGTCAATGGAATAAGGTCCTATGAACCAAGGTAGGAACTTCCTATTACCTTTTAATCTAAGATTCTTAGTGTTTAACCAAACCTTGTCCCCACTTTGCAAACTAGGACCTTCTTGTCTCTTTTTATCTGCATAATTTTTAAATCTCAGTTTAGCCTGTTCTACATTTTGTGTGGCTGATTGATGTACTTCTTTTAGATGTGTCACTAGCTCTTGTACTGCTGGGACTATAATCTCAGTGCTACTTAGTGTAGAATTAGGATGTCTACCATAATGTAAGTAGAATGGGGAATACCCTGTTGAAACATTCTTAGCATTATTATGAGCAAACTCAGCGGCCCACAAATAATCTGACCATTCACCATCCTGTTTCAAAAGGAACAACCTTAGATATTGCTCTAATTCTTGGTTCACTCTTTCCGTCTGTCTGTCTGTTTCAGGATGGTAACTGGTGGAGTATCGAGCCTCAATTCCCAATCCTACTAAAAAGGCCTTCCAAAAATGCGACAGAAATTGTGCACCTCTGCCCGAAATGATTACCTTGGGAACTCCATGAATTCTAACTATGTGTGCACTAAAATGGTATGCTAACTGTTCAAGGTCAAAAAATGGGTCATCTTAGAAAAGATATCCCCTACCACCAGGATTGTATCATAGCCATGGCTAGTAGGCAGATCCACTATCAGATCCAATGTGACTGTATGCCAAGGACCAGGAGGGGTAGGGAGTGGCTGCAAAAATCCTTTTGGGGCTGCACGTTCCGATTTTCCCTGTGCACAGATTTCACACGTTTTTACATAATCTTCAATGTCTGCAATCATTTTTGGCCACCAATAATGTCTCTTTATTAATTCTTTGGTTTTAGTTTCACCTTTATGACCTGCCAATAGGTTGTCATGACATTCCTTTAACACTTGACGCTGCAAGTCTGGGGTGGGTAAATACAAGGCTTCTTTGTAATAGGGAAGCTAGTTTCGAATTTCTCTATCTGGTCCATTCTTTACCCAATCTTGCATTTCTGTTAAATCTATTGCTTGACTTATTTGTTCATTCAAAGCTACTGACACTATGGAACATATTATTTTTGAGCTTGGTATTAAAGCGTGGTCTTTCTCTAAAGGCTGAGGACTCTCAGGTCCTATTCGAGACAGGGCATCTGCTTTTCCATTCTGAGTTCCTGGTCTGTAAGTAATGACAAAATCGTAGTCAGCAAAGTATAACGACCATCTGAGTTGCCAGGGTGTTAAGGTTTTAGCAGACTTCAAAAACTTCAAATTTCGATAGTCGTAAAAACTGTCACTTGATGCCTTGCGCCCATTAAGTAATGGCGCCACTCCTTAAATGCATCTTTTATCGCCAACAATTCCTTCTCAGTTATTGTGTAGTTTCTTTCTGCTGGAGTTAGTTTTCGGGATCGATAAGCCACTGGGTGCAACTGTCCAGTTGTCTTGTGTCTTTGAGATAGTACACCACCAATAGCTTGATCGGAAGCGTCGGTTTCTTCATAAAACGGTTCGGCAGTATCTGCGTGCAATAGAACAGGGGCGGACGTAAAACTCGTCTTCAACAGTTTAAAGGCTTCTTCGGTTTCTTCCGTCCATTCAAAACAAACTCCTTTCCTTTACAGCTTGGTAAGTGGTAAAATCTTTTGTGAAAATTAATTAATGAACCTCCTATAAACGTTTGCAAATCCAATGAAGCTTTGCACCTCTTTTACACTGGTTGGAGATGTCCAATTTACCACAGCTTGGATCTTCCACTCATCCATAATCATTCCAGCAGGGGATAAAATAAATCCCCAAAATTCCACTTCGGTGACACTGAAAGCACACTTCTCCAGTTTCACAAACAACCGATTTTTCTCGAAGCCTTTGTAAAACTCCTCTAACTTGCTCTGAATGCTTGCCCCGATCATTGTAATAGATCAAGATATCATCAATGTAGACGATCGCACATCGGTCTATGTAATCCTGAAGGATGTCATTGATAAAGTGCTGAAAAGCTGCCGGAGCATTGCACAGACCATACGGCATTACTTGGAATTCGAACAATCCAAACTTTGTTCTAAAAGGCCGTCTTCCACTCATCGCCCTCTCTCATTCTAACCAAATGGTAAGCACCTCTTAAGTCCAATTTAGTGTATATTTGGGCACCTTTGACTTGATCCAAAAGGACAGAAATGAGAGGGAGTGGGTAACGATTCTTCAGAGTGATTTCATTTATCAGACGGTAATCTATACAGGTTCTCAAATCTCCTTCTTTCTTTGGTATAAAAAACAAAGGAGATGATACAGGGGATTGAGAGGGCCGTATGAACCCATTGGCCAAATACTTATCGAAATATTCTCTCAAATGTTGGTGTTCTTTCTCCGTCAATGCATATACTCTGCTACATGGTATATTAGCACCAACTTCCAAATTGATTTTACAGTCATACAATCGGTGAGGGGGCAATTGCTCCGCCTCTTTCTCATCAAAACATCAGCATAATCCTGATATTCCAAGGGTATTTCTTGCGAATTATTGACACATACTGTTGCATCTGACGAACATAAAGAATGAGCAGGGTTGGTTTTACTATGTTGATTAATGCCTCCAAAACAATTCTCCTGACAATACTCCGAGTTCAGAGTCAAAGTTCGAGTACTCCAATTGATTGTGGTGTTATGCTTAGTTAACCATGGTAAACCCAATATTAACTGAAACTGTGGAGCATCAATTAAATTGAACTGGATTTCTTCTTGATGACCATCATGGGATATCATCTGCATTGGCTCTGTGTGGCTAACGTTGGGTCCAGAAGAGAGATTCCTGCCATCCACAGCTCGTACGAGTTCACTCTTAACCTTCTGTATTGCTCTCAAGCCTATTTTCGCTGCAAATTTCAGATCACAAAAGTTTCCGGTTGCGCCAGAATCTACCATCACCGAAACTTCAGTTAAGGTGGTGTGTCGAAACGTAATTGTCATAGACAAGATCAAGCAAGGAGACGATGACTGCAAGGTGTTAGCCAACTGATGTTCCATTGGAGTTAAGTTTAATTCTGCATCCACTTGCCCAACTCCTCCTACAAGTGGTGCTGCAAGTTTTCCTTCGGCTTATAACTTGTCTTTGGTTTCTTGGTACAATTTCTCACGAAATGACCATTTGATCCACAATACATACATAGATTTCCAGCTCTCCGTTTCTCTTTCTCCTCTTTCGTTAAGGGACCCCGGATTGCTCCAATCTGCATTGGTTCAACATTAGATGATCCTTCCATAGGGCGAGTGCTTTCAGAACGCGCTCTATCAAACCTTGGTACCACTGGACTAAAATCCTTTCTCTTCTCGCCTTTTCTTTCTACCTGACGAAAGTCGATTTCTAAAACCAAGTCCACCAGCTCTGAAATATCTGTGGGTCTATGAGGTATTTGAGCGAGTATATCCCTTAGTTCATCACGCAATCCGCAATAGAAAACTGCTGCTCTTTTGCTCTCTGGCTAGCTGGTTTCTACCACTAATTTATTAAAATGAGCCAGATAAGCAACTAGATCTCGATTCCCTTGTCATAGCTCCAACAACTCATTGTCGACTGCTTGCGACACTCTTCGACGATCAAAGATTCGCAGAAATTCCTTTTTGAGTTCATCATAGTTCTGCAATATTGGATCATCTCTCGAAACCAATGGCATGGACCAAGCTGCAGCATCACCACTCAAATAAGATAATGCAAACGCGACTCTTGGCTGCGCATCTGGGAAAAGGGAAGGGCGCCACATGAAATGTAGGGAACATTGTGTGAGAAAAATTTGAGCCTTTTGAGGGTCTCCACTAAATCTCTCTGGAGAAGCTAGAGGAATGACTGGGGATAATGAGTGAATAACTTGAGTGGTAGACCTATTTGAACTCTCTGTGAGTGTATTTACTCCTGCGCTACCTGAACTCAATGAAGGCCCAATCCTTTGTGCTAACTCAGCTGTCTCCTTCCTCGAATTTGCCATTTCCTGTCTAAGGCTCCTATTATCTTCACGAACTGCCACTAATTATTTTTGTATACCCTCCAGAATTGTGCCTAACGCTTGCATATTAAGACCTTCCGCCATTCTGTTCGGGTGCAGAGGTGATACGTGGGCACTTCACTCTGTCAGAAGGCAGAGACAATCTTACCGCCCAGTGGTCTTGCACAGGAACAGACGTGGCGTAGTTGAATAGTACTCCACACCCTCTACTGAGTCCCCCAGGGACCGTGGAATTCACACGACTCCCAGTGACTCCGCAGGGGGAAGGGGGAGTGGATAAAATAATAAATGACAGAAGAGACTGCACTGTAGCTACTCTGGGGTTTCCTTGTTCAGCCCGACCTGCAGACCAACTTCTTGAGGAACCCTAAAGACATTCAAAATGAGAGACTAGCACACTCCTCTCTATTCTACTCTAACTATGCTACACCTATATTCAATCTAATTACCCTTGCTTTCTGTGCTTTTGCTTCTCTTCTTATTGTCTTTATTTCGTGCCTCTTCAGTTGAAAAATACCTAAAAACAAACTAAATTTATTATTACTATTCTAAACTTATTCACAAGAATTATATTCACTAAACTCATGGATTCTTACCATCTTTTTCTTGAAGAGGTCTTTCTATGTCTTCCTGACTAATTCACTATTTATGGTTCCTAATATCTGTTGCGCTTACTAATCTAACTGTCCCTAATCTAAATTCTACCTACAAGATCTACTAATTACTACTCTAGTAACTCTATATTTCTAATTGAAGCTCTCTCTTTCTTTTCCAGGTAACGTTGCAGCTGTCAAAGGTGAGTGTTCAATTCGAACTTCTTTTTATTTCAAAATGCAAGAATCCTTTGAACAGTCTTTAAACCAATATCGTTTTTCTTTCTATAAAGGTTCACTTATCTGTTTTCTTCTCTTCTTAATTCTGCAGGAACTGCAAAAGAAGAGGGGTTCAGGTAACTCTCAGGCGAGCATGCTAGGCAGAAAGAGTCTTGAACTCCGTACTCGGAACTCGTGGGACGCTCCTGCACGCGTTTACAACACACAAGCGAAGAAGCTGCTGAAAGGCTTCTAATTCCGTTCCTGAAACTCGTGGGACACTCCTTTGCACGTTTTAAACAAACGCGCAAAGAAGCTGCTGAATGCTTCTTCTCTGGAAGTTGAATTCTCTGGAGGCACCCAAGAACTCGGCCGGCTCCGAAAATTCCTCGGTGAAGTGCGCACCTCAGAATCAGCGCGCGCCTCACCTCAGACTCTGTGCACCTGTAGCTCAGTTAAAGACTAGACCGCAACCCAACCAGATTTGAAGCAGCCATCTTGGAGTTCCATTTACTATGTAAAGATCGCCAAGAATGTTTTTGGGGGCAAGTCCTTGTTTTAAATACTGCTGAAATTCTGTGCCCCTTATTAGGAGTCCTGACAACACCACTCCATTTCACCGCGGCATTCCCGCTGGCATTAAGGGGGGGACCTTTTGACGCCTGGAGGGAGGGGGGATGTCTTGCTCTGACTCACCTGTTCCACAACTATGGCCCCCTCGATTTTGACAACTGTAAGAGAGATTATGGTGTGGGAGATTCAGAACGCTACCATTACACCCAGTAAATGAATTGAGTACTTTCATCCCAGATCCGCGAAGGGGCTACCTGTCCCCTTACTAAATTTGAAGCCTTCTTTACCAGGACCTCTTCTATGAAGGGTGTAATTTTGTTTTTGTACAGATTTCTTCTCTCCACTACACTATCCCCTCGGCCGAGGTATATATCCATGTGGGAGGGGCTGGCTCAACAGGACATTACAGACGAGGAATGGGCTCATTTGTGGTCTGATATCTTTAAATTGAACCAATCCACAGACATACGAGAGGCACATATAAAGACAATGATGGATTGGTACCTACATCCCTCCAAACTATATCGGACCTCCGATAGATGTTAGCGGGGCTGTGGCCTACTTGGAGACTTCAGGCACATTTGGTGGGATTGCCCAACTATTCGGCCCTTTTGGGAAGAAATGTTGGCACAAGTGAAAGGAATGCTTGGGTATCCCATCCCTACATCTATGGCAAACATACTCCTGGGTCTCCGAGACCCTTTGTTGGAACACCGGACCAGGGCGGATAAAAGGATAATGTGGCTATGCCTTGGGGCGGCTAAGATTACTATAGCGGTGGCATGGAAAAAGAAGGAAGCGCCGGCAATCTCTTTGTGGCACTCCCACCTTTGGAAACTGCTTAGCCTGGAGCGCATGTCTGACATTTTCTAGGATGATTTTAAGAATTTTGTGTTCAGGTGGGGTCCGTTAGTCTCCTTCCTGTCAAGAGGTCTCCCATCAGCAGTCTGTCCTGCTACATTGAGGGCTCTTCATCTCTTCCAACTCTGAGTAAGCTCCACTATTGTAGGCTAATACCAGACTGTATGAGGCCACCACCGGGGTGGGGTGGGGGGGGTCTTAGTTGGTTTAGTTAATTCCTTTATGTGATTTTCAGTTTTTCAATTTGCTTTGGCCCCCGCGGGTATAGTCGAGCTTGCTAACACCCGCCGTGAACTCGGCTCCACCGTGGAGGTGTCAAGAACATTGAGTCCGACCGAAGGGAGTAGGAGATGCCTTAAGCTGCTACGGACAGTCCTTCTCGACCTATCTGTATTATGACCCACGTGTATTAGAAAGTGTTCCCTTCCATGAGCTACGTGATATGATCGAGTTACAAAGACACGCAAAACAGTGTTCTTTTGACATGTATCATTGTGCTTGCTAGTTGATACTTCTCCCCTGCGTGGGATACGGGCGGATTGTGCCTTGAATTCTTGTTGAAAAATCAATACAAATATCTTTGACAAAATTATTCTTGTGTGCTTCAGCTATATCTATTGTACCTATACTTAGAAAGTATTCACCCATATAACGTGTTACATCACTCTTAGTATGTACAGGATTCAGGTTACTACGTATAGGGAGTTCAGAAAATATCCCATTTGAATTAGAATATTAATAATGCAAAGGTCTTTTCTTATAGAATTTAGTGGTAAATGATGGTAAGTCACACCTTTGGCTACCGAAGTAGGTAACTTCATACAAACACAGCAATCTTCTTTTTCCATAGCTTCTACATAGTGTACTAATAAGTTTGCAAATACATTTAAGTGAGTTCTATTTTTAATTCCAGTATAATGTAGTACTTCCTCATCTGATGCTTCTAAATCTACCTTCTGTTGTTTAATGCTAAGTGCTTTCTCTTGTGTATCTATTCTTCTAGGTGTATCTATTGTTTGTTGCTCATTAGTATTATTCTTCATGTCTCTACTCATTATGTAAAGAATAGCTTTTGGCACTCCTAACCATACTATGAGTACTATCGCTATACTACAAGTGCATATTCTACAGCATGTTTTTAGACAGTTTCTTTTCGGTCTTCCATTAACAGTCCAATCAGCCATTTCTGATCAAGGAGTCTTAACCCCTCTTTGTAGCTAATACACAGTTTTTTACCCTGTGAAATTTTCAAGTGGGTCTCACTTCTCCGTCAGTCTGATCAGCAATCAATTCGTCATCACTTTTGTCACTTATTCCTAAGTTTTCAAAATCTTCAAGGACGATGTAAGTCAGTTTCAGTTTCAGTTTATAACTTTATTCGAATGTTTAAAAAACATCATAAAAGTGTACAATTTAAAACATTTCATATACATGTACAAAAAATGCAGAAACAAGATAACATTGTCGCATGCTGCGGGGATTGCTGCACATAAAATTACGGGAAAACCATACTAAGTCTAGCTCTGATAGATTTCAGTATAAAAGTGGCAGTATAAAAACATATATCTGGGCTTGAAAGTGAGAAGAGAAGCCTCAGAGCGCTATCAGTGGTACACATAGAATATTTAAGGAACATAGGCTTGAGGAAACAGGTGCGTTGCGCTTTATACAAAGGACAGAGTAATAAAAAGTGCATTGTGCTTTGTTTGGAAGAACCGTCACATGGACATGGGGTAACTGGGTGAGATTTCATAATCGGGAAAGCAACCAAGTTATGTACTATACCTAATCTTAGCCTTGAAAGAACAAACTGATGGGACTGTCTGTAGATAACACTAAGGTACATGGGAATACCCCGGCTATCATCTTTCAAGGGCAGGTGGAAAATATGAGTAGAATATTCTCTAGTAGCATAACTTCGCACATCCGATTTCGCCCTAAGATAGACATTTTTAAGTTCCTGTTTGTCTAGAGTGTTCAGACAGGTAGGGTCATTTCCTAGGTCCATGTCAAACAGGTCTTTAACAGTCGAAACTACATATTTTAACCATGGAATACTCGAAACTTTGTCCAAGAGTAGGCAGTCTTTGATAATTTCTTTGGTAAATGCTGTTTCCGTCTTGGTAAAAATGGATTTCCAAACCATCAGTGGTCTCAATCCGGTGAGGTCAGACAGGTAATCCAGGTCTAGTTCCGAATGAGTTAAAACAGTAGATGCCGAGGAGGGGAGACAAAGTAGCCGTTTAATAAACTTGTTTTCTTCGATTTGTAGGGCCTTGGCATTACAATGTCCCCATACCCCCGAACCGTACAGTGCTATCGAGGTACATCTGTGCTTGTATATGGTCAGCATATCAACAATACGGCGGCTTCCAACTTTGGAGGCAAAGCGGAAGACGCCTAAGGATGCTTTCCCCATTCTTGCTTTAACATTTGTTTCCTCCGGGGCCCATGATCCTCTATCGTTAAATGTAACTCCCAAATAGCAGAAATTAGTGACAATTGCAATATGGTTTTCCTTAAAAGAAAAGGGTTTAAAAAGTTTCAGCTTTTTCCCACACACCATGACAAACGTTTTAGTATTGTTAATTTTGAGTTTCCTTTTCAATATGAATTCAAAAAAACCATCCATCAATTTTTGTAGGCCTATAGGGGTCCTGGAAAGAAGAACTGTATCATCGGCATAAAGCAATACCGGTATAGGGGTGCCTCCTACATGGGGGGCATCGGCATGGATTTGCTTTAATTCTTGTTCCACCGAGTTAATAAAGAGTGAGAAAAGCAACGGGGCTAAAACACAGCCTTGTCGAATGCCAGATCTTACTCTGATCTTCCGTGTACACTCACCCTCAGGACCATAACGAATTTGGGCGGATAAGTTAGAATAGAGTGTGGCTAAGAAATAGATGATATCAGGGGGGGCTCCCATATCCAGCAGGGTTGTCCATAGCAGGGCATGGTCGACCAAATCAAACGCGCTTGAGAGATCTGCGAAGCACAAAAATAATGATCCCGGCTTGGCCTTGGTATACTTCCCTATTAAAAGGTTCAAGTTAATACATTGGTCAATTGTACCAAGGCCCTTTCTGAAGCCATATTGCGACGGGGCAAGAATGTTATTATCAAAAGCCCAATCTTCCAAGCGCGCTAACAGGACCCTACTCAGAATTTTTAGTGAGGAATCCAGCAGGGAGATAGGGCGGTAGTTCTTAGCCTCTCCTCTATCCCCCTTTTTGTAGATTGGAATAATGATGGATTCACCCCAGGTGGAAGGGGTCCTGTTGTCCATAGCGGCATTAAAGGCTATGGTCAGTAATGGGCTCCAGAGTGCTGGATCATATTTGTATAGGTCGATTGGTACCCCATCTGGGCCTGGGGCTTTCCCCCCTTTGCTGTTCCTTATCGCCAAATCCACCTCGTGGATCGTAATTCTCGGGGATTCAACTGG
Organism: Lissotriton vulgaris; assembly: GCF_964263255.1. Taxonomy (NCBI): domain Eukaryota; kingdom Metazoa; phylum Chordata; class Amphibia; order Caudata; family Salamandridae; genus Lissotriton; species Lissotriton vulgaris. Next base: position 1,397,924,870 of record NC_141689.1, read on the forward strand.
GGTATTGCTAGTGATGTTAAAATTTGCAAAAGCCCCTCCAGTTGGATCGAAGATCCCTGAGAAGTGGGCCACCCATCCCTCTTCGTTAACTTGGGCAGTGAGGACAGGGAATTCCTCTTTTTGTAGGAATGGGCTATTAATGGTACTCCAAAATAGTTTACTATCCCGAAGGGCTGCAGCTTTGCTCAGGTCTTCCCAGGCTATTTCTCTAAGTTCTTGTTTCCTGATTTTAAGTTCTTTTTTGTAATTAGCCCTCAGTGATTTAACCGCTTCCCTATCTCTCGGGGTGGTTGAGAGGGCAAGTTTAAGGGATTTTAGAGCCTTTGTACATGCTTGACTAAACCAACCCTGTGTGGCCTGTCTGGTTTTAGCCTTCTTTGAGGTAAGAATTTGCTTAATTGTGACACCCAACTTCTCAAAGTTATTTACAGATTGTTCAGGCGGGACTTCCGTATCAAGGCAGCTAAGTATCGTATTTAGGCCAGCTTTCACCACCCTGCGATGTAAATTCTCTGCTTTTTCCCCACTCCACTTTATGCGAGTCCCATTTGGTCTGCATGGGGTAATATCATCGACAGCCCTACCGGAGAATACGTCCCTATGGAGCTCACAATATAGGACCATGGTAAGTGCATTGTGGTCACTCAGGTCATGATCTAAGATCTGGGGGACCGAACAGTGAGGGGCTACCCGGTTAGAAATAATCAGAAAATCTATTATGGAGGTGGTGTTTCTCCCCTTAAAGGTAGGCGCCAGATTACCCTCGTTATCAGGGGCATGTTGGTGGATTAATATATCAATTTTTAACATCAGACTGTTAAGGGAGGTGCCATACGGAGAGTGTAAAAAGTGGAGTAAATTTTCCCCATTTTCCCCATCATGTCCACAGGTAGTTGAGTATGAGAGAGGGCAAGTTCTGATATTAAAATCTCCTCCCCAAACAATATCATAAGATACAGTTGTATTACAGAGAATAGAATCCAGGGCCGATTCAAGTTCATCTACTACAGTGGTACTGGTGGGGTCAAAGGTGTTATTGTAATGGTTAATCAATAATAAATTTCTATCCCTGCCTACCGATATTTCCAAAATTTGCGAATGGGACCCCACAATATGGCTTTTCCTTACACGTAAAGGTAGGTGTACAGAAAGAAAAATCAACAAACCCCCTTTGGCCCTCCCCATTGCAGATTCCACCGCATTACAGTTATAAGAAACAAAACCATCAAAGGCAATATCTTCCACTGACCACGTTTCCTGCAGACATAAAATATCAAAATCCACAATGTGTTCCCTCCAACCCAATACTGAAACCTTTTGCCGCCACCCAGCAATGTTCCAGCTCATCAATGGATAGCCCTTAGCCCTTTGATCCATTACTGTATTAGTGTGGTTGGTTGGGACAGAGGATATAGTGCGAGTCGTATCTATGTAGACCGGATCCACTACAGTAAGGGTAGCTGGGGCAGGTGTAATGGGAGTAATTTTGGGGCATTGAGTGGTAGGTGTCGTAACAGGTGAAATCTGGGCCCGGTTAATGGGGATAGCTACGGTAGGAGTGGGTAAGTGGACCATAGATGGGACATCAGGTTTGGCCGGGATGATGGTCGGCTTCAGAGGGCGAGAGACAGGATGTAGTCAGTCTACTCCCTCTAGGCCGTCTAAGCAAGCAAAGCGGTTGTGATCCATAAAGGGGTGGAATTGAGGTGCGTGTAAAGGTTGTCTAGGTGGTCTAGCATCATATGCTCGTTGTCTGCCCCTCCGTTCCACAACAGACCAGTCCCCTCTTCTTTGTTGGGAGCGAATATTGGGTGGTGGGAAGAAATAGGAGACAGGAAGGGTTTGGATCGTAGAGTCAAAAGATCTATTGAAACCTGCACATATATGGGATACTGTGCGGGGGTCTCTAAAGCTAACGGTTAGGCAGTCCCCATTGATGTTTTTAGGGGTCTTGCCTATCCAGGGGACCCTCCTTACCATAATAATTTCGTTGTGCAGGTGGCTCGGGAGCGGTCTATTCCAGTTGAGCCATTTTATGACTTTGTTCTTCAAGGAACTAAAGGTTTCTGATTCCCCAGATTCTAGAGGTGGTACTCCGGCTAAGATGACAGTAAACCGATTTGCCTCCGGGGGTAAATCGGGCCGTCTAGGTCTAGGGGTATTAAGTGCCTCACTTGGTGCGCCCTGGGCCGAATGATCTATTGGGTTAATTTGGCTTGGTTGTTGACTCGCCACATTGTTAATTGTTGGATTATTGGACTGAGATTGGATAAGGGGTGGTATGCAGGTATTTGGTGGGGGGATATTGGGTTGGTTCAAAACCGGATTGGTGGCAGGGATCATAGGGGTTATGGTAGTCGTGGGGATGTGTTGGTTCTGAAGGTTACCAAGGGTGGCTAAAATGGAGGCAGATGTTTTCTCTACATTGGATATTCTGGAGCAAAGCCTATCCAGTTTAGCCTCTAATGGAGATATGATTGATTTAAGTAGAGCCACGGCCCATTCCATGGATATTTCTGTATTCAGAGGTTGAGCATCACAGGGGGTAAAGGTAGTCTGGGGTGGTGGTATCTCCCGTACCTTAGCTGACTTTGCAGCCCTCCCCAATTTGACTTCTTTTTTGTTGTACACTCTTTTCCGTTTCCTCACCGCACCCTCTCTTTCCCCACGGCTCTTGGACTCAGTAATACTCACATCAGGGTGGGATAAAATGGAGACATTATTGCTTACAGATACACAGTTAGGGTCAGCAGCAATGTCAGTTGATATAACCGGGGTAACTAGATGGCTAGGGTCTTCTGTGGGTGGGGATATTATATCCGCAGTAGCCGACTGCTCGCTGTCTCTAATGGGCGTTTTAGCGTTGGCAAGGGGTCCTATAGAAGATCGTTTAAGAGAAATTAGTTCTGTGGACAAACGTTTTTCCAATATAACAATCTCCTTATCTATAATGTTATTAGCCCTTATGAGGAATTTCTCCATACCTCCAGCGGTTGACAGGCTGCCAGTTAGGGAGGATTTAATCCTATTGTCTCTGCCGGCCATAGTCCTTCGGGATGAGGACGCACACAGGTTAGAGGGGTGGCCCGGTCCGGTCACTCCGGGTCACTAACGGTCCCGCCCTTGTCCCGGGCTTCTCCCGGTCGCTCCCGCGAAGCGGAAATACTACACTCCTGATATACTACAGCTGTGATTTCAATTGGTGATAGGCGGGGGGGCGTGGCCAGCGGGGAGAGCAGCCCAGGTGTTACTGGTTGGGCGCGCAGGGGCTCCTGGTCACTGGAGTCCCCTGCCTTGCTCGCAGCCCCGCTGGTTCACTTGCCTGACCCCGCGCTCCTCCTTAGCTCCCAGGTGCAGCCTTCTGATAGACGACGCGCTGCGGGACCCGCGAAGCGGGTCCGGCGAGTCGTGGGTGGAGAAGAGGAGGGAAAGGTCCACAAAGCAGCTGGTCCGCCGCGCTCCACAAGCAGGTAGCAACAATCCGTTAAGGGTGTCCATTTAGGGCCTCTGAATTCATTATTCAGTCTTTTCAATCGTGGACTTCTCCTTCTTGGTCGTACTGTAGATTGTTCAGCTAGACTTGTTATTTCACTTACTTGTTCTGGTTCTTCATTTATTGTCTTTAGACAGAATCTCAGTCTTTTGACAAACCTAGGCCACTTGTCTCCTTTCCTTTTCTGAGTCTTTTAGCTGGCACTGTGCTCTGGCCTTCTTCCATATTTTTTTTTTGTGGGAATAAAATTCATTTACATTCAGATTAATATACCGATAAAATACTGACTCCATATCAAATTCTAGCCTCCCTCCATTTTAAATCGGGAGCCCAAAGGCGTCTTCCCATCTCCCGCTTTTTAACTCCTTTGAATTCATATAAGCATGACTCAATATTATGAATACCCAGGAGTCTCAAGAGCCACATCTGAAAGGAGGGTGCAATTACTCACTCACCGACCGGCCGTGCTTTGCTCCGCCGGTCCAGCGCCCCGGATTCCATTGCCTGACTACAAGCCCTAGGAGCCACAGGGGTAGATCGCGCATTTCCAGCGCGCCAGGAGGCGCATAAAGACTCGCCTGCTCCTTCGTCCCGCGAGGACGCGTGCGGGACGCCCCGGGCAAAGGGCGGGCCCTCTGTGGCCCTCAGAGGCCAGAGGAGGACGGGCTGGGCCCACCTCCCTTGGCTGTTCATGAGGAGGAAAAGCCATCGGTTGATATTTTGCACTGGACAGTAGTACCTGTCATATAAACTGTACTAACCTTATTACCTCCATCCCATACTATGATCCGCAAGGCGGCTACCACTAAATCAGCTCTCTGGTCGGATTCTTGCCCTAGGACGACTGACACGAACACAAATAGTACACTGTTACCTACGCACAGAGATGTTGAAAAAAATTCCAATTTACCTATAGACAGTCTAACCAGTAATCAATCCCCTTCACAAATAACCAATACAGGGTGTAGCCTCTCACTGTTGGATGAATTAAACAGTCTATGTAAAACTAGGTATGCCCCAGTAGGATTACCCTCCCCGCCAAACAACATTATCCCCTCAACCCCTAACGAGAGTTTGCTGGAACCCTTCTCCATTTTCATAAAAGCCAACACTCAAAGTATAGTACCCGATCGGGCTACATCCGCTAAAAGGAAGCATGACGGGGACAAATATAATGGGAGTCAACCTAAAATACAAAAATTACAAAATGGGTCCCCAGCTCCAACTTTCTCTCCAACCAACTCCCCCCCAAATCCCGAGGTGGCTAACAAATCAGACGACCTAGCACTCACTTCCCAGATGGCTTTACTGCCTATGATTGAACAACTGATCAAATCTATTATATACCCCCTGATTGACAAAATTAACATCTTGGGGGATAGATTGACAGTGATTGAGGAATCAATCAAAATTAACTTGTTACCTCCTCCCAAAGCTAAAACTTCTAATCATCCCTCGTCAACTGCTCCCCCGAATGTGCCTAAACCAACCACACTAAATAAAATTGCTCAAACCCAAGTAATAGTTTCTCCTTCTTTGCCCCCAAATGTTCCTAAAGCTCCTCCTAAACCCACCATAGTGCACAAAATTGCTACCAGAGTAGACCGTAATAGGGTTTCTCAAATTAATCTACCTCCGGAGGCCGCTCCATTTGTGTGTGTCCTCTCGGGAGTTCCGCAACTCAAACAGGGAAAATCAGAGAGACAACATGACCTGTTGAATAAAGTCAAGTTTTGGCTATCAAAAAATAGACCCCTGCCCCATGATCTTGACGGAAGGATCATGAGCGTGAGGAGAGTGGGCTGGTTGGGTCCCCTCCTAAAAGACATCACTGGTGACTTGGTACTAATAGGATTTAGGAGTAGACACATTGTCCCATACCTCCAAACTCAGCCACCCAATGAAGGTGATGGTCGCATATCTATCAGGGAACCTTCACGATTTCTACCCAAGCACCTCATATACCCCAGCCCCCAGACAAACGGCTGAGGATAATATCAGGATGGGTAGAGGAGTTTGCGTACCACAGTGCTGTAGTATCCCCGCGCCTAACAGTTTTGATTTACCGTATAATAATTTTAAGTACTGTAACACATATTAACTCCCTTTTTTGATGTATTGTAAGACGAATCCTGCAAAGTCTGTTATTATTAAGATAGTCATATTTACAGGGTGTGCAAAAGTTTTTTTACTTTTAACTTGTAGATAACTTGTGACCTCATATGTATGTTTCTTTTAATCATGATTGTATTTTTCTAACTGTACGCTTTTATGATTTTAAACAAAAATCGAATAAAGCAATCTGAACTGAACTGAATTCATTTACATTCAGATTAATATACCGATAAAATACTGACTCCATATCAAATTCTAGCCTCCCTCCATTTTAAATCGGGAGCCCAAAGGCGTCTTCCCATCTTCCGCTTTTTAACTCCTTTGAATTCATATAAGCATGACTCAATATTATGAATACCCAGGAGTCTCAAGAGCCACATCTGAAAGGAGGGTGCAATTACATCTTTCCAACCAGCTGAAATCAGTATTCGAAGTACTGCTACTGGCATAAAAACCAGGGCTTCCTCATCCTCTTCCAAAGCCAATTTTGAGTCTGTACCCATTAATACCAGCGTAGGGGATAGATCGATCTTGTGACCTAGCAGCCCCTCCCAGAATTTCATGGTCTCATCCTTGAGTGTGTCCAGCCTATCGCAGGTGACAAACATATGTACTAAGTCTGCTTGAGATGAGTTACATCTAGGGCAGCAATCATCGGACCTAACACCCCATGCAAATAATTTAGCCGGAGTATGGTACAAATTAAAAACTGTTTTATAATGCTGGGCCCGTAAGTTAGAAGCCCGAAAAAGCTTTTTATTTAAACCAATAGCAAGGTCTAAATCGACATTGGGGTTTCTCAGTTTAGTAGCCCAAGCACTTTCCATTTTTCGATATCATCCTGAATCCTCACTACCAGAAGGTCATAAATCACTTAAATCTTTCTGCACCCTCTAACCAGAGCCTCAACAATAGGAATATCTACCTTGGGCTTCAGTTTAGGTCTTAGGGCCCTTAAAGTGCGGGCAATTTGCCCATAAAGAAGCCACTGGTTAGCTGGAATGCCAAACCGCTTTTGCAGGTCCTCGAACCCTATAATCTTATCCCCCTCCATGACATCTCCAATAGTCTTAACCCCCACTCGGTTACAAGCCTGGAGATTCCTATCTCCCCTCAATTGCGGAAGCAGACATGAGTTTTCCAAATGTAAATAAGAGTTTACTTTCGGGGCATTAAAGTGTTTCAGGATAGTTTTCCAGACGGACCAGGCCCCATATAAAGTCTTAAAGCGTGCCTTCTTATAAAACCTACGTTTGACTTCACGCAACAATAGGCCGGTGGCTTTCCCACCCAACAACATCTCATAAATTGGGGGTGGTCCCTGGATCCCAGAGTTTGAATTTTCCCCAGCGGGTCTGACATCAGATTGAAACAAAATAGACATTTGGATCAGGAGGCACAACCAATGGTACAATGTAAGATTTGGGAGTGCCATACCACCCCTTTCCCTCGGCAGTGACAAAAAGCTAGTAGAGCGTCTAATCTTGACATACTGCCATATAAACCTCATAAAAACGGACTCCATCTGATTCATTATTTTATCGTCTATAAGAAGGGGTATAGCCCTAAAGAGATACAAGACTCTAAGGAACATTAACATTTTTAGAGCATTGACCCTGCCTACCAAAGAAAGATGCAATACATCAATTCTTTTCAATTCGGTATCTATAGATTTGATTAAAGGGAGGTAGTTCTCTTCTACTATTCTACCAACTGATGCATTAATTTTAACCCCTAAATAAACCGCTGAGTCCACAAATCTAGAATCGGATTTCACAATATTTTTTGAACAGATTATCTGTGTTTTGGATTCGTATAGGAGGTACCCAGAGCCCTCACCAAAAACCCTTGCCATCTGTACCAGAGCCGGTAATGCCTGCTGGGGGTTCATTGTGAGTATAGCCAGGTCTTCAGCATACGCTAGTAACTTATTAACATGGCCGTTAAAAATCACAGGAGGGATACTTGGGCTCTCTAATATTCTCTGGATAAGGGGATCAATATACAAAGAGAAGAGGATAGGGGAACAGGGGCAACCCTGGCGTGTCCCTCTCTTTATAGTAAATTTATCTGACTTTTCCCCCATAACCGTAACTCTAGTAGCCGGATCCACATACATGGCTTTGAGCGCTCTGATGACTTTCTCCCCGAAGTCCCTTCCTGCCAATATTCCCCAAAGAAAGCTCCAATCAACGCGATTGAACGCTTTCTCTGCGTCGAGCAGGATCATGGCGATCTCCCCCCTGCGGCATCCTGGGCATCAAATAAGGTTATAGCTCTACATGTATGGTCTGTTGTGCCCCGTCCTGGAACAAACCCATGCTGCCACGGGGAGACGAGACCACCAATGATTCTGCCCAACTGCTTAGCCCAGATCTTTGAATAGAGCTTTGTATCGGTGTTAATGAACAATATTGGCCGGTAGGATCCTGGTTTTTCTGCTGGTTTCCCCTTCTTGTGAAAGATTATAATGTTGGTTTCCTTCCAAGACTCAGGTACTACCCCTGAGTATACAATCCCATTAAAAAGGTCGACCAACATTGGAACAATCTCACATTCTATTGCTTTGTACACCTCCAGAGGGATCCCGTCTGGGCCAGCGGCTTTTCCGGGCGCTAGCTCCCGCAATGCAGCCAGGACCTCGGCATGTGATCTATCTTTATCAAGGTCCGCTCTGATTACAGCATTCAAACAAGGACCATTATCTGGATACTCCTCCCCCTGGTTGCTCTCAGTATCCCCCACATCATACAGTTTTTTATAAAAATTCTCAAATACTCTCAGTACATCCTTAATTTCCGTATAGGTATTTACATCTTCCTCAATGCAAGTGATATGATTTTTAGATTTTCCTGCCTTGGCCGCAGGGCAAGGGCTCTACCGGCTTGCTCTCCTGTTTCATATCTTTTTGCCCTAGAAGATTGAAAATCCCTTATTGCCCTTTGTGTTACCTCCTTCTGCAATGCCGCTTTAACTGCCACCAATACATTATGGCTTTCCTTGCCTTCTCCACCGGAGGCAATATCTCTGATATGCTGTTTCTCTACCTCCGCCCTATCCTCTCTTCTAAGCCTGGCAGAACAGCTAATCGTCTCTCCCCTTAAAGCGGCTTTAAAAGCCTCCCAGACCCCATTCCGTGATGTACTATACCTATTTGCTGCAAAGTATTCTCCCACCCATTTATTCAAGTGATCTACAAACCTGTCGTCTGCCAACAATCTCCTTTCAAATGTCCAATGTGACTTTGACCTATCCACTCTTCCCAGATCATATATTAGCAACAACGGGTTATGGTCTGAGATCGCTCTTGGGAGTTTAATAATCTCCACCTTCTCAATTTTTTGAAGAGGAGATAAAAAAGTAATCTAGTTTTGAGTACATTTTGAGCAGGGTTTGAGAAATATGTATAACCAGGGTTCTGGGGTTCTTTAGTTCGCCAAACATCCTGCAGCCCATGCGAGCTAATAAGGGCCTGGACTGATCTAAAAACTCTGGGTTTCCGTCCCACGTAGGATATTCCATTACCCCAATCTGATGAAATATTTAAATCTCCTGTGACTTCTAAGGGGGTAGGCCAACTAGCTAGCTCTACTTCTAAGAGATCAAAAATTTCGGGATCATCTTCATTCGAGCCATATAATCCACAAATTGTAAAACCCAGATCCATTTCGGCAATTACCCATCTACCATTACTATCCGTTTTCACTTTCCTGGCCTTTCCCAGAGCAGTTCTTGCTAAAATGGCAACTCCTCTAATAGTTGAGGATTGTGTTGAGCATGCCACCAGCTCGAAGCCTTTTAAAAGTAGTAGATTTCTCTTAGCCCAGGGGAGATGGTTCTCCTGAAGACAGAGAATATCTATTCTGTTGTGCTTCACCACATATTCTAGTCTTTGCCTTTTCTTCCAATCGTTCAAGCCGCCCACATTCATTGTATATATTCTAATGTTCGTCATCTAATTGAACAAAGCCACCTACAACAAGAAACTGATCAGATATGTTTACATTTGTTTGCTCTTTATGTCTACTTTCCATATTGCACCATTCCCTCCTTTTCCCATTTTTCACCCCAACCCCCCTCCCCATTCTTCCCCCCCAAACAGCCCACCCCCCCCTACCCGCCAGACCCCTACCCCGCCACCCCCCAACCACCCTACTCTGTGAGGCGCTCAGACCTAGTCTGTGCGTGTGATGGAGCACGGTGCGTGCAGTGAGATCTACCTATATCAATACGACCAACAATTACCAAAAATTGGTGCTCAAAAAGTTACTAGTCTACAAAAAAAAGTCACGCTCAAAATTCTGCATCTGCCGATAGCCAGCAGCCCATTCCATCGTCTTAAGAGCAGCAGTCATCCTAGCTTCCTATGGAGTCCAAGTATTCCTTCGCTTTGATCTCAGATGAGAAAAAAAATGTCCTCCCTTCGTTAATAATCTTCATCTGCGCCGGGTTTATTAGAAATGCCTGCATCTTTTTGTTCCCAAAGGGCTTAATCAGACCTCTTAAACGCCAACGTCTTTCTACCGTTGTGTGGCAGAAATCTGGCCGCACGAAGAATGAGAACCCATCACATCCTCGTTTAGTATTAGGTCTTGCTAGATCAAAGATAGCCTGTCGCAGAATAAAGTTTCCTAAAAAGATCAAAATCGCCCTGGGTGTCAGGATTACGTTCCACAGGATCCGGTCGTTGCTAAAGGGGGTCCACCTCCTAACGTTACCAGCTCCCTGATCTTAGACCACAGGGAATTGGAACCATTAGGCGAGGGAAGTCAGGAACGGGGAGGGGACTGCTGGGACAAAGGCTCTGAAATGATATAAAAACAGGGTACACAATTAAACAATGCATAGCAACATCATTTCTACTCTCATCAATTCTGGCTAAGAGAGGAGCGCCTATTTGCGCAAAAACACACCTGAACCACAGAGTCTAATTATACCCAGCAGGAAAAAACAAGGAAGGTGTCTCAGCGCTTTCCTCTTGAAAGAACCTCTGATTCACAGTACAGACTGAGATGAGCAAAAGCAAAGTACACCGATTCCATATGAAAACAAAGAAGGTCCGTGAACTCCTGGATATTATAAAGCCATATCCAGCTTGGAGTAGAAAGCAAATGAGGATGAGGTTGATTAAGCTGTACTCAGAGCCAAATGGCAGAATTAGGCAACCGCCTCTAATTCCGCCATAAAGGTTTAAACAATGATCACACAATGGGTCACGGCAGCAAGTGGTTAGCCAACACACCTTGCTCCTCTACACACGCCGAATGAGTACTCATTAACGGTAGCACGTGGCCAAGACTCACAGTGCTCCGCTCTTAGGGATGAAGAATGCAAAAAAGCACAGTAACATGTGGCAGCACCACCATGTTCCGCGATCAGGGAGAATCCTCTTAACACTTAGCAGGAACGCGTGGCCGGCCGACACACGGTGTTCTGCATAACAAAAGCGCAGCCGCGCTGAAGTTGAGCTCGGAGCCCCGAGGACAGAAGCAGGAGTAATACGGTAACTTGTGGTCGGAATGACACACGATGTTCCATTGTAGACAATGAGGCGCTGCAAGATTGCCACTCACCCGGCGAAGGAGCGATGGCTCAGGGAATCCTCTGACTCACAGGGGCAGGAAACAGCCACGACGAAAGAGAGACCCGTTCCTCCGGACCTCCGCAAGAGAACTGGAACCAACAGAATTACGCGCATCCGCCCATGTGCATGATGTAGCTAAGTATCCTCCTGCCACGAAGGATCATGGGAAATGTAGTTCAATGCTGGGTAGGCGCAAGGGGAGCACGAACCCTGACACTGGGTTTGTCCCCTTCTTTTATATTCTTTTTGACCTTGAAAAGGGTACGATAAACTCTCTGCAGCTCAATGGACCAATTCCAACTCTCTAACTCGGGGAGCACCTGTTCAAAGAGCTTGATGATGAATGCCCTGATATCGGACTCTTCGGATCCCTCCGGGATTCCCAGAACCCTCAGGTTGTTTCTACGGAGCCTGTTCTCCATCTCCTCAAGCTTCCATTGGATGTCTACAACCTGGTAACTTTGTGCGTTAACCTTGGCCACCGCCACCTCCACCTCAGCTTCTGTTGAGACAATCCTGTCCTCCAAATTTGAGACTCTGTCGCCGGTGTTTATGCAGGCCTTAGACAGCTTCCTAACCACGCCCCTCATTTTCCTCATAGCTGCTTGTGATTTGCGATTTTCCTGGCGTGTCTCTTCCCTATGGGCTATGATCTACTGATGGATTGTTTCTAATAGGGACATGTTTGCTCTCTCAATGCCCGGGCTGCCCTGTAGGGATAATGATCTTTGTGGCCCTTTGCCACAGCTGCTGATACTTTCAATGCAGTTCCCGGGTGCTCGATCTCTGGTTCACTCTCAGAGTCCCCAAGGGAGCTGCAACACCATCTCCCTCCTCCTCAGACCATTCCAAGCCATCAGAGGCCGAGAAAAAGGCTTCACTTTGGGCCCCCTCCCCAGCCCCAGCTCCAGCTCCAAAGTCATCACCAACCTCTCTCTGCTCTGGAGAAGCTAGCTCTTCCTTTCCGCCAGCATCAATAACATCTGTAGGACTCTGAGCCTCTGCCTGTATTAGAGGGTCGGATGTTGCCCCTGCTGTCTCTCCTTGTGCTACAGTGGAGCCGCCGGGCCCCCCTCCTTCCTTTGACCCCTAAGGCACCTCCACTTTTCCCTGCGTGGCCACTTCAGTTTGAAACTCATCGTTTTACGAATTGACAGTCCTGCTGGCAATGCACACATCCTGGGGTACCTGTAGTGCCTCAGTCTCATCCACAATCAGTTCTACCGATACAGGCATACCCCCTGCTGCCTCTGCCTTCTTCTCCTCACCGGCTTTTGTGAGCATCTCAGCTATTGAAACTGTAGCCTGCCGGGTCCGGGTCAGAGGCTGCTGTTTTTCCTTAGGATTATCTGGTGTCTGCGCTCCTGTCACCTTAGTAGCGCCATCTTCTCGAAGATTTTTCTTTTTTGAGGCTGCTTTAGAGTTTTGGTTTAATTTCGGGGCCATTATCTCCTCAAATGCTCCACTTCCCTTCCGCAGCCTGCACGAGCACCCAAACGGCCTCCTCTTCTGGCGTTCTGACCTGGGCTCTGAGCTTCCTCGCTGCAGTGGTCTCCGCACCAGGCTCCGCCCTCTGAAGGGGCTGCGGCGTTTCGAGCTGGGAGAGAGAGCCGACAGCACGGCCGCCAGTCCTCGCAACACTCTAGCCGCTGATCCGCGACAGGACAGCGCACCCAGCATGCCTCCACGAGCCCCCAACCGCTGCTCCACTTCCAGACCCACGGCAAACAGTAAGTCGGCGTTCGGCTATTGCCAAAAGTCCATTCTCACTCCTTCGGTTAGCAGCCTCACCGCAGCACCGTTACAGCCACAGCTAAGCGGCCGCCATCTTGCCACCGTGCTCTGGCCTTCTTCTGAATGAAAATAAGAGAGCACTGGAAGAAGTGCTCTGGCCTTCTTCTAGTGCTCTCTTATTTTCATTCATTTGTGGCACATCTATTTCAATGCTGTCTTCTGTATCCCTTTCTATCTGACTAGGTCCAGGTCTTATTTCTGTTTCTTCTGCCTGGTTACTAATCTGGCCTTGTTCAGGTATCTGCTGAATTTGACTTTGATTTGATTCACCTTCTTCTTCCTGAACGCTTTTTTCTACTCCTATCTGGCCCTGCTCAAGCTCTTCGAACCCTTGATTTTCTTCTGCCTGAGCTCTCGCCCTATTAGCTATCTGTCCCTCCTCAGACTCAAGAGTTCTTGGTAGAGAGTCATTTGTCTGAGTATTCTGATCTTTGCTTATCTGTTCCTCCTCAGGATTAATACTGGCTTGTATTTCTGTAATCTGAGTACGTTCTTCTATACCTATCTCGTCCTCACTATCACCCTGACTGTCTAAATAAGTCTGACTTCTGGTTCTCGCGTATTCTGCAGGTATTTCAACTACTGGAATCCAATCATCTTGACTGGTGCTCGATTGTTCCTCTTCAGCTACTTCAGGTTCGATATCTTGAGACCCCTCAGCTGCACAACCTTCAGCTTCAGTTTCATCAGGTTCAGTCACTCTTTTTGTATGACTGGCATGGATCCAGTGTGGAACTCCTTCGCACTTTACAGCTGTGGTGGTAACCAGAATTATTTGTCATGGTTTTCCCCACCTCGGTGCAAGGCAAGATTTTCGAGTATGTTTCTTTAGCACTACCCAGTCGCCTGGGTTCAGGTCATGTGCTGGAGTTGCTTGTCTGGTGACAGCATCTTCTCCAACCTGGTGAGAGATAGAACGCACTTTGTCATCCAGATCTTTGCAGTACTCCAGTACTATAAATCATCAGATATATTTATCAGCTTGTGTCCTGGCACCCATCCTTGTCTCATTGGTCTTCCCATTAGTATTTCATGAGGACTCAAGCCTGTGTTCCGGTCTGAATACTTCTGAGTCCCATCAGAACAAGAGGTAAAGCATCTGGCCACTCTAATCGGGTAGATTCATACATCTTTCCCAATCTCAACTTGATTGTGCCATTCAGTTGTTCTACCACTCCAGAAGCCTCTGGGCGGTACGCACAGTGCAGCTTTTGTTTAACATTGAATGCTTCACAGATTAGGCCAATTATTTCATTATTAAAATGACAGCCTCGGTCTGATTCAATCGTTACTGGAAAACCGAAACGTGGTATGAGTTCTCTGAGTAGGAGTTTGGCTACAGTGATGCTATCATTCCTACGTGTGGGGTAAGCTTCCACCCATTTTGAAAATAGGCAGACAATGACAAGAATGTATTTTATTCCTTGACAAGGGGGTAACTGAATGAAATCAATCTGCAATCGTATGAAGGGACCCTCTGCCTTCCCAATCTTTCCTGCTGGTAACACTACAGTTTTCTTTCCAGGATTCATTTGTTGACAAATTAAACACCTCTGGCAAACACCTCTGCTATGTTCCTGAATTTCGCATTGAACCACGACTGTCTGGACAGACGTATCATGGCATCTCTTCCCAAATGGGAATCTCCGTGGACCATCCTAGCCATAGGAGCAAGCAAACAGTCTGGTAACACAGGCCTACCATCAAGGTAAACAATGACACCATCTTCAACCCTTCTCTGACAACCTATCTTTTTCCACTCTTCCTTTTCTTTTGGTTCTGCTTCATTTTGCAAGTCTCTCACTTCTTCCCACGTTCTCACACCTTCAAGCAACATAAGTTGGCAGCTGTTTCCGCCCACTCCAATTTTTCTTATTTGCAGCCATTTTGAATTTTGCGCAATATTGGGCTAACTGGTCAGCATATCGGTTACCAGCTGTCACTTTGTCATTTCCAGAATAGTGAGCAGCCCGCTTGACCACAGTCACTTCTTTTGGCAATTGGATTGCTTCAAGTACATCTTTTACATAATGACCATTTTTAATAGGAGTACCTGAAGAAGTCAGAAACTCCCTTTGCATCCACAATTGGCCATAGTCGTGCACAAACCGGTAACCATACTGGCTATCAGTGTATATGGTTACTTTCCAATGTTTCCCAAATTTGCAGGCTTTTGTTAATGCAATCAATTCTGCTACTTGTGCAGACTTGACTCCAGGTAAATAGGATGCTTCCATTGGACCCCCCAACGTGCACACTGCATAGACAGCACTCAAACCTCCTTCCTCATGTCTCATACATGAGCCATCTACAAATAGCTCATATTCAGAATCAATTAACGGCTCTTCTCTTATGTCAGGACGTGGTTTTGTACTATATTCAGTCAAGTCGATACAATCATGTTTGACTTCTCCCTTCACTTCTGCAAAGTGTGAATTAGGTAGCAGTCTTGCTGGTTTCAGAATATTACACCTAGCAATGGTTACATTCCCTGCACCTACAAGGATTCGTTCATACTTAGTCAGCCGACTAGGAGTGAGATACTGGGTCTTGGTCCTTGTTAACAAAATCACAACTGCATGTGGAACATACACTGTCACTGGATGTCCCATAATAATAGACTCACTTTGCTCAAGGCTCATGCAGGTTGCAGCTACTGCTTTCAGACATCCGGGCAATGCAGATGCCACTGGATCTAGAGTGGAAGAAAAATATGCCACAGGACGTCTCATCAGACCATGAGTCTGGATCAGAACTGAAATTGCACAATTATCTCGTATGTCACAGAATAGTGCAAAATCTTTTGAATAGTCAGGCATCCCTAATGCTGAAGCTGTACACAGACATTCTCGTAATTTCAAGAAAGCAGTCAGGCTTTCATCATCCCATTCTACTGGGTCTTTTGCTCTTTTCTTTGTCATCTGTATCAACGGTTTTGCTAGGACTGTAAATCCCACAATCCATTGCCTGCAGTAACCTACAACTCCAAGAAACATTCTGATCTCTTTCTGAGTTTGTGGTAAATTCGTGTTTTTGATTATTCTGATTCTTTCTGAGGTAACCCTTCTGACACCTCTTTCTATCTGGTGCCCCAGATATTTCACTGACGTGGTACAAAATTGTAATTTCTCAGGTGACACTTTATGTCCTCCTCCACCTAAATGATTCAGTAAAGCAATAGTATCAACAACACAGTCATTTCGAGTTTTAGATGCCAATAGGCCATCTATATACTGGATCAGTACTGCCTGCCCAGGCAGCACCAAAGACTCAAGGCACTTTTTCAAAATCGGATTAAAAATGGATGGACTCTCTGTATACCCCTGAGGAACGCGGTTCCAGACGTACACATGACTATCGAATTCAAAAGAAAAAAGAAATTTGCTATCTGGGTGCAATGGAATCGAGAAAAATACGTGACACCAATCTATCACGGTAAACCATCCAGCCTCCCACGGTATCTGATACAGAATTACTGCAGGATTTGGCACAACTGGACAGCATGGGACAACAATCTTATTAATTTTGGTGAGATCTTGTACGACCCTATACTTGCCACTCGGTTTCTTTATTCCAATTATGGGCGAATTACATGGACTGCTCATTATTTCTTTTAAAATGCCTGCTTCAACCAAACACTTTATTTCCGTTGCAACCCCTGCTTTTTTTCTGGGCTTATTTTGTACTGTCGAGTATTTGGGTAAACTGCACCTTTCTTTACTGTTACTTTTATCGGATCGACATTTGCCATTAATCCTACATCTTTTCCCGTAAAATCCCATACATTAGGATTTACAGTCTGTTGTAATTCTTCTGGTAAGTCTTCTGTACTTAACTTTTTATTTTCAGTTTCCTATTTTGCTAACATTAATTTATAAACTCCGTCTTCATCTGGGGTTTGAATTTCAACACCACTTGGGGTACAAAAGATGGTGCAATTCATTTTGCACAACAAATCTCTACCTAACAGGCTTACTGGACTTGAATTACACACAACAAATCTATGCATTTCTTTGAAGTTGCCTATTCTAACTTCCATTGGTTCTGTAACTGGGGCACTAATTTGTTTATTAGAAACGCCCACTACGTGGATCACTTCTCCCGAGAGGGGTAGGTTTGGAACGTCTGCTGTTCTCACAGTAGAACGGGTAGCACCAGTGTCCAATAGAAAGGTGACATAATTTCCTTCAACCTTTCCTTCAATGTATGGACCTGACTGATCTACCGGCAAGGAGGCGCCAAGTACACACTCCTCGTCCTCCCCTCTCAGGCACCGTCAGTATGTATCCTCATTGAAAAACGTTTCACTCAAAAGAAATTGTGATATTGCTGAATCTCTCCTCTCACTTTCCTCCCAATTTGTGGTAATCACACTCTGATGTGCTTTGCTCCTAAAATTTGGCATAGGTGCAAGGGGTAACTGGTTTTGTATTACCTGCTGCTGTTGTTTCCGTGGCACCTCATTCTGCATCTGTGCATTTAAATCATTATTTTGCATGTTACCATTTTGCACAGCCTTACACTCGTTCTTCCAGTGCCACAACTTGCCACACCCGTGACAGGGAAATTTCTTTTTGGCTTCTTCTCTATTAAATTTACCCCTCGGCTTACCCCCATTTCCATCACCCTGAGTCTGGTTATTATTTATTTGGCTTAACTGGAGTTCCTGTTGCTCTACTAATTTCACTTGTGCCACATTACTTTTTCTTTTAATTCTTTTCGTTTATTGTCGAGTTCATCTTCACAATATTTTGCATATTTAAGAATTTCATCAATTGGCTTGGCCTGCCAGCAAATTTTGTGGTCTTTAATCCATTGTGAAATTTCTGGCATTAATCCAACACAAAATGGTAGATGAAATGCGTCATGTCTTTCATATCGATATTATCTAAACCACTGTACTGTTTGAATACTTGTAATAGACGTTCATAATATGCATTCACAGATTCATCTTTATTCTGAGTGGTTCTATCTATCCTAGTCCAATCTGTCTCTTTTGCAGGCACCTTTCCTTTGAGGTAGAGTATTACCTGCTCGTACTTTTTTATCACCTCATCAGAAGGTGACCCTGTCTTCGGATCTCTAGGATACTCATCACTAGACCAATCAATAGCAATTTTACATTATTTCCACAAATCTACAGGAACAACAATGTCAAATAATCCATCTAAATCTTTCAAAAGACATTTCGAAACCTTCACAAATCTCTGGACTTGTCTGTACCACTCTACATGTTTCTCGCGAAGTTTTGGGAAGCCATTTGTAAGTGACAAAATATCCTGTCGGGAGCATGGGACATGTACATAACCTCCACCTGGTACCTCTCTCATGGGACACAATCTTTCCACCTTTTCTGTTTCTTTCAACACATATTCAGATGCAGTTTGTTTTGATCGGGCCTCTTCTTTTTTCTTTGCCCACCTAGTTTTCCACTTTTCTATGTTACCCCATTTTTGCAAAAATGTCATAAGCTCCGTGATCTGTACCTTTCTACCTGACACATTCATATTTCCCAAATCTTTGTCAGAAAATTCAGCTCGATATGGTTTCTGTAACACTTTATATTTGCCAATGTCAATTCCCATGTTAGCTGCCATGTCCATTAACTTTTCATGAAACACTCTTGTATTTCTAGTAATACTTTCGCATATGAATAATAATTAATCTTCACTGAATGTATTTAATCTGTCCATTCCCACATTTCCAGCCATCATTTCTTCTAATTCGACTCTTAATTTAAATATATCCAATATCTTTGGCTGTGACCTTGGCTTCTCTATTCCTCGTGTCCATCTCTCTATTTCTTCTGGGGTTACTAGTGTGGCATATCTTGTACCTGAGGATGTCTCCATTTGTACTTCTCTCGAATTGAAAGGAGTGGTTTTTCTGACCGAGTCACCCACCGGTTCTCTTATAGGCAAATCCATCAGGGAAATCACTGACTCACATTCACTTGCTTGATCATCAACTATTAAGGGTTCTTTTCTTGGCTGAACTACAGGTGTAGTCAGATCGGGAGTTTTAGGACTAGCTTGCTTATCTCTGTACAAAGGAATAACTGGGCCAATAGTTACCGGAATTGTTAGGGCTTCAGGACTTGTATTTAATTGGGACATTTTCTGAATCAACTCACTTCTTTGTTTATTTAATGTTTCTCTTTCCCTGTCTTGCAGTACTTTTTCTAACGAAGTCTCATGTACCACTTGCGGAATCAGAGGTGATTTCAGAAACTGAGCATTTGGATTACCTGTGCTTGGTTCCTCATTATAAGGTGGTAGATTTTTCAATAACAAAGCCTCCAAATAATCATCATCCGATTCACCACTAGTCATTAAATGTTTTGTTTTCTCAGACCTTTTACTTCCAGTGGATTCTTCTAAAGTTAATACAGGATACAACCCTTCCACTAACATAAACAGTCTCCATTGTTTCATTAATGTATCTCTTGTATCTTTTGGAAATCGGGGATAAAACCTACTTCTAGGTCTATCTCGCTCAAAAGCCTCAGTTTCCAATTCCTCCAATGCCTCATACTGTGTTAATCTAGGTCTGGGATCTAATTCATTTATGCGAGTTCTTAAATTGTGCAAAACTCTGCCATTAACTGTACCATTTTCTGGAAATGCTAAAACACCATCATCTTTTGTGTACTCCATCCAGTTTTCTAACCACACACAAGTGTGATAGCCCCTTTCTACCATCATGTATGATGCAGGCGTATTTGGTGGTGGAATAATAATCCCTTCTCTTATTTTAATTGCTTTATCTTTCTTGAAATAATTCTTAATTCTTTTAATGAATGACATCTTCCTCTTTCCTCTGTACATGATAAAAGGTCTTCCTCTTATATGCTGTTCTTGTGCAAACCCTAAATATCTCCTATCAGGTCTATTTCCTACAAGTGGACCTATATGCCACATATATTTGAAATGCAAATCTTCTGGATTTTCTCAATTTGTTTACAAATTACTTCCAATACCAGCGCGTCTTTTATTTCTCAGTGACCAATCAAACTTTAGAATTCAAATAAATCCAACCAATAGTTGCGCGGTTTCTCTCGTGAGACTAGTTCTCTCGCTCCTTTACTCACCCCTCCTTTATAATTATTACCTCAGCTACACACCCGCTGTCTCGACCAATACCAGCGCAGCTCTGAGTGACGTCAGCACAGCTCCACGACTGTCTCCCTCCTTTGCAAGGTAATACAACACTTAGTTTCTTCCACTTTTAATGCAGATTTTATTATTCAACAACGTAAAAACATTTGCCACTGTACCTGAGTGACTAATTCACAGGAAAGATTATATTTCACTCACTACGAGAAAATGCCTTCCGCTTACTCTTCATATACTACGAGTAGAGTCCTTCCGTCTACCCTTCACGCAAGCATTAGAGAACCTGCTACTCCTTTGGACTAATCCCTTCTGGGATATACTAAGGCCAAAGTTTGCCCAGCGAACCCTTTGCTATCAATCAAGCTCAGACGAACCTGCTACTCCTTCCGTGTGACCCTTTCTAGGTGATTTCACACAAAAAGTTTTGCTAGCGAACTCTTTGCTATCATTTATTCACACATTCATACAGAAAATTCCTAAATAGTGCTTCC
Source organism: Lissotriton vulgaris (assembly GCF_964263255.1). NCBI lineage: Eukaryota > Metazoa > Chordata > Amphibia > Caudata > Salamandridae > Lissotriton > Lissotriton vulgaris. Next base: position 1,397,945,462 of record NC_141689.1, read on the forward strand.
GGTTTTACCTAGCCATGCACTTATTTCCTACAGGTTAGTGACCTCACTGCAGTGTGGCTTCCATTTACCACCCGCTATTCTGCCCCTGGGGATTCCAGACACAACATATAACAGGTACGAACAATTTTGGTTAATACATAAATCAATACAATCAATATTATGATTTAAAATATGCAAAAATATTTTTCATTAACCAGCTAACTATGACTCCCTACCTATCTTAACTAATCCCTAAACATACTACTGCTACCAAAAGAAATACTGATAGAGCGTGCAGGTCATCCGACTCAGATTACCATACTCACCTGGGCCCATAAACAACATGTGATGAGATTTTAATCAGGTAACCTGTGCACTTACTCTAATCAGTGATTTATAAATTTCATTTAGGACCTATACCATTGACTTACCAATGCTTCTCATCGGTACCTAAAGTCCTAAGGGATCAAAGGAGTTAGAATAATAGGTAGAATAATAACAATTGCACTCATAGAATAACCACAACTCGGGAAAGGTTTAACACTCTTTATCTAAAATCTTTTAAATTGTCATAATCCAAGCATTGAATAATAGAAAATTATTAATTATGAAAATAATGATTAGAATGAAATAATGCAGAGTTCTTATACAGCAGTCTTTACGCATTTGACAAGAGGGTGGGAAAAGAGAAGGAATCAGAACAATAATATATGACAATATGCAACATTTTATCATTTAACATTGGGACGGGAAGAGAGAAGGAAACAGAACAATGACAGTACACACATTTTATATTTACCTAGAATGGTGTGAAGAACTAACCCTGGCCACGGGTCAGTTTAGAAGACAGAACCCCGAAAGTGCAGGCACCACAAAGGCAGGCAGGTGCAGATCGGAATCAGGACAGGTAAAGTCAAATTCGATCAGGACAGGACCACCAGAGGCTAAGACCGGCATCCGCAGCTAAAGTTGCAACGCCTGCGTTACTCCCTTTCGGCAGCTAACAGCCAGAACCAGCAAGAGTTATTAATTTCTCTGACAAAGTGCTTCGCCAGCACATCAGCTCTCACACCCCGATCTGGGTTTCGAACCTTCTGACAGAGGGCTCCGCCAGCACCTCTGCTCCCGATCACCTATTGAGTGCATTGGGTCAGTGACAGGTCAGCTATTTGGACAAGTCGGAGAAACTAACTAGCTAAGCCTACCCTAGTTATACTATTTTCCAGGTCAGTATACCACCCCCCAATGTTGCAAGTGTAAGGATCCCCAATTTTGATTGGACAAAAGAATGAGGAGAGGTCATCAAACCATACCAAAATAAGACTTTACGAATGAATATTAATGTTTGTGTTAATAAAACAAACATGTTGGTTAGCGCATTAACGTTATGTCGAGAGGACTGAATTCAAGCAAGTCGCATTACGTGCTAATCCTTGCTTCATCAAGGGCACTAGGCATGGGCAGTGTGGGCAGCTGCCCAGGGCCTTGCGCTTAGCTAAAAAACAGAGGGCCCACTTTAATGTGAAAGGCCACATTTTCACAGTTAATCCAACTGCTCCTTCAGGGCCCCTTGTCCCACACAATCACATTACGAATGTGAGATGTCTTGATCCTGCTGGTCAGAGCGTGGTGGCATTCCTGGGGTTGCAAGGGTAGGGGAACTGGCTAACAGAATGGGGCCGGTTCAGCAGCTGGGCCAGCAATTATGTTGGCTCACAGTGTCAGGGGCGGGGCAGCGCCTTTGCTAAGTACCGGCCATTATAGGGGGCCATTTCGGCATTTTGTTTCTAGGTGACAGAAGGCCCTTTTGTTTCCAGGAATATCAAAATAACACAACAGAGGGTCCCTGGGTATCTAAATCGAGGGAGAGGGAGGCAGGGAAGAAACTGAAAACAAAAACATTAGACCTGTTATGTTATGTTTTATCTAGGATGTATCACCAGTAGTTAAGTAAGCTATAAGGAGAGGTCTAATGTTTTTGTTTCCTTTTGTTTCCAGGACCTGCTTGACACAGGTAAGGAGACGTGGGTAAGGGAAGGAGGGAGCAGCCAGATCAACTGGCTTTTGTAACCTTTACATCACCCATAGCAAAGGTTTTTTTGATGTGAATGTGCATTTAAAATGTATGTAGAACTGCTGGTGTGTATTGCTTTGCCCACTTGCGTAATCTGAACTTACACACACCACTTACTCACATAGAAACTCCAACACTCCACTGGAGGTAAAAATGAGCTTTATTAATATTGTAGGCAAAGGCAATAAGTCACTGAAACTAATAAATTCTTAGGCACCGAGTGAAAGGCAATAAACAATGAATACACCACACTATATACATAAATATGAAACTGTGAATACAGGTATATAAACAGTTAATGTACAAAGCACCTCACCAGATTCATTTGCAGCACCGGAGACTTCAACATCCCTGGCCAAGCACTGAACACCAAGTCGGGAACCCGTAGCTCAGGGAGTAATCTCTTTGGGCACCAAAGTTGTCTCGCGAGTGCGTCCACTCCAAGACTGAGTTCCTGAGCTCCAGCCCACAGACACCGCTTTTTATAGTTTAAATCAAGCTGTTCGAGAAGCCTCTAGAAGGCACTCTCCCCCATCTATTCGCAGGTGCTGGCCCCATCTCTGAGTCAGCCCCACCCAGACAGACCTGGCCAGATTCTGTTTGGGCTGTGCCGAGGCAAAAGACATTCCTTTCCCTATCTCCGGCCTTGGAGCTTTGCACAGCCATCCTCCCTCTGTCCTAGAGATAAGCCTAGAATGCACAAAAACTAGCTGGAGGGACAACATAACCTCACGAGGCATCCTCACGAGATGCCTCGCACCAGCATGTACTGGTTTACGTGAAAAACATGTTTATGTTACTGCTGAAGTGTAGCTACAGGGCAAGGCAGCACAAAATGGAAGTGCGATGCAACAAAATGGAAGATCAGAGCATTGGATGAAATCGAGGTCATGATGTAATTTAGCACGTATAAAAATGGCAAATGCAGTACACAGTGGTAGGGCAGCATTGTGCAAAATGCCTCTCTACTCCGTCTCGAGTCCCAGGGGAGGGTCGGTCTTGAGTCCCAGGGGAGGGCCCCCCCTTTCCTGGGCCTCGAAACGCTGTAGCAAGCTGTAAGATCCAGGTGTGGGGGCCCCCTTCCCTGGGCCTTGTAGCCATTACTCCCTCTTTCTTCTCCTTTCGTTTATTTGATCCTCTGTGAAACGGATCCAAAAAAGAAAAACACTTTTGCTGGAAATGTCTTTTCTGGACATTTTTCTATTCCAAAGTGCAGCCCCGGGACGGAGAGAAATAAAAGGTTCAAAATGTGAAAATAACAAAATAAAGCAAGACAGAGTGGGTCGTAAAGTGGCCAGATTGATTTTATTCACACCCAAACACAATAGCGCTACTTAACAGAGTATACCAGTGAAGCCCTACTTTTGTTTTCTCATCTTCCTGTGAATAACATTGTTTTCCCCGGGTGGGGAAGTGCACCATTCCTGAATGTACTGCAATACCTGGTTGGTGAGTGGATTGGAAAATAAAATACGTACCACGGCTCTGTGTTCACAGGTGTGGTCTTTTTAAACCATACTGCTTTTGTTTTGTAAGGATATAAGTAATTGACATTGAAAAGGGTCCTTTCCTGGCCCTGTAGTCATACCCTTAACTTTTCAGGCAAAAAACTCTTACTGATATTGTTTTGAACAAAGACTCCAAAGAAGTCTCATTTAGGATGTGACAAGAATGGTTATCCTTCCTTAGAGGAGCAGACAACTTTGCACTCCACGCCTCTCCTTGGCGTAAATCACACAGGAAATTGTGGAAGTCCCTTGATGCCTTTTCTTTCTCATATGACCCTCCGTGAAGGTAGACTCAATTCCTCATAATGTATTACTTATAGAAGGCTATATTCGTGATGACACCCCTGTACTGTATTGTATTTTCCTCTATTGCAACTATGAAATCTGTATTGCTTGATATACCTGGACTGTGTGGTAGTCTTATTACTAGCCTTGCGATGACTATGTTTGGATGTCGCCTACAGTTTCACTGCGCTCAATATGGCAAGGCACTTGAGTAACTTGTGGTTTCTTGTTGTTTTCTATTTTGTTATTTTTCTATTTGTTTCTATTTACTTTGTATTTCTTATGATTTGTCAGCAATCTCATTTTCGCATTTTTACTGTTTCACCATTATTATTTGTTAATTTCTTAAAAATATAATAAAAATGATTTGGAAAGAAAAAAAAAGCACTTACTGATATCTGAATAATAAGTGCAAAGGCATTCAGGTAACCATGTTGTTCCTTCATACTTTTCACATGAGTTACTTAATCTTGCATTCCCTTGAGTGTTTGCTTTTTCCAGGATGTTGTGACATTTTTAGGCAGCATATTACTCTTGTCTAGTGCGTAATTTGAACTGAGTCGCATCCAGGTGTTTATAGCGAGGCACAATTGGGTTGTAGTTGAAGGTAGTGCGAGTTTCTCTCAGTGGGGCAGTATGGTGTTCAGTGGGGGAGTGGATGTGGCTCTATCAGAACTGACGAATTTATGAGTGGGGAACCAGGTTCAGCCTTCATGAGCAGTCCATCAGACCACTCTCCTGAGAAAGCACATTCCCGTGCTAGACCTTAGAAGGCCCTGCAAGACTATAGAAGCCCTGGTGTCATAGCACCAGTAGGTAGAACCTATCAGAGATAAGTGTGGGTTAACCTTGAAGGCCTGTCCACCAAAATCCATACTGAAGCTCACCATCAGTCTTGCAGGAAGGTCTACAAAGCAGCAAACCCTAGAGCGCCAGTGACTCTGTCACTGAGGTCACAGGACTCTTGAGCAGGGAGGCTCTAGGGTGGTGCGACTAGTGAGATCGCACAGAGCGCTGACTTCGGGCGGGAGTGTCATGTTTGCAAGTATACTATGTTTTTAAAAGCACTTGCTGCCTCCTTCCTGGCCTCCAGTCATTTTCCTTTAACAATAAAAATGTCATGATAACTCAGGTGATTAATGTTCTTCTTAGAGAGAGATGGAGTTTTGTCAAGTTGAAGTTTTGACTCATGAGAAGGTAGCAAAGAGGGTTAATGTGCTTGCTGCAAAGAGCATGTACCATGCAGATCACAAAGTGTACATATTGTAAATAGGGCAGTGGGATACTGCTTTTGTCAGTGCGATCTTTTTTGTTATATGCAGTTTATAAGTCAAAATCCTAACATAGAACAGTGAGCTATTAACTGTCATCTTAGAGCTGCATGCAAACTGCACAGTATAAATTGGAGCATTATGGTTTGCCCCCCATTCTTTGACTATCCTAAAGTTGCAAAAAAGGTTTATTTGAATAGAAATTAATTCTGGTTATTAAAGAGAACCCCCAACCATGATATTACGTTCTAACTTCATAGTTTGTGTTTCTCCAGACCAATCACTATTAAATTATACTGCCTACTAGTATGCTTGTCATGTGATGACTCCTGCACCTTGTAGTCCTTTGTCTTATGTAACATTTCCTATAGTGTGATTTATATATGTATAATTGATTGTCTCTGTGTAATGTGTGTGATATAAAGTGATCAGACACCCTACACTAGTAACAGTGGTGCTGTAGGTCAAATTAAATGCATCTGAGTGAGAATGTGGTTATGGAGTCGTGAGGGTCACTGTTTAAGGAATCCGTGGCAGAGGGGGTCATTGGCGAGACCCAACAAACATTTTCGTACAGGGCTCCACCAGCTCTAATGCCGGCCACTACCACTTCCTACAGTTCTAACACCAAATCAAAAACGTTGATTTGAAAACTCCTTGAATCTGCAGCATACCTTCAAGTCAATTTATAATTTAGTAGTGGTCTCAGTGGTTCTAAGTTTCTTTTTAATTTATGTACAATCTTTCTTTGTTTGCAATGGTGTCTTGAATTTTTGTATTATATATGTTGTGTTTTTGCACTTGACATCATTCTGGTGAGTAAAGAGCCCACACACAAAAAAGATCATCATCATAAAACTTTATTCAAATCTTATTTTTTCGATTCATAAAAGTACAGTTTAAAACTAATTTTCAATATGATATAATATAATGTAATCCATGATATTGCATTTAAAATTTCATGATATTACATTTAAATCTTCATTTTTGGCCAAGGGCCATCCTTCATTCAATTTCATAAACTAATTGGTCTAAAAGTATAAGGGATTTCCTTCGTTGCATGGCCCGGGTTATAAAACTAACCACAGCACTGCAGGCTAATTCATTATCAAGGATACAGATGAATTTCATAGCGTCTTTATAAAAAATAGTTTCTGTGCAATAAAAATTGGACGTAAAAATGTTTTCTAATATCTTTGTAGCACTTACAGAACAGCATAAAGTGCATCATGGTCTGGTTGGCTTTTCCCGCACATGGGCATTTATGTTCCATTTATTAAGTTTTGGGAAAGCCACCAGTTCATGAACTGTGCCCAGATGCAGTCTTGTCAGATAGAATCCATCTTGGATGTTTGTAACTTTCACCAAATAATTTGGTAGGCCAGTTGGCTCAATGCTAGCCATATATCTTGATACGCTTATTTTGTCTTCCTCTCTCCTAGCTCTTCCTCAGCTTTGTTTCTCCTTATACAGTTTTTTAATATCGTTTTTACCAAATTGCAGAATGGCTGTAGGATTTTTTACTGATAGGTTTCTATCGATATTATTTAATAAGCTGACAATGTATGGGAATCTTGTTAGTGTGTTCCAAAGCTAAACAATCCTTAATGATGTCCCTGGTGAAAGCTGGTCCCTCATTGCACCAAATATTATGCCAGGAGCACAGCGCTCTTACTTGAATTAGGTTGATGACATATGATACATCCAATTCTTTATGTAAGAGAAATGTTGACGTAGATCTTGGTACGGCCAGCATACAGCAGAGAAAGTAGTTTTCACAGGATTGCAATGCATTAAGATTGGTGTTGCTCCACACTACAGAGCCATACGTAGCTACGGGTAGGCAATTACTGCCATAGATTTTTAGCATATCACGGATAGGGTTACTGCCTAGCTCATTACAAAATCTAAAAGTCGCCTCTATGGTAGTGTTGAGTTTAAGTCTAGTCTGGTCTGGATGAGAAGCCTAATTACTGTTAAAGGAAAATAAAATATCCAGAAAAGATAGTCCTACGAGGCTTAGCATGTGCGTGTGGGATACTGGTGAGAGGTTTTACTTTAAAACAACTTACTAAGTATTAATGTCATCCTAAAGTGGCACAATAATGGTACGGAAAGATAACAGAACCTTTTGAAATTTGAAATGATATCCATGGTGTGAGGAGTATCTCTTGTTTAATTGTATATTTTGAATGATTCCACTGCTCATTACCTCAACAGGATCTCTCCCCTTAATGAGACAGAACTGGAATTTGTTATCATGCACTCATCTGGAAACAATCATTGAATCTGGGAACATGGAGTAAAAAATATCCATCTTTTTGAGACCTGCACCTAGATTTTCCATCCAATGTGACAAATGTTATCCATGTAATACAGTTTTAAAATATATGGACTTATTTCACTTGTATATTTATCTTTCTGTCTTAGTTACAGATATTCACATGAGGTCTCTTCAGTGACGCCAAATAAGATCAATGCAATGCCACTTTCTGTGATGTTACATGCAAATTAGAGGGGCCTCGCATCTTCCCTCTCGACCGGGGCCCCTGAAGTTCTAGGACCGGACCTGGCTATAAGTATTACAGCAAGCAAATGATGGACGGAATGCTGACAATGCAAACATTCTCCCCCAGTCAAAAGATCTGGGTTAAATCCATTGTTCTTTTGCCCACTACGCCACCCCAGTTTGGACCCAGCCACATGCAAATCAGTCTTTACCCTGTGCCTCATGGGAACAGTCCAGACCGAACTGCCAGGCTAGGTCCTCCCTGGACCGGAAACAAGCATCCTGGGTCCGGTTTCAGGGTATGTCGCCCTTCTTAAGCCAGGCTAGCTTGAATCCAGTGGCACAGTGAGCAAGGGACCCACATCTGGGCATACCCATCCCACTTAGGGCGAAAAGTGTTACAGCAAACAAATGATGGATGGAATGTTGACAATACAAACATTCTCCCCCAATCAAAAGATCTGGATAAATTCCATTGTTCTGTTGCCCACTACGGCACCCCAGTTTGGACCCAGCCACATGCAAATCAGTCTTGACCCTGTGCTTCATGGGAATATTCCAGACCGAATTGCCAGGCCAGGTCCTCTCTGTACCGGACCAAGCATCCTGGGACCGGTTTCAGGATATGCCACCCTTCTTCAGCCAGGCTAGCTTGAATCCAGTGGCACAGTGAGCAAGGGACCCACGTCTGGGCAAACCCATCCCACTTAGGGTCAAAAGTGTTGCAGCCACGTCTGGGTATACCCATCCCACTTAGGGCGAAAAGTGTTGCAGCAAACAAATGATGGATGGAATCCTGATAATGCAAACATTCTTCCCCAGTCAAAAGATCTGGGTTCAATCCATCGTTCTTTTGCCCACTATGCCACTCCAGTCTGCACCCAGCCACATGCAAATCAGTCTTGACCCTGTGCCTCATGGGAACAGTTCAGACCGAATTGCCAGGCCAGGTCCTCGCTGGTCCGGAGACAAGCATCCTAGGACCTGTTTCAGGGTATGTCACCCTTCGTCAGCCAGGCTAGCTTGAATCCAGTGGCACAGTGAGCAAGGAACCCACGTCTGGGTATACCCATCCCACTTAGGGCGAAAAGTGTTACAGCAAACAAATGATGGATGGAATGTTGACAATGCAAACATTCTCCACCAATCAACAGATCTGGATTAATTCCATTGTTCTGTTGCCCACTACGCAACCCCAGTTTGGACCCAGCCACATGCAAGTCAGTATTTACCCTGTGCCTCATGGGAATATTCCAGACCGAATTGCCAGACGAGGACCTCCCTGGACCGGAAACAAGCATCCTGGGTCCGGTTTTAGGGTATGTGACCCTTCTTCAGCCAGGCTAGCTTGAATCCAGTGGCACAGTGAGCAAGGGACCCATGTCTGGGCATACCCATCCCACTTAGGGTGAAAAGTGTTGCAGCAAACAAATGATGGACGGAATGCTGACAATACCGTTACCATTATCATCATCATCATCATTTTATTGTGTGATTAATTAAAATCTTTACAATATTCGCATACAATAAAAACAGAGAAACAGAAAAAAAGAAGAAAGTAAAACTTAGATAACCTATTTTTAGTATGATAAAAAGTCAAAATGATCTGTCCCAGAAAAGGACCTCTCTGATCATATTTCTTTAATTAAAACATAATGAGACTCTCCGTGGCAAGGATCTCGCTTGGTGACCTTTCTATCACCTTGTGCATCATTCCCTGGACCGCTGTTTATACTAGTTGGTAGGTGCCTTTGTCTGATCAGTTTCTTGTAACAGTTTTGTTACCTTCACCATAAATTTGACTCCCCTGCATGAGAGAATGGATGAAGCCCCACCTAGCCAGCATATCACTGCCTGCCTGCAGGTGCGGATCTTCAGTGTGATGAAGATTGCCCATAGATGCCTTCTTCTTAAAACCTGTAAGGCCGGACACACACATAACAAATGATGGACGGAATGCTGACAATACAAACATTCTCCCCCAATCAAAAGATCTGGGTAAAATCCATTGTTCTTTTGCCCACTGGGCTACCCCAATTTGGACCCAGCCACATGTAAATCAGTCTTGACCCTGTGCCTCATGGGAACAGTCCAGACCGAACTGCCAGGCCAAGTCCTCCCTGGACCGGAAACAAGCATCCTGGGACCAGTTTCCGGGTATGCCACCCTTCTTCAGCCAGGCTAGCTTGAATCCAGTGGCACAGTGAGCAAGGGACCCACGTCTGGGCAACCCATCCCACTTAGGGTGAAAAGTGTTGCAGCCATGTCTGGGTATACCCATCCCACTTAGGGCGAAAAGTGTTGCAGCAAACAAATGATGGACGGAATGCTGATAATGCAAACATTCTTCCCCAATCAAAAGATCTGGGTTCAATCCATCATTCTTTTGCCCTCTATGCCACCCGAGTTTGAAACCCCCAAACCGGTTCTAGGATGCTTGTTTCCAGTCCAGGGAGGACCTTGTTTGGCAGTTCGGGCTGGACTGTTCCCATGAGGCACAGGGTCAAGACTGATTTGCATATGGCTGGGTTCAAACTGGCATGTCATGGTGAGCAAAAAAACTATGGATTTAGGCCCAGATCTCTGTACTGGTTGGGAATGTATGATATTGTTCCTGCATTCTGTCCATCAACTGAGGTTTTTGTATTTGTCACCCCAAGTGGGACGGGTATGCCCAGATGTGGGTCCTGTGATCTCCATGCCACTGGAATCAAGATAGCCTGGCTGAAGAAGGGTGGCATACCCCAAAACTGGTCCTAGGATGCTTGTTTCCAGTCCAGGAGGACCTGGCTTGGCAGTTTGGGCTGGACTGTTCCCATGAGGCACATGGTCATGATTTGCATATGGCTGGCTTCAAACTGGAATGGATGGATGGACCGACCATTCATTGGTTGAAATGTCCTTCCCGCCACAGAGCCCCTCAATAAAACTACCCAATTGCTTGTCTTTAAACGCCTTTGGCGTAAATTGAGGCTGGAGCACTTTCACGTCCTTCTCAGCACGAACCCTCTAGGACCGTTTAATGACACTGAGACAGGTTATAGATCATTTTGCGACTGGATCACCTGAGGGTTAGATTCTCTTATTCCTGCTGCGGGAGCTCCGGTCTGGCGAAGGATTTTCCTTTCCGAAATGAAGAACTATGGCACAAAAAACGGTGAGCAGATGTAGGAGACCGTTTTAACGTCTTTACGGTCCTCATGTTAACTTTTTATTCGTTCTCTGCTGTTGTTTCACCGAGGGAGTAAAAATTTGGCGTTCGCCCAGCAGTAGGACCCTGCGGGAGCCTCGGAAAAGCCCGGAGCACCGGAGGCAGAGAGACGTCCTATGCGGCATACGTCTCCAATGGGCGTGGAATCTACTCCGGCGTTCGCTCCGGCTGGGAAGGTGAAGGTAGGACTGGTGGAGGCGTTCTGCCAAATATCTTATTCGCTCTGATGTAGGGAAAGCAACAGCACAACGACAGTGGGAACTGGGGAATAGGATGCCAGATTTAAGGAGTTTGGGCGTGCAGGTCCAGATGAAATTTCCAGCTTTTTAAAAAGTAGTCTGGAGAAACAAGACGCATAACTTCTTTTCACCTCAGGAAGTTGACTCCTTTCTAATTCTAATGAGAGAGAGTTCTCAGTAGAGCTCTGTTAATCCCCTTAAAGATGTAGACACGATACTTCCTATATTTTTTCTAGTCTATTCCTCTTTTTCACAGGAGAAGGCAAGGAGGAAAAAAAAGGGGAAAAATAATTTAAAAAAATAAAAATAAAAAAAAATATCCAAATATATAATATATTAAAAAAAGTAGCTTCATGAGGACAAATATGATAGGTTTGGAAGAAGTGCAAAAACAAAAATAATAAAAAATAAAAAAAAGTAGACGGTATAGGAAAAAAAAACACACTGCAAAAGAGAACATTTTAGGTGCCTACCTACTGTACCGGGGGGCCCAAATAGGCGACAAGATCGCCAATATAGGTATGGGGGGGTTCCTCACAGGAGGTGGGTAGTTAGTAGGGGAAAAAAAGGGAAAACAATAATCCTCATGTACTTGTGAAGAAAGATAAGTTTTTTGATGGAAGCAAGGCAGAGATCTACCTAAAAGGTCAATATGGTTAATATGACATGCAAAATAAAAATCATTAGCTGGAACGTTAATGGCTTAAGAGACAGAAGGAAAATGCACAGGGTAAATGAGTACTTGTATAAATCAGGAGCTCACATCTGCTTTCTTGAGGAAACACATCTAGAGATGCAGGAGTGTAAGTCTACATTTGCAAAATGTAGGTGGGTTCAAGACATCGTCTGTTCAGACCAAAGTGGTAATACTCTTAATTATTCTTGTGTCACTTGCTAAAATACTTTGCTCTTTTAAACGCGCACTCACCTGGTTGCCACCTTCATAGCGGGCCAGTGATACGCTTAAACAGCGACTCCTTCGCTGCAACGATCCACATCAAAACAAATGTTTTGCCGCCATTGACGGCGAGGAGGAGAGGCCACGCCTACCTCTAGGCCACGCCCACCCGCCACAATATAAAAACGCTGCCTCTAGCGCTACATCACTAGAACCCTGCAATCTCCTGAGGCGGAAGCCGGGAGACGACGGACCCTTTTTTAAAATTTGAATTATTCTTGTGTCACTTGCTAAAATACTTTGCTCTTTTAAACGCGCACTCACCTGGTTGCCACCTTCATAGCGGGCCAGTGATACGCTTAAACAGCGACTCCTTCGCTGCAACGATCCACATCAAAACAAATGTTTTGCCGCCATTGACGGCGAGGAGGAGAGGCCACGCCTACCTCTAGGCCACGCCCATCCCCCCCCCTTTCCCCTTCTTAAGGATGTGCAATTACCGGACGCGCAGCGGACGGGCGCGCCGTCAGCGCGCCGAAGGCGCGCCCAAGGCAAGCCCGTCTTCGCCCGTCCTCGCCAAGTCCTCGCCTCTCGCCAGACCCCCTGCCCAAAAAATTGTCTACGACAGTAACATTCTGCGGTCGCTCAACATCGGCCCTAGATGCAACAATATAGAAGGTTGCATTGGGCGTACCGCCCTCTACTGCAAGCTTTGTAATCTGGCCATACCAGAACCATGCCTGATAGGCCATAAAGAGATTAAAAGGAACGAAACGTCACTCACCATCATGCAGTTGAACGTCAGATCCTTGGTTAAACACCATGCAGAGGTAAGAACTCTCCTAATGGACGAGAACCCAGATATAATGTTTCTTAGTGAAACATGGCTCAAGGACGACCTTACTAGCATTCCTAATTTAACAATACCGGACGGGTTCTCTATGACGTGCATCAATAGAGACTCGAGAGGAGGCGGCATTGCTGCCATCTACAGAACCCCCTTTACCTGTTCCTTCCAAAATGAAAGTATTGCAGACTGCGAATGCGCTCGCTTTAAAATCTCCACGAGCCCCCACTGCACTTTCTCGGGCCTCTTTATCTATAGACCCCCGGGGCCCTCTGCTAAATTCACGGAAGAGGTCATCGATGTTACACATGCCTTGATCACTGGCTCGGCTAATTTCACGATTTTAGGAGATCTCAATCTCCACTTAGACAATGTAACGGACGCTAAAATTAGCAACTTTGTCGCGGACCTAGCTGCCTTGCAACTAACCCAGTTGGTCAAATCTCCCACACATGTAGCGGGACACTTACTTGATCCGATATTTACTAACATTCCCGAGGCCAGAACGGATGACCCTAAACCCATGGCCTGGACTGATCACTCATTAGTAACCCTCTCCATTCCGAATAACTCCCCTCCTAGGAAAAAATCACCCACCTCCTGTCTAAAAAGACCCTGGCACAAACTCCGACAATGTGACCTTGCGGCCAGCCTGGGGCAACCTACCCTGGAGAATACAGACGACATAGAAAAATCTTACGCATCTTTCCAGGATTGGATCACCAAAGGACTGGACACTATAATACCAGCCAAGTGGACTAAAGGACGTAGTACTCCTTCCAACCCTTGGTTTAACGATAGCCTGAAAAAAATGAGGAAAGCCTGCAAGAAAACGGAACGACAATGGAGGAAGGAATATAAGCAGGAGGATAAAACCTTATACCTGGCTTCGCTGAAAGCATACCACAAGGCAATTCGGACAGCCCGTGCTGCCTTCTACGCCTCTGAAATAAAATCCAGCTCAAACCCCACGAAAACTATCTTCCAAATTGTACAAAAACTACAAAACGGAGCCAAACCGGCTGCTCATATCACCTCCACGCAACAATGTGAAGACCTAGCTACCTTCTTCACGGACAAGGTGAAGAAAATATACAACACCTTCACCCAGGACATCCCAGGGGACTGCAACTCTCTTAACGCCACCTTCGGAGACGCCAAGCTCACACGCCTACCCGCCATCTCCAGTGAAGAACTTACCAAACTCTGTAGGAAGGTGAAATCGGGTGCACCCACAGACCCAATGAGACCTATTCACTTTCTAGGAGCCTTGGAATTCTTCCTCCCATTCCTAACCGTGATCCTCAATCTCTCATTTGCTACGGCCACGGTACCCATCTGCTGGAAACAGGCCTGGGTAACTCCGATTATAAAAAAAACCCTCCCTAGACCCCGCTAAACCAGAGAATTACGGGCCTGTCTCTCTGCTACCTTGGGTCGCTAAATTAGCGGAAGCCCACGCAAATAAAATACTCAGTGAGTATATGGCGAAAAATAATATCCTGGACCCTTCCCAACACGGCTTCAGGCCGGGCCATAGTACGGAATCCGCGCTCCTCACCTCCACTGAAAGCCTGTGGGAAATCATGGACACCGGGAAAAGTGCCGCGCTGATACTGCTCGATCTTAGCGCGGCCTTTGATACGGTCTCCCATGCCATTCTGCTAAAACGCCTGGAAAATATAGGAATCGTGGATTCGGCGCTCCAATGGTTTCGGTCATTTTTAACCAGCAGATCATTCAGGGTATCTGCCCCTCCGTTTATCTCCCAACCCCAAGATATAGGACAAGGAGTCCCACAGGGCTCGGCTCTCAGCCCCTCCCTGTTTAATCTATATATGCAACCTTTGGCGGAGGTTGCTAAGACATGGGGCCTCACAATGGTGTCGTACGCTGACGACACTCAGTTGGTCATCAGCCTTAGTGAGGCCCCCTCCCCGGAGGCCACCAACTTCAGGGATGGACTGACTGCTGTCGCCAAGTGGATGACAGCAAACTGCCTCCAACTTAACGGTGGCAAAACCGAGGTACTGATAATGGGGAAAAACAGCAACAACTGGAACGATCTATGGTGGCCTCAATCCCTGGGCCCAGCGCCCCCTCCAAAAAACTTAGTAAAAAATCTAGGGGTATGGCTGGACTCGACCCTTAGCTTCCAGTCGCACACTAAAAAAGTTGCCGCAACCTGTATTGGACTACTGAGAAGTCTATACCCCATCTTAGGCTACTTCGACTCCAAGACTCGACAACTCATAGTACAGTCTACTATTTTGTCAAGACTGGACTATGCGAGCGTCCTGTTGCTGGGAGCTAATAAAGCTGAGATAAAAAGATTCCAACGAATCCAGAACTCGGCGGCTAGAGCGATAGTAGGTCTTCCAAGAAGGTGCTCGGTAAGAGCGACTATTTACAGACTTCACTGGCTGCCCATAGAAGCCCGGATCCAGTTCAAGGCCCTCCTATTTGCCTTTAAAATCTTGAAGAATGAAGGTCCAGAGCTCCTCCGTCCTTTGCTGACCCCCTATAAACCCAAACGGAACCTCCGGTCTATGGGGCAACACCTAGCCTTGACACCCCACACGAAGTTCTGTCGCATCGGAGGACGCTCTTTTAAACTTCTGGGGGCCAAGTTGTGGAACTCCCTCCCTCTCCACATCCGCTGCATGGATAATCTGCTAGCTTTCCGAAGAGCGATCAAAACTCATCTGTTTCCCTCCCCGTAGGTCCCTCTTTCGTATCCAGTAGATTATGTTACGGTTCTAGCGCCGGGACGCCCCGTCGCTGGGGCAGCTGTTGCGCTCTACAAAACAGGTAACATAACATAACATAACAAGAGGGGTGGCAATTTTGATCAGAGCTAATGCTGGGATAAGACTAATGAAATTTGAGACGGACCATTCTGGGAGATGGTTGGTGGCATCGTTAATTATAGGTCAGACCCCAGTTATATGCGCAGTGTATTACGGGCCTAATCAGGATGCTCCAGGGTCCCTTATGAAGCTCAAAGCTAGCCTAGTAGGGACTGTAGGACCAGTAATATTAGGGGGTGATTGTAATATGATATTTGATGAAGAATTAAATCCAACTTCTAGGGTTAGATTTACGCCCCCACAAAGGTCCCGAACGGAGCTAAAGAACATCATGAGAGATTTTAATCTCATAGATATCTGGAGAGCTAAAAATGACAGAAAAAAGGATTATTCCTTTTATAGTCGAAGATACGGTCATCACTCCAGGATAGATTTCTTTCTCTTGGACCAATCACTCTTTTCAGTGGTTGACTCTATCTCTTATATCCCCGCTATCTTGTCTGATCACTCAGTTGTTGAAGTTATAGTTCATTTTAAACAGAAAATACAGCAGAGGAGGTGGACGCTGGATAGAGCTCTACTACTTCAAGAAGGCGTTAAGCAAGATTTAACAACACAGGCCGAGGAGTTTTTTAGGCTTAATAATGGCTCAACGAGTCAGGAGCTTCAGAAAGCATCAATAGATCAATTAGACACTAGACCCCGCTTACAAAAAGAGTTGGACACCTTAAGGGCAGGATATCACGCAAGCATTGACAAGGTATTAAAAGATAGATGGGATGCCAGTAAGCTCCAAAATTTCTCGGACGGGGAGAAATGTGGCCGTCTACTCGCATGGAAATCTCGAGTAGACAGGAACAGAAACCAGATTAATAGCTTAATTCTTTCTAGCTCAGGCGATACCACATTTGATGACGACTTAATCAGAGAAGAGGCTAAGACCTATATGCAAAATCTTTATAAAGCTAACCCAGTCTGTAGTATACAAAGTGTGGAGAACTGGCTAAATAAAATTCAGCTCCCAATTTTGTCTGAAGTTGATAGAACTTTTCTTGCTTCTTAGATCAGAGAGGGCAAGGTGAGAACTCAGGTTTTAAAAATGGCTAAAGGAAAAGATGCCGGCCCTGACGGGCTTCCCGTGGAGTTGAACAGGGTACTTTGAGATCAAATGATTTCTGCTTTAACAACACTCTTTAACGGAATCCTTTTAAAAGGAGAAGAAGCCCCAATTTCATGGTCAGAAGCTACTGTTACGTTAGTTATAAAACCAAATAAGGACCCGGTAAAGCTAGAATCATATAGACCGATTTCTTTACTGAATTCGGACTATAAGATTTTTGCTGGTGTATTGGCGGCTAGACTAGCTTGGGTAGCTAATACCATCATTCACTGTGACCAGAGGGGCTTTATCCCTGATAGACAACTCATTGAGTTAACCTTTCAAGTAATCGCTGCAATAGATGTAGCAATTGATAAAAAATTGCCCCTGACTCTGATAGCGGTCGATGTCGCTAAGGCATTTGACCAAGTAGACTGGCTACATCTATGGAAAGTATTGGGGGGTTTTGGACTTCCAAATAACTTTACGTCAGCTATAAGGTCGCTATACTGTGCCCCGACTATTAAGGTCCTAGTTAATGGGTCTCTTACAGATAGGATACCTATAGCCCACGGAACTAGACAGGGCTGCCCTCTGTCGCCTCTTTTGTTTAATCTATACATAGAGCCTTTTATTTGTGTGCCTAGGTCTGATCCATTAATTAAGCCTTTTATGATCTCTAATTTGGAATTAAAATTGGCGTTATACGCAGATGATTTATTGATGTATACTTTGAATCCGTCTGTAGCACTGCCGATATTAATAGATTTGGCAGAAGGGTTTGGTGAGATCTCAGGGTATAAGATCAATAAAGATAAGATTGAGATCATGGAGTGGAACCAAGAAGTAGAGACACTAGGGTCAAAGAATAAAATGAGATATCTGGGGGTACACTTGACCAAAAAGATTGAAGAGATACCAAAAATCAATCTAGATAGAGTCTCTAAGGATGTTTGTGCCCTACTTCAGAGATGGTCATCTCTCCCCTTAAACATCTTCGGGCTAGTGGTCAACGAAATCAGGGCAGGATAAGGATGACCATCTATATAGAGGCGGCCAGTTTCCCATCAAGACTTCCAATAACGGTATATGAGGATTAAAAAAAAAAAGAAAAAGATTCTCTTATTCCTGCTAAATGGTCTAAGGACCGTACCGTTGACGCCAGCCCCTGGTATAATGATCACTGTTCCCTCTACGGAAGGCCTGTAAGAGATTAGAGCGCGAGTGGAGAAAGGACTATGATCCCCGGAAAAAAGTATGTTGTCTGGCTGAGATCAAGCATTATCATAAAACCATCTGTAAAGTTTGTGTGGCCTACTATGCCAATGAAATCAAGCTGAGCCCTAACCTGGCTAAATGCATTTTTAAGATCCTTAAAGACCTCAGGGCTAGGAAAATTTGGTATCTGCTATTTCATCCGAACAGCAGTGTGAGGATCTAGCCACTTTCTTTGTTGAGAAAGTTCGTACCATCTATCGGTCCTTCCCACAAGCGTCCTCTTCTCCTCCTACAGCTATTCATAGATCTCTGCCACTGCCCTCTTTTATAGCTATCTCCAGTATCTCTCAGGAGGAGTTCATTCGGCTGAGCGGGAAAGTTAAATCTGGCTCTCCAGCCGACCCTGTAAAACGGGCTCCGTTTAGGGAGTCACTCTCTCTTTTTCTAGCCCTGCTATGCCAGTTAGTTAACTCTTCCTTCTCCACAGCGGTGGTCCCGGTGCCTTGGAATCAGGCGCGAGTATCCACCATTCTCAAAAAACCATCGCTTGACCCTACTAAGCTCAAAAATTTCTGGCCTATATCTCTCCTCCCTTGGGTGGCTAAGATAGCAGAGACGCATGTTAATAACACACTAACGAATTTTCTGAGTGCTAATAACATCTTGGATCCATCCCAAAATGGTTTTCGCCCAGGTCACAGGACGGAGATGGCTCTCCTGGCTGTGACTGAACACCTGCGGACCATTCTCGATTTCGGTCAGACTGCGGCACTGATCTTGCTTGATCTGAGTGCCGCCTTTGACACGGTTTCGCATGACATTCTGTTACAACGGCTGGAGGAAGTGAATGTGGCTGGCCTGGCCTTGGAATGGTTCATATCATTCCTGACCGATAGATCTTTCTGAGTGTCAGCCCCCCGTTTCTCTCTCAGGCTCACTCCGTGGATCAGGGGGTGCTCCAGGGCTTTGCGTTAAGTCCCTCATTATTTAACCTGTACGTTCAGAGTCTTGCAGCAGTCGCCAGGTAGTGGTACCTCACCATGGTCTTCTATGCGGATGGTACGCTGCTGGTGGTGGTCCTGACTGAAGGTTCCACACTGAATGTTTCCAGGTTCAGAGGTGGACTGGCTGCCGTTGCGGAATGGACGACTACTAACTTCCTGCAGCTGAACGCTAGCAAAACAGAGGTTCTGTTCTTGTTTTCACTTCAGGGAGGACCTGTCTTGGCAGTTCGGACTGGACTGTTCCCATGAGACACAGGGTCAAGACTGATTTGCATATGGCTGGGTCCAAACTGATGGATTTAGGCCCAGATCTCTGTACTGGGGTGATTGTATGACATTGTTCTGTATTCTGTCCATCAACTGTTGTTTTTGCAACTGGCTATAAGTTTGACATCAAAAACCGTGCTAACATTTGCAAAATGTAACTTGTTACCAAATGGTATTTTGCATTTGCAATTTGGTATTTGGGAGTGGCGTGTATAAGGCGTCCCTTCCAAATACTGAATATGTATGGTATGAATTATTGTTTTGTGACCAAATTCAGGTCTCAAAACAGTAATACTTTGTCACCTGTCTAAAACTGGTGGTAACCCATTCGTAAAGGGGAAGGATCCCCCAAGGGACACCTTCTCCTTTGAGAATGAAAATAATATTTTTTAGGAACAGGCAGTGATCTCACACAATGCATCTGAATTTGTGGCAACAAGTAATCAGTTTTATTATCTCCTTTGTGCATGAGCATATGTTAGTTAATTAAAATCCTAAAAGTCAAACTTATTTTTAGATTCAACTAAAAACGTAAAAATGGTGCATAAAAATCATGTTGCCACAATAAGATAAAAAGAAAAAAGTTCAATCAGGAAATTCTATCCTTCATTAATAAATCTAAAAAAATATTTTATTTCTGATTTTAACAGCAGCGTTGAAAAACAACCAACAGCTGAACGTAAGGAAGCAGCTGTAAGGGAAGAAGTGCAGGTCTACACACAGAGTAACCCAGGTATGTAAGCACAGTACAAGGACACTAACTCTTGCAGATTTATAATATGTACAAAAAACATAAAGTGCCTTAACCGGTCCAGTGCCATGGACGTACGGTTACGTCCATGGTTGCAGCGCTGGTGTGCCATGGACGTAACTGTTACGTCCAAGGGACACCAACGCATAATTCCTCTGCTGAAAACAGCAGAGGGGTTTCTTTTTTTTCTTTTTTTGCCTCGCAAGGCATTGATTTTTCAATATAATGACGATTGCGCCCATGGCGCGCTGACGTTATAATTACATTGAAACTGAAATTATCAGCTTGTTTCAGTTTCGGTGCTTTAGTGCTCGTGGTGCTATCTCACCCCCCATCACTGAATGACACGGGAGAGGCATCGTTGGAAATGGAAGAGTCTCCCCTTTCCAATTATACACCACCCTAGTGGATCCCTGCTTGGGATCGCCGCAGGAGAGCGATCCCTAAGCAGGGATTCACTCACTAGATACCAGGGAGGGGGAGCAGCCCCTTGGGCAAGGGCTTTTGCTCTCCCATTATAATTTGGGCATAGTCAGTCTTTCTGCCGCTCCTGAGAGGACGATGGGGCAGTAGCCCCCAATCTGCCCCCCTGTGGGGCACAAAGACCACTAAGCACCAAGGATGCTTTCTTGTTAAATAAAAGAGGGGTGGGGACTGCCCTAAATGGGCATACCAATGCCCCCATCCCCAACGCAAAAGGGACACTCTTTCTGCCCCCCCCGTGAGGCAGATGAGGGTTATTACCACCAAACTGCCTCCTGGGGGGAAGAAAACCCACTAGACACCAGGGTTTTTGTTTTTGATACTTAGGGGTGGGGGCTGCCCTAAATGGACACTATAATGCCCGCACTCCTCCCAAACATTTGCCACAGTCTGTCTGCCCCCCAGGGGTTCAGATGGAGCAATAGCCCCTATCTGCCCCCTGGGGAGGCAGAAAGCCCACTAAGCACCAGGGATGATAGTTTTTTTTTTTAAATAAAAGAGGTATGGGGTCTGTCCACAATGGGCATGCCAATGCCCCAACCCCCAAAATGAAAGGGTGAAAGAGACAGTCATTCTGCCCTCCCTGGGTGAAAGATGGGTGTTTACATCCCCAATCTGCCCCCCAAGGACACCAGGAATTAATTTTAATACTTAGGGGTGGGGGCTACCCTCAGGGCCGGACTGGCTACCGGGCAGTTAGGAATGCTGCTGAGCTGGGGGCTGATTTCGTTAATGGGGACCTGCGTGAGCTAAATGAAATTTGTTTTGCTTTCAGTATTTCGAAGCACACGGAGGTCTCCATGGACGAAATCAGCCCCCGCTGCAGTAAAATAAGGCAGCAGCTCAGCAGCATTCCAAACTGCCCGGTTGCCAGTTTGGCCCTGGCTACCCTAAATGGTCAATATATTGCTCCCACCTCTCCCAAACATTTGCAACAGTTGCAGAAATTCCACTAGGTACCAGGGATGATGGGGGTTTTTTTTTATAAAAGAGGGGTGGGGGCTGCCCACAATGGGCATGCCAATGCCCCAAACCTCAAAACAAAAGGGACAGTCTTTCTGCCCCCCCTGGGAGCAGATGGGTGTTATTACCCCCATCTGCCCCCCACCCCAGGGGGATGAAAGCCCACCAGGCACAAGGGATTTTTTTCTCCCTAAAAGAGGGGTGGGGGCTGCCCATATTGGGCAATGCCAAAACTCCTATTCCCCCCTTCAATAAATAGTCACAGTCTTTCTGCCCCGCCGGGGGGGGGGGGGCAGAAAGTCCACTAGGCACCACAGCTATGTTTATGTGCATGTCAGCGAGCTCTTTCTTAGGCAAGGGTTGCTCCCCTTATTTTTTGTGAGAACATTTTGTCTGCATCTGCTCCTAAGGGGGGCAGACAACAACAAGACACTAGCGAAAGTTTCTGTGTGTGTCAACTGGATTTGGCTGACAGTCTGTGTTTACTGGCATTTGGCTGGCTGTGTGTGAACCTACATTTTGCTGGCGGTGTATGTGGACTTGTGCTTAGCTGTCAGTGTTTGTAGACTAGCGCTTGGATGGTGGTCTGCATGGATATCGCTTGGCTGGCGGTGTGGCTTGCGTAGACGTTTCAGCATTTTTTACCCAGAATCCCCTTCAAACCTCAAATTTAAGATAACAATTCACACTTTCCCCACATTTCTGTGTGGAAAATTTGTCGGATCACTGTGCTAGAACAAATTTCGCACCACCCAGCGTTTCCCTCTGTCTCTTGAAATAAATTATATCTCACTTGTGTGGGTGCCCAAAGCAGAGAACCTAAAAACGTATAAAATTTAAAACTGAGGGGAGAACCAAAGTGGGTCCAAAAGGGCTGGTTTGTATTCATACATTTTTAGGCTGACACTGCTTTGGGCATCCACACAAATGAGGTATCATTTTTATTGGGAGACTGAGGGGAATGCTGGGTGGTGGTAAATTTGTGCCGCCGGCGCGGTGATTTTACAACCTTGCCACACAAAAATGTGAGGAAAATGTGACTTTTTAGCTAAATTTGAGGTTTGCTGGAGATTCTGGGTAAGAAAACATTGGGGGATCCGCACAGGCCACACATCCCTGGACTGCCCTGGGTGTCTAGTTTTCTGAAATGTCTGGGTTTGGTAGGTTTCCCTAGATGGCCGCCGAGTCCGGACCAAAAAGGCAGGTGCCCCTATCTATTAGAACACAAGCTGTTTTTGCAAGGGAGGCACCTGCGTTTTTGGTTCCGGGCTCAGCAACCATCTAGGCAAGTCTACCAAACCCAGACATTTCTTTAAAGTAGACATCCAGGGGAGTCTAGGGAGGTGTGGCTTGCATAGATCCTCGGGATGTTGGAAGAAAAGGATAAATGGACTGGTAGTGGTTTGGTATATGTCTAATTGGCGCCACTTAGAGGGTATCACAATCTTTTGTTGATGAAATATTCGACGGTGCTAAAAGGTAGAGGGAACCACTTTATCCCCCCAGAAAAACGGCTACTGCCTCCAAACTTGGTCTCTCCATCTCATAACCGGTTCATAGACCTCTGAAACTAGCAGAGGTACATTCTGTGTTATATTTATACAATGTTATGGGACATTTTTGAAACTGATAACCTTTCATCACCATTCCTATTCCATAACATAATATCATATCGCATTAAGGTGTGGGCAACTTCTCTAAGAAAAGAAGTGGTGATGTGCTATGCTTTTGTTTTCCATTATTGAATAGAGGTACATATACATATGGCGATATGTTCTTTTCTCTTTTTTCAAATTGTACAGCCTTGAAAAAGTTGTGGGTTACATTCCCATATACGGCGAAACACATGTCGGCTGTATGAGAGTTTCCAGTGAACAGGAATAAATCTGAACCTGAATTACAAGAACAAGAACTCATCTTTACTGTATTTGGGACAATTGGTGGAGACACTTGCATATATAGCAATATTGTAATTTACGTGTGCTAAGGAGTTATACTGTTGGAAGAAAAGGATGCAAATTAGGCGTGGATACCTAATGTGGACAAAATGTTATAGGGCCTAAGCGCACACTACCCCAAAGTCAAAAAAGGGTGTGGTATGGGGAAAGAAGGGGTTAAGTCCTGTAAAGGGGAAACAACCTTTACAAAGCAGTCATTACATCGCACTACCTTTACATAGGAGTCATTACATCGCAACATCCTTTACTTTGAATGTCAGTACAACACAGCCATTACATTGCATGTTACTACAACGCATGTCATTACAATGCATGTCACTAAAAGGCAGGCATTACATCACAAGTCATTACAACGCATACCATTACAACTCATAGTACCCTTACACTATCCGACACTTACCCTACTGTTGCACTCACTGGAGTTAGAATAGTAATTTTTACCCCTACACTATCCAACACTTACCCTACTGTTGCACTCACTGGAGTTAGAATAGTAATTTTTACCCCTACACTATCCGACACTTACCCCACTGTTGCACTCACTGGAGTTGGAATAGTAATTTTTACCCCTACACTATCCAACACTTACCCTACTGTTGCACTCACTGGAGTTAGAATAGTAATTTTTACCACTACACTATCCAACACTTATCCTACTGTTACACTCACTAGAGTTACAATAGTAATTATTGCCTCTACACTATCCAATACATACCTTTAATGCAATGCAATAGTATGGATTGTAATGGTATGCATTGTAATGGTATGCGTTGTACAGGTATAATGCGATGTAATGGAATGCGTTGTAAAGGTAGTTTCTGAAAATGCGATGTAATGGCATGCTATGTAATAGAATGCGTTGTAAAGGATGTTGCGATGTAAAAACTGCACTGTAAAGGCATGCATTGTAAATGTATGCGGTGTAACGTCATACTTTCAATGCCCATCCAAAAACATGTTAGATTTGCACGTTCGTAACCAGCAATAGATACGGTAGCAGGGTTTCAGCCGTTTTCGGAAAATATAAGATTTTACTGACGATTTCAGAAATTCTAATGACTGTCTTAAGGAGTATCTGTTCTGTCAAAATGTATTCTTGGCCGAAATCTTTTTAACTATTGATTAAAGATGTGTGTTTTGTAAATAAATTGGATTTGCAAATCTCACAGTACAAACTTTTAATATAATTATACCGTGGAATTTCGGGCCAGATGTACAAAGCTTTTTTGTTGTTGCAAACGGCCCGATTCTATGAACTTGGCCGTTTGCGACTGCAAAAAAGCTTTTTTAAATGGACAAAAGGCAAATTGCACTTCGGTAACTTGTTACCGGAGCGCAATTTGCATTTGCTACCAAATACCAATTTGGTCTTGGAAAGAGGCCTCACAAATAAGTAATACTTTACCTCCAGTTTAAAACTGGTGGTAACCCATTCGAAAAGAATGTTTAAAAAACATTTTTTAAGAGCAGGCAGTGGTCCCATGCCTGCTCTTAAAAAACGAAACTTAAGTTTAATTTTATTTTTTAAACATATCCTGTTTTCCTTTAAAGAAAACAGGCTGCGTTTAACAAAAAATATTGTTTTATAAAAAAGCAATCAGAGACATGGTGGTCTGCTACCTGCAGCAGGCCCAAGAGTAATGATAAACGATTTGGACAAAATAGTGCATGAGCATAATTCGTCCGCCAAGTGTATAAAGCCTTCGGTCCCCTTTTTTTAGACTATTAGCATTGCTGTACACAAGGATAACATTGCTGTCATGAAGGAGAACTGGGACGAGCCTACTACCTATCTGTGGTAGCTCTTGACTTGCAGTTTCTAAACCAGAGCCTAGGTGATTAATATATAAATATATGCCCGATAAATATTAACAAAATTAAATAGTTGGATTGAGGAGAATAGTATTTTATCTGTTTATCAAGCTGGTTTTAGAGGTACAACAAGCACAATTGACCAGGTTTTTAGATTCCTTTGTATGAGTTGGAAATATACAGTGCTTAAGAAGGGCCACCTGTACATCGCCTTTGTTGACTTGAAAGCTGCCTTCGATCTGATCCCCAGAAATCTCCTCTGAAAATCCATAAAAAACCAAGGGGTACAGGGGGAAATAATCATGCAATTCATAAGACTACATGAGGATAAATTCAAGGGTCAGATGGGGTCCAAATGGTGAGCTTACCGAGCAAATCAAAGTAAACAGGGGTGTAAGGCAGGGATGTGTACTGGCACCCATCTTATTCTCATTGTATGTAAATGACTGTGGTGGTGTGATGATCAGAATGTGATGACATCTGGAGTGTTTAGACTGAGGGATTCTGTGTTTGACAGTTAGGACTTGTGCTGTGGCTGAGCCAGTTGGGACGACTCTCTGTTCCTTCTAATACATATAACTTGGATAAATTACTGTGTCAGCCATCCATCTTTACAGTGGCGACAGAGGACAGGATACACCACTATATACAAGCTTACCAACTATATACAAGCTTCAATTTCTCCATCTACGACCAGCACATTCTGCTTGCCAGCAATTCAACTTCTCCATTTATGACCAGCACATTCTGCTTGCCAGCGGTTTCTGTTTACCACTCAACTGTGAGTAATTTTTTTTTATCTGTCCTCACAGAGAGCCGTGCCCATTTCTTCTTGCCCGTTTCTCATCCCAATTGCCAGGGAGATTTAAAATTAACTCATTTAGACTTTTTACATCATTGCCGTATCTCAATTCTCAATTAACGAGATTTGAGTTGAGGCCGATCTAATTGACTTTAAACAGAAGAAATCGTACCTTTACAGTATTGTTATGATCTCCTTAGTCTGCTGAAATTGTCAGGCTCAGAGGTGTTCACTTGTCTGCTTCTTATTGATTATGATGACGCAGTAGAATCTTCTGCTAGACTCAGCGATCAAGCTCACGTCACAAGGAATGTACAGAATGCATTCCTAATAAAGTTTTGTCAGTCTTTAGACGTCAAGTTAACGTCATCGTGTATTATCGTGTTAGTTCAGTTTCCATCTTGAATTGGGAATTTATTTTAACAAGACATTCACCCAAGCGGAGCTATTCATATGTCGGGCTGACACGCACAGCATTAATTATTGCGTGTCATCGCGAAGAGCTGCCATCCATCTTTACAATAACATTCCAGATTATTTATTGGACTGCGAATCTGATTCTCCCAAACTTGGTGGGGTGCCAGTGCCCGCCCTCTTATTTGCAGATGACACCATTCTAATATCCCAAACTCCCAAATATTTACAGGGTTTAATAGATACCTTTGATGCATATTGTGAGACTAAGGGCCTGGCAATAAATTCTAGTAAAATGAAATACATGGCAGTTAATCCGCAAAAGTCTCTTAAAAAGAACTTAACTGTCAAGGGGCAGAAGATAAAATATTTGCAAAATTTTTATTATCTAGGTATAACCTTGGATACTAAAATGTCTTGAAAAATGCAATTGGAGAAAAACAGGAGCATCCCACTTCAAAACCCTATACCCATAGTAAAGAAACATGGGAGTAGCACTTCTAAAGCGGTTTCCCCAGCCCTTGAAGTATACAAGTATAAGGCACAGTCGGCGTCTCTCTATGGGGCAGAGCTATGGCGACCCTCAAGTAATAATACTTTTATGGGGGAGAAAATAAGTTCTTTAGGAACATTTTGCGCCTTCCAATACGTACACCACTAATACCCATTGTAATAGATCTTATTGTACGCCGCATGGATCACCAGGCAATTTTGAGACCATTGTTGGTCCTGGGTGCGATTGTGGTCCACAGAGAAGTTAAAGAACTACAAAGAAGGGCTGGAAGAATGCCCAAAACAAGTTTGCCCACGGAACAGGTTTGCCGTGGCTTAAGCATGTCCGCTCCTGGTTTACTAAACTAGGGCTAAAGCATTTCTGGGAAGAGCCTTCACAATTGTCTATGGGCTCCAAGAAAATACTAAAATCAACCTTCTATATTCACAACAGTGTGCCACATAGTTCAACCATTGGTACACTAACAACACGGTTCCTTCTAACTAAACAAATCTGGTGCTTTTAGTTCTTTATGGACCAGGTGCAGCCCCAACTAGCAAAGTCGTTATATCTGAAATTTCGATATGGAATTCTACAAATAAACTCGAATATATCAAAATGGGCTTGCAAGCAGGGGAAGAAAGCATTGAGTGTTATGCCCTATGTCAACCAGGTGCAAGAGAAGACGAGTACCATTTATTATTCTTCTGCCCAACTTATATAAAATCTAGACAGAAATTAATTAAACCTATTTGCCAGTTTATGGGTATTAGATCCTGCCACGAGGCAGTAAGAATACTGAAAACTGATACCTCCCAAAAAATTGTTTTTAGTAGAAGTAGGTATCTGTTTGATGTAGGTCTAAAAAGGGCAAAGGAAGGATTGAAATTTTAGCATACGGTCCTAGAAATATTGCTATTTCAGATCTGAACCTGTACTTTAGTTTTTGAATAGTTTTACTTTGCTTGACTGCAGTTGCACTTTACGACTCAACGAGATAACTGGCAGATTGATGCCTCAATTGCATATATTGCACTAAAGCACTTGCACTTTTTCTATCGATCCTCTTATTTAAACAACTTATTAAAAAGAAAATTGGTAGATTGATGTTCCAATTGCAGATATTGCACTGAAGCATTTGCACTTTTCTATTGGTCCTTTTACCCAAGTAACTTATCAAAAATGCCACGAGTCGTATGCAAATATATCTTGGCGTCAGGAGCTACGAGAGCATTCAAAATGGCCGCTTGAGTCCCGGGCTCCCGAGACCCCAGCCGACCCGGGGTATATCCTGTAGTCAATCCTGTCACCAGACCGCAATTATCGGTTGCGGAAGAGAAGCGGAGCTGACTGCTGCAACCGGCATCTGAAACGGCCCCTGAACACCAGAGAAAACAGACCTTGCCGGATTGGGACCTGTAGGCCCAGAAGCCGGGGCCTCAGGTCGTAAGCAGACCCAGGCCACAGTGTACCAACACCCGGGCCGAAACCGGAAGTCTCCGGCTCGGCCCCGCGAACGTTCTGACTGCGCTCCTAGCGCCTGCTGGACAGCGCCCCCCTCGCTGCCCCCGCAGTGCTACGCGGCCGGGCACGCAGACGGGGGTGTGCAGGTCGTGGGGTGTAGAGATTGACGCGGCATGCATCAGGGGTCCAGTTTGTATTGCTGCAAAATGCAGGCGCCATGACTCATGCTGCATTGGGCCATAAGGTTGATGAGCAGACCGGTAGCCCAAGACCATAAACTGTAGATCCGGTGGCAGACTGGAGAGCCCCAGCATGGAATGTGGATACCATATGCAGTAGCTGCGCGCAGACAATGGAGGGCATATAATGGCTGTGGTCGGTGCCGGGGGGGTGGCATATACCCCACTTTAAAGACCATTGGCACTCAGTGCAAAACCATCAAGAAGAGAGGGCACCCTGTGGCTTGGTTATCACTTTGGTCAATGCAGATCACTGCGGTGTACTGGTGCTTGTGACTGGTGCGCCTGGGTTGATCACCGGATCCCCCCCCCTTGAGAGCGGGTTTTGGCTGCGGGTGAAGGACTACGCTGATTAAGCGGGAGTGCATACTGGGTGATCGGTGTGGCTGTGCACAGTATCTGGCGTATCGACGTGGGATCTCTGCCGCTCCTTGTTTTGCTCCCCTCTGTCCTCAAAATGGCGACAAAAACTGAAGTCGAAAAACAGCAGTCAAGGTCGGTTAGAGGCGCTAAGTACACCCAATCTAACAAATTAGATCGTTACACACCACCCAGAGGGTCGCCGACTGGGTTTGGGAAATCGCAAGATGGAAATGCTGGGGACTTGGCCGCTACAGTAGAACTTACACTGCAGGATGTGATGGCCGCGATCAACAGGGTGAAAACCTCCCTCAGCAAGAAGATGGAATCCCTAGATCATAAGCTTGATACGGTCACAATAGAAGTTAATTTAATCCGAGCGGACCTCACAAAGACCAGTGAAAAAGTAAAGTCACTCGACATCAAAACTTCCAGTCTCACAGATGATGTGGCTCTGTTGCAACAGGAAGTTCGTGATCTCAAACTATCAAGTGAAGTCGCGAGTCGCAAGTTGGATGAATATGAAGGGAGGGCCCATAGAAACAATGTGCGTATTATTGGAGTGCCTGAAAAGGCCGAGGGACAGGTCGCCGACCTTTTTGTTGAGGACATCATTCTCAATCATTTAAAACCCAGAGGCCTGGGAAATTTCTTTACAGTCAAAAGGGCGCACAGGATACCGGGAGGGAGACCGCGACCTTGGGCACTGCCCCGGCCGATGATTGCAAGGGTGCTCAATTTCAGGGAGAGAGACGCTATCCTGCAAGCCTCCAGGACCGGAGGCCCTCTGAAGTATGAGAACTCCACCCTAAGTTTTTTTCCGGACTTTACGCAGGCGGTACAGAAACTACGGGATAAAGGACTGAAGTATGCCATGATGTGCCCCGCCAAGCTGAGAGTTGAACACGCGGTTAGGGTACTATTCTTTGACAATCCCGAAATTGCTTCTGACTGGTTGGAGACCATCTCATCTCAGAGTGATCAGCAGCGAGGAGGCGGTGACGAAGAAGACGGCGCGCAGGAGCGAGAATAAGAACTAACATTGTTGCAGGTGGTGTTTGACCTAGTAAAGGGGTAATATGTAACAGTGGAGCTAGGGTGATCTTCAATCTCATGAATTGCTGCTATAATAAACTTGAGGTGGAGATGCAGAATCACTAGGGTTTTGGCCAAATTCAGAGCCATAGAAGGCCTTGTAGTCGAATACAAGCCTAAGAAACGCTTACATAGTGGCAAAGCTTGCCATATACAATGAGACAAAAGTTTATTTTTTTAATTGCATATTCAAAGAAGAATAAGAATCTTATTTCCCAAAAATTAATTAAGCATAACATTTTCCATAAATTAACAATGAGCGGAACATTGAATTCACCACATTTTTTGTAATACTTCACTTTTCAGAGTATAGGATCTCATGGATTAAAGTCATCAAGGGTGAATTAGTTTTAGAATCCTATTCAATAAGGAGATAAAGAAGAAGAAAAAAGTGTTTGGGGAAAGTGTCAGTAAAAGGGAAAGCCAATACAGAAAAAAGCGAAATGTCCTCAATGTGTCTTGCCTACCTTTATAACTGTTTGGCCATTGTGCATAGATACCACTTAATCAAGCAATGAAGTACACTGAGCATAGTGAATTATAGTAGTGAAATATGAAGGTGAGGGTTTTTGTGTGCCTGCCTTCTTATCTAAAGTGCTTCCTGGAGGTTCAAAGAAACGGATCTCTGGTTTATTTCAAGTGTAAAGGGATCAGGGTATTAGTAAATAAAGGCATATTGTATATGAAGAATGCGTTCAAGAAGCAGTTTTCTAGGTTGGGAAATTAAAGAAGGCTTTTTAACCACCTGATTGATATGAGAAATATTAATATATAGATCTATTGATAGAACCCTAGTCACAGATTCTTCGTTTGAAAGCCATAATTAAGCTTCATTCATACTTTGAATGTTGCTTGCATGTATTTCGGAATATCCAACATTACTCACACCTTTTATTGCTTCCTAAATCGATTTCATAATTAGATGCCCGTCAAAGTATTAATAACTTTTATATATCTCTAGCATGCGTGCAGAATTACATCTTAAGTGCATTCGATTTACATTTTTTTATCTCAAGTAGAAGGTTATTTCATATCTTTTATCACTGAATGATAAGTAAGTAAATCAGAATATTGATGAGAATACAATTTTTTTCGATTTTGATGCTGAAATAGGTCTTTTGTCACATTAGTGTCCTATAGTCAACTATTGAGGTCATCTGTGGCTTATTTTAAATTGAGAATTGCTCTTGGTTTACTACTGGGTTTTCTATAATTGCATTTATCACTGAATCTATAACTTATTTACGAAATGTGGCATTCATTCCTTTGAGGTGGCATACTGTGTATAAACCACTGAAACCTAGTTGGTATATGTACTCAGTTCAACTAAGACTTTGCAGTACTGGTGGGACGTTAGTGTGACTATGGGGTTGTAGCTCGCCCTGCCTCCACTGTTTTTATCTCCTTGAATGTTATTAGATCTAAAACTGAGAGTCTGATGCACAAAACTACGCGATAATCAAGTTTCAACATGACAGCAGCTCATAGATTAGATAGAAATGGCATGATGTTTGTCAGCAATGGAAGTTTGAGTAGCCATGCAAGCGATATCCCTGCAACATATGTCACCCTGTTGGGTTCCGTCATTGCTTTGGATATAAAGCTTAACACATTTAAGCTTTCTTTCCCCGTAATTGCTCCATGTGCACCCTTAATCAAGCTGCGTTCTTGATAGTTTTGGGTGGCTCTTCTGTAAAAGAAGTATTTGCTCCAGTCTGTCTCCAGGGTATTATAATTGCTGCGCTCCCTACTAGAACCTCCAAACAAGTCTCATAAGCCAGTTGCAGATGCAACTGATGGTAGTCAAGCTCCAAGTCTTCAGGCACATCCAAATGAGGCGCTTTCTTTAATTGTTCCTGAACAATAAATTGGAAACTCTGAACACAAAAGCGACTCCGCCACCAGCATCATCATGAATTGCCCCGTATGGGCAGCATTGTCCATTCCAATTGAGGGCTTCAATATTAAATAGGTTCATCACGTGTCTCTGGCGTCAACACTCTTCCATAACTATTTAAATTACTGATTGAGCATGACTTTCGTATTATCTTCCAGGATTGAATGAAACAAAATTGATGTAATTTAAAAGGTCTACAAGAGAGAAGCTGGTGGTGTAGTCCTGCTTTGTATGTCCTGAGGGTCTCTTTACTTGGGTTTTCACCTTCGGTGTTATGCCCCACCAGCTCCTGCTGCAAAATGCTGGGAGCGATGCTTTGGGCCTGAATTTCCCTTGGCATCCTTTTAAACAGGATATGAAATAAAGCCATTATGAAATTCCATTGCTGATAGTCATCACACCATATCTGCCTAAGAACAAGCAAATCTAGCTAGTCAGAACAGTGTCCTCTCCAAGATCGACCACAGTGATGTTCTTCCCATGGGTCATCTTCCAGGACCTCTAGGATATTCGTAGTAATATGTAACAGTGGAGCTAGGGTGATCTTCAATCTCATGAATTGCTGCTATAATAAGTTTGAGGTGGAGATGCAGAATCACTCGGGTTTTGGCCAAATTCAGAGCCATAGAAGGCCTTGTAGTCGAATACCAGCGTAAGAAACGCTTACATAGTGGCAAAGCTTGCCATATACAATGAGACAAAAGTTTATTTTTTTAATTGCATATTCAAAGAAGAATAAGAATCTTATTTCCCAAAAATTAATTAAGCATAACATTTTCCATAAATTGACAATGAGCGGAACATTGAATTCACCACATTTTTTGTAATACTTCACTTTTCAGAGTATAGGATCTCATGGATTAAAGTCATCAAGGGTGAATTAGTTTTAGAATCCTATTCAATAAGGAGATAAAGAAGAAGAAAAAAGTGTTTGGGGAAAGTGTCAGTAAAAGGGAAAGCCAATACAGAAAAAAGCGAAATGTCCTCAATGTGTCTTGCCTACCTTTATAACTGTTTGGCCATTGTGCATAGATACCACTTAATCAAGCAATGAAGTACACTGAGCATAGTGAATTATAGTAGTGAAATATGAAGGTGAGGGTTTTTGTGTGCCTGCCTTCTTTTCTAAAGTGCTTCCTGGAGGTTCAAAGAAACGGATCTCTGGTTTATTTCAAGTGTAAAGGGATCAGGGTATTAGTAAATAAAGGCATATTGTATATGAAGAATGCGTTCAAGAAGCAGTTTTCAAGGTTTGGAAATTAAAGAAGGCTTTTTAACCACCTGATTGATATGAGAAATATTAATATATAGATCTATTGATAGAACCCTAGTCACAGATTCTTCGTTTGAAAGCCATAATTAAGCTTCATTCATACTTTGAATGTTGCTTGCATGTATTTCGGAATATCCAACATTACTCACACCTTTTATTGCTTCCTAAATCGATTTCATAATTAGATGCCCGTCAAAGTATTAATAACTTTTATATATCTCTAGCATGCGTGCAGAATTACATCTTAAGTGCATTCGATTTACATTTTTTTATCTCAAGTAGAAGGTTATTTCATATCTTTTATCACTGAATGATAAGTAAGTAAATCAGAATATTGATGAGAATACTATTTTTTTCGATTTTGATGCTGAAATAGGTCTTTTGTCACATTAGTGTCCTATAGTCAACTATTGAGGTCATCTGTGGCTTATTTTAAATTGAGAATTGCTCTTGGTGTACTACTGGGTTTTCTATAATTGCATTTATCACTGAATCTATAACTTATTTACGAAATGTGGCATTCATTCCTTTGAGGTGGCATACTGTGTATAAACCACTGAAACCTAGTTGGTATATGTACTCAGTTCAACTAAGACTTTGCAGTACTTGTGGGACGTTAGTGTGACTATGGGGTTGCAGTCTGTGGTAGACTGGATGACTATAAACTCCCTCAAACTAAACGGCGAAAAAACTGAGGTGTTGGTGTTTGGGAAGAATCAAAATCTATGGTCGAGCGAGTGGTGGCCTTCTACTCTTGGTAACTGCCCCACTCCCTCCCCTTCCGCCAGAAATCTTGGATTATTATTCGACACCGCGCTCTCTATGTCCCTGCAAGTCAATAGGACCGTGGCCACCTGCTGGGGCGTGATCAGTACGCTCAATAAAATCTGTGGTTACCTTTCCCCCCAGGCGCGTAAACAGGTTGCAGTCGCCCTGGTTGGTTCAAGGCTGGACTACTATAACTCCCTGTACATGGA
The DNA here is from genome assembly GCF_964263255.1 of Lissotriton vulgaris. Classification (NCBI taxonomy): domain Eukaryota; kingdom Metazoa; phylum Chordata; class Amphibia; order Caudata; family Salamandridae; genus Lissotriton; species Lissotriton vulgaris. The sequence continues at coordinate 1,397,979,662 of NC_141689.1, forward strand.
AGCCAATAAAGGACTGATACATCGTCTGCAGATTCTCCAGAACGCTGCAGCTTGCTTTGTTCTGGAGCTTCCGAAAGCATCTTCAGCCACCTCAGCCAGGAAGGAGCTCCACTGGCTTCCGGTGCAGCATAGAATTGCCTTTAAAATTCTCTGTCTGACCCACAGAGCACTGAAGGATGGTCCTTCCACTGCTATCGTATCTCTTCTTACGCGCTATGTTCCCACAAGAAACCTCCGATCTGCGGGATTATGTCAACTGGTTGTTCCTCGTTTCAAACTTGCCAGATGGGGCGCCAGAGCCTTCTCTGTGGTTGCTCCGCAGCTGTGGAATTCCATCCCCACAGAAATAAAAACTCTCCCGACCATCGAGTCTTTTAAAAAGGCCCTCTAAACCTACTTTTTCAAGAGGGCCTACCCATGAGCAATTAGGACTTGGTAATTATTCTGTCTTCCGCATTTGAATTAGGCGCCTTGACGCCCATCGGGCTAAGTCTGCGCTCATATAAGAACCGGTTCATTCATTGGAGCTCGCCCTGCCTCCACTGTTTTTATCTCCTTGAATGTTATTAGATCTAAAACTGAGAGTCTGATGCACAAAACTATGCGATAATCAAGTTTCAACATGACAGCAGCTCATAGATTAGATAGAAATGGCATGATGTTTGTCAGCAATGGAAGTTTGAGTAGCCATGCAAGCGATATCCCTGCAACATATGTCACCCTGTTGGGTTCCGTCATTGCTTTGGCTATAAAGCTTAACACATTTAAGCTTTCTTTCCCCTTAATTGCTCCATGTGCACCCTTAATCAAGCTGCGTTCTTGATAGTTTTGGGTGGCTCTTCTGTAAAAGAAGTATTTGCTCCAGTCTGTCTCCAGGGTATTATAATTGCTGCGCTCCCTACTAGAACCCCCAAACAAGTCTCATAAGCCAGTTGCAGATGCAACTGATGGTAGTCAAGCTCCAAGTCTTCAGGCACATCCAAATAAGGCACTTTCTTTAATTGTTCCTGAACAATAAATTGGAAACTCTGAACACAAAAGCGACTCCGCCACCAGCATCATCATGAATTGCCCCGTATGGGCAGCATTGTCCATTCCAATTGAGGGCTTCAATATTAAATAGGTTCATCATGTGTCTCTGGCGTCAACACTCTTCCATAACTATTTAAATTACTGAATGAGCATGACTTTCGTATTATCTTCCAGGATTGAATGAAACAAAATTGATGTAATTTAAAAGGTCTACAAGAGAGAAGCTGGTGGTGTAGTCCTGCTTTGTATGTCCTGAGGGTCTCTTTACTTGGGTTTCCACCTTGGGTGTTATGCCCACCCAGCTCCTGCTGCAAAATGCTGGGAGCGATGCTTTGGGCCTGAATTTCCCTTGGCATCCTTTTAAACAGGATATGAAATAAAGCCATTATGAAATTCCATTGCTGATAGTCATCACACCATATCTGCCTAAGAACAAGCAAATCTAGCTAGTCAGAACAGTGTCCTCTCCAAGATCGACCACAGCGATGTACTTCCCATGGGTCACCTTCCAGGACCTCTAGGATATTCGTAGTAATATGTAACAGTGGAGCTAGGTTGATCTTCAATCTCATGGATTGCTGCTATAATAAGTTTGAGGTGGAGATGCAGAATCACTAGGGTTTTGGCCAAATTCAGAGCCATAGAAGGCCTTGTAGTCGAATACCAGCGTAAGAAACGCTTACATAGTGGCAAAGCTTGCCATATACAATGAGACAAAAGTTTATTTTTTTAATTGCATATTCAAAGAAGAATAAGAATCTTATTTCCCAAAAATTAATTAAGCATAACATTTTCCATAAATTAACAATGAGCGGAACATTGAATTCACCACATTTTTTGTAATACTTCACTTTTCAGAGTATAGGATCTCATGGATTAAAGTCATCAAGGGTGAATTAGTTTTAGAATCCTATTCAATAAGGAGATAAAGAAGAAGAAAAAAGTGTTTGGGGAAAGTGTCAGTAAAAGGGAAAGCCAATACAGAAAAAAGCAAAATGTCCTCAATGTGTCTTGCCTACCTTTATAACTGTTTGGCCATTGTGCATAGATACCACTTAATCAAGCAATGAAGTACACTGGGCATAGTGAATTATAGTAGTGAAATATGAAGGTGAGGGTTTTTGTGTACCTGCCTTCTTTTCTAAAGTGCTTCCTGGAGGTTCAAAGAAACGGATCTCTGGTTTATTTCAAGTGTAAAGGGATCAGGGTATTAGTAAATAAAGGCATATTGTATATGAAGAATGCGTTCAAGAAGCAGTTTTCAAGGTTGGGAAATTAAAGTAGGCTTTTTAACCACCTGATTGATATGAGAAATATTAATATATAGATCTATTGATAGAACCCTAGTCACAGATTCTTCGTTTGAAAGCCATAATTAAGCTTCATTCATACTTTGAATGTTGCTTGCATGTATTTCGGAATATCCAACATTACTCACACCTTGTATTGCTTCCTAAATCGATTTCATAATTAGATGCCCGTCAAAGTATTAATAACTTTTATATATCTCTAGCATGCGTGCAGAATTACATCTTAAGTGCATTCGATTTACATTTTTTTATCTCAAGTAGAAGGTTATTTCATATCTTTTATCACTGAATGATAAGTAAGTAAATCAGAATATTGATGAGAATACAATTTTTTTCGATTTTGATGCTGAAATAGGTCTTTTGTCACATTAGTGTCCTATAGTCAACTATTGAGGTCATCTGTGGCTTATTTTAAATTGAGAATTGCTCTTGGTTTACTACTGGGTTTTCTATAATTGCATTTATCACTGAATCTATAACTTATTTACGAAATGTGGCATTCATTCCTTTGAGGTGGCATACTGTGTATAAACCACTGAAACCTAGTTGGTATATGTACTCAGTTCAACTAAGACTTTGCAGTACTGGTGGGACGTTAGTGTGACTATGGGGTTGGAGCTCGCCCTGCCTCCACTGTTTTTATCTCCTTGAATGTTATTAGATCTAAAACTGAGAGTCTGATGCACAAAACTATGCGATAATCAAGTTTCAACATGACAGCAGCTCATAGATTAGATAGAAATGGCATGATGTTTGTCAGCAATGGAAGTTTGAGTAGCCATGCAAGCGATATCCCTGCAACATATGTCACCCTGTTGGGTTCCGTCATTGCTTTGGATATAAAGCTTAACACATTTAAGCTTTCTTTCCCCGTAATTGCTCCATGTGCACCCTTAATCAAGCTGCGTTCTTGATAGTTTTGGGTGGCTCTTCTGTAAAAGAAGTATTTGCTCCAGTCTGTCTCCAGGGTATTATAATTGCTGCGCTCCCTACTAGAACCTCCAAACAAGTCTCATAAGCCAGTTGCAGATGCAACTGATGGTAGTCAAGCTCCAAGTCTTCAGGCACATCCAAATGAGGCGCTTTCTTTAATTGTTCCTGAACAATAAATTGGAAACTCTGAACACAAAAGCGACTCCGCCACCAGCATCATCATGAATTGCCCCGTATGGGCAGCATTGTCCATTCCAATTGAGGGCTTCAATATTAAATAGGTTCATCACGTGTCTCTGGCGTCAACACTCTTCCATAACTATTTAAATTACTGATTGAGCATGACTTTCGTATTATCTTCCAGGATTGAATGAAACAAAATTGATGTAATTTAAAAGGTCTACAAGAGAGAAGCTGGTGGTGTAGTCCTGCTTTGTATGTCCTGAGGGTCTCTTTACTTGGGTTTTCACCTTCGGTGTTATGCCCCACCAGCTCCTGCTGCAAAATGCTGGGAGCGATGCTTTGGGCCTGAATTTCCCTTGGCATCCTTTTAAACAGGATATGAAATAAAGCCATTATGAAATTCCATTGCTGATAGTCATCACACCATATCTGCCTAAGAACAAGCAAATCTAGCTAGTCAGAACAGTGTCCTCTCCAAGATCGACCACAGTGATGTTCTTCCCATGGGTCATCTTCCAGGACCTCTAGGATATTCGTAGTAATATGTAACAGTGGAGCTAGGGTGATCTTCAATCTCATGAATTGCTGCTATAATAAGTTTGAGGTGGAGATGCAGAATCACTCGGGTTTTGGCCAAATTCAGAGCCATAGAAGGCCTTGTAGTCGAATACCAGCGTAAGAAACGCTTACATAGTGGCAAAGCTTGCCATATACAATGAGACAAAAGTTTATTTTTTTAATTGCATATTCAAAGAAGAATAAGAATCTTATTTCCCAAAAATTAATTAAGCATAACATTTTCCATAAATTGACAATGAGCGGAACATTGAATTCACCACATTTTTTGTAATACTTCACTTTTCAGAGTATAGGATCTCATGGATTAAAGTCATCAAGGGTGAATTAGTTTTAGAATCCTATTCAATAAGGAGATAAAGAAGAAGAAAAAAGTGTTTGGGGAAAGTGTCAGTAAAAGGGAAAGCCAATACAGAAAAAAGCGAAATGTCCTCAATGTGTCTTGCCTACCTTTATAACTGTTTGGCCATTGTGCATAGATACCACTTAATCAAGCAATGAAGTACACTGAGCATAGTGAATTATAGTAGTGAAATATGAAGGTGAGGGTTTTTGTGTGCCTGCCTTCTTTTCTAAAGTGCTTCCTGGAGGTTCAAAGAAACGGATCTCTGGTTTATTTCAAGTGTAAAGGGATCAGGGTATTAGTAAATAAAGGCATATTGTATATGAAGAATGCGTTCAAGAAGCAGTTTTCAAGGTTTGGAAATTAAAGAAGGCTTTTTAACCACCTGATTGATATGAGAAATATTAATATATAGATCTATTGATAGAACCCTAGTCACAGATTCTTCGTTTGAAAGCCATAATTAAGCTTCATTCATACTTTGAATGTTGCTTGCATGTATTTCGGAATATCCAACATTACTCACACCTTTTATTGCTTCCTAAATCGATTTCATAATTAGATGCCCGTCAAAGTATTAATAACTTTTATATATCTCTAGCATGCGTGCAGAATTACATCTTAAGTGCATTCGATTTACATTTTTTTATCTCAAGTAGAAGGTTATTTCATATCTTTTATCACTGAATGATAAGTAAGTAAATCAGAATATTGATGAGAATACTATTTTTTTCGATTTTGATGCTGAAATAGGTCTTTTGTCACATTAGTGTCCTATAGTCAACTATTGAGGTCATCTGTGGCTTATTTTAAATTGAGAATTGCTCTTGGTGTACTACTGGGTTTTCTATAATTGCATTTATCACTGAATCTATAACTTATTTACGAAATGTGGCATTCATTCCTTTGAGGTGGCATACTGTGTATAAACCACTGAAACCTAGTTGGTATATGTACTCAGTTCAACTAAGACTTTGCAGTACTTGTGGGACGTTAGTGTGACTATGGGGTTGCAGTCTGTGGTAGACTGGATGACTATAAACTCCCTCAAACTAAACGGCGAAAAAACTGAGGTGTTGGTGTTTGGGAAGAATCAAAATCTATGGTCGAGCGAGTGGTGGCCTTCTACTCTTGGTAACTGCCCCACTCCCTCCCCTTCCGCCAGAAATCTTGGATTATTATTCGACACCGCGCTCTCTATGTCCCTGCAAGTCAATAGGACCGTGGCCACCTGCTGGGGCGTGATCAGTACGCTCAATAAAATCTGTGGTTACCTTTCCCCCCAGGCGCGTAAACAGGTTGCAGTCGCCCTGGTTGGTTCAAGGCTGGACTACTATAACTCCCTGTACATGGAAGCCAATAAAGGACTGATACATCGTCTGCAGATTCTCCAGAACGCTGCAGCTTGCTTTGTTCTGGAGCTTCCGAAAGCATCTTCAGCCACCTCAGCCAGGAAGGAGCTCCACTGGCTTCCGGTGCAGCATAGAATTGCCTTTAAAATTCTCTGTCTGACCCACAGAGCACTGAAGGATGGTCCTTCCACTGCTATCGTATCTCTTCTTACGCGCTATGTTCCCACAAGAAACCTCCGATCTGCGGGATTATGTCAACTGGTTGTTCCTCGTTTCAAACTTGCCAGATGGGGCGCCAGAGCCTTCTCTGTGGTTGCTCCGCAGCTGTGGAATTCCATCCCCACAGAAATAAAAACTCTCCCGACCATCGAGTCTTTTAAAAAGGCCCTCTAAACCTACTTTTTCAAGAGGGCCTACCCATGAGCAATTAGGACTTGGTAATTATTCTGTCTTCCGCATTTGAATTAGGCGCCTTGACGCCCATCGGGCTAAGTCTGCGCTCATATAAGAACCGGTTCATTCATTGGAGCTCGCCCTGCCTCCACTGTTTTTATCTCCTTGAATGTTATTAGATCTAAAACTGAGAGTCTGATGCACAAAACTATGCGATAATCAAGTTTCAACATGACAGCAGCTCATAGATTAGATAGAAATGGCATGATGTTTGTCAGCAATGGAAGTTTGAGTAGCCATGCAAGCGATATCCCTGCAACATATGTCACCCTGTTGGGTTCCGTCATTGCTTTGGCTATAAAGCTTAACACATTTAAGCTTTCTTTCCCCTTAATTGCTCCATGTGCACCCTTAATCAAGCTGCGTTCTTGATAGTTTTGGGTGGCTCTTCTGTAAAAGAAGTATTTGCTCCAGTCTGTCTCCAGGGTATTATAATTGCTGCGCTCCCTACTAGAACCCCCAAACAAGTCTCATAAGCCAGTTGCAGATGCAACTGATGGTAGTCAAGCTCCAAGTCTTCAGGCACATCCAAATAAGGCACTTTCTTTAATTGTTCCTGAACAATAAATTGGAAACTCTGAACACAAAAGCGACTCCGCCACCAGCATCATCATGAATTGCCCCGTATGGGCAGCATTGTCCATTCCAATTGAGGGCTTCAATATTAAATAGGTTCATCATGTGTCTCTGGCGTCAACACTCTTCCATAACTATTTAAATTACTGAATGAGCATGACTTTCGTATTATCTTCCAGGATTGAATGAAACAAAATTGATGTAATTTAAAAGGTCTACAAGAGAGAAGCTGGTGGTGTAGTCCTGCTTTGTATGTCCTGAGGGTCTCTTTACTTGGGTTTCCACCTTGGGTGTTATGCCCACCCAGCTCCTGCTGCAAAATGCTGGGAGCGATGCTTTGGGCCTGAATTTCCCTTGGCATCCTTTTAAACAGGATATGAAATAAAGCCATTATGAAATTCCATTGCTGATAGTCATCACACCATATCTGCCTAAGAACAAGCAAATCTAGCTAGTCAGAACAGTGTCCTCTCCAAGATCGACCACAGCGATGTACTTCCCATGGGTCACCTTCCAGGACCTCTAGGATATTCGTAGTAATATGTAACAGTGGAGCTAGGTTGATCTTCAATCTCATGGATTGCTGCTATAATAAGTTTGAGGTGGAGATGCAGAATCACTAGGGTTTTGGCCAAATTCAGAGCCATAGAAGGCCTTGTAGTCGAATACCAGCGTAAGAAACGCTTACATAGTGGCAAAGCTTGCCATATACAATGAGACAAAAGTTTATTTTTTTAATTGCATATTCAAAGAAGAATAAGAATCTTATTTCCCAAAAATTAATTAAGCATAACATTTTCCATAAATTAACAATGAGCGGAACATTGAATTCACCACATTTTTTGTAATACTTCACTTTTCAGAGTATAGGATCTCATGGATTAAAGTCATCAAGGGTGAATTAGTTTTAGAATCCTATTCAATAAGGAGATAAAGAAGAAGAAAAAAGTGTTTGGTGAAAGTGTCAGTAAAAGGGAAAGCCAATACAGAAAAAAGCGAAATGTCCTCAATGTGTCTTGCCTACCTTTATAACTGTTTGGCCATTGTGCATAGATACCACTTAATCAAGCAATGAAGTACACTGAGCATAGTGAATTATAGTAGTGAAATATGAAGGTGAGGGTTTTTGTGTGCCTGCCTTCTTTTCTAAAGTGCTTCCTGGAGGTTCAAAGAAACGGATCTCTGGTTTATTTCAAGTGTAAAGGGATCAGGGTATTAGTAAATAAAGGCATATTGTATATGAAGAATGCGTTCAAGAAGCAGTTTTCAAGGTTGGGAAATTAAAGAAGGCTTTTTAACCACCTGATTGATATGAGAAATATTAATATATAAATCTATTGATAGAACCCTAGTCACAGATTCTTCGTTTGAAAGCCATAATTAAGCTTCATTCATACTTTGAATGTTGCTTGCATGTATTTCGGAATATCCAACATTACTCACACCTTTTATTGCTTCCTAAATCGATTTCATAATTAGATGCCCGTCAAAGTATTAATAACTTTTATATATCTCTAGCATGCGTGCAGAATTACATCTTAAGTGCATTCGATTGACATTTTATTATCTCAAGTAGAAGGTTATTTCATATCTTTTATCACTGAATGATAAGTAAGTAAATCAGAATATTGATTAGAATACTATTTTTTTCGATTTTGATGCTGAAATAGGTCTTTTGTCACATTAGTGTCCTATAGTCAACTATTGAGGTCATCTGTGGCTTATTTTAAATTGAGAATTGCTCTTGGTTTACTACTGGGTTTTCTATAATTGCATTTATCACTGAATCTATAACTTATTTACGAAATGTGGCATTCATTCCTTTGAGGTGGCATACTGTGTATAAACCACTGAAACCAAGTTGGTATATGTACTCAGTTCAACTAAGACTTTGCAGTACTTGTGGGATGTTAGTGTGACTATGGGGTTGGAGCTCGCCCTGCCTCCACTGTTTTTATCTCCTTGAATGTTATTAGATCTAAAACTGAGAGTCTGATGCACAAAACTATGCGATAATCAAGTTTCAACATGACAGCAGCTCATAGATTAGATAGTAATGGCATGATGTTTGTCAGCAATGGAAGTTTGAGTAGACATGCAAGTGATATCCCTGCAACATATGTCACCCTGTTGGGTTCCGTCATTGCTTTGGCTATAAAGCTTAACACATTTAAGCTTTCTTTCCCCGTAATTGCTCCATGTGCACCCTTAATCAAGCTGCGTTCTTGATAGTTTTGGGTGGCTCTTCTGTAAAAGAAGTATTTGCTCCAGTCTGTCTCCAGGGTATTATAATTGCTGCGCTCCTACTAGAACCCCCAAACAAGTCTCATAAGCCAGTTGCTGATGCAACTGATGGTAGTCAAGCTCCAAGTCTTCAGGCACATCCAAATAAGGCGCTTTCTTTAATTGTTCCTGAACAATAAATTGGAAACTCTGAACACAAAAGCGACTCCGCGACCAGCATCATCATGAATTGCCCCGTATGGGCAGCATTGTCCATTCCAATTGAGGGCTTCAATATTAAATAGGTTCATCATGTGTCTCTGGCGTCAACACTCTTCCATAACTATTTAAATTACTGAATGAGCATGACTTTCGTATTATCTTCCAGGATTGAATGAAACAAAATTGTTGTAATTTAAAAGGTCTACAAGAGAGAAGCTGGTGGTGTAGTCCTGCTTTGTATGTCCTGAGGGTCTCTTTACTTGGGTTTTCACCTTGGGTGTTATGCCCCACCAGCTCCTGCTGCAAAATGCTAGGAGCGATGCTTTGGGCCTGAATTTCCCTTGGCATCCTTTTAAACAGGATATGAAATAAAGCCATTATGAAATTCCATTGCTGATAGTCATCACACCATATCTGCCTAAGAACAAGCAAATCTAGCTAGTCAGAACAGTGTCCTCTCCAAGATCGACCACAGCGATGTACTTCCCATGGGTCATCTTCTAGGACCTCTAGGATATTCGTAGTAATATGTAACAGTGGAGCTAGGGTGATTTTCAATCTCATGAATTGCTGCTATAATACGTTTGAGGTGGAGATGCAGAATCACTAGGGTTTTGGCCAAATTCAGAGCCATAGAAGGCCTTGTAGTCGAATACCAGCGTAAGAAACGCTTACATAGTGGCAAAGCTTGCCATATACAATGAGACAAAAGTTTATTTTTTTAATTGCATATTCAAAGAAGAATAAGAATTTTATTTCCTAAAAATTATTTAAGCATAACATTTTCCATAAATTAACAATGAGCGGAACATTGAATTCACCACATTTTTTGTAATACTTCACTTTTCAGAGTATAGGATCTCATGGATTAAAGTCATCAAGGGTGAATTAGTTTTAGAATCCTATTCAATAAGGAGATAAAGAAGAAGAAAAAAGTGTTTGGGGAAAGTGTCAGTAAAAGGGAAAGCCAATACAGAAAAAAGCAAAATGTCCTCAATGTGTCTTGCCTACCTTTATAACTGTTTGGCCATTGTGCATAGATACCACTTAATCAAGCAATGAAGTACACTGGGCATAGTGAATTATAGTAGTGAAATATGAAGGTGAGGGTTTTTGTGTACCTGCCTTCTTTTCTAAAGTGCTTCCTGGAGGTTCAAAGAAACGGATCTCTGGTTTATTTCAAGTGTAAAGGGATCAGGGTATTAGTAAATAAAGGCATATTGTATATGAAGAATGCGTTCAAGAAGCAGTTTTCAAGGTTGGGAAATTAAAGTAGGCTTTTTAACCACCTGATTGATATGAGAAATATTAATATATAGATCTATTGATAGAACCCTAGTCACAGATTCTTCGTTTGAAAGCCATAATTAAGCTTCATTCATACTTTGAATGTTGCTTGCATGTATTTCGGAATATCCAACATTACTCACACCTTGTATTGCTTCCTAAATCGATTTCATAATTAGATGCCCGTCAAAGTATTAATAACTTTTATATATCTCTAGCATGCGTGCAGAATTACATCTTAAGTGCATTCGATTTACATTTTTTTTTATCTCAAGTAGAAGGTTATTTCATATCTTTTATCACTGAATGATAAGTAAGTAAATCAGAATATTGATGAGAATACTATTTTTTTCGATTTTGATGCTGAAATAGGTCTTTTGTCACATTAGTGTCCTATAGTCAACTATTGAGGTCATCTGTGGCTTATTTTAAATTGAGAATTGCTCTTGGTTTACTACTGGGTTTTCTATAATTGCATTTATCACTGAATCTATAACTTATTTAAGAAATGTGGCATTCATTCCTTTGAGGTGGCATACTGTGTATAAACCACTGAAACCTAGTTGGTATATGTACTCAGTTCAACTAAGACTTTGCAGTACTGGTGGGACGTTAGTGTGACTATGGGGTTGGATCTCGCCCTGCCTCCACTGTTTTTATCTCCTTGAATGTTATTAGATCTAAAACTGAGAGTCTGATGCACAAAACTATGCGATAATCAAGTTTCAACATGACAGCCGCTCATAGATTAGATAGAAATGGCATGATGTTTGTCAGCAATGGAAGTTTGAGTAGCCATGCAAGCGATATCCCTGCAACATATGTCACCCTGTTGGGTTCCGTCATTGCTTTGGCTATAAAGCTTAACACATTTAAGCTTTCTTTCCCCGTAATTGCTCCATGTGCACCCTTAATCAAGCTGCGTTCTTGATAGTTTTGGGTGGCTCTTCTGTAAAAGAAGTATTTGCTCCAGTCTGTCTCCAGGGTATTATAATTGCTGCGCTCCCTACTAGAACCCCCAAACAAGTCTCATAAGCCAGTTGCAGATGCAACTGATGGTAGTCAAGCTCCAAGTCTTCAGGCACATCCAAATAAGGCGCTTTCTTTAATTGTTTCTGAACAATAAATTGAAAACTCTGAACCCAAAAGCGACTCCGCCACCAGCATCATCATGAATTGCCCCGTATGGGCAGCATTGTCCATTCCAATTGAGGGCTTCAATATTAAATAGGTTCATCATGTGTCTCTGGCGTCAACACTCTTCCATAACTATTTAAATTACTGAATGAGCATGACTTTCGTATTATCTTCCAGGATTGAATGAAACAAAATTGATGTAATTTAAAAGGTCTACAAGAGAGAAGCTGGTGGTGTAGTCCTGCTTTGTATGTCCTGAGGGTCTCTTTACTTGGGTTTTCACCTTGGGTGTTATGCCCCACCAGCTCCTGCTGCAAAATGCTGGGAGCGATGCTTTGGGCCTGAATATCCCTTGGCAACCTTTTAAACAGGATATGAAATAAAGCCATTATGAAATTCCATTGCTGATAGTCATCACACCATATCTGCCTAAGAACAAGCAAAGCTGGATGTATGACGTTATAACGCATACCATTACAACTACCTACCATTACAACGCGACCATTACAACGCATACCATTACAACGCATAGCGCTTAGAGGTGCTGGATAGTGGTAAGTATAATTTACTATTCCAACTCCAGTCCCCGTGGACACTAGGGAAAGTGTTGGATAGTAAATTAAACTTATTCCCTATCCTAGAGCGCCCCCCAGCGCAATGCGTTGTAATGGTATGTGTTGTAATGGTCGCGTTGTAATGGTAGGTAGTTGTAAAAACTTAGTTGTAACAGTTGTATACCAGCAAAGCTAGCTAGTCAGAACAGTGTCCTCTCCAAGATCGACCACAGCGATGTACTTCCCATGGGTCATCTTCCACGACCTCTAGGATATTCGTAGTAATATGTAACAGTGGAGCTAGGGTGATCTTCAATCTCATGAATTGCTGCTATAATAAGTTTGAGGTGGAGATGCAGAATCACTAGGGTTTTGGCCAAATTCAGAGCCATAGAAGGCCTTGTAGTCGAATACCAGCGTAAGAAACGCTTACATAGTGGCAAAGCTTGCCATATACAATGAGACAAAAGTTTATTTTTTAATTGCATATTCAAAGAAGAATAAGAATCTTTTTTCCCAAAAATTAATTAAGCATAACATTTTCCATAAATTAACAATGAGCGGAACATTGAATTCACCACATTTTTTGTAAAACTTCACTTTTCAGAGTATAGGATCTCATGGATTAAAGTCATCAAGGGTGAATTAGTTTTATAATCCTATTCAATAAGGAGATAAAGAAGAAGAAAATAGTGTTTGGGGAAAGTGTCAGTAAAAGGGAAAGCCAATACAGAAAAAAGCGAAATGTCCTCAATGTGTCTTGCCTACCTTTATAACTGTTTGGCCATTGTGCATAGATACCACTTAATCAAGCAATGAAGTACACTGAGCATAGTGAATTATAGTAGTGAAATATGAAGGTGAGGGTTTTTGTGTGCCTGCCTTCTTTTCTAAAGTGCTTCCTGGAGGTTCAAAGAAACGGATCTCTGGTTTATTTCAAGTGTAAAGGGATCAGGGTATTAGTAAATAAAGGCGTATTGTATATGAAGAATGCGTTCAAGAAACAGTTTTCAAGGTTGGGAAATTAAAGAAGGCTTTTTAACCACCTGATTGATATGAGAAATATTAATATATAGATCTATTGATAGCACCCTAGTGACAGATTCTTCGTTTGAAAGCCATAATTAAGCTTCATTCATACTTTGAATGTTGCTTGCATGTATTTCGGAATATCCAACATTACTCACACCTTTTATTGCTTCCTAAATCGATTTCGTAATTAGATGCCCGTCAAAGTATTAATAACTTTTATATATCTCTAGCATGCGTGCAGAATTACATCTTAAGTGCATTCGATTTACATTTTTTTATCTCAAGTAGAAGGTTATTTCATATCTTTTATCACTGAATGATAAGTAAGTAAATCAGAATATTGATGAGAATACTATTTTTTTCGATTTTGATGCTGAAATAGGTCTTTCGTCACATTAGTGTCCTATAGTCAACTATTGAGGTCATCTGTGGCTTATTTTAAATTGAGAATTGCTCTTGGTTTACTACAGGGTTTTCGATAATTGCATTTATCACTGAATCTATAACTTGTTTACGAAATGTGGCATTCATTCCTTTGAGGTGGCATACTGTGTATAAACCACTGAAACCTAGTTGGTATATGTACTCAGTTCAACTAAGACTTTGCAGTACTGGTGGGACGTTAGTGTGACTATGGGGTTGAAGCTCGCCCTGCCTCCACTGTTTTTATCTCCTTGAATGTTATTAGATCTAAAACTGAGAGTCTGATGCACAAAACTATGCGATAATCAAGTTTCAACATGACAGCAGCTCATAGATTAGATAGAAATGGCATGATGTTTGTCAGCAATGGAAGTTTGAGTAGCCATGCAAGCGATATCCCTGCAACATATGTCACCCTGTTGGGTTCCGTCATTGCTTTGGCTATAAAGCTTAACACATTTAAGCTTTCTTTCCCCGTAATTGCTCCATGTGCACCCTTAATCAAGCTGCGTTCTTGATAGTTTTGGGTGGCTCTTCTGTAAAAGAAGTATTTGCTCCAGTCTGTCTCCAGGGTATTATAATTGCTGCGCTCCCTACTAGAACCCCCAAACAAGTCTCATAAGCCAGTTGCAGATGCAACTGATGGTAGTCAAGCTCCAAGTTTTCAGGCACATCCAAATAAGGCGCTTTCTTTAATTGTTTCTGAACAATAAATTGAAAACTCTGAACCCAAAAGCGACTCCGCCACCAGCATCATCATGAATTGCCCCGTATGGGCAGCATTGTCCATTCCAATTGAGGGCTTCAATATTAAATAGGTTCATCATGTGTCTCTGGCGTCAACACTCTTCCATAACTATTTAAATTACTGAATGAGCATGACTTTCGTATTATCTTCCAGGATTGAATGAAACAAAATTGATGTAATTTAAAAGGTCTACAAGAGAGAAGCTGGTGGTGTAGTCCTGCTTTGTATGTCCTGAGGGTCTCTTTACTTGGGTTTTCACCTTGGGTGTTATGCCCCACCAGCTCCTGCTGCAAAATGCTGGGAGCGATGCTTTGGGCCTGAATTTCCCTTGGCAACCTTTTAAACAGGATATGAAATAAAGCCATTATGAAATTCCATTGCTGATAGTCATCACGCCATATCTGCCTAAGAACAAGCAAAGCTAGCTAGTCAGAACAGTGTCCTCTCCAAGATCGACCACAGCGATGTACTTCCCATGGGTCATCTTCCAGGACCTCTAGGATATTCGTAGTAATATGTAACAGTGGAGCTAGGGTGATCTTCAATCTCATGAATTGCTGCTATAATAAGTTTGAGGTGGAGATGCAGAATCACTAGGGTTTTGGCCAAATTCAGAGCCATAGAAGGCCTTGTAGTCGAATACCAGTGTAAGAAACGCTTACATAGTGGCAAAGCTTGCCATATACAATGAGACAAAAGTTTATTTTTTTAATTGCATATTCAAAGAAGAATAAGAATCTTATTTCCCAAACATTAATTAAGCATAACATTTTCCATAAATTAACAATGAGCGGAACATTGAATTCACCACATTTTTTGTAATACTTCACTTTTCAGAGTATAGGATCTCATGGATTAAAGTCATCAAGGGTGAATTAGTTTTATAATCCTATTCAATAAGGAGATAAAGAAGAAGAAAAAAGTGTTTGGGGAAAGTGTCAGTAAAAGGGAAAGCCAATACAGAAAAAAGCGAAATGTCCTCAATGTGTCTTGCCTACCTTTATAACTGTTTGGCCATTGTGCATAGATACCACTTAATCAAGCAATGAAGTACACTGAGCATAGTGAATTATAGTAGTGAAATATGAAGGTGAGGGTTTTGTGTGCCTGCCTTCTTTTCTAAAGTGCTTCCTGGAGGTTCAAAGAAACGGATCTCTGGTTTATTTCAAGTGTAAAGGGATCAGGGTATTAGTAAATAAAGGCATATTGTATATGAAGAATGCGTTCAAGAAACAGTTTTCAAGGTTGGGAAATTAAAGAAGGCTTTTTAACCACCGGATTGATATGAGAAATATTAATATATAGATCTATTGATAGCACCCTAGTGACAGATTCTTCGTTTGAAAGCCATAATTAAGCTTCATTCATACTTTGAATGTTGCTTGCATGTATTTCGGAATATCCAACATTACTCACACCTTTTATTGCTTCCTAAATCGATTTCGTAATTAGATGCCCGTCAAAGTATTAATAACTTTTATATATCTCTAGCATGCGTGCAGAATTACATCTTAAGTGCATTCGATTTACATTTTTTTATCTCAAGTAGAAGGTTATTTCATATCTTTTATCACTGAATGATAAGTAAGTAAATCAGAATATTGATGAGAATAAAATTTTTTCGATTTTGATGCTGAAATAGGTCTTTTGTCACATAAGTGTCCTATAGTCAACTATTGAGGTCATCTGTGGCTTATTTTAAATTGAGAATTGCTCTTGGTTTACTACAGGGTTTTCGATAATTGCATTTATCACTGAATCTATAACTTGTTTACGAAATGTGGCATTCATTCCTTTGAGGTGGCATACTGTATATAAACCACTGAAACCTAGTTGGTATATGTACTCAGTTCAACTAAGACTTTGCAGTACTTGTGGGACGTTAGTGTGACTATGGGGTTGGAGCTCGCCCTGCCTCCACTGTTTTTATCTCCTTGAATGGTATTAGATCTAAAACTGAGAGTATGATGCACAAAACTATGCGATAATCAAGTTTCAACATGACAGCAGCTCATAGATTAGATAGAAATGGCATGATGTTTGTCAGAAATGGAAGTTTGAGTAGCCATGCAAGCGATATCCCTGCAACATATGTCACCCTGTTGGGTTCCGTCATTGCTTTGGATATAAAGCTTAACACATTTAAGCTTTCTTTCCCCCGTAATTGCTCCATGTGCACCCTTAATCAAGCTGCGTTCTTGATAGTTTTGGGTGGCTCTTCTGTAAAAGAAGTATTTGCTCCAGTCTGTCTCCAGGGTATTATAATTGCTGCGCTCCCTACTAGAACCTCAAAACAAGTCTCATAAGCCAGTTGCAGATGCAACTGATGGTAGTCAAGCTCCAAGTCTTCAGGCACATCCAAATGAGGCGCTTTCTTTATTTGTTCCTGAACAATAAATTGGAAACTCTGAACACAAAAGCGACTCCGCCACCAGCATCATCATGAATTGCCCCGTATGGGCAGCATTGTCCATTCCAATTGAGGGCTTCAATAATAAATAGGTTCATCATGTGTCTCTGGCGTCAACACTCTTCCATAACTATTTAAATTACTGAATGAGCATGACTTTCGTATTATCATCCAGGATTGAATGAAACAAAATTGATGTAATTTAAAAGGTCTACAAGAGAGAAGCTGGTGGTGTAGTCCTGCTTTGTATGTCCTGAGGGTCTCTTTACTTGGGTTTTCACCTTGGGTGTTATGCCCCACCAGCTCCTGCTGCAAAATGCTGGGAGCGATGCTTTGGGCCTGAATTTCCCTTGGCATCCTTTTAAACAGGATATGAAATAAAGCCATTATGAAATTCCATTGCTGATAGTCATCACACCATATCTGCCTAAGAACAAGCAAATCTAGCTAGTCAGAACAGTGTCCTCTCCAAGATCGACCACAGCGATGTACTTCCCATGGGTCATCTTCCAGGACCTCTAGGATATTCGTAGTAATATGTAACAGTGGAGCTAGGGTGATCTTCAATCTCATGAATTGCTGCTATAATAAGTTTGAGGTGGAGATGCAGAATCACTAGGGTTTTGGCCAAGTTCAGAGCCATAGAAGGCCTTGTAGTCGAATACCAGCGTAAGAAACGCTTACATAGTGGTAAAGCTTGCCATATACAATGAGACAAAAGTTTATTTTTTTAATTGCATATTCAAAGAAGAATAAGAATCTTATTTCCCAAAAATTAATTAAGCATAACATTTTCCATAAATTAACAATGAGCGGAACATTGAATTCACCACATTTTTTGTAATACTTCACTTTTCAGAGTATAGGATCTCATGGATTAAAGTCATCAAGGGTGAATTAGTTTTAGAATCCTATTCAATAAGGAGATAAAGAAGAAGAAAAAAGTGTTTGGGGAAAGTGTCAGTAAAAGGGAAAGCCAATACAGAAAAAAGCGAAATGTCCTCAATGTGTCTTACCTACCTTTATAACTGTTTGGCCATTGTGCATAGATACCACTTAATCAAGCAATGAAGTACACTGAGCATAGTGAATTATAGTAGTGAAATATGAAGGTGAGGGTTTTTGTGTGCCTGCCTTCTTTTCTAAAGTGCTTCCTGGAGGTTCAAAGAAACGGATCTCTGGTTTATTTCAAGTGTAAAGGGATCAGGGTATTAGTAAATAAAGGCATATTGTATATGAAGAATGCGTTCAAGAAACAGTTTTCAAGGTTGGGAAATTAAAGGCGGCTTTTTAACCACTGATTGATATGAGAAATATTAATATATAGATCTATTGATAGCACCCTAGTCACAGATTCTTCGTTTGAAAGCCATAATTAAGCTTCATTCATACTTTGAATGTTGCTTGCATGTATTTCGGAATATCCAACATTACTCACACCTTTTATTGCTTCCTAAATCGATTTCATAATTAGATGCCCGTCAAAGTATTAATAACTTTTATATATCTCTAGCATGCGTGCAGAATTACATCTTAAGTGCATTCGATTTACATTTTTTTAATCTCAAGTAGAAGATTATTTCATATCTTTTATCACTGAATGATAAGTAAGTAAATCAGAATATTGATGAGAATACTATTTTTTTCGATTTTGATGCTGAATTAGGTCTTTTGTCGCATTAGTGTCCAATAGTCAACTATTGAGGTCATCTGTGGCTTATTTTAAATTGAGAATTGCTCTTGGTTTACTACAGGGTTTTCAATAATTGCATTTATCACTGAATCTATAACTTATTTACGAAATGTGGCATTCATTCCTTTGAGGTGGCATACTGTGTATAAACCACTGAAACCTAGTTGGTATATGTACTCAGTTCAACTAAGACTTTGCAGTACTGGTGGGACGTTAGTGTGACTATGGGGTTGGAGCTCGCCCTGCCTCCACTGTTTTTATCTCCTTGAATGTTATTAGATCTAAAACTGAGAGTCTGATGCACAAAACTATGCGATAATCAAGTTTCAACATGACAGCAGCTCATAGATTAGATAGAAATGGCATGATGTTTGTCAGCAATGGAAGTTTGAGTAGCCATGCAAGCGATATCCCTGCAACATATGTCACCCTGTTGGGTTCCGTCATTGCTTTGGATATAAAGCTTAACACATTTAAGCTTTCTTTCCCCGTAATTGCTCCATGTGCACCCTTAATCAAGCTGCGTTCTTGATAGTTTTGGGTGGCTCTTCTGTAAAAGAAGTATTTGCTCCAGTCTGTCTCCAGGGTATTATAATTGCTGCGCTCCCTACTAGAACCTCCAAACAAGTCTCATAAGCCAGTTGCAGATGCAACTGATGGTAGTCAAGCTCCAAGTCTTCAGGCACATCCAAATGAGGCGCTTTCTTTAATTGTTCCTGAACAATAAATTGGAAACTCTGAACACAAAAGCGACTCCGCCACCAGCATCATCATGAATTGCCCCGTATAGGCAGCATTGTCCATTCCAATTGAGGGTTTCAATATTAAATAGGTTCATCATGTGTCTCTGGCGTCAACACTCTTCCATAACTATTTAAATTACTGAATGAGCATGACTTTCGTATTATCATCCAGGATTGAATGAAACAAAATTGATGTAATTTAAAAGGTCTACAAGAGGGAAGCTGGTGGTGTAGTCCTGCTTTGTATGTCCTGAGGGTCTCTTTACTTGGGTTTTCACCTTGGGTGTTATGCCCTACCAGCTCCTGCTGCAAAATGCTGGGAGCGATGCTTTGGGCCTGAATTTCCCTTGGCATCCTTTTAAACAGGATATGAAATAAAGCCATTATGAAATTCCATTGCTGATAGTCATCACACCATATCTGCCTAAGAACAAGCAAATCTAGCTAGTCAGAACAGTGTCCTCTCCAAGATCGACCACAGCGATGTACTTCCCATGGGTCATCTTCCAGGACCTCTAGGATATTCGTAGTAATATGTAACAGTGGAGCTAGGGTGATCTTCAATCTCATGAATTGCTGCTATAATAAGTTTGAGGTGGAGATGCAGAATCACTAGTGTTTTGGCCAAATTCAGAGCCATAGAAGACCTTGTAGTCGAATACCAGCGTAAGAAACGCTTACATAGTGGCAAAGCTTGCCATATACAATTTTTTTTTTTTTTTTTTTGGAAAACCTTTATTTTGTGAACACAGTACACAGCGTCAGCCTACAACCACTGCGGGCCGGCCGCTATGACAACATACAACCATTCCAGGGAACCTTGCGCTGCAACAAATAAAAGGTAAGAACACTACGATGGATTTGCAAGGACTCACAGGAAAAGGATAAAGAGGGTTTCATTTTATGTTTTTGACGAATCATCCTAAAGTCAGACAGGGTAGCTGAGTGGGCGAGCCACATGAAGGAGATCTACAAGTTATACATCGCTAACAAAGGATTGGCGTAAACCTTTTACAATAAGGACACACAAGCGCAGGAATAGATGTCGCCCCAATTGGCGCCCGCCCAATCAATATATCACATCAGGAGTTACAATCTAGGTTGTCTACAGTATGATAGGATATGGAAGGGTTCATTATATAGCAACAAGAAAGGATCCAATGACACATAAGAAGGACACTCGTTACATGGGAAAAGTCATGACAGGATATGCGCCCTCAAACAATAATGGAAAAAGGAAGGAAAAGCAAGTTCTGTAAGCATTCAATGAAAATGCAGTAAATCAAAATCTTAATAATGGAATCAATAAACCATGTGATACAGACTTAGACGCAAACCACAAAGAACGTCCCGTGAGGAACCAAACCCAACCTCCCGTCTGACCCGAGATATATAGGAAGAGAGAGAAAATAAGAATGAAGATAAGAAGAAGGCCATAGAAACAAAAAGAGAGAGTAAAGACCCAAACCCCCCACCCTGCACGTCGAAGAGGCTACGGCCCACCCCCCCCTACTAACGTGCCTGTCGCCCCAAGAGAACCCACATAAGGAATTAGAGAGTAAGAAAAGACTAATCTAATCTAAAACTCTCATAGAGAAAGAAAAAGGGAAGGGAAAGTGGGGAGGAGCCCACCAAATACCAAATCTCCCGGACTCCGCCAGCCGAAGAACATCTCCCTTCCCATACACAGTAGCAAGGATAGATTCATGATTACCGGAGGGGGGCCAAATCCAATGTCCCCAAAACTCCCCAACCAACATTACACTATTCCACCCCATACATGAATAATCACAGTAAGCTTGAATCACAAATCGAGATGGGAAGGGATATTACTGTAGCACGTGCAGAGGAAGCGCCAAAGTCCGAGACTCCACCAGACAGTCCAACACAGTGCAGAGTATAGAGACTCCTAGCCCTGGCCCGATCGCAAATGTCCGCCCAGCCATGGATCCCGGCCTGAGCCCACCGCAGATAAAACAAAGGAGCAAGATGGCCGCCCTCGGCAGAATCGAGTTATCAAAGGGCAAAATGTATTCCGCCAAGCACATTCAGTCTCACTGTCCCGAGAGAGTGGCAAATTCAGGGCAGACAGGCATTCCAGAGTGAGATACAAAAGTAACGGAGCCTGCGGGTAACAAATCTGCAGGAAAGACAGTCGCTGCACTGACGGCTCTGTGAACAATAGTTGCACTGCCCCGGATGAAATCTTGATATCCAGCGAGGATGGAAACAGTGTAGCGTTGCCAAAAGAAACATCTCCCATGTGTTCGGGCGGTAACATCGTAGCACAGTTGGAGCCAAATGAAAGCAGATCAGTACTGCGTGGGGAAGAAGTCGGTGGTAGAAGCGCCATTGATAGTAACACATCGTCAAGCCTCCTGCCCAGCAAATAGGAGCTTTCACACCACGCAGCCCTCAGGTCGGCGAGCGCTAACATAACAGAGCCGCAGGTCGGCTCAGGCGAAGGTTCCACTTCATACACAGCGTAATGTGCGGCTCGCGCCCCGGCACACCGATCAAAAGCCCCCCCGACAGCACATTTGTGGGTCGTAGCAGAGCCTTCACGCGCTACAACAGCGCCATCCATTTCCATCCCTCTGCTGGGAAAGCACGGGGTTAAGTCGGCAAGGTCCGCAAAACGAAACAGGGTCTCAGGTCACCGATACAGTGCAGGGCAGCCGGTAACGGAGGCACAGCAGGATGAGACACCCTCGATCGACCCAGAGCGAGGACGGGTCAGAGGCAGGCACCGTCAGCTGGCCACAGCCCAATGCGGGGAGTGCGCGGCGTTTCTCACCTGAGCATCCTCCACAGCAGATCGGCGGGGTAAATTCCAGGCAGCCAAAGGAAAGCCCTGTGAGAGGGGCCGATGGTTAAAGGCATTTGCGTGTTGGAAGGCAGGTCGTCAGCATTGTCCCGTCTCGACCGGGTCACGGAGCTCCAGCAGGCGCCATCTTAGCGGGTCAGCCCGGGTCTCAGCTCAATGTCCAGTAGCGGCCGCCGAAGCAGCTCGGCGATATCTCCAGTTGGGGGGCTGGCAGGGACCTCGGAGAAACGGCAACAGCCTCCGTTTACTTTCGCCGTTCTCCCGCAGCCACTCAGTGACAGGATGGATGGCAAAATTTACCTGCGGGAGACAAAGGCTCGCGGAGCCTGGAGACTACACGTCTGTCTCCTCCGCCATCTTGGCTCCTCTGCAAAAAAAGTTAATTTTTTTAATTGCATATTCAAAGAAGAATAAGAATCTTATTTCCCAAACATTAATTAAGCATAACATTTTCCATAAATTAACAATGAGCGGAACATTGAATTCACCACATTTTTTGTAACACTTCACTTTTCAGAGTAAAGGATCTCATGGATTAAAGTCATCAAGGGTGAATTAGTTTTAGAATCCTATTCAATAAGGAGATAAAGAAGACGAAAAAAGTGTTTGGGGAAAGTGTCAGTAAAAGGGAAAGCCAATACAGAAAAAAGAGAAATGTCCTCAATGTGTCTTGCCTACCTTTATAACTGTTTGGCCATTGTGCATAGATACCACTTAATCAAGCAATGAAGTACACTGGGCATAGTGAATTATAGTAGTGAAATATGAAGGTGAGGGTTTTTGTGTGCCTGCCTTCTTTTCTAAAGTGCTTCCTGGAGGTTCAAAGAAACGGATCTCTGGTTTATTTCAAGTGTAAAGGGATCAGGGTATTAGTAAATAAAGGCATATTGTATATGAAGAATGCGTTCAAGAAGCAGTTTTCAAGGTTGGGAAATTAAAGAAGGCTTTTTAACCACCTGATTGATATGAGAAATATTAATATATAGATCTATTGATAGAACCCTAGTCACAGATTCTTCGTTTGAAAGCCATAATTAAGCTTCATTCATACTTTGAATGTTGCTTGCATGTATTTCGGAATATCCAACATTACTCACACCTTTTATTGCTTCCTAAATCGTTTTCATAATTAGATGCCCGTCAAAGTATTAATAACTTTTATATATCTCTAGCATGCGTGCAGAATTACATCTTAAGTGCATTCGATTTATATTTTTTTATCTCAAGTAGAAGGTTATTTCATATCTTTTATCACTGAATGATAAGTAAGTAAATCAGAATATTGATGAGAATACTATTTTTTTCGATTTTGATGCTGAAATAGGTCTTTTGTCACATTAGTGTCCTATAGTCAACTATTGAGGTCATCTGTGGCTTATTTTAAATTGAGAATTGCTCTTGGTTTACTACTGGGTTTTCTATAATTGCATTTATCACTGAATCTATAACTTATTTACGAAATGTGGCATTCATTCCTTTGAGGTGGCATACTGTGTATAAACCACTGAAACCTAGTTGGTATATGTACTCAGTTCAACTAAGACTTTGCAGTACTGGTGGGACGTTAGTGTGACTATGGGGTTGGATCTCGCCCTGCCTCCACTGTTTTCATCTCCTTGAATGTTATTAGATCTAAAACTGAGAGTCTGATGCACAAAACTATGCGATAATCAAGTTTCAACATGACAGCAGCTCATAGATTAGATAGAAATGGCATGATGTTTGTCAGCAATGGAAGTTTGAGTAGCCATGCAAGCGATATCCCTGCAACATATGTCACCCTGTCGGGTTCCGTCATTGCTTTGGATATAAAGCTTAACACATTTAAGCTTTCTTTCCCCGTAATTGCTCCATGTGCACCCTTAATCAAGCTGCGTTCTTGATAGTTTTGGGTGGCTCTTCTGTAAAAGAAGTATTTGCTCCAGTCTGTCTCCAGGGTATTATAATTGCTGCGCTGCCTACTAGAACCTTCAAACAAGTCTCATAAGCCAGTTGCAGATGCAACTGATGGTAGTCAAGCTCCAAGTCTTCAGGCACATCCAAATGAGGCGCTTTCTTTAATTGTTTCTGAACAATAAATTGGAAACTCTGAACACAAAAGCGACTCCGCCACCAGCATCATCATGAATTGCCCCGTATGGGCAGCATTGTCCATTCCAATTGAGGGCTTCAATATTAAATAGGTTCATCATGTGTCTCTGGCGTCAACACTCTTCCATAACTATTTAAATTATTGAATGAGCATGACTTTCGTATTATCATCCAGGATTGAATGAAACAAAATTGATGTAATTTAAAAGGTCTACAAGAGCGAAACTGGTGGTGTAGTCCTGCTTTGTATGTCCTGAGGGTCTCTTTACTTGGGTTTTCACCTTGGGTGTTATGCCCCACCAGCTCCTGCTGCAAAATGCTGGGAGCGATGCTTTGGGCCTGAATTTCCCTTGGCATCCTTTTAAACAGGATATGAAATAAAGCCATTATGAAATTCCATTGCTGATAGTCATCACACCATATCTGCCTAAGAACAAGCAAATCTAGCTAGTCAGAACAGTGTCCTCTCCAAGATCGACCACAGCGATGTACTTCCCATGGGTCATCTTCCAGGACCTCTAGGATATTCGTAGTAATATGTAACAGTGGAGCTAGGGTGATCTTCAATCTCATGAATTGCTGCTATAATAAGTTTGAGGTGGAGATGCAGAATCACTAGGGTTTTGGCCAAATTCAGAGCCATAGAAGGCCTTGTAGTCGAATACCAGCGTAAGAAACGCTTACATAGTGGCAAAGCTTGCCATATACAATGAGACAAAAGTTTATTTTATTATTGCATATTCAAAGAAGAATAAGAATCTTATTTCCCAAACATTAATTAAGCATAACATTTTCCATAAATTAACAATGAGCGGCACATTGAATTCACCACATTTTTTGTAATACTTCACTTTTCAGAGTATAGGATCTCATGGATTAAAGTCATCAAGGGTGAATTAGTTTTATATTCGTATTCAATAAGGAGATAAAGAAGAAGAAAAAAGTGTTTGGGGAAAGTGTCAGTAAAAGGGAAAGCCAATACAGAAAAAAGCGAAATGTCCTCAATGTGTCTTGCCTACCTTTATAACTGTTTGGCCATTGTGCATAGATACCACTTAATCAAGCAATGAAGTACACTGAGCATAGTGAATTATAGTAGTGAAATATGAAGGTGAGGGTTTTTGTGTGCCTGCCTTCTTTTCTAAAGTGCTTCCTGGAGGTTCAAAGAAACGGATCTCTGGTTTATTTCAAGTGTAAAGGGATCAGGGTATTAGTAAATAAAGGCATATTGTATATGAAGAATGCGTTCAAGAAACAGTTTTCAAGGTTGGGAAATTAAAGAAGGCTTTTTAACCACCTGATTGATATGAGAAATATTAATATATAGATCTATTGATAGCACCCTAGTGACAGATTCTTCGTTTGAAAGCCATAATTAAGCTTCATTCATACTTTGAATGTTGCTTGCATGTATTTCGGAATATCCAACATTACTCACACCTTTTATTGCTTCCTAAATCGATTTCGTAATTAGATGCCCGTCAAAGTATTAATAACTTTTATATATCTCTAGCATGCGTGCAGAATTACATCTTAAGTGCATTCGATTTACATTTTTTTATCTCAAGTAGAAGGTTATTTCATATCTTTTATCACTGAATGATAAGTAAGTAAATCAGAATATTGATGAGAATACTATTTTTTTCGATTTTGATGCTGAAATAGGTCTTTTGTCACATAAGTGTCCTATAGTCAACTATTGAGGTCATCTGTGGCTTATTTTAAATTGAGAATTGCTCTTGGTTTACTACAGGGTTTTCGATAATTGCATTTATCACTGAATCTATAACTTGTTTACGAAATGTGGCATTCATTCCTTTGAGGTGGCATACTGTGTATAAACCACTGAAACCTAGTTGGTATATGTACTCAGTTCAACTAAGACTTTGCAGTACTTGTGGGACGTTAGTGTGACTATGGGGTTGCAGTCTGTGGTAGACTGGATGACTATAAACTCCCTCAAACTAAACGGCGATAAAACTGAGGTGTTGGTGTTTGGGAAGAATCAAAATCTATGGTCGAGCGAGTGGTGGCCTTCTTCTCTTGGCAACTGCCCCACTCCCTCCCCTTCCGCCAGAAATCTTGGATTATTATTCGACACCGCGCTCTCTATGTCCCTGCAAGTCAATAGGACCGTGGCCACCTGCTGGGGCGTGATCAGTACGCTCAATAAAATCTGTGGTTACCTTTCCCCCCAGGCGCGTAAACAGGTTGCAGTCGCCCTGGTTGGTTCAAGGCTGGACTACTATAACTCCCTGTACATGGAAGCCAATAAAGGACTGATACATCGTCTGCAGATTCTCCAGAACGCTGCAGCTTGCTTTGTTCTGGAGCTTCCGAAAGCATCTTCAGCCACCTCAGCCAGGAAGGAGCTCCACTGGCTTCCGGTGCAGCATAGAATTGCCTTTAAAATTCTCTGTCTGACCCACAGAGCACTGAAGGATGGTCCTTCCACTGCTATCGGATCTTTTCTTACGCGCTATGTTCCCACAAGAAACCTCCGATCTGCAGGATTATGTCAACTGGTTGTTCCTCGTTTCAAACTTGCCAGATGGGGCGCCAGAGCCTTCTCTGTGGTTGCTCCGCAGCTGTGGAATTCCATCCCCACAGAAATAAAAACTCTCCCGACCATCGAGTCTTTTAAAAAGGCCCTCAAAACCTACTTTTTCAAGAGGGCCTACCCATGAGCAATTAGGACTTGGTAATTATTCTGTCTTCCGCATTTGAATTAGGCGCCTTGACGCCCATCGGGCTAAGTCTGCGCTCATACAAGAACCGGTTCATTCATTGGAGCTCGCCCTGCCTCCACTGTTTTTATCTCCTTGAATGTTATTAGATCTAAAACTGAGAGTCTGATGCACAAAACTATGCGATAATCAAGTTTCAACATGACAGCAGCTCATAGATTAGATAGAAATGGCATGATGTTTGTCAGCAATGGAAGTTTGAGTAGCCATGCAAGCGATATCCCTGCAACATATGTCACCCTGTTGGGTTCCGTCATTGCTTTGGCTATAAAGCTTAACACATTTAACCCTTTCGATGCTGATGACGAGCTCAGCTCGTCATGATGCACGGTTGAGCTGTGCTGATGACGAGCTGAGCTCGTCATGAAACAATGGAAATGGGCATCATCCAGCACCGGAGGGGAAAACACCTAGCAGCGAAGGTGTTAAGCTTTCTTTCCCCGTAATTGCTCCATGTGCACCCTTAATCAAGCTGCGTTCTTGATAGTTTTGGGTGGCTCTTCTGTAAAAGAAGTATTTGCTCCAGTCTGTCTCCAGGGTATTATAATTACTGCGCTCCCTACTAGAACCCCCAAACAAGTCTCATAAGCCAGTTGCAGATGCAACTGATGGTAGTCAAGCTCCAAGTCTTCAGGCACATCCAAATAAGGCGCTTTCTTTAATTGTTCCTGAACAATAAATTGGAAACTCTGAACACAAAAGCGACTCCGCCACCAGCATCATCATGAATTGCCCCGTATGGGCAGCATTGTCCATTCCAATTGAGGGCTTCAATATTAAATAGGTTCATCATGTGTCTCTGGCGTCAACACTCTTCCATAACTATTTAAATTACTGAATGAGAATGACTTTCGTATTATCTTCCAGGATTGAATGAAACAAAATTGATGTAATTTAAAAGGTCTACAAGAGAGAAGCTGGTGGTGTAGTCCTGCTTTGTATGTCCTGAGGGTCTCTTTACTTGGGTTTTCACCTTGGGTGTTATGCCCCACCAGCTCCTGCTGCAAAATGCTGGGAGCGATGCTTTGGGCCTGAATTTCCCTTGGCATCCTTTTAAACAGGATATGAAATAAAGCCATTATGAAATTCCATTGCTGATAGTCATCACACCATATCTGCCTAAGAACAAGCAAATCTAGCTAGTCAGAACAGTGTCCTCTCCAAGATCGACCACAGTGATGTACTTCCCATGGGTCATCTTCCAGGACCTCTAGGATATTCGTAGTAATATGTAACAGTGGAGCTAGGTTGATCTTCAATCTCATGAATTGCTGCTATAATAAGTTTGAGGTGGAGATGCAGAATCACTAGGGTTTTGGCCAAATTCAGAGCCATAGAAGGCCTTGTAGTCGAATACCAGCGTAAGAAACGCTTACATAGTGGCAAAGCTTGCCATATACAATGAGACAAAAGTTTATTTTTTTAATTGCATATTCAAAGAAGAATAAGAATCTTATTTCCCAAAAATTAATTAAGCATACCATTTTCCATAAATTAACAATGAGCGGAACATTGAATTCACCACATTTTTTGTAATACTTCACTTTTCAGAGTATAGGATCTCATGGATTAAAGTCATCAAGGGTGAATTAGTTTTAGAATCCTATTCAATAAGGAGATAAAGAAGAAGAAAAAAGTGTTTGGTGAAAGTGTCAGTAAAAGGGAAAGCCAATACAGAAAAAAGCGAAATGTCCTCAATGTGTCTTGCCTACCTTTATAACTGTTTGGCCATTGTGCATAGATACCACTTAATCAAGCAATGAAGTACACTGAGCATAGTGAATTATAGTAGTGAAATATGAAGGTGAGGGTTTTTGTGTGCCTGCCTTCTTTTCTAAAGTGCTTCCTGGAGGTTCAAAGAAACGGATCTCTGGTTTATTTCAAGTGTAAAGGGATCAGGGTATTAGTAAATAAAGGCATATTGTATATGAAGAATGCGTTCAAGAAGCAGTTTTCAAGGTTGGGAAATTAAAGAAGGCTTTTTAACTACCTGATTGATATGAGAAATATTAATATATAAATCTATTGATAGAACCCTAGTCACAGATTCTTTGTTTGAAAGCCATAATTAAGCTTCATTCATACTTTGAATGTTGCTTGCATGTATTTCGGAATATCCAACATTACTCACACCTTTTATTGCTTCCTAAATCGATTTCATAATTAGATGCCCGTCAAAGTATTAATAACTTTTATATATCTCTAGCATGCGTGCAGAATTACATCTTAAGTGCATTCGATTTACATTTTATTATCTCAAGTAGAAGGTTATTTCATATCTTTTATCACTGAATGATAAGTAAGTAAATCAGAATATTGATGAGAATACTATTTTTTTCGATTTTGATGCTGAAATAGGTCTTTTGTCACATTAGTGTCCTATAGTCAACTATTGAGGTCATCTGTGGCTTATTTTAAATTGAGAATTGCTCTTGGTTTACTACTGGGTTTTCTATAATTGCATTTATCACTGAATCTATAACTTATTTACAAAATGTGGCGTTCATTCCTTTGAGGTGGCATACTGTGTATAAACCACTGAAACCTAGTTGGTATATGTCAAAGTCAAAAAAGTCAAAAAGTTTTTATTTGTTTTGGTACTCATCTGAGGACCACAAATTTAAAACAATTTACAAAATATAAAAGTTTTGTCAAAGTATTCAATACAGTTTTAAAAAGGATTTAAAAAATTTATAGACATTATAGCAAACCCATTCTTCGGTCGGTTGCTTACAAATTGCAAGTAAGTTATTAATCGTTGTAATGTTGTATTTCTGATATATCGGCTTGAGGTATCTTGCGCGTGCATTTACTACAGTTATATGAGGACATACAAATAAAGTATGCACAATATCCTGATCACCCCCAAAACAAAGGTTACAAATGGGGGAATCTCCCGGGAACCATTTAGATGTAACAATTGAAACTGGGAGAATGCCTAGACGCAACATAGTAATACACCTTCTAGCTCCATGTGATAGTGAGAGGCCCAGGTATGGCCGTAGTTGTTTATATTCCAGCGACTCTATATACGTTTTGTACGTAGATAATTTACTACAATACTTAAGATCAATATCGTAGCTTAGCCTGGGGATAGAGCATTTCAGGAATAGCTTTAGTTGGGGTTTTGTCCATGATAACAGGATATTTTCAGTCAGGTTCGCTAATTTAAATGCTTCGGACATATTTTTTGAGAAGATCAGATGGCGGGAATCTGTTAAAAATATCTCAGTCTTTAGCAAGAATCTTAGCGATCCTTCCTTGGCGTGCAGAAGATTATACGCCCATCGAATAATATTAGCCATAGCTGTAGCAAATGAGCTTGTCAGAGAGAACTCCAATCTCAGAGCCTGCACAGATGTGGATGTGGAGATTTGTAATAGTCTTTTCAAGATTTTCCCTTCAGCCAGATCCATAAACGACCATTGTCTTACAGGCAAATGTTCAGTTGCATAGGACAGGACCGAGGGTATTTTTACTTTGTAAACCTTGAGTAGTGAGGAGAAATGCCTGCTTCCTGTGGCTGTATACATTCTAGAGAGTGCCCCGGCATGGATAGCAGATTTTTTCTTTAAATTATTTATGTGTTTGAGATTTTTTAAATTCTTAGTAAAAATCCTGCCAAGGTAAGTGTACTCGTCTACTTCCTCTACTCTTTTCCCATCAAGATTCCAGTAATATTTGACGCTTTTTTTCCGACCAGAGAATGCCACTACTTTTGTTTTTGTTAGGTTGGGGATTAGGAAATGATCTTTAGAGTAGATATTTAAGGAGTCCAGTAGATTTTGGAGACCAAAAGGTGTGAGGTCCAACAGAACAATATCATCTGCATAGAGTAACGCGTGTATGCTCTGTAGGGCAATCTTTGGTGGTAGACTCGAGCATTTTTGCAAATATGAAGGGAGGTCGCTCAGATACAGTGAAAAAAGAATTGGTGCAAGGAGACATCCCTGTTTAAGACCATTTGACGTGTTGATTGATTTCGTCAGACCCTTTTCACTTCCCATTTGTACCTGGGACCAGGTATTTGTATGTAGTTGAATAATGATTTGCAACAAGTTTTCAGAAATCCCGAGTCTTCTCAGTTTCCTCCACAGCGTTGGTCTGTCCACACGATCAAACGCTGTGGAATAATCTATAAAGGCAGCATATACTGGTTGTGATTTATTCCCAACGTATTTATCGAGGACAGTCTGGAGTACGGAAATATTGTCCGTTACCGAGTGGTTGGGACGAAAGCCGGCCTGGAATTTCGGTATTATTTCATTAGCGAAGCACCAGGTTTTTAGTTTGTCTAAAACCTCCGCAGCGAAAATTTTTCCTGTTGCGTCCATTAGCGCGATCTGGCGGTAATTATTAGCAACATTTCGATTCCCTTTTTTGAAGATAGGGATTATTGTACTTCCTTGCCACGAGTTAGGGATTCTCCTGGTACTGAAAATACAGTTGAAAAGCGATGTTAGCAACAGACTCCATTCCTTTGGATTAGATTGCAGGACTTTGATTGGTATTAGGTCTGGGCCACACGCTGAAGTGCTCCTGGCATTTCTAATATGAGTTTCTATGGAATGTGCTGTACTTTTTTCTATTAAGTTGCTTTCCAGATAGGATTCGACAGCATTACTGTCGATCTCAGTTACGTTCGCTTTATAGAGGTCGGTTAAGTAGGCTTTCCAATCTTGTGGTGGAACTGGGATAGCAGTTAATTTCTTTTTGCTTCCGGTTAATTTGGCTATCAAAGACCAGTATTTTCTTTGATTATATTGTTTCGCCGCCTCTTGTATATCCACCCAGTTTTTATCTTGCTGTATTCTCTTTTTCCTTATTTTCTCCCTTCTGAGTTGATTTTTTAATTTGTTTATCTCTTGCTGTGAAGCAGATGAGTAATCTAAGTATTGACCTCGTATAAGTTTATTTAGTTTCCTCCTGAGCATATTCTCATTGGGATTTTTATAGACTTTATTTTTGCATGGTTTTTCTCTCTTGAGAAGAAATCCTTTCAGAGTTGTCAAGATACATTCGAAGTTTATTATTTGATCTTCAGAGTGGATTTTAGTGAGAATGTTCTCTTGTAGGATCTTTTCATTTATATAGTCTATTGTCCCTGAGTTCCAAAATATTCGTCTCTGTTTTTTATCAAGATCAATTTTTCCCTTAAGGTACGTAGTTGGATTAGTCGAAGCCGCTTTCGGTGACCATCCGACGACTAAGCATAAAAGCGCGTGGTCACTTTCATCTGTAAATTTTACCTTCAAGCTATGGAATGTCTCTGATATCTCTATGCTACATATTAAGTAGTCAATAATAGAAGAAGATCCATTGCCCCGCCTTGTATCAGACGCTGGTTTGTCGCCTTCTATATTACCATTTAGGATTAATCCATTTATGTTTGGGAGTGAAGCCAGTAGCATTTTCCCTCTTTTATCGGCCACTTTCCCTTTGGGGAATATCGGAATGGGTAAATCGATCGACTCATCTTCATATATTTTCGCCCATTTACAGATTTCAGCATTAGAAAGTTTCCCGTTCACATCACCCACAATTATATATGGACTATTTCCTCGGTCTTCAATAATTTTGGAAATTTGTTCCATTGTTTCTATAAAAGATGCATCTTGTGATGCGCCCGGAGGACTATACATGTTAAAGATCAAAAGGGCCCTTTTTTGATCAGAAGCACTTGTTCTTGTTAGGATTTTGATACATTGAAAGTGGTCTGATTTAGAATCAATTATTTCTTGAGACCATTGATGTTCTTCGCTTAGCAGAATAGCCAAGCCTCCTTTGGCATGGCCTCTGTTAGTTGTTATAGCTGGAATATCGTAGACAAAGTAACCTTTCTGCTTAAATGTGCTAGTTGCCCATGTTTCCTGGATAGCTACAATGGCTGGATTTTCTTTAAGCACTATAATCATTTTATCAGGCGACTTTCCGGCCATATTCCACGAGATGATCCTTAGATTACTGTTAAACAGTACATGACGACTGCTGATTTCGTTTGTTGCCATTTAAGGCCTCTGATATCCAGGTCCAAGAATCTATTGTTTTTCTGGCCTCTTTGGCTACAAGATTTTGGGTCCATATATTTCTTTGACCATTTTTTACCTCAATTTTCAGAACCTCCTGTCTTGAGTTTAAGTTCTCCAATTCAGCAGGGTCTGTGAAGTTTGACGTTCTATTATTTATATGAGTGTTGGTGACTTTTGTAATCGGGCCAGTTGATTTAAATATGGAATTTTTAGATGGAAATATTTCAATAACGTCATATCCATATTTATGCAGCGTTTCTTTTTCTCTTATAATGATCCTGGGAATGACAGTTGACCAGAAGGCTACTTTAGTTATTTTTAGATTTTCTTTTTCAGGAAAAGTGACTAAGTCTATTTCCTTGCTAGTAATAGATTGTAGTGATTGAATTTGCTGCAGCAGATTTATTACCCTGTTTCGATTTAAAGATGAATCATCAGTGGGAAAAAGTTCTTCAAATACTAGATATTTCGTCCAGGGGTGATCGTCGCCATAAGATTGAGACACGTTGGTTGTGTTTTCTCTATTTGTTTGGTCAATTCTATTTCCAAGGGGAATGTATTCAGGTGCTTCATAGTTCAGATGCTTTGTGAGCACTGAGTCTATAATTACATTTTCCTCCTCATCCACAGATTGTTTGGTTATTACTTTGTCCAAAGGTCTTTCCTCTTGATTCAGGTTTGAATTAACATTTTCAAATCTGACCTTTTTATTTTTCTTTTTGTGTATTCTTCTTAAAGGTCTTCTATTTCTCTTTATCCTTTTTGATCTTTTGTGACTTTCCTTTAGGTTGAATCTTTCATTTTCAGTCTCATCTGGTACTGATACTGAGGTAGTCAGTATTTCCCCTTCAGTGGTTTCTTTTGTCCTTTTGGTACTCTTCACGGAAAAGATCGAAAATTCTTTAATTGGTATAGGAGGTACCTCTCTAAATAGTTTCTTCAGAGAGTATATTTGATCCCCGTCTGTATTTTTCACGCTCCTGGTGTGAGGTGGATGGATGAATTTTAGCTCGATAGTTTGAGTGCTATTATCACATTTACCATAGGATTCAGGCGTTGGAGTTTTCGCAGATTGAGACAGATCAGGGGGATCTTTTCTTTCCTCTTCAGAGTGTATATTTTGTATTATTTTAGTATGATCTTTTTTCCTCTTTTCTTCTACCAAAAATTTCAGAATACCAATTTGAGTATCCAGGGTTTGATCTGAGTTCTCTAAGATGTTACCTAAAAAGGAAAGTACAGATTCAAGTATTTCCTGTAGGGTATGTAGGGATTTTGATACGGGTGTCGGCATATTGGTAGAATTCATGTTATATGGCAGAAATGTATCCAATGATATATCCATATCTGTTTTTTGATCAGATATTTGGTGGTGAGATTCGGTTTGCAAATCAACTATGTTGTGTAATTCCTCAGAGGTATTTCTTGTCGGTATATTCACATTTCGGTTTTGATCTTCGGTGCATAAAGAATGATTTGTTTGTTTCACCGGTGTGATGGTGAATAATTTTGGGGAGTCAAATAGAGGTGTAGATTTTGGAGATTTTTGAGACTCCTTTGTTGGACTGGTTAGTTGAGGTAGTGAACCTTGATGATCTGATATTAGAGTAGTCTGAACATCTGCAGTAGGCAGTTGAGCTGCCTCTTGGAATGGATTATTTACCAACATTAAAGACAAATCACAATCAGGTAGACAAGTTGAGTTTTTGGGCATGGCTAGAAAATAATTACTGATGGCTGGCGTGCCCATTAGCCGTCCTCGTTTTACTACTTTTTTGGAACTTTGTCTTACCGCTTCTTCTGTGCCCATTCTTTTCATGAAGATGGTGCGCGATCTTAGTTTTTTATATGCCATATTCGATATATTTTTCCAGTAAAGGTAATAATAGTAATAGTGAGAAAGGTTACCGTATTATTCACCAATGTTGACTTTATAAATGTTAGAGGGGTGGCCCGTCCCGTCCTTGTACGGCCTTGGACGGCCTTAGACGGCCCGCCCTTTGCCCGGGCTTCTCCCGGCGCGCTCCCGCGCGCTCCCGCGCAGCGAGGACAGTAGTTCTAGGTATAGTCTATGGGTACTCGCTGGTTGGTTGGTGTACAGGGGGGGTGTGGCCAGCGGGGAGAGCAGCCCAGGTGTATCAAATGGGCGCGCAGGGGCTCCTGGTCATCGGAGTCCCTGCCTGCGTGCTCGCAGCCCCGCCGGCTAGCTCACCTGCCCGCGCCTCCTGTCCTCCGCTGATTAGTGCTCCAAGGTCTGCTGGCTCCTTTGCGCAGAGCGCTGCGGGACCCGCGAAGCGGGTTCCGCAAGGTTTGAAAAGTCGAGGTGAGAGAAGGTCTCAGCAATCCTCCCCAGACACGATGTGCAGTCTCTCCTTACTGGCAGTATCCACGATCAGGCAGCAAACAAAGTAAGAGGTCCGATTTTCACTAGAAACACTGCCGCTTTTACTGGACTGAGGGCGGGGGGCGTGGCCAGCGGGGAGAGCAGCCCAGGTGTATCAAATGGGCGCGCAGGGGCTCCTGGTCATCGGAGTCCCTGCCTGCGTGCTCGCAGCCCCGCCGGCTAGCTCACCTGCCCGCGCCTCCTGTCCTCCGCTGACCAGTGCTCCAAGGTCTGCTGGCTCCCCTGCGCAGAGCGCCGCGGGACCCGCGAAGCGGGCTCCGCAAGGTTTGAAAAGTCGAGGTGAGAGAAGGTCTCAGCAATCCTCCCCAGACACGATGTGCAGTCTCTCCTTACTGGCAGTATCCACGATCAGGCAGCAAACAAAGTAAGAGGTCCGATTTTCACTAGAAACACTGCCGCTTTTACTGGACTGAGGGCGGGGGGCGTGGCCAGCGGGGAGAGCAGCCCAGGTGTATCAAATGGGCGCGCAGGGGCTCCTGGTCATCGGAGTCCCTGCCTGCGTGCTCGCAGCCCCGCCGGCTAGCTCACCTGCCCGCGCCTCCTGTCCTCCGCTGATTAGTGCTCCAAGGTCTGCTGGCTCCTTTGCGCAGAGCGCTGCGGGACCCGCGAAGCGGGTTCCGCAAGGTTTGAAAAGTCGAGGTGAGAGAAGGTCTCAGCAATCCTCCCCAGACACGATGTGCAGTCTCTCCTTACTGGCAGTATCCACGATCAGGCAGCAAACAAAGTAAGAGGTCCGATTTTCACTAGAAACACTGCCGCTTTTACTGGACTGAGGGCGGGGGGCGTGGCCAGCGGGGAGAGCAGCCCAGGTGTATCAAATGGGCGCGCAGGGGCTCCTGGTCATCGGAGTCCCTGCCTGCGTGCTCGCAGCCCCGCCGGCTAGCTCACCTGCCCGCGCCTCCTGTCCTCCGCTGATTAGTGCTCCAAGGTCTGCTGGCTCCTTTGCGCAGAGCGCTGCGGGACCCGCGAAGCGGGTTCCGCAAGGTTTGAAAAGTCGAGGTGAGAGAAGGTCTCAGCAATCCTCCCCAGACACGATGTGCAGTCTCTCCTTACTGGCAGTATCCACGATCAGGCAGCAAACAAAGTAAGAGGTATATGTACTCAGTTCAACTAAGACTTTGCAGTACTTGTGGGACGTTAGTGTGACTATGGGGTTGGAGCTCGCCCTGCCTCCACTGTTTTTATCTCCTTGAATGTGATTAGATCTAAAACTGAGAGTCTGATGCACAAAACTATGCGATAATCAAGTTTCAACATGACAGCAGCTCATAGATTAGATAGTAATGGCATGATGTTTGTCAGCAATGGAAGTTTGAGTAGCCATGCAAGCGATATCCCTGCAACATATGTCACCCTGTTGGGTTCCGTCATTGCTTTGGCTATAAAGCTTAACACATTTAAGCTTTCTTTCCCCGTAATTGCTCCATGTGCACCCTTAATCAAGCTGCGTTCTTGATAGTTTTGGGTGGCTCTTCTGTAAAAGAAGTATTTGCTCCAGTCTGTCTCCAGGGTATTATAATTGCTGCGCTCCCTACTAGAACCCCCAAACAAGTCTCATAAGCCAGTTGCAGATGCAACTGATGGTAGTCAAGCTCCAAGTCTTCAGGCACATCCAAATAAGGCGCTTTCTTTAATTGTTCCTGAATAATAAATTGGAAACTCTGAACACAAAAGCGACTCCGCGACCAGCATCATCATGAATTGCCCCGTATGGGCAGCATTGTCCATTCCAATTGAGGGCTTCAATATTAAATAGGTTCATCATGTGTCTCTGGCGTCAACACTCTTCCATAACTATTTAAATTACTGAATGAGCATGACTTTCGTATTATCTTCCAGGATTGAATGAAACAAAATTGATGTAATTTAAAAGGTCTACAAGAGAGAAGCTGGTGGTGTAGTCCTGCTTTGTATGTCCTGAGGGTCTCTTTACTTAGGTTTTCACCTTGGGTGTTATGCCCCACCAGCTCCTGCTGCAAAATGCTGGGAGCGATGCTTTGGGCCTGAATTTCCCTTGGCATCCTTTTAAACAGGATATGAAATAAAGCCATTATGAAATTCCATTGCTGATAGTCATCACACCATATCTGCCTAAGAACAAGCAAATCTAGCTAGTCAGAACAGTGTCCTCTCCAAGATCGACCACAGCGATGTACTTCCCATGGGTCATCTTCCAGGACCTCTAGGATATTCGTAGTAATATGTAACAGTGGAGCTAGGGTGATCTTCAATCTCATGAATTGCTGCTATAATAAGTTTGAGGTGGAGATTCAGAATCACTAGGGTTTTGGCCAAATTCAGAGCCATAGAAGGCCTTGTAGTCGAATACCAGCGTAAGAAACGCTTACATAGTGGCAAAGCTTGCCATATACAATGAGACAAAAGTTTATGTTTTTTAATTGCATATTCAAAGAAGAATAAGAATCTTATTTCCCAAAAATTAATTAAGCATAACATTTTCCATAAATTAACAATGAGCGGAACATTGAATTCACCACATTTTTTGTAATACTTCACTTTTCAGAGTATAGGATCTCATGGATTAAAGTCATCAAGGGTGAATTAGTTTTAGAATCCTATTCAATAAGGAGATAAAGAAGAAGAAAAAAGTGTTTGGGGAAAGTGTCAGTAAAAGGGAAAGCCAATACAGAAAAAAGCGAAATGTCCTCAATGTGTCTTGCCTACCTTTATAACTGTTTGGCCATTGTGCATAGATACCACTTAATCAAGCAATGAAGTACACTGAGCATAGTGAATTATAGTAGTGAAATATGAAGGTGAGGGTTTTTGTGTGCCTGCCTTCTTTTCTAAAGTGCTTCCTGGAGGTTCAAAGAAACGGATCTCTGGTTTATTTCAAGTGTAAAGGGATCAGGGTATTAGTAAATAAAGGCGTATTGTATATGAAGAATGCGTTCAAGAAACAGTTTTCAAGGTTGGGAAATTAAAGAAGGCTTTTTAACCACCTGATTGATATGAGAAATATTAATATATAGATCTATTGATAGCACCCTAGTGACAGATTCTTCGTTTGAAAGCCATAATTAAGCTTCATTCATACTTTGAATGTAGCTTGCATGTATTTCGGAATATCCAACATTACTCACACCTTTTATTGCTTCCTAAATCGATTTCGTAATTAGATGCCCGTCAAAGTATTAATAACTTTTATATATCTCTAGCATGCGTGCAGAATTACATCTTAAGTGCATTCGATTTACATTTTTTTATCTCAAGTAGAAGGTTATTTCATATCTTTTATCACTGAATGATAAGTAAGTAAATCAGAATATTGATGAGAATACTATTTTTTTCGATTTTGATGCTGAAATAGGTCTTTTGTCACATTAGTGTCCTACAGTCAACTATTGAGGTCATCTGTGGCTTATTTTAAATTGAGAATTGCTCTTGGTTTACTACAGGGTTTTCGATAATTGCATTTATCACTGAATCTATAACTTGTTTACGAAATGTGGCATTCATTCCTTTGAGGTGGCATACTGTGTATAAACCACTGAAACCTAGTTGGTATATGTACTCAGTTCAACTAAGACTTTGCAGTACTGGTGGGACGTTAGTGTGACTATGGGGTTGGAGCTCGCCCTGCCTCCACTGTTTTTATCTCCTTGAATGTTATTAGATCTAAAACTGAGAGTATGATGCACAAAACTATGCGATAATCAAGTTTCAACATGACAGCAGCTCATAGATTAGATAGAAATGGCATGATGTTTGTCAGCAATGGAAGTTTGAGTAGCCATGCAAGCGATATCCCTGCAACATATGTCACCCTGTTGGGTTCCGTCATTACTTTGGATATAAAGCTTAACACATTTAAGCTTTCTTTCCCCCGTAATTGCTCCATGTGCACCCTTAATCAAGCTGCGTTCTTGATAGTTTTGGGTGGCTCTTCTGTAAAAGAAGTATTTGCTCCAGTCTGTCTCCAGGGTATTATAATTGCTGCGCTCCCTACTAGAACCTCCAAACAAGTCTCATAAGCCAGTTGCAGATGCAACTGATGGTAGTCAAGCTCCAAGTCTTCAGGCACATCCAAATGAGGCGCTTTCTTTATTTGTTCCTGAACAATAAATTGGAAACTCTGAACACAAAAGCGACTCCGCCACCAGCATCATCATGAATTGCCCCGTATGGGCAGCATTGTCCATTCCAATTGAGGGCTTCAATATTAAATAGGTTCATCATGTGTCTCTGGCGTCAACACTCTTCCATAACTATTTAAATTACTGAATGAGCATGACTTTCGTATTATCATCCAGGATTGAATGAAACAAAATTGATGTAATTTAAAAGGTCTACAAGAGCGAAGCTGGTGGTGTAGTCCTGCTTTGTATGTCCTGAGGGTCTCTTTACTTGGGTTTTCACCTTGGGTGTTATGCCCCACCAGCTCCTGCTGCAAAATGCTGGGAGCGATGCTTTGGGCCTGAATTTCCCTTGGCATCCTTTTAAACAGGATATGAAATAAAGCCATTATGAAATTCCATTGCTGATAGTCATCACACCATATCTGCCTAAGAACAAGCAAATCTAGCTAGTCAGAACAGTGTCCTCTCCAAGATCGACCACAGCGATGTACTTCCCATGGGTCATCTTCCAGGACCTCTAGGATATTCGTAGTAATATGTAACAGTGGAGCTAGGGTGATCTTCAATCTCATGAATTGCTGCTATAATAAGTTTGAGGTGGAGATGCAGAATCACTAGTGTTTTGGCCAAATTCAGAGCCATAGAAGACCTTGTAGTCGAATACCAGCGTAAGAAACGCTTACATAGTGGCAAAGCTTGCCATATACAATTTTTTTTTTTTTTTTTTTTGGAAAACCTTTATTTTGTGAACACAGTACACAGCGTCAGCCTACAACCACTGCGGGCCGGCCGCTATGACAACATACAACCATTCCAGGGAACCTTGCGCTGCAACAAATAAAAGGTAAGAACACTACGATGGATTTGCAAGGACTCACAGGAAAAGGATAAAGAGGGTTTCATTTTATGTTTTTGACGAATCATCCTAAAGTCAGACAGGGTAGCTGAGTGGGCGAGCCACATGAAGGAGATCTACAAGTTATACATCGCTAACAAAGGATTGGCGTAAACCTTTTACAATAAGGACACACAAGCGCAGGAATAGATGTCGCCCCAATTGGCGCCCGCCCAATCAATATATCACATCAGGAGTTACAATCTAGGTTGTCTACAGTATGATAGGATATGGAAGGGTTCATTATATAGCAACAAGAAAGGATCCAATGACACATAAGAAGGACACTCGTTACATGGGAAAAGTCATGACAGGATATGCGCCCTCAAACAATAATGGAAAAAGGAAGGAAAAGCAAGTTCTGTAAGCATTCAATGAAAATGCAGTAAATCAAAATCTTAATAATGGAATCAATAAACCATGTGATACAGACTTAGACGCAAACCACAAAGAACGTCCCGTGAGGAACCAAACCCAACCTCCCGTCTGACCCGAGATATATAGGAAGAGAGAGAAAATAAGAATGAAGATAAGAAGAAGGCCATAGAAACAAAAAGAGAGAGTAAAGACCCAAACCCCCCACCCTGCACGTCGAAGAGGCTACGGCCCACCCCCCCCTACTAACGTGCCTGTCGCCCCAAGAGAACCCACATAAGGAATTAGAGAGTAAGAAAAGACTAATCTAATCTAAAACTCTCATAGAGAAAGAAAAAGGGAAGGGAAAGTGGGGAGGAGCCCACCAAATACCAAATCTCCCGGACTCCGCCAGCCGAAGAACATCTCCCTTCCCATACACAGTAGCAAGGATAGATTCATGATTACCGGAGGGGGGCCAAATCCAATGTCCCCAAAACTCCCCAACCAACATTACACTATTCCACCCCATACATGAATAATCACAGTAAGCTTGAATCACAAATCGAGATGGGAAGGGATATTACTGTAGCACGTGCAGAGGAAGCGCCAAAGTCCGAGACTCCACCAGACAGTCCAACACAGTGCAGAGTATAGAGACTCCTAGCCCTGGCCCGATCGCAAATGTCCGCCCAGCCATGGATCCCGGCCTGAGCCCACAGCTAGGGTGATCTTCAATCTCATGAATTGCTGCTATAATAAGTTTGAGGTGGACATGCAGAATCACTAGGGTTTTGGCCAAATTCAGAGCCATAGAAGGCCTTGTAGTCGAATACCAGCGTAAGAAACGCTTACATAGTGGCAAAGCTTGCCATATACAATGAGACAAAAGTTTATTTTATTATTGCATATTCAAAGAAGAATAAGAATCTTATTTCCCAAACATTAATTAAGCATAACATTTTCCATAAATTAACAATGAGCGGAACATTGAATTCACCACATTTTTTGTAATACTTCACTTTTCAGAGTATAGGATCTCATGGATTAAAGTCATCAAGGGTGAATTAGTTTTATAATCCTATTCAATAAGGAGATAAAGAAGAAGAAAAAAGTGTTTGGGGAAAGTGTCAGTAAAAGGGAAAGCCAATACAGAAAAAAGCGAAATGTCCTCAATGTGTCTTGCCTACCTTTATAACTGTTTGGCCATTGTGCATAGATACCACTTAATCAAGCAATGAAGTACACTGAGCATAGTGAATTATAGTAGTGAAATATGAAGGTGAGGGTTTTTGTGTGCCTGCCTTCTTTTCTAAAGTGCTTCCTGGAGGTTCAAAGAAACGGATCTCTGGTTTATTTCAAGTGTAAAGGGATCAGGGTATTAGTAAATAAAGGCATATTGTATATGAAGAATGCGTTCAAGAAACAGTTTTCAAGGTTGGGAAATTAAAGAAGGCTTTTTAACCACCTGATTGATATGAGAAATATTAATATATAGATCTATTGATAGCACCCTAGTGACAGATTCTTCGTTTGAAAGCCATAATTAAGCTTCATTCATACTTTGAATGTTGCTTGCATGTATTTCGGAATATCCAACATTACTCACACCTTTTATTGCTTCCTAAATCGATTTCATAATTAGATGCCCGTCAAAGTATTAATAACTTTTATATATCTCTAGCATGCGTGCAGAATTACATCTTAAGTGCATTCGATTTACATTTTTTTATCTCAAGTAGAAGATTATTTCATATCTTTTATCGCTGAATGATAAGTAAGTAAATCAGAATATTGATGAGAATACTATTTTTTTCGATTTTGATGCTGAATTAGGTCTTTTGTCGCATTAGTGTCCAATAGTCAACTATTGAGGTCATCTGTGGCTTATTTTAAATTGAGAATTGCTCTTGGTTTACTACAGGGTTTTCAATAATTGCATTTATCACTGAATCTATAACTTATGTACGAAATGTGGCATTCATTCCTTTGAGGTGGCATACTGTGTATAAACCACTGAAACCTAGTTGGTATATGTACTCAGTTCAACTAAGACTTTGCAGTACTGGTGGGACGTTAGTGTGACTATGGGGTTGGAGCTCGCCCTGCCTCCACTGTTTTTATCTCCTTGAATGTTATTAGATCTAAAACTGAGAGTCTGATGCACAAAACTGTGCGATAATCAAGTTTCAACATGACAGCAGCTCATAGATTAGATAGAAATGGCATGATGTTTGTCAGCAATGGAAGTTTGAGTAGCCATGCAAGCGATATCCCTGCAACATATGTCACCCTGTTGGGTTCCGTCATTGCTTTGGATATAAAGCTTAACACATTTAAGCTTTCTTTCCCCGTAATTGCTCCATGTGCACCCTTAATCA
The DNA here is from genome assembly GCF_964263255.1 of Lissotriton vulgaris. Taxonomy (NCBI): domain Eukaryota; kingdom Metazoa; phylum Chordata; class Amphibia; order Caudata; family Salamandridae; genus Lissotriton; species Lissotriton vulgaris. The sequence continues at coordinate 1,398,022,720 of NC_141689.1, forward strand.
AGCTGCGTTCTTGATAGTTTTGGGTGGCTCTTCTGTAAAAGAAGTATTTGCTCCAGTCTGTCTCCAGGGTATTATAATTGCTGCGCTCCCTACTAGAACCTCCAAACAAGTCTCATAAGCCAGTTGCAGATGCAACTGATGGTAGTCAAGCTACAAGTCTTCAGGCACATCCAAATGAGGCGCTTTCTTTAATTGTTCCTGAACAATAAATTGGAAACTCTGAACACAAAAGCGACTCCGCCTCCAGCATCATCATGAATTGCCCCGTATGGGCAGCATTGTCCATTCCAATTGAGGGTTTCAATATTAAATAGGTTCATCATGTGTCTCTGGCGTCAACACTCTTCCATAACTATTTAAATTACTGAATGAGCATGACTTTCGTATTATCATCCAGGATTGAATGAAACAAAATTGATGTAATTTAAAAGGTCTACAAGAGAGAAGCTGGTGGTGTAGTCCTGCTTTGTATGTCCTGAGGGTCTCTTTACTTGGGTTTTCACCTTGGGTGTTATGCCCTACCAGCTCCTGCTGCAAAATGCTGGGAGCGATGCTTTGGGCCTGAATTTCCCTTGGCATCCTTTTAAACAGGATATGAAATAAAGCCATTATGAAATTCCATTGCTGATAGTCATCACACCATATCTGCCTAAGAACAAGCAAATCTAGCTAGTCAGAACAGTGTCCTCTCCAAGATCGACCACAGCGATGTACTTCCCATGGGTCATCTTCCAGGACCTCTAGGATATTCGTAGTAATATGTAACAGTGGAGCTAGGTTGATCTTCAATCTCATGAATTGCTGCTATAATAAGTTTGAGGTGGAGATGCAGAATCACTAGGGTTTTGGCCAAATTCAGAGCCATAGAAGGCCTTGTAGTCGAATACCAGTGTAAGAAACGCTTACATAGTGGCAAAACTTGCCATATACAATGAGACAAAAGTTTATTTTTTTAATTGCATATTCAAAGAAGAATAAGAATCTTATTTCCCAAAAATTAATTAAGCATAACATTTTCCATAAATTAACAATGAGCGGAACATTGAATTCACCACATTTTTTGTAATACTTCACTTTTCAGAGTATAGGATCTCATGGATTAAAGTCATCAAGGGTGAATTAGTTTTAGAATCCTATTCAATAAGGAGATAAAGAAGAAGAAAAAAGTGTTTGGTGAAAGTGTCAGTAAAAGGGAAAGCCAATACAGAAAAAAAGCTAAATGTCCTCAATGTGTCTTGCCTACCTTTATAACTGTTTGGCCATTGTGCATAGATACCACTTAATCAAGCAATGAAGTACACTGAGCATAGTGAATTATAGTAGTGAAATATGAAGGTGAGGGTTTTTGTGTGCCTGCCTTCTTTCCTAAAGTGCTTCCTGGAGGTTCAAAGAAACGGATCTCTGGTTTATTTCAAGTGTAAAGGGATCAGGGTATTGGTAAATAAAGGCATATTGTATATGAAGAATGCGTTCAAGAAGCAGTTTTCAAGGTTGGGAAATTAAAGAAGGCTTTTTAACCACCTGATTGATATGAGAAATATTAATATATAGATCTATTGATAGAACCCTAGTCACAGATTCTTCGTTTGAAAGCCATAATTAAGCTTCATTCATACTTTGAATGTTGCTTGCATGTATTTCGGAATATCCAACATTACTCACACCTTTTATTGCTTCCTAAATCGATTTCATAATTAGATGCCCGTCAAAGTATTAATAACTTTTATATATCTCTAGCATGCGTGCAGAATTACATCTTAAGTGCATTCGATTTACATTTTTTTTTATCTCAAGTAGAAGGTTATTTCATATCTTTTATCACTGAATGATAAGTAAGTAAATCAGAATATTGATGAGAATACTATTTTTTTCGATTTTGATGCTGAAATAGGTCTTTTGTCACATTAGTGTCCTATAGTCAACTATTGAGGTCATCTGTGGCTTATTTTAAATTGAGAATTGCTCTTGGTGTACTACTGGGTTTTCTATAATTGCATTTATCACTGAATCTATAACTTATTTACGAAATGTGGCATTCATTCCTTTGAGGTGGCATACTGTGTATAAACCACTGAAACCTAGTTGGTATATGTACTCAGTTCAACTAAGACTTTGCAGTACTTGTGGGACGTTAGTGTGACTATGGGGTTGCAGTCTGTGGTAGACTGGATGACTATAAACTCCCTCAAACTAAACGGCGAAAAAACTGAGGTGTTGGTGTTTGGGAAGAATCAAAATCTATGGTCGAGCGAGTGGTGGCCTTCTACTCTTGGTAACTGCCCCACTCCCTCCCCTTCCGCCAGAAATCTTGGATTATTATTCGACACCGCGCTCTCTATGTCCCTGCAAGTCAATAGGACCGTGGCCACCTGCTGGGGCGTGATCAGTACGCTCAATAAAATCTGTGGTTACCTTTCCCCCCAGGCGCGTAAACAGGTTGCAGTCGCCCTGGTTGGTTCAAGGCTGGACTACTATAACTCCCTGTACATGGAAGCCAATAAAGGACTGATACATCGTCTGCAGATTCTCCAGAACGCTGCAGCTTGCTTTGTTCTGGAGCTTCCGAAAGCATCTTCAGCCACCTCAGCCAGGAAGGAGCTCCACTGGCTTCCGGTGCAGCATAGAATTGCCTTTAAAATTCTCTGTCTGACCCACAGAGCACTGAAGGATGGTCCTTCCACTGCTATCGGATCTCTTCTTACGCGCTATGTTCCCACAAGAAACCTCCGATCTGCGGGATTATGTCAACTGGTTGTTCCTCGTTTCAAACTTGCCAGATGGGGCGCCAGAGCCTTCTCTGTGGTTGCTCCGCAGCTGTGGAATTCCATCCCCACAGAAATAAAAACTCTCCCGACCATCGAGTCTTTTAAAAAGGCCCTCAAAACCTACTTTTTCAAGAGGGCCTACCCATGAGCAATTAGGACTTGGTAATTATTCTGTCTTCCGCATTTGAATTAGGCGCCTTGACGCCCATCGGGCTAAGTCTGCGCTCATACAAGAACCGGTTCATTCATTGGAGCTCGCCCTGCCTCCACTGTTTTTATCTCCTTGAATGTTATTAGATCTAAAACTGAGAGTCTGATGCACAAAACTATGCGATAATCAAGTTTCAACATGACAGCAGCTCATAGATTAGATAGAAATGGCATGATGTTTGTCAGCAATGGAAGTTTGAGTAGCCATGCAAGCGATATCCCTGCAACATATGTCACCCTGTTGGGTTCCGTCATTGCTTTGGCTATAAAGCTTAACACATTTAAGCTTTCTTTCCCCGTAATTGCTCCATGTGCACCCTTAATCAAGCTGCGTTCTTGATAGTTTTGGGTGGCTCTTCTGTAAAAGAAGTATTTGCTCCAGTCTGTCTCCAGGGTATTATAATTACTGCGCTCCCTACTAGAACCCCCAAACAAGTCTCATAAGCCAGTTGCAGATGCAACTGATGGTAGCCAAGCTCCAAGTCTTCAGGCACATCCAAATAAGGCGCTTTCTTTAATTGTTCCTGAACAATAAATTGGAAACTCTGAACACAAAAGCGACTCCGCCACCAGCATCATCATGAATTGCCCCGTATGGGCAGCATTGTCCATTCCAATTGAGGGCTTCAATATTAAATAGGTTCATCATGTGTCTCTGGCGTCAACACTCTTCCATAACTATTTAAATTACTGAATGAGCATGACTTTCGTATTATCTTCCAGGATTGAATGAAACAAAATTGATGTAATTTAAAAGGTCTACAAGAGAGAAGCTGGTGGTGTAGTCCTGCTTTGTATGTCCTGAGGGTCTCTTTACTTGGGTTTTCACCTTGGGTGTTATGCCCCACCAGCTCCTGCTGCAAAATGCTGGGAGCGATGCTTTGGGCCTGAATTTCCCTTGGCATCCTTTTAAACAGGATATGAAATAAAGCCATTATGAAATTCCATTGCTGATAGTCATCACACCATATCTGCCTAAGAACAAGCAAATCTAGCTAGTCAGAACAGTGTCCTCTCCGAGATCGACCACAGCGATGTACTTCCCATGGGTCATCTTCCAGGACCTCTAGGATATTCGTAGTAATATGTAACAGTGGAGCTAGGTTGATCTTCAATCTCATGAATAGCTGCTATAATAAGTTTGAGGTGGAGATGCAGAATCACTAGGGTTTTGGCCAAATTCAGAGCCATAGAAGGCCTTGTAGTCGAATACCAGTGTAAGAAACGCTTACATAGTGGCAAAACTTGCCATATACAATGAGACAAAAGTTTATTTTTTTAATTGCATATTCAAAGAAGAATAAGAATCTTATTTCCCAAAAATTAATTAAGCATAACATTTTCCATAAATTAACAATGAGCGGAACATTGAATTCACCACATTTTTTGTAATACTTCACTTTTCAGAGTATAGGATCTCATGGATTAAAGTCATCAAGGGTGAATTAGTTTTAGAATCCTATTCAATAAGGAGATAAAGAAGAAGAAAAAAGTGTTTGGTGAAAGTGTCAGTAAAAGGGAAAGCCAATACAGAAAAAAAGCTAAATGTCCTCAATGTGTCTTGCCTACCTTTATAACTGTTTGGCCATTGTGCATAGATACCACTTAATCAAGCAATGAAGTACACTGAGCATAGTGAATTATAGTAGTGAAATATGAAGGTGAGGGTTTTTGTGTGCCTGCCTTCTTTCCTAAAGTGCTTCCTGGAGGTTCAAAGAAACGGATCTCTGGTTTATTTCAAGTGTAAAGGGATCAGGGTATTGGTAAATAAAGGCACATTGTATATGAAGAATGCGTTCAAGAAGCAGTTTTCAAGGTTGGGAAATTAAAGAAGGCTTTTTAACCACCTGATTGATATGAGAAATATTAATATATAGATCTATTGATAGAACCCTAGTCACAGATTCTTCGTTTGAAAGCCATAATTAAGCTTCATTCATACTTTGAATGTTGCTTGCATGTATTTCGGAATATCCAACATTACTCACACCTTTTATTGCTTCCTAAATCGATTTCATAATTAGATGCCCGTCAAAGTATTAATAACTTTTATATATCTCTAGCATGCGTGCAGAATTACATCTTAAGTGCATTCGATTTACATTTTTTTTTATCTCAAGTAGAAGGTTATTTCATATCTTTTATCACTGAATGATAAGTAAGTAAATCAGAATATTGATGAGAATACTATTTTTTTCGATTTTGATGCTGAAATAGGTCTTTTGTCACATTAGTGTCCTATAGTCAACTATTGAGGTCATCTGTGGCTTATTTTAAATTGAGAATTGCTCTTGGTGTACTACTGGGTTTTCTATAATTGCATTTATCACTGAATCTATAACTTATTTACGAAATGTGGCATTCATTCCTTTGAGGTGGCATACTGTGTATAAACCACTGAAACCTAGTTGGTATATGTACTCAGTTCAACTAAGACTTTGCAGTACTTGTGGGACGTTAGTGTGACTATGGGGTTGCAGTCTGTGGTAGACTGGATGACTATAAACTCCCTCAAACTAAACGGCGAAAAAACTGAGGTGTTGGTGTTTGGGAAGAATCAAAATCTATGGTCGAGCGAGTGGTGGCCTTCTACTCTTGGTAACTGCCCCACTCCCTCCCCTTCCGCCAGAAATCTTGGATTATTATTCGACACCGCGCTCTCTATGTCCCTGCAAGTCAATAGGACCGTGGCCACCTGCTGGGGCGTGATCAGTACGCTCAATAAAATCTGTGGTTACCTTTCCCCCCAGGCGCGTAAACAGGTTGCAGTCGCCCTGGTTGGTTCAAGGCTGGACTACTATAACTCCCTGTACATGGAAGCCAATAAAGGACTGATACATCGTCTGCAGATTCTCCAGAACGCTGCAGCTTGCTTTGTTCTGGAGCTTCCGAAAGCATCTTCAGCCACCTCAGCCAGGAAGGAGCTCCACTGGCTTCCGGTGCAGCATAGAATTGCCTTTAAAATTCTCTGTCTGACCCACAGAGCACTGAAGGATGGTCCTTCCACTGCTATCGGATCTCTTCTTACGCGCTATGTTCCCACAAGAAACCTCCGATCTGCGGGATTATGTCAACTGGTTGTTCCTCGTTTCAAACTTGCCAGATGGGGCGCCAGAGCCTTCTCTGTGGTTGCTCCGCAGCTGTGGAATTCCATCCCCACAGAAATAAAAACTCTCCCGACCATCGAGTCTTTTAAAAAGGCCCTCAAAACCTACTTTTTCAAGAGGGCCTACCCATGAGCAATTAGGACTTGGTAATTATTCTGTCTTCCGCATTTGAATTAGGCGCCTTGACGCCCATCGGGCTAAGTCTGCGCTCATACAAGAACCGGTTCATTCATTGGAGCTCGCCCTGCCTCCACTGTTTTTATCTCCTTGAATGTTATTAGATCTAAAACTGAGAGTCTGATGCACAAAACTATGCGATAATCAAGTTTCAACATGACAGCAGCTCATAGATTAGATAGAAATGGCATGATGTTTGTCAGCAATGGAAGTTTGAGTAGCCATGCAAGCGATATCCCTGCAACATATGTCACCCTGTTGGGTTCCGTCATTGCTTTGGCTATAAAGCTTAACACATTTAAGCTTTCTTTCCCCGTAATTGCTCCATGTGCACCCTTAATCAAGCTGCGTTCTTGATAGTTTTGGGTGGCTCTTCTGTAAAAGAAGTATTTGCTCCAGTCTGTCTCCAGGGTATTATAATTACTGCGCTCCCTACTAGAACCCCCAAACAAGTCTCATAAGCCAGTTGCAGATGCAACTGATGGTAGCCAAGCTCCAAGTCTTCAGGCACATCCAAATAAGGCGCTTTCTTTAATTGTTCCTGAACAATAAATTGGAAACTCTGAACACAAAAGCGACTCCGCCACCAGCATCATCATGAATTGCCCCGTATGGGCAGCATTGTCCATTCCAATTGAGGGCTTCAATATTAAATAGGTTCATCATGTGTCTCTGGCGTCAACACTCTTCCATAACTATTTAAATTACTGAATGAGCATGACTTTCGTATTATCTTCCAGGATTGAATGAAACAAAATTGATGTAATTTAAAAGGTCTACAAGAGAGAAGCTGGTGGTGTAGTCCTGCTTTGTATGTCCTGAGGGTCTCTTTACTTGGGTTTTCACCTTGGGTGTTATGCCCCACCAGCTCCTGCTGCAAAATGCTGGGAGCGATGCTTTGGGCCTGAATTTCCCTTGGCATCCTTTTAAACAGGATATGAAATAAAGCCATTATGAAATTCCATTGCTGATAGTCATCACACCATATCTGCCTAAGAACAAGCAAATCTAGCTAGTCAGAACAGTGTCCTCTCCGAGATCGACCACAGCGATGTACTTCCCATGGGTCATCTTCCAGGACCTCTAGGATATTCGTAGTAATATGTAACAGTGGAGCTAGGTTGATCTTCAATCTCATGAATAGCTGCTATAATAAGTTTGAGGTGGAGATGCAGAATCACTAGGGTTTTGGCCAAATTCAGAGCCATAGAAGGCCTTGTAGTCGAATACCAGCGTAAGAAACGCTTACATAGTGGCAAAGCTTGCCCTATACAATGAGACAAAAGTTTATTTTTTTAATTGCATATTCAAAGAAGAATAAGAATCTTATTTCCCAAAAATTAATTAAGCATAACATTTTCCATAAATTAACAATGAGCGGAACATTGAATTCACCACATTTTTTGTAATACTTCACTTTTCAGAGTATTGGATCTCATGGATTAAAGTCATCAAGGGTGAATTAGTTTTAGAATCCTATTCAATAAGGAGATAAAGAAGAAGAAAAAAGTGTTTGGTGAAAGTGTCAGTAAAAGGGAAAGCCAATACAGAAAAAAGCGAAATGTTCTCAATGTGTCTTGCCTACCTTTATAACTGTTTGGCCATTGTGCATAGATACCACTTAATCAAGCAATGAAGTACACTGAGCATAGTGAATTATAGTAGTGAAATATGAAGGTGAGGGTTTTTGTGTGCCTGCCTTCTTTTCTAAAGTGCTTCCTGGAGGTTCAAAGAAACGGATCTCTGGTTTATTTCAAGTGTAAAGGGATCAGGGTATTAGTAAATAAAGGCATATTGTATATGAAGAATGCGTTCAAGAAGCAGTTTTCAAGGTTGGGAAATTAAAGAAGGCTTTTTAACCACCTGATTGATATGAGAAATATTAATATATAAATCTATTGATAGAACCCTAGTCACAGATTCTTCGTTTGAAAGCCATAATTAAGCTTCATTCATACTTTGAATGTTGCTTGCATGTATTTCGGAATATCCAACATTACTCACACCTTTTATTGCTTCCTAAATCGATTTCATAATTAGATGCCCGTCAAAGTATTAATAACTTTTATATATCTCTAGCATGCGTGCAGAATTACATCTTAAGTGCATTCGATTTACATTTTATTATCTCAAGTAGACGGTTATTTCATATCTTTTATCACTGAATGATAAGTAAGTAAATCAGAATATTGATGAGAATACTATTTTTTTCGATTTTGATGCTGAAATAGGTCTTTTGTCACATTAGTGTCCTATAGTCAACTATTGAGGTCATCTGTGGCTTATTTTAAATTGAGAATTGCTCTTGGTTTACTACTGGGTTTTCTATATTTGCATTTATCACTGAATCTATAACTTATTTACAAAATGTGGCATTCATTCCTTTGAGGTGGCATACTGTGTATAAACCACTGAAACCTAGTTGGTATATGTACTCAGTTCAACTAAGACTTTGCAGTACTGGTGGGACGTTAGTGTGACTATGGGGTTGGAGCTCGCCCTGCCTCCACTGTTTTTATCTCCTTGAATGTTATTAGATCTAAAACTGAGAGTCTGATGCACAAAACTATGCGATAATCAAGTTTCAACATGACAGCAGCTCATAGATTAGATAGAAATGGCATGATGTTTGTCAGCAATGTAAGTTTGAGTAGCCATGCAAGCGATATCCCTGCAACATATGTCACCCTGTTGGGTTCCGTCATTGCTTTGGATATACAGCTTAACACATTTAAGCTTTATTTCCCTGTAATTGCTCCATGAGCACCCTTAATCAAGCTGCGTTCTTGATAGTTTTGGGTGGCTCTTCTGTAAAAGAAGTATTTGCTCCAGTCTGTCTCCAGGGTATTATAATTGCTGCGCTCCCTACTAGAACGTCCAAACAAGTCTCATAAGCCAGTTGCAGATGCAACTGATGGTAGTCAAGCTCCAAGTCTTCAGGCACATCCAAATGAGGCGCTTTCTTTAATTGTTCCTGAACAATAAATTGGAAACTCTGAACACAAAAGCGACTCCGCCACCAGCATCATCATGAATTGCCCCGTATGGGCAGCATTGTCCATTCCAATTGAGGGCCTCAATATTAAATAGGTTCATCATGTGTCTCTGGCGTCAACACTCTTCCATAACTATTTAAATTACTGAATGAGCATGACTTTTGTATTATCATCCAGGATTGAATGAAACAAAATTGATGTAATTTAAAAGGTCTACAAGAGAGAAGCTGGTGGTGTAGTCCTGCTTTGTATGTCCTGAGGGTCTCTTTACTTGGGTTTTCACCTTGGGTGTTATGCCCCACCAGCTCCTGCTGCAAAATGCTGGGAGCGATGCTTTGGGCCTGAATTTCCCTTGGCATCCTTTTAAACAGGATATGAAATTCCATTGCTGATAGTCATCACACCATATCTGCCTAAGAACAAGCAAATCTAGCTAGTCAGAACAGTGTCCTCTCCAAGATCGACCACAGCGATGTACTTCCCATGGGTCATCTTCCAGGACCTCTAGGATATTCGTAGTAATATGTAACAGTGGAGCTAGGGTGATCTTCAATCTCATGAATTGCTGCTATAATAAGTTTGAGGTGGAGATGCAGAATCACTAGGGTTTTGGCCAAATTCAGAGCCATAGAAGGCCTTGTAGTCGAATACCAGCGTAAGAAACGCTTACATAGTGGCAAAGCTTGCCATATACAATGAGACAAAAGTTTATTTTTTTAATTGCATATTCAAAGAAGAATAAGAATCTTATTTCCCAAAAATTAATTAAGCATAACATTTTCCATAAATTAACAATGAGCGGAACATTGAATTCACCACATTTTTTGTAATACTTCACTTTTCAGAGTATAGGATCTCATGGATTAAAGTCATCAAGGGTGAATTAGTTTTAGAATCCTATTCAATAAGGAGATAAAGAAGAAGAAAAAAGTGTTTGGTGAAAGTGTCAGTAAAAGGGAAAGCCAATACAGAAAAAAGCGAAATGTCCTCAATGTGTCTTGCCTACCTTTATAACTGTTTGACCATTGTGCATAGATACCACTTAATCAAGCAATGAAGTACACTGAGCATAGTGAATTATAGTAGTGAAATATGAAGGTGAGGGTTTTTGTGTGCCTGCCTTCTTTTCTAAAGTGCTTCCTGGAGGTTCAAAGAAACTGATCTCTGGTTTATTTCAAGTGTAAAGGGATCAGGGTATTAGTAAATAAAGGCATATTGTATATGAAGAATGCGTTCAAGAAACAGTTTTCAAGGTTGGGAAATTAAAGAAGGCTTTTTAACCACCTGATTGATATGAGAAATATTAATATATAGATCTATTGATAGCACCCTAGTCACAGATTCTTCGTTTGAAAGCCATAATTAAGCTTCATTCATACTTTGAATGTTGCTTGCATGTATTTCGGAATATCCAACATTACTCACACCTTTTATTGCTTCCTAAATCGATTTCCTAATTAGATGCCCGTCAAAGTATTAATAACTTTTATATATCTCTAGCATGCGTGCAGAATTACATCTTAAGTGCATTCGATTTACATGTTTTTATCTCAAGTAGAAGGTTATTTCATATCTTCTATCACTGAATGATAAGTAAGTAAATCAGAATATTGATGAGAATACTATTTTTTTCGATTTTGATGCTGAATTAGGTCTTTTGTCACATTAGTGTCCTATAGTCAACTATTGAGGTCATCTGTGGCTTATTTTAAATTGAGAATTGCTCTTGGTTTACTACAGGGTTTTCGATAATTGCATTTATCACTGAATCTATAACTTATTTACGAAATGTGGCATTCATTCCTTTGAGGTGGCATACTGTGTATAAACCACTGAAACCTAGTTGGTATATGTACTCAGTTCAACTAAGACTTTGCAGTACTGGTGGGACGTTAGTGTGACTATGGGGTTGGAGCTCACCCTGCCTCCACTGTTTTTATCTCCTTGAATGTTATTAGATCTAAAACTGAGAGTCTGATGCACAAAACTATGCGGTAATCAAGTTTCAACATGACAGCAGCTCATAGATTAGATCGAAATGGCATGATGTTTGTCAGCAATGGAAGTTTGAGTAGCCATGCAAGCGATATCCCTGCAACATATGTCACCCTGTTGGGTTCCGTCATTGCTTTGGATATAAAGCTTAAACCATTTAAGCTTTCTTTCCCTGTAATTGCTCCATGTGCACCCTTAATCAAGCTGCGTTCTTGATAGTTTTGGGTGGCTCTTCTGTAAAAGAAGTATTTGCTCCAGTCTGTCTCCAGGGTATTATAATTGCTGCGCTCCCTACTAGAACCTCCAAACAAGTCTCATAAGCCAGTTGCAGATGCAACTGATGGTAGTCAAGCTCCAAGTCTTCAGGCACATCCAAATGAGGCGCTTTCTTTAATTGTTCCTGAACAATAAATTGGAAACTCTGAACACAAAAGCGACTCCGCCACCAGCATCATCATGAATTGCCCCGTATGGGCAGCATTGTCCATTCCAATTGAAGGCTTAAATATTAAATAGGTTCATCATGTGTCTCTGGCGTCAACACTCTTCCATAACTATTTAAATTACTGAATGAGCATGACTTTCGTATTATCTTCCAGGATTGAATGAAACAAAATTGATGTAATTTAAAAGGTCTACAAGAGAGAAGCTGGTGGTGTAGTCCTGCTTTGTATGTCCTGAGGGTCTCTTTACTTGGGTTTTCACCTTGGGTGTTATGCCCCACCAGCTCCTGCTGCAAAATGCTGGGAGCGATGCTTTGGGCCTGAATTTCCCTTGGCATCCTTTTAAACAGGATATGAAATAAAGCCATTATGAAATTCCATTGCTGATAGTCATCACACCATATCTGCCTAAGAACAAGCAAATCTAGCTAGTCAGAACAGTGTCCTCTCCAAGATCGACCACAGCGATGTACTTCCCATGGGTCATCTTCCAGGACCTCTAGGATATTCGTAGTAATATGTAACAGTGGAGCTAGGGTGATCTTCAATCTCATGAATTGCTGCTATAATAAGTTTGAGGTGGGGATGCAGAATCACTAGGGTTTTGGCCAAATTCAGAGCCATAGAAGGCCTTGTAGTCGAATACCAGCGTAAGAAGCGCTTACATAGTGGCAAAGCTTGCCATATACAATGAGACAAAAGTTTATTTTTTTAATTGCATATTCAAAGAAGAATAAGAATCTTATTTCCCAAAAATTAATTAAGCATAACATTTTCCATAAATTAACAATGAGCGGAACATTGAATTCACCACATTTTTTGTAATACTTCACTTTTCAGAGTATAGGATCTCATGGATTAAAGTCATCAAGGGTGAATTAGTTTTAGAATCCTATTCAATAAGGAGATAAAGAAGAAGAAAAAAGTGTTTGGGGAAAGTGTCAGTAAAAGGGAAAGCCAATACAGAAAAAAGCGAAATGTCCTCAATGTGTCTTGCCTACCTTTATAACTGTTTGACCATTGTGCATAGATACCACTTAATCAAGCAATGAAGTACACTGAGCATAGTGAATTATAGTAGTGAAATATGAAGGTGAGGGTTTTTGTGTGCCTGCCTTCTTTTCTAAAGTGCTTCCTGGAGGTTCAAAGAAACGGATCTCTGGTTTATTTCAAGTGTAAAGGGATCAGGGTATTAGTAAATAAAGGCATATTGTATATGAAGAATGCGTTCAAGAAACAGTTTTCAAGGTTGGGAAATTAAAGAAGGCTTTTTAACCACCTGATTGATATGAGAAATATTAATATATAGATCTATTGATATCACCCTAGTCACAGATTCTTCGTTTGAAAGCCATAATTAAGCGTCATTCATACTTTGAATGTTGCTTGCATGTATTTCGGAATATCCAACATTACTCACACCTTTTATTGCTTCCTAAATCGATTTCATAATTAGATGCCCGTCAAAGTATTAATAACTTTTATATATCTCTAGAATGCGTGCAGAATTACATCTTAAGTGCATTCGATTTACATTTTTTTATCTCAAGTAGAAGGTTATTTCATATCTTCTATCACTGAATGATAAGTAAGTAAATCAGAATATTGATGAGAATACTATTTTTTTCGATTTTGATGCTGAAATAGGTCTTTTGTCACATTAGTGTCCTATAGTCAACTATTGAGGTCATCTGTGACTTATTTTAAATTGAGAATTGCCCTTGGTTTACTAAAGGGTTTTCAATAATTGCATTCATCACTGAATCTATAACTTATTGACGAAATGTGGCATTCATTCCTTTGAGGTGGCATACTGTGTATAAACCACTGAAACCTAGTTGGTATATGTACTCAGTTCAACTGAGACTTTGCAGTACTGGTGGGACGTTAGTGTGACTATGGGGTTGGAGCTCGCCCTGCCTCCACTGTTTTTATCTCCTTGAATGTTATTAGATCTAAAACTGAGATCAAAAAACTAAATTTATGATATTAAATCCAAACCCCCATAACCGAGCCCCACCCAGGCTCGGCACTGTCCAATTAGAACGTGTCTATAACATTGAATACTTGGGGATAACTTTAAATGAACATCTAACATGGACGACTCACCAGACCAAAGTGACCATCAAACTGGCTCAGTTGGCGGGTGGCACGATGCGTCTGGCGAACAAATCTTCGTATCGTCCACTATCCCCAATTATCCATATCCATATCTACAAAACTCAGGCCCGGGCGGGTGTCATATATGGGGGTGAATTGTGGGGGCATTCCAAACTCCCAAAACTACAGACAATTGAAAACAAATTCCTGAGACAGGTTGTCGCTCTACCCCAGAGCACCCCCCTACTCCCCCTCAGATTGGACCTGGGAATTCGATCTATAACAGAAGAGCTGGGAATCAAACCGCTAACCTTTTGGAGACGCCTGTGGTCTAGCCCGGACCTTATAAGCTACAGAGAGGAATTACAGGAATTTCTAGAGCTGAGGAACGCCAAACTAATTCCGTGGTTAACCTATGTCAGGACAATGCTTGAGGAGTTAGGGTTCCCGGAACTATGGATGGATCCCTTAAACTCTTGTGCAAAGACTCCAAAGAAAGTACTTGTGAGAGCCTATTATGAACTGATGCTGACAAAAGTCATTGATGTCACGAGAGAAGGATCCTTGACACATTCGTTCCTCAAAGTGAAAGACTCTTACTATCTTGAAAGTGTCCTTGACTCAATCTCTCCAACACTAACGAGAAAACTATTCCTACAGTGGAGGTATGGATGCCTCCCTCTAGCTTCATTCACAGCGTCATGGCAATTACGATCCACCACAGAACTATGCCCAGTGTGTGCTCACCAGAAAGAAGACGATGTTCATGCCGTCTTCTTCTGTAAGGGCTACGAGAAGAGCAGAAGATACTGGCTAGTCCCGCTACTTAAGAACATGGGCTTTAGAAATTTCTAACCTGCCTATAGAATTTTAAAGTCAGACCTCTCTCCCATTGTGGTTTACGCCCTCTCTAAATTTTTAACTTCTATGTGGTTCACCCGGAATCGAGCGCTCAAAAGACTTATATAACAGCACCCCTGAAAATTTTATTACTTTTATTGCACCTATGTTCCCTCTTTCTTAAAATGTTCTTAATCATTGGATCACATTACATTTAATCTCTTTTACTGTGTACAAATACTATGCATCTTTTATGATCTGTGATCGAAATAAAGGTCTTTGAAATGAAATTAGATCTAAAACTGAGAGTCTGATGCACAAAACTATGCGATAATCAAGTTTCAACATGACAGCAGCTCATAGATTAGATAGAAATGGCATGATGTTTGTCAGCAATGGAAGTTTGAGTAGCCATGCAAGCGATATCCCTGCAACATATGTCACCCTGTTGGGTTCCGTCATTGCTTTGGATATAAAGCTTAACACATTTAAGCTTTCTTTCCCTGTAATTGCTCCATGTGCACCCTTAATCAAGCTGCGTTCTTGATAGTTTTGGGTGGCTCTTCTGTAAAAGAAGTATTTGCTCCAGTCTGTCTCCAGGGTATTATAATTGCTGCGCTCCCTACTAGAACCTCAAAACAAGTCTCATAAGCCAGTTGCAGATGCAACTGATGGTAGTCAAGCTCCAAGTCTTCAGGCACATCAAAATGAGGCGCTTTCTTTAATTGTTCCTGAACAATAAATTGGAAACTCTGAACACAAAAGCGACTCCGCCACCAGCATCATCATGAATTGCCCCGTATGGGCAGCATTGTCCATTCCAATTGAGGGCTTCCATATTAAATAGGTTCATCATGTGTCTCTGGCGTCAACACTCTTCCATAACTATTTAAATTACTGAATGAGCATGACTTTCCTATTATCATCCAGGATTGAATGAAACAAAATTGATGTAATTTAAAAGGTCCACAAGAGAGAAGCTGGTGGTGTAGTCCTGCTTTGTATGTCCTGAAGGTCTCTTTACTTGGGTTTTCACCTTGGGTGTTATGCCCCACCAGCTCCTGCTGCAAAATGCTGGGAGCGATGCTTTGGGCCTGAATTTCCCTTGGCATCCTTTTAAACAGGATATGAAATAAAGCCATTATGAAATTCCATTGCTGATAGTCATCACACCATATCTGCCTAAGAACAAGCAAATCTAGCTAGTCAGAACAGTGTCCCCTCCAAGATTGACCACAGCGATGTACTTCCCATGGGTCATCTTCCAGTACCTCTAGGATATTCGTAGTAATATGTAACAGTGGAGCTAGGGTGATCTTCAATCTCATGAATTGCTGCTATAATAAGTTTGAGGTGGAGATGCAGAATCACTAGGGTTTTGGCCAAATTCAGAGCCATAGAAGGCCTTGTAGTCGAATACCAGCGTAAGAAACGCTTACATAGTGGCAAAGCTTGCCATATACAATGAGACAAAAGTTTATTTTTTTAATTGCATATTCAAAGAAGAATAAGAATCTTATTTCCCCAAAATTAATTAAGCATAACATTTTCCATAAATTAACAATGAGCTGAACATTGAATTCACTACATTTTTTGTAATACTTCACTTTTCAGAGTATAGGATCTCATGGATTAAAGTCATGAAGGGTGAATTCGTTTTAGAATCCTATTCAATAATGAGATAAAGAAGAAGAAAAAAGTGTTTGGGGAAAGTGTCAGTAAAAGGGAAAGCCAATACAGAAAAAAGCGAAATGTCCTCAATGTGTCTTGCCTACCTTTATAACTGTTTGGCCATTGTGCATAGATACCACTTAATCAAGCAATGAAGTACACTGAGCATAGTGAATTATAGTAGTGAAATATGAAGGTGAGGGTTTTTGTGTGCCTGCCTTCTTTTCTAAAGTGCTTCCTGGAGGTTCAAAGAAACGGATCTCTGGTTTATTTCAAGTGTAAAGGGATCAGGGTATTAGTAAATAAAGGCATATTGTATATGAAGAATGCGTTCAAGAAACAGTTTTCAAGGTTGGGAAATTAAAGAAGGCTTTTTAACCACCTGATTGATATGAGAAATATTAATATATAGATCTATTAATAGCACCCTAGTCACAGATTCTTCGTTTGAAAGCCATAATTAAGCTTCATTCATACTTTGAATGTTGCTTGCATGTATTTCGGAATATCCAACATTACTCACACCTTTTATTGCTTCCTAAATCGATTTCCTAATTAGATGCCCGTCAAAGTATTAATAACTTTTATATATCTCTAGCATGCGTGCAGAATTACATCTTAAGTGCATTTGATTTACATGTTTTTATCTCAAGTAGAAGGTTATTTCATATCTTCTATCACTGAATGATAAGTAAGTAAATCAGAATATTGATGAGAATACTATTTTTTTCGATTTTGATGCTGAATTAGGTTTTTTGTCACATTAGTGTCCTATAGTCAACTATTGAGGTCATCTGTGGCTTATTTTGAATTGAGAATTGCTCTTGGTTTACTACAGGGTTTTCGATAATTGCATTTATCACTGAATCTATAACTTATTTACGAAATGTGGCATTCATTCCTTTGAGGTGGCATACTGTGTATAAACCACTGAAACCTAGTTGGTATATGTACTCAGTTCAACTAAGACTTTGCAGTACTGGTGGGACGTTAGTGTGACTATGGGGTTGGAGCTCGCCCTGCCTCCACTGTTTTTATCTCCTTGAATGTTATTAGATCTAAAACTGAGAGTCTGATGCACAAAACTATGCGATAATCAAGTTTCACCATGACAGCAGCTCATAGATTAGATAGAAATGGCATGATGTTTGTCAGCAATGGAAGTTTGAGTAGCCATGCAAGCGATATCCCTGCAACATATGTCACCCTGTTGGGTTCCGTCATTGCTTTGGATATAAAGCTTAACACATTTAAGCTTTCTTTCCCGGTAATTGCTCCATGTGCACCCTTAATCAAGCTGCGTTCTTGATAGTTTTGGGTGGCTCTTCTGTAAAAGAAGTATTTGCTCCAGTCTGTCTCCAGGGTATTATAATTGCTGCGCTCCCTACTAGAACCTCAAAACAAGTCTCATAAGCCAGTTGCAGATGCAACTGATGGTAGTCAAGCTCCAAGTCTTCAGGCACATCCAAATGAGGCGCTTTCTTTAATTGTTCCTGAACAATAAATTGGAAAGTCTGAACACAAAAGCGACTCCGCCACCAGCATCATCATGAATTGCCCCGTATGGGCAGCATTGTCCATTCCAATTGAAGGCTTAAATATTAAATAGGTTCATCATGTGTCTCTGGCGTCAACACTCTTCCATAACTATTTAAATTACTGAATGAGCATGACTTTCGTATTATCTTCCAGGATTGAATGAAACAAAATTGATGTAATTTAAAAGGTCTACAAGAGAGAAGCTGGTGGTGTAGTCCTGCTTTGTATGTCCTGAGGGTCTCTTTACTTGGGTTTTCACCTTGGGTGTTATGCCCCACCAGCTCCTGCTGCAAAATGCTGGGAGCGATGCTTTGGGCCTGAATTTCCCTTGGTATCCTTTTAAACAGGATATGAAATAAAGCCATTATGAAATTCCATTGCTGATAGTCATCACACCATATCTACCTAAGAACAAGCAAATCTAGCTAGTCAGAACAGTGTCCTCTCCAAGATCGACCACAGCGATGTACTTCCCATGGGTCATCTTCCAGGACCTCTAGGATATTCGTAGTAATATGTAACAGTGGAGCTAGGGTGATCTTCAATCTCATGAATTGCTGCTATAATAAGTTTGAGGTGGGGATGCAGAATCACTAGGGTTTTGGCCAAATTGAGAGCCATAGAAGGCCTTGTAGTCGAATACCAGCGTAAGAAGCGCTTACATAGTGGCAAAGCTTGCCATATACAATGAGACAAAAGTTTATTTTTTTAATTGCATATTCAAAGAAGAATAAGAATCTTATTTCCCAAAAATTAATTAAGCATAACATTTTCCATAAATTAACAATGAGCGGAACATTGAATTCACCACATTTTTTGTAATACTTCACTTTTCAGAGTATAGGATCTCATGGATTAAAGTCATCAAGGGTGAATTAGTTTTAGAATCCTATTCAATAAGGAGATAAAGAAGAAGAAAAAAGTGTTTGGGGAAAGTGTCAGTAAAAGGGAAAGCCAATACAGAAAAAAGCGAAATGTCCTCAATGTGTCTTGCCTACCTTTATAACTGTTTGACCATTGTGCATAGATACCACTTAATCAAGCAATGAAGTACACTGAGCATAGTGAATTATAGTAGTGAAATATGAAGGTGAGGGTTTTTGTGTGCCTGCCTTCTTTTCTAAAGTGCTTCTTGGAGGTTCAAAGAAACGGATCTCTGGTTTATTTCAAGTGTAAAGGGATCAGGGTATTAGTAAATAAAGGCATATTGTATATGAAGAATGCGTTCAAGAAACAGTTTTCAAGGTTGGGAAATTAAAGAAGGCTTTTTAACCACCTTATTGATATGAGAAATATTAATATATAGATCTATTGATAGCACCCTAGTCACAGATTCTTCGTTTGAAAGCCATAATTAAGCGTCATTCATACTTTGAATGTTGCTTGCATGTATTTCGGAATATCCAACATTACTCACACCTTTTATTGCTTCCTAAATCGATTTCATAATTAGATGCCCGTCAAAGTATTAATAACTTTTATATATCTCTAGAATGCGTGCAGAATTACATCTTAAGTGCATTCAATTTACATTTTTTTATCTCAAGTAGAAGGTTATTTCATATCTTCTATCACTGAATGATAAGTAAGTAAATTAGAATATTGATGAGAATACTATTTTTTTCGATTTTGATGCTGAAATAGGTCTTTTGTCACATTAGTGTCCTATAGTCAACTATTGAGGTCATCTGTGGCTCATTTTAAATTGAGAATTGCCCTTGGTTTACTATAGGGTTTTCAATAATTGCATTTATCACTGAATCTATAACTTATTGACGAAATGTGGCATTCATACCTTTGAGGTGGCATACTGTGTATAAACCACTGAAACCTAGTTGGTATATGTACTCAGTTCAACTAAGACTTTGCAGTACTGGTGGGACGTTAGTGTGACTATGGGGTTGGAGCTCGCCCAGCCTCCACTGTTTTTATCTCCTTGAATGTTATTAGATCTAAAACTGAGAGTCTGATGCACAAAACTATGCGATAATCAAGTTTCAACATGACAGCAGCTCATAGATTAGATAGAAATGGCATGATGTTTGTCAGCAATGGAAGTTTGAGTAGCCATGCAAGCGATATCCCTGCAACATATGTCACCCTGTTGGGTTCCGTCATTGCTTTGGATATAAAGCTTAACACATTTAAGATTTCTTTCCCTGTAATTGCTCCATGTGCACCCTTAATCAAGCTGCGTTCTTGATAGTTTTGGGTGGCTCTTCTGTAAAAGAAGTATTTGCTCCAGTCTGTCTCCAGGGTATTATAATTGCTGCGCTGCCTACTAGAACCTCCAAACAAGTCTCATAAGCCAGTTGCAGATGCAACTGATGGTAGTCAAGCTCCAAGTCTTCAGGCACATCCAAATGAGGCGCTTTCTTTAATTATTCCTGAACAATAAATTGGAAACTCTGAACACAAAAGCGACTCCGCCACCAGCATCATCATGATTTGCCCCGTATGGGCAGCATTGTCCATTCCAATTGAGGGCTTCAATATTAAATAGGTTCATCATGTGTCTCTGGCGTCAACACTCTTCCATAACTATTTAAATTACTGAATGAGCATGACTTTCCTATTATCATCCAGGATTGAATGAAACCAAATTGATGTAATTTAAAAGGTCTACAAGAGAGAAGCTGGTGGTGTAGTCCTGCTTTGTATGTCCTGAGGGTCTCTTTACTTGGGTTTTCACCTTGGGTGTTATGCCCCACCAGATCCTGCTGCAAAATGCTGGGAGCGATGCTTTGGGCCTGAATTTCCCTTGGCATCCTTTTAAACAGGATATGAAATAAAGCCATTATGAAATTCCATTGCTGATAGTCATCACACCATATCTGCCTAAGAACAAGCAAATCTAGCTAGTCAGAACAGTGTCCTCTCCAAGATCGACCACAGCGATGTACTTCCCATGGGTCATCTTCCAGGACCTCTAGGATATTCGTAGTAATATGTAACAGTGGAGCTAGGGTGATCTTCAATCTCATGAATTGCTGCTATAATAAGTTTGAGGTGGAGATGCAGAATCACTAGGGTTTTGGCCAAATTCAGAGCCATAGAAGGCCTTGTAGTCGAATACCAGCGTAAGAAACGCTTACATAGTGGCAAAGCTTGCCATATACAATGAGACAAAAGTTTATTTTTTTAATTGCATATTCAAAGAAGAATAAGAATCTTATTTCCCAAAAATTAATTAATCATAACATTTTCCATAAATTAACAATGAGCGGAACATTGAATTCACCACATTTTTTGTAATACTTCACTTTTCAGAGTATAGGATCTCATGGATTAAAGTCATCAAGGGTGAATTAGTTTTAGAATCCTATTCAATAAGGAGATAAAGAAGAAGAAAAAAGTGTTTGGTGAAAGTGTCAGTAAAAGGGAAAGCCAATACAGAAAAAAGCGAAATGTCCTCAATGTGTCTTGCCTACCTTTATAACTGTTTGACCATTGTGCATAGATACCACTTAATCAAGCAATGAAGTACACTGAGCATAGTGAATTATAGTAGTTAAATATGAAGGTGAGGGTTTTTGTGTGCCTGCCTTCTTTTCTAAAGTGCTTCCTGGAGGTTCAAAGAAACGGATCTCTGGTTTATTTCAAGTGTAAAGGGATCAGGGTATTAGTAAATAAAGGCATATTGTATATGAAGAATGCGTTCAAAAAACAGTTTTCAAGGTTGGGAAATTAAAGAAGGCTTTTTAACCACCTGATTGATATGAGAAATATTAATATATAGATCTATTGATAGCACCCTAGTCACAGATTCTTCGTTTGAAAGCCATAATTAAGCTTCATTCATACTTTGAATGTTGCTTGCATGTATTTCGGAATATCCAACATTACTCACACCTTTTATTGCTTCCTAAATCGATTTCCTAATTAGATGCCCGTCAAAGTATTAATAACTTTTATATATCTCTAGCATGCGTGCAGAATTACATCTTAAGTGCATTCGATTTACATGTTTTTATCTCAAGTAGAAGGTTATTTCATATCTTCTATCACTGAATGATAAGTAAGTAAATCAGAATATTGATGAGAATACTATTTTTTTCGATTTTGATGCTGAATTAGGTCTTTTGTCACATTAGTGTCCTATAGTCAACTATTGAGGTCATCTGTGTCTTATTTTAAATTGAGAATTGCTCTTGGTTTACTACAGGGTTTTCGATAATTGCATTTATCACTGAATCTATAACTTATTTACGAAATGTGGCATTCATTCCTTTGAGGTGGCATACTGTGTATAAACCACTGAAACCTAGTTGGTATATGTACTCAGTTCAACTAAGACTTTGCAGTACTGGTGGGACGTTAGTGTGACTATGGGGTTGGAGCTCACCCTGCCTCCACTGTTTTTATCTCCTTGAATGTTATTAGATCTAAAACTGAGAGTCTGATGCACAAAACTATGCGGTAATCAAGTTTCAACATGACAGCAGCTCATAGATTAGATCGAAATGGCATGATGTTTGTCAGCAATGGAAGTTTGAGTAGCCATGCAAGCGATATCCCTGCAACATATGTCACCCTGTTGGGTTCCGTCATTGCTTTGGATATAAAGCTTAAACCATTTAAGCTTTCTTTCCCCGTAATTGCTCCATGTGCACCCTTAATCAAGCTGCGTTCTTGATAGTTTTGGGTGGCTCTTCTGTAAAAGAAGTATTTGCTCCAGTCTGTCTCCAGGGTATTATAATTACTGCGCTCCCTACTAGAACCTCCAAACAAGTCTCATAAGCCAGTTGCAGATGCAACTGATGGTAGTCAAGCTCCAAGTCTTCAGGCACATCCAAATGAGGCGCTTTCTTTAATTGTTCCTGAACAATAAATTGGAAAGTCTGAACACAAAAGCGACTCCGCCACCAGCATCATCATGAATTGCCCCGTATGGGCAGCATTGTCCATTCCAATTGAAGGCTTAAATATTAAATAGGTTCATCATGTGTCTCTGGCGTCAACACTCTTCCATAACTATTTAAATTACTGAATGAGCATGACTTTCGTATTATCTTCCAGGATTGAATGAAACAAAATTGATGTAATTTAAAAGGTCTACAAGAGAGAAGCTGGTGGTGTAGTCCTGCTTTGTATGTCCTGAGGGTCTCTTTACTTGGGTTTTCACCTTGGGTGTTATGCCCCACCAGCTCCTGCTGCAAAATGCTGGGAGCGATGCTTTGGGCCTGAATTTCCCTTGGTATCCTTTTAAACAGGATATGAAATAAAGCCATTATGAAATTCCATTGCTGATAGTCATCACACCATATCTACCTAAGAACAAGCAAATCTAGCTAGTCAGAACAGTGTCCTCTCCAAGATCGACCACAGCGATGTACTTCCCATGGGTCATCTTCCAGGACCTCTAGGATATTCGTAGTAATATGTAACAGTGGAGCTAGGGTGATCTTCAATCTCATGAATTGCTGCTATAATAAGTTTGAGGTGGGGATGCAGAATCACTAGGGTTTTGGCCAAATTGAGAGCCATAGAAGGCCTTGTAGTCGAATACCAGCGTAAGAAGCGCTTACATAGTGGCAAAGCTTGCCATATACAATGAGACAAAAGTTTATTTTTTTAATTGCATATTCAAAGAAGAATAAGAATCTTATTTCCCAAAAATTAATTAAGCATAACATTTTCCATAAATTAACAATGAGCGGAACATTGAATTCACCACATTTTTTGTAATACTTCACTTTTCAGAGTATAGGATCTCATGGATTAAAGTCATCAAGGGTGAATTAGTTTTAGAATCCTATTCAATAAGGAGATAAAGAAGAAGAAAAAAGTGTTTGGGGAAAGTGTCAGTAAAAGGGAAAGCCAATACAGAAAAAAGCGAAATGTCCTCAATGTGTCTTGCCTACCTTTATAACTGTTTGACCATTGTGCATAGATACCACTTAATCAAGCAATGAAGTACACTGAGCATAGTGAATTATAGTAGTGAAATATGAAGGTGAGGGTTTTTGTGTGCCTGCCTTCTTTTCTAAAGTGCTTCTTGGAGGTTCAAAGAAACGGATCTCTGGTTTATTTCAAGTGTAAAGGGATCAGGGTATTAGTAAATAAAGGCATATTGTATATGAAGAATGCGTTCAAGAAACAGTTTTCAAGGTTGGGAAATTAAAGAAGGCTTTTTAACCACCTTATTGATATGAGAAATATTAATATATAGATCTATTGATAGCACCCTAGTCACAGATTCTTCGTTTGAAAGCCATAATTAAGCGTCATTCATACTTTGAATGTTGCTTGCATGTATTTCGGAATATCCAACATTACTCACACCTTTTATTGCTTCCTAAATTGATTTCATAATTAGATGCCCGTCAAAGTATTAATAACTTTTAAATATCTCTAGCATGCGTGCAGAATTACATCTTAAGTGCATTCGATTTACATTTTTTTATCTCAAGTAGAAGGTTATTTCATATCTTTTATCACTGAATGATAAGTAAGTAAATCAGAATATTGATGAGAATACTATTTTTTTCGATTTTTGATGCTGAAATAGGTCTTTTGTCACATTAGTGTCCTATAGTCAACTATTGAGGTCATCTGTGGCTTATTTTAAATTGAGAATTGCCCTTGGTTTACTAAAGGGTTTTCAATAATTGCATTCATCACTGAATCTATAACTTATTGACGAAATGTGGCATTCATTCCTTTGAGGTGGCATACTGTGTATAAACCACTGAAACCTAGTTGGTATATGTACTCAGTTCAACTAAGACTTTGCAGTACTGGTGGGACGTTAGTGTGACTATGGGGTTAGAGCTCGCCCTGCCTCCACTGTTTTTATCTCCTTGAATGTTATTAGATCTAAAACTGAGAGTCTGATGCACAAAACTATGCGATAATCAAGTTTCAACATGACAGCAGCTCATAGATTAGATAGAAATGGCATGATGTTTGTCAGCAATGGAAGTTTGAGTAGCCATGCAAGCGATATCCCTGCAACATATGTCACCCTGTTGGGTTCCGTCATTGCTTTGGATATAAAGCTTAACACATTTAAGCTTTCTTTCCCTGTAATTGCTCCATGTGCACCCTTAATCAAGCTGCGTTCTTGATAGTTTTGGGTGGCTCTTCTATAAAAGAAGTATTTGCTCCAGTCTGTCTCCAGGGTATTATAATTGCTGCGCTCCCTACTAGAACCTCAAAACAAGTCTCATAAGCCAGTTGCAGATGCAACTGATGGTAGTCAAGCTCCAAGTCTTCAGGCACATCCAAATGAGGCGCTTTCTTTAATTGTTCCTGAACAATAAATTGGAAACTCTGAACACAAAAGCGACTCCGCCACCAGCATCATCATGAATTGCCCCGTATGGGCAGCATTGTCCATTCCAATTGAGGGCTTCAATATTAAATAGGTTCATCATGTGTCTCTGGCGTCAACACTCTTCCATAACTATTTAAATTACTGAATGAGCATGACTTTCCTATTATCATCCAGGATTGAATGAAACAAAATTGATGTAATTTAAAAGGTCCACAAGAGAGTAGCTGGTGGTGTAGTCCTGCTTTGTATGTCCTGAGGGTCTCTTTACTTGGGTTTTCACCTTGGGTGTTATGCCCCACCAGCTCCTGCTGCAAAATGCTGGGAGCGATGCTTTGGGCCTGAATTTCCCTTGGCATCCTTTTAAACAGGATATGAAATAAAGCCATTATGAAATTCCATTGCTGATAGTCATCACACCATATCTGCCTAAGAACAAGCAAATCTAGCTAGTCAGAACAGTGTCCCCTCCAAGATTGACCACAGCGATGTACTTCCCATGGGTCATCTTCCAGTACCTCTAGGATATTCGTAGTAATATGTAACAGTGGAGCTAGGGTGATCTTCAATCTCATGAATTGCTGCTATAATAAGTTTGAGGTGGAGATGCAGAATCACTAGGGTTTTGGCCAAATTCAGAGCCATAGAAGGCCTTGTAGTCGAATACCAGCGTAAGAAACGCTTACATAGTGTCAAAGCTTGCCATATACAATGAGACAAAAGTTTATTTTTTTAATTGCATATTCAAAGAAGAATAAGAATCTTATTTCCCAAAAATTATTTAAGCATAACATTTTCCATAAATTAACAATGAGCTGAACATTGAATTCACCACATTTTTTGTAATACTTCACTTTTCAGAGTATAGGATCTCATGGATTAAAGTCATGAAGGGTGAATTCGTTTTAGAATCCTATTCAATAATGAGATAAAGAAGAAGAAAAAAGTGTTTGGGGGAAAGTGTCAGTAAAAGGGAAAGCCAATACAGAAAAAAGCGAAATGTCCTCAATGTGTCTTGCCTACCTTTATAACTGTTTGGCCATTGTGCATAGATACCACTTAATCAAGCAATGAAGTACACTGAGCATAGTGAATTATAGTAGTGAAATATGAAGGTGAGGGTTTTTGTGTGCCTGCCTTCTTTTCTAAAGTGCTTCCTGGAGGTTCAAAGAAACGGATCTCTGGTTTATTTCAAGTGTAAAGGGATCAGGGTATTAGTAAATAAAGGCATATTTTATATGAAGAATGCGTTCAAGAAACAGTTTTCAAGGTTGGGAAATTAAAGAAGGCTTTTTAACCACCTGATTGATATGAGAAATATTAATATATAGATCTATTAATAGCACCCTAGTCACAGATTCTTCGTTTGAAAGCCATAATTAAGCTTCATTCATACTTTGAATGTTGCTTGCATGTATTTCGGAATATCCAACATTACTCACACCTTTTATTGCTTCCTAAATCGATTTCCTAATTAGATGCCCGTCAAAGTATTAATAACTTTTATATATCTCTAGCATGCGTGCAGAATTACATCTTAAGTGCATTCGATTTACATGTTTTTATCTCAAGTAGAAGGTTATTTCATATCTTCTATCACTGAATGATAAGTAAGTAAATCAGAATATTGATGAGAATACTATTTTTTTCGATTTTGATGCTGAATTAGGTTTTTTGTCACATTAGTGTCCTATAGTCAACTATTGAGGTCATCTGTGGCTTATTTTGAATTGAGAATTGCTCTTGGTTTACTACAGGGTTTTCAATAATTGCATTTATCACTGAATCTATAACTTATTTACGAAATGTGGCATTCATTCCTTTGAGGTGTCATACTGTGTATAAACCACTGAAACCTAGTTGGTATATGTACTCAGTTCAACTAAGACTTTGCAGTACTGGTGGGACGTTAGTGTGACTATGGGGTTGGAGCTCGCCCTGCCTCCACTGTTTTTATCTCCTTGAATGTTATTAGATCTAAAACTGAGAGTCTGATGCACAAAACTATGCAATAATCAAGTTTCAACATGACAGCAGCTCATAGATTAGATAGAAATGGCATGATGTTTGTCAGCAATGGAAGTTTGAGTAGCCATGCAAGCGATATCCCTGCAACATATGTCACCCTGTTGGGTTCCGTCATTGCTTTGGATATAAAGCTTAACACATTTAAGCTTTCTTTCCCGGTAATTGCTCCATGTGCACCCTTTATCAAGCTGCGTTCTTGATAGTTTTGGGTGGCTCTTCTGTAAAAGAAGTATTTGCTCCAGTCTGTCTCCAGGGTATTATAACTGCTGCGCTCCCTACTAGAACCTCAAAACAAGTCTCATAAGCCAGTTGCAGATGCAACTGATGGTAGTCAAGCTCCAAGTCTTCAGGCACATCCAAATGAGGCGCTTTCTTTAATTGTTCCTGAACAATAAATTGGAAACTCTGAACACAAAAGCGACTCCGCCACCAGCATCATCATGAATTGCCCCGTATGGGCAGCATTGTCCATTCCAATTGAGGGCTTCAATATTAAATAGGTTCATCATGTGTCTCTGGCGTCAACACTCTTCCATAACTATTTAAATTACTGAATGAGCATGACTTTCCTATTATCATCCAGGATTGAATGAAACAAAATTGATGTAATTTAAAAGGTCCACAAGAGAGTAGCTGGTGGTGTAGTCCTGCTTTGTATGTCCTGAGGGTCTCTTTACTTGGGTTTTCACCTTGGGTGTTATGCCCCACCAGCTCCTGCTGCAAAATGCTGGGAGCGATGCTTTGGGCCTGAATTTCCCTTGGCATCCTTTTAAACAGGATATGAAATAAAGCCATTATGAAATTCCATTGCTGATAGTCATCACACCATATCTGCCTAAGAACAAGCAAATCTAGCTAGTCAGAACAGTGTCCCCTCCAAGATTGACCACAGCGATGTACTTCCCATGGGTCATCTTCCAGTACCTCTAGGATATTCGTAGTAATATGTAACAGTGGAGCTAGGGTGATCTTCAATCTCATGAATTGCTGCTATAATAAGTTTGAGGTGGAGATGCAGAATCACTAGGGTTTTGGCCAAATTCAGAGCCATAGAAGGCCTTGTAGTCGAATACCAGCGTAAGAAACGCTTACATAGTGTCAAAGCTTGCCATATACAATGAGACAAAAGTTTATTTTTTTAATTGCATATTCAAAGAAGAATAAGAATCTTATTTCCCAAAAATTATTTAAGCATAACATTTTCCATAAATTAACAATGAGCTGAACATTGAATTCACCACATTTTTTGTAATACTTCACTTTTCAGAGTATAGGATCTCATGGATTAAAGTCATGAAGGGTGAATTCGTTTTAGAATCCTATTCAATAATGAGATAAAGAAGAAGAAAAAAGTGTTTGGGGGAAAGTGTCAGTAAAAGGGAAAGCCAATACAGAAAAAAGCGAAATGTCCTCAATGTGTCTTGCCTACCTTTATAACTGTTTGGCCATTGTGCATAGATACCACTTAATCAAGCAATGAAGTACACTGAGCATAGTGAATTATAGTAGTGAAATATGAAGGTGAGGGTTTTTGTGTGCCTGCCTTCTTTTCTAAAGTGCTTCCTGGAGGTTCAAAGAAACGGATCTCTGGTTTATTTCAAGTGTAAAGGGATCAGGGTATTAGTAAATAAAGGCATATTTTATATGAAGAATGCGTTCAAGAAACAGTTTTCAAGGTTGGGAAATTAAAGAAGGCTTTTTAACCACCTGATTGATATGAGAAATATTAATATATAGATCTATTAATAGCACCCTAGTCACAGATTCTTCGTTTGAAAGCCATAATTAAGCTTCATTCATACTTTGAATGTTGCTTGCATGTATTTCGGAATATCCAACATTACTCACACCTTTTATTGCTTCCTAAATCGATTTCCTAATTAGATGCCCGTCAAAGTATTAATAACTTTTATATATCTCTAGCATGCGTGCAGAATTACATCTTAAGTGCATTCGATTTACATGTTTTTATCTCAAGTAGAAGGTTATTTCATATCTTCTATCACTGAATGATAAGTAAGTAAATCAGAATATTGATGAGAATACTATTTTTTTCGATTTTGATGCTGAATTAGGTTTTTTGTCACATTAGTGTCCTATAGTCAACTATTGAGGTCATCTGTGGCTTATTTTGAATTGAGAATTGCTCTTGGTTTACTACAGGGTTTTCAATAATTGCATTTATCACTGAATCTATAACTTATTTACGAAATGTGGCATTCATTCCTTTGAGGTGGCATACTGTGTATAAACCACTGAAACCTAGTTGGTATATGTACTCAGTTCAACTAAGACTTTGCAGTACTGGTGGGACGTTAGTGTGACTATGGGGTTGGAGCTCGCCCTGCCTCCACTGTTTTTATCTCCTTGAATGTTATTAGATCTAAAACTGAGAGTCCGATGCACAAAACTATGCAATAATCAAGTTTCAACATGACAGCAGCTCATAGATTAGATAGAAATGGCATGATGTTTGTCAGCAATGGAAGTTTGAGTAGCCATGCAAGCGATATCCCTGCAACATATGTCACCCTGTTGGGTTCCGTCATTGCTTTGGATATAAAGCTTAACACATTTAAGCTTTCTTTCCCGGTAATTGCTCCATGTGCACCCTTAATCAAGCTGCGTTCTTGATAGTTTTGGGTGGCTCTTCTGTAAAAGAAGTATTTGCTCCAGTCTGTCTCCAGGGTATTATAATTGCTGCGCTCCCTACTAGAACCTCAAAACAAGTCTCATAAGCCAGTTGCAGATGCAACTGATGGTAGTCAAGCTCCAAGTCTTCAGGCACATCCAAATGAGGCGCTTTCTTTAATTGTTCCTGAACAATAAATTGGAAACTCTGAACACAAAAGCGACTCCGCCACCAGCATCATCATGAATTGCCCCGTATGGGCAGCATTGTCTATTCCAATTGAAGGCTTCAATATTAAATAGGTTCATCATGTGTCTCTGGCGTCAACACTCTTCCATAACTATTTAAATTACTGAATGAGCATGACTTTCGTATTATCTTCCAGGATTGAATGAAACAAAATTGATGTAATTTAAAAGGTCTACAAGAGAGAAGCTGATTGTGTAGTCCTGCTTTGTATGTCCTGAGGGTCTCTTTACTTGGGTTTTCACCTTGGGTGTTATGCCCCACCAGCTCCTGCTGCAAAATGCTGGGAGCGATGCTTTGGGCCTGAATTTCCCTTGGCATTCTTTTAGACAGGATATGAAATAAAGCCATTATGAAATTCCATTGATGATAGTCATCACACCATATCTGCCTAAGAACAAGCAAATCTAGCTAGTCAGAACAGTGTCCTCTCCAAGATCGACCACAGCGATGTACTTCCCATGGGTCATCTTCCAGGACCTCTAGGATATTCGTAGTAATATGTAACAGTGGAGCTAGGGTGATCTTCAATCTCATGAATTGCTGCTATAATAAGTTTGAGGTGGGGATGCAGAATCGCTAGGGTTTTGGCCAAATTCAGAGCCATAGAAGGCCTTGTAGTCGAATACCAGCGTAAGAAACGCTTACATAGTGGCAAAGCTTGCCATATACAATGAGACAAAAGTTTATTTTTTTAATTGCATATTCAAAGAAGAATAAGAATCTTATTTCCCAAAAATTAATTAAGCATAACATTTTCCATAAATTAACAATGAGCGGAACATTGAATTCACCACATTTTTTGTAATACTTCACTTTTCAGAGTATAGGATCTCATGGATTAAAGTCATCAAGGGTGAATTAGTTTTAGAATCCTATTCAATAAGGAGATAAAGAAGAAGAAAAAAGTGTTTGGGGAAAGTGTCAGTAAAAGGGAAAGCCAATACAGAAAAAAGCGAAATGTCCTCAATGTGTCTTGCCTACCTTTATAACTGTTTGACCATTGTGCATAGATACCACTTAATCAAGCAATGAAGTACACTGAGCATAGTGAATTATAGTAGTGAAATATGAAGGTGAGGGTTTTTGTGTGCCTGCCTTCTTTTCTAAAGTGCTTCCTGGAGGTTCAAAGAAACGGATCTCTGGTTTATTTCAAGTGTAAAGGGATCAGGGTATTAGTAAATAAAGGCATATTGTATATGAAGAATGCGTTCAAGAAACAGTTTTCAGGGTTGGGAAATTAAAGAAGGCTTTTTAACCACCTGATTGATATGAGAAATATTAATATATAGATCTATTGATAGCACCCTAGTCACAGATTCTTCGTTTGAAAGCCATAATTAAGCTTCATTCATACTTTGAATGTTGCTTGCATGTATTTCGGAATATCCAACATTACTCACACCTTTTATTGCTTCCTAAATCGATTTCCTAATTAGATGCCCGTCAAAGTATTAATAACTTTTATATATCTCTAGCATGCGTGCAGAATTACATCTTAAGTGCATTCGATTTACATGTTTTTATCTCAAGTAGAAGGTTATTTCATATCTTCTATCACTGAATGATAAGTAAGTAAATCAGAATATTGATGAGAATACTATTTTTTTCGATTTTGATGCTGAATTAGGTCTTTTGTCACATTAGTGTCCTATAGTCAACTATTGAGGTCATCTGTGGCTTATTTTAAATTGAGAATTGCTCTTGGTTTACTACAGGGTTTTCGATAATTGCATTTATCACTGAATCTATAACTTAATTACGAAATGTGGCATTCATTCCTTTGAGGTGGCATACTGTGTATAAACCACTGAAACCTAGTTGGTATATGTACTCAGTTCAACTAAGACTTTGCAGTACTGGTGGGACGTTAGTGTAACTATGGGGTTGGAGCTCGCCCTGCCTCCACTGTTTTTATCTCCTTGAATGTTATTAGATATTAAACTGAGAGTCTGATGCACAAAACTATGCGATAATCAAGTTTCAACATGACAGCAGCTCATAGATTAGATAGAAATGGCATGATGTTTGTCAGCAATGGAAGTTTGAGTAGCCATGCAAGCGATATCCCTGCAACATATGTCACCCTGTTGGGTTCCGTCATTGCTTTGGATATAAAGCTTAACACATTTAAGCTTTCTTTCCCCGTAATTGCTGCATGTGCACCCTTAATCAAGCTGCGTTCTTGATAGTTTTGGGTGGCTCTTCTGTAAAAGAAGTATTTGCTCCAGTCTGTCTCCAGGGTATTATAATTGCTGCGCTCCCTACTAGAACCTCCAAACAAGTCTCAAAAGCCAGTTGCAGATGCAACTGATGGTAGTCAAGCTCCAAGTCTTCAGGCACATCCAAATGAGGCGCTTTCTTTAATTGTTCCTGAACAATAAATTGGAAACTCTGAACACAAAAGCGACTCCGCCACCAGCATCATCATGAATTGCCCCGTATGGGCAGCATTGTCCATTCCAATTGAGGGCTTCAATATTAAATAGGTTCATCATGTGTCTGTGGCGTCAACACTCTTCCATAACTATTTAAATTACTGAATGAGCATGACTTTCGTATTATCATCCAGGATTGAATGAAACAAAATTGATGTAATTTAAAAGGTCTACAAGAGAGAAGCTGGTGGTGTAGTCCTGCTTTGTATGTCCTGAGTGTCTCTTTACTTGGGTTTTCACCTTGGGTGTTATGCCCCACCAGCTCCTGCTGCAAAATGCTGGGAGCGATGCTTTGGGCCTGAATTTCCCTTGGCATCCTTTTAAACAGGATATGAAATAAAGCCATTATGAAATTCCATTGCTGATAGTCATCACACCATATCTGCCTAAGAACAAGCAAATCTAGCTAGTCAGAACAGTGTCCTCTCCAAGATCGACCACAGCGATGTACTTTCCATGGGTCATCTTCCAGGACCTCTAGGATATTCGTAGTAATATGTAACAGTGGAGCTAGGGTGATCTTCAATCTCATGAATTGCTGCTATAATAAGTTTGAGGTGGAGATGCAGAATCACTAGGGTTTTGGCCAAATTCAGAGCCATAGTAGGCCTTGTAGTCGAATACCAGCGTAAGAAACGCTTACATAGTGGCAACGCTTGCCATATACAATGAGACAAAAGTTTATTTTTTTAATTGCATATTCAAAGAAGAATAAGAATCTTATTTCCCAAAAATTAATTAAGCATAACATTTTCCATAAATTAACAATGAGCGGAACATTGAATTCACCACATTTTTTGTAATACTTCACTTTTCAGAGTATAGGATCTCATGGATTAAAGTCATCAAGGGTGAATTCGTTTTAGAATCCTATTCAATAAGGAGATAAAGAAGAAGAAAAAAGTGTTTGGGGAAAGTGTCAGTAAAAGGGAAAGCCAATACAGAAAAAAGCGAAATGTCCTCAATGTGTCTTGCCTACCTTTATAACTGTTTGGCCATTGTGCATAGATACCACTTAATCAAGCAATGAAGTACACTGAGCATAGTGAATTATAGTAGTGAAATATGAAGGTGAGGGTTTTTGTGTGCCTGCCTTCTTTTCTAAAGTGCTTCCTGGAGGTTCAAAGAAACGGATCTCTGGTTTATTTCAAGTGTAAAGGGATCAGGGTATTAGTAAATAAAGGCATATTTTAT
Source organism: Lissotriton vulgaris (assembly GCF_964263255.1). Taxonomy (NCBI): domain Eukaryota; kingdom Metazoa; phylum Chordata; class Amphibia; order Caudata; family Salamandridae; genus Lissotriton; species Lissotriton vulgaris. The sequence goes on from NC_141689.1 coordinate 1,398,056,377, forward strand.
ATGAAGAATGCGTTCAAGAAACAGTTTTCAAGGTTGGGAAATTAAAGAAGGCTTTTTAACCACCTGATTGATATGAGAAATATTAATATATAGATCTATTGACAGAACCCTAGTCACAGATTCTTCGTTTGAAAGCCATAATTAAGCTTCATTCATACTTTGAATGTTGCTTGCATGTATTTCGGAATATCCAACATTACTCACACCTTTTATTGCTTCCTAAATCGATTTCATAATTAGATGCCCGTCAAAGTATTAATAACTTTTATATATCTCTAGCATGCGTGCAGAATTACATCTTAAGTGCATTCGATTTGCATGTTTTTATCTCAAGTAGAAGGTTATTTCATATCTTCTATCACTGAATGATAAGTAAGTAAATCAGAATATTGATGAGAATACTATTTTTTTCGATTTTGATGCTGAATTAGGTCTTTTGTCACATTAGTGTCCTATAGTCAACTATTGAGGTCATCTGTGGCTTATTTTAAATTGAGAATTGCCCTTGGTTTCCTACAGGGTTTTCAATAATTGCATTTATCACTGAATCTATAACTTATTGACGAAATGTGGCATTCATTCCTTTGAGGTGGCATACTGTGTATAAACCACTGAAACCTAGTTGGTATATGTACTCAGTTCAACTAAGACTTTGCAGTACTGGTGGGACGTTAGTGTGACTATGGGGTTGGAGCTCGCCCAGCCTCCACTGTTTTTATCTCCTTGAATGTTATTAGATCTAAAACTGAGAGTCTGATGCACAAAACTATGCGATAATCAAGTTTCAACATGACAGCAGCTCATAGATTAGATAGAAATGGCATGATGTTTGTCAGCAATGGAAGTTTGAGTAGCCATGCAAGCGATATCCCTGCAACATATGTCACCCTGTTGGGTTCCGTCATTGCTTTGGATATAAAGCTTAACACATTTAAGCTTTCTTTCCCTGTAATTGCTCCATGTGCACCCTTAATCAAGCTGCGTTCTTGATAGTTTTGGGTGGCTCTTCTGTAAAAGAAGTATTTGCTCCAGTCTGTCTCCAGGGTATTATAATTGCTGCGCTGCCTACTAGAACCTCCAAACAAGTCTCATAAGCCAGTTGCAGATGCAACTGATGGTAGTCAAGCTCCAAGTCTTCAGGCACATCCAAATGAAGCGCTTTCTTTAATTATTCCTGAACAATAAATTGGAAACTCTGAACACAAAAGCGACTCCGCCACCAGCATCATCATGAATTGCCCCGTATGGGCAGCATTGTCCATTCCAATTGAGGGCTTCAATATTAAATAGGTTCATCATGTGTCTCTGGCGTCAACACTCTTCCATGACTATTTAAATTACTGAATGAGCATGACTTTCCTATTATCATCCAGGATTGAATGAAACCAAATTGATGTAATTTAAAAGGTCTACAAGAGAGAAGCTGGTGGTGTAGTCCTGCTTTGTATGTCCTGAGGGTCTCTTTACTTGGGTTTTCACCTTGGGTGTTATGCCCCACCAGCTCCTGCTGCAAAATGCTGGGAGCGATGCTTTGGGCCTGAATTTCCCTTGGCATCCTTTTAAACAGGATATGAAATAAAGCCATTATGAAATTCCATTGCTGATAGTCATCACACCATATCTGCCTAAGAACAAGCAAATCTAGCTAGTCAGAACAGTGTCCTCTCCAAGATCGACCACAGCGATGTACTTCCCATGGGTCATCTTCCAGGACCTCTAGGATATTCGTAGTAATATGTAACAGTGGAGCTAGGGTGATCTTCAATCTCATGAATTGCTGCTATAATAAGTTTGAGGTGGAGATGCAGAATCACTAGGGTTTTGGCCAAATTCAGAGCCATAGAAGGCCTTGTAGTCGAATACCAGCGTAAGAAACGCTTACATAGTGGCAAAACTTGCCATATACAATGAGACAAAAGTTTATTTTTTTAATTGCATATTCAAAGAAGAATAAGAATCTTATTTCCCAAAAATTAATTAAGCATAACATTTTCCATAAATTAACAATGAGCGGAACATTGAATTCACCAAATTTTTTGTAATACTTCACTTTTCAGAGTATAGGATCTCATGGATTAAAGTCATCAAGGGTGAATTAGTTTTAGAATCCTATTCAATAAGGAGATAAAGAAGAAGAAAAAAGTGTTTGGTGAAAGTGTCAGTAAAAGGGAAAGCCAATACAGAAAAAAGCGAAATGTCCTCAATGTGTCTTGCCTACCTTTATAACTGTTTGGCCATTGTGCATAGATACCACTTAATCAAGCAATGAAGTACACTGAGCATAGTGAATTATAGTAGTGAAATATGAAGGTGAGGGTTTTTGTGTGCCTGCCTTCTTTTCTAAAGTGCTTCCTGGAGGTTCAAAGAAACGGATCTCTGGTTTATTTCAAGTGTAAAGGGATCAGGGTATTAGTAAATAAAGGCATATTGTATATGAAGAATGCGTTCAAGAAACAGTTTTCAAGGTTGGGAAATTAAAGAAGGCTTTTTAACCACCTGATTGATAAGAGAAATATTAATATATAGATCTATTGATAGCACCCTAGTCACAGATTCTTCGTTTGAAAGCCATAATTAAGCTTCATTCATACTTTGAATGTTGCTTGCATGTATTTCGGAATATCCAACATTACTCACACCTTTTATTGCTTCCTAAATCGATTTCCTAATTAGATGCCCGTCAAAGTATTAATAACTTTTATATATCTCTAGCATACGTGCAGAATTACATCTTAAGTGCATTCGATTTACATGTTTTTATCTCAAGTAGAAGGTTATTTCATATCTTCTATCACTGAATGATAAGTAAGTAAATCAGAATATTGATGAGAATACTATTTTTTTCGATTTTGATGCTGAATTAGGTCTTTTGTCACATTAGTGTCCTATAGTCAACTATTGAGGTCATCTGTGTCTTATTTTAAATTGAGAATTGCTCTTGGTTTACTACAGGGTTTTCGATAATTGCATTTATCACTGAATCTATAACTTATTTACGAAATGTGGCATTCATTCCTTTGAGGTGGCATACTGTGTATAAACCACTGAAACCTAGTTGGTATATGTACTCAGTTCAACTAAGACTTTGCAGTACTGGTGGGACGTTAGTGTGACTATGGGGTTGGAGCTCACCCTGCCTCCACTGTTTTTATCTCCTTGAATGTTATTAGATCTAAAACTGAGAGTCTGATGCACAAAACTATGCGGTAATCAAGTTTCAACATGACAGCAGCTCATAGATTAGATCGAAATGGCATGATGTTTGTCAGCAATGGAAGTTTGAGTAGCCATGCAAGCGATATCCCTGCAACATATGTCACCCTGTTGGGTTCCGTCATTGCTTTGGATATAAAGCTTAAACCATTTAAGCTTTCTTTCCCCGTAATTGCTCCATGTGCACCCTTAATCAAGCTGCGTTCTTGATAGTTTTGGGTGGCTCTTCTGTAAAAGAAGTATTTGCTCCAGTCTGTCTCCAGGGTATTATAATTGCTGCGCTCCCTACTAGAACCTCCAAACAAGTCTCATAAGCCAGTTGCAGATGCAACTGATGGTAGTCAAGCTCCAAGTCTTCAGGCACATCCAAATGAGGCGCTTTCTTTAATTGTTCCTGAACAATAAATTGGAAACTCTGAACACAAAAGCGACTCCGCCACCAGCATCATCATGAATTGCCCCGTATGGGCAGCATTGTCCATTCCAATTGAATGCTTAAATATTAAATAGGTTCATCATGTGTCTCTGGCATCAACACTCTTCCATAACTATTTAAATTACTGAATGAGCATGACTTTCGTATTATCTTCCAGGATTGAATGAAACAAAATTGATGTAATTTAAAAGGTCTACAAGAGAGAAGCTGGTGGTGTGGTCCTGCTTTGTATGTCCTGAGGGTCTCTTTACTTGGGTTTTCACCTTGGGTGTTATGCCCCACCAGCTCCTGCTGCAAAATGCTGGGAGCGATGCTTTGGGCCTGAATTTCCCTTGGCATCCTTTTAAACAGGATATGAAATAAAGCCATTATGAAATTCCATTGCTGATAGTCATCACACCATATCTGCCTAAGAACAAGCAAATCTAGCTAGTCAGAACAGTGTCCCCTCCAAGATTGACCACAGCGATGTACTTCCCATGGGTCATCTTCCAGTACCTCTAGGATATTCGTAGTAATATGTAACAGTGGAGCTAGGGTGATCTTCAATCTCATGAATTGCTGCTATAATAAGTTTGAGGTGGGGATGCAGAATCACTAGGGTTTTGGCCAAATTCAGAGCCATAGAAGGCCTTGTAGTCGAATACCAGCGTAAGAAGCGCTAACATAGTGGCAAAGCTTGCCATATACAATGAGACAAAAGTTTATTTTTTTAATTGCATATTCAAAGAAGAATAAGAATCTTATTTCCCAAAAATTAATTAAGCATAACATTTTCCATAAATTAACAATGAGCGGAACATTGAATTCACCACATTTTTTGTAATACTTCACTTTTCAGAGTATAGGATCTCATGGATTAAAGTCATCAAGGGTGAATTAGTTTTAGAATCCTATTCAATAAGGAGATAAAGAAGAAGAAAAAAGTGTTTGGGGAAAGTGTCAGTAAAAGGGAAAGCCAATACAGAAAAAAGCGAAATGTCCTCAATGTGTCTTGCCTACATTTATAACTGTTTGACCATTGTGCATAGATACCACTTAATCAAGCAATGAAGTACACTGAGCATAGTGAATTATAGTAGTGAAATATGAAGGTGAGGGTTTTTGTGTGCCTGCCTTCTTTTCTAAAGTGCTTCCTGGAGGTTCAAAGAAACGGATCTCTGGTTTATTTCAAGTGTAAAGGGATCAGGGTATTAGTAAATAAAGGCATATTGTATATGAAGAATGCGTTCAAGAAACAGTTTTCAAGGTTGGGAAATTAAAGAAGGCTTTTTAACCACCTGATTGATATGAGAAATATTAATATATAGATCTATTGATAGCACCCTAGTCACAGATTCTTCGTTTGAAAGCCATAATTAAGCGTCATTCATACTTTGAATGTTGCTTGCATGTATTTCGGAATATCCAACATTACTCACACCTTTTATTGCTTCCTAAATTGATTTCATAATTAGATGCCCGTCAGAGTATTAATAACTTTTATATATCTCTAGAATGCGTGCAGAATTACATCTTAAGTGCATTTGATTTACATTTTTTTATCTCAAGTAGAAGGTTATTTCATATCTTCTATCACTGAATGATAAGTAAGTAAATTAGAATATTGATGAGAATACTATTTTTTTCGATTTTGATGCTGAAATAGGTCTTTTGTCACATTAGTGTCCTATAGTCAACTATTGAGGTCATCTGTGGCTCATTTTAAATTGAGAATTGCCCTTGGTTTACTACAGGGTTTTCAATAATTGCATTTATCACTGAATCTATAACTTATTGACGAAATGTGGCATTCATTCCTTTGAGGTGGCATACTGTGTATAAACCACTGAAACCTAGTTGGTATATGTACTCAGTTCAACTAAGACTTTGCAGTACTGGTGGGACGTTAGTGTGACTATGGGGTTGGAGCTCGCCCAGCCTCCACTGTTTTTATCTCCTTGAATGTTATTAAATCTAAAACTGAGAGTCTGATGCACAAAACTATGCGATAATCAAGTTTCAACATGACAGCAGCTCATAGATTAGATAGAAATGGCATGATGTTTGTCATCAATGGAAGTTTGAGTAGCCATGCAAGCGATATCCCTGCAACATATGTCACCCTGTTGGGTTCCGTCATTGCTTTGGATATAAAGCTTAACACATTTAAGCTTTCTTTCCCTGTAATTGCTCCATGTGCACCGTTAATCAAGCTGCGTTCTTGATAGTTTTGGGTGGCTCTTCTGTAAAAGAAGTATTTGCTCCAGTCTGTCTCCAGGGTATTATAATTGCTGCGCTGCCTACTAGAACCTCCAAACAAGTCTCATAAGCCAGTTGCAGATGCAACTGATGGTAGTCAAGCTCCAAGTCTTCAGGCACATCCAAATGAGGCGCTTTCTTTAATTATTCCTGAACAATAAATTGGAAACTCTGAACACAAAAGCGACTCCGCCACCAGCATCATCATGAATTGCCCCGTATGGGCAGCATTGCCCATTCCAATTGAGGGCTTCAATATTAAATAGGTTCATCATGTGTCTCTGGCGTCAACACTCTTCCATAACTATTTAAATTACTGAATGAGCATGACTTTCCTATTATCATCCAGGATTGAATGAAACCAAATTGATGTAATTTAAAAGGTCTACAAGAGAGAAGCTGGTGGTGTAGTCCTGCTTTGTATGTCCTGAGGGTCTCTTTACTTGGGTTTTCACCTTGGGTGTTATGCCCCACCAGCTCCTGCTGCAAAATGCTGGGAGCGATGCTTTGGGCCTGAATTTCCCTTGGCATCCTTTTAAACAGGATATGAAATAAAGCCATTTTGAAATTCCATTGCTGATAGTCATCACACCATATCTGCCTAAGAACAAGCAAATCTAGCTAGTCAGAACAGTGTCCTCTCCAAGATCGACCACAGCGATGTACTTCCCATTGGTCATCTTCCAGGACCTCTAGGATATTCGTAGTAATATGTAACAGTGGAGCTAGGGTGATCTTCAATCTCATGAATTGCTGCTATAATAAGTTTGAGGTGGAGATGCAGAATCACTAGGGTTTTGGCCAAATTCAGAGCCATAGAAGGCCTTGTAGTCGAATACCAGCGTAAGAAACGCTTACATAGTGGCAAAGCTTGCCATATACAATGAGACAAAAGTTTATTTTTTTAATTGCATATTCAAAGAAGAATAAGAATCTTATTTCCCAAAAATTAATTAATCATAAAATTTTCCATAAATTAACAATGAGCGGAACATTGAATTCACCACATTTTTTGTAATACTTCACTTTTCAGAGTATAGGATCTCATGGATTAAAGTCATCAAGGGTGAATTAGTTTTAGAATCCTATTCAATAAGGAGATAAAGAAGAAGAAAAAAGTGTTTGGTGAAAGTGTCAGTAAAAGGGAAAGCCAATACAGAAAAAAGCGAAATGTCCTCAATGTGTCTTGCCTACCTTATAACTGTTTGGCCATTGTGCATAGATACCACTTAATCAAGCAATGAAGTACACTGAGCATAGTGAATTATAGTAGTGAAATATGAAGGTGAGGTTTTTTGTGTGCCTGCCTTCTTTTCTAAAGTGCTTCCTGGAGGTTCAAAGAAACGGATCTCTGGTTTATTTCAAGTGTAAAGGGATCAGGGTATTAGTAAATAAAGGCATATTGTATATGAAGAGTGCGTTCAAGAAACAGTTTTCAAGGTTGGGAAATTAAAGAAGGCTTTTTAACCACCTGATTGATATGAGAAATATTAATATATAGATCTATTGATAGCACCCTAGTCACAGATTCTTCGTTTGAAAGCCATAATTAAGCTTCATTCATACTTTGAATGTTGCTTGCATGTATTTCGGAATATCCAACATTACTCACACCTTTTATTGCTTCCTAAATCGATTTCCTAATTAGATGCCCGTCAAAGTATTAATAACTTTTATATATCTCTAGCATGCGTGCAGAATTACATCTTAAGTGCATTCGATTTACATGTTTTTATCTCAAGTAGGTTATTTCATATCTTCTATCACTGAATGATAAGTAAGTAAATCAGAATATTGATGAGAATACTATTTTTTTCGATTTTGATGCTGAATTAGGTCTTTTGTCACATTAGTGTCCTATAGTCAACTATTGAGGTCATCTGTGGCTTATTTTAAATTGAGAATTGCTCTTGGTTTACTACAGGGTTTTCGATAATTGCATTTATCACTGAATCTATAACTTATTTACGAAATGTGGCATTCATTCCTTTGAGGTGGCATACTGTGTATAAACCACTGAAACCTAGTTGGTATATGTACTCAGTTCAACTAAGACTTTGCAGTACTGGTGGGACGTTAGTGTGACTATGGGGTTGGAGCTCACCCTGCCTCCACTGTTTTTATCTCCTTGAATGTTATTAGATCTAAAACTGAGAGTGTGATGCACAAAACTATGCGATAATCAAGTTTCAACATGACAGCAGCTCATAGATTAGATAGAAATGGCATGATGTTTGTCAGCAATGGAAGTTTGAGTAGCCATGCAAGCGATATCCCTGCAACATATGTCACCCTGTTGGGTTCCGTCATTGCTTTGGATATAAAGCTTAAACCATTTAAGCTTTCTTTCCCCGTAATTCCTCCATGTGCACCCTTAATCAAGCTGCGTTCTTGATAGTTTTGGGTGGCTCTTCTGTAAAAGAAGTATTTGCTCCAGTCTGTCTCCAGGGTATTATAATTGCTGCGCTCCCTACTAGAACCTCCAAACAAGTCTCATAAGCCAGTTGCAGATGCAACTGATGGTAGTCAAGCTCCAAGTCTTCAGGCACATCCAAATGAGGCGCTTTCTTTAATTGTTCCTGAACAATAAATTGGAAACTCTGAACACAAAAGCGACTCCGCCACCAGCATCATCATGAATTGCCCCGTATGGGCAGCATTGTCCATTCCAATTGAGGTCTTCAATATTAAATAGGTTCATCATGTGTCTCTGGCGTCAACACTCTTCCATAACTATTTAAATTACTGAATGAGCATGACTTTCGTATTATCATCCAGGATTGAATGAAACAAAATTGATGTAATTCAAAAGGTCTACAAGAGAGAAGCTGGTGGTGTAGTCCTGCTTTGTATGTCCTGAGGGTCTCTTTACTTGGGTTTTCATCTTGGGTGTTATGCCCCACCAGCTCCTGCTGCAAAATGCTGGGAGCGATGCTTTGGGCCTGAATTTCCCTTGGCATCCTTTTAAACAGGATATGAAATAAAGCCATTATGAAATTCCATTGCTGATAGTCATCACACCATATCTGCCTAAGAACAAGCAAATCTAGCTAGTCAGAACAGTGTCCCCTCCAAGATTGACCACAGCGATGTACTTCCCATGGGTCATCTTCCAGTACCTCTAGGATATTCGTAGTAATATGTAACAGTGGAGCTAGGGTGATCTTCAATCTCATGAATTGCTGCTATAATAAGTTTGAGGTGGAGATGCAGAATCACTAGGGTTTTGGCCAAATTCAGAGCCATAGAAGGCCTTGTAGTCGAATACCAGCGTAAGAAACGCTTACATAGTGGCAAAGCTTGCCATATACAATGAGACAAAAGTTTATTTTTTTAATTGCATATTCAAAGAAGAATAAGAATCTTATTTCCCAAAAATTAATTAATCATAAAATTTTCCATAAATTAACAATGAGCGGAACATTGAATTCACCACATTTTTTGTAATACTTCACTTTTCAGAGTATAGGATCTCATGGATTAAAGTCATCAAGGGTGAATTAGTTTTAGAATCCTATTCAATAAGGAGATAAAGAAGAAGAAAAAAGTGTTTGGGGAAAGTGTCAGTAAAAGGGAAAGCCAATACAGAAAAAAGCGAAATGTCCTCAATGTGTCTTGCCTACCTTTCTAACTGTTTGGCCATTGTGCATAGATACCACTTAATCAAGCAATGAAGTACACTGAGCATAGTGAATTATAGTATTGAAATATGAAGGTGAGTGTTTTTGTGTGCCTGCCTTCTTTTCTAAAGTGCTTCCTGGAGGTTCAAAGAAACAGATCTCTGGTTTATTTCAAGTGTAAAGGGATCAGGGTATTAGTAAATAAAGGCATATTGTATATGAAGAATGCGTTCAAGAAACAGTTTTCAAGGTTGGGAAATTAAAGAAGGCTTTTTAACCACCTGATTGACATGCGAAATATTAATATATAGATCTATTGATAGCACCCTAGTCACAGATTCTTCATTTGAAAGCCATAATTAGGCTTCATTCATACTTTGAATGTTGCTTGCATGTATTTCGGAATATCCAACATTACTCACACCTTTTATGGAAAGGGGCGACCACTCGGTCCCCCCGAACGTATGGCAGAGTGCCTCGATCCCCCCGGGAAGACATTTTTGGGCGGGAGGCGCGTCTCGGCTGGTATGCCCGAAGCGGCGTAGCCGGGGCGCGCTTTTTCCCGCCCTTGAGTGGGCTGGCCTAGACACGGACGCCGCCGGCCACGCCCTCGGGGCAGGCAGGGGCGGGTTTACGCCCGCCCTGAAGATGGATAAAAAGAGACGCAAGACCAGAAGACATCCTCTTGTTCCTGTGCTCTGAAGCTGCACCTCCCCGCTGCACGTGAGCTCGAGACGGAACGAAGAGCCAATTTTGAGCGTTTTAATCGTTCTTGTTTGTTTTTCAGTTACTTTGTTGGAGAATGCCGAAGAAGGTTGGAAAGCGCATGAATACCGACCAGATGCTGCGTGTTCTCATGAAAGAGATGTCCGAGCTAAGGAAACGGGTGGACATGAATGAGGAAAGGGGTCCAAAACGTCCTTTGGCGGGAGCAGCCCCGGGAGGGAAAAACAAGAGGCCCAGGAGGGGGGCGGCGGGAGAGGAGATCCCCGGTCCCAGTGCTCCGCTCGAGGCTCCAACTCCCGTGCCAGAGGAGGGGAATCCGATCACCCCCGTGTCCGAGGATGATATGCCGCCCGAGTTGGCAGCACAATTGGCAGCGTGGTTGGGAAAAGGTAACGAGGGCGCCACGGCTGTCGAAGCGCAGGAGCTGATTAAGCAATTGCGTGAGAAGCGGGAAGCAGCCAAGGTGCCCGTGCCGGCTGCAGTGGGGGACAAGACACCAGGGACGGTTGCGACCACAGAGGCAGCGTCAGGTGCAGGTAAGCGGCCATTGCCGATCGCGAGGGATGAGTCAACACCCTCTCGGAGAGGAAAGTTGGGGCAACATGTTCCTTTGGCAATTAAGGAAAAGATTTGGGCGGGGGAGTATGTGAACATTTTTTCGTTACTTGTTGATCATTATGAGGTGGAGCATGTAAAGAGTCAGAAGGACCTGATGCATCCGAGTGTTTGGCGCGCAAAAATGGCCGCCTTTAAAGTGAATGAGAATATCGCCAATTGGGGCAATGCCTGGGGAATCTTTACATCAATCCTGGGCGAACGTAGGCCTGAGTTGCTTTCCGAGTTCCCAATCTACCAATCACGAATCATGGGGTACTCGACATCGCATCAGGGGAATCATTGGTTTTGTTACGATAATATGTTCAGAAAGGAGAAGGAGCATAATAAAAATTTAACCTGGGATTGTTATGATGCCTTGACCTGGGATAAAATGAAGGAGTCAGGGATGTTAAAAATGCCATTGGTGGGAAGTAATGTGGGTGAATCCTCCCGACAATATGCGGGGACGCCCTTTCGATCAGGTTCGGGGGCCGACGATCACTCGAAACCTACCGGCAATACCGGAAGAAAGGGTTTCTGTTTTAATTACAACAGAGGAAAATGTACGAGACCGCAGGGATCGTGTAAATTCAAACATGAATGTAGTGGTTGTGGGTCGTCCCATCCTGAGGCCTCGTGCAAAGCCAGAACGGGTGATAACGGGGGGAGAGGAGGTGCCAAACAGGTCTAATATAGTCCGAGGGGCGCCTTTACCCACTCCCATTGATACCCTGGCAATGATCCCTTGGCTCAGTGATTACCCGGATCGTACTTCTGCTGGGGTGCTGCGAAACGGTTTTTCGTATGGTTTCCGCATCCCGGTAGGGGACTTTCAGGGTGTGGATAAGTGTAAAAACCAACTTTCCGTCCTGCAGCATACAACCGTAGTACAGGAAAAGATCCGAAAAGAGGTGACTCGAGGTCGGGTCGCTGGCCCGTTTAGTGTACCCCCAGTCCAGAATTTTGTTTGTTCTCCCTTAGGGGTAGTCCCCAAGAAAGACCCTGGAGAGTTCCGACTAATTCATAACTTATCAGCTCCACGAGGTCTTTCCGTAAATGAGGCAATCGATCCAGAAGTGTGTTCGGTGCGGTACGCATCCTTCGATGAGGCCGTAGCCATTTTGAATCGCCTGGGGCCCGGGGCGCTGATGGCGAAGTCAGATATCGAGTCAGCGTTCCGATTGCTCCCGGTACACCCAGACGACCAGCGTCTCCTAGGTTTCATGTTTCAGGGTTGTTATTACATGGATAGGTGTATGCCAATGGGGTGTTCTATATCCTGTGCTTATTTCGAGAAATTTAGTTGTTTTCTACAATGGGTTTTCACAAAGAAAACGGGTTTCCAAAATGTAATGCACTACCTTGATGATTTCTTATTTCTTGGGGCAGCCGGGGGTCTTGAATGTGGCCGGGCCTTGGCCGAATTTTGTGTGTTGATGAAACAGTTAGGCGTGCCATTGGCGCCGGGTAAAACAGTGGGTCCTACGACTTGCCTCGAGTTTCTGGGGATCGAGTTGGACTCCATTGAGGGGTGTTTCCGTTTGCCAGCCGAGAAAGTGTTGAAGTTCAGGGCTGCGCTGCAACTGTGTATAAATGCATCAAAAGTTACGCTGCAACAATTACAGCAAGTGGTGGGACAGTTGAATTTTGCCCTGAGGGTGATACCAATGGCCCGCCCTTTTTCCCGTTCAATTGCCCAAGCGATGGTCGGCCTTAAAGAAGGCCATCATCGCACGAGACTATCGGCCGAGATCCGCCAGGACATGCGTATTTGGTTAGCATTCTTGGCGGATTTCAATGGTAGAATCGTCTGGAACAAACCAGCCGTGTCTTCTGAGGAGCTGGGGCTATGGACAGATTCGGCGGGAAGCATAGGTTTTGGCGCCATTTTCGGCACAAAATGGTCGGCACAAAGATGGCCGACTTGGTGGCATGAGAAGGGTCTGACGAGTAATATTGCTTTCCTCGAACTGTTTCCCATCTTGGTGGCCTTGAGAACATGGCCCGATGGGTTAAAAAATCACTCGGTCATATTTTGGTCGGACAATATGACTGTGGTCGAGTGCATCAATAGTCAGGCAGCACGTTGTAAACTGATCTTAAGACTGCTTAAAGAAATTGTTTTACTATGTATGCAATTGAACGTGCTATTCAGAGCAAAACACGTGCCAGGGGTGATGAATCAGGCAGCTGACGCACTGTCTCGTTTTCAAATGCAGGCTTTTTCGGGTTTCCTTCCCTCAGCGGACCCGGAGCCGGCACCCTTTACCGAAGCTCTCTGGTCTCTCGGTGCCCCGAACTTCGTCACCTCGTGGGAGAGAGTCTAGCACCAAGGACGAGGAAGGCATATGAAGGGGCGTTTCGGGCCTATTTAGCCTTTTTGGGGAGTGATAGAGAGCGAATTTGGGGTCATGAGGAATGGGTGGTGAATTTCCTGATGTCCTTACGTAGGGCTGGGAAATCGGTGGCTACGGCCCAGAGGCATCGTGCTGCCATTTCCTTTGTTGCCAGAGCACACGCTATCCAGGACCCAACAGCGTCCTTCGTTGTACAGAAAGCGCTGCGTGGGTGGCAACGCCTTGAGGGTCGCAGAGTAGATGAAAGGGGCCCGATAGGTTTGGATAGATTGTCCCAGTTGTTGGCTACACTTCCTGCCACATGTTCATCTCAGTTTGAGGCAGTGCTGTTCCGAGCCGCGTTTACGCTAGCATTTCACGGAGCAATGCGGGTAGGCGAACTAGTTGCAAGGAACAAACTGGATGTGGCGGGGGGTTTGTGCCGGGAACACGTTCAGATCAGGGGAGAAACAATGACTGTCTCCTTTGTAAGGTCTAAGACTGACCAGGATGGGATGGGTGACTGCGTCATCATACGCAGGATTCCTGGGTCCTCCATATGTCCGGTAAAGTGTTTAGAGGATTACCTAGCACGAAGGGTGGCATCATGGGGGGGGACTTTGTTAAGACACGCGGACGCCACCCCACTGACGAAATTTCAGTTTCAGCGGGTGCTTGCGATGTCAGTTGCCGCTGCGGGCTTGAACCCGGGCGAATTTGGGACCCATTCCTTTCGGATAGGGGCTGCTACGGAAGCTACAGCCAGGGGTCTTAATGTTGAGCAAGTGAAACGAATGGGGCGTTGGTCCTCCAATTGTTATAAAAGATATGTGCGGTTGCACATGTTGTGAAGCTGTAATTATGTACTCTGTACTCACGCTTCTTGTTTTTGTTTGGTTTCAGTTACGCAAGCCTACGAGGCGGGGCGGACTATGCAGTCGACCTTACACCGGGCCAGCGGTCAGACATCACCGGCTGTGAAAAAGGAGGTGTGGGTCGTGGGCCACTCATACGTGAGGCGTGCCGCAGACGTATTCAAAGCAGGTGACATGATTCACGTAGCTGGGGAATACGGGTACAGGATGTCCTTCTACGGAAGGGGCGGTCTCTGTATTGACCAGTTTCAAACATTTTTTGAGGGTTTGTTAGGGCGGACAAGGTCACCGCCGTCTATAGTTATAGTGCATGTTGGGGGCAATGATTTGGTCACCATCGGTAGACGACTACTCCTGGAGGCAATGCTTTCCACTGTAAGTTGGTTGGCGAGGAGAGTTCCGGGGTGCACGATTGCATGGTCCCATTTGATTCCACGAAAGGTGTGGCGGGGGGCTATCTCTATACCTGCTTTGAATCACTCTGTTAGGAAGCTTAACAATAAAGTGAGTAGGTTGTTCCGTTCCAGGACATTGCATTCTATTTCTCATAGCTGTATTAATGATGACAGGATGTATTCGGGGGATGGTGTGCATTTGTCTTGGGAGGGGAATGAGTTGTTCTTAGGAGACTTCTTAGCATGGTTGAAATCTTTGAAACATGACCTTTAGGTAGGAGTTTTGTGGGGGGTCCGGATAGCCGGTCAACTATCCGGCCTGTGGCGGTAAGGTCATGATCGGTGAGCACTAATTGGAAGATCCCTATGAGTGGGCGTCACCCAACACGGATGGGAGCGCTCGGGGGAGGTGGCCTTTGGCCCCTCAACGGGGAGGCGGTCCCTTCTAAGGATGGGTCGCCGGAAGAAGAGGAAAGGCGGTCAAGGCCCCTTCCTGTGTAGGAGGGGTTACAGCCCCCTCCTGGGGAATTTCCCGGGGCCAGTGACATCTGCGACGGCAGATGCGGTAAGTTGTGTGGGGTTGGGGGGAGGTCTACGATACCTTCTAGATACCTCACACGAGTCTTCGAACGACCTTTAACTGGCGTCGAGTTGATAAGTGCCCCCGTCAAGACAAGGGAAATTGTAGTCGTTGCACGTGAGTACGCCTCAGTGCTGTCGCCCCTCCCAAGTGGGGGGGGTATGTCTGGTTAGGGATCTTGACACCGGTTACGACCTTGCCGTTGGCCCTTAAACGTTAGGATGTACAATTTCAATATTTCAAGTAAATGTTTTGTAGGATGTTAGATCGGCTAGGAGAACCTCTGTATTAGAGAATCTGTTAAGGTTAGCCAAACATCGCAGTGTGGTATGAAATTGTACATTAATGTTTAAATGTTCTAATTTTTTGTTTTTAATAAATACGGCCGGGAGGGTCACTCCCTCCCACTTCCAAAAACTTCAAGAACCGTTTCCGGTTTCCCTCATTTGGGGATTGTGTTGAGAGGGGGTGGCGGGTATCTCAGCCATATGGAAGGGGGCGACCACTCGGTCCCCCCGAACGTATGGCAGAGTGCCTCGATCCCCCCGGGAAGACATTTTTGGGCGGGAGGCGCGTCTCGGCTGGTATGCCCGAAGCGGCGTAGCCGGGGCGCGCTTTTTCCCACCCTTGAGTGGGCTGGCCTAGACACGGACGCCGCCGGCCACGCCCTCGGGGCAGGCAGGGGCGGGTTTACGCCCGCCCTGAAGATGGATAAAAAGAGACGCAAGACCAGAAGACATCCTCTTGTTCCTGTGCTCTGAAGCTGCACCTCCCCGCTGCACGTGAGCTCGAGACGGAACGAAGAGCCAATTTTGACCCACCCACCAGCCCCTGAGGACAGCTAGTTGTTTTAATAAAGTTGATCAGTTATTCTATTTCGTTTTCAGGTTGTTTTGGTGTTATGTTGATATTTAATGTGTAATAAAGATTGGTATAATGTTACAAGTTGGTGATTAAAGAATGTCGGATTTAAGGTCGATTTAGACACAGGTTTTTCGGTCATAGTGGCCAATGTAGTTTCTTTTAGTTAGCACTTGTCGTATTTATTTCGGTCAGGCGGTAGGCGGTAAGGTCATGATCGGTGAGCACTAATTGGAAGATCCCTATGAGTGGGCGTCACCCAACACGGATGGGAGCGCTCGGGGGAGGTGGCCTTTGGCCCCTCAACGGGGAGGCGGTCCCTTCTAAGGATGGGTCGCCGGAAGAAGAGGAAAGGCGGTCAAGGCCCCTTCCTGTGTAGGAGGGGTTACAGCCCCCTCCTGGGGAATTTCCCGGGGCCAGTGACATCTGCGACGGCAGATGCGGTAAGTTGTGTGGGGTTGGGGGGAGGTCTACGATACCTTCTAGATACCTCACACGAGTCTTCGAACGACCTTTAACTGGCGTCGAGTTGATAAGTGCCCCCGTCAAGACAAGGGAAATTGTAGTCGTTGCACGTGAGTACGCCTCAGTGCTGTCGCCCCTCCCAAGTGGGGGGGGTATGTCTGGTTAGGGATCTTGACACCGGTTACGACCTTGCCGTTGGCCCTTAAACGTTAGGATGTACAATTTCAATATTTCAAGTAAATGTTTTGTAGGATGTTAGATCGGCTAGGAGAACCTCTGTATTAGAGAATCTGTTAAGGTTAGCCAAACATCGCAGTGTGGTATGAAATTGTACATTAATGTTTAAATGTTCTAATTTTTTGTTTTTAATAAATACGGCCGGGAGGGTCACTCCCTCCCACTTCCAAAAACTTCAAGAACCGTTTCCGGTTTCCCTCATTTGGGGATTGTGTTGAGAGGGGGTGGCGGGTATCTCAGCCATATTGCTTCCTAAATCGATTTCATAATTAGATGCCCGTCAAAGTATTAATAACTTTGATATATCTCTAGCATGCGTGCAGAATTACATATTAAGTGCATTCGATTTACATTTTTTTATCTCAAGTAGAAGGTTATTTCATATCTTTTATCACTGAATGATAAGTAAGTAAATCAGAATATTGATGAGAATACTATTTTTTTCGATTTTGATGCTGAAATAGGTCTTTTGTCACATTAGTGTCCTATAGTCAACTATTGAGGTCATCTGTGGCTTATTTTAAATTGAGAATTGCCCTTGGTTTACTACAGGGTTTTCAATAATTGCATTTATCACTGAATCTATAACTTATTTACGAAATGTGGCATTCATTCCTTTGAGATGGCATACTGTGTATAAACCACTGAAACCTAGTTGGTATATGTACTCAGTCAAACTAAGACTTTGCAGTACTGGTGGGACGTTAGTGTGACTATGGGGTTGAAGCTCGCCCTGCCTCCACTGTTTTTATCTCCTTGAATGTTATTAGATCTAAAACTGAGATTCTGATGCACAAAACTATGCGATAATCAAGTTTCAACATGACAGCAGCTCATAGATTAGATAGAAATGGCATGATGTTTGTCAGCAATGGAAGTTTGAGTAGCCATGCAAGCGATATCCCTGCAACATATGTCGCCCTGTTGGGTTCCGTCATTGCTTTGGATATAAAGCTTAACACATTTAAGCTTTCTTTCCCGGTAATTGCTCCATGTGCACCCTTAATCAAGCTGCGTTCTTGATAGTTTTGGGTTGCTCTTCTGTAAAAGAAGTATTTGCTCCAGTCTGTCTCCAGGGTATTATAATTGCTGCGCTCCCTACTAGAACCTCAAAACAAGTCTCATAAGCCAGTTGCAGATGCAACTGATGGTAGTCAAGCTCCAAGTCTTCAGGCACATCCAAATGAGGCGCTTTCTTTAATTGTTCCTGAACAATAAATTGGAAACTCTGAACACAAAAGCGACTCCGCCACCAGCATCATCATGAATTGCCCCGTATGGGCAGCATTGTCCACTCCAATTGAGGGCTTCAATATTAAATAGGTTCATCATGTGTCTCTGGCGTCAACACTCTTCCATAACTATTTAAATTACTGAATGAGCATGACTTTCGTATTATCATCCAGGATTGAATGAAACAAAATTGATGTAATTTAAAAGGTCTACAAGAGAGAAGCTGGTGGTGTAGTCCTGCTTTGTATGTCCTGAGGGTCTCTTTACTTGGGTTTTCACCTTGGGTGTTACGCCCTACCAGCTCCTGCTGCAAAATGCTGGGTGCGATGCTTTGGGCCTGAATTTCCCTTGGCATCCTTTTAAACAGGATATGAAATAAAGCCATTATGAAATTCCATTGCTGACAGTCATCACACCATATCTGCCTAAGAATAAGCAAATCTAGCTAGTCAGAACAGTGTCCTCTCCAAGATCGACCACAGCGATGTACTTCCCATGGGTCATCTTCCAGGACCTCTAGGATATTCGTAGTAATATGTAACAGTGGAGCTAGGGTGATCTTCAATCTCATGAATTGCTGCTATAATAAGTTTGAGGTGGAGATGCAGAATCACTAGGGTTTTGGCCAAATTCAGAGCCATAGAAGGCCTTGTAGTCGAATACCAGCGTAAGAAACGCTTACATAGTGGCAACTCTTGCCATATACAATGAGACAAAAGTTTATTTTTTTAATTGCATATTCAAAGAAGAATAAGAATCTTATTTCCCAAAAATTAATTAAGCATAACATTTTCCATAAATTAACAATGAGCGGAACATTGAATTCACCACATTTTTTGTAATACTTCACTTTTCAGAGTATAGGATCTCATGGATTAAAGTCATGAAGGGTGAATTTGTTTTAGAATCCTATTCAATAAGGAGATAAAGAAGAAGAAAAAAGTGTTTGGGGAAAGTGTCAGAAAAAGGGAAAGCCAATACAGAAAAAAGCGAAATGTCCTCAATGTGTCTTGCCTACCTTTATAACTGTTTGGCCATTGTGCATAGATACCACTTAATCAAGCAATGAAGTACACTGAGCATAGTGAATTATAGTAGTGAAATATGAAGGTGAGGGTTTTTGTGTGCCTGCCTTCTTTTCTAAAGTGCTTCCTGGAGGTTCAAAGAAACGGATCTCTGGTTTATTTCAAGTGTAAAGGGATCAGGGTATTAGTAAATAAAGGCATATTTTATATGAAGAATGCGTTCAAGAAACAGTTTTCAAGGTTGGGAAATTAAAGAAGGCTTTTTAACCACCTGATTGATATGAGAAATATTAATATATAGATCTATTGATAGAACCCTAGTCACAGATTCTTCGTTTGAAAGCCATAATTAAGCTTCATTCATATTTTGAATGTTGCTTGCATGTATTTCGGAATATCCAACATTACTCACACCTTTTATTGCTTCCTAAATCGATTTCATAATTAGATGCCCGTCAAAGTATTAATAACTTTTATATATCTCTAGCATGCGTGCAGAATTACATCTTAAGTGCATTCGATTTACATTTTTTTATCTCAAGTAGAAGGTTATTTCATATCTTTTATCACTGAATGATAAGTAAGTAAATCAGAATATTGATGAGAATACTATTTTTTTCGATTTTGATGCTGAATTAGGTTTTTTGTCACATTAGTGTCCTATAGTCAACTATTGAGGTCATCTGTGGCTTATTTTGAATTGAGAATTGCTCTTGGTTTACTACAGGGTTTTCGATAATTGCATTTATCACTGAATCTATAACTTATTTACGAAATGTGGCATTCATTCCTTTGAGGTGGCATACTGTGTATAAACCACTGAAACCTAGTTGGTATATGTACTCAGTTCAACTAAGACTTTGCAGTACTGGTGGGACGTTAGTGTGACTATGGGGTTGGAGCTCGCCCTGCCTCCACTGTTTTTATCTCCTTGAATGTTATTAGATCTAAAACTGAGAGTCTGATGCACAAAACTATGCAATAATCAAGTTTCAACATGACAGCAGCTCATAGATTAGATAGAAATGGCATGATGTTTGTCAGCAATGGAAGTTTGAGTAGCCATGCAAGCGATATCCCTGCAACATATGTCACCCTGTTGGGTTCCGTCATTGCTTTGGATATAAAGCTTAACACATTTAAGCTTTCTTTCCCGGTAATTGCTCCATGTGCACCCTTAATCAAGCTGCGTTCTTGATAGTTTTGGGTGGCTCTTCTGTAAAAGAAGTATTTGCTCCAGTCTGTCTCCAGGGTATTATAATTGCTGCGCTCCCTACTAGAACCTCAAAACAAGTCTCATAAGCCAGTTGCAGATGCAACTGATGGTAGTCAAGCTCCAAGTCTTCAGGCACATCCAAATGAGGCGCTTTCTTTAATTGTTCCTGAACAATAAATTGGAAACTCTGAACACAAAAGCGACTCCGCCACCAGCATCATCATGAATTGCCCCGTATGGGCAGCATTGTCTATTCCAATTGAAGGCTTCAATATTAAATAGGTTCATCATGTGTCTCTGGCGTCAACACTCTTCCATAACTATTTAAATTACTGAATGAGCATGACTTTCGTATTATCTTCTAGGATTGAATGAAACAAAATTGATGTAATTTAAAAGGTCTACAAGAGAGAAGCTGATGGTGTAGTCCTGCTTTGTATGTCCTGAGGGTCTCTTTACTTGGGTTTTCACCTTGGGTGTTATGCCCCACCAGCTCCTGCTGCAAAATGCTGGGAGCGATGCTTTGGGCCTGAATTTCCCTTGGCATCCTTTTAAACAGGATATGAAATAAAGCCATTATGAAATTCCATTGCTGATAGTCATCACACCATATCTGCCTAAGAACAAGCAAATCTAGCTAGTCAGAACAGTGTCCTCTCCAAGATCGACCACAGCGATGTACTTCCCATGGGTCATCTTCCAGGACCTCTAGGATATTCGTAGTAATATGTAACAGTGGAGCTAGGGTGATCTTCAATCTCATGAATTGCTGCTATAATAAGTTTGAGGTGGGGATGCAGAATCACTAGGGTTTTGGCCAAATTCAGAGCCATAGAAGGCCTTGTAGTCGAATACCAGCGTAAGAAACGCTTACATAGTGGCAAAGCTTGCCATATACAATGAGACAAAAGTTTATTTTTTTAATTGCATATTCAAAGAAGAATAAGAATCTTATTTCCCAAAAATTAATTAAGCATAACATTTTCCATAAATTAACAATGAGCGGAACATTGAATTCACCACATTTTTTGTAATACTTCACTTTTCAGAGTATAGGATCTCATGGATTAAAGTCATCAAGGGTGAATTAGTTTTAGAATCCTATTCAATAAGGAGATAAAGAAGAAGAAAAAAGTGTTTGGGGAAAGTGTCAGTAAAAGGGAAAGCCAATACAGAAAAAAGCGAAATGTCCTCAATGTGTCTTGCCTACCTTTATGACTGTTTGACCATTGTGCATACATACCACTTAATCAAGCAATGAAGTACACTGAGCATAGTGAATTATAGTAGTGAAATATGAAGGTGAGGGTTTTTGTGTGCCTGCCTTCTTTTCTAAAGTGCTTCCTGGAGGTTCAAAGAAACGGATCTCCGGTTTATTTCAAGTGTAAAGGGATCAGGGTATTAGTAAATAAAGGCATATTGTATATGAAGAATGCGTTCAAGAAACAGTTTTCAAGGTTGGGAAATTAAAGAAGGCTTTTTAACCACCTGATTGACATGCGAAATATTAATATATAGATCTATTGATAGCACCCTAGTCACAGATTCTTCGTTTGAAAGCCATAATTAGGCTTCATTCATACTTTGAATGTTGCTTGCATGTATTTCGGAATATCCAACATTACTCACACCTTTTATTGCTTCCTAAATTGATTTCATAATTAGATGCCCGTCAAAGTATTAATAACTTTTAAATATCTCTAGCATGCGTGCAGATTTACATCTTAAGTGCATTCGATTTACATTTTTTTATCTCAAGTAGAAGGTTATTTCATATCTTTTATCACTGAATGATAAGTAAGTAAATCAGAATATTGATGAGAATACTATTTTTTTCGATTTTGATGCTGAAATAGGTCTTTTGTCACATTAGTGTCCTATAGTCAACTATTGAGGTCATCTGTGGCTTATTTTAAATTGAGAATTGCCCTTGGTTTTCTAAAGGGTTTTCAATAATTGCATTCATCACTGAATCTATAACTTATTTACGAAATGTGGCATTCATTCCTTTGAGGTGGCATACTGTGTATAAACCACTGAAACCTAGTTGGTATATGTACTCAGTTCAACTAAGACTTTGCAGTACTGGTGGGACGTTAGTGTGACTATGGGGTTGGAGCTCGCCCAGCCTCCACTGTTTTTATCTCCTTGAATGTTATTAGATCTAAAACTGAGAGTCTGATGCACAAAACTATGCGATAATCAAGTTTCAACATGACAGCAGCTCATAGATTAGATAGAAATGGCATGATGTTTGTCAGCAATGGAAGTTTGAGTAGCCATGCAAGCGATATCCCTGCAACATATGTCACCCTGTTGGGTTCCGTCATTGCTTTGGATATAAAGCTTAACACATTTAAGCTTTCTTTCCCTGTAATTGCTCCATGTGCACCCTTAATCAAGCTGCGTTCTTGATAGTTTTGGGTGGCTCTTCTATAAAAGAAGTATTTGCTCCAGTCTGTCTCCAGGGTATTATAATTGCTGCGCTCCCTACTAGAACCTCAAAACAAGTCTCATAAGCCAGTTGCAGATGCAACTGATGGTAGTCAAGCTCCAAGTCTTCAGGCACATCCAAATGAGGCGCTTTCTTTAATTGTTCCTGAACAATAAATTGGAAACTCTGAACACAAAAGCGACTCCGCCACCAGCATCATCATGAATTGCCCCGTATGGGCAGCATTGTCCATTCCAATTGAGGGCTTCAATATTAAATAAGTTCATCATGTGTCTCTGGCGTCAACACTCTTCCATAACTATTTAAATTACTGAATGAGCATGACTTTCCTATTATCATCCAGGATTGAATGAAACAAAATTGATGTATTTTAAAAGGTCCACAAGAGAGTAGCTGGTGGTGTAGTCCTGCTTTGTATGTCCTGAGGGTCTCTTTACTTGGGTTTTCACCTTGGGTGTTATGCCCCACCAGCTCTTGCTGCAAAATGCTGGGAGCGATGCTTTGGGCCTGAATTTCCCTTGGCATCCTTTTAAACAGGATATGAAATAAAGCCATTATGAAATTCCATTGCTGATAGTCATCACACCATATCTGCCTAAGAACAAGCAAATCTAGCTAGTCAGAACAGTGTCCCCTCCAAGATTGACCACAGCGATGTACTTCCCATGGGTCATCTTCCAGTACCTCTAGGATATTCGTAGTAATATGTAACAGTGGAGCTAGGGTGATCTTCAATCTCATGAATTGCTGCTATAATAAGTTTGAGGTGGAGATGCAGAATCACTAGGGTTTTGGCCAAATTCAGAGCCATAGAAGGCCTTGTAGTCGAATACCAGCGTAAGAAACGCTTACATAGTGTCAAAGCTTGCCATATACAATGAGACAAAAGTTTATTTTTTTAATTGCATATTCAAAGAAGAATAAGAATCTTATTTCCCAAAAATTAATTAAGCATAACATTTTCCATAAATTAACAATGAGCTGAACATTGAATTCACCACATTTTTTGTAATACTTCACTTTTCAGAGTATAGGATCTCATGGATTAAAGTCATGAAGGGTGAATTCGTTTTAGAATCCTATTCAATAATGAGATAAAGAAGAAGAAAAAAGTGTTTGGGGGAAAGTGTCAGTAAAAGGGAAAGCCAATACAGAAAAAAGCGAAATGTCCTCAATGTGTCTTGCCTACCTTTATAACTGTTTGGCCATTGTGCATAGATACCACTTAATCAAGCAATGAAGTACACTGAGCATAGTGAATTATAGTAGTGAAATATGAAGGTGAGGGTTTTTGTGTGCCTGCCTTCTTTTCTAAAGTGCTTCCTGGAGGTTCAAAGAAACGGATCTCTGGTTTATTTCAAGTGTAAAGGGATCAGGGTATTAGTAAATAAAGGCATATTGTATATGAAGAATGCGTTCAAGAAACAGTTTTCAAGGTTGGGAAATTAAAGAAGGCTTTTTAACCACCTGATTGATATGAGAAATATTAATATATAGATCTATTAATAGCACCCTAGTCACAGATTCTTCGTTTGAAAGCCATAATTAAGCTTCATTCATACTTTGAATGTTGCTTGCATGTATTTCGGAATATCCAACATTACTCACACCTTTTATTGCTTCCTAAACCGATTTCCTAATTAGATGCCCGTCAAAGTATTAATAACTTTTATATATCTCTAGCATGCGTGCAGAATTACATCTTAAGTGTATTCGATTTACATTTTTTTATCTCAAGTAGAAGGTTATTTCATATCTTTTATCACTGAATGATAAGTAAGTAAATCAGAATATTGATGAGAATACTATTTTTTTCGATTTTGATGCTGAATTAGGTTTTTTGTCACATTAGTGTCCTATAGTCAACTATTGAGGTCATCTGTGGCTTATTTTGAATTGAGAATTGCTCTTGGTTTACTACAGGGTTTTCGATAATTGCATTTATCACTGAATCTATAACTTATTTACGAAATGTGGCATTCATTCCTTTGAGGTGGCATACTGTGTATAAACCACTGAAACCTAGTTGGTATATGTACTCAGTTCAACTAAGACTTTGCAGTACTGGTGGGACGTTAGTGTGACTATGGGGTTGGAGCTCGCCCTGCCTCCACTGTTTTTATCTCCTTGAATGTTATTAGATCTAAAACTGAGAGTCTGATGCACAAAACTATGCAATAATCAAGTTTCAACATGACAGCAGCTCATAGATTAGATAGAAATGGCATGATGTTTGTCAGCAATGGAAGTTTGAGTAGCCATGCAAGCGATATCCCTGCAACATATGTCACCCTGTTGGGTTCCGTCATTGCTTTGGATATAAAGCTTAACACATTTAAGCTTTCTTTCCCGGTAATTGCTCCATGTGCACCCTTAATCAAGCTGCGTTCTTGATAGTTTTGGGTGGCTCTTCTGTAAAAGAAGTATTTGCTCCAGTCTGTCTCCAGGGTATTATAATTGCTGCGCTCCCTACTAGAACCTCAAAACAAGTCTCATAAGCCAGTTGCAGATGCAACTGATGGTAGTCAAGCTCCAAGTCTTCAGGCACATCCAAATGAGGCGCTTTCTTTAATTGTTCCTGAACAATAAATTGGAAACTCTGAACACAAAAGCGACTCCGCCACCAGCATCATCATTAATTGCCCCGTATGGGCAGCATTGTCTATTCCAATTGAAGGCTTCAATATTAAATAGGTTCATCATGTGTCTCTGGCGTCAACACTCTTCCATAACTATTTAAATTACTGAATGAGCATGACTTTCGTATTATCTTCCAGGATTGAATGAAACAAAATTGATGTAATTTAAAAGGTCTACAAGAGAGAAGCTGATGGTGTAGTCCTGCTTTGTATGTCCTGAGGGTCTCTTTACTTGGGTTTTCACCTTGGGTGTTATGCCCCACCAGCTCCTGCTGCAAAATGCTGGGAGCGATGCTTTGGGCCTGAATTTCCCTTGGCATCCTTTTAAACAGGATATGAAATAAAGCCATTATGAAATTCCATTGCTGATAGTCATCACACCATATCTGCCTAAGAACACGCAAATCTAGCTAGTCAGAACAGTGTCCTCTCCAAGATCGACCACAGCGATTTACTTCCCATGGGTCATCTTCCAGGACCTCTAGGATATTCGTAGTAATATGTAACAGTGGAGCTAGGGTGATCTTCAATCTCATGAATTGCTGCTATAATAAGTTTGAGGTGGGGATGCAGAATCACTAGGGTTTTGGCCAAATTCAGAGCCATAGAAGGCCTTGTAGTCGAATACCAGCGTAAGAAACGCTTACATAGTGGCAAAGCTTGCCATATACAATGAGACAAAAGTTTATTTTTTTAATTGCATATTCAAAGAAGAATAAGAATCTTATTTCCCAAAAATTAATTAAGCATAACATTTTCCATAAATTAACAATGAGCGGAACATTGAATTCACCACATTTTTTGTAATACTTCACTTTTCAGAGTATAGGATCTCATGGATTAAAGTCATCAAGGGTGAATTAGTTTTAGAATCCTATTCAATAAGGAGATAAAGAAGAAGAAAAAAGTGTTTGGGGAAAGTGTCAGTAAAAGGGAAAGCCAATACAGAAAAAAGCGAAATGTCCTCAATGTGTCTTGCCTACCTTTATAACTGTTTGACCATTGTGCATAGATACCACTTAATCAAGCAATGAAGTACACTGAGCATAGTGAATTATAGTAGTGAAATATGAAGGTGAGGGTTTTTGTGTGCCTGCCTTCTTTTCTAAAGTGCTTCCTGGAGGTTCAAAGAAACGGATCTCTGGTTTATTTCAAGTGTAAAGGGATCAGGGTATTAGTAAATAAAGGCATATTGTATATGAAGAATGCGTTCAAGAAACAGTTTTCAGGGTTGGGAAATTAAAGAAGGCTTTTTAACCACCTGATTGATATGAGAAATATTAATATATAGATCTATTGATAGCACCCTAGTCACAGATTCTTCGTTTGAAAGCCATAATTAAGCTTCATTCATACTTTGAATGTTGCTTGCATGTATTTCGGAATATCCAACATTACTCACACCTTTTATTGCTTCCTAAATCGATTTCCTAATTAGATGCCCGTCAAAGTATTAATAACTTTTATATATCTCTAGCATGCGTGCAGAATTACATCTTAAGTGCATTCGATTTACATGTTTTTATCTCAAGTAGAAGGTTATTTCATATCTTCTATCACTGAATGATAAGTAAGTAAATCAGAATATTGATGAGAATACTATTTTTTTCGATTTTGATGCTGAATTAGGTCTTTTGTCACATTAGTGTCCTATAGTCAACTATTGAGGTCATCTGTGGCTTATTTTAAATTGAGAATTGCTCTTGGTTTACTACACGGTTTTCGATAATTGCATTTATCACTGAATATATAACTTATTTACGAAATGTGGCATTCATTCCTTTGAGGTGGCATACTGTGTATAAACCACTGAAACCTAGTTGGTATATGTACTCAGTTCAACTAAGACTTTGCAGTACTGGTGGGACGTTAGTGTAACTATGGGGTTGGAGCTCGCCCTGCCTCCACTGTTTTTATCTCCTTGAATGTTATTAGATCTAAAACTGAGAGTCTGATGCACAAAACTATGCGATAATCAAGTTTCAACATGACAGCAGCTCATAGATTAGATAGAAATGGCATGATGTTTGTCAGCAATGGAAGTTTGAGTAGCCATGCAAGCGATATCCCTGCAACATATGTCACCCTGTTGGGTTCCGTCATTGCTTTGGATATAAAGCTTAACACATATAAGCTTTCTTTCCCGGTAATTGCTCCATGTGCACCCTTAATCAAGCTGCGTTCTTGATAGTTTTGGGTGGCTCTTCTGTAAAAGTAGTATTTGCTCCAGTCTGTCTCCAGGGTATTATAATTGCTGCGCTCCCTACTAGAACCTCCAAACAAGTCTCAAAAGCCAGTTGCAGATGCGACTGATGGTAGTCAAGCTCCAAGTCTTCAGGCACATCTAAATGAGGCGCTTTCTTTAATTGTTCCTGAACAATAAATTGGAAACTCTGAACACAAAAGCGACTCCGCCACCAGCATCATCATGAATTGCCCCGTATGGGCAGCATTGTCCATTCCAATTGAGGGCTTCAATATTAAATAGGTTCATCATGTGTCTCTGGCGTCAACACTCTTCCATAACTATTTAAATTACTGAATGAGCATGACTTTCGTATTATCATCCAGGATTGAATGAAACAAAATTGATGTAATTTAAAAGGTCTACAAGAGAGAAGCTGGTGGTGTAGTCCTGCTTTGTATGTCCTGAGTGTCTCTTTACTTGGGTTTTCACCTTGGGTGTTATGCCCCACCAGCTCCTGCTGCAAAATGCTGGGAGCGATGCTTTGGGCCTGAATTTCCCTTGGCATCCTTTTAAACAGGATATGAAATAAAGCCATTATGAAATCCCATTGCTGATAGTCATCACACCATATCTGCCTAAGAACAAGCAAATCTAGCTAGTCAGAACAGTGTCCTCTCCAAGATCGACCACAGCGATGTACTTTCCATGGGTCATCTTCCAGGACCTCTAGGATATTCGTAGTATTATGTAACAGTGGAGCTAGGGTGATCTTCAATCTCATGAATTGCTGCTATAATAAGTTTGAGGTGGAGATGCAGAATCACTAGGGTTTTGGCCAAATTCAGAGCCATAGAAGGCCTTGTAGTCGAATACCAGCGTAAGAAACGCTTACATAGTGGCAACGCTTGCCATATACAATGAGACAAAAGTTTATTTTTTTAATTGCATATTCAAAGAAGAATAAGAATCTTATTTCCCAAAAATTAATTAAGCATAACATTTTCCATAAATTAACAATGAGCGGAACATTGAATTCACCACATTTTTTGTAATACTTCACTTTTCAGAGTATAGGATCTCATGGATTAAAGTCATCAAGGGTGAATTCGTTTTAGAATCCTATTCAATAAGGAGATAAAGAAGAAGAAAAAAGTGTTTGGGGAAAGTGTCAGTAAAAGGGAAAGCCAATACAGAAAAAAGCGAAATGTCCTCAATGTGTCTTGCCTACCTTTATAACTGTTTGGCCATTGTGCATAGATACCACTTAATCAAGCAATGAAGTACACTGAGCATAGTGAATTATAGTAGTGAAATATGAAGGTGAGGGTTTTTGTGTGCCTGCCTTCTTTTCTAAAGTGCTTCCTGGAGGTTCAAAGAAACGGATCTCTGGTTTATTTCAAGTGTAAAGGGATCAGGGTATTAGTAAATAAAGGCATATTTTATATGAAGAATGCGTTCAAGAAACAGTTTTCAAGGTTGGGAAATTAAAGAAGGCTTTTTAACCACCTGATTGATATGAGAAATATTAATATATAGATCTATTGATAGAACCCTAGTCACAGATTCTTCGTTTGAAAGCCATAATTAAGCTTCATTCATACTTTGAATGTTGCTTGCATGTATTTCGGAATATCCAACATTACTCACACCTTTTATTGCTTCCTAAATCGATTTCATAATTAGATGCCCGTCAAAGTATTAATAACTGTTATATATCTCTAGCATGCGTGCAGAATTACATCTTAAGTGCATTCGATTTACATTTTTTTATCTCAAGTAGAAGGTTATTTCATATCTTTTATCACTGAATGGTGAGTAAGTAAATCAGAATATTGATGAGAATACTATTTTTTTCGATTTTGATGCTGAATTAGGTTTTTTGTCACATTAGTGTCCTATAGTCAACTATTGAGGTCATCTGTGGCTTATTTTGAATTGAGAATTGCTCTTGGTTTACTACAGGGTTTTCGATAATTGCATTTATCACTGAATCTATAACTTATTTACGAAATGTGGCATTCATTCCTTTGAGGTGGCATACTGTGTATAAACCACTGAAACCTAGTTGGTATATGTACTCAGTTCAACTAAGACTTTGCAGTACTGGTGGGACGTTAGTGTGACTATGGGGTTGGAGCTCGCCCTGCCTCCACTGTTTTTATCTCCTTGAATGTTATTAGATCTAAAACTGAGAGTCTGATGCACAAAACTATGCGATAATCAAGTTTCAACATGACAGCAGCTCATAGATTAGATAGAAATGGCATGATGTTTGTCAGCAATGGAAGTTTGAGTAGCCATGCAAGTGATATCCCTGCAACATATGTCACCCTGTTGGGTTCCGTCATTGCTTTGGATATAAAGCTTAACACATTTAAGCTTTCTTTCCCGGTAATTGCTCCATGTGCACCCTTAATCAAGCTGCGTTCTTGATAGTTTTGGGTGGCTCTTCTGTAAAAGAAGTATTTGCTCCAGTCTGTCTCCAGGGTATTATAATTGCTGCGCTCCCTACTAGAACCTCAAAACAAGTCTCATAAGCCAGTTGCAGATGCAACTGATGGTAGTCAAGCTCCAAGTCTTCAGGCACATCCAAATGAGGCGCTTTCTTTAATTGTTCCTGAACAATAAATTGGAAACTCTGAACACAAAAGCGACTCCGCCACCAGCATCATCATGAATTGCCCCGTATGGGCAGCATTGTCTATTCCAATTGAAGGCTTCAATATTAAATAGGTTCATCATGTGTCTCTGGCGTCAACACTCTTCCATAACTATTTAAATTACTGAATGAGCATGACTTTCGTATTATCTTCCAGGATTGAATGAAACAAAATTGATGTAATTTAAAAGGTCTACAAGAGAGAAGCTGATGGTGTAGTCCTGCTTTGTATGTCCTGAGGGTCTCTTTACTTGGGTTTTCACCTTGGGTGTTATGCCCCACCAGCTCCTGCTGCAAAATGCTGGGAGCGATGCTTTGGGCCTGAATTTCCCTTGGCATCCTTTTAAACAGGATATGAAATAAAGCCATTATGAAATTCCATTGCTGATAGTCATCACACCATATCTGCCTAAGAACAAGCAAATCTAGCTAGTCAGAACAGTGTCCTCTCCAAGATCGACCACAGCGATGTACTTCCCATGGGTCATCTTCCAGGACCTCTAGGATATTCGTAGTAATATGTAACAGTGGAGCTAGGGTGATCTTCAATCTCATGAATTGCTGCTATAATAAGTTTGAGGTGGGGATGCAGAATCACTAGGGTTTTGGCCAAATTCAGAGCCATAGAAGGCCTTGTAGTCGAATACCAGCGTAAGAAACGCTTACATAGTGGCAAAGCTTGCCATATACAATGAGACAAAAGTTTATTTTTTTAATTGCATATTCAAAGAAGAATAAGAATCTTATTTCCCAAAAATTAATTAAGCATAACATTTTCCATAAATTAACAATGAGCGGAACATTGAATTCACCACATTTTTTGTAATACTTCACTTTTCAGAGTATAGGATCTCATGGATTAAAGTCATCAAGGGTGAATTAGTTTTAGAATCCTATTCAATAAGGAGATAAAGAAGAAGAAAAAAGTGTTTGGGGAAAGTGTCAGTAAAAGGGAAAGCCAATACAGAAAAAAGCGAAATGTCCTCAATGTGTCTTGCCTACCTTTATAACTGTTTGACCATTGTGCATAGATACCACTTAATCAAGCAATGAAGTACACTGAGCATAGTGAATTATAGTAGTGAAATATGAAGGTGAGGGTTTTTGTGTGCCTGCCTTCTTTTCTAAAGTGCTTCCTGGAGGTTCAAAGAAACGGATCTCTGGTTTATTTCAAGTGTAAAGGGATCAGGGTATTAGTAAATAAAGGCATATTGTATATGAAGAATGCGTTCAAGAAACAGTTTTCAGGGTTGGGAAATTAAAGAAGGCTTTTTAACCACCTGATTGATATGAGAAATATTAATATATAGATCTATTGATAGCACCCTAGTCACAGATTCTTCGTTTGAAAGCCATAATTAAGCTTCATTCATACTTTGAATGTTGCTTGCATGTATTTCGGAATATCCAACATTACTCACACCTTTTATTGCTTCCTAAATCGATTTCCTAATTAGATGCCGCTCAAAGTATTAATAACTTTTATATATCTCTAGCATGCGTGCAGAATTACATCTTAAGTGCATTCGATTTACATCTTTTTATCTCAAGTAGAAGGTTATTTCATATCTTCTATCACTGAATGATAAGTAAGTAAATCAGAATATTGATGAGAATACTATTTTTTTCGATTTTGATGCTGAATTAGGTCTTTTGTCACATTAGTGTCCTATAGTCAACTATTGAGGTCATCTGTGGCTTATTTTAAATTGAGAATTGCTCTTGGTTTACTACAGGGTTTTCGATAATTGCATTTATCACTGAATCTATAACTTATTTACGAAATGTGGCATTCATTCCTTTGAGGTGGCATACTGTGTATAAACCACTGAAACCTAGTTGGTATATGTACTCAGTTCAACTAAGACTTTGCAGTACTGGTGGGACGTTAGTGTAACTATGGGGTTGGAGCTCGCCCTGCCTCCACTGTTTTTATCTCCTTGAATGTTATTAGATCTAAAACTGAGAGTCTGATGCACAAAACTATGCGATAATCAAGTTTCAACATGACAGCAGCTCATAGATTAGATAGAAATGGCATGATGTTTGTCAGCAATGGAAGTTTGAGTAGCCATGCAAGCGATATCCCTGCAACATATGTCACCCTGTTGGGTTCCGTCATTGCTTTGGATATAAAGCTTAACACATTTAAGCTTTCTTTCCCCGTAATTGCTCCATGTGCACCCTTAATCAAGCTGCGTTCTTGATAGTTTTGCGTGGCTCTTCTGTAAAAGAAGTATTTGCTCCAGTCTGTCTCCAGGGTATTATAATTGCTGCGCTCCCTACTAGAACCTCCAAACAAGTCTCAAAAGCCAGTTGCAGATGCAACTGATGGTAGTCAAGCTCCAAGTCTTCAGGCACATCCAAATGAGGCGCTTTCTTTAATTGTTCCTGAACAATAAATTGGAAACTCTGAACACAAAAGCGACTCCGCCACCAGCATCATCATGAATTGCCCCGTATGGGCAGCATTGTCCATTCCAATTGAGGGCTTCAATATTAAATAGGTTCATCATGTGTCTCTGGCGTCAACACTCTTCCATAACTATTTAAATTACTGAATGAGCATGACTTTCGTATTATCATCCAGGATTGAATGAAACAAAATTGATGTAATTTAAAAGGTCTACAAGAGAGAAGCTGGTGGTGTAGTCCTGCTTTGTATGTCCTGAGTGTCTCTTTACTTGGGTTTTCACCTTGGGTGTTATGCCCCACCAGCTCCTGCTGCAAAATGCTGGGAGCGATGCTTTGGGCCTGAATTTCCCTTGGCATCCTTTTAAACAGGATATGAAATAAAGCCATTATGAAATTCCATTGCTGATAGTCATCACACCATATCTGCCTAAGAACAAGCAAATCTAGCTAGTCAGAACAGTGTCCTCTCCAAGATCGACCACAGCGATGTACTTTCCATGGGTCATCTTCCAGGACCTCTAGGATATTCGTAGTATTATGTAACAGTGGAGCTAGGGTGATCTTCAATCTCATGAATTGCTGCTATAATAAGTTTGAGGTGGAGATGCAGAATCACTAGGGTTTTGGCCAAATTCAGAGCCATAGAAGGCCTTGTAGTCGAATACCAGCGTAAGAAACGCTTACATAGTGGCAACGCTTGCCATATACAATGAGACAAAAGTTTATTTTTTTAATTGCATATTCAAAGAAGAATAAGAATCTTATTTCCCAAAAATTAATTAAGCATAACATTTTCCATAAATTAACAATGAGCGGAACATTGAATTCACCACATTTTTTGTAATACTTCACTTTTCAGAGTATAGGATCTCATGGATTAAAGTCATCAAGGGTGAATTCGTTTTAGAATCCTATTCAATAAGGAGATAAAGAAGAAGAAAAAAGTGTTTGGGGAAAGTGTCAGTAAAAGGGAAAGCCAATACAGAAAAAAGCGAAATGTCCTCAATGTGTCTTGCCTACCTTTATAACTGTTTGGCCATTGTGCATAGATACCACTTAATCAAGCAATGAAGTACACTGAGCATAGTGAATTATAGTAGTGAAATATGAAGGTGAGGGTTTTTGTGTGCCTGCCTTCTTTTCTAAAGTGCTTCCTGGAGGTTCAAAGAAACGGATCTCTGGTTTATTTCAAGTGTAAAGGGATCAGGGTATTAGTAAATAAAGGCATATTTTATATGAAGAATGCGTTCAAGAAACAGTTTTCAAGGTTGGGAAATTAAAGAAGGCTTTTTAACCACCTGATTGATAAGAGAAATATTAATATATAGATCTATTGATAGAACCCTAGTCACAGATTCTTCGTTTGAAAGCCATAATTAAGCTTCATTCATACTTTGAATGTTGCTTGCATGTATTTCGGAATATCCAACATTACTCACACCTTTTATTGCTTCCTAAATCGATTTCATAATTAGATGCCCGTCAAAGTATTAATAACTGTTATATATCTCTAGCATGCGTGCAGAATTACATCTTAAGTGCATTCGATTTACATTTTTTTATCTCAAGTAGAAGGTTATTTCATATCTTTTATCACTGAATGATGAGTAAGTAAATCAGAATATTGATGAGAATACTATTTTTTTCGATTTTGATGCTGAATTAGGTTTTTTGTCACATTAGTGTCCTATAGTCAACTATTGAGGTCATCTGTGGCTTATTTTGAATTGAGAATTGCTCTTGGTTTACTACAGGGTTTTCGATAATTGCATTTATCACTGAATCTATAACTTATTTACGAAATGTGGCATTCATTCCTTTGAGGTGGCATACTGTGTATAAACCACTGAAACCTAGTTGGTATATGTACTCAGTTCAACTAAGACTTTGCAGTACTGGTGGGACGTTAGTGTGACTATGGGGTTGGAGCTCGCCCTGCCTCCACTGTTTTTATCTCCTTGAATGTTATTAGATCTAAAACTGAGAGTCTGATGCACAAAACTATGCGATAATCAAGTTTCAACATGACAGCAGCTCATAGATTAGATAGAAATGGCATGATGTTTGTCAGCAATGGAAGTTTGAGTAGCCATGCAAGCGATATCCCTGCAACATATGTCACCCTGTTGGGTTCCGTCATTGCTTTGGATATAAAGCTTAACACATTTAAGCTTTCTTTCCCGGTAATTGCTCCATGTGCACCCTTAATCAAGCTGCGTTCTTGATAGTTTTGGGTGGCTCTTCTGTAAAAGAAGTATTTGCTCCAGTCTGTCTCCAGGGTATTATAATTGCTGCGCTCCCTACTAGAACCTCAAAACAAGTCTCATAAGCCAGTTGCAGATGCAACTGATGGTAGTCAAGCTCCAAGTCTTCAGGCACATCCAAATGAGGCGCTTTCTTTAATTGTTCCTGAGCAATAAATTGGAAACTCTGAACACAAAAGCGACTCCGCCACCAGCATCATCATGAATTGCCCCGTATGGGCAGCATTGTCTATTCCAATTGAAGGCTTCAATATTAAATAGGTTCATCATGTGTCTCTGGCGTCAACACTCTTCCATAACTATTTAAATTACTGAATGAGCATGACTTTCGTATTATCATCCAGGATTGAATGAAACAAAATTGATGTAATTTAAAAGGTCTACAAGAGAGAAGCTGGTGGTGTAGTCCTGCTTTGTATGTCCTGAGTGTCTCTTTACTTGGGTTTTCACCTTGGGTGTTATGCCCCACCAGCTCCTGCTGCAAAATGCTGGGAGCAATGCTTTGGGCCTGAATTTCCCTTGGCATCCTTTTAAACAGGATATGAAATAAAGCCATTATGAAATTCCATTGCTGATAGTCATCACACCATATCTGCCTAAGAACAAGCAAATCTAGCTAGTCAGAACAGTGTCCTCTCCAAGATCGACCACAGCGATGTACTTTCCATGGGTCATCTTCCAGGACCTCTAGGATATTCGTAGTATTATGTAACAGTGGAGCTAGGGTGATCTTCAATCTCATGAATTGCTGCTATAATAAGTTTGAGGTGGAGATGCAGAATCACTAGGGTTTTGGCCAAATTCAGAGCCATAGAAGGCCTTGTAGTCGAATACCAGCGTAAGAAATGCTTACATAGTGGCAACGCTTGCCATATACAATGAGACAAAAGTTTATTTTTTTAATTGCATATTCAAAGAAGAATAAGAATCTTATTTCCCAAAAATTAATTAAGCATAACATTTTCCATAAATTAACAATGAGCGGAACATTGAATTCACCACATTTTTTGTAATACTTCACTTTTCAGAGTATAGGATCTCATGGATTAAAGTCATCAAGGGTGAATTAGTTTTAGAATCCTATTCAATAAGGAGATAAAGAAGAAGAAAAAAGTGTTTGGGGAAAGTGTCAGTAAAAGGGAAAGCCAATACAGAAAAAAGCGAAATGTCCTCAATGTGTCTTGCCTACCTTTATAACTGTTTGGCCATTGTGCATAGATACCACTTAATCAAGCAATGAAGTACACTGAGCATAGTGAATTATAGTAGTGAAATATGAAGGTGAGGGTTTTTGTGTGCCTGCCTTCTTTTCTAAAGTCCTTCCTGGAGGTTCAAAGAAACGGATCTCTGGTTTATTTCAAGTGTAAAGGGATCAGGGTATTAGTAAATAAAGGCATATTTTATATGAAGAATGCGTTCAAGAAACAGTTTTCAAGGTTGGGAAATTAAAGAAGGCTTTTTAACCACCTGATTGATATGAGAAATATTAATATATAGATCTATTGATAGAACCCTAGTCACAGATTCTTCGTTTGAAAGCCATAATTAAGCTTCATTCATACTTTGAATGTTGCTTGCATGTATTTCGGAATATCCAACATTACTCACACCTTTTATTGCTTCCTAAATCGATTTCATAATTAGATGCCCGTCAAAGTATTAATAACTGTTATATATCTCTAGCATGCGTGCAGAATTACATCATAAGTGCATTCGATGTACATTTTTTTATCTCAAGTAGAAGGTTATTTCATATCTTTTATCACTGAATGATGAGTAAGTAAATCAGAATATTGATGAGAATACTATTTTTTCGATTTTGATGCTGAATTAGGTTTTTTGTCACATTAGTGTCCTATAGTCAACTATTGAGGTCATCTGTGGCTTATTTTGAATTGAGAATTGCTCTTGGTTTACTACAGGGTTTTCGATAATTGCATTTATCACTGAATCTATAACTTATTTACGAAATGTGGCATTCATTCCTTTGAGGTGGCATACTGTGTATAAACCACTGAAACCTAGTTGGTATATGTACTCAGTTCAACTAAGACTTTGCAGTACTGGTGGGACGTTAGTGTGACTATGGGGTTGGAGCTCGCCCTGCCTCCACTGTTTTTATCTCCTTGAATGTTATTAGATCTAAAACTGAGAGTCTGATGCACAAAACTATGCGATAATCAAGTTTCAACATGACAGCAGCTCATAGATTAGATAGAAATGGCATGATGTTTGTCAGCAATGGAAGTTTGAGTAGCCATGCAAGCGATATCCCTGCAACATATGTCACCCTGTTGGGTTCCGTCATTGCTTTGGATATAAAGCTTAACACATTTAAGCTTTCTTTCCCGGTAATTGCTCCATGTGCACCCTTAATCAAGCTGCGTTCTTGATAGTTTTGGGTGGCTCTTCTGTAAAAGAAGTATTTGCTCCAGTCTGTCTCCAGGGTATTATAATTGCTGCGCTCCCTACTAGAACCTCAAAACAAGTCTCATAAGCCAGTTGCAGATGCAACTGATGGTAGTCAAGCTCCAAGTCTTCAGGCACATCCAAATGAGGCGCTTTCTTTAATTGTTCCTGAACAATAAATTGGAAACTCTGAACACAAAAGCGACTCCGCCACCAGCATCATCATGAATTGCCCCGTATGGGCAGCATTGTCTATTCCAATTGAAGGCTTCAATATTAAATAGGTTCATCATGTGTCTCTGGCGTCAACACTCTTCCATAACTATTTAAATTACTGAATGAGCATGACTTTCGTATTATCTTCCAGGATTGAATGAAACAAAATTGATGTAATTTAAAAGGTCTACAAGAGAGAAGCTGATGGTGTAGTCCTGCTTTGTATGTCCTGAGGGTCTCTTTACTTGGGTTTTCACCTTGGGTGTTATGCCCCACCAGCTCCTGCTGCAAAATGCTGGGAGCGATGCTTTGGGCCTGAATTTCCCTTGGCATCCTTTTAAACAGGATATGAAATAAAGCCATTATGAACTTCCATTGCTGATAGTCATCACACCATATCTGCCTAAGAACAAGCAAATCTAGCTAGTCAGAACAGTGTCCTCTCCAAGATCAACCACAGCTATGTACTTCCCATGGGTCATCTTCCAGGACCTCTAGGATATTCGTAGTAATATGTAACAGTGGAGCTAGGGTGATCTTCAATCTCATGAATTGCTGCTATAATAAGTTTGAGGTGGGGATGCAGAATCACTAGGGTTTTGGCCAAATTCAGAGCCATAGAAGGCCTTGTAGTCGAATACCAGCGTAAGAAACGCTTACATAGTGGCAAAGCTTGCCATATACAATGAGACAAAAGTTTATTTTTTTAATTGCATATTCAAAGAAGAATAAGAATCTTATTTCCCAAAAATTAATTAAGCATAACATTTTCCATAAATTAACAATGAGCGGAACATTGAATTCACCACATTTTTTGTAATACTTCACTTTTCAGAGTATAGGATCTCATGGATTAAAGTCATCAAGGGTGAATTAGTTTTAGAATCCTATTCAATAAGGAGATAAAGAAGAAGAAAAAAGTGTTTGGGGAAAGTGTCAGTAAAAGGGAAAGCCAATACAGAAAAAAGCGAAATGTCCTCAATGTGTCTTGCCTACCTTTATAACTGTTTGACCATTGTGCATAGATACCACTTAATCAAGCAATGAAGTACACTGAGCATAGTGAATTATAGTAGTGAAATATGAAGGTGAGGGTTTTTGTGTGCCTGCCTTCTTTTCTAAAGTGCTTCCTGGAGGTTCAAAGAAACGGATCTCTGGTTTATTTCAAGTGTAAAGGGATCAGGGTATTAGTAAATAAAGGCATATTGTATATGAAGAATGCGTTCAAGAAACAGTTTTCAGGGTTGGGAAATTAAAGAAGGCTTTTTAACCACCTGATTGATATGAGAAATATTAATATATAGATCTATTGATAGCACCCTAGTCACAGATTCTTCGTTTGAAAGCCATAATTAAGCTTCATTCATACTTTGAATGTTGCTTGCATGTATTTCGGAATATCCAACATTACTCACACCTTTTATTGCTTCCTAAATCGATTTCCTAATTAGATGCCCGTCAAAGTATTAATAACTTTTATATATCTCTAGCATGCGTGCAGAATTACATCTTAAGTGCATTCGATTTACATGTTTTTATCTCAAGTAGAAGGTTATTTCATATCTTCTATCACTGAATGATAAGTAAGTAAATCAGAATATTGATGAGAATACTATTTTTTTCGATTTTGATGCTGAATTAGGTCTTTTGTCACATTAGTGTCCTATAGTCAACTATTGAGGTCATCTGTGGCTTATTTTAAATTGAGAATTGCTCTTGGTTTACTACAGGGTTTTCGATAATTGCATTTATCACTGAATCTATAACTTATTTACGAAATGTGGCATTCATTCCTTTGAGGTGGCATACTGTGTATAAACCACTGAAACCTAGTTGGTATATGTACTCAGTTCAACTAAGACTTCGCAGTACTGGTGGGACGTTAGTGTAACTATGGGGTTGGAGCTCGCCCTGCCTCCACTGTTTTTATCTCCTTGAATGTTATTAGATCTAAAACTGAGAGTCTGATGCACAAAACTATGCGATAATCAAGTTTCAACATGACAGCAGCTCATAGATTAGATAGAAATGGCATGATGTTTGTCAGCAATGGAAGTTTGAGTAGCCATACAAGCGATATCCCTGCAACATATGTCACCCTGTTGGGTTCCGTCATTGCTTTGGATATAAAGCTTAACACATTTAAGCTTTCTTTCCCCGTAATTGCTCCATGTGCACCCTTAATCAAGCTGCGTTCTTGATAGTTTTGGGTGGCTCTTCTGTAAAAGAAGTATTTGCTCCAGTCTGTCTCCAGGGTATTATAATTGCTGCTCTCCCTACTAGAACCTCAAAACAAGTCTCAAAAGCCAGTTGCAGATGCAACTGATGGTAGTCAAGCTCCAAGTCTTCAGGCACATCCAAATGAGGCGCTTTCTTTAATTGTTCCTGAACAATAAATTGGAAACTCTGAACACAAAAGCGACTCCGCCACCAGCATCATCATGAATTGCCCCGTATGGGCAGCATTGTCCATTCCAATTGAGGGCTTCAATATTAAATAGGTTCATCATGTGTCTCTGGCGTCAACACTCTTCCATAACTATTTAAATTACTGAATGAGCATGACTTTCGTATTATCATCCAGGATTGAATGAAACAAAATTGATGTAATTTAAAAGGTCTACAAGAGAGAAGCTGGTGGTGTAGTCCTGCTTTGTATGTCCTGAGGGTCTCTTTACTTGGGTTTTCACCTTGGGTGTTATGCCCCACCAGCTCCTGCTGCAAAATGCTGGGAGCGATGCTTTGGGCCTGAATTTCCCTTGGCATCCTTTTAAACAGGATATGAAATAAAGCCATTATGAAATTCCATTGCTGATAGTCATCACACCATATCTGCCTAAGAACAAGCAAATCTAGCTAGTCAGAACAGTGTCCTCTCCAAGATCGACCACAGCGATGTACTTCCCATGGGTCATCTTCCAGGACCTCTAGGATATTCGTAGTAATATGTAACAGTGGAGCTAGGGTGATCTTCAATCTCATGAATTGCTGCTATAATAAGTTTGAGGTGGAGATGCAGAATCACTAGGGTTTTGGCCAAATTCAGAGCCATAGAAGGCCTTGTAGTCGAATACCAGCGTAAGAAACGCTTACATAGTGGCAAAGCTTGCCATATACAATGAGACAAAAGTTTATTTTTTTAATTGCATATTCAAAGAAGAATAAGAATCTTATTTCCCAGAAATTAATTAAACATAACATTTTCCATAAATTAACAATGAGCGGAACATTGAATTCACAACATTTTTTGTAATACTTCACTTTTCAGAGTATAGGATCTCATGGATTAAAGTCATCAAGGGTGAATTAGTTTTAGAATCCTATTCAATAAGGAGATAAAGAAGAAGAAAAAAGTGTTTGGTGAAAGTGTCAGTAAAAGGGAAAGCCAATACAGAAAAAAGCGAAATGTCCTCAATGTATCTTGCCTACCTTTATAACTGTTTGGCCATTGTGCATAGATACCACTTAATCAAGCAATGAAGTACACTGAGCATAGTGAATTATAGTAGTGAAATATGAAGGTGAGGGTTTTTGTGTGCCTGCCTTCTTTTCTAAAGTGCTTCCTGGAGGTTCAAAGAAACGGATCTCTGGTTTATTTCAAGTGTAAAGGGATCAGGGTATTAGTAAATAAAGGCATATTGTATATGAAGAATGCGTTCAAGAAACAGTTTTCAGGGTTGGGAAATTAAAGAAGGCTTTTTAACCACCTGATTGATATGAGAAATATTAATATATAGATCTATTGATAGCACCCTAGTCACAGATTCTTCGTTTGAAAGCCATAATTAAGCTTCATTCATACTTTGAATGTTGCTTGCATGTATTTCGGAATATCCAACATTACTCACACCTTTTATTGCTTCCTAAATCGATTTCCTAATTAGATGCCCGTCAAAGTATTAATAACTTTTATATATCTCTAGCATGCGTGCAGAATTACATCTTAAGTGCATTCGATTTACATGTTTTTATCTCAAGTAGAAGGTTATTTCATATCTTCTATCACTGAATGATAAGTAAGTAAATCAGAATATTGATGAGAATACTATTTTTTTCGATTTTGATGCTGAATTAGGTCTTTTGTCACATTAGTGTCCTATAGTCAACTATTGAGGTCATCTGTGGCTTATTTTAAATTGAGAATTGCTCTTGGTTTACTACAGGGTTTTCGATAATTGCATTTATCACTGAATCTATAACTTATTTACGAAATGTGGCATTCATTCCTTTGAGGTGGCATACTGTGTATAAACCACTGAAACCTAGTTGGTATATGTACTCAGTTCAACTAAGACTTTGCAGTACTGGTGGGACGTTAGTGTAACTATGGGGTTGGAGCTCGCCCTGCCTCCACTGTTTTTATCTCCTTGAATGTTATTAGATCTAAAACTGAGAGTCTGATGCACAAAACTATGCGATAATCAAGTTTCAACATGACAGCAGCTCATAGATTAGATAGAAATGGCATGATGTTTGTCAGCAATGGAAGTTTGAGTAGCCATACAAGCGATATCCCTGCAACATATGTCACCCTGTTGGGTTCCGTCATTGCTTTGGATATAAAGCTTAACACATTTAAGCTTTCTTTCCCCGTAATTGCTCCATGTGCACCCTTAATCAAGCTGCGTTCTTGATAGTTTTGGGTGGCTCTTCTGTAAAAGAAGTATTTGCTCCAGTCTGTCTCCAGGGTATTATAATTGCTGCTCTCCCTACTAGAACCTCAAAACAAGTCTCAAAAGCCAGTTGCAGATGCAACTGATGGTAGTCAAGCTCCAAGTCTTCAGGCACATCCAAATGAGGCGCTTTCTTTAATTGTTCCTGAACAATAAATTGGAAACTCTGAACACAAAAGCGACTCCGCCACCAGCATCATCATGAATTGCCCCGTATGGGCAGCATTGTCCATTCCAATTGAGGGCTTCAATATTAAATAGGTTCATCATGTGTCTCTGGCGTCAACACTCTTCCATAACTATTTAAATTACTGAATGAGCATGACTTTCGTATTATCATCCAGGATTGAATGAAACAAAATTGATGTAATTTAAAAGGTCTACAAGAGAGAAGCTGGTGGTGTAGTCCTGCTTTGTATGTCCTGAGGGTCTCTTTACTTGGGTTTTCACCTTGGGTGTTATGCCCCACCAGCTCCTGCTGCAAAATGCTGGGAGCGATGCTTTGGGCCTGAATTTCCCTTGGCATCCTTTTAAACAGGATATGAAATAAAGCCATTATGAAATTCCATTGCTGATAGTCATCACACCATATCTGCCTAAGAACAAGCAAATCTAGCTAGTCAGAACAGTGTCCTCTCCAAGATCGACCACAGCGATGTACTTCCCATGGGTCATCTTCCAGGACCTCTAGGATATTCGTAGTAATATGTAACAGTGGAGCTAGGGTGATCTTCAATCTCATGAATTGCTGCTATAATAAGTTTGAGGTGGAGATGCAGAATCACTAGGGTTTTGGCCAAATTCAGAGCCATAGAAGGCCTTGTAGTCGAATACCAGCGTAAGAAACGCTTACATAGTGGCAAAGCTTGCCATATACAATGAGACAAAAGTTTATTTTTTTAATTGCATATTCAAAGAAGAATAAGAATCTTATTTCCCAGAAATTAATTAAACATAACATTTTCCATAAATTAACAATGAGC
The DNA here is from genome assembly GCF_964263255.1 of Lissotriton vulgaris. Taxonomy (NCBI): domain Eukaryota; kingdom Metazoa; phylum Chordata; class Amphibia; order Caudata; family Salamandridae; genus Lissotriton; species Lissotriton vulgaris. Next base: position 1,398,099,334 of record NC_141689.1, read on the forward strand.
GGAACATTGAATTCACAACATTTTTTGTAATACTTCACTTTTCAGAGTATAGGATCTCATGGATTAAAGTCATCAAGGGTGAATTAGTTTTAGAATCCTATTCAATAAGGAGATAAAGAAGAAGAAAAAAGTGTTTGGTGAAAGTGTCAGTAAAAGGGAAAGCCAATACAGAAAAAAGCGAAATGTCCTCAATGTATCTTGCCTACCTTTATAACTGTTTGGCCATTGTGCATAGATACCACTTAATCAAGCAATGAAGTACACTGAGCATAGTGAATTATAGTAGTGAAATATGAAGGTGAGGGTTTTTGTGTGCCTGCCTTCTTTTCTAAAGTGCTTCCTGGAGGTTCAAAGAAACCGATCTCTGGTTTATTTCAAGTGTAAAGGGATCAGGGTATTAGTAAATAAAGGCATATTGTATATGAAGAATGCGTTCAAGAAACAGTTTTCAAGGTTGGGAAATTAAAGAAGGATTTTTAACCACCTGATTGATATGAGAAATATTAATATATAGATCTATTGATAGCACCCTAGTCACAGATTCTTCGTTTGAAAGCCATAATTAAGCTTCATTCATACTTTGAATGTTGCTTGCATGTATTTCGGAATATCCAACATTACTCACACCTTTTATTGCTTCCTAAATCGATTTCCTAATTAGATGCCCGTCAAAGTATTAATAACTTTTATATATCTCTAGCATGCGTGCAGAATTACATCTTAAGTGCATTCGATTTACATGTTTTTATCTCAAGTAGAAGGTTATTTCATATCTTCTATCACTGAATGATAAGTAAGTAAATCAGAATATTGATGAGAATACTATTTTTTTCGATTTTGATGCTGAATTAGGTCTTTTGTCACATTAGTGTCCTATAGTCAACTATTGAGGTCATCTGTGGCTTATTTTAAATTGAGAATTGCTCTTGGTTTACTACAGGGTTTTCGATAATTGCATTTATCACTGAATCTATAACTTATTTACGAAATGTGGCATTCATTCCTTTGAGGTGGCATACTGTGTATAAACCACTGAAACCTAGTTGGTATATGTACTCAGTTCAACTAAGACTTTGCAGTACTGGTGGGACGTTAGTGTAACTATGGGGTTGGAGCTCGCCCTGCCTCCACTGTTTTTATCTCCTTGAATGTTATTAGATCTAAAACTGAGAGTCTGATGCACAAAACTATGCGATAATCAAGTTTCAACATGACAGCAGCTCATAGATTAGTTCTCCAGTATTAGGGGTGTCTTTCATAGATTCACATGCCTGAATCATTCCCCGTCGTCGGAGTAGGAGTCTCACGGTATATAAAAAAGCAATAAAATGCCATAAAATATATAGCATATTACAGAAATACCAAACCAGGAAGTAAGTAGCCTCAGCTACAGTAGAAAAAACTTCCACTTTCGTGACTATCTAGGTCATTATGTGTTAGTCCAAATTTCAGCCAATCAGGCGACAGCACCCACCAGAATGTTCTCCCCAGAGGCTCAGGCTCTCAGATTTTCTACCGCACGTTGTGTGAAGGGAGTCTCCCTGAGCTCCGCTCAGTTTTTTCTTCTATATCTCTAAAATTCTTCAACTTTCCCAGATGTCTTCATCTAAATCCCTGTTTAGAGCCTGTGACTCTTGTGGGAAGCCAAGACTTTTCAAGGAGGACCCCCACGAGAAGTGTTTGTATTGTCTTTATCCGGATCATGTGGTAAAGGAGTGCAGGATCTGCCGGACTTTCCCCCCCAAGACCATCAAGGACAGAGAAGGGCGCCTTCTATTGTGGCTCAATAGACTAAGGAACAAGGATGACCCTATCTCTGAGGTAGGAAGTTTGGGTTCCGGCTCTTCATTTCTATCAACTAAGAGGAAGGCTGAAACTGATGTTTCATCTCTGAGGGCGAAGGGGGTTAAGAAGTCTAAATCTTCCCTGGATGCTCCTGGGCCTAGTTCTTCAAGTAAAGTTATCCCACTTTCCAAAGGGGATTCTACGCCCTCTAAGAAGTCTGGTACTAAGGCAGTGCCTAAGCAATCTTCTAAATCTGTGCCTCCTCAGTTGCCATTATTGACAATTTCAACGTCAAGGAAGGACTGTGTTTCTTCTCATGTGGCCACTTCTACCACCTGCACTATGACTTTCTCCTCACCGAAGCCTACACTTGTCATGTCTTCAGCTTCTTCGCCCACACTGGTTCATGTCCAGATTAGGCCTATCTCGTCGTCGACAGTTGCCCCGACGACGATGGCCAAGGTGCCGCCGGCGATTTTGTCCTCTTCATCTAAGAAATTGCCACCGTCGACGAAAACAAAACCACCGTCGACGGCCTCGGCGACGACACTACAGTCGACGGCCTCGACGACGACACCACCGTCGACGACCTCGTCGGCGAAAAGATCATCGTCGACAGCAAAGCCACCTTCGACGACGACACTACCGTCGACGGCCTCAACGACGAAACCACCGTCAACGGCATCGACGACGAAGATACCGTCGACGGCCTCGACGACGAAGATACCGTCGACGGCCTCGACGACGAAACCACCGTCGACGGCCTCGACGACGACACTACCGTCGACGGCCTCGACGACGACACCACCGTCGACGACCTCGTCGACGAAAAGATCATCGTCGACGGCAAAGCACTCGTCGACAAAGCTACTGTCTACGACCCCGTCGACGACCCCGTCGACGACGATTCCGTCGGCGGGACAGCACTGTCAGCAGCATACAGGCGTCCCGTTCACGCCGCCTCTTTCAAGCTGCACTACTTTGCAGGTTTGGTCCGCACAAACAGCAGGGATTCCATTGCCATCTCCTGCGACCACGGCTACTTTATTAAAAAAGAGAGCTGCTGTGGACTCTATTTCTACTACCATCGTGGTGCCTGACAAGCTCTTGGATTCCGATGAAGAAGAATACTATGAGGGCGAAAACTTTGGGCCAGCTAGAAGTCCATCCGAACTCCATATTAAAGTTCAAGAGGATGTTGAGGATGACATGGAGGACGTTCAGCCTGCTCCGCGTGCTGAAAGACCTGACACTGATAGGCAACTGCCTGAGGAGCTATTCCGCAACTTACAGTACATGCTCAGTGACTATTATAGACGTTTCCCGCCTTCTGAGTCTGGTGACTCAGTGATGTCTACACCTTTGCCACAGGGAAGGCCTTCCCTCTCTCCGCGTACTAGACCAAGGGCTTCTAATGCGTTGGAGGACAGTCGCTCAACGTTGCATACGTCACCGATTTCATCTCCTCAGCCACGAGAAGAGGAGCTTTCGGAACAGGATGATCAGGAAGAAGGAGAGCTGAATGAAGCCTCTGAATCGTCGGAGTATGAGGATTACAACGCGAACACACCCTCTCCGGCGGAGCCTACTGCCTCTGAGTCACCACCCGTGGACATTGCCTCATTTCACAGGATCATGGAAAGAGCGACTAGGAGGTTTCTAATAACCATGGAAGCTAAACAAGAAGACTGCTTTTTGTATGATTTTAAATCTACCCCTCATAAGCAGAGTTGGACCATTCCGATTATAGATTTCATCTGGAAGGAGGGCCTTAAGATCATGGCCAAGCCGAATTCCTTACCAGCAGTGCTCCCTCGAGTAGATAAGAAATATAGGGCGCCTGCTACTTCTCCAGCATGCCTTGTCGGGCAAGCTAAAGCCGATTCTGTGGTGGCACAGGCAGCGCAGAAGAGATCTTCCAACCCTACGTCTCAGGTCTCTGTCCCTCCAGACAAGGATGGGAGACGCCTTGATTCCATTGGCAAGAAGGTTTCTACCATTGCAGCCACAACCATCAGAGCCGCAAACTCCCTCGCCATTTTAGGGAGATATGATAGACAGATGTGGTCAGACATCACACCGTACGTAGACAAGCTCCCCGAGCCTGATCGCACTGAGGCCAAGAAAATCCTTCAGGAAGGAGAGTGTGTCTCCTCGGAGATGATTGACGCTGCTGTGGACGTTGCTGCCACTGCCTTTCGACAGCTTGCGGGTGCAGCTGTTTTAAGACGGCAAGGATGGTTACGAGCAACCTCCTTTAGGCAGGAGGTTCAAAACAGAATCATTGACATGCCTTTTGATGGAGAGTCACTATTCGGCAAGCATGTTGATGAGGCCCTGGAGGCAATAAAGAAAGACACGGAAACAGCGCGTTCACTGGGTACCCTTCAGTACCGGAAATCTTCCTTTCGTGGCACAAGAGGAAGGGGCAATTTCAATAATAGAGGAGGATACGCCCAACAACGCTCTTATCCCTCCACCCAGGGAAACCAAAGATTTCAGCCTTACCGGCAACAAACCTATGGACAGAAGAGAGGAAATTACTCTCAACCTCGAGGAAGATCTAATTATCGAGGAAGAGACAACAAAAAATGAGGAACGCATCCTGCCGTCACTCTGTGCCAACCCGAACCAAATTGGAGGTCAAATATCCCAGCATTACTTAAATTGGTCCGAAATTACTACAGACAAATGGGTCCTGGATGTAGTAGCCAGAGGACACATTTTAGAATTCGTAAAAATCCCCCCAAATTGCCCCCCAAAAGGACCCGATCCAGCGCACCTCAAGGAGCTATTCATCCAGATCAACACCATGATCCGGAAAGGGGCAATCGAAAGAGTGCCTCATCATCAGAGGGGACGAGGCTTTTACTCAAGATTTTTCCTTGTTCGCAAGAAGTCAGGAGATTGGCGCCCCATCCTCGACTTGCGAGCATTAAACAAGTTTCTGAAGAAACTCACATTCAGGATGCTAACGCTTCAGGAGATCCTCCAATTTCTTTCGACGGGAGAGTTTTTGGCAACACTCGACCTTCAAGATGCATACTTCCACGTACCGATTTTCCCACGGCATCGGAAGTTTCTCAGGTTCAGAGTGGCTGGCAGGGACTTCCAGTTCAAGGTCCTCCCATTTGGCCTACGTTCAGCCCCCAGAGTGTTTACGAAGATGCTGGCCCCAGTGGCGGCCCATCTTCGGTTGCAATCGATCCAAATTTATCCATACCTGGACGACTGCCTTATCAAGGCCAGTTCTTTCGACACGGCTCAAGATCACGTCCAAAAAACTTTGTCGGTAATGCAGAACCTAGGTTTCTCAATCAACTTCGAGAAGTCTCGCCTCACACCTACAACGAGAAAGGACTTCTTAGGAGCGACACTGGACACCAACCTTGCCCTAGTATTCATTTCAGAAGAAAGACAAGTCAAAATTCAAAGATTCGCGATGACATTGTCACTAAGAAAGTGCGTTTCAGTACGCATATTCAAGTCATTCCTCGGAATGCTTTCTTCCTGCATTCTGCTCACTCCCAACTGCCGTCTTCGGATGAGACCCTTACAGGAGGAACTCAGCCGGCAATGGATCCAAGCCACAGGATCTTTCGAAGATATCCTCCACATTACACCTCGCATGCGACAAGCAATCGCATGGTGGACCCACCGATCCAACCTACAAGTGGGATGCTCCATGCTAACGGAAGTTCCCAGGTTCATAGTGACGACCGATGCATCCATGACAGGCTGGGGTGCACACCTCCAAGGCATGACGGTCAGCGGGAAGTGGAACCAGGTCCAAATGAAATGGCACATCAACCGGTTAGAGTTACACACCATATTTTTAGCCCTGAAGTCCTTTCAAGCGACTCTGCAAGGTGCCACAGTCTTGATACGGACAGACAACACCACCTGCATGTATTATCTAAACAAACAGGGCGGGACCAGATCAGTCCGACTATCTCAACAAGCACAAGAAATATGGAGTTGGGCCTTGACTCACGATATTCATCTGTCAGCGATCCACGTTCCGGGGATCGCAAATGTATTGGCGGACTCTCTCAGCAGGTCCGGGGGCTGCACTCACGAGTGGGAACTCCATCTCCCATCTCTGCGTCGCATCTTTCAGATGTGGGGGCATCCGGACTTGGACTTGTTTGCAACCTTCCAGAACCGGAAATGCCCATTCTTTGCAAGCTGGGTTCCCCACAAGGACTCGTGCGGGGATGCCCTTTCGCTGAACTGGAATCAAATCTTCGCGTACGCCTTCCCACCGATACCTCTGATCCCGAAAGTTATCAGGAAAATGAAGAAACAGCCATGCCGGTTGATCCTAATTGCTCCTCGATGGCCCAGACAATACTGGTTCCCCGACCTACTCCTTCTCTCGGAATGCAACCCTGTTCCACTACCACACATTCCGCAGCTTCTTTCCACCCAGCAAGGCAGGGTATACCATCCGGACCCGAACTCGCTGAAATTGTCAGCTTGGCTCCTCAACACATGGAATTTGCACACCTAAATATTCCACAAGATTGTCAGGAGGTGCTTGCAAAAGCCAGGGCTCCATCCACGATCAAGACATACAAACTTAAGTGGAAAAGGTTTTGTACATGGTGCCAAGCTAATGACTTACATCCCATTCAAGCAACACCAGAACAAATCCTTCCTTTCTTTCTGCATCTAGCCAGACTGGGTTTGGCGCACTCTACTCTTAAGGTCTTCCTAGCAGCCATCTCTAGGTTTCGCCAAGATGGATCAAACTCTCTGTTCTCTGTACGGATCATCCAACAATTTTTCAAGGGCTTATTTCGCATGTTTCCGCCAATCCGAAAACCTCCTCCGGCATGGCATCTGAACATCGTCCTTTCCCAGCTCATGCGACACCCCTTTGAGCCGATTCATAAGGTGGACCTGAAATTTCTGACATGGAAAGTATCGTTGCTCCTGGCTTTGACATCAGCTAGGAGGGTCAGCGATATTCAGGCATTTACATCTAAGGCACCTTTTCTTCAATTCACCACGGACTCAGTGGTATTGCGCACTAATCCCACATACATGCCTAAAGTACCACTGGACTTTCACCTTAATGAACCCGTTGTCCTTAAAACATTCTTTCCTAACCCACAGTCTACGGCTGAGAAAGCACTGCATTCTTTAGACATTAGAAGATGCCTTCGATTTTATCTCTCCAGAACTTCGGTCACCCGCAAGACAGACCAACTGTTCGTGGCCTACGGCCAGCAGCGCCGGGGTTGTGCTGTTTCAAAACAGACCATTGCTAGATGGGTTTCCTGTACGATTGGACTTTGTCACCAACAGGCTGGTAGGCCCTTACAAGCCTTGCCAAGAGCACATTCAACCAGGGCAGTTAGCTCTTCCACTGCCCTTTTTGCTGGTGTGCCGCTTCGACAGATCTGCAGAGCTGCCACGTGGTCTAGCAGGCACACCTTTACTAGACACTACTGTCTGGACTCGGCAGATGATGCAGATGCTTCGGTGGGGAGAGCAGTGCTTCGCAATCTTTTCAAATAAGGTGAGCCTCTGTTTCCACCTCCTCATTTCTGCTCTTAGACGTTTGCTCAGAACATGTGATTACTGTTGTGCATGTCTCCTTTACTGTATACATAGATATGTTTAATTATATGCATACATGATATTCTGACGTCTACGAGCGTTATAATGTGAGTACTGCTTACTATTCTGATTCAGGCATGTGAATCTATGAAAGACACCCCTAATACTGGAGAAGAACAATAGTTACTTACCTGTAAACAGGTGGTTCTCCAGTATTGGTGTCTTTCATAGATTCACATGCAACCCGCCCGCCTTCCCCCAGAGACTCTCTCGGATAGCATGGGACTTCACTCCTGTGCGGGAAAATCTGAGAGCCTGAGCCTCTGGGGAGAACATTCTGGTGGGTGCTGTCGCCTGATTGGCTGAAATTTGGACTAACACATAATGACCTAGATAGTCACGAAAGTGGAAGTTTTTTCTACTGTAGCTGAGGCTACTTACTTCCTGGTTTGGTATTTCTGTAATATGCTATATATTTTATGGCATTTTATTGCTTTTTTATATACCGTGAGACTCCTACTCCGACGACGGGGAATGATTCAGGCATGTGAATCTATGAAAGACACCAATACTGGAGAACCACCTGTTTACAGGTAAGTAACTATTGTTCATAGAAATGGCATGATGTTTGTCAGCAATGGAAGTTTGAGTAGCCATGCAAGCGATATCCCTGCAACATATGTCACCCTGTTGGGTTCCGTCATTGCTTTGGATATAAAGCTTAACACATTTAAGCTTTCTTTCCCCGTAATTGCTCCATGTGCACCCTTAATCAAGCTGCGTTGTTGATAGTTTTGGGTGGCTCTTCTGTAAAAGAAGTATTTGCTCCAGTCTGTCTCCAGGGTATTATAATTGCTGCGCTCCCTACTAGAACCTCCAAACAAGTCTCATAAGCCAGTTGCAGATGCAACTGATGGTAGTCAAGCTCCAAGTCTTCAGGCACATCCAAATGAGGCGCTTTCTTTAATTGTTCCTGAACAATAAATTGGAAACTCTGAACACAAAAGCGACTCCGCCACCAGCATCATCATGAATTGCCCCGTATGGGCAGCATTGTCCATTCCAATTGAGGGCTTCAATATTAAATAGGTTCATCATGTGTCTCTGGCGTCAACACTCTTCCATAACTATTTAAATTACTGAATGAGCATGACTTTCGTATTATCATCCAGGATTGAATGAAACAAAATTGATGTAATTTAAAAGGTCTACAAGAGAGAAGCTGGTGGTGCAGTCCTGCTTTGTATGTCCTGAGGGTCTCTTTACTTGGGTTTTCACCTTGGGTGTTATGCCCCACCAGCTCCTGCTGCAAAATGCTGGGAGCGATGCTTTGGGCCTGAATTTCCCTTGGCATCCTTTTAAACAGGATATGAAATAAAGCCATTATGAAATTCCATTGCTGATAGTCATCACACCATATCTGCCTAAGAACAAGCAAATCTAGCTAGTCAGAACAGTGTCCTCTCCAAGATCGACCACAGCGATGTACTTTCCATGGGTCATCTTCCAGGACCTCTAGGATATTCGTAGTAATATGTAACAGTGGAGCTAGGGTGATCTTCAATCTCATGAATTGCTGCTATAATAAGTTTGAGGTGGAGATGCAGAATCACTAGGGTTTTGGCCAAATTCAGAGCCATAGAAGGCCTTGTAGTCGAATACCAGCGTAAGAAACGCTTACATAGTGGCAAAGCTTGCCATATACAATGAGACAAAAGTTTATTTTTTTTATTGCATATTCAAAGAAGAATAAGAATCTTATTTCCCAAAAATTAATTAAGCATAACATTTTCCATAAATTAACAATGAGCGGAACATTGAATTCACCACATTTTTTGTAATACTTCACTTTTCAGAGTATAGGATCTCATGGATTAAAGTCATCAAGGGTGAATTAGTTTTAGAATCCTATTCAATAAGGAGATAAAGAAGAAGAAAAAAGTGTTTGGGGAAAGTGTCAAAAGCGAAATGTCCTCAATGTGTCTTGCCTACCTTTATAACTGTTTGGCCATTGTGCATAGATACCACTTAATCAAGCAATGAAGTACACTGAGCATAGTGAATTATAGTAGTGAAATATGAAGGTGAGGGTTTTTGTGTGCCTGCCTTCTTTTCTAAAGTGCTTCCTGGAGGTTCAAAGAAACAGATCTCTGGTTTATTTCAAGTGTAAAGGGATCAGGGTATTAGTAAATAAAGGCATATTTTATATGAAGAATGCGTTCAAGAAACAGTTTTCAAGGTTGGGAAATTAAAGAAGGCTTTTTAACCACCTGATTGATATGAGAAATATTAATATATAGATCTATTGATAGAACCCTAGTCACAGATTCTTCGTTTGAAAGCCATAATTAAGCTTCATTCATACTTTGAATGTTGCTTGCATGTATTTCGGAATATCCAACATTACTCACACCTTTTATTGCTTCCTAAATCGATTTCATAATTAGATGCCCTTCAAAGTATTAATAACTTTTATATATCTCTAGCATGAGTGCAGAATTACATCTTAAGTGCATTCGATTTACATTTTTTTATCTCAAGTAGAAGGTTATTTCATATCTTTTATCACTGAATGATAAGTAAGTAAATCAGAATATTGATGAGAATACTATTTTTTTCGATTTTGATGCTGAAATAGGTCTTTTGTCACATTAGTGTCCTATAGTCAACTATTGAGGTCATATGTGGCTTATTTTAAATTGAGAATTGCCCTTGGTTTACTACAGGGTTTTCAAGAATTGCATTTATCACTGAATCTATAACTTATTGACGAAATGTGGCATTCATTCCTTTGAGGTGTCATACTGTGTATAAACCACTGAAACCTAGTTGGTATATGTACTCAGTTCAACTAAGACTTTGCAGTACTGGTGGGACGTTAGTATGACTATGGGGTTGGAGCTCGCCCTGCCTCCACTGTTTTTATCTCCTTGAATGTTATTAGATCTAAAACTGAGAGTCTGATGCACAAAACTATGCGATAATCAAGTTTCAACATGACAGCAGCTCATAGATTAGATAGAAATGGCATGATGTTTGTCAGCAATGGAAGTTTGAGTAGCCATGCAAGCGATATCCCTGCAACATATGTCACCCTGTTGGGTTCCGTCATTGCTTTGGATATAAAGCTTAACACATTTAAGCTTTCTTTCCCCGTAATTGCTCCATGTGCACCCTTAATCAAGCTGCGTTGTTGATAGTTTTGGGTGGCTCTTCTGTAAAAGAAGTATTTGCTCCAGTCTGTCTCCAGGGTATTATAATTGCTGCGCTCCCTACTAGAACCTCCAAACAAGTCTCATAAGCCAGTTGCAGATGCAACTGATGGTAGTCAAGCTCCAAGTCTTCAGGCACATCCAAATGAGGCGCTTTCTTTAATTGTTCCTGAACAATAAATTGGAAACTCTGAACACAAAAGCGACTCCGCCACCAGCATCATCATGAATTGCCCCGTATGGGCAGCATTGTCCATTCCAATTGAGGGCTTCAATATTAAATAGGTTCATCATGTGTCTCTGGCGTCAACACTCTTCCATAACTATTTAAATTACTGAATGAGCATGACTTTCCTATTATCATCCAGGATTGAATGAAACAAAATTGATGTAATTTAAAAGGTCTACAAGAGAGAAGCTGGTGGTGTAGTCCTGCTTTGTATGTCCTGAGGGTCTCTTTACTTGGGTTTTCACCTTGGGTGTTATGCCCCACCAGCTCCTGCTGCAAAATGCTGGGAGCGATGCTTTGGGCCTGAATTTCCCTTGGCATCCTTTTACACAGGATATGAAATAAAGCCATTATGAAATTCCATTGCTGATAGTCATCACAGCATATCTGCCTAAGAACAAGCAAATCTAGCTAGTCAGAACAGTGTCCTCTCCAAGATCGACCACAGCGATGTACTTCCCATGGGTCATCTTCCTGGACCTCTAGGATGTTCGTAGTAATATGTAACAGTGGAGCTAGGGTGATCTTCAATCTCATGAATTGCTGCTATAATAAGTTTGAGGTGGAGATGCAGAATCACTAGGGTTTTGGCCAAATTCAGAGCCATAGAAGGCCTTGTAGTCGAATACCAGCGTAAGAAACGCTTACATAGTGGCAAAGCTTGCCATATACAATGAGACAAAAGTTTATTTTTTTAATTGCATATTCAAAGAAGAATAAGAATCTTATTTCCCAAAAATTAATTAAGCATAACATTTTCCATAAATTAACAATGAGCGGAACATTGAATTCACAACATTTTTTGTAATACTTCACTTTTCAGAGTATAGGATCTCATGGATTAAAGTCATCAAGGGTGAATTAGTTTTAGAATCCTATTCAATAAGGAGATAAAGAAGAAGAAAAAAGTGTTTGGTGAAAGTGTCAGTAAAAGGGAAAGCCAATACAGAAAAAAGCTAAATGTCCTCAATGTGTCTTGCCTACCTTTATAACTGTTTGGCCATTGTGCATAGATACCACTTAATCAAGCAATGAAGTACACTGAGCATAGTGAATTATAGTAGTGAAATATGAAGGTGAGGGTTTTTGTGTGCCTGCCTTCTTTTCTAAAGTGCTTCCTGGAGGTTCAAAGAAACGGATCTCTGGTTTATTTCAAGTGTAAAGGGATCAGGGTATTAGTAAATAAAGGCATATTGTATATGAAGAATGCGTTCAAGAAACAGTTTTCAAGGTTGGGAAATTAAAGAAGGCTTTTTAACCACCTGATTGACATGAGAAATATTAATATATAGATCTATTGATAGCACCCTAGTCACAGATTCTTAGTTTGAAAGCCATAATTAGGCTTCATTCATACTTTGAATGTTGCTTGCATATATTTCGGAATAGCCAACATTACTCACACCTTTTATTGCTTCCTAAATCGATTTCCTAATTAGATGCCCGTCAAAGTATTAATAACTTTTATATTTCTGTAGTAGGGGATCTCTGTGTATAGTCATAATCTAGTGAATAGTCCCGCCCATGTGCGTGGACCCCGGCAATCAAAAATAATCTCTTAAGTTGTCAAAATAATGCAGAAACTGCAAAGACACTTAAGAGAGAATTTAAAGACAAATAATGCAGCCTATATCCACAGGCTACACTGTCCAGTACTTCAACTAGAAATTCCACCCAAAAACACCACACATAAAACAGCCTGCAGTTTCTACCATAGAGAAACTTGCCTCCCCCAGTCAAAGACTCTGGAATGATAGAGAGGAAGGTAGGGACAGACAAGCCCCATAGGCTGCCATTATGTGGCTTAAATAGGATACTGTGCCTTTAAGAGAACTTTCCAGAACTTCTCCCAGTATCCCTGAATGCATAGCAGGTCCCTCTACTTTCAGTTCTTTTTTCCGGCTCCTGCTTACAGGACCCTGGCATTGAGCTCTCCCTTTTTCAAGGGTTTATTGGAATTGTTTTTGCACTTTTGAATTCTAAAAGTGTGGCAGTTTACTTCTTGGTGTTCTCTTCTCCCTTTTTGTGCTGTTTTAGGCGTTTTAGGGCTCTAAAAGGCCTGGCCTTTTTGTTAAGTGCCCAGCATGTGAGAGGAAGAAGGCCAAGAGTGACCCCCATGATGTCTGCATCGTGTGCCTTCCAGAAGATCATGTCCCTGAGGATTGTGTCATCTGCCAGCAGCTTTCTGCTCGGACTCTGAGGGACAGATTGAAGATCAGGCTGGCTGGCCTGGAGGATAGGCGTCTGCGGGCTGCAGGTGGGTCTGGGCAGGCTGGGAAGGTTCCCTCTGCCTCTGCTGAGGCCCCTGGGGGGCTCCCCGGGGGCAGGAAGTCCAGCAAACGGTCCCATTCTCCGTCGACGTCGATTGCATCGACGACGACGTCGAGAGGGATGACGGCGGCGTGCTCCCCTTCTCCCCGGGGCTCCGGGTCGAGACGGCGTGACGGCTCGACGTCGAAGCCGCCGTCGACGTCATCGTCTTCGTCGACGTCGAGATCTTCCTACCGACGCCGAAGGCGAAGTGACGTGCATCGGCGCTCGCCGTCGAAGCGGCACCGACGCTTGCCGTCGAGGCGACACCGTCGATCGCCGTCGAGGCGACACCGCCGATCGACGTTGAGGGGCTCCTCGACGTCGAGAGCATCAAGACGACGGCGACGTTCGTCGTCGAAGACGGAACGTTCGACGTCGAGAAGGCGACGTGCGACGTTGCGGAAGAGGAGGTCGACGTCGAGAAGTCGACGGTCGACGCCAAGGAGCAGAGGGTCGACACCGAGGAGACGGCGATCGACGCCAGAGTCCAGGAAGCGTCGTTCTACGCCAGAGAAGCGTTGCTCTGCATCCAGCAGACAGCGGTCAGCGTCTAGGAGTCGGTCCCCCTCTCCAAAACGGCGCAAGAGGGATTCTAGTCCCAGAAGTCACGCTACTTCCGGTGGAGGACGCAAGAGGAAGCGGTCGCCTGCTGATGGGGCTGGCTCTCCGCACCCTTCGCCTAAAGGGTCAACGGGCACGTTGTACTCAGAAGTGTACACGCCATCTCGGCCCAGGACTCCGACTCCTCCTCCTGTTCCTAAGGAGGACCCTCCACCCAAACCGCCACTGCCTTCAGGAGACCCTCTTCCACCTCCGCATGGGCCCACCTCGCAGCCAAAGGTTCCTCCTCCGAGGTCCACTTCCCTGCCGTCCCTGCCTGTTCCTCCTAAGGGGACTCCAAAACCGAAACCCCGGGAGGAATCGACGTATCCCCGTGAGGAACCAAGGAAGACCCCTCCACGTAAACCAAAGGAGCACCCACGAGAAGGCAGGTCTCGCTCTCGCTCTGGGAGGAAGGAGAGATCGCGACGCAGATCATCCACGAGGTCGAGACACCGCCGTAGGAGGCGCGAATCTCGCTCACACACGAGGTCCTCTGGGACCAGGGATTATTCCCCTACCCTATTGGGGTCACCGGACACGAGAGTGTCCCCGATAGATGACCTGGGGGCGTTTCAGGACGTCCTGTTGAGGGGCGCGGCGAAGTTGGGCATCTCCCTGACGGTGCCTACTCCGAAGACGTCGGTCATTTTCGAGACTCTACATCAAAAGCACCTGTCTCGTCCTCTCCAGGCTCTGGTGCCGGGCCTGGAAGAACCGGCTATGGCTCTGTTTCTCACCCCTGCGGTGACGAAGGCGGCTCCATCAAGATTACTAAAGAAGTACCGGGCTCCCGATTCGGATCCGGCCTTTTTGAGAACGGAGCCTCCGCCTGACTCTGTCATCGTCACGGCGGCCCGCAAGCAGCATGCCACCACTCCTTCCTCCACGGTTCCCCCGGATAAGGAGTCAAGGTGGATGGATTCGGCGGGGAGAAAAGTCTGTGGAACTTCCGCTACCTCCATGAAAGCGGCGAGTGCCACGGCTCTGTTGGGCCGATACGACCGCGCCCTCTGGGACTCCCTCGAGCGCTTTGCGGAGCATTTACCTCGGGAGCAGCGTGAAGAATTTATGGAAGTACTGAGTGAGGGGATGCTGGTGGCCAACCAAATAATCAGCGCGGCAGCGGACTCTTCCCTGTTGGTGGCTCACGGATTTTGCCACGGAGTCAACCAACGGCGCCACGCATGGCTCCGGCTTACGTCCCTGAAACCGGACGCACAGCAGAGGGTGGCCAATCTGCCGTTCTCCGGTGAGACCCTCTTCGGGAAGCATGCGGACGATGAAATGGCCCGCATGAAGGCGGAGGCCGAGACACTGACGGCTGTGGGCCTGGAAAAGCCCAAAGAGACCAAGAAGCAGTACCGCCCTTTCCAACGGCGGTTCGGCGGACAAGGCCGAGGACGGGGACAGGCTTCGGGGCAATCGCAACAGCAACACCAGTTCCGTAAGCCGTTCCAGAAGCGCCAGAAGGGCAGGGGAGGCCAGCAGTCGGCTCCGGCGCCCAAGGGCCAGGCTGGTTCTAGGCCCTAGGAACCTACTTCCCCCGGATCTGTTACCCACTCCGGTAGGGGGAAGCATTCAATTTTTTCTGGCAGAGTGGAGAAAAATTACTCAGGACAAGTGGGTGCTGAATATTGTTTGCAATGGATACAGTCTTCGGTTCACCATCCCTCCTCCAGCTATTCCCCCGGTCAGCTCGCAGTTTCAGCTGCGCGAGCTTCAGGCGGAAGCGGATGTCCTGTTGAGGAAAAGGGCGATAGAAGACGTACCTCAGTCTCAGAGAGGAAGAGGTCTGTACTCCCGGTTCTTTCTGGTTCGCAAGAAGGACAAGAACGAGTTCAGGCCCATTCTGGATTTGCGACAGGCAAACAAATGGATTCGCAGAGAAGTTTCGCATGCTGTCGTTGCATCAGATTTACCCTCAGTTGCAACAGGGAGACTGGCTATGCCCTATAGACCTACAGGATGCTTACTTCCATGTGCCCATTGCACACAAACACAGGAAGTTCCTGCGGTTCCAAGTCGGCACCAATCACTATCAATACACAGTACTCCCATTCGGACTGAAGTCTGCTCCGAGAACGTTCTCGAAGTGCATGGCGGTGGTAGCAGCGCACCTGAGGAAGCACAAGGTGTTCGTCTACCCGTACTTGGACGATTGGTTGATCAAGGCATCCTCCTTCTCGGAAGCGCGAGCACACTTCCAGAAGACGTGCGTTCTCTTGAACAAGCTGGGGCTGCACATCAACATGGCCAAGTCTGTCCCGACTCCGGTCCAATGCATACAGTACTTGGGAGCCTCCATCAATACGCTGTCAGCAAGCGTGTCTCCTTCGGAAGAGCGACGATTATCACTCCTTCGGAAGGCTCAGGCTCTTATGACGACTCCATCTACAACAGTGAGGACGGTGTCTTCTCTACTGGGATCGATGGCCTCTTGTATCTTCCTGACGCCACACGCACGGCTGCACATGAGACCGCTGCAGGAGTGCTTGGAGGACCAGTGGGATCAGAGGAAAGGATCTTGGGACGACAAGATTCGACTGTCGCTGCATGCTCTTCAGTCTCTGAAGTGGTGGTATTCGGCGGAGAATCTCCTCAGAGGGGTTCCCTTTCACAAGGACATTCCCACACAGACTGTCGTGACGGATGCGTCTCTTCTGGGATGGGGAGCGCACTCCGGGACTCTACAGATCCAAGGCACGTGGCCACCTATGGAGGCCACGTATCACATCAATTTCCTGGAACTCAGGGCTGTTCACTTGGCGCTGAAGGCCTTTCTTCCATCCTTCCAGACCAACTCTCTGCTTGTACAGACGGACAATACCACCACGATGTATTACCTCAACAAGCAGGGGGGCTCGAGATCGCGCACTCTGTCACAGGAGGCGCAGACGATCTGGCACTGGCTCCTAGCCAGAGGACTGACAATAACGGCCACCCATCTACCAGGTGTGCAGAATGTTCAGGCAGACGCACTGAGCAGACTGCTCCAGGAAAACCACGAATGGGTCATAAACGACGAAGTACTAGGAGAAGTCTTCGCAAGGTGGGGAACTCCAGACGTACATTTGTTCGCCACCGCCGAAAACAGCAAGTGCAGAGACTTCGCCTCCAGGTACTTCCAGCAAGGGACGCTGGGGAATGCGTTATGGATCAACTGGACGAACAGCTTTCTGTACGCCTTTCCCCCCATTCCCCTGATTCCGGCGGTGCTCATCAAGCTGGCCCGGTCCAGAGCTCGGATGATACTCATCGCCCCGGAGTGGCCCAGGCAGTGGTGGTTCACGGACCTACTTCACCGGTCTCTCCTTCCTCACATTCGGTTGCCGTGCAGGCCGGACCTTCTCACGAAGTTCGGGGGGCGGATGTTGCACCCCAACCTCTCGTCTTTGAGTTTGGCGGCATGGCTCCTGAGATAGTGCAATATGGCCATCTGAATCTGCCCGATGATTGCATGGACATACTGAAGGAGTCTAAGAGACCTTCCACTCGGACTTCATATGCTTATAAGTGGAAGAGGTTTTGTATCTGGTGCCAGTCTAAGAACCATGATCCTACGACCTGCAAGGAAGATGTCATCCTTCCTTACCTTTTACATTTGGCGCAGTCTGGCCTTAATGTCCATTCCATTAAGGTACATCTTGCTGCATTGACTGCCTACAGGAAATGCCCTTCACAGACTTCCTTTTTCCAGATCCCTGTGATCAAAGATTTTCTGGAAGGTTTGAAGAAAGTATTCCCTCCTGTCAGGCTTCCCTCGCCTTCATGGGAATTGAATGTGGTGCTGTCCAGATTGATGAAGGAGCCTTTTGAACCTATTCATAAGGCTTCGTTGCAGCACCTGTCCTGGAAGGCGGCGTTCCTCGTGGCCATTACATCGGCCCGCAGGGTGAGTGAAATTCAGGCGTTGTGTTGTAATGAACCTTATACTGTATTTCATGCTGCTAAGGTTGTTATGCGTACTCACCCTAAATTTCTTCCCAAGGTTATTTCTGATTTTCATGTCAACCAGACTATAACTTTGCCTACGTTTTTTCAGAACCCTTCATCCCCAGCGGAGAGGTCTCTCCATTCCCTGGATGTGAGGAGGGTGTTGAAATTTTATCTGGATAAAACCAAAGATATTCGTAGGTCTGACCAGTTGTTTGTCAATTATGGATCGGTCAGGACGGGTCTTGCGACCTCTAAGCAGTCCATCTCTAGGTGGATTGTGTCCTGCATACAATTGTGTTATCAGAAAGCTAATAAGACCTTAGGAGGTAAGCCTAAGGCTCATTCCACCAGGGGCAAAGCTGCCACGACGGCTCTGCTCCGTAACGTGCCGATTGCTGAAATATGCAGGGCAGCCACTTGGAAGTCGGTTCATACCTTTGCTAAACATTACTGCCTGGACACTGACGCCAGGGCAGACGCTCAGGTTGGGCAGGCTTCGTTGCAGAATTTGTTCGCACAGTAGTGGCGTTATGTATTGTTCTCCACCGCCGCTTTGGTGTGGGGATGGGCTTGCCATTCTATTCACTAGATTATGACTATACACAGAGATCCCCTACTACAGAAGGAGTAGTTTCTGTCCTGTAACTCCAGTTCTGTAGTAGGGGTATCTCTGTTATAGTCATAAGCACCCGCCCTCCTCCCCGGTGGAGATTTTTTCATCATGTAAAGAATGCGACAGGTCTGGCGTGCTTCGCCTTCAAAAAGAACTGAAAGTAGAGGGACCTGCTTTGCATTCTGGGATACTGGGAGAAGTTCTGAAAAGTTCTCTTAAAGGCACAGTATCCTATTTAAGCCACATAATGGCAGCCTATGGGGCTTGTCTGTCCCTACCTTCCTCTCTATCATTCCAGAGTCTTTGACTGGGGGAGGCAAGTTTCTCTATGGTAGAAACTGCAGGCTGTTTTATGTGTGGTGTTTTTGGGTGGAATTTCTAGTTGAAGTACTGGACAGTGTAGCCTGTGGATATAGGCTGCATTATTTGTCTTTAAATTCTCTCTTAAGTGTCTTTGCAGTTTCTGCATTATTTTGACAACTTAAGAGATTATTTTTGATTGCCGGGGTCCACGCACATGGGCGGGACTATTCACTAGATTATGACTATAACAGAGATACCCCTACTACAGAACTGGAGTTACAGGACAGAAACTACTCCATCTCTAGCATGCGTGCTGAATTACATCTTAAGTGCATTCGATTTACATGTTTTTATCTCAAGTAGAAGGTTATTTCATATCTTCTATCACTGAATGATAAGTAAGTAAATCAGAATATTGATGAGAATACTATTTTTTTCGATTTTGATGCTGAATTAGGTCTTTTGTCACATTAGTGTCCTATAGTCAACTATTGAGGTCATCTGTGGCTTATTTTAAATTGAGAATTGCTCTTGGTTTACTACAGGGTTTTCGATAATTGCATTTATCACTGAATATATAACTTATTTACGAAATGTGGCATTCATTCCTTTGAGGTGGCATACTGTGTATAAACCACTGAAACCTAGTTGGTATATGTACTCAGTTCAACTAAGACTTTGCAGTACTGGTGGGACGTTAGTGTGACTATGGGGTTGGAGCTCACCCTGCCTCCACTGTTTTTATCTCCTTGAATGTTATTAGATCTAAAACTGAGAGTCTGATACACAAAACTATGCGATAATCAAGTTTCAACATGACAGCAGCTCATAGATTAGATAGAAATGGCATGATGTTTGTCAGCAATGGAAGTTTGAGTAG
Source organism: Lissotriton vulgaris (assembly GCF_964263255.1). NCBI lineage: Eukaryota > Metazoa > Chordata > Amphibia > Caudata > Salamandridae > Lissotriton > Lissotriton vulgaris. The sequence goes on from NC_141689.1 coordinate 1,398,118,776, forward strand.
CCATGCAAGCGATATCCCTGCAACATATGTCACCCTGTTGGGTTCCGTCATTGCTTTGGATATAAAGCTTAACACATTTAAGCTTTCTTTCCACGTAATTGCTCCATGTGCACCCTTAATCAAGCTGCGTTCTTGATAGTTTTGGGTGGCTCTTCTGTAAAAGAAGTATTTGCTCCAGTCTGTCTCCAGGGTATTATAATTGCTGCGCTCCCTACTAGAACCTCCAAACAAGTCTCATAAGCCAGTTGCAGATGCAACTGATGGTAGTCAAGCTCCAAGTCTTCAGGCACATCCAAATGAGGCGCTTTCTTTAATTGTTCCTGAACAATAAATTGGAAACTCTGAACACAAAAGCGACTCCGCCACCAGCATCATCATGAATTGCCCCGTATGGGCAGCATTGTCCATTCCAATTGAGGGCTTCAATATTAAATAGGTTCATCATGTGTCTCTGGCGTCAACACTCTTCCATAACTATTTAAATTACTGAATGAGCATGACTTTCGTATTATCATCCAGGATTGAATGAAACAAAATTGATGTAATTTAAAAGGTCTACAAGAGAGAAGCTGGTGGTGTAGTCCTGCTTTGTATGTCCTGAGTGTCTCTTTACTTGGGTTTTCACCTTGGGTGTTATGCCCCACCAGCTCCTGCTGCAAAATGCTGGGAGCGATGCTTTGGGCCTGAATTTCCCTTGGCATCCTTTTAAACAGGATATGAAATAAAGCCATTATGAAATTCCATTGCTGATAGTCATCACACCATATCTGCCTAAGAACAAGCAAATCTAGCTAGTCAGAACAGTGTCCTCTCCAAGATCGACCACAGCGATGTACTTCCCATGGGTCATCTTCCAGGACCTCTAGGATATTCGTAGTAATATGTAACAGTGGAGCTAGGGTGATCTTCAATCTCATGAATTGCTGCTATAATAAGTTTGAGGTGGAGATGCAGAATCACTAGGGTTTTGGCCAAATTCAGAGCCATAGAAGGCCTTGTAGTCGAATACCAGCGTAAGAAACACTTACATAGTGGCAAAGCTTGCCATATACAATGAGGCAAAAGTTTATTTTTTTAATTGCATATTCAAAGAAGAATAAGAATCTTATTTCCCAAAAATTAATTAAGCATAACATTTTCCATAAATTAACAATGAGCGGAACATTGAATTCACCACATTTTTTGTAATACTTCACTTTTCAGAGTATAGGATCTCATGGATTAAAGTCATCAAGGGTGAATTACTTTTAGAATCCTATTCAATAAGGAGATAAAGAAGAAGAAAAAAGTGTTTGGGGAAAGTGTCAGTAAAAGGGAAAGCCAATATTGAAAAAAGCGAAATGTCCTCAATGTGTCTTGCCTACCTTTATAACTGTTTGGCCATTGTGCATAGATACCACTTAATCAAGCAATGAAGTACACTGAGCATAGTGAATTATAGTAGTGAAATATGAAGGTGAGGGTTTTTGTGTGCCTGCCTTCTTTTCTAAAGTGCTTCCTGGAGGTTCAAAGAAACGGATCTCTGGTTTATTTCAAGTGTAAAGGGATCAGGGTATTAGTAAATAAAGGCATATTGTTTATGAAGAATGCGTTCAAGAAACAGTTTTCAAGGTTGGGAAATTAAAGAAGGCTTTTTAACCACCTGATTGATATGAGAAATATTAATATATAGATCTATTGATAGCACCCTAGTGACAGATTCTTCGTTTGAAAGCCATAATTAAGCTTCATTCATACTTTGAATGTTGCTTGCATGTATTTCGGAATATCCAACATTACTCACACCTTTTATTGCTTCCTAAATCGATTTCATAATTAGATGCCCGTCAAAGTATTAATAACTTTTATATATCTCTAGTATGCGTGCAGAAGTACATCTTAAGTGCATTCGATTTACATTTTTTTATCTCAAGTAGAAGGTTATTTCATATCTTTTATCACTGAATGATAAGTAAGTAAATCAGAATATTGATGAGAATACTATTTTTTTCGATTTTGATGCTGAAATAGGTCTTTTGTCACATTAGTGTCCTATAGTCAACTATTGAGGTCATCTGTGGCTTATTTTAAATTGAGAATTGCTCTTGGTTTACTACTGGGTTTTCAATAATTGCATTTATCACTGAATCTATAACTTATTTACGAAATGTGGCATTCATTCCTTTGAGGTGGCATACTGTGTATAAACCACTGAAACCCAGTTGGTATATGTACTCAGTTCAACTAAGACTTTGCGGTACTGGTGGGACGTTAGTGTGACTATGGGGTTGGAGCTCGCCCTGCCTCCACTGTTTTTATCTCCTTGAATGTTATTAGATCTAAAACTGAGAGTCTGATGCACAAAACTATGCGATAATCAAGTTTCAACATGACAGCAGCTCATAGATTAGATAGAAATGGCATGATGTTTGTCAGCAATGGAAGTTTGAGTAGCCATGCAAGCGATATCCCTGCAACATATGTCACCCTGTTGGGTTCCGTCATTGCTTTGGATATAAAGCTTAACACATTTAAGCTTTCTTTCCCCGTAATTGCTCCATGTGCACCCTTAATCAAGCTGCCTTCTTGATAGTTTTGGGTGGCTCTTCTGTAAAAGAAGTATTTGCTCCAGTCTGTCTCCAGGGTATTATAATTGCTGCGCTCCCTCCTAGAACCTCCAAACAAGTCTCATAAGCCAGTTGCAGATGCAACTGATGGTAGTCAAGCTCCAAGTCTTCAGGCACATCCAAATGAGGCGCTTTCTTTAATTGTTCCTGAACAATAAATTGGAAACTCTGAACACAAAAGCGACTCCGCCACCAGCATCATCATGAATTGCCCCGTATGGGCAGCATTGTCCATTCCAATTGAGGGCTTCAATATTAAATAGGTTCATCACGTGTTTCTGGCGTCAACACTCTTCCATAACTATTTAAATGACTGAATGAGCATGACCTTTGTATTATCTTCCAGGATTGAATGAAACAAAATTGATGTAATTTAAAAGGTCTACAAGAGAGAAGCTGGTGGTGTAGTCCTGCTTTGTATGTCCTGAGGGTCTCTTTACTTGGGTTTTCACCTTGGGTGTTATGCCCCACCAGCTCCTGCTGCAAAATGCTGGGAGCGATGCTTTGGGCCTGAATTTCCTTTGGCATCCTTTTAAACAGGATATGAAATAAAGCCATTATGAAATTCCATTGCTGATAGTCATCACACCATATCTGCCTAAGAACAAGCAAATCTAGCTAGTCAGAACAGTGTCCTCTCCAAGATCGACCACAGCGATGTACTTCCCATGGGTCATCTTCCAGGACCTCTAGGATATTCGTAGTAATATGTAACAGTGGAGCTAGGGTGATCTTCAATCTCATGAATTGCTGCTATAATAAGTTTGAGGTGGAGATGCAGAATCACTAGGGTTTTGGCCAAATTCAGAGCCATAGAAGGCCTTGTAGTCGAATACCAGCGTAAGAAACACTTACATAGTGGCAAAGCTTGCCATATACAATGAGGCAAAAGTTTATTTTTTTAATTGCATATTCAAAGAAGAATAAGAATCTTATTTCCCAAAAATTAATTAAGCATAACATTTTCCATAAATTAACAATGAGCGGAACATTGAATTCACCACATTTTTTGTAATACTTCACTTTTCAGAGTATAGGATCTCATGGATTAAAGTCATCAAGGGTGAATTACTTTTAGAATCCTATTCAATAAGGAGATAAAGAAGAAGAAAAAAGTGTTTGGGGAAAGTGTCAGTAAAAGGGAAAGCCAATATTGAAAAAAGCGAAATGTCCTCAATGTGTCTTGCCTACCTTTATAACTGTTTGGCCATTGTGCATAGATACCACTTAATCAAGCAATGAAGTACACTGAGCATAGTGAATTATAGTAGTGAAATATGAAGGTGAGGGTTTTTGTGTGCCTGCCTTCTTTTCTAAAGTGCTTCCTGGAGGTTCAAAGAAACGGATCTCTGGTTTATTTCAAGTGTAAAGGGATCAGGGTATTAGTAAATAAAGGCATATTGTTTATGAAGAATGCGTTCAAGAAACAGTTTTCAAGGTTGGGAAATTAAAGAAGGCTTTTTAACCACCTGATTGATATGAGAAATATTAATATATAGATCTATTGATAGCACCCTAGTGACAGATTCTTCGTTTGAAAGCCATAATTAAGCTTCATTCATACTTTGAATGTTGCTTGCATGTATTTCGGAATATCCAACATTACTCACACCTTTTATTGCTTCCTAAATCGATTTCATAATTAGATGCCCGTCAAAGTATTAATAACTTTTATATATCTCTAGTATGCGTGCAGAAGTACATCTTAAGTGCATTCGATTTACATTTTTTTATCTCAAGTAGAAGGTTATTTCATATCTTTTATCACTGAATGATAAGTAAGTAAATCAGAATATTGATGAGAATACTATTTTTTTCGATTTTGATGCTGAAATAGGTCTTTTGTCACATTAGTGTCCTATAGTCAACTATTGAGGTCATCTGTGGCTTATTTTAAATTGAGAATTGCTCTTGGTTTACTACTGGGTTTTCAATAATTGCATTTATCACTGAATCTATAACTTATTTACGAAATGTGGCATTCATTCCTTTGAGGTGGCATACTGTGTATAAACCACTGAAACCCAGTTGGTATATGTACTCAGTTCAACTAAGACTTTGCGGTACTGGTGGGACGTTAGTGTGACTATGGGGTTGGAGCTCGCCCTGCCTCCACTGTTTTTATCTCCTTGAATGTTATTAGATCTAAAACTGAGAGTCTGATGCACAAAACTATGCGATAATCAAGTTTCAACATGACAGCAGCTCATAGATTAGATAGAAATGGCATGATGTTTGTCAGCAATGGAAGTTTGAGTAGCCATGCAAGCGATATCCCTGCAACATATGTCACCCTGTTGGGTTCCGTCATTGCTTTGGATATAAAGCTTAACACATTTAAGCTTTCTTTCCCCGTAATTGCTCCATGTGCACCCTTAATCAAGCTGCCTTCTTGATAGTTTTGGGTGGCTCTTCTGTAAAAGAAGTATTTGCTCCAGTCTGTCTCCAGGGTATTATAATTGCTGCGCTCCCTCCTAGAACCTCCAAACAAGTCTCATAAGCCAGTTGCAGATGCAACTGATGGTAGTCAAGCTCCAAGTCTTCAGGCACATCCAAATGAGGCGCTTTCTTTAATTGTTCCTGAACAATAAATTGGAAACTCTGAACACAAAAGCGACTCCGCCACCAGCATCATCATGAATTGCCCCGTATGGGCAGCATTGTCCATTCCAATTGAGGGCTTCAATATTAAATAGGTTCATCACGTGTTTCTGGCGTCAACACTCTTCCATAACTATTTAAATGACTGAATGAGCATGACCTTTGTATTATCTTCCAGGATTGAATGAAACAAAATTGATGTAATTTAAAAGGTCTACAAGAGAGAAGCTGGTGGTGTAGTCCTGCTTTGTATGTCCTGAGAGGGTCTCTTTACTTGGGTTTTCACCTTGGGTGTTATGCCCCACCAGCTCCTGCTGCAAAATGCTGGGAGCGATGCTTTGGGCCTGAATTTCCTTTGGCATCCTTTTAAACAGGATATGAAATAAAGCCATTATGAAATTCCATTGCTGATAGTCATCACACCATATCTGCCTAAGAACAAGCAAATCTAGCTAGTCAGAACAGTGTCCTCTCCAAGATCGACCACAGCGATGTACTTCCCATGGGTCATCTTCCAGGACCTCTAGGATATTCGTAGTAATATGTAACAGTGGAGCTAGGGTGATCTTCAATCTCATGAATTGCTGCTATAATAAGTTTGAGGTGGAGATGCAGAATCACTAGGGTTTTGGCCAAATTCAGAGCCATAGAAGGCCTTGTAGTCGAATACCAGCGTAAGAAACACTTACATAGTGGCAAAGCTTGCCATATACAATGAGGCAAAAGTTTATTTTTTTAATTGCATATTCAAAGAAGAATAAGAATCTTATTTCCCAAAAATTAATTAAGCATAACATTTTCCATAAATTAACAATGAGCGGAACATTGAATTCACCACATTTTTTGTAATACTTCACTTTTCAGAGTATAGGATCTCATGGATTAAAGTCATCAAGGGTGAATTACTTTTAGAATCCTATTCAATAAGGAGATAAAGAAGAAGAAAAAAGTGTTTGGGGAAAGTGTCAGTAAAAGGGAAAGCCAATATTGAAAAAAGCGAAATGTCCTCAATGTGTCTTGCCTACCTTTATAACTGTTTGGCCATTGTGCATAGATACCACTTAATCAAGCAATGAAGTACACTGAGCATAGTGAATTATAGTAGTGAAATATGAAGGTGAGGGTTTTTGTGTGCCTGCCTTCTTTTCTAAAGTGCTTCCTGGAGGTTCAAAGAAACGGATCTCTGGTTTATTTCAAGTGTAAAGGGATCAGGGTATTAGTAAATAAAGGCATATTGTTTATGAAGAATGCGTTCAAGAAACAGTTTTCAAGGTTGGGAAATTAAAGAAGGCTTTTTAACCACCTGATTGATATGAGAAATATTAATATATAGATCTATTGATAGCACCCTAGTGACAGATTCTTCGTTTGAAAGCCATAATTAAGCTTCATTCATACTTTGAATGTTGCTTGCATGTATTTCGGAATATCCAACATTACTCACACCTTTTATTGCTTCCTAAATCGATTTCATAATTAGATGCCCGTCAAAGTATTAATAACTTTTATATATCTCTAGTATGCGTGCAGAAGTACATCTTAAGTGCATTCGATTTACATTTTTTTATCTCAAGTAGAAGGTTATTTCATATCTTTTATCACTGAATGATAAGTAAGTAAATCAGAATATTGATGAGAATACTATTTTTTTCGATTTTGATGCTGAAATAGGTCTTTTGTCACATTAGTGTCCTATAGTCAACTATTGAGGTCATCTGTGGCTTATTTTAAATTGAGAATTGCTCTTGGTTTACTACTGGGTTTTCAATAATTGCATTTATCACTGAATCTATAACTTATTTACGAAATGTGGCATTCATTCCTTTGAGGTGGCATACTGTGTATAAACCACTGAAACCCAGTTGGTATATGTACTCAGTTCAACTAAGACTTTGCGGTACTGGTGGGACGTTAGTGTGACTATGGGGTTGGAGCTCGCCCTGCCTCCACTGTTTTTATCTCCTTGAATGTTATTAGATCTAAAACTGAGAGTCTGATGCACAAAACTATGCGATAATCAAGTTTCAACATGACAGCAGCTCATAGATTAGATAGAAATGGCATGATGTTTGTCAGCAATGGAAGTTTGAGTAGCCATGCAAGCGATATCCCTGCAACATATGTCACCCTGTTGGGTTCCGTCATTGCTTTGGATATAAAGCTTAACACATTTAAGCTTTCTTTCCCCGTAATTGCTCCATGTGCACCCTTAATCAAGCTGCGTTCTTGATAGTTTTGGGTGGCTCTTCTGTAAAAGAAGTATTTGCTCCAGTCTGTCTCCAGGGTATTATAATTGCTGCGCTCCCTCCTAGAACCTCCAAACAAGTCTCATAAGCCAGTTGCAGATGCAACTGATGGTAGTCAAGCTCCAAGTCTTCAGGCACATCCAAATGAGGCGCTTTCTTTAATTGTTCCTGAACAATAAATTGGAAACTCTGAACACAAAAGCGACTCCGCCACCAGCATCATCATGAATTGCCCCGTATGGGCAGCATTGTCCATTCCAATTGAGGGCTTCAATATTAAATAGGTTCATCACGTGTTTCTGGCGTCAACACTCTTCCATAACTATTTAAATGACTGAATGAGCATGACCTTTGTATTATCTTCCAGGATTGAATGAAACAAAATTGATGTAATTTAAAAGGTCTACAAGAGAGAAGCTGGTGGTGTAGTCCTGCTTTGTATGTCCTGAGGGTCTCTTTACTTGGGTTTTCACCTTGGGTGTTATGCCCCACCAGCTCCTGCTGCAAAATGCTGGGAGCGATGCTTTGGGCCTGAATTTCCTTTGGCATCCTTTTAAACAGGATATGAAATAAAGCCATTATGAAATTCCATTGCTGATAGTCATCACACCATATCTGCCTAAGAACAAGCAAATCTAGCTAGTCAGAACAGTGTCCTCTCCAAGATCGACCACAGCGATGTACTTCCCATGGGTCATCTTCCAGGACCTCTAGGATATTCGTAGTAATATGTAACAGTGGAGCTAGGGTGATCTTCAATCTCATGAATTGCTGCTATAATAAGTTTGAGGTGGAGATGCAGAATCACTAGGGTTTTGGCCAAATTCAGAGCCATAGAAGGCCTTGTAGTCGAATACCAGCGTAAGAAACGCTTACATAGTGGCAAAGCTTGCCATATACAATGAGACAAAAGTTTATTTTTTTAATTGCATATTCAAAGAAGAATAAGAATCTTATTTCCCAAAAATTAATTAAGCATAACATTTTCCATAAATTAACAATGAGCGGAACATTAAATTCACCACATTTTTTGTAATACTTCACTTTTCAGAGTATAGGATCTCATGGATTAAAGTCATCAAGGGTGAATTAGTTTTAGAATCCTATTCAATAAGGAGATAAAGAAGAAGAAAAAAGTGTTTGGTGAAAGTGTCAGTAAAAGGGAAAGCCAATACAGAAAAAAGCGAAATGTCCTCAATGTGTCTTGCCTACCTTTATAACTGTTTGGCCATTGTGCATAGATACCACTTAATCAAGCAATGAAGTACACTGAGCATAGTGAATTATAGTAGTGAAATATGAAGGTGAGGGTTTTTGTGTACCTGCCTTCTTTTCTAAAGTGCTTCCTAGAGGTTCAAAGAAACGGATCTCTGGTTTATTTCAAGTGTAAAGGGATCAGGGTATTAGTAAATAAAGGCATATTGTATATGAAGAATGCGTTCAAGAAACAGTTTTCAAGGTTGGGAAATTAAAGAAGGCTTTTTAACCACCTGATTGATATGAGAAATATTAATATATATAGATCTATTGATAGCACCCTAGTCACAGATTATTCGTCTGAAAGCCATAATTAAGCTTCATTCATACTTTGAATGTTGCTTGCATGTATTTCGGAATATCCAACATTACTCACACCTTTTATTGCTTCCTAAATCGATTTCATAATTAGATGCCCGTCAAAGTATTAATAACTTTTATATATCTCTAGCATGTGTGCAGAATTACATCTTAAGTGCATTCGATTTACATGTTTTTATCTCAAGTAGAATGTTATTTCATATCTTCTATCACTGAATGATAAGTAAGTCAATCAGAATATTGAGGAGAATACGATTTTTTTCGATTTTGATGCTGAATTAGGTCTTTTGTCACATTAGTGTCCTATAGTCAACTATTGAGGTCATCTGTGGCTTATTTTAAATTGAGAATTGCTCTTGGTTTACTACAGGGTTTTCGATAATTGTATTTATCACTGAATCTATAACTTGTTTACGAAATGTGGCATTCATTCCTGTGAGGTGGCATACTGTGTATAAACCACTGAAACCTAGTTGGTATATGTACTCAGTTCAACTAAGACTTGCAGTACTGGTGGGACGTTAGTGTGACTATGGGGTTGGAGCTCGCCCTGCCTCCACTGTTTTTATCTCCTTGAATGTTATTAGATCTAAAACTGAGAGTCTGATGCACAAAACTATGCGATAATCAAGTTTCAACATGACAGCAGCTCATAGATTAGATAGAAATGGCATGATGTTTGTCAGCAATGGAAGTTTGAGTAGCCATGCAAGCGATATCCCTGCAACATATGTCACCCTGTTGGGTTCCGTCATTGCTTTGGATATAAAGCTTAACACATTTAAGCTTTCTTTCCCCCGTAATTGCTCCATGTGCACCCTTAATCAAGCTGCGTTCTTGATAGTTTTGGGTGGCTCTTCTGTAAAAGAAGTATTTGCTCCAGTCTGTCTCCAGGGTATTATAATTGCTGCGCTCCCTACTAGAACCTCCAAACAAGTCTCATAAGCCAGTTGCAGATGCAACTGATGGTAGTCAAGCTCCAAGTCTTCAGGCACATCCAAATGAGGCGCTTTCTTTAATTGTTCCTGAACAATAAATTGGAAACTCTGAACACAAAAGCGACTCCGCCACCAGCACCATCATGAATTGCCCCGTATGGGCAGCATTGTCCATTCCAATTGAGGGCTTCAATATTAAATAGGTTCATCATGTGTCTCTGGCGTCAACACTCTTCCATAACTATTTAAATTACTGAATGAGCATGACTTTCGTATTATCATCCAGGATTGAATGAAACAAAATTGATGTAATTTAAGAGGTCTACAAGAGAGAAGCTGGTGGTGTAGTCCTGCTTTGTATGTCCTGAGGGTCTCTTTACTTGGGTTTTCACCTTGGGTGTTATGCCCCACCAGCTCCTGCTGCAAAATGCTGGGAGCGATGCTTTGGGCCTGAATTTCCCATGGCATCCTTTTAAACAGGATATGAAATAAAGCCATTATGAAATTCCATTGCTGATAGTCATCACACCATATCTGCCTAAGAACAAGCAAATCTAGCTAGTCAGAACAGTGTCCTCTCCAAGATCGACCACAGCAATGTACTTCCCATGGGTCATCTTCCAGGACCTCTAGGATATTCGTAGTAATATGTAACAGTGGAGCTAGGGTGATCTTCAATCTCATGAATTGCTGCTATAATAAGTTTGAGGTGGAGATGCAGAATCACTAGGGTTTTGGCCAAATTCAGAGCCATAGAAGGCCTTGTAGTCGAATACCAGCGTAAGAAACGCTTACATAGTGGCAAAGCTTGCCATATACAATGAGGCAAAAGTTTATTTTTTTAATTGCATATTCAAAGAAGAATAAGAATCTTATTTCCCAAAAATTAATTAAGCATAACATTTTCCATAAATTAACAATGAGCGGAACATTGAATTCACCACATTTTTTGTAATACTTCACTTTTCAGAGTATAGGATCTCATGGATTAAAGTCATCAAGGGTGAATTAGTTTTAGAATCCTATTCGATAAGGAGATAAAGAAGAAGAAAAAAGTGTTTGGGGAAAGTGTCAGTAAAAGGGAAAGCCAATATTGAAAAAAGCGAAATGTCCTCAATGTGTCTTGCCTACCTTTATAACTGTTTGGCCATTGTGCATAGATACCACTTAATCAAGCAATGAAGTACACTGAGCATAGTGAATTATAGTAGTGAAATATGAAGGTGAGGGTTTTTGTGTGCCTGCCTTCTTTTCTAAAGTGCTTCCTGGAGGTTCAAATAAACGGATCTCTGGTTTATTTCAAGTGTAATGGGATCAGGGTATTAGTAAATAAAGGCATATTGTATATGAAGAATGCGTTCAAGAAACAGTTTTCAAGGTTGGGAAATTAAAGAAGGCTTTTTAACCACCTGATTGATATGGGAAATATTAATATATAGATCTATTGATAGCACCCTAGTGACAGATTCTTCGTTTGAAAGCCATAATTAAGCTTCATTCATACTTTGAATGTTGCTTGCATGTATTTCGGAATATCCAACATTACTCACACCTTTTATTGCTTCCTAAATCGATTTCATAATTAGATGCCCGTCAAAGTATTAATAACTTTTATATATCTCTAGTATGCGTGCAGAAGTACATCTTAAGTGCATTCGATTTACATTTTTTTATCTCAAGTAGAAGGTAATTTCATATCTTTTATCACTGAATGATAAGTAAGTAAATCAGAATATTGATGAGAATACTATTTTTTTCGATTTTGATGCTGAAATAGGTCTTTTGTCACATTAGTGTCCTATAGTCAACTATTGAGGTCATCTGTGGCTTATTTTAAATTGAGAATTGCTCTTGGTTTACTACTGGGTTTTCTATATTTGCATTTATCACTGAATCTATAACTTATTTACGAAATGTGGCATTCATTCCTTTGAGGTGGCATACTGTGTATAAACCACTGAAACCTAGTTGGTATATGTACTCAGTTCAACTAAGACTTTGCAGTACTGGTGGGACGTTAGTGTGACTATGGGGTTGGAGCTCGCCCTGCCTCCACTGTTTTTATCTCCTTGAATGTTATTAGATCTAAAACTGAGAGTCTGATGCACAAAACTATGCGATAATCAAGTTTCAACATGACAGCAGCTCATAGATTAGATAGAAATGGCATGATGTTTGTCAGCAATGGAAGTTTGAGTAGCCATGCAAGCGATATCCCTGCAACATATGTCACCCTATTGGGTTCCGTCATTGCTTTGGCTATAAAGCTTAACACATTTAAGCTTTCTTTCCCCGTAATTGCTCCATGTGCACCCTTAATCAAGCTGCGTTCTTGATAGTTTTGGGTGGCTCTTCTGTAAAAGAAGTATTTGTTCCAGTCTGTCTCCAGGGTATTATAATTGCTGTGCTCCCTACTAGAACCCCCAAACAAGTCTCATAAGCCAGTTGCAGATGCAACTGATGGTAGTCAAGCTCCAAGTCTTCAGGCACATCCAAATAAGGCGCTTTCTTTAATTGTTCCTGAACAATAAATTGGAAACTCTGAACACAAAAGCGACTCCGCCACCAGCATCCTCATGAATTGCCCCGTATGGGCAGCATTGTCCATACCAATTGAGGGCTTCAATATTAAATAGGTTCATCATGTGTCTCTGGCGTCAACACTCTTCCATAACTATTTAAATTACTGAATGAGCATGACTTTCGTATTATCTTCCAGGATTGAATGAAACAAAATTGATGTAATTTAAAAGGTCTACAAGAGAGAAGCTGGTGGTGTAGTCCTGCTTTGTATGTCCTGAGGGTCTCTTTACTCGGGTTTTCACCTTGGTTGTTATGCCCCACCAGCTCTTGCTGCAAAATGCTGGGAGCGATGCTTTGGGCCTGAATTTCCCTTGGCATCCTTTTAAACAGGATATAAAATAAAGCCATTATGAAATTCCATTGCTGATAGTCATCACACCATATCAGCCTAAGTACAAGCAAATCTAGCTAGTCAGAACAGTGTCCTCTCCAAGATCGACCACAGCGATGTACTTCCCATGGGTCATCTTCCAGGACCTCTAGGATATTCGTAGTAATATGTAACAGTGGAGCTAGGGTGATCTTCGATCTCATGAATTGCTGCTATAATAAGTTTGAGGTGGAGATGCAGAATCACTAGGGTTTTGGCCAAATTCAGAGCCATAGAAGGCCTTGTAGTCGAATACCAGCGTAAGAAACGCTTACATAGTGGCAAAGCTTGCCATATACAATGAGACAAAAGTTTATTTTTTTAATTGCATATTCAAAGAAGAATAAGAATCTTATTTCCCAAAAATTAATTAAGCATAACATTTTCCATAAATTAACAATGAGCGGAACATTGAATTCACCACATTTTTTGTAATACTTCACTTTTCAGAGTATAGGATCTCATGGATTAAAGTCATCAAGGGTGAATTTGGTTTAGAAACCTATTCAATAAGGAGATAAAGAAGAAGAAAAAAGTGTTTGGGGAAAGTGTCAGTAAAAGGGAAAGCCAATACAGAAAAAAGCGAAATGTCCTCAATGTGTCTTGCCTACCTTTATAACTGTTTGGCCATTGTGCATAGATACCACTTAATCAAGCAATGAAGTACACTGAGCATAGTGAATTATAGTAGTGAAATATGAAGGTGAGGGTTTTTGTGTGCCTGCCTTCTTTTCTAAAGTGCTTCCTGGAGGTTCAAAGAAACGGGTCTCCGGTTTATTTCAAGTGTAAAGGGATCAGGGTATTAGTAAATAAAGGCATATTGTATATGAAGAATGCGTTCAAGAAACAGTTTTCAAGGTTGGGAAATTAAAGAAGGCTTTTTAACCACCTGATTGACATGGGAAATATTAATATATAGATCTATTGATAGCACCCTAGTGACAGATTCTTCGTTTGAAAGCCATAATTAAGCTTCATTCATACTTTGAATGTTGCTTGCATGTATTTCGGAATATCCAACATTACTCACACCTTTTATTGCTTCCTAAATCGATTTCATAATTAGATGCCCATCAAAGTATTAATAACTTTTATATATCTCTAGTATGCGTGCAGAAGTACATCTTAAGTGCATTCGATTTACATTTTTTTTATCTCAAGTAGAAGGTAATTTCATATCTTTTATCACTGAATGATAAGTAAGTAAATCAGAATATTGATGAGAATACTATTTTTTTCGATTTTGATGCTGAAATAGGTCTTTTGTCACATTAGTGTCCTATAGTCAACTATTGAGGTCATCTGTGGCTTATTTTAAATTGAGAATTGCTCTTGGTTTACTACTGGGTTTTCTATATTTGCATTTATCACTGAATCTATAACTTATTTACGAAATGTGGCATTCATTCCTTTGAGGTGGCATACTGTGTATAAACCACTGAAACCTAGTTGGTATATGTACTCAGTTCAACTAAGACTTTGCGGTACTGGTGGGACGTTAGTGTGACTATGGGGTTGGAGCTCGCCCTGCCTCCACTGTTTTTATCTCCTTGAATGTTATTAGATCTAAAACTGAGAGTCTGATGCACAAAACTATGCGATAATCAAGTTTCAACATGACAGCAGCTCATAGATTAGATAGAAATGGCATGATGTTTGTCAGCAATGGAAGTTTGAGTAGCCATGCAAGCGATATCCCTGCAACATATGTCACCCTGTTGGGTTCCGTCATTGCTTTGGATATAAAGCTTAACACATTTAAGCTTTCTTTCCCCGTAATTGCTCCATGTGCACCCTTAATCAAGCTGCGTTCTTGATAGTTTTGGGTGGCTCTTCTGTAAAAGAAGTATTTGCTCCAGTCTGTCTCCAGGGTATTATAATTGCTGCGCTCCCTCCTAGAACCTCCAAACAAGTCTCATAAGCCAGTTGCAGATGCAACTGATGGTAGTCAAGCTCCAAGTCTTCAGGCACATCCAAATGAGGCGCTTTCTTTAATTGTTCCTGAACAATAAATTGGAAACTCTGAACACAAAAGCGACTCCGCCACCAGCATCATCATGAATTGCCCCGTATGGACAGCATTGTCCATTCCAATTGAGGGCTTCAATATTAAATAGGTTCATCACGTGTTTCTGGCGTCAAC
Source organism: Lissotriton vulgaris (assembly GCF_964263255.1). Lineage (NCBI taxonomy): Eukaryota > Metazoa > Chordata > Amphibia > Caudata > Salamandridae > Lissotriton > Lissotriton vulgaris. The sequence continues at coordinate 1,398,133,841 of NC_141689.1, forward strand.
ACTCTTCCATAACTATTTAAATGACTGAATGAGCATGACCTTTGTATTATCTTCCAGGATTGAATGAAACAAAATTGATGTAATTTAAAAGGTCTACAAGAGAGAAGCTGGTGGTGTAGTCCTGCTTTGTATGTCCTGAGGGTCTCTTTACTTGGGTTTTCACCTTGGGTGTTATGCCCCACCAGCTCCTGCTGCAAAATGCTGGGAGCGATGCTTTGGGCCTGAATTTCCTTTGGCATCCTTTTAAACAGGATATGAAATAAAGCCATTATGAAATTCCATTGCTGATAGTCATCACACCATATCTGCCTAAGAACAAGCAAATCTAGCTAGTCAGAACAGTGTCCTCTCCAAGATCGACCACAGCGATGTACTTCCCATGGGTCATCTTCCAGGACCTCTAGGATATTCGTAGTAATATGTAACAGTGGAGCTAGGGTGATCTTCAATCTCATGAATTGCTGCTATAATAAGTTTGAGGTGGAGATGCAGAATCACTAGGGTTTTGGCCAAATTCAGAGCCATAGAAGGCCTTGTAGTCGAATACCAGCGTAAGAAACGCTTACATAGTGGCAAAGCTCGCCATATACAATGAGACAAAAGTTTATTTTTTTAATTGCATATTCAAAGAAGAATAAGAATCTTATTTCCCAAAAATTAATTAAGCATAACATTTTCCATAAATTAACAATGAGAGGAACATTGAATTCACCACATTTTTTGTAATACTTCACTTTTCAGAGTATAGGATCTCATGGATTAAAGTCATCAAGGGTGAATTAGTTTTAGAATCCTATTCAATAAGGAGATAAAGAAGAAGAAAAAAGTGTTTGGTGAAAGTGTCAGTAAAAGGGAAAGCCAATACAGAAAAAAGCGAAATGTCCTCAATGTGTCTTGCCTACCTTTATAACTGTTTGGCCATTGTGCATAGATACCACTTAATCAAGCAATGAAGTACACTGAGCATAGTGAATTATAGTAGTGAAATATGAAGGTGAGGGTTTTTGTGTGCCTGCCTTCTTTTCTAAAGTGCTTCCTGGAGGTTCAAAGAAACGGATCTCTGGTTTATTTCAAGTGTAAAGGGATCAGGGTATTAGTAAATAAAGGCATATTGTATATGAAGAATGCGTTCAAGAAACAGTTTTCAAGGTTGGGAAATTAAAGAAGGCTTTTTAACCACCTGATTGATATGAGAAATATTAATATATATAGATCTATTGATAGCACCCTAGTCACAGATTATTCGTCTGAAAGCCATAATTCAGCTTCATTCATACTTTGAATGTTGCTTGCATGTATTTCGGAATATCCAACATTACTCACACCTTTTATTGCTTCCTAAATCGATTTCATAATTAGATGCCCGTCAAAGTATTAATAACTTTTATATATCTCTAGCATGTGTGCAGAATTACATCTTAAGTGCATTCGAGTTACATGTTTTTATCTCAAGTAGAATGTTATTTCATATCTTCTATCACTGAATGATAAGTAAGTAAATCAGAATATTGAGGAGAATACGATTTTTTTCGATTTTGATGCTGAATTAGGTCTTTTGTCACATTAGTATCCTATAGTCAACTATTGAGGTCATCTGTGGCTTATTTTAAATTGAGAATTGCTCTTGGTTTACTACAGGGTTTTCGATAATTGCATTTATCACTGAATATATAACTTATTTACGAAATGTGGCATTCATTCCTTTGAGGTGGCATACTGTGTATAAACCACTGAAACCTAGTTGGTATATGTACTCAGTTCAACTAAGACTTTGCAGTACTGGTGGGACGTTAGTGTGACTATGGGGTTGGAGCTCACCCTGCCTCCACTGTTTTTATCTCCTTGAATGTTATTAGATCTAAAACTGAGAGTCTGATACACAAAACTATGCGATAATCAAGTTTCAACATGACAGCAGCTCATAGATTAGATAGAAATGGCATGATATTTGTCAGCAATGGAAGTTTGAGTAGCCATGCAAGCGATATCCTTGCAACATATGTCACCCTGTTGGGTTCCGTCATTGCTTTGGATATAAAGCTTAACACATTTAAGCTTTCTTTCCCCGTAATTGCTCCATGTGCACCCTTAATCAAGCTGCGTTCTTGATAGTTTTGGGTGGCTCTTCTGTAAAAGAAGTATTTGCTCCAGTCTGTCTCCAGGGTATTATAATTGCTGCGCTCCCTACTAGAACCTCCAAACAAGTCTCATAAGCCAGTTGCAGATACAGCTGATGGTAGTCAAGCTCCAAGTCTTCAGGCACATCCAAATGAGGCGCTTTCTCTAATTGTTCCTGAACAATAAATTGGAAACTCTGAACACAAAAGCGACTCCGCCACCAGCATCATCATGAATTGCCCCGTATGGGCAGCATTGTCCATTCCAATTGAGGGCTTCAATATTAAATAGGTTCATCATGTGTCTCTGGCGTCAACACTCTTCCATAACTATTTAAATTACTGAATGAGCATGACTTTCGTATTATCTTCCAGGATTGAATGAAACAAAATTGATGTAATTTAAAAGGTCTACAAGAGAGAAGCTGGTGGTGTAGTCCTGCTTTGTATGTCCTGAGGGTCTCTTTACTTGGGTTTTCACCTTGGGTGTTATGCCCCACCAGCTCCTGCTGCAAAATGCTGGGAGCGATGCTTTGGGCCTGAATTTCCCTTGGCATCCTTTTAAACAGGATATGAAATAAAGCCATTATGAAATTCCATTGCTGATAGTCATCACACAATATCTGCCTAAGAACAAGCAAATCTAGCTAGTCAGAACAGTGTCCTCTCTAAGATCGACCACAGCGATGTACTTCCCATGGGTCATCTTCCAGGACCTCTAGGATATTCGTAGTAATATGTAACAGTGGAGCTAGGGTGATCTTCAATCTCATGAATTGCTGCTATAATAAGTTTGAGGTGGAGATGCAGAATCACTAGGGTTTTGGCCACATTCAGAGCCATAGAAGGCCTTGTAGTCGAATACCAGCGTAAGAAACGCTTACATAATGGCAAAGCTTGCCATATACAATGAGACAAAAGTTTATTTTTTTAATTGCATATTCAAAGAAGAATAAGAATCTTATTTCCCAAAAATTAATTAAGCATAACATTTTCCATAAATTAACAATGAGCGGAACATTGAATTCACCACATTTTTTGTAATACTTCACTTTTCAGAGAATAGGATCTCATGGATTAAAGTCATCAAGGGTGAATTAGTTTTAGAATCCTATTCAATAAGGAGATAACGAAGAAGAAAAAAGTGTTTGGTGAAAGTGTCAGTAAAAGGGAAAGCCAATACAGAGAAAAGCTAAATGTCCTCAATGTGTCTTGCCTACCTTTATAACTGTTTGGCCATTGTGCATAGATACCACTTAATCAAGCAATGAAGTACACTGAGCATAGTGAATTATAGTAGTGAAATATGAAGGTGAGGGTTTTTGTGTGCCTGCCTTCTTTTCTAAAGTGCTTCCTGGAGGTTCAAAGAAACGGATCTCTGGTTTATTTCAAGTGTAAAGGGATCAGGGTATTAGTAAATAAAGGCATATTGTATATGAAGAATGCGTTCAAGAAACAGTTTTCAAGGTTGGGAAATTAAAGAAGGCTTTTTAACCACCTAATTGATATGAGAAATATTAATATATAGATCTATTGATAGCACCCTAGTCACAGATTCTTCGTTTGAAAGCCATAATTAGGCTTCATTCATACTTTGAATGTTGCTTGCATGTATTTCGGAATATCCAACATTACTCACACCTTTTATTGCTTCCTAAATCGATTTCATAATTAGATGCCCGTCAAAGTATTAATAACTTTTATATATCTCTAGCATGCGTGCAGAATTACATCTTAAGTGCATTCGATTTACATTTTTTTTATCTCAAGTAGAAGGTTATTTCATATCTTCTATCACTGAATGATAAGTAAGTAAATCAGAATATTGATGAGAATACTATTTTTTTCGATTTTGATGCTGAATTAGGTCTTTTGTCACATTAGTGTCCTATAGTCAACTATTGAGGTCATCTGTGGCTTATTTTAAATTGAGAATTGCCCTTGGTTTACTACAGGGTTTTCAATAATTGCATTTATCACTGAATCTATAACTTATTGACGAAATGTGGCATTCATTCCTTTGAGGTGGCATACTGTGTATAAACCACTGAAACCTAGTTGGTATATGTACTCAGTTCAACTAAGACTTTGCAGTACTGGTGGGACGTTAGTGTGACTATGGGGTTGGAGCTCGCCCTGCCTCCACTGTTTTTATCTCCTTGAATGTTATTAGATCTAAAACTGAGAGTCTGATGCACAAAACTATGCGATAATCAAGTTTCAACATGATAGCAGCTCATAGATTAGATAGAAATGGCATGATGTTTGTCAGCAATGGAAGTTTGAGTAGCCATGCAAGCGATATCCCTGCAACATATGTCACCCTGTTGGGTTCCGTCATTGCTTTGGATATAAAGCTTAACACATTTAAGCTTTCTTTCCCTGTAATTGCTCCATGTGCACCCTTAATCAAGCTGCGTTCTTGATAGTTTTGGGTGGCTCTTCTGTAAAAGAAGTATTTGCTCCAGTCTGTCTCCAGGGTATTATAATTGCTGCGCTCCCTACTAGAACCTCCAAACAAGTCTCATAAGCCAGTTGCAGATGCAACTGATGGTAGTCAAGCTCCAATTCTTCAGGCACATCCAAATGAGGTGCTTTCTTTAATTGTTCCTGAACAATAAATTGGAAACTCTGAACACAAAAGGGACTCCGCCACCAGCATCATCATGAATTGCCCCGTATGGGCAGCATTGTCCATTCCAATTGAGGGCTTCAATATTATATAGGTTCATCATGTGTCTCTGGCGTCAACACTCTTCCATAACTATTTAAATTACTGAATGAGCATGACTTTCGTATTATCATCCAGGATTGAATGAAACAAAATTGATGTAATTTAAAAGGTCTACAAGAGAGAAGCTGGTGGTGTAGTCCTGCTTTGTATGTCCTGAGGGTCTCTTTACTTGGGTTTTCACCTTGGGTTTTATGCCCCACCAGCTCCTGCTGCAAAATGCTGGGAGCGATGCTTTGGGCCTGAATTTCCCTTGGCATCCTTTTAAACAGGATATGAAATAAAGCCATTATGAACTTCCATTGCTGATAGTCATCACACCATATCTGCCTAAGAACAAGCAAATCTAGCTAGTCAGAACAGTGTCCTCTCCAAGATCGACCACAGCGATGTACTTCCCATGGGTCATCTTCCAGGACCTCTAGGATATTCGTAGTAATATGTAACAGTGGAGCTAGGGTGATCTTCAATCTCATGAATTGCTGCTATAATAAGTTTGAGGTGGAGATGCAGAATCGCTAGGGTTTTGGCCAAATTCAGAGCCATAGAAGGCCTTGTAGTCGAATACCAGCGTAAGAAACGCTTACATAGTGGCAAAGCTCGCCATATACAATGAGACAAAAGTTTATTTTTTTAATTGCATATTCAAAGAAGAATAAGAATCTTATTTCCCAAAAATTAATTAAGCATAACATTTTCCATAAATAACAATGAGAGGAACATTGAATTCACCACATTTTTTGTAATACTTTACTTTTCAGAGTATAGGATCTCATGGATTAAAGTCATGAAGGGTGAATTAGTTTTAGAATCCTATTCAATAAGGAGATAAAGAAGAAGAAAAAAGTGTTTGGCGAAAGTGTCAGTAAAAGGGAAAGCCAATACAGAAAAAAGCGAAATGTCCTCAATGTGTCTTGCCTACCTTTATAACTGTTTGGCCATTGTGCATAGATACCACTTAATCAAGCAATGAAGTACACTGAGCATAGTGAATTATAGTAGTGAAATATGAAGGTGAGGGTTTTTGTGTGCCTGCCTTCTTTTCTAAAGTGCTTCCTGGAGGTTCAAAGAAACGGATCTCTGGTTTATTTCAAGTGTAAAGGGATCAGGGTATTAGTAAATAAAGGCATATTGTATATGAAGAATGCGTTCAAGAAACAGTTTTCAAGGTTGGGAAATTAAAGAAGGCTTTTTAACCACCTGATTGATATGAGAAATATTAATATATAGATCTATTGATAGCACCCTAGTCACAGATTCTTCGTTTGAAAGCCATAATTAAGCTTCATTCATACTTTGAATGTTGCTTGCATGTATTTCGGAATATCCAACATTACTCACACCTTTTATTGCTTCCTAAATCGATTTCCTAATTAGATGCCCGTCAAAGTATTAATAACTTTTATATATCTCTAGCATGCGTGCAGAATGACATCTTAAGTGCATTCGATTTACATGTTTTTATCTCAAGTAGAAGGTTATTTCATATCTTCTATCACTGAATGATAAGTAAGTAAATCAGAATATTGATGAGAATACTATTTTTTTCGATTTTGATGCTGAATTAGGTCTTTTGTCACATTAGTGTCCTATAGTCAACTATTGAGGTCATCTGTGGCTTATTTTAAATTGAGAATTGCTCTTGGTTTACTACAGGGTTTTCGATAATTGCATTTATCACTGAATCTATAACTTATTTACGAAATGTGGCATTCATTCCTTTGAGGTGGCATACTGTGTATAAACCACTGAAACCTAGTTGGTATATGTACTCAGTTCAACTAAGACTTTGCAGTACTGGTGGGACGTTAGTGTGACTATGGGGTTGGAGCTCGCCCTGCCTCCACTGTTTTTATCTCCTTGAATGTTATTAGATCTAAAACTGAGAGTCTGATGCACAAAACTATGCGATAATCAAGTTTCAACATGACAGCAGCTCATAGATTAGATAGAAATGGCATGATGTTTGTCAGCAATGGAAGTTTGAGTAGCCATGCAAGCGATATCCCTGCAACATATGTCACCCTGTTGGGTTCCTTCATTGCTTTGGATATAAAGCTTAACACATTTAAGCTTTCTTTCCCCGTGATTGCTCCATGTATACCCTTAATCAAGCTGCGTTCTTGATAGTTTTGGGTGGCTCTTCTGTAAAAGAAGTATTTGCTCCAGTCTGTCTCCAGGGTATTATAATTGCTGCGCTCCCTACTAGAACCTCCAAACAAGTCTCATAAGCCAGTTGCAGATGCAACTGATGGTAGTCAAGCTCCAAGTCTTCAGGCACATCCAAATGAGGCGCTTTCTTTAATTGTTCCTGAACAATAAATTGGAAACTCTGAACACAAAAGCGACTCCGCCACCAGCATCATCATGAATTGCCCCGTATGGGCAGCATTGTCCATTCCAATTGAGGGCTTCAATATTAAATAGGTTCATCATGTGTCTCTGGCGTCAACACTCTTCCATAACTATTTAAATTACTGAATGAGCATGACTTTCGTATTATCATCCAGGATTGAATGAAACAAAATTGATGTAATTTAAAAGGTCTACAAGAGAGAAGCTGGTGGTGTAGTCCTGCTTTGTATGTCCTGAGGGTCTCTTTACTTGGGTTTTCACCTTGGGTGTTATGCCCCACCAGCTCCTGCTGCAAAATGCTGGGAGCGATGCTTTGGGCCTGAATTTCCCTTGGCATCCTTTTAAACAGGATATGAAATAAAGCCATTATGAACTTCCATTGCTGATAGTCATCACACCATATCTGCCTAAGAACAAGCAAATCTAGCTAGTCAGAACAGTGTCCTCTCAAAGATCGACCACAGCGATGTACTTCCCATGGGTCATCTTCCAGGACCTCTAGGATATTCGTAGTAATATGTAACAGTGGAGCTAGGGTGATCTTCAATCTCATGAATTGCTGCTATAATAAGTTTGAGGTGGAGATGCAGAATCGCTAGCGTTTTGGCCAAATTCAGAGCCATAGAAGGCCTTGTAGTCAAATACCAGCGTAAGAAACGCTTACATAGTGGCAAAGCTCGCCATATACAATGAGACAAAAGTTTATTTTTTTAATTGCATATTCAAAGAAGAATAAGAATCTTATTTCCCAAAAATTAATTAAGCATAACATTTTCCATAAATAACAATGAGAGGAACATTGAATTCACCACATTTTTTGTAATACTTTACTTTTCAGAGTATAGGATCTCATGGATTAAAGTCATCAAGGGTGAATTAGTTTTAGAATCCTATTCAATAAGGAGATAAAGAAGAAGAAAAAAGTGTTTGGGGAAAGTGTCAGTAAAAGGGAAAGCCAATACAGAAAAAAGCGAAATGTCCTCAATGTGTCTTGCCTACCTTTATAACTGTTTGGCCATTGTGCATAGATACCACTTAATCAAGCAATGAAGTACACTGAGCATAGTGAATTATAGTAGTGAAATATGAAGGTGAGGGTTTTTGTGTGCCTGCCTTCTTTTCTAAAGTGCTTCCTGGAGGTTCAAAGAAACGGATCTCTGGTTTATTTCAAGTGTAAAGGGATCAGGGTATTAGTAAATAAAGGCATATTGTATATGAAGAATGCGTTCAAGAAACTGTTTTCAAGGTTGGGAAATTAAAGAAGGCTTTTTAACCACCTGATTGATATGAGAAATATTAATATATAGATCTATTGATAGCACCCTAGTCACAGATTATTCGTCTGAAAGCCATAATTAAGCTTCATTCATACTTTGAATGTTGCTTGCATGTATTTCGGAATATCCAACATTACTCACACCTTTTATTGCTTCCTAAATCGATTTCCTAATTAGATGCCCGTCAAAGTATTAATAACTTTTATATATCTCTAGCATGCGTGCAGAATGACATCTTAAGTGCATTCGATTTACATGTTTTTATCTCAAGTAGAATGTTATTTCATATCTTCTATCACTGAATGATAAGTAAGTAAATCAGAATATTGATGAGAATACTATTTTTTTCGATTTTGATGCTGAATTAGGTCTTTTGTCACATTAGTGTCCTATAGTCAACTATTGAGGTCATCTGTGGCTTATTTTAAATTGAGAATTGCTCTTGGTTTACTACAGGGTTTTCGATAATTGCATTTATCACTGAATCTATAACTTATTTACGAAATGTGGCATTCATTCCTTTGAGGTGGCATACTGTGTATAAACCACTGAAACCTAGTTGGTATATGTACTCAGTTCAACTAAGACTTTGCAGTACTGGTGGGACGTTAGTGTGACTATGGGGTTGGAGCTCGCCCTGCCTCCACTGTTTTTATCTCCTTGAATGTTATTAGATCTAAAACTGAGAGTCTGATGCACAAAACTATGCGATAATCAAGTTTCAACATGACAGCAGCTCATGGATTAGATACAAATGGCATGATGTTTGTCAGCAATGGAAGTTTGAGTAGCCATGCAAGCGATATCCCTGCAACATATGTCACCCTGTTGGGTTCCGTCATTGCTTTGGATATAAAGCTTAACACATTTAAGCTTTCTTTCCCCGTAATTGCTCCATGTATACCCTTAATCAAGCTGCGTTCTTGATAGTTTTGGGTGGCTCTTCTGTAAAAGAAGTATTTGCTCCAGTCTGTCTCCAGGGTATTATAATTGCTGCACTCCCTACTAGAACCTCCAAACAAGTCTCATAAGCCAGTTGCAGATGCAACTGATGGTAGTCAAGCTCCAAGTCTTCAGGCACATCCAAATGAGGCGCTTTCTTTAATTGTTCCTGAACAATAAATTGGAAACTCTGAACACAAAAGCGACTCCGCCACCAGCATCATCATGAATTGCCCCGTATGGGCAGCATTGTCCATTCCAATTGAGGGCTTCAATATTAAATAGGTTCATCATGTGTCTCTGGCGTCAACACTCTTCAATAACTATTTAAATTACTGAATGAGCATGACTTTCGTATTATCATCCAGGATTGAATGAAACAAAATTGATGTAATTTAAAAGGTCTACAAGAGAGAAGCTGGTGGTGTAGTCCTGCTTTGTATGTCCTGAGTGTCTCTTTACTTGGGTTTTCACATTGGGTGTTATGCCCCACCAGCTCCTGCTGCAAAATGCTGGGAGCGATGCTTTGGGCCTGAATTTCCCTTGGCATCCTTTTAAACAGGATATGAAATAAAGCCATTATGAAATTCCATTGCTGATAGTCATCACACCATATCTGCCTAAGAACAAGCAAATCTAGCTAGTCAGAACAGTGTCCTCTCCAAGATCGACCACAGCGATGTACTTTCCATGGGTCATCTTCCAGGACCTCTAGGATATTCGTAGTAATATGTAACAGTGGAGCTAGGGTGATCTTCAATCTCATGAATTGCTGCTATAATAAGTTTGAGGTGGAGATGCAGAATCACTAGGGTTTTGGCCAAATTTAGAGCCATAGAAGGCCTTGTAGTCGAATACCAGCGTAAGAAACGCTTACATAGTGGCAACGCTTGCCATATACAATGAGACAAAAGTTTATATTTTTTAATTGCATATTCAAAGAAGAATAAGAATCTTATTTCCCAAAAATTAATTAAGCATAACATTTTCCATAAATTAACAATGAGCGGAACATTGAATTCACCACATTTTTTGTAATACTTCACTTTTCAGAGTATAGGATCTCATGGATTAAAGTCATCAAGGGTGAATTACTTTTAGAATCCTATTCAATAAGGAGATAAAGAAGAAGAAAAAAGTGTTTGGGGAAAGTGTCAGTAAAAGGGAAAGCCAATACAGAAAAAAGCGAAATGTCCTCAATGTATCTTGCCTACCTTTATAACTGTTTGGCCATTGTGCATAGATACCACTTAATCAAGCAATGAAGTACACTGAGCATAGTGAATTATAGTAGTGAAATATGAAGGTGAGGGTTTTTGTGTGCCTGCCTTCTTTTCTAAAGTGCTTCCTGGAGGTTCAAAGAAACGGATCTCTGGTTTATTTCAAGTGTAAAGGGATCAGGGTATTAGTAAATAAAGGCATATTGTATATGAAGAATGCGTTCAAGAAACAGTTTTCAAGGTTGGGAAATTAAAGAAGGCTTTTTAACCACCTGATTGATATGAGAAATATTAATATATAGATCTATTGATAGCACCCTAGTGACAGATTCTTCGTTTGAAAGCCATAATTAAGCTTCATTCATACTTTGAATGTTGCTTGCATGTATTTCGGAATATCCAACATTACTCACACCTTTTATTGCTTCCTAAATCGATTTCGTAATTAGATGCCCGTCAAAGTATTAATAACTTTTATATATCTCTAGCATGCGTGCAGAATTACATCTTAAGTGCATTCGATTTACATTTTTTTTATCTATCTCAAGTAGAAGGTTATTTCATATCTTTTATCACTGAATGATAAGTAAGTAAATCAGAATATTGATGAGAATACTATTTTTTTCGATTTTGATGCTGAAATAGGTCTTTTGTCACATTAGTGTCCTATAGTCAACTATTGAGGTCATCTGTGGCTTATTTTAAATTGAGAATTGCTCTTGGTTTACTACAGGGTTTTCGATAATTGCATTTATCACTGAATCTATAACTTGTTTACGAAATGTGGCATTCATTCCTTTGAGGTGGCATACTGTGTATAAACCACTGAAACCTAGTTGGTATATGTACTCAGTTCAACTAAGACTTTGCAGTACTGGTGGGACGTTAGTGTGACTATGGGGTTGGAGCTCGCCCTGCCTTCACTGTTTTTATCTCCTTGAATGTTATTAGATCTAAAACTGAGAGTATGATAAACAAAACTATGCGATAATCAAGTTTCAACATGACAGCAGCTCATAGATTAGATAGAAATGGCATGATGTTTGTCAGCAATGGAAGTTTGAGTAGCCATGCAAGCGATATCCCTGCAACATATGTCACCCTGTTGGGTTCCGTCATTGCTTTGGATATAAAGCTTAACACATTTAAGCTTTCTTTCCCCCGTAATTGCTCCATGTGCACCCTTAATCAAGCTGCGTTCTTGATAGTTTTGGGTGGCTCTTCTGTAAAAGAAGTATTTGCTCCAGTCTGTCTCCAGGGTATTATAATTGCTGCGCTCCCTACTAGAACCTCAAAACAAGTCTCATAAGCCAGTTGCAGATGCAACTGATGGTAGTCAAGCTCCAAGTCTTCAGGCACATCCAAATGAGGCGCTTTCTTTATTTGTTCCTGAACAATAAATTGGAAACTCTGAACACAAAAGCGACTCCGCCACCAGCATCATCATGAATTGCCCCGTATGGGCAGCATTGTCCATTCCAATTGAGGGCTTCAATATTAAATAGGTTCATCATGTGTCTCTGGCGTCAACACTCTTCCATAACTATTTAAATTACTGAATGAGCATGACTTTCGTATTATCATCCAGGATTGAATGAAACAAAATTGATGTAATTTAAAAGGTCTACAAGAGAGAAGCTGGTGGTGAAGTCCTGCTTTGTATGTCCTGAGGGTCTCTTTACTTGGGTTTTCACCTTGGGTGTTATGCCCCACCAGCTCCTGCTGCAAAATGCTGGGAGCGATGCTTTGGGCCTGAATTTCCCTTGGCATCCTTTTAAACAGGATATGAAATAAAGCCATTATGAAATTCCATTGCTGATAGTCATCACACCATATCTGCCTAAGAACAAGCAAATCTAGCTAGTCAGAACAGGGTCCTCTCCAAGATCGACCACAGCGATGTACTTCACATGGGTCATCTTCCAGGACCTCTAGGATATTCGTAGTAATATGTAACAGTGGAGCTAGGGTGATCTTCAATCTCATGAATTGCTGCTATAATAAGTTTGAGGTGGAGATGCAGAATCACTAGGGTTTTGGCCAAATTCAGAGCCATAGAAGGCCTTGTAGTCAAATACCAGCGTAAGAAACGCTTACATAGTGGTAAAGCTTGCCATATACAATGAGACAAAAGTTTATTTTTTTAATTGCATATTCAAAGAAGAATAAGAATCTTATTTCCCAAAAATTAATTAAGCATAACATTTTCCATAAATTAACAATGAGCGGAACATTGAATTCACCACATTTTTTGTAATACTTCACTTTTCAGAGTATAGGATCTCATGGATTAAAGTCATCAAGGGTGAATTAGTTTTAGAATCCTATTCAATAAGGAGATAAACAAGAAGAAAAAAGTGTTTGGGGAAAGTGTCAGTAAAAGGGAAAGCCAATACAGAAAAAAGCGAAATGTCCTCAATGTGTCTTACCTACCTTTATAACTGTTTGGCCATTGTGCATAGATACCACTTAATCAAGCAATGAAGTACACTGAGCATAGTGAATTATAGTAGTGAAATATGAAGGTGAGTGTTTTTGTGTGCCTGCCTTCTTTTCTAAAGTGTTTCCTGGAGGTTCAAAGAAACGGATCTCTGGTTTATTTCAAGTGTAAAGGGATCAGGGTATTAGTAAATAAAGGCATATTGTATATGAAGAATGCGTTCAAGAAGCAGTTTTCAAGGTTGGGAAATTAAAGAAGGCTTTTTAACCACCTGATTGATATGAGAAATATTAATATATAGATCTATTGATAGCACCCTAGTCACAGATTCTTCGTTTGAAAGCCATAATTAAGCTTCATTCATACTTTGAATGTTGCTTGCATGTATTTCGGAATATCCAACATTAGTCACACCTTTTATTGCTTCCTAAATCGATTTCATAATTAGATGCCCGTCAAAGTATTAATAACTTTTATATATCTCTAGCATGCGTGCAGAATCACATCTTAAGTGCATTAGATTTACATTTTTTTATCTCAAGTAGAAGGTTATTTCATATCTTTTATCAATGATTGATAAGTAAGTAAATCAGAATATTGATGAGAATACTATTTGTTTCGATTTTGATGCTGAAATAGGTCTTTTGTCACATTAGTGTCCTATAGTCAACTATTGAGGTCATCTGTGGCTTATTTTAAATTGAGAATTGCCCTTGGTTTACTAAAGGGTTTTCAATAATTGCATTCATCACTGAATCTATAACTTATTGACGAAATGTGGCATTCATTCCTTTGAGGTGGCATACTGTGTATAAACCACTGAAACCTAGTTGGTATATGTACTCAGTTCAACTAAGACTTTGCAGTACTGGTGGGACGTTAGTGTGACTATGGGGTTGGAGCTCGCCCTGCCTCCACTGTTTTTATCTCCTTGAATGTTATTAGATCTAAAACTGAGAGTCTGATGCACAAAACTATGCGATAATCAAGTTTCAACATGACAGCAGCTCATAGATTAGATAGAAATGGCATGATGTTTGTCAGCAATGGAAGTTTGAGTAGCCATGCAAGCGATATCCCTGCAACATATGTCACCCTGTTGGGTTCCGTCATTGCTTTGGATATAAAGCTTAACACATTTAAGCTTTCTTTCCCTGTAATTGCTCCATGTGCACCCTTAATCAAGCTGCGTTCTTGATAGTTTTGGGTGGCTCTTCTATAAAAGAAGTATTTGCTCCAGTCTGTCTCCAGGGTACTATGTTTGCTGCGCTCCCTACTAGAACCTCAAAACAAGTCTCATAAGCCAGTTGCAGATGCAACTGATGGTAGTCAAGCTCCAAGTCTTCAGGCACATCCAAATGAGGCGCTTTCTTTAATTGTTCCTGAACAATAAATTGGAAACTCTGAACACAAAAGCGACTCCGCCACCAGCATCATCATGAATTGCCCCGTATGGGCAGCATTGTCCATTCCAATTGAGGGCTTCCATATTAAATAGGTTCATCATGTGTCTCTGGCGTCAACACTCTTCCATAACTATTTAAATTACTGAATGAGCATGACTTTCCTATTATCATCCAGGATTGAATGAAACAAAATTGATGTAATTTAAAAGGTCTACAAGAGAGAAGCTGGTGGTGTAGTCCTGCTTTGTATGTCCTGAGGGTCTCTTTACTTGGGTTTTCACCTTGGGTGTTATGCCCCACCAGCTCCTGCTGCAAAATGCTGGGAGCGATGCTTTGGGCCTGAATTTCCCTTGGCATCCTTTTAAACAGGATATGAAATAAAGCCATTATGAAATTCCATTGCTGATAGTCATCACACCATATCTGCCTAAGAACAAGCAAATCTAGCTAGTCAGAACAGGGTCCTCTCCAAGATCGACCACAGCGATGTACTTCACATGGGTCATCTTCCAGGACCTCTAGGATATTCGTAGTAATATGTAACAGTGGAGCTAGGGTGATCTTCAATCTCATGAATTGCTGCTATAATAAGTTTGAGGTGGAGATGCAGAATCACTAGGGTTTTGGCCAAATTCAGAGCCATAGAAGGCCTTGTAGTCGAATACCAGCGTAAGAAACGCTTACATAGTGGTAAAGCTTGCCATATACAATGAGACAAAAGTTTATTTTTTTAATTGCATATTCAAAGAAGAATAAGAATCTTATTTCCCAAAAATTAATTAAGCATAACATTTTCCATAAATTAACAATGAGCGGAACATTGAATTCACCACATTTTTTGTAATACTTCACTTTTCAGAGTATAGGATCTCATGGATTAAAGTCATCAAGAGTGAATTAGTTTTAGAATCCTATTCAATAAGGAGATAAACAAGAAGAAAAAAGTGTTTGGGGAAAGTGTCAGTAAAAGGGAAAGCCAATACAGAAAAAAGCGAAATGTCCTCAATGTGTCTTACCTACCTTTATAACTGTTTGGCCATTGTGCATAGATACCACTTAATCAAGCAATGAAGTACACTGAGCATAGTGAATTATAGTAGTGAAATATGAAGGTGAGTGTTTTTGTGTGCCTGCCTTTTTTTCTAAAGTGTTTCCTGGAGGTTCAAAGAAACGGATCTCTGGTTTATTTCAAGTGTAAAGGGATCAGGGTATTAGTAAATAAAGGCATATTGTATATGAAGAATGCGTTCAAGAAGCAGTTTTCAAGGTTGGGAAATTAAAGAAGGCTTTTTAACCACCTGATTGATATGAGAAATATTAATATATAGATCTATTGATAGCACCCTAGTCACAGATTCTTCGTTTGAAAGCCATAATTAAGCTTCATTCATACTTTGAATGTTGCTTGCATGTATTTCGGAATATCCAACATTACTCACACCTTTTATTGCTTCCTAAATCGATTTCATAATTAGATGCCCGTCAAAGTATTAATAACTTTTATATATCTCTAGCATGCGTGCAGAATCACATCTTAAGTGCATTAGATTTACATTTTTTTATCTCAAGTAGAAGGTTATTTCATATCTTTTATCAATGATTGATAAGTAAGTAAATCAGAATATTGATGAGAATACTATTTTTTTCGATTTTGATGCTGAAATAGGTCTTTTGTCACATTAGTGTCCTATAGTCAACTATTGAGGTCATCTGTGGCTTATTTTAAATTGAGAATTGCCCTTGGTTTACTAAAGGGTTTTCAATAATTGCATTCATCACTGAATCTATAACTTATTGACGAAATGTGGCATTCATTCCTTTGAGGTGGCATACTGTGTATAAACCACTGAAACCTAGTTGGTATATGTACTCAGTTCAACTAAGACTTTGCAGTACTGGTGGGACGTTAGTGTGACTATGGGGTTGGAGCTCGCCCTGCCTCCACTGTTTTTATCTCCTTGAATGTTATTAGATCTAAAACTGAGAGTCTGATGCACAAAACTATGCGATAATCAAGTTTCAACATGACAGCAGCTCATAGATTTGATAGAAATGGCATGATGTTTGTCAGCAATGGAAGTTTGAGTAGCCATGCAAGCGATATCCCTGCAACATATGTCACCCTGTTGGGTTCCGTCATTGCTTTGGATATAAAGCTTAACACATTTAAGCTTTCTTTCCCTGTAATTGCTCCATGTGCACCCTTAATCAAGCTGCGTTCTTGATAGTTTTGGGTGGCTCTTCTATAAAAGAAGTATTTGCTCCAGTCTGTCTCCAGGGTATTATAATTGCTGCGCTCCCTACTAGAGCCTCCAAACAAGTCTCATAAGCCAGTTGCAGATACAACTGATGGTAGTCAAGCTCCAAGTCTTCAGGCACATCCAAATGAGGCGCTTTCTTTAATTGTTCCTGAACAATAAATTGGAAACTCTGAACACAAAAGCGACTCCGCCACCAGCATCATCATGAATTGCCCCGTATGGGCAGCATTGTCCATTCCAATTGAGGGCTTCCATATTAAATAGGTTCATCATGTGTCTCTGGCGTCAACACTCTTCCATAACTATTTAAATTACTGAATGAGCATGACTTTCCTATTATCATCCAGGATTGAATGAAACAAAATTGATGTAATTTAAAAGGTCTACAAGAGAGAAGCTGGTGGTGTAGTCCTGCTTTGTATGTCCTGAGGGTCTCTTTACTTGGGTTTTCAACTTGGGTGTTATGCCCCACCAGCTCCTGCTGCAAAATGCTGGGAGCGATGCTTTGGGCCTGAATTTCCCTTGGCATCCTTTTAAACAGGATATGAAATAAAGCCATTATGAAATTCCATTGCTGATAGTCATCACACCATATCTGCCTAAGAACAAGCAAATCTTGCTAGTCAGAACAGGGTCCTCTCCAAGATCGACCACAGCGATGTACTTCACATGGGTCATCTTCCAGGACCTCTAGGATATTCGTAGTAATATGTAACAGTGGAGCTAGGGTGATCTTCAATCTCATGAATTGCTGCTATAATAAGTTTGAGGTGGAGATGCAGAATCACTAGGGTTTTGGCCAAATTCAGAGCCATAGAAGGCCTTGTAGTCGAATACCAGCGTAAGAAACGCTTACATAGTGGTAAAGCTTGCCATATACAATGAGACAAAAGTTTATTTTTTTAATTGCATATTCAAAGAAGAATAAGAATCTTATTTCCCAAAAATTAATTAAGCATAACATTTTCCATAAATTAACAATGAGCGGAACATTGAATTCACCACATTTTTTGTAATACTTCACTTTTCAGAGTATAGGATCTCATGGATTAAAGTCATCAAGAGTGAATTAGTTTTAGAATCCTATTCAATAAGGAGATAAACAAGAAGAAAAAAGTGTTTGGGGAAAGTGTCAGTAAAAGGGAAAGCCAATACAGAAAAAAGCGAAATGTCCTCAATGTGTCTTACCTACCTTTATAACTGTTTGGCCATTGTGCATAGATACCACTTAATCAAGCAATGAAGTACACTGAGCATAGTGAATTATAGTAGTGAAATATGAAGGTGAGGGTTTTTGTGTGCCTGCCTTCTTTTCTAAAGTGCTTCCTGGAGGTTCAAAAAAACGGATCTCTGGTTTATTTCAAGTGTAAAGGGATCAGGGTATTAGTAAATAAAGGCATATTGTATATGAAGAATGCGTTCAAGAAACAGTTTTCAAGGTTGGGAAATTAAAGAAGGCTTTTTAACCACCTGATTGATATGAGAAATATTAATAAATAGATCTATTGATAGCACCCTAGTCACAGATTCTTCGTTTGAAAGCCATAATTAAGCTTCATTCATACTTTGAATGTTGCTTGCATGTATTTCGGAATATCCAACATTACTCACACCTTTTATTGCTTCCTAAATCGATTTCATAATTAGATGCCCGTCAAAGTATTAATAACTTTTATATATCTCTAGCATGCGTGCAGAATCACATCTTAAGTGCATTCGATTTACATTTTTTTTATCTCAAGTAGAAGGTTATTTCATATCTTTTATCACTGAATGATAAGTAAGTAAATCAGAATATTGATGAGAATACTATTTTTTTCGATTTTGATGCTGAAATAGGTCTTTTGTCACATTAGTGTCCTATAGTCAACTATTGAGGTCATCTGTGGCTTATTTTAAATTGAGAATTGCCCTTGGTTTACTAAAGGGTTTTCAATAATTGCATTCATCACTGAATCTATAACTTATTGACGAAATGTGGCATTCATTCCTTTGAGGTGGCATACTGTGTATAAACCACTGAAACCTAGTTGGTATATGTACTCAGTTCAACTAAGACTTTGCAGTACTTGTGGGACGTTAGTGTGACTATGGGGTTGGAGCTCGCCCTGCCTCCACTGTTTTTATCTCCTTGAATGTTATTAGATCTAAAACTGAGAGTCTGATGCACAAAACTATGCGATAATCAAGTTTCAACATGACAGCAGCTCATAGATTAGATAGAAATGGCATGATGTTTGTCAGCAATGGAAGTTTGAGTAGCCATGCAAGCGATATCCCTGCAACATATGTCACCCTGTTGGGTTCCGTCATTGCTTTGGATATAAAGCTTAACACATTTAAGCTTTCTTTCCCTGTAATTGCTCCATGTGCACCCTTAATCAAGCTGCGTTCTTGATAGTTTTGGGTGGCTCTTCTATAAAAGAAGTATTAGCTCCAGTCTGTCTCCAGGGTATTATAATTGCTGCGCTCCCTACTAGAACCTCAAAACAAGTCTCATAAGCCAGTTGCAGATGCAACTGATGGTAGTCAAGCTCCAAGTCTTCAGGCACATCCAAATGAGGCGCTTTCTTTAATTGTTCCTGAACAATAAATTGGAAACTCTGAACACAAAAGCGACTCCGCCACCAGAATCATCATGAATTGCCCCGTATGGGCAGCATTGTCCATTCCAATTGAGGGCTTCCATATTAAATAGGTTCATCATGTGTCTCTGGCGTCAACACTCTTCCATAACTATTTAAATTACTGAATGAGCATGACTTTCCTATTATCATCCAGGATTGAATGAAACAAAATTGATGTAATTTAAAAGGTCCACAAGAGAGAAGCTGGTGGTGTAGTCCTGCTTTGTACGTCCTGAGGGTCTCTTTACTTGGGTTTTCACCTTGGGTGTTATGCCCCACCAGCTCCTGCTGCAAAATGCTGGGAGCGATGCTTTGGGCCTGAATTTCCCTTGGCATCCTTTTAAACAGGATATGAAATAAAGCCATTATGAAATTCCATTGCTGATAGTCATCACACCATATCTGCCTAAGAACAAGCAAATCTAGCTAGTCAGAACAGTGTCCCCTCCAAGATTGACCACAGCGATGTACTTCCCATGGGTCATCTTCCAGTACCTCTAGGATATTCGTAGTAATATGTAACAGTGGAGCTAGGGTGATCTTCAATCTCATGAATTGCTGCTATAATAAGTTTGAGGTGGAGATGCAGAATCACTAGGGTTTTGGCCAAATTCAGAGCCATAGAAGGCCTTGTAGTCGAATACCAGCGTAAGAAACGCTTACATAGTGGCAAAGCTTGCCATATACAATGAGACAAAAGTTTATTTTTTTAATTGCATATTCAAAGAAGAATAAGAATCTTATTTCCCAAAAATTAATTAAGCATGACATTTTCCATAAATTAACAATGAGCGGAACATTGAATTCACCACATTTTTTGTAATACTTCACTTTTCAGAGTATAGGATCTCATGGATTAAAGTCATCAAGGGTGAATTAGTTTTAGAATCCTATTCAATAAGGAGATAAAGAAGAAGAAAAAAGTGTTTGGGGAAAGTGTCAGTAAAAGGGAAAGCCAATACAGAAAAAAGCGAAATGTCCTCAATGTGTCTTGCCTACCTTTATAACTGTTTGACCATTGTGCATAGATACCACTTAATCAAGCAATGAAGTACACTGAGCATAGTGAATTATAGTAGTGAAATATGAAGGTGAGGGTTTTTGTGTGCCTGCCTTCTTTTCTAAAGTGCTTCCTGGAGGTTCAAAGAAACGGATCTCTGGTTTATTTCAAGTGTAAAGGGATCAGGGTATTAGTAAATAAAGGCATATTGTATATGAAGAATGCGTTCAAGAAACAGTTTTCAAGGTTGGGAAATTAAAGAAGGCTTTTTAACCACCTGATTGATATGAGAAATATTAATATATAGATCTATTGATAGCACCCTAGTCACAGATTCTTCGTTTGAAAGCCATAATTAAGCGTCATTCATACTTTGAATGTTGCTTGCATGTATTTCGGAATATCCAACATTACTCACACCTTTTATTGCTTCCTAAATTGATTTCATAATTAGATGCCCGTCAAAGTATTAATAACTTTTATATATCTCTAGCATGCGTGCAGAATTACATCTTAAGTGCATTCGATTTACATTTTTTTATCTCAAGTAGAAGGTTATTTCATATCTTCTATCACTGAATGATAAGTAAGTAAATTAGAATATTGATGAGAATACTATTTTTTTCGATTTTGATGCTGAATTAGGTCTTTTGTCACATTAGTGTCCTATAGTCAACTATTGAGGTCATCTGTGGCTTATTTTAAATTGAGAATTGCCCTTGGTTTACTACAGGGTTTTCAATAATTGCATTTATCACTGAATCTATAACTTATTGACGAAATGTGGCATTCATTCCTTTGAGGTGGCATACTGTGTATAAACCACTGAAACCTAGTTGGTATATGTACTCAGTTCAACTAAGACTTTGCAGTACTGGTGGGACGTTAGTGTGACTATGGGGTTGGAGCTCGCCCAGCCTCCACTGTTTTTATCTCCTTGAATGTTATTAGATCTAAAACTGAGAGTCTGATGCACAAAACTATGCGATAATCAAGTTTCAACATGACAGCAGCTCATAGATTAGATAGAAATGGCATGATGTTTGTCAGCAATGGAAGTTTGAGTAGCCATGCAAGCGATATCCCTGCAACATATGTCACCCTGTTGGGTTCCGTCATTGCTTTGGATATAAAGCTTAACACATTTAAGCTTTCTTTCCCTGTAATTGCTCCATGTGCACCCTTAATCAAGCTGCGTTCTTGATAGTTTTGGGTGGCTCTTCTGTAAAAGAAGTATTTGCTCCAGTCTGTCTCCAGGGTATTATAATTGCTGCGCTCCCTACTAGAACCTCCAAACAAGTCTCATAAGCCAGTTGCAGATGCAACTGATGGTAGTCAAGCTCCAAGTCTTCAGGCACATCCAAATGAGGCGCTTTCTTTAATTGTTCCTGAACAATAAATTGGAAACTCTGAACACAAAAGCGACTCCGCCACCAGCATCATCATGAATTGCCCCGTATGGGCAGCATTGTCCATTCCAATTGAAGGCTTAAATATTAAATAGGTTCATCATGTGTCTCTGGCGTCAACACTCTTCCATAACTATTTAAATTACTGAATGAGCATGACTTTCGTATTATCTTCCAGGATTGAATGAAACAAAATTGATGTAATTTAAAAGGTCTACAAGAGAGAAGCTGGTGGTGTAGTCCTGCTTTGTATGTCCTCAGGGTCTCTTTACTTGGGTTTTCACCTTGGGTGTTATGCCCCACCAGCTCCTGCTGCAAAATGCTGGGAGCGATGCTTTGGGCCTGAATTTCCCTTGGCATCCTTTTAAACAGGATATGAAATAAAGCCATTATGAAATTCCATTGCCGATAGTCATCACACCATATCTGCCTAAGAACAAGCAAATCTAGCTAGTCAGAACAGTGTCCTCTCCAAGATCGACCACAGCGATGTACTTCCCATGGGTCATCTTCCAGGACCTCTAGGATATTCGTAGTAATATGTAACAGTGGAGCTAGGGTGATTTTCAATCTCATGAATTGCTGCTATAATAAGTTTGAGGTGGGGATGCAGAATCACTAGGGTTTTGGCCAAATTCAGAGCCATAGAAGGCCTTGTAGTCGAATACCAGCGTAAGAAGCGCTTACATAGTGGCAAAGCTTGCCATATACAATGAGACAAAAGTTTATTTTTTTAATTGCATATTCAAAGAAGAATAAGAATCTTATTTCCCAAAAATTAATTAAGCATAACATTTTCCATAAATTAACAATGAGCGGAACATTGAATTCACCACATTTTTTGTAATACTTCACTTTTCAGAGTATAGGATCTCATGGATTAAAGTCATCAAGAGTGAATTAGTTTTAGAATCCTATTCAATAAGGAGATAAACAAGAAGAAAAAAGTGTTTGGGGAAAGTGTCAGTAAAAGGGAAAGCCAATACAGAAAAAAGCGAAATGTCCTCAATGTGTCTTACCTACCTTTATAACTGTTTGGCCATTGTGCATAGATACCACTTAATCAAGCAATGAAGTACACTGAGCATAGTGAATTATAGTAGTGAAATATGAAGGTGAGTGTTTTTGTGTGCCTGCCTTTTTTTCTAAAGTGTTTCCTGGAGGTTCAAAGAAACGGATCTCTGGTTTATTTCAAGTGTAAAGGGATCAGGGTATTAGTAAATAAAGGCATATTGTATATGAAGAATGCGTTCAAGAAGCAGTTTTCAAGGTTGGGAAATTAAAGAAGGCTTTTTAACCACCTGATTGATATGAGAAATATTAATATATAGATCTATTGATAGCACCCTAGTCACAGATTCTTCGTTTGAAAGCCATAATTAAGCTTCATTCATACTTTGAATGTTGCTTGCATGTATTTCGGAATATCCAACATTACTCACACCTTTTATTGCTTCCTAAATCGATTTCATAATTAGATGCCCGTCAAAGTATTAATAACTTTTATATATCTCTAGCATGCGTGCAGAATCACATCTTAAGTGCATTAGATTTACATTTTTTTATCTCAAGTAGAAGGTTATTTCATATCTTTTATCAATGATTGATAAGTAAGTAAATCAGAATATTGATGAGAATACTATTTTTTTCGATTTTGATGCTGAAATAGGTCTTTTGTCACATTAGTGTCCTATAGTCAACTATTGAGGTCATCTGTGGCTTATTTTAAATTGAGAATTGCCCTTGGTTTACTAAAGGGTTTTCAATAATTGCATTCATCACTGAATCTATAACTTATTGACGAAATGTGGCATTCATTCCTTTGAGGTGGCATACTGTGTATAAACCACTGAAACCTAGTTGGTATATGTACTCAGTTCAACTAAGACTTTGCAGTACTGGTGGGACGTTAGTGTGACTATGGGGTTGGAGCTCGCCCTGCCTCCACTGTTTTTATCTCCTTGAATGTTATTAGATCTAAAACTGAGAGTCTGATGCACAAAACTATGCGATAATCAAGTTTCAACATGACAGCAGCTCATAGATTAGATAGAAATGGCATGATGTTTGTCAGCAATGGAAGTTTGAGTAGCCATGCAAGCGATATCCCTGCAACATATGTCACCCTGTTGGGTTCCGTCATTGCTTTGGATATAAAGCTTAACACATTTAAGCTTTCTTTCCCTGTAATTGCTCCATGTGCACCCTTAATCAAGCTGCGTTCTTGATAGTTTTGGGTGGCTCTTCTATAAAAGAAGTATTTGCTCCAGTCTGTCTCCAGGGTACTATGTTTGCTGCGCTCCCTACTAGAACCTCAAAACAAGTCTCATAAGCCAGTTGCAGATGCAACTGATGGTAGTCAAGCTCCAAGTCTTCAGGCACATCCAAATGAGGCGCTTTCTTTAATTGTTCCTGAACAATAAATTGGAAACTCTGAACACAAAAGCGACTCCGCCACCAGCATCATCATGAATTGCCCCGTATGGGCAGCATTGTCCATTCCAATTGAGGGCTTCCATATTAAATAGGTTCATCATGTGTCTCTGGCGTCAACACTCTTCCATAACTATTTAAATTACTGAATGAGCATGACTTTCCTATTATCATCCAGGATTGAATGAAACAAAATTGATGTAATTTAAAAGGTCTACAAGAGAGAAGCTGGTGGTGTAGTCCTGCTTTGTATGTCCTGAGGGTCTCTTTACTTGGGTTTTCACCTTGGGTGTTATGCCCCACCAGCTCCTGCTGCAAAATGCTGGGAGCGATGCTTTGGGCCTGAATTTCCCTTGGCATCCTTTTAAACAGGATATGAAATAAAGCCATTATGAAATTCCATTGCTGATAGTCATCACACCATATCTGCCTAAGAACAAGCAAATCTAGCTAGTCAGAACAGGGTCCTCTCCAAGATCGACCACAGCGATGTACTTCACATGGGTCATCTTCCAGGACCTCTAGGATATTCGTAGTAATATGTAACAGTGGAGCTAGGGTGATCTTCAATCTCATGAATTGCTGCTATAATAAGTTTGAGGTGGAGATGCAGAATCACTAGGGTTTTGGCCAAATTCAGAGCCATAGAAGGCCTTGTAGTCGAATACCAGCGTAAGAAACGCTTACATAGTGGTAAAGCTTGCCATATACAATGAGACAAAAGTTTATTTTTTTAATTGCATATTCAAAGAAGAATAAGAATCTTATTTCCCAAAAATTAATTAAGCATAACATTTTCCATAAATTAACAATGAGCGGAACATTGAATTCACCACATTTTTTGTAATACTTCACTTTTCAGAGTATAGGATCTCATGGATTAAAGTCATCAAGAGTGAATTAGTTTTAGAATCCTATTCAATAAGGAGATAAACAAGAAGAAAAAAGTGTTTGGGGAAAGTGTCAGTAAAAGGGAAAGCCAATACAGAAAAAAGCGAAATGTCCTCAATGTGTCTTACCTACCTTTATAACTGTTTGGCCATTGTGCATAGATACCACTTAATCAAGCAATGAAGTACACTGAGCATAGTGAATTATAGTAGTGAAATATGAAGGTGAGTGTTTTTGTGTGCCTGCCTTTTTTTCTAAAGTGTTTCCTGGAGGTTCAAAGAAACGGATCTCTGGTTTATTTCAAGTGTAAAGGGATCAGGGTATTAGTAAATAAAGGCATATTGTATATGAAGAATGCGTTCAAGAAGCAGTTTTCAAGGTTGGGAAATTAAAGAAGGCTTTTTAACCACCTGATTGATATGAGAAATATTAATATATAGATCTATTGATAGCACCCTAGTCACAGATTCTTCGTTTGAAAGCCATAATTAAGCTTCATTCATACTTTGAATGTTGCTTGCATGTATTTCGGAATATCCAACATTACTCACACCTTTTATTGCTTCCTAAATCGATTTCATAATTAGATGCCCGTCAAAGTATTAATAACTTTTATATATCTCTAGCATGCGTGCAGAATCACATCTTAAGTGCATTAGATTTACATTTTTTTATCTCAAGTAGAAGGTTATTTCATATCTTTTATCAATGATTGATAAGTAAGTAAATCAGAATATTGATGAGAATACTATTTTTTTCGATTTTGATGCTGAAATAGGTCTTTTGTCACATTAGTGTCCTATAGTCAACTATTGAGGTCATCTGTGGCTTATTTTAAATTGAGAATTGCCCTTGGTTTACTAAAGGGTTTTCAATAATTGCATTCATCACTGAATCTATAACTTATTGACGAAATGTGGCATTCATTCCTTTGAGGTGGCATACTGTGTATAAACCACTGAAACCTAGTTGGTATATGTACTCAGTTCAACTAAGACTTTGCAGTACTGGTGGGACGTTAGTGTGACTATGGGGTTGGAGCTCGCCCTGCCTCCACTGTTTTTATCTCCTTGAATGTTATTAGATCTAAAACTGAGAGTCTGATGCACAAAACTATGCGATAATCAAGTTTCAACATGACAGCAGCTCATAGATTTGATAGAAATGGCATGATGTTTGTCAGCAATGGAAGTTTGAGTAGCCATGCAAGCGATATCCCTGCAACATATGTCACCCTGTTGGGTTCCGTCATTGCTTTGGATATAAAGCTTAACACATTTAAGCTTTCTTTCCCTGTAATTGCTCCATGTGCACCCTTAATCAAGCTGCGTTCTTGATAGTTTTGGGTGGCTCTTCTATAAAAGAAGTATTTGCTCCAGTCTGTCTCCAGGGTATTATAATTGCTGCGCTCCCTACTAGAGCCTCCAAACAAGTCTCATAAGCCAGTTGCAGATACAACTGATGGTAGTCAAGCTCCAAGTCTTCAGGCACATCCAAATGAGGCGCTTTCTTTAATTGTTCCTGAACAATAAATTGGAAACTCTGAACACAAAAGCGACTCCGCCACCAGCATCATCATGAATTGCCCCGTATGGGCAGCATTGTCCATTCCAATTGAGGGCTTCCATATTAAATAGGTTCATCATGTGTCTCTGGCGTCAACACTCTTCCATAACTATTTAAATTACTGAATGAGCATGACTTTCCTATTATCATCCAGGATTGAATGAAACAAAATTGATGTAATTTAAAAGGTCTACAAGAGAGAAGCTGGTGGTGTAGTCCTGCTTTGTATGTCCTGAGGGTCTCTTTACTTGGGTTTTCAACTTGGGTGTTATGCCCCACCAGCTCCTGCTGCAAAATGCTGGGAGCGATGCTTTGGGCCTGAATTTCCCTTGGCATCCTTTTAAACAGGATATGAAATAAAGCCATTATGAAATTCCATTGCTGATAGTCATCACACCATATCTGCCTAAGAACAAGCAAATCTTGCTAGTCAGAACAGGGTCCTCTCCAAGATCGACCACAGCGATGTACTTCACATGGGTCATCTTCCAGGACCTCTAGGATATTCGTAGTAATATGTAACAGTGGAGCTAGGGTGATCTTCAATCTCATGAATTGCTGCTATAATAAGTTTGAGGTGGAGATGCAGAATCACTAGGGTTTTGGCCAAATTCAGAGCCATAGAAGGCCTTGTAGTCGAATACCAGCGTAAGAAACGCTTACATAGTGGTAAAGCTTGCCATATACAATGAGACAAAAGTTTATTTTTTTAATTGCATATTCAAAGAAGAATAAGAATCTTATTTCCCAAAAATTAATTAAGCATAACATTTTCCATAAATTAACAATGAGCGGAACATTGAATTCACCACATTTTTTGTAATACTTCACTTTTCAGAGTATAGGATCTCATGGATTAAAGTCATCAAGAGTGAATTAGTTTTAGAATCCTATTCAATAAGGAGATAAACAAGAAGAAAAAAGTGTTTGGGGAAAGTGTCAGTAAAAGGGAAAGCCAATACAGAAAAAAGCGAAATGTCCTCAATGTGTCTTACCTACCTTTATAACTGTTTGGCCATTGTGCATAGATACCACTTAATCAAGCAATGAAGTACACTGAGCATAGTGAATTATAGTAGTGAAATATGAAGGTGAGGGTTTTTGTGTGCCTGCCTTCTTTTCTAAAGTGCTTCCTGGAGGTTCAAAAAAACGGATCTCTGGTTTATTTCAAGTGTAAAGGGATCAGGGTATTAGTAAATAAAGGCATATTGTATATGAAGAATGCGTTCAAGAAACAGTTTTCAAGGTTGGGAAATTAAAGAAGGCTTTTTAACCACCTGATTGATATGAGAAATATTAATAAATAGATCTATTGATAGCACCCTAGTCACAGATTCTTCGTTTGAAAGCCATAATTAAGCTTCATTCATACTTTGAATGTTGCTTGCATGTATTTCGGAATATCCAACATTACTCACACCTTTTATTGCTTCCTAAATCGATTTCATAATTAGATGCCCGTCAAAGTATTAATAACTTTTATATATCTCTAGCATGCGTGCAGAATCACATCTTAAGTGCATTCGATTTACATTTTTTTTATCTCAAGTAGAAGGTTATTTCATATCTTTTATCACTGAATGATAAGTAAGTAAATCAGAATATTGATGAGAATACTATTTTTTTCGATTTTGATGCTGAAATAGGTCTTTTGTCACATTAGTGTCCTATAGTCAACTATTGAGGTCATCTGTGGCTTATTTTAAATTGAGAATTGCCCTTGGTTTACTAAAGGGTTTTCAATAATTGCATTCATCACTGAATCTATAACTTATTGACGAAATGTGGCATTCATTCCTTTGAGGTGGCATACTGTGTATAAACCACTGAAACCTAGTTGGTATATGTACTCAGTTCAACTAAGACTTTGCAGTACTTGTGGGACGTTAGTGTGACTATGGGGTTGGAGCTCGCCCTGCCTCCACTGTTTTTATCTCCTTGAATGTTATTAGATCTAAAACTGAGAGTCTGATGCACAAAACTATGCGATAATCAAGTTTCAACATGACAGCAGCTCATAGATTAGATAGAAATGGCATGATGTTTGTCAGCAATGGAAGTTTGAGTAGCCATGCAAGCGATATCCCTGCAACATATGTCACCCTGTTGGGTTCCGTCATTGCTTTGGATATAAAGCTTAACACATTTAAGCTTTCTTTCCCTGTAATTGCTCCATGTGCACCCTTAATCAAGCTGCGTTCTTGATAGTTTTGGGTGGCTCTTCTATAAAAGAAGTATTAGCTCCAGTCTGTCTCCAGGGTATTATAATTGCTGCGCTCCCTACTAGAACCTCAAAACAAGTCTCATAAGCCAGTTGCAGATGCAACTGATGGTAGTCAAGCTCCAAGTCTTCAGGCACATCCAAATGAGGCGCTTTCTTTAATTGTTCCTGAACAATAAATTGGAAACTCTGAACACAAAAGCGACTCCGCCACCAGAATCATCATGAATTGCCCCGTATGGGCAGCATTGTCCATTCCAATTGAGGGCTTCCATATTAAATAGGTTCATCATGTGTCTCTGGCGTCAACACTCTTCCATAACTATTTAAATTACTGAATGAGCATGACTTTCCTATTATCATCCAGGATTGAATGAAACAAAATTGATGTAATTTAAAAGGTCCACAAGAGAGAAGCTGGTGGTGTAGTCCTGCTTTGTACGTCCTGAGGGTCTCTTTACTTGGGTTTTCACCTTGGGTGTTATGCCCCACCAGCTCCTGCTGCAAAATGCTGGGAGCGATGCTTTGGGCCTGAATTTCCCTTGGCATCCTTTTAAACAGGATATGAAATAAAGCCATTATGAAATTCCATTGCTGATAGTCATCACACCATATCTGCCTAAGAACAAGCAAATCTAGCTAGTCAGAACAGTGTCCCCTCCAAGATTGACCACAGCGATGTACTTCCCATGGGTCATCTTCCAGTACCTCTAGGATATTCGTAGTAATATGTAACAGTGGAGCTAGGGTGATCTTCAATCTCATGAATTGCTGCTATAATAAGTTTGAGGTGGAGATGCAGAATCACTAGGGTTTTGGCCAAATTCAGAGCCATAGAAGGCCTTGTAGTCGAATACCAGCGTAAGAAACGCTTACATAGTGGCAAAGCTTGCCATATACAATGAGACAAAAGTTTATTTTTTTAATTGCATATTCAAAGAAGAATAAGAATCTTATTTCCCAAAAATTAATTAAGCATGACATTTTCCATAAATTAACAATGAGCGGAACATTGAATTCACCACATTTTTTGTAATACTTCACTTTTCAGAGTATAGGATCTCATGGATTAAAGTCATCAAGGGTGAATTAGTTTTAGAATCCTATTCAATAAGGAGATAAAGAAGAAGAAAAAAGTGTTTGGGGAAAGTGTCAGTAAAAGGGAAAGCCAATACAGAAAAAAGCGAAATGTCCTCAATGTGTCTTGCCTACCTTTATAACTGTTTGACCATTGTGCATAGATACCACTTAATCAAGCAATGAAGTACACTGAGCATAGTGAATTATAGTAGTGAAATATGAAGGTGAGGGTTTTTGTGTGCCTGCCTTCTTTTCTAAAGTGCTTCCTGGAGGTTCAAAGAAACGGATCTCTGGTTTATTTCAAGTGTAAAGGGATCAGGGTATTAGTAAATAAAGGCATATTGTATATGAAGAATGCGTTCAAGAAACAGTTTTCAAGGTTGGGAAATTAAAGAAGGCTTTTTAACCACCTGATTGATATGAGAAATATTAATATATAGATCTATTGATAGCACCCTAGTCACAGATTCTTCGTTTGAAAGCCATAATTAAGCGTCATTCATACTTTGAATGTTGCTTGCATGTATTTCGGAATATCCAACATTACTCACACCTTTTATTGCTTCCTAAATTGATTTCATAATTAGATGCCCGTCAAAGTATTAATAACTTTTATATATCTCTAGCATGCGTGCAGAATTACATCTTAAGTGCATTCGATTTACATTTTTTTATCTCAAGTAGAAGGTTATTTCATATCTTCTATCACTGAATGATAAGTAAGTAAATTAGAATATTGATGAGAATACTATTTTTTTCGATTTTGATGCTGAATTAGGTCTTTTGTCACATTAGTGTCCTATAGTCAACTATTGAGGTCATCTGTGGCTTATTTTAAATTGAGAATTGCCCTTGGTTTACTACAGGGTTTTCAATAATTGCATTTATCACTGAATCTATAACTTATTGACGAAATGTGGCATTCATTCCTTTGAGGTGGCATACTGTGTATAAACCACTGAAACCTAGTTGGTATATGTACTCAGTTCAACTAAGACTTTGCAGTACTGGTGGGACGTTAGTGTGACTATGGGGTTGGAGCTCGCCCAGCCTCCACTGTTTTTATCTCCTTGAATGTTATTAGATCTAAAACTGAGAGTCTGATGCACAAAACTATGCGATAATCAAGTTTCAACATGACAGCAGCTCATAGATTAGATAGAAATGGCATGATGTTTGTCAGCAATGGAAGTTTGAGTAGCCATGCAAGCGATATCCCTGCAACATATGTCACCCTGTTGGGTTCCGTCATTGCTTTGGATATAAAGCTTAACACATTTAAGCTTTCTTTCCCTGTAATTGCTCCATGTGCACCCTTAATCAAGCTGCGTTCTTGATAGTTTTGGGTGGCTCTTCTGTAAAAGAAGTATTTGCTCCAGTCTGTCTCCAGGGTATTATAATTGCTGCGCTCCCTACTAGAACCTCCAAACAAGTCTCATAAGCCAGTTGCAGATGCAACTGATGGTAGTCAAGCTCCAAGTCTTCAGGCACATCCAAATGAGGCGCTTTCTTTAATTGTTCCTGAACAATAAATTGGAAACTCTGAACACAAAAGCGACTCCGCCACCAGCATCATCATGAATTGCCCCGTATGGGCAGCATTGTCCATTCCAATTGAAGGCTTAAATATTAAATAGGTTCATCATGTGTCTCTGGCGTCAACACTCTTCCATAACTATTTAAATTACTGAATGAGCATGACTTTCGTATTATCTTCCAGGATTGAATGAAACAAAATTGATGTAATTTAAAAGGTCTACAAGAGAGAAGCTGGTGGTGTAGTCCTGCTTTGTATGTCCTCAGGGTCTCTTTACTTGGGTTTTCACCTTGGGTGTTATGCCCCACCAGCTCCTGCTGCAAAATGCTGGGAGCGATGCTTTGGGCCTGAATTTCCCTTGGCATCCTTTTAAACAGGATATGAAATAAAGCCATTATGAAATTCCATTGCCGATAGTCATCACACCATATCTGCCTAAGAACAAGCAAATCTAGCTAGTCAGAACAGTGTCCTCTCCAAGATCGACCACAGCGATGTACTTCCCATGGGTCATCTTCCAGGACCTCTAGGATATTCGTAGTAATATGTAACAGTGGAGCTAGGGTGATTTTCAATCTCATGAATTGCTGCTATAATAAGTTTGAGGTGGGGATGCAGAATCACTAGGGTTTTGGCCAAATTCAGAGCCATAGAAGGCCTTGTAGTCGAATACCAGCGTAAGAAGCGCTTACATAGTGGCAAAGCTTGCCATATACAATGAGACAAAAGTTTATTTTTTTAATTGCATATTCAAAGAAGAATAAGAATCTTATTTCCCAAAAATTAATTAAGCATAACATTTTCCATAAATTAACAATGAGCGGAACATTGAATTCACCACATTTTTTGTAATACTTCACTTTTCAGAGTATAGGATCTCATGGATTAAAGTCATCAAGAGTGAATTAGTTTTAGAATCCTATTCAATAAGGAGATAAACAAGAAGAAAAAAGTGTTTGGGGAAAGTGTCAGTAAAAGGGAAAGCCAATACAGAAAAAAGCGAAATGTCCTCAATGTGTCTTACCTACCTTTATAACTGTTTGGCCATTGTGCATAGATACCACTTAATCAAGCAATGAAGTACACTGAGCATAGTGAATTATAGTAGTGAAATATGAAGGTGAGTGTTTTTGTGTGCCTGCCTTTTTTTCTAAAGTGTTTCCTGGAGGTTCAAAGAAACGGATCTCTGGTTTATTTCAAGTGTAAAGGGATCAGGGTATTAGTAAATAAAGGCATATTGTATATGAAGAATGCGTTCAAGAAGCAGTTTTCAAGGTTGGGAAATTAAAGAAGGCTTTTTAACCACCTGATTGATATGAGAAATATTAATATATAGATCTATTGATAGCACCCTAGTCACAGATTCTTCGTTTGAAAGCCATAATTAAGCTTCATTCATACTTTGAATGTTGCTTGCATGTATTTCGGAATATCCAACATTACTCACACCTTTTATTGCTTCCTAAATCGATTTCATAATTAGATGCCCGTCAAAGTATTAATAACTTTTATATATCTCTAGCATGCGTGCAGAATCACATCTTAAGTGCATTAGATTTACATTTTTTTATCTCAAGTAGAAGGTTATTTCATATCTTTTATCAATGATTGATAAGTAAGTAAATCAGAATATTGATGAGAATACTATTTTTTTCGATTTTGATGCTGAAATAGGTCTTTTGTCACATTAGTGTCCTATAGTCAACTATTGAGGTCATCTGTGGCTTATTTTAAATTGAGAATTGCCCTTGGTTTACTAAAGGGTTTTCAATAATTGCATTCATCACTGAATCTATAACTTATTGACGAAATGTGGCATTCATTCCTTTGAGGTGGCATACTGTGTATAAACCACTGAAACCTAGTTGGTATATGTACTCAGTTCAACTAAGACTTTGCAGTACTGGTGGGACGTTAGTGTGACTATGGGGTTGGAGCTCGCCCTGCCTCCACTGTTTTTATCTCCTTGAATGTTATTAGATCTAAAACTGAGAGTCTGATGCACAAAACTATGCGATAATCAAGTTTCAACATGACAGCAGCTCATAGATTTGATAGAAATGGCATGATGTTTGTCAGCAATGGAAGTTTGAGTAGCCATGCAAGCGATATCCCTGCAACATATGTCACCCTGTTGGGTTCCGTCATTGCTTTGGATATAAAGCTTAACACATTTAAGCTTTCTTTCCCTGTAATTGCTCCATGTGCACCCTTAATCAAGCTGCGTTCTTGATAGTTTTGGGTGGCTCTTCTATAAAAGAAGTATTTGCTCCAGTCTGTCTCCAGGGTATTATAATTGCTGCGCTCCCTACTAGAGCCTCCAAACAAGTCTCATAAGCCAGTTGCAGATACAACTGATGGTAGTCAAGCTCCAAGTCTTCAGGCACATCCAAATGAGGCGCTTTCTTTAATTGTTCCTGAACAATAAATTGGAAACTCTGAACACAAAAGCGACTCCGCCACCAGCATCATCATGAATTGCCCCGTATGGGCAGCATTGTCCATTCCAATTGAGGGCTTCCATATTAAATAGGTTCATCATGTGTCTCTGGCGTCAACACTCTTCCATAACTATTTAAATTACTGAATGAGCATGACTTTCCTATTATCATCCAGGATTGAATGAAACAAAATTGATGTAATTTAAAAGGTCTACAAGAGAGAAGCTGGTGGTGTAGTCCTGCTTTGTATGTCCTGAGGGTCTCTTTACTTGGGTTTTCAACTTGGGTGTTATGCCCCACCAGCTCCTGCTGCAAAATGCTGGGAGCGATGCTTTGGGCCTGAATTTCCCTTGGCATCCTTTTAAACAGGATATGAAATAAAGCCATTATGAAATTCCATTGCTGATAGTCATCACACCATATCTGCCTAAGAACAAGCAAATCTTGCTAGTCAGAACAGGGTCCTCTCCAAGATCGACCACAGCGATGTACTTCACATGGGTCATCTTCCAGGACCTCTAGGATATTCGTAGTAATATGTAACAGTGGAGCTAGGGTGATCTTCAATCTCATGAATTGCTGCTATAATAAGTTTGAGGTGGAGATGCAGAATCACTAGGGTTTTGGCCAAATTCAGAGCCATAGAAGGCCTTGTAGTCGAATACCAGCGTAAGAAACGCTTACATAGTGGTAAAGCTTGCCATATACAATGAGACAAAAGTTTATTTTTTTAATTGCATATTCAAAGAAGAATAAGAATCTTATTTCCCAAAAATTAATTAAGCATAACATTTTCCATAAATTAACAATGAGCGGAACATTGAATTCACCACATTTTTTGTAATACTTCACTTTTCAGAGTATAGGATCTCATGGATTAAAGTCATCAAGAGTGAATTAGTTTTAGAATCCTATTCAATAAGGAGATAAACAAGAAGAAAAAAGTGTTTGGGGAAAGTGTCAGTAAAAGGGAAAGCCAATACAGAAAAAAGCGAAATGTCCTCAATGTGTCTTACCTACCTTTATAACTGTTTGGCCATTGTGCATAGATACCACTTAATCAAGCAATGAAGTACACTGAGCATAGTGAATTATAGTAGTGAAATATGAAGGTGAGGGTTTTTGTGTGCCTGCCTTCTTTTCTAAAGTGCTTCCTGGAGGTTCAAAAAAACGGATCTCTGGTTTATTTCAAGTGTAAAGGGATCAGGGTATTAGTAAATAAAGGCATATTGTATATGAAGAATGCGTTCAAGAAACAGTTTTCAAGGTTGGGAAATTAAAGAAGGCTTTTTAACCACCTGATTGATATGAGAAATATTAATAAATAGATCTATTGATAGCACCCTAGTCACAGATTCTTCGTTTGAAAGCCATAATTAAGCTTCATTCATACTTTGAATGTTGCTTGCATGTATTTCGGAATATCCAACATTACTCACACCTTTTATTGCTTCCTAAATCGATTTCATAATTAGATGCCCGTCAAAGTATTAATAACTTTTATATATCTCTAGCATGCGTGCAGAATCACATCTTAAGTGCATTCGATTTACATTTTTTTTATCTCAAGTAGAAGGTTATTTCATATCTTTTATCACTGAATGATAAGTAAGTAAATCAGAATATTGATGAGAATACTATTTTTTTCGATTTTGATGCTGAAATAGGTCTTTTGTCACATTAGTGTCCTATAGTCAACTATTGAGGTCATCTGTGGCTTATTTTAAATTGAGAATTGCCCTTGGTTTACTAAAGGGTTTTCAATAATTGCATTCATCACTGAATCTATAACTTATTGACGAAATGTGGCATTCATTCCTTTGAGGTGGCATACTGTGTATAAACCACTGAAACCTAGTTGGTATATGTACTCAGTTCAACTAAGACTTTGCAGTACTTGTGGGACGTTAGTGTGACTATGGGGTTGGAGCTCGCCCTGCCTCCACTGTTTTTATCTCCTTGAATGTTATTAGATCTAAAACTGAGAGTCTGATGCACAAAACTATGCGATAATCAAGTTTCAACATGACAGCAGCTCATAGATTAGATAGAAATGGCATGATGTTTGTCAGCAATGGAAGTTTGAGTAGCCATGCAAGCGATATCCCTGCAACATATGTCACCCTGTTGGGTTCCGTCATTGCTTTGGATATAAAGCTTAACACATTTAAGCTTTCTTTCCCTGTAATTGCTCCATGTGCACCCTTAATCAAGCTGCGTTCTTGATAGTTTTGGGTGGCTCTTCTATAAAAGAAGTATTAGCTCCAGTCTGTCTCCAGGGTATTATAATTGCTGCGCTCCCTACTAGAACCTCAAAACAAGTCTCATAAGCCAGTTGCAGATGCAACTGATGGTAGTCAAGCTCCAAGTCTTCAGGCACATCCAAATGAGGCGCTTTCTTTAATTGTTCCTGAACAATAAATTGGAAACTCTGAACACAAAAGCGACTCCGCCACCAGAATCATCATGAATTGCCCCGTATGGGCAGCATTGTCCATTCCAATTGAGGGCTTCCATATTAAATAGGTTCATCATGTGTCTCTGGCGTCAACACTCTTCCATAACTATTTAAATTACTGAATGAGCATGACTTTCCTATTATCATCCAGGATTGAATGAAACAAAATTGATGTAATTTAAAAGGTCCACAAGAGAGAAGCTGGTGGTGTAGTCCTGCTTTGTACGTCCTGAGGGTCTCTTTACTTGGGTTTTCACCTTGGGTGTTATGCCCCACCAGCTCCTGCTGCAAAATGCTGGGAGCGATGCTTTGGGCCTGAATTTCCCTTGGCATCCTTTTAAACAGGATATGAAATAAAGCCATTATGAAATTCCATTGCTGATAGTCATCACACCATATCTGCCTAAGAACAAGCAAATCTAGCTAGTCAGAACAGTGTCCCCTCCAAGATTGACCACAGCGATGTACTTCCCATGGGTCATCTTCCAGTACCTCTAGGATATTCGTAGTAATATGTAACAGTGGAGCTAGGGTGATCTTCAATCTCATGAATTGCTGCTATAATAAGTTTGAGGTGGAGATGCAGAATCACTAGGGTTTTGGCCAAATTCAGAGCCATAGAAGGCCTTGTAGTCGAATACCAGCGTAAGAAACGCTTACATAGTGGCAAAGCTTGCCATATACAATGAGACAAAAGTTTATTTTTTTAATTGCATATTCAAAGAAGAATAAGAATCTTATTTCCCAAAAATTAATTAAGCATGACATTTTCCATAAATTAACAATGAGCGGAACATTGAATTCACCACATTTTTTGTAATACTTCACTTTTCAGAGTATAGGATCTCATGGATTAAAGTCATCAAGGGTGAATTAGTTTTAGAATCCTATTCAATAAGGAGATAAAGAAGAAGAAAAAAGTGTTTGGGGAAAGTGTCAGTAAAAGGGAAAGCCAATACAGAAAAAAGCGAAATGTCCTCAATGTGTCTTGCCTACCTTTATAACTGTTTGACCATTGTGCATAGATACCACTTAATCAAGCAATGAAGTACACTGAGCATAGTGAATTATAGTAGTGAAATATGAAGGTGAGGGTTTTTGTGTGCCTGCCTTCTTTTCTAAAGTGCTTCCTGGAGGTTCAAAGAAACGGATCTCTGGTTTATTTCAAGTGTAAAGGGATCAGGGTATTAGTAAATAAAGGCATATTGTATATGAAGAATGCGTTCAAGAAACAGTTTTCAAGGTTGGGAAATTAAAGAAGGCTTTTTAACCACCTGATTGATATGAGAAATATTAATATATAGATCTATTGATAGCACCCTAGTCACAGATTCTTCGTTTGAAAGCCATAATTAAGCGTCATTCATACTTTGAATGTTGCTTGCATGTATTTCGGAATATCCAACATTACTCACACCTTTTATTGCTTCCTAAATTGATTTCATAATTAGATGCCCGTCAAAGTATTAATAACTTTTATATATCTCTAGCATGCGTGCAGAATTACATCTTAAGTGCATTCGATTTACATTTTTTTATCTCAAGTAGAAGGTTATTTCATATCTTCTATCACTGAATGATAAGTAAGTAAATTAGAATATTGATGAGAATACTATTTTTTTCGATTTTGATGCTGAATTAGGTCTTTTGTCACATTAGTGTCCTATAGTCAACTATTGAGGTCATCTGTGGCTTATTTTAAATTGAGAATTGCCCTTGGTTTACTACAGGGTTTTCAATAATTGCATTTATCACTGAATCTATAACTTATTGACGAAATGTGGCATTCATTCCTTTGAGGTGGCATACTGTGTATAAACCACTGAAACCTAGTTGGTATATGTACTCAGTTCAACTAAGACTTTGCAGTACTGGTGGGACGTTAGTGTGACTATGGGGTTGGAGCTCGCCCAGCCTCCACTGTTTTTATCTCCTTGAATGTTATTAGATCTAAAACTGAGAGTCTGATGCACAAAACTATGCGATAATCAAGTTTCAACATGACAGCAGCTCATAGATTAGATAGAAATGGCATGATGTTTGTCAGCAATGGAAGTTTGAGTAGCCATGCAAGCGATATCCCTGCAACATATGTCACCCTGTTGGGTTCCGTCATTGCTTTGGATATAAAGCTTAACACATTTAAGCTTTCTTTCCCTGTAATTGCTCCATGTGCACCCTTAATCAAGCTGCGTTCTTGATAGTTTTGGGTGGCTCTTCTGTAAAAGAAGTATTTGCTCCAGTCTGTCTCCAGGGTATTATAATTGCTGCGCTCCCTACTAGAACCTCCAAACAAGTCTCATAAGCCAGTTGCAGATGCAACTGATGGTAGTCAAGCTCCAAGTCTTCAGGCACATCCAAATGAGGCGCTTTCTTTAATTGTTCCTGAACAATAAATTGGAAACTCTGAACACAAAAGCGACTCCGCCACCAGCATCATCATGAATTGCCCCGTATGGGCAGCATTGTCCATTCCAATTGAAGGCTTAAATATTAAATAGGTTCATCATGTGTCTCTGGCGTCAACACTCTTCCATAACTATTTAAATTACTGAATGAGCATGACTTTCGTATTATCTTCCAGGATTGAATGAAACAAAATTGATGTAATTTAAAAGGTCTACAAGAGAGAAGCTGGTGGTGTAGTCCTGCTTTGTATGTCCTCAGGGTCTCTTTACTTGGGTTTTCACCTTGGGTGTTATGCCCCACCAGCTCCTGCTGCAAAATGCTGGGAGCGATGCTTTGGGCCTGAATTTCCCTTGGCATCCTTTTAAACAGGATATGAAATAAAGCCATTATGAAATTCCATTGCCGATAGTCATCACACCATATCTGCCTAAGAACAAGCAAATCTAGCTAGTCAGAACAGTGTCCTCTCCAAGATCGACCACAGCGATGTACTTCCCATGGGTCATCTTCCAGGACCTCTAGGATATTCGTAGTAATATGTAACAGTGGAGCTAGGGTGATTTTCAATCTCATGAATTGCTGCTATAATAAGTTTGAGGTGGGGATGCAGAATCACTAGGGTTTTGGCCAAATTCAGAGCCATAGAAGGCCTTGTAGTCGAATACCAGCGTAAGAAGCGCTTACATAGTGGCAAAGCTTGCCATATACAATGAGACAAAAGTTTATTTTTTTAATTGCATATTCAAAGAAGAATAAGAATCTTATTTCCCAAAAATTAATTAAGCATAACATTTTCCATAAATTAACAATGAGCGGAACATTGAATTCACCACATTTTTTGTAATACTTCACTTTTCAGAGTATAGGATCTCATGGATTAAAGTCATCAAGGGTGAATTAGTTTTAGAATCCTATTCAATAAGGAGATAAAGAAGAAGAAAAAAGTGTTTGGGGAAAGTGTCAGTAAAAGGGAAAGCCAATACAGAAAAAAGCGAAATGTCCTCAATGTGTCTTGCCTACCTTTATAACTGTTTGACCATTGTGCATAGATACCACTTAATCAAGCAATGAAGTACACTGAGCATAGTGAATTATAGTAGTGAAATATGAAGGTGAGGGTTTTTGTGTGCCTGCCTTCTTTTCTAAAGTGCTTCCTGGAGGTTCAAAGAAACGGATCTCTGGTTTATTTCAAGTGTAAAGGGATCAGGGTATTAGTAAATAAAGGCATATTGTATATGAAGAATGCGTTCAAGAAACAGTTTTCAAGGTTGGGAAATTAAAGAAGGCTTTTTAACCACCTGATTGATATGAGAAATATTAATATATAGATCTATTGATAGCACCCTAGTCACAGATTCTTCGTTTGAAAGCCATAATTAAGCGTCATTCATACTTTGAATGTTGCTTGCATGTATTTCGGAATATCCAACATTACTCACACCTTTTATTGCTTCCTAAATTGATTTCATAATTAGATGCCCGTCAAAGTATTAATAACTTTTATATATCTCTAGCATGCGTGCAGAATTACATCTTAAGTGCATTCGATTTACATTTTTTTATCTCAAGTAGAAGGTTATTTCATATCTTCTATCACTGAATGATAAGTAAGTAAATTAGAATATTGATGAGAATACTATTTTTTTCGATTTTGATGCTGAAATAGGTCTTTTGTCAC
This sequence comes from Lissotriton vulgaris, assembly GCF_964263255.1. Classification (NCBI taxonomy): domain Eukaryota; kingdom Metazoa; phylum Chordata; class Amphibia; order Caudata; family Salamandridae; genus Lissotriton; species Lissotriton vulgaris. The sequence goes on from NC_141689.1 coordinate 1,398,174,340, forward strand.
ATTAGTGTCCTATAGTCAACTATTGAGGTCATCTGTGGCTCATTTTAAATTGAGAATTGCCCTTGGTTTACTACAGGGTTTTCAATAATTGCATTTATCACTGAATCTATAACTTATTGACGAAATGTGGCATTCATTCCTTTGAGGTGGCATACTGTGTATAAACCACTGAAACCTAGTTGGTATATGTACTCAGTTCAACTAAGACTTTGCAGTACTGTTGGGACGTTAGTGTGACTATGGGGTTGGAGCTCGCCCAGCCTCCACTGTTTTTATCTCCTTGAATGTTATTAGATCTAAAACTGATAGTCTGATGCACAAAACTATGCGATAATCAAGTTTCAACATGACAGCAGCTCATAGATTAGATAGAAATGGCATGATGTTTATCAGCAATGGAAGTTTGAGTAGCCATGCAAGCGATATCCCTGCAACATATGTCACCCTGTTGGGTTCCGTCATTGCTTTGGATATAAAGCTTAACACATTTAAGCTTTCTTTCCCTGTAATTGCTCCATGTGCACCCTTAATCAAGCTGCGTTCTTGATAGTTTTGGGTGGCTCTTCTGTAAAAGAAGTATTTGCTCCAGTCTGTCTCCAGGGTATTATAATTGCTGCGCTTCCTACTAGAACCTCCAAACAAGTCTCATAAGCCAGTTGCAGATGCAACTGATGGTAGTCAAGCTCCAAGTCTTCAGGCACATCCAAATGAGGCGCTTTCTTTAATTATTCCTGAACAATAAATTGGAAACTCTGAACACAAAAGCGACTCCGCCACCAGCATCATCATGAATTGCCCCGTATGGGCAGCATTGTCCATTCCAATTGAGGGCTTCAATATTAAATAGGTTCATCATGTGTCTCTGGCGTCAACACTCTTCCATAACTATTTAAATTACTGAATGAGCATGACTTTCCTATTATCATCCAGGATTGAATGAAACCAAATTGATGTAATTTAAAAGGTCTACCAGAGAGAAGCTGGTGGTGTAGTCCTGCTTTGTATGTCCTGAGGGTCTCTTTACTTGGGTTTTCCCCTTGGGTGTTATGCCCCACCAGCTCCTGCTGCAAAATGCTGGGAGCGATGCTTTGGGCCTGAATTTCCCTTGGCATCCTTTTAAACAGGATATGAAATAAAGCCATTATGAAATTCCATTGCTGATAGTCATCACACCATATCTGCCTAAGAACAAGCAAATCTAGCTAGTCAGAACAGTGTCCTCTCCAAGATCGACCACAGCGATGTACTTCCCATGGGTCATCTTCCAGGACCTGTAGGATATTCGTAGTAATATGTAACAGTGGAGCTAGGGTGATCTTCAATCTCATGAATTGCTGCTATAATAAGTTTGAGGTGGAGATGCAGAATCACTAGGGTTTTGGCCAAATTCAGAGCCATAGAAGGCCTTGTAGTCGAATACCAGCGTAAGAAACGCTTACATAGTGGCAAAGCTTGCCATATACAATGAGACAAAAGTTTATTTTTTTAATTGCATATTCAAAGAAGAATAAGAATCTTATTTCCCAAAAATTAATTAATCATAACATTTTCCATAAATTAACAATGAGCGGAACATTGAATTCACCACATTTTTTGTAATACTTCACTTTTCAGAGTATAGGATCTCATGGATTAAAGTCATCAAGGGTGAATTAGTTTTAGAATCCTATTCAATAAGGAGATAAAGAAGAAGAAAAAAGTGTTTGGTGAAAGTGTCAGTAAAAGGGAAAGCCAATACAGAAAAAAGCGAAATGTCCTCAATGTGTCTTGCCTACCTTTATAACTGTTTGGCCATTGTGCATAGATACCACTTAATCAAGCAATGAAGTACACTGAGCATAGTGAATTATAGTAGTGAAATATGAAGGTGAGGTTTTTTGTGTGCCTGCCTTCTTTTCTAAAGTGCTTCCTGGAGGTTCAAAGAAACGGATCTCTGGTTTATTTCAAGTGTAAAGGGATCAGGGTATTAGTAAATAAAGGCATATTGTATATGAAGAATGCGTTCAAGAAGCAGTTTTCAAGGTTGGGAAATTAAAGAAGGCTTTTTAACCACCTGATTGATATGAGAAATATTAATATATAGATCTATTGATAGCACCCTAGTCACAGATTCTTCGTTTGAAAGCCATAATTAAGCTTCATTCATACTTTGAATGTTGCTTGCATGTATTTCGGAATATCCAACATTAGTCACACCTTTTATTGCTTCCTAAATCGATTTCATAATTAGATGCCCGTCAAAGTATTAATAACTTTTATATATCTCTAGCATGCGTGCAGAATCACATCTTAAGTGCATTAGATTTACATTTTTTTATCTCAAGTAGAAGGTTATTTCATATCTTTTATCAATGATTGATAAGTAAGTAAATCAGAATATTGATGAGAATACTATTTTTTTCGATTTTGATGCTGAAATAGGTCTTTTGTCACATTAGTGTCCTATAGTCAACTATTGAGGTCATCTGTGGCTTATTTTAAATTGAGAATTGCCCTTGGTTTACTAAAGGGTTTTCAATAATTGCATTCATCACTGAATCTATAACTTATTGACGAAATGTGGCATTCATTCCTTTGAGGTGGCATACTGTGTATAAACCACTGAAACCTAGTTGGTATATGTACTCAGTTCAACTAAGACTTTGCAGTACTGGTGGGACGTTAGTGTGACTATGGGGTTGGAGCTCGCCCTGCCTCCACTGTTTTTATCTCCTTGAATGTTATTAGATCTAAAACTGAGAGTCTGATGCACAAAACTATGCGATAATCAAGTTTCAACATGACAGCAGCTCATAGGTTAGATAGAAATGGCATGATGTTTGTCAGCAATGGAAGTTTGAGTAGCCATGCAAGCGATATCCCTGCAACATATGTCACCCTGTTGGGTTCCGTCATTGCTTTGGATATAAAGCTTAACACATTTAAGCTTTCTTTCCCTGTAATTGCTCCATGTGCACCCTTAATCAAGCTGCGTTCTTGATAGTTTTGGGTGGCTCTTCTATAAAAGAAGTATTTGCTCCAGTCTGTCTCCAGGGTATTATAATTGCTGCGCTCCCTACTAGAACCTCAAAACAAGTCTCATAAGCCAGTTGCAGATGCAACTGATGGTAGTCAAGCTCCAAGTCTTCAGGCACATCCAAATGAGGCGCTTTCTTTAATTGTTCCTGAACAATAAATTGGAAACTCTGAACACAAAAGCGACTCCGCCACCAGCATCATCATGAATTGCCCCGTATGGGCAGCATTGTCCATTCCAATTGAGGGCTTCCATATTAAATAGGTTCATCATGTGTCCCTGGCGTCAACACTCTTCCATAACTATTTAAATTACTGAATGAGCATGACTTTCCTATTATCATCCAGGATTGAATGAAACAAAATTTATGTAATTTAAAAGGTCTACAAGAGAGAAGCTGGTGGTGTAGTCCTGCTTTGTATGTCCTGAGGGTCTCTTTACTTGGGTTTTCACCTTGGGTGTTATGCCCCACCAGCTCCTGCTGCAAAATGCTGGGAGCGATGCTTTGGGCCTGAATTTCCCTTGGCATCCTTTTAAACAGGATATGAAATAAAGCCATTATGAAATTCCATTGCTGATAGTCATCACACCATATCTGCCTAAGAACAAGCAAATCTAGCTAGTCAGAACAGGGTCCTCTCCAAGATCGACCACAGCGATGTACTTCACATGGGTCATCTTCCAGGACCTCTAGGATATTCGTAGTAATATGTAACAGTGGAGCTAGGGTGATCTTCAATCTCATGAATTGCTGCTATAATAAGTTTGAGGTGGAGATGCAGAATCACTAGGGTTTTGGCCAAATTCAGAGCCATAGAAGGCCTTGTAGTCGAATACCAGCGTAAGAAACGCTTACATAGTGGTAAAGCTTGCCATATACAATGAGACAAAAGTTTATTTTTTTAATTGCATATTCAAAGAAGAATAAGAATCTTATTTCCCAAAAATTAATTAAGCATAACATTTTCCATAAATTAACAATGAGCGGAACATTGAATTCACCACATTTTTTGTAATACTTCACTTTTCAGAGTATAGGATCTCATGGATTAAAGTCATCAAGAGTGAATTAGTTTTAGAATCCTATTCAATAAGGAGATAAACAAGAAGAAAAAAGTGTTTGGGGAAAGTGTCAGTAAAAGGGAAAGCCAATACAGAAAAAAGCGAAATGTCCTCAATGTGTCTTACCTACCTTTATAACTGTTTGGCCATTGTGCATAGATACCACTTAATCAAGCAATGAAGTACACTGAGCATAGTGAATTATAGTAGTGAAATATGAAGGTGAGTGTTTTTGTGTGCCTGCCTTCTTTTCTAAAGTGTTTCCTGGAGGTTCAAAGAAACGGATCTCTGGTTTATTTCAAGTGTAAAGGGATCAGGGTATTAGTAAATAAAGGCATATTGTATATGAAGAATGCGTTCAAGAAGCAGTTTTCAAGGTTGGGAAATTAAAGAAGGCTTTTTAACCACCTGATTGATATGAGAAATATTAATATATAGATCTATTGATAGCACCCTAGTCACAGATTCTTCGTTTGAAAGCCATAATTAAGCTTCATTCATACTTTGAATGTTGCTTGCATGTATTTCGGAATATCCAACATTACTCACACCTTTTATTGCTTCCTAAATCGATTTCATAATTAGATGCCCGTCAAAGTATTAATAACTTTTATATATCTCTAGCATGCGTGCAGAATCACATCTTAAGTGCATTAGATTTACATTTTTTTATCTCAAGTAGAAGGTTATTTCATATCTTTTATCAATGATTGATAAGTAAGTAAATCAGAATATTGATGAGAATACTATTTTTTTCGATTTTGATGCTGAAATAGGTCTTTTGTCACATTAGTGTCCTATAGTCAACTATTGAGGTCATCTGTGGCTTATTTTAAATTGAGAATTGCCCTTGGTTTACTAAAGGGTTTTCAATAATTGCATTCATCACTGAATCTATAACTTATTGACGAAATGTGGCATTCATTCCTTTGAGGTGGCATACTGTGTATAAACCACTGAAACCTAGTTGGTATATGTACTCAGTTCAACTAAGACTTTGCAGTACTGGTGGGACGTTAGTGTGACTATGGGGTTGGAGCTCGCCCTGCCTCCACTGTTTTTATCTCCTTGAATGTTATTAGATCTAAAACTGAGAGTCTGATGCACAAAACTATGCGATAATCAAGTTTCAACATGACAGCAGCTCATAGATTAGATAGAAATGGCATGATGTTTGTCAGCAATGGAAGTTTGAGTAGCCATGCAAGCGATATCCCTGCAACATATGTCACCCTGTTGGGTTCCGTCATTGCTTTGGATATAAAGCTTAACACATTTAAGCTTTCTTTCCCTGTAATTGCTCCATGTGCACCCTTAATCAAGCTGCGTTCTTGATAGTTTTGGGTGGCTCTTCTATAAAAGAAGTATTTGCTCCAGTCTGTCTCCAGGGTATTATAATTGCTGCGCTCCCTACTAGAGCCTCCAAACAAGTCTCATAAGCCAGTTGCAGATACAACTGATGGTAGTCAAGCTCCAAGTCTTCAGGCACATCCAAATGAGGCGCTTTCTTTAATTGTTCCTGAACAATAAATTGGAAACTCTGAACACAAAAGCGACTCCGCCACCAGCATCATCATGAATTGCCCCGTATGGGCAGCATTGTCCATTCCAATTGAGGGCTTCCATATTAAATAGGTTCATCATGTGTCTCTGGCGTCAACACTCTTCCATAACTATTTAAATTACTGAATGAGCATGACTTTCCTATTATCATCCAGGATTGAATGAAACAAAATTGATGTAATTTAAAAGGTCTACAAGAGAGAAGCTGGTGGTGTAGTCCTGCTTTGTATGTCCTGAGGGTCTCTTTACTTGGGTTTTCACCTTGGGTGTTATGCCCCACCAGCTCCTGCTGCAAAATGCTGGGAGCGATGCTTTGGGCCTGAATTTCCCTTGGCATCCTTTTAAACAGGATATGAAATAAAGCCATTATGAAATTCCATTGCTGATAGTCATCACACCATATCTGCCTAAGAACAAGCAAATCTAGCTAGTCAGAACAGGGTCCTCTCCAAGATCGACCACAGCGATGTACTTCACATGGGTCATCTTCCAGGACCTCTAGGATATTCGTAGTAATATGTAACAGTGGAGCTAGGGTGATCTTCAATCTCATGAATTGCTGCTATAATAAGTTTGAGGTGGAGATGCAGAATCACTAGGGTTTTGGCCAAATTCAGAGCCATAGAAGGCCTTGTAGTCGAATACCAGCGTAAGAAACGCTTACATAGTGGTAAAGCTTGCCATATACAATGAGACAAAAGTTTATTTTTTTAATTGCATATTCAAAGAAGAATAAGAATCTTATTTCCCAAAAATTAATTAAGCATAACATTTTCCATAAATTAACAATGAGCGGAACATTGAATTCACCACATTTTTTGTAATACTTCACTTTTCAGAGTATAGGATCTCATGGATTAAAGTCATCAAGAGTGAATTAGTTTTAGAATCCTATTCAATAAGGAGATAAACAAGAAGAAAAAAGTGTTTGGGGAAAGTGTCAGTAAAAGGGAAAGCCAATACAGAAAAAAGCGAAATGTCCTCAATGTGTCTTACCTACCTTTATAACTGTTTGGCCATTGTGCATAGATACCACTTAATCAAGCAATGAAGTACACTGAGCATAGTGAATTATAGTAGTGAAATATGAAGGTGAGGGTTTTTGTGTGCCTGCCTTCTTTTCTAAAGTGCTTCCTGGAGGTTCAAAAAAACGGATCTCTGGTTTATTTCAAGTGTAAAGGGATCAGGGTATTAGTAAATAAAGGCATATTGTATATGAAGAATGCGTTCAAGAAACAGTTTTCAAGGTTGGGAAATTAAAGAAGGCTTTTTAACCACCTGATTGATATGAGAAATATTAATAAATAGATCTATTGATAGCACCCTAGTCACAGATTCTTCGTTTGAAAGCCATAATTAAGCTTCATTCATACTTTGAATGTTGCTTGCATGTATTTCGGAATATCCAACATTACTCACACCTTTTATTGCTTCCTAAATCGATTTCATAATTAGATGCCCGTCAAAGTATTAATAACTTTTATATATCTCTAGCATGCGTGCAGAATCACATCTTAAGTGCATTAGATTTACATTTTTTTATCTCAAGTAGAAGGTTATTTCATATCTTTTATCAATGATTGATAAGTAAGTAAATCAGAATATTGATGAGAATACTATTTTTTTCGATTTTGATGCTGAAATAGGTCTTTTGTCACATTAGTGTCCTATAGTCAACTATTGAGGTCATCTGTGGCTTATTTTAAATTGAGAATTGCCCTTGGTTTACTAAAGGGTTTTCAATAATTGCATTCATCACTGAATCTATAACTTATTGACGAAATGTGGCATTCATTCCTTTGAGGTGGCATACTGTGTATAAACCACTGAAACCTAGTTGGTATATGTACTCAGTTCAACTAAGACTTTGCAGTACTGGTGGGACGTTAGTGTGACTATGGGGTTGGAGCTCGCCCTGCCTCCACTGTTTTTATCTCCTTGAATGTTATTAGATCTAAAACTGAGAGTCTGATGCACAAAACTATGCGATAATCAAGTTTCAACATGACAGCAGCTCATAGATTAGATAGAAATGGCATGATGTTTGTCAGCAATGGAAGTTTGAGTAGCCATGCAAGCGATATCCCTGCAACATATGTCACCCTGTTGGGTTCCGTCATTGCTTTGGATATAAAGCTTAACACATTTAAGCTTTCTTTCCCTGTAATTGCTCCATGTGCACCCTTAATCAAGCTGCGTTCTTGATAGTTTTGGGTGGCTCTTCTATAAAAGAAGTATTTGCTCCAGTCTGTCTCCAGGGTATTATAATTGCTGCGCTCCCTACTAGAGCCTCCAAACAAGTCTCATAAGCCAGTTGCAGATACAACTGATGGTAGTCAAGCTCCAAGTCTTCAGGCACATCCAAATGAGGCGCTTTCTTTAATTGTTCCTGAACAATAAATTGGAAACTCTGAACACAAAAGCGACTCCGCCACCAGCATCATCATGAATTGCCCCGTATGGGCAGCATTGTCCATTCCAATTGAGGGCTTCCATATTAAATAGGTTCATCATGTGTCTCTGGCGTCAACACTCTTCCATAACTATTTAAATTACTGAATGAGCATGACTTTCCTATTATCATCCAGGATTGAATGAAACAAAATTGATGTAATTTAAAAGGTCTACAAGAGAGAAGCTGGTGGTGTAGTCCTGCTTTGTATGTCCTGAGGGTCTCTTTACTTGGGTTTTCAACTTGGGTGTTATGCCCCACCAGCTCCTGCTGCAAAATGCTGGGAGCGATGCTTTGGGCCTGAATTTCCCTTGGCATCCTTTTAAACAGGATATGAAATAAAGCCATTATGAAATTCCATTGCTGATAGTCATCACACCATATCTGCCTAAGAACAAGCAAATCTAGCTAGTCAGAACAGGGTCCTCTCCAAGATCGACCACAGCGATGTACTTCACATGGGTCATCTTCCAGGACCTCTAGGATATTCGTAGTAATATGTAACAGTGGAGCTAGGGTGATCTTCAATCTCATGAATTGCTGCTATAATAAGTTTGAGGTGGAGATGCAGAATCACTAGGGTTTTGGCCAAATTCAGAGCCATAGAAGGCCTTGTAGTCAAATACCAGCGTAAGAAACGCTTACATAGTGGTAAAGCTTGCCATATACAATGAGACATAAGTTTATTTTTTTAATTGCATATTCAAAGAAGAATAAGAATCTTATTTCCCAAAAATTAATTAAGCATAACATTTTCCATAAATTAACAATGAGCGGAACATTGAATTCACCACATTTTTTGTAATACTTCACTTTTCAGAGTATAGGATCTCATGGATTAAAGTCATCAAGAGTGAATTAGTTTTAGAATCCTATTCAATAAGGAGATAAACAAGAAGAAAAAAGTGTTTGGGGAAAGTGTCAGTAAAAGGGAAAGCCAATACAGAAAAAAGCGAAATGTCCTCAATGTGTCTTACCTACCTTTATAACTGTTTGGCCATTGTGCATAGATACCACTTAATCAAGCAATGAAGTACACTGAGCATAGTGAATTATAGTAGTGAAATATGAAGGTGAGGGTTTTTGTGTGCCTGCCTTCTTTTCTAAAGTGCTTCCTGGAGGTTCAAAAAAACGGATCTCTGGTTTATTTCAAGTGTAAAGGGATCAGGGTATTAGTAAATAAAGGCATATTGTATATGAAGAATGCGTTCAAGAAACAGTTTTCAAGGTTGGGAAATTAAAGAAGGCTTTTTAACCACCTGATTGATATGAGAAATATTAATAAATAGATCTATTGATAGCACCCTAGTCACAGATTCTTCGTTTGAAAGCCATAATTAAGCTTCATTCATACTTTGAATGTTGCTTGCATGTATTTCGGAATATCCAACATTACTCACACCTTTTATTGCTTCCTAAATCGATTTCATAATTAGATGCCCGTCAAAGTATTAATAACTTTTATATATCTCTAGCATGCGTGCAGAATCACATCTTAAGTGCATTCGATTTACATTTTTTTATCTCAAGTAGAAGGTTATTTCATATCTTTTATCACTGAATGATAAGTAAGTAAATCAGAATATTGATGAGAATACTATTTTTTTCGATTTTGATGCTGAAATAGGTCTTTTGTCACATTAGTGTCCTATAGTCAACTATTGAGGTCATCTGTGGCTTATTTTAAATTGAGAATTGCCCTTGGTTTACTAAAGGGTTTTCAATAATTGCATTCATCACTGAATCTATAACTTATTGACGAAATGTGGCATTCATTCCTTTGAGGTGGCATACTGTGTATAAACCACTGAAACCTAGTTGGTATATGTACTCAGTTCAACTAAGACTTTGCAGTACTTGTGGGACGTTAGTGTGACTATGGGGTTGGAGCTCGCCCTGCCTCCACTGTTTTTATCTCCTTGAATGTTATTAGATCTAAAACTGAGAGTCTGATGCACAAAACTATGCGATAATCAAGTTTCAACATGACAGCAGCTCATAGATTAGATAGAAATGGCATGATGTTTGTCAGCAATGGAAGTTTGAGTAGCCATGCAAGCGATATCCCTGCAACATATGTCACCCTGTTGGGTTCCGTCATTGCTTTGGATATAAAGCTTAACACATTTAAGCTTTCTTTCCCTGTAATTGCTCCATGTGCACCCTTAATCAAGCTGCGTTCTTGATAGTTTTGGGTGGCTCTTCTATAAAAGAAGTATTAGCTCCAGTCTGTCTCCAGGGTATTATAATTGCTGCGCTCCCTACTAGAACCTCCAAACAAGTCTCATAAGCCAGTTGCAGATGCAACTGATGGTAGTCAAGCTCCAAGTCTTCAGGCACATCCAAATGAGGCGCTTTCTTTAATTGTTCCTGAACAATAAATTGGAAACTCTGAACACAAAAGCGACTCCGCCACCAGAATCATCATGAATTGCCTCGTATGGGCAGCATTGTCCATTCCAATTGAGGGCTTCCATATTAAATAGGTTCATCATGTGTCTCTGGCGTCAACACTCTTCCATAACTATTTAAATTACTGAATGAGCATGACTTTCCTATTATCATCCAGGATTGAATGAAACAAAATTGATGTAATTTAAAAGGTCCACAAGAGAGAAGCTGGTGGTGTAGTCCTGCTTTGTACGTCCTGAGGGTCTCTTTACTTGGGTTTTCACCTTGGGTGTTATGCCCCACCAGCTCCTGCTGCAAAATGCTGGGAGCGATGCTTTGGGCCTGAATTTCCCTTGGCATCCTTTTAAACAGGATATGAAATAAAGCCATTATGAAATTCCATTGCTGATAGTCATCACACCATATCTGCCTAAGAACAAGCAAATCTAGCTAGTCAGAACAGTGTCCCCTCCAAGATTGACCACAGCGATGTACTTCCCATGGGTCATCTTCCAGTACCTCTAGGATATTCGTAGTAATATGTAACAGTGGAGCTAGGGTGATCTTCAATCTCATGAATTGCTGCTATAATAAGTTTGAGGTGGAGATGCAGAATCACTAGGGTTTTGGCCAAATTCAGAGCCATAGAAGGCCTTGTAGTCGAATACCAGCGTAAGAAACGCTTACATAGTGGCAAAGCTTGCCATATACAATGAGACAAAAGTTTATTTTTTTAATTGCATATTCAAAGAAGAATAAGAATCTTATTTCCCAAAAATTAATTAAGCATAACATTTTCCATAAATTAACAATGAGCGGAACATTGAATTCACCACATTTTTTGTAATACTTCACTTTTCAGAGTATAGGATCTCATGGATTAAAGTCATCAAGGGTGAATTAGTTTTAGAATCCTATTCAATAAGGAGATAAAGAAGAAGAAAAAAGTGTTTGGGGAAAGTGTCAGTAAAAGGGAAAGCCAATACAGAAAAAAGCGAAATGTCCTCAATGTGTCTTGCCTACCTTTATAACTGTTTGACCATTGTGCATAGATACCACTTAATCAAGCAATGAAGTACACTGAGCATAGTGAATTATAGTAGTGAAATATGAAGGTGAGGGTTTTTGTGTGCCTGCCTTCTTTTCTAAAGTGCTTCCTGGAGGTTCAAAGAAACGGATCTCTGGTTTATTTCAAGTGTAAAGGGATCAGGGTATTAGTAAATAAAGGCATATTGTATATGAAGAATGCGTTCAAGAAACAGTTTTCAAGGTTGGGAAATTAAAGAAGGCTTTTTAACCACCTGATTGATATGAGAAATATTAATATATAGATCTATTGATAGCACCCTAGTCACAGATTCTTCGTTTGAAAGCCATAATTAAGCGTCATTCATACTTTGAATGTTGCTTGCATGTATTTCGGAATATCCAACATTACTCACACCTTTTATTGCTTCCTAAATTGATTTCATAATTAGATGCCCGTCAAAGTATTAATAACTTTTATATATCTCTAGCATGCGTGCAGAATTACATCTTAAGTGCATTCGATTTACATTTTTTTATCTCAAGTAGAAGGTTATTTCATATCTTCTATCACTGAATGATAAGTAAGTAAATTAGAATATTGATGAGAATACTATTTTTTTCGATTTTGATGCTGAATTAGGTCTTTTGTCACATTAGTGTCCTATAGTCAACTATTGAGGTCATCTGTGGCTTATTTTAAATTGAGAATTGCCCTTGGTTTACTACAGGGTTTTCAATAATTGCATTTATCACTGAATCTATAACTTATTGACGAAATGTGGCATTCATTCCTTTGAGGTGGCATACTGTGTATAAACCACTGAAACCTAGTTGGTATATGTACTCAGTTCAACTAAGACTTTGCAGTACTGGTGGGACGTTAGTGTGACTATGGGGTTGGAGCTCGCCCAGCCTCCACTGTTTTTATCTCCTTGAATGTTATTAGATCTAAAACTGAGAGTCTGATGCACAAAACTATGCGATAATCAAGTTTCAACATGACAGCAGCTCATAGATTAGATAGAAATGGCATGATGTTTGTCAGCAATGGAAGTTTGAGTAGCCATGCAAGCGATATCCCTGCAACATATGTCACCCTGTTGGGTTCCGTCATTGCTTTGGATATAAAGCTTAACACATTTAAGCTTTCTTTCCCTGTAATTGCTCCATGTGCACCCTTAATCAAGCTGCGTTCTTGATAGTTTTGGGTGGCTCTTCTGTAAAAGAAGTATTTGCTCCAGTCTGTCTCCAGGGTATTATAATTGCTGCGCTGCCTACTAGAACCTCCAAACAAGTCTCATAAGCCAGTTGCAGATGCAACTGATGGTAGTCAAGCTCCAAGTCTTCAGGCACATCCAAATGAGGCGCTTTCTTTAATTATTCCTGAACAATAAATTGGAAACTCTGAACACAAAAGCGACTCCGCCACCAGCATCATCATGAATTGCCCCGTATGGGCAGCATTGTCCATTCCAATTGAGGGCTTCAATATTAAATAGGTTCATCATGTGTCTCTGGCGTCAACACTCTTCCATAACTATTTAAATTACTGAATGAGCATGACTTTCCTATTATCATCCAGGATTGAATGAAACCAAATTGATGTAATTTAAAAGGTCTACCAGAGAGAAGCTGGTGGTGTAGTCCTGCTTTGTATGTCCTGAGGGTCTCTTTACTTGGGTTTTCCCCTTGGGTGTTATGCCCCACCAGCTCCTGCTGCAAAATGCTGGGAGCGATGCTTTGGGCCTGAATTTCCCTTGGCATCCTTTTAAACAGGATATGAAATAAAGCCATTATGAAATTCCATTGCTGATAGTCATCACACCATATCTGCCTAAGAACAAGCAAATCTAGCTAGTCAGAACAGTGTCCTCTCCAAGATCGACCACAGCGATGTACTTCCCATGGGTCATCTTCCAGGACCTGTAGGATATTCGTAGTAATATGTAACAGTGGAGCTAGGGTGATTTTCAATCTCATGAATTGCTGCTATAATAAGTTTGAGGTGGGGATGCAGAATCACTAGGGTTTTGGCCAAATTCAGAGCCATAGAAGGCCTTGTAGTCGAATACCAGCGTAAGAAGCGCTTACATAGTGGCAAAGCTTGCCATATACAATGAGACAAAAGTTTATTTTTTTAATTGCATATTCAAAGAAGAATAAGAATCTTATTTCCCAAAAATTAATTAAGCATAACATTTTCCATAAATTAACAATGAGCGGAACATTGAATTCACCACATTTTTTGTAATACTTCACTTTTCAGAGTATAGGATCTCATGGATTAAAGTCATCAAGGGTGAATTAGTTTTAGAATCCTATTCAATAAGGAGATAAAGAAGAAGAAAAAAGTGTTTGGGGAAAGTGTCAGTAAAAGGGAAAGCCAATACAGAAAAAAGCGAAATGTCCTCAATGTGTCTTGCCTACCTTTATAACTGTTTGACCATTGTGCATAGATACCACTTAATCAAGCAATGAAGTACACTGAGCATAGTGAATTATAGTAGTGAAATATGAAGGTGAGGGTTTTTGTGTGCCTGCCTTCTTTTCTAAAGTGCTTCCTGGAGGTTCAAAGAAACGGATCTCTGGTTTATTTGAAGTGTAAAGGGATCAGGGTATTAGTAAATAAAGGCATATTGTATATGAAGAATGCGTTCAAGAAACAGTTTTCAAGGTTGGGAAATTAAAGAAGGCTTTTTAACCACCTGATTGATATGAGAAATATTAATATATAGATCTATTGATAGCACCCTAGTCACAGATTCTTCGTTTGAAAGCCATAATTAAGCGTCATTCATACTTTGAATGTTGCTTGCATGTATTTCGGAATATCCAACATTACTCACACCTTTTATTGCTTCCTAAATTGATTTCATAATTAGATGCCCGTCAAAGTATTAATAACTTTTATATATCTCTAGCATGCGTGCAGAATTACATCTTAAGTGCATTCGATTTACATTTTTTTATCTCAAGTAGAAGGTTATTTCATATCTTCTATCACTGAATGATAAGTAAGTAAATTAGAATATTGATGAGAATACTATTTTTTTCGATTTTGATGCTGAAATAGGTCTTTTGTCACATTAGTGTCCTATAGTCAACTATTGAGGTCATCTGTGGCTCATTTTAAATTGAGAATTGCCCTTGGTTTACTACAGGGTTTTCAATAATTGCATTTATCACTGAATCTATAACTTATTGACGAAATGTGGCATTCATTCCTTTGAGGTGGCATACTGTGTATAAACCACTGAAACCTAGTTGGTATATGTACTCAGTTCAACTAAGACTTTGCAGTACTGTTGGGACGTTAGTGTGACTATGGGGTTGGAGCTCGCCCAGCCTCCACTGTTTTTATCTCCTTGAATGTTATTAGATCTAAAACTGATAGTCTGATGCACAAAACTATGCGATAATCAAGTTTCAACATGACAGCAGCTCATAGATTAGATAGAAATGGCATGATGTTTATCAGCAATGGAAGTTTGAGTAGCCATGCAAGCGATATCCCTGCAACATATGTCACCCTGTTGGGTTCCGTCATTGCTTTGGATATAAAGCTTAACACATTTAAGCTTTCTTTCCCTGTAATTGCTCCATGTGCACCCTTAATCAAGCTGCGTTCTTGATAGTTTTGGGTGGCTCTTCTGTAAAAGAAGTATTTGCTCCAGTCTGTCTCCAGGGTATTATAATTGCTGCGCTGCCTACTAGAACCTCCAAACAAGTCTCATAAGCCAGTTGCAGATGCAACTGATGGTAGTCAAGCTCCAAGTCTTCAGGCACATCCAAATGAGGCGCTTTCTTTAATTATTCCTGAACAATAAATTGGAAACTCTGAACACAAAAGCGACTCCGCCACCAGCATCATCATGAATTGCCCCGTATGGGCAGCATTGTCCATTCCAATTGAGGGCTTCAATATTAAATAGGTTCATCATGTGTCTCTGGCGTCAACACTCTTCCATAACTATTTAAATTACTGAATGAGCATGACTTTCCTATTATCATCCAGGATTGAATGAAACCAAATTGATGTAATTTAAAAGGTCTACCAGAGAGAAGCTGGTGGTGTAGTCCTGCTTTGTATGTCCTGAGGGTCTCTTTACTTGGGTTTTCCCCTTGGGTGTTATGCCCCACCAGCTCCTGCTGCAAAATGCTGGGAGCGATGCTTTGGGCCTGAATTTCCCTTGGCATCCTTTTAAACAGGATATGAAATAAAGCCATTATGAAATTCCATTGCTGATAGTCATCACACCATATCTGCCTAAGAACAAGCAAATCTAGCTAGTCAGAACAGTGTCCTCTCCAAGATCGACCACAGCGATGTACTTCCCATGGGTCATCTTCCAGGACCTGTAGGATATTCGTAGTAATATGTAACAGTGGAGCTAGGGTGATCTTCAATCTCATGAATTGCTGCTATAATAAGTTTGAGGTGGAGATGCAGAATCACTAGGGTTTTGGCCAAATTCAGAGCCATAGAAGGCCTTGTAGTCGAATACCAGCGTAAGAAACGCTTACATAGTGGCAAAGCTTGCCATATACAATGAGACAAAAGTTTATTTTTTTAATTGCATATTCAAAGAAGAATAAGAATCTTATTTCCCAAAAATTAATTAATCATAACATTTTCCATAAATTAACAATGAGCGGAACATTGAATTCACCACATTTTTTGTAATACTTCACTTTTCAGAGTATAGGATCTCATGGATTAAAGTCATCAAGGGTGAATTAGTTTTAGAATCCTATTCAATAAGGAGATAAAGAAGAAGAAAAAAGTGTTTGGTGAAAGTGTCAGTAAAAGGGAAAGCCAATACAGAAAAAAGCGAAATGTCCTCAATGTGTCTTGCCTACCTTTATAACTGTTTGGCCATTGTGCATAGATACCACTTAATCAAGCAATGAAGTACACTGAGCATAGTGAATTATAGTAGTGAAATATGAAGGTGAGGTTTTTTGTGTGCCTGCCTTCTTTTCTAAAGTGCTTCCTGGAGGTTCAAAGAAACGGATCTCTGGTTTATTTCAAGTGTAAAGGGATCAGGGTATTAGTAAATAAAGGCATATTGTATATGAAGAATGCGTTCAAGAAACAGTTTTCAAGGTTGGGAAATTAAAGAAGGCTTTTTAACCACTTGATTGATATGAGAAATATTAATATATAGATCTATTGATAGCACCCTAGTCACAGATTCTTCGTTTGAAAGCCATAATTTAAGCTTCATTCATACTTTGAATGTTGCTTGCATGTATTTCGGAATATCCAACATTACTCACACCTTTTATTGCTTCCTAAATTGATTTCATAATTAGATGCCCGTCAAAGTATTAATAACTTTTAAATATCTCTAGCATGCGTGCAGAATTACATCTTAAGTGCATTCGATTTACATTTTTTTATCTCAAGTAGAAGGTTATTTCATATCTTTTATCACTGAATGATAAGTAAGTAAATCAGAATATTGATGAGAATACTATTTTTTTCGATTTTGATGCTGAAATAGGTCTTTTGTCACATTAGTGTCCTATAGTCAACTATTGAGGTCATCTGTGGCTTATTTTAAATTGAGAATTGCCCTTGGTTTACTAAAGGGTTTTCAATAATTGCATTCATCACTGAATCTATAACTTATTGACGAAATGTGGCATTCATTCCTTTGAGGTGGCATACTGTGTATAAACCACTGAAACCTAGTTGGTATATGTACTCAGTTCAACTAAGACTTTGCAGTACTGGTGGGACGTTAGTGTGACTATGGGGTTAGAGCTCGCCCTGCCTCCACTGTTTTTATCTCCTTGAATGTTATTAGATCTAAAACTGAGAGTCTGATGCACAAAACTATGCGATAATCAAGTTTCAACATGACAGCAGCTCATAGATTAGATAGAAATGGCATGATGTTTGTCAGCAATGGAAGTTTGAGTAGCCATGCAAGCGATATCCCTGCAACATATGTCACCCTGTTGGGTTCCGTCATTGCTTTGGATATAAAGCTTAACACATTTAAGCTTTCTTTCCCCGTAATTGCTCCATGTGCACCCTTAATCAAGCTGCGTTCTTGATAGTTTTGGGTGGCTCTTCTATAAAAGAAGTATTTGCTCCAGTCTGTCTCCAGGGTATTATAATTGCTGCGCTCCCTACTAGAACCTCAAAACAAGTCTCATAAGCCAGTTGCAGATGCAACTGATGGTAGTCCAGCTCCAAGTCTTCAGGCACATCCAAATGAGGCGCTTTCTTTAATTGTTCCTGAACAATAAATTGGAAACTCTGAACACAAAAGCGACTCCGCCACCAGCATCATCATGAATTGCCCCGTATGGGCAGCATTGTCCATTCCAATTGAGGGCTTCAATATTAAATAGGTTCATCATGTGTCTCTGGCGTCAACACTCTTCCATAACTATTTAAATTACTGAATGAGCATGACTTTCCTATTATCATCCAGGATTGAATGAAACAAAATTGATGTAATTTAAAAGGTCCACAAGAGAGTAGCTGGTGGTGTAGTCCTGCTTTGTATGTCCTGAGGGTCTCTTTACTTGGGTTTTCACCTTGGGTGTTATGCCCCACCAGCTCCTGCTGCAAAATGCTGGGAGCGATGCTTTGGGCCTGAATTTCCCTTGGCATCCTTTTAAACAGGATATGAAATAAAGCCATTATGAAATTCCATTGCTGATAGTCATCACACCATATCTGCCTAAGAACAAGCAAATCTAGCTAGTCAGAACAGTGTCCCCTCCAAGATTGACCACAGCGATGTACTTCCCATGGGTCATCTTCCAGTACCTCTAGGATATTCGTAGTAATATGTAACAGTGGAGCTAGGGTGATCTTCAATCTCATGAATTGCTGCTATAATAAGTTTGAGGTGGAGATGCAGAATCACTAGGGTTTTGGCCAAATTCAGAGCCATAGAAGGCCTTGTAGTCGAATACCAGCGTAAGAAACGCTTACATAGTGTCAAAGCTTGCCATATACAATGAGACAAAAGTTTATTTTTTTAATTGCATATTCAAAGAAGAATAAGAATCTTATTTCCCAAAAATTAATTAAGCATAACATTTTCCATAAATTAACAATGAGCTGAACATTGAATTCACCACATTTTTTGTAATACTTCACTTTTCAGAGTATAGGATCTCATGGATTAAAGTCATGAATGGTGAATTCGTTTTAGAATCCTATTCAATAATGAGATAAAGAAGAAGAAAAAAGTGTTTGGGGGAAAGTGTCAGTAAAAGGGAAAGCCAATACAGAAAAAAGCGAAATGTCCTCAATGTGTCTTGCCTACCTTTATAACTGTTTGGCCATTGTGCATAGATACCACTTAATCAAGCAATGAAGTACACTGAGCATAGTGAATTATAGTAGTGAAATATGAAGGTGAGGTTTTTTGTGTGCCTGCCTTCTTTTCTAAAGTGCTTCCTGGAGGTTCAAAGAAACGGATCTCTGGTTTATTTCAAGTGTAAAGGGATCAGGGTATTAGTAAATAAAGGCATATTGTATATGAAGAATGCGTTCAAGAAACAGTTTTCAAGGTTGGGAAATTAAAGAAGGCTTTTTAACCACCTGATTGATATGAGAAATATTAATATATAGATCTATTAATAGCACCCTAGTCACAGATTCTTCGTTTGAAAGCCATAATTAAGCTTCATTCATACTTTGAATGTTGCTTGCATGTATTTCGGAATATCCAACATTACTCACACCTTTTATTGCTTCCTAAATTGATTTCATAATTAGATGCCCGTCAAAGTATTAATAACTTTTAAATATCTCTAGCATGCGTGCAGAATTACATCTTAAGTGCATTCGATTTACATGTTTTTATCTCAAGTAGAAGGTTATTTCATATCTTTTATCACTGAATGATAAGTAAGTAAATCAGAATATTGATGAGAATACTATTTTTTTCGATTTTGAAGCTGAAATAGGTCTTTTGTCACATTAGTGTCCTATAGTCAACTATTGAGGTCATCTGTGGCTTATTTTAAATTGAGAATTGCCCTTGGTTTACTAAAGGGTTTTCAATAATTGCATTCATCACTGAATCTATAACTTATTGACGAAATGTGGCATTCATTCCTTTGAGGTGGCATACTGTGTATAAACCACTGAAACCTAGTTGGTATATGTACTCAGTTCAACTAAGACTTTGCAGTACTGGTGGGACGTTAGTGTGACTATGGGGTTAGAGCTCGCCCTGCCTCCACTGTTTTTATCTCCTTGAATGTTATTAGATCTAAAACTGAGAGTCTGATGCACAAAACTATGCGATAATCAAGTTTCAACATGACAGCAGCTCATAGATTAGATAGAAATGGCATGATGTTTGTCAGCAATGGAAGTTTGAGTAGCCATGCAAGCGATATCCCTGCAACATATGTCACCCTGTTGGGTTCCGTCATTGCTTTGGATATAAAGCTTAACACATTTAAGCTTTCTTTCCCTGTAATTTCCTCCATGTGCACCCTTAATCAAGCTGCGTTCTTGATAGTTTTGGGTGGCTCTTCTATAAAAGAAGTATTTGCTCCAGTCTGTCTCCAGGGTATTATAATTGCTGCGCTCCCTACTAGAACCTCAAAACAAGTCTCATAAGCCAGTTGCAGATGCAACTGATGGTAGTCAAGCTCCAAGTCTTCAGGCACATCCAAATGAGGCGCTTTCTTTAATTGTTCCTGAACAATAAATTGGAAACTCTGAACACAAAAGCGACTCCGCCACCAGCATCATCATGAATTGCCCCGTATGGGCAGCATTGTCCATTCCAATTGAGGGCTTCAATATTAAATAGGTTCATCATGTGTCTCTGGCGTCAACACTCTTCCATAACTATTTAAATTACTGAATGAGCATGACTTTCCTATTATCATCCAGGATTGAATGAAACAAAATTGATGTAATTTAAAAGGTCCACAAGAGAGTAGCTGGTGGTGTAGTCCTGCTTTGTATGTCCTGAGGGTCTCTTTACTTGGGTTTTCACCTTGGGTGTTATGCCCCACCAGCTCCTGCTGCAAAATGCTGGGAGCGATGCTTTGGGCCTGAATTTCCCTTGGCATCCTTTTAAACAGGATATGAAATAAAGCCATTATGAAATTCCATTGCTGATAGTCATCACACCATATCTGCCTAAGAACAAGCAAATCTAGCTAGTCAGAACAGTGTCCCCTCC
Organism: Lissotriton vulgaris; assembly: GCF_964263255.1. Taxonomy (NCBI): domain Eukaryota; kingdom Metazoa; phylum Chordata; class Amphibia; order Caudata; family Salamandridae; genus Lissotriton; species Lissotriton vulgaris. The sequence continues at coordinate 1,398,195,032 of NC_141689.1, forward strand.
AAGATTGACCACAGCGATGTACTTCCCATGGGTCATCTTCCAGTACCTCTAGGATATTCGTAGTAATATGTAACAGTGGAGCTAGGGTGATCTTCAATCTCATGAATTGCTGCTATAATAAGTTTGAGGTGGAGATGCAGAATCACTAGGGTTTTGGCCAAATTCAGAGCCATAGAAGGCCTTGTAGTCGAATACCAGCGTAAGAAACGCTTACATAGTGTCAAAGCTTGCCATATACAATGAGACAAAAGTTTATTTTTTTAATTGCATATTCAAAGAAGAATAAGAATCTTATTTCCCAAAAATTAATTAAGCATAACATTTTCCATAAATTAACAATGAGCTGAACATTGAATTCACCACATTTTTTGTAATACTTCACTTTTCAGAGTATAGGATCTCATGGATTAAAGTCATGAAGGGTGAATTCGTTTTAGAATCCTATTCAATAATGAGATAAAGAAGAAGAAAAAAGTGTTTGGGGGAAAGTGTCAGTAAAAGGGAAAGCCAATACAGAAAAAAGCGAAATGTCCTCAATGTGTCTTGCCTACCTTTATAACTGTTTGGCCATTGTGCATAGATACCACTTAATCAAGCAATGAAGTACACTGAGCATAGTGAATTATAGTAGTGAAATATGAAGGTGAGGGTTTTTGTGTGCCTGCCTTCTTTTCTAAAGTGCTTCCTGGAGGTTCAAAGAAACGGATCTCTGGTTTATTTCAAGTGTAAAGGGATCAGGGTATTAGTAAATAAAGGCATATTGTATATGAAGAATGCGTTCAAGAAACAGTTTTCAAGGTTGGGAAATTAAAGAAGGCTTTTTAACCACCTGATTGATATGAGAAATATTAATATATAGATCTATTAATAGCACCCTAGTCACAGATTCTTCGTTTGAAAGCCATAATTAAGCTTCATTCATACTTTGAATGTTGCTTGCATGTATTTCGGAATATCCAACATTACTCACACCTTTTATTGCTTCCTAAATCGATTTCCTAATTAGATGCCCGTCAAAGTATTAATAACTTTTATATATCTCTAGCATGCGTGCAGAATTACATCTTAAGTGCATTCGATTTACATGTTTTTATCTCAAGTAGAAGGTTATTTCATATCTTCTATCACTGAATGATAAGTAAGTAAATCAGAATATTGATGAGAATACTATTTTTTTCGATTTTTATGCTGAATTAGGTTTTTTGTCACATTAGTGTCCTATAGTCAACTATTGAGGTCATCTGTGGCTTATTTTGAATTGAGAATTGCTCTTGGTTTACTACAGGGTTTTCAATAATTGCATTTATCACTGAATCTATAACTTATTTACGAAATGTGGCATTCATTCCTTTGAGGTGGCATACTGTGTATAAACCACTGAAACCTAGTTGGTATATGTACTCAGTTCAACTAAGACTTTGCAGTACTGGTGGGACGTTAGTGTGACTATGGGGTTGGAGCTCGCCCTGCCTCCACTGTTTTTATCTCCTTGAATGTTATTAGATCTAAAACTGAGAGTCTGATGCACAAAACTATGCAATAATCAAGTTTCAACATGACAGAAGCTCATAGATTAGATAGAAATGGCATGATGTTTGTCAGCAATGGAAGTTTGAGTAGCCATGCAAGCGATATCCCTGCAACATATGTCACCCTGTTGGGTTCCGTCATTGCTTTGGATATAAAGCTTAACACATTTAAGCTTTCTTTCCCAATAATTGCTCCATGTGCACCCTTAATCAAGCTGCGTTCTTGATAGTTTTGGGTGGCTCTTCTGTAAAAGAAGTATTTGCTCCAGTCTGTCTCCAGGGTATTATAATTGCTGCGCTCCCTACTAGAACCTCAAAACAAGTCTCATAAGCCAGTTGCAGATGCAACTGATGGTAGTCAAGCTCCAAGTCTTCAGGCACATCCAAATGAGGCGCTTTCTTTAATTGTTCCCGAACAATAAATTGGAAACTCTGAACACAAAAGCGACTCCGCCACCAGCATCATCATGAATTGCCCCGTATGGGCAGCATTGTCTATTCCAATTGAAGGCTTCAATATTAAATAGGTTCATCATGTGTCTCTGGCGTCAACACTCTTCCATAACTATTTAAATTACTGAATGAGCATGACTTTCGTATTATCTTCCAGGATTGAATGAAACAAAATTGATGTAATTTAAAAGGTCTACAAGAGAAAAGCTGATGGTGTAGTCCTGCTTTGTATGTCCTGAGGGTCTCTTTACTTGGGTTTTCACCTTGGGTGTTATGCCCCACCAGCTCCTGCTGCAAAATGCTGGGAGCGATGCTTTGGGCCTGAATTTCCCTTGGCATCCTTTTAAACAGGATATGAAATAAAGCCATTATGAAATTCCATTGCTGATAGTCATCACACCATATCTGCCTAAGAACAAGCAAATCTAGCTAGTCAGAACAGTGTCCTCTCCAAGATCGACCACAGCGATGTACTTCCCATGGGTCATCTTCCAGGACCTCTAGGATATTCGTAGTAATATGTAACAGTGGAGCTAGGGTGATCTTCAATCTCATGAATTGCTTCTATAATAAGTTTGAGGTGGGGATGCAGAATCACTAGGGTTTTGGGCAAATTCAGAGCCATAGAAGGCCTTGTAGTCGAATACCAGCGTAAGAAACGCTTACATAGTGGCAAAGCTTGCCATATACAATGAGACAAAAGTTTATTTTTTTAATTGCATATTCAAAGAAGAATAAGAATCTTATTTCCCAAAAATTAATTAAGCATAACATTTTCCATAAATTAACAATGAGCGGAACATTGAATTCACCACATTTTTTGTAATACTTCACTTTTCATAGTATAGGATCTCATGGATTAAAGTCATCAAGGGTGAATTAGTTTTAGAATCCTATTCAATAAGGAGATAAAGAAGAAGAAAAAAGTGTTTGGGGAAAGTGTCAGTAAAAGGGAAAGCCAATACAGAAAAAAGCGAAATGTCCTCAATGTGTCTTGCCTACCTTTATAACTGTTTGACCATTGTGCATAGATACCACTTAATCAAGCAATGAAGTACACTGAGCATAGTGAATTATAGTAGTGAAATATGAAGGTGAGGGTTTTTGTGTGCCTGCCTTCTTTTCTAAAGTGCTTCCTGGAGGTTCAAAGAAACGGATCTCTGGTTTATTTCAAGTGTAAAGGGATCAGGGTATTAGTAAATAAAGGCATATTGTATATGAAGAATGCGTTCAAGAAACAGTTTTCAGGGTTGGGAAATTAAAGAAGGCTTTTTAACCACCTGATTGATATGAGAAATATTAATATATCGATCTATTGATAGCACCCTAGTCACAGATTCTTCGTTTGAAAGCCATAATTAAGCTTCATTCATACTTTGAATGTTGCTTGCATGTATTTCGGAATATCCAACATTACTCACACCTTTTATTGCTTCCTAAATCGATTTCCTAATTAGATGCCCGTCAAAGTATTAATAACTTTTATATATCTCTAGCATGCGTGCAGAATTACATCTTAAGTGCATTCGATTTACATGTTTTTATCTCAAGTAGAAGGTTATTTCATATCTTCTATCACTGAATGATAAGTAAGTAAATCAGAATATTGATGAGACTACTATTTTTTTCGATTTTGATGCTGAATTAGGTCTTTTGTCACATTAGTGTCCTATAGTCAACTATTGAGGTCATCTGTGGCTTATTTTAAATTGAGAATTGCTCTTGGTTTACTACAGGGTTTTCGATAATTGCATTTATCACTGAATCTATAACTTATTTACGAAATGTGGCATTCATTCCTTTGAGGTGGCATACTGTGTATAAACCACTGAAACCTAGTTGGTATATGTACTCAGTTCAACTAAGACTTTGCAGTACTGGTGGGACGTTAGTGTAACTATGGGGTTGGAGCTCGCCCTGCCTCCACTGTTTTTATCTCCTTGAATGTTATTAGATCTAAAACTGAGAGTCTGATGCACAAAACTATGCGATAATCAAGTTTCAACATGACAGCAACTCATAGATTAGATAGAAATGGCATGATGTTTGTCAGCAATGGAAGTTTGAGTAGCCATGCAAGCGATATCCCTGCAACATATGTCACCCTGTTGGGTTCCGTCATTGCTTTGGATATAAAGCTTAACACATTTAAGCTTTCTTTCCCCGTAATTGCTCCATGTGCACCCTTAATCAAGCTGCGTTCTTGATAGTTTTGGGTGGCTCTTCTGTAAAAGAAGTATTTGCTCCAGTCTGTCTCCAGGGTATTATAATTGCTGCGCTCCCTACTAGAACCTCCAAACAAGTCTCAAAAGCCAGTTGCAGATGCAACTGATGGTAGTCAAGCTCCAAGTCTTCAGGCACATCCAAATGAGGCTCTTTCTTTAATTGTTCCTGAACAATAAATTGGAAACTCTGAACACAAAAGCGACTCCGCCACCAGCATCATCATGAATTGCCCCGTATGGGCAGCATTGTCTATTCCAATTGAAGGCTTCAATATTAAATAGGTTCATCATGTGTCTCTGGCGTCAACACTCTTCCATAACTATTTAAATTACTGAATGAGCATGACTTTCGTATTATCTTCCAGGATTGAATGAAACAAAATTGATGTAATTTAAAAGGTCTACAAGAGAGAAGCTGATGGTGTAGTCCTGCTTTGTATGTCCTGAGGGTCTCTTTACTTGGGTTTTCACCTTGGGTGTTATGCCCCACCAGCTCCTGCTGCAAAATGCTGGGAGCGATGCTTTGGGCCTGAATTTCCCTTGGCATCCTTTTAAACAGGATATGAAATAAAGCCATTATGAAATTCCATTGCTGATAGTCATCACACCATATCTGCCTAAGAACAAGCAAATCTAGCTAGTCAGAACAGTGTCCTCTCCAAGATCGACCACAGCGATGTACTTCCCATGGGTCATCTTCCAGGACCTCTAGGATATTCGTAGTAATATGTAACAGTGGAGCTAGGGTGATCTTCAATCTCATGAATTGCTGCTATAATAAGTTTGAGGTGGGGATGCAGAATCACTAGGGTTTTGGGCAAATTCAGAGCCATAGAAGGCCTTGTAGTCGAATACCAGCGTAAGAAACGCTTACATAGTGGCAAAGCTTGCCATATACAATGAGACAAAAGTTTATTTTTTTAATTGCATATTCAAAGAAGAATAAGAATCTTATTTCCCAAAAATTAATTAAGCATAACATTTTCCATAAATTAACAATGAGCGGAACATTGAATTCACCACATTTTTTGTAATACTTCACTTTTCAGAGTATAGGATCTCATGGATTAAAGTCATCAAGGGTGAATTAGTTTTAGAATCCTATTCAATAAGGAGATAAAGAAGAAGAAAAAAGTGTTTGGTGAAAGTGTCAGTAAAAGGGAAAGCCAATACAGAAAAAAGCGAAATGTCCTCAATGTGTCTTGCCTACCTTTATAACTGTTTGGCCATTGTGCATAGATACCACTTAATCAAGCAATGAAGTACACTGAGCATAGTGAATTATAGTAGTGAAATATGAAGGTGAGGTTTTTTGTGTGCCTGCCTTCTTTTCTAAAGTGCTTCCTGGAGGTTCAAAGAAACGGATCTCTGGTTTATTTCAAGTGTAAAGGGATCAGGGTATTAGTAAATAAAGGCATATTGTATATGAAGAATGCGTTCAAGAAACAGTTTTCAAGGTTGGGAAATTAAAGAAGGCTTTTTAACCACTTGATTGATATGAGAAATATTAATATATAGATCTATTGATAGCACCCTAGTCACAGATTCTTCGTTTGAAAGCCATAATTTAAGCTTCATTCATACTTTGAATGTTGCTTGCATGTATTTCGGAATATCCAACATTACTCACACCTTTTATTGCTTCCTAAATTGATTTCATAATTAGATGCCCGTCAAAGTATTAATAACTTTTAAATATCTCTAGCATGCGTGCAGAATTACATCTTAAGTGCATTCGATTTACATTTTTTTATCTCAAGTAGAAGGTTATTTCATATCTTTTATCACTGAATGATAAGTAAGTAAATCAGAATATTGATGAGAATACTATTTTTTTCGATTTTGATGCTGAAATAGGTCTTTTGTCACATTAGTGTCCTATAGTCAACTATTGAGGTCATCTGTGGCTTATTTTAAATTGAGAATTGCCCTTGGTTTACTAAAGGGTTTTCAATAATTGCATTCATCACTGAATCTATAACTTATTGACGAAATGTGGCATTCATTCCTTTGAGGTGGCATACTGTGTATAAACCACTGAAACCTAGTTGGTATATGTACTCAGTTCAACTAAGACTTTGCAGTACTGGTGGGACGTTAGTGTGACTATGGGGTTAGAGCTCGCCCTGCCTCCACTGTTTTTATCTCCTTGAATGTTATTAGATCTAAAACTGAGAGTCTGATGCACAAAACTATGCGATAATCAAGTTTCAACATGACAGCAGCTCATAGATTAGATAGAAATGGCATGATGTTTGTCAGCAATGGAAGTTTGAGTAGCCATGCAAGCGATATCCCTGCAACATATGTCACCCTGTTGGGTTCCGTCATTGCTTTGGATATAAAGCTTAACACATTTAAGCTTTCTTTCCCTGTAATTTCCTCCATGTGCACCCTTAATCAAGCTGCGTTCTTGATAGTTTTGGGTGGCTCTTCTATAAAAGAAGTATTTGCTCCAGTCTGTCTCCAGGGTATTATAATTGCTGCGCTCCCTACTAGAACCTCAAAACAAGTCTCATAAGCCAGTTGCAGATGCAACTGATGGTAGTCAAGCTCCAAGTCTTCAGGCACATCCAAATGAGGCGCTTTCTTTAATTGTTCCTGAACAATAAATTGGAAACTCTGAACACAAAAGCGACTCCGCCACCAGCATCATCATGAATTGCCCCGTATGGGCAGCATTGTCCATTCCAATTGAGGGCTTCAATATTAAATAGGTTCATCATGTGTCTCTGGCGTCAACACTCTTCCATAACTATTTAAATTACTGAATGAGCATGACTTTCCTATTATCATCCAGGATTGAATGAAACAAAATTGATGTAATTTAAAAGGTCCACAAGAGAGTAGCTGGTGGTGTAGTCCTGCTTTGTATGTCCTGAGGGTCTCTTTACTTGGGTTTTCACCTTGGGTGTTATGCCCCACCAGCTCCTGCTGCAAAATGCTGGGAGCGATGCTTTGGGCCTGAATTTCCCTTGGCATCCTTTTAAACAGGATATGAAATAAAGCCATTATGAAATTCCATTGCTGATAGTCATCACACCATATCTGCCTAAGAACAAGCAAATCTAGCTAGTCAGAACAGTGTCCCCTCCAAGATTGACCACAGCGATGTACTTCCCATGGGTCATCTTCCAGTACCTCTAGGATATTCGTAGTAATATGTAACAGTGGAGCTAGGGTGATCTTCAATCTCATGAATTGCTGCTATAATAAGTTTGAGGTGGAGATGCAGAATCACTAGGGTTTTGGCCAAATTCAGAGCCATAGAAGGCCTTGTAGTCGAATACCAGCGTAAGAAACGCTTACATAGTGTCAAAGCTTGCCATATACAATGAGACAAAAGTTTATTTTTTTAATTGCATATTCAAAGAAGAATAAGAATCTTATTTCCCAAAAATTAATTAAGCATAACATTTTCCATAAATTAACAATGAGCTGAACATTGAATTCACCACATTTTTTGTAATACTTCACTTTTCAGAGTATAGGATCTCATGGATTAAAGTCATGAAGGGTGAATTCGTTTTAGAATCCTATTCAATAATGAGATAAAGAAGAAGAAAAAAGTGTTTGGGGGAAAGTGTCAGTAAAAGGGAAAGCCAATACAGAAAAAAGCGAAATGTCCTCAATGTGTCTTGCCTACCTTTATAACTGTTTGGCCATTGTGCATAGATACCACTTAATCAAGCAATGAAGTACACTGAGCATAGTGAATTATAGTAGTGAAATATGAAGGTGAGGGTTTTTGTGTGCCTGCCTTCTTTTCTAAAGTGCTTCCTGGAGGTTCAAAGAAACGGATCTCTGGTTTATTTCAAGTGTAAAGGGATCAGGGTATTAGTAAATAAAGGCATATTGTATATGAAGAATGCGTTCAAGAAACAGTTTTCAAGGTTGGGAAATTAAAGAAGGCTTTTTAACCACCTGATTGATATGAGAAATATTAATATATAGATCTATTAATAGCACCCTAGTCACAGATTCTTCGTTTGAAAGCCATAATTAAGCTTCATTCATACTTTGAATGTTGCTTGCATGTATTTCGGAATATCCAACATTACTCACACCTTTTATTGCTTCCTAAATCGATTTCCTAATTAGATGCCCGTCAAAGTATTAATAACTTTTATATATCTCTAGCATGCGTGCAGAATTACATCTTAAGTGCATTCGATTTACATGTTTTTATCTCAAGTAGAAGGTTATTTCATATCTTCTATCACTGAATGATAAGTAAGTAAATCAGAATATTGATGAGAATACTATTTTTTTCGATTTTTATGCTGAATTAGGTTTTTTGTCACATTAGTGTCCTATAGTCAACTATTGAGGTCATCTGTGGCTTATTTTGAATTGAGAATTGCTCTTGGTTTACTACAGGGTTTTCAATAATTGCATTTATCACTGAATCTATAACTTATTTACGAAATGTGGCATTCATTCCTTTGAGGTGGCATACTGTGTATAAACCACTGAAACCTAGTTGGTATATGTACTCAGTTCAACTAAGACTTTGCAGTACTGGTGGGACGTTAGTGTGACTATGGGGTTGGAGCTCGCCCTGCCTCCACTGTTTTTATCTCCTTGAATGTTATTAGATCTAAAACTGAGAGTCTGATGCACAAAACTATGCAATAATCAAGTTTCAACATGACAGAAGCTCATAGATTAGATAGAAATGGCATGATGTTTGTCAGCAATGGAAGTTTGAGTAGCCATGCAAGCGATATCCCTGCAACATATGTCACCCTGTTGGGTTCCGTCATTGCTTTGGATATAAAGCTTAACACATTTAAGCTTTCTTTCCCAATAATTGCTCCATGTGCACCCTTAATCAAGCTGCGTTCTTGATAGTTTTGGGTGGCTCTTCTGTAAAAGAAGTATTTGCTCCAGTCTGTCTCCAGGGTATTATAATTGCTGCGCTCCCTACTAGAACCTCAAAACAAGTCTCATAAGCCAGTTGCAGATGCAACTGATGGTAGTCAAGCTCCAAGTCTTCAGGCACATCCAAATGAGGCGCTTTCTTTAATTGTTCCTGAACAATAAATTGGAAACTCTGAACACAAAAGCGACTCCGCCACCAGCATCATCATGAATTGCCCCGTATGGGCAGCATTGTCTATTCCAATTGAAGGCTTCAATATTAAATAGGTTCATCATGTGTCTCTGGCGTCAACACTCTTCCATAACTATTTAAATTACTGAATGAGCATGACTTTCGTATTATCTTCCAGGATTGAATGAAACAAAATTGATGTAATTTAAAAGGTCTACAAGAGAAAAGCTGATGGTGTAGTCCTGCTTTGTATGTCCTGAGGGTCTCTTTACTTGGGTTTTCACCTTGGGTGTTATGCCCCACCAGCTCCTGCTGCAAAATGCTGGGAGCGATGCTTTGGGCCTGAATTTCCCTTGGCATCCTTTTAAACAGGATATGAAATAAAGCCATTATGAAATTCCATTGCTGATAGTCATCACACCATATCTGCCTAAGAACAAGCAAATCTAGCTAGTCAGAACAGTGTCCTCTCCAAGATCGACCACAGCGATGTACTTCCCATGGGTCATCTTCCAGGACCTCTAGGATATTCGTAGTAATATGTAACAGTGGAGCTAGGGTGATCTTCAATCTCATGAATTGCTTCTATAATAAGTTTGAGGTGGGGATGCAGAATCACTAGGGTTTTGGGCAAATTCAGAGCCATAGAAGGCCTTGTAGTCGAATACCAGCGTAAGAAACGCTTACATAGTGGCAAAGCTTGCCATATACAATGAGACAAAAGTTTATTTTTTTAATTGCATATTCAAAGAAGAATAAGAATCTTATTTCCCAAAAATTAATTAAGCATAACATTTTCCATAAATTAACAATGAGCGGAACATTGAATTCACCACATTTTTTGTAATACTTCACTTTTCATAGTATAGGATCTCATGGATTAAAGTCATCAAGGGTGAATTAGTTTTAGAATCCTATTCAATAAGGAGATAAAGAAGAAGAAAAAAGTGTTTGGGGAAAGTGTCAGTAAAAGGGAAAGCCAATACAGAAAAAAGCGAAATGTCCTCAATGTGTCTTGCCTACCTTTATAACTGTTTGACCATTGTGCATAGATACCACTTAATCAAGCAATGAAGTACACTGAGCATAGTGAATTATAGTAGTGAAATATGAAGGTGAGGGTTTTTGTGTGCCTGCCTTCTTTTCTAAAGTGCTTCCTGGAGGTTCAAAGAAACGGATCTCTGGTTTATTTCAAGTGTAAAGGGATCAGGGTATTAGTAAATAAAGGCATATTGTATATGAAGAATGCGTTCAAGAAACAGTTTTCAGGGTTGGGAAATTAAAGAAGGCTTTTTAACCACCTGATTGATATGAGAAATATTAATATATCGATCTATTGATAGCACCCTAGTCACAGATTCTTCGTTTGAAAGCCATAATTAAGCTTCATTCATACTTTGAATGTTGCTTGCATGTATTTCGGAATATCCAACATTACTCACACCTTTTATTGCTTCCTAAATCGATTTCCTAATTAGATGCCCGTCAAAGTATTAATAACTTTTATATATCTCTAGCATGCGTGCAGAATTACATCTTAAGTGCATTCGATTTACATGTTTTTATCTCAAGTAGAAGGTTATTTCATATCTTCTATCACTGAATGATAAGTAAGTAAATCAGAATATTGATGAGACTACTATTTTTTTCGATTTTGATGCTGAATTAGGTCTTTTGTCACATTAGTGTCCTATAGTCAACTATTGAGGTCATCTGTGGCTTATTTTAAATTGAGAATTGCTCTTGGTTTACTACAGGGTTTTCGATAATTGCATTTATCACTGAATCTATAACTTATTTACGAAATGTGGCATTCATTCCTTTGAGGTGGCATACTGTGTATAAACCACTGAAACCTAGTTGGTATATGTACTCAGTTCAACTAAGACTTTGCAGTACTGGTGGGACGTTAGTGTAACTATGGGGTTGGAGCTCGCCCTGCCTCCACTGTTTTTATCTCCTTGAATGTTATTAGATCTAAAACTGAGAGTCTGATGCACAAAACTATGCGATAATCAAGTTTCAACATGACAGCAACTCATAGATTAGATAGAAATGGCATGATGTTTGTCAGCAATGGAAGTTTGAGTAGCCATGCAAGCGATATCCCTGCAACATATGTCACCCTGTTGGGTTCCGTCATTGCTTTGGATATAAAGCTTAACACATTTAAGCTTTCTTTCCCCGTAATTGCTCCATGTGCACCCTTAATCAAGCTGCGTTCTTGATAGTTTTGGGTGGCTCTTCTGTAAAAGAAGTATTTGCTCCAGTCTGTCTCCAGGGTATTATAATTGCTGCGCTCCCTACTAGAACCTCCAAACAAGTCTCAAAAGCCAGTTGCAGATGCAACTGATGGTAGTCAAGCTCCAAGTCTTCAGGCACATCCAAATGAGGCGCTTTCTTTAATTGTTCCTGAACAATAAATTGGAAACTCTGAACACAAAAGCGACTCCGCCACCAGCATCATCATGAATTGCCCCGTATGGGCAGCATTGTCCATTCCAATTGAGGGCTTCAATATTAAATAGGTTCATCATGTGTCTCTGGCGTCAACACTCTTCCATAACTATTTAAATTACTGAATGAGCATGACTTTCGTATTATCATCCAGGATTGAATGAAACAAAATTGATGTAATTTAAAAGGTCTACAAGAGAGAAGCTGGTGGTGTAGTCCTGCTTTGTATGTCCTGAGTGTCTCTTTACTTGGGTTTTCACCTTGGGTGTTATGCCCCACCAGCTCCTGCTGAAAAATGCTGGGAGCGATGCTTTGGGCCTGAATTTCCCTTGGCATCCTTTTAAACAGGATATGAAATAAAGCCATTATGAAATTCCATTGCTGATAGTCATCACACCATATCTGCCTAAGAACAAGCAAATCTAGCTAGTCAGAACAGTGTCCTCTCCAAGATCGACCACAGCGATGTACTTTCCATGGGTCATCTTCCGGGACCACTAGGATATTCGTAGTAATATGTAACAGTGGAGCTAGGGTGATCTTCAATCTCATGAATTGCTGCTATAATAAGTTTGAGGTGGAGATGCAGAATCACTAGGGTTTTGGCCAAATTCAGAGCCATAGAAGGCCTTGTAGTCGAATACCAGCGTAAGAAACGCTTACATAGTGGCAACGCTTGCCATATACAATGAGACAAAAGTTAATTTTTTTAATTGCATATTCAAAGAAGAATAGGAATCTTATTTCCCAAAAATTCATTAAGCATAACATTTTCGATAAATTAACAATGAGCGGAACATTGAATTCACCACATTTTTTGTAATACTTCACTTTTCAGAGTATAGGATCTCATGGATTAAAGTCATCAAGGGTGAATTCGTTTTAGAATCCTATTCAATAAGGAGATAAAGAAGAAGAAAAAAGTGTTTGGGGAAAGTGTCAGTAAAAGGGAAAGCCAATACAGAAAAAAGCGAAATGTCCTCAATGTGTCTTGCCTACCTTTATAACTGTTTGGCCATTGTGCATAGATACCACTTAATCAAGCAATGAAGTACACTGAGCATAGTGAATTATAGTAGTGAAATATGAAGGTGAGGGTTTTTGTGTGCCTGCCTTCTTTTCTAAAGTGCTTCCTGGAGGTTCAAAGAAACGGATCTCTGGTTTATTTCAAGTGTAAAGGGATCAGGGTATTAGTAAATAAAGGCATATTTTATATGAAGAATGCGTTCAAGAAACAGTTTTCAAGGTTGGGAAATTAAAGAAGGCTTTTTAACCACCTGATTGATATGAGAAATATTAATATATAGATCTATTGATAGAACCCTAGTCACAGATTCTTCGTTTGAAAGCCATAATTAAGCTTCATTCATACTTTGAATGTTGCTTGCATGTATTTCGGAATATCCAACATTACTCACACCTTTTATTGCTTCCTAAATCGATTTCATAATTAGATGCCCGTCAAAGTATTAATAGTTTTTATATATCTCTAGCATGCGTGCAGAATTACATCTTAAGTGCATTCGATTTACATTTTTTTATCTCAAGTAGAAGGTTATTTCATATCTTTTATCACTGAATGATAAGTAAGTAAATCAGAATATTGATGAGAATACTATTTTTTTCGATTTTGATGCTGAATTAGGTTTTTTGTCACATTAGTGTCCTATAGTCAACTATTGAGGTCATCTGTGGCTTATTTTGAATTGAGAATTGCTCTTGGTTTACTACAGGGTTTTCGATAATTGCATTTATCACTGAATCTATAACTTATTTACGAAATGTGGCATTCATTCCTTTGAGGTGGCATACTGTGTATAAACCACTGAAACCTAGTTGGTATATGTATTCAGTTCAACTAAGACTTTGCAGTACTGGTGGGACGTTAGTGTGACTATGGGGTTGGAGCTCGCCCTGCCTCCACTGTTTTTATCTCCTTGAATGTTATTAGATCTAAAACTGAGAGTCTGATGCACAAAACTATGCGATAATCAAGTTTCAACATGACAGCAGCACATAGATTAGATAGAAATGGCATGATGTTTGTCAGCAATGGAAGTTTGAGTAGCCATGCAAGCGATATCCCTGCAACATATGTCACCCTGTTGGGTTCCGTCATTGCTTTGGATATAAAGCTTAACACATTTAAGCTTTCTTTCCCGGTAATTGCTCCATGTGCACCCTTAATCAAGCTGCATTCTTGATAGTTTTGGGTGGCTCTTCTGTAAAAGAAGTATTTGCTCCAGTCTGTCTCCAGGGTATTATAATTGCTGCGCTCCCTACTAGAACCTCAAAACAAGTCTCATAAGCCAGTTGCAGATGCAACTGATGGTAGTCAAGCTCCAAGTCTTCAGGCACATCCAAATGAGGCGCTTGCTTTAATTGTTCCTGAACAATAAATTGGAAACTCTGAACACAAAAGCGACTCCGCCACCAGCATCATCATGAATTGCCCCGTATGGGCAGCATTGTCTATTCCAATTGAAGGCTTCAATATTAAATAGGTTCATCATGTGTCTCTGGCGTCAACACTCTTCCATAACTATTTAAATTACTGAATGAGCATGACTTTCGTATTATCTTCCAGGATTGAATGAAACAAAATTGATGTAATTTAAAAGGTCTACAAGAGAGAAGCTGATGGTGTAGTCCTGCTTTGTATGTCCTGAGGGTCTCTTTACTTGGGTTTTCACCTTGGGTGTTATGCCCCACCAGCTCCTGCTGCAAAATGCTGGGAGCGATGCTTTGGGCCTGAATTTCCCTTGGCATCCTTTTAAACAGGATATGAAATAAAGCCATTATGAAATTCCATTGCTGATAGTCATCACACCATATCTGCCTAAGAACAAGCAAATCTAGCTAGTCAGAACAGTGTCCTCTCCAAGATCGACCACAGCGATGTACTTCCCATGGGTCATCTTCCAGGACCTCTAGGATATTCGTAGTAATATGTAACAGTGGAGCTAGGGTGATCTTCAATCTCATGAATTGCTGCTATAATAAGTTTGAGGTGGGGATGCAGAATCACTAGGGTTTTGGCCAAATTCAGAGCCATAGAAGGCCTTGTAGTCGAATACCAGCGTAAGAAACGCTTACATAGTGGCAAAGCTTGCCATATACAATGAGACAAAAGTTTATTTTTTTAATTGCATATTCAAAGAAGAATAAGAATCTTATTTCCCAAAAATTAATTAAGCATAACATTTTCCATAAATTAACAATGAGCGGAACATTGAATTCACCACATTTTTTGGAATACTTCACTTTTCAGAGTATAGGATCTCATGGATTAAAGTCATCAAGGGTGAAATAGTTTTAGAATCCTATTCAATAAGGAGATAAAGAAGAAGAAAAAAGTGTTTGGGGAAAGTGTCAGTAAAAGGGAAAGCCAATACAGAAAAAAGCGAAATGTCCTCAATGTGTCTTGCCTACCTTTATAACTGTTTGACCATTGTGCATAGATACCACTTAATCAAGCAATGAAGTACACTGAGCATAGTGAATTATAGTAGTGAAATATGAAGGTGAGGGTTTTTGTGTGCCTGCCTTCTTTTCTAAAGTGCTTCCTGGAGGTTCAAAGAAACGGATCTCTGGTTTATTTCAAGTGTAAAGGGATCAGGGTATTAGTAAATAAAGGCATATTGTATATGAAGAATGCGTTCAAGAAACAGTTTTCAGGGTTGGGAAATTAAAGAAGGCTTTTTAACCACCTGATTGATATGAGAAATATTAATATATAGATCTATTGATAGCACCCTAGTCACAGATTCTTCGTTTGAAAGCCATAATTAAGCTTCATTCATACTTTGAATGTTGCTTGCATGTATTTCGGAATATCCAACATTACTCACACCTTTTATTGCTTCCTAAATCGATTTCCTAATTAGATGCCCGTCAAAGTATTAATAACTTTTATATATCTCTAGCATGCGTGCAGAATTACATCTTAAGTGCATTCGATTGACATGTTTTTATCTCAAGTAGAAGGTTATTTCATATCTTCTATCACTGAATGATAAGTAAGTAAATCAGAATATTGATGAGAATACTATTTTTTTCGATTTTGATGCTGAATTAGGTCTTTTGTCACATTAGTGTCCTATAGTCAACTATTGAGGTCATCTGTGGCTTATTTTAAATTGAGAATTGCTCTTGGTTTACTACAGGGTTTTCGATAATTGCATTTATCACTGAATCTATAACTTATTTACGAAATGTGGCATTCATTCCTTTGAGGTGGCATACTGTGTATAAACCACTGAAACCTAGTTGGTATATGTACTCAGTTCAACTAAGACTTTGCAGTACTGGTGGGACGTTAGTGTAACTATGGGGTTGGAGCTCGCCCTGCCTCCACTGTTTTTATCTCCTTGAATGTTATTAGATCTAAAACTGAGAGTCTGATGCACAAAACTATGCGATAATCAAGTTTCAACATGACAGCAGCTCATAGATTAGATAGAAATGGCATGATGTTTGTCAGCAATGGAAGTTTGAGTAGCCATGCAAGCGATATCCCTGCAACATATGTCACCCTGTTGGGTTCCGTCATTGCTTTGGATATAAAGCTTAACACATTTAAGCTTTCTTTCCCCGTAATTGCTCCATGTGCACCCTTAATCAAGCTGCGTTCTTGATAGTTTTGGGTGGCTCTTCTGTAAAAGAAGTATTTGCTCCAGTCTGTCTCCAGGGTATTATAATTGCTGCGCTCCCTACTAGAACCTCAAAACAAGTCTCATAAGCCAGTTGCAGATGCAACTGATGGTAGTCAAGCTCCAAGTCTTCAGGCACATCCAAATGAGGCGCTTTCTTTAATAGTTCCTGAACAATAAATTGGAAACTCTGAACACAAAAGCGACTCCGCCACCAGCATCATCATGAATTGCCCCGTATGGGCAGCATTGTCTATTCCAATTGAAGGCTTCAATATTAAATAGGTTCATCATGTGTCTCTGGCGTCAACACTCTTCCATAACTATTTAAATTACTGAATGAGCATGACTTTCGTATTATCTTCCAGGATTGAATGAAACAAAATTGATGTAATTTAAAAGGTCTACAAGAGAGAAGCTGATGGTGTAGTCCTGCTTTGTATGTCCTGAGGGTCTCTTTACTTGGGTTTTCACCTTGGGTGTTATGCCCCACCAGCTCCTGCTGCAAAATGCTGGGAGCGATGCTTTGGGCCTGAATTTCCCTTGGCATCCTTTTAAACAGGATATGAAATAAAGCCATTATGAAATTCCATTGCTGATAGTCATCACACCATATCTGCCTAAGAACAAGCAAATCTAGCTAGTCAGAACAGTGTCCTCTCCAAGATCGACCACAGCGATGTACTTCCCATGGGTCATCTCCCAGGACCTCTAGGATATTCGTAGTAATATGTAACAGTGGAGCTAGGGTGATCTTCAATCTCATGAATTGCTGCTATAATAAGTTTGAGGTGGGGATGCAGAATCACTAGGGTTTTGGCCAAATTCAGAGCCATAGAAGGCCTTGTAGTCGAATACCAGCGTAAGAAACGCTTACATAGTGGCAAAGCTTGCCATATACAATGAGACAAAAGTTTATTTTTTTAATTGCATATTCAAAGAAGAATAAGAATCTTATTTCCCAAAAATTAATTAAGCATAACATTTTCCATAAATTAACAATGAGCGGAACATTGAATTCACCACATTTTTTGTAATACTTCACTTTTCAGAGTATAGGATCTCATGGATTAAAGTCATCAAGGGTGAATTACTTTTAGAATCCTATTCAATAAGGAGATAAAGAAGAAGAAAAAAGTGTTTGGGGAAAGTGTCAGTAAAAGGGAAAGCCAATACAGAAAAAAGCGAAATGTCCTCAATGTGTCTTGCCTACCTTTATAACTGTTTGGCCATTGTGCATAGATACCACTTAATCAAGCAATGAAGTACACTGAGCATAGTGAATCATAGTAGTGAAATATGAAGGTGAGGGTTTTTGTGTGCCTGCCTTCTTTTCTAAAGTGCTTCCTGGAGGTTCAAAGAAACGGATCTCTGGTTTATTTCAAGTGTAAAGGGATCAGGGTATTAGTAAATAAAGGCATATTTTATATGAAGAATGCGTTCAAGAAACAGTTTTCAAGGTTGGGAAATTAAAGAAGGCTTTTTAACCACCTGATTGATATGAGAAATATTAATATATAGATCTATTGATAGAACCCTAGTCACAGATTCTTCGTTTGAAAGCCATAATTAAGCTTCATTCATACTTTGAATGTTGCTTGCATGTATTTCGGAATATCCAACATTACTCACACCTTTTATTGCTTCCTAAATCGATTTCATAATTAGATGCCCGTCAAAGTATTAATAACTTTTATATATCTCTAGCATGCGTGCAGAATTACATCTTAAGTGCATTCGATTTACACTTTTTTTATCTCAAGTAGAAGGTTATTTCATATCTTTTATCACTGAATGATAAGTAAGTAAATCAGAATATTGATGAGAATACTATTTTTTTCGATTTTGATGCTGAAATAGGTCTTTTGTCACATTAGTGTCCTATAGTCAACTATTGAGGTCATCTGTGGCTTATTTTAAATTGAGAATTGCCCTTGGTTTACTACAGGGTTTTCAAGAATTGCTTTTATCACTGAATCTATAACTTATTGACGAAATGTGGCATTCATTCCTTTGAGGTGGCATACTGTGTATAAACCACTGAAACCTAGTTGGTATATGTACTCAGTTCAACTAAGACTTTGCAGTACTGTTGGGACGTTAGTGTGACTATGGGGTTGGAGCTCGCCCTGCCTCCACTGTTTTTATCTCCTTGAATGTTATTAGATCTAAAACTGAGAGTCTGATGCACAAAACTATGCGATAATCAAGTTTCAACATGACAGCAGCTCATAGATTAGATAGAAATGGCATGATGTTTGTCAGCAATGGAAGTTTGAGTAGCCATGCAAGCGATATCCCTGCAACATATGTCACCCTGTTGGGTTCCGTCATTGCTTTGGATATAAAGCTTAACACATTCAAGCTTTCTTTCTCTGTAATTGCTCCATGTGCACCCTTAATCAAGCTGCGTTCTTGATAGTTTTGGGTGGCTCTTCTGTAAAAGAAGTATTTGCTCCAGTCTGTCTCTAGGGTATTATAATTGCTGCGCTCCCTACTAGAACCTCCAAACAAGTCTCATAAGCCAGTTGCAGATGCAACTGATGGTAGTCAAGCTCCAAGTCTTCAGGCACATCCAAATGAGGCGGTTTCTTTAATTGTTCCTGAACAATAAATTGGAAACTCTGAACACAAAAGTGACTCCGCCACCAGCATCATCATGAATTGCCCCGTATGGGCAGCATTGTCCATTCCAATTGAGGGCTTCAATATTAAATAGGTTCATCATGTGTCTCTGGCGTCAACACTCTTCCATAACTATTTAAATTACTGAATGAGCATGACTTTCGTATTATCATCCAGGATTGAATGAAAGAAAA
Source organism: Lissotriton vulgaris (assembly GCF_964263255.1). Taxonomy (NCBI): domain Eukaryota; kingdom Metazoa; phylum Chordata; class Amphibia; order Caudata; family Salamandridae; genus Lissotriton; species Lissotriton vulgaris. The sequence goes on from NC_141689.1 coordinate 1,398,214,223, forward strand.
TTGATGTAATTTAAAAGGTCTACAAGAGAGAAGCTGGTGGTGTAGTCCTGCTTTGTATGTCCTGAGGGTCTCTTTACTTGGGTTTTCACCTTGGGTGTTATGCCCCACCAGCTCCTGCTGCAAAATGCTGGGAGCGATGCTTTGGGCCTGAATTTCCCTTGGCATCCTTTTAAACAGGATATGAAATAAAGCCATTATGAAATTCCATTGCTGATAGTCATCACACCATATCTGCCTAAGAACAAGCAAATCTAGCTAGTCAGAACAGTGTCCTCTCCAAGATCGACCACAGCGATGTACTTTCCATGGGTCATCTTCCAGGACCTCTAGGATATTCGTAGTAATATGTAACAGTGGAGCTAGGGTGATCTTCAATCTCATGAATTGCTGCTATAATAAGTTTGAGGTGGAGATGCAGAATCACTAGGGTTTTGGCCAAATTCAGAGCCATAGAAGGCCTTGTAGTCGAATACCAGCGTAAGAAACGCTTACATAGTGGCAAAGCTTGCCATATACAATGAGACAAAAGTTTATTTTTTTAATTGCATATTCAAAGAAGAATAAGAATCTTATTTCCCAAAAATTAATTAAGCATAACATTTTCCATAAATTAACAATGAGCGGAACATTGAATTCACCACATTTTTTGTAATACTTCACTTTTCAGAGTATAGGATCTCATGGATTAAAGTCATCAAGGGTGAATTAGTTTTAGAATCCTATTCAATAAGGAGATAAAGAAGAAGAAAAAAGTGTTTGGGGAAAGTGTCAGTAAAAGGGAAAGCCAATACAGAAAAAAGCGAAATGTCCTCAATGTGTCTTGCCTACCTTTATAACTGTTTGGCCATTGTGCATAGATACCACTTAATCAAGCAATGAAGTACACTGAGCATAGTGAATTATAGTAGTGAAATATGAAGGTGAAGGTTTTTGTGTGCCTGCCTTCTTTTCTAAAGTGCTTCCTCGAGGTTCAAAGAAACGGATCTCTGGTTTATTTCAAGTGTAAAGGGATCAGGGTATTAGTAAATAAAGGCATATTTTATATGAAGAATGCGTTCAAGAAACAGTTTTCAAGGTTGGGAAATTAAAGAAGGCTTTTTAACCACCTGATTGATATGAGAAATATTAATATATAGATCTATTGATAGCACCCTAGTCACAGATTCTTCGTTTGAAAGCCATAATTAAGCTTCATTCATACTTTGAATGTTGCTTGCATGTATTTCGGAATATCCAACATTACTCACACCTTTTATTGCTTCCTAAATCGATTTCCTAATTAGATGCCCGTCAAAGTATTAATAACTTTTATATATCTCTAGCATGCGTGCAGAATTACATCTTAAGTGCATTCGATTTACATGTTTTTATCTCAAGTAGAAGGTTATTTCATATCTTCTATCACTGAATGATAAGTAAGTAAATCAGAATATTGATGAGAATACTATTTTTTTCGATTTTGATGCTGAATTAGGTCTTTTGTCACATTAGTGTCCTATAGTCAACTATTGAGGTCATCTGTGGCTTATTTTAAATTGAGAATTGCTCTTGGTTTACTACAGGGTTTTTGATAATTGCATTTATCACTGAATCTATAACTTATTTACGAAATGTGGCATTCATTCCTTTGAGGTGGCATACTGTGTATAAACCACTGAAACCTAGTTGGTATATGTACTCAGTTCAACTAAGACTTTGCAGTACTGGTGGGACGTTAGTGTAACTATGGGGTTGGAGCTCGCCCTGCCTCCACTGTTTTTATCTCCTTGAATGTTATTAGATCTAAAACTGAGAGTCTGATGCACAAAACTATGCGATAATCAAGTTTCAACATGACAGCAGCTCATAGATTAGATAGAAATGGCATGATGTTTGTCAGCAATGGAAGTTTGAGTAGCCATGCAAGCGATATCCCTGCAACATATGTCACCCTGTTGGGTTCCGTCATTGCTTTGGATATAAAGCTTAACACATTTAAGCTTTCTTTCCCCGTAATTGCTCCATGTGCACCCTTAATCAAGCTGCGTTCTTGATAGTTTTGGGTGGCTCTTCTGTAAAAGAAGTATTTGCTCCAGTCTGTCTCCAGGGTATTATAATTGCTGCGCTCCCTACTAGAACCTCCAAACAAGTCTCAAAAGCCAGTTGCAGATGCAACTGATGGTAGTCAAGCTCCAAGTCTTCAGGCACATCCAAATGAGGCGCTTTCTTTAATTGTTCCTGAACAATAAATTGGAAACTCTGAACACAAAAGCGACTCCGCCACCAGCATCATCATGAATTGCCCCGTATGGGCAGCATTGTCCATTCCAATTGAAGGCTTCAATATTAAATAGGTTCATCATGTGTCTCTGGCGTCAACACTCTTCCATAACTATTTAAATTATTGAATGAGCATGACTTTCGTATTATCATCCAGGATTGAATGAAACAAAATTGATGTAATTTAAAAGGTCTACAAGAGAGAAGCTGGTGGTGTAGTCCTGCTTTGTATGTCCTGAGTGTCTCTTTACTTGGGTTTTCACCTTGGGTGTTATGCCACACCAGCTCCTGCTGCAAAATGCTGGGAGCGATGCTTTGGGCCTGAATTTCCCTTGGCATCCTTTTAAACAGGATATGAAATAAAGCCATTATGAAATTCCATTGCTGATAGTCATCACACCATATCTGCCTAAGAACAAGCAAATCTAGCTAGTCAGAACAGTGTCCTCTCCAAGATCGACCACAGCGATGTACTTTCCATGGGTCATCTTCCAGGACCTCTAGGATATTCGTAGTAATATGTAACAGTGGAGTTAGGGTGATCTTCAATCTCATGAATTGCTGCTATAATAAGTTTGAGGTGGAGATGCAGAATCACTAGGGTTTTGGCCAAATTCAGAGCCATAGAAGGCCTTGTAGTCGAATACCAGCGTAAGAAACGCTTACATAGTGGCAACGCTTGCCATATACAATGAGACAAAAGTTTATATTTTTTAATTGCATATTCAAAGAAGAATAAGAATCTTATTTCCCAAAAATTAATTAAGCATAACATTTTCCATAAATTAACAATGAGCGGAACATTGAATTCACCACATTTTTTGTAATACTTCACTTTTCAGAGTATAGGATCTCATGGATTAAAGTCATCAAGGGTGAATTACTTTTAGAATCCTATTCAATAAGGAGATAAAGAAGAAGAAAAAAGTGTTTGGGGAAAGTGTCAGTAAAAGGGAAAGCCAATACAGAAAAAAGCGAAATGTCCTCAATGTGTCTTGCCTACCTTTATAACTGTTTGGCCATTGTGCATAGATACCACTTAATCAAGCAATGAAGTACACTGAGCATAGTGAATTATAGTAGTGAAATATGAAGGTGAGGGTTTTTGTGTGCCTGCCTTCTTTTCTAAAGTGCTTCCTGGAGGTTCAAAGAAACGGATCTCTGGTTTATTTCAAGTGTAAAGGGATCAGGGTATTAGTAAATAAAGGCATATTTTATATGAAGAATGCGTTCAAGAAACAGTTTTCAAGGTTGGGAAATTAAAGAAGGCTTTTTAACCACCTGATTGATATGAGAAATATTAATATATAGATCTATTGATAGAACCCTAGTCACAGATTCTTCGTTTGAAAGCCATAATTAAGCTTCATTCATACTTTGAATGTTGCTTGCATGTATTTCGGAATATCCAACATTACTCACACCTTTTATTGCTTCCTAAATCGATTTCATAATTAGATGCCCGTCAAAGTATTAATAACTTTTATATATCTCTAGCATGCGTGCAGAATTACATCTTAAGTGCATTCGATTTACATTTTTTTATCTCAAGTAGAAGGTTATTTCATATCTTTTATCACTGAATGATAAGTAAGTAAATCAGAATATTGATGAGAATACTATTTTTTTCGATTTTGATGCTGAAATAGGTCTTTTGTCACATTAGTGTCCTATAGTCAACTATTGAGGTCATCTGTGGCTTATTTTAAATTGAGAATTGCCCTTGGTTTACTACAGGGTTTTCAAGAATTGCTTTTATCACTGAATCTATAACTTATTGACGAAATGTGGCATTCATTCCTTTGAGGTGGCATACTGTGTATAAACCACTGAAACCTAGTTGGTATATGTACTCAGTTCAACTAAGACTTTGCAGTACTGTTGGGACGTTAGTGTGACTATGGGGTTGGAGCTCGCCCTGCCTCCACTGTTTTTATCTCCTTGAATGTTATTAGATCTAAAACTGAGAGTCTGATGCACAAAACTATGCGATAATCAAGTTTCAACATGACAGCAGCTCATAGATTAGATAGAAATGGCATGATGTTTGTCAGCAATGGAAGTTTGAGTAGCCATGCAAGCGATATCCCTGCAACATATGTCACCCTGTTGGGTTCCGTCATTGCTTTGGATATAAAGCTTAACACATTTAAGCTTTCTTTCTCTGTAATTGCTCCATGTGCACCCTTAATCAAGCTGCGTTCTTGATAGTTTTGGGTGGCTCTTCTGTAAAAGAAGTATTTGCTCCAGTCTGTCTCCAGGGTATTATAATTGCTGCGCTCCCTACTAGAACCTCCAAACAAGTCTCATAAGCCAGTTGCAGATGCAACTGATGGTAGTCAAGCTCCAAGTCTTCAGGCACATCCAAATGAGGCGCTTTCTTTAATTGTTCCTGAACAATAAATTGGAAACTCTGAACACAAAAGTGACTCCGCCACCAGCATCATCATGAATTGCCCCGTATGGGCAGCATTGTCCATTCCAATTGAGGGCTTCAATATTAAATAGGTTCATCATGTGTCTCTGGCGTCAACACTCTTCCATAACTATTTAAATTACTGAATGAGCATGACTTTCGTATTATCATCCAGGATTGAATGAAAGAAAATTGATGTAATTTAAAAGGTCTACAAGAGAGAAGCTGGTGGTGTAGTCCTGCTTTGTATGTCCTGAGGGTCTCTTTACTTGGGTTTTCACCTTGGGTGTTATGCCCCACCAGCTCCTGCTGCAAAATGCTGGGAGCGATGCTTTGGGCCTGAATTTCCCTTGGCATCCTTTTAAACAGGATATGAAATAAAGCCATTATGAAATTCCATTGCTGATAGTCATCACACCATATCTGCCTAAGAACAAGCAAATCTAGCTAGTCAGAACAGTGTCCTCTCCAAGATCGACCACAGCGATGTACTTTCCATGGGTCATCTTCCAGGACCTCTAGGATATTCGTAGTAATATGTAACAGTGGAGCTAGGGTGATCTTCAATCTCATGAATTGCTGCTATAATAAGTTTGAGGTGGAGATGCAGAATCACTAGGGTTTTGGCCAAATTCAGAGCCATAGAAGGCCTTGTAGTCGAATACCAGCGTAAGAAACGCTTACATAGTGGCAAAGCTTGCCATATACAATGAGACAAAAGTTTATTTTTTTAATTGCATATTCAAAGACGAATAAGAATCTTATTTCCCAAAAATTAATTAAGCATAACATTTTCCATAAATTAACAATGAGCGGAACATTGAATTCACCACATTTTTTGTAATACTTCACTTTTCAGAGTATAGGATCTCATGGATTAAAGTCATCAAGGGTGAATTAGTTTTAGAATCCTATTCAATAAGGAGATAAAGAAGAAGAAAAAAGTGTTTGGGGAAAGTGTCAGTAAAAGGGAAAGCCAATACAGAAAAAAGCGAAATGTCCTCAATGTGTCTTGCCTACCTTTATAACTGTTTGGCCATTGTGCATAGATACTACTTAATCAAGCAATGAAGTACACTGAGCATAGTGAATTATAGTAGTGAAATATGAAGGTGAGGGTTTTTGTGTGCCTGCCTTCTTTTCTAAAGTGCTTCCTCGAGGTTCAAAGAAACGGATCTCTGGTTTATTTCAAGTGTAAAGGGATCAGGGTATTAGTAAATAAAGGCATATTTTATATGAAGAATGCGTTCAAGAAACAGTTTTCAAGGTTGGGAAATTAAAGAAGGCTTTTTAACCACCTGATTGATATGAGAAATATTAATATATAGATCTATTGATAGCACCCTAGTCACAGATTCTTCGTTTGAAAGCCATAATTAAGCTTCATTCATACTTTGAATGTTGCTTGCATGTATTTCGGAATATCCAACATTACTCACACCTTTTATTGCTTCCTAAATCGATTTCATAATTAGATGCCCGTCAAAGTATTAATAACTTTTATATATCTCTAGCATGCGTGCAGAATTACATCTTAAGTGCATTCGATTTACATGTTTTTATCTCAAGTAGAAGGTTATTTCATATCTTCTATCACTGAATGATAAGTAAGTAAATCAGAATATTGATGAGAATACTATTTTTTTCGATTTTGATGCTGAATTAGGTCTTTTGTCACATTAGTGTCCTATAGTCAACTATTGAGGTCATCTGTGGCTTATTTTAAATTGAGAATTGCTCTTGGTTTACTACAGGGTTTTCGATAATTGCATTTATCACTGAATCTATAACTTATTTACGAAATGTGGCATTCATTCCTTTGAGGTGGCATACTGTGTATAAACCACTGAAACCTAGTTGGTATATGTACTCAGTTCAACTAAGACTTTGCAGTACTGGTGGGAAGTTAGTGTAACTATGGGGTTGGAGCTCGCCCTGCCTCCACTGTTTTTATCTCCTTGAATGTTATTAGATCTAAAACTGAGAGTCTGATGCACAAAACTATGCGATAATCAAGTTTCAACATGACAGCAGCTCATAGATTAGATAGAAATGGCATGATGTTTGTCAGCAATGGAAGTTTGAGTAGCCATGCAAGCGATATCCCTGCAACATATGTCACCCTGTTGGGTTCCGTCATTGCTTTGGATATAAAGCTTAACACATTTAAGCTTTCTTTCCCCGTAATTGCTCCATGTGCACCCTTAATCAAGCTGCGTTCTTGATAGTTTTGGGTGGCTCTTCTGTAAAAGAAGTATTTGCTCCAGTCTGTCTCCAGGGTATTATAATTGCTGCGCTCCCTACTAGAACCTCCAAACAAGTCTCAAAAGCCAGTTGCAGATGCAACTGATGGTAGTCAAGCTCCAAGTCTTCAGGCACATCCAAATGAGGCGCTTTCTTTAATTGTTCCTGAACAATAAATTGGAAACTCTGAACACAAAAGCGACTCCGCCACCAGCATCATCATGAATTGCCCCGTATGGGCAGCATTGTCCATTCCAATTGAGGGCTTCAATATTAAATAGGTTCATCATGTGTCTCTGGCGTCAACACTCTTCCATAACTATTTAAATTACTGAATGAGCATGACTTTCGTATTATCATCCAGGATTGAATGAAACAAAATTGATGTAATTTAAAAGGTCTACAAGAGAGAAGCTGGTGGTGTAGTCCTGCTTTGTATGTCCTGAGTGTCTCTTTACTTGGGTTTTCACCTTGGGTGTTATGCCCCACCAGCTCCTGCTGCAAAATGCTGGGAGCGATGCTTTGGGCCTGAATTTCCCTTGGCATCCTTTTAAACAGGATATGAAATAAAGCCATTATGAAATTCCATTGCTGATAGTCATCACACCATATCTGCCTAAGAACAAGCAAATCTAGCTAGTCAGAACAGTGTCCTCTCCAAGATCGACCACAGCGATGTACTTTCCATGGGTCATCTTCCAGGACCTCTAGGATATTCGTAGTAATATGTAACAGTGGAGCTAGGGTGATCTTCAATCTCATGAATTGCTGCTATAATAAGTTTGAGGTGGAGATGCAGAATCACTAGGGTTTTGGCCAAATTCAGAGCCATAGAAGGCCTTGTAGTCGAATACCAGCGTAAGAAACGCTTACATAGTGGCAACGCTTGCCATATACAATGAGACAAAAGTTTATTTTTTTAATTGCATATTCAAAGAAGAATAAGAATCTTATTTCCCAAAAATTAATTAAGCATAACATTTTCCATAAATTAACAATGAGCGGAACATTGAATTCACCACATTTTTTGTAATACTTCACTTTTCAGAGTATAGGATCTCATGGATTAAAGTCATCAAGGGTGAATTAGTTTTAGAATCCTATTCAATAAGGAGATAAAGAAGAAGAAAAAAGTGTTTGGGGAAAGTGTCAGTAAAAGGGAAAGCCAATACAGAAAAAAGCGAAATGTCCTCAATGTGTCTTGCCTACCTTTATAACTGTTTGGCCATTGTGCATAGATACCACTTAATCAAGCAATGAAGTACACTGAGCATAGTGAATTATAGTAGTGAAATATGAAGGTGAGGGTTTTTGTGTGCCTGCCTTCTTTTCTAAAGTGCTTCCTCGAGGTTCAAAGAAACGGATCTCTGGTTTATTTCAAGTGTAAAGGGATCAGGGTATTAGTAAATAAAGGCATATTTTATATGAAGAATGCGTTCAAGAAACAGTTTTCAAGGTTGGGAAATTAAAGAAGGCTTTTTAACCACCTTATTGATATGAGAAATATTAATATATAGATCTATTGATAGCACCCTAGTCACAGATTCTTCGTTTGAAAGCCATAATTAAGCTTCATTCATACTTTGAATGTTGCTTGCATGTATTTCGGAATATCCAACATTACTCACACCTTTTATTGCTTCCTAAATCGATTTCCTAATTAGATGCCCGTCAAAGTATTAATAACTTTTATATATCTCTAGCATGCGTGCAGAATTACATCTTAAGTGCATTCGATTTACATTTTTTTATCTCAAGTAGAAGGTTATTTCATATCTTTTATCACTGAATGATAAGTAAGTAAATCAGAATATTGATGAGAATACTATTTTTTTCGATTTTGATGCTGAAATAGGTCTTTTGTCACATTAGTGTCCTATAGTCAACTATTGAGGTCATCTGTGGCTTATTTTAAATTGAGAATTGCCCTTGGTTTACTACAGGGTTTTCAAGAATTGCTTTTATCACTGAATCTATAACTTATTGACGAAATGTGGCATTCATTCCTTTGAGGTGGCATACTGTGTATAAACCACTGAAACCTAGTTGGTATATGTACTCAGTTCAACTAAGACTTTGCAGTACTGTTGGGACGTTAGTGTGACTATGGGGTTGGAGCTCGCCCTGCCTCCACTGTTTTTATCTCCTTGAATGTTATTAGATCTAAAACTGAGAGTCTGATGCACAAAACTATGCGATAATCAAGTTTCAACATGACAGCAGCTCATAGATTAGATAGAAATGGCATGATGTTTGTCAGCAATGGAAGTTTGAGTAGCCATGCAAGCGATATCCCTGCAACATATGTCACCCTGTTGGGTTCCGTCATTGCTTTGGATATAAAGCTTAACACATTTAAGCTTTCTTTCTCTGTAATTGCTCCATGTGCACCCTTAATCAAGCTGCGTTCTTGATAGTTTTGGGTGGCTCTTCTGTAAAAGAAGTATTTGCTCCAGTCTGTCTCCAGGGTATTATAATTGCTGCGCTCCCTACTAGAACCTCCAAACAAGTCTCATAAGCCAGTTGCAGATGCAACTGATGGTAGTCAAGCTCCAAGTCTTCAGGCACATCCAAATGAGGCGCTTTCTTTAATTGTTCCTGAACAATAAATTGGAAACTCTGAACACAAAAGTGACTCCGCCACCAGCATCATCATGAATTGCCCCGTATGGGCAGCATTGTCCATTCCAATTGAGGGCTTCAATATTAAATAGGTTCATCATGTGTCTCTGGCGTCAACACTCTTCCATAACTATTTAAATTACTGAATGAGCATGACTTTCGTATTATCATCCAGGATTGAATGAAAGAAAATTGATGTAATTTAAAAGGTCTACAAGAGAGAAGCTGGTGGTGTAGTCCTGCTTTGTATGTCCTGAGGGTCTCTTTACTTGGGTTTTCACCTTGGGTGTTATGCCCCACCAGCTCCTGCTGCAAAATGCTGGGAGCGATGCTTTGGGCCTGAATTTCCCTTGGCATCCTTTTAAACAGGATATGAAATAAAGCCATTATGAAATTCCATTGCTGATAGTCATCACACCATATCTGCCTAAGAACAAGCAAATCTAGCTAGTCAGAACAGTGTCCTCTCCAAGATCGACCACAGCGATGTACTTTCCATGGGTCATCTTCCAGGACCTCTAGGATATTCGTAGTAATATGTAACAGTGGAGCTAGGGTGATCTTCAATCTCATGAATTGCTGCTATAATAAGTTTGAGGTGGAGATGCAGAATCACTAGGGTTTTGGCCAAATTCAGAGCCATAGAAGGCCTTGTAGTCGAATACCAGCGTAAGAAACGCTTACATAGTGGCAAAGCTTGCCATATACAATGAGACAAAAGTTTATTTTTTTAATTGCATATTCAAAGACGAATAAGAATCTTATTTCCCAAAAATTAATTAAGCATAACATTTTCCATAAATTAACAATGAGCGGAACATTGAATTCACCACATTTTTTGTAATACTTCACTTTTCAGAGTATAGGATCTCATGGATTAAAGTCATCAAGGGTGAATTAGTTTTAGAATCCTATTCAATAAGGAGATAAAGAAGAAGAAAAAAGTGTTTGGGGAAAGTGTCAGTAAAAGGGAAAGCCAATACAGAAAAAAGCGAAATGTCCTCAATGTGTCTTGCCTACCTTTATAACTGTTTGGCCATTGTGCATAGATACTACTTAATCAAGCAATGAAGTACACTGAGCATAGTGAATTATAGTAGTGAAATATGAAGGTGAGGGTTTTTGTGTGCCTGCCTTCTTTTCTAAAGTGCTTCCTCGAGGTTCAAAGAAACGGATCTCTGGTTTATTTCAAGTGTAAAGGGATCAGGGTATTAGTAAATAAAGGCATATTTTATATGAAGAATGCGTTCAAGAAACAGTTTTCAAGGTTGGGAAATTAAAGAAGGCTTTTTAACCACCTTATTGATATGAGAAATATTAATATATAGATCTATTGATAGCACCCTAGTCACAGATTCTTCGTTTGAAAGCCATAATTAAGCTTCATTCATACTTTGAATGTTGCTTGCATGTATTTCGGAATATCCAACATTACTCACACCTTTTATTGCTTCCTAAATCGATTTCCTAATTAGATGCCCGTCAAAGTATTAATAACTTTTATATATCTCTAGCATGCGTGCAGAATTACATCTTAAGTGCATTCGATTTACATGTTTTTATCTCAAGTAGAAGGTTATTTCATATCTTCTATCACTGAATGATAAGTAAGTAAATCAGAATATTGATGAGAATACTATTTTTTTCGATTTTGATGCTGAATTAGGTCTTTTGTCACATTAGTGTCCTATAGTCAACTATTGAGGTCATCTGTGGCTTATTTTAAATTGAGAATTGCTCTTGGTTTACTACAGGGTTTTCGATAATTGCATTTATCACTGAATCTATAACTTATTTACGAAATGTGGCATTCATTCCTTTGAGGTGGCATACTGTGTATAAACCACTGAAACCTAGTTGGTATATGTACTCAGTTCAACTAAGACTTTGCAGTACTGGTGGGATGTTAGTGTAACTATGGGGTTGGAGCTCGCCCTGCCTCCACTGTTTTTATCTCCTTGAATGTTATTAGATCTAAAACTGAGAGTCTGATGCACAAAACTATGCGATAATCAAGTTTCAACATGACAGCAGCTCATAGATTAGATAGAAATGGCATGATGTTTGTCAGCAATGGAAGTTTGAGTAGCCATGCAAGCGATATCCCTGCAACATATGTCACCCTGTTGGGTTCCGTCTTTGCTTTGGATATAAAGCTTAACACATTTAAGCTTTCTTTCCCCGTAATTGCTCCATGTGCACCCTTAATCAAGCTGTGTTCTTGATAGTTTTGGGTGGCTCTTCTGTAAAAGAAGTATTTGCTCCAGTCTGTCTCCAGGGTATTATAATTGCTGCGCTCCCTACTAGAACCTCCAAACAAGTCTCAAAAGCCAGTTGCAGATGCAACTGATGGTAGTCAAGCTCCAAGTCTTCAGGCACATCCAAATGAGGCGCTTTCTTTAATTGTTCCTGAACAATAAATTGGAAACTCTGAACACAAAAGCGACTCCGCCACCAGCATCATCATGAATTGCCCCGTATGGGCAGCATTGTCCATTCCAATTGAGGGCTTCAATATTAAATAGGTTCATCATGTGTCTCTGGCGTCAACACTCTTCCATAACTATTTAAATTACTGAATGAGCATGACTTTCGTATTATCATCCAGGATTGAATGAAACAAAATTGATGTAATTTAAAAGGTCTACAAGAGAGAAGCTGGTGGTGTAGTCCTGCTTTGTATGTCCTGAGTGTCTCTTTACTTGGGTTTTCACCTTGGGTGTTATGCCACACCAGCTCCTGCTGCAAAATGCTGGGAGCGATGCTTTGGGCCTGAATTTCCCTTGGCATCCTTTTAAACAGGATATGAAATAAAGCCATTATGAAATTCCATTGCTGATAGTCATCACACCATATCTGCCTAAGAACAAGCAAATCTAGCTAGTCAGAACAGTGTCCTCTCCAAGATCGACCACAGCGATGTACTTTCCATGGGTCATCTTCCAGGACCTCTAGGATATTCGTAGTAATATGTAACAGTGGAGCTAGGGTGATCTTCAATCTCATGAATTGCTGCTATAATAAGTTTGAGGTGGAGATGCAGAATCACTAGGGTTTTGGCCAAATTCAGAGCCATAGAAGGCCTTGTAGTCGAATACCAGCGTAAGAAACGCTTACATAGTGGCAACGCTTGCCATATACAATGAGACAAAAGTTTATATTTTTTAATTGCATATTCAAAGAAGAATAAGAATCTTATTTCCCAAAAATTAATTAAGCATAACATTTTCCATAAATTAACAATGAGCGGAACATTGAATTCACCACATTTTTTGTAATACTTCACTTTTCAGAGTATAGGATCTCATGGATTAAAGTCATCAAGGTTGAATTACTTTTAGAATCCTATTCAATAAGGAGATAAAGAAGAAGAAAAAAGTGTTTGGGGAAAGTGTCAGTAAAAGGGAAAGCCAATACAGAAAAAAGCGAAATGTCCTCAATGTGTCTTGCCTACCTTTATAACTGTTTGGCCATTGTGCATAGATACCACTTAATCAAGCAATGAAGTACACTGAGCATAGTGAATTATAGTAGTGAAATATGAAGGTGAGGGTTTTTGTGTGCCTGCCTTCTTTTCTAAAGTGCTTCCTGGAGGTTCAAAGAAACGGATCTCTGGTTTATTTCAAGTGTAAAGGGATCAGGGTATTAGTAAATAAAGGCATATTTTATATGAAGAATGCGTTCAAGAAACAGTTTTCAAGGTTGGGAAATTAAAGAAGGCTTTTTAACCACCTGATTGATATGAGAAATATTAATATATAGATCTATTGATAGAACCCTAGTCACAGATTCTTCGTTTGAAAGCCATAATTAAGCTTCATTCATACTTTGAATGTTGCTTGCATGTATTTCGGAATATCCAACATTACTCACACCTTTTATTGCTTCCTAAATCGATTTCATAATTAGATGCCCGTCAAAGTATTAATAACTTTTATATATCTCTAGCATGCGTGCGGAATTACATCTTAAGTGCATTCGATTTACATTTTTTTATCTCAAGTAGAAGGTTATTTCATATCTTTTATCACTGAATGATAAGTAAGTAAATCAGAATATTGATGAGAATACTATTTTTTTCGATTTTGATGCTGAAATAGGTCTTTTGTCACATTAGTGTCCTATAGTCAACTATTGAGGTCATCTGTGGCTTATTTTAAATTGAGAATTGCCCTTGGTTTACTACAGGGTTTTCAAGAATTGCTTTTATCACTGAATCTATAACTTATTGACGAAATGTGGCATTCATTCCTTTGAGGTGGCATACTGTGTATAAACCACTGAAACCTAGTTGGTATATGTACTCAGTTCAACTAAGACTTTGCAGTACTGTTGGGACGTTAGTGTGACTATGGGGTTGGAGCTCGCCCTGCCTCCACTGTTTATATCTCCTTGAATGTTATTAGATCTAAAACTGAGAGTCTGATGCACAAAACTATGCGATAATCAAGTTTCAACATGACAGCAGCTCATAGATTAGATAGAAATGGCATGATGTTTGTCAGCAATGGAAGTTTGAGTAGCCATGCAAGCGATATCCCTGCAACATATGTCACCCTGTTGGGTTCCGTCATTGCTTTGGATATAAAGCTTAACACATTTAAGCTTTCTTTCTCTGTAATTGCTCCATGTGCACCCTTAATCAAGCTGCGTTCTTGATAGTTTTGGGTGGCTCTTCTGTAAAAGAAGTATTTGCTCCAGTCTGTCTCCAGGGTATTATAATTGCTGCGCTCCCTACTAGAACCTCCAAACAAGTCTCATAAGCCAGTTGCAGATGCAACTGATGGTAGTCAAGCTCCAAGTCTTCAGGCACATCCAAATGAGGCGCTTTCTTTAATTGTTCCTGAACAATAAATTGGAAACTCTGAACACAAAAGCGACTCCGCCACCAGCATCATCATGAATTGCCCCGTATGGGCAGCATCGTCCATTCCAATTGAGGGCTTCAATATTAAATAGGTTCATCATGTGTCTCTGGCGTCAACACTCTTCCATAACTATTTAAATTACTGAATGAGCATGACTTTCCTATTATCATCCAGGATTGAATGAAACAAAATTGATGTAATTTAAAAGGTCTACAAGAGAGAAGCTGGTGGTGTAGTCCTGCTTTGTATGTCCTGAGTGTCTCTTTACTTGGGTTTTCACCTTGGGTGTTATGCCACACCAGCTCCTGCTGCAAAATGCTGGGAGCGATGCTTTGGGCCTGAATTTCCCTTGGCATCCTTTTAAACAGGATATGAAATAAAGCCATTATGAAATTCCATTGCTGATAGTCATCACACCATATCTGCCTAAGAACAAGCAAATCTAGCTAGTCAGAACAGTGTCCTCTCCAAGATCGACCACAGCGATGTACTTTCCATGGGTCATCTTCCAGGACCTCTAGGATATTCGTAGTAATATGTAACAGTGGAGCTAGGGTGATCTTCAATCTCATGAATTGCTGCTATAATAAGTTTGAGGTGGAGATGCAGAATCACTAGGGTTTTGGCCAAATTCAGAGCCATAGAAGGCCTTGTAGTCGAATACCAGCGTAAGAAACGCTTACATAGTGGCAAAGCTTGCCATATACAATGAGACAAAAGTTTATTTTTTTAATTGCATATTCAAAGAAGAATAAGAATCTTATTTCCCAAAAATTGATTAAGCATAACATTTTCCATAAATTAACAATGAGCGGAACATTGAATTCACCACATTTTTTGTAATACTTCACTTTTCAGAGTATAGGATCTCATGGATTAAAGTCATCAAGGGTGAATTAGTTTTAGAATCCTATTCAATAAGGAGATAAAGAAGAAGAAAAAAGTGTTTGGGGAAAGTGTCAGTAAAAGGGAAAGCCAATACAGAAAAAAGCGAAATGTCCTCAATGTGTCTTGCCTACCTTTATAACTGTTTGGCCATTGTGCATAGATACCACTTAATCAAGCAATGAAGTACACTGAGCATAGTGAATTATAGTAGTGAAATATGAAGGTGAGGGTTTTTGTGTGCCTGCCTTCTTTTCTAAAGTGCTTCCTGGAGGTTCAAAGAAACGGATCTCTGGTTTATTTCAAGTGTAAAGGGATCAGGGTATTAGTAAATAAAGGCATATTTTATATGAAGAATGCGTTCAAGAAACAGTTTTCAAGGTTGGGAAATTAAAGAAGGCTTTTTAACCACCTGATTGATATGAGAAATATTAATATATAGATCTATTGATAGAACCCTAGTCACAGATTCTTCGTTTGAAAGCCATAATTAAGCTTCATTCATACTTTGAATGTTGCTTGCATGTATTTCGGAATATCCAACATTACTCACACCTTTTATTGCTTCCTAAATCGATTTCATAATTAGATGCCCGTCAAAGTATTAATAACTTTTATATATCTCTAGCATGCGTGCAGAATTACATCTTAAGTGCATTCGATTTACATTTTTTTATCTCAAGTAGAAGGTTATTTCATATCTTTTATCACTGAATGATAAGTAAGTAAATCAGAATATTGATGAGAATACTATTTTTTTCGATTTTGATGCTGAAATAGGTCTTTTGTCACATTAGTGTCCTATAGTCAACTATTGAGGTCATCTGTGGCTTATTTTAAATTGAGAATTGCCCTTGGTTTACTACAGGGTTTTCAAGAATTGCTTTTATCACTGAATCTATAACTTATTGACGAAATGTGGCATTCATTCCTTTGAGGTGGCATACTGTGTATAAACCACTGAAACCTAGTTGGTATATGTACTCAGTTCAACTAAGACTTTGCAGTACTGTTGGGACGTTAGTGTGACTATGGGGTTGGAGCTCGCCCTGCCTCCACTGTTTTTATCTCCTTGAATGTTATTAGATCTAAAACTGAGAGTCTGATGCACAAAACTATGCGATAATCAAGTTTCAACATGACAGCAGCTCATAGATTAGATAGAAATGGCATGATGTTTGTCAGCAATGGAAGTTTGAGTAGCCATGCAAGCGATATCCCTGCAACATATGTCACCCTGTTGGGTTCCGTCATTGCTTTGGATATAAAGCTTAACACATTTAAGCTTTCTTTCTCTGTAATTGCTCCATGTGCACCCTTAATCAAGCTGCGTTCTTGATAGTTTTGGGTGGCTCTTCTGTAAAAGAAGTATTTGCTCCAGTCTGTCTCCAGGGTATTATAATTGCTGCGCTCCCTACTAGAACCTCCAAACAAGTCTCATAAGCCAGTTGCAGATGCAACTGATGGTAGTCAAGCTCCAAGTCTTCAGGCACATCCAAATGAGGCGCTTTCTTTAATTGTTCCTGAACAATAAATTGGAAACTCTGAACACAAAAGTGACTCCGCCACCAGCATCATCATGAATTGCCCCGTATGGGCAGCATTGTCCATTCCAATTGAGGGCTTCAATATTAAATAGGTTCATCATGTGTCTCTGGCGTCAACACTCTTCCATAACTATTTAAATTACTGAATGAGCATGACTTTCGTATTATCATCCAGGATTGAATGAAAGAAAATTGATGTAATTTAAAAGGTCTACAAGAGAGAAGCTGGTGGTGTAGTCCTGCTTTGTATGTCCTGAGGGTCTCTTTACTTGGGTTTTCACCTTGGGTGTTATGCCCCACCAGCTCCTGCTGCAAAATGCTGGGAGCGATGCTTTGGGCCTGAATTTCCCTTGGCATCCTTTTAAACAGGATATGAAATAAAGCCATTATGAAATTCCATTGCTGATAGTCATCACACCATATCTGCCTAAGAACAAGCAAATCTAGCTAGTCAGAACAGTGTCCTCTCCAAGATCGACCACAGCGATGTACTTTCCATGGGTCATCTTCCAGGACCTCTAGGATATTCGTAGTAATATGTAACAGTGGAGCTAGGGTGATCTTCAATCTCATGAATTGCTGCTATAATAAGTTTGAGGTGGAGATGCAGAATCACTAGGGTTTTGGCCAAATTCAGAGCCATAGAAGGCCTTGTAGTCGAATACCAGCGTAAGAAACGCTTACATAGTGGCAAAGCTTGCCATATACAATGAGACAAAAGTTTATTTTTTTAATTGCATATTCAAAGACGAATAAGAATCTTATTTCCCAAAAATTAATTAAGCATAACATTTTCCATAAATTAACAATGAGCGGAACATTGAATTCACCACATTTTTTGTAATACTTCACTTTTCAGAGTATAGGATCTCATGGATTAAAGTCATCAAGGGTGAATTAGTTTTAGAATCCTATTCAATAAGGAGATAAAGAAGAAGAAAAAAGTGTTTGGGGAAAGTGTCAGTAAAAGGGAAAGCCAATACAGAAAAAAGCGAAATGTCCTCAATGTGTCTTGCCTACCTTTATAACTGTTTGGCCATTGTGCATAGATACTACTTAATCAAGCAATGAAGTACACTGAGCATAGTGAATTATAGTAGTGAAATATGAAGGTGAGGGTTTTTGTGTGCCTGCCTTCTTTTCTAAAGTGCTTCCTCGAGGTTCAAAGAAACGGATCTCTGGTTTATTTCAAGTGTAAAGGGATCAGGGTATTAGTAAATAAAGGCATATTTTATATGAAGAATGCGTTCAAGAAACAGTTTTCAAGGTTGGGAAATTAAAGAAGGCTTTTTAACCACCTGATTGATATGAGAAATATTAATATATAGATCTATTGATAGCACCCTAGTCACAGATTCTTCGTTTGAAAGCCATAATTAAGCTTCATTCATACTTTGAATGTTGCTTGCATGTATTTCGGAATATCCAACATTACTCACACCTTTTATTGCTTCCTAAATCGATTTCATAATTAGATGCCCGTCAAAGTATTAATAACTTTTATATATCTCTAGCATGCGTGCAGAATTACATCTTAAGTGCATTCGATTTACATGTTTTTATCTCAAGTAGAAGGTTATTTCATATCTTCTATCACTGAATGATAAGTAAGTAAATCAGAATATTGATGAGAATACTATTTTTTTCGATTTTGATGCTGAATTAGGTCTTTTGTCACATTAGTGTCCTATAGTCAACTATTGAGGTCATCTGTGGCTTATTTTAAATTGAGAATTGCTCTTGGTTTACTACAGGGTTTTCGATAATTGCATTTATCACTGAATCTATAACTTATTTACGAAATGTGGCATTCATTCCTTTGAGGTGGCATACTGTGTATAAACCACTGAAACCTAGTTGGTATATGTACTCAGTTCAACTAAGACTTTGCAGTACTGGTGGGAAGTTAGTGTAACTATGGGGTTGGAGCTCGCCCTGCCTCCACTGTTTTTATCTCCTTGAATGTTATTAGATCTAAAACTGAGAGTCTGATGCACAAAACTATGCGATAATCAAGTTTCAACATGACAGCAGCTCATAGATTAGATAGAAATGGCATGATGTTTGTCAGCAATGGAAGTTTGAGTAGCCATGCAAGCGATATCCCTGCAACATATGTCACCCTGTTGGGTTCCGTCATTGCTTTGGATATAAAGCTTAACACATTTAAGCTTTCTTTCCCCGTAATTGCTCCATGTGCACCCTTAATCAAGCTGCGTTCTTGATAGTTTTGGGTGGCTCTTCTGTAAAAGAAGTATTTGCTCCAGTCTGTCTCCAGGGTATTATAATTGCTGCGCTCCCTACTAGAACCTCCAAACAAGTCTCAAAAGCCAGTTGCAGATGCAACTGATGGTAGTCAAGCTCCAAGTCTTCAGGCACATCCAAATGAGGCGCTTTCTTTAATTGTTCCTGAACAATAAATTGGAAACTCTGAACACAAAAGCGACTCCGCCACCAGCATCATCATGAATTGCCCCGTATGGGCAGCATTGTCCATTCCAATTGAGGGCTTCAATATTAAATAGGTTCATCATGTGTCTCTGGCGTCAACACTCTTCCATAACTATTTAAATTACTGAATGAGCATGACTTTCGTATTATCATCCAGGATTGAATGAAACAAAATTGATGTAATTTAAAAGGTCTACAAGAGAGAAGCTGGTGGTGTAGTCCTGCTTTGTATGTCCTGAGTGTCTCTTTACTTGGGTTTTCACCTTGGGTGTTATGCCCCACCAGCTCCTGCTGCAAAATGCTGGGAGCGATGCTTTGGGCCTGAATTTCCCTTGGCATCCTTTTAAACAGGATATGAAATAAAGCCATTATGAAATTCCATTGCTGATAGTCATCACACCATATCTGCCTAAGAACAAGCAAATCTAGCTAGTCAGAACAGTGTCCTCTCCAAGATCGACCACAGCGATGTACTTTCCATGGGTCATCTTCCAGGACCTCTAGGATATTCGTAGTAATATGTAACAGTGGAGCTAGGGTGATCTTCAATCTCATGAATTGCTGCTATAATAAGTTTGAGGTGGAGATGCAGAATCACTAGGGTTTTGGCCAAATTCAGAGCCATAGAAGGCCTTGTAGTCGAATACCAGCGTAAGAAACGCTTACATAGTGGCAACGCTTGCCATATACAATGAGACAAAAGTTTATTTTTTTAATTGCATATTCAAAGAAGAATAAGAATCTTATTTCCCAAAAATTAATTAAGCATAACATTTTCCATAAATTAACAATGAGCGGAACATTGAATTCACCACATTTTTTGTAATACTTCACTTTTCAGAGTATAGGATCTCATGGATTAAAGTCATCAAGGGTGAATTAGTTTTAGAATCCTATTCAATAAGGAGATAAAGAAGAAGAAAAAAGTGTTTGGGGAAAGTGTCAGTAAAAGGGAAAGCCAATACAGAAAAAAGCGAAATGTCCTCAATGTGTCTTGCCTACCTTTATAACTGTTTGGCCATTGTGCATAGATACCACTTAATCAAGCAATGAAGTACACTGAGCATAGTGAATTATAGTAGTGAAATATGAAGGTGAGGGTTTTTGTGTGCCTGCCTTCTTTTCTAAAGTGCTTCCTGGAGGTTCAAAGAAACGGATCTCTGGTTTATTTCAAGTGTAAAGGGATCAGGGTATTAGTAAATAAAGGCATATTTTATATGAAGAATGCGTTCAAGAAACAGTTTTCAAGGTTGGGAAATTAAAGAAGGCTTTTTAACCACCTGATTGATATGAGAAATATTAATATATAGATCTATTGATAGAACCCTAGTCACAGATTCTTCGTTTGAAAGCCATAATTAAGCTTCATTCATACTTTGAATGTTGCTTGCATGTATTTCAGAATATCCAACATTACTCACACCTTTTATTGCTTCCTAAATCGATTTCATAATTAGATGCCCGTCAAAGTATTAATAACTTTTAAATCTCTCTAGCATGCGTGCAGAATTACATCTTAAGTGCATTCGATTTACATTTTTTTATCTCAAGTAGAAGGTTATTTCATATCTTTTATCACTGAATGATAAGTAAGTAAATCAGAATATTGATGAGAATACTATTTTTTTCGATTTTGATGCTGAAATAGGTCTTTTGTCACATTAGTGTCCTATAGTCAACTATTGAGGTCATCTGTGGCTTATTTTAAATTGAGAATTGCTCTTGGTTTACTACAGGGTTTTCGATAATTGCATTTATCACTGAATCTATAACTTATTTACGAAATGTGGCATTCATTCCTTTGAGGTGGCATACTGTGTATAAACCACTGAAACCTAGTTGGTATATGTACTCAGTTCAACTAAGACTTTGCAGTACTGGTGGGATGTTAGTGTAACTATGGGGTTGGAGCTCGCCCTGCCTCCACTGTTTTTATCTCCTTGAATGTTATTAGATCTAAAACTGAGAGTCTGATGCACAAAACTATGCGATAATCAAGTTTCAACATGACAGCAGCTCATAGATTAGATAGAAATGGCATGATGTTTGTCAGCAATGGAAGTTTGAGTAGCCATGCAAGCGATATCCCTGCAACATATGTCACCCTGTTGGGTTCCGTCTTTGCTTTGGATATAAAGCTTAACACATTTAAGCTTTCTTTCCCCGTAATTGCTCCATGTGCACCCTTAATCAAGCTGTGTTCTTGATAGTTTTGGGTGGCTCTTCTGTAAAAGAAGTATTTGCTCCAGTCTGTCTCCAGGGTATTATAATTGCTGCGCTCCCTACTAGAACCTCCAAACAAGTCTCAAAAGCCAGTTGCAGATGCAACTGATGGTAGTCAAGCTCCAAGTCTTCAGGCACATCCAAATGAGGCGCTTTCTTTAATTGTTCCTGAACAATAAATTGGAAACTCTGAACACAAAAGCGACTCCGCCACCAGCATCATCATGAATTGCCCCGTATGGGCAGCATTGTCCATTCCAATTGAGGGCTTCAATATTAAATAGGTTCATCATGTGTCTCTGGCGTCAACACTCTTCCATAACTATTTAAATTACTGAATGAGCATGACTTTCGTATTATCATCCAGGATTGAATGAAACAAAATTGATGTAATTTAAAAGGTCTACAAGAGAGAAGCTGGTGGTGTAGTCCTGCTTTGTATGTCCTGAGTGTCTCTTTACTTGGGTTTTCACCTTGGGTGTTATGCCACACCAGCTCCTGCTGCAAAATGCTGGGAGCGATGCTTTGGGCCTGAATTTCCCTTGGCATCCTTTTAAACAGGATATGAAATAAAGCCATTATGAAATTCCATTGCTGATAGTCATCACACCATATCTGCCTAAGAACAAGCAAATCTAGCTAGTCAGAACAGTGTCCTCTCCAAGATCGACCACAGCGATGTACTTTCCATGGGTCATCTTCCAGGACCTCTAGGATATTCGTAGTAATATGTAACAGTGGAGCTAGGGTGATCTTCAATCTCATGAATTGCTGCTATAATAAGTTTGAGGTGGAGATGCAGAATCACTAGGGTTTTGGCCAAATTCAGAGCCATAGAAGGCCTTGTAGTCGAATACCAGCGTAAGAAACGCTTACATAGTGGCAACGCTTGCCATATACAATGAGACAAAAGTTTATATTTTTTAATTGCATATTCAAAGAAGAATAAGAATCTTATTTCCCAAAAATTAATTAAGCATAACATTTTCCATAAATTAACAATGAGCGGAACATTGAATTCACCACATTTTTTGTAATACTTCACTTTTCAGAGTATAGGATCTCATGGATTAAAGTCATCAAGGTTGAATTACTTTTAGAATCCTATTCAATAAGGAGATAAAGAAGAAGAAAAAAGTGTTTGGGGAAAGTGTCAGTAAAAGGGAAAGCCAATACAGAAAAAAGCGAAATGTCCTCAATGTGTCTTGCCTACCTTTATAACTGTTTGGCCATTGTGCATAGATACCACTTAATCAAGCAATGAAGTACACTGAGCATAGTGAATTATAGTAGTGAAATATGAAGGTGAGGGTTTTTGTGTGCCTGCCTTCTTTTCTAAAGTGCTTCCTGGAGGTTCAAAGAAACGGATCTCTGGTTTATTTCAAGTGTAAAGGGATCAGGGTATTAGTAAATAAAGGCATATTTTATATGAAGAATGCGTTCAAGAAACAGTTTTCAAGGTTGGGAAATTAAAGAAGGCTTTTTAACCACCTGATTGATATGAGAAATATTAATATATAGATCTATTGATAGAACCCTAGTCACAGATTCTTCGTTTGAAAGCCATAATTAAGCTTCATTCATACTTTGAATGTTGCTTGCATGTATTTCGGAATATCCAACATTACTCACACCTTTTATTGCTTCCTAAATCGATTTCATAATTAGATGCCCGTCAAAGTATTAATAACTTTTATATATCTCTAGCATGCGTGCGGAATTACATCTTAAGTGCATTCGATTTACATTTTTTTATCTCAAGTAGAAGGTTATTTCATATCTTTTATCACTGAATGATAAGTAAGTAAATCAGAATATTGATGAGAATACTATTTTTTTCGATTTTGATGCTGAAATAGGTCTTTTGTCACATTAGTGTCCTATAGTCAACTATTGAGGTCATCTGTGGCTTATTTTAAATTGAGAATTGCCCTTGGTTTACTACAGGGTTTTCAAGAATTGCTTTTATCACTGAATCTATAACTTATTGACGAAATGTGGCATTCATTCCTTTGAGGTGGCATACTGTGTATAAACCACTGAAACCTAGTTGGTATATGTACTCAGTTCAACTAAGACTTTGCAGTACTGTTGGGACGTTAGTGTGACTATGGGGTTGGAGCTCGCCCTGCCTCCACTGTTTATATCTCCTTGAATGTTATTAGATCTAAAACTGAGAGTCTGATGCACAAAACTATGCGATAATCAAGTTTCAACATGACAGCAGCTCATAGATTAGATAGAAATGGCATGATGTTTGTCAGCAATGGAAGTTTGAGTAGCCATGCAAGCGATATCCCTGCAACATATGTCACCCTGTTGGGTTCCGTCATTGCTTTGGATATAAAGCTTAACACATTTAAGCTTTCTTTCTCTGTAATTGCTCCATGTGCACCCTTAATCAAGCTGCGTTCTTGATAGTTTTGGGTGGCTCTTCTGTAAAAGAAGTATTTGCTCCAGTCTGTCTCCAGGGTATTATAATTGCTGCGCTCCCTACTAGAACCTCCAAACAAGTCTCATAAGCCAGTTGCAGATGCAACTGATGGTAGTCAAGCTCCAAGTCTTCAGGCACATCCAAATGAGGCGCTTTCTTTAATTGTTCCTGAACAATAAATTGGAAACTCTGAACACAAAAGCGACTCCGCCACCAGCATCATCATGAATTGCCCCGTATGGGCAGCATCGTCCATTCCAATTGAGGGCTTCAATATTAAATAGGTTCATCATGTGTCTCTGGCGTCAACACTCTTCCATAACTATTTAAATTACTGAATGAGCATGACTTTCCTATTATCATCCAGGATTGAATGAAACAAAATTGATGTAATTTAAAAGGTCTACAAGAGAGAAGCTGGTGGTGTAGTCCTGCTTTGTATGTCCTGAGTGTCTCTTTACTTGGGTTTTCACCTTGGGTGTTATGCCACACCAGCTCCTGCTGCAAAATGCTGGGAGCGATGCTTTGGGCCTGAATTTCCCTTGGCATCCTTTTAAACAGGATATGAAATAAAGCCATTATGAAATTCCATTGCTGATAGTCATCACACCATATCTGCCTAAGAACAAGCAAATCTAGCTAGTCAGAACAGTGTCCTCTCCAAGATCGACCACAGCGATGTACTTTCCATGGGTCATCTTCCAGGACCTCTAGGATATTCGTAGTAATATGTAACAGTGGAGCTAGGGTGATCTTCAATCTCATGAATTGCTGCTATAATAAGTTTGAGGTGGAGATGCAGAATCACTAGGGTTTTGGCCAAATTCAGAGCCATAGAAGGCCTTGTAGTCGAATACCAGCGTAAGAAACGCTTACATAGTGGCAAAGCTTGCCATATACAATGAGACAAAAGTTTATTTTTTTAATTGCATATTCAAAGAAGAATAAGAATCTTATTTCCCAAAAATTGATTAAGCATAACATTTTCCATAAATTAACAATGAGCGGAACATTGAATTCACCACATTTTTTGTAATACTTCACTTTTCAGAGTATAGGATCTCATGGATTAAAGTCATCAAGGGTGAATTAGTTTTAGAATCCTATTCAATAAGGAGATAAAGAAGAAGAAAAAAGTGTTTGGGGAAAGTGTCAGTAAAAGGGAAAGCCAATACAGAAAAAAGCGAAATGTCCTCAATGTGTCTTGCCTACCTTTATAACTGTTTGGCCATTGTGCATAGATACCACTTAATCAAGCAATGAAGTACACTGAGCATAGTGAATTATAGTAGTGAAATATGAAGGTGAGGGTTTTTGTGTGCCTGCCTTCTTTTCTAAAGTGCTTCCTGGAGGTTCAAAGAAACGGATCTCTGGTTTATTTCAAGTGTAAAGGGATCAGGGTATTAGTAAATAAAGGCATATTTTATATGAAGAATGCGTTCAAGAAACAGTTTTCAAGGTTGGGAAATTAAAGAAGGCTTTTTAACCACCTGATTGATATGAGAAATATTAATATATAGATCTATTGATAGAACCCTAGTCACAGATTCTTCGTTTGAAAGCCATAATTAAGCTTCATTCATACTTTGAATGTTGCTTGCATGTATTTCGGAATATCCAACATTACTCACACCTTTTATTGCTTCCTAAATCGATTTCATAATTAGATGCCCGTCAAAGTATTAATAACTTTTATATATCTCTAGCATGCGTGCAGAATTACATCTTAAGTGCATTCGATTTACATTTTTTTATCTCAAGTAGAAGGTTATTTCATATCTTTTATCACTGAATGATAAGTAAGTAAATCAGAATATTGATGAGAATACTATTTTTTTCGATTTTGATGCTGAAATAGGTCTTTTGTCACATTAGTGTCCTATAGTCAACTATTGAGGTCATCTGTGGCTTATTTTAAATTGAGAATTGCCCTTGGTTTACTACAGGGTTTTCAAGAATTGCTTTTATCACTGAATCTATAACTTATTGACGAAATGTGGCATTCATTCCTTTGAGGTGGCATACTGTGTATAAACCACTGAAACCTAGTTGGTATATGTACTCAGTTCAACTAAGACTTTGCAGTACTGTTGGGACGTTAGTGTGACTATGGGGTTGGAGCTCGCCCTGCCTCCACTGTTTTTATCTCCTTGAATGTTATTAGATCTAAAACTGAGAGTCTGATGCACAAAACTATGCGATAATCAAGTTTCAACATGACAGCAGCTCATAGATTAGATAGAAATGGCATGATGTTTGTCAGCAATGGAAGTTTGAGTAGCCATGCAAGCGATATCCCTGCAACATATGTCACCCTGTTGGGTTCCGTCATTGCTTTGGATATAAAGCTTAACACATTTAAGCTTTCTTTCTCTGTAATTGCTCCATGTGCACCCTTAATCAAGCTGCGTTCTTGATAGTTTTGGGTGGCTCTTCTGTAAAAGAAGTATTTGCTCCAGTCTGTCTCCAGGGTATTATAATTGCTGCGCTCCCTACTAGAACCTCCAAACAAGTCTCATAAGCCAGTTGCAGATGCAACTGATGGTAGTCAAGCTCCAAGTCTTCAGGCACATCCAAATGAGGCGCTTTCTTTAATTGTTCCTGAACAATAAATTGGAAACTCTGAACACAAAAGTGACTCCGCCACCAGCATCATCATGAATTGCCCCGTATGGGCAGCATTGTCCATTCCAATTGAGGGCTTCAATATTAAATAGGTTCATCATGTGTCTCTGGCGTCAACACTCTTCCATAACTATTTAAATTACTGAATGAGCATGACTTTCGTATTATCATCCAGGATTGAATGAAAGAAAATTGATGTAATTTAAAAGGTCTACAAGAGAGAAGCTGGTGGTGTAGTCCTGCTTTGTATGTCCTGAGGGTCTCTTTACTTGGGTTTTCACCTTGGGTGTTATGCCCCACCAGCTCCTGCTGCAAAATGCTGGGAGCGATGCTTTGGGCCTGAATTTCCCTTGGCATCCTTTTAAACAGGATATGAAATAAAGCCATTATGAAATTCCATTGCTGATAGTCATCACACCATATCTGCCTAAGAACAAGCAAATCTAGCTAGTCAGAACAGTGTCCTCTCCAAGATCGACCACAGCGATGTACTTTCCATGGGTCATCTTCCAGGACCTCTAGGATATTCGTAGTAATATGTAACAGTGGAGCTAGGGTGATCTTCAATCTCATGAATTGCTGCTATAATAAGTTTGAGGTGGAGATGCAGAATCACTAGGGTTTTGGCCAAATTCAGAGCCATAGAAGGCCTTGTAGTCGAATACCAGCGTAAGAAACGCTTACATAGTGGCAAAGCTTGCCATATACAATGAGACAAAAGTTTATTTTTTTAATTGCATATTCAAAGACGAATAAGAATCTTATTTCCCAAAAATTAATTAAGCATAACATTTTCCATAAATTAACAATGAGCGGAACATTGAATTCACCACATTTTTTGTAATACTTCACTTTTCAGAGTATAGGATCTCATGGATTAAAGTCATCAAGGGTGAATTAGTTTTAGAATCCTATTCAATAAGGAGATAAAGAAGAAGAAAAAAGTGTTTGGGGAAAGTGTCAGTAAAAGGGAAAGCCAATACAGAAAAAAGCGAAATGTCCTCAATGTGTCTTGCCTACCTTTATAACTGTTTGGCCATTGTGCATAGATACTACTTAATCAAGCAATGAAGTACACTGAGCATAGTGAATTATAGTAGTGAAATATGAAGGTGAGGGTTTTTGTGTGCCTGCCTTCTTTTCTAAAGTGCTTCCTCGAGGTTCAAAGAAACGGATCTCTGGTTTATTTCAAGTGTAAAGGGATCAGGGTATTAGTAAATAAAGGCATATTTTATATGAAGAATGCGTTCAAGAAACAGTTTTCAAGGTTGGGAAATTAAAGAAGGCTTTTTAACCACCTGATTGATATGAGAAATATTAATATATAGATCTATTGATAGCACCCTAGTCACAGATTCTTCGTTTGAAAGCCATAATTAAGCTTCATTCATACTTTGAATGTTGCTTGCATGTATTTCGGAATATCCAACATTACTCACACCTTTTATTGCTTCCTAAATCGATTTCATAATTAGATGCCCGTCAAAGTATTAATAACTTTTATATATCTCTAGCATGCGTGCAGAATTACATCTTAAGTGCATTCGATTTACATGTTTTTATCTCAAGTAGAAGGTTATTTCATATCTTCTATCACTGAATGATAAGTAAGTAAATCAGAATATTGATGAGAATACTATTTTTTTCGATTTTGATGCTGAATTAGGTCTTTTGTCACATTAGTGTCCTATAGTCAACTATTGAGGTCATCTGTGGCTTATTTTAAATTGAGAATTGCTCTTGGTTTACTACAGGGTTTTCGATAATTGCATTTATCACTGAATCTATAACTTATTTACGAAATGTGGCATTCATTCCTTTGAGGTGGCATACTGTGTATAAACCACTGAAACCTAGTTGGTATATGTACTCAGTTCAACTAAGACTTTGCAGTACTGGTGGGAAGTTAGTGTAACTATGGGGTTGGAGCTCGCCCTGCCTCCACTGTTTTTATCTCCTTGAATGTTATTAGATCTAAAACTGAGAGTCTGATGCACAAAACTATGCGATAATCAAGTTTCAACATGACAGCAGCTCATAGATTAGATAGAAATGGCATGATGTTTGTCAGCAATGGAAGTTTGAGTAGCCATGCAAGCGATATCCCTGCAACATATGTCACCCTGTTGGGTTCCGTCATTGCTTTGGATATAAAGCTTAACACATTTAAGCTTTCTTTCCCCGTAATTGCTCCATGTGCACCCTTAATCAAGCTGCGTTCTTGATAGTTTTGGGTGGCTCTTCTGTAAAAGAAGTATTTGCTCCAGTCTGTCTCCAGGGTATTATAATTGCTGCGCTCCCTACTAGAACCTCCAAACAAGTCTCAAAAGCCAGTTGCAGATGCAACTGATGGTAGTCAAGCTCCAAGTCTTCAGGCACATCCAAATGAGGCGCTTTCTTTAATTGTTCCTGAACAATAAATTGGAAACTCTGAACACAAAAGCGACTCCGCCACCAGCATCATCATGAATTGCCCCGTATGGGCAGCATTGTCCATTCCAATTGAGGGCTTCAATATTAAATAGGTTCATCATGTGTCTCTGGCGTCAACACTCTTCCATAACTATTTAAATTACTGAATGAGCATGACTTTCGTATTATCATCCAGGATTGAATGAAACAAAATTGATGTAATTTAAAAGGTCTACAAGAGAGAAGCTGGTGGTGTAGTCCTGCTTTGTATGTCCTGAGTGTCTCTTTACTTGGGTTTTCACCTTGGGTGTTATGCCCCACCAGCTCCTGCTGCAAAATGCTGGGAGCGATGCTTTGGGCCTGAATTTCCCTTGGCATCCTTTTAAACAGGATATGAAATAAAGCCATTATGAAATTCCATTGCTGATAGTCATCACACCATATCTGCCTAAGAACAAGCAAATCTAGCTAGTCAGAACAGTGTCCTCTCCAAGATCGACCACAGCGATGTACTTTCCATGGGTCATCTTCCAGGACCTCTAGGATATTCGTAGTAATATGTAACAGTGGAGCTAGGGTGATCTTCAATCTCATGAATTGCTGCTATAATAAGTTTGAGGTGGAGATGCAGAATCACTAGGGTTTTGGCCAAATTCAGAGCCATAGAAGGCCTTGTAGTCGAATACCAGCGTAAGAAACGCTTACATAGTGGCAACGCTTGCCATATACAATGAGACAAAAGTTTATTTTTTTAATTGCATATTCAAAGAAGAATAAGAATCTTATTTCCCAAAAATTAATTAAGCATAACATTTTCCATAAATTAACAATGAGCGGAACATTGAATTCACCACATTTTTTGTAATACTTCACTTTTCAGAGTATAGGATCTCATGGATTAAAGTCATCAAGGGTGAATTAGTTTTAGAATCCTATTCAATAAGGAGATAAAGAAGAAGAAAAAAGTGTTTGGGGAAAGTGTCAGTAAAAGGGAAAGCCAATACAGAAAAAAGCGAAATGTCCTCAATGTGTCTTGCCTACCTTTATAACTGTTTGGCCATTGTGCATAGATACCACTTAATCAAGCAATGAAGTACACTGAGCATAGTGAATTATAGTAGTGAAATATGAAGGTGAGGGTTTTTGTGTGCCTGCCTTCTTTTCTAAAGTGCTTCCTGGAGGTTCAAAGAAACGGATCTCTGGTTTATTTCAAGTGTAAAGGGATCAGGGTATTAGTAAATAAAGGCATATTTTATATGAAGAATGCGTTCAAGAAACAGTTTTCAAGGTTGGGAAATTAAAGAAGGCTTTTTAACCACCTGATTGATATGAGAAATATTAATATATAGATCTATTGATAGAACCCTAGTCACAGATTCTTCGTTTGAAAGCCATAATTAAGCTTCATTCATACTTTGAATGTTGCTTGCATGTATTTCAGAATAT
This sequence comes from Lissotriton vulgaris, assembly GCF_964263255.1. NCBI lineage: Eukaryota > Metazoa > Chordata > Amphibia > Caudata > Salamandridae > Lissotriton > Lissotriton vulgaris. Next base: position 1,398,244,655 of record NC_141689.1, read on the forward strand.
CCAACATTACTCACACCTTTTATTGCTTCCTAAATCGATTTCATAATTAGATGCCCGTCAAAGTATTAATAACTTTTAAATCTCTCTAGCATGCGTGCAGAATTACATCTTAAGTGCATTCGATTTACATTTTTTTATCTCAAGTAGAAGGTTATTTCATATCTTTTATCACTGAATGATAAGTAAGTAAATCAGAATATTGATGAGAATACTATTTTTTTCGATTTTGATGCTGAAATAGGTCTTTTGTCACATTAGTGTCCTATAGTCAACTATTGAGGTCATCTGTGGCTTATTTTAAATTGAGAATTGCCCTTGGTTTACTACAGGGTTTTCAAGAATTGCTTTTATCACTGAATCTATAACTTATTGACGAAATGTGGCATTCATTCATTTGAGGTGGCATACTGTGTATAAACCACTGAAACCTAGTTGGTATATGTACTCAGTTCAACTAAGACTTTGCAGTACTGGTGGGACGTTAGTGTGACTATGGGGTTGGAGCTCGCCCTGCCTCCACTGTTTTTATCTCCTTGAATGTTATTAGATCTAAAACTGAGAGTCTGATGCACAAAACTATGCGATAATCAAGTTTCAACATGACAGCAGCTCACAGATTAGATAGAAATGGCATGATGTTTGTCAGCAATGGAAGTTTGAGTAGCCATGCAAGCGATATCCCTGCAACATATGTCACCCTGTTGGGTTCCGTCATTGCTTTGGATATAAAGCTTAACACATTTAAGCTTTCTTTCTCTGTAATTGCTCCATGTGCACCCTTAATCAAGCTGCGTTCTTGATAGTTTTGGGTGGCTCTTCTGTAAAAGAAGTATTTGCTCCAGTCTGTCTCCAGGGTATTATAATTGCTGCGCTCCCTACTAGAACCTCCAAACAAGTCTCATAAGCCAGTTGCAGATGCAACTGATGGTAGTCAAGCTCCAAGTCTTCAGGCACATCCAAATGAGGCGCTTTCTTTAATTGTTCCTGAACAATAAATTGGAAACTCTGAACACAAAAGTGACTCCGCCACCAGCATCATCATGAATTGCCCCGTATGGGCAGCATTGTCCATTCCAATTGAGGGCTTCAATATTAAATAGGTTCATCATGTGTCTCTGGCGTCAACACTCTTCCATAACTATTTAAATTACTGAATGAGCATGACTTTCCTATTATCATCCAGGATTGAATGAAACAAAATTGATGTAATTTAAAAGGTCTACAAGAGAGAAGCTGGTGGTGTAGTCCTGCTTTGTATGTCCTGAGTGTCTCTTTACTTGGGTTTTCACCTTGGGTGTTATGCCCCACCAGCTCCTGCTGCAAAATGCTGGGAGCGATGCTTTGGGCCTGAATTTCCCTTAGCATCCTTTTAAACAGGATATGAAATAAAGCCATTATGAAATTCCATTGCTGATAGTCATCACACCATATCTGCCTAAGAACAAGCAAATCTAGCTAGTCAGAACAGTGTCCTCTCCAAGATCGACCACAGCGATGTACTTTCCATGGGTCATCTTCCAGGACCTCTAGGATATTCGTAGTAATATGTAACAGTGGAGCTAGGGTGATCTTCAATCTCATGAATTGCTGCTATAATAAGTTTGAGGTGGAGATGCAGAATCACTAGGGTTTTGGCCAAATTCAGAGCCATAGAAGGCCTTGTAGTCGAATACCAGCGTAAGAAACGCTTACATAGTGGCAACGCTTGCCATATACAATGAGACAAAAGTTTATATTTTTTAATTGCATATTCAAAGAAGAATAAGAATCTTATTTCCCAAAAATTAATTAAGCATAACATTTTCCATAAATTAACAATGAGCGGAACATTGAATTCACCACATTTTTTGTAATACTTCACTTTTCAGAGTATAGGATCTCATGGATTAAAGTCATCAAGGGTGAATTACTTTTAGAATCCTATTCAATAAGGAGATAAAGAAGAAGAAAAAAGTGTTTGGGGAAAGTGTCAGTAAAAGGGAAAGCCAATACAGAAAAAAGCGAAATGTCCTCAATGTGTCTTGCCTACCTTTATAACTGTTTGGCCATTTTGCATAGATACCACTTAATCAAGCAATGAAGTACACTGAGCATAGTGAATTATAGTAGTGAAATATGAAGGTGAGGGTTTTTGTGTGCCTGCCTTCTTTTCTAAAGTGCTTCCTGGAGGTTCAAAGAAACGGATCTCTGGTTTATTTCAAGTGTAAAGGGATCAGGGTATTAGTAAATAAAGGCATATTTTATATGAAGAATGCGTTCCAGAAACAGTTTTCAAGGTTGGGAAATTAAAGAAGGCTTTTTAACCACCTGATTGATATGAGAAATATTAATATATAGATCTATTGATAGAACCCTAGTCACAGATTCTTCGTTTGAAAGCCATAATTAAGCTTCATTCATACTTTGAATGTTGCTTGCATGTATTTCGGAATATCCAACATTACTCACACCTTTTATTGCTTCCTAAATCGATTTCATAATTAGATGCCCGTCAAAGTATTAATAACTTTTATATATCTCTAGCATGCGTGCAGAATTACATCTTAAGTGCATTCGATTTACATTTTTTTATCTCAAGTAGAAGGTTATTTCATATCTTTTATCACTGAATGATAAGTAAGTAAATCAGAATATTGATGAGAATACTATTTTTTTCGATTTTGATGCTGAAATAGGTCTTTTGTCACATTAGTGTCCTATAGTCAACTATTGAGGTCATCTGTGGCTTATTTTAAATTGAGAATTGCCCTTGGTTTACTACAGGGTTTTCAAGAATTGCTTTTATCACTGAATCTATAACTTATTGACGAAATGTGGCATTCATTCCTTTGAGGTGGCATACTGTGTATAAACCACTGAAACCTAGTTGGTATATGTACTCAGTTCAACTAAGACTTTGCAGTACTGTTGGGACGTTAGTGTGACTATGGGGTTGGAGCTCGCCCTGCCTCCACTGTTTTTATCTCCTTGAATGTTATTAGATCTAAAACTGAGAGTCTGATGCACAAAACTATGCGATAATCAAGTTTCAACATGACAGCAGCTCATAGATTAGATAGAAATGGCATGATGTTTGTCAGCAATGGAAGTTTGAGTAGCCATGCAAGCGATATCCCTGCAACATATGTCACCCTGTTGGGTTCCGTCATTACTTTGGATATAAAGCTTAACACATTTAAGCTTTCTTTCTCTGTAATTGCTCCATGTGCACCCTTAATCAAGCTGCGTTCTTGATAGTTTTGGGTGGCTCTTCTGTAAAAGAAGTATTTGCTCCAGTCTGTCTCCAGGGTATTATAATTGCTGCGCTCCCTACTAGAACCTCCAAACAAGTCTCATAAGCCAGTTGCAGATGCAACTGATGGTAGTCAAGCTCCAAGTCTTCAGGCACATCCAAATGAGGCGCTTTCTTTAATTGTTCCTGAACAATAAATTGGAAACTCTGAACACAAAAGCGACTCCGCCACCAGCATCATCATGAATTGCCCCGTATGGGCAGCATTGTCCATTCCAATTGAGGGCTTCAATATTAAATAGGTTCATCATGTGTCTCTGGCGTCAACACTCTTCCATAACTATTTAAATTACTGAATGAGCATGACTTTCGTATTATCATCCAGGATTGAATGAAACAAAATTGATGTAATTTAAAAGGTCTACAAGAGAGAAGCTGGTGGTGTAGTCCTGCTTTGTATGTCCTGAGTGTCTCTTTACTTGGGTTTTCACCTTGGGTGTTATGCCACACCAGCTCCTGCTGCAAAATGCTGGGAGCGATGCTTTGGGCCTGAATTTCCCTTGGCATCCTTTTAAACAGGATATGAAATAAAGCCATTATGAAATTCCATTGCTGATAGTCATCACACCATATCTGCCTAAGAACAAGCAAATCTAGCTAGTCAGAACAGTGTCCTCTCCAAGATCGACCACAGCGATGTACTTTCCATGGGTCATCTTCCAGGACCTCTAGGATATTCGTAGTAATATGTAACAGTGGAGCTAGGGTGATCTTCAATCTCATGAATTGCTGCTATAATAAGTTTGAGTTGGAGATGCAGAATCACTAGGGTTTTGGCCAAATTCAGAGCCATAGAAGGCCTTGTAGTCGAATACCAGCGTAAGAAACGCTTACATAGTGGCAACGCTTGCCATATACAATGAGACAAAAGTTTATATTTTTTAATTGCATATTCAAAGAAGAATAAGAATCTTATTTCCCAAAAATTAATTAAGCATAACATTTTCCATAAATTAACAATGAGCGGAACATTGAATTCACCACATTTTTTGTAATACTTCACTTTTCAGAGTATAGGATCTCATGGATTAAAGTCATCAAGGGTGAATTACTTTTAGAATCCTATTCAATAAGGAGATAAAGAAGAAGAAAAAAGTGTTTGGGGAAAGTGTCAGTAAAAGGGAAAGCCAATACAGAAAAAAGCGAAATGTCCTCAATGTGTCTTGCCTACCTTTATAACTGTTTGGCCATTGTGCATAGATACCACTTAATCAAGCAATGAAGTACACTGAGCATAGTGAATTATAGTAGTGAAATATGAAGGTGAGGGTTTTTGTGTGCCTGCCTTCTTTTCTAAAGTGCTTCCTGGAGGTTCAAAGAAACGGATCTCTGGTTTATTTCAAGTGTAAAGGGATCAGGGTATTAGTAAATAAAGGCATATTTTATATGAAGAATGCGTTCAAGAAACAGTTTTCAAGGTTGGGAAATTAAAGAAGGCTTTTTAACCACCTGATTGATATGAGAAATATTAATATATAGATCTATTGATAGAACCCTAGTCACAGATTCTTCGTTTGAAAGCCATAATTAAGCTTCATTCATACTTTGAATGTTGCTTGCATGTATTTCGGAATATCCAACATTACTCACACCTTTTATTGCTTCCTAAATCGATTTCATAATTAGATGCCCGTCAAAGTATTAATAACTTTTATATATCTCTAGCATGCGTGCAGAATTACATCTTAAGTGCATTCGATTTACATGTTTTTTATCTCAAGTAGAAGGTTATTTCATATCTTTTATCACTGAATGATAAGTAAGTAAATCAGAATATTGATGAGAATACTATTTTTTTCGATTTTGATGCTGAAATAGGTCTTTTGTCACATTAGTGTCCTATAGTCAACTATTGAGGTCATCTGTGGCTTATTTTAAATTGAGAATTGCCCTTGGTTTACTACAGGGTTTTCAAGAATTGCTTTTATCACTGAATCTATAACTTATTGACGAAATGTGGCATTCATTCCTTTGAGGTGGCATACTGTGTATAAACCACTGAAACCTAGTTGGTATATGTACTCAGTTCAACTAAGACTTTGCAGTACTGGTGGGACGTTAGTGTGACTATGGGGTTGGAGCTCGCCCTGCCTCCACTGTTTTTATCTCCTTGAATGTTATTAGATCTAAAACTGAGAGTCTGATGCACAAAACTATGCGATAATCAAGTTTCAACATGACAGCAGCTCATAGATTAGATAGAAATGGCATGATGTTTGTCAGCAATGGAAGTTTGAGTAGCCATGCAAGCGATATCCCTGCAACATATGTCACCCTGTTGGGTTCCGTCATTGCTTTGGATATAAAGCTTAACACATTTAAGCTTTCTTTCTCTGTAATTGCTCCATGTGCACCCTTAATCAAGCTGCGTTCTTGATAGTTTTGGGTGGCTCTTCTGTAAAAGAAGTATTTGCTCCAGTCTGTCTCCAGGGTATTATAATTGCTGCGCTCCCTACTAGAACCTCCAAACAAGTCTCATAAGCCAGTTGCAGATGCAACTGATGGTAGTCAAGCTCCAAGTCTTCAGGCACATCCAAATGAGGCGCTTTCTTTAATTGTTCCTGAACAATAAATTGGAAACTCTGAACACAAAAGTGACTCCGCCACCAGCATCATCATGAATTGCCCCGTATGGGCAGCATTGTCCATTCCAATTGAGGGCTTCAATATTAAATAGGTTCATCATGTGTCTCTGGCGTCAACACTCTTCCATAACTATTTAAATTACTGAATGAGCATGACTTTCCTATTATCATCCAGGATTGAATGAAACAAAATTGAAGTAATTTAAAAGGTCTACAAGAGAGAAGCTGGTGGTGTAGTCCTGCTTTGTATGTCCTGAGTGTCTCTTTACTTGGGTTTTCACCTTGGGTGTTATGCCCCACCAGCTCCTGCTGCAAAATGCTGGGAGCGATGCTTTGGGCCTGAATTTCCCTTGGCATCCTTTTAAACAGGATATGAAATAAAGCCATTATGAAATTCCATTGCTGATAGTCATCACACCATATCTGCCTAAGAACAAGCAAATCTAGCTAGTCAGAACAGTGTCCTCTCCAAGATCGACCACAGCGATGTACTTTCCATGGGTCATCTTCCAGGACCTCTAGGATATTCGTAGTAATATGTAACAGTGGAGCTAGGGTGATCTTCAATCTCATGAATTGCTGCTATAATAAGTTTGAGGTGGAGATGCAGAATCACTAGGGTTTTGGCCAAATTCAGAGCCATAGAAGGCCTTGTAGTCGAATACCAGCGTAAGAAACGCTTACATAGTGGCAACGCTTGCCATATACAATGAGACAAAAGTTTATATTTTTTAATTGCATATTCAAAGAAGAATAAGAATCTTATTTCCCAAAAATTAATTAAGCATAACATTTTCCATAAATTAACAATGAGCGGAACATTGAATTCACCACATTTTTTGTAATACTTCACTTTTCAGAGTATAGGATCTCATGGATTAAAGTCATCAAGGGTGAATTACTTTTAGAATCCTATTCAATAAGGAGATAAAGAAGAAGAAAAAAGTGTTTGGGGAAAGTGTCAGTAAAAGGGAAAGCCAATACAGAAAAAAGCGAAATGTCCTCAATGTGTCTTGCCTACCTTTATAACTGTTTGGCCATTGTGCATAGATACCACTTAATCAAGCAATGAAGTACACTGAGCATAGTGAATTATAGTAGTGAAATATGAAGGTGAGGGTTTTTGTGTGCCTGCCTTCTTTTCTAAAGTGCTTCCTGGAGGTTCAAAGAAACGGATCTCTGGTTTATTTCAAGTGTAAAGGGATCAGGGTATTAGTAAATAAAGGCATATTTTATATGAAGAATGCGTTCAAGAAACAGTTTTCAAGGTTGGGAAATTAAAGAAGGCTTTTTAACCACCTGATTGATATGAGAAATATTAATATATAGATCTATTGATAGAACCCTAGTCACAGATTCTTCGTTTGAAAGCCATAATTAAGCTTCATTCATACTTTGAATGTTGCTTGCATGTATTTCGGAATATCCAACATTACTCACACCTTTTATTGCTTCCTAAATCGATTTCATAATTAGATGCCCGTCAAAGTATTAATAACTTTTATATATCTCTAGCATGCGTGCAGAATTACATCTTAAGTGCATTCGATTTACATTTTTTTATCTCAAGTAGAAGGTTATTTCATATCTTTTATCACTGAATGATAAGTAAGTAAATCAGAATATTGATGAGAATACTATTTTTTTCGATTTTGATGCTGAAATAGGTCTTTTGTCACATTAGTGTCCTATAGTCAACTATTGAGGTCATCTGTGGCTTATTTTAAATTGAGAATTGCCCTTGGTTTACTACAGGGTTTTCAAGAATTGCTTTTATCACTGAATCTATAACTTATTGACGAAATGTGGCATTCATTCCTTTGAGGTGGCATACTGTGTATAAACCACTGAAACCTAGTTGGTATATGTACTCAGTTCAACTAAGACTTTGCAGTACTGTTGGGACGTTAGTGTGACTATGGGGTTGGAGCTCGCCCTGCCTCCACTGTTTTTATCTCCTTGAATGTTATTAGATCTAAAACTGAGAGTCTGATGCACAAAACTATGCGATAATCAAGTTTCAACATGACAGCAGCTCATAGATTAGATAGAAATGGCATGATGTTTGTCAGCAATGGAAGTTTGAGTAGCCATGCAAGCGATATCCCTGCAACATATGTCACCCTGTTGGGTTCCGTCATTGCTTTGGATATAAAGCTTAACACATTTAAGCTTTCTTTCTCTGTAATTGCTCCATGTGCACCCTTAATCAAGCTGCGTTCTTGATAGTTTTGGGTGGCTCTTCTGTAAAAGAAGTATTTGCTCCAGTCTGTCTCCAGGGTATTATAATTGCTGCGCTCCCTACTAGAACCTCCAAACAAGTCTCATAAGCCAGTTGCAGATGCAACTGATGGTAGTCAAGCTCCAAGTCTTCAGGCACATCCAAATGAGGCGCTTTCTTTAATTGTTCCTGAACAATAAATTGGAAACTCTGAACACAAAAGCGACTCCGCCACCAGCATCATCATGAATTGCCCCGTATGGGCAGCATTGTCCATTCCAATTGAGGGCTTCAATATTAAATAGGTTCATCATGTGTCTCTGGCGTCAACACTCTTCCATAACTATTTAAATTACTGAATGAGCATGACTTTCGTATTATCATCCAGGATTGAATGAAACAAAATTGATGTAATTTAAAAGGTCTACAAGAGAGAAGCTGGTGGTGTAGTCCTGCTTTGTATGTCCTGAGTGTCTCTTTACTTGGGTTTTCACCTTGGGTGTTATGCCACACCAGCTCCTGCTGCAAAATGCTGAGAGCTATGCTTTGGGCCTGAATTTCCCTTGGCATCCTTTTAAACAGGATATGAAATAAAGCCATTATGAAATTCCATTGCTGATAGTCATCACACCATATCTGCCTAAGAACAAGCAAATGTAGCTAGTCAGAACAGTGTCCTCTCCAAGATCGACCACAGCGATGTACTTTCCATGGGTCATCTTCCAGGACCTCTAGGATATTCGTAGTAATATGTAACAGTGGAGCTAGGGTGATCTTCAATCTCATGAATTGCTGCTATAATAAGTTTGAGTTGGAGATGCAGAATCACTAGGGTTTTGGCCAAATTCAGAGCCATAGAAGGCCTTGTAGTCGAATACCAGCGTAAGAAACGCTTACATAGTGGCAACGCTTGCCATATACAATGAGACAAAAGTTTATATTTTTTAATTGCATATTCAAAGAAGAATAAGAATCTTATTTCCCAAAAATTAATTAAGCATAACATTTTCCATAAATTAACAATGAGCGGAACATTGAATTCACCACATTTTTTGTAATACTTCACTTTTCAGAGTATAGGATCTCATGGATTAAAGTCATCAAGGGTGAATTACTTTTAGAATCCTATTCAATAAGGAGATAAAGAAGAAGAAAAAAGTGTTTGGGGAAAGTGTCAGTAAAAGGGAAAGCCAATACAGAAAAAAGCGAAATGTCCTCAATGTGTCTTGCCTACCTTTATAACTGTTTGGCCATTGTGCATAGATACCACTTAATCAAGCAATGAAGTACACTGAGCATAGTGAATTATAGTAGTGAAATATGAAGGTGAGGGTTTTTGTGTGCCTGCCTTCTTTTCTAAAGTGCTTCCTGGAGGTTCAAAGAAACGGATCTCTGGTTTATTTCAAGTGTAAAGGGATCAGGGTATTAGTAAATAAAGGCATATTTTATATGAAGAATGCGTTCAAGAAACAGTTTTCAAGGTTGGGAAATTAAAGAAGGCTTTTTAACCACCTGATTGATATGAGAAATATTAATATATAGATCTATTGATAGAACCCTAGTCACAGATTCTTCGTTTGAAAGCCATAATTAAGCTTCATTCATACTTTGAATGTTGCTTGCATGTATTTCGGAATATCCAACATTACTCACACCTTTTATTGCTTCCTAAATCGATTTCATAATTAGATGCCCGTCAAAGTATTAATAACTTTTATATATCTCTAGCATGCGTGCAGAATTACATCTTAAGTGCATTCGATTTACATTTTTTTATCTCAAGTAGAAGGTTATTTCATATCTTTTATCACTGAATGATAAGTAAGTAAATCAGAATATTGATGAGAATACTATTTTTTTCGATTTTGATGCTGAAATAGGTCTTTTGTCACATTAGTGTCCTATAGTCAACTATTGAGGTCATCTGTGGCTTATTTTAAATTGAGAATTGCCCTTGGTTTACTACAGGGTTTTCAAGAATTGCTTTTATCACTGAATCTATAACTTATTGACGAAATGTGGCATTCATTCCTTTGAGGTGGCATACTGTGTATAAACCACTGAAACCTAGTTGGTATATGTACTCAGTTCAACTAAGACTTTGCAGTACTGTTGGGACGTTAGTGTGACTATGGGGTTGGAGCTCGCCCTGCCTCCACTGTTTTTATCTCCTTGAATGTTATTAGATCTAAAACTGAGAGTCTGATGCACAAAACTATGCGATAATCAAGTTTCAACATGACAGCAGCTCATAGATTAGATAGAAATGGCATGATGTTTGTCAGCAATGGAAGTTTGAGTAGCCATGCAAGCGATATCCCTGCAACATATGTCACCCTGTTGGGTTCCGTCATTGCTTTGGATATAAAGCTTAACACATTTAAGCTTTCTTTCTCTGTAATTGCTCCATGTGCACCCTTAATCAAGCTGCGTTCTTGATAGTTTTGGGTGGCTCTTCTGTAAAAGAAGTATTTGCTCCAGTCTGTCTCCAGGGTATTATAATTGCTGCGCTCCCTACTAGAACCTCCAAACAAGTCTCATAAGCCAGTTGCAGATGCAACTGATGGTAGTCAAGCTCCAAGTCTTCAGGCACATCCAAATGAGGCGCTTTCTTTAATTGTTCCTGAACAATAAATTGGAAACTCTGAACACAAAAGCGACTCCGCTACCAGCATCATCATGAATTGCCCCGTATGGGCAGCATTGTCCATTCCAATTGAGGGCTTCAATATTAAATAGGTTCATCATGTGTCTCTGGCGTCAACACTCTTCCATAACTATTTAAATTACTGAATGAGCATGACTTTCGTATTATCATCCAGGATTGAATGAAACAAAATTGATGTAATTTAAAAGGTCTACAAGAGAGAAGCTGGTGGTGTAGTCCTTCTTTGTATGTCCTGAGTGTCTCTTTACTTGGGTTTTCACCTTGGGTGTTATGCCACACCAGCTCCTGCTGCAAAATGCTGGGAGCGATGCTTTGGGCCTGAATTTCCCTTGGCATCCTTTTAAACAGGATATGAAATAAAGCCATTATGAAATTCCATTGCTGATAGTCATCACACCATATCTGCCTAAGAACAAGCAAATCTAGCTAGTCAGAACAGTGTCCTCTCCAAGATCGACCACAGCGATGTACTTTCCATGGGTCATCTTCCAGGACCTCTAGGATATTCGTAGTAATATGTAACAGTGGAGTTAGGGTGATCTTCAATCTCATGAATTGCTGCTATAATAAGTTTGAGGTGGAGATGCAGAATCACTAGGGTTTTGGCCAAATTCAGAGCCATAGAAGGCCTTGTAGTCGAATACCAGCGTAAGAAACGCTTACATAGTGGCAACGCTTGCCATATACAATGAGACAAAAGTTTATATTTTTTAATTGCATATTCAAAGAAGAATAAGAATCTTATTTCCCAAAAATTAATTAAGCATAACATTTTCCATAAATTAACAATGAGCGGAACATTGAATTCACCACATTTTTTGTAATACTTCACTTTTCAGAGTATAGGATCTCATGGATTAAAGTCATCAAGGGTGAATTACTTTTAGAATCCTATTCAATAAGGAGATAAAGAAGAAGAAAAAAGTGTTTGGGGAAAGTGTCAGTAAAAGGGAAAGCCAATACAGAAAAAAGCGAAATGTCCTCAATGTGTCTTGCCTACCTTTATAACTGTTTGGCCATTGTGCATAGATACCACTTAATCAAGCAATGAAGTACACTGAGCATAGTGAATTATAGTAGTGAAATATGAAGGTGAGGGTTTTTGTGTGCCTGCCTTCTTTTCTAAAGTGCTTCCTGGAGGTTCAAAGAAACGGATCTCTGGTTTATTTCAAGTGTAAAGGGATCAGGGTATTAGTAAATAAAGGCATATTTTATATGAAGAATGCGTTCAAGAAACAGTTTTCAAGGTTGGGAAATTAAAGAAGGCTTTTTAACCACCTGATTGATATGAGAAATATTAATATATAGATCTATTGATAGAACCCTAGTCACAGATTCTTCGTTTGAAAGCCATAATTAAGCTTCATTCATACTTTGAATGTTGCTTGCATGTATTTCGGAATATCCAACATTACTCACACCTTTTATTGCTTCCTAAATCGATTTCATAATTAGATGCCCGTCAAAGTATTAATAACTTTTATATATCTCTAGCATGCGTGCAGAATTACATCTTAAGTGCATTCGATTTACATTTTTTTATCTCAAGTAGAAGGTTATTTCATATCTTTTATCACTGAATGATAAGTAAGTAAATCAGAATATTGATGAGAATACTATTTTTTTCGATTTTGATGCTGAAATAGGTCTTTTGTCACATTAGTGTCCTATAGTCAACTATTGAGGTCATCTGTGGCTTATTTTAAATTGAGAATTGCCCTTGGTTTACTACAGGGTTTTCAAGAATTGCTTTTATCACTGAATCTATAACTTATTGACGAAATGTGGCATTCATTCCTTTGAGGTGGCATACTGTGTATAAACCACTGAAACCTAGTTGGTATATGTACTCAGTTCAACTAAGACTTTGCAGTACTGTTGGGACGTTAGTGTGACTATGGGGTTGGAGCTCGCCCTGCCTCCACTGTTTTTATCTCCTTGAATGTTATTAGATCTAAAACTGAGAGTCTGGGGGCGTGGCCAAGATGGCGGCGTGAGCAGACGTGCTTTGTCAGAGCTCCCGCCGCCGGCCGTTATCCACAGCGTCTCTTTTAGCAGAAAGCCCGGACCCGAGCACTTCCCCGGCGGGCTGAGGCCGGCATTGCTGCGGGGGACTGCTGGACAGCTGTGTGGGCGATTCCCGGCGCGGAACCCCGGCTGGGCCCGGCCCAGTGGTCTGGCGGCACTAACGGCCTGAGGGGAGCGCGGAACGACAGCGAGGCCGCGAGGGGCGGAGCCTGCGGGCCGAGTCGCGGGCGCCTGTACCCGGCTGCTGCTGCACTGGTGAGCCCGGCCCGCGCGACCGAGCGCGAGGCCCCCGTGACCATCTGCCGGGGGCTTCTGCGGGCTCGCCACGCGGACCTGCTGCTACCCGGAGTGCCTGGCTGGTAGCGACTGACGGCGGACTCGGCCTGGGTCGAGTGGAAGACCCTGATCACGGAGGTGAGGAGAGGCGGTGAGGGAGGCCCCCACCCCCCAACCCAGCAGACCCCCTTCCACGTGGGATCACCGGGAGTCGGCGGGGACCGACAGACACCCCCACGGTCCCGTCCACTGGCAGCGGGACACGACGGCAGGCCGGGACAATAGAGAACACACTCAGCCGACGCGGGGTCTGTTGGCAAGGCCCCCAGCAGTCGCCCATCCCTGCCTGCGGCACTGCCCGGTCCCTAGCTACATCTGCGCACCTGGGCATTCGTCGGGGGAGGTGGTGGCCGGTCGGTGCGGGGGGTGCGGAGAGGAACCATAGGAGCCGCGCACGTGGTGGGACAGCGCGAGGGCCCTCATCCTGAGCGGACACTGAAGACGCCCACACGAGCAGACAAGCCCCCCCCGACCACGACCCCCACGGAGGTGAGCGGACCCCCCTCACCGCGAGGAGGCCTCAACGACCACTCTGGGCTCTCGCCCCCAGGACAGTACACCGTGGTGTGCCGCGGGCGCCATCTTGGGCGACCTCCCGCCCGGCCCGTCCGGCGCTCCCCGCCCTGCCCTCCACAGCCGGCGCTCCTGCACCCGTCACGCGGCCCCCCCTGAACCCGGCTACAGCCTTGTGGAGCGTCACACGGCCCCCCCTGAACCCGGCTACGGACTTGTGGAGAGGCCACGCCGCACTGCTCCCCCGGAGCGGTGGAAGACTGAGAGGATCACGGGGGAGCCACTCACGCTGCGCTGGTTGTCCCGGGGCCGGAGCGGTGCCCACCAAGCTTGAAGAACGGTCTGCGGCCAGCTGAAGGTGATACCGGCGGACGCGGCTGGGGTCTCAGAGACGGAATGTCCGGCGGACGGCCCAGGAAGGATCGCACCATCAAGGATCTCTTCACCCCCCCCCACCGTGGGGAAGCGGAATGGCCCCGGGGGGTCAAACCCCCGAGGAGACACGGACAAGCAGACGGTGGACCCATCACCCCCTGGGGGAGCGGATCCCGAGGCTCCAGTCACGCGGTCCTTTCTGGAGTCCCTGTTCACGGGGCTGAGGGAAGACATCCACGCCCTAAAGAAGGAGCTCCAGGACGAGATCAAGGAGGTCCGCCGCGACACCGACGCCATAGGGGAGAGAGTGGCAGACCTGGAAACGAAGAGCGACACCCGGGACGCCGAAATAGAGGCCCTACGGCAGGAGTTGGCCCGCATCCATGACCAACAGGTGGATCTCCAGACCCATGCCGAAGATTTGGAGAACCGCTCCCGGCGGCATAATATCAGGATCCGAGGAGTGAAAATGGCCCCGGACACGGAGGACCTCTTTCGGTTCACGCAGGGCCTCTTCAATCACATCTTGGGCCGACAGGCGGATGCCCCCCTGCGACTGGACAGAGCCCACCGAACGGGCCCGCCGAGAGCCGATGCAACGCACCCCCCAGACATCTTGGTGTGCGTGCAGGACTTCAGGACGAAAGAGGAGATCCTGAACAAGGCACGTCGCATGGAGAGGATCATCTTCGGCGACCATGCACCGGCGCTCTACCAGGATCTGGCTGCACTTACCCTCGAGAAACGGCGCATCTTTCGGCCAGTGACGGCGGAACTGAGACTGCGCAACATTTCCTACAGCTGGGGGCACCCCTTCCGCTTGGTTTTTCGGCTCGGCAATGTCCTTCATCAGCCACGCACCCTCAGGGACGCTTGCCGCGTGCTGGGCCTGGAGGAGCCGGTGGTCGATGATGGGTCACCGGGAGAAAAGACTTCTACTGAGACTGGCCCGGGCCGCTGGCAGCAGCAACGACGCAGACGCAGGCCGAAACGCCCCGCGGCAACCGAGATAGAAGAGGGCCAGAGGGCTGCGGTGGAGACGGTGGCGCAGGGCCTGGCGCCGACGAATAATAACTGAGCGCTGAGAGAGCGACGCACTGGTTCCACAAGCCATGATGGGTTCGGGCTAAACTAGTCCGGCGGCGGGGGCGCGTGCAGAGCGCTCCTAGGTCTTCCCTGATGGTGACTCTGTCTTTTCGTCTGTGGCGGAGTGCTTCGAGCAGGCCGACCTGCTTGCGACGCCGCCACGGCCCCCGTTCTACGGACTTACCTTACCACGGGTCCAGTGGCCATGAGTCTGGACCTGGGACAATATTGGACCATATTTCTTTGCCAGTTGGGGAGGTGGATGGGGTAGGGGGGTGGGCACGGGGAGTTGGATGGGAAATGTTTGCACTAAGTGAGGGGGGGTTTCAGGTGGGGGGTTTCTCCAATTGCTCCGGTTGAGCGGGGACCTGGGGGGACAGCTTGGGTTGGGGGGTCTTGGGGAGTGAGGGGGGAGGGGTGGGAGGGTTCTCCTTGTCCAGAAGGTTCGGTCGCCGAAGGTTGCCCTACCGCGGCCCCTAGCGCAGCGTCTTCCACGACCCGCGGGCCCACACTCACGGCCACCGGGCAGGCTTGGCTTTACTCGTACGATCCCAGATATGCCACGACACCTCATAGTGCTTACGCTTAACGTGCGGGGTCTCAACAGCCCGAACAAACGCAGGGCGATCTTATCCTATCTCGAGCGCTCCAAGGCGGACATCTGCCTCCTCCAGGAAACACACCTTGTGCGCAGCGACCAGCATAGACTCAAATCCCGCGCGTTCCCGTGGCAGTTCTTTTCCTCTTCCCCGAAGAAGTCTGCAGGGGTGGCGATCCTAGTGGCTAAGTCCTTTGAGGGGAAAGTCCTCCAAAAAGAAGCCGAAGTTAGAGGGCGGCTCCTACTCTATAGCTTCCAACTCGCGGGTCACACCTTGCTTGTGGGCTCAGTTTATGGTCCGAATGAGGGCCAGGAAAAGTTCCTGCACACAGCCCTGGAGACCGTCACAGCCACCACACACACTCACTTGCTGCTAGGGGGGGACCTCAACATAGTCTTTCATAACACGGCGGATCGCTCGGGTCAGAGATCGGGTCAAGTAGGGGCGCTCACGGCGGCAGGTCACGCACACCTGGCGGACCTGGGCCTCATCGACCTCTGGCGGCACACGCACCCCCAAACCACCGCCTACACGTACTACTCGGCTGCTCATAAGACATATGCGAGGCTAGACTATTTCCTGGGCTCTTCGCAGCTAGCGCTACATGTAGAAAGCGTGGAGATACTACCGGCCTCGCTCTCAGACCACTACCCAGTGGCGGCGACGCTTCGGGTGGGAGCCATGCCAGCACCACAACGGCACTGGAGGCTGCGGGACGGTCTCTTACAGCTGCCTGACACCCAGACCCGGCTCACGTTGGCGATCGACCGCTTTCTGGAGCACAACGCCAATGACGACACCACCAAGGCGACCCAATGGGCGGCCCTTAAAGCGGTCCTGCGCGGGGAAATTATTTCCATTGCCACGGCCAACAACAAGGAGAGGGAGCTGAAACGAGCCGAGCTCTCCCAACGCGTGGCGGAGTTAGAACAGATGCATCAGCGCACGGGGGCGTCCAGAGCATGGCGTCAACTGTGCGCCGAGCGGAAAATGCTGGCGGCCTTGGACCAAGATGTGGCGGAATACGCCGCGATGCGCCTCAAACACGTTTACTATACCGGTGGCGACCGCTGCGGGAGACTGCTGGCGAGTAGACTTCGGGCGCAGACTCAGAGGCAACAAGTGAGCTCTCTCCGGTTGCCCAGTGGTGACCTGGTCACAGAGAACGCAGCGATTGCGACGGCGTTTGGCGATTACTATGCGGCGCTCTACGACGTGGATCACCTGGACCCTGACGCCGGTCCAGCCTATTTGCGGGGCGCGGACCTCCCCGCCCTTACCCAAGCCCAGGCGGACTTCCTGGAGCGGCCCATAGGCCTGGAAGAGGTCATTTCGGCCATTGCCCGCCTAAAAGTCGGGAAATCCCCGGGACCCGACGGCTATACTGCGGCGTTCTACAAGACCTTTTGCCAGCAACTTGCCCCCCTCCTGCGCGACCTATTCAATACATTTGACACACCTGGCGCCATACATCCGGATCTGCTGGAGGCGTCTATCTCTGTTATTCCCAAACCGGGTCGTGATCCGGCAGTCTGTGGCTCTTACAGACCCATATCGCTACTGAACGTAGACCTGAAGCTCTACACTGGCATACTCGCGAGCCGCATCGCCCCCTATATGCAACAACTGATAGACCCCGACCAAGCGGGCTTTATCCCCCAACGGCAGACCAGCGACAACACTAAGCGGGTGCTACACCTCATTGAGGCCGGATCACGCACTAAACCCGGCTGCATGCTGCTCACCATCGATGCGGAGAAGGCCTTCGACAGAGTACATTGGCCGTACCTTGATCAGGCCCTCCGCCACTTCGGCTTTGGGGAGAAACTTCGCCACCGCATCTTCAACTGCTATCGCCGGCCCAACGCCGCGGTGCGAGTGAACGGGCATACCTCCCCGAGGTTCGACATTGGCAGAGGCACGCGCCAGGGCTGCCCGCTGTCACCACTCCTATTCGCATTGTACATGGAGCCGATGGCTCAGAGGGTGCGGCAACATGCTCTCATTTCCGGTATTAAATTTGGGGCCGACACGCACAAGATCAGCCTGTACGCCGATGACGTCCTGCTGTCCCTCACTGACCCGATGCGATCCCTGCACGCTCTCTTTGTGGAGCTACACACCTTCGCCCTAGCCTCGGGCTTCAAAATCAACGAAGCCAAATCTGAGGCCTTGAACGTCTCACTAAGCCCGGAGGTGGTGGACGAGATTAAATCGGAATTCCAATTCCAGTGGTCGGACGCTACCGTCCCATATCTGGGCGTTCGCCTAGCTCCTACTGTCCGTGGCACCGCGCGAGCCAATTATGAGGCCCTCACCCGCAAACTCCGGGAGCAACTCCGGCGTTGGAAGCCACTTACGCTGTCGTGGTTGGGCAGAATTGCCGCAGTCAAAATGACACTGCTACCGCAGATTCTGTACCTGTTCCAGACGCTTCCTCTGAACCCCCCGGCGGGCTGGCTCCAACAAACTCAGTCGGAACTGTCACGGTTCATCTGGAACGGCCGGCGACCCAGATTTAAGCATACTCTCGCCACCCTACCCCCCGCGAACGGGGGCGTCGGCGTGCCTGACCTTACTTTGTACTTCCAGGCGGCACAGCTACGCACCTTTGTGGAGTGGTTCCAGCTGGAGTCCGGTAAGCACTGGCTCTTCCTGGACCAGGCAGTGGCCGGCCGCACCCTCCAGGGCGTGCCCTTCATTCCGCGTCGACACCGTCCCCCTAACCTGTACGCCTCTGAAATCACCAGCACCGCCCTGCGAGTGTGGGATAGGGTAGCCGTGGCTAAGGGGCTGACCACCTTCCCCTCGCCCATGACTCCCATCTTTGAGAATCCAGACTTCACACCGGGCTTGGACACCGGCGCGTTCACGACGTGGCGGACGACACCCTGTCGCGCGGCAGGACACATGTTCGACACCAAGGGCATTCTGCCGTTCCGGCAGGTCAAGGCAGATTACGGCGTGGCCGAATCGGAACGCTTGCAGTACCTGCAGGTGCGCCACTGGGTGCTCCACCCCTCGATCCAACCCGGAGCCCAACGGCCCCTCACACCTTACGAACGATGGCTGCTGACGCGCACCTCGGATAAGAAGTTGATATCGGACCTCTATCAGCAGCTGCTCCTCACGCAAGCACACACCTACAATGCGGGCCAAGTCCGGTGGGAGAGGGACCTGGGGAGGCAGCTCACTAGGAAGGAATGGGAGGGGGTGTACCATAGAGCCAGACACTCGGCGCACCACACCGGCCTTACCGAGACTTTAACTAAGGTAGCAACATACTGGTACCACACCCCTGAGAGACTACACCACTGGGATGCCCGGATCAGTGACAGATGCTGGAGGGGATGTGGGGAACTAGGGACGCTGGAACACCTGCTATGGAGCTGTAAGGCGCTGCGCCCCTACTGGGACCCTATCCTGGATCTTATAGATGCTCATCTAGACACACAACTGCCGCGCTTCCCAGCGTACATCCTACTAGGCCTCCCAAACGCACTCATGTATCCTCTGAAATCCTGGCGCGGGCGCCTGATTGCACTTGCGCTTGGGGCTGCGGTCCAAAACATTGTGGCACACTGGAGGGCGGCCCAAGCTCCGCAACAACTGGGGTGGCTTCACAGACTGTGGGCGATCCTGGGAATGGAGAAGCTATCGCTGGCAGCGTCGGGGAGGGGGGCGGACTTTGCGGAACTCTGGCGACCATTCCTCGCCTTGCTCACCGGGGAGTTTCGGGAGGTGAGCTGCCCGCGCTACCCGCGTCTGCTACGCTTAGCCGAAACACCTCTCCCGGATCCCAAAACACGTACCCGTAAGCGCACGGACCCCACGCGAGTGGCGTCCACTGACTGTTGAGAGTGGCTCGCGACCTAGAGCTGGATTCCGGACATGGACAAGGAGAAGGGAGGGCTGGGGTGGGGTGGGTGGTGGGGTTGTTTACAGTTCTTTGTTTCTCGTTTTTCTCACAATGCACTAGCACCGACCAGCTTGCACCGTTGTAGCACCTCTTAAGACGCGGCCGGCCCATTGGGTTGTAGGCGGCTTGCTGTGTTAATAAGATGATGTACCCGCTGGCCCTATGACGGGTATCCGCGGGGTCGCTGACCCCGGCCTCCCTAGAACGGTGGCGGCCCTTACAGAAGTACCTGAGGTGCATTTTTTTTTGCCTATGCTCAATAAAATATTTAATACATAAAACTGAGAGTCTGATGCACAAAACTATGCGATAATCAAGTTTCAACATGACAGCAGCTCATAGATTAGATAGAAATGGCATGATGTTTGTCAGCAATGGAAGTTTGAGTAGCCATGCAAGCGATATCCCTGCAACATATGTCACCCTGTTGGGTTCCGTCATTGCTTTGGATATAAAGCTTAACACATTTAAGCTTTCTTTCTCTGTAATTGCTCCATGTGCACCCTTAATCAAGCTGCGTTCTTGATAGTTTTGGGTGGCTCTTCTGTAAAAGAAGTATTTGCTCCAGTCTGTCTCCAGGGTATTATAATTGCTGCGCTCCCTACTAGAACCTCCAAACAAGTCTCATAAGCCAGTTGCAGATGCAACTGATGGTAGTCAAGCTCCAAGTCTTCAGGCACATCCAAATGAGGCGCTTTCTTTAATTGTTCCTGAACAATAAATTGGAAACTCTGAACACAAAAGCGACTCCGCCACCAGCATCATCATGAATTGCCCCGTATGGGCAGCATTGCCCATTCCAATTGAGGGCTTCAATATTAAATAGGTTCATCATGTGTCTCTGGCGTCAACACTCTTCCATAACTATTTAAATTACTGAATGAGCATGACTTTCGTATTATCATCCAGGATTGAATGAAACAAAATTGATGTAATTTAAAAGGTCTACAAGAGAGAAGCTGGTGGTGTAGTCCTGCTTTGTATGTCCTGAGTGTCTCTTTACTTGGGTTTTCACCTTGGGTGTTATGCCACACCAGCTCCTGCTGCAAAATGCTGGGAGCGATGCTTTGGGCCTGAATTTCCCTTGGCATCCTTTTAAACAGGATATGAAATAAAGCCATTATGAAATTCCATTGCTGATAGTCATCACACCATATCTGCCTAAGAACAAGCAAATCTAGCTAGTCAGAACAGTGTCCTCTCCAAGATCGACCACAGCGATGTACTTTCCATGGGTCATCTTCCAGGACCTCTAGGATATTCGTAGTAATATGTAACAGTGGAGCTAGGGTGATCTTCAATCTCATGAATTGCTGCTATAATAAGTTTGAGTTGGAGATGCAGAATCACTAGGGTTTTGGCCAAATTCAGAGCCATAGAAGGCCTTGTAGTCGAATACCAGCGTAAGAAACGCTTACATAGTGGCAACGCTTGCCATATACAATGAGACAAAAGTTTATATTTTTTAATTGCATATTCAAAGAAGAATAAGAATCTTATTTCCCAAAAATTAATTAAGCATAACATTTTCCATAAATTAACAATGAGCGGAACATTGAATTCACCACATTTTTTGTAATACTTCACTTTTCAGAGTATAGGATCTCATGGATTAAAGTCATCAAGGGTGAATTACTTTTAGAATCCTATTCAATAAGGAGATAAAGAAGAAGAAAAAAGTGTTTGGGGAAAGTGTCAGTAAAAGGGAAAGCCAATACAGAAAAAAGCGAAATGTCCTCAATGTGTCTTGCCTACCTTTATAACTGTTTGGCCATTGTGCATAGATACCACTTAATCAAGCAATGAAGTACACTGAGCATAGTGAATTATAGTAGTGAAATATGAAGGTGAGGGTTTTTGTGTGCCTGCCTTCTTTTCTAAAGTGCTTCCTGGAGGTTCAAAGAAACGGATCTCTGGTTTATTTCAAGTGTAAAGGGATCAGGGTATTAGTAAATAAAGGCATATTTTATATGAAGAATGCGTTCAAGAAACAGTTTTCAAGGTTGGGAAATTAAAGAAGGCTTTTTAACCACCTGATTGATATGAGAAATATTAATATATAGATCTATTGATAGAACCCTAGTCACAGATTCTTCGTTTGAAAGCCATAATTAAGCTTCATTCATACTTTGAATGTTGCTTGCATGTATTTCGGAATATCCAACATTACTCACACCTTTTATTGCTTCCTAAATCGATTTCATAATTAGATGCCCGTCAAAGTATTAATAACTTTTATATATCTCTAGCATGCGTGCAGAATTACATCTTAAGTGCATTCGATTTACATTTTTTTATCTCAAGTAGAAGGTTATTTCATATCTTTTATCACTGAATGATAAGTAAGTAAATCAGAATATTGATGAGAATACTATTTTTTTCGATTTTGATGCTGAAATAGGTCTTTTGTCACATTAGTGTCCTATAGTCAACTATTGAGGTCATCTGTGGCTTATTTTAAATTGAGAATTGCCCTTGGTTTACTACAGGGTTTTCAAGAATTGCTTTTATCACTGAATCTATAACTTATTGACGAAATGTGGCATTCATTCCTTTGAGGTGGCATACTGTGTATAAACCACTGAAACCTAGTTGGTATATGTACTCAGTTCAACTAAGACTTTGCAGTACTGTTGGGACGTTAGTGTGACTATGGGGTTGGAGCTCGCCCTGCCTCCACTGTTTTTATCTCCTTGAATGTTATTAGATCTAAAACTGAGAGTCTGATGCACAAAACTATGCGATAATCAAGTTTCAACATGACAGCAGCTCATAGATTAGATAGAAATGGCATGATGTTTGTCAGCAATGGAAGTTTGAGTAGCCATGCAAGCGATATCCCTGCAACATATGTCACCCTGTTGGGTTCCGTCATTGCTTTGGATATAAAGCTTAACACATTTAAGCTTTCTTTCTCTGTAATTGCTCCATGTGCACCCTTAATCAAGCTGCGTTCTTGATAGTTTTGGGTGGCTCTTCTGTAAAAGAAGTATTTGCTCCAGTCTGTCTCCAGGGTATTATAATTGCTGCGCTCCCTACTAGAACCTCCAAACAAGTCTCATAAGCCAGTTGCAGATGCAACTGATGGTAGTCAAGCTCCAAGTCTTCAGGCACATCCAAATGAGGCGCTTTCTTTAATTGTTCCTGAACAATAAATTGGAAACTCTGAACACAAAAGTGACTCCGCCACCAGCATCATCATGAATTGCCCCGTATGGGCAGCATTGTCCATTCCAATTGAGGGCTTCAATATTAAATAGGTTCATCATGTGTCTCTGGCGTCAACACTCTTCCATAACTATTTAAATTACTGAATGAGCATGACTTTCGTATTATCATCCAGGATTGAATGAAAGAAAATTGATGTAATTTAAAAGGTCTACAAGAGAGAAGCTGGTGGTGCAGTCCTGCTTTGTATGTCCTGAGGGTCTCTTTACTTGGGTTTTCACCTTGGGTGTTATGCCCCACCAGCTCCTGCTGCAAAATGCTGGGAGCGATGCTTTGGGCCTGAATTTCCCTTGGCATCCTTTTAAACAGGATATGAAATAAAGCCATTATGAAATTCCATTGCTGATAGTCATCACACCATATCTGCCTAAGAACAAGCAAATCTAGCTAGTCAGAACAGTGTCCTCTCCAAGATCGACCACAGCGATGTACTTTCCATGGGTCATCTTCCAGGACCTCTAGGATATTCGTAGTAATATGTAACAGTGGAGCTAGGGTGATCTTCAATCTCATGAATTGCTGCTATAATAAGTTTGAGGTGGAGATGCAGAATCACTAGGGTTTTGGCCAAATTCAGAGCCATAGAAGGCCTTGTAGTCGAATACCAGCGTAAGAAACGCTTACATAGTGGCAAAGCTTGCCATATACAATGAGACAAAAGTTTATTTTTTTAATTGCATATTCAAAGAAGAATAAGAATCTTATTTCCCAAAAATTAATTAAGCATAACATTTTCCATAAATTAACAATGAGCGGAACATTGAATTCACCACATTTTTTGTAATACTTCACTTTTCAGAGTATAGGATCTCATGGATTAAAGTCATCAAGGGTGAATTAGTTTTAGAATCCTATTCAATAAGGAGATAAAGAAGAAGAAAAAAGTGTTTGGGGAAAGTGTCAGTAAAAGGGAAAGCCAATACAGAAAAAAGCGAAATGTCCTCAATGTGTCTTGCCTACCTTTATAACTGTTTGGCCATTGTGCATAGATACTACTTAATCAAGCAATGAAGTACACTGAGCATAGTGAATTATAGTAGTGAAATATGAAGGTGAGGGTTTTTGTGTGCCTGCCTTCTTTTCTAAAGTGCTTCCTCGAGGTTCAAAGAAACGGATCTCTGGTTTATTTCAAGTGTAAAGGGATCAGGGTATTAGTAAATAAAGGCATATTTTATATGAAGAATGCGTTCAAGAAACAGTTTTCAAGGTTGGGAAATTAAAGAAGGCTTTTTAACCACCTGATTGATATGAGAAATATTAATATATAGATCTATTGATAGCACCCTAGTCACAGATTCTTCGTTTGAAAGCTATAATTAAGCTTCATTCATACTTTGAATGTTGCTTGCATGTATTTCGGAATATCCAACATTACTCACACCTTTTATTGCTTCCTAAATCGATTTCATAATTAGATGCCCGTCAAAGTATTAATAACTTTTATATATCTCTAGCATGCGTGCAGAATTACATCTTAAGTGCATTCGATTTACATGTTTTTATCTCAAGTAGAAGGTTATTTCATATCTTCTATCACTGAATGATAAGTAAGTAAATCAGAATATTGATGAGAATACTATTTTTTTCGATTTTGATGCTGAATTAGGTCTTTTGTCACATTAGTGTCCTATAGTCAACTATTGAGGTCATCTGTGGCTTATTTTAAATTGAGAATTGCTCTTGGTTTACTACAGGGTTTTCGATAATTGCATTTATCACTGAATCTATAACTTATTTACGAAATGTGGCATTCATTCCTTTGAGGTGGCATACTGTGTATAAACCACTGAAACCTAGTTGGTATATGTACTCAGTTCAACTAAGACTTTGCAGTACTGGTGGGACGTTAGTGTAACTATGGGGTTGGAGCTCGCCCTGCCTCCACTGTTTTTATCTCCTTGAATGTTATTAGATCTAAAACTGAGAGTCTGATGCACAAAACTATGCGATAATCAAGTTTCAACATGACAGCAGCTCATAGATTAGATAGAAATGGCATGATGTTTGTCAGCAATGGAAGTTTGAGTAGCCATGCAAGCGATATCCCTGCAACATATGTCACCCTGTTGGGTTCCGTCATTGCTTTGGATATAAAGCTTAACACATTTAAGCTTTCTTTCCCCGTAATTGCTCCATGTGCACCCTTAATCAAGCTGCGTTCTTGATAGTTTTGGGTGGCTCTTCTGTAAAAGAAGTATTTGCTCCAGTCTGTCTCCAGGGTATTATAATTGCTGCGCTCCCTACTAGAACCTCCAAACAAGTCTCAAAAGCCAGTTGCAGATGCAACTGATGGTAGTCAAGCTCCAAGTCTTCAGGCACATCCAAATGAGGCGCTTTCTTTAATTGTTCCTGAACAATAAATTGGAAACTCTGAACACAAAAGCGACTCCGCCACCAGCATCATCATGAATTGCCCCGTATGGGCAGCATTGTCCATTCCAATTGAGGGCTTCAATATTAAATAGGTTCATCATGTGTCTCTGGCGTCAACACTCTTCCATAACTATTTAAATTACTGAATAAGCATGACTTTCGTATTATCATCCAGGATTGAATGAAACAAAATTGATGTAATTTAAAAGGTCTACAAGAGAGAAGCTGGTGGTGTAGTCCTGCTTTGTATGTCCTGAGTGTCTCTTTACTTGGGTTTTCACCTTGGGTGTTATGCCCCACCAGCTCCTGCTGCAAAATGCTGGGAGCGATGCTTTGGGCCTGAATTTCCCTTGGCATCCTTTTAAACAGGATATGAAATAAAGCCATTATGAAATTCCATTGCTGATAGTCATCACACCATATCTGCCTAAGAACAAGCAAATCTAGCTAGTCAGAACAGTGTCCTCTCCAAGATCGACCACAGCGATGTACTTTCCATGGGTCATCTTCCAGGACCTCTAGGATATTCGTAGTAATATGTAACAGTGGAGCTAGGGTGATCTTCAATCTCATGAATTGCTGCTATAATAAGTTTGAGGTGGAGATGCAGAATCACTAGGGTTTTGGCCAAATTCAGAGCCATAGAAGGCCTTGTAGTCGAATACCAGCGTAAGAAACGCTTACATAGTGGCAACGCTTGCCATATACAATGAGACAAAAGTTTATTTTTTTAATTGCATATTCAAAGAAGAATAAGAATCTTATTTCCCAAAAATTAATTAAGCATAACATTTTCCATAAATTAACAATGAGCGGAACATTGAATTCACCACATTTTTTGTAATACTTCACTTTTCAGAGTATAGGATCTCATGGATTAAAGTCATCAAGGGTGAATTAGTTTTAGAATCCTATTCAATAAGGAGATAAAGAAGAAGAAAAAAGTGTTTGGGGAAAGTGTCAGTAAAAGGGAAAGCCAATACAGAAAAAAGCGAAATGTCCTCAATGTGTCTTGCCTACCTTTATAACTGTTTGGCCATTGTGCATAGATACCACTTAATCAAGCAATGAAGTACACTGAGCATAGTGAATTATAGTAGTGAAATATGAAGGTGAGGGTTTTTGTGTGCCTGCCTTCTTTTCTAAAGTGCTTCCTGGAGGTTCAAAGAAACGGATCTCTGGTTTATTTCAAGTGTAAAGGGATCAGGGTATTAGTAAATAAAGGCATATTTTATATGAAGAATGCGTTCAAGAAACAGTTTTCAAGGTTGGGAAATTAAAGAAGGCTTTTTAACCACCTGATTGATATGAGAAATATTAATATATAGATCTATTGATAGAACCCTAGTCACAGATTCTTCGTTTGAAAGCCATAATTAAGCTTCATTCATACTTTGAATGTTGCTTGCATGTATTTCGGAATATCCAACATTACTCACACCTTTTATTGCTTCCTAAATCGATTTCATAATTAGATGCCCGTCAAAGTATTAATAACTTTTATATATCTCTAGCATGCGTGCAGAATTACATCTTAAGTGCATTCGATTTACATTTTTTTATCTCAAGTAGAAGGTTATTTCATATCTTTTATCACTGAATGATAAGTAAGTAAATCAGAATATTGATGAGAATACTATTTTTTTCGATTTTGATGCTGAAATAGGTCTTTTGTCACATTAGTGTCCTATAGTCAACTATTGAGGTCATCTGTGGCTTATTTTAAATTGAGAATTGCCCTTGGTTTACTACAGGGTTTTCAAGAATTGCTTTTATCACTGAATCTATAACTTATTGACGAAATGTGGCATTCATTCCTTTGAGGTGGCATACTGTGTATAAACCACTGAAACCTAGTTGGTATATGTACTCAGTTCAACTAAGACTTTGCAGTACTGGTGGGACGTTAGTATGACTATGGGGTTGGAGCTCGCCCTGCCTCCACTGTTTTTATCTCCTTGAATGTTATTAGATCTAAAACTGAGAGTCTGATGCACAAAACTATGCGATAATCAAGTTTCAACATGACAGCAGCTCATAGATTAGATAGAAATGGCATGATGTTTGTCAGCAATGGAAGTTTGAGTAGCCATGCAAGCGATATCCCTGCAACATATGTCACCCTGTTGGGTTCCGTCATTGCTTTGGATATAAAGCTTAACACATTTAAGCTTTCTTTCTCTGTAATTGCTCCATGTGCACCCTTAATCAAGCTGCGTTCTTGATAGTTTTGGGTGGTTCTTCTGTAAAAGAAGTATTTGCTCCAGTCTGTCTCCAGGGTATTATAATTGCTGCGCTCCCTACTAGAACCTCCAAACAAGTCTCATAAGCCAGTTGCAGATGCAACTGATGGTAGTCAAGCTCCAAGTCTTCAGGCACATCCAAATGAGGCGCTTTCTTTAATTGTTCCTGAACAATAAATTGGAAACTCTGAACACAAAAGCGACTCCGCCACCAGCATCATCATGAATTGCCCCGTATGGGCAGCATTGTCCATTCCAATTGAGGGCTTCAATATTAAATAGGTTCATCATGTGTCTCTGGCGTCAACACTCTTCCATAACTATTTAAATTACTGAATGAGCATGACTTTCCTATTATCATCCAGGATTGAATGAAACAAAATTGATGTAATTTAAAAGGTCTACAAGAGAGAAGCTGGTGGTGTAGTCCTGCTTTGTATGCCCTGAGTGTCTCTTTACTTGGGTTTTCACCTTGGGTGTTATGCCCCACCAGCTCCTGCTGCAAAATGCTGGGAGCGATGCTTTGGGCCTGAATTTCCCTTGGCATCCTTTTAAACAGGATATGAAATAAAGCCATTATGAAATTCCATTGCTGATAGTCATCACACCATATCTGCCTAAGAACAAGCAAATCTAGCTAGTCAGAACAGTGTCCTCTCCAAGATCGACCACAGCGATGTACTTTCCATGGGTCATCTTCCAGGACCTCTAGGATATTCGTAGTAATATGTAACAGTGGAGCTAGGGTGATCTTCAATCTCATGAATTGCTGCTATAATAAGTTTGAGGTGGAGATGCAGAATCACTAGGGTTTTGGCCAAATTCAGAGCCATAGAAGGCCTTGTAGTCGAATACCAGCGTAAGAAACGCTTACATAGTGGCAACGCTTGCCATATACAATGAGACAAAAGTTTATATTTTTTAATTGCATATTCAAAGAAGAATAAGAATCTTATTTCCCAAAAATTAATTAAGCATAACATTTTCCATAAATTAACAATGAGCGGAACATTGAATTCACCACATTTTTTGTAATACTTCACTTTTCAGAGTATAGGATCTCATGGATTAAAGTCATCAAGGGTGAATTACTTTTAGAATCCTATTCAATAAGGAGATAAAGAAGAAGAAAAAAGTGTTTGGGGAAAGTGTCAGTAAAAGGGAAAGCCAATACAGAAAAAAGCGAAATGTCCTCAATGTGTCTTGCCTACCTTTATAACTGTTTGGCCATTGTGCATAGATACCACTTAATCAAGCAATGAAGTACACTGAGCATAGTGAATTATAGTAGTGAAATATGAAGGTGAGGGTTTTTGTGTGCCTGCCTTCTTTTCTAAAGTGCTTCCTGGAGGTTCAAAGAAACGGATCTCTGGTTTATTTCAAGTGTAAAGGGATCAGGGTATTAGTAAATAAAGGCATATTTTATATGAAGAATGCGTTCAAGAAACAGTTTTCAAGGTTGGGAAATTAAAGAAGGCTTTTTAACCACCTGATTGATATGAGAAATATTAATATATAGATCTATTGATAGAACCCTAGTCACAGATTCTTCGTTTGAAAGCCATAATTAAGCTTCATTCATACTTTGAATGTTGCTTGCATGTATTTCGGAATATCCAACATTACTCACACCTTTTATTGCTTCCTAAATCGATTTCATAATTAGATGCCCGTCAAAGTATTATTAACTTTTATATATCTCTAGCATGCGTGCAGAATTACATCTTAAGTGCATTCGATTTACATTTTTTTATCTCAAGTAGAAGGTTATTTCATATCTTTTATCACTGAATGATAAGTAAGTAAATCAGAATATTGATGAGAATACTATTTTTTTCGATTTTGATGCTGAAATAGGTCTTTTGTCACATTAGTGTCCTATAGTCAACTATTGAGGTCATCTGTGGCTTATTTTAAATTGAGAATTGCCCTTGGTTTACTACAGGGTTTTCAAGAATTGCTTTTATCACTGAATCTATAACTTATTGACGAAATGTGGCATTCATTCCTTTGAGGTGGCATACTGTGTATAAACCACTGAAACCTAGTTGGTATATGTACTCAGTTCAACTAAGACTTTGCAGTACTGGTGGGACGTTAGTGTGACTATGGGGTTGGAGCTCGCCCTGCCTCCACTGTTTTTATCTCCTTGAATGTTATTAGATCTAAAACTGAGAGTCTGATGCACAAAACTATGCGATAATCAAGTTTCAACATGACAGCAGCTCATAGATTAGATAGAAATGGCATGATGTTTGTCAGCAATGGAAGTTTGAGTAGCCATGCAAGCGATATCCCTGCAACATATGTCACCCTGTTGGGTTCCGTCATTGCTTTGGATATAAAGCTTAACACATTTAAGCTTTCTTTCTCTGTAATTGCTCCATGTGCACCCTTAATCAAGCTGCGTTCTTGATAGTTTTGGGTGGCTCTTCTGTAAAAGAAGTATTTGCTCCAGTCTGTCTCCAGGGTATTATAATTGCTGCGCTCCCTACTAGAACCTCCAAACAAGTCTCATAAGCCAGTTGCAGATGCAACTGATGGTAGTCAAGCTCCAAGTCTTCAGGCACATCCAAATGAGGCGCTTTCTTTAATTGTTCCTGAACAATAAATTGGAAACTCTGAACACAAAAGCGACTCCGCCACCAGCATCATCATGAATTGCCCCTTATGGGCAGCATTGTCCATTCCAATTGAGGGCTTCAATATTAAATAGGTTCATTATGTGTCTCTGGCGTCAACACTCTTCCATAACTATTTAAATTACTGAATGAGCATGACTTTCCTATTATCATCCAGGATTGAATGAAACAAAATTGATGTAATTTAAAAGGTCTACAAGAGAGAAGCTGGTGGTGTAGTCCTGCTTTGTGTGTCCTGAGGGTCTCTTTACTTGGGTTTTCACCTTGGGTGTTATGCCCCACCAGCTCCTGCTGCAAAATGCTGGGAGCGATGCTTTGGGCCTGAATTTCCCTTGGCATCCTTTTAAACAGGATATGAAATAAAGCCATTATGAAATTCCATTGCTGATAGTCATCACACCATATCTGCCTAAGAACAAGCAAATCTAGCTAGTCAGAACAGTGTCCTCTCCAAGATCGACCACAGCGATGTACTTCCCATGGGTCATCTTCCAGGACCTCTAGGATATTCGTAGTAATATGTAACAGTGGAGCTAGGGTGATCTTCAATCTCATGAATTGCTGCTATAATAAGTTTGAGGTGGAGATGCAGAATCGCTAGGGTTTTGGCCAAATTCAGAGCCATAGAAGGCCTTGTAGTCGAATACCAGCGTAAGAAACGCTTACATAGTGGCAAAGCTTGCCATATACAATGAGACAAAAGTTTATTTTTTTAATTGCATATTCAAAGAAGAATAAGAATCTTATTTCCCAGAAATTAATTAAACATAACATTTTCCATAAATTAACAATGAGCGGAACATTGAATTCACAACATTTTTTGTAATACTTCACTTTTCAGAGTATAGGATCTCATGGATTAAAGTCATCAAGGGTGAATTAGTTTTAGAATCCTATTCAATAAGGAGATAAAGAAGAAGAAAAAAGTGTTTGGTGAAAGTGTCAGTAAAAGGGAAAGCCAATACAGAAAAAAGCGAAATGTCCTCAACGTGTCTTGCCTACCTTTATAACTGTTTGGCCATTGTGCATAGATACCACTTAATCAAGCAATGAAGTACACTGAGCATAGTGAATTATAGTAGTGAAATATGAAGGTGAGGGTTTTTGTGTGCCTGCCTTCTTTTCTAAAGTGCTTCCTGGAGGTTCAAAGAAACCGATCTCTGGTTTATTTCAAGTGTAAAGGGATCAGGGTATTAGTAAATAAAGGCATATTGTATATGAAGAATGCGTTCAAGAAACAGTTTTCAAGGTTGGGAAATTAAAGAAGGCTTTTTAACCACCTGATTGATATGAGAAATATTAATATATAGATCTATTGATAGCACCCTAGTCACAGATTCTTCGTTTGAAAGCCATAATTAGGCTTCATTCATACTTTGAATGTTGCTTGCATGTATTTCGGAATATCCAACATTACTCACACCTTTTATTGCTTCCTAAATCGATTTCCTAATTAGATGCCCGTCAAAGTATTAATAACTTTTATATATCTCTAGCATGCGTGCAGAATTACATCTTAAGTGCATTCGATTTACATGTTTTTATCTCAAGTAGAAGGGTATTTCATATCTTCTATCACTGAATGATAAGTAAGTAAATCAGAATATTGATGAGAATACTATTTTTTTCGATTTTGATGCTGAATTAGGTCTTTTGTCACATTAGTGTCCTATAGTCAACTATTGAGGTCATCTGTGGCTTATTTTAAATCGAGAATTGCTCTTGGTTTACTACAGGGTTTTCGATAATTGCATTTATCACTGAATCTATAACTTATTTACGAAATGTGGCATTCATTCCTTTGAGGTGGCATACTGTGTATAAACCACTGAAACCTAGTTGGTATATGTACTCAGTTCAACTAAGACTTTGCAGTACTGGTGGGACGTTAGTGTAACTATGGGGTTGGAGCTCGCCCTGCCTCCACTGTTTTTATCTCCTTGAATGTTATTAGATCTAAAACTGAGAGTCTGATGCACAAAACTATGCGATAATCAAGTTTCAACATGACAGCAGCTCATAGATTAGATAGAAATGGCATGATGTTTGTCAGCAATGGAAGTTTGAGTAGCCATGCAAGCGATATCCCTGCAACATATGTCACCCTGTTGGGTTCCGTCATTGCTTTGGATATAAAGCTTAACACATTTAAGCTTTCTTTCCCCGTAATTGCTCCATGTGCACCCTTAATCAAGCTGCGTTCTTGATAGTTTTGGGTGGCTCTTCTGTAAAAGAAGTATTTGCTCCAGTCTGTCTCCAGGGTATTATAATTGCTGCGCTCCCTACTAGAACCTCCAAACAAGTCTCATAAGCCAGTTGCAGATGCAACTGATGGTAGTCAAGCTCCAAGTCTTCAGGCACATCCAAATGAGGCGCTTTCTTTAATTGTTCCTGAACAATAAATTGGAAACTCTGAACACAAAAGCGACTCCGCCACCAGCATCATCATGAATTGCCCCGTATGGGCAGCATTGTCCATTCCAATTGAGGGCTTCAATATTAAATAGGTTCATCATGTGTCTCTGGCGTCAACACTCTTCCATAACTATTTAAATTACTGAATGAGCATGACTTTCGTATTATCATCCAGGATTGAATGAAACAAAATTGATGTAATTTAAAAGGTCTACAAGAGAGAAGCTGGTGGTGCAGTCCTGCTTTGTATGTCCTGAGGGTCTCTTTACTTGGGTTTTCACCTTGGGTGTTATGCCCCACCAGCTCCTGCTGCAAAATGCTGGGAGCGATGCTTTGGGCCTGAATTTCCCTTGGCATCCTTTTAAACAGGATATGAAATAAAGCCATTATGAAATTCCATTGCTGATAGTCATCACACCATATCTGCCTAAGAACAAGCAAATCTAGCTAGTCAGAACAGTGTCCTCTCCAAGATCGACCACAGCGATGTACTTTCCATGGGTCATCTTCCAGGACCTCTAGGATATTCGTAGTAATATGTAACAGTGGAGCTAGGGTGATCTTCAATCTCATGAATTGCTGCTATAATAAGTTTGAGGTGGAGATGCAGAATCACTAGGGTTTTGGCCAAATTCAGAGCCATAGAAGGCCTTGTAGTCGAATACCAGCGTAAGAAACGCTTACATAGTGGCAAAGCTTGCCATATACAATGAGACAAAAGTTTATTTTTTTAGTTGGATTTTCAAAGAAGAATAAGAATCTTATTTCCCAAAAATTAATTAAGCATAACATTTTCCATAAATTAACAATGAGCGGAACATTGAATTCACCACATTTTTTGTAATACTTCACTTTTCAGAGTATAGGATCTCATGGATTAAAGTCATCAAGGGTGAATTAGTTTTAGAATCCTATTCAATAAGGAGATAAAGAAGAAGAAAAAAGTGTTTGGGGAAAGTGTCAGTAAAAGGGAAAGCCAATACAGAAAAAAGCGAAATGTCCTCAATGTGTCTTGCCTACCTTTATAACTGTTTGGCCATTGTGCATAGATACCACTTAATCAAGCAATGAAGTACACTGAGCATAGTGAATTATAGTAGTGAAATATGAAGGTGAGGGTTTTTGTGTGCCTGCCTTCTTTTCTAAAGTGCTTCCTGGAGGTTCAAAGAAACGGATCTCTGGTTTATTTCAAGTGTAAAGGGATCAGGGTATTAGTAAATAAAGGCATATTTTATATGAAGAATGCGTTCAAGAAACAGTTTTCAAGGTTGGGAAATTAAAGAAGGCTTTTTAACCACCTGATTGATATGAGAAATATTAATATATAGATCTATTGATAGAACCCTAGTCACAGATTCTTCGTTTGAAAGCCATAATTAAGCTTCATTCATACTTTGAATGTTGCTTGCATGTATTTCGGAATATCCAACATTACTCACACCTTTTATTGCTTCCTAAATCGATTTCATAATTAGATGCCCTTCAAAGTATTAATAACTTTTATATATCTGTAGCATGCGTGCATAATTACATCTTAAGTGCATTCGATTTACATTTTTTTATCTCAAGTAGAAAGTTATTTCATATCTTTTATCACTGAATGATAAGTAAGTAAATCAGAATATTGATGAGAATACTATTTGTTTCGATTTTGATGCTGAAATAGGTCTTTTGTCACATTAGTGTCCTATAGTCAACTATTGAGGTCATCTGTGGCTTATTTTAAATTGAAAATTGCCCTTGGTTTACTACAGGGTTTTCAAGAATTGCATTTATCACTGAATCTATAACTTATTGACGAAATGTGGCATTCATTCCTTTGAGGTGGCATACTGTGTATAAACCACTGAAACCTAGTTGGTATATGTACTCAGTTCAACTAAGACTTTGCAGTACTGGTGGGACGTTAGTGTGACTATGGGGTTGGAGCTCGCCCTGCCTCCACTGTTTTTATCTCCTTGAATGTTATTAGATCTAAAACTGAGAGTCTGATGCACAAAACTATGCGATAATCAAGTTTCAACATGACAGCAGCTCATAGATTAGATAGAAATGGCATGATGTTTGTCAGCAATGGAAGTTTGAGTAGCCATGCAAGCGATATCCCTGCAACATATGTCACCCTGTTGGGTTCCGTCATTGCTTTGGATATAAAGCTTAACACATTTAAGCTTTCTTTCCCTGTAATTGCTCCATGTGCACCCTTAATCAAGCTGCGTTCTTGATAGTTTTGGGTGGCTCTTCTGTAAAAGAAGTATTTGCTCCAGTCTGTCTCCAGGGTATTATAATTGCTGCGCTCCCTACTAGAACCTCCAAACAAGTCTCATAAGCCAGTTGCAGATGCAACTGATGGTAGTCAAGCTCCAAGTCTTCAGGCACATCCAAATGAGGCGCTTTCTTTAATTGTTCCTGAACAATAAATTGGAAACTCTGAACACAAAAGCGACTCCGCCACCAGCATCATCATGAATTGCCCCGTATGGGCAGCATTGTTCATTCCAATTGAGGGCTTCAATATTAAATAGGTTCATCATGTGTCTCTGGCGTCAACACTCTTCCATAACTATTTAAATTACTGAATGAGCATGACTTTCCTATTATCATCCAGGATTGAATGAAACAAAATTGATGTAATTTAAAAGGTCTACAAGAGAGAAGCTGGTGGTGTAGTCCTGCTTTGTATGTCCTGAGGGTCTCTTTACTTGGGTTTTCACCTTGGGTGTTATGCCCCACCAGCTCCTGCTGCAAAATGCTGGGAGCGATGCTTTGGGCCTGAATTTCCCTTGGCATCCTTTTACACAGGATATGAAATAAAGCCATTATGAAATTCCATTGCTGATAGTCATCACACCATATCTGCCTAAGAACAAGCAAATCTAGCTAGTCAGAACAGTGTCCTCTCCAAGATCGACCACAGCGATGTACTTCCCATGGGTCATCTTCCAGGACCTCTAGGATATTCGTAGTAATATGTAACAGTGGAGCTAGGGTGATCTTCAATCTCATGAATTGCTGCTATAATAAGTTTGAGGTGGAGATGCAGAATCACTAGGGTTTTGGCCAAATTCAGAGCCATAGAAGGCCTTGTAGTCGAATACCAGCGTAAGAAACGCTTACATAGTGGCAAAGCTTGCCATATACAATGAGACAAAAGTTTATTTTTTTAATTGCATATTCAAAGAAGAATAAGAATCTTATTTCCCAAAAATTAATTAAGCATAACATTTTCCATAAATTAACAATGAGCGGAACATTGAATTCACAACATTTTTTGTAATACTTCACTTTTCAGAGTATAGGATCTCATGGATTAAAGTCATCAAGGGTGAATTAGTTTTAGAATCCTATTCAATAAGGAGATAAAGAAGAAGAAAAAAGTGTTTGGTGAAAGTGTCAGTAAAAGGGAAAGCCAATACAGAAAAAAGCTAAATGTCCTCAATGTGTCTTGCCTACCTTTATAACTGTTTGGCCATTGTGCATAGATACCACTTAATCAAGCAATGAAGTACACTGAGCATAGTGAATTATAGTAGTGAAATATGAAGGTGAGGGTTTTTGTGTGCCTGCCTTCTTTTCTAAAGTGCTTCCTGGAGGTTCAAAGAAACGGATCTCTGGTTTATTTCAAGTGTAAAGGGATCAGGGTATTAGTAAATAAAGGCATATTGTATATGAAGAATGCGTTCAAGAAACAGTTTTCAAGGTTGGGAAATTAAAGAAGGCTTTTTAACCACCTGATTGATATGAGAAATATTAATATATAGATCTATTGATAGCACCCTAGTCACAGATTCTTCGTTTGAAAGCCATAATTAAGCTTCATTCATACTTTGAATGTTGCTTGCATATATTTCGGAATAGCCAACATTACTCACACCTTTTATTGCTTCCTAAATCGATTTCCTAATTAGATGCCCGTCAAAGTATTAATAACTTTTATATTTCTGTAGTAGGGGATCTCTGTGTATAGTCATAATCTAGTGAATAGTCCCGCCCATGTGCGTGGACCCCGGCAATCAATAATAATCTCTTAAGTTGTCAAAATAATGCAGAAACTGCAAAGACACTTAAGAGAGAATTTAAAGACAAATAATGCAGCCTATATCCACAGGCTACACTGTCCAGTACTTCAACTAGAAATTCCACCCAAAAACACCACACATAAAACAGCCTGCAGTTTCTACCATAGAGAAACTTGCCTCCCCCAGTCAAAGACTCTGGAATGATAGAGAGGAAGGTAGGGACAGACAAGCCCCATAGGCTGCCATTATGTGGCTTAAATAGGATACTGTGCCTTTAAGAGAACTTTCCAGAACTTCTCCCAGTATCCCTGAATGCATAGCAGGTCCCTCTACTTTCAGTTCTTTTTTCCGGCTCCTGCTTACAGGACCCTGGCATTGAGCTCTCCCTTTTTCAAGGGTTTATTGGAATTGTTTTTGCACTTTTGAATTCTAAAAGTGTGGCAGTTTACTTCTTGGTGTTCTCTTCTCCCTTTTTGTGCTGTTTTAGGCGTTTTAGGGCTCTAAAATGCCTGGCCTTTTTGTTAAGTGCCCAGCATGTGAGAGGAAGAAGGCCAAGAGTGACCCCCATGATGTCTGCATCGTGTGCCTTCCAGAAGATCATGTCCCTGAGGATTGTGTCATCTGCCAGCAGCTTTCTGCTCGGACTCTGAGGGACAGATTGAAGATCAGGCTGGCTGGCCTGGAGGATAGGCGTCTGCGGGCTGCAGGTGGGTCTGGGCAGGCTGGGAAGGTTCCCTCTGCCTCTGCTGAGGCCCCTGGGGGGCTCCCCGGGGGCAGGAAGTCCAGCAAACGGTCCCATTCTCCGTCGACGTTGATTGCATCGACGACGACGTCGAGAGGGATGACGGCGGCGTGCTCCCCTTCTCCCCGGGGCTCCGGGTCGAGACGGCGTGACGGCTCGACGTCGAAGGAGAAGCCGCCGTCGAAGTCGACGTCATCGTCTTCGTCGACGTCGAGATCTTCCTACCGACGCCGAAGGCGAAGTGACGTGCATCGGCGCTCGCCGTCGAAGCGGCACCGACGCTCGCCGTCGAGGCGACACCGTCGATCGCCGTCGAGGCGACACCGCCGATCGACGTCGAGGGGCTCCTCGACGTCGAGAGCATCAAGACGACGGCGACGTTCGTCGTCGAAGACGGAACGTTCGACGTCGAGAAGGCGACGTGCGACGTCGCGGAAGAGGAGGTCGACGTCGAGAAGTCGACGGTCGACGCCAAGGAGCAGAGGGTCGACGCCGAGGAGACGGCGATCGACGCCAGAGTCCAGGAAGCGTCGTTCTACGCCAGAGAAGCGTCGCTCTGCATCCAGCAGACAGCGGTCAGCGTCTAGGAGTCGGTCCCCCTCTCCAAAACGGCGCAAGAGGGATTCTAGTCCCAGAAGTCACGCTACTTCCGGTGGAGGACGCAAGAGGAAGCGGTCGCCTGCTGATGGGGCTGGCTCTCCGCACCCTTCGCCTAAAGGGTCAACGGGCACGTTGTACTCAGAAGTGTACACGCCATCTCGGCCCAGGACTCCGACTCCTCCTCCTGTTCCTAAGGAGGACCCTCCACCCAAACCGCCACTGCCTTCAGGAGACCCTCTTCCACCTCCGGTCCCTCCGCATGGGCCCACCTCGCAGCCAAAGGTTCCTCCTCCGAGGTCCACTTCCCTGCCGTCCCTGCCTGTTCCTCCTAAGGGGACTCCAAAACCGAAACCCCGGGAGGAATCGACGTATCCCCGTGAGGAACCAAGGAAGACCCCTCCACGTAAACCGAAGGAGTGCCCACGAGAAGGCAGGTCTCGCTCTTGCTCTGGGAGGAAGGAGAGATCGCGACGCAGATCATCCACGAGGTCGAGACACCGCCGTAGGAGGCGCGAATCTCGCTCACACACGAGGTCCTCTGGGACCAGGGATTATTCCCCTACCCTATTGGGGTCACCGGACACGAGAGTGTCCCCGATAGATGACCTGGGGGCGTTTCAGGACGTCCTGTTGAGGGGCGCGGCGAAGTTGGGCATCTCCCTGATGGTGCCTACTCCAAAGACGTCGGTCATTTTCGAGACTCTACATCAAAAGCACCTGTCTCGTCCTCTCCAGGCTCTGGTGCCGGGCCTGGAAGAACCGGCTATGGCTCTGTTTCTCACCCCTGCGGAGACGAAGGCGGCTCCATCAAGATTACTAAAGAAGTACCGGGCTCCCGATTCGTATCCGGCCTTTTTGAGAACGGAGCCTCCGCCTGACTCTGTCATCGTCACGGCGGCCCGCAAGCAGCATTCCACCACTCCTTCCTCCACGGTTCCCCTGGATAAGGAGTCAAGGTGGATGGATTCGGCGGGGGAAAAGTCTGTGGAACTTCCGCTACCTCCATGAAAGCGGCGAGTGCCACGGCTCTGTTGGGCCGATACGACCGCGCCCTCTGGGACTCCCTCGAGAGCTTTGCGGAGCATTTACCTCGGGAGCAGCGTGAAGAATTTATGGAAGTACTGAGTGAGGGGATGCTGGTGGCCAACCAAATAATCAGCGCGGCAGCGGACTCTTCCCTGTTGGCGGCTCACGGATTTTGCCACGGAGTCAACCAACGGCGCCACGCATGGCTCCGGCTTACGTCCCTGAAACCGGACGCACAGCAGAGGGTGGCCAATCTGCCGTTCTCCGGTGAGACCCTCTTCGGGAAGCATGCGGACGATGAAATGGCGCGCATGAAGGCGGAGGCCGAGACACTGACGGCTGTGGGCCTGGAAAAGCCCAAATTGACCAAGAAGCAGTACCGCCCTTTCCAACGGCGGTTCGGCGGACAAGGCCGAGGACGGGGACAGGCTTCGGGGCAATCGCAACAGCAACACCAGTTCCGTAAGCCGTTCCAGAAGCGCCAGAAGGGCAGGGGAGGCCAGCAGTCGGCTCCGGCGCCCAAGGGCCAGGCTGGGTCTAGGCCCTAGGAACCTACTTCCCCCGGATCTGTTACCCACTCCGGTAGGGGGAAGCATTCAATTTTTTCTGGCAGAGTGGAGAAAAATTACTCAGGACAAGTGGGTGCTGAATATTGTTTGCAATGGATACAGTCTTCGGTTCACCAGCCCTCCTCCAGCTATTCCCCCGGTCAGCTCGCAGTTTCAGCTGCGCGAACTTCAGGCGGAAGCGGATGTCCTGTTGAGGAAAAGGGCGATAGAAGACGTACCTCAGTCTCAGAGAGGAAGAGGTCTGTACTCCCGGTTCTTTCTGGTTCGCAAGAAGGACAAGAACGAGTTCAGGCCCATTCTGGATTTGCGACAGGCAAACAAATGGATTCGCAGAGAAAAGTTTTGCATGCTGTCGTTGCATCAGATTTACCCTCAGTTGCAACAGGGAGACTGGCTATGCCCTATAGACCTACAGGATGCTTACTTCCATGTGCCCATTGCACACAAACACAGGAAGTTCCTGCGGTTCCAAGTCGGCACCAATCACTATCAATACACAGTACTCCCATTCGGACTGAAGTCTGCTCCGAGAACGTTCTCGAAGTGCATGGCGGTGGTAGCAGCGCACCTGAGGAAGCACAAGGTGTTCGTCTACCCGTACTTGGACGATTGGTTGATCAAGGCATCCTCCTTCTCGGAAGCGCGAGCACACTTCCAGAAGACGTGCGTTCTCTTGAACAAGCTGGGGCTGCACATCAACATGGCCAAGTCTGTCCCGACTCCGGTCCAATGCATACAGTACTTGGGAGCCTCCTTCAATACGCTGTCAGCAAGCGTGTCTCCTTCGGAAGAGCGACGATTATCACTCCTTCGGAAGGCTCAGGCTCTTATGACGACTCCATCTACAACAGTGAGGACGGTGTCTTCTCTACTGGGATCGATGGCCTCTTGTATCTTCCTGACGCCACACGCACGGCTGCACATGAAACCGCTGCAGGAGTGCTTGGAGGACCAGTGGGATCAGAGGAAAGGATCTTAGGACGACAAGATTCGACTGTCGCTGCATGCTCTTCAGTCTCTGAAGTGGTGGTGTTCGGCGGAGAATCTCCTCAGAGGGGTTCCCTTTCACAAGGACATTCCCACACAGACTGTCGTGACGGATGCGTCTCTTCTGGGATGGGGAGCGCACTCCGGGACTCTACAGATCCAAGGCACGTGGCCACCTACGGAGGCCACGTATCACATCAATTTACTGGAACTCAGGGCTGTTCACTTGGCGCTGAAGGCCTTTCTTCCATCCTTCCAGACCAACTCTCTGCTTGTACAGACGGACAATACCACCACGATGTATTACCTCAACAAGCAGGGGGGCTCGAGATCGCGCACTCTGTCACAGGAGGCGCAGACGATCTGGCACTGGCTCCTAGCCAGAGGGCTGACAATAACGGCCACCCATCTACCAGGTGTGCAGAATGTTCAGGCAGACGCACTGAGCAGACTGCTCCAGGAAAACCACGAATGGGTCATAAACGACGAAGTACTAGGAGAAGTCTTCGCAAGGTGGGGAACTCCAGACGTACATTTGTTCGCCACCGCCGAAAACAGCAAGTGCAGAGACTTCGCCTCCAGGTACTTCCAGCAAGGGACGCTGGGGAATGCGTTATGGATCAACTGGACGAACAGCTTTCTGTACGCCTTTCCCCCCATTCCCCTGATTCCGGCGGTGCTCATCAAGCTGGCCCGGTCCAGAGCTCGGATGATACTCATCGCCCTGGAGTGGCCCAGGCAGTGGTGGTTCACGGACCTACTTCACCGGTCTCTCCTTCCTCACATTCGGTTGCCGTGCAGGCCGGACCTTCTCACGAAGTTTGGGGGGCGGATGTTGCACCCCAACCTCTCGTCTTTGAGTTTGGCGGCATGGCTCCTGAGATAGTGCAATATGGCCATCTGAATCTGCCCGATGATTGCATGGACATACTGAAGGAGTCTAAGAGACCTTCCACTCGGACTTCATATGCTTATAAGTGGAAGAGGTTTTGTATCTGGTGCCAGTCTAAGAACCATGATCCTACGACCTGCAAGGAAGATGTCATCCTTCCTTACCTTTTACATTTGGCGCAGTCTGGCCTTAATGTCCATTCCATTAAGGTACATCTTGCTGCATTGACTGCCTACAGGAAATGCCCTTCACAGACTTCCTTTTTCCAGATCCCTGTGATCAAAGATTTTCTGGAAGGTTTGAAGAAAGTATTCCCTCCTGTCAGGCTTCCCTCGCCTTCATGGGAATTGAATGTGGTGCTGTCCAGATTGATGAAGGAGCCTTTTGAACCTATTCATAAGGCTTCGTTGCAGCACCTGTCCTGGAAGGCGGCGTTCCTCGTGGCCATTACATCGGCCCGCAGGGTGAGTGAAATTCAGGCGTTGTGTTGTAATGAACCTTATACTGTATTTCATGCTGCTAAGGTTGTTATGCGTACTCACCCTAAATTTCTTCCCAAGGTTATTTCTGATTTTCATGTCAACCAGACTATAACTTTGCCTACGTTTTTTCAGAACCCTTCATCCCCAGCGGAGAGGTCTCTCTATTCCCTGGATGTGAGGAGGGTGTTGAAATTTTATCTGGATAAAACCAAAGATATTCGTAGGTCTGACCAGTTGTTTGTCAATTATGGATCGGTCAGGACGGGTCTTGCGACCTCTAAGCAGTCCATCTCTAGGTGGATTGTGTCCTGCATACAATTGTGTTATCAGAAAGCTAATAAGACCTTAGGAGGTAAGCCTAAGGCTCATTCCACCAGGGGCAAAGCTGCCACGACGGCTCTGCTCCGTAACGTGCCGATTGCTGAAATATGCAGGGCAGCCACTTGGAAGTCGGTTCATACCTTAGCTAAACATTACTGCCTGGACACTGACGCCAGGGCAGACGCTCAGGTTGGGCAGGCTTCGCTGCGGAATTTGTTCGCACAGTAGTGGCGTTATTTATTGTTCTCCACCGCCGCTTTGGTGTGGGGATGGGCTTGCCATTCTATTCACTAGATTATGACTATACACAGAGATCCCCTACTACAGAAGGAGTAGTTTCTGTCCTGTAACTCCAGTTCTGTAGTAGGGGTATCTCTGTTATAGTCATAAGCGCCCGCCCTCCTCCCCGGTGGAGATTTTTTCATCATGTAAAGAATGCGACAGGTCTAGCGTGCTTCGCCTTCAAAAAGAACTGAAAGTAGAGGGACCTGCTATGCATTCTGGGATACTGGGAGAAGTTCTGAAAAGTTCTCTTAAAGGCACAGTATCCTATTTAAGCCACATAATGGCAGCCTATGGGGCTTGTCTGTCCCTACCTTCCTCTCTATCATTCCAGAGTCTTTGACTGGGGGAGGCAAGTTTCTCTATGGTAGAAACTGCAGGCTGTTTTATGTGTGGTGTTTTTGGGTGGAATTTCTAGTTGAAGTACTGGACAGTGTAGCCTGTGGATATAGGCTGCATTATTTGTCTTTAAATTCTCTCTTAAGTGTCTTTGCAGTTTCTGCATTATTTTGACAACTTAAGAGATTATTTTTGATTGCCGGGGTCCACGCACATGGGCGGGACTATTCACTAGATTATGACTATAACAGAGATACCCCTACTACAGAACTGGAGTTACAGGACAGAAACTACTCCATCTCTAGCATGCGTGCAGAATTACATCTTAAGTGCATTCGATTTACATGTTTTTATCTCAAGTAGAAGGTTATTTCATATCTTCTATCACTGAATGATAAGTAAGTAAATCAGAATATTGATGAGAATACTATTTTTTTCGATTTTGATGCTGAATTAGGTCTTTTGTCACATTAGTGTCCTATAGTCAACTATTGAGGTCATCTGTGGCTTATTTTAAATTGAGAATTGCTCTTGGTTTACTACAGGGTTTTCGATAATTGCATTTATCACTGAATATATAACTTATTTACGAAATGTGGCATTCATTCCTTTGA
This sequence comes from Lissotriton vulgaris, assembly GCF_964263255.1. Classification (NCBI taxonomy): domain Eukaryota; kingdom Metazoa; phylum Chordata; class Amphibia; order Caudata; family Salamandridae; genus Lissotriton; species Lissotriton vulgaris. The sequence continues at coordinate 1,398,288,051 of NC_141689.1, forward strand.
GGTGGCATACTGTGTATAAACCACTGAAACCTAGTTGGTATATGTACTCAGTTCAACTAAGACTTTGCAGTACTGGTGGGACGTTAGTGTGACTATGGGGTTGGAGCTCACCCTGCCTCCACTGTTTTTATCTCCTTGAATGTTATTAGATCTAAAACTGAGAGTCTGATACACAAAACTATGCGATAATCAAGTTTCAACATGACAGCAGCTCATAGATTAGATAGAAATGGCATGATGTTTGTCAGCAATGGAAGTTTGAGTAGCCATGCAAGCGATATCCCTGCAACATATGTCACCCTGTTGGGTTCCGTCATTGCTTTGGATATAAAGCTTAACACATTTAAGCTTTCTTTCCACGTAATTGCTCCATGTGCACCCTTAATCAAGCTGCGTTCTTGATAGTTTTGGGTGGCTCTTCTGTAAAAGAAGTATTTGCTCCAGTCTGTCTCCAGGGTATTATAATTGCTGCGCTCCCTACTAGAACCTCCAAACAAGTCTCATAAGCCAGTTGCAGATGCAACTGATGGTAGTCAAGCTCCAAGTCTTCAGGCACATCCAAATGAGGCGCTTTCTTTAATTGTTCCTGAACAATAAATTGGAAACTCTGAACACAAAAGCGACTCCGCCACCAGCATCATCATGAATTGCCCCGTATGGGCAGCATTGTCCATTCCAATTGAGGGCTTCAATATTAAATAGGTTCATCATGTGTCTCTGGCGTCAACACTCTTCCATAACTATTTAAATTACTGAATGAGCATGACTTTCGTATTATCATCCAGGATTGAATGAAACAAAATTGATGTAATTTAAAAGGTCTACAAGAGAGAAGCTGGTGGTGTAGTCCTGCTTTGTATGTCCTGAGTGTCTCTTTACTTGGGTTTTCACCTTGGGTGTTATGCCCCACCAGCTCCTGCTGCAAAATGCTGGGAGCGATGCTTTGGGCCTGAATTTCCCTTGGCATCCTTTTAAACAGGATATGAAATAAAGCCATTATGAAATTCCATTGCTGATAGTCATCACACCATATCTGCCTAAGAACAAGCAAATCTAGCTAGTCAGAACAGTGTCCTCTCCAAGATCGACCACAGCGATGTACTTCCCATGGGTCATCTTCCAGGACCTCTAGGATATTCGTAGTAATATGTAACAGTGGAGCTAGGGTGATCTTCAATCTCATGAATTGCTGCTATAATAAGTTTGAGGTGGAGATGCAGAATCACTAGGGTTTTGGCCAAATTCAGAGCCATAGAAGGCCTTGTAGTCGAATACCAGCGTAAGAAACGCTTACATAGTGGCAAAGCTTGCCATATACAATGAGACAAAAGTTTATTTTTTTAATTGCATATTCAAAGAAGAATAAGAATCTTATTTCCCAAAAATTAATTAAGCATAACATTTTCCATAAATTAACAATGAGCGGAACATTGAATTCTCCACATTTTTTGTAATACTTCACTTTTCAGAGTATATGATCTCATGGATTAAAGTCATCAAGGGTGAATTAGTTTTAGAATCCTATTCAATAAGGAGATAAAGAAGAAGAAAAAAGTGTTTGGGGAAAGTGTCAGTAAAAGGGAAAGCCAATACAGAAAAAAGCGAAATGTCCTCAATGTGTCTTGCCTACCTTTATAACTGTTTGGCCATTGTGCATAGATACCACTTAATCAAGCAATGAAGTACACTGAGCATAGTGAATTATAGTAGTGAAATATGAAGGTGAGGGTTTTTGTGTGCCTGCCTTCTTTTCTAAAGTGCTTCCTGGAGGTTCAAAGAAACGGATCTCTGGTTTATTTCAAGTGTAAAGGGATCAGGGTATTAGTAAATAAAGGCATATTTTATATGAAGAATGCGTTCAAGAAACAGTTTTCAAGGTTGGGAAATTAAAGAAGGCTTTTTAACCACCTGATTGATATGAGAAATATTAATATATAGATCTATTGATAGAACCCTAGTCACAGATTCTTCGTTTGATAGCCATAATTAAGCTTCATTCATACTTTGAATGTTGCTTGCATGTATTTCGGAATATCCAACATTACTCACACCTTTTATTGCTTCCTAAATCGATTTCCTAATTAGATGCCCGTCAAAGTATTAATAACTTTTATATATCTCTAGCATGCGTGCAGAATTACATCTTAAGTGCATTCGATTTACATTTTTTTATCTCAAGTAGAAGGTTATTTCATATCTTCTATGACTGAATGATAAGTAAGTAAATCAGAATATTGATGAGAATACTATTATTTTCGATTTTGATGCTGAATTAAGTCTTTTGTCACATTAGTGTCCCATAGTCAACTATTGAGGTCATCTGTGGCTTATTTTGAATTGAGAATTGCTCTTGGTTTACTACAGGGTTTTCGATAATTGCATTTATCACTGAATCTATAACTTATTTACGAAATGTGGCATTCATTCCTTTGAGGTGGCATACTGTGTATAAACCACTGAAACCTAGTTGGTATATGTACTCAGTTCAACTAAGACTTTGCAGTACTGGTGGGACGTTAGTGTGACTATGGGGTTGGAGCTCGCCCTGCCTCCACTGTTTTTATCTCCTTGAATGTTATTAGATCTAAAACTGAGAGTCTGATGCACAAAACTATGCGATAATCAAGTTTCAACATGACAGCAGCTCATAGATTAGATAGAAATGGCATGATATTTGTCAGCAATGGAAGTTTGAGTAGCCATGCAAGCGATATCCTTGCAACATATGTCACCCTGTTGGGTTCCGTCATTGCTTTGGATATAAAGCTTAACACATTTAAGCTTTCTTTCCCCGTAATTGCTCCATGTGCACCCTTAATCAAGCTGCGTTCTTGATAGTTTTGGGTGGCTCTTCTGTAAAAGAAGTATTTGCTCCAGTCTGTCTCCAGGGTATTATAATTGCTGCGCTCCCTACTAGAACCTCCAAACAAGTCTCATAAGCCAGTTGCAGATACAGCTGATGGTAGTCAAGCTCCAAGTCTTCAGGCACATCCAAATGAGGCGCTTTCTCTAATTGTTCCTGAACAATAAATTGGAAACTCTGAACACAAAAGCGACTCCGCCACCAGCATCATCATGAATTGCCCCGTATGGGCAGCATTGTCCATTCCAATTGAGGGCTTCAATATTAAATAGGTTCATCATGTGTCTCTGGCGTCAACACTCTTCCATAACTATTTAAATTACTGAATGAGCATGACTTTCGTATTATCTTCCAGGATTGAATGAAACAAAATTGATGTAATTTAAAAGGTCTACAAGAGAGAAGCTGGTGGTGTAGTCCTGCTTTGTATGTCCTGAGGGTCTCTTTACTTGGGTTTTCACCTTGGGTGTTATGCCCCACCAGCTCCTGCTGCAAAATGCTGGGAGCGATGCTTTGGGCCTGAATTTCCCTTGGCATCCTTTTAAACAGGATATGAAATAAAGCCATTATGAAATTCCATTGCTGATAGTCATCACACAATATCTGCCTAAGAACAAGCAAATCTAGCTAGTCAGAACAGTGTCCTCTCTAAGATCGACCACAGCGATGTACTTCCCATGGGTCATCTTCCAGGACCTCTAGGATATTCGTAGTAATATGTAACAGTGGAGCTAGGGTGATCTTCAATCTCATGAATTGCTGCTATAATAAGTTTGAGGTGGAGATGCAGAATCACTAGGGTTTTGGCCAAATTCAGAGCCATAGAAGGCCTTGTAGTCGAATACCAGCGTAAGAAACGCTTACATAGTGGCAAAGCTTGCCATATACAATGAGACAAAAGTTTATTTTTTTAATTGCATATTCAAAGAAGAATAAGAATCTTATTTCCCAAAAATTAATTAAGCATAACATTTTCCATAAATTAACAATGAGCGGAACATTGAATTCACCACATTTTTTGTAATACTTCACTTTTCAGAGTATAGGATCTCATGGATTAAAGTCATCAAGGGTGAATTAGTTTTAGAATCCTATTCAATAAGGAGATAAAGAAGAAGAAAAAAGTGTTTGGGGAAAGTGTCAAAAGCGAAATGTCCTCAATGTGTCTTGCCTACCTTTATAACTGTTTGGCCATTGTGCATAGATACCACTTAATCAAGCAATGAGGTACACTGAGCATAGTGAATTATAGTAGTGAAATATGAAGGTGAGGGTTTTTGTGTGCCTGCCTTCTTTTCTAAAGTGCTTCCTGGAGGTTCAAAGAAACGGATCTCTGGTTTATTTCAAGTGTAAAGGGATCAGGGTATTAGTAAATAAAGGCATATTGTATATGAAGAATGCGTTCAAGAAACAGTTTTCAAGGTTGGGAAATTAAAGAAGGCTTTTTAACCACCTGATTGACATGCGAAATATTAATATATAGATCTATTGATAGCACCCTAGTCACAGATTCTTCGTTTGAAAGCCATAATTAGGCTTCATTCATACTTTGAATGTTGCTTGCATGTATTTCGGAATATCCAACATTACTCACACCTTTTATTGCTTCCTAAATCGATTTCATAATTAGATGCCCGTCAAAGTATTAATAACTTTTATATATCTCTAGCATGTGTGCAGAATTACATCTTAAGTGGATTCGATTTACATGTTTTTATCTCAAGTAGAATGTTATTTCATGTCTTCTATCACTGAATGATAAGTAAGTAAATCAGAATATTGAGGAGAATACGATTTTTTTCGATTTTGATGCTGAATTAGGTCTTTTGTCACATTAGTGTCCTATAGTCAACTATTGAGGTCATCTGTGGCTTATTTTAAATTGAGAATTGCTCTTGGTTTACTACAGGGTTTTCGATAATTGCATTTATCACTGAATCTATAACTTATTTACGAAATGTGGCATTCATTCCTTTGAGGTGGCATACTGTGTATAAACCACTGAAACCTAGTTGGTATATGTACTCAGTTCAACTAAGACTTTGCAGTACTGGTGGGACGTTAGTGTGACTATGGGGTTGGAGCTCGCCCTGCCTCCACTGTTTTTATCTCCTTGAATGTTATTAGATCTAAAACTGAGAGTCTGATGCACAAAACTATGCGATAATCAAGTTTCAACATGACAGCAGCTCATGGATTAGATAGAAATGGCATGATGTTTGTCAGCAATGGAAGTTTGAGTAGCCATGCAAGCGATATCCCTGCAACATATGTCACCCTGTTGGGTTCCGTCATTGCTTTGGATATAAAGCTTAACACATTTAAGCTTTCTTTCCCCGTAATTGCTCCATGTGCACCCTTAATCAAGCTGCGTTCTTGATAGTTTTGGGTGGCTCTTCTGTAAAAGAAGTATTTGCTCCAGTCTGTCTCCAGGGTATTATAATTGCTGCGCTCCCTACTAGAACCTCCAAACAAGTCTCATAAGCCAGTTGCAGATGCAACTGATGGTAGTCAAGCTCCAAGTCTTCAGGCACATCCAAATGAGGCGCTTTCTTTAATTGTTCCTGAACAATAAATTGGAAACTCTGAACACAAAAGCGACTCCGCCACCAGCATCATCATGAATTGCCCCGTATGGGCAGCATTGTCCATTCCAATTGAGGGCTTCAATATTAAATAGGTTCATCATGTGTCTCTGGCGTCAACACTCTTCCATAACTATTTAAATTACTGAATGAGCATGACTTTCGTATTATCATCCAGATTGAATGAAACAAAATTGATGTAATTTAAAAGGTCTACAAGAGAGAACCTGGTGGTGTAGTTCTGCTTTGTATGTCCTGAGGGTCTCTTTACTTGGGTTTTTATCTTGGGTGTTATGCCCCACCAGCTCCTGCTGCAAAATGCTGGGAGCGATGCTTTGGGCCTGAATTTCCCTTGGCATCCTTTTAAACAGGATATGAAATAAAGCCATTATGAAATTCCATTGCTAATAGTCATCACACCATATCTGCCTAAGAACAAGCAAATCTAGCTAGTCAGAACAGTGTCCTCTCCAAGATCGACCACAGCGATTTACTTCCCATGGGTCATCTTCCAGGACCTCTAGGATATTCGTAGTAATATGTAACAGTGGAGCTAGGGTGATCTTCAATCTCATGAATTGCTGCTATAATAAGTTTGAGGTGGAGATGCAGAATCACTAGGGTTTTGGCCAAATTCAGAGCCATAGAAGGCCTTGTAGTCGAATACCAGCGTAAGAAACGCTTACATAGTGGCAAAGCTTGCCATATACAATGAGGCAAAAGTTTATTTTTTTAATTGCATATTCAAAGAAGAATAAGAATCTTATTTCCCAAAAATTAATTAAGCATAACATTTTCCATAAATTAACAATGAGCGGAACATTGAATTCACCACATTTTTTGTAATACTTCACTTTTCAGAGTATAGGATCTCATGGATTAAAGTCATCAAGGGTGAATTAGTTTTAGAATCCTATTCGATAAGGAGATAAAGAAGAAGAAAAAAGTGTTTGGGGAAAGTGTCAGTAAAAGGGAAAGCCAATATTGAAAAAAGCGAAATGTCCTCAATGTGTCTTGCCTACCTTTATAACTGTTTGGCCATTGTGCATAGATACCACTTAATCAAGCAATGAAGTACACTGAGCATAGTGAATTATAGTAGTGAAATATGAAGGTGAGGGTTTTTGTGTGCCTGCCTTCTTTTCTAAAGTGCTTCCTGGAGGTTCAAAGAAACGGATCTCTGGTTTATTTCAAGTGTAAAGGGATCAGGGTATTAGTAAATAAAGGCATATTGTATATGAAGAATGCGTTCAAGAAACAGTTTTCAAGGTTGGGAAATTAAAGAAGGCTTTTTAACCACCTGATTGATATGAGAAATATTAATATATAGATCTATTGATAGCACCCTAGTGACAGATTCTTCGTTTGAAAGCCATAATTAAGCTTCATTCATACTTCTAATGTTGCTTGCATGTATTTCGGAATATCCAACATTACTCACACCTTTTATTGCTTCCTAAATCGATTTCATAATTAGATGCCCGTCAAAGTATTAATAACTTTTATATATCTCTAGTATGCGTGCAGAAGTACATCTTAAGTGCATTCGATTTACATTTTTTTATCTCAAGTAGAAGGTAATTTCATATCTTTTATCACTGAATGATAAGTAAGTAAATCAGAATATTGATGAGAATACTATTTTTTTCGATTTTGATGCTGAAATAGGTCTTTTGTCACATTAGTGTCCTATAGTCAACTATTGAGGTAATCTGTGGCTTATTTTAAATTGAGAATTGCTCTTGGTTTACTACTGGGTTTTCAATAATTGCATTTATCACTGAATCTATAACTTATTTACGAAATGTGGCATTCATTCCTTTGAGGTGGCATACTGTGTATAAACCACTGAAACCTAGTTGGTATATGTACTCAGTTCAACTAAGACTTTGCGGTACTGGTGGGACGTTAGTGTGACTATGGGGTTGGAGCTCGCCCTGCCTCCACTGTTTTTATCTCCTTGAATGTTATTAGATCTAAAACTGAGAGTCTGATGCACAAAACTATGCGATAATCAAGTTTCAACATGACAGCAGCTCATAGATTAGATAGAAATGGCATGATGTTTGTCAGCAATGGAAGTTTGAGTAGCCATGCAAGCGATATCCCTGCAACATATGTCACCCTGTTGGGTTCCGTCATTGCTTTGGATATAAAGCTTAACACATTTAAGCTTTCTTTCCCCGTAATTGCTCCATGTGCACCCTTAATCAAGCTGCGTTCTTGATAGTTTTGGGTGGCTCTTCTGTAAAAGAAGTATTTGCTCCAGTCTGTCTCCAGGGTATTATAATTGCTGCGCTCCCTCCTAGAACCTCCAAACAAGTCTCATAAGCCAGTTGCAGATGCAACTGATGGTAGTCAAGCTCCAAGTCTTCCGGCACATCCAAATGAGGCGCTTTCTTTAATTGTTCCTGAACAATAAATTGGAAACTCTGAACACAAAAGCGACTCCGCCACCAGCATCATCATGAATTGCCCCGTATGGGCAGCATTGTCCATTCCAATTGAGGGCTTCAATATTAAATAGGCTCATCACGTGTTTCTGGCGTCAACACTCTTCCATAACTATTTAAATGACTGAATGAGCATGACCTTTGTATTATCTTCCAGGATTGAATGAAACAAAATTGATGTAATTTAAAAGGTCTACAAGAGAGAAGCTGGTGGTGTAGTCCTGCTTTGTATGTCCTGAGGGTCTCTTTACTTGGGTTTTCACCTTGGGTGTTATGCCCCACCAGCTCCTGCTGCAAAATGCTGGGAGCGATGCTTTGGGCCTGAATTTCCTTTGGCATCCTTTTAAACAGGATATGAAATAAAGCCATTATGAAATTCCATTGCTGATAGTCATCACACCATATCTGCCTAAGAACAAGCAAATCTAGCTAGTCAGAACAGTGTCCTCTCCTAGATCGACCACAGCGATGTACTTCCCATGGGTCATCTTCCAGGACCTCTAGGATATTCGTAGTAATATGTAACAGTGGAGCTAGGGTGATCTTCAATCTCATGAATTGCTGCTATAATAAGTTTGAGGTGGAGATGCAGAATCACTAGGGTTTTGGCCAAATTCAGAGCCATAGAAGGCCTTGTAGTCGAATACCAGCGTAAGAAACGCTTACATAGTGGCAAAGCTTGCCATATACAATGAGACAAAAGTTTATTTTTTTAATTGCATTTTCAAAGAAGAATAAGAATCTTATTTCCCAAAAATTAATTAAGCATAACATTTTCCATAAATTAACAATGAGCGGAACATTGAATTCACCACATTTTTTGTAATACTTCACTTTTCAGAGTATAGGATCTCATGGATTAAAGTCATCAAGGGTGAATTAGTTTTAGAATCCTATTCAATAATGAGATAAAGAAGAAGAAAAAAGTGTTTGGGGAAAGTGTCAGTAAAAGGGAAAGCCATTACAGAAAAAAGCGAAATGTCCTCAATGTGTCTTGCCTACCTTTATAACTGTTTGGCCATTGTGCATAGGTACCACTTAATCAAGCAATGAAGTACACTGAGCATAGTGAATTATAGTAGTGAAATATGAAGGTGAGGGTTTTTGTGTGCCTGCCTTCTTTTCTAAAGTGCTTCCTGGAGGTTCAAAGAAACGGATCTCTGGTTTATTTCAAGTGTAAAGGGATCAGGGTCTTAGTAAATAAAGGCATATTGTATATGAAGAATGCGTTCAAGAAACAGTTTTCAAGGTTGGGAAATTAAAGAAGGCTTTTTAACCACCTGATTTGATATGAGAAATATTAATATATAGATCTATTGATAGCACCCTAGTCACAGATTCTTCGTTTGAAAGCCATAATTAAGCTTCATTCATACTTTGAATGTTGCTTGCATGTATTTCGGAATATCCAACATTACTCACACCTTTTATTGCTTCCTAAATCGATTTCATAATTAGATGCCCGTCAAAGTATTAATAACTTTGATATATCTCTAGCATGTGTGCAGAATTACATCTTAAGTGCATTCGATTTACATGTTTTTATCTCAAGTAGAAGGTTATTTCATATCTTCTATCACTGAATGATAAGTAAGTAAATCAGAATATTGATGAGAATACTATTTTTTTCGATTTTGATGCTGAGTTAGGTCTTTTGTCACATTAGTGTCCTATAGTCAACTATTGAGGTCATCTGTGGCTTATTTTAAATCGAGAATTGCTCTTTGTTTACTACAGGGTTTTCGATAATTGCATTTATCACTGAATCTATAACTTATTTACGAAATGTGACATTCATTCCTTTGAGGTGGCATACTGTGTATAAACCCCTGAAACCTAGTTGGTATATGTACTCAGTTCAACTAAGACTTTGCAGTACTGGTGGGACGTTAGTGTGACTATGGGGTTGGAGCTCGCCCTGCCTCCACTGTTTTTATCTCCTTGAATGTTATTAGATCTAAAACTGAGAGTCTGATGCACAAAACTATGCGATAATCAAGTTTCAACATGACAGCAGCTCATAGATTATATAGAAATGGCATTATGTTTGTCAGCAATGGAAGTTTGAGTAGCCATGCAAGCGATATCCCTGCAACATATGTCACCCTGTTGGGTTCCGTCATTGCTTTGGATATAAAGCTTAACACATTTAAGCTTTCTTTCCCCGTAATTGCTCCATTTGCACCCTTAATCAAGCTGCGTTCTTGATAGTTTTGGGTGGCTCTTCTGTAAAAGAAGTATTTGCTCCAGTCTGTCTCCAGGGTATTATAATTGCTGCGCTCCCTACTAGAACCTCCAAACAAGTCTCATAAGCCAGTTGCAGATGCAACTGATGGTAGTCAAGCTCCAAGTCTTCAGGCACATCCAAATGAGGCGCTTTCTTTAATTGTTCCTGAACAATAAATTGGAAACTCTGAACACAAAAGCGACTCCGCCACCAGCATCATCATGAATTGCCCCGTATGGGCAGCATTGTCCATTCCAATTGAGGGCTTCAATATTAAATAGGTTCATCATGTGTCTCTGGCGTCAACACTCTTCCATAACTATTTAAATTACTGAATGAGCATGACTTTCGTATTATCATCCAGATTGAATGAAACAAAATTGATGTAATTTAAAAGGTCTACAAGAGAGAACCTGGTGGTGTAGTCCTGCTTTGTATGTCCTGAGGGTCTCTTTACTTGGGTTTTTACCTTGGGTGTTATGCCCCACCAGCTCCTGCTGCAAAATGCTGGGAGCGATGCTTTGGGCCTGAATTTCCCTTGGCATCCTTTTAAACAGGATATGAAATAAAGCCATTATGAAATTCCATTGCTGATAGTCATCACACAATATCTGCCTAAGAACAAGCAAATCTAGCTAGTCAGAACAGTGTCCTCTCTAAGATCGACCACAGCGATGTACTTCCCATGGGTCATCTTCCAGGACCTCTAGGATATTCGTAGTAATATGTAACAGTGGAGCTAGGGTGATCTTCAATCTCATGAATTGCTGCTATAATAAGTTTGAGGTGGAGATGCAGAATCACTAGGGTTTTGGCCAAATTCAGAGCCATAGAAGGCCTTGTAGTCGAATACCAGCATAAGAAACGCTTACATAGTGGCAAAGCTTGCCATATACAATGAGACAAAAGTTTTTTTTTGTAATTGCATATTCAAAGAAGAATAAGAATCTTATTTCCCAAAAATTAATTAAGCATAAGATTTTCCATAAATTAACAATGAGCGGAACATTGAATTCACCACATTTTTTGTAATACTTCACTTTTCAGAGTATAGGATCACATGGATTAAAGTCATCAAGGGTGAATTAGTTTTAGAATCCTATTCAATAAGGAGATAAAGAAGAAGAAAAAAGTGTTTGGGGAAAGTGTCAGTAAAAGGGAAAGCCAATACAGAAAAAAGCGAAATGTCCTCAATGTGTCTTGCCTACCTTTATAACTGTTTGGCCATTGTGCATAGATACCACTTAATCAAGCAATGAAGTACACTGAGCATAGTGAATTATAGTAGTGAAATATGTAGGTGAGGGTTTTTGTGTGCCTGCCTTCTTTTCTAAAGTGCTTCCTGGAGGTTCAAAAACACGGATCTCTGGTTTATTTCAAGTGTAAAGGGATCAGGGTATTAGTAAATAAAGGCTTATTGTATATGAAGAATGCGTTCAAGAAACATTTTCAAGGTTGGGAAATTAAAGAAGGCTTTTTAACCACCTGATTGACATGAGAAATATTAATATATAGATCTATTGATAGCACCCTAGTCACAGATTCTTCGTTTGAAAGCCATAATTAAGCTTCATTCATACTTTGAATGTTGCCTGCATGTATTTCGGAAAATCCAACATTACTCACACCTTTTATTGCTTCCTAAATCGATTTCATAATTAGATGCCCGTCAAAGTATTAATAACTTTTATATATCTCTAGCATGCGTGCAGAATTACATCTTAAGTGCATTCGATTTACATTTTCCTATCTCAAGTAGGTTATTTCATATCTTTTATCACTGAATGATAAGTAAGTAAATCAGAATATTGATGAGAATACTATTGTTTTCGATTTTGATGCTGAAATAGGTCTTTTGTCACATTAGAGTCCTATAGTCAACTATTGAGGTCATCTGTGGCTTATTTTAAATTGAGAATTGCTCTTTGTTTACTACAGGGTTTTCAATAATTGCATTTATCACTGAATCTATAACTTATTTACGAAATGTGGCATTCATTCCTTTGAGGTGGCATACTGTGTATAAACCACTGAAACCTAGTTGGTATATGTACTCAGTTCAACTAAGACTTTGCAGTACTGGTGGGACGTTAGTGTGACTATGGGGTTGGAGCTCGCCCTGCCTCCACTGTTTTTATCTCCTTGAATGTTATTAGATCTAAAACTGAGAGTCTGATGCACAAAACTATGCGATAATCAGGTTTCACCATGACAGCAGCTCATAGATTAGATAGAAATGGCATGATGTTTGTCAGCAATGGAAGTTTGAGTAGCCATGCAAGCGATATCCCTGCAACATATGTCACCCTGTTGGGTTCCGTCATTGCTTTGGATATAAAGCTTAACACATTTAAGCTTTCTTTCCCCGTAATTGCTCCATGTGCACCCTTAATCAAGCTGCGTTCTTGATAGTTTTGGGTGGCTCTTCTGTAAAAGAAGTATTTGCTCCAGTCTGTCTCCAGGGTATTATAATTGCTGCGCTCCCTACTAGAACCTCCAAACAAGTCTCATAAGCCAGTTGCAGATGCAACTGATGGTAGTCAAGCTCCAAGTCTTCAGGCACATCCAAATGAGGCGCTTTCTTTAATTGTTCCTGAACAATAAATTGGAAACTCTGAACACAAAAGCGACTCCGCCACCAGCATCATCATGAATTGCCCCGTATGGGCAGCATTGTCCATTCCAATTGAGGGCTTCAATATTAAATAGGTTCATCATGTGTCTCTGGCGTCAACACTCTTCCATAACTATTTAAATTACTGAATGAGCATGACTTTCGTATTATCATCCAGGATTGAATGAAACAAAATTGATGTAATTTAAAAGGTCTACAAGAGAGAAGCTGGTGGTGTAGTCCTGCTTTGTATGGCCTGAGGGTCTCTTTACTTGGGTTTTCACCTTGGGTGTTATGCCCCACCAGCTCCTGCTGCAAAATGCTGGGAGCGATGCTTTGGGCCTGAATTTCCCTTGGCATCCTTTTAAACAGGATATGAAATAAAGCCATTATGAAATTCCATTGCTGATAGTCATCACACCATATCTGCCTAAGAACAAGCAAATCTAGTTAGTCAGAACAGTGTCCTCTCCAAGATTGACCACAGCGATGTACTTCCCATGGGTCATCTTCCAGGACCTCTAGGATATTCGTAGTAATATGTAACAGTGGAGCTAGGGTGATCTTCAATCTCATGAATTGCTGCTATAATAAGTTTGAGGTGGAGATGCAAAATCACTAGGGTTTTGGCCAAATTCAGAGCCATAGAAGGCCTTGTAGTCGAATACCAGCGTAAGAAAGGCTTACATAGTGGCAAAGCTTGCCATATACAATGAGACAAAAGTTTATGTTTTTTAATTGCATATTCAAAGAAGAATAAGAATCTTATTTCCCAAAAATTAATTAAGCATAACATTTTCCATAAATTAACAATGAGCGGAACATTGAATTCACCACATTTTTTGTAATACTTCACTTTTCAGAGTATAGGATCTCATGGATTAAAGTCATCAAGGGTGAATTAGTTTTAGAATCCTATTCAATAAGGAGATAAAGAAGAAGAAAAAAGTGTTTGGGGAAAGTGTCAGTAAAAGGGAAAGCCAATACAGAAAAACGCGAAATGTCCTCAATGTGTCTTGCCTACCTTTATAACTGTTTGGCCATTGTGCATAGATACCACTTAATCAAGCAATGAAGTACACTGAGCATAGTGAATTATAGTAGTGAAATATGAAGGTGAGGGTTTTTGTGTGCCTGCCTTCTTTTCTAAAGTGCTTCCTGGAGGTTCAAAGAAACGGATCTCTGGTTTATTTCAAGTGTTAAGGGATCAGGGTATTAGTAAATAAAGGCTTATTGTATATGAAGAATGCGTTCAAGAAACATTTTCAAGGTTGGGAAATTAAAGAAGGCTTTTTAACCACCTGATTGACATGAGAAATATTAATATATAGATCTATTGATAGCACCCTAGTCACAGATTCTTCGTTTGAAAGCCATAATTAAGCTTCATTCATACGTTGAATGTTGCCTGCATGTATTTCGGAAAATCCAACATTACTCACACCTTTTATTGCTTCCTAAATCGATTTCATAATTAGATGCCCGTCAAAGTATTAATAACTTTTATATATCTCTAGCATGGTTGCAGAATTACATCTTAAGTGCATTCGATTTACATTTTCTTATCTCAAGTAGGTTATTTCATATCTTTTATCACTGAATGATAAGTAAGTAAATCAGAATATTGATGAGAATACTATTGTTTTCGATGTTGATGCTGAAATAGGTCTTTTGTCACATTAGTGTCCTATAGTCAACTATTGAGGTCATCTGTGGCTTATTTTAAATTGAGAATTGCTCTTGGTTTACTACTGGGTTTTCAATAATTGCATTTATCACTGAATCTATAACTTATTTACGAAATGTGGCATTCATTCCTTTGAGGTGGCATACTGTGTATAAACCACTGAAACCTAGTTGGTATATGTACTCAGTTCAACTAAGACTTTGCGGTACTGGTGGGACGTTAGTGTGACTATGGGGTTGGAGCTCGCCCTGCCTCCACTGTTTTTATCTCCTTGAATGTTATTAGATCTAAAACTGAGAGTCTGATGCACAAAACTATGCGATAATCAAGTTTCAACATGACAGCAGCTCATAGATTAGATAGAAATGGCATGATGTTTGTCAGCAATGGAAGTTTGAGTAGCCATGCAAGCGATATCCCTGCAACATATGTCACCCTGTTGGGTTCCGTCATTGCTTTGGATATAAAGCTTAACACATTTAAGCTTTCTTTCCCCGTAATTGCTCCATGTGCACCCTTAATCAAGCTGCGTTCTTGATAGTTTTGGGTGGCTCTTCTGTAAAAGAAGTATTTGCTCCAGTCTGTCTCCAGGGTATTATAATTGCTGCGCTCCCTCCTAGAACCTCCAAACAAGTCTCATAAGCCAGTTGCAGATGCAACTGATGGTAGTCAAGCTCCAAGTCTTCAGGCACATCCAAATGAGGCGCTTTCATTAATTGTTCCTGAACAATAAATTGGAAACTCTGAACACAAAAGCGACTCCGCCACCAGCATCATCATGAATTGCCCCGTATGGGCAGCATTGTCCATTCCAATTGAGGGCTTCAATATTAAATAGGTTCATCACGTGTTTCTGGCGTCAACACTCTTCCATAACTATTTAAATGACTGAATGAGCATGACCTTTGTATTATCTTCCAGGATTGAATGAAACAAAATTGATGTAATTTAAAAGGTCTACAAGAGAGAAGCTGGTGGTGTAGTCCTGCTTTGTATGTCCTGATGGTCTCTTTACTTGGGTTTTCACCTTGGGTGTTATGCCCCACCAGCTCCTGCTGCAAAATGCTGGGAGCGATGCTTTGGGCCTGAATTTCCTTTGGCATCCTTTTAAACAGAATATGAAATAAAGCCATTATGAAATTCCATTGCTGATAGTCATCACACCATATCTGCCTAAGAACAAGCAAATCTAGCTAGTCAGAACAGTGTCCTCTCCAAGATCGACCACAGCGATGTACTTCCCATGGGTCATCTTCCAGGACCTCTAGGATATTCGTAGTAATATGTAACAGTGGAGCTAGGGTGATCTTCAATCTCATGAATTGCTGCTATAATAAGTTTGAGGTGGAGATGCAGAATCACTAGGGTTTTGGCCAAATTCAGAGCCATAGAAGGCCTTGTAGTCGAATACCAGCGTAAGAAACGCTTACATAGTGGCAAAGCTTGCCATATACAATGAGACAAAAGTTTATTTTTTTAATTGCATATTCAAAGAAGAATAAGAATCTTATTTCCCAAAAATTAATTAAGCATAACATTTTCCATAAATTAACAATGAGCGGAACATTGAATTCACATTTTTTGTAATACTTCACTTTTCAGAGTATAGGATCTCATGGATTAAAGTCATCAAGGGTGAATTAGTTTTAGAATCCTATTCAATAATGAGATAAAGAAGAAGAAAAAAGTGTTTGGGGAAAGTGTCAGTAAAAGGGAAAGCCAATACAGAAAAAAGCGAAATGTCCTCAATGTGTCTTGCCTACCTTTATAACTGTTTGGCCATTGTGCATAGATACCACTTAATCAAGCAATGAAGTACACTGAGCATAGTGAATTATAGTAGTGAAATATGAAGGTGAGGGTTTTTGTGTGCCTGCCTTCTTTTCTAAAGTGCTTCCTGGAGGTTCAAAGAAACGGATCTCTGGTTTATTTCAAGTGTAAAGGGATCAGGGTCTTAGTAAATAAAGGCATATTGTATATGAAGAATGCGTTCAAGAAACAGTTTTCAAGGTTGGGAAATTAAAGAAGGCTTTTTAACCACCTGATTTGATATGAGAAATATTAATATATAGATCTATTGATAGCACCCTAGTCACAGATTCTTCGTTTGAAAGCCATAATTAAGCTTCATTCATACTTTGAATGTTGCTTGCATGTATTTCGGAATATCCAACATTACTCACACCTTTTATTGCTTCCTAAATCGATTTCCTAATTAGATACCCGTCAAAGTATTAATAACTTTTATATATCTCTAGCATGCGTGCAGAATGACATCTTAAGTGCATTCGATTTACATGTTTTTATCTCAAGTAGAAGGTTATTTCATATCTTCTGTCACTGAATGATTAGTAAGTAAATCAGAATATTGATGAGAATACTATTTTTTTCGATTTTGATGCTGAATTAGGTCTTTTGTCACATTAGTGTCCTATAGTCAACTATTGAGGTCATCTGTGGCTTATTTTAAATTGAGAATTGCTCTTGGTTTACTACAGGGTTTTCGATAATTGCATTTATCACTGAATCTATAACTTATTTACGAAATGTGGCATTCATTCCTTTGAGGTGGCATACTGTGTATAAACCACTGAAACCTAGTTGGTATATGTACTCAGTTCAACTAAGACTTTGCAGTACTGGTGGGACGTTAGTGTGACTATGGGGTTGGAGCTCGCCCTGCCTCCACAGTTTTTATCTTTTTGAATATTATTAGATCTAAAACTGAGAGTCTGATGCACAAAACTATGCTATAATCAAGTTTCAACATGACAGCAGCTCATAGATTAGATAGAAATGGCATGATGTTTGTCAGCAATGGAAGTTTGAGTAGCCATGCAAGCGATATCCCTGCAACATATGTCACCCTGTTGGGTTCCGTCATTGCTTTGGATATAAAGCTTAACACATTTAAGCTTTCTTTCCCCGTAATTGCTCCATGTGCACCCTTAATCAAGCTGCGGTCTTGATAGTTTTGGGTGGCTCTTCTGTAAAAGAAGTATTTGCTCCAGTCTGTCTCCAGGGTATTATAATTGCTGCGCTCCCTACTAGAACCTCCAAACAAGTCTCATAAGCCAGTTGCAGATACAACTGATGGTAGTCAAGCTCCAAGTCTTCAGGCACATCCAAATGAGGCGCTTTCTTTAATTGTTCCTGAACAATAAATTGGAAACTCTGAACACAAAAGCGACTCCGCCACCAGCATCATCATGAATTGCCCCGTATGGTCAGCATTGTCCATTCCAATTAAGGGCTTCAATATTAAATAGGTTCATCATGTGTCTCTGGCGTCAACACTCTCCCATAACTATTTAAATTACTGAATGAGCATGACTTTCGTATTATCATCCAGGATTGAATGAAACAAAATTGATGTAATTTAAAAGGTCTACAAGAGAGAACCTGGTGGTGTAGTCCTGCT
Organism: Lissotriton vulgaris; assembly: GCF_964263255.1. Lineage (NCBI taxonomy): Eukaryota > Metazoa > Chordata > Amphibia > Caudata > Salamandridae > Lissotriton > Lissotriton vulgaris. Next base: position 1,398,305,901 of record NC_141689.1, read on the forward strand.
TTGTATGTCCCGAGGGTCTCTTTACTTGGGTTTTCACCTTGGGTGTTATGCCCCACCAGCTCCTGCTGCAAAATGCTGGGAGCGATGCTTTGGGCCTGAATTTCCCTTGGCATCCTTTTAAACAGGATATGAAATAAAACCATTATGACATTCCATTGCTGATAGTCATCACACCATATCTGCCTAAGAACAAGCAAATCTAGCTAGTCAGAACAGTGTCCTCTCCAAGATCGACCACAGCGATGTACTTCCAATGGGTCATCTTCCAGGACCTCTAGGATATTCGTAGTAATATGTAACGGTGGAGCTAGGGTGATCTTCAATCTCATGAATTGCTGCTATAATAAGTTTGAGGTGGAGATGCAGAATCACTAGGGTTTTGGCCAAATTCAGAGCCATAGAAGGCCTTGTAGTCGAATACCAGCGTAAGAAACGCTTACATAGTGGCAAAGCTTGCCATATACAATGAGACAAAAGTTTATTTTTTTAATTGCATATTCAAAGAAGAATAAGAATCTTATTTCCCAAAAATTAATTAAGCATAACATTTTCCATAAATTAACAATGAGCGGAACATTGAATTCACCACATTTTTTGTAATACTTCACTTTTCAGAGTATAGGATCTCATGGATTAAAGTCATCAAGGGTGAATTCGTTTTAGAATCCTATTCAATAATGAGATAAAGAAGAAGGAAAAAGTGTTTGGGGAAAGTGTCAGTAAAAGGGAAAGCCAATACAGAAAAAAGCGAAATGTCCTCAATGTGTCTTGCCTACCTTTATAACTGTTTGGCCATTGTGCATAGATACCACTTAATCAAGCAATGAAGTACACTGAGCATAGTGAATTATAGTAGTGAAATATGAAGGTGAGGGTTTTTGTGTGCCTGCCTTCTTTTCTAAAGTGCTTCCTGGAGGTTCAAAGAAACGGATCTCTGGTTTATTTCAAGTGTAAAGGGATCAGGGTATTAGTAAATAAAGGCATATTGTATATGAAGAATGCGTTCAAGAAACCGTTTTCAAGGTTGGGAAATTAAAGAAGGCTTTTTAACCTCCTGATTGATATGAGAAATATTAATATATAGATCTATTGATAGCACCCTAGTCACAGATTCTTCGTTTGAAAGCCATAATTAAGCTTCATTCATACTTTGAATGTTGCTTGCATGTATTTCGGAATATCCAACATTACTCACACCTTTTATTGCTTCCTAAATCGATTTCATAATTAGATGCCCGTCAAAGTATTGATAACTTTGATATATCTCTAGCATGTGTGCAGAATTACATCTAAAGTGCATTCGATTTACATGTTTTTATCTCAAGTAGAAGGTTATTTCATATCTTCTATCACTGAATGATAAGTAAGTAAATCAGAATATTGATGAGAATACTATTTTTTTCGATTTTGATGCTGAGTTAGGTCTTTTGTCACATTAGTGTCCTATAGTCAACTATTGAGGTCATCTGTGGCTTATTTTAAATCGAGAATTGCTCTTGGTTTACTACAGGGTTTTCGATAATTGCATTTATCACTGAATCTATAACTTATTTACGAAATGTGGCATTCATTCCTTTGAGGTGGCATACTGTGTATAAACCACTGAAACCTAGTTGGTATATGTACTCAGTTCAACTAAGACTTTGCAGTACTGGTGGGACGTTAGTGTGACTATGGGGTTGGAGCTCGCCCTGCCTCCACAGTTTTTATCTTTTTGAATATTATTAGATCTAAAACTGAGAGTCTGATGCACAAAACTATGCGATAATCAAGTTTCAACATGACAGCAGCTCATAGATTAGATAGAAATGGCATTATGTTTGTCAGCAATGGAAGTTTGAGTAGCAATGCAAGCGATATCCCTGCAACATATGTCACCCTGTTGGGTTCCGTCATTGCTTTGGATATAAAGCTTAACACATTTAAGCTTTCTTTCCCCGTAATTGCTCCATTTGCACCCTTAATCAAGCTGCGTTCTTGATAGTTTTGGGTGGCTCTTCTGTAAAAGAAGTATTTGCTCCAGTCTGTCTCCAGGGTATTATAATTGCTGCGCTCCCTACTAGAACCTCCAAACAAGTCTCATAAGCCAGTTGCAGATGCAACTGATGGTAGTCAAGCTCAAAGTCTTCAGGCACATCCAAATGAGGCGCTTTCTTTAATTGTTCCTGAACAATAAATTGGAAACTCTGAACACAAAAGCGACTCCGCCACCAGCATCATCATGAATTGCCCCGTATGGGCAGCATTGTCCATTCCAATTGAGGGCTTCAATATTAAATAGGTTCATCATGTGTCTCTGGCGTCAACACTCTTCCATAACTATTTAAATTACTGAATGAGCATGACTTTCGTATTATCATCCAGGATTGAATGAAACAAAATTGATGTAATTTAAAAGGTCTACAAGAGAGAAGCTGGTGCTGTAGTTCTGCTTTTTATGTCCTGAGGGTCTCTTTACTTGGGTTTTCACCTTGGGTGTTATACCCCACCAGCTCCTGCTGCAAAATGCTGGGAGCGATGCTTTGGGCCTGAATTTCCCTTGGCATCCTTTTAAACAGGATATGAAATAAAGCCATTATGAAATTCCATTGCTGATAGTCATCACACCATATCTGCCTAAGAACAAGCAAATCTAGCTAGTCAGAACAGTGTCCTCTCCAAGATTGACCACAGCGATGTACTTCCCATGGGTCATCTTTCAGGACCTCTTGGATATTCGTAGTAATATGTAACAGTGGAGCTAGGGTGATCTTCAATCTCATGAATTGCTGCTATAATAAGTTTGAGGTGGAGATGCAGAAGCACTAGGGTTTTGGCCAAATTCAGAGCCATAGAAGGCCTTGTAGTCGAATACCAGCGTAAGAAACGCTTACATAGTGGCAAAGCTTGCCATATACAATGAGACAAAAGTTTATTTTTTTAATTGCATATTCAAGGAAGAATAAGAATCTTATTTCCCAAAAATTAATCAAGCATAACATTTTCCATAAATTAACAATGAGCGGAACATTGAATTCACCACATTTTTTGTAATACTTCACTTTTCAGAGTATAGGATCTCATGGATTAAAGTCATCAAGGGTGAATTAGTTTTAGAATCCTATTCAATAAGGAGATAAAGAAGAAGAAAAAAGTGTTTGGGGAAAGTGTCAGTAAAAGGGAAAGCCAATACAGAAAAACGCGAAATGTCCTCAATGTGTCTTGCCTACCTTTATAACTGTTTGGCCATTGTGCATAGATACCACTTAATCAAGCAATGAAGTACACTGAGCATAGTGAATTATAGTAGTGAAATATGAAGGTGAGGGTTTTTGTGTGCCTGCCTTCTTTTCTAAAGTGCTTCCTGGAGGTTCAAAGAAACGGATCTCTGGTTTATTTCAAGTGTTAAGGGATCAGGGTATTAGTAAATAAAGGCTTATTGTATATGAAGAATGCGTTCAAGAAACATTTTCAAGGTTGGGAAATTAAAGAAGGCTTTTTAACCACCTGATTGACATGAGAAATATTAATATATAGATCTATTGATAGCACCCTAGTCACAGATTCTTCGTTTGAAAGCCATAATTAAGCTTCATTCATACTTTGAATGTTGCCTGCATGTATTTCGGAAAATCCAACATTACTCACACCTTTTATTGCTTCCTAAATCGATTTCATAATTAGATGCCCGTCAAAGTATTAATAACTTTTATATATCTCTAGCATGCGTGCAGAATTACATCTTAAGTGCATTCGATTTACATTTTCTTATCTCAAGTAGGTTATTTCATATCTTTTATCACTGAATGATAAGTAAGTAAATCAGAATATTGATGAGAATACTATTGTTTTCGATGTTGATGCTGAAATAGGTCTTTTGTCACATTAGTGTCCTATAGTCAACTATTGAGGTCATCTGTGGCTTATTTTAAATTGAGAATTGCTCTTGGTTTACTACTGGGTTTTCAATAATTGCATTTATCACTGAATCTATAACTTATTTACGAAATGTGGCATTCATTCCTTTGAGGTGGCATACTGTGTATAAACCACTGAAACCTAGTTGGTATATGTACTCAGTTCAACTAAGACTTTGCGGTACTGGTGGGACGTTAGTGTGACTATGGGGTTGGAGCTCGCCCTGCCTCCACTGTTTTTATCTCCTTGAATGTTATTAGATCTAAAACTGAGAGTCTGATGCACAAAACTATGCGATAATCAAGTTTCAACATGACAGCAGCTCATAGATTAGATAGAAATGGCATGATGTTTGTCAGCAATGGAAGTTTGAGTAGCCATGCAAGCGATATCCCTGCAACATATGTCACCCTGTTGGGTTCCGTCATTGCTTTGGATATAAAGCTTAACACATTTAAGCTTTCTTTCCCCGTAATTGCTCCATGTGCACCCTTAATCAAGCTGCGTTCTTGATAGTTTTGGGTGGCTCTTCTGTAAAAGAAGTATTTGCTCCAGTCTGTCTCCAGGGTATTATAATTGCTGCGCTCCCTCCTAGAACCTCCAAACAAGTCTCATAAGCCAGTTGCAGATGCAACTGATGGTAGTCAAGCTCCAAGTCTTCAGGCACATCCAAATGAGGCGCTTTCTTTAATTGTTCCTGAACAATAAATTGGAAACTCTGAACACAAAAGCGACTCCGCCACCAGCATCATCATGAATTGCCCCGTATGGGCAGCATTGTCCATTCCAATTGAGGGCTTCAATATTAAATAGGTTCATCACGTGTTTCTGGCGTCAACACTCTTCCATAACTATTTAAATGACTGAATGAGCATGACCTTTGTATTATCTTCCAGGATTGAATGAAACAAAATGGATGTAATTTAAAAGGTCTACAAGAGAGAAGCTGGTGGTGTAGTCCTGCTTTGTATGTCCTGAGGGTCTCTTTACTTGGGTTTTCACCTTGGGTGTTATGCCCCACAAGCTCCTGCTGCAAAATGCTGGGAGCGATTCTTTGGGCCTGAATTTCCTTTGGCATCCTTTTAAACAGGATATGAAATAAAGCCATTATGAAATTCCATTGCTGATAGTCATCACACCATATCTGCCTAAGAACAAGCAAATCTAGCTAGTCAGAACAGTGTCCTCTCCAAGATCGACCACAGCGATGTACTTCCCATGGGTCATCTTCCAGGACCTCTAGGATATTCGTAGTAATATGTAACAGTGGAGCTAGGGTGATCTTCAATCTCATGAATTGCTGCTATAATACGTTTGAGGTGGAGATGCAGAATCACTAGGGTTTTGGCCAAATTCAGAGCCATAGAAGGCCTTGTAGTCGAATACCAGCGTAAGAAACGCTTACATAGTGGCAAAGCTTGCCATATACAATGAGACAAAAGTTTATTTTTTTAATTGCATATTCAAAGAAGAATAAGAATCTTATTTCCCAAAAATTAATTAAGCATAACATTTTCTATAAATTAACAATGAGCGGAACATTGAATTCACCACATTTTTTGTAATACTTCACTTTTCAGAGTATAGGATCTCATGGATTAAAGTCATCAAGGGTGAATTAGTTTTAGAATCCTATTCAATAAGGAGATAAAGAAGAAGAAAAAAGTGTTTGGGGAAAGTGTCAAAAGCGAAATGTCCTCAATGTGTCTTGCCTACCTTTATAACTGTTTGGCCATTGTGCATAGCTACCACTTAATCAAGCAATGAGGTACACTGAGCATAGTGAATTATAGTAGTGAAATATGAAGGTGAGGGTTTTTGTGTGCCTGCCTTCTTTTCTAAAGTGCTTCCTGGAGGTTCAAAGAAACGGATCTCTGGTTTATTTCAAGTGTAAAGGGATCAGGGTATTAGTAAATAAAGGCATATTGTATATGAAGAATGCGTTCAAGAAACAGTTTTCAAGGTTGGGAAATTAAAGAAGGCTTTTTAACCACCTGATTGTCATGCGAAATATTAATATATAGATCTATTGATAGCACCCTAGTCACAGATTCTTCGTTTGAAAGCCATAATTAGGCTTCATTCATACTTTGAATGTTGCTTACATGTATTTCGGAATATCCAACATTACTCACACCTTTTATTGCTTCCTAAATCGATTTCATAATTAGATGCCCGTCAAAGTATTAATAACTTTTATATATCTCTAGCATGTGTGCAGAATTACATCTTAAGTGCATTCGATTTACATGTTTTTATCTCAAGTAGAATGTTATTTCATATCTTCTATCACTGAATGATAAGTAAGTAAATCAGAATATTGAGGAGAATACGATTTTTTTCGATTTTGATGCTGAATTAGGTCTTTTGTCACATTAGTGTCCTATAGTCAACTATTGAGGTCATCTGTGGCTTATTTTAAATTGAGAATTGCTCTTGGTTTACTACAGGGTTTTCGATAATTGCATTTATCACTGAATCTATAACTTATTTACGAAATGTGGCATTCATTCCTTTGAGGTGGCATACTGTGTATAAACCACTGAAACCTAGTTGGTATATGTACTCAGTTCAACTAAGACTTTGCAGTACTGGTGGGACGTTAGTGTGACTATGGGGTTGGAGCTCGCCCTGCCTCCACTGTTTTTATCTCCTTGAATGTTATTAGATCTAAAACTGAGAGTCTGATGCACAAAACTATGCGATAATCAGGTTTCACCATGACAGCAGCTCATAGATTAGATAGAAATGGCATGATGTTTGTCAGCAATGGAAGTTTGAGTAGCCATGCAAGCGATATCCCTGCAACATATGTCACCCTGTTGGGTTCCGTCATTGCTTTGGATATAAAGCTTAACACATTTAAGCTTTCTTTCCCCGTAATTGCTCCATGTGCACCCTTAATCAAGCTGCGTTCTTGATAGTTTTGGGTGGCTCTTCTGTAAAAGAAGTATTTGCTCCAGTCTGTCTCCAGGGTATTATAATTGCTGCGCTCCCTACTAGAACCTCAAAACAAGTCTCATAAGCCAGTTGCAGATGCAACTGATGGTAGTCAAGCTCCAAGTCTTCAGGCACATCCAAATGAGGCGCTTTCTTTAATTGTTCCTGAACAATAAATTGGAAACTCTGAACACAAAAGCGACTCCGCCACCAGCATCATCATGAATTGCCCCGTATGGGCAGCATTGTCCATTCCAATTGAGGGCTTCAATATTAAATAGGTTCATCATGTGTCTCTGGCGTCAACACTCTTCCATAACTATTTAAATTACTGAATGAGCATGACTTTCGTATTATCATCCAGGATTGAATGAAACAAAATTGATGTAATTTAAAAGGTCTACAAGAGAGAAGCTGGTGGTGTAGTCCTGCTTTGTATATCCTGAGGGTCTCTTTACTTGGGTTTTCACCTTGGGTGTTATGCCCCACCAGCTCCTGCTGCAAAATGCTGGGAGCGATGCTTTGGGCCTGAATTTCCCTTGGCATCCTTTTAAACAGGATATGAAATAAAGCCATTATGAAATTCCATTGCTGATAGTCATCACACAATATCTGCCTAAGAACAAGCAAATCTAGCTAGTCAGAACAGTGTCCTCTCTAAGATCGACCACAGCGATGTACTTCCCATAGGTCATCTTCCAGGACCTCTAGGATATTCGTAGTAATATGTAACAGTGGAGCTAGGGTGATCTTCAATCTCATGAATTGCTGCTATAATAAGTTTGAGGTGGAGATGCAGAATCACTAGGGTTTTGGCCAAATTCAGAGCCATAGAAGGCCTTGTAGTCGAATACCAGCGTAAGAAACGCTTACATAGTGGCAAAGCTTGCCATATACAATGAGACAAAAGTTTATTTTTTTAATTGCATATTCAAAGAAGAATAAGAATCTTATTTCCCAAAAATTAATTAAGCATAACATTTTCCATAAATTAACAATGAGCGGAACATTGAATTCACCACATTTTTTGTAATACTTCACTTTTCAGAGTATAGGATCTCATGGATTAAAGTCATCAAGGGTGAATTAGTTTTAGAATCCTATTCAATAATGAGATAAAGAAGAAGAAAAAAGTGTTTGGGGAAAGTGTCAGTAAAAGGGAAAGCCAATACAGAAAAAAGCGAAATGTCCTCAATGTGTCTTGCCTACCTTTATAACTGTTTGGCCATTGTGCATAGATACCACTTAATCAAGCAATGAAGTACACTGAGCATAGTGAATTATAGTAGTGAAATATGAAGGTGAGGGTTTTTGTGTGCCTGCCTTCTTTTCTAAAGTGCTTCCTGGAGGTTCAAAGAAACGGATCTCTGGTTTATTTCAAGTGTAAAGGGATCAGGGTCTTAGTAAATAAAGGCATATTGTATATGAAGAATGCGTTCAAGAAACAGTTTTCAAGGTTGGGAAATTAAAGAAGGCTTTTTAACCACCTGATTTGATATGAGAAATATTAATATATAGATCTATTGATAGCACCCTAGTCACAGATTCTTCGTTTGAAAGCCATAATTAAGCTTCATTCATACTTTGAATGTTGCTTGCATGTATTTCGGAATATCCAACATTACTCACACCTTTTATTGCTTCCTAAATCGATTTCCTAATTAGATACCCGTCAAAGTATTAATAACTTTTATATATCTCTAGCATGCGTGCAGAATGACATCTTAAGTGCATTCGATTTACATGTTTTTATCTCAAGTAGAAGGTTATTTCATATCTTCTGTCACTGAATGATAAGTAAGTAAATCAGATTATTGATGAGAATACTATTTTTTTCGATTTTGATGCTGAATTAGGTCTTTTGTCACATTAGTGTCCTATAGTCAACTATTGAGGTCATCTGTGGCTTATTTTAAATTGAGAATTGCTCTTGGTTTACTACAGGGTTTTCGATAATTGCATTTATCACTGAATCTATAACTTATTTACGAAATGTGGCATTCATTCCTTTGAGGTGGCATACTGTGTATAAACCACTGAAACCTAGTTGGTATATGTACTCAGTTCAACTAAGACTTTGCAGTACTGGTGGGACGTTAGTGTGACTATGGGGTTGGAGCTCGCCCTGCCTCCACAGTTTTTATCTTTTTGAATATTATTAGATCTAAAACTGAGAGTCTGATGCACAAAACTATGCTATAATCAAGTTTCAACATGACAGCAGCTCATAGATTAGATAGAAATGGCATGATGTTTGTCAGCAATGGAAGTTTGAGTAGCCATGCAAGCGATATCCCTGCAACATATGTCACCCTGTTAGGTTCCGTCATTGCTTTGGATATAAAGCTTAACACATTTAAGCTTTCTTTCCCCGTAATTGCTCCATGTGCACCCTTAATCAAGCTGCGGTCTTGATAGTTTTGGGTGGCTCTTCTGTAAAAGAAGTATTTGCTCCAGTCTGTCTCCAGGGTATTATAATTGCTGCGCTCCCTACTAGAACCTCCAAACAAGTCTCATAAGCAAGTTGCAGATACAACTGATGGTAGTCAAGCTCCAAGTCTTCTGGCACATCCAAATGAGGCGCTTTCTTTAATTGTTCCTGAACAATAAATTGGAAACTCTGAATACAAAAGCGACTCCGCCACCAGCATCATCATGAATTGCCCCGTATGGTCAGCATTGTCCATTCCAATTAAGGGCTTCAATATTAAATAGGTTCATCATGTGTCTCTGGCGTCAACACTCTCCCATAACTATTTAAATTACTGAATGAGCATGACTTTCGTTATCATCCAGGATTGAATTAAACAAAATTGATGTAATTTAAAAGGTCTACAAGAGAGAACCTGGTGGTGTAGTCCTGCTTTGTATGTCCCGAGGGTCTCTTTACTTGGGTTTTCACCTTGGGTGTTATGCCCCACCAGCTCCTGCTGCAAAATGCTGGGAGCGATGCTTTGGGCCTGAATTTCCCTTGGCATCCTTTTAAACAGGATATGAAATAAAGCCATTATGAAATTCCATTGCTGATAGTCATCACACCATATCTGCCTAAGAACAAGCAAATCTAGCTAGTCAGAACAGTGTCCTCTCCAAGATCGACCACAGCGATGTACTTCCCATGGGTCATCTTCCAGGACCTCTAGGATATTCGTAGTAATATGTAACAGTGGAGCTAGGGTGATCTTCAATCTCATGAATTGCTGCTATAATACGTTTGAGGTGGAGATGCAAAATCACTAGGGTTTTGGCCGAATTCAGAGCCATAGAAGGCCTTGTAGTCGAATACCAGCGTAAGAAACGCTTACATAGTGGCAAAGCTTGCCATATACAATGAGACAAAAGTTTACTTTTTTAATTGCATATTCAAAGAAGAATAAGAATCTTATTTCCCAAAAATTAATTAAGCATAACATTTTCCATAAATTAACAATGAGCGGAACATTGAATTCACCACATTTTTTGTAATACTTCACTTTTCAGAGTATAGGATCTCATGGATTAAAGTCATCAAGGGTGAATTCGTTTTAGAATCCTATTCAATAATGAGATAAAGAAGAAGAAAAAAGTGTTTGGGGAAAGTGTCAGTAAAAGGGAAAGCCAATACAGAAAAAAGCGAAATGTCCTCAATGTGTCTTGCCTACCTTTATAACTGTTTGGCCATTGTGCATAGATACCACTTAATCAAGCAATGAAGTACACTGAGCATATTGAATTATAGTAGTGAAATATGAAGGTGAGGGTTTTTGTGTGCCTGCCTTCTTTTCTAAAGTGCTTCCTGGAGGTTCAAAGAAACGGATCTCTGGTTTATTTCAAGTGTAAAGGGATCAGGGTATTAGTAAATAAAGGCATATTGTATATGAAGAATGCGTTCAAGAAACCGTTTTCAAGGTTGGGAAATTAAAGAAGGCTTTTTAACCTCCTGATTGATATGAGAAATATTAATATATAGATCTATTGATAGCACCCTAGTCACAGATTCTTCATTTGAAAGCCATAATTAAGCTTCATTCATACTTTGAATGTTGCTTGTATGTATTTCGGAATATCCAACATTACTCACACCTTTTATTGCTTCCTAAATCGATTTCATAATTAGATGCCCGTCAAAGTATTAATAACTTTGATATATCTCTAGCATGTGTGCAGAATTACATCTAAAGTGCATTCGATTTACATGTTTTTATCTCAAGTAGAAGGTTATTTCATATCTTCTATCACTGAATGATAAGTAAGTAAATCAGAATATTGATGAGAATACTATTTTTTTCGATTTTGATGCTGAGTTAGGTCTTTTGTCACATTAGTGTCCTATAGTCAACTATTGAGGTCATCTGTGGCTTATTTTAAATCGAGAATTGCTCTTTGTTTACTACAGGGTTTTCGATAATTGCATTTATCACTGAATCTATAACTTATTTACGAAATGTGACATTCATTCCTTTGAGGTGGCATACTGTGTATAAACCCCTGAAACCTAGTTGGTATATGTACTCAGTTCAACTAAGACTTTGCAGTACTGGTGGGACGTTAGTGTGACTATGGGGTTGGAGCTCGCCCTGCCTCCACTGTTTTTATCTCCTTGAATGTTATTAGATCTAAAACTGAGAGTCTGATGCACAAAACTATGCGATAATCAAGTTTCAACATGACAGCAGCTCATAGATTATATAGAAATGGCATTATGTTTGTCAGCAATGGAAGTTTGAGTAGCCATGCAAGCGATATCCCTGCAACATATGTCACCCTGTTGGGTTCCGTCATTGCTTTGGATATAAAGCTTAACACATTTAAGCTTTCTTTCCCCGTAATTGCTCCATTTGCACCCTTAATCAAGCTGCGTTCTTGATAGTTTTGGGTGGCTCTTCTGTAAAAGAAGTATTTGCTCCAGTCTGTCTCCAGGGTATTATAATTGCTGCGCTCCCTACTAGAACCTCCAAACAAGTCTCATAAGCCAGTTGCAGATGCAACTGATGGTAGTCAAGCTCCAAGTCTTCAGGCACATCCAAATGAGGCGCTTTCTTTAATTGTTCCTGAACAATAAATTGGAAACTCTGAACACAAAAGCGACTCCGCCACCAGCATCATCATGAATTGCCCCGTATGGGCAGCATTGTCCATTCCAATTGAGGGCTTCAATATTAAATAGGTTCATCATGTGTCTCTGGCGTCAACACTCTTCCATAACTATTTAAATTACTGAATGAGCATGACTTTCGTATTATCATCCAGGATTGAATGAAACAAAATTGATGTAATTTAAAAGGTCTACAAGAGAGAAGCTGGTGCTGTAGTCCTGCTTTTTATGTCCTGAGGGTCTCTTTACTTGGGTTTTCACCTTGGGTGTTATACCCCACCAGCTCCTGCTGCAAAATGCTGGGAGCGATGCTTTGGGCCTGAATTTCCCTTGGCATCCTTTTAAACAGGATATGAAATAAAGCCATTATGAAATTCCATTGCTGATAGTCATCACACAATATCTGCCTAAGAACAAGCAAATCTAGCTAGTCAGAACAGTGTCCTCTCTAAGATCGACCACAGCGATGTACTTCCCATGGGTCATCTTCCAGGACCTCTAGGATATTCGTAGTAATATGTAACAGTGGAGCTAGGGTGATCTTCAATCTCATGAATTGCTGCTATAATAAGTTTGAGGTGGAGATGCAGAATCACTAGGGTTTTGGCCAAATTCAGAGCCATAGAAGGCCTTGTAGTCGAATACCAGCGTAAGAAACGCTTACATAGTGGCAAAGCTTGCCATATACAATGAGACAAAAGTTTATTTTTTTAATTGCATATTCAAAGAAGAATAAGAATCTTATTTCCCAAAAATTAATTAAGCATAACATTTTCCATAAATTAACAATGAGCGGAACATTGAATTCACCACATTTTTTGTAATACTTCACTTTTCAGAGTATAGGATCTCATGGATTAAAGTCATCAAGGGTGAATTAGTTTTAAAATCCTATTCAATAAGGAGATAAAGAAGAAGAAAAAAGTGTTTGGGGAAAGTGTCAAAAGCGAAATGTCCTCAATGTGTCTTGCCTACCTTTATAACTGTTTGGCCATTGTGCATAGCTACCACTTAATCAAGCAATGAGGTACACTGAGCATAGTGAATTATAGTAGTGAAATATGAAGGTGAGGGTTTTTGTGTGCCTGCCTTCTTTTCTAAAGTGCTTCCTGGAGGTTCAAAGAAACGGATCTCTGGTTTATTTCAAGTGTAAAGGGATCAGGGTATTAGTAAATAAAGGCATATTGTATATGAAGAATGCGTTCAAGAAACAGTTTTCAAGGTTGGGAAATTAAAGAAGGCTTTTTAACCACCTGATTGACATGCGAAATATTAATATATAGATCTATTGATAGCACCCTAGTCACAGATTCTTCGTTTGAAAGCCATAATTAGGCTTCATTCATACTTTGAATGTTGCTTACATGTATTTCGGAATATCCAACATTACTCACACCTTTTATTGCTTCCTAAATCGATTTCATAATTAGATGCCCGTCAAAGTATTAATAACTTTTATATATCTCTAGCATGTGTGCAGAATTACATCTTAAGTGCATTCGATTTACATGTTTTTATCTCAAGTAGAATGTTATTTCATATCTTCTATCACTGAATGATAAGTAAGTAAATCAGAATATTGAGGAGAATACGATTTTTTTCGATTTTGATGCTGAATTAGGTCTTTTGTCACATTAGTGTCCTATAGTCAACTATTGAGGTCATCTGTGGCTTATTTTAAATTGAGAATTGCTCTTGGTTTACTACAGGGTTTTCGATAATTGCATTTATCACTGAATCTATAACTTATTTACGAAATGTGGCATTCATTCCTTTGAGGTGGCATACTGTGTATAAACCACTGAAACCTAGTTGGTATATGTACTCAGTTCAACTAAGACTTTGCAGTACTGGTGGGACGTTAGTGTGACAATGGGGTTGGAGCTCGCCCTGCCTCCACAGTTTTTATCTCCTTGAATATTATTAGATCTAAAACTGAGAGTCTGATGCACAAAACTATGCGATAATCAAGTTTCAACATGACAGCAGCTCATAGATTAGATAGAAATGGCATGATGTTTGTCAGCAATGGAAGTTTGAGTAGCCATGCAAGCGATATCCCTGCAACATATGTCACCCTGTTGGGTTCCGTCATTGCTTTGGATATAAAGCTTAACACATTTAAGCTTTCTTTCCCCGTAATTGCTCCATGTGCACCCTTAATCAAGCTGCGGTCTTGATAGTTTTGGGTGGCTCTTCTGTAAAAGAAGTATTTTCTCCAGTCTGTCTCCAGGGTATTATAATTGCTGCGCTCCCTACTAGAACCTCCAAACAAGTCTCATAAGCCAGTTGCAGATGCAACTGATGGTAGTCAAGCTCCAAGTCTTCAGGCACATCCAAATGAGGCGCTTTCTTTAATTGTTCCTGAACAATAAATTGGAAACTCTGAACACAAAAGCGACTCCGCCACCAGCATCATCATGAATTGCCCCGTATGGGCAGCATTGTCCATTCCAATTGAGGGCTTCAATATTAAATAGGTTCATCATGTGTCTCTGGCGTCAACACTCTTCCATAACTATTTAAATTACTGAATGAGCATGACTTTCGTATTATCATCCAGATTGAATGAAACAAAATTGATGTAATTTAAAAGGTCTACAAGAGAGAACCTGGTGGTGTAGTCCTGCTTTGTATGTCCTGAGGGTCTCTTTACTTGGGGTTTTACCTTGGGTGTTATGCCCCACCAGCTCCTGCTGCAAAATGCTGGGAGCGATGCTTTGGGCCTGAATTTCCCTTGGCATCCTTTTAAACAGGATATGAAATAAAGCCATTATGAAATTCCATTGCTGATAGTCATTACACCATATCTGCCTAAGAACAAGCAAATCTAGCTAGTCAGAACAGTGTCCTCTCCAAGATCGACCACAGCGATTTACTTCCCATGGGTCATCTTCCAGGACCTCTAGGATATTCGTAGTAATATGTAACAGTGGAGCTAGGGTGATCTTCAATCTCATGAATTGCTGCTATAATAAGTTTGAGGTGGAGATGCAGAATCAGTAGGGTTTTGGCCAAATTCAGAGCCATAGAAGGCCTTGTAGTCGAATACCAGCGTAAGAAAAGCTTACATAGTGGCAAAGCTTGCCATATACAATGAGACAAAAGTTTTTTTTTTTAATTGCATATTCAAAGAAGAATAAGAATCTTATTTCCCAAAAATTAATTAAGCATAAGATTTTCCATAAATTAACAATGAGCGGAACATTGAATTCACCACATTTTTTGTAATACTTCACTTTTCAGGGTATAGGATCTCATGGATTAAAGTCATCAAGGGTGAATTAGTTTTAGAATCCTATTCAATAAGGAGATAAAGAAGAAGAAAAAAGTGTTTGGGGAAAGTGTCAGTAAAAGGGAAAGCCAATATAGAAAAAAGCGAAATGTCCTCAATGTGTCTTGCCTACCTTTATAACTGCTTGGCCCTTGTGCATAGATACCACTTAATCAAGCAATGAAGTACACTGAGCATAGTGAATTATAGTAGTGAAATATGAAGGTGAGGGTTTTTGTGTGCCTGCCTTCTTTTCTAAAGTGCTTCCTGGAGGTTCAAAGAAACGGATCTCTGGTTTATTTCAAGTCTAAAGGGATCAGGGTATTAGTAAATAAAGGCTTATTGTATATGAAGAATGCGTTCAAGAAACATTTTCAAGGTTGGGAAATTAAAGAAGGCTTTTTAACCACCTGATTGACATGAGAAATATTAATATATAGATCTATTGATAGCACCCTAGTCACAGATTCTTCGTTTGAAAGCCATAATTAAGCTTCATTCATACTTTGAATGTTGCCTGCATGTATTTCGGAAAATCCAACATTACTCACACCTTTTATTGCTTCCTAAATCGATTTCATAATTAGATGCCCGTCAAAGTATTAATAACTTTTATATATCTCTAGCATGCGTGCAGAATTACATCTTAAGTGCATTCGATTTACATTTTCCTATCTCAAGTAGGTTATTTCATATCTTTTATCACTGAATGATAAGTAAGTAAATCAGAATATTGATGAGAATACTATTGTTTTCGATTTTGATGCTGAAATAGGTCTTTTGTCACATTAGAGTCCTATAGTCAACTATTGAGGTCATCTGTGGCTTATTTTAAATTGAGAATTGCTCTTTGTTTACTACAGGGTTTTCAATAATTGCATTTATCACTGAATCTATAACTTATTTACGAAATGTGGCATTCATTCCTTTGAGGTGGCATACTGTGTATAAACCACTGAAACCTAGTTGGTATATGTACTCAGTTCAACTAAGACTTTGCAGTACTGGTTGGACGTTAGTGTGACTATGGGGTTGGAGCTCGCCCTGCCTCCACTGTTTTTATCTCATTGAATGTTATTAGATTTAAAACTGAGAGTCTGATGCACAAAACTATGCGATAATCAGGTTTCACCATGACAGCAGCTCATAGATTAGATAGAAATGGCATGATGTTTGTCAGCAATGGAAGTTTGAGTAGCCATGCAAGCGATATCCCTGCAACATATGTCACCCTGTTGGGTTCCGTCATTGCTTTGGATATAAAGCTTAACACATTTAAGCTTTCTTTCCCCGTAATTGCTCCATGTGCACCCTTAATCAAGCTGCGTTCTTGATAGTTTTGGGTGGCTCTTCTGTAAAAGAAGTATTTGCTCCAGTCTGTCTCCAGGGTATTATAATTGCTGCGCTCCCTACTAGAACCTCCAAACAAGTCTCATAAGCCAGTTGCAGATGCAACTGATGGTAGTCAAGCTCCAAGTCTTCAGGCACATCCAAATGAGGCGCTTTCTTTAATTGTTCCTGAACAATACATTGGAAACTCTGAACACAAAAGCGACTCCGCCACCAGCATCATCATGAATTGCCCCGTATGGGCAGCATTGTTCATTCCAATTGAGGGCTTCAATATTAAATAGGTTCATCATGTGTCTCTGGCGTCAACACTCTTCCATAACTATTTAAATTACTGAATGAGCATGACTTTCGTATTATCATCCAGGATTGAATGAAACAAAATTGATGTAATTTAAAAGGTCTACAAGAGAGAAGCTGGTGCTGTAGTCCTGCTTTTTATGTCCTGAGGGTCTCTTTACTTGGGTTTTCACCTTGGGTGTTATACCCCACCAGCTCCTGCTGCAAAATGCTGGGAGCGATGCTTTGGGCCTGAATTTCCCTTGGCATCCTTTTAAACAGGATATGAAATAAAGCCATTATGAAATTCCATTGCTGATAGTCATCACACCATATCTGCCTAAGAACAAGCAAATCTAGCTAGTCAGAACAGTGTCCTCGCCAAGATCGACCACAGCGATGTATTTCCCATGGGTCATCTTCCAGGACCTCTAGGATATTCGTAGTAATATGTAACAGTGGAGCTAGGGTGATCTTCAATCTCATGAATTGCTGCTATAATAAGTTTGAGGTGGAGATGCAAAATCACTAGGGTTTTGGCCAAATTCAGAGCCATAGAAGGCCTTGTAGTCGAATACCAGCGTAAGAAAGGCTTACATAGTGGCAAAGCTTGCCATATACAATGAGACAAAAGTTTATGTTTTTTAATTGCATATTCAAAGAAGAATAAGAATCTTATTTCCCAAAAATTAATTAAGCATAACATTTTACATAAATTAACAATGAGCGGAACATTGAATTCACCACATTTTTTGTAATACTTCACTTTTCAGAGTATAGGATCTCATGGATTAAAGTCATCAAGGGTGAATTAGTTTTAGAATCCTATTCAATAAGGAGATAAAGAAGAAGAAAAAAGTGTTTGGGGAAAGTGTCAGTAAAAGGGAAAGCCAATACAGAAAAATGCGAAATGTCCTCAATGTGTCTTGCCTACCTTTATAACTGTTTGGCCATTGTGCATAGATACCACTTAATCAAGCAATGAAGTACACTGAGCATAGTGAATTATAGTAGTGAAATATGAAGGTGAGGGTTTTTGTGTGCCTGCCTTCTTTTCTAAAGTGCTTCCTGGAGGTTCAAAGAAACGGATCTCTGGTTTATTTCAAGTGTTAAGGGATCAGGGTATTAGTAAATAAAGGCTTATTGTATATGAAGAATGCGTTCAAGAAACATTTTCAAGGTTGGGAAATTAAAGAAGGCTTTTTAACCACCTGATTGACATGAGAAATATTAATATATAGATCTATTGATAGCACCCTAGTCACAGATTCTTCGTTTGAAAGCCATAATTAAGCTTCATTCATACTTTGAATGTTGCCTGCATGTATTTCGGAAAATCCAACATTACTCACACCTTTTATTGCTTCCTAAATCGATTTCATAATTAGATGCCCGTCAAAGTATTAATAACTTTTATATATCTCTAGCATGGTTGCAGAATTACATCTTAAGTGCATTCGATTTACATTTTCTTATCTCAAGTAGGTTATTTCATATCTTTTATCACTGAATGATAAGTAAGTAAATCAGAATATTGATGAGAATACTATTGTTTTCGATGTTGATGCTGAAATAGGTCTTTTGTCACATTAGTGTCCTATAGTCAACTATTGAGGTCATCTGTGGCTTATTTTAAATTGAGAATTGCTCTTGGTTTACTACTGGGTTTTCAATAATTGCATTTATCACTGAATCTATAACTTATTTACGAAATGTGGCATTCATTCCTTTGAGGTGGCATACTGTGTATAAACCACTGAAACCTAGTTGGTATATGTACTCAGTTCAACTAAGACTTTGCGGTACTGGTGGGACGTTAGTGTGACTATGGGGTTGGAGCTCGCCCTGCCTCCACTGTTTTTATCTCCTTGAATGTTATTAGATGTAAAACTGAGAGTCTGATGCACAAAACTATGCGATAATCAAGTTTCAACATGACAGCAGCTCATAGATTAGATAGAAATGGCATGATGTTTGTCAGCAATGGAAGTTTGAGTAGCCATGCAAGCGATATCCCTGCAACATATGTCACCCTGTTGGGTTCCGTCATTGCTTTGGATATAAAGCTTAACACATTTAAGCTTTCTTTCCCCGTAATTGCTCCATGTGCACCCTTAATCAAGCTGCGTTCTTGATAGTTTTGGGTGGCTCTTCTGTAAAAGAAGTATTTGCTCCAGTCTGTCTCCAGGGTATTATAATTGCTGCGCTCCCTCCTAGAACCTCCAAACAAGTCTCATAAGCCAGTTGCAGATGCAACTGATGGTAGTCAAGCTCCAAGTCTTCAGGCACATCCAAATGAGGCGCTTTCATTAATTGTTCCTGAACAATAAATTGGAAACTCTGAACACAAAAGCGACTCCGCCACCAGCATCATCATGAATTGCCCCGTATGGGCAGCATTGTCCATTCCAATTGAGTGCTTCAATATTAAATAGGTTCATCACGTGTTTCTGGCGTCAACACTCTTCCATAACTATTTAAATGACTGAATGAGCATGACCTTTGTATTATCTTCCAGGATTGAATGAAACAAAATTGATGTAATTTAAAAGGTCTACAAGAGAGAAGCTGGTGGTGTAGTCCTGCTTTGTATGTCCTGATGGTCTCTTTACTTGGGTTTTCACCTTGGGTGTTATGCCCCACCAGCTCCTGCTGCAAAATGCTGGGAGCGATGCTTTGGGCCTGAATTTCCTTTGGCATCCTTTTAAACAGAATATGAAATAAAGCCATTATGAAATTCCATTGCTGATAGTCATCACACCATATCTGCCTAAGAACAAGCAAATCTAGCTAGTCAGAACAGTGTCCTCTCCAAGATCGACCACAGCGATGTACTTCCCATGGGTCATCTTCCAGGACCTCTAGGATATTCGTAGTAATATGTAACAGTGGAGCTAGGGTGATCTTCAATCTCATGAATTGCTGCTATAATAAGTTTGAGGTGGAGATGCAGAATCACTAGGGTTTTGGCCAAATTCAGAGCCATAGAAGGCCTTGTAGTCGAATACCAGCGTAAGAAACGCTTACATAGTGGCAAAGCTTGCCATATACAATGAGACAAAAGTTTATTTTTTTAATTGCATATTCAAAGAAGAATAAGAATCTTATTTCCCAAAAATTAATTAAGCATAACATTTTCCATAAATTAACAATGAGCGGAACATTGAATTCACATTTTTTGTAATACTTCACTTTTCAGAGTATAGGATCTCATGGATTAAAGTCATCAAGGGTGAATTAGTTTTAGAATCCTATTCAATAATGAGATAAAGAAGAAGAAAAAAGTGTTTGGGGAAAGTGTCAGTAAAAGGGAAAGCCAATACAGAAAAAAGCGAAATGTCCTCAATGTGTCTTGCCTACCCTTATAACTGTTTGGCCATTGTGCATAGATACCACTTAATCAAGCAATGAAGTACACTGAGCATAGTGAATTATAGTAGTGAAATATGAAGGTGAGGGTTTTTGTGTGCCTGCCTTCTTTTCTAAAGTGCTTCCTGGAGGTTCAAAGAAACGGATCTCTGGTTTATTTCAAGTGTAAAGGGATCAGGGTCTTAGTAAATAAAGGCATATTGTATATGAAGAATGCGTTCAAGAAACAGTTTTCAAGGTTGGGAAATTAAAGAAGGCTTTTTAACCACCTGATTTGATATGAGAAATATTAATATATAGATCTATTGATAGCACCCTAGTCACAGATTCTTCGTTTGAAAGCCATAATTAAGCTTCATTCATACTTTGAATGTTGCTTGCATGTATTTCGGAATATCCAACATTACTCACACCTTTTATTGCTTCCTAAATCGATTTCCTAATTAGATACCCGTCAAAGTATTAATAACTTTTATATATCTCTAGCATGCGTGCAGAATGACATCTTAAGTGCATTCGATTTACATGTTTTTATCTCAAGTAGAAGGTTATTTCATATCTTCTGTCACTGAATGATTAGTAAGTAAATCAGAATATTGATGAGAATACTATTTTTTTCGATTTTGATGCTGAATTAGGTCTTTTGTCACATTAGTGTCCTATAGTCAACTATTGAGGTCATCTGTGGCTTATTTTAAATTGAGAATTGCTCTTGGTTTACTACAGGGTTTTCGATAATTGCATTTATCACTGAATCTATAACTTATTTACGAAATGTGGCATTCATTCCTTTGAGGTGGCATACTGTGTATAAACCACTGAAACCTAGTTGGTATATGTACTCAGTTCAACTAAGACTTTGCAGTACTGGTGGGACGTTAGTGTGACTATGGGGTTGGAGCTCGCCCTGCCTCCACAGTTTTTATCTTTTTGAATATTATTAGATCTAAAACTGAGAGTCTGATGCACAAAACTATGCTATAATCAAGTTTCAACATGACAGCAGCTCATAGATTAGATAGAAATGGCATGATGTTTGTCAGCAATGGAAGTTTGAGTAGCCATGCAAGCGATATCCCTGCAACATATGTCACCCTGTTGGGTTCCGTCATTGCTTTGGATATAAAGCTTAACACATTTAAGCTTTCTTTCCCCGTAATTGCTCCATGTGCACCCTTAATCAAGCTGCGGTCTTGATAGTTTTGGGTGGCTCTTCTGT
Organism: Lissotriton vulgaris; assembly: GCF_964263255.1. Classification (NCBI taxonomy): domain Eukaryota; kingdom Metazoa; phylum Chordata; class Amphibia; order Caudata; family Salamandridae; genus Lissotriton; species Lissotriton vulgaris. Next base: position 1,398,327,303 of record NC_141689.1, read on the forward strand.
AAAAGAAGTATTTGCTCCAGTCTGTCTCCAGGGTATTATAATTGCTGCGCTCCCTACTAGAACCTCCAAACAAGTCTCATAAGCCAGTTGCAGATACAACTGATGGTAGTCAAGCTCCAAGTCTTCAGGCACATCCAAATGAGGCGCTTTCTTTAATTGTTCCTGAACAATAAATTGGAAACTCTGAACACAAAAGCGACTCCGCCACCAGCATCATCATGAATTGCCCCGTATGGTCAGCATTGTCCATTCCAATTAAGGGCTTCAATATTAAATAGGTTCATCATGTGTCTCTGGCGTCAACACTCTCCCATAACTATTTAAATTACTGAATGAGCATGACTTTCGTATTATCATCCAGGATTGAATGAAACAAAATTGATGTAATTTAAAAGGTCTACAAGAGAGAACCTGGTGGTGTAGTCCTGCTTTGTATGTCCCGAGGGTCTCTTTACTTGGGTTTTCACCTTGGGTGTTATGCCCCACCAGCTCCTGCTGCAAAATGCTGGGAGCGATGCTTTGGGCCTGAATTTCCCTTGGCATCCTTTTAAACAGGATATGAAATAAAACCATTATGACATTCCATTGCTGATAGTCATCACACCATATCTGCCTAAGAACAAGCAAATCTAGCTAGTCAGAACAGTGTCCTCTCCAAGATCGACCACAGCGATGTACTTCCAATGGGTCATCTTCCAGGACCTCTAGGATATTCGTAGTAATATGTAACGGTGGAGCTAGGGTGATCTTCAATCTCATGAATTGCTGCTATAATAAGTTTGAGGTGGAGATGCAGAATCACTAGGGTTTTGGCCAAATTCAGAGCCATAGAAGGCCTTGTAGTCGAATACCAGCGTAAGAAACGCTTACATAGTGGCAAAGCTTGCCATATACAATGAGACAAAAGTTTATTTTTTTAATTGCATATTCAAAGAAGAATAAGAATCTTATTTCCCAAAAATTAATTAAGCATAACATTTTCCATAAATTAACAATGAGCGGAACATTGAATTCACCACATTTTTTGTAATACTTCACTTTTCAGAGTATAGGATCTCATGGATTAAAGTCATCAAGGGTGAATTCGTTTTAGAATCCTATTCAATAATGAGATAAAGAAGAAGGAAAAAGTGTTTGGGGAAAGTGTCAGTAAAAGGGAAAGCCAATACAGAAAAAAGCGAAATGTCCTCAATGTGTCTTGCCTACCTTTATAACTGTTTGGCCATTGTGCATAGATACCACTTAATCAAGCAATGAAGTACACTGAGCATAGTGAATTATAGTAGTGAAATATGAAGGTGAGGGTTTTTGTGTGCCTGCCTTCTTTTCTAAAGTGCTTCCTGGAGGTTCAAAGAAACGGATCTCTGGTTTATTTCAAGTGTAAAGGGATCAGGGTATTAGTAAATAAAGGCATATTGTATATGAAGAATGCGTTCAAGAAACCGTTTTCAAGGTTGGGAAATTAAAGAAGGCTTTTTAACCTCCTGATTGATATGAGAAATATTAATATATAGATCTATTGATAGCACCCTAGTCACAGATTCTTCGTTTGAAAGCCATAATTAAGCTTCATTCATACTTTGAATGTTGCTTGCATGTATTTCGGAATATCCAACATTACTCACACCTTTTATTGCTTCCTAAATCGATTTCATAATTAGATGCCCGTCAAAGTATTGATAACTTTGATATATCTCTAGCATGTGTGCAGAATTACATCTAAAGTGCATTCGATTTACATGTTTTTATCTCAAGTAGAAGGTTATTTCATATCTTCTATCACTGAATGATAAGTAAGTAAATCAGAATATTGATGAGAATACTATTTTTTTCGATTTTGATGCTGAGTTAGGTCTTTTGTCACATTAGTGTCCTATAGTCAACTATTGAGGTCATCTGTGGCTTATTTTAAATCGAGAATTGCTCTTGGTTTACTACAGGGTTTTCGATAATTGCATTTATCACTGAATCTATAACTTATTTACGAAATGTGGCATTCATTCCTTTGAGGTGGCATACTGTGTATAAACCACTGAAACCTAGTTGGTATATGTACTCAGTTCAACTAAGACTTTGCAGTACTGGTGGGACGTTAGTGTGACTATGGGGTTGGAGCTCGCCCTGCCTCCACAGTTTTTATCTTTTTGAATATTATTAGATCTAAAACTGAGAGTCTGATGCACAAAACTATGCGATAATCAAGTTTCAACATGACAGCAGCTCATAGATTAGATAGAAATGGCATTATGTTTGTCAGCAATGGAAGTTTGAGTAGCAATGCAAGCGATATCCCTGCAACATATGTCACCCTGTTGGGTTCCGTCATTGCTTTGGATATAAAGCTTAACACATTTAAGCTTTCTTTCCCCGTAATTGCTCCATTTGCACCCTTAATCAAGCTGCGTTCTTGATAGTTTTGGGTGGCTCTTCTGTAAAAGAAGTATTTGCTCCAGTCTGTCTCCAGGGTATTATAATTGCTGCGCTCCCTACTAGAACCTCCAAACAAGTCTCATAAGCCAGTTGCAGATGCAACTGATGGTAGTCAAGCTCAAAGTCTTCAGGCACATCCAAATGAGGCGCTTTCTTTAATTGTTCCTGAACAATAAATTGGAAACTCTGAACACAAAAGCGACTCCGCCACCAGCATCATCATGAATTGCCCCGTATGGGCAGCATTGTCCATTCCAATTGAGGGCTTCAATATTAAATAGGTTCATCATGTGTCTCTGGCGTCAACACTCTTCCATAACTATTTAAATTACTGAATGAGCATGACTTTCGTATTATCATCCAGGATTGAATGAAACAAAATTGATGTAATTTAAAAGGTCTACAAGAGAGAAGCTGGTGCTGTAGTTCTGCTTTTTATGTCCTGAGGGTCTCTTTACTTGGGTTTTCACCTTGGGTGTTATACCCCACCAGCTCCTGCTGCAAAATGCTGGGAGCGATGCTTTGGGCCTGAATTTCCCTTGGCATCCTTTTAAACAGGATATGAAATAAAGCCATTATGAAATTCCATTGCTGATAGTCATCACACCATATCTGCCTAAGAACAAGCAAATCTAGCTAGTCAGAACAGTGTCCTCTCCAAGATTGACCACAGCGATGTACTTCCCATGGGTCATCTTTCAGGACCTCTTGGATATTCGTAGTAATATGTAACAGTGGAGCTAGGGTGATCTTCAATCTCATGAATTGCTGCTATAATAAGTTTGAGGTGGAGATGCAGAAGCACTAGGGTTTTGGCCAAATTCAGAGCCATAGAAGGCCTTGTAGTCGAATACCAGCGTAAGAAACGCTTACATAGTGGCAAAGCTTGCCATATACAATGAGACAAAAGTTTATTTTTTTAATTGCATATTCAAGGAAGAATAAGAATCTTATTTCCCAAAAATTAATCAAGCATAACATTTTCCATAAATTAACAATGAGCGGAACATTGAATTCACCACATTTTTTGTAATACTTCACTTTTCAGAGTATAGGATCTCATGGATTAAAGTCATCAAGGGTGAATTAGTTTTAGAATCCTATTCAATAAGGAGATAAAGAAGAAGAAAAAAGTGTTTGGGGAAAGTGTCAGTAAAAGGGAAAGCCAATACAGAAAAACGCGAAATGTCCTCAATGTGTCTTGCCTACCTTTATAACTGTTTGGCCATTGTGCATAGATACCACTTAATCAAGCAATGAAGTACACTGAGCATAGTGAATTATAGTAGTGAAATATGAAGGTGAGGGTTTTTGTGTGCCTGCCTTCTTTTCTAAAGTGCTTCCTGGAGGTTCAAAGAAACGGATCTCTGGTTTATTTCAAGTGTTAAGGGATCAGGGTATTAGTAAATAAAGGCTTATTGTATATGAAGAATGCGTTCAAGAAACATTTTCAAGGTTGGGAAATTAAAGAAGGCTTTTTAACCACCTGATTGACATGAGAAATATTAATATATAGATCTATTGATAGCACCCTAGTCACAGATTCTTCGTTTGAAAGCCATAATTAAGCTTCATTCATACTTTGAATGTTGCCTGCATGTATTTCGGAAAATCCAACATTACTCACACCTTTTATTGCTTCCTAAATCGATTTCATAATTAGATGCCCGTCAAAGTATTAATAACTTTTATATATCTCTAGCATGCGTGCAGAATTACATCTTAAGTGCATTCGATTTACATTTTCTTATCTCAAGTAGGTTATTTCATATCTTTTATCACTGAATGATAAGTAAGTAAATCAGAATATTGATGAGAATACTATTGTTTTCGATGTTGATGCTGAAATAGGTCTTTTGTCACATTAGTGTCCTATAGTCAACTATTGAGGTCATCTGTGGCTTATTTTAAATTGAGAATTGCTCTTGGTTTACTACTGGGTTTTCAATAATTGCATTTATCACTGAATCTATAACTTATTTACGAAATGTGGCATTCATTCCTTTGAGGTGGCATACTGTGTATAAACCACTGAAACCTAGTTGGTATATGTACTCAGTTCAACTAAGACTTTGCGGTACTGGTGGGACGTTAGTGTGACTATGGGGTTGGAGCTCGCCCTGCCTCCACTGTTTTTATCTCCTTGAATGTTATTAGATCTAAAACTGAGAGTCTGATGCACAAAACTATGCGATAATCAAGTTTCAACATGACAGCAGCTCATAGATTAGATAGAAATGGCATGATGTTTGTCAGCAATGGAAGTTTGAGTAGCCATGCAAGCGATATCCCTGCAACATATGTCACCCTGTTGGGTTCCGTCATTGCTTTGGATATAAAGCTTAACACATTTAAGCTTTCTTTCCCCGTAATTGCTCCATGTGCACCCTTAATCAAGCTGCGTTCTTGATAGTTTTGGGTGGCTCTTCTGTAAAAGAAGTATTTGCTCCAGTCTGTCTCCAGGGTATTATAATTGCTGCGCTCCCTCCTAGAACCTCCAAACAAGTCTCATAAGCCAGTTGCAGATGCAACTGATGGTAGTCAAGCTCCAAGTCTTCAGGCACATCCAAATGAGGCGCTTTCTTTAATTGTTCCTGAACAATAAATTGGAAACTCTGAACACAAAAGCGACTCCGCCACCAGCATCATCATGAATTGCCCCGTATGGGCAGCATTGTCCATTCCAATTGAGGGCTTCAATATTAAATAGGTTCATCACGTGTTTCTGGCGTCAACACTCTTCCATAACTATTTAAATGACTGAATGAGCATGACCTTTGTATTATCTTCCAGGATTGAATGAAACAAAATGGATGTAATTTAAAAGGTCTACAAGAGAGAAGCTGGTGGTGTAGTCCTGCTTTGTATGTCCTGAGGGTCTCTTTACTTGGGTTTTCACCTTGGGTGTTATGCCCCACAAGCTCCTGCTGCAAAATGCTGGGAGCGATTCTTTGGGCCTGAATTTCCTTTGGCATCCTTTTAAACAGGATATGAAATAAAGCCATTATGAAATTCCATTGCTGATAGTCATCACACCATATCTGCCTAAGAACAAGCAAATCTAGCTAGTCAGAACAGTGTCCTCTCCAAGATCGACCACAGCGATGTACTTCCCATGGGTCATCTTCCAGGACCTCTAGGATATTCGTAGTAATATGTAACAGTGGAGCTAGGGTGATCTTCAATCTCATGAATTGCTGCTATAATACGTTTGAGGTGGAGATGCAGAATCACTAGGGTTTTGGCCAAATTCAGAGCCATAGAAGGCCTTGTAGTCGAATACCAGCGTAAGAAACGCTTACATAGTGGCAAAGCTTGCCATATACAATGAGACAAAAGTTTATTTTTTTAATTGCATATTCAAAGAAGAATAAGAATCTTATTTCCCAAAAATTAATTAAGCATAACATTTTCTATAAATTAACAATGAGCGGAACATTGAATTCACCACATTTTTTGTAATACTTCACTTTTCAGAGTATAGGATCTCATGGATTAAAGTCATCAAGGGTGAATTAGTTTTAGAATCCTATTCAATAAGGAGATAAAGAAGAAGAAAAAAGTGTTTGGGGAAAGTGTCAAAAGCGAAATGTCCTCAATGTGTCTTGCCTACCTTTATAACTGTTTGGCCATTGTGCATAGCTACCACTTAATCAAGCAATGAGGTACACTGAGCATAGTTAATTATAGTAGTGAAATATGAAGGTGAGGGTTTTTGTGTGCCTGCCTTCTTTTCTAAAGTGCTTCCTGGAGGTTCAAAGAAACGGATCTCTGGTTTATTTCAAGTGTAAAGGGATCAGGGTATTAGTAAATAAAGGCATATTGTATATGAAGAATGCGTTCAAGAAACAGTTTTCAAGGTTGGGAAATTAAAGAAGGCTTTTTAACCACCTGATTGTCATGCGAAATATTAATATATAGATCTATTGATAGCACCCTAGTCACAGATTCTTCGTTTGAAAGCCATAATTAGGCTTCATTCATACTTTGAATGTTGCTTACATGTATTTCGGAATATCCAACATTACTCACACCTTTTATTGCTTCCTAAATCGATTTCATAATTAGATGCCCGTCAAAGTATTAATAACTTTTATATATCTCTAGCATGTGTGCAGAATTACATCTTAAGTGCATTCGATTTACATGTTTTTATCTCAAGTAGAATGTTATTTCATATCTTCTATCACTGAATGATAAGTAAGTAAATCAGAATATTGAGGAGAATACGATTTTTTTCGATTTTGATGCTGAATTAGGTCTTTTGTCACATTAGTGTCCTATAGTCAACTATTGAGGTCATCTGTGGCTTATTTTAAATTGAGAATTGCTCTTGGTTTACTACAGGTTTTTCGATAATTGCATTTATCACTGAATCTATAACTTATTTACGAAATGTGGCATTCATTCCTTTGAGGTGGCATACTGTGTATAAACCACTGAAACCTAGTTGGTATATGTACTCAGTTCAACTAAGACTTTGCAGTACTGGTGGGACGTTAGTGTGACTATGGGGTTGGAGCTCGCCCTGCCTCCACTGTTTTTATCTCCTTGAATGTTATTAGATCTAAAACTGAGAGTCTGATGCACAAAACTATGCGATAATCAGGTTTCACCATGACAGCAGCTCATAGATTAGATAGAAATGGCATGATGTTTGTCAGCAATGGAAGTTTGAGTAGCCATGCAAGCGATATCCCTGCAACATATGTCACCCTGTTGGGTTCCGTCATTGCTTTGGATATAAAGCTTAACACATTTAAGCTTTCTTTCCCCGTAATTGCTCCATGTGCACCCTTAATCAAGCTGCGTTCTTGATAGTTTTGGGTGGCTCTTCTGTAAAAGAAGTATTTGCTCCAGTCTGTCTCCAGGGTATTATAATTGCTGCGCTCCCTACTAGAACCTCAAAACAAGTCTCATAAGCCAGTTGCAGATGCAACTGATGGTAGTCAAGCTCCAAGTCTTCAGGCACATCCAAATGAGGCGCTTTTTTTAATTGTTCCTGAAGAATAAATTGGAAACTCTGAACACAAAAGCGACTCCGCCACCAGCATCATCATGAATTGCCCCGTATGGGCAGCATTGTCCATTCCAATTGAGGGCTTCAATATTAAATAGGTTCATCATGTGTCTCTGGCGTCAACACTCTTCCATAACTATTTAAATTACTGAATGAGCATGACTTTCGTATTATCATCCAGGATTGAATGAAACAAAATTGATGTAATTTAAAAGGTCTACAAGAGAGAAGCTGGTGGTGTAGTCCTGCTTTGTATGTCCTGAGGGTCTCTTTACTTGGGTTTTCACCTTGGGTGTTATGCCCCACCAGCTCCTGCTGCAAAATGCTGGGAGCGATGCTTTGGGCCTGAATTTCCCTTGGCATCCTTTTAAACAGGATATGAAATAAAGCCATTATGAAATTCCATTGCTGATAGTCATCACACAATATCTGCCTAAGAACAAGCAAATCTAGCTAGTCAGAACAGTGTCCTCTCTAAGATCGACCACAGCGATGTACTTCCCATGGGTCATCTTCCAGGACCTCTAGGATATTCGTAGTAATATGTAACAGTGGAGCTAGGGTGATCTTCAATCTCATGAATTGCTGCTATAATAAGTTTGAGGTGGAGATGCAGAATCACTAGGGTTTTGGCCAAATTCAGAGCCATAGAAGGCCTTGTAGTCGAATACCAGCGTAAGAAACGCTTACATAGTGGCAAAGCTTGCCATATACAATGAGACAAAAGTTTATTTTTTTAATTGCATATTCAAAGAAGAATAAGAATCTTATTTCCCAAAAATTAATTAAGCATAACATTTTCCATAAATTAACAATGAGCGGAACATTGAATTCACCACATTTTTTGTAATACTTCACTTTTCAGAGTATAGGATCTCATGGATTAAAGTCATCAAGGGTGAATTAGTTTTAGAATCCTATTCAATAATGAGATAAAGAAGAAGAAAAAAGTGTTTGGGGAAAGTGTCAGTAAAAGGGAAAGCCAATACAGAAAAAAGCGAAATGTCCTCAATGTGTCTTGCCTACCTTTATAACTGTTTGGCCATTGTGCATAGATACCACTTAATCAAGCAATGAAGTACACTGAGCATAGTGAATTATAGTAGTGAAATATGAAGGTGAGGGTTTTTGTGTGCCTGCCTTCTTTTCTAAAGTGCTTCCTGGAGGTTCAAAGAAACGGATCTCTGGTTTATTTCAAGTGTAAAGGGATCAGGGTCTTAGTAAATAAAGGCATATTGTATATGAAGAATGCGTTCAAGAAACAGTTTTCAAGGTTGGGAAATTAAAGAAGGCTTTTTAACCACCTGATTTGATATGAGAAATATTAATATATAGATCTATTGATAGCACCCTAGTCACAGATTCTTCGTTTGAAAGCCATAATTAAGCTTCATTCATACTTTGAATGTTGCTTGCATGTATTTCGGAATATCCAACATTACTCACACCTTTTATTGCTTCCTAAATCGATTTCCTAATTAGATACCCGTCAAAGTATTAATAACTTTTATATATCTCTAGCATGCGTGCAGAATGACATCTTAAGTGCATTCGATTTACATGTTTTTATCTCAAGTAGAAGGTTATTTCATATCTTCTGTCACTGAATGATAAGTAAGTAAATCAGATTATTGATGAGAATACTATTTTTTTCGATTTTGATGCTGAATTAGGTCTTTTGTCACATTAGTGTCCTATAGTCAACTATTGAGGTCATCTGTGGCTTATTTTAAATTGAGAATTGCTCTTGGTTTACTACAGGGTTTTCGATAATTGCATTTATCACTGAATCTATAACTTATTTACGAAATGTGGCATTCATTCCTTTGAGGTGGCATACTGTGTATAAACCACTGAAACCTAGTTGGTATATGTACTCAGTTCAACTAAGACTTTGCAGTACTGGTGGGACGTTAGTGTGACTATGGGGTTGGAGCTCGCCCTGCCTCCACAGTTTTTATCTTTTTGAATATTATTAGATCTAAAACTGAGAGTCTGATGCACAAAACTATGCTATAATCAAGTTTCAACATGACAGCAGCTCATAGATTAGATAGAAATGGCATGATGTTTGTCAGCAATGGAAGTTTGAGTAGCCATGCAAGCGATATCCCTGCAACATATGTCACCCTGTTGGGTTCCGTCATTGCTTTGGATATAAAGCTTAACACATTTAAGCTTTCTTTCCCCGTAATTGCTCCATGTGCACCCTTAATCAAGCTGCGGTCTTGATAGTTTTGGGTGGCTCTTCTGTAAAAGAAGTATTTGCTCCAGTCTGTCTCCAGGGTATTATAATTGCTGCGCTCCCTACTAGAACCTCCAAACAAGTCTCATAAGCAAGTTGCAGATACAACTGATGGTAGTCAAGCTCCAAGTCTTCTGGCACATCCAAATGAGGCGCTTTCTTTAATTGTTCCTGAACAATAAATTGGAAACTCTGAATACAAAAGCGACTCCGCCACCAGCATCATCATGAATTGCCCCGTATGGTCAGCATTGTCCATTCCAATTAAGGGCTTCAATATTAAATAGGTTCATCATGTGTCTCTGGCGTCAACACTCTCCCATAACTATTTAAATTACTGAATGAGCATGACTTTCGTTATCATCCAGGATTGAATTAAACAAAATTGATGTAATTTAAAAGGTCTACAAGAGAGAACCTGGTGGTGTAGTCCTGCTTTGTATGTCCCGAGGGTCTCTTTACTTGGGTTTTCACCTTGGGTGTTATGCCCCACCAGCTCCTGCTGCAAAATGCTGGGAGCGATGCTTTGGGCCTGAATTTCCCTTGGCATCCTTTTAAACAGGATATGAAATAAAGCCATTATGAAATTCCATTGCTGATAGTCATCACACCATATCTGCCTAAGAACAAGCAAATCTAGCTAGTCAGAACAGTGTCCTCTCCAAGATCGACCACAGCGATGTACTTCCCATGGGTCATCTTCCAGGACCTCTAGGATATTCGTAGTAATATGTAACAGTGGAGCTAGGGTGATCTTCAATCTCATGAATTGCTGCTATAATACGTTTGAGGTGGAGATGCAAAATCACTAGGGTTTTGGCCGAATTCAGAGCCATAGAAGGCCTTGTAGTCGAATACCAGCGTAAGAAACGCTTACATAGTGGCAAAGCTTGCCATATACAATGAGACAAAAGTTTACTTTTTTAATTGCATATTCAAAGAAGAATAAGAATCTTATTTCCCAAAAATTAATTAAGCATAACATTTTCCATAAATTAACAATGAGCGGAACATTGAATTCACCACATTTTTTGTAATACTTCACTTTTCAGAGTATAGGATCTCATGGATTAAAGTCATCAAGGGTGAATTCGTTTTAGAATCCTATTCAATAATGAGATAAAGAAGAAGAAAAAAGTGTTTGGGGAAAGTGTCAGTAAAAGGGAAAGCCAATACAGAAAAAAGCGAAATGTCCTCAATGTGTCTTGCCTACCTTTATAACTGTTTGGCCATTGTGCATAGATACCACTTAATCAAGCAATGAAGTACACTGAGCATAGTGAATTATAGTAGTGAAATATGAAGGTTAGGGTTTTTGTGTGCCTGCCTTCTTTTCTAAAGTGCTTCCTGGAGGTTCAAAGAAACGGATCTCTGGTTTATTTCAAGTGTAAAGGGATCAGGGTATTAGTAAATAAAGGCATATTGTATATGAAGAATGCGTTCAAGAAACCGTTTTCAAGGTTGGGAAATTAAAGAAGGCTTTTTAACCTCCTGATTGATATGAGAAATATTAATATATAGATCTATTGATAGCACCCTAGTCACAGATTCTTCATTTGAAAGCCATAATTAAGCTTCATTCATACTTTGAATGTTGCTTGTATGTATTTCGGAATATCCAACATTACTCACACCTTTTATTGCTTCCTAAATCGATTTCATAATTAGATGCCCGTCAAAGTATTAATAACTTTGATATATCTCTAGCATGTGTGCAGAATTACATCTAAAGTGCATTCGATTTACATGTTTTTATCTCAAGTAGAAGGTTATTTCATATCTTCTATCACTGAATGATAAGTAAGTAAATCAGAATATTGATGAGAATACTATTTTTTTCGATTTTGATGCTGAGTTAGGTCTTTTGTCACATTAGTGTCCTATAGTCAACTATTGAGGTCATCTGTGGCTTATTTTAAATCGAGAATTGCTCTTTGTTTACTACAGGGTTTTCGATAATTGCATTTATCACTGAATCTATAACTTATTTACGAAATGTGACATTCATTCCTTTGAGGTGGCATACTGTGTATAAACCCCTGAAACCTAGTTGGTATATGTACTCAGTTCAACTAAGACTTTGCAGTACTGGTGGGACGTTAGTGTGACTATGGGGTTGGAGCTCGCCCTGCCTCCACTGTTTTTATCTCCTTGAATGTTATTAGATCTAAAACTGAGAGTCTGATGCACAAAACTATGCGATAATCAAGTTTCAACATGACAGCAGCTCATAGATTATATAGAAATGGCATTATGTTTGTCAGCAATGGAAGTTTGAGTAGCCATGCAAGCGATATCCCTGCAACATATGTCACCCTGTTGGGTTCCGTCATTGCTTTGGATATAAAGCTTAACACATTTAAGCTTTCTTTCCCCGTAATTGCTCCATTTGCACCCTTAATCAAGCTGCGTTCTTGATAGTTTTGGGTGGCTCTTCTGTAAAAGAAGTATTTGCTCCAGTCTGTCTCCAGGGTATTATAATTGCTGCGCTCCCTACTAGAACCTCCAAACAAGTCTCATAAGCCAGTTGCAGATGCAACTGATGGTAGTCAAGCTCCAAGTCTTCAGGCACATCCAAATGAGGCGCTTTCTTTAATTGTTCCTGAACAATAAATTGGAAACTCTGAACACAAAAGCGACTCCGCCACCAGCATCATCATGAATTGCCCCGTATGGGCAGCATTGTCCATTCCAATTGAGGGCTTCAATATTAAATAGGTTCATCATGTGTCTCTGGCGTCAACACTCTTCCATAACTATTTAAATTACTGAATGAGCATGACTTTCGTATTATCATCCAGGATTGAATGAAACAAAATTGATGTAATTTAAAAGGTCTACAAGAGAGAAGCTGGTGCTGTAGTCCTGCTTTTTATGTCCTGAGGGTCTCTTTACTTGGGTTTTCACCTTGGGTGTTATACCCCACCAGCTCCTGCTGCAAAATGCTGGGAGCGATGCTTTGGGCCTGAATTTCCCTTGGCATCCTTTTAAACAGGATATGAAATAAAGCCATTATGAAATTCCATTGCTGATAGTCATCACACAATATCTGCCTAAGAACAAGCAAATCTAGCTAGTCAGAACAGTGTCCTCTCTAAGATCGACCACAGCGATGTACTTCTCATGGGTCATCTTCCAGGACCTCTAGGATATTCGTAGTAATATGTAACAGTGGAGCTAGGGTGATCTTCAATCTCATGAATTGCTGCTATAATAAGTTTGAGGTGGAGATGCAGAATCACTAGGGTTTTGGCCAAATTCAGAGCCATAGAAGGCCTTGTAGTCGAATACCAGCGTAAGAAACGCTTACATAGTGGCAAAGCTTGCCATATACAATGAGACAAAAGTTTATTTTTTTAATTGCATATTCAAAGAAGAATAAGAATCTTATTTCCCAAAAATTAATTAAGCATAACATTTTCCATAAATTAACAATGAGCGGAACATTGAATTCACCACATTTTTTGTAATACTTCACTTTTCAGAGTATAGGATCTCATGGATTAAAGTCATCAAGGGTGAATTAGTTTTAAAATCCTATTCAATAAGGAGATAAAGAAGAAGAAAAAAGTGTTTGGGGAAAGTGTCAGTAAAAGGGAAAGCCAATACAGAAAAACGCGAAATGTCCTCAATGTGTCTTGCCTACCTTTATAACTGTTTGGCCATTGTGCATAGATACCACTTAATCAAGCAATGAAGTACACTGAGCATAGTGAATTATAGTAGTGAAATATGAAGGTGAGGGTTTTTGTGTGCCTGCCTTCTTTTCTAAAGTGCTTCCTGGAGGTTCAAAGAAACGGATCTCTGGTTTATTTCAAGTGTTAAGGGATCAGGGTATTAGTAAATAAAGGCTTATTGTATATGAAGAATGCGTTCAAGAAACATTTTCAAGGTTGGGAAATTAAAGAAGGCTTTTTAACCACCTGATTGACATGAGAAATATTAATATATAGATCTATTGATAGCACCCTAGTCACAGATTCTTCGTTTGAAAGCCATAATTAAGCTTCATTCATACTTTGAATGTTGCCTGCATGTATTTCGGAAAATCCAACATTACTCACACCTTTTATTGCTTCCTAAATCGATTTCATAATTAGATGCCCGTCAAAGTATTAATAACTTTTATATATCTCTAGCATGCGTGCAGAATTACATCTTAAGTGCATTCGATTTACATTTTCTTATCTCAAGTAGGTTATTTCATATCTTTTATCACTGAATGATAAGTAAGTAAATCAGAATATTGATGAGAATACTATTGTTTTCGATGTTGATGCTGAAATAGGTCTTTTGTCACATTAGTGTCCTATAGTCAACTATTGAGGTCATCTGTGGCTTATTTTAAATTGAGAATTGCTCTTGGTTTACTACTGGGTTTTCAATAATTGCATTTATCACTGAATCTATAACTTATTTACGAAATGTGGCATTCATTCCTTTGAGGTGGCATACTGTGTATAAACCACTGAAACCTAGTTGGTATATGTACTCAGTTCAACTAAGACTTTGCGGTACTGGTGGGACGTTAGTGTGACTATGGGGTTGGAGCTCGCCCTGCCTCCACTGTTTTTATCTCCTTGAATGTTATTAGATCTAAAACTGAGAGTCTGATGCACAAAACTATGCGATAATCAAGTTTCAACATGACAGCAGCTCATAGATTAGATAGAAATGGCATGATGTTTGTCAGCAATGGAAGTTTGAGTAGCCATGCAAGCGATATCCCTGCAACATATGTCACCCTGTTGGGTTCCGTCATTGCTTTGGATATAAAGCTTAACACATTTAAGCTTTCTTTCCCCGTAATTGCTCCATGTGCACCCTTAATCAAGCTGCGTTCTTGATAGTTTTGGGTGGCTCTTCTGTAAAAGAAGTATTTGCTCCAGTCTGTCTCCAGGGTATTATAATTGCTGCGCTCCCTCCTAGAACCTCCAAACAAGTCTCATAAGCCAGTTGCAGATGCAACTGATGGTAGTCAAGCTCCAAGTCTTCAGGCACATCCAAATGAGGCGCTTTCTTTAATTGTTCCTGAACAATAAATTGGAAACTCTGAACACAAAAGCGACTCCGCCACCAGCATCATCATGAATTGCCCCGTATGGGCAGCATTGTCCATTCCAATTGAGGGCTTCAATATTAAATAGGTTCATCATGTGTCTCTGGCGTCAACACTCTTCCATAACTATTTAAATTACTGAAAGAGCATGACCTTTGTATTATCATCCAGATTGAATGAAACAAAATTGATGTAATTTAAAAGGTCTACAAGAGAGAACCTGGTGGTGTAGTCCTGCTTTGTATGTCCTGAGGGTCTCTTTACTTGGGTTTTTACCTTGGGTGTTATGCCCCACCAGCTCCTGCTGCAAAATGCTGGGAGCGATGCTTTGGGCCTGAATTTCCCTTGGCATCCTTTTAAACAGGATATGAAATAAAGCCATTATGAAATTCCATTGCTGATAGTCATCACACCATATCTGCCTAAGAACAAGCAAATCTAGCTAGTCAGAACAGTGTCCTCTCCAAGATCGACCACAGCGATGTACTTCCCATGGGTCATCTTCCAGGACCTCTAGGATATTCGTAGTAATATGTAACAGTGGAGCTAGGGTGATCTTCAATCTCATGAATTGCTGCTATAATAAGTTTGAGGTGGAGATGCAGAATCACTAGGGTTTTGGCCAAATTCAGAGCCATAGAAGGCCTTGTAGTCGAATACCAGCGTAAGAAACGCTTACATAGTGGCAAAGCTTGCCATATACAATGAGACAACAGTTTATTTTTTTAATTGCATATTCAAAGAAGAATAAGAATCTTATTTCCCAAAAATTAATTAGGCATAACATTTTCCATAAATTAACAATGAGCGGAACATTGAATTCACCACATTTTTTGTAATACTTCACTTTCTTTTCAGAGTATAGGATCTCATGGATTAAAGTCATCAAGGGTGAATTAGTTTTAGAATCCTATTCAATAAGGAGATAAAGAAGAAGAAAAAAGTGTTTGGGGAAAGTGTCAAAAGCGAAATGTCCTCAATGTGTCTTGCCTACCTTTATAACTGTTTGGCCATTGTGCATAGCTACCACTTAATCAAGCAATGAGGTACACTGAGCATAGTGAATTATAGTAGTGAAATATGAAGGTGAGGGTTTTTGTGTGCCTGCCTTCTTTTCTAAAGTGCTTCCTGGAGGTTCAAAGAAACGGATCTCTGGTTTATTTCAAGTGTAAAGGGATCAGGGTATTAGTAAATAAAGGCATATTGTATATGAAGAATGCGTTCAAGAAACAGTTTTCAAGGTTGGGAAATTAAAGAAGGCTTTTTAACCACCTGATTGACATGCGAAATATTAATATATAGATCTATTGATAGCACCCTAGTCACAGATTCTTCGTTTGAAAGCCATAATTAGGCTTCATTCATACTTTGAATGTTGCTTACATGTATTTCGGAATATCCAACATTACTCACACCTTTTATTGCTTCCTAAATCGATTTCATAATTAGATGCCCGTCAAAGTATTAATAACTTTTATATATCTCTAGCATGTGTGCAGAATTACATCTTAAGTGCATTCGATTTACATGTTTTTATCTCAAGTAGAATGTTATTTCATATCTTCTATCACTGAATGATAAGTAAGTAAATCAGAATATTGAGGAGAATACGATTTTTTTCGATTTTGATGCTGAATTAGGTCTTTTGTCACATTAGTGTCCTATAGTCAACTATTGAGGTCATCTGTGGCTTATTTTAAATTGAGAATTGCTCTTGGTTTACTACAGGGTTTTCGATAATTGCATTTATCACTGAATCTATAACTTATTTACGAAATGTGGCATTCATTCCTTTGAGGTGGCATACTGTGTATAAACCACTGAAACCTAGTTGGTATATGTACTCAGTTCAACTAAGACTTTGCAGTACTGGTGGGACGTTAGTGTGACAATGGGGTTGGAGCTCGCCCTGCCTCCACAGTTTTTATCTCCTTGAATATTATTAGATCTAAAACTGAGAGTCTGATGCACAAAACTATGCGATAATCAAGTTTCAACATGACAGCAGCTCATAGATTAGATAGAAATGGCATGATGTTTGTCAGCAATGGAAGTTTGAGTAGCCATGCAAGCGATATCCCTGCAACATATGTCACCCTGTTGGGTTCCGTCATTGCTTTGGATATAAAGCTTAACACATTTAAGCTTTCTTTCCCCGTAATTGCTCCATGTGCACCCTTAATCAAGCTGCGGTCTTGATAGTTTTGGGTGGCTCTTCTGTAAAAGAAGTATTTTCTCCAGTCTGTCTCCAGGGTATTATAATTGCTGCGCTCCCTACTAGAACCTCCAAACAAGTCTCATAAGCCAGTTGCAGATGCAACTGATGGTAGTCAAGCTCCAAGTCTTCAGGCACATCCAAATGAGGCGCTTTCTTTAATTGTTCCTGAACAATAAATTGGAAACTCTGAACACAAAAGCGACTCCGCCACCAGCATCATCATGAATTGCCCCGTATGGGCAGCATTGTCCATTCCAATTGAGGGCTTCAATATTAAATAGGTTCATCATGTGTCTCTGGCGTCAACACTCTTCCATAACTATTTAAATTACTGAATGAGCATGACTTTCGTATTATCATCCAGATTGAATGAAACAAAATTGATGTAATTTAAAAGGTCTACAAGAGAGAACCTGGTGGTGTAGTCCTGCTTTGTATGTCCTGAGGGTCTCTTTACTTGGGGTTTTACCTTGGGTTTTATGCCCCACCAGCTCCTGCTGCAAAATGCTGGGAGCGATGCTTTGGGCCTGAATTTCCCTTGGCATCCTTTTAAACAGGATATGAAATAAAGCCATTATGAAATTCCATTGCTGATAGTCATTACACCATATCTGCCTAAGAACAAGCAAATCTAGCTAGTCAGAACAGTGTCCTCTCCAAGATCGACCACAGCGATTTACTTCCCATGGGTCATCTTCCAGGACCTCTAGGATATTCGTAGTAATATGTAACAGTGGAGCTAGGGTGATCTTCAATCTCATGAATTGCTGCTATAATAAGTTTGAGGTGGAGATGCAGAATCAGTAGGGTTTTGGCCAAATTCAGAGCCATAGAAGGCCTTGTAGTCGAATACCAGCGTAAGAAAAGCTTACATAGTGGCAAAGCTTGCCATATACAATGAGACAAAAGTTTTTTTTTTTAATTGCATATTCAAAGAAGAATAAGAATCTTATTTCCCAAAAATTAATTAAGCATAAGATTTTCCATAAATTAACAATGAGCGGAACATTGAATTCACCACATTTTTTGTAATACTTCACTTTTCAGGGTATAGGATCTCATGGATTAAAGTCATCAAGGGTGAATTAGTTTTAGAATCCTATTCAATAAGGAGATAAAGAAGAAGAAAAAAGTGTTTGGGGAAAGTGTCAGTAAAAGGGAAAGCCAATATAGAAAAAAGCGAAATGTCCTCAATGTGTCTTGCCTACCTTTATAACTGCTTGGCCCTTGTGCATAGATACCACTTAATCAAGCAATGAAGTACACTGAGCATAGTGAATTATAGTAGTGAAATATGAAGGTGAGGGTTTTTGTGTGCCTGCCTTCTTTTCTAAAGTGCTTCCTGGAGGTTCAAAGAAACGGATCTCTGGTTTATTTCAAGTGTAAAGGGATCAGGGTATTAGTAAATAAAGGCTTATTGTATATGAAGAATGCGTTCAAGAAACATTTTCAAGGTTGGGAAATTAAAGAAGGCTTTTTAACCACCTGATTGACATGAGAAATATTAATATATAGATCTATTGATAGCACCCTAGTCACAGATTCTTCGTTTGAAAGCCATAATTAAGCTTCATTCATACTTTGAATGTTGCCTGCATGTATTTCGGAAAATCCAACATTACTCACACCTTTTATTGCTTCCTAAATCGATTTCATAATTAGATGCCCGTCAAAGTATTAATAACTTTTATATATCTCTAGCATGCGTGCAGAATTACATCTTAAGTGCATTCGATTTACATTTTCCTATCTCAAGTAGGTTATTTCATATCTTTTATCACTGAATGATAAGTAAGTAAATCAGAATATTGATGAGAATACTATTGTTTTCGATTTTGATGCTGAAATAGGTCTTTTGTCACATTAGAGTCCTATAGTCAACTATTGAGGTCATCTGTGGCTTATTTTAAATTGAGAATTGCTCTTTGTTTACTACAGGGTTTTCAATAATTGCATTTATCACTGAATCTATAACTTATTTACGAAATGTGGCATTCATTCCTTTGAGGTGGCATACTGTGTATAAACCACTGAAACCTAGTTGGTATATGTACTCAGTTCAACTAAGACTTTGCAGTACTGGTTGGACGTTAGTGTGACTATGGGGTTGGAGCTCGCCCTGCCTCCACTGTTTTTATCTCATTGAATGTTATTAGATTTAAAACTGAGAGTCTGATGCACAAAACTATGCGATAATCAGGTTTCACCATGACAGCAGCTCATAGATTAGATAGAAATGGCATGATGTTTGTCAGCAATGGAAGTTTGAGTAGCCATGCAAGCGATATCCCTGCAACATATGTCACCCTGTTGGGTTCCGTCATTGCTTTGGATATAAAGCTTAACACATTTAAGCTTTCTTTCCCCGTAATTGCTCCATGTGCACCCTTAATCAAGCTGCGTTCTTGATAGTTTTGGGTGGCTCTTCTGTAAAAGAAGTATTTGCTCCAGTCTGTCTCCAGGGTATTATAATTGCTGCGCTCCCTACTAGAACCTCCAAACAAGTCTCATAAGCCAGTTGCAGATGCAACTGATGGTAGTCAAGCTCCAAGTCTTCAGGCACATCCAAATGAGGCGCTTTCTTTAATTGTTCCTGAACAATACATTGGAAACTCTGAACACAAAAGCGACTCCGCCACCAGCATCATCATGAATTGCCCCGTATGGGCAGCATTGTTCATTCCAATTGAGGGCTTCAATATTAAATAGGTTCATCATGTGTCTCTGGCGTCAACACTCTTCCATAACTATTTAAATTACTGAATGAGCATGACTTTCGTATTATCATCCAGGATTGAATGAAACAAAATTGATGTAATTTAAAAGGTCTACAAGAGAGAAGCTGGTGCTGTAGTCCTGCTTTTTATGTCCTGAGGGTCTCTTTACTTGGGTTTTCACCTTGGGTGTTATACCCCACCAGCTCCTGCTGCAAAATGCTGGGAGCGATGCTTTGGGCCTGAATTTCCCTTGGCATCCTTTTAAACAGGATATGAAATAAAGCCATTATGAAATTCCATTGCTGATAGTCATCACACCATATCTGCCTAAGAACAAGCAAATCTAGCTAGTCAGAACAGTGTCCTCGCCAAGATCGACCACAGCGATGTATTTCCCATGGGTCATCTTCCAGGACCTCTAGGATATTCGTAGTAATATGTAACAGTGGAGCTAGGGTGATCTTCAATCTCATGAATTGCTGCTATAATAAGTTTGAGGTGGAGATGCAGAATCACTAGGGTTTTGGCCAAATTCAGAGCCATAGAAGGCCTTGTAGTCGAATACCAGCGTAAGAAACGCTTACATAGTGGCAAAGCTTGCCATATACAATGAGACAAAAGTTTATTTTTTTAATTGCATATTCAAAGAAGAATAAGAATCTTATTTCCCAAAAATTAATTAAGCATAACATTTTCCATAAATTAACAATGAGCGGAACATTGAATTCACCACATATTTTGTAATACTTCACTTTCTTTTCAGAGTATAGGATCTCATGGATTAAAGTCATCAAGGGTGAATTAGTTTTAGAATCCTATTCAATAAGGAGATAAAGAAGAAGAAAAAAGTGTTTGGGGAAAGTGTCAAAAGCGAAATGTCCTCAATGTGTCTTGCCTACCTTTATAACTGTTTGGCCATTGTGCATAGCTACCACTTAATCAAGCAATGAGGTACACTGAGCATAGTGAATTATAGTAGTGAAATATGAAGGTGAGGGTTTTTGTGTGCCTACCTTCTTTTCTAAAGTGCTTCCTGGAGGTTCAAAGAAACGGATCTCTGGTTTATTTCAAGTGTAAAGGGATCAGGGTATTAGTAAATAAAGGCATATTGTATATGAAGAATGCGTTCAAGAAACAGTTTTCAAGGTTGGGAAATTAAAGAAGGCTTTTTAACCACCTGATTGACATGCGAAATATTAATATATAGATCTATTGATAGCACCCTAGTCACAGATTCTTCGTTTGAAAGCCATAATTAGGCTTCATTCATACTTTGAATGTTGCTTACATGTATTTCGGAATATCCAACATTACTCACACCTTTTATTGCTTCCTAAATCGATTTCATAATTAGATGCCCGTCAAAGTATTAATAACTTTTATATATCTCTAGCATGTGTGCAGAATTACATCTTAAGTGCATTCGATTTACATGTTTTTATCTCAAGTAGAATGTTATTTCATATCTTCTATCACTGAATGATAAGTAAGTAAATCAGAATATTGAGGAGAATACGATTTTTTTCGATTTTGATGCTGAATTAGGTCTTTTGTCACATTAGTGTCCTATAGTCAACTATTGAGGTCATCTGTGGCTTATTTTAAATTGAGAATTGCTCTTGGTTTACTACAGGGTTTTCGATAATTGCATTTATCACTGAATCTATAACTTATTTACGAAATGTGGCATTCATTCCTTTGAGGTGGCATACTGTGTATAAACCACTGAAACCTAGTTGGTATATGTACTCAGTTCAACTAAGACTTTGCAGTACTGGTGGGACGTTAGTGTGACAATGGGGTTGGAGCTCGCCCTGCCTCCACAGTTTTTATCTCCTTGAATATTATTAGATCTAAAACTGAGAGTCTGATGCACAAAACTATGCGATAATCAAGTTTCAACATGACAGCAGCTCATAGATTAGATAGAAATGGCATGATGTTTGTCAGCAATGGAAGTTTGAGTAGCCATGCAAGCGATATCCCTGCAACATATGTCACCCTGTTGGGTTCCGTCATTGCTTTGGATATAAAGCTTAACACATTTAAGCTTTCTTTCCCCGTAATTGCTCCATGTGCACCCTTAATCAAGCTGCGGTCTTGATAGTTTTGGGTGGCTCTTCTGTAAAAGAAGTATTTGCTCCAGTCTGTCTCCAGGGTATTATAATTGCTGCGCTCCCTACTAGAACCTCCAAACAAGTCTCATAAGCCAGTTGCAGATGCAACTGATGGTAGTCAAGCTCCAAGTCTTCAGGCACATCCAAATGAGGCGCTTTCTTTAATTGTTCCTGAACAATAAATTGGAAACTCTGAACACAAAAGCGACTCCGCCACCAGCATCATCATGAATTGCCCCGTATGGGCAGCATTGTCCATTCCAATTGAGGGCTTCAATATTAAATAGGTTCATCATGTGTCTCTGGCGTCAACACTCTTCCATAACTATTTAAATTACTGAATGAGCATGACTTTCGTATTATCATCCAGGATTGAATGAAACAAAATTGATGTAATTTAAAAGGTCTACAAGAGAGAAGCTGGTGCTGTAGTCCTGCTTTTTATGTCCTGAGGGTCTCTTTACTTGGGTTTTCACCTTGGGTGTTATACCCCACCAGCTCCTGCTGCAAAATGCTGGGAGCGATGCTTTGGGCCTGAATTTCCCTTGGCATCCTTTTAAACAGGATATGAAATAAAGCCATTATGAAATTCCATTGCTGATAGTCATCACACCATATCTGCCTAAGAACAAGCAAATCTAGCTAGTCAGAACAGTGTCCTCTCCAAGATTGACCACAGCGATGTACTTCCCATGGGTCATCTTCCAGGACCTCTAGGATATTCGTAGTAATATGTAACAGTGGAGCTAGGGTGATCTTCAATCTCATGAATTGCTGCTATAATAAGTTTGAGGTGGAGATGCAGAATCACTAGGGTTTTGGCCAAATTCAGAGCCATAGAAGGCCTTGTAGTCGAATACCAGCGTAAGAAACGCTTACATATTGGCAAAGCTTGCCATATACAATGAGACAAAAGTTTATTTTTTTAATTGCATATTCAAAGAAGAATAAGAATCTTATTTCCCAAAAATTAATTAAGCATAACATTTTCCATAAATTAACAATGAGCGGAACATTGAATTCACCACATTTTTTGTAATACTTCAC
Source organism: Lissotriton vulgaris (assembly GCF_964263255.1). Lineage (NCBI taxonomy): Eukaryota > Metazoa > Chordata > Amphibia > Caudata > Salamandridae > Lissotriton > Lissotriton vulgaris. The sequence continues at coordinate 1,398,350,156 of NC_141689.1, forward strand.
TTTTCAGAGTATAGGATCTCATGGATTAAAGTCATCAAGGGTGAATTAGTTTTAGAATCCTATTCAATAAGGAGATCAAGAAGAAGAAAAAAGTGTTTGGGGAAAGTGTCAGTAAAAGGGAAAGCCAATACAGAAAAACGCGAAATGTCCTCAATGTGTCTTGCCTACCTTTATAACTGTTTGGCCATTGTGCATAGATACCACTTAATCAAGCAATGAAGTACACTGAGCATAGTGAATTATAGTAGTGAAATATGAAGGTGAGGGTTTTTGTGTGCCTGCCTTCTTTTCTAAAGTGCTTCCTGGAGGTTCAAAGAAACGGATCTCTGGTTTATTTCAAGTGTTAAGGGATCAGGGTATTAGTAAATAAAGGCTTATTGTATATGAAGAATGCGTCCAAGAAACATTTTCAAGGTTGGGAAATTAAAGAAGGCTTTTTAACCACCTGATTGACATGAGAAATATTAATATATAGATCTATTGATAGCACCCTAGTCACAGATTCTTCGTTTGAAAGCCATAATTAAGCTTCATTCATACTTTGAATGTTGCCTGCATGTATTTCGGGAAATCCAACATTACTCACACCTTTTATTGCTTCCTAAATCGATTTCATAATTAGATGCCCGTCAAAGTATTAATAACTTTTATCTATCTCTAGCATGCGTGCAGAATTACATCTTAAGTGCATTCGATTTACATTTTCTTATCTCAAGTAGGTTATTTCATATCTTTTATCACTGAATGATAAGTAAGTAAATCAGAATATTGATGAGAATACTATTGTTTTCGATGTTGATGCTGAAATAGGTCTTTTGTCACATTAGTGTCCTATAGTCAACTATTGAGGTCATCTGTGGCTTATTTTAAATTGAGAATTGCTCTTGGTTTACTACTGGGTTTTCAATAATTGCATTTATCACTGAATCTATAACTTATTTACGAAATGTGGCATTCATTCCTTTGAGGTGGCATACTGTGTGTAAACCACTGAAACCTAGTTGGTATATGTACTCAGTTCAACTAAGACTTTGCGGTACTGGTGGGACGTTAGTGTGACTATGGGGTTGGAGCTCGCCCTGCCTCCACTGTTTTTATCTCCTTGAATGTTATTAGATCTAAAACTGAGAGTCTGATGCACAAAACTATGCGATAATCAAGTTTCAACATGACAGCAGCTCATAGATTAGATAGAAATGGCATGATGTTTGTCAGCAATGGAAGTTTGAGTAGCCATGCAAGCGATATCCCTGCAACATATGTCACCCTGTTGGGTTCCGTCATTGCTTTGGATATAAAGCTTAACACATTTAAGCTTTCTTTCCCCGTAATTGCTCCATGTGCACCCTTAATCAAGCTGCGTTCTTGATAGTTTTGGGTGGCTCTTCTGTAAAAGAAGTATTTGCTCCAGTCTGTCTCCAGGGTATTATAATTGCTGCGCTCCCTCCTAGAACCTCCAAACAAGTCTCATAAGCCAGTTGCAGATGCAACTGATGGTAGTCAAGCTCCAAGTCTTCAGGCACATCCAAATGAGGCGCTTTCTTTAATTGTTCCATGAACAATAAATTGGAAACTCTGAACACAAAAGCGACTCCGCCACCAGCATCATCATGAATTGCCCCGTATGGGCAGCATTGTCCATTCCAATTGAGGGCTTCAATATTAAATAGGTTCATCACGTGTTTCTGGCGTCAACACTCTTCCATAACTATTTAAATGACTGAATGAGCATGACCTTTGTATTATCTTCCAGGATTGAATGAAACAAAATTGATGTAATTTAAAAGGTCTACAAGAGAGAAGCTGGTGCTGTAGTCCTGCTTTTTATGTCCTGAGGGTCTCTTTACTTGGGTTTTCACCTTGGGTGTTATACCCCACCAGCTCCTGCTGCAAAATGCTGGGAGCGATGCTTTGGGCCTGAATTTCCCTTGGCATCCTTTTAAACAGGATATGAAATAAAGCCATTATGAAATTCCATTGCTGATAGTCATCACACCATATCTGCCTAAGAACAAGCAAATCTAGCTAGTCAGAACAGTGTCCTCGCCAAGATCGACCACAGCGATGTACTTCCCATGGGTCATCTTCCAGGACCTCTAGGATATTCGTAGTAATATGTAACAGTGGAGCTAGGGTGATCTTCAATCTCATGAATTGCTGCTATAATAAGTTTGAGGTGGAGATGCAGAATCACTAGGGTTTTGGCCAAATTCAGAGCCATAGAAGGCCTTGTAGTCGAATACCAGCGTAAGAAACGCTTACATAGTGGCAAAGCTTGCCATATACAATGAGACAAAAGTTTATTTTTTTAATTGCATATTCAAAGAAGAATAAGAATCTTATTTCCCAAAAATTAATTAAGCATAACATTTTCCATAAATTAACAATGAGCGGAACATTGAATTCACCACATATTTTGTAATACTTCACTTTCTTTTCAGAGTATAGGATCTCATGGATTAAAGTCATCAAGGGTGAATTAGTTTTAGAATCCTATTCAATAAGGAGATAAAGAAGAAGAAAAAAGTGTTTGGGGAAAGTGTCAAAAGCGAAATGTCCTCAATGTGTCTTGCCTACCTTTATAACTGTTTGGCCATTGTGCATAGCTACCACTTAATCAAGCAATGAGGTACACTGAGCATAGTGAATTATAGTAGTGAAATATGAAGGTGAGGGTTTTTGTGTGCCTGCCTTCTTTTCTAAAGTGCTTCCTGGAGGTTCAAAGAAACGGATCTCTGGTTTATTTCAAGTGTAAAGGGATCAGGGTATTAGTAAATAAAGGCATATTGTATATGAAGAATGCGTTCAAGAAACAGTTTTCAAGGTTGGGAAATTAAAGAAGGCTTTTTAACCACCTGATTGACATGCGAAATATTAATATATAGATCTATTGATAGCACCCTAGTCACAGATTCTTCGTTTGAAAGCCATAATTAGGCTTCATTCATACTTTGAATGTTGCTTACATGTATTTCGGAATATCCAACATTACTCACACCTTTTATTGCTTCCTAAATCGATTTCATAATTAGATGCCCGTCAAAGTATTAATAACTTTTATATATCTCTAGCATGTGTGCAGAATTACATCTTAAGTGCATTCGATTTACATGTTTTTATCTCAAGTAGAATGTTATTTCATATCTTCTATCACTGAATGATAAGTAAGTAAATCAGAATATTGAGGAGAATACGATTTTTTTCGATTTTGATGCTGAATTAGGTCTTTTGTCACATTAGTGTCCTATAGTCAACTATTGAGGTCATCTGTGGCTTATTTTAAATTGAGAATTGCTCTTGGTTTACTACAGGGTTTTCGATAATTGCATTTATCACTGAATCTATAACTTATTTACGAAATGTGGCATTCATTCCTTTGAGGTGGCATACTGTGTATAAACCACTGAAACCTAGTTGGTATATGTACTCAGTTCAACTAAGACTTTGCAGTACTGGTGGGACGTTAGTGTGACAATGGGGTTGGAGCTCGCCCTGCCTCCACAGTTTTTATCTCCTTGAATATTATTAGATCTAAAACTGAGAGTCTGATGCACAAAACTATGCGATAATCAAGTTTCAACATGACAGCAGCTCATAGATTAGATAGAAATGGCATGATGTTTGTCAGCAATGGAAGTTTGAGTAGCCATGCAAGCGATATCCCTGCAACATATGTCACCCTGTTGGGTTCCGTCATTGCTTTGGATATAAAGCTTAACACATTTAAGCTTTCTTTCCCCGTAATTGCTCCATGTGCACCCTTAATCAAGCTGCGGTCTTGATAGTTTTGGGTGGCTCTTCTGTAAAAGAAGTATTTGCTCCAGTCTGTCTCCAGGGTATTATAATTGCTGCGCTCCCTACTAGAACCTCCAAACAAGTCTCATAAGCCAGTTGCAGATGCAACTGATGGTAGTCAAGCTCCAAGTCTTCAGGCACATCCAAATGAGGCGCTTTCTTTAATTGTTCCTGAACAATAAATTGGAAACTCTGAACACAAAAGCGACTCCGCCACCAGCATCATCATGAATTGCCCCGTATGGGCAGCATTGTCCATTCCAATTGAGGGCTTCAATATTAAATAGGTTCATCATGTGTCTCTGGCGTCAACACTCTTCCATAACTATTTAAATTACTGAATGAGCATGACTTTCGTATTATCATCCAGGATTGAATGAAACAAAATTGATGTAATTTAAAAGGTCTACAAGAGAGAAGCTGGTGCTGTAGTCCTGCTTTTTATGTCCTGAGGGTCTCTTTACTTGGGTTTTCACCTTGGGTGTTATACCCCACCAGCTCCTGCTGCAAAATGCTGGGAGCGATGCTTTGGGCCTGAATTTCCCTTGGCATCCTTTTAAACAGGATATGAAATAAAGCCATTATGAAATTCCATTGCTGATAGTCATCACACCATATCTGCCTAAGAACAAGCAAATCTAGCTAGTCAGAACAGTGTCCTCTCCAAGATTGACCACAGCGATGTACTTCCCATGGGTCATCTTCCAGGACCTCTAGGATATTCGTAGTAATATGTAACAGTGGAGCTAGGGTGATCTTCAATCTCATGAATTGCTGCTATAATAAGTTTGAGGTGGAGATGCAGAATCACTAGGGTTTTGGCCAAATTCAGAGCCATAGAAGGCCTTGTAGTCGAATACCAGCATAAGAAACGCTTACATAGTGGCAAAGCTTGCCATATACAATGAGACAAAAGTTTTTTTTTGTAATTGCATATTCAAAGAAGAATAAGAATCTTATTTCCCAAAAATTAATTAAGCATAAGATTTTCCATAAATTAACAATGAGCGGAACATTGAATTCACCACATTTTTTGTAATACTTCACTTTTCAGAGTATAGGATCACATGGATTAAAGTCATCAAGGGTGAATTAGTTTTAGAATCCTATTCAATAAGGAGATAAAGAAGAAGAAAAAAGTGTTTGGGGAAAGTGTCAGTAAAAGGGAAAGCCAATACAGAAAAAAGCGAAATGTCCTCAATGTGTCTTGCCTACCTTTATAACTGTTTGGCCATTGTGCATAGATACCACTTAATCAAGCAATGAAGTACACTGAGCATAGTGAATTATAGTAGTGAAATATGTAGGTGAGGGTTTTTGTGTGCCTGCCTTCTTTTCTAAAGTGCTTCCTGGAGGTTCAAAAACACGGATCTCTGGTTTATTTCAAGTGTAAAGGGATCAGGGTATTAGTAAATAAAGGCTTATTGTATATGAAGAATGCGTTCAAGAAACATTTTCAAGGTTGGGAAATTAAAGAAGGCTTTTTAACCACCTGATTGACATGAGAAATATTAATATATAGATCTATTGATAGCACCCTAGTCACAGATTCTTCGTTTGAAAGCCATAATTAAGCTTCATTCATACTTTGAATGTTGCCTGCATGTATTTCGGAAAATCTAACATTACTCACACCTTTTATTGCTTCCTAAATCGATTTCATAATTAGATGCCCGTCAAAGTATTAATAACTTTTATATATCTCTAGCATGCGTGCAGAATTACATCTTAAGTGCATTCGATTTACATTTTCCTATCTCAAGTAGGTTATTTCATATCTTTTATCACTGAATGATAAGTAAGTAAATCAGAATATTGATGAGAATACTATTGTTTTCGATTTTGATGCTGAAATAGGTCTTTTGTCACATTAGAGTCCTATAGTCAACTATTGAGGTAATCTGTGGCTTATTTTAAATTGAGAATTGCTCTTTGTTTACTACAGGGTTTTCAATAATTGCATTTATCACTGAATCTATAACTTATTTACGAAATGTGGCATTCATTCCTTTGAGGTGGCATACTGTGTATAAACCACTGAAACCTAGTTGGTATATGTACTCAGTTCAACTAAGACTTTGCAGTACTGGTGGGACGTTAGTGTGACTATGGGGTTGGAGCTCGCCCTGCCTCCACTGTTTTTATCTCCTTGAATGTTATTAGATCTAAAACTGAGAGTCTGATGCACAAAACTATGCGATAATCAGGTTTCACCATGACAGCAGCTCATAGATTAGATAGAAATGGCATGATGTTTGTCAGCAATGGAAGTTTGAGTAGCCATGCAAGCGATATCCCTGCAACATATGTCACCCTGTTGGGTTCCGTCATTGCTTTGGATATAAAGCTTAACACATTTAAGCTTTCTTTCCCCGTAATTGCTCCATGTGCACCCTTAATCAAGCTGCGTTCTTGATAGTTTTGGGTGGCTCTTCTGTAAAAGAAGTATTTGCTCCAGTCTGTCTCCAGGGTATTATAATTGCTGCGCTCCCTACTAGAACCTCCAAACAAGTCTCATAAGCCAGTTGCAGATGCAACTGATGGTAGTCAAGCTCCAAGTCTTCAGGCACATCCAAATGAGGCGCTTTCTTTAATTGTTCCTGAACAATAAATTGGAAACTCTGAACACAAAAGCGACTCCGCCACCAGCATCATCATGAATTGCCCCGTATGGGCAGCATTGTCCATTCCAATTGAGGGCTTCAATATTAAATAGGTTCATCATGTGTCTCTGGCGTCAACACTCTTCCATAACTATTTAAATTACTGAATGAGCATGACTTTCGTATTATCATCCAGGATTGAATGAAACAAAATTGATGTAATTTAAAAGGTCTACAAGAGAGAAGCTGGTGGTGTAGTCCTGCTTTGTATGGCCTGAGGGTCTCTTTACTTGGGTTTTCACCTTGGGTGTTATGCCCCACCAGCTCCTGCTGCAAAATGCTGGGAGCGATGCTTTGGGCCTGAATTTCCCTTGGCATCCTTTTAAACAGGATATGAAATAAAGCCATTATGAAATTCCATTGCTGATAGTCATCACACCATATCTGCCTAAGAACAAGCAAATCTAGTTAGTCAGAACAGTGTCCTCTCCAAGATTGACCACAGCGATGTACTTCCCATGGGTCATCTTCCAGGACCTCTAGGATATTCGTAGTAATATGTAACAGTGGAGCTAGGGTGATCTTCAATCTCATGAATTGCTGCTATAATAAGTTTGAGGTGGAGATGCAAAATCACTAGGGTTTTGGCCAAATTCAGAGCCATAGAAGGCCTTGTAGTCGAATACCAGCGTAAGAAAGGCTTACATAGTGGCAAAGCTTGCCATATACAATGAGACAAAAGTTTATGTTTTTTAATTGCATATTCAAAGAAGAATAAGAATCTTATTTCCCAAAAATTAATTAAGCATAACATTTTCCATAAATTAACAATGAGCGGAACATTGAATTCACCACATTTTTTGTAATACTTCACTTTTCAGAGTATAGGATCTCATGGATTAAAGTCATCAAGGGTGAATTAGTTTTAGAATCCTATTCAATAAGGAGATAAAGAAGAAGAAAAAAGTGTTTGGGGAAAGTGTCAGTAAAAGGGAAAGCCAATACAGAAAAACGCGAAATGTCCTCAATGTGTCTTGCCTACCTTTATAACTGTTTGGCCATTGTGCATAGATACCACTTAATCAAGCAATGAAGTACACTGAGCATAGTGAATTATAGTAGTGAAATATGAAGGTGAGGGTTTTTGTGTGCCTGCCTTCTTTTCTAAAGTGCTTCCTGGAGGTTCAAAGAAACGGATCTCTGGTTTATTTCAAGTGTTAAGGGATCAGGGTATTAGTAAATAAAGGCTTATTGTATATGAAGAATGCGTTCAAGAAACATTTTCAAGGTTGGGAAATTAAAGAAGGCTTTTTAACCACCTGATTGACATGAGAAATATTAATATATAGATCTATTGATAGCACCCTAGTCACAGATTCTTCGTTTGAAAGCCATAATTAAGCTTCATTCATACTTTGAATGTTGCCTGCATGTATTTCGGAAAATCCAACATTACTCACACCTTTTATTGCTTCCTAAATCGATTTCATAATTAGATGCCCGTCAAAGTATTAATAACTTTTATATATCTCTAGCATGGTTGCAGAATTACATCTTAAGTGCATTCGATTTACATTTTCTTATCTCAAGTAGGTTATTTCATATCTTTTATCACTGAATGATAAGTAAGTAAATCAGAATATTGATGAGAATACTATTGTTTTCGATGTTGATGCTGAAATAGGTCTTTTGTCACATTAGTGTCCTATAGTCAACTATTGAGGTCATCTGTGGCTTATTTTAAATTGAGAATTGCTCTTGGTTTACTACTGGGTTTTCAATAATTGCATTTATCACTGAATCTATAACTTATTTACGAAATGTGGCATTCATTCCTTTGAGGTGGCATACTGTGTATAAACCACTGAAACCTAGTTGGTATATGTACTCAGTTCAACTAAGACTTTGCGGTACTGGTGGGACGTTAGTGTGACTATGGGGTTGGAGCTCGCCCTGCCTCCACTGTTTTTATCTCCTTGAATGTTATTAGATCTAAAACTGAGAGTCTGATGCACAAAACTATGCGATAATCAAGTTTCAACATGACAGCAGCTCATAGATTAGATAGAAATGGCATGATGTTTGTCAGCAATGGAAGTTTGAGTAGCCATGCAAGCGATATCCCTGCAACATATGTCACCCTGTTGGGTTCCATCATTGCTTTGGATATAAAGCTTAACACATTTAAGCTTTCTTTCCCCGTAATTGCTCCATGTGCACCCTTAATCAAGCTGCGTTCTTGATAGTTTTGGGTGGCTCTTCTGTAAAAGAAGTATTTGCTCCAGTCTGTCTCCAGGGTATTATAATTGCTGCGCTCCCTCCTAGAACCTCCAAACAAGTCTCATAAGCCAGTTGCAGATGCAACTGATGGTAGTCAAGCTCCAAGTCTTCAGGCACATCCAAATGAGGCGCTTTCATTAATTGTTCCTGAACAATAAATTGGAAACTCTGAACACAAAAGCGACTCCGCCACCAGCATCATCATGAATTGCCCCGTATGGGCAGCATTGTCCATTCCAATTGAGGGCTTCAATATTAAATAGGTTCATCACGTGTTTCTGGCGTCAACACTCTTCCATAACTATTTAAATGACTGAATGAGCATGACCTTTGTATTATCTTCCAGGATTGAATGAAACAAAATTGATGTAATTTAAAAGGTCTACAAGAGAGAAGCTGGTGGTGTAGTCCTGCTTTGTATGTCCTGATGGTCTCTTTACTTGGGTTTTCACCTTGGGTGTTATGCCCCACCAGCTCCTGCTGCAAAATGCTGGGAGCGATGCTTTGGGCCTGAATTTCCTTTGGCATCCTTTTAAACAGAATATGAAATAAAGCCATTATGAAATTCCATTGCTGATAGTCATCACACCATATCTGCCTAAGAACAAGCAAATCTAGCTAGTCAGAACAGTGTCCTCTCCAAGATCGACCACAGCGATGTACTTCCCATGGGTCATCTTCCAGGACCTCTAGGATATTCGTAGTAATATGTAACAGTGGAGCTAGGGTGATCTTCAATCTCATGAATTGCTGCTATAATAAGTTTGAGGTGGAGATGCAGAATCACTAGGGTTTTGGCCAAATTCAGAGCCATAGAAGGCCTTGTAGTCGAATACCAGCGTAAGAAACGCTTACATAGTGGCAAAGCTTGCCATATACAATGAGACAAAAGTTTATTTTTTTAATTGCATATTCAAAGAAGAATAAGAATCTTATTTCCCAAAAATTAATTAAGCATAACATTTTCCATAAATTAACAATGAGCGGAACATTGAATTCACATTTTTTGTAATACTTCACTTTTCAGAGTATAGGATCTCATGGATTAAAGTCATCAAGGGTGAATTAGTTTTAGAATCCTATTCAATAATGAGATAAAGAAGAAGAAAAAAGTGTTTGGGGAAAGTGTCAGTAAAAGGGAAAGCCAATACAGAAAAAAGCGAAATGTCCTCAATGTGTCTTGCCTACCTTTATAACTGTTTGGCCATTGTGCATAGATACCACTTAATCAAGCAATGAAGTACACTGAGCATAGTGAATTATAGTAGTGAAATATGAAGGTGAGGGTTTTTGTGTGCCTGCCTTCTTTTCTAAAGTGCTTCCTGGAGGTTCAAAGAAACGGATCTCTGGTTTATTTCAAGTGTAAAGGGATCAGGGTCTTAGTAAATAAAGGCATATTGTATATGAAGAATGCGTTCAAGAAACAGTTTTCAAGGTTGGGAAATTAAAGAAGGCTTTTTAACCACCTGATTTGATATGAGAAATATTAATATATAGATCTATTGATAGCACCCTAGTCACAGATTCTTCGTTTGAAAGCCATAATTAAGCTTCATTCATACTTTGAATGTTGCTTGCATGTATTTCGGAATATCCAACATTACTCACACCTTTTATTGCTTCCTAAATCGATTTCCTAATTAGATACCCGTCAAAGTATTAATAACTTTTATATATCTCTAGCATGCGTGCAGAATGACATCTTAAGTGCATTCGATTTACATGTTTTTATCTCAAGTAGAAGGTTATTTCATATCTTCTGTCACTGAATGATTAGTAAGTAAATCAGAATATTGATGAGAATACTATTTTTTTCGATTTTGATGCTGAATTAGGTCTTTTGTCACATTAGTGTCCTATAGTCAACTATTGAGGTCATCTGTGGCTTATTTTAAATTGAGAATTGCTCTTGGTTTACTACAGGGTTTTCGATAATTGCATTTATCACTGAATCTATAACTTATTTACGAAATGTGGCATTCATTCCTTTGAGGTGGCATACTGTGTATAAACCACTGAAACCTAGTTGGTATATGTACTCAGTTCAACTAAGACTTTGCAGTACTGGTGGGACGTTAGTGTGACTATGGGGTTGGAGCTCGCCCTGCCTCCACAGTTTTTATCTTTTTGAATATTATTAGATCTAAAACTGAGAGTCTGATGCACAAAACTATGCTATAATCAAGTTTCAACATGACAGCAGCTCATAGATTAGATAGAAATGGCATGATGTTTGTCAGCAATGGAAGTTTGAGAAGCCATGCAAGCGATATCCCTGCAACATATGTCACCCTGTTGGGTTCCGTCATTGCTTTGGATATAAAGCTTAACACATTTAAGCTTTCTTTCCCCGTAATTGCTCCATGTGCACCCTTAATCAAGCTGCGGTCTTGATAGTTTTGGGTGGCTCTTCTGTAAAAGAAGTATTTGCTCCAGTCTGTCTCCAGGGTATTATAATTGCTGCGCTCCCTACTAGAACCTCCAAACAAGTCTCATAAGCCAGTTGCAGATACAACTGATGGTAGTCAAGCTCCAAGTCTTCAGGCACATCCAAATGAGGCGCTTTCTTTAATTGTTCCTGAACAATAAATTGGAAACTCTGAACACAAAAGCGACTCCGCCACCAGCATCATCATGAATTGCCCCGTATGGTCAGCATTGTCCATTCCAATTAAGGGCTTCAATATTAAATAGGTTCATCATGTGTCTCTGGCGTCAACACTCTCCCATAACTATTTAAATTACTGAATGAGCATGACTTTCGTATTATCATCCAGGATTGAATGAAACAAAATTGATGTAATTTAAAAGGTCTACAAGAGAGAACCTGGTGGTGTAGTCCTGCTTTGTATGTCCCGAGGGTCTCTTTACTTGGGTTTTCACCTTGGGTGTTATGCCCCACCAGCTCCTGCTGCAAAATGCTGGGAGCGATGCTTTGGGCCTGAATTTCCCTTGGCATCCTTTTAAACAGGATATGAAATAAAACCATTATGACATTCCATTGCTGATAGTCATCACACCATATCTGCCTAAGAACAAGCAAATCTAGCTAGTCAGAACAGTGTCCTCTCCAAGATCGACCACAGCGATGTACTTCCAATGGGTCATCTTCCAGGACCTCTAGGATATTCGTAGTAATATGTAACAGTGGAGCTAGGGTGATCTTCAATCTCATGAATTGCTGCTATAATAAGTTTGAGGTGGAGATGCAGAATCACTAGGGTTTTGGCCAAATTCAGAGCCATAGAAGGCCTTGTAGTCGAATACCAGCGTAAGAAACGCTTACATAGTGGCAAAGCTTGCCATATACAATGAGACAAAAGTTTATTTTTTTAATTGCATATTCAAAGAAGAATAAGAATCTTATTTCCCAAAAATTAATTAAGCATAACATTTTCCATAAATTAACAATGAGCGGAACATTGAATTCACCACATTTTTTGTAATACTTCACTTTTCAGAGTATAGGATCTCATGGATTAAAGTCATCAAGGGTGAATTCGTTTTAGAATCCTATTCAATAATGAGATAAAGAAGAAGGAAAAAGTGTTTTGGGGAAAGTGTCAGTAAAAGGGAAAGCCAATACAGAAAAAAGCGAAATGTCCTCAATGTGTCTTGCCTACCTTTATAACTGTTTGGCCATTGTGCATAGATACCACTTAATCAAGCAATGAAGTACACTGAGCATAGTGAATTATAGTAGTGAAATATGAAGGTGAGGGTTTTTGTGTGCCTGCCTTCTTTTCTAAAGTGCTTCCTGGAGGTTCAAAGAAACGGATCTCTGGTTTATTTCAAGTGTAAAGGGATCAGGGTATTAGTAAATAAAGGCATATTGTATATGAAGAATGCGTTCAAGAAACCGTTTTCAAGGTTGGGAAATTAAAGAAGGCTTTTTAACCTCCTGATTGATATGAGAAATATTAATATATAGATCTATTGATAGCACCCTAGTCACAGATTCTTCGTTTGAAAGCCATAATTAAGCTTCATTCATACTTTGAATGTTGCTTGCATGTATTTCGGAATATCCAACATTACTCACACCTTTTATTGCTTCCTAAATCGATTTCATAATTAGATGCCCGTCAAAGTATTGATAACTTTGATATATCTCTAGCATGTGTGCAGAATTACATCTAAAGTGCATTCGATTTACATGTTTTTATCTCAAGTAGAAGGTTATTTCATATCTTCTATCACTGAATGATAAGTAAGTAAATCAGAATATTGATGAGAATACTATTTTTTTCGATTTTGATGCTGAGTTAGGTCTTTTGTCACATTAGTGTCCTATAGTCAACTATTGAGGTCATCTGTGGCTTATTTTAAATCGAGAATTGCTCTTGGTTTACTACAGGGTTTTCGATAATTGCATTTATCACTGAATCTATAACTTATTTACGAAATGTGGCATTCATTCCTTTGAGGTGGCATACTGTGTATAAACCACTGAAACCTAGTTGGTATATGTACTCAGTTCAACTAAGACTTTGCAGTACTGGTGGGACGTTAGTGTGACTATGGGGTTGGAGCTCGCCCTGCCTCCACAGTTTTTATCTTTTTGAATATTATTAGATCTAAAACTGAGAGTCTGATGCACAAAACTATGCGATAATCAAGTTTCAACATGACAGCAGCTCATAGATTAGATAGAAATGGCATTATGTTTGTCAGCAATGGAAGTTTGAGTAGCCATGCAAGCGATATCCCTGCAACATATGTCACCCTGTTGGGTTCCGTCATTGCTTTGGATATAAAGCTTAACACATTTAAGCTTTCTTTCCCCGTAATTGCTCCATTTGCACCCTTAATCAAGCTGCGTTCTTGATAGTTTTGGGTGGCTCTTCTGTAAAAGAAGTATTTGCTCCAGTCTGTCTCCAGGGTATTATAATTGCTGCGCTCCCTACTAGAACCTCCAAACAAGTCTCATAAGCCAGTTGCAGATGCAACTGATGGTAGTCAAGCTCAAAGTCTTCAGGCACATCCAAATGAGGCGCTTTCTTTAATTGTTCCTGAACAATAAATTGGAAACTCTGAACACAAAAGCGACTCCGCCACCAGCATCATCATGAATTGCCCCGTATGGGCAGCATTGTCCATTCCAATTGAGGGCTTCAATATTAAATAGGTTCATCATGTGTCTCTGGCGTCAACACTCTTCCATAACTATTTAAATTACTGAATGAGCATGACTTTCGTATTATCATCCAGGATTGAATGAAACAAAATTGATGTAATTTAAAAGGTCTACAAGAGAGAAGCTGGTGCTGTAGTTCTGCTTTTTATGTCCTGAGGGTCTCTTTACTTGGGTTTTCACCTTGGGTGTTATACCCCACCAGCTCCTGCTGCAAAATGCTGGGAGCGATGCTTTGGGCCTGAATTTCCCTTGGCATCCTTTTAAACAGGATATGAAATAAAGCCATTATGAAATTCCATTGCTGATAGTCATCACACCATATCTGCCTAAGAACAAGCAAATCTAGCTAGTCAGAACAGTGTCCTCTCCAAGATTGACCACAGCGATGTACTTCCCATGGGTCATCTTTCAGGACCTCTTGGATATTCGTAGTAATATGTAACAGTGGAGCTAGGGTGATCTTCAATCTCATGAATTGCTGCTATAATAAGTTTGAGGTGGAGATGCAGAAGCACTAGGGTTTTGGCCAAATTCAGAGCCATAGAAGGCCTTGTAGTCGAATACCAGCGTAAGAAACGCTTACATAGTGGCAAAGCTTGCCATATACAATGAGACAAAAGTTTATTTTTTTAATTGCATATTCAAGGAAGAATAAGAATCTTATTTCCCAAAAATTAATTAAGCATAACATTTTCCATAAATTAACAATGAGCGGAACATTGAATTCACCACATTTTTTGTAATACTTCACTTTTCAGAGTATAGGATCTCATGGATTAAAGTCATCAAGGGTGAATTCGTTTTAGAATCCTATTCAATAAGGAGATAAAGAAGAAGAAAAAAGTGTTTGGGGAAAGTGTCAGTAAAAGGGAAAGCCAATACAGAAAAACGCGAAATGTCCTCAATGTGTCTTGCCTACCTTTATAACTGTTTGGCCATTGTGCATAGATACCACTTAATCAAGCAATGAAGTACACTGAGCATAGTGAATTATAGTAGTGAAATATGAAGGTGAGGGTTTTTGTGTGCCTGCCTTCTTTTCTAAAGTGCTTCCTGGAGGTTCAAAGAAACGGATCTCTGGTTTATTTCAAGTGTTAAGGGATCAGGGTATTAGTAAATAAAGGCTTATTGTATATGAAGAATGCGTCCAAGAAACATTTTCAAGGTTGGGAAATTAAAGAAGGCTTTTTAACCACCTGATTGACATGAGAAATATTAATATATAGATCTATTGATAGCACCCTAGTCACAGATTCTTCGTTTGAAAGCCATAATTAAGCTTCATTCATACTTTGAATGTTGCCTGCATGTATTTCGGGAAATCCAACATTACTCACACCTTTTATTGCTTCCTAAATCGATTTCATAATTAGATGCCCGTCAAAGTATTAATAACTTTTATCTATCTCTAGCATGCGTGCAGAATTACATCTTAAGTGCATTCGATTTACATTTTCTTATCTCAAGTAGGTTATTTCATATCTTTTATCACTGAATGATAAGTAAGTAAATCAGAATATTGATGAGAATACTATTGTTTTCGATGTTGATGCTGAAATAGGTCTTTTGTCACATTAGTGTCCTATAGTCAACTATTGAGGTCATCTGTGGCTTATTTTAAATTGAGAATTGCTCTTGGTTTACTACTGGGTTTTCAATAATTGCATTTATCACTGAATCTATAACTTATTTACGAAATGTGGCATTCATTCCTTTGAGGTGGCATACTGTGTATAAACCACTGAAACCTAGTTGGTATATGTACTCAGTTCAACTAAGACTTTGCGGTACTGGTGGGACGTTAGTGTGACTATGGGGTTGGAGCTCGCCCTGCCTCCACTGTTTTTATCTCCTTGAATGTTATTAGATCTAAAACTGAGAGTCTGATGCACAAAACTATGCGATAATCAAGTTTCAACATGACAGCAGCTCATAGATTAGATAGAAATGGCATGATGTTTGTCAGCAATGGAAGTTTGAGTAGCCATGCAAGCGATATCCCTGCAACATATGTCACCCTGTTGGGTTCCGTCATTGCTTTGGATATAAAGCTTAACACATTTAAGCTTTCTTTCCCCGTAATTGCTCCATGTGCACCCTTAATCAAGCTGCGTTCTTGATAGTTTTGGGTGGCTCTTCTGTAAAAGAAGTATTTGCTCCAGTCTGTCTCCAGGGTATTATAATTGCTGCGCTCCCTCCTAGAACCTCCAAACAAGTCTCATAAGCCAGTTGCAGATGCAACTGATGGTAGTCAAGCTCCAAGTCTTCAGGCACATCCAAATGAGGCGCTTTCTTTAATTGTTCCTGAACAATAAATTGGAAACTCTGAACACAAAAGCGACTCCGCCACCAGCATCATCATGAATTGCCCCGTATGGGCAGCATTGTCCATTCCAATTGAGGGCTTCAATATTAAATAGGTTCATCATGTGTCTCTGGCGTCAACACTCTTCCATAACTATTTAAATTACTGAAAGAGCATGACCTTTGTATTATCATCCAGATTGAATGAAACAAAATTGATGTAATTTAAAAGGTCTACAAGAGAGAACCTGGTGGTGTAGTCCTGCTTTGTATGTCCTGAGGGTCTCTTTACTTGGGTTTTTACCTTGGGTGTTATGCCCCACCAGCTCCTGCTGCAAAATGCTGGGAGCGATGCTTTGGGCCTGAATTTCCCTTGGCATCCTTTTAAACAGGATATGAAATAAAGCCATTATGAAATTCCATTGCTGATAGTCATCACACCATATCTGCCTAAGAACAAGCAAATCTAGCTAGTCAGAACAGTGTCCTCTCCAAGATCGACCACAGCGATGTACTTCCCATGGGTCATCTTCCAGGACCTCTAGGATATTCGTAGTAATATGTAACAGTGGAGCTAGGGTGATCTTCAATCTCATGAATTGCTGCTATAATAAGTTTGAGGTGGAGATGCAGAATCACTAGGGTTTTGGCCAAATTCAGAGCCATAGAAGGCCTTGTAGTCGAATACCAGCGTAAGAAGCGCTTACATAGTGGCAAAGCTTGCCATATACAATGAGACAACAGTTTATTTTTTTAATTCCATATTCAAAGAAGAATAAGAATCTTATTTCCCAAAAATTAATTAGGCATAACATTTTCCATAAATTAACAATGAGCGGAACATTGAATTCACCACATTTTTTGTAATACTTCACTTTCTTTTCAGAGTATAGGATCTCATGGATTAAAGTCATCAAGGGTGAATTAGTTTTAGAATCCTATTCAATAAGGAGATAAAGAAGAAGAAAAAAGTGTTTGGGGAAAGTGTCAAAAGCGAAATGTCCTCAATGTGTCTTGCCTACCTTTATAACTGTTTGGCCATTGTGCATAGCTACCACTTAATCAAGCAATGAGGTACACTGAGCATAGTGAATTATAGTAGTGAAATATGAAGGTGAGGGTTTTTGTGTGCCTGCCTTCTTTTCTAAAGTGCTTCCTGGAGGTTCAAAGAAACGGATCTCTGGTTTATTTCAAGTGTAAAGGGATCAGGGTATTAGTAAATAAAGGCATATTGTATATGAAGAATGCGTTCAAGAAACAGTTTTCAAGGTTGGGAAATTAAAGAAGGCTTTTTAACCACCTGATTGACATGCGAAATATTAATATATAGATCTATTGATAGCACCCTAGTCACAGATTCTTCGTTTGAAAGCCATAATTAGGCTTCATTCATACTTTGAATGTTGCTTACATGTATTTCGGAATATCCAACATTACTCACACCTTTTATTGCTTCCTAAATCGATTTCATAATTAGATGCCCGTCAAAGTATTAATAACTTTTATATATCTCTAGCATGTGTGCAGAATTACATCTTAAGTGCATTCGATTTACATGTTTTTATCTCAAGTAGAATGTTATTTCATATCTTCTATCACTGAATGATAAGTAAGTAAATCAGAATATTGAGGAGAATACGATTTTTTTCGATTTTGATGCTGAATTAGGTCTTTTGTCACATTAGTGTCCTATAGTCAACTATTGAGGTCATCTGTGGCTTATTTTAAATTGAGAATTGCTCTTGGTTTACTACAGGGTTTTCGATAATTGCATTTATCACTGAATCTATAACTTATTTACGAAATGTGGCATTCATTCCTTTGAGGTGGCATACTGTGTATAAACCACTGAAACCTAGTTGGTATATGTACTCAGTTCAACTAAGACTTTGCAGTACTGGTGGGACGTTAGTGTGACAATGGGGTTGGAGCTCGCCCTGCCTCCACAGTTTTTATCTCCTTGAATATTATTAGATCTAAAACTGAGAGTCTGATGCACAAAACTATGCGATAATCAAGTTTCAACATGACAGCAGCTCATAGATTAGATAGAAATGGCATGATGTTTGTCAGCAATGGAAGTTTGAGTAGCCATGCAAGCGATATCCCTGCAACATATGTCACCCTGTTGGGTTCCGTCATTGCTTTGGATATAAAGCTTAACACATTTAAGCTTTCTTTCCCCGTAATTGCTCCATGTGCACCCTTAATCAAGCTGCGGTCTTGATAGTTTTGGGTGGCTCTTCTGTAAAAGAAGTATTTTCTCCAGTCTGTCTCCAGGGTATTATAATTGCTGTGCTCCCTACTAGAACCTCCAAACAAGTCTCATAAGCCAGTTGCAGATGCAACTGATGGTAGTCAAGCTCCAAGTCTTCAGGCACATCCAAATGAGGCGCTTTCTTTAATTGTTCCTGAACAATAAATTGGAAACTCTGAACACAAAAGCGACTCCGCCACCAGCATCATCATGAATTGCCCCGTATGGGCAGCATTGTCCATTCCAATTGAGGGCTTCAATATTAAATAGGTTCATCATGTGTCTCTGGCGTCAACACTCTTCCATAACTATTTAAATTACTGAATGAGCATGACTTTCGTATTATCATCCAGATTGAATGAAACAAAATTGATGTAATTTAAAAGGTCTACAAGAGAGAACCTGGTGGTGTAGTCCTGCTTTGTATGTCCTGAGGGTCTCTTTACTTGGGGTTTTACCTTGGGTGTTATGCCCCACCAGCTCCTGCTGCAAAATGCTGGGAGCGATGCTTTGGGCCTGAATTTCCCTTGGCATCCTTTTAAACAGGATATGAAATAAAGCCATTATGAAATTCCATTGCTGATAGTCATCACACCATATCTGCCTAAGAACAAGCAAATCTAGCTAGTCAGAACAGTGTCCTCTCCAAGATCGACCACAGCGATTTACTTCCCATGGGTCATCTTCCAGGACCTCTAGGATATTCGTAGTAATATGTAACAGTGGAGCTAGGGTGATCTTCAATCTCATGAATTGCTGCTATAATAAGTTTGAGGTGGAGATGCAGAATCAGTAGGGTTTTGGCCAAATTCAGAGCCATAGAAGGCCTTGTAGTCGAATACCAGCGTAAGAAAAGCTTACATAGTGGCAAAGCTTGCCATATACAATGAGACAAAAGTTTTTTTTTTTAATTGCATATTCAAAGAAGAATAAGAATCTTATTTCCCAAAAATTAATTAAGCATAAGATTTTCCATAAATTAACAATGAGCGGAACATTGAATTCACCACATTTTTTGTAATACTTCACTTTTCAGGGTATAGGATCTCATGGATTAAAGTCATCAAGGGTGAATTAGTTTTAGAATCCTATTCAATAAGGAGATAAAGAAGAAGAAAAAAGTGTTTGGGGAAAGTGTCAGTAAAAGGGAAAGCCAATATAGAAAAAAGCGAAATGTCCTCAATGTGTCTTGCCTACCTTTATAACTGCTTGGCCCTTGTGCATAGATACCACTTAATCAAGCAATGAAGTACACTGAGCATAGTGAATTATAGTAGTGAAATATGAAGGTGAGGGTTTTTGTGTGCCTGCCTTCTTTTCTAAAGTGCTTCCTGGAGGTTCAAAGAAACGGATCTCTGGTTTATTTCAAGTGTAAAGGGATCAGGGTATTAGTAAATAAAGGCTTATTGTATATGAAGAATGCGTTCAAGAAACATTTTCAAGGTTGGGAAATTAAAGAAGGCTTTTTAACCACCTGATTGACATGAGAAATATTAATATATAGATCTATTGATAGCACCCTAGTCACAGATTCTTCGTTTGAAAGCCATAATTAAGCTTCATTCATACTTTGAATGTTGCCTGCATGTATTTCGGAAAATCCAACATTACTCACACCTTTTATTGCTTCCTAAATCGATTTCATAATTAGATGCCCGTCAAAGTATTAATAACTTTTATATATCTCTAGCATGCGTGCAGAATTACATCTTAAGTGCATTCGATTTACATTTTCCTATCTCAAGTAGGTTATTTCATATCTTTTATCACTGAATGATAAGTAAGTAAATCAGAATATTGATGAGAATACTATTGTTTTCGATTTTGATGCTGAAATAGGTCTTTTGTCACATTAGAGTCCTATAGTCAACTATTGAGGTCATCTGTGGCTTATTTTAAATTGAGAATTGCTCTTGGTTTACTACAGGGTTTTCAATAATTG
Source organism: Lissotriton vulgaris (assembly GCF_964263255.1). Taxonomy (NCBI): domain Eukaryota; kingdom Metazoa; phylum Chordata; class Amphibia; order Caudata; family Salamandridae; genus Lissotriton; species Lissotriton vulgaris. The sequence goes on from NC_141689.1 coordinate 1,398,370,474, forward strand.
CATTTATCACTGAATCTATAACTTATTTACGAAATGTGGCATTCATTCCTTTGAGGTGGCATACTGTGTATAAACCACTGAAACCTAGTTGGTATATGTACTCAGTTCAACTAAGACTTTGCAGTACTGGTTGGACGTTAGTGTGACTATGGGGTTGGAGCTCGCCCTGCCTCCACTGTTTTTATCTCATTGAATGTTATTAGATTTAAAACTGAGAGTCTGATGCACAAAACTATGCGATAATCAGGTTTCACCATGACAGCAGCTCATAGATTAGATAGAAATGGCATGATGTTTGTCAGCAATGGAAGTTTGAGTAGCCATGCAAGCGATATCCCTGCAACATATGTCACCCTGTTGGGTTCCGTCATTGCTTTGGATATAAAGCTTAACACATTTAAGCTTTCTTTCCCCGTAATTGCTCCATGTGCACCCTTAATCAAGCTGCGTTCTTGATAGTTTTGGGTGGCTCTTCTGTAAAAGAAGTATTTGCTCCAGTCTGTCTCCAGGGTATTATAATTGCTGCGCTCCCTACTAGAACCTCCAAACAAGTCTCATAAGCCAGTTGCAGATGCAACTGATGGTAGTCAAGCTCCAAGTCTTCAGGCACATCCAAATGAGGCGCTTTCTTTAATTCTTCCTGAACAATACATTGGAAACTCTGAACACAAAAGCGACTCCGCCACCAGCATCATCATGAATTGCCCCGTATGGGCAGCATTGTCCATTCCAATTGAGGGCTTCAATATTAAATAGGTTCATCATGTGTCTCTGGCGTCAACACTCTTCCATAACTATTTAAATTACTGAATGAGCATGACTTTCGTATTATCATCCAGGATTGAATGAAACAAAATTGATGCAATTTAAAAGGTCTACAAGAGAGAAGCTGGTGCTGTAGTCCTGCTTTTTATGTCCTGAGGGTCTCTTTACTTGGGTTTTCACCTTGGGTGTTATACCCCACCAGCTCCTGCTGCAAAATGCTGGGAGCGATGCTTTGGGCCTGAATTTCCCTTGGCATCCTTTTAAACAGGATATGAAATAAAGCCATTATGAAATTCCATTGCTGATAGTCATCACACCATATCTGCCTAAGAACAAGCAAATCTAGCTAGTCAGAACAGTGTCCTCGCCAAGATCGACCACAGCGATGTACTTCCCATGGGTCATCTTCCAGGACCTCTAGGATATTCGTAGTAATATGTAACAGTGGAGCTAGGGTGATCTTCAATCTCATGAATTGCTGCTATAATAAGTTTGAGGTGGAGATGCAGAATCACTAGGGTTTTGGCCAAATTCAGAGCCATAGAAGGCCTTGTAGTCGAATACCAGCGTAAGAAACGCTTACATAGTGGCAAAGCTTGCCATATACAATGAGACAAAAGTTTATTTTTTTAATTGCATATTCAAAGAAGAATAAGAATCTTATTTCCCAAAAATTAATTAAGCATAACATTTTCCATAAATTAACAATGAGCGGAACATTGAATTCACCACATATTTTGTAATACTTCACTTTCTTTTCAGAGTATAGGATCTCATGGATTAAAGTCATCAAGGGTGAATTAGTTTTAGAATCCTATTCAATAAGGAGATAAAGAAGAAGAAAAAAGTGTTTGGGGAAAGTGTCAAAAGCGAAATGTCCTCAATGTGTCTTGCCTACCTTTATAACTGTTTGGCCATTGTGCATAGCTACCACTTAATCAAGCAATGAGGTACACTGAGCATAGTGAATTATAGTAGTGAAATATGAAGGTGAGGGTTTTTGTGTGCCTACCTTCTTTTCTAAAGTGCTTCCTGGAGGTTCAAAGAAACGGATCTCTGGTTTATTTCAAGTGTAAAGGGATCAGGGTATTAGTAAATAAAGGCATATTGTATATGAAGAATGCGTTCAAGAAACAGTTTTCAAGGTTGGGAAATTAAAGAAGGCTTTTTAACCACCTGATTGACATGCGAAATATTAATATATAGATCTATTGATAGCACCCTAGTCACAGATTCTTCGTTTGAAAGCCATAATTAGGCTTCATTCATACTTTGAATGTTGCTTACATGTATTTCGGAATATCCAACATTACTCACACCTTTTATTGCTTCCTAAATCGATTTCATAATTAGATGCCCGTCAAAGTATTAATAACTTTTATATATCTCTAGCATGTGTGCAGAATTACATCTTAAGTGCATTCGATTTACATGTTTTTATCTCAAGTAGAATGTTATTTCATATCTTCTATCACTGAATGATAAGTAAGTAAATCAGAATATTGAGGAGAATACGATTTTTTTCGATTTTGATGCTGAATTAGGTCTTTTGTCACATTAGTGTCCTATAGTCAACTATTGAGGTCATCTGTGGCTTATTTTAAATTGAGAATTGCTCTTGGTTTACTACAGGGTTTTCGATAATTGCATTTATCACTGAATCTATAACTTATTTACGAAATGTGGCATTCATTCCTTTGAGGTGGCATACTGTGTATAAACCACTGAAACCTAGTTGGTATATGTACTCAGTTCAACTAAGACTTTGCAGTACTGGTGGGACGTTAGTGTGACAATGGGGTTGGAGCTCGCCCTGCCTCCACAGTTTTTATCTCCTTGAATATTATTAGATCTAAAACTGAGAGTCTGATGCACAAAACTATGCGATAATCAAGTTTCAACATGACAGCAGCTCATAGATTAGATAGAAATGGCATGATGTTTGTCAGCAATGGAAGTTTGAGTAGCCATGCAAGCGATATCCCTGCAACATATGTCACCCTGTTGGGTTCCGTCATTGCTTTGGATATAAAGCTTAACACATTTAAGCTTTCTTTCCCCGTAATTGCTCCATGTGCACCCTTAATCAAGCTGCGGTCTTGATAGTTTTGGGTGGCTCTTCTGTAAAAGAAGTATTTGCTCCAGTCTGTCTCCAGGGTATTATAATTGCTGCGCTCCCTACTAGAACCTCCAAACAAGTCTCATAAGCCAGTTGCAGATGCAACTGATGGTAGTCAAGCTCCAAGTCTTCAGGCACATCCAAATGAGGCGCTTTCTTTAATTGTTCCTGAACAATAAATTGGAAACTCTGAACACAAAAGCGACTCCGCCACCAGCATCATCATGAATTGCCCCGTATGGGCAGCATTGTCCATTCCAATTGAGGGCTTCAATATTAAATAGGTTCATCATGTGTCTCTGGCGTCAACACTCTTCCATAACTATTTAAATTACTGAATGAGCATGACTTTCGTATTATCATCCAGGATTGAATGAAACAAAATTGATGTAATTTAAAAGGTCTACAAGAGAGAAGCTGGTGCTGTAGTCCTGCTTTTTATGTCCTGAGGGTCTCTTTACTTGGGTTTTCACCTTGGGTGTTATACCCCACCAGCTCCTGCTGCAAAATGCTGGGAGCGATGCTTTGGGCCTGAATTTCCCTTGACATCCTTTTAAACAGGATATGAAATAAAGCCATTATGAAATTCCATTGCTGATAGTCATCACACCATATCTGCCTAAGAACAAGCAAATCTAGCTAGTCAGAACAGTGTCCTCTCCAAGATTGACCACAGCGATGTACTTCCCATGGGTCATCTTCCAGGACCTCTAGGATATTCGTAGTAATATGTAACAGTGGAGCTAGGGTGATCTTCAATCTCATGAATTGCTGCTATAATAAGTTTGAGGTGGAGATGCAGAATCACTAGGGTTTTGGCCAAATTCAGAGCCATAGAAGGCCTTGTAGTCGAATACCAGCGTAAGAAACGCTTACATAGTGGCAAAGCTTGCCATATACAATGAGACAAAAGTTTATTTTTTTAATTGCATATTCAAAGAAGAATAAGAATCTTATTTCCCAAAAATTAATTAAGCATAACATTTTCCATAAATTAACAATGAGCGGAACATTGAATTCACCACATTTTTTGTAATACTTCACTTTTCAGAGTATAGGATCTCATGGATTAAAGTCATCAAGGGTGAATTCGTTTTAGAATCCTATTCAATAAGGAGATAAAGAAGAAGAAAAAAGTGTTTGGGGAAAGTGTCAGTAAAAGGGAAAGCCAATACAGAAAAACGCGAAATGTCCTCAATGTGTCTTGCCTACCTTTATAACTGTTTGGCCATTGTGCATAGATACCACTTAATCAAGCAATGAAGTACACTGAGCATAGTGAATTATAGTAGTGAAATATGAAGGTGAGGGTTTTTGTGTGCCTGCCTTCTTTTCTAAAGTGCTTCCTGGAGGTTCAAAGAAACGGATCTCTGGTTTATTTCAAGTGTTAAGGGATCAGGGTATTAGTAAATAAAGGCTTATTGTATATGAAGAATGCGTCCAAGAAACATTTTCAAGGTTGGGAAATTAAAGAAGGCTTTTTAACCACCTGATTGACATGAGAAATATTAATATATAGATCTATTGATAGCACCCTAGTCACAGATTCTTCGTTTGAAAGCCATAATTAAGCTTCATTCATACTTTGAATGTTGCCTGCATGTATTTCGGGAAATCCAACATTACTCACACCTTTTATTGCTTCCTAAATCGATTTCATAATTAGATGCCCGTCAAAGTATTAATAACTTTTATCTATCTCTAGCATGCGTGCAGAATTACATCTTAAGTGCATTCGATTTACATTTTCTTATCTCAAGTAGGTTATTTCATATCTTTTATCACTGAATGATAAGTAAGTAAATCAGAATATTGATGAGAATACTATTGTTTTCGATGTTGATGCTGAAATAGGTCTTTTGTCACATTAGTGTCCTATAGTCAACTATTGAGGTCATCTGTGGCTTATTTTAAATTGAGAATTGCTCTTGGTTTACTACTGGGTTTTCAATAATTGCATTTATCACTGAATCTATAACTTATTTACGAAATGTGGCATTCATTCCTTTGAGGTGGCATACTGTGTATAAACCACTGAAACCTAGTTGGTATATGTACTCAGTTCAACTAAGACTTTGCGGTACTGGTGGGACGTTAGTGTGACTATGGGGTTGGAGCTCGCCCTGCCTCCACTGTTTTTATCTCCTTGAATGTTATTAGATCTAAAACTGAGAGTCTGATGCACAAAACTATGCGATAATCAAGTTTCAACATGACAGCAGCTCATAGATTAGATAGAAATGGCATGATGTTTGTCAGCAATGGAAGTTTGAGTAGCCATGCAAGCGATATCCCTGCAACATATGTCACCCTGTTGGGTTCCGTCATTGCTTTGGATATAAAGCTTAACACATTTAAGCTTTCTTTCCCCGTAATTGCTCCATGTGCACCCTTAATCAAGCTGCGTTCTTGATAGTTTTGGGTGGCTCTTCTGTAAAAGAAGTATTTGCTCCAGTCTGTCTCCAGGGTATTATAATTGCTGCGCTCCCTCCTAGAACCTCCAAACAAGTCTCATAAGCCAGTTGCAGATGCAACTGATGGTAGTCAAGCTCCAAGTCTTCAGGCACATCCAAATGAGGCGCTTTCTTTAATTGTTCCATGAACAATAAATTGGAAACGCTGAACACAAAAGCGACTCCGCCACCAGCATCATCATGAATTGCCCCGTATGGGCAGCATTGTCCATTCCAATTGAGGGCTTCAATATTAAATAGGTTCATCACGTGTTTCTGGCGTCAACACTCTTCCATAACTATTTAAATGACTGAATGAGCATGACCTTTGTATTATCTTCCAGGATTGAATGAAACAAAATTGATGTAATTTAAAAGGTCTACAAGAGAGAAGCTGGTGGTGTAGTCCTGCTTTGTATGTCCTGAGGGTCTCTTTACTTGGGTTTTCACCTTGGGTGTTATGCCCCACCAGCTCCTGCTGCAAAATGCTGGGAGCGATGCTTTGGGCCTGAATTTTCTTTGGCATCCTTTTAAACAGGATATGAAATAAAGCCATTATGAAATTCCATTGCTGATAGTCATCACACCATATCTGCCTAAGAACAAGCAAATCTAGCTAGTCAGAACAGTGTCCTCTCCAAGATCGACCACAGCGATGTACTTCCCATGGGTCATCTTCCAGGACCTCTAGGATATTCGTAGTAATATGTAACAGTGGAGCTAGGGTGATCTTCAATCTCATGAATTGCTGCTATAATAAGTTTGAGGTGGAGATGCAGAATCACTAGGGTTTTGGCCAAATTCAGAGCCATAGAAGGCCTTGTAGTCGAATACCAGCGTAAGAAACGCTTACATAGTGGCAAAGCTTGCCATATACAATGAGACAAAAGTTTATTTTTTTAATTGCATATTCAAAGAAGAATAAGAATCTTATTTCCCAAAAATTAATTAAGCATAACATGTTCCATAAATTAACAATGAGCGGAACATTGAATTCACCACATTTTTTGTAATACTTCACTTTCTTTTCAGAGTATAGGATCTCATGGATTAAAGTCATCAAGGGTGAATTAGTTTTAGAATCCTATTCAATAAGGAGATAAAGAAGAAGAAAAAAGTGTTTGGGGAAAGTGTCAAAAGCGAAATGTCCTCAATGTGTCTTGCCTACCTTTATAACTGTTTGGCCATTGTGCATAGCTACCACTTAATCAAGCAATGAGGTACACTGAGCATAGTGAATTATAGTAGTGAAATATGAAGGTGAGGGTTTTTGTGTGCCTGCCTTCTTTTCTAAAGTGCTCCCTGGAGGTTCAAAGAAACGGATCTCTGGTTTATTTAAAGTGTAAAGGGATCAGGGTATTAGTAAATAAAGGCATATTGTATATGAAGAATGCGTTCAAGAAACAGTTTTCAAGGTTGGGAAATTAAAGAAGGCTTTTTAACCACCTGATTGACATGCGAAATATTAATATATAGATCTATTGATAGCACCCTAGTCACAGATTCTTCGTTTGAAAGCCATAATTAGGCTTCATTCATACTTTGAATGTTGCTTACATGTATTTCGGAATATCCAACATTACTCACACCTTTTATTGCTTCCTAAATCGATTTCATAATTAGATGCCCGTCAAAGTATTAATAACTTTTATATATCTCTAGCATGTGTGCAGAATTACATCTTAAGTGCATTCGATTTACATGTTTTTATCTCAAGTAGAATGTTATTTCATATCTTCTATCACTGAATGATAAGTAAGTAAATCAGAATATTGAGGAGAATACGATTTTTTTCGATTTTGATGCTGAATTAGGTCTTTTGTCACATTAGTGTCCTATAGTCAACTATTGAGGTCATCTGTGGCTTATTTTAAATTGAGAATTGCTCTTGGTTTACTACAGGGTTTTCGATAATTGCATTTATCACTGAATCTATAACTTATTTACGAAATGTGGCATTCATTCCTTTGAGGTGGCATACTGTGTATAAACCACTGAAACCTAGTTGGTATATGTACTCAGTTCAACTAAGACTTTGCAGTACTGGTGGGACGTTAGTGTGACAATGGGGTTGGAGCTCGCCCTGCCTCCACAGTTTTTATCTCCTTGAATATTATTAGATCTAAAACTGAGAGTCTGATGCACAAAACTATGCGATAATCAAGTTTCAACATGACAGCAGCTCATAGATTAGATAGAAATGGCATGATGTTTGTCAGCAATGGAAGTTTGAGTAGCCATGCAAGCGATATCCCTGCAACATATGTCACCCTGTTGGGTTCCGTCATTGCTTTGGATATAAAGCTTAACACATTTAAGCTTTCTTTCCCCGTAATTGCTCCATGTGCACCCTTAATCAAGCTTCGGTCTTGATAGTTTTGGGTGGCTCTTCTGTAAAAGAAGTATTTGCTTCAGTCTGTCTCCAGGGTATTATAATTGCTGCGCTCCCTACTAGAACCTCCAAACAAGTCTCATAAGCCAGTTGCAGATGCAACTGATGGTAGTCAAGCTCCAAGTCTTCAGGCACATCCAAATGAGGCGCTTTCTTTAATTGTTCCTGAACAATAAATTGGAAACTCTGAACACAAAAGCGACTCCGCCACCAGCATCATCATGAATTGCCCCGTATGGGCAGCATTGTCCATTCCAATTGAGGGCTTCAATATTAAATAGGTTCATCATGTGTCTCTGGCGTCAACACTCTTCCATAACTATTTAAATTACTGAATGAGCATGACTTTCGTATTATCATCCAGATTGAATGAAACAAAATTGATGTAATTTAAAAGGTCTACAAGAGAGAACCTGGTGGTGTAGTCCTGCTTTGTATGTCCTGAGGGTCTCTTTACTTGGGTTTTTACCTTGGGTGTTATGCCCCACCAGCTCCTGCTGCAAAATGCTGGGAGCGATGCTTTGGGCCTGAATTTCCCTTGGCATCCTTTTAAACAGGATATGAAATAAAGCCATTATGAAATTCCATTGCTGATAGTCATCACACCATATCTGCCTAAGAACAAGCAAATCTAGCTAGTCAGAACAGTGTCCTCTCCAAGATTGACCACAGCGATGTACTTCCCATGGGTCATCTTCCAGGACCTCTAGGATATTCGTAGTAATATGTAACAGTGGAGCTAGGGTGATCTTCAATCTCATGAATTGCTGCTATAATAAGTTTGAGGTGGAGATGCAGAATCACTAGGGTTTTGGCCAAATTCAGAGCCATAGAAGGCCTTGTAGTCGAATACCAGCGTAAGAAACGCTTACATAGTGGCAAAGCTTGCCATATACAATGAGACAAAAGTTTATTTTTTTAATTGCATATTCAAAGAAGAATAAGAATCTTATTTCCCAAAAATTAATTAAGCATAACATTTTCCATAAATTAACAATGAGCGGAACATTGAATTCACCACATTTTTTGTAATACTTCACTTTTCAGAGTATAGGATCTCATGGATTAAAGTCATCAAGGGTGAATTCGTTTTAGAATCCTATTCAATAAGGAGATAAAGAAGAAGAAAAAAGTGTTTGGGGAAAGTGTCAGTAAAAGGGAAAGCCAATACAGAAAAACGCGAAATGTCCTCAATGTGTCTTGCCTACCTTTATAACTGTTTGGCCATTGTGCATAGATACCACTTAATCAAGCAATGAAGTACACTGAGCATAGTGAATTATAGTAGTGAAATATGAAGGTGAGGGTTTTTGTGTGCCTGCCTTCTTTTCTAAAGTGCTTCCTGGAGGTTCAAAGAAACGGATCTCTGGTTTATTTCAAGTGTTAAGGGATCAGGGTATTAGTAAATAAAGGCTTATTGTATATGAAGAATGCGTCCAAGAAACATTTTCAAGGTTGGGAAATTAAAGAAGGCTTTTTAACCACCTGATTGACATGAGAAATATTAATATATAGATCTATTGATAGCACCCTAGTCACAGATTCTTCGTTTGAAAGCCATAATTAAGCTTCATTCATACTTTGAATGTTGCCTGCATGTATTTCGGGAAATCCAACATTACTCACACCTTTTATTGCTTCCTAAATCGATTTCATAATTAGATGCCCGTCAAAGTATTAATAACTTTTATCTATCTCTAGCATGCGTGCAGAATTACATCTTAAGTGCATTCGATTTACATTTTCTTATCTCAAGTAGGTTATTTCATATCTTTTATCACTGAATGATAAGTAAGTAAATCAGAATATTGATGAGAATACTATTGTTTTCGATGTTGATGCTGAAATAGGTCTTTTGTCACATTAGTGTCCTATAGTCAACTATTGAGGTCATCTGTGGCTTATTTTAAATTGAGAATTGCTCTTGGTTTACTACTGGGTTTTCAATAATTGCATTTATCACTGAATCTATAACTTATTTACGAAATGTGGCATTCATTCCTTTGAGGTGGCATACTGTGTATAAACCACTGAAACCTAGTTGGTATATGTACTCAGTTCAACTAAGACTTTGCGGTACTGGTGGGACGTTAGTGTGACTATGGGGTTGGAGCTCGCCCTGCCTCCACTGTTTTTATCTCCTTGAATGTTATTAGATCTAAAACTGAGAGTCTGATGCACAAAACTATGCGATAATCAAGTTTCAACATGACAGCAGCTCATAGATTAGATAGAAATGGCATGATGTTTGTCAGCAATGGAAGTTTGAGTAGCCATGCAAGCGATATCCCTGCAACATATGTCACCCTGTTGGGTTCCGTCATTGCTTTGGATATAAAGCTTAACACATTTAAGCTTTCTTTCCCCGTAATTGCTCCATGTGCACCCTTAATCAAGCTGCGTTCTTGATAGTTTTGGGTGGCTCTTCTGTAAAAGAAGTATTTGCTCCAGTCTGTCTCCAGGGTATTATAATTGCTGCGCTCCCTCCTAGAACCTCCAAACAAGTCTCATAAGCCAGTTGCAGATGCAACTGATGGTAGTCAAGCTCCAAGTCTTCAGGCACATCCAAATGAGGCGCTTTCTTTAATTGTTCCTGAACAATAAATTGGAAACTCTGAACACAAAAGCGACTCCGCCACCAGCATCATCATGAATTGCCCCGTATGGGCAGCATTGTCCATTCCAATTGAGGGCTTCAATATTAAATAGGTTCATCATGTGTCTCTGGCGTCAACACTCTTCCATAACTATTTAAATTACTGAAAGAGCATGACCTTTGTATTATCATCCAGATTGAATGAAACAAAATTGATGTAATTTAAAAGGTCTACAAGAGAGAACCTGGTGGTGTAGTCCTGCTTTGTATGTCCTGAGGGTCTCTTTACTTGGGTTTTTACCTTGGGTGTTATGCCCCACCAGCTCCTGCTGCAAAATGCTGGGAGCGATGCTTTGGGCCTGAATTTCCCTTGGCATCCTTTTAAACAGGATATGAAATAAAGCCATTATGAAATTCCATTGCTGATAGTCATCACACCATATCTGCCTAAGAACAAGCAAATCTAGCTAGTCAGAACAGTGTCCTCTCCAAGATCGACCACAGCGATGTACTTCCCATGGGTCATCTTCCAGGACCTCTAGGATATTCGTAGTAATATGTAACAGTGGAGCTAGGGTGATCTTCAATCTCATGAATTGCTGCTATAATAAGTTTGAGGTGGAGATGCAGAATCACTAGGGTTTTGGCCAAATTCAGAGCCATAGAAGGCCTTGTAGTCGAATACCAGCGTAAGAAGCGCTTACATAGTGGCAAAGCTTGCCATATACAATGAGACAACAGTTTATTTTTTTAATTCCATATTCAAAGAAGAATAAGAATCTTATTTCCCAAAAATTAATTAGGCATAACATTTTCCATAAATTAACAATGAGCGGAACATTGAATTCACCACATTTTTTGTAATACTTCACTTTCTTTTCAGAGTATAGGATCTCATGGATTAAAGTCATCAAGGGTGAATTAGTTTTAGAATCCTATTCAATAAGGAGATAAAGAAGAAGAAAAAAGTGTTTGGGGAAAGTGTCAAAAGCGAAATGTCCTCAATGTGTCTTGCCTACCTTTATAACTGTTTGGCCATTGTGCATAGCTACCACTTAATCAAGCAATGAGGTACACTGAGCATAGTGAATTATAGTAGTGAAATATGAAGGTGAGGGTTTTTGTGTGCCTGCCTTCTTTTCTAAAGTGCTTCCTGGAGGTTCAAAGAAACGGATCTCTGGTTTATTTCAAGTGTAAAGGGATCAGGGTATTAGTAAATAAAGGCATATTGTATATGAAGAATGCGTTCAAGAAACAGTTTTCAAGGTTGGGAAATTAAAGAAGGCTTTTTAACCACCTGATTGACATGCGAAATATTAATATATAGATCTATTGATAGCACCCTAGTCACAGATTCTTCGTTTGAAAGCCATAATTAGGCTTCATTCATACTTTGAATGTTGCTTACATGTATTTCGGAATATCCAACATTACTCACACCTTTTATTGCTTCCTAAATCGATTTCATAATTAGATGCCCGTCAAAGTATTAATAACTTTTATATATCTCTAGCATGTGTGCAGAATTACATCTTAAGTGCATTCGATTTACATGTTTTTATCTCAAGTAGAATGTTATTTCATATCTTCTATCACTGAATGATAAGTAAGTAAATCAGAATATTGAGGAGAATACGATTTTTTTCGATTTTGATGCTGAATTAGGTCTTTTGTCACATTAGTGTCCTATAGTCAACTATTGAGGTCATCTGTGGCTTATTTTAAATTGAGAATTGCTCTTGGTTTACTACAGGGTTTTCGATAATTGCATTTATCACTGAATCTATAACTTATTTACGAAATGTGGCATTCATTCCTTTGAGGTGGCATACTGTGTATAAACCACTGAAACCTAGTTGGTATATGTACTCAGTTCAACTAAGACTTTGCAGTACTGGTGGGACGTTAGTGTGACAATGGGGTTGGAGCTCGCCCTGCCTCCACAGTTTTTATCTCCTTGAATATTATTAGATCTAAAACTGAGAGTCTGATGCACAAAACTATGCGATAATCAAGTTTCAACATGACAGCAGCTCATAGATTAGATAGAAATGGCATGATGTTTGTCAGCAATGGAAGTTTGAGTAGCCATGCAAGCGATATCCCTGCAACATATGTCACCCTGTTGGGTTCCGTCATTGCTTTGGATATAAAGCTTAACACATTTAAGCTTTCTTTCCCCGTAATTGCTCCATGTGCACCCTTAATCAAGCTGCGGTCTTGATAGTTTTGGGTGGCTCTTCTGTAAAAGAAGTATTTTCTCCAGTCTGTCTCCAGGGTATTATAATTGCTGTGCTCCCTACTAGAACCTCCAAACAAGTCTCATAAGCCAGTTGCAGATGCAACTGATGGTAGTCAAGCTCCAAGTCTTCAGGCACATCCAAATGAGGCGCTTTCTTTAATTGTTCCTGAACAATAAATTGGAAACTCTGAACACAAAAGCGACTCCGCCACCAGCATCATCATGAATTGCCCCGTATGGGCAGCATTGTCCATTCCAATTGAGGGCTTCAATATTAAATAGGTTCATCATGTGTCTCTGGCGTCAACACTCTTCCATAACTATTTAAATTACTGAATGAGCATGACTTTCGTATTATCATCCAGATTGAATGAAACAAAATTGATGTAATTTAAAAGGTCTACAAGAGAGAACCTGGTGGTGTAGTCCTGCTTTGTATGTCCTGAGGGTCTCTTTACTTGGGGTTTTACCTTGGGTGTTATGCCCCACCAGCTCCTGCTGCAAAATGCTGGGAGCGATGCTTTGGGCCTGAATTTCCCTTGGCATCCTTTTAAACAGGATATGAAATAAAGCCATTATGAAATTCCATTGCTGATAGTCATCACACCATATCTGCCTAAGAACAAGCAAATCTAGCTAGTCAGAACAGTGTCCTCTCCAAGATCGACCACAGCGATTTACTTCCCATGGGTCATCTTCCAGGACCTCTAGGATATTCGTAGTAATATGTAACAGTGGAGCTAGGGTGATCTTCAATCTCATGAATTGCTGCTATAATAAGTTTGAGGTGGAGATGCAGAATCAGTAGGGTTTTGGCCAAATTCAGAGCCATAGAAGGCCTTGTAGTCGAATACCAGCGTAAGAAAAGCTTACATAGTGGCAAAGCTTGCCATATACAATGAGACAAAAGTTTTTTTTTTTAATTGCATATTCAAAGAAGAATAAGAATCTTATTTCCCAAAAATTAATTAAGCATAAGATTTTCCATAAATTAACAATGAGCGGAACATTGAATTCACCACATTTTTTGTAATACTTCACTTTTCAGGGTATAGGATCTCATGGATTAAAGTCATCAAGGGTGAATTAGTTTTAGAATCCTATTCAATAAGGAGATAAAGAAGAAGAAAAAAGTGTTTGGGGAAAGTGTCAGTAAAAGGGAAAGCCAATATAGAAAAAAGCGAAATGTCCTCAATGTGTCTTGCCTACCTTTATAACTGCTTGGCCCTTGTGCATAGATACCACTTAATCAAGCAATGAAGTACACTGAGCATAGTGAATTATAGTAGTGAAATATGAAGGTGAGGGTTTTTGTGTGCCTGCCTTCTTTTCTAAAGTGCTTCCTGGAGGTTCAAAGAAACGGATCTCTGGTTTATTTCAAGTGTAAAGGGATCAGGGTATTAGTAAATAAAGGCTTATTGTATATGAAGAATGCGTTCAAGAAACATTTTCAAGGTTGGGAAATTAAAGAAGGCTTTTTAACCACCTGATTGACATGAGAAATATTAATATATAGATCTATTGATAGCACCCTAGTCACAGATTCTTCGTTTGAAAGCCATAATTAAGCTTCATTCATACTTTGAATGTTGCCTGCATGTATTTCGGAAAATCCAACATTACTCACACCTTTTATTGCTTCCTAAATCGATTTCATAATTAGATGCCCGTCAAAGTATTAATAACTTTTATATATCTCTAGCATGCGTGCAGAATTACATCTTAAGTGCATTCGATTTACATTTTCCTATCTCAAGTAGGTTATTTCATATCTTTTATCACTGAATGATAAGTAAGTAAATCAGAATATTGATGAGAATACTATTGTTTTCGATTTTGATGCTGAAATAGGTCTTTTGTCACATTAGAGTCCTATAGTCAACTATTGAGGTCATCTGTGGCTTATTTTAAATTGAGAATTGCTCTTGGTTTACTACAGGGTTTTCAATAATTGCATTTATCACTGAATCTATAACTTATTTACGAAATGTGGCATTCATTCCTTTGAGGTGGCATACTGTGTATAAACCACTGAAACCTAGTTGGTATATGTACTCAGTTCAACTAAGACTTTGCAGTACTGGTTGGACGTTAGTGTGACTATGGGGTTGGAGCTCGCCCTGCCTCCACTGTTTTTATCTCATTGAATGTTATTAGATTTAAAACTGAGAGTCTGATGCACAAAACTATGCGATAATCAGGTTTCACCATGACAGCAGCTCATAGATTAGATAGAAATGGCATGATGTTTGTCAGCAATGGAAGTTTGAGTAGCCATGCAAGCGATATCCCTGCAACATATGTCACCCTGTTGGGTTCCGTCATTGCTTTGGATATAAAGCTTAACACATTTAAGCTTTCTTTCCCCGTAATTGCTCCATGTGCACCCTTAATCAAGCTGCGTTCTTGATAGTTTTGGGTGGCTCTTCTGTAAAAGAAGTATTTGCTCCAGTCTGTCTCCAGGGTATTATAATTGCTGCGCTCCCTACTAGAACCTCCAAACAAGTCTCATAAGCCAGTTGCAGATGCAACTGATGGTAGTCAAGCTCCAAGTCTTCAGGCACATCCAAATGAGGCGCTTTCTTTAATTCTTCCTGAACAATACATTGGAAACTCTGAACACAAAAGCGACTCCGCCACCAGCATCATCATGAATTGCCCCGTATGGGCAGCATTGTCCATTCCAATTGAGGGCTTCAATATTAAATAGGTTCATCATGTGTCTCTGGCGTCAACACTCTTCCATAACTATTTAAATTACTGAATGAGCATGACTTTCGTATTATCATCCAGGATTGAATGAAACAAAATTGATGTAATTTAAAAGGTCTACAAGAGAGAAGCTGGTGCTGTAGTCCTGCTTTTTATGTCCTGAGGGTCTCTTTACTTGGGTTTTCACCTTGGGTGTTATACCCCACCAGCTCCTGCTGCAAAATGCTGGGAGCGATGCTTTGGGCCTGAATTTCCCTTGGCATCCTTTTAAACAGGATATGAAATAAAGCCATTATGAAAATCCATTGCTGATAGTCATCACACCATATCTGCCTAAGAACAAGCAAATCTAGCTAGTCAGAACAGTGTCCTCGCCAAGATCGACCACAGCGATGTACTTCCCATGGGTCATCTTCCAGGACCTCTAGGATATTCGTAGTAATATGTAACAGTGGAGCTAGGGTGATCTTCAATCTCATGAATTGCTGCTATAATAAGTTTGAGGTGGAGATGCAGAATCACTAGGGTTTTGGCCAAATTCAGAGCCATAGAAGGCCTTGTAGTCGAATACCAGCGTAAGAAACGCTTACATAGTGGCAAAGCTTGCCATATACAATGAGACAAAAGTTTATTTTTTTAATTGCATATTCAAAGAAGAATAAGAATCTTATTTCCCAAAAATTAATTAAGCATAACATTTTCCATAAATTAACAATGAGCGGAACATTGAATTCACCACATATTTTGTAATACTTCACTTTCTTTTCAGAGTATAGGATCTCATGGATTAAAGTCATCAAGGGTGAATTAGTTTTAGAATCCTATTCAATAAGGAGATAAAGAAGAAGAAAAAAGTGTTTGGGGAAAGTGTCAAAAGCGAAATGTCCTCAATGTGTCTTGCCTACCTTTATAACTGTTTGGCCATTGTGCATAGCTACCACTTAATCAAGCAATGAGGTACACTGAGCATAGTGAATTATAGTAGTGAAATATGAAGGTGAGGGTTTTTGTGTGCCTACCTTCTTTTCTAAAGTGCTTCCTGGAGGTTCAAAGAAACGGATCTCTGGTTTATTTCAAGTGTAAAGGGATCAGGGTATTAGTAAATAAAGGCATATTGTATATGAAGAATGCGTTCAAGAAACAGTTTTCAAGGTTGGGAAATTAAAGAAGGCTTTTTAACCACCTGATTGACATGCGAAATATTAATATATAGATCTATTGATAGCACCCTAGTCACAGATTCTTCGTTTGAAAGCCATAATTAGGCTTCATTCATACTTTGAATGTTGCTTACATGTATTTCGGAATATCCAACATTACTCACACCTTTTATTGCTTCCTAAATCGATTTCATAATTAGATGCCCGTCAAAGTATTAATAACTTTTATATATCTCTAGCATGTGTGCAGAATTACATCTTAAGTGCATTCGATTTACATGTTTTTATCTCAAGTAGAATGTTATTTCATATCTTCTATCACTGAATGATAAGTAAGTAAATCAGAATATTGAGGAGAATACGATTTTTTTCGATTTTGATGCTGAATTAGGTCTTTTGTCACATTAGTGTCCTATAGTCAACTATTGAGGTCATCTGTGGCTTATTTTAAATTGAGAATTGCTCTTGGTTTACTACAGGGTTTTCGATAATTGCATTTATCACTGAATCTATAACTTATTTACGAAATGTGGCATTCATTCCTTTGAGGTGGCATACTGTGTATAAACCACTGAAACCTAGTTGGTATATGTACTCAGTTCAACTAAGACTTTGCAGTACTGGTGGGACGTTAGTGTGACAATGGGGTTGGAGCTCGCCCTGCCTCCACAGTTTTTATCTCCTTGAATATTATTAGATCTAAAACTGAGAGTCTGATGCACAAAACTATGCGATAATCAAGTTTCAACATGACAGCAGCTCATAGATTAGATAGAAATGGCATGATGTTTGTCAGCAATGGAAGTTTGAGTAGCCATGCAAGCGATATCCCTGCAACATATGTCACCCTGTTGGGTTCCGTCATTGCTTTGGATATAAAGCTTAACACATTTAAGCTTTCTTTCCCCGTAATTGCTCCATGTGCACCCTTAATCAAGCTGCGGTCTTGATAGTTTTGGGTGGCTCTTCTGTAAAAGAAGTATTTGCTCCAGTCTGTCTCCAGGGTATTATAATTGCTGCGCTCCCTACTAGAACCTCCAAACAAGTCTCATAAGCCAGTTGCAGATGCAACTGATGGTAGTCAAGCTCCAAGTCTTCAGGCACATCCAAATGAGGCGCTTTCTTTAATTGTTCCTGAACAATAAATTGGAAACTCTGAACACAAAAGCGACTCCGCCACCAGCATCATCATGAATTGCCCCGTATGGGCAGCATTGTCCATTCCAATTGAGGGCTTCAATATTAAA
This sequence comes from Lissotriton vulgaris, assembly GCF_964263255.1. NCBI lineage: Eukaryota > Metazoa > Chordata > Amphibia > Caudata > Salamandridae > Lissotriton > Lissotriton vulgaris. Next base: position 1,398,388,160 of record NC_141689.1, read on the forward strand.
TAGGTTCATCATGTGTCTCTGGCGTCAACACTCTTCCATAACTATTTAAATTACTGAATGAGCATGACTTTCGTATTATCATCCAGGATTGAATGAAACAAAATTGATGTAATTTAAAAGGTCTACAAGAGAGAAGCTGGTGCTGTAGTCCTGATTTTTATGTCCTGAGGGTCTCTTTACTTGGGTTTTCACCTTGGGTGTTATACCCCACCAGCTCCTGCTGCAAAATGCTGGGAGCGATGCTTTGGGCCTGAATTTCCCTTGACATCCTTTTAAACAGGATATGAAATAAAGCCATTATGAAATTCCATTGCTGATAGTCATCACACCATATCTGCCTAAGAACAAGCAAATCTAGCTAGTCAGAACAGTGTCCTCTCCAAGATTGACCACAGCGATGTACTTCCCATGGGTCATCTTCCAGGACCTCTAGGATATTCGTAGTAATATGTAACAGTGGAGCTAGGGTGATCTTCAATCTCATGAATTGCTGCTATAATAAGTTTGAGGTGGAGATGCAGAATCACTAGGGTTTTGGCCAAATTCAGAGCCATAGAAGGCCTTGTAGTCGAATACCAGCGTAAGAAACGCTTACATAGTGGCAAAGCTTGCCATATACAATGAGACAAAAGTTTATTTTTTTAATTGCATATTCAAAGAAGAATAAGAATCTTATTTCCCAAAAATTAATTAAGCATAACATTTTCCATAAATTAACAATGAGCGGAACATTGAATTCACCACATTTTTTGTAATACTTCACTTTTCAGAGTATAGGATCTCATGGATTAAAGTCATCAAGGGTGAATTCGTTTTAGAATCCTATTCAATAAGGAGATAAAGAAGAAGAAAAAAGTGTTTGGGGAAAGTGTCAGTAAAAGGGAAAGCCAATACAGAAAAACGCGAAATGTCCTCAATGTGTCTTGCCTACCTTTATAACTGTTTGGCCATTGTGCATAGATACCACTTAATCAAGCAATGAAGTACACTGAGCATAGTGAATTATAGTAGTGAAATATGAAGGTGAGGGTTTTTGTGTGCCTGCCTTCTTTTCTAAAGTGCTTCCTGGAGGTTCAAAGAAACGGATCTCTGGTTTATTTCAAGTGTTAAGGGATCAGGGTATTAGTAAATAAAGGCTTATTGTATATGAAGAATGCGTCCAAGAAACATTTTCAAGGTTGGGAAATTAAAGAAGGCTTTTTAACCACCTGATTGACATGAGAAATATTAATATATAGATCTATTGATAGCACCCTAGTCACAGATTCTTCGTTTGAAAGCCATAATTAAGCTTCATTCATACTTTGAATGTTGCCTGCATGTATTTCGGGAAATCCAACATTACTCACACCTTTTATTGCTTCCTAAATCGATTTCATAATTAGATGCCCGTCAAAGTATTAATAACTTTTATCTATCTCTAGCATGCGTGCAGAATTACATCTTAAGTGCATTCGATTTACATTTTCTTATCTCAAGTAGGTTATTTCATATCTTTTATCACTGAATGATAAGTAAGTAAATCAGAATATTGATGAGAATACTATTGTTTTCGATGTTGATGCTGAAATAGGTCTTTTGTCACATTAGTGTCCTATAGTCAACTATTGAGGTCATCTGTGGCTTATTTTAAATTGAGAATTGCTCTTGGTTTACTACTGGGTTTTCAATAATTGCATTTATCACTGAATCTATAACTTATTTACGAAATGTGGCATTCATTCCTTTGAGGTGGCATACTGTGTATAAACCACTGAAACCTAGTTGGTATATGTACTCAGTTCAACTAAGACTTTGCGGTACTGGTGGGACGTTAGTGTGACTATGGGGTTGGAGCTCGCCCTGCCTCCACTGTTTTTATCTCCTTGAATGTTATTAGATCTAAAACTGAGAGTCTGATGCACAAAACTATGCGATAATCAAGTTTCAACATGACAGCAGCTCATAGATTAGATAGAAATGGCATGATGTTTGTCAGCAATGGAAGTTTGAGTAGCCATGCAAGCGATATCCCTGCAACATATGTCACCCTGTTGGGTTCCGTCATTGCTTTGGATATAAAGCTTAACACATTTAAGCTTTCTTTCCCCGTAATTGCTCCATGTGCACCCTTAATCAAGCTGCGTTCTTGATAGTTTTGGGTGGCTCTTCTGTAAAAGAAGTATTTGCTCCAGTCTGTCTCCAGGGTATTATAATTGCTGCGCTCCCTCCTAGAACCTCCAAACAAGTCTCATAAGCCAGTTGCAGATGCAACTGATGGTAGTCAAGCTCCAAGTCTTCAGGCACATCCAAATGAGGCGCTTTCTTTAATTGTTCCATGAACAATAAATTGGAAACTCTGAACACAAAAGCGACTCCGCCACCAGCATCATCATGAATTGCCCCGTATGGGCAGCATTGTCCATTCCAATTGAGGGCTTCAATATTAAATAGGTTCATCACGTGTTTCTGGCGTCAACACTCTTCCATAACTATTTAAATGACTGAATGAGCATGACCTTTGTATTATCTTCCAGGATTGAATGAAACAAAATTGATGTAATTTAAAAGGTCTACAAGAGAGAAGCTGGTGGTGTAGTCCTGCTTTGTATGTCCTGAGGGTCTCTTTACTTGGGTTTTCACCTTGGGTGTTATGCCCCACCAGCTCCTGCTGCAAAATGCTGGGAGCGATGCTTTGGGCCTGAATTTTCTTTGGCATCCTTTTAAACAGGATATGAAATAAAGCCATTATGAAATTCCATTGCTGATAGTCATCACACCATATCTGCCTAAGAACAAGCAAATCTAGCTAGTCAGAACAGTGTCCTCTCCAAGATCGACCACAGCGATGTACTTCCCATGGGTCATCTTCCAGGACCTCTAGGATATTCGTAGTAATATGTAACAGTGGAGCTAGGGTGATCTTCAATCTCATGAATTGCTGCTATAATAAGTTTGAGGTGGAGATGCAGAATCACTAGGGTTTTGGCCAAATTCAGAGCCATAGAAGGCCTTGTAGTCGAATACCAGCGTAAGAAACGCTTACATAGTGGCAAAGCTTGCCATATACAATGAGACAAAAGTTTATTTTTTTAATTGCATATTCAAAGAAGAATAAGAATCTTATTTCCCAAAAATTAATTAAGCATAACATGTTCCATAAATTAACAATGAGCGGAACATTGAATTCACCACATTTTTTGTAATACTTCACTTTCTTTTCAGAGTATAGGATCTCATGGATTAAAGTCATCAAGGGTGAATTAGTTTTAGAATCCTATTCAATAAGGAGATAAAGAAGAAGAAAAAAGTGTTTGGGGAAAGTGTCAAAAGCGAAATGTCCTCAATGTGTCTTGCCTACCTTTATAACTGTTTGGCCATTGTGCATAGCTACCACTTAATCAAGCAATGAGGTACACTGAGCATAGTGAATTATAGTAGTGAAATATGAAGGTGAGGGTTTTTGTGTGCCTGCCTTCTTTTCTAAAGTGCTCCCTGGAGGTTCAAAGAAACGGATCTCTGGTTTATTTAAAGTGTAAAGGGATCAGGGTATTAGTAAATAAAGGCATATTGTATATGAAGAATGCGTTCAAGAAACAGTTTTCAAGGTTGGGAAATTAAAGAAGGCTTTTTAACCACCTGATTGACATGCGAAATATTAATATATAGATCTATTGATAGCACCCTAGTCACAGATTCTTCGTTTGAAAGCCATAATTAGGCTTCATTCATACTTTGAATGTTGCTTACATGTATTTCGGAATATCCAACATTACTCACACCTTTTATTGCTTCCTAAATCGATTTCATAATTAGATGCCCATCAAAGTATTAATAACTTTTATATATCTCTAGCATGTGTGCAGAATTACATCTTAAGTGCATTCGATTTACATGTTTTTATCTCAAGTAGAATGTTATTTCATATCTTCTATCACTGAATGATAAGTAAGTAAATCAGAATATTGAGGAGAATACGATTTTTTTCGATTTTGATGCTGAATTAGGTGTTTTGTCACATTAGTGTCCTATAGTCAACTATTGAGGTCATCTGTGGCTTATTTTAAATTGAGAATTGCTCTTGGTTTACTACAGGGTTTTCGATAATTGCATTTATCACTGAATCTATAACTTATTTACGAAATGTGGCATTCATTCCTTTGAGGTGGCATACTGTGTATAAACCACTGAAACCTAGTTGGTATATGTACTCAGTTCAACTAAGACTTTGCAGTACTGGTGGGACGTTAGTGTGACAATGGGGTTGGAGCTCGCCCTGCCTCCACAGTTTTTATCTCCTTGAATATTATTAGATCTAAAACTGAGAGTCTGATGCACAAAACTATGCGATAATCAAGTTTCAACATGACAGCAGCTCATAGATTAGATAGAAATGGCATGATGTTTGTCAGCAATGGAAGTTTGAGTAGCCATGCAAGCGATATCCCTGCAACATATGTCACCCTGTTGGGTTCCGTCATTGCTTTGGATATAAAGCTTAACACATTTAAGCTTTCTTTCCCCGTAATTGCTCCATGTGCACCCTTAATCAAGCTTCGGTCTTGATAGTTTTGGGTGGCTCTTCTGTAAAAGAAGTATTTGCTTCAGTCTGTCTCCAGGGTATTATAATTGCTGCGCTCCCTACTAGAACCTCCAAACAAGTCTCATAAGCCAGTTGCAGATGCAACTGATGGTAGTCAAGCTCCAAGTCTTCAGGCACATCCAAATGAGGCGCTTTCTTTAATTGTTCCTGAACAATAAATTGGAAACTCTGAACACAAAAGCGACTCCGCCACCAGCATCATCATGAATTGCCCCGTATGGGCAGCATTGTCCATTCCAATTGAGGGCTTCAATATTAAATAGGTTCATCATGTGTCTCTGGCGTCAACACTCTTCCATAACTATTTAAATTACTGAATGAGCATGACTTTCGTATTATCATCCAGATTGAATGAAACAAAATTGATGTAATTTAAAAGGTCTACAAGAGAGAACCTGGTGGTGTAGTCCTGCTTTGTATGTCCTGAGGGTCTCTTTACTTGGGTTTTTACCTTGGGTGTTATGCCCCACCAGCTCCTGCTGCAAAATGCTGGGAGCGATGCTTTGGGCCTGAATTTCCCTTGGCATCCTTTTAAACAGGATATGAAATAAAGCCATTATGAAATTCCATTGCTGATAGTCATCACACCATATCTGCCTAAGAACAAGCAAATCTAGCTAGTCAGAACAGTGTCCTCTCCAAGATTGACCACAGCGATGTACTTCCCATGGGTCATCTTCCAGGACCTCTAGGATATTCGTAGTAATATGTAACAGTGGAGCTAGGGTGATCTTCAATCTCATGAATTGCTGCTATAATAAGTTTGAGGTGGAGATGCAGAATCACTAGGGTTTTGGCCAAATTCAGAGCCATAGAAGGCCTTGTAGTCGAATACCAGCGTAAGAAACGCTTACATAGTGGCAAAGCTTGCCATATACAATGAGACAAAAGTTTATTTTTTTAATTGCATATTCAAAGAAGAATAAGAATCTTATTTCCCAAAAATTAATTAAGCATAACATTTTCCATAAATTAACAATGAGCGGAACATTGAATTCACCACATTTTTTGTAATACTTCACTTTTCAGAGTATAGGATCTCATGGATTAAAGTCATCAAGGGTGAATTCGTTTTAGAATCCTATTCAATAAGGAGATAAAGAAGAAGAAAAAAGTGTTTGGGGAAAGTGTCAGTAAAAGGGAAAGCCAATACAGAAAAACGCGAAATGTCCTCAATGTGTCTTGCCTACCTTTATAACTGTTTGGCCATTGTGCATAGATACCACTTAATCAAGCAATGAAGTACACTGAGCATAGTGAATTATAGTAGTGAAATATGAAGGTGAGGGTTTTTGTGTGCCTGCCTTCTTTTCTAAAGTGCTTCCTGGAGGTTCAAAGAAACGGATCTCTGGTTTATTTCAAGTGTTAAGGGATCAGGGTATTAGTAAATAAAGGCTTATTGTATATGAAGAATGCGTCCAAGAAACATTTTCAAGGTTGGGAAATTAAAGAAGGCTTTTTAACCACCTGATTGACATGAGAAATATTAATATATAGATCTATTGATAGCACCCTAGTCACAGATTCTTCGTTTGAAAGCCATAATTAAGCTTCATTCATACTTTGAATGTTGCCTGCATGTATTTCGGGAAATCCAACATTACTCACACCTTTTATTGCTTCCTAAATCGATTTCATAATTAGATGCCCGTCAAAGTATTAATAACTTTTATCTATCTCTAGCATGCGTGCAGAATTACATCTTAAGTGCATTCGATTTACATTTTCTTATCTCAAGTAGGTTATTTCATATCTTTTATCACTGAATGATAAGTAAGTAAATCAGAATATTGATGAGAATACTATTGTTTTCGATGTTGATGCTGAAATAGGTCTTTTGTCACATTAGTGTCCTATAGTCAACTATTGAGGTCATCTGTGGCTTATTTTAAATTGAGAATTGCTCTTGGTTTACTACTGGGTTTTCAATAATTGCATTTATCACTGAATCTATAACTTATTTACGAAATGTGGCATTCATTCCTTTGAGGTGGCATACTGTGTATAAACCACTGAAACCTAGTTGGTATATGTACTCAGTTCAACTAAGACTTTGCGGTACTGGTGGGACGTTAGTGTGACTATGGGGTTGGAGCTCGCCCTGCCTCCACTGTTTTTATCTCCTTGAATGTTATTAGATCTAAAACTGAGAGTCTGATGCACAAAACTATGCGATAATCAAGTTTCAACATGACAGCAGCTCATAGATTAGATAGAAATGGCATGATGTTTGTCAGCAATGGAAGTTTGAGTAGCCATGCAAGCGATATCCCTGCAACATATGTCACCCTGTTGGGTTCCGTCATTGCTTTGGATATAAAGCTTAACACATTTAAGCTTTCTTTCCCCGTAATTGCTCCATGTGCACCCTTAATCAAGCTGCGTTCTTGATAGTTTTGGGTGGCTCTTCTGTAAAAGAAGTATTTGCTCCAGTCTGTCTCCAGGGTATTATAATTGCTGCGCTCCCTCCTAGAACCTCCAAACAAGTCTCATAAGCCAGTTGCAGATGCAACTGATGGTAGTCAAGCTCCAAGTCTTCAGGCACATCCAAATGAGGCGCTTTCTTTAATTGTTCCATGAACAATAAATTGGAAACTCTGAACACAAAAGCGACTCCGCCACCAGCATCATCATGAATTGCCCCGTATGGGCAGCATTGTCCATTCCAATTGAGGGCTTCAATATTAAATAGGTTCATCACGTGTTTCTGGCGTCAACACTCTTCCATAACTATTTAAATGACTGAATGAGCATGACCTTTGTATTATCTTCCAGGATTGAATGAAACAAAATTGATGTAATTTAAAAGGTCTACAAGAGAGAAGCTGGTGGTGTAGTCCTGCTTTGTATGTCCTGAGGGTCTCTTTACTTGGGTTTTCACCTTGGGTGTTATGCCCCACCAGCTCCTGCTGCAAAATGCTGGGAGCGATGCTTTGGGCCTGAATTTTCTTTGGCATCCTTTTAAACAGGATATGAAATAAAGCCATTATGAAATTCCATTGCTGATAGTCATCACACCATATCTGCCTAAGAACAAGCAAATCTAGCTAGTCAGAACAGTGTCCTCTCCAAGATCGACCACAGCGATGTACTTCCCATGGGTCATCTTCCAGGACCTCTAGGATATTCGTAGTAATATGTAACAGTGGAGCTAGGGTGATCTTCAATCTCATGAATTGCTGCTATAATAAGTTTGAGGTGGAGATGCAGAATCACTAGGGTTTTGGCCAAATTCAGAGCCATAGAAGGCCTTGTAGTCGAATACCAGCGTAAGAAACGCTTACATAGTGGCAAAGCTTGCCATATACAATGAGACAAAAGTTTATTTTTTTAATTGCATATTCAAAGAAGAATAAGAATCTTATTTCCCAAAAATTAATTAAGCATAACATGTTCCATAAATTAACAATGAGCGGAACATTGAATTCACCACATTTTTTGTAATACTTCACTTTCTTTTCAGAGTATAGGATCTCATGGATTAAAGTCATCAAGGGTGAATTAGTTTTAGAATCCTATTCAATAAGGAGATAAAGAAGAAGAAAAAAGTGTTTGGGGAAAGTGTCAAAAGCGAAATGTCCTCAATGTGTCTTGCCTACCTTTATAACTGTTTGGCCATTGTGCATAGCTACCACTTAATCAAGCAATGAGGTACACTGAGCATAGTGAATTATAGTAGTGAAATATGAAGGTGAGGGTTTTTGTGTGCCTGCCTTCTTTTCTAAAGTGCTCCCTGGAGGTTCAAAGAAACGGATCTCTGGTTTATTTAAAGTGTAAAGGGATCAGGGTATTAGTAAATAAAGGCATATTGTATATGAAGAATGCGTTCAAGAAACAGTTTTCAAGGTTGGGAAATTAAAGAAGGCTTTTTAACCACCTGATTGACATGCGAAATATTAATATATAGATCTATTGATAGCACCCTAGTCACAGATTCTTCGTTTGAAAGCCATAATTAGGCTTCATTCATACTTTGAATGTTGCTTACATGTATTTCGGAATATCCAACATTACTCACACCTTTTATTGCTTCCTAAATCGATTTCATAATTAGATGCCCGTCAAAGTATTAATAACTTTTATATATCTCTAGCATGTGTGCAGAATTACATCTTAAGTGCATTCGATTTACATGTTTTTATCTCAAGTAGAATGTTATTTCATATCTTCTATCACTGAATGATAAGTAAGTAAATCAGAATATTGAGGAGAATACGATTTTTTTCGATTTTGATGCTGAATTAGGTCTTTTGTCACATTAGTGTCCTATAGTCAACTATTGAGGTCATCTGTGGCTTATTTTAAATTGAGAATTGCTCTTGGTTTACTACAGGGTTTTCGATAATTGCATTTATCACTGAATCTATAACTTATTTACGAAATGTGGCATTCATTCCTTTGAGGTGGCATACTGTGTATAAACCACTGAAACCTAGTTGGTATATGTACTCAGTTCAACTAAGACTTTGCAGTACTGGTGGGACGTTAGTGTGACAATGGGGTTGGAGCTCGCCCTGCCTCCACAGTTTTTATCTCCTTGAATATTATTAGATCTAAAACTGAGAGTCTGATGCACAAAACTATGCGATAATCAAGTTTCAACATGACAGCAGCTCATAGATTAGATAGAAATGGCATGATGTTTGTCAGCAATGGAAGTTTGAGTAGCCATGCAAGCGATATCCCTGCAACATATGTCACCCTGTTGGGTTCCGTCATTGCTTTGGATATAAAGCTTAACACATTTAAGCTTTCTTTCCCCGTAATTGCTCCATGTGCACCCTTAATCAAGCTTCGGTCTTGATAGTTTTGGGTGGCTCTTCTGTAAAAGAAGTATTTGCTTCAGTCTGTCTCCAGGGTATTATAATTGCTGCGCTCCCTACTAGAACCTCCAAACAAGTCTCATAAGCCAGTTGCAGATGCAACTGATGGTAGTCAAGCTCCAAGTCTTCAGGCACATCCAAATGAGGCGCTTTCTTTAATTGTTCCTGAACAATAAATTGGAAACTCTGAACACAAAAGCGACTCCGCCACCAGCATCATCATGAATTGCCCCGTATGGGCAGCATTGTCCATTCCAATTGAGGGCTTCAATATTAAATAGGTTCATCATGTGTCTCTGGCGTCAACACTCTTCCATAACTATTTAAATTACTGAATGAGCATGACTTTCGTATTATCATCCAGATTGAATGAAACAAAATTGATGTAATTTAAAAGGTCTACAAGAGAGAACCTGGTGGTGTAGTCCTGCTTTGTATGTCCTGAGGGTCTCTTTACTTGGGTTTTTACCTTGGGTGTTATGCCCCACCAGCTCCTGCTGCAAAATGCTGGGAGCGATGCTTTGGGCCTGAATTTCCCTTGGCATCCTTTTAAACAGGATATGAAATAAAGCCATTATGAAATTCCATTGCTGATAGTCATCACACCATATCTGCCTAAGAACAAGCAAATCTAGCTAGTCAGAACAGTGTCCTCTCCAAGATTGACCACAGCGATGTACTTCCCATGGGTCATCTTCCAGGACCTCTAGGATATTCGTAGTAATATGTAACAGTGGAGCTAGGGTGATCTTCAATCTCATGAATTGCTGCTATAATAAGTTTGAGGTGGAGATGCAGAATCACTAGGGTTTTGGCCAAATTCAGAGCCATAGAAGGCCTTGTAGTCGAATACCAGCGTAAGAAACGCTTACATAGTGGCAAAGCTTGCCATATACAATGAGACAAAAGTTTATTTTTTTAATTGCATATTCAAAGAAGAATAAGAATCTTATTTCCCAAAAATTAATTAAGCATAACATTTTCCATAAATTAACAATGAGCGGAACATTGAATTCACCACATTTTTTGTAATACTTCACTTTTCAGAGTATAGGATCTCATGGATTAAAGTCATCAAGGGTGAATTCGTTTTAGAATCCTATTCAATAAGGAGATAAAGAAGAAGAAAAAAGTGTTTGGGGAAAGTGTCAGTAAAAGGGAAAGCCAATACAGAAAAACGCGAAATGTCCCCAATGTGTCTTGCCTACCTTTATAACTGTTTGGCCATTGTGCATAGATACCACTTAATCAAGCAATGAAGTACACTGAGCATAGTGAATTATAGTAGTGAAATATGAAGGTGAGGGTTTTTGTGTGCCTGCCTTCTTTTCTAAAGTGCTTCCTGGAGGTTCAAAGAAACGGATCTCTGGTTTATTTCAAGTGTTAAGGGATCAGGGTATTAGTAAATAAAGGCTTATTGTATATGAAGAATGCGTCCAAGAAACATTTTCAAGGTTGGGAAATTAAAGAAGGCTTTTTAACCACCTGATTGACATGAGAAATATTAATATATAGATCTATTGATAGCACCCTAGTCACAGATTCTTCGTTTGAAAGCCATAATTAAGCTTCATTCATACTTTGAATGTTGCCTGCATGTATTTCGGGAAATCCAACATTACTCACACCTTTTATTGCTTCCTAAATCGATTTCATAATTAGATGCCCGTCAAAGTATTAATAACTTTTATCTATCTCTAGCATGCGTGCAGAATTACATCTTAAGTGCATTCGATTTACATTTTCTTATCTCAAGTAGGTTATTTCATATCTTTTATCACTGAATGATAAGTAAGTAAATCAGAATATTGATGAGAATACTATTGTTTTCGATGTTGATGCTGAAATAGGTCTTTTGTCACATTAGTGTCCTATAGTCAACTATTGAGGTCATCTGTGGCTTATTTTAAATTGAGAATTGCTCTTGGTTTACTACTGGGTTTTCAATAATTGCATTTATCACTGAATCTATAACTTATTTACGAAATGTGGCATTCATTCCTTTGAGGTGGCATACTGTGTATAAACCACTGAAACCTAGTTGGTATATGTACTCAGTTCAACTAAGACTTTGCGGTACTGGTGGGACGTTAGTGTGACTATGGGGTTGGAGCTCGCCCTACCTCCACTGTTTTTATCTCCTTGAATGTTATTAGATCTAAAACTGAGAGTCTGATGCACAAAACTATGCGATAATCAAGTTTCAACATGACAGCAGCTCATAGATTAGATAGAAATGGCATGATGTTTGTCAGCAATGGAAGTTTGAGTAGCCATGCAAGCGATATCCCTGCAACATATGTCACCCTGTTGGGTTCCGTCATTGCTTTGGATATAAAGCTTAACACATTTAAGCTTTCTTTCCCCGTAATTGCTCCATGTGCACCCTTAATCAAGCTGCGTTCTTGATAGTTTTGGGTGGCTCTTCTGTAAAAGAAGTATTTGCTCCAGTCTGTCTCCAGGGTATTATAATTGCTGCGCTCCCTCCTAGAACCTCCAAACAAGTCTCATAAGCCAGTTGCAGATGCAACTGATGGTAGTCAAGCTCCAAGTCTTCAGGCACATCCAAATGAGGCGCTTTCTTTAATTGTTCCTGAACAATAAATTGGAAACTCTGAACACAAAAGCGACTCCGCCACCAGCATCATCATGAATTGCCCCGTATGGGCAGCATTGTCCATTCCAATTGAGGGCTTCAATATTAAATAGGTTCATCATGTGTCTCTGGCGTCAACACTCTTCCATAACTATTTAAATTACTGAAAGAGCATGACCTTTGTATTATCATCCAGATTGAATGAAACAAAATTGATGTAATTTAAAAGGTCTACAAGAGAGAACCTGGTGGTGTAGTCCTGCTTTGTATGTCCTGAGGGTCTCTTTACTTGGGTTTTTACCTTGGGTGTTATGCCCCACCAGCTCCTGCTGCAAAATGCTGGGAGCGATGCTTTGGGCCTGAATTTCCCTTGGCATCCTTTTAAACAGGATATGAAATAAAGCCATTATGAAATTCCATTGCTGATAGTCATCACACCATATCTGCCTAAGAACAAGCAAATCTAGCTAGTCAGAACAGTGTCCTCTCCAAGATCGACCACAGCGATGTACTTCCCATGGGTCATCTTCCAGGACCTCTAGGATATTCGTAGTAATATGTAACAGTGGAGCTAGGGTGATCTTCAATCTCATGAATTGCTGCTATAATAAGTTTGAGGTGGAGATGCAGAATCACTAGGGTTTTGGCCAAATTCAGAGCCATAGAAGGCCTTGTAGTCGAATACCAGCGTAAGAAGCGCTTACATAGTGGCAAAGCTTGCCATATACAATGAGACAACAGTTTATTTTTTTAATTCCATATTCAAAGAAGAATAAGAATCTTATTTCCCAAAAATTAATTAGGCATAACATTTTCCATAAATTAACAATGAGCGGAACATTGAATTCACCACATTTTTTGTAATACTTCACTTTCTTTTCAGAGTATAGGATCTCATGGATTAAAGTCATCAAGGGTGAATTAGTTTTAGAATCCTATTCAATAAGGAGATAAAGAAGAAGAAAAAAGTGTTTGGGGAAAGTGTCAAAAGCGAAATGTCCTCAATGTGTCTTGCCTACCTTTATAACTGTTTGGCCATTGTGCATAGCTACCACTTAATCAAGCAATGAGGTACACTGAGCATAGTGAATTATAGTAGTGAAATATGAAGGTGAGGGTTTTTGTGTGCCTGCCTTCTTTTCTAAAGTGCTTCCTGGAGGTTCAAAGAAACGGATCTCTGGTTTATTTCAAGTGTAAAGGGATCAGGGTATTAGTAAATAAAGGCATATTGTATATGAAGAATGCGTTCAAGAAACAGTTTTCAAGGTTGGGAAATTAAAGAAGGCTTTTTAACCACCTGATTGACATGCGAAATATTAATATATAGATCTATTGATAGCACCCTAGTCACAGATTCTTCGTTTGAAAGCCATAATTAGGCTTCATTCATACTTTGAATGTTGCTTACATGTATTTCGGAATATCCAACATTACTCACACCTTTTATTGCTTCCTAAATCGATTTCATAATTAGATGCCCGTCAAAGTATTAATAACTTTTATATATCTCTAGCATGTGTGCAGAATTACATCTTAAGTGCATTCGATTTACATGTTTTTATCTCAAGTAGAATGTTATTTCATATCTTCTATCACTGAATGATAAGTAAGTAAATCAGAATATTGAGGAGAATACGATTTTTTTCGATTTTGATGCTGAATTAGGTCTTTTGTCACATTAGTGTCCTATAGTCAACTATTGAGGTCATCTGTGGCTTATTTTAAATTGAGAATTGCTCTTGGTTTACTACAGGGTTTTCGATAATTGCATTTATCACTGAATCTATAACTTATTTACGAAATGTGGCATTCATTCCTTTGAGGTGGCATACTGTGTATAAACCACTGAAACCTAGTTGGTATATGTACTCAGTTCAACTAAGACTTTGCAGTACTGGTGGGACGTTAGTGTGACAATGGGGTTGGAGCTCGCCCTGCCTCCACAGTTTTTATCTCCTTGAATATTATTAGATCTAAAACTGAGAGTCTGATGCACAAAACTATGCGATAATCAAGTTTCAACATGACAGCAGCTCATAGATTAGATAGAAATGGCATGATGTTTGTCAGCAATGGAAGTTTGAGTAGCCATGCAAGCGATATCCCTGCAACATATGTCACCCTGTTGGGTTCCGTCATTGCTTTGGATATAAAGCTTAACACATTTAAGCTTTCTTTCCCCGTAATTGCTCCATGTGCACCCTTAATCAAGCTGCGGTCTTGATAGTTTTGGGTGGCTCTTCTGTAAAAGAAGTATTTTCTCCAGTCTGTCTCCAGGGTATTATAATTGCTGCGCTCCCTACTAGAACCTCCAAACAAGTCTCATAAGCCAGTTGCAGATGCAACTGATGGTAGTCAAGCTCCAAGTCTTCAGGCACATCCAAATGAGGCGCTTTCTTTAATTGTTCCTGAACAATAAATTGGAAACTCTGAACACAAAAGCGACTCCGCCACCAGCATCATCATGAATTGCCCCGTATGGGCAGCATTGTCCATTCCAATTGAGGGCTTCAATATTAAATAGGTTCATCATGTGTCTCTGGCGTCAACACTCTTCCATAACTATTTAAATTACTGAATGAGCATGACTTTCGTATTATCATCCAGATTGAATGAAACAAAATTGATGTAATTTAAAAGGTCTACAAGAGAGAACCTGGTGGTGTAGTCCTGCTTTGTATGTCCTGAGGGTCTCTTTACTTGGGGTTTTACCTTGGGTGTTATGCCCCACCAGCTCCTGCTGCAAAATGCTGGGAGCGATGCTTTGGGCCTGAATTTCCCTTGGCATCCTTTTAAACAGGATATGAAATAAAGCCATTATGAAATTCCATTGCTGATAGTCATCACACCATATCTGCCTAAGAACAAGCAAATCTAGCTAGTCAGAACAGTGTCCTCTCCAAGATCGACCACAGCGATTTACTTCCCATGGGTCATCTTCCAGGACCTCTAGGATATTCGTAGTAATATGTAACAGTGGAGCTAGGGTGATCTTCAATCTCATGAATTGCTGCTATAATAAGTTTGAGGTGGAGATGCAGAATCAGTAGGGTTTTGGCCAAATTCAGAGCCATAGAAGGCCTTGTAGTCGAATACCAGCGTAAGAAAAGCCTACATAGTGGCAAAGCTTGCCATATACAATGAGACAAAAGTTTTTTTTTTTAATTGCATATTCAAAGAAGAATAAGAATCTTATTTCCCAAAAATTAATTAAGCATAAGATTTTCCATAAATTAACAATGAGCGGAACATTGAATTCACCACATTTTTTGTAATACTTCACTTTTCAGGGTATAGGATCTCATGGATTAAAGTCATCAAGGGTGAATTAGTTTTAGAATCCTATTCAATAAGGAGATAAAGAAGAAGAAAAAAGTGTTTGGGGAAAGTGTCAGTAAAAGGGAAAGCCAATATAGAAAAAAGCGAAATGTCCTCAATGTGTCTTGCCTACCTTTATAACTGCTTGGCCCTTGTGCATAGATACCACTTAATCAAGCAATGAAGTACACTGAGCATAGTGAATTATAGTAGTGAAATATGAAGGTGAGGGTTTTTGTGTGCCTGCCTTCTTTTCTAAAGTGCTTCCTGGAGGTTCAAAGAAACGGATCTCTGGTTTATTTCAAGTGTAAAGGGATCAGGGTATTAGTAAATAAAGGCTTATTGTATATGAAGAATGCGTTCAAGAAACATTTTCAAGGTTGGGAAATTAAAGAAGGCTTTTTAACCACCTGATTGACATGAGAAATATTAATATATAGATCTATTGATAGCACCCTAGTCACAGATTCTTCGTTTGAAAGCCATAATTAAGCTTCATTCATACTTTGAATGTTGCCTGCATGTATTTCGGAAAATCCAACATTACTCACACCTTTTATTGCTTCCTAAATCGATTTCATAATTAGATGCCCGTCAAAGTATTAATAACTTTTATATATCTCTAGCATGCGTGCAGAATTACATCTTAAGTGCATTCGATTTACATTTTCCTATCTCAAGTAGGTTATTTCATATCTTTTATCACTGAATGATAAGTAAGTAAATCAGAATATTGATGAGAATACTATTGTTTTCGATTTTGATGCTGAAATAGGTCTTTTGTCACATTAGAGTCCTATAGTCAACTATTGAGGTCATCTGTGGCTTATTTTAAATTGAGAATTGCTCTTTGTTTACTACAGGGTTTTCAATAATTGCATTTATCACTGAATCTATAACTTATTTACGAAATGTGGCATTCATTCCTTTGAGGTGGCATACTGTGTATAAACCACTGAAACCTAGTTGGTATATGTACTCAGTTCAACTAAGACTTTGCAGTACTGGTTGGACGTTAGTGTGACTATGGGGTTGGAGCTCGCCCTGCCTCCACTGTTTTTATCTCATTGAATGTTATTAGATTTAAAACTGAGAGTCTGATGCACAAAACTATGCGATAATCAGGTTTCACCATGACAGCAGCTCATAGATTAGATAGAAATGGCATGATGTTTGTCAGCAATGGAAGTTTGAGTAGCCATGCAAGCGATATCCCTGCAACATATGTCACCCTGTTGGGTTCCGTCATTGCTTTGGATATAAAGCTTAACACATTTAAGCTTTCTTTCCCCGTAATTGCTCCATGTGCACCCTTAATCAAGCTGCGTTCTTGATAGTTTTGGGTGGCTCTTCTGTAAAAGAAGTATTTGCTCCAGTCTGTCTCCAGGGTATTATAATTGCTGCGCTCCCTACTAGAACCTCCAAACAAGTCTCATAAGCCAGTTGCAGATGCAACTGATGGTAGTCAAGCTCCAAGTCTTCAGGCACATCCAAATGAGGCGCTTTCTTTAATTGTTCCTGAACAATAAATTGGAAACTCTGAACACAAAAGCGACTCCGCCACCAGCATCATCATGAATTGCCCCGTATGGGCAGCATTGTCCATTCCAATTGAGGGCTTCAATATTAAATAGGTTCATCATGTGTCTCTGGCGTCAACACTCTTCCATAACTATTTAAATTACTGAATGAGCATGACTTTCGTATTATCATCCAGATTGAATGAAACAAAATTGATGTAATTTAAAAGGTCTACAAGAGAGAACCTGGTGGTGTAGTCCTGCTTTGTATGTCCTGAGGGTCTCTTTACTTGGGTTTTTACCTTGGGTGTTATGCCCCACCAGCTCCTGCTGCAAAATGCTGGGAGCGATGCTTTGGGCCTGAATTTCCCTTGGCATCCTTTTAAACAGGATATGAAATAAAGCCATTATGAAATTCCATTGCTGATAGTCATCACACCATATCTGCCTAAGAACAAGCAAATCTAGCTAGTCAGAACAGTGTCCTCTCCAAGATTGACCACAGCGATGTACTTCCCATGGGTCATCTTCCAGGACCTCTAGGATATTCGTAGTAATATGTAACAGTGGAGCTAGGGTGATCTTCAATCTCATGAATTGCTGCTATAATAAGTTTGAGGTGGAGATGCAGAATCACTAGGGTTTTGGCCAAATTCAGAGCCATAGAAGGCCTTGTAGTCGAATACCAGCGTAAGAAACGCTTACATAGTGGCAAAGCTTGCCATATACAATGAGACAAAAGTTTATTTTTTTAATTGCATATTCAAAGAAGAATAAGAATCTTATTTCCCAAAAATTAATTAAGCATAACATTTTCCATAAATTAACAATGAGCGGAACATTGAATTCACCACATTTTTTGTAATACTTCACTTTTCAGAGTATAGGATCTCATGGATTAAAGTCATCAAGGGTGAATTCGTTTTAGAATCCTATTCAATAAGGAGATAAAGAAGAAGAAAAAAGTGTTTGGGGAAAGTGTCAGTAAAAGGGAAAGCCAATACAGAAAAACGCGAAATGTCCTCAATGTGTCTTGCCTACCTTTATAACTGTTTGGCCATTGTGCATAGATACCACTTAATCAAGCAATGAAGTACACTGAGCATAGTGAATTATAGTAGTGAAATATGAAGGTGAGGGTTTTTGTGTGCCTGCCTTCTTTTCTAAAGTGCTTCCTGGAGGTTCAAAGAAACGGATCTCTGGTTTATTTCAAGTGTTAAGGGATCAGGGTATTAGTAAATAAAGGCTTATTGTATATGAAGAATGCGTCCAAGAAACATTTTCAAGGTTGGGAAATTAAAGAAGGCTTTTTAACCACCTGATTGACATGAGAAATATTAATATATAGATCTATTGATAGCACCCTAGTCACAGATTCTTCGTTTGAAAGCCATAATTAAGCTTCATTCATACTTTGAATGTTGCCTGCATGTATTTCGGGAAATCCAACATTACTCACACCTTTTATTGCTTCCTAAATCGATTTCATAATTAGATGCCCGTCAAAGTATTAATAACTTTTATCTATCTCTAGCATGCGTGCAGAATTACATCTTAAGTGCATTCGATTTACATTTTCTTATCTCAAGTAGGTTATTTCATATCTTTTATCACTGAATGATAAGTAAGTAAATCAGAATATTGATGAGAATACTATTGTTTTCGATGTTGATGCTGAAATAGGTCTTTTGTCACATTAGTGTCCTATAGTCAACTATTGAGGTCATCTGTGGCTTATTTTAAATTGAGAATTGCTCTTGGTTTACTACTGGGTTTTCAATAATTGCATTTATCACTGAATCTATAACTTATTTACGAAATGTGGCATTCATTCCTTTGAGGTGGCATACTGTGTATAAACCACTGAAACCTAGTTGGTATATGTACTCAGTTCAACTAAGACTTTGCGGTACTGGTGGGACGTTAGTGTGACTATGGGGTTGGAGCTCGCCCTGCCTCCACTGTTTTTATCTCCTTGAATGTTATTAGATCTAAAACTGAGAGTCTGATGCACAAAACTATGCGATAATCAAGTTTCAACATGACAGCAGCTCATAGATTAGATAGAAATGGCATGATGTTTGTCAGCAATGGAAGTTTGAGTAGCCATGCAAGCGATATCCCTGCAACATATGTCACCCTGTTGGGTTCCGTCATTGCTTTGGATATAAAGCTTAACACATTTAAGCTTTCTTTCCCCGTAATTGCTCCATGTGCACCCTTAATCAAGCTGCGTTCTTGATAGTTTTGGGTGGCTCTTCTGTAAAAGAAGTATTTGCTCCAGTCTGTCTCCAGGGTATTATAATTGCTGCGCTCCCTCCTAGAACCTCCAAACAAGTCTCATAAGCCAGTTGCAGATGCAACTGATGGTAGTCAAGCTCCAAGTCTTCAGGCACATCCAAATGAGGCGCTTTCTTTAATTGTTCCATGAACAATAAATTGGAAACTCTGAACACAAAAGCGACTCCGCCACCAGCATCATCATGAATTGCCCCGTATGGGCAGCATTGTCCATTCCAATTGAGGGCTTCAATATTAAATAGGTTCATCACGTGTTTCTGGCGTCAACACTCTTCCATAACTATTTAAATGACTGAATGAGCATGACCTTTGTATTATCTTCCAGGATTGAATGAAACAAAATTGATGTAATTTAAAAGGTCTACAAGAGAGAAGCTGGTGGTGTAGTCCTGCTTTGTATGTCCTGAGGGTCTCTTTACTTGGGTTTTCACCTTGGGTGTTATGCCCCACCAGCTCCTGCTGCAAAATGCTGGGAGCGATGCTTTGGGCCTGAATTTTCTTTGGCATCCTTTTAAACAGGATATGAAATAAAGCCATTATGAAATTCCATTGCTGATAGTCATCACACCATATCTGCCTAAGAACAAGCAAATCTAGCTAGTCAGAACAGTGTCCTCTCCAAGATCGACCACAGCGATGTACTTCCCATGGGTCATCTTCCAGGACCTCTAGGATATTCGTAGTAATATGTAACAGTGGAGCTAGGGTGATCTTCAATCTCATGAATTGCTGCTATAATAAGTTTGAGGTGGAGATGCAGAATCACTAGGGTTTTGGCCAAATTCAGAGCCATAGAAGGCCTTGTAGTCGAATACCAGCGTAAGAAACGCTTACATAGTGGCAAAGCTTGCCATATACAATGAGACAAAAGTTTATTTTTTTAATTGCATATTCAAAGAAGAATAAGAATCTTATTTCCCAAAAATTAATTAAGCATAACATGTTCCATAAATTAACAATGAGCGGAACATTGAATTCACCACATTTTTTGTAATACTTCACTTTCTTTTCAGAGTATAGGATCTCATGGATTAAAGTCATCAAGGGTGAATTAGTTTTAGAATCCTATTCAATAAGGAGATAAAGAAGAAGAAAAAAGTGTTTGGGGAAAGTGTCAAAAGCGAAATGTCCTCAATGTGTCTTGCCTACCTTTATAACTGTTTGGCCATTGTGCATAGCTACCACTTAATCAAGCAATGAGGTACACTGAGCATAGTGAATTATAGTAGTGAAATATGAAGGTGAGGGTTTTTGTGTGCCTGCCTTCTTTTCTAAAGTGCTCCCTGGAGGTTCAAAGAAACGGATCTCTGGTTTATTTAAAGTGTAAAGGGATCAGGGTATTAGTAAATAAAGGCATATTGTATATGAAGAATGCGTTCAAGAAACAGTTTTCAAGGTTGGGAAATTAAAGAAGGCTTTTTAACCACCTGATTGACATGCGAAATATTAATATATAGATCTATTGATAGCACCCTAGTCACAGATTCTTCGTTTGAAAGCCATAATTAGGCTTCATTCATACTTTGAATGTTGCTTACATGTATTTCGGAATATCCAACATTACTCACACCTTTTATTGCTTCCTAAATCGATTTCATAATTAGATGCCCGTCAAAGTATTAATAACTTTTATATATCTCTAGCATGTGTGCAGAATTACATCTTAAGTGCATTCGATTTACATGTTTTTATCTCAAGTAGAATGTTATTTCATATCTTCTATCACTGAATGATAAGTAAGTAAATCAGAATATTGAGGAGAATACGATTTTTTTCGATTTTGATGCTGAATTAGGTCTTTTGTCACATTAGTGTCCTATAGTCAACTATTGAGGTCATCTGTGGCTTATTTTAAATTGAGAATTGCTCTTGGTTTACTACAGGGTTTTCGATAATTGCATTTATCACTGAATCTATAACTTATTTACGAAATGTGGCATTCATTCCTTTGAGGTGGCATACTGTGTATAAACCACTGAAACCTAGTTGGTATATGTACTCAGTTCAACTAAGACTTTGCAGTACTGGTGGGACGTTAGTGTGACAATGGGGTTGGAGCTCGCCCTGCCTCCACAGTTTTTATCTCCTTGAATATTATTAGATCTAAAACTGAGAGTCTGATGCACAAAACTATGCGATAATCAAGTTTCAACATGACAGCAGCTCATAGATTAGATAGAAATGGCATGATGTTTGTCAGCAATGGAAGTTTGAGTAGCCATGCAAGCGATATCCCTGCAACATATGTCACCCTGTTGGGTTCCGTCATTGCTTTGGATATAAAGCTTAACACATTTAAGCTTTCTTTCCCCGTAATTGCTCCATGTGCACCCTTAATCAAGCTTCGGTCTTGATAGTTTTGGGTGGCTCTTCTGTAAAAGAAGTATTTGCTTCAGTCTGTCTCCAGGGTATTATAATTGCTGCGCTCCCTACTAGAACCTCCAAACAAGTCTCATAAGCCAGTTGCAGATGCAACTGATGGTAGTCAAGCTCCAAGTCTTCAGGCACATCCAAATGAGGCGCTTTCTTTAATTGTTCCTGAACAATAAATTGGAAACTCTGAACACAAAAGCGACTCCGCCACCAGCATCATCATGAATTGCCCCGTATGGGCAGCATTGTCCATTCCAATTGAGGGCTTCAATATTAAATAGGTTCATCATGTGTCTCTGGCGTCAACACTCTTCCATAACTATTTAAATTACTGAATGAGCATGACTTTCGTATTATCATCCAGATTGAATGAAACAAAATTGATGTAATTTAAAAGGTCTACAAGAGAGAACCTGGTGGTGTAGTCCTGCTTTGTATGTCCTGAGGGTCTCTTTACTTGGGTTTTTACCTTGGGTGTTATGCCCCACCAGCTCCTGCTGCAAAATGCTGGGAGCGATGCTTTGGGCCTGAATTTCCCTTGGCATCCTTTTAAACAGGATATGAAATAAAGCCATTATGAAATTCCATTGCTGATAGTCATCACACCATATCTGCCTAAGAACAAGCAAATCTAGCTAGTCAGAACAGTGTCCTCTCCAAGATTGACCACAGCGATGTACTTCCCATGGGTCATCTTCCAGGACCTCTAGGATATTCGTAGTAATATGTAACAGTGGAGCTAGGGTGATCTTCAATCTCATGAATTGCTGCTATAATAAGTTTGAGGTGGAGATGCAGAATCACTAGGGTTTTGGCCAAATTCAGAGCCATAGAAGGCCTTGTAGTCGAATACCAGCGTAAGAAACGCTTACATAGTGGCAAAGCTTGCCATATACAATGAGACAAAAGTTTATTTTTTTAATTGCATATTCAAAGAAGAATAAGAATCTTATTTCCCAAAAATTAATTAAGCATAACATTTTCCATAAATTAACAATGAGCGGAACATTGAATTCACCACATTTTTTGTAATACTTCACTTTTCAGAGTATAGGATCTCATGGATTAAAGTCATCAAGGGTGAATTCGTTTTAGAATCCTATTCAATAAGGAGATAAAGAAGAAGAAAAAAGTGTTTGGGGAAAGTGTCAGTAAAAGGGAAAGCCAATACAGAAAAACGCGAAATGTCCCCAATGTGTCTTGCCTACCTTTATAACTGTTTGGCCATTGTGCATAGATACCACTTAATCAAGCAATGAAGTACACTGAGCATAGTGAATTATAGTAGTGAAATATGAAGGTGAGGGTTTTTGTGTGCCTGCCTTCTTTTCTAAAGTGCTTCCTGGAGGTTCAAAGAAACGGATCTCTGGTTTATTTCAAGTGTTAAGGGATCAGGGTATTAGTAAATAAAGGCTTATTGTATATGAAGAATGCGTCCAAGAAACATTTTCAAGGTTGGGAAATTAAAGAAGGCTTTTTAACCACCTGATTGACATGAGAAATATTAATATATAGATCTATTGATAGCACCCTAGTCACAGATTCTTCGTTTGAAAGCCATAATTAAGCTTCATTCATACTTTGAATGTTGCCTGCATGTATTTCGGGAAATCCAACATTACTCACACCTTTTATTGCTTCCTAAATCGATTTCATAATTAGATGCCCGTCAAAGTATTAATAACTTTTATCTATCTCTAGCATGCGTGCAGAATTACATCTTAAGTGCATTCGATTTACATTTTCTTATCTCAAGTAGGTTATTTCATATCTTTTATCACTGAATGATAAGTAAGTAAATCAGAATATTGATGAGAATACTATTGTTTTCGATGTTGATGCTGAAATAGGTCTTTTGTCACATTAGTGTCCTATAGTCAACTATTGAGGTCATCTGTGGCTTATTTTAAATTGAGAATTGCTCTTGGTTTACTACTGGGTTTTCAATAATTGCATTTATCACTGAATCTATAACTTATTTACGAAATGTGGCATTCATTCCTTTGAGGTGGCATACTGTGTATAAACCACTGAAACCTAGTTGGTATATGTACTCAGTTCAACTAAGACTTTGCGGTACTGGTGGGACGTTAGTGTGACTATGGGGTTGGAGCTCGCCCTACCTCCACTGTTTTTATCTCCTTGAATGTTATTAGATCTAAAACTGAGAGTCTGATGCACAAAACTATGCGATAATCAAGTTTCAACATGACAGCAGCTCATAGATTAGATAGAAATGGCATGATGTTTGTCAGCAATGGAAGTTTGAGTAGCCATGCAAGCGATATCCCTGCAACATATGTCACCCTGTTGGGTTCCGTCATTGCTTTGGATATAAAGCTTAACACATTTAAGCTTTCTTTCCCCGTAATTGCTCCATGTGCACCCTTAATCAAGCTGCGTTCTTGATAGTTTTGGGTGGCTCTTCTGTAAAAGAAGTATTTGCTCCAGTCTGTCTCCAGGGTATTATAATTGCTGCGCTCCCTCCTAGAACCTCCAAACAAGTCTCATAAGCCAGTTGCAGATGCAACTGATGGTAGTCAAGCTCCAAGTCTTCAGGCACATCCAAATGAGGCGCTTTCTTTAATTGTTCCTGAACAATAAATTGGAAACTCTGAACACAAAAGCGACTCCGCCACCAGCATCATCATGAATTGCCCCGTATGGGCAGCATTGTCCATTCCAATTGAGGGCTTCAATATTAAATAGGTTCATCATGTGTCTCTGGCGTCAACACTCTTCCATAACTATTTAAATTACTGAAAGAGCATGACCTTTGTATTATCATCCAGATTGAATGAAACAAAATTGATGTAATTTAAAAGGTCTACAAGAGAGAACCTGGTGGTGTAGTCCTGCTTTGTATGTCCTGAGGGTCTCTTTACTTGGGTTTTTACCTTGGGTGTTATGCCCCACCAGCTCCTGCTGCAAAATGCTGGGAGCGATGCTTTGGGCCTGAATTTCCCTTGGCATCCTTTTAAACAGGATATGAAATAAAGCCATTATGAAATTCCATTGCTGATAGTCATCACACCATATCTGCCTAAGAACAAGCAAATCTAGCTAGTCAGAACAGTGTCCTCTCCAAGATCGACCACAGCGATGTACTTCCCATGGGTCATCTTCCAGGACCTCTAGGATATTCGTAGTAATATGTAACAGTGGAGCTAGGGTGATCTTCAATCTCATGAATTGCTGCTATAATAAGTTTGAGGTGGAGATGCAGAATCACTAGGGTTTTGGCCAAATTCAGAGCCATAGAAGGCCTTGTAGTCGAATACCAGCGTAAGAAGCGCTTACATAGTGGCAAAGCTTGCCATATACAATGAGACAACAGTTTATTTTTTTAATTCCATATTCAAAGAAGAATAAGAATCTTATTTCCCAAAAATTAATTAGGCATAACATTTTCCATAAATTAACAATGAGCGGAACATTGAATTCACCACATTTTTTGTAATACTTCACTTTCTTTTCAGAGTATAGGATCTCATGGATTAAAGTCATCAAGGGTGAATTAGTTTTAGAATCCTATTCAATAAGGAGATAAAGAAGAAGAAAAAAGTGTTTGGGGAAAGTGTCAAAAGCGAAATGTCCTCAATGTGTCTTGCCTACCTTTATAACTGTTTGGCCATTGTGCATAGCTACCACTTAATCAAGCAATGAGGTACACTGAGCATAGTGAATTATAGTAGTGAAATATGAAGGTGAGGGTTTTTGTGTGCCTGCCTTCTTTTCTAAAGTGCTTCCTGGAGGTTCAAAGAAACGGATCTCTGGTTTATTTCAAGTGTAAAGGGATCAGGGTATTAGTAAATAAAGGCATATTGTATATGAAGAATGCGTTCAAGAAACAGTTTTCAAGGTTGGGAAATTAAAGAAGGCTTTTTAACCACCTGATTGACATGCGAAATATTAATATATAGATCTATTGATAGCACCCTAGTCACAGATTCTTCGTTTGAAAGCCATAATTAGGCTTCATTCATACTTTGAATGTTGCTTACATGTATTTCGGAATATCCAACATTACTCACACCTTTTATTGCTTCCTAAATCGATTTCATAATTAGATGCCCGTCAAAGTATTAATAACTTTTATATATCTCTAGCATGTGTGCAGAATTACATCTTAAGTGCATTCGATTTACATGTTTTTATCTCAAGTAGAATGTTATTTCATATCTTCTATCACTGAATGATAAGTAAGTAAATCAGAATATTGAGGAGAATACGATTTTTTTCGATTTTGATGCTGAATTAGGTCTTTTGTCACATTAGTGTCCTATAGTCAACTATTGAGGTCATCTGTGGCTTATTTTAAATTGAGAATTGCTCTTGGTTTACTACAGGGTTTTCGATAATTGCATTTATCACTGAATCTATAACTTATTTACGAAATGTGGCATTCATTCCTTTGAGGTGGCATACTGTGTATAAACCACTGAAACCTAGTTGGTATATGTACTCAGTTCAACTAAGACTTTGCAGTACTGGTGGGACGTTAGTGTGACAATGGGGTTGGAGCTCGCCCTGCCTCCACAGTTTTTATCTCCTTGAATATTATTAGATCTAAAACTGAGAGTCTGATGCACAAAACTATGCGATAATCAAGTTTCAACATGACAGCAGCTCATAGATTAGATAGAAATGGCATGATGTTTGTCAGCAATGGAAGTTTGAGTAGCCATGCAAGCGATATCCCTGCAACATATGTCACCCTGTTGGGTTCCGTCATTGCTTTGGATATAAAGCTTAACACATTTAAGCTTTCTTTCCCCGTAATTGCTCCATGTGCACCCTTAATCAAGCTGCGGTCTTGATAGTTTTGGGTGGCTCTTCTGTAAAAGAAGTATTTTCTCCAGTCTGTCTCCAGGGTATTATAATTGCTGCGCTCCCTACTAGAACCTCCAAACAAGTCTCATAAGCCAGTTGCAGATGCAACTGATGGTAGTCAAGCTCCAAGTCTTCAGGCACATCCAAATGAGGCGCTTTCTTTAATTGTTCCTGAACAATAAATTGGAAACTCTGAACACAAAAGCGACTCCGCCACCAGCATCATCATGAATTGCCCCGTATGGGCAGCATTGTCCATTCCAATTGAGGGCTTCAATATTAAATAGGTTCATCATGTGTCTCTGGCGTCAACACTCTTCCATAACTATTTAAATTACTGAATGAGCATGACTTTCGTATTATCATCCAGATTGAATGAAACAAAATTGATGTAATTTAAAAGGTCTACAAGAGAGAACCTGGTGGTGTAGTCCTGCTTTGTATGTCCTGAGGGTCTCTTTACTTGGGGTTTTACCTTGGGTGTTATGCCCCACCAGCTCCTGCTGCAAAATGCTGGGAGCGATGCTTTGGGCCTGAATTTCCCTTGGCATCCTTTTAAACAGGATATGAAATAAAGCCATTATGAAATTCCATTGCTGATAGTCATCACACCATATCTGCCTAAGAACAAGCAAATCTAGCTAGTCAGAACAGTGTCCTCTCCAAGATCGACCACAGCGATTTACTTCCCATGGGTCATCTTCCAGGACCTCTAGGATATTCGTAGTAATATGTAACAGTGGAGCTAGGGTGATCTTCAATCTCATGAATTGCTGCTATAATAAGTTTGAGGTGGAGATGCAGAATCAGTAGGGTTTTGGCCAAATTCAGAGCCATAGAAGGCCTTGTAGTCGAATACCAGCGTAAGAAAAGCCTACATAGTGGCAAAGCTTGCCATATACAATGAGACAAAAGTTTTTTTTTTTAATTGCATATTCAAAGAAGAATAAGAATCTTATTTCCCAAAAATTAATTAAGCATAAGATTTTCCATAAATTAACAATGAGCGGAACATTGAATTCACCACATTTTTTGTAATACTTCACTTTTCAGGGTATAGGATCTCATGGATTAAAGTCATCAAGGGTGAATTAGTTTTAGAATCCTATTCAATAAGGAGATAAAGAAGAAGAAAAAAGTGTTTGGGGAAAGTGTCAGTAAAAGGGAAAGCCAATATAGAAAAAAGCGAAATGTCCTCAATGTGTCTTGCCTACCTTTATAACTGCTTGGCCCTTGTGCATAGATACCACTTAATCAAGCAATGAAGTACACTGAGCATAGTGAATTATAGTAGTGAAATATGAAGGTGAGGGTTTTTGTGTGCCTGCCTTCTTTTCTAAAGTGCTTCCTGGAGGTTCAAAGAAACGGATCTCTGGTTTATTTCAAGTGTAAAGGGATCAGGGTATTAGTAAATAAAGGCTTATTGTATATGAAGAATGCGTTCAAGAAACATTTTCAAGGTTGGGAAATTAAAGAAGGCTTTTTAACCACCTGATTGACATGAGAAATATTAATATATAGATCTATTGATAGCACCCTAGTCACAGATTCTTCGTTTGAAAGCCATAATTAAGCTTCATTCATACTTTGAATGTTGCCTGCATGTATTTCGGAAAATCCAACATTACTCACACCTTTTATTGCTTCCTAAATCGATTTCATAATTAGATGCCCGTCAAAGTATTAATAACTTTTATATATCTCTAGCATGCGTGCAGAATTACATCTTAAGTGCATTCGATTTACATTTTCCTATCTCAAGTAGGTTATTTCATATCTTTTATCACTGAATGATAAGTAAGTAAATCAGAATATTGATGAGAATACTATTGTTTTCGATTTTGATGCTGAAATAGGTCTTTTGTCACATTAGAGTCCTATAGTCAACTATTGAGGTCATCTGTGGCTTATTTTAAATTGAGAATTGCTCTTTGTTTACTACAGGGTTTTCAATAATTGCATTTATCACTGAATCTATAACTTATTTACGAAATGTGGCATTCATTCCTTTGAGGTGGCATACTGTGTATAAACCACTGAAACCTAGTTGGTATATGTACTCAGTTCAACTAAGACTTTGCAGTACTGGTTGGACGTTAGTGTGACTATGGGGTTGGAGCTCGCCCTGCCTCCACTGTTTTTATCTCATTGAATGTTATTAGATTTAAAACTGAGAGTCTGATGCACAAAACTATGCGATAATCAGGTTTCACCATGACAGCAGCTCATAGATTAGATAGAAATGGCATGATGTTTGTCAGCAATGGAAGTTTGAGTAGCCATGCAAGCGATATCCCTGCAACATATGTCACCCTGTTGGGTTCCGTCATTGCTTTGGATATAAAGCTTAACACATTTAAGCTTTCTTTCCCCGTAATTGCTCCATGTGCACCCTTAATCAAGCTGCGTTCTTGATAGTTTTGGGTGGCTCTTCTGTAAAAGAAGTATTTGCTCCAGTCTGTCTCCAGGGTATTATAATTGCTGCGCTCCCTACTAGAACCTCCAAACAAGTCTCATAAGCCAGTTGCAGATGCAACTGATGGTAGTCAAGCTCCAAGTCTTCAGGCACATCCAAATGAGGCGCTTTCTTTAATTCTTCCTGAACAATACATTGGAAACTCTGAACACAAAAGCGACTCCGCCACCAGCATCATCATGAATTGCCCCGTATGGGCAGCATTGTCCATTCCAATTGAGGGCTTCAATATTAAATAGGTTCATCATGTGTCTCTGGCGTCAACACTCTTCCATAACTATTTAAATTACTGAATGAGCATGACTTTCGTATTATCATCCAGGATTGAATGAAACAAAATTGATGTAATTTAAAAGGTCTACAAGAGAGAAGCTGGTGCTGTAGTCCTGCTTTTTATGTCCTGAGGGTCTCTTTACTTGGGTTTTCACCTTGGGTGTTATACCCCACCAGCTCCTGCTGCAAAATGCTGGGAGCGATGCTTTGGGCCTGAATTTCCCTTGGCATCCTTTTAAACAGGATATGAAATAAAGTCATTATGAAATTCCATTGCTGATAGTCATCACACCATATCTGCCTAAGAACAAGCAAATCTAGCTAGTCAGAACAGTGTCCTCGCCAAGATCGACCACAGCGATGTACTTCCCATGGGTCATCTTCCAGGACCTCTAGGATATTCGTAGTAATATGTAACAGTGGAGCTAGGGTGATCTTCAATCTCATGAATTGCTGCTATAATAAGTTTGAGGTGGAGATGCAGAATCACTAGGGTTTTGGCCAAATTCAGAGCCATAGAAGGCCTTGTAGTCGAATACCAGCGTAAGAAACGCTTACATAGTGGCAAAGCTTGCCATATACAATGAGACAAAAGTTTATTTTTTTAATTGCATATTCAAAGAAGAATAAGAATCTTATTTCCCAAAAATTAATTAAGCATAACATTTTCCATAAATTAACAATGAGCGGAACATTGAATTCACCACATATTTTGTAATACTTCACTTTCTTTTCAGAGTATAGGATCTCATGGATTAAAGTCATCAAGGGTGAATTAGTTTTAGAATCCTATTCAATAAGGAGATAAAGAAGAAGAAAAAAGTGTTTGGGGAAAGTGTCAAAAGCGAAATGTCCTCAATGTGTCTTGCCTACCTTTATAACTGTTTGGCCATTGTGCATAGCTACCACTTAATCAAGCAATGAGGTACACTGAGCATAGTGAATTATAGTAGTGAAATATGAAGGTGAGGGTTTTTGTGTGCCTACCTTCTTTTCTAAAGTGCTTCCTGGAGGTTCAAAGAAACGGATCTCTGGTTTATTTCAAGTGTAAAGGGATCAGGGTATTAGTAAATAAAGGCATATTGTATATGAAGAATGCGTTCAAGAAACAGTTTTCAAGGTTGGGAAATTAAAGAAGGCTTTTTAACCACCTGATTGACATGCGAAATATTAATATATAGATCTATTGATAGCACCCTAGTCACAGATTCTTCGTTTGAAAGCCATAATTAGGCTTCATTCATACTTTGAATGTTGCTTACATGTATTTCGGAATATCCAACATTACTCACACCTTTTATTGCTTCCTAAATCGATTTCATAATTAGATGCCCGTCAAAGTATTAATAACTTTTATATATCTCTAGCATGTGTGCAGAATTACATCTTAAGTGCATTCGATTTACATGTTTTTATCTCAAGTAGAATGTTATTTCATATCTTCTATCACTGAATGATAAGTAAGTAAATCAGAATATTGAGGAGAATACGATTTTTTTCGATTTTGATGCTGAATTAGGTCTTTTGTCACATTAGTGTCCTATAGTCAACTATTGAGGTCATCTGTGGCTTATTTTAAATTGAGAATTGCTCTTGGTTTACTACAGGGTTTTCGATAATTGCATTTATCACTGAATCTATAACTTATTTACGAAATGTGGCATTCATTCCTTTGAGGTGGCATACTGTGTATAAACCACTGAAACCTAGTTGGTATATGTACTCAGTTCAACTAAGACTTTGCAGTACTGGTGGGACGTTAGTGTGACAATGGGGTTGGAGCTCGCCCTGCCTCCACAGTTTTTATCTCCTTGAATATTATTAGATCTAAAACTGAGAGTCTGATGCACAAAACTATGCGATAATCAAGTTTCAACATGACAGCAGCTCATAGATTAGATAGAAATGGCATGATGTTTGTCAGCAATGGAAGTTTGAGTAGCCATGCAAGCGATATCCCTGCAACATATATCACCCTGTTGGGTTCCGTCATTGCTTTGGATATAAAGCTTAACACATTTAAGCTTTCTTTCCCCGTAATTGCTCCATGTGCACCCTTAATCAAGCTGCGGTCTTGATAGTTTTGGGTGGCTCTTCTGTAAAAGAAGTATTTGCTCCAGTCTGTCTCCAGGGTATTATAATTGCTGCGCTCCCTACTAGAACCTCCAAACAAGTCTCATAAGCCAGTTGCAGATGCAACTGATGGTAGTCAAGCTCCAAGTCTTCAGGCACATCCAAATGAGGCGCTTTCTTTAATTGTTCCTGAACAATAAATTGGAAACTCTGAACACAAAAGCGACTCCGCCACCAGCATCATCATGAATTGCCCCGTATGGGCAGCATTGTCCATTCCAATTGAGGGCTTCAATATTAAATAGGTTCATCATGTGTCTCTGGCGTCAACACTCTTCCATAACTATTTAAATTACTGAATGAGCATGACTTTCGTATTATCATCCAGGATTGAATGAAACAAAATTGATGTAATTTAAAAGGTCTACAAGAGAGAAGCTGGTGCTGTAGTCCTGCTTTTTATGTCCTGAGGGTCTCTTTACTTGGGTTTTCACCTTGGGTGTTATACCCCACCAGCTCCTGCTGCAAAATGCTGGGAGCGATGCTTTGGGCCTGAATTTCCCTTGACATCCTTTTAAACAGGATATGAAATAAAGCCATTATGAAATTCCATTGCTGATAGTCATCACACCATATCTGCCTAAGAACAAGCAAATCTAGCTGGTCAGAACAGTGTCCTCTCCAAGATTGACCACAGCGATGTACTTCCCATGGGTCATCTTCCAGGACCTCTAGGATATTCGTAGTAATATGTAACAGTGGAGCTAGGGTGATCTTCAATCTCATGAATTGCTGCTATAATAAGTTTGAGGTGGAGATGCAGAATCACTAGGGTTTTGGCCAAATTCAGAGCCATAGAAGGCCTTGTAGTCGAATACCAGCGTAAGAAACGCTTACATAGTGGCAAAGCTTGCCATATACAATGAGACAAAAGTTTATTTTTTTAATTGCATATTCAAAGAAGAATAAGAATCTTATTTCCCAAAAATTAATTAAGCATAACATTTTCCATAAATTAACAATGAGCGGAACATTGAATTCACCACATTTTTTGTAATACTTCACTTTTCAGAGTATAGGATCTCATGGATTAAAGTCATCAAGGGTGAATTCGTTTTAGAATCCTATTCAATAAGGAGATAAAGAAGAAGAAAAAAGTGTTTGGGGAAAGTGTCAGTAAAAGGGAAAGCCAATACAGAAAAACGCGAAATGTCCTCAATGTGTCTTGCCTACCTTTATAACTGTTTGGCCATTGTGCATAGATACCACTTAATCAAGCAATGAAGTACACTGAGCATAGTGAATTATAGTAGTGAAATATGAAGGTGAGGGTTTTTGTGTGCCTGCCTTCTTTTCTAAAGTGCTTCCTGGAGGTTCAAAGAAACGGATCTCTGGTTTATTTCAAGTGTTAAGGGATCAGGGTATTAGTAAATAAAGGCTTATTGTATATGAAGAATGCGTCCAAGAAACATTTTCAAGGTTGGGAAATTAAAGAAGGCTTTTTAACCACCTGATTGACATGAGAAATATTAATATATAGATCTATTGATAGCACCCTAGTCACAGATTCTTCGTTTGAAAGCCATAATTAAGCTTCATTCATACTTTGAATGTTGCCTGCATGTATTTCGGGAAATCCAACATTACTCACACCTTTTATTGCTTCCTAAATCGATTTCATAATTAGATGCCCGTCAAAGTATTAATAACTTTTATCTATCTCTAGCATGCGTGCAGAATTACATCTTAAGTGCATTCGATTTACATTTTCTTATCTCAAGTAGGTTATTTCATATCTTTTATCACTGAATGATAAGTAAGTAAATCAGAATATTGATGAGAATACTATTGTTTTCGATGTTGATGCTGAAATAGGTCTTTTGTCACATTAGTGTCCTATAGTCAACTATTGAGGTCATCTGTGGCTTATTTTAAATTGAGAATTGCTCTTGGTTTACTACTGGGTTTTCAATAATTGCATTTATCACTGAATCTATAACTTATTTACGAAATGTGGCATTCATTCCTTTGAGGTGGCATACTGTGTATAAACCACTGAAACCTAGTTGGTATATGTACTCAGTTCAACTAAGACTTTGCGGTACTGGTGGGACGTTAGTGTGACTATGGGGTTGGAGCTCGCCCTGCCTCCACTGTTTTTATCTCCTTGAATGTTATTAGATCTAAAACTGAGAGTCTGATGCACAAAACTATGCGATAATCAAGTTTCAACATGACAGCAGCTCATAGATTAGATAGAAATGGCATGATGTTTGTCAGCAATGGAAGTTTGAGTAGCCATGCAAGCGATATCCCTGCAACATATGTCACCCTGTTGGGTTCCGTCATTGCTTTGGATATAAAGCTTAACACATTTAAGCTTTCTTTCCCCGTAATTGCTCCATGTGCACCCTTAATCAAGCTGCGTTCTTGATAGTTTTGGGTGGCTCTTCTGTAAAAGAAGTATTTGCTCCAGTCTGTCTCCAGGGTATTATAATTGCTGCGCTCCCTCCTAGAACCTCCAAACAAGTCTCATAAGCCAGTTGCAGATGCAACTGATGGTAGTCAAGCTCCAAGTCTTCAGGCACATCCAAATGAGGCGCTTTCTTTAATTGTTCCATGAACAATAAATTGGAAACTCTGAACACAAAAGCGACTCCGCCACCAGCATCATCATGAATTGCCCCGTATGGGCAGCATTGTCCATTCCAATTGAGGGCTTCAATATTAAATAGGTTCATCACGTGTTTCTGGCGTCAACACTCTTCCATAACTATTTAAATGACTGAATTAGCATGACCTTTGTATTATCTTCCAGGATTGAATGAAACAAAATTGATGTAATTTAAAAGGTCTACAAGAGAGAAGCTGGTGGTGTAGTCCTGCTTTGTATGTCCTGAGGGTCTCTTTACTTGGGTTTTCACCTTGGGTGTTATGCCCCACCAGCTCCTGCTGCAAAATGCTGGGAGCGATGCTTTGGGCCTGAATTTTCTTTGGCATCCTTTTAAACAGGATATGAAATAAAGCCATTATGAAATTCCATTGCTGATAGTCATCACACCATATCTGCCTAAGAACAAGCAAATCTAGCTAGTCAGAACAGTGTCCTCTCCAAGATCGACCACAGCGATGTACTTCCCATGGGTCATCTTCCAGGACCTCTAGGATATTCGTAGTAATATGTAACAGTGGAGCTAGGGTGATCTTCAATCTCATGAATTGCTGCTATAATAAGTTTGAGGTGGAGATGCAGAATCACTAGGGTTTTGGCCAAATTCAGAGCCATAGAAGGCCTTGTAGTCGAATACCAGCGTAAGAAACGCTTACATAGTGGCAAAGCTTGCCATATACAATGAGACAAAAGTTTATTTTTTTAATTGCATATTCAAAGAAGAATAAGAATCTTATTTCCCAAAAATTAATTAAGCATAACATGTTCCATAAATTAACAATGAGCGGAACATTGAATTCACCACATTTTTTGTAATACTTCACTTTCTTTTCAGAGTATAGGATCTCATGGATTAAAGTCATCAAGGGTGAATTAGTTTTAGAATCCTATTCAATAAGGAGATAAAGAAGAAGAAAAAAGTGTTTGGGGAAAGTGTCAAAAGCGAAATGTCCTCAATGTGTCTTGCCTACCTTTATAACTGTTTGGCCATTGTGCATAGCTACCACTTAATCAAGCAATGAGGTACACTGAGCATAGTGAATTATAGTAGTGAAATATGAAGGTGAGGGTTTTTGTGTGCCTGCCTTCTTTTCTAAAGTGCTTCCTGGAGGTTCAAAGAAACGGATCTCTGGTTTATTTAAAGTGTAAAGGGATCAGGGTATTAGTAAATAAAGGCATATTGTATATGAAGAATGCGTTCAAGAAACAGTTTTCAAGGTTGGGAAATTAAAGAAGGCTTTTTAACCACCTGATTGACATGCGAAATATTAATATATAGATCTATTGATAGCACCCTAGTCACAGATTCTTCGTTTGAAAGCCATAATTAGGCTTCATTCATACTTTGAATGTTGCTTACATGTATTTCGGAATATCCAACATTACTCACACCTTTTATTGCTTCCTAAATCGATTTCATAATTAGATGCCCGTCAAAGTATTAATAACTTTTATATATCTCTAGCATGTGTGCAGAATTACATCTTAAGTGCATTCGATTTACATGTTTTTATCTCAAGTAGAATGTTATTTCATATCTTCTATCACTGAATGATAAGTAAGTAAATCAGAATATTGAGGAGAATACGATTTTTTTCGATTTTGATGCTGAATTAGGTCTTTTGTCACATTAGTGTCCTATAGTCAACTATTGAGGTCATCTGTGGCTTATTTTAAATTGAGAATTGCTCTTGGTTTACTACAGGGTTTTCGATAATTGCATTTATCACTGAATCTATAACTTATTTACGAAATGTGGCATTCATTCCTTTGAGGTGGCATACTGTGTATAAACCACTGAAACCTAGTTGGTATATGTACTCAGTTCAACTAAGACTTTGCAGTACTGGTGGGACGTTAGTGTGACAATGGGGTTGGAGCTCGCCCTGCCTCCACAGTTTTTATCTCCTTGAATATTATTAGATCTAAAACTGAGAGTCTGATGCACAAAACTATGCGATAATCAAGTTTCAACATGACAGCAGCTCATAGATTAGATAGAAATGGCATGATGTTTGTCAGCAATGGAAGTTTGAGTAGCCATGCAAGCGATATCCCTGCAACATATGTCACCCTGTTGGGTTCCGTCATTGCTTTGGATATAAAGCTTAACACATTTAAGCTTTCTTTCCCCGTAATTGCTCCATGTGCACCCTTAATCAAGCTTCGGTCTTGATAGTTTTGGGTGGCTCTTCTGTAAAAGAAGTATTTGCTTCAGTCTGTCTCCAGGGTATTATAATTGCTGCGCTCCCTACTAGAACCTCCAAACAAGTCTCATAAGCCAGTTGCAGATGCAACTGATGGTAGTCAAGCTCCAAGTCTTCAGGCACATCCAAATGAGGCGCTTTCTTTAATTGTTCCTGAACAATAAATTGGAAACTCTGAACACAAAAGCGACTCCGCCACCAGCATCATCATGAATTGCCCCGTATGGGCAGCATTGTCCATTCCAATTGAGGGCTTCAATATTAAATAGGTTCATCATGTGTCTCTGGCGTCAACACTCTTCCATAACTATTTAAATTACTGAATGAGCATAACTTTCGTATTATCATCCAGATTGAATGAAACAAAATTGATGTAATTTAAAAGGTCTACAAGAGAGAACCTGGTGGTGTAGTCCTGCTTTGTATGTCCTGAGGGTCTCTTTACTTGGGTTTTTACCTTGGGTGTTATGCCCCACCAGCTCCTGCTGCAAAATGCTGGGAGCGATGCTTTGGGCCTGAATTTCCCTTGGCATCCTTTTAAACAGGATATGAAATAAAGCCATTATGAAATTCCATTGCTGATAGTCATCACACCATATCTGCCTAAGAACAAGCAAATCTAGCTAGTCAGAACAGTGTCCTCTCCAAGATCGACCACAGCGATGTACTTCCCATGGGTCATCTTCCAGGACCTCTAGGATATTCGTAGTAATATGTAACAGTGGAGCTAGGGTGATCTTCAATCTCATGAATTGCTGCTATAATAAGTTTGAGGTGGAGATGCAGAATCACTAGGGTTTTGGCCAAATTCAGAGCCATAGAAGGCCTTGTAGTCGAATACCAGCGTAAGAAACGCTTACATAGTGGCAAAGCTTGCCATATACAATGAAACAAAAGTTTATTTTTTTAATTGCATATTCAAAGAAGAATAAGAATCTTATTTCCCAAAAATTAATTAAGCATAACATTTTCCATAAATTAACAATGAGCGGAACATTGAATTCACCACATTTTTTGTAATACTTCACTTTCTTTTCAGAGTATAGGATCTCATGGATTAAAGTCATCAAGGGTGAATTAGTTTTAGAATCCTATTCAATAAGGAGATAAAGAAGAAGAAAAAAGTGTTTGGGGAAAGTGTCAAAAGCGAAATGTCCTCAATGTGTCTTGCCTACCTTTATAACTGTTTGGCCATTGTGCATAGCTACCACTTAATCAAGCAATGAGGTACACTGAGCATAGTGAATTATAGTAGTGAAATATGAAGGTGAGGGTTTTTGTGTGCCTGCCTTCTTTTCTAAAGTGCTTCCTGGAGGTTCAAAGAAACGGATCTCTGGTTTATTTCAAGTGTAAAGGGATCAGGGTATTAGTAAATAAAGGCATATTGTATATGAAGAATGCGTTCAAGAAACAGTTTTCAAGGTTGGGAAATTAAAGAAGGCTTTTTAACCACCTGATTGACATGCGAAATATTAATATATAGATCTATTGATAGCACCCTAGTCACAGATTCTTCGTTTGAAAGCCATAATTAGGCTTCATTCATACTTTGAATGTTGCTTACATGTATTTCGGAATATCCAACATTACTCACACCTTTTATTGCTTCCTAAATCGATTTCATAATTAGATGCCCGTCAAAGTATTAATAACTTTTATATATCTCTAGCATGTGTGCAGAATTACATCTTAAGTGCATTCGATTTACATGTTTTTATCTCAAGTAGAATGTTATTTCATATCTTCTATCACTGAATGATAAGTAAGTAAATCAGAATATTGAGGAGAATACGATTTTTTTCGATTTTGATGCTGAATTAGGTCTTTTGTCACATTAGTGTCCTATAGTCAACTATTGAGGTCATCTGTGGCTTATTTTAAATTGAGAATTGCTCTTGGTTTACTACAGGGTTTTCGATAATTGCATTTATCACTGAATCTATAACTTATTTACGAAATGTGGCATTCATTCCTTTGAGGTGGCATACTGTGTATAAACCACTGAAACCTAGTTGGTATATGTACTCAGTTCAACTAAGACTTTGCAGTACTGGTGGGACGTTAGTGTGACAATGGGGTTGGAGCTCGCCCTGCCTCCACAGTTTTTATCTCCTTGAATATTATTAGATCTAAAACTGAGAGTCTGATGCACAAAACTATGCGATAATCAAGTTTCAACATGACAGCAGCTCATAGATTAGATAGAAATGGCATGATGTTTGTCAGCAATGGAAGTTTGAGTAGCCATGCAAGCGATATCCCTGCAACATATGTCACCCTGTTGGGTTCCGTCATTGCTTTGGATATAAAGCTTAACACATTTAAGCTTTCTTTCCCCGTAATTGCTCCATGTGCACCCTTAATCAAGCTTCGGTCTTGATAGTTTTGGGTGGCTCTTCTGTAAAAGAAGTATTTGCTCCAGTCTGTCTCCAGGGTATTATAATTGCTGCGCTCCCTACTAGAACCTCCAAACAAGTCTCATAAGCCAGTTGCAGATGCAACTGATGGTAGTCAAGCTCCAAGTCTTCAGGCACATCCAAATGAGGCGCTTTCTTTAATTGTTCCTGAACAATAAATTGGAAACTCTGAACACAAAAGCGACTCCGCCACCAGCATCATCATGAATTGCCCCGTATGGGCAGCATTGTCCATTCCAATTGAGGGCTTCAATATTAAATAGGTTCATCATGTGTCTCTGGCGTCAACACTCTTCCATAACTATTTAAATTACTGAATGAGCATGACTTTCGTATTATCATCCAGATTGAATGAAACAAAATTGATGTAATTTAAAAGGTCTACAAGAGAGAACCTGGTGGTGTAGTCCTGCTTTGTATGTCCTGAGGGTCTCTTTACTTGGGTTTTTACCTTGGGTGTGTTATGCCCCACCAGCTCCTGCTGCAAAATGCTGGGAGCGATGCTTTGGGCCTGAATTTCCCTTGGCATCCTTTTAAACAGGATATGAAATAAAGCCATTATGAAATTCCATTGCTGATAGTCATCACACCATATCTGCCTAAGAACAAGCAAATCTAGCTAGTCAGAACAGTGTCCTCTCCAAGATCGACCACAGCGACTTACTTCCCATGGGTCATCTTCCAGGACCTCTAGGATATTCGTAGTAATATGTAACAGTGGAGCTAGGGTGATCTTCAATCTCATGAATTGCTGCTATAATAAGTTTGAGGTGGAGATGCAGAATCAGTAGGGTTTTGGCCAAATTCAGAGCCATAGATGGCCTTGTAGTCGAATACCAGCGTAAGAAACGCTTACATAGTGGCAAAGCTTGCCATATACAATGAGACAAAAGTTTTTTTTTTTAATTGCATATTCAAAGAAGAATAAGAATCTTATTTCCCAAAAATTAATTAAGCATAAGATTTTCCATAAATTAACAATGAGCGGAACATTGAATTCACCACATTTTTTGTAATACTTCACTTTTCAGAGTATAGGATCTCATGGATTAAAGTCATCAAGGGTGAATTAGTTTTAGAATCCTATTCAATAAGGAGATAAAGAAGAAGAAAAAAGTGTTTGGGGAAAGTGTCAGTAAAAGGGAAAGCCAATATAGAAAAAAGCGAAATGTCCTCAATGTTTCTTGCCTACCTTTATAACTGCTTGGCCCTTGTGCATAGATACCACTTAATCAAGCAATGAAGTACACTGAGCATAGTGAATTATAGTAGTGAAATATGAAGGTGAGGGTTTTTGTGTGCCTGCCTTCTTTTCTAAAGTGCTTCCTGGAGGTTCAAAGAAACGGATCTCTGGTTTATTTCAAGTGTAAAGGGATCAGGGTATTAGTAATCAAAGGCTTATTGTATATGAAGAATGCGTTCAAGAAACATTTTCAAGGTTGGGAAATTAAAGAAGGCTTTTTAACCACCTGATTGACATGAGAAATATTAATATATAGATCTATTGATAGCACCCTAGTCACAGATTCTTCGTTTGAAAGCCATAATTAAGCTTCATTCATACTTTGAATGTTGCCTGCATGTATTTCGGAAAATCCAACATTACTCACACCTTTTATTGCTTCCTAAATCGATTTCATAATTAGATGCCCGTCAAAGTATTAATAACTTTTATATATCTCTAGCATGCGTGCAGAATTACATCTTAAGTGCATTCGATTTACATTTTCCTATCTCAAGTAGGTTATTTCATATCTTTTATCACTGAATGATAAGTAAGTAAATCAGAATATTGATGAGAATACTATTGTTTTCGATTTTGATGCTGAAATAGGTCTTTTGTCACATTAGAGTCCTATAGTCAACTATTGAGGTCATCTGTGGCTTATTTTAAATTGAGAATTGCTCTTTGTTTACTACAGGGTTTTCAATAATTGCATTTATCACTGAATCTATAACTTATTTACGAAATGTGGCATTCATTCCTTTGAGGTGGCATACTGTGTATAAACCACTGAAACCTAGTTGGTATATGTACTCAGTTCAACTAAGACTTTGCAGTACTGGTTGGACGTTAGTGTGACTATGGGGTTGGAGCTCGCCCTGCCTCCACTGTTTTTATCTCATTGAATGTTATTAGATTTAAAACTGAGAGTCTGATGCACAAAACTATGCGATAATCAGGTTTCACCATGACAGCAGCTCATAGATTAGATAGAAATGGCATGATGTTTGTCAGCAATGGAAGTTTGAGTAGCCATGCAAGCGATATCCCTGCAACATATGTCACCCTGTTGGGTTCCGTCATTGCTTTGGATATAAAGCTTAACACATTTAAGCTTTCTTTCCCCGTAATTGCTCCATGTGCACCCTTAATCAAGCTGCGTTCTTGATAGTTTTGGGTGGCTCTTCTGTAAAAGAAGTATTTGCTCCAGTCTGTCTCCAGGGTATTATAATTGCTGCGCTCCCTACTAGAACCTCCAAACAAGTCTCATAAGCCAGTTGCAGATGCAACTGATGGTAGTCAAGCTCCAAGTCTTCAGGCACATCCAAATGAGGCGCTTTCTTTAATTCTTCCTGAACAATACATTGGAAACTCTGAACACAAAAGCGACTCCGCCACCAGCATCATCATGAATTGCCCCGTATGGGCAGCATTGTCCATTCCAATTGAGGGCTTCAATATTAAATAGGTTCATCATGTGTCTCTGGCGTCAACACTCTTCCATAACTATTTAAATTACTGAATGAGCATGACTTTCGTATTATCATCCAGGATTGAATGAAACAAAATTGATGTAATTTAAAAGGTCTACAAGAGAGAAGCTGGTGCTGTAGTCCTGCTTTTTATGTCCTGAGGGTCTCTTTACTTGGGTTTTCACCTTGGGTGTTATACCCCACCAGCTCCTGCTGCAAAATGCTGGGAGCGATGCTTTGGGCCTGAATTTCCCTTGGCATCCTTTTAAACAGGATATGAAATAAAGCCATTATGAAATTCCATTGCTGATAGTCATCACACCATATCTGCCTAAGAACAAGCAAATCTAGCTAGTCAGAACAGTGTCCTCGCCAAGATCGACCACAGCGATGTACTTCCCATGGGTCATCTTCCAGGACCTCTAGGATATTCGTAGTAATATGTAACAGTGGAGCTAGGGTGATCTTCAATCTCATGAATTGCTGCTATAATAAGTTTGAGGTGGAGATGCAGAATCACTAGGGTTTTGGCCAAATTCAGAGCCATAGAAGGCCTTGTAGTCGAATACCAGCGTAAGAAACGCTTACATAGTGGCAAAGCTTGCCATATACAATGAGACAAAAGTTTATTTTTTTAATTGCATATTCAAAGAAGAATAAGAATCTTATTTCCCAAAAATTAATTAAGCATAACATTTTCCATAAATTAACAATGAGCGGAACATTGAATTCACCACATATTTTGTAATACTTCACTTTCTTTTCAGAGTATAGGATCTCATGGATTAAAGTCATCAAGGGTGAATTAGTTTTAGAATCCTATTCAATAAGGAGATAAAGAAGAAGAAAAAAGTGTTTGGGGAAAGTGTCAAAAGCGAAATGTCCTCAATGTGTCTTGCCTACCTTTATAACTGTTTGGCCATTGTGCATAGCTACCACTTAATCAAGCAATGAGGTACACTGAGCATAGTGAATTATAGTAGTGAAATATGAAGGTGAGGGTTTTTGTGTGCCTACCTTCTTTTCTAAAGTGCTTCCTGGAGGTTCAAAGAAACGGATCTCTGGTTTATTTCAAGTGTAAAGGGATCAGGGTATTAGTAAATAAAGGCATATTGTATATGAAGAATGCGTTCAAGAAACAGTTTTCAAGGTTGGGAAATTAAAGAAGGCTTTTTAACCACCTGATTGACATGCGAAATATTAATATATAGATCTATTGATAGCACCCTAGTCACAGATTCTTCGTTTGAAAGCCATAATTAGGCTTCATTCATACTTTGAATGTTGCTTACATGTATTTCGGAATATCCAACATTACTCACACCTTTTATTGCTTCCTAAATCGATTTCATAATTAGATGCCCGTCAAAGTATTAATAACTTTTATATATCTCTAGCATGTGTGCAGAATTACATCTTAAGTGCATTCGATTTACATGTTTTTATCTCAAGTAGAATGTTATTTCATATCTTCTATCACTGAATGATAAGTAAGTAAATCAGAATATTGAGGAGAATACGATTTTTTTCGATTTTGATGCTGAATTAGGTCTTTTGTCACATTAGTGTCCTATAGTCAACTATTGAGGTCATCTGTGGCTTATTTTAAATTGAGAATTGCTCTTGGTTTACTACAGGGTTTTCGATAATTGCATTTATCACTGAATCTATAACTTATTTACGAAATGTGGCATTCATTCCTTTGAGGTGGCATACTGTGTATAAACCACTGAAACCTAGTTGGTATATGTACTCAGTTCAACTAAGACTTTGCAGTACTGGTGGGACGTTAGTGTGACAATGGGGTTGGAGCTCGCCCTGCCTCCACAGTTTTTATCTCCTTGAATATTATTAGATCTAAAACTGAGAGTCTGATGCACAAAACTATGCGATAATCAAGTTTCAACATGACAGCAGCTCATAGATTAGATAGAAATGGCATGATGTTTGTCAGCAATGGAAGTTTGAGTAGCCATGCAAGCGATATCCCTGCAACATATGTCACCCTGTTGGGTTCCGTCATTGCTTTGGATATAAAGCTTAACACATTTAAGCTTTCTTTCCCCGTAATTGCTCCATGTGCACCCTTAATCAAGCTGCGGTCTTGATAGTTTTGGGTGGCTCTTCTGTAAAAGAAGTATTTGCTCCAGTCTGTCTCCAGGGTATTATAATTGCTGCGCTCCCTACTAGAACCTCCAAACAAGTCTCATAAGCCAGTTGCAGATGCAACTGATGGTAGTCAAGCTCCAAGTCTTCAGGCACATCCAAATGAGGCGCTTTCTTTAATTGTTCCTGAACAATAAATTGGAAACTCTGAACACAAAAGCGACTCCGCCACCAGCATCATCATGAATTGCCCCGTATGGGCAGCATTGTCCATTCCAATTGAGGGCTTCAATATTAAATAGGTTCATCATGTGTCTCTGGCGTCAACACTCTTCCATAACTATTTAAATTACTGAATGAGCATGACTTTCGTATTATCATCCAGGATTGAATGAAACAAAATTGATGTAATTTAAAAGGTCTACAAGAGAGAAGCTGGTGCTGTAGTCCTGCTTTTTATGTCCTGAGGGTCTCTTTACTTGGGTTTTCACCTTGGGTGTTATACCCCACCAGCTCCTGCTGCAAAATGCTGGGAGCGATGCTTTGGGCCTGAATTTCCCTTGACATCCTTTTAAACAGGATATGAAATAAAGCCATTATGAAATTCCATTGCTGATAGTCATCACACCATATCTGCCTAAGAACAAGCAAATCTAGCTAGTCAGAACAGTGTCCTCTCCAAGATTGACCACAGCGATGTACTTCCCATGGGTCATCTTCCAGGACCTCTAGGATATTCGTAGTAATATGTAACAGTGGAGCTAGGGTGATCTTCAATCTCATGAATTGCTGCTATAATAAGTTTGAGGTGGAGATGCAGAATCACTAGGGTTTTGGCCAAATTCAGAGCCATAGAAGGCCTTGTAGTCGAATACCAGCGTAAGAAACGCTTACATAGTGGCAAAGCTTGCCATATACAATGAGACAAAAGTTTATTTTTTTAATTGCATATTCAAAGAAGAATAAGAATCTTATTTCCCAAAAATTAATTAAGCATAACATTTTCCATAAATTAACAATGAGCGG
Organism: Lissotriton vulgaris; assembly: GCF_964263255.1. NCBI lineage: Eukaryota > Metazoa > Chordata > Amphibia > Caudata > Salamandridae > Lissotriton > Lissotriton vulgaris. The sequence continues at coordinate 1,398,432,452 of NC_141689.1, forward strand.
AACATTGAATTCACCACATTTTTTGTAATACTTCACTTTTCAGAGTATAGGATCTCATGGATTAAAGTCATCAAGGGTGAATTCGTTTTAGAATCCTATTCAATAAGGAGATAAAGAAGAAGAAAAAAGTGTTTGGGGAAAGTGTCAGTAAAAGGGAAAGCCAATACAGAAAAACGCGAAATGTCCTCAATGTGTCTTGCCTACCTTTATAACTGTTTGGCCATTGTGCATAGATACCACTTAATCAAGCAATGAAGTACACTGAGCATAGTGAATTATAGTAGTGAAATATGAAGGTGAGGGTTTTTGTGTGCCTGCCTTCTTTTCTAAAGTGCTTCCTGGAGGTTCAAAGAAACGGATCTCTGGTTTATTTCAAGTGTTAAGGGATCAGGGTATTAGTAAATAAAGGCTTATTGTATATGAAGAATGCGTCCAAGAAACATTTTCAAGGTTGGGAAATTAAAGAAGGCTTTTTAACCACCTGATTGACATGAGAAATATTAATATATAGATCTATTGATAGCACCCTAGTCACAGATTCTTCGTTTGAAAGCCATAATTAAGCTTCATTCATACTTTGAATGTTGCCTGCATGTATTTCGGGAAATCCAACATTACTCACACCTTTTATTGCTTCCTAAATCGATTTCATAATTAGATGCCCGTCAAAGTATTAATAACTTTTATCTATCTCTAGCATGCGTGCAGAATTACATCTTAAGTGCATTCGATTTACATTTTCTTATCTCAAGTAGGTTATTTCATATCTTTTATCACTGAATGATAAGTAAGTAAATCAGAATATTGATGAGAATACTATTGTTTTCGATGTTGATGCTGAAATAGGTCTTTTGTCACATTAGTGTCCTATAGTCAACTATTGAGGTCATCTGTGGCTTATTTTAAATTGAGAATTGCTCTTGGTTTACTACTGGGTTTTCAATAATTGCATTTATCACTGAATCTATAACTTATTTACGAAATGTGGCATTCATTCCTTTGAGGTGGCATACTGTGTATAAACCACTGAAACCTAGTTGGTATATGTACTCAGTTCAACTAAGACTTTGCGGTACTGGTGGGACGTTAGTGTGACTATGGGGTTGGAGCTCGCCCTGCCTCCACTGTTTTTATCTCCTTGAATGTTATTAGATCTAAAACTGAGAGTCTGATGCACAAAACTATGCGATAATCAAGTTTCAACATGACAGCAGCTCATAGATTAGATAGAAATGGCATGATGTTTGTCAGCAATGGAAGTTTGAGTAGCCATGCAAGCGATATCCCTGCAACATATGTCACCCTGTTGGGTTCCGTCATTGCTTTGGATATAAAGCTTAACACATTTAAGCTTTCTTTCCCCGTAATTGCTCCATGTGCACCCTTAATCAAGCTGCGATCTTGATAGTTTTGGGTGGCTCTTCTGTAAAAGAAGTATTTGCTCCAGTCTGTCTCCAGGGTATTATAATTGCTGCGCTCCCTCCTAGAACCTCCAAACAAGTCTCATAAGCCAGTTGCAGATGCAACTGATGGTAGTCAAGCTCCAAGTCTTCAGGCACATCCAAATGAGGCGCTTTCTTTAATTGTTCCATGAACAATAAATTGGAAACTCTGAACACAAAAGCGACTCCGCCACCAGCATCATCATGAATTGCCCCGTATGGGCAGCATTGTCCATTCCAATTGAGGGCTTCAATATTAAATAGGTTCATCACGTGTTTCTGGCGTCAACACTCTTCCATAACTATTTAAATGACTGAATGAGCATGACCTTTGTATTATCTTCCAGGATTGAATGAAACAAAATTGATGTAATTTAAAAGGTCTACAAGAGAGAAGCTGGTGGTGTAGTCCTGCTTTGTATGTCCTGAGGGTCTCTTTACTTGGGTTTTCACCTTGGGTGTTATGCCCCACCAGCTCCTGCTGCAAAATGCTGGGAGCGATGCTTTGGGCCTGAATTTTCTTTGGCATCCTTTTAAACAGGATATGAAATAAAGCCATTATGAAATTCCATTGCTGATAGTCATCACACCATATCTGCCTAAGAACAAGCAAATCTAGCTAGTCAGAACAGTGTCCTCTCCAAGATCGACCACAGCGATGTACTTCCCATGGGTCATCTTCCAGGACCTCTAGGATATTCGTAGTAATATGTAACAGTGGAGCTAGGGTGATCTTCAATCTCATGAATTGCTGCTATAATAAGTTTGAGGTGGAGATGCAGAATCACTAGGGTTTTGGCCAAATTCAGAGCCATAGAAGGCCTTGTAGTCGAATACCAGCGTAAGAAACGCTTACATAGTGGCAAAGCTTGCCATATACAATGAGACAAAAGTTTATTTTTTTAATTGCATATTCAAAGAAGAATAAGAATCTTATTTCCCAAAAATTTATTAAGCATAACATGTTCCATAAATTAACAATGAGCGGAACATTGAATTCACCACATTTTTTGTAATACTTCACTTTCTTTTCAGAGTATAGGATCTCATGGATTAAAGTCATCAAGGGTGAATTAGTTTTAGAATCCTATTCAATAAGGAGATAAAGAAGAAGAAAAAAGTGTTTGGGGAAAGTGTCAAAAGCGAAATGTCCTCAATGTGTCTTGCCTACCTTTATAACTGTTTGGCCATTGTGCATAGCTACCACTTAATCAAGCAATGAGGTACACTGAGCATAGTGAATTATAGTAGTGAAATATGAAGGTGAGGGTTTTTGTGTGCCTGCCTTCTTTTCTAAAGTGCTTCCTGGAGGTTCAAAGAAACGGATCTCTGGTTTATTTAAAGTGTAAAGGGATCAGGGTATTAGTAAATAAAGGCATATTGTATATGAAGAATGCGTTCAAGAAACAGTTTTCAAGGTTGGGAAATTAAAGAAGGCTTTTTAACCACCTGATTGACATGCGAAATATTAATATATAGATCTATTGATAGCACCCTAGTCACAGATTCTTCGTTTGAAAGCCATAATTAGGCTTCATTCATACTTTGAATGTTGCTTACATGTATTTCGGAATATCCAACATTACTCACACCTTTTATTGCTTCCTAAATCGATTTCATAATTAGATGCCCGTCAAAGTATTAATAACTTTTATATATCTCTAGCATGTGTGCAGAATTACATCTTAAGTGCATTCGATTTACATGTTTTTATCTCAAGTAGAATGTTATTTCATATCTTCTATCACTGAATGATAAGTAAGTAAATCAGAATATTGAGGAGAATACGATTTTTTTCGATTTTGATGCTGAATTAGGTCTTTTGTCACATTAGTGTCCTATAGTCAACTATTGAGGTCATCTGTGGCTTATTTTAAATTGAGAATTGCTCTTGGTTTACTACAGGGTTTTCGATAATTGCATTTATCACTAAATCTATAACTTATTTACGAAATGTGGCATTCATTCCTTTGAGGTGGCATACTGTGCATAAACCACTGAAACCTAGTTGGTATATGTACTCAGTTCAACTAAGACTTTGCAGTACTGGTGGGACGTTAGTGTGACAATGGGGTTGGAGCTCGCCCTGCCTCCACAGTTTTTATCTCCTTGAATATTATTAGATCTAAAACTGAGAGTCTGATGCACAAAACTACGCGATAATCAAGTTTCAACATGACAGCAGCTCATAGATTAGATAGAAATGGCATGATGTTTGTCAGCAATGGAAGTTTGAGTAGCCATGCAAGCGATATCCCTGCAACATATGTCACCCTGTTGGGTTCCGTCATTGCTTTGGATATAAAGCTTAACACATTTAAGCTTTCTTTCCCCGTAATTGCTCCATGTGCACCCTTAATCAAGCTTCGGTCTTGATAGTTTTGGGTGGCTCTTCTGTAAAAGAAGTATTTGCTTCAGTCTGTCTCCAGGGTATTATAATTGCTGCGCTCCCTACTAGAACCTCCAAACAAGTCTCATAAGCCAGTTGCAGATGCAACTGATGGTAGTCAAGCTCCAAGTCTTCAGGCACATCCAAATGAGGCGCTTTCTTTAATTGTTCCTGAACAATAAATTGGAAACTCTGAACACAAAAGCGACTCCGCCACCAGCATCATCATGAATTGCCCCGTATGGGCAGCATTGTCCATTCCAATTGAGGGCTTCAATATTAAATAGGTTCATCATGTGTCTCTGGCGTCAACACTCTTCCATAACTATTTAAATTACTGAATGAGCATGACTTTCGTATTATCATCCAGATTGAATGAAACAAAATTGATGTAATTTAAAAGGTCTACAAGAGAGAACCTGGTGGTGTAGTCCTGCTTTGTATGTCCTGAGGGTCTCTTTACTTGGGTTTTTACCTTGGGTGTTATGCCCCACCAGCTCCTGCTGCAAAATGCTGGGAGCGATGCTTTGGGCCTGAATTTCCCTTGGCATCCTTTTAAACAGGATATGAAATAAAGCCATTATGAAATTCCATTGCTGATAGTCATCACACCATATCTGCCTAAGAACAAGCAAATCTAGCTAGTCAGAACAGTGTCCTCTCCAAGATTGACCACAGCGATGTACTTCCCATGGGTCATCTTCCAGGACCTCTAGGATATTCGTAGTAATATGTAACAGTGGAGCTAGGGTGATCTTCAATCTCATGAATTGCTGCTATAATAAGTTTGAGGTGGAGATGCAGAATCACTAGGGTTTTGGCCAAATTCAGAGCCATAGAAGGCCTTGTAGTCGAATACCAGCGTAAGAAACGCTTACATAGTGGCAAAGCTTGCCATATACAATGAGACAAAAGTTTATTTTTTTAATTGCATATTCAAAGAAGAATAAGAATCTTATTTCCCAAAAATTAATTAAGCATAACATTTTCCATAAATTAACAATGAGCGGAACATTGAATTCACCACATTTTTTGTAATACTTCACTTTTCAGAGTATAGGATCTCATGGATTAAAGTCATCAAGGGTGAATTCGTTTTAGAATCCTATTCAATAAGGAGATAAAGAAGAAGAAAAAAGTGTTTGGGGAAAGTGTCAGTAAAAGGGAAAGCCAATACAGAAAAACGCGAAATGTCCTCAATGTGTCTTGCCTACCTTTATAACTGTTTGGCCATTGTGCATAGATACCACTTAATCAAGCAATGAAGTACACTGAGCATAGTGAATTATAGTAGTGAAATATGAAGGTGAGGGTTTTTGTGTGCCTGCCTTCTTTTCTAAAGTGCTTCCTGGAGGTTCAAAGAAACGGATCTCTGGTTTATTTCAAGTGTTAAGGGATCAGGGTATTAGTAAATAAAGGCTTATTGTATATGAAGAATGCGTCCAAGAAACATTTTCAAGGTTGGGAAATTAAAGAAGGCTTTTTAACCACCTGATTGACATGAGAAATATTAATATATAGATCTATTGATAGCACCCTAGTCACAGATTCTTCGTTTGAAAGCCATAATTAAGCTTCATTCATACTTTGAATGTTGCCTGCATGTATTTCGGGAAATCCAACATTACTCACACCTTTTATTGCTTCCTAAATCGATTTCATAATTAGATGCCCGTCAAAGTATTAATAACTTTTATCTATCTCTAGCATGCGTGCAGAATTACATCTTAAGTGCATTCGATTTACATTTTCTTATCTCAAGTAGGTTATTTCATATCTTTTATCACTGAATGATAAGTAAGTAAATCAGAATATTGATGAGAATACTATTGTTTTCGATGTTGATGCTGAAATAGGTCTTTTGTCACATTAGTGTCCTATAGTCAACTATTGAGGTCATCTGTGGCTTATTTTAAATTGAGAATTGCTCTTGGTTTACTACTGGGTTTTCAATAATTGCATTTATCACTGAATCTATAACTTATTTACGAAATGTGGCATTCATTCCTTTGAGGTGGCATACTGTGTATAAACCACTGAAACCTAGTTGGTATATGTACTCAGTTCAACTAAGACTTTGCGGTACTGGTGGGACGTTAGTGTGACTATGGGGTTGGAGCTCGCCCTGCCTCCACTGTTTTTATCTCCTTGAATGTTATTAGATCTAAAACTGAGAGTCTGATGCACAAAACTATGCGATAATCAAGTTTCAACATGACAGCAGCTCATAGATTAGATAGAAATGGCATGATGTTTGTCAGCAATGGAAGTTTGAGTAGCCATGCAAGCGATATCCCTGCAACATATGTCACCCTGTTGGGTTCCGTCATTGCTTTGGATATAAAGCTTAACACATTTAAGCTTTCTTTCCCCGTAATTGCTCCATGTGCACCCTTAATCAAGCTGCGTTCTTGATAGTTTTGGGTGGCTCTTCTGTAAAAGAAGTATTTGCTCCAGTCTGTCTCCAGGGTATTATAATTGCTGCGCTCCCTCCTAGAACCTCCAAACAAGTCTCATAAGCCAGTTGCAGATGCAACTGATGGTAGTCAAGCTCCAAGTCTTCAGGCACATCCAAATGAGGCGCTTTCTTTAATTGTTCCATGAACAATAAATTGGAAACTCTGAACACAAAAGCGACTCCGCCACCAGCATCATCATGAATTGCCCCGTATGGGCAGCATTGTCCATTCCAATTGAGGGCTTCAATATTAAATAGGTTCATCACGTGTTTCTGGCGTCAACACTCTTCCATAACTATTTAAATGACTGAATGAGCATGACCTTTGTATTATCTTCCAGGATTGAATGAAACAAAATTGATGTAATTTAAAAGGTCTACAAGAGAGAAGCTGGTGGTGTAGTCCTGCTTTGTATGTCCTGAGGGTCTCTTTACTTGGGTTTTCACCTTGGGTGTTATGCCCCACCAGCTCCTGCTGCAAAATGCTGGGAGCGATGCTTTGGGCCTGAATTTTCTTTGGCATCCTTTTAAACAGGATATGAAATAAAGCCATTATGAAATTCCATTGCTGATAGTCATCACACCATATCTGCCTAAGAACAAGCAAATCTAGCTAGTCAGAACAGTGTCCTCTCCAAGATCGACCACAGCGATGTACTTCCCATGGGTCATCTTCCAGGACCTCTAGGATATTAGTAGTAATATGTAACAGTGGAGCTAGGGTGATCTTCAATCTCATGAATTGCTGCTATAATAAGTTTGAGGTGGAGATGCAGAATCACTAGGGTTTTGGCCAAATTCAGAGCCATAGAAGGCCTTGTAGTCGAATACCAGCGTAAGAAACGCTTACATAGTGGCAAAGCTTGCCATATACAATGAGACAAAAGTTTATTTTTTTAATTGCATATTCAAAGAAGAATAAGAATCTTATTTCCCAAAAATTAATTAAGCATAACATGTTCCATAAATTAACAATGAGCGGAACATTGAATTCACCACATTTTTTGTAATACTTCACTTTCTTTTCAGAGTATAGGATCTCATGGATTAAAGTCATCAAGGGTGAATTAGTTTTAGAATCCTATTCAATAAGGAGATAAAGAAGAAGAAAAAAGTGTTTGGGGAAAGTGTCAAAAGCGAAATGTCCTCAATGTGTCTTGCCTACCTTTATAACTGTTTGGCCATTGTGCATAGCTACCACTTAATCAAGCAATGAGGTACACTGAGCATAGTGAATTATAGTAGTGAAATATGAAGGTGAGGGTTTTTGTGTGCCTGCCTTCTTTTCTAAAGTGCTTCCTGGAGGTTCAAAGAAACGGATCTCTGGTTTATTTAAAGTGTAAAGGGATCAGGGTATTAGTAAATAAAGGCATATTGTATATGAAGAATGCGTTCAAGAAACAGTTTTCAAGGTTGGGAAATTAAAGAAGGCTTTTTAACCACCTGATTGACATGCGAAATATTAATATATAGATCTATTGATAGCACCCTAGTCACAGATTCTTCGTTTGAAAGCCATAATTAGGCTTCATTCATACTTTGAATGTTGCTTACATGTATTTCGGAATATCCAACATTACTCACACCTTTTATTGCTTCCTAAATCGATTTCATAATTAGATGCCCGTCAAAGTATTAATAACTTTTATATATCTCTAGCATGTGTGCAGAATTACATCTTAAGTGCATTCGATTTACATGTTTTTATCTCAAGTAGAATGTTATTTCATATCTTCTATCACTGAATGATAAGTAAGTAAATCAGAATATTGAGGAGAATACGATTTTTTTCGATTTTGATGCTGAATTAGGTCTTTTGTCACATTAGTGTCCTATAGTCAACTATTGAGGTCATCTGTGGCTTATTTTAAATTGAGAATTGCTCTTGGTTTACTACAGGGTTTTCGATAATTGCATTTATCACTGAATCTATAACTTATTTACGAAATGTGGCATTCATTCCTTTGAGGTGGCATACTGTGTATAAACCACTGAAACCTAGTTGGTATATGTACTCAGTTCAACTAAGACTTTGCAGTACTGGTGGGACGTTAGTGTGACAATGGGGTTGGAGCTCGCCCTGCCTCCACAGTTTTTATCTCCTTGAATATTATTAGATCTAAAACTGAGAGTCTGATGCACAAAACTATGCGATAATCAAGTTTCAACATGACAGCAGCTCATAGATTAGATAGAAATGGCATGATGTTTGTCAGCAATGGAAGTTTGAGTAGCCATGCAAGCGATATCCCTGCAACATATGTCACCCTGTTGGGTTCCGTCATTGCTTTGGATATAAAGCTTAACACATTTAAGCTTTCTTTCCCCGTAATTGCTCCATGTGCACCCTTAATCAAGCTTCGGTCTTGATAGTTTTGGGTGGCTCTTCTGTAAAAGAAGTATTTGCTTCAGTCTGTCTCCAGGGTATTATAATTGCTGCGCTCCCTACTAGAACCTCCAAACAAGTCTCATAAGCCAGTTGCAGATGCAACTGATGGTAGTCAAGCTCCAAGTCTTCAGGCACATCCAAATGAGGCGCTTTCTTTAATTGTTCCTGAACAATAAATTGGAAACTCTGAACACAAAAGCGACTCCGCCACCAGCATCATCATGAATTGCCCCGTATGGGCAGCATTGTCCATTCCAATTGAGGGCTTCAATATTAAATAGGTTCATCATGTGTCTCTGGCGTCAACACTCTTCCATAACTATTTAAATTACTGAATGAGCATGACTTTCGTATTATCATCCAGATTGAATGAAACAAAATTGATGTAATTTAAAAGGTCTACAAGAGAGAACCTGGTGGTGTAGTCCTGCTTTGTATGTCCTGAGGGTCTCTTTACTTGGGTTTTTACCTTGGGTGTTATGCCCCACCAGCTCCTGCTGCAAAATGCTGGGAGCGATGCTTTGGGCCTGAATTTCCCTTGGCATCCTTTTAAACAGGATATGAAATAAAGCCATTATGAAATTCCATTGCTGATAGTCATCACACCATATCTGCCTAAGAACAAGCAAATCTAGCTAGTCAGAACAGTGTCCTCTCCAAGATCGACCACAGCGATGTACTTCCCATGGGTCATCTTCCAGGACCTCTAGGATATTCGTAGTAATATGTAACAGTGGAGCTAGGGTGATCTTCAATCTCATGAATTGCTGCTATAATAAGTTTGAGGTGGAGATGCAGAATCACTAGGGTTTTGGCCAAATTCAGAGCCATAGAAGGCCTTGTAGTCGAATACCAGCGTAAGAAACGCTTACATAGTGGCAAAGCTTGCCATATACAATGAAACAAAAGTTTATTTTTTTAATTGCATATTCAAAGAAGAATAAGAATCTTATTTCCCAAAAATTAATTAAGCATAACATTTTCCATAAATTAACAATGAGCGGAACATTGAATTCACCACATTTTTTGTAATACTTCACTTTCTTTTCAGAGTATAGGATCTCATGGATTAAAGTCATCAAGGGTGAATTAGTTTTAGAATCCTATTCAATAAGGAGATAAAGAAGAAGAAAAAAGTGTTTGGGGAAAGTGTCAAAAGCGAAATGTCCTCAATGTGTCTTGCCTACCTTTATAACTGTTTGGCCATTGTGCATAGCTACCACTTAATCAAGCAATGAGGTACACTGAGCATAGTGAATTATAGTAGTGAAATATGAAGGTGAGGGTTTTTGTGTGCCTGCCTTCTTTTCTAAAGTGCTTCCTGGAGGTTCAAAGAAACGGATCTCTGGTTTATTTCAAGTGTAAAGGGATCAGGGTATTAGTAAATAAAGGCATATTGTATATGAAGAATGCGTTCAAGAAACAGTTTTCAAGGTTGGGAAATTAAAGAAGGCTTTTTAACCACCTGATTGACATGCGAAATATTAATATATAGATCTATTGATAGCACCCTAGTCACAGATTCTTCGTTTGAAAGCCATAATTAGGCTTCATTCATACTTTGAATGTTGCTTACATGTATTTCGGAATATCCAACATTACTCACACCTTTTATTGCTTCCTAAATCGATTTCATAATTAGATGCCCGTCAAAGTATTAATAACTTTTATATATCTCTAGCATGTGTGCAGAATTACATCTTAAGTGCATTCGATTTACATGTTTTTATCTCAAGTAGAATGTTATTTCATATCTTCTATCACTGAATGATAAGTAAGTAAATCAGAATATTGAGGAGAATACGATTTTTTTCGATTTTGATGCTGAATTAGGTCTTTTGTCACATTAGTGTCCTATAGTCAACTATTGAGGTCATCTGTGGCTTATTTTAAATTGAGAATTGCTCTTGGTTTACTACAGGGTTTTCGATAATTGCATTTATCACTGAATCTATAACTTATTTACGAAATGTGGCATTCATTCCTTTGAGGTGGCATACTGTGTATAAACCACTGAAACCTAGTTGGTATATGTACTCAGTTCAACTAAGACTTTGCAGTACTGGTGGGACGTTAGTGTGACAATGGGGTTGGAGCTCGCCCTGCCTCCACAGTTTTTATCTCCTTGAATATTATTAGATCTAAAACTGAGAGTCTGATGCACAAAACTATGCGATAATCAAGTTTCAACATGACAGCAGCTCATAGATTAGATAGAAATGGCATGATGTTTGTCAGCAATGGAAGTTTGAGTAGCCATGCAAGCGATATCCCTGCAACATATGTCACCCTGTTGGGTTCCGTCATTGCTTTGGATATAAAGCTTAACACATTTAAGCTTTCTTTCCCCGTAATTGCTCCATGTGCACCCTTAATCAAGCTTCGGTCTTGATAGTTTTGGGTGGCTCTTCTGTAAAAGAAGTATTTGCTCCAGTCTGTCTCCAGGGTATTATAATTGCTGCGCTCCCTACTAGAACCTCCAAACAAGTCTCATAAGCCAGTTGCAGATGCAACTGATGGTAGTCAAGCTCCAAGTCTTCAGGCACATCCAAATGAGGCGCTTTCTTTAATTGTTCCTGAACAATAAATTGGAAACTCTGAACACAAAAGCGACTCCGCCACCAGCATCATCATGAATTGCCCCGTATGGGCAGCATTGTCCATTCCAATTGAGGGCTTCAATATTAAATAGGTTCATCATGTGTCTCTGGCGTCAACACTCTTCCATAACTATTTAAATTACTGAATGAGCATGACTTTCGTATTATCATCCAGATTGAATGAAACAAAATTGATGTAATTTAAAAGGTCTACAAGAGAGAACCTGGTGGTGTAGTCCTGCTTTGTATGTCCTGAGGGTCTCTTTACTTGGGTTTTTACCTTGGGTGTGTTATGCCCCACCAGCTCCTGCTGCAAAATGCTGGGAGCGATGCTTTGGGCCTGAATTTCCCTTGGCATCCTTTTAAACAGGATATGAAATAAAGCCATTATGAAATTCCATTGCTGATAGTCATCACACCATATCTGCCTAAGAACAAGCAAATCTAGCTAGTCAGAACAGTGTCCTCTCCAAGATCGACCACAGCGACTTACTTCCCATGGGTCATCTTCCAGGACCTCTAGGATATTCGTAGTAATATGTAACAGTGGAGCTAGGGTGATCTTCAATCTCATGAATTGCTGCTATAATAAGTTTGAGGTGGAGATGCAGAATCAGTAGGGTTTTGGCCAAATTCAGAGCCATAGATGGCCTTGTAGTCGAATACCAGCGTAAGAAACGCTTACATAGTGGCAAAGCTTGCCATATACAATGAGACAAAAGTTTTTTTTTTTAATTGCATATTCAAAGAAGAATAAGAATCTTATTTCCCAAAAATTAATTAAGCATAAGATTTTCCATAAATTAACAATGAGCGGAACATTGAATTCACCACATTTTTTGTAATACTTCACTTTTCAGAGTATAGGATCTCATGGATTAAAGTCATCAAGGGTGAATTAGTTTTAGAATCCTATTCAATAAGGAGATAAAGAAGAAGAAAAAAGTGTTTGGGGAAAGTGTCAGTAAAAGGGAAAGCCAATATAGAAAAAAGCGAAATGTCCTCAATGTGTCTTGCCTACCTTTATAACTGCTTGGCCCTTGTGCATAGATACCACTTAATCAAGCAATGAAGTACACTGGGCATAGTGAATTATAGTAGTGAAATATGAAGGTGAGGGTTTTTGTGTGCCTGCCTTCTTTTCTAAAGTGCTTCCTGGAGGTTCAAAGAAACAGATCTCTGGTTTATTTCAAGTGTTAAGGGATCAGGGTATTAGTAAATAAAGGCTTATTGTATATGAAGAATGCGTTCAAGAAACATTTTCAAGGTTGGGAAATTAAAGAAGGCTTTTTAACCACCTGATTGACATGAGAAATATTAATATATAGATCTATTGATAGCACCCTAGTCACAGATTCTTCGTTTGAAAGCCATAATTAAGCTTCATTCATACTTTGAATGTTGCCTGCATGTATTTCGGAAAATCCAACATTACTCACACCTTTTATTGCTTCCTAAATCGATTTCATAATTAGATGCCCGTCAAAGTATTAATAACTTTTATATATCTCTAGCATGCGTGCAGAATTACATCTTAAGTGCATTCGATTTACATTTTCCTATCTCAAGTAGGTTATTTCATATCTTTTATCACTGAATGATGAGTAAGTAAATCAGAATATTGATGAGAATACTATTGTTTTCGATTTTGATGCTGAAATAGGTCTTTTGTCACATTAGAGTCCTATAGTCAACTATTGAGGTCATCTGTGGCTTATTTTAAATTGAGAATTGCTCTTTGTTTACTACAGGGTTTTCAATAATTGCATTTATCACTGAATCTATAACTTATTTACGAAATGTGGCATTCATTCCTTTGAGGTGGCATACTGTGTATAAACCACTGAAACCTAGTTGGTATATGTACTCAGTTCAACTAAGACTTTGCAGTACTGGTTGGACGTTAGTGTGACTATGGGGTTGGAGCTCGCCCTGCCTCCACTGTTTTTATCTCATTGAATGTTATTAGATTTAAAACTGAGAGTCTGATGCACAAAACTATGCGATAATCAGGTTTCACCATGACAGCAGCTCATAGATTAGATAGAAATGGCATGATGTTTGTCAGCAATGGAAGTTTGAGTAGCCATGCAAGCGATATCCCTGCAACATATGTCACCCTGTTGGGTTCCGTCATTGCTTTGGATATAAAGCTTAACACATTTAAGCTTTCTTTCCCCGTAATTGCTCCATGTGCACCCTTAATCAAGCTGCGTTCTTGATAGTTTTGGGTGGCTCTTCTGTAAAAGAAGTATTTGCTCCAGTCTGTCTCCAGGGTATTATAATTGCTGCGCTCCCTACTAGAACCTCCAAACAAGTCTCATAAGCCAGTTGCAGATGCAACTGATGGTAGTCAAGCTCCAAGTCTTCAGGCACATCCAAATGAGGCGCTTTCTTTAATTGTTCCTGAACAATACATTGGAAACTCTGAACACAAAAGCGACTCCGCCACCAGCATCATCATGAATTGCCCCGTATGGGCAGCATTGTCTATTCCAATTGAGGGCTTCAATATTAAATAGGTTCATCATGTGTCTCTGGCGTCAACACTCTTCCATAACTATTTAAATTACTGAATGAGCATGACTTTCGTATTATCATCCAGGATTGAATGAAACAAAATTGATGTAATTTAAAAGGTCTACAAGAGAGAAGCTGGTGCTGTAGTCCTGCTTTTTATGTCCTGAGGGTCTCTTTACTTGGGTTTTCACCTTGGGTGTTATACCCCACCAGCTCCTGCTGCAAAATGCTGGGAGCGATGCTTTGGGCCTGAATTTCCCTTGGCATCCTTTTAAACAGGATATGAAATAAAGCCATTATGAAATTCCATTGCTGATAGTCATCACACCATATCTGCCTAAGAACAAGCAAATCTAGCTAGTCAGAACAGTGTCCTCGCCAAGATCGACCACAGCGATGTACTTCCCATGGGTCATCTTCCAGGACCTCTAGGATATTCGTAGTAATATGTAACAGTGGAGCTAGGGTGATCTTCAATCTCATGAATTGCTGCTATAATAAGTTTGAGGTGGAGATGCAGAATCACTAGGGTTTTGGCCAAATTCAGAGCCATAGAAGGCCTTGTAGTCGAATACCAGCGTAAGAAACGCTTACATAGTGGCAAAGCTTGCCATATACAATGAGACAAAAGTTTATTTTTTTAATTGCATATTCAAAGAAGAATAAGAATCTTATTTCCCAAAAATTAATTAAGCATAACATTTTCCATAAATTAACAATGAGCGGAACATTGAATTCACCACATATTTTGTAATACTTCACTTTCTTTTCAGAGTATAGGATCTCATGGATTAAAGTCATCAAGGGTGAATTAGTTTTAGAATCCTATTCAATAAGGAGATAAAGAAGAAGAAAAAAGTGTTTGGGGAAAGTGTCAAAAGCGAAATGTCCTCAATGTGTCTTGCCTACCTTTATAACTGTTTGGCCATTGTGCATAGCTACCACTTAATCAAGCAATGAGGTACACTGAGCATAGTGAATTATAGTAGTGAAATATGAAGGTGAGGGTTTTTGTGTGCCTGCCTTCTTTTCTAAAGTGCTTCCTGGAGGTTCAAAGAAACGGATCTCTGGTTTATTTCAAGTGTAAAGGGATCAGGGTATTAGTAAATAAAGGCATATTGTATATGAAGAATGCGTTCAAGAAACAGTTTTCAAGGTTGGGAAATTAAAGAAGGCTTTTTAACCACCTGATTGACATGCGAAATATTAATATATAGATCTATTGATAGCACCCTAGTCACAGATTCTTCGTTTGAAAGCCATAATTAGGCTTCATTCATACTTTGAATGTTGCTTACATGTATTTCGGAATATCCAACATTACTCACACCTTTTATTGCTTCCTAAATCGATTTCATAATTAGATGCCCGTCAAAGTATTAATAACTTTTATATATCTCTAGCATGTGTGCAGAATTACATCTTAAGTGCATTCGATTTACATGTTTTTATCTCAAGTAGAATGTTATTTCATATCTTCTATCACTGAATGATAAGTAAGTAAATCAGAATATTGAGGAGAATACGATTTTTTTCGATTTTGATGCTGAATTAGGTCTTTTGTCACATTAGTGTCCTATAGTCAACTATTGAGGTCATCTGTGGCTTATTTTAAATTGAGAATTGCTCTTGGTTTACTACAGGGTTTTCGATAATTGCATTTATCACTGAATCTATAACTTATTTACGAAATGTGGCATTCATTCCTTTGAGGTGGCATACTGTGTATAAACCACTGAAACCTAGTTGGTATATGTACTCAGTTCAACTAAGACTTTGCAGTACTGGTGGGACGTTAGTGTGACAATGGGGTTGGAGCTCGCCCTGCCTCCACAGTTTTTATCTCCTTGAATATTATTAGATCTAAAACTGAGAGTCTGATGCACAAAACTATGCGATAATCAAGTTTCAACATGACAGCAGCTCATAGATTAGATAGAAATGGCATGATGTTTGTCAGCAATGGAAGTTTGAGTAGCCATGCAAGCGATATCCCTGCAACATATGTCACCCTGTTGGGTTCCGTCATTGCTTTGGATATAAAGCTTAACACATTTAAGCTTTCTTTCCCCGTAATTGCTCCATGTGCACCCTTAATCAAGCTGCGGTCTTGATAGTTTTGGGTGGCTCTTCTGTAAAAGAAGTATTTGCTCCAGTCTGTCTCCAGGGTATTATAATTGCTGCGCTCCCTACTAGAACCTCCAAACAAGTCTCATAAGCCAGTTGCAGATGCAACTGATGGTAGTCAAGCTCCAAGTCTTCAGGCACATCCAAATGAGGCGCTTTCTTTAATTGTTCCTGAACAATAAATTGGAAACTCTGAACACAAAAGCGACTCCGCCACCAGCATCATCATGAATTGCCCCGTATGGGCAGCATTGTCCATTCCAATTGAGGGCTTCAATATTAAATAGGTTCATCATGTGTCTCTGGCGTCAACACTCTTCCATAACTATTTAAATTACTGAATGAGCATGACTTTCGTATTATCATCCAGGATTGAATGAAACAAAATTGATGTAATTTAAAAGGTCTACAAGAGAGAAGCTGGTGCTGTAGTCCTGCTTTTTATGTCCTGAGGGTCTCTTTACTTGGGTTTTCACCTTGGGTGTTATACCCCACCAGCTCCTGCTGCAAAATGCTGGGAGCGATGCTTTGGGCCTGAATTTCCCTTGGCATCCTTTTAAACAGGATATGAAATAAAGCCATTATGAAATTCCATTGCTGATAGTCATCACACCATATCTGCCTAAGAACAAGCAAATCTAGCTAGTCAGAACAGTGTCCTCTCCAAGATTGACCACAGCGATGTACTTCCCATGGGTCATCTTCCAGGACCTCTAGGATATTCGTAGTAATATGTAACAGTGGAGCTAGGGTGATCTTCAATCTCATGAATTGCTGCTATAATAAGTTTGAGGTGGAGATGCAGAATCACTAGGGTTTTGGCCAAATTCAGAGCCATAGAAGGCCTTGTAGTCGAATACCAGCGTAAGAAACGCTTACATAGTGGCAAAGCTTGCCATATACAATGAGACAAAAGTTTATTTTTTTAATTGCATATTCAAAGAAGAATAAGAATCTTATTTCCCAAAAATTAATTAAGCATAACATTTTCCATAAATTAACAATGAGCGGAACATTGAAGTCACCACATTTTTTGTAATACTTCACTTTTCAGAGTATAGGATCTCATGGATTAAAGTCATCAAGGGTGAATTAGTTTTAGAATCCTATTCAATAAGGAGATAAAGAAGAAGAAAAAAGTGTTTGGGGAAAGTGTCAGTAAAAGGGAAAGCCAATACAGAAAAACGCGAAATGTCCTCAATGTGTCTTGCCTACCTTTATAACTGTTTGGCCATTGTGCATAGATACCACTTAATCAAGCAATGAAGTACACTGAGCATAGTGAATTATAGTAGTGAAATATGAAGGTGAGGGTTTTTGTGTGCCTGCCTTCTTTTCTAAAGTGCTTCCTGGAGGTTCAAAGAAACGGATCTCTGGTTTATTTCAAGTGTTAAGGGATCAGGGTATTAGTAAATAAAGGCTTATTGTATATGAAGAATGCGTTCAAGAAACATTTTCAAGGTTGGGAAATTAAAGAAGGCTTTTTAACCACCTGATTGACATGAGAAATATTAATATATAGATCTATTGATAGCACCCTAGTCACAGATTCTTCGTTTGAAAGCCATAATTAAGCTTCATTCATACTTTGAATGTTGCCTGCATGTATTTCGGGAAATCCAACATTACTCACACCT
Organism: Lissotriton vulgaris; assembly: GCF_964263255.1. Lineage (NCBI taxonomy): Eukaryota > Metazoa > Chordata > Amphibia > Caudata > Salamandridae > Lissotriton > Lissotriton vulgaris. The sequence goes on from NC_141689.1 coordinate 1,398,450,014, forward strand.
TTTATTGCTTCCTAAATCGATTTCATAATTAGATGCCCGTCAAAGTATTAATAACTTTTATATATCTCTAGCATGCGTGCAGAATTACATCTTAAGTGCATTCGATTTACATTTTCTTATCTCAAGTAGGTTATTTCATATCTTTTATCACTGAATGATAAGTAAGTAAATCAGAATATTGATGAGAATACTATTGTTTTCGATGTTGATGCTGAAATAGGTCTTTTGTCACATTAGTGTCCTATAGTCAACTATTGAGGTCATCTGTGGCTTATTTTAAATTGAGAATTGCTCTTGGTTTACTACTGGGTTTTCAATAATTGCATTTATCACTGAATCTATAACTTATTTACGAAATGTGGCATTCATTCCTTTGAGGTGGCATACTGTGTATAAACCACTGAAACCTAGTTGGTATATGTACTCAGTTCAACTAAGACTTTGCGGTACTGGTGGGACGTTAGTGTGACTATGGGGTTGGAGCTCGCCCTGCCTCCACTGTTTTTATCTCCTTGAATGTTATTAGATCTAAAACTGAGAGTCTGATGCACAAAACTATGCGATAATCAAGTTTCAACATGACAGCAGCTCATAGATTAGATAGAAATGGCATGATGTTTGTCAGCAATGGAAGTTTGAGTAGCCATGCAAGCGATATCCCTGCAACATATGTCACCCTGTTGGGTTCCGTCATTGCTTTGGATATAAAGCTTAACACATTTAAGCTTTCTTTCCCCGTAATTGCTCCATGTGCACCCTTAATCAAGCTGCGTTCTTGATAGTTTTGGGTGGCTCTTCTGTAAAAGAAGTATTTGCTCCAGTCTGTCTCCAGGGTATTATAATTGCTGCGCTCCCTCCTAGAACCTCCAAACAAGTCTCATAAGCCAGTTGCAGATGCAACTGATGGTAGTCAAGCTCCAAGTCTTCAGGCACATCCAAATGAGGCGCTTTCTTTAATTGTTCCATGAACAATAAATTGGAAACTCTGAACACAAAAGCGACTCCGCCACCAGCATCATCATGAATTGCCCCGTATGGGCAGCATTGTCCATTCCAATTGAGGGCTTCAATATTAAATAGGTTCATCACGTGTTTCTGGCGTCAACACTCTTCCATAACTATTTAAATGACTGAATGAGCATGACCTTTGTATTATCTTCCAGGATTGAATGAAACAAAATTGATGTAATTTAAAAGGTCTACAAGAGAGAAGCTGGTGGTGTAGTCCTGCTTTGTATGTCCTGAGGGTCTCTTTACTTGGGTTTTCACCTTGGGTGTTATGCCCCACCAGCTCCTGCTGCAAAATGCTGGGAGCGATGCTTTGGGCCTGAATTTTCTTTGGCATCCTTTTAAACAGGATATGAAATAAAGCCATTATGAAATTCCATTGCTGATAGTCATCACACCATATCTGCCTAAGAACAAGCAAATCTAGCTAGTCAGAACAGTGTCCTCTCCAAGATCGACCACAGCGATGTACTTCCCATGGGTCATCTTCCAGGACCTCTAGGATATTCGTAGTAATATGTAACAGTGGAGCTAGGGTGATCTTCAATCTCATGAATTGCTGCTATAATAAGTTTGAGGTGGAGATGCAGAATCACTAGGGTTTTGGCCAAATTCAGAGCCATAGAAGGCCTTGTAGTCGAATACCAGCGTAAGAAACGCTTACATAGTGGCAAAGCTTGCCATATACAATGAGACAAAAGTTTATTTTTTTAATTGCATATTCAAAGAAGAATAAGAATCTTATTTCCCAAAAATTAATTAAGCATAACATGTTCCATAAATTAACAATGAGCGGAACATTGAATTCACCACATTTTTTGTAATACTTCACTTTCTTTTCAGAGTATAGGATCTCATGGATTAAAGTCATCAAGGGTGAATTAGTTTTAGAATCCTATTCAATAAGGAGATAAAGAAGAAGAAAAAAGTGTTTGGGGAAAGTGTCAAAAGCGAAATGTCCTCAATGTGTCTTGCCTACCTTTATAACTGTTTGGCCATTGTGCATAGCTACCACTTAATCAAGCAATGAGGTACACTGAGCATAGTGAATTATAGTAGTGAAATATGAAGGTGAGGGTTTTTGTGTGCCTGCCTTCTTTTCTAAAGTGCTTCCTGGAGGTTCAAAGAAACGGATCTCTGGTTTATTTCAAGTGTAAAGGGATCAGGGTATTAGTAAATAAAGGCATATTGTATATGAAGAATGCGTTCAAGAAACAGTTTTCAAGGTTGGGAAATTAAAGAAGGCTTTTTAACCACCTGATTGACATGCGAAATATTAATATATAGATCTATTGATAGCACCCTAGTCACAGATTCTTCGTTTGAAAGCCATAATTAGGCTTCATTCATACTTTGAATGTTGCTTACATGTATTTCGGAATATCCAACATTACTCACACCTTTTATTGCTTCCTAAATCGATTTCATAATTAGATGCCCGTCAAAGTATTAATAACTTTTATATATCTCTAGCATGTGTGCAGAATTACATCTTAAGTGCATTCGATTTACATGTTTTTATCTCAAGTAGAATGTTATTTCATATCTTCTATCACTGAATGATAAGTAAGTAAATCAGAATATTGAGGAGAATACGATTTTTTTCGATTTTGATGCTGAATTAGGTCTTTTGTCACATTAGTGTCCTATAGTCAACTATTGAGGTCATCTGTGGATTATTTTAAATTGAGAATTGCTCTTGGTTTACTACAGGGTTTTCGATAATTGCATTTATCACTGAATCTATAACTTATTTACGAAATGTGGCATTCATTCCTTTGAGGTGGCATACTGTGTATAAACCACTGAAACCTAGTTGGTATATGTACTCAGTTCAACTAAGACTTTGCAGTACTGGTGGGACGTTAGTGTGACAATGGGGTTGGAGCTCGCCCTGCCTCCACAGTTTTTATCTCCTTGAATATTATTAGATCTAAAACTGAGAGTCTGATGCACAAAACTATGCGATAATCAAGTTTCAACATGACAGCAGCTCATAGATTAGATAGAAATGGCATGATGTTTGTCAGCAATGGAAGTTTGAGTAGCCATGCAAGCGATATCCCTGCAACATATGTCACCCTGTTGGGTTCCGTCATTGCTTTGGATATAAAGCTTAACACATTTAAGCTTTCTTTCCCCGTAATTGCTCCATGTGCACCCTTAATCAAGCTTCGGTCTTGATAGTTTTGGGTGGCTCTTCTGTAAAAGAAGTATTTGCTCCAGTCTGTCTCCAGGGTATTATAATTGCTGCGCTCCCTACTAGAACCTCCAAACAAGTCTCATAAGCCAGTTGCAGATGCAACTGATGGTAGTCAAGCTCCAAGTCTTCAGGCACATCCAAATGAGGCGCTTTCTTTAATTGTTCCTGAACAATAAATTGGAAACTCTGAACACAAAAGCGACTCCGCCACCAGCATCATCATGAATTGCCCCGTATGGGCAGCATTGTCCATTCCAATTGAGGGCTTCAATATTAAATAGGTTCATCACGTGTTTCTGGCGTCAACACTCTTCCATAACTATTTAAATGACTGAATGAGCATGACCTTTGTATTATCTTCCAGGATTGAATGAAACAAAATTGATGTAATTTAAAAGGTCTACAAGAGAGAAGCTGGTGGTGTAGTCCTGCTTTGTATGTCCTGATGGTCTCTTTACTTGGGTTTTCACCTTGGGTGTTATGCCCCACCAGCTCCTGCTGCAAAATGCTGGGAGCGATGCTTTGGGCCTGAATTTCCTTTGGCATCCTTTTAAACAGAATATGAAATAAAGCCATTATGAAATTCCATTGCTGATAGTCATCACACCATATCTGCCTAAGAACAAGCAAATCTAGCTAGTCAGAACAGTGTCCTCTCCAAGATCGACCACAGCGATGTACTTCCCATGGGTCATCTTCCAGGACCTCTAGGATATTCGTAGTAATATGTAACAGTGGAGCTAGGGTGATCTTCAATCTCATGAATTGCTGCTATAATAAGTTTGAGGTGGAGATGCAGAATCACTAGGGTTTTGGCCAAATTCAGAGCCATAGAAGGCCTTGTAGTCGAATACCAGCGTAAGAAACGCTTACATAGTGGCAAAGCTTGCCATATACAATGAGACAAAAGTTTATTTTTTTAATTGCATATTCAAAGAAGAATAAGAATCTTATTTCCCAAAAATTAATTAAGCATAACATGTTCCATAAATTAACAATGAGCGGAACATTGAATTCACCACATTTTTTGTAATACTTCACTTTCTTTTCAGAGTATAGGATCTCATGGATTAAAGTCATCAAGGGTGAATTAGTTTTAGAATCCTATTCAATAAGGAGATAAAGAAGAAGAAAAAAGTGTTTGGGGAAAGTGTCAAAAGCGAAATGTCCTCAATGTGTCTTGCCTACCTTTATAACTGTTTGGCCATTGTGCATAGCTACCACTTAATCAAGCAATGAGGTACACTGAGCATAGTGAATTATAGTAGTGAAATATGAAGGTGAGGGTTTTTGTGTGCCTGCCTTCTTTTCTAAAGTGCTTCCTGGAGGTTCAAAGAAACGGATCTCTGGTTTATTTCAAGTGTAAAGGGATCAGGGTATTAGTAAATAAAGGCATATTGTATATGAAGAATGCGTTCAAGAAACAGTTTTCAAGGTTGGGAAATTAAAGAAGGCTTTTTAACCACCTGATTGACATGCGAAATATTAATATATAGATCTATTGATAGCACCCTAGTCACAGATTCTTCGTTTGAAAGCCATAATTAGGCTTCATTCATACTTTGAATGTTGCTTACATGTATTTCGGAATATCCAACATTACTCACACCTTTTATTGCTTCCTAAATCGATTTCATAATTAGATGCCCGTCAAAGTATTAATAACTTTTATATATCTCTAGCATGTGTGCAGAATTACATCTTAAGTGCATTCGATTTACATGTTTTTATCTCAAGTAGAATGTTATTTCATATCTTCTATCACTGAATGATAAGTAAGTAAATCAGAATATTGAGGAGAATACGATTTTTTTCGATTTTGATGCTGAATTAGGTCTTTTGTCACATTAGTGTGCTATAGTCAACTATTGAGGTCATCTGTGGCTTATTTTAAATTGAGAATTGCTCTTGGTTTACTACAGGGTTTTCGATAATTGCATTTATCACTGAATCTATAACTTATTTACGAAATGTGGCATTCATTCCTTTGAGGTGGCATACTGTGTATAAACCACTGAAACCTAGTTGGTATATGTACTCAGTTCAACTAAGACTTTGCAGTACTGGTGGGACGTTAGTGTGACTATGGGGTTGGAGCTCGCCCTGCCTCCACTGTTTTTATCTCTTTGAATGTTATTAGATCTAAAACTGAGAGTCTGATGCACAAAACTATGCGATAATCAAGTTTCAACATGACAGCAGCTCATAGATTAGATAGAAATGGCATGATGTTTGTCAGCAATGGAAGTTTGAGTAGCCATGCAAGCGATATCCCTGCAACATATGTCACCCTGTTGGGTTCCGTCATTGCTTTGGATATAAAGCTTAACACATTTAAGCTTTCTTTCCCCGTAATTGCTCCATGTGCACCCTTAATCAAGCTTCGGTCTTGATAGTTTTGGGTGGCTCTTCTGTAAAAGAAGTATTTGCTCCAGTCTGTTTCCAGGGTATTATAATTGCTGCGCTCCCTACTAGAACCTCCAAACAAGTCTCATAAGCCAGTTGCAGATGCAACTGATGGTAGTCAAGCTCCAAGTCTTCAGGCACATCCAAATGAGGCGCTTTCTTTAATTGTTCCTGAACAATAAATTGGAAACTCTGAACACAAAAGCGACTCCGCCACCAGCATCATCATGAATTGCCCCGTATGGGCAGCATTGTCCATTCCAATTGAGGGCTTCAATATTAAATAGGTTCATCATGTGTCTCTGGCGTCAACACTCTTCCATAACTATTTAAATTACTGAATGAGCATGACTTTCGTATTATCATCCAGATTGAATGAAACAAAATTGATGTAATTTAAAAGGTCTACAAGAGAGAACCTGGTGGTGTAGTCCTGCTTTGTATGTCCTGAGGGTCTCTTTACTTGGGTTTTTACCTTGGGTGTTATGCCCCACCAGCTCCTGCTGCAAAATGCTGGGAGCGATGCTTTGGGCCTGAATTTCCCTTGGCATCCTTTTAAACAGGATATGAAATAAAGCCATTATGAAATTCCATTGCTGATAGTCATCACACCATATCTGCCTAAGAACAAGCAAATCTAGCTAGTCAGAACAGTGTCCTCTCCAAGATCGACCACAGCGACTTACTTCCCATGGGTCATCTTCCAGGACCTCTAGGATATTCGTAGTAATATGTAACAGTGGAGCTAGGGTGATCTTCAATCTCATGAATTGCTGCTATAATAAGTTTGAGGTGGAGATGCAGAATCAGTAGGGTTTTGGCCAAATTCAGAGCCATAGATGGCCTTGTAGTCGAATACCAGCGTAAGAAACGCTTACATAGTGGCAAAGCTTGCCATATACAATGAGACAAAAGTTTTTTTTTTTAATTGCATATTCAAAGAAGAATAAGAATCTTATTTCCCAAAAATTAATTAAGCATAAGATTTTCCATAAATTAACAATGAGCGGAACATTGAATTCACCACATTTTTTGTAATACTTCACTTTTCAGAGTATAGGATCTCATGGATTAAAGTCATCAAGGGTGAATTAGTTTTAGAATCCTATTCAATAAGGAGATAAAGAAGAAGAAAAAAGTGTTTGGGGAAAGTGTCAGTAAAAGGGAAAGCCAATACAGAAAAAAGCGAAATGTCCTCAATGTGTCTTGCCTACCTTTATAACTGCTTGGCCCTTGTGCATAGATACCACTTAATCAAGCAATGAAGTACACTAAGCATAGTGAATTATAGTAGTGAAATATGAAGGTGAGGGTTTTTGTGTGCCTGCCTTCTTTTCTAAAGTGCTTCCTGGAGGTTCAAAGAAACGGATCTCTGGTTTATTTCAAGTGTAAAGGGATCAGGGTATTAGTAAATAAAGGCTTATTGTATATGAAGAATGCGTTCAAGAAACATTTTCAAGGTTGGGAAATTAAAGAAGGCTTTTTAACCACCTGATTGACATGAGAAATATTAATATATAGATCTATTGATAGCACCCTAGTCACAGATTCTTCGTTTGAAAGCCATAATTAAGCTTCATTCATACTTTGAATGTTGCCTGCATGTATTTCGGAAAATCCAACATTACTCACACCTTTTATTGCTTCCTAAATCGATTTCATAATTAGATGCCCGTCAAAGTATTAATAACTTTTATATATCTCTAGCATGCGTGCAGAATTACATCTTAAGTGCATTCGATTTACATTTTCCTATCTCAAGTAGGTTATTTCATATCTTTTATCACTGAATGATAAGTAAGTAAATCAGAATATTGATGAGAATACTATTGTTTTCGATTTTGATGCTGAAATAGGTCTTTTGTCACATTAGAGTCCTATAGTCAACTATTGAGGTCATCTGTGGCTTATTTTAAATTGAGAATTGCTCTTTGTTTACTACAGGGTTTTCAATAATTGCATTTATCACTGAATCTATAACTTATTTACGAAATGTGTCATTCATTCCTTTGAGGTGGCATACTGTGTATAAACCACTGAAACCTAGTTGGTATATGTACTCAGTTCAACTAAGACTTTGCAGTGCTGGTTGGACGTTAGTGTGACTATGGGGTTGGAGCTCGCCCTGCCTCCACTGTTTTTATCTCCTTGAATGTTATTAGATCTAAAACTGAGAGTCTGATGCACAAAACTATGCGATAATCAGGTTTCACCATGACAGCAGCTCATAGATTAGATAGAAATGGCATGATGTTTGTCAGCAATGGATGTTTGAGTAGCCATGCAAGCGATATCCCTGCAACATATGTCACCCTGTTGGGTTCCGTCATTGCTTTGGATATAAAGCTTAACACATTTAAGCTTTCTTTCCCCGTAATTGCTCCATGTGCACCCTTAATCAAGCTGCGTTCTTGATAGTTTTGGGTGGCTCTTCTGTAAAAGAAGTATTTGCTCCAGTCTGTCGCCAGGGTATTATAATTGCTGCGCTCCCTACTAGAACCTCCAAACAAGTCTCATAAGCCAGTTGCAGATGCAACTGATGGTAGTCAAGCTCCAAGTCTTCAGGCACATCCAAATGAGGCGCTTTCTTTAATTGTTCCTGAACAATAAATTGGAAACTCTGAACACAAAAGCGACTCCGCCACCAGCATCATCATGAATTGCCCCGTATGGGCAGCATTGTCCATTCCAATTGAGGGCTTCAATATTAAATAGGTTCATCATGTGTCTCTGGCGTCAACACTCTTCCATAACTATTTAAATTACTGAATGAGCATGACTTTCGTATTATCATCCAGGATTGAATGAAACAAAATTGATGTAATTTAAAAGGTCTACAAGAGAGAAGCTGGTGGTGTAGTCCTGCTTTGTATGTCCTGAGGGTCTCTTTACTTGGGTTTTCACCTTGGGTGTTATGCCCCACCAGCTCCTGCTGCAAAATGCTGGGAGCGATGCTTTGGGCCTGAATTTCCCTTGGCATCCTTTTAAACAGGATATGAAATAAAGCCATTATGAAATTCCATTGCTGATAGTCATCACACCATATCTGCCTAAGAACAAGCAAATCTAGCTAGTCAGAACAGTATCCTCTCCAAGATCGACCACAGCGATGTACTTCCCATGGGTCATCTTCCAGGACCTCTAGGATATTCGTAGTAATATGTAACAGTGGAGCTAGGGTGATCTTCAATCTCATGAATTGCTGCTATAATAAGTTTGAGGTGGAGATGCAGAATCACTAGGGTTTTGGCCAAATTCAGAGCCATAGAAGGCCTTGTAGTCGAATACCAGCGTAAGAAACGCTTACATAGTGGCAAAGCTTGCCATATACAATGAGACAAAAGTTTATTTTTTTAATTGCATATTCAAAGAAGAATAAGAATCTTATTTCCCAAAAATTAATTAAGCATAACATTTTCCATAAATTAACAATGAGCGGAACATTGAATTCACCACATTTTTTGTAATACTTCACTTTTCAGAGTATAGGATCTCATGGATTAAAGTCATCAAGGGTGAATTAGTTTTAGAATCCTATTCAATAAGGAGATAAAGAAGAAGAAAAAAGTGTTTGGGGAAAGTGTCAGTAAAAGGGAAAGCCAATACAGAAAAAAGCGAAATGTCCTCAATTTTTCTTGCCTACCTTTATAACTGTTTGGCCATTGTGCATAGATACCACTTAATCAAGCAATGAAGTACACTGAGCATAGTGAATTATAGTAGTGAAATATGAAGGTGAGGGTTTTTGTGTGCCTGCCTTCTTTTCTAAAGTGCTTCCTGGATGTTCAAAAAAACGGATCTCTGGTTTATTTCAAGTGTAAAGGGATCAGGGTCTTAGTAAATAAAGGCATATTGTATATGAAGAATGCGTTCAAGAAACAGTTTTCAAGGTTGGGAAATTAAAGAAGGCTTTTTAACCACCTGATTTGATATGAGAAATATTAATATATAGATCTATTGATAGCACCCTAGTCACAGATTCTTCGTTTGAAAGCCATAATTAAGCTTCATTCATACTTTGAATGTTGCTTGCATGTATTTCGGAATATCCAACATTACTCACACCTTTTATTGCTTCCTAAATCGATTTCCTAATTAGATACCCGTCAAAGTATTAATAACTTTTATATATCTCTAGCATGCGTGCAGAATGACATCTTAAGTGCATTCGATTTACATGTTTTTATCTCAAGTAGAAGGTTATTTCATATCTTCTATCACTGAATGATAAGTAAGTAAATCAGAATATTGATGAGAATACTATTTTTTTCGATTTTGATGCTGAATTAGGTCTTTTGTCACATTAGTGTCCTATAGTCAACTATTGAGGTCATCTGTGGCTTATTTTAAATTGAGAATTGCTCTTGGTTTACTACAGGGTTTTCGATAATTGCATTTATCACTGAATCTATAACTTATTTACGAAATGTGGCATTCATTCCTTTGAGGTGGCATACTGTGTATAAACCACTGAAACCTAGTTGGTATATGTACTCAGTTCAACTAAGACTTTGCAGTACTGGTGGGACGTTAGTGTGACAATGGGGTTGGAGCTCGCCCTGCCTCCACAGTTTTTATCTTTTTGAATATTATTAGATCTAAAATTGAGAGTCTGATGCACAAAACTATGCGATAATCAAGTTTCAACATGACAGCAGCTCATAGATTAGATAGAAATGGCATGATGTTTGTCAGCAATGGAAGTTTGAGTAGCCATGCAAGCGATATCCCTGCAACATATGTCACCCTGTTGGGTTCCGTCATTGCTTTGGATATAAAGCTTAACACATTTAAGCTTTCTTTCCCCGTAATTGCTCCATGTGCACCCTTAATCAAGCTGCGGTCTTGATAGTTTTGGGTGGCTCTTCTGTAAAAGAAGTATTTGCTCCAGTCTGTCTCCAGGGTATTATAATTGCTGCGCTCCCTACTAGAACCTCCAAACAAGTCTCATAAGCCAGTTGCAGATGCAACTGATGGTAGTCAAGCTCCAAGTCTTCAGGCACATCCAAATGAGGCGCTTTCTTTAATTGTTCCTGAACAATAAATTGGAAACTCTGAACACAAAAGCGACTGCGCCACCAGCATCATCATGAATTGCCCCGTATGGGCAGCATTGTCCATTCCAATTGAGGGCTTCAATATTAAATAGGTTCATCATGTGTCTCTGGCGTCAACACTCTTCCATAACTATTTAAATTACTGAATGAGCATGACTTTCGTATTATCATCCAGGATTGAATGAAACAAAATTGATGTAATTTAAAAGGTCTATAAGAGAGAACCTGGTGGTGTAGTCCTGCTTTGTATGTCCAGAGGGTCTCTTTACTTGGGTTTTCACCTTGGGTGTTATGCCCCACCAGCTCCTGCTGCAAAATGCTGGGAGCGATGCTTTGGGCCTGAATTTCCCTTGGCATCCTTTTAAACAGGATATGAAATAAAGCCATTATGAAATTCCATTGCTGATAGTCATCACACCATATCTGCCTAAGAACAAGCAAATCTAGCTAGTCAGAACAGTGTCCTCTCCAAGATCGACCACAGCGATGTACTTCCCATGGGTCATCTTCCAAGACCTCTAGGATATTCGTAGTAATATGTAACAGTGGAGCTAGGGTGATCTTCAATCTCATGAATTGCTGCTATAATAAGTTTGAGGTGGAGATGCAGAATCACTAGGGTTTTGGCCAAATTCAGAGCCATAGAAGGCCTTGTAGTCGAATACCAGCGTAAGAAACGCTTACATAGTGGCAAAGCTTGCCATATACAATGAAACAAAAGTTTATTTTTTTAATTGCATATTCAAAGAAGAATAAGAATCTTATTTCCCAAAAATTAATTAAGCGTAACATTTTCCATAAATTAACAATGAGCGGAACATTGAATTCACCACATTTTTTGTAATACTTCACTTTCTTTTCAGAGTATAGGATCTCATGGATTAAAGTCATCAAGGGTGAATTAGTTTTAGAATCCTATTCAATAAGGAGATAAAGAAGAAGAAAAAAGTGTTTGGGGAAAGTGTCAAAAGCGAAATGTCCTCAATGTGTCTTGCCTACCTTTATAACTGTTTGGCCATTGTGCATAGCTACCACTTAATCAAGCAATGAGGTACACTGAGCATAGTGAATTATAGTAGTGAAATATGAAGGTGAGGGTTTTTGTGTGCCTGCCTTCTTTTCTAAAGTGCTTCCTGGAGGTTCAAAGAAACGGATCTCTGGTTTATTTCAAGTGTAAAGGGATCAGGGTATTAGTAAATAAAGGCATATTGTATATGAAGAATGCGTTCAAGAAACAGTTTTCAAGGTTGGGAAATTAAAGAAGGCTTTTTAACCACCTGATTGACATGCGAAATATTAATATATAGATCTATTGATAGCACCCTAGTCACAGATTCTTCGTTTGAAAGCCATAATTAGGCTTCATTCATACTTTGAATGTTGCTTACATGTATTTCGGAATATCCAACATTACTCACACCTTTTATTGCTTCCTAAATCGATTTCATAATTAGATGCCCGTCAAAGTATTAATAACTTTTATATATCTCTAGCATGTGTGCAGAATTACATCTTAAGTGCATTCGATTTACATGTTTTTATCTCAAGTAGAATGTTATTTCATATCTTCTATCACTGAATGATAAGTAAGTAAATCAGAATATTGAGGAGAATACGATTTTTTTCGATTTTGATGCTGAATTAGGTCTTTTGTCACATTAGTGTGCTATAGTCAACTATTGAGGTCATCTGTGGCTTATTTTAAATTGAGAATTGCTCTTGGTTTACTACAGGGTTTTCGATAATTGCATTTATCACTGAATCTATAACTTATTTACGAAATGTGGCATTCATTCCTTTGAGGTGGCATACTGTGTATAAACCACTGAAACCTAGTTGGTATATGTACTCAGTTCAACTAAGACTTTGCAGTACTGGTGGGACGTTAGTGTGACTATGGGGTTGGATCTCGCCCTGCCTCCACTGTTTTTATCTCCTTGAATGTTATTAGATCTAAAACTGAGAGTCTGATGCACAAAACTATGCGATAATCAAGTTTCAACATGACAGCAGCTCATAGATTAGATAGAAATGGCATGATGTTTGTCAGCAATGGAAGTTTGAGTAGCCATGCAAGCGATATCCCTGCAACATATGTCACCCTGTTGGGTTCCGTCATTGCTTTGGATATAAAGCTTAACACATTTAAGCTTTCTTTCCCCGTAATTGCTCCATGTGCACCCTTAATCAAGCTGCGTTCTTGATAGTTTTGGGTGGCTCTTCTGTAAAAGAAGTATTTGCTCCAGTCTGTCTCCAGGGTATTATAATTGCTGCGCTCCCTCCTAGAACCTCCAAACAAGTCTCATAAGCCAGTTGCAGATGCAACTGATGGTAGTCAAGCTCCAAGTCTTCAGGCACATCCAAATGAGGCGCTTTCTTTAATTGTTCCTGAACAATAAATTGGAAACTCTGAACACAAAAGCGACTCCGCCACCAGCATCATCATGAATTGCCCCGTATGGGCAGCATTGTCCATTCCAATTGAGGGCTTCAATATTAAATAGGTTCATCATGTGTCTCTGGCGTCAACACTCTTCCATAACTATTTAAATTACTGAATGAGCATGACCTTTGTATTATCTTCCAGGATTGAATGAAACAAAATTGATGTAATTTAAAAGGTCTACAAGAGAGAAGCTGGTGGTGTAGTCCTGCTTTGTATGTCCTGAGGGTCTCTTTACTTGGGTTTTCACCTTGGGTGTTATGCCCCACCAGCTCCTGCTGCAAAATGCTGGGAGCGATGCTTTGGGCCTGAATTTCCTTTGGCATCCTTTTAAACAGGATATGAAATAAAGCCATTATGAAATTCCATTGCTGATAGTCATCACACCATATCTGCCTAAGAACAAGCAAATCTAGCTAGTCAGAACAGTGTCCTCTCCAAGATCGACCACAGCGATGTACTTCCCATGGGTCATCTTCCAGGACCTCTAGGATATTCGTAGTAATATGTAACAGTGGAGCTAGGGTGATCTTCAATCTCATGAATTGCTGCTATAATAAGTTTGAGGTGGAGATGCAGAATCACTAGGGTTTTGGCCAAATTCAGAGCCATAGAAGGCCTTGTAGTCGAATACCAGCGTAAGAAACGCTTACATAGTGGCAAAGCTTGCCATATACAATGAGACAACAGTTTATTTTTTTAATTGCATATTCAAAGAAGAATAAGAATCTTATTTCCCAAAAATTAATTAAGCATAACATTTTCCATAAATTAACAATGAGCGGAACATTGAATTCACCACATTTTTTGTAATACTTCACTTTCTTTTCAGAGTATAGGATCTCATGGATTAAAGTCATCAAGGGTGAATTAGTTTTAGAATCCTATTCAATAAGGAGATAAAGAAGAAGAAAAAAGTGTTTGGGGAAAGTGTCAAAAGCGAAATGTCCTCAATGTGTCTTGCCTACCTTTATAACTGTTTGGCCATTGTGCATAGCTACCACTTAATCAAGCAATGAGGTACACTGAGCATAGTGAATTATAGTAGTGAAATATGAAGGTGAGGGTTTTTGTGTGCCTGCCTTCTTTTCTAAAGTGCTTCCTGGAGGTTCAAAGAAACGGATCTCTGGTTTATTTCAAGTGTAAAGGGATCAGGGTATTAGTAAATAAAGGCATATTGTATATGAAGAATGCGTTCAAGAAACAGTTTTCAAGGTTGGGAAATTAAAGAAGGCTTTTTAACCACCTGATTGACATGCGAAATATTAATATATAGATCTATTGATAGCACCCTAGTCACAGATTCTTCGTTTGAAAGCCATAATTAGGCTTCATTCATACTTTGAATGTTGCTTACATGTATTTCGGAATATCCAACATTACTCACACCTTTTATTGCTTCCTAAATCGATTTCATAATTAGATGCCCGTCAAAGTATTAATAACTTTTATATATCTCTAGCATGTGTGCAGAATTACATCTTAAGTGCATTCGATTTACATGTTTTTATCTCAAGTAGAATGTTATTTCATATCTTCTATCACTGAATGATAAGTAAGTAAATCAGAATATTGAGGAGAATACGATTTTTTTCGATTTTGATGCTGAATTAGGTCTTTTGTCACATTAGTGTGCTATAGTCAACTATTGAGGTCATCTGTGGCTTATTTTAAATTGAGAATTGCTCTTGGTTTACTACAGGGTTTTCGATAATTGCATTTATCACTGAATCTATAACTTATTTACGAAATGTGGCATTCATTCCTTTGAGGTGGCATACTGTGTATAAACCACTGAAACCTAGTTGGTATATGTACTCAGTTCAACTAAGACTTTGCAGTACTGGTGGGACGTTAGTGTGACAATGGGGTTGGAGCTCGCCCTGCCTCCACAGTTTTTATCTCCTTGAATATTATTAGATCTAAAACTGAGAGTCTGATGCATAAAACTATGCGATAATCAAGTTTCAACATGACAGCAGCTCATAGATTAGATAGAAATGGCATGATGTTTGTCAGCAATGGAAGTTTGAGTAGCCATGCAAGCGATATCCCTGCAACATATGTCACCCTGTTGGGTTCCGTCATTGCTTTGGATATAAAGCTTAACACATTTAAGCTTTCTTTCCCCGTAATTGCTCCATGTGCACCCTTAATCAAGCTGCGGTCTTGATAGTTTTGGGTGGCTCTTCTGTAAAAGAAGTATTTTCTCCAGTCTGTCTCCAGGGTATTATAATTGCTGCGCTCTCTACTAGAACCTCCAAACAAGTCTCATAAGCCAGTTGCAGATGCAACTGATGGTAGTCAAGCTCCAAGTCTTCAGGCACATCCAAATGAGGCGCTTTCTTTAATTGTTCCTGAACAATAAATTGGAAACTCTGAACACAAAAGCGACTCCGCCACCAGCATCATCATGAATTGCCCCGTATGGGCAGCATTGTCCATTCCAATTGAGGGCTTCAATATTAAATAGGTTCATCATGTGTCTCTGGCGTCAACACTCTTCCATAACTATTTAAATTACTGAATGAGCATGACTTTCGTATTATCATCCAGATTGAATGAAACAAAATTGATGTAATTTAAAAGGTCTACAAGAGAGAACCTGGTGGTGTAGTCCTGCTTTGTATGTCCTGAGGGTCTCTTTACTTGGGTTTTTACCTTGAGTGTTATGCCCCACCAGCTCCTGCTGCAAAATGCTGGGAGCGATGCTTTGGGCCTGAATTTCCCTTGGCATCCTTTTAAACAGGATATGAAATAAAGCCATTATGAAATTCCATTGCTGATAGTCATCACACCATATCTGCCTAAGAACAAGCAAATCTAGCTAGTCAGAACAGTGTCCTCTCCAAGATCGACCACAGCGATTTACTTCCCATGGGTCATCTTCCAGGACCTCTAGGATATTCGTAGTAATATGTAACAGTGGAGCTAGGGTGATCTTCAATCTCATGAATTGCTGCTATAATAAGTTTGAGGTGGAGATGCAGAATCAGTAGGGTTTTGGCCAAATTCAGAGCCATAGAAGGCCTTGTAGTCGAATACCAGCGTAAGAAACGCTTACATAGTGGCAAAGCTTGCCATATACAATGAGACAAAAGTTTATTTTTTTAATTGCATATTCAAAGAAGAATAAGAATCTTATTTCCCAAAAATTAATTAAGCATAACATTTTCCATAAATTAACAATGAGCGGAACATTGAATTCACCACATTTTTTGTAATACTTCACTTTTCAGAGTATAGGATCTCATGGATTAAAGTCATCAAGGGTGAATTAGTTTTAGAATCCTATTCAATAAGGAGATAAAGAAGAAGAAAAAAGTGTTTGGGGAAAGTGTCAGTAAAAGGGAAAGCCAATACAGAAAAAAGCGAAATGTCCTCAATGTGTCTTGCCTACCTTTATAACTGCTTGGCCCTTGTGCATAGATACCACTTAATCAAGCAATGAAGTACACTGAGCATAGTGAATTATAGTAGTGAAATATGAAGGTGAGGGTTTTTGTGTGCCTGCCTTCTTTTCTAAAGTGCTTCCTGGAGGTTCAAAGAAACGGATCTCTGGTTTATTTCAAGTGTAAAGGGATCAGGGTATTAGTAAATAAAGGCTTATTGTATATGAAGAATGCGTTCAAGAAACATTTTCAAGGTTGGGAAATTAAAGAAGGCTTTTTAACCACCTGATTGACATGAGAAATATTAATATATAGATCTATTGATAGCACCCTAGTCACAGATTCTTCGTTTGAAAGCCATAATTAAGCTTCATTCATACTTTGAATGTTGCCTGCATGTATTTCGGAAAATCCAACATTACTCACACCTTTTATTGCTTCCTAAATCGATTTCATAATTAGATGCCCGTCAAAGTATTAATAACTTTTATATATCTCTAGCATGCGTGCAGAATTACATCTTAAGTGCATTCGATTTACATTTTCCTATCTCAAGTAGGTTATTTCATATCTTTTATCACTGAATGATAAGTAAGTAAATCAGAATATTGATGAGAATACTATTGTTTTCGATTTTGATGCTGAAATAGGTCTTTTGTCACATTAGAGTCCTATAGTCAACTATTGAGGTCATCTGTGGCTTATTTTAAATTGAGAATTGCTCTTTGTTTACTACAGGGTTTTCAATAATTGCATTTATCACTGAATCTATAACTTATTTACGAAATGTGGCATTCATTCCTTTGAGGTGGCATACTGTGTATAAACCACTGAAACCTAGTTGGTATATGTACTCAGTTCAACTAAGACTTTGCGGTACTGGTGGGACGTTAGTGTGACTATGGGGTTGGAGCTCGCCCTGCCTCCACTGTTTTTATCTCCTTGAATGTTATTAGATCTAAAACTGAGAGTCTGATGCACAAAACTATGCGATAATCAAGTTTCAACATGACAGCAGCTCATAGATTAGATAGAAATGGCATGATGTTTGTCAGCAATGGAAGTTTGAGTAGCCATGCAAGCGATATCCCTGCAACATATGTCACCCTGTTGGGTTCCGTCATTGCTTTGGATATAAAGCTTAACACATTTAAGCTTTCTTTCCCCGTAATTGCTCCATGTGCACCCTTAATTAAGCTGCGTTCTTGATAGTTTTGGGTGGCTCTTCTGTAAAAGAAGTATTTGCTCCAGTCTGTCTCCAGGGTATTATAATTGCTGCGCTCCCTCCTAGAACCTCCAAACAAGTCTCAAAAGCCAGTTGCAGATGCAACTGATGGTAGTCAAGCTCCAAGTCTTCAGGCACATCCAAATGAGGCGCTTTCTTTAATTGTTCCTGAACAATAAATTGGAAACTCTGAACACAAAAGCGACTCCGCCACCAGCATCATCATGAATTGCCCCATATGGGCAGCATTGTCCATTCCAATTGAGGGCTTCAATATTAAATAGGTTCATCACGTGTTTCTGGCGTCAACACTCTTCCATAACTATTTAAATGACTGAATGAGCATGACCTTTGTATTATCTTCCAGGATTGAATGAAACAAAATTGATGTAATTTAAAAGGTCTACAAGAGAGAAGCTGGTGGTGTAGTCCTGCTTTGTATGTCCTGAGGGTCTCTTTACTTGGGTTTTCACCTTGGGTGTTATGCCCCACCAGCTCCTGCTGCAAAATGCTGGGAGCGATGCTTTGGGCCTGAATTTCCTTTGGCATCCTTTTAAACAGGATATGAAATAAAGCCATTATGAAATTCCATTGCTGATAGTCATCACACCATATCTGCCTAAGAACAAGCAAATCTAGCTAGTCAGAACAGTGTCCTCTCCAAGATCGACCACAGCGATGTACTTCCCATGGGTCATCTTCCAGGACCTCTAGGATATTCGTAGTAATATGTAACAGTGGAGCTAGGGTGATCTTCAATCTCATGAATTGCTGCTATAATAAGTTTGAGGTGGAGATGCAGAATCACTAGGGTTTTGGCCAAATTCAGAGCCATAGAAGGCCTTGTAGTCGAATACCAGCGTAAGAAACGCTTACATAGTGGCAAAGCTTGCCATATACAATGAGACAAAAGTTTATTTTTTTAATTGCATATTCAAAGAAGAATAAGAATCTTATTTCCCAAAAATTAATTAAGCATAACATTTTCCATAAATTAACAATGAGCGGAACATTGAATTCACCACATATTTTGTAATACTTGACTTTCTTTTCAGAGTATAGGATCTCATGGATTAAAGTCATCAAGGGTGAATTAGTTTTAGAATCCTATTCAATAAGGAGATAAAGAAGAAGAAAAAAGTGTTTGGGGAAAGTGTCAAAAGCGAAATGTCCTCAATGTGTCTTGCCTACCTTTATAACTGTTTGGCCATTGTGCATAGCTACCACTTAATCAAGCAATGAGGTACACTGAGCATAGTGAATTATAGTAGTGAAATATGAAGGTGAGGGTTTTTGTGTGCCTGCCTTCTTTTCTAAAGTGCTTCCAGGAGGTTCAAAGAAATGGATCTCTGGTTTATTTCAAGTGTAAAGGGATCAGGGTATTAGTAAATAAAGGCATATTGTATATGAAGAATGCGTTCAAGAAACAGTTTTCAAGGTTGGGAAATTAAAGAAGGCTTTTTAACCACCTGATTGACATGCGAAATATTAATATATAGATCTATTGATAGCACCCTAGTCACAGATTCTTCGTTTGAAAGCCATAATTAGGCTTCATTCATACTTTGAATGTTGCTTACATGTATTTCGGAATATCCAACATTACTCACACCTTTTATTGCTTCCTAAATCGATTTCATAATTAGATGCCCGTCAAAGTATTAATAACTTTTATATATCTCTAGCATGTGTGCAGAATTACATCTTAAGTGCATTCGATTTACATGTTTTTATCTCAAGTAGAATGTTATTTCATATCTTCTATCACTGAATGATAAGTAAGTAAATCAGAATATTGAGGAGAATACGATTTTTTTCGATTTTGATGCTGAATTAGGTCTTTTGTCACATTAGTGTCCTATAGTCAACTATTGAGGTCATCTGTGGCTTATTTTAAATTGAGAATTGCTCTTGGTTTACTACAGGGTTTTCGATAATTGCATTTATCACTGAATCTATAACTTATTTACGAAATGTGGCATTCATTCCTTTGAGGTGGCATACTGTGTATAAACCACTGAAACCTAGTTGGTATATGTACTCAGTTCAACTAAGACTTTGCAGTACTGGTGGGACGTTAGTGTGACAATGGGGTTGGAGCTCGCCCTGCCTCCACAGTTTTTATCTCCTTGAATATTATTAGATCTAAAACTGAGAGTCTGATGCACAAAACTATGCGATAATCAAGTTTCAACATGACAGCAGCTCATAGATTAGATAGAAATGGCATGATGTTTGTCAGCAATGGAAGTTTGAGTAGCCATGCAAGCGATATCCCTGCAACATATGTCACCCTGTTGGGTTCCGTCATTGCTTTGGATATAAAGCTTAACACATTTAAGCTTTCTTTCCCCGTAATTGCTCCATGTGCACCCTTAATCAAGCTGCGGTCTTGATAGTTTTGGGTGGCTCTTCTGTAAAAGAAGTATTTGCTCCAGTCTGTCTCCAGGGTATTATAATTGCTGCGCTCCCTACTAGAACCTCCAAACAAGTCTCATAAGCCAGTTGCAGATGCAACTGATGGTAGTCAAGCTCCAAGTCTTCAGGCACATCCAAATGAGGCGCTTTCTTTAATTGTTCCTGAACAATAAATTGGAAACTCTGAACACAAAAGCGACTCCGCCACCAGCATCGTCATGAATTGCCCCGTATGGGCAGCATTGTCCATTCCAATTGAGGGCTTCAATATTAAATAGGTTCATCATGTGTCTCTGGCGTCAACACTCTTCCATAACTATTTAAATTACTGAATGAGCATGACTTTCGTATTATCATCCAGGATTGAATGAAACAAAATTGATGTAATTTAAAAGGTCTACAAGAGAGAAGCTGGTGCTGTAGTCCTGCTTTTTATGTCCTGAGGGTCTCTTTACTTGGGTTTTCACCTTGGGTGTTATACCCCACCAGCTCCTGCTGCAAAATGCTGGGAGCGATGCTTTGGGCCTGAATTTCCCTTGGCATCCTTTTAAACAGGATATGAAATAAAGCCATTATGAAATTCCATTGCTGATAGTCATCACACCATATCTGCCTAAGAACAAGCAAATCTAGCTAGTCAGAACAGTGTCCTCTCCAAGATTGACCACAGCGATGTACTTCCCATGGGTCATCTTCCAGGACCTCTAGGATATTCGTAGTAATATGTAACAGTGGAGCTAGGGTGATCTTCAATCTCATGAATTGCTGCTATAATAAGTTTGAGGTGGAGATGCAGAATCACTAGGGTTTTGGCCAAATTCAGAGCCATAGAAGGCCTTGTAGTCGAATACCAGCGTAAGAAACGCTTACATAGTGGCAAAGCTTGCCATATACAATGAGACAAAAGTTTATTTTTTTAATTGCATATTCAAAGAAGAATAAGAATCTTATTTCCCAAAAATTAATTAAGCATAACATTTTCCATAAATTAACAATGAGCGGAACATTGAATTCACCACATTTTTTGTAATACTTCACTTTTCAGAGTATAGGATCTCATGGATTAAAGTCATCAAGGGTGAATTAGTTTTAGAATCCTATTCAATAAGGAGATAAAGAAGAAGAAAAAAGTGTTTGGGGAAAGTGTCAGTAAAAGGGAAAGCCAATGCAGAAAAACGCGAAATGTCCTCAATGTGTCTTGCCTACCTTTATAACTGTTTGGCCATTGTGCATAGATACGACTTAATCAAGCAATGAAGTACACTGAGCATAGTGAATTATAGTAGTGAAATATGAAGGTGAGGGTTTTTGTGTGCCTGCCTTCTTTTCTAAAGTGCTTCCTGGAGGTTCAAAGAAACGGATCTCTGGTTTATTTCAAGTGTTAAGGGATCAGGGTATTAGTAAATAAAGGCTTATTGTATATGAAGAATGCGTTCAAGAAACATTTTCAAGGTTGGGAAATTAAAGAAGGCTTTTTAACCACCTGATTGACATGAGAAATATTAATATATAGATCTATTGATAGCACCCTAGTCACAGATTCTTCGTTTGAAAGCCATAATTAAGCTTCATTCATACTTTGAATGTTGCCTGCATGTATTTCGGAAAATCCAACATTACTCACACCTTTTATTGCTTCCTAAATCGATTTCATAATTAGATGCCCGTCAAAGTATTAATAACTTTTATATATCTCTAGCATGCGTGCAGAATTACATCTTAAGTGCATTCGATTTACATTTTCCTATCTCAAGTAGGTTATTTCATATCTTTTATCACTGAATGATAAGTAAGTAAATCAGAATATTGATGAGAATACTATTGTTTTCGATTTTGATGCTGAAATAGGTCTTTTGTCACATTAGAGTCCTATAGTCAACTATTGAGGTCATCTGTGGCTTATTTTAAATTGAGAATTGCTCTTTGTTTACTACAGGGTTTTCAATAATTGCATTTATCACTGAATCTATAACTTATTTACGAAATGTGTCATTCATTCCTTTGAGGTGGCATACTGTGTATAAACCACTGAAACCTAGTTGGTATATGTACTCAGTTCAACTAAGACTTTGCAGTGCTGGTTGGACGTTAGTGTGACTATGGGGTTGGAGCTCGCCCTGCCTCCACTGTTTTTATCTCCTTGAATGTTATTAGATCTAAAACTGAGAGTCTGATGCACAAAACTATGCGATAATCAGGTTTCACCATGACAGCAGCTCATAGATTAGATAGAAATGGCATGATGTTTGTCAGCAATGGATGTTTGAGTAGCCATGCAAGCGATATCCCTGCAACATATGTCACCCTGTTGGGTTCCGTCATTGCTTTGGATATAAAGCTTAACACATTTAAGCTTTCTTTCCCCGTAATTGCTCCATGTGCACCCTTAATCAAGCTGCGTTCTTGATAGTTTTGGGTGGCTCTTCTGTAAAAGAAGTATTTGCTCCAGTCTGTCGCCAGGGTATTATAATTGCTGCGCTCCCTACTAGAACCTCCAAACAAGTCTCATAAGCCAGTTGCAGATGCAACTGATGGTAGTCAAGCTCCAAGTCTTCAGGCACATCCAAATGAGGCGCTTTCTTTAATTGTTCCTGAACAATAAATTGGAAACTCTGAACACAAAAGCGACTCCGCCACCAGCATCATCATGAATTGCCCCGTATGGGCAGCATTGTCCATTCCAATTGAGGGCTTCAATATTAAATAGGTTCATCATGTGTCTCTGGCGTCAACACTCTTCCATAACTATTTAAATTACTGAATGAGCATGACTTTCGTATTATCATCCAGGATTGAATGAAACAAAATTGATGTAATTTAAAAGGTCTACAAGAGAGAAGCTGGTGGTGTAGTCCTGCTTTGTATGTCCTGAGGGTCTCTTTACTTGGGTTTTCACCTTGGGTGTTATGCCCCACCAGCTCCTGCTGCAAAATGCTGGGAGCGATGCTTTGGGCCTGAATTTCCCTTGGCATCCTTTTAAACAGGATATGAAATAAAGCCATTATGAAATTCCATTGCTGATAGTCATCACACCATATCTGCCTAAGAACAAGCAAATCTAGCTAGTCAGAACAGTATCCTCTCCAAGATCGACCACAGCGATGTACTTCCCATGGGTCATCTTCCAGGACCTCTAGGATATTCGTAGTAATATGTAACAGTGGAGCTAGGGTGATCTTCAATCTCATGAATTGCTGCTATAATAAGTTTGAGGTGGAGATGCAGAATCACTAGGGTTTTGGCCAAATTCAGAGCCATAGAAGGCCTTGTAGTCGAATACCAGCGTAAGAAACGCTTACATAGTGGCAAAGCTTGCCATATACAATGAGACAAAAGTTTATTTTTTTAATTGCATATTCAAAGAAGAATAAGAATCTTATTTCCCAAAAATTAATTAAGCATAACATTTTCCATAAATTAACAATGAGCGGAACATTGAATTCACCACATTTTTTGTAATACTTCACTTTTCAGAGTATAGGATCTCATGGATTAAAGTCATCAAGGGTGAATTAGTTTTAGAATCCTATTCAATAAGGAGATAAAGAAGAAGAAAAAAGTGTTTGGGGAAAGTGTCAGTAAAAGGGAAAGCCAATACAGAAAAAAGCGAAATGTCCTCAATTTTTCTTGCCTACCTTTATAACTGTTTGGCCATTGTGCATAGATACCACTTAATCAAGCAATGAAGTACACTGAGCATAGTGAATTATAGTAGTGAAATATGAAGGTGAGGGTTTTTGTGTGCCTGCCTTCTTTTCTAAAGTGCTTCCTGGATGTTCAAAAAAACGGATCTCTGGTTTATTTCAAGTGTAAAGGGATCAGGGTCTTAGTAAATAAAGGCATATTGTATATGAAGAATGCGTTCAAGAAACAGTTTTCAAGGTTGGGAAATTAAAGAAGGCTTTTTAACCACCTGATTTGATATGAGAAATATTAATATATAGATCTATTGATAGCACCCTAGTCACAGATTCTTCGTTTGAAAGCCATAATTAAGCTTCATTCATACTTTGAATGTTGCTTGCATGTATTTCGGAATATCCAACATTACTCACACCTTTTATTGCTTCCTAAATCGATTTCCTAATTAGATACCCGTCAAAGTATTAATAACTTTTATATATCTCTAGCATGCGTGCAGAATGACATCTTAAGTGCATTCGATTTACATGTTTTTATCTCAAGTAGAAGGTTATTTCATATCTTCTATCACTGAATGATAAGTAAGTAAATCAGAATATTGATGAGAATACTATTTTTTTCGATTTTGATGCTGAATTAGGTCTTTTGTCACATTAGTGTCCTATAGTCAACTATTGAGGTCATCTGTGGCTTATTTTAAATTGAGAATTGCTCTTGGTTTACTACAGGGTTTTCGATAATTGCATTTATCACTGAATCTATAACTTATTTACGAAATGTGGCATTCATTCCTTTGAGGTGGCATACTGTGTATAAACCACTGAAACCTAGTTGGTATATGTACTCAGTTCAACTAAGACTTTGCAGTACTGGTGGGACGTTAGTGTGACAATGGGGTTGGAGCTCGCCCTGCCTCCACAGTTTTTATCTTTTTGAATATTATTAGATCTAAAATTGAGAGTCTGATGCACAAAACTATGCGATAATCAAGTTTCAACATGACAGCAGCTCATAGATTAGATAGAAATGGCATGATGTTTGTCAGCAATGGAAGTTTGAGTAGCCATGCAAGCGATATCCCTGCAACATATGTCACCCTGTTGGGTTCCGTCATTGCTTTGGATATAAAGCTTAACACATTTAAGCTTTCTTTCCCCGTAATTGCTCCATGTGCACCCTTAATCAAGCTGCGGTCTTGATAGTTTTGGGTGGCTCTTCTGTAAAAGAAGTATTTGCTCCAGTCTGTCTCCAGGGTATTATAATTGCTGCGCTCCCTACTAGAACCTCCAAACAAGTCTCATAAGCCAGTTGCAGATGCAACTGATGGTAGTCAAGCTCCAAGTCTTCAGGCACATCCAAATGAGGCGCTTTCTTTAATTGTTCCTGAACAATAAATTGGAAACTCTGAACACAAAAGCGACTGCGCCACCAGCATCATCATGAATTGCCCCGTATGGGCAGCATTGTCCATTCCAATTGAGGGCTTCAATATTAAATAGGTTCATCATGTGTCTCTGGCGTCAACACTCTTCCATAACTATTTAAATTACTGAATGAGCATGACTTTCGTATTATCATCCAGGATTGAATGAAACAAAATTGATGTAATTTAAAAGGTCTATAAGAGAGAACCTGGTGGTGTAGTCCTGCTTTGTATGTCCAGAGGGTCTCTTTACTTGGGTTTTCACCTTGGGTGTTATGCCCCACCAGCTCCTGCTGCAAAATGCTGGGAGCGATGCTTTGGGCCTGAATTTCCCTTGGCATCCTTTTAAACAGGATATGAAATAAAGCCATTATGAAATTCCATTGCTGATAGTCATCACACCATATCTGCCTAAGAACAAGCAAATCTAGCTAGTCAGAACAGTGTCCTCTCCAAGATCGACCACAGCGATGTACTTCCCATGGGTCATCTTCCAAGACCTCTAGGATATTCGTAGTAATATGTAACAGTGGAGCTAGGGTGATCTTCAATCTCATGAATTGCTGCTATAATAAGTTTGAGGTGGAGATGCAGAATCACTAGGGTTTTGGCCAAATTCAGAGCCATAGAAGGCCTTGTAGTCGAATACCAGCGTAAGAAACGCTTACATAGTGGCAAAGCTTGCCATATACAATGAAACAAAAGTTTATTTTTTTAATTGCATATTCAAAGAAGAATAAGAATCTTATTTCCCAAAAATTAATTAAGCGTAACATTTTCCATAAATTAACAATGAGCGGAACATTGAATTCACCACATTTTTTGTAATACTTCACTTTCTTTTCAGAGTATAGGATCTCATGGATTAAAGTCATCAAGGGTGAATTAGTTTTAGAATCCTATTCAATAAGGAGATAAAGAAGAAGAAAAAAGTGTTTGGGGAAAGTGTCAAAAGCGAAATGTCCTCAATGTGTCTTGCCTACCTTTATAACTGTTTGGCCATTGTGCATAGCTACCACTTAATCAAGCAATGAGGTACACTGAGCATAGTGAATTATAGTAGTGAAATATGAAGGTGAGGGTTTTTGTGTGCCTGCCTTCTTTTCTAAAGTGCTTCCTGGAGGTTCAAAGAAACGGATCTCTGGTTTATTTCAAGTGTAAAGGGATCAGGGTATTAGTAAATAAAGGCATATTGTATATGAAGAATGCGTTCAAGAAACAGTTTTCAAGGTTGGGAAATTAAAGAAGGCTTTTTAACCACCTGATTGACATGCGAAATATTAATATATAGATCTATTGATAGCACCCTAGTCACAGATTCTTCGTTTGAAAGCCATAATTAGGCTTCATTCATACTTTGAATGTTGCTTACATGTATTTCGGAATATCCAACATTACTCACACCTTTTATTGCTTCCTAAATCGATTTCATAATTAGATGCCCGTCAAAGTATTAATAACTTTTATATATCTCTAGCATGTGTGCAGAATTACATCTTAAGTGCATTCGATTTACATGTTTTTATCTCAAGTAGAATGTTATTTCATATCTTCTATCACTGAATGATAAGTAAGTAAATCAGAATATTGAGGAGAATACGATTTTTTTCGATTTTGATGCTGAATTAGGTCTTTTGTCACATTAGTGTGCTATAGTCAACTATTGAGGTCATCTGTGGCTTATTTTAAATTGAGAATTGCTCTTGGTTTACTACAGGGTTTTCGATAATTGCATTTATCACTGAATCTATAACTTATTTACGAAATGTGGCATTCATTCCTTTGAGGTGGCATACTGTGTATAAACCACTGAAACCTAGTTGGTATATGTACTCAGTTCAACTAAGACTTTGCAGTACTGGTGGGACGTTAGTGTGACTATGGGGTTGGATCTCGCCCTGCCTCCACTGTTTTTATCTCCTTGAATGTTATTAGATCTAAAACTGAGAGTCTGATGCACAAAACTATGCGATAATCAAGTTTCAACATGACAGCAGCTCATAGATTAGATAGAAATGGCATGATGTTTGTCAGCAATGGAAGTTTGAGTAGCCATGCAAGCGATATCCCTGCAACATATGTCACCCTGTTGGGTTCCGTCATTGCTTTGGATATAAAGCTTAACACATTTAAGCTTTCTTTCCCCGTAATTGCTCCATGTGCACCCTTAATCAAGCTTCGGTCTTGATAGTTTTGGGTGGCTCTTCTGTAAAAGAAGTATTTGCTCCAGTCTGTCTCCAGGGTATTATAATTGCTGCGCTCCCTACTAGAACCTCCAAACAAGTCTCATAAGCCAGTTGCAGATGCAACTGATGGTAGTCAAGCTCCAAGTCTTCAGGCACATCCAAATGAGGCGCTTTCTTTAATTGTTCCTGAACAATAAATTGGAAACTCTGAACACAAAAGCGACTCCGCCACCAGCATCATCATGAATTGCCCCGTATGGGCAGCATTGTCCATTCCAATTGAGGGCTTCAATATTAAATAGGTTCATCATGTGTCTCTGGCGTCAACACTCTTCCATAACTATTTAAATTACTGAATGAGCATGACTTTCGTATTATCATCCAGATTGAATGAAACAAAATTGATGTAATTTAAAAGGTCTACAAGAGAGAACCTGGTGGTGTAGTCCTGCTTTGTATGTCCTGAGGGTCTCTTTACTTGGGTTTTTACCTTGGGTGTTATGCCCCACCAGCTCCTGCTGCAAAATGCTGGGAGCGATGCTTTGGGCCTGAATTTCCCTTGGCATCCTTTTAAACAGGATATGAAATAAAGCCATTATGAAATTCCATTGCTGATAGTCATCACACCATATCTGCCTAAGAACAAGCAAATCTAGCTAGTCAGAACAGTGTCCTCTCCAAGATCGACCACAGCGACTTACTTCCCATGGGTCATCTTCCAGGACCTCTAGGATATTCGTAGTAATATGTAACAGTGGAGCTAGGGTGATCTTCAATCTCATGAATTGCTGCTATAATAAGTTTGAGGTGGAGATGCAGAATCAGTAGGGTTTTGGCCAAATTCAGAGCCATAGATGGCCTTGTAGTCGAATACCAGCGTAAGAAACGCTTACATAGTGGCAAAGCTTGCCATATACAATGAGACAAAAGTTTTTTTTTTTAATTGCATATTCAAAGAAGAATAAGAATCTTATTTCCCAAAAATTAATTAAGCATAAGATTTTCCATAAATTAACAATGAGCGGAACATTGAATTCACCACATTTTTTGTAATACTTCACTTTTCAGAGTATAGGATCTCATGGATTAAAGTCATCAAGGGTGAATTAGTTTTAGAATCCTATTCAATAAGGAGATAAAGAAGAAGAAAAAAGTGTTTGGGGAAAGTGTCAGTAAAAGGGAAAGCCAATACAGAAAAAAGCGAAATGTCCTCAATGTGTCTTGCCTACCTTTATAACTGCTTGGCCCTTGTGCATAGATACCACTTAATCAAGCAATGAAGTACACTGAGCATAGTGAATTATAGTAGTGAAATATGAAGGTGAGGGTTTTTGTGTGCCTGCCTTCTTTTCTAAAGTGCTTCCTGGAGGTTCAAAGAAACGGATCTCTGCTTTATTTCAAGTGTAAAGGGATCAGGGTATTAGTAAATAAAGGCTTATTGTATATGAAGAATGCGTTCAAGAAACATTTTCAAGGTTGGGAAATTAAAGAAGGCTTTTTAACCACCTGATTGACATGAGAAATATTAATATATAGATCTATTGATAGCACCCTAGTCACAGATTCTTCGTTTGAAAGCCATAATTAAGCTTCATTCATACTTTGAATGTTGCCTGCATGTATTTCGGAAAATCCAACATTACTCACACCTTTTATTGCTTCCTAAATCGATTTCATAATTAGATGCCCGTCAAAGTATTAATAACTTTTATATATCTCTAGCATGCGTGCAGAATTACATCTTAAGTGCATTCGATTTACATTTTCCTATCTCAAGTAGGTTATTTCATATCTTTTATCACTGAATAATAAGTAAGTAAATCAGAATATTGATGAGAATACTATTGTTTTCGATTTTGATGCTGAAATAGGTCTTTTGTCACATTAGAGTCCTATAGTCAACTATTGAGGTCATCTGTGGCTTATTTTAAATTGAGAATTGCTCTTTGTTTACTACAGGGTTTTCAATAATTGCATTTATCACTGAATCTATAACTTATTTACGAAATGTGTCATTCATTCCTTTGAGGTGGCATACTGTGTATAAACCACTGAAACCTAGTTGGTATATGTACTCAGTTCAACTAAGACTTTGCAGTACTGGTTGGACGTTAGTGTGACTATGGGGTTGGAGCTCGCCCTGCCTCCACTGTTTTTATCTCCTTGAATGTTATTAGATCTAAAACTGAGAGTCTGATGCACAAAACTATGCGATAATCAGGTTTCACCATGACAGCAGCTCATAGATTAGATAGAAATGGCATGATGTTTGTCAGCAATGGATGTTTGAGTAGCCATGCAAGCGATATCCCTGCAACATATGTCACCCTGTTGGGTTCCGTCATTGCTTTGGATATAAAGCTTAACACATTTAAGCTTTCTTTCCCCGTAATTGCTCCATGTGCACCCTTAATCAAGCTGCGTTCTTGATAGTTTTGGGTGGCTCTTCTGTAAAAGAAGTATTTGCTCCAGTCTGTCCCCAGGGTATTATAATTGCTGCGCTCCCTACTAGAACCTCCAAACAAGTCTCATAAGCCAGTTGCAGATGCAACTGATGGTAGTCAAGCTCCAAGTCTTCAGGCACATCCAAATGAGGCGCTTTCTTTAATTGTTCCTGAACAATAAATTGGAAACTCTGAACACAAAAGCGACTCCGCCACCAGCATCATCATGAATTGCCCCGTATGGGCAGCATTGTCCATTCCAATTGAGGGCTTCAATATTAAATAGGTTCATCATGTGTCTCTGGCGTCAACACTCTTCCATAACTATTTAAATTACTGAATGAGCATGACTTTCGTATTATCATCCAGGATTGAATGAAACAAAATTGATGTAATTTAAAAGGTCTACAAGAGAGAAGCTGGTGGTGTAGTCCTGCTTTGTATGTCCTGAGGGTCTCTTTACTTGGGTTTTCACCTTGGGTGTTATGCCCCACCAGCTCCTGCTGCAAAATGCTGGGAGCGATGCTTTGGGCCTGAATTTCCCTTGGCATCCTTTTAAACAGGATATGAAATAAAGCCATTATGAAATTCCATTGCTGATAGTCATCACACCATATCTGCCTAAGAACAAGCAAATCTAGCTAGTCAGAACAGTATCCTCTCCAAGATCGACCACAGCGATGTACTTCCCATGGGTCATCTTCCAGGACCTCTAGGATATTCGTAGTAATATGTAACAGTGGAGCTAGGGTGATCTTCAATCTCATGAATTGCTGCTATAATAAGTTTGAGGTGGAGATGCAGAATCACTAGGGTTTTGGCCAAATTCAGAGCCATAGAAGGCCTTGTAGTCGAATACCAGCGTAAGAAACGCTTACATAGTGGCAAAGCTTGCCATATACAATGAGACAAAAGTTTATTTTTTTAATTGCATATTCAAAGAAGAATAAGAATCTTATTTCCCAAAAATTAATTAAGCATAACATTTTCCATAAATTAACAATGAGCGGAACATTGAATTCACCACATTTTTTGTAATACTTCACTTTTCAGAGTATAGGATCTCATGGATTAAAGTCATCAAGGGTGAATTAGTTTTAGAATCCTATTCAATAAGGAGATAAAGAAGAAGAAAAAAGTGTTTGGGGAAAGTGTCAGTAAAAGGGAAAGCCAATACAGAAAAAAGCGAAATGTCCTCAATTTTTCTTGCCTACCTTTATAACTGTTTGGCCATTGTGCATAGATACCACTTAATCAAGCAATGAAGTACACTGAGCATAGTGAATTATAGTAGTGAAATATGAAGGTGAGGGTTTTTGTGTGCCTGCCTTCTTTTCTAAAGTGCTTCCTGGATGTTCAAAAAAACGGATCTCTGGTTTATTTCAAGTGTAAAGGGATCAGGGTCTTAGTAAATAAAGGCATATTGTATATGAAGAATGCGTTCAAGAAACAGTTTTCAAGGTTGGGAAATTAAAGAAGGCTTTTTAACCACCTGATTTGATATGAGAAATATTAATATATAGATCTATTGATAGCACCCTAGTCACAGATTCTTCGTTTGAAAGCCATAATTAAGCTTCATTCATACTTTGAATGTTGCTTGCATGTATTTCGGAATATCCAACATTACTCACACCTTTTATTGCTTCCTAAATCGATTTCCTAATTAGATACCCGTCAAAGTATTAATAACTTTTATATATCTCTAGCATGCGTGCAGAATGACATCTTAAGTGCATTCGATTTACATGTTTTTATCTCAAGTAGAAGGTTATTTCATATCTTCTATCACTGAATGATAAGTAAGTAAATCAGAATATTGATGAGAATACTATTTTTTTCGATTTTGATGCTGAATTAGGTCTTTTGTCACATTAGTGTCCTATAGTCAACTATTGAGGTCATCTGTGGCTTATTTTAAATTGAGAATTGCTCTTGGTTTACTACAGGGTTTTCGATAATTGCATTTATCACTGAATCTATAACTTATTTACGAAATGTGGCATTCATTCCTTTGAGGTGGCATACTGTGTATAAACCACTGAAACCTAGTTGGTATATGTACTCAGTTCAACTAAGACTTTGCAGTACTGGTGGGACGTTAGTGTGACAATGGGGTTGGAGCTCGCCCTGCCTCCACAGTTTTTATCTTTTTGAATATTATTAGATCTAAAATTGAGAGTCTGATGCACAAAACTATGCGATAATCAAGTTTCAACATGACAGCAGCTCATAGATTAGATAGAAATGGCATGATGTTTGTCAGCAATGGAAGTTTGAGTAGCCATGCAAGCGATATCCCTGCAACATATGTCACCCTGTTGGGTTCCGTCATTGCTTTGGATATAAAGCTTAACACATTTAAGCTTTCTTTCCCCGTAATTGCTCCATGTGCACCCTTAATCAAGCTGCGGTCTTGATAGTTTTGGGTGGCTCTTCTGTAAAAGAAGTATTTGCTCCAGTCTGTCTCCAGGGTATTATAATTGCTGCGCTCCCTACTAGAACCTCCAAACAAGTCTCATAAGCCAGTTGCAGATGCAACTGATGGTAGTCAAGCTCCAAGTCTTCAGGCACATCCAAATGAGGCGCTTTCTTTAATTGTTCCTGAACAATAAATTGGAAACTCTGAACACAAAAGCGACTCCGCCACCAGCATCATCATGAATTGCCCCGTATGGGCAGCATTGTCCATTCCAATTGAGGGCTTCAATATTAAATAGGTTCATCATGTGTCTCTGGCGTCAACACTCTTCCATAACTATTTAAATTACTGAATGAGCATGACTTTCGTATTATCATCCAGGATTGAATGAAACAAAATTGATGTAATTTAAAAGGTCTATAAGAGAGAACCTGGTGGTGTAGTCCTGCTTTGTATGTCCAGAGGGTCTCTTTACTTGGGTTTTCACCTTGGGTGTTATGCCCCACCAGCTCCTGCTGCAAAATGCTGGGAGCGATGCTTTGGGCCTGAATTTCCCTTGGCATCCTTTTAAACAGGATATGAAATAAAGCCATTATGAAATTCCATTGCTGATAGTCATCACACCATATCTGCCTAAGAACAAGCAAATCTAGCTAGTCAGAACAGTGTCCTCTCCAAGATCGACCACAGCGATGTACTTCCCATGGGTCATCTTCCAGGACCTCTAGGATATTCGTAGTAATATGTAACAGTGGAGCTAGGGTGATCTTCAATCTCATGAATTGCTGCTATAATAAGTTTGAGGTGGAGATGCAGAATCAGTAGGGTTTTGGCCAAATTCAGAGCCATAGATGGCCTTGTAGTCGAATACCAGCGTAAGAAACGCTTACATAGTGGCAAAGCTTGCCATATACAATGAGACAAAAGTTTTTTTTTTTAATTGCATATTCAAAGAAGAATAAGAATCTTATTTCCCAAAAATTAATTAAGCATAAGATTTTCCATAAATTAACAATGAGCGGAACATTGAATTCACCACATTTTTTGTAATACTTCACTTTTCAGAGTATAGGATCTCATGGATTAAAGTCATCAAGGGTGAATTAGTTTTAGAATCCTATTCAATAAGGAGATAAAGAAGAAGAAAAAAGTGTTTGGGGAAAGTGTCAGTAAAAGGGAAAGCCAATACAGAAAAAAGCGAAATGTCCTCAATGTGTCTTGCCTACCTTTATAACTGCTTGGCCCTTGTGCATAGATACCACTTAATCAAGCAATGAAGTACACTGAGCATAGTGAATTATAGTAGTGAAATATGAAGGTGAGGGTTTTTGTGTGCCTGCCTTCTTTTCTAAAGTGCTTCCTGGAGGTTCAAAGAAACGGATCTCTGGTTTATTTCAAGTGTAAAGGGATCAGGGTATTAGTAAATAAAGGCTTATTGTATATGAAGAATGCGTTCAAGAAACATTTTCAAGGTTGGGAAATTAAAGAAGGCTTTTTAACCACCTGATTGACATGAGAAATATTAATATATAGATCTATTGATAGCACCCTAGTCACAGATTCTTCGTTTGAAAGCCATAATTAAGCTTCATTCATACTTTGAATGTTGCCTGCATGTATTTCGGAAAATCCAACATTACTCACACCTTTTATTGCTTCCTAAATCGATTTCATAATTAGATGCCCGTCAAAGTATTAATAACTTTTATATATCTCTAGCATGCGTGCAGAATTACATCTTAAGTGCATTCGATTTACATTTTCCTATCTCAAGTAGGTTATTTCATATCTTTTATCACTGAATGATAAGTAAGTAAATCAGAATATTGATGAGAATACTATTGTTTTCGATTTTGATGCTGAAATAGGTCTTTTGTCACATTAGAGTCCTATAGTCAACTATTGAGGTCATCTGTGGCTTATTTTAAATTGAGAATTGCTCTTTGTTTACTACAGGGTTTTCAATAATTGCATTTATCACTGAATCTATAACTTATTTACGAAATGTGGCATTCATTCCTTTGAGGTGGCATACTGTGTATAAACCACTGAAACCTAGTTGGTATATGTACTCAGTTCAACTAAGACTTTGCAGTACTGGTTGGACGTTAGTGTGACTATGGGGTTGGAGCTCGCCCTGCCTCCACTGTTTTTATCTCCTTGAATGTTATTAGATCTAAAACTGAGAGTCTGATGCACAAAACTATGCGATAATCAGGTTTCACCATGACAGCAGCTCATAGATTAGATAGAAATGGCATGATGTTTGTCAGCAATGGAAGTTTGAGTAGCCATGCAAGCGATATCCCTGCAACATATGTCACCCTGTTGGGTTCCGTCATTGCTTTGGATATAAAGCTTAACACATTTAAGCTTTCTTTCCCCGTAATTGCTCCATGTGCACCCTTAATCAAGCTGCGTTCTTGATAGTTTTGGGTGGCTCTTCTGTAAAAGAAGTATTTGCTCCAGTCTGTCCCCAGGGTATTATAATTGCTGCGCTCCCTACTAGAACCTCCAAACAAGTCTCATAAGCCAGTTGCAGATGCAACTGATGGTAGTCAAGCTCCAAGTCTTCAGGCACATCCAAATGAGGCGCTTTCTTTAATTGTTCCTGAACAATAAATTGGAAACTCTGAACACAAAAGCGACTCCGCCACCAGCATCATCATGAATTGCCCCGTATGGGCAGCATTGTCCATTCCAATTGAGGGCTTCAATATTAAATAGGTTCATCATGTGTCTCTGGCGTCAACACTCTTCCATAACTATTTAAATTACTGAATGAGCATGACTTTCGTATTATCATACAGGATTGAATGAAACAAAATTGATGTAATTTAAAAGGTCTACAAGAGAGAAGCTGGTGGTGTAGTCCTGCTTTGTATGTCCCGAGGGTCTCTTTACTTGGGTTTTCACCTTGGGTGTTATGCCCCACCAGCTCCTGCTGCAAAATGCTGGGAGCGATGCTTTGGGCCTGAATTTCCCTTGGCATCCTTTTAAACAGGATATGAAATAAAGCCATTATGAAATTCCATTGCTGATAGTCATCACACCATATCTGCCTAAGAACAAGCAAATCTAGCTAGTCAGAACAGTGTCCTCTCCAAGATCGACCACAGCGATGTACTTCCCATGGGTCATCTTCCAGGACCTCTAGGATATTCGTAGTAATATGTAACAGTGGAGCTAGGGTGATCTTCAATCTCATGAATTGCTGCTATAATAAGTTTGAGGTGGAGATGCAGAATCACTAGGGTTTTGGCCAAATTCAGAGCCATAGAAGGCCTTGTAGTCGAATACCAGCGTAAGAAACGCTTACATAGTGGCAAAGCTTGCCATATACAATGAGACAAAAGTTTATTTTTTTAATTGCATATTCAAAGAAGAATAAGAATCTTATTTCCCAAAAATTAATTAAGCATAACATTTTCCATAAATTAACAATGAGCGGAACATTGAATTCTCCACATTTTTTGTAATACTTCACTTTTCAGAGTATATGATCTCATGGATTGAAGTCATCAAGGGTGAATTAGTTTTAGAATCCTATTCAATAAGGAGATAAAGAAGAAGAAAAAAGTGTTCGGGGAAAGTGTCAGTAAAAGGGAAAGCCAATACAGAAAAAAGCGAAATGTCCTCAATGTGTCTTGCCTACCTTTATAACTGTTTGGCCATTGTGCATAGATACCACTTAATCAAGCAATGAAGTACACTGAGCATAGTGAATTATAGTAGTGAAATATGAAGGTGAGGGTTTTTGTGTGCCTGCCTTCTTTTCTAAAGTGCTTCCTGGAGGTTCAAAGAAACGGATCTCTGGTTTATTTCAAGTGTAAAGGGATCAGGGTCTTAGTAAATAAAGGCATATTGTATATGAAGAATGCGTTCAAGAAACAGTTTTCAAGGTTGGGAAATTAAAGAAGGCTTTTTAACCACCTGATTTGATATGAGAAATATTAATATATAGATCTATTGATAGCACCCTAGTCACAGATTCTTCGTTTGAAAGCCATAATTAAGCTTCATTCATACTTTGAATGTTGCTTGCATGTATTTCGGAATATCCAACATTACTCACACCTTTTATTGCTTCCTAAATCGATTTCCTAATTAGATACCCGTCAAAGTATTAATAACTTTTATATATCTCTAGCATGCG
The DNA here is from genome assembly GCF_964263255.1 of Lissotriton vulgaris. Lineage (NCBI taxonomy): Eukaryota > Metazoa > Chordata > Amphibia > Caudata > Salamandridae > Lissotriton > Lissotriton vulgaris. Next base: position 1,398,486,439 of record NC_141689.1, read on the forward strand.
TGCAGAATGACATCTTAAGTGCATTCGATTTACATGTTTTTATCTCAAGTAGAAGGTTATTTCATATCTTCTGTCACTGAATGATTAGTAAGTAAATCAGAATATTGATGAGAATACTATTTTTTTCGATTTTGATGCTGAATTAGGTCTTTTGTCACATTAGTGTCCTATAGTCAACTATTGAGGTCATCTGTGGCTTATTTTAAATTGAGAATTGCTCTTGGTTTACTACAGGGTTTTCGATAATTGCATTTATCACTGAATCTATAACTTATTTACGAAATGTGGCATTCATTCCTTTGAGGTGGCATACTGTGTATAAACCACTGAAACCTAGTTGGTATATGTACTCAGTTCAACTAAGACTTTGCAGTACTGGTGGGACGTTAGTGTGACTATGGGGTTGGAGCTCGCCCTGCCTCCACAGTTTTTATCTTTTTGAATATTATTAGATCTAAAACTGAGAGTCTGATGCACAAAACTATGCGATAATCAAGTTTCAACATGACAGCAGCTCATAGATTAGATAGAAATGGCATGATGTTTGTCAGCAATGGAAGTTTGAGTAGCCATGCAAGCGATATCCCTGCAACATATGTCACCCTGTTGGGTTCCGTCATTGCTTTGGATATAAAGCTTAACACATTTAAGCTTTCTTTCCCCGTAATTGCTCCATGTGCACCCTTAATCAAGCTGCGGTCTTGATAGTTTTGGGTGGCTCTTCTGTAAAAGAAGTATTTGCTCCAGTCTGTCTCCAGGGTATTATAATTGCTGCGCTCCCTACTAGAACCTCCAAACAAGTCTCATAAGCCAGTTGCAGATACAACTGATGGTAGTCAAGCTCCAAGTCTTCAGGCACATCCAAATGAGGCGCTTTCTTTAATTGTTCCTGAACAATAAATTGGAAACTCTGAACACAAAAGCGACTCCGCCACCAGCATCATCATGAATTGCCCCGTATGGTCAGCATTGTCCATTCCAATTAAGGGCTTCAATATTAAATAGGTTCATCATGTGTCTCTGGCGTCAACACTCTCCCATAACTATTTAAATTACTGAATGAGCATGACTTTCGTATTATCATCCAGGATTGAATGAAACAAAATTGATGTAATTTAAAAGGTCTACAAGAGAGAACCTGGTGGTGTAGTCCTGCTTTGTATGTCCCGAGGGTCTCTTTACTTGGGTTTTCACCTTGGGTGTTATGCCCCACCAGCTCCTGCTGCAAAATGCTGGGAGCGATGCTTTGGGCCTGAATTTCCCTTGGCATCCTTTTAAACAGGATATGAAATAAAGCCATTATGAAATTCCATTGCTGATAGTCATCACACCATATCTGCCTAAGAACAAGCAAATCTAGCTAGTCAGAACAGTGTCCTCTCCAAGATCGACCACAGCGATGTACTTCCCATGGGTCATCTTCCAGGACCTCTAGGATATTCGTAGTAATATGTAACAGTGGAGCTAGGGTGATCTTCAATCTCATGAATTGCTGCTATAATAAGTTTGAGGTGGAGATGCAGAATCACTAGGGTTTTGGCCAAATTCAGAGCCATAGAAGGCCTTGTAGTCGAATACCAGCGTAAGAAACGCTTACATAGTGGCAAAGCTTGCCATATGCAATGAGACAAAAGTTTATTTTTTTAATTGCATATTCAAAGAAGAATAAGAATCTTATTTCCCAAAAATTAATTAAGCATAACATTTTCCATAAATTAACAATGAGCGGAACATTGAATTCACCACATTTTTTGTAATACTTCACTTTTCAGAGTATAGGATCTCATGGATTAAAGTCATCAAGGGTGAATTCGTTTTAGAATCCTATTCAATAATGAGATAAAGAAGAAGAAAAAAGTGTTTGGGGAAAGTGTCAGTAAAAGGGAAAGCCAATACAGAAAAAAGCGAAATGTCCTCAATGTGTCTTGCCTACCTTTATAACTGTTTGGCCATTGTGCATAGATACCACTTAATCAAGCAATGAAGTACACTGAGCATAGTGAATTATAGTAGTGAAATATGAAGGTGAGGGTTTTTGTGTGCCTGCCTTCTTTTCTAAAGTGCTTCCTGGAGGTTCAAAGAAACGGATCTCTGGTTTATTTCAAGTGTAAAGGGATCAGGGTATTAGTAAATAAAGGCATATTATATTGTATATGAAGAATGCGTTCAAGAAACCGTTTTCAAGGTTGGGAAATTAAAGAAGGCTTTTTAACCTCCTGATTGATATGAGAAATATTAATATATAGATCTATTAATAGCACCCTAGTCACAGATTCTTCGTTTGAAAGCCATAATTAAGCTTCATTCATACTTTGAATGTTGCTTGCATGTATTTCGGAATATCCAACATTACTCACACCTTTTATTGCTTCCTAAATCGATTTCATAATTAGATGCCCGTCAAAGTATTAATAACTTTGATATATCTCTAGCATGTGTGCAGAATTACATCTAAAGTGCATTCGATTTACATGTTTTTATCTCAAGTAGAAGGTTATTTCATATCTTCTATCACTGAATGATAAGTAAGTAAATCAGAATATTGATGAGAATACTATTTTTTTCGATTTTGATGCTGAGTTAGGTCTTTTGTCACATTAGTGTCCTATAGTCAACTATTGAGGTCATCTGTGGCTTATTTTAAATCGAGAATTGCTCTTGGTTTACTACAGGATTTTCGATAATTGCATTTATCACTGAATCTATAACTTATTTACGAAATGTGGCATTCATTCCTTTGAGGTGGAGGTGGCATACTGTGTATAAACCACTGAAACCTAGTTGGTATATGTACTCAGTTCAACTAAGACTTTGCAGTACTGGTGGGACGTTAGTGTGACTATGGGGTTGGAGCTCGCCCTGCCTCCACAGTTTTTATCTTTTTGAATATTATTAGATCTAAAACTGAGAGTCTGATGCACAAAACTATGCGATAATCAAGTTTCAACATGACAGCAGCTCATAGATTAGATAGAAATGGCATTATGTTTGTCAGCAATGGAAGTTTGAGTAGCCATGCAAGCGATATCCCTGCAACATATGTCACCCTGTTGGGTTCCGTCATTGCTTTGGATATAAAGCTTAACACATTTAAGCTTTCTTTCCCCGTAATTGCTCCATTTGCACCCTTAATCAAGCTGCGTTCTTGATAGTTTTGGGTGGCTCTTCTGTTAAAGAAGTATTTGCTCCAGTCTGTCTCCAGGGTATTATAATTGCTGCGCTCCCTACTAGAACCTCCAAACAAGTCTCATAAGCCAGTTGCAGATGCAACTGATGGTAGTCAAGCTCCAAGTCTTCAGGCACATCCAAATGAGGCGCTTTCTTTAATTGTTCCTGAACAATAAATTGGAAACTCTGAACACAAAAGCGACTCCGCCACCAGCATCATCATGAATTGCCCTGTATGGGCAGCATTGTCCATTCCAATTGAGGGCTTCAATATTAAATAGGTTCATCATGTGTCTCTGGCGTCAACACTCTTCCATAACTATTTAAATTACTGAATGAGCATGACTTTCGTATTATCATCCAGGATTGAATGAAACAAAATTGATGTAATTTAAAAGGTCTACAAGAGAGAAGCTGGTGGTGTAGTCCTGCTTTGTATGTCCTGAGGGTCTCTTTACTTGGGTTTTCACCTTGGGTGTTATGCCCCACCAGCTCCTGCTGCAAAATGCTGGGAGCGATGCTTTGGGCCTGAATTTCCCTTGGCATCCTTTTAAACAGGATATGAAATAAAGCCATTATGAAATTCCATTGCTGATAGTCATCACACAATATCTGCCTAAGAACAAGCAAATCTAGCTAGTCAGAACAGTGTCCTCTCTAAGATCGACCACAGCGATGTACTTCCCATGGGTCATCTTCCAGGACCTCTAGGATATTCGTAGTAATATGTAACAGTGGAGCTAGGGTGATCTTCAATCTCATGAATTGTTGCTATAATAAGTTTGAGGTGGAGATGCAGAATCACTAGGGTTTTGGCCAAATTCAGAGCCATAGAAGGCCTTGTAGTCGAATACCAGCGTAAGAAACGCTTACATAGTGGCAAAGCTTGCCATATACAATGAGACAAAAGTTTATTTTTTTAATTGCATATTCAAAGAAGAATAAGAATCTTATTTCCCAAAAATTAATTAAGCATAACATTTTCCATAAATTAACAATGAGCGGAACATTGAATTCACCACATTTTTTGTAATACTTCACTTTTCAGAGTATAGGATCTCATGGATTAAAGTCATCAAGGGTGAATTAGTTTTAGAATCCTATTCAATAATGAGATAAAGAAGAAGAAAAAAGTGTTTGGGGAAAGTGTCAGTAAAAGGGAAAGCCATTACAGAAAAAAGCGAAATGTCCTCAATGTGTCTTGCCTACCTTTATAACTGTTTGGCCATTGTGCATAGATACCACTTAATCAAGCAATGAAGTACACTGAGCATAGTGAATTATAGTAGTGAAATATGAAGGTGAGGGTTTTTGCGTGCCTGCCTTCTTTTCTAAAGTGCTTCCTGGAGGTTCAAAGAAACGGATCTCTGGTTTATTTCAAGTGTAAAGGGATCAGGGTCTTAGTAAATAAAGGCATATTGTATATGAAGAATGCGTTCAAGAAACAGTTTTCAAGGTTGGGAAATTAAAGAAGGCTTTTTAACCACCTGATTTGATATGAGAAATATTAATATATAGATCTATTGATAGCACCCTAGTCACAGATTCTTCGTTTGAAAGCCATAATTAAGCTTCATTCATACTTTGAATGTTGCTTGCATGTATTTCGGAATATCCAACATTACTCACACCTTTTATTGCTTCCTAAATCGATTTCATAATTAGATGCCCGTCAAAGTATTAATAACTTTGATACATCTCTAGCATGTGTGCAGAATTACATCTTAAGTGCATTCGATTTACATGTTTTTATCTCAAGTAGAAGGTTATTTCATATCTTCTATCACTGAATGATAAGTAAGTAAATCAGAATATTGATGAGAATACTATTTTTTTCGATTTTGATGCTGAGTTAGGTCTTTTGTCACATTAGTGTCCTATAGTCAACTATTGAGGTCATCTGTGGCTTATTTTAAATCGAGAATTGCTCTTGGTTTACTACAGGGTTTTCGATAATTGCATTTATCACTGAATCTATAACTTATTTACGAAATGTGACATTCATTCCTTTGAGGTGGCATACTGTGTATAAACCCCTGAAACCTAGTTGGTATATGTACTCAGTTCAACTAAGACTTTGCAGTACTGGTGGGACGTTAGTGTGACTATGGGGTTGGAGCTCGCCCTGCCTCCACTGTTTTTATCTCCTTGAATGTTATTAGATCTAAAACTGAGAGTCTGATCCACAAAACTATGCGATAATCAAGTTTCAACATGACAGCAGCTCATAGATTATATAGAAATGGCATTATGTTTGTCAGCAATGGAAGTTTGAGTAGCCATGCAAGCGATATCCCTGCAACATATGTCACCCTGTTGGGTTCCGTCATTGCTTTGGATATAAAGCTTAACACATTTAAGCTTTCTTTCCCCGTAATTGCTCCATTTGCACCCTTAATCAAGCTGCGTTCTTGATAGTTTTGGGTGGCTCTTCTGTAAAAGAAGTATTTGCTCCAGTCTGTCTCCAGGGTATTATAATTGCTGCGCTCCCTACTAGAACCTCCAAACAAGTCTCATAAGCCAGTTGCAGATGCAACTGATGGTAGTCAAGCTCCAAGTCTTCAGGCACATCCAAATGAGGCGCTTTCTTTAATTGTTCCTGAACAATAAATTGGAAACTCTGAACACAAAAGCGACTCCGCCACCAGCATCATCATGAATTGCCCCGTATGGGCAGCATTGTCCATTCCAATTGAGGGCTTCAATATTAAATAGGTTCATCATGTGTCTCTGGCGTCAACACTCTTCCATAACTATTTAAATTACTGAATGAGCATGACTTTCGTATTATCATCCAGGATTGAATGAAACAAAATTGATGTAATTTAAAAGGTCTACAAGAGAGAAGCTGGTGCTGTAGTTCTGCTTTTTATGTCCTGAGGGTCTCTTTACTTGGGTTTTCACCTTGGGTGTTATACCCCACCAGCTCCTGCTGCAAAATGCTGGGAGCGATGCTTTGGGCCTGAATTTCCCTTGGCATCCTTTTAAACAGGATATGAAATAAAGCCATTATGAAATTCCATTGCTGATAGTCATCACACCATATCTGCCTAAGAACAAGCAAATCTAGCTAGTCAGAACAGTGTCCTCTCCAAGATTGACCACAGCGATGTACTTCCCATGGGTCATCTTCCAGGACCTCTTGGATATTCGTAGTAATATGTAACAGTGGAGCTAGGGTGATCTTCAATCTCATGAATTGCTGCTATAATAAGTTTGAGGTGGAGATGCAGAAGCACTAGGGTTTTGGCCAAATTCAGAGCCATAGAAGGCCTTGTAGTCGAATACCAGCGTAAGAAACGCTTACATAGTGGCAAAGCTTGCCATATACAATGAGACAAAAGTTTATTTTTTTAATTGCATATTCAAAGAAGAATAAGAATCTTATTTCCCAAAAATTAATTAAGCATAACATTTTCCATAAATTAACAATGAGCGGAACATTGAATTCACCACATTTTTTGTAATACTTCACTTTTCAGAGTATAGGATCTCATGGATTAAAGTCATCAAGGGTGAATTAGTTTTAGAATCCTATTCAATAAGGAGATAAAGAAGAAGAAAAAAGTGTTTGGGGAAAGTGTCAGTAAAAGGGAAAGCCAATACAGAAAAACGCGAAATGTCCTCAATGTGTCTTGCCTACCTTTATAACTGTTTGGCCATTGTGCATAGATACCACTTAATCAAGCAATGAAGTACACTGAGCATAGTGAATTATAGTAGTGAAATATGAAGGTGAGGGTTTTTGTGTGCCTGCCTTCTTTTCTAAAGTGCTTCCTGGAGGTTCAAAGAAACGGATCTCTGGTTTATTTCAAGTGTTAAGGGATCAGGGTATTAGTAAATAAAGGCTTATTGTATATGAAGAATGCGTTCAAGAAACATTTTCAAGGTTGGGAAATTAAAGAAGGCTTTTTAACCACCTGATTGACATGAGAAATATTAATATATAGATCTATTGATAGCACCCTAGTCACAGATTCTTCGTTTGAAAGCCATAATTAAGCTTCATTCATACTTTGAATGTTGCCTGCATGTATTTCGGAAAATCCAACATTACTCACACCTTTTATTGCTTCCTAAATCGATTTCATAATTAGATGCCCGTCAAAGTATTAATAACTTTTATATATCTCTAGCATGCGTGCAGAATTACATCTTAAGTGCATTTGATTTACATTTTCTTATCTCAAGTAGGTTATTTCATATCTTTTATCACTGAATGATAAGTAAGTAAATCAGAATATTGATGAGAATACTATTGTTTTCGATGTTGATGCTGAAATAGGTCTTTTGTCACATTAGTGTCCTATAGTCAACTATTGAGGTCATCTGTGGCTTATTTTAAATTGAGAATTGCTCTTGGTTTACTACTGGGTTTTCAATAATTGCATTTATCACTGAATCTATAACTTATTTACGAAATGTGGCATTCATTCCTTTGAGGTGGCATACTGTGTATAAACCACTGAAACCTAGTTGGTATATGTACTCAGTTCAACTAAGACTTTGCGGTACTGGTGGGACGTTAGTGTGACTATGGGGTTGGAGCTCGCCCTGCCTCCACTGTTTTTATCTCCTTGAATGTTATTAGATCTAAAACTGAGAGTCTGATGCACAAAACTATGCGATAATCAAGTTTCAACATGACAGCAGCTCATAGATTAGATAGAAATGGCATGATGTTTGTCAGCAATGGAAGTTTGAGTAGCCATGCAAGCGATATCCCTGCAACATATGTCACCCTGTTGGGTTCCGTCATTGCTTTGGATATAAAGCTTAACACATTTAAGCTTTCTTTCCCCGTAATTGCTCCATGTGCACCCTTAATCAAGCTGCGTTCTTGATAGTTTTGGGTGGCTCTTCTGTAAAAGAAGTATTTGCTCCAGTCTGTCTCCAGGGTATTATAATTGCTGCGCTCCCTCCTAGAACCTCCAAACAAGTCTCATAAGCCAGTTGCAGATGCAACTGATGGTAGTCAAGCTCCAAGTCTTCAGGCACATCCAAATGAGGCGCTTTCTTTAATTGTTCCTGAACAATAAATTGGAAACTCAGAACACAAAAGCGACTCCGCCACCAGCATCATCATGAATTGCCCCGTATGGGCAGCATTGTCCATTCCAATTGAGGGCTTCAATATTAAATAGGTTCATCACGTGTTTCTGGCGTCAACACTCTTCCATAACTATTTAAATGACTGAATGAGCATGACCTTTGTATTATCTTCCAGGATTGAATGAAACAAAATTGATGTAATTTAAAAGGTCTAAAAGAGAGAAGCTGGTGGTGTAGTCCTGCTTTGTATGTCCTGAGGGTCTTTTTACTTGGGTTTTCACCTTGGGTGTTATGCCCCACCAGCTCCTGCTGCAAAATGCTGGGAGCGATTCTTTGGGCCTGAATTTCCTTTGGCATCCTTTTAAACAGGATATGAAATAAAGCCATTATGAAATTCCATTGCTGATAGTCATCACACCATATCTGCCTAAGAACAAGCAAATCTAGCTAGTCAGAACAGTGTCCTCTCCAAGATCGACCACAGCGATGTACTTCCCATGGGTCATCTTCCAGGACCTCTAGGATATTCGTAGTAATATGTAACAGTGGAGCTAGGGTGATCTTCAATCTCATGAATTGCTGCTATAATACGTTTGAGGTGGAGATGCAGAATCACTAGGGTTTTGGCCAAATTCAGAGCCATAGAAGGCCTTGTAGTCGAATACCAGCGTAAGAAACGCTTACATAGTGGCAAAGCTTGCCATATACAATGAGACAAAAGTTTATTTTTTTAATTGCATATTCAAAGAAGAATAAGAATCTTATTTCCCAAAAATTAATTAAGCATAACATTTTCTATAAATTAACAATGAGCGGAACATTGAATTCACCACATTTTTTGTAATACTTCACTTTTCAGAGTATAGGATCTCATGGATTAAAGTCATCAAGGGTGAATTAGTTTTAGAATCCTATTCAATAAGGAGATAAAGAAGAAGAAAAAAGTGTTTGGGGAAAGTGTCAAAAGCGAAATGTCCTCAATGTGTCTTGCCTACCTTTATAACTGTTTGGCCATTGTGCATAGCTACCCCTTAATCAAGCAATGAGGTACACTGAGCATAGTGAATTATAGTAGTGAAATATGAAGGTGAGGGTTTTTGTGTGCCTGCCTTCTTTTCTAAAGTGCTTCCTGGAGGTTCAAAGAAACGGATCTCTGGTTTATTTCAAGTGTAAAGGGATCAGGGTATTAGTAAATAAAGGCATATTGTATATGAAGAATGCGTTCAAGAAACAGTTTTCAAGGTTGGGAAATTAAAGAAGGCTTTTTAACCACCTGATTGACATGCGAAATATTAATATATAGATCTATTGATAGCACCCTAGTCACAGATTCTTCGTTTGAAAGCCATAATTAGGCTTCATTCATACTTTGAATGTTGCTTACATGTATTTCGGAATATCCAACATTACTCACACCTTTTATTGCTTCCTAAATCGATTTCATAATTAGATGCCCGTCAAAGTATTAATAACTTTTATATATCTCTAGCATGTGTGCAGAATTACATCTTAAGTGCATTCGATTTACATGTTTTTATCTCAAGTAGAATGTTATTTCATATCTTCTATCACTAATTGATAAGTAAGTAAATCAGAATATTGAGGAGAATACGATTTTTTTCCGATTTTGATGCTGAATTAGGTCTTTTGTCACATTAGTGTCCTATAGTCAACTATTGAGGTCATCTGTGGCTTATTTTAAATTGAGAATTGCTCTTGGTTTACTACAGGGTTTTCGATAATTGCATTTATCACTGAATCTATAACTTATTTACGAAATGTGGCATTCATTCCTTTGAGGTGGCATACTGTGTATAAACCACTGAAACCTAGTTGGTATATGTACTCAGTTCAACTAAGACTTTGCAGTACTGGTGGGACGTTAGTGTCACTATGGGGTTGGAGCTCGCCCTGCCTCCACTGTTTTTATCTCCTTGAATGTTATTAGATCTAAAACTGAGAGTCTGATGCACAAAACTATGCGATAATCAGGTTTCACCATGACAGCAGCTCATAGATTAGATAGAAATGGCATGATGTTTGTCAGCAATGGAAGTTTGAGTAGCCATGCAAGCGATATCCCTGCAACATATGTCACCCTGTTGGGTTCCGTCATTGCTTTGGATTTAAAGCTTAACACATTTAAGCTTTCTTTCCCCGTAATTGCTCCATGTGCACCCTTAATCAAGCTGCGTTCTTGATAGTTTTGGGTGGCTCTTCTGTAAAAGAAGTATTTGCTCCAGTCTGTCTCCAGGGTATTATAATTGCTGCGCTCCCTACTAGAACCTCAAAACAAGTCTCATAAGCCAGTTGCAGATGCAACTGATGGTAGTCACGCTCCAAGTCTTCAGGCACATCCAAATGAGGCGCTTTCTTTAATTGTTCCTGAACAATAAATTGGAAACTCTGAACACAAAAGCGACTCCGCCACCAGCATCATCATGAATTGCCCCGTATGGGCAGCATTGTCCATTCCAATTGAGGGCTTCAATATTAAATAGGTTCATCATGTGTCTCTGGCGTCAACACTCTTCCATAACTATTTAAATTACTGAATGAGCATGACTTTCGTATTATCATCCAGGATTGAATGAAACAAAATTGATGTAATTTAAAAGGTCTACAAGAGAGAAGCTGGTGGTGTAGTCCTGCTTTGTATGTCCTGAGGGTCTCTTTACTTGGGTTTTCACCTTGGGTGTTATGCCCCACCAGCTCCTGCTGCAAAATGCTGGGAGCGATGCTTTGGGCCTGAATTTCCCTTGGCATCCTTTTAAACAGGATATGAAATAAAGCCATTATGAAATTCCATTGCTGATAGTCATCACACAATATCTGCCTAAGAACAAGCAAATCTAGCTAGTCAGAACAGTGTCCTCTCTAAGATCGACCACAGCGATGTACTTCCCATGGGTCATCTTCCAGGACCTCTAGGATATTCGTAGTAATATGTAACAGTGGAGCTAGGGTGATCTTCAATCTCATGAATTGCTGCTATAATAAGTTTGAGGTGGAGATGCAGAATCACTAGGGTTTTGGCCAAATTCAGAGCCATAGAAGGCCTTGTAGTCGAATACCAGCGTAAGAAACGCTTACATAGTGGCAAAGCTTGCCATATACAATGAGACAAAAGTTTATTTTTTTAATTGCATATTCAAAGAAGAATAAGAATCTTATTTCCCAAAAATTAATTAAGCATAACATTTTCCATAAATTAACAATGAGCGGAACATTGAATTCACCACATTTTTTGTAATACTTCACTTTTCAGAGTATAGGATCTCATGGATTAAAGTCATCAAGGGTGAATTAGTTTTAGAATCCTATTCAATAATGAGATAAAGAAGAAGAAAAAAGTGTTTGGGGAAAGTGTCAGTAAAAGGGAAAGCCAATACAGAAAAAAGCGAAATGTCCTCAATGTGTTTTGCCTACCTTTATAACTGTTTGGCCATTGTGCATAGATACCACTTAATCAAGCAATGAAGTACACTGAGCATAGTGAATTATAGTAGTGAAATATGAAGGTGAGGGTTTTTGTGTGCCTGCCTTCTTTTCTAAAGTGCTTCCTGGAGGTTCAAAGAAACGGATCTCTGGTTTATTTCAAGTGTAAAGGGATCAGGGTCTTAGTAAATAAAGGCATATTGTATATGAAGAATGCGTTCAAGAAACAGTTTTAAAGGTTGGGAAATTAAAGAAGGCTTTTTAACCACCTGATTTGATATGAGAAATATTAATATATAGATCTATTGATAGCACCCTAGTCACAGATTCTTCGTTTGAAAGCCATAATTAAGCTTCATTCATACTTTGAATGTTGCTTGCATGTATTTCGGAATATCCAACATTACTCACACCTTTTATTGCTTCCTAAATCGATTTCCTAATTAGATACCCGTCAAAGTATTAATAACTTTTATATATCTCTAGCATGCGTGCAGAATGACATCTTAAGTGCATTCGATTTACATGTTTTTATCTCAAGTAGAAGGTTATTTCATATCTTCTGTCACTGAATGATAAGTAAGTAAATCAGAATATTGATGAGAATACTATTTTTTTCGATTTTGATGCTGAATTAGGTCTTTTGTCACATTAGTGTCCTATAGTCAACTATTGAGGTCATCTGTGGCTTATTTTAAATTGAGAATTGCTCTTGGTTTACTACAGGGTTTTCGATAATTGCATTTATCACTGAATCTATAACTTATTTACGAAATGTGGCATTCATTCCTTTGAGGTGGCATACTGTGTATAAACCACTGAAACCTAGTTGGTATATGTACTCAGTTCAACTAAGACTTTGCAGTACTGGTGGGACGTTAGTGTGACTATGGGGTTGGAGCTCGCCCTGCCTCCACAGTTTTTATCTTTTTGAATATTATTAGATCTAAAACTGAGAGTCTGATGCACAAAACTATGCGATAATCAAGTTTCAACATGACAGCAGCTCATAGATTAGATAGAAATGGCATGATGTTTGTCAGCAATGGAAGTTTGAGTAGCCATGCAAGCGATATCCCTGCAACATTTGTCACCCTGTTGGGTTCCGTCATTGCTTTTCATATAAAGCTTAACACATTTAAGCTTTCTTTCCCCGTAATTGCTCCATGTGCACCCTTAATCAAGCTGCGGTCTTGATAGTTTTGGGTGGCTCTTCTGTAAAAGAAGTATTTGCTCCAGTCTGTCTCCAGGGTATTATAATTGCTGCGCTCCCTACTAGAACCTCCAAACAAGTCTCATAAGCCAGTTGCAGATACAACTGATGGTAGTCAAGCTCCAAGTCTTCTGGCACATCCAAATGAGGCGCTTTCTTTAATTGTTCCTGAACAATAAATTGGAAACTCTGAACACAAAAGCGACTCCGCCACCAGCATCATCATGAATTGCCCCGTATGGTCAGCATTGTCCATTCCAATTAAGGGCTTCAATATTAAATAGGTTCATCATGTGTCTCTGGCGTCAACACTCTCCCATAACTATTTAAATTACTGAATGAGCATGACTTTCGTTATCATCCAGGATTGAATGAAACAAAATTGATGTAATTTAAAAGGTCTACAAGAGAGAACCTGGTGGTGTAGTCCTGCTTTGTATGTCCCGACGGTCTCTTTACTTGGGTTTTCACCTTGGGTGTTATGCCCCACCAGCTCCTGCTGCAAAATGCTGGGAGCGATGCTTTGGGCCTGAATTTCCCTTGGCATCCTTTTAAACAGGATATGAAATAAAGCCATTATGAAATTCCATTGCTGATAGTCATCACACCATATCTGCCTAAGAACAAGCAAATCTAGCTAGTCAGAACAGTGTCCTCTCCAAGATCGACCACAGCGATGTACTTCCCATGGGTCATCTTCCAGGACCTCTAGGATATTCGTAGTAATATGTAACAGTGGAGCTAGGGTGATCTTCAATCTCATGAATTGCTGCTATAATAAGTTTGAGGTGGAGATGCAGAATCACTAGGGTTTTGGCCAAATTCAGAGCCATAGAAGGCCTTGTAGTCGAATACCAGCGTAAGAAACGCTTACATAGTGGCAAAGCTTGCCATATACAATGAGACAAAAGTTTATTTTTTTAATTGCATATTCAAAGAAGAATAAGAATCTTATTTCCCAAAAATTAATTAAGCATAACATTTTCCATAAATTAACAATGAGCGGAACATTGAATTCACCACATTTTTTGTAATACTTCACTTTTCAGAGTATAGGATCTCATGGATTAAAGTCATCAAGGGTGAATTAGTTTTAGAATCCTATTCAATAAGGAGATAAAGAAGAAGAAAAAAGTGTTTGGGGAAAGTGTCAGTAAAAGGGAAAGCCAATACAGAAAAACGCGAAATGTCCTCAATGTGTCTTGCCTACCTTTATAACTGTTTGGCCATTGTGCATAGATACCACTTAATCAAGCAATGAAGTACACTGAGCATAGTGAATTATAGTAGTGAAATATGAAGGTGAGGGTTTTTGTGTGCCTGCCTTCTTTTCTAAAGTGCTTCCTGGAGGTTCAAAGAAACGGATCTCTGGTTTATTTCAAGTGTAAAGGGATCAGGGTATTAGTAAATAAAGGCATATTGTATATGAAGAATGCGTTCAAGAAACAGTTTTCAAGGTTGGGAAATTAAAGAAAGCTTTTTAACCACCTGATTGATATGAGAAATATTAATATATAGATCTATTGATAGCACCCTAGTCACAGATTCTTCGTATGAAAGCCATAATTAAGCTTCATTCATACTTTGAATGTTGCTTGCATGTATTTCGGAATATCCAACATTACTCACACCTTTTATTGCTTCCTAAATCGATTTCATAATTAGATGCCCGTCAAAGTATTAATAACTTTTATATATCTCTAGCATGCGTGCAGAATTACATCTTAAGTGCATTCGATTTACATTTTCTCATCTCAAGTAGGTTATTTCATATCTTTTATCACTGAATGATAAGTAAGTAAATCAGAATATTGATGAGAATACTATTGTTTTCGATGTTGATGCTGAAATAGGTCTTTTGTCACATTAGTGTCCTATAGTCAACTATTGAGGTCATCTGTGGCTTATTTTAAATTGAGAATTGCTCTTGGTTTACTACTGGGTTTTCAATAATTGCATTTATCACTGAATCTATAACTTATTTACGAAATGTGGCATTCATTCCTTTGAGGTGGCATACTGTGTATAAACCACTGAAACCTAGTTGGTATATGTACTCAGTTCAACTAAGACTTTGCGGTACTGGTGGGACGTTAGTGTGACTATGGGGTTGGAGCTCGCCCTGCCTCCACTGTTTTTATCTCCTTGAATGTTATTAGATCTAAAACTGAGAGTCTGATGCACAAAACTATGCGATAATCAAGTTTCAACATGACAGCAGCTCATAGATTAGATAGAAATGGCATGATGTTTGTCAGCAATGGAAGTTTGAGTAGCCATGCAAGCGATATCCCTGCAACATATGTCACCCTGTTGGGTTCCGTCATTGCTTTGGATATAAAGCTTAACACATTTAAGCTTTCTTTCCCCGTAATTGCTCCATGTGCACCCTTAATCAAGCTGCGGTCTTGATAGTTTTGGGTGGCTCTTCTGTAAAAGAAGTATTTGCTCCAGTCTGTCTCCAGGGTATTATAATTGCTGCGCTCCCTACTAGAACCTCCAAACAAGTCTCATAAGCCAGTTGCAGATACAACTGATGGTAGTCAAGCTCCAAGTCTTCTGGCACATCCAAATGAGGCGCTTTCTTTAATTGTTCCTGAACAATAAATTGGAAACTCTGAACACAAAAGCGACTCCGCCACCAGCATCATCATGAATTGCCCCGTATGGTCAGCATTGTCCATTCCAATTAAGGGCTTCAATATTAAATAGGTTCATCATGTGTCTCTGGCGTCAACACTCTCCCATAACTATTTAAATTACTGAATGAGCATGACTTTAGTTATCATCCAGGATTGAATGAAACAAAATTGATGTAATTTAAAAGGTCTACAAGAGAGAACCTGGTGGTGTAGTCCTGCTTTGTATGTCCCGAGGGTCTCTTTACTTGGGTTTTCACCTTGGGTGTTATGCCCCACCAGCTCCTGCTGCAAAATGCTGGGAGCGATGCTTTGGGCCTGAATTTCCCTTGGCATCCTTTTAAACAGGATATGAAATAAAGCCATTATGAAATTCCATTGCTGATAGTCATCACACCATATCTGCCTAAGAACAAGCAAATCTAGCTAGTCAGAACAGTGTCCTCTCCAAGATCGACCACAGCGATGTACTTCCCATGGGTCATCTTCCAGGACCTCTAGGATATTCGTAGTAATATGTAACAGTGGAGCTAGGGTGATCTTCAATCTCATGAATTGCTGCTATAATAAGTTTGAGGTGGAGATGCAGAATCACTAGGGTTTTGGCCAAATTCAGAGCCATAGAAGGCCTTGTAGTCGAATACCAGCGTAAGAAACGCTTACATAGTGGCAAAGCTTGCCATATACAATGAGACAAAAGTTTATTTTTTTAATTGCATATTCAAAGAAGAATAAGAATCTTATTTCCCAAAAATTAATTAAGCATAACATTTTCCATAAATTAACAATGAGCGGAACATTGAATTCACCACATTTTTTGTAATACTTCACTTTTCAGAGTATAGGATCTCATGGATTAAAGTCATCAAGGGTGAATTAGTTTTAGAATCCTATTCAATAAGGAGATAAAGAAGAAGAAAAAAGTGTTTGGGGAAAGTGTCAGTAAAAGGGAAAGCCAATACAGAAAAACGCGAAATGTCCTCAATGTGTCTTGCCTACCTTTATAACTGTTTGGCCATTGTGCATAGATACCACTTAATCAAGCAATGAAGTACACTGAGCATAGTGAATTATAGTAGTGAAATATGAAGGTGAGGGTTTTTGTGTGCCTGCCTTCTTTTCTAAAGTGCTTCCTGGAGGTTCAAAGAAACGGATCTCTGGTTTATTTCAAGTGTAAAGGGATCAGGGTATTAGTAAATAAAGGCATATTGTATATGAAGAATGCGTTCAAGAAACAGTTTTCAAGGTTGGGAAATTAAAGAAAGCTTTTTAACCACCTGATTGATATGAGAAATATTAATATATAGATCTATTGATAGCACCCTAGTCACAGATTCTTCGTATGAAAGCCATAATTAAGCTTCATTCATACTTTGAATGTTGCTTGCATGTATTTCGGAATATCCAACATTACTCACACCTTTTATTGCTTCCTAAATCGATTTCATAATTAGATGCCCGTCAAAGTATTAATAACTTTTATATATCTCTAGCATGCGTGCAGAATTACATCTTAAGTGCATTCGATTTACATTTTCTTATCTCAAGTAGGTTATTTCATATCTTTTATCACTGAATGATAAGTAAGTAAATCAGAATATTGATGAGAATACTATTGTTTTCGATGTTGATGCTGAAATAGGTCTTTTGTCACATTAGTGTCCTATAGTCAACTATTGAGGTCATCTGTGGCTTATTTTAAATTGAGAATTGCTCTTGGTTTACTACTGGGTTTTCAATAATTGCATTTATCACTGAATCTATAACTTATTTACGAAATGTGGCATTCATTCCTTTGAGGTGGCATACTGTGTATAAACCACTGAAACCTAGTTGGTATATGTACTCAGTTCAACTAAGACTTTGCGGTACTGGTGGGACGTTAGTGTGACTATGGGGTTGGAGCTCGCCCTGCCTCCACTGTTTTTATCTCCTTGAATGTTATTAGATCTAAAACTGAGAGTCTGATGCACAAAACTATGCGATAATCAAGTTTCAACATGACAGCAGCTCATAGATTAGATAGAAATGGCATGATGTTTGTCAGCAATGGAAGTTTGAGTAGCCATGCAAGCGATATCCCTGCAACATATGTCACCCTGTTGGGTTCCGTCATTGCTTTGGATATAAAGCTTAACACATTTAAGCTTTCTTTCCCCGTAATTGCTCCATGTGCACCCTTAATCAAGCTGCGTTCTTGATAGTTTTGGGTGGCTCTTCTGTAAAAGAAGTATTTGCTCCAGTCTGTCTCCAGGGTATTATAATTGCTGCGCTCCCTCCTAGAACCTCCAAACAAGTCTCATAAGCCAGTTGCAGATGCAACTGATGGTAGTCAAGCTCCAAGTCTTCAGGCACATCCAAATGAGGCGCTTTCTTTAATTGTTCCTGAACAATAAATTGGAAACTCTGAACACAAAAGCGACTCCGCCACCAGCATCATCATGAATTGCCCCGTATGGGCAGCATTGTCCATTCCAATTGAGGGCTTCAATATTAAATAGGTTCATCATGTGTCTCTGGCGTCAACACTCTTCCATAACTATTTAAATTACTGAATGAGCATGACCTTTGTATTATCTTCCAGGATTGAATGAAACAAAATTGATGTAATTTAAAAGGTCTACAAGAGAGAAGCTGGTGGTGTAGTCCTGCTTTGTATGTCCTGAGGGTCTCTTTACTTGGGTTTTCACCTTGGGTGTTATGCCCCACCAGCTCCTGCTGCAAAATGCTGGGAGCGATGCTTTGGGCCTGAATTTCCTTTGGCATCCTTTTAAACAGGATATGAAATAAAGCCATTATGAAATTCCATTGCTGATAGTCATCACACCATATCTGCCTAAGAACAAGCAAATCTAGCTAGTCAGAACAGTGTCCTCTCCAAGATCGACCACAGCGATGTACTTCCCATGGGTCATCTTCCAGGACCTCTAGGATATTCGTAGTAATATGTAACAGTGGAGCTAGGGTGATCTTCAATCTCATGAATTGCTGCTATAATAAGTTTGAGGTGGAGATGCAGAATCACTAGGGTTTTGGCCAAATTCAGAGCCATAGAAGGCCTTGTAGTCGAATACCAGCGTAAGAAACGCTTACATAGTGGCAAAGCTTGCCATATACAATGAGACAACAGTTTATTTTTTTAATTGCATATTCAAAGAAGAATAAGAATCTTATTTCCCAAAAATTAATTAAGCATAACATTTTCCATAAATTAACAATGAGCGGAACATTGAATTCACCACATTTTTTGTAATACTTCACTTTCTTTTCAGAGTATAGGATCTCATGGATTAAAGTCATCAAGGGTGAATTAGTTTTAGAATCCTATTCAATAAGGAGATAAAGAAGAAGAAAAAAGTGTTTGGGGAAAGTGTCAAAAGCGAAATGTCCTCAATGTGTCTTGCCTACCTTTATAACTGTTTGGCCATTGTGCATAGCTACCACTTAATCAAGCAATGAGGTACACTGAGCATAGTGAATTATAGTAGTGAAATATGAAGGTGAGGGTTTTTGTGTGCCTGCCTTCTTTTCTAAAGTGCTTCCTGGAGGTTCAAAGAAACGGATCTCTGGTTTATTTCAAGTGTAAAGGGATCAGGGTATTAGTAAATAAAGGCATATTGTATATGAAGAATGCGTTCAAGAAACAGTTTTCAAGGTTGGGAAATTAAAGAAGGCTTTTTAACCACCTGATTGACATGCGAAATATTAATATATAGATCTATTGATAGCACCCTAGTCACAGATTCTTCGTTTGAAAGCCATAATTAGGCTTCATTCATACTTTGAATGTTGCTTACATGTATTTCGGAATATCCAACATTACTCACACCTTTTATTGCTTCCTAAATCGATTTCATAATTAGATGCCCGTCAAAGTATTAATAACTTTTATATATCTCTAGCATGTGTGCAGAATTACATCTTAAGTGCATTCGATTTACATTTTCTTATCTCAAGTAGGTTATTTCATATCTTTTATCACTGAATGATAAGTAAGTAAATCAGAATATTGATGAGAATACTATTGTTTTCGATGTTGATGCTGAAATAGGTCTTTTGTCACATTAGTGTCCTATAGTCAACTATTGAGGTCATCTGTGGCTTATTTTAAATTGAGAATTGCTCTTGGTTTACTACTGGGTTTTCAATAATTGCATTTATCACTGAATCTATAACTTATTTACGAAATGTGGCATTCATTCCTTTGAGGTGGCATACTGTGTATAAACCACTGAAACCTAGTTGGTATATGTACTCAGTTCAACTAAGACTTTGCGGTACTGGTGGGACGTTAGTGTGACTATGGGGTTGGAGCTCGCCCTGCCTCCACTGTTTTTATCTCCTTGAATGTTATTAGATCTAAAACTGAGAGTCTGATGCACAAAACTATGCGATAATCAAGTTTCAACATGACAGCAGCTCATAGATTAGATAGAAATGGCATGATGTTTGTCAGCAATGGAAGTTTGAGTAGCCATGCAAGCGATATCCCTGCAACATATGTCACCCTGTTGGGTTCCGTCATTGCTTTGGATATAAAGCTTAACACATTTAAGCTTTCTTTCCCCGTAATTGCTCCATGTGCACCCTTAATCAAGCTGCGTTCTTGATAGTTTTGGGTGGCTCTTCTGTAAAAGAAGTATTTGCTCCAGTCTGTCTCCAGGGTATTATAATTGCTGCGCTCCCTCCTAGAACCTCCAAACAAGTCTCATAAGCCAGTTGCAGATGCAACTGATGGTAGTCAAGCTCCAAGTCTTCAGGCACATCCAAATGAGGCGCTTTCTTTAATTGTTCCTGAACAATAAATTGGAAACTCTGAACACAAAAGCGACTCCGCCACCAGCATCATCATGAATTGCCCCGTATGGGCAGCATTGTCCATTCCAATTGAGGGCTTCAATATTAAATAGGTTCATCATGTGTCTCTGGCGTCAACACTCTTCCATAACTATTTAAATTACTGAATGAGCATGACCTTTGTATTATCTTCCAGGATTGAATGAAACAAAATTGATGTAATTTAAAAGGTCTACAAGAGAGAAGCTGGTGGTGTAGTCCTGCTTTGTATGTCCTGAGGGTCTCTTTACTTGGGTTTTCACCTTGGGTGTTATGCCCCACCAGCTCCTGCTGCAAAATGCTGGGAGCGATGCTTTGGGCCTGAATTTCCTTTGGCATCCTTTTAAACAGGATATGAAATAAAGCCATTATGAAATTCCATTGCTGATAGTCATCACACCATATCTGCCTAAGAACAAGCAAATCTAGCTAGTCAGAACAGTGTCCTCTCCAAGATCGACCACAGCGATGTACTTCCCATGGGTCATCTTCCAGGACCTCTAGGATATTCGTAGTAATATGTAACAGTGGAGCTAGGGTGATCTTCAATCTCATGAATTGCTGCTATAATAAGTTTGAGGTGGAGATGCAGAATCACTAGGGTTTTGGCCAAATTCAGAGCCATAGAAGGCCTTGTAGTCGAATACCAGCGTAAGAAACGCTTACATAGTGGCAAAGCTTGCCATATACAATGAGACAACAGTTTATTTTTTTAATTGCATATTCAAAGAAGAATAAGAATCTTATTTCCCAAAAATTAATTAAGCATAACATTTTCCATAAATTAACAATGAGCGGAACATTGAATTCACCACATTTTTTGTAATACTTCACTTTCTTTTCAGAGTATAGGATCTCATGGATTAAAGTCATCAAGGGTGAATTAGTTTTAGAATCCTATTCAATAAGGAGATAAAGAAGAAGAAAAAAGTGTTTGGGGAAAGTGTCAAAAGCGAAATGTCCTCAATGTGTCTTGCCTACCTTTATAACTGTTTGGCCATTGTGCATAGCTACCACTTAATCAAGCAATGAGGTACACTGAGCATAGTGAATTATAGTAGTGAAATATGAAGGTGAGGGTTTTTGTGTGCCTGCCTTCTTTTCTAAAGTGCTTCCTGGAGGTTCAAAGAAACGGATCTCTGGTTTATTTCAAGTGTAAAGGGATCAGGGTATTAGTAAATAAAGGCATATTGTATATGAAGAATGCGTTCAAGAAACAGTTTTCAAGGTTGGGAAATTAAAGAAGGCTTTTTAACCACCTGATTGACATGCGAAATATTAATATATAGATCTATTGATAGCACCCTAGTCACAGATTCTTCGTTTGAAAGCCATAATTAGGCTTCATTCATACTTTGAATGTTGCTTACATGTATTTCGGAATATCCAACATTACTCACACCTTTTATTGCTTCCTAAATCGATTTCATAATTAGATGCCCGTCAAAGTATTAATAACTTTTATATATCTCTAGCATGTGTGCAGAATTACATCTTAAGTGCATTCGATTTACATGTTTTTATCTCAAGTAGAATGTTATTTCATATCTTCTATCACTGAATGATAAGTAAGTAAATCAGAATATTGAGGAGAATACGATTTTTTTCGATTTTGATGCTGAATTAGGTCTTTTGTCACATTAGTGTGCTATAGTCAACTATTGAGGTCATCTGTGGCTTATTTTAAATTGAGAATTGCTCTTGGTTTACTACAGGGTTTTCGATAATTGCATTTATCACTGAATCTATAACTTATTTACGAAATGTGGCATTCATTCCTTTGAGGTGGCATACTGTGTATAAACCACTGAAACCTAGTTGGTATATGTACTCAGTTCAACTAAGACTTTGCAGTACTGGTGGGACGTTAGTGTGACAATGGGGTTGGAGCTCGCCCTGCCTCCACAGTTTTTATCTCCTTGAATATTATTAGATCTAAAACTGAGAGTCTGATGCATAAAACTATGCGATAATCAAGTTTCAACATGACAGCAGCTCATAGATTAGATAGAAATGGCATGATGTTTGTCAGCAATGGAAGTTTGAGTAGCCATGCAAGCGATATCCCTGCAACATATGTCACCCTGTTGGGTTCCGTCATTGCTTTGGATATAAAGCTTAACACATTTAAGCTTTCTTTCCCCGTAATTGCTCCATGTGCACCCTTAATCAAGCTGCGGTCTTGATAGTTTTGGGTGGCTCTTCTGTAAAAGAAGTATTTTCTCCAGTCTGTCTCCAGGGTATTATAATTGCTGCGCTCTCTACTAGAACCTCCAAACAAGTCTCATAAGCCAGTTGCAGATGCAACTGATGGTAGTCAAGCTCCAAGTCTTCAGGCACATCCAAATGAGGCGCTTTCTTTAATTGTTCCTGAACAATAAATTGGAAACTCTGAACACAAAAGCGACTCCGCCACCAGCATCATCATGAATTGCCCCGTATGGGCAGCATTGTCCATTCCAATTGAGGGCTTCAATATTAAATAGGTTCATCATGTGTCTCTGGCGTCAACACTCTTCCATAACTATTTAAATTACTGAATGAGCATGACTTTCGTATTATCATCCAGATTGAATGAAACAAAATTGATGTAATTTAAAAGGTCTACAAGAGAGAACCTGGTGGTGTAGTCCTGCTTTGTATGTCCTGAGGGTCTCTTTACTTGGGTTTTTACCTTGAGTGTTATGCCCCACCAGCTCCTGCTGCAAAATGCTGGGAGCGATGCTTTGGGCCTGAATTTCCCTTGGCATCCTTTTAAACAGGATATGAAATAAAGCCATTATGAAATTCCATTGCTGATAGTCATCACACCATATCTGCCTAAGAACAAGCAAATCTAGCTAGTCAGAACAGTGTCCTCTCCAAGATCGACCACAGCGATTTACTTCCCATGGGTCATCTTCCAGGACCTCTAGGATATTCGTAGTAATATGTAACAGTGGAGCTAGGGTGATCTTCAATCTCATGAATTGCTGCTATAATAAGTTTGAGGTGGAGATGCAGAATCAGTAGGGTTTTGGCCAAATTCAGAGCCATAGAAGGCCTTGTAGTCGAATACCAGCGTAAGAAACGCTTACATAGTGGCAAAGCTTGCCATATACAATGAGACAAAAGTTTATTTTTTTAATTGCATATTCAAAGAAGAATAAGAATCTTATTTCCCAAAAATTAATTAAGCATAACATTTTCCATAAATTAACAATGAGCGGAACATTGAATTCACCACATTTTTTGTAATACTTCACTTTTCAGAGTATAGGATCTCATGGATTAAAGTCATCAAGGGTGAATTAGTTTTAGAATCCTATTCAATAAGGAGATAAAGAAGAAGAAAAAAGTGTTTGGGGAAAGTGTCAGTAAAAGGGAAAGCCAATACAGAAAAAAGCGAAATGTCCTCAATGTGTCTTGCCTACCTTTATAACTGCTTGGCCCTTGTGCATAGATACCACTTAATCAAGCAATGAAGTACACTGAGCATAGTGAATTATAGTAGTGAAATATGAAGGTGAGGGTTTTTGTGTGCCTGCCTTCTTTTCTAAAGTGCTTCCTGGAGGTTCAAAGAAACGGATCTCTGGTTTATTTCAAGTGTAAAGGGATCAGGGTATTAGTAAATAAAGGCTTATTGTATATGAAGAATGCGTTCAAGAAACATTTTCAAGGTTGGGAAATTAAAGAAGGCTTTTTAACCACCTGATTGACATGAGAAATATTAATATATAGATCTATTGATAGCACCCTAGTCACAGATTCTTCGTTTGAAAGCCATAATTAAGCTTCATTCATACTTTGAATGTTGCCTGCATGTATTTCGGAAAATCCAACATTACTCACACCTTTTATTGCTTCCTAAATCGATTTCATAATTAGATGCCCGTCAAAGTATTAATAACTTTTATATATCTCTAGCATGCGTGCAGAATTACATCTTAAGTGCATTCGATTTACATTTTCCTATCTCAAGTAGGTTATTTCATATCTTTTATCACTGAATGATAAGTAAGTAAATCAGAATATTGATGAGAATACTATTGTTTTCGATTTTGATGCTGAAATAGGTCTTTTGTCACATTAGAGTCCTATAGTCAACTATTGAGGTCATCTGTGGCTTATTTTAAATTGAGAATTGCTCTTTGTTTACTACAGGGTTTTCAATAATTGCATTTATCACTGAATCTATAACTTATTTACGAAATGTGGCATTCATTCCTTTGAGGTGGCATACTGTGTATAAACCACTGAAACCTAGTTGGTATATGTACTCAGTTCAACTAAGACTTTGCGGTACTGGTGGGACGTTAGTGTGACTATGGGGTTGGAGCTCGCCCTGCCTCCACTGTTTTTATCTCCTTGAATGTTATTAGATCTAAAACTGAGAGTCTGATGCACAAAACTATGCGATAATCAAGTTTCAACATGACAGCAGCTCATAGATTAGATAGAAATGGCATGATGTTTGTCAGCAATGGAAGTTTGAGTAGCCATGCAAGCGATATCCCTGCAACATATGTCACCCTGTTGGGTTCCGTCATTGCTTTGGATATAAAGCTTAACACATTTAAGCTTTCTTTCCCCGTAATTGCTCCATGTGCACCCTTAATTAAGCTGCGTTCTTGATAGTTTTGGGTGGCTCTTCTGTAAAAGAAGTATTTGCTCCAGTCTGTCTCCAGGGTATTATAATTGCTGCGCTCCCTCCTAGAACCTCCAAACAAGTCTCAAAAGCCAGTTGCAGATGCAACTGATGGTAGTCAAGCTCCAAGTCTTCAGGCACATCCAAATGAGGCGCTTTCTTTAATTGTTCCTGAACAATAAATTGGAAACTCTGAACACAAAAGCGACTCCGCCACCAGCATCATCATGAATTGCCCCATATGGGCAGCATTGTCCATTCCAATTGAGGGCTTCAATATTAAATAGGTTCATCACGTGTTTCTGGCGTCAACACTCTTCCATAACTATTTAAATGACTGAATGAGCATGACCTTTGTATTATCTTCCAGGATTGAATGAAACAAAATTGATGTAATTTAAAAGGTCTACAAGAGAGAAGCTGGTGGTGTAGTCCTGCTTTGTATGTCCTGAGGGTCTCTTTACTTGGGTTTTCACCTTGGGTGTTATGCCCCACCAGCTCCTGCTGCAAAATGCTGGGAGCGATGCTTTGGGCCTGAATTTCCTTTGGCATCCTTTTAAACAGGATATGAAATAAAGCCATTATGAAATTCCATTGCTGATAGTCATCACACCATATCTGCCTAAGAACAAGCAAATCTAGCTAGTCAGAACAGTGTCCTCTCCAAGATCGACCACAGCGATGTACTTCCCATGGGTCATCTTCCAGGACCTCTAGGATATTCGTAGTAATATGTAACAGTGGAGCTAGGGTGATCTTCAATCTCATGAATTGCTGCTATAATAAGTTTGAGGTGGAGATGCAGAATCACTAGGGTTTTGGCCAAATTCAGAGCCATAGAAGGCCTTGTAGTCGAATACCAGCGTAAGAAACGCTTACATAGTGGCAAAGCTTGCCATATACAATGAGACAAAAGTTTATTTTTTTAATTGCATATTCAAAGAAGAATAAGAATCTTATTTCCCAAAAATTAATTAAGCATAACATTTTCCATAAATTAACAATGAGCGGAACATTGAATTCACCACATATTTTGTAATACTTGACTTTCTTTTCAGAGTATAGGATCTCATGGATTAAAGTCATCAAGGGTGAATTAGTTTTAGAATCCTATTCAATAAGGAGATAAAGAAGAAGAAAAAAGTGTTTGGGGAAAGTGTCAAAAGCGAAATGTCCTCAATGTGTCTTGCCTACCTTTATAACTGTTTGGCCATTGTGCATAGCT
Source organism: Lissotriton vulgaris (assembly GCF_964263255.1). Taxonomy (NCBI): domain Eukaryota; kingdom Metazoa; phylum Chordata; class Amphibia; order Caudata; family Salamandridae; genus Lissotriton; species Lissotriton vulgaris. Next base: position 1,398,512,637 of record NC_141689.1, read on the forward strand.
ACCACTTAATCAAGCAATGAGGTACACTGAGCATAGTGAATTATAGTAGTGAAATATGAAGGTGAGGGTTTTTGTGTGCCTGCCTTCTTTTCTAAAGTGCTTCCTGGAGGTTCAAAGAAATGGATCTCTGGTTTATTTCAAGTGTAAAGGGATCAGGGTATTAGTAAATAAAGGCATATTGTATATGAAGAATGCGTTCAAGAAACAGTTTTCAAGGTTGGGAAATTAAAGAAGGCTTTTTAACCACCTGATTGACATGCGAAATATTAATATATAGATCTATTGATAGCACCCTAGTCACAGATTCTTCGTTTGAAAGCCATAATTAGGCTTCATTCATACTTTGAATGTTGCTTACATGTATTTCGGAATATCCAACATTACTCACACCTTTTATTGCTTCCTAAATCGATTTCATAATTAGATGCCCGTCAAAGTATTAATAACTTTTATATATCTCTAGCATGTGTGCAGAATTACATCTTAAGTGCATTCGATTTACATGTTTTTATCTCAAGTAGAATGTTATTTCATATCTTCTATCACTGAATGATAAGTAAGTAAATCAGAATATTGAGGAGAATACGATTTTTTTCGATTTTGATGCTGAATTAGGTCTTTTGTCACATTAGTGTCCTATAGTCAACTATTGAGGTCATCTGTGGCTTATTTTAAATTGAGAATTGCTCTTGGTTTACTACAGGGTTTTCGATAATTGCATTTATCACTGAATCTATAACTTATTTACGAAATGTGGCATTCATTCCTTTGAGGTGGCATACTGTGTATAAACCACTGAAACCTAGTTGGTATATGTACTCAGTTCAACTAAGACTTTGCAGTACTGGTGGGACGTTAGTGTGACAATGGGGTTGGAGCTCGCCCTGCCTCCACAGTTTTTATCTCCTTGAATATTATTAGATCTAAAACTGAGAGTCTGATGCACAAAACTATGCGATAATCAAGTTTCAACATGACAGCAGCTCATAGATTAGATAGAAATGGCATGATGTTTGTCAGCAATGGAAGTTTGAGTAGCCATGCAAGCGATATCCCTGCAACATATGTCACCCTGTTGGGTTCCGTCATTGCTTTGGATATAAAGCTTAACACATTTAAGCTTTCTTTCCCCGTAATTGCTCCATGTGCACCCTTAATCAAGCTGCGGTCTTGATAGTTTTGGGTGGCTCTTCTGTAAAAGAAGTATTTGCTCCAGTCTGTCTCCAGGGTATTATAATTGCTGCGCTCCCTACTAGAACCTCCAAACAAGTCTCATAAGCCAGTTGCAGATGCAACTGATGGTAGTCAAGCTCCAAGTCTTCAGGCACATCCAAATGAGGCGCTTTCTTTAATTGTTCCTGAACAATAAATTGGAAACTCTGAACACAAAAGCGACTCCGCCACCAGCATCGTCATGAATTGCCCCGTATGGGCAGCATTGTCCATTCCAATTGAGGGCTTCAATATTAAATAGGTTCATCATGTGTCTCTGGCGTCAACACTCTTCCATAACTATTTAAATTACTGAATGAGCATGACTTTCGTATTATCATCCAGGATTGAATGAAACAAAATTGATGTAATTTAAAAGGTCTACAAGAGAGAAGCTGGTGCTGTAGTCCTGCTTTTTATGTCCTGAGGGTCTCTTTACTTGGGTTTTCACCTTGGGTGTTATACCCCACCAGCTCCTGCTGCAAAATGCTGGGAGCGATGCTTTGGGCCTGAATTTCCCTTGGCATCCTTTTAAACAGGATATGAAATAAAGCCATTATGAAATTCCATTGCTGATAGTCATCACACCATATCTGCCTAAGAACAAGCAAATCTAGCTAGTCAGAACAGTGTCCTCTCCAAGATTGACCACAGCGATGTACTTCCCATGGGTCATCTTCCAGGACCTCTAGGATATTCGTAGTAATATGTAACAGTGGAGCTAGGGTGATCTTCAATCTCATGAATTGCTGCTATAATAAGTTTGAGGTGGAGATGCAGAATCACTAGGGTTTTGGCCAAATTCAGAGCCATAGAAGGCCTTGTAGTCGAATACCAGCGTAAGAAACGCTTACATAGTGGCAAAGCTTGCCATATACAATGAGACAAAAGTTTATTTTTTTAATTGCATATTCAAAGAAGAATAAGAATCTTATTTCCCAAAAATTAATTAAGCATAACATTTTCCATAAATTAACAATGAGCGGAACATTGAATTCACCACATTTTTTGTAATACTTCACTTTTCAGAGTATAGGATCTCATGGATTAAAGTCATCAAGGGTGAATTAGTTTTAGAATCCTATTCAATAAGGAGATAAAGAAGAAGAAAAAAGTGTTTGGGGAAAGTGTCAGTAAAAGGGAAAGCCAATGCAGAAAAACGCGAAATGTCCTCAATGTGTCTTGCCTACCTTTATAACTGTTTGGCCATTGTGCATAGATACGACTTAATCAAGCAATGAAGTACACTGAGCATAGTGAATTATAGTAGTGAAATATGAAGGTGAGGGTTTTTGTGTGCCTGCCTTCTTTTCTAAAGTGCTTCCTGGAGGTTCAAAGAAACGGATCTCTGGTTTATTTCAAGTGTTAAGGGATCAGGGTATTAGTAAATAAAGGCTTATTGTATATGAAGAATGCGTTCAAGAAACATTTTCAAGGTTGGGAAATTAAAGAAGGCTTTTTAACCACCTGATTGACATGAGAAATATTAATATATAGATCTATTGATAGCACCCTAGTCACAGATTCTTCGTTTGAAAGCCATAATTAAGCTTCATTCATACTTTGAATGTTGCCTGCATGTATTTCGGAAAATCCAACATTACTCACACCTTTTATTGCTTCCTAAATCGATTTCATAATTAGATGCCCGTCAAAGTATTAATAACTTTTATATATCTCTAGCATGCGTGCAGAATTACATCTTAAGTGCATTTGATTTACATTTTCTTATCTCAAGTAGGTTATTTCATATCTTTTATCACTGAATGATAAGTAAGTAAATCAGAATATTGATGAGAATACTATTGTTTTCGATGTTGATGCTGAAATAGGTCTTTTGTCACATTAGTGTCCTATAGTCAACTATTGAGGTCATCTGTGGCTTATTTTAAATTGAGAATTGCTCTTGGTTTACTACTGGGTTTTCAATAATTGCATTTATCACTGAATCTATAACTTATTTACGAAATGTGGCATTCATTCCTTTGAGGTGGCATACTGTGTATAAACCACTGAAACCTAGTTGGTATATGTACTCAGTTCAACTAAGACTTTGCGGTACTGGTGGGACGTTAGTGTGACTATGGGGTTGGAGCTCGCCCTGCCTCCACTGTTTTTATCTCCTTGAATGTTATTAGATCTAAAACTGAGAGTCTGATGCACAAAACTATGCGATAATCAAGTTTCAACATGACAGCAGCTCATAGATTAGATAGAAATGGCATGATGTTTGTCAGCAATGGAAGTTTGAGTAGCCATGCAAGCGATATCCCTGCAACATATGTCACCCTGTTGGGTTCCGTCATTGCTTTGGATATAAAGCTTAACACATTTAAGCTTTCTTTCCCCGTAATTGCTCCATGTGCACCCTTAATCAAGCTGCATTCTTGATAGTTTTGGGTGGCTCTTCTGTAAAAGAAGTATTTGCTCCAGTCTGTCTCCAGGGTATTATAATTGCTGCGCTCCCTCCTAGAACCTCCAAACAAGTCTCATAAGCCAGTTGCAGATGCAACTGATGGTAGTCAAGCTCCAAGTCTTCAGGCACATCCAAATGAGGCGCTTTCTTTAATTGTTCCATGAACAATAAATTGGAAACTCTGAACACAAAAGCGACTCCGCCACCAGCATCATCATGAATTGCCCCGTATGGGCAGCATTGTCCATTCCAATTGAGGGCTTCAATATTAAATAGGTTCATCACGTGTTTCTGGCGTCAACACTCTTCCATAACTATTTAAATGACTGAATGAGCATGACCTTTGTATTATCTTCCAGGATTGAATGAAACAAAATTGATGTAATTTAAAAGGTCTACAAGAGAGAAGCTGGTGGTGTAGTCCTGCTTTGTATGTCCTGAGGGTCTCTTTACTTGGGTTTTCACCTTGGGTGTTATGCCCCACCAGCTCCTGCTGCAAAATGCTGGGAGCGATGCTTTGGGCCTGAATTTTCTTTGGCATCCTTTTAAACAGGATATGAAATAAAGCCATTATGAAATTCCATTGCTGATAGTCATCACACCATATCTGCCTAAGAACAAGCAAATCTAGCTAGTCAGAACAGTGTCCTCTCCAAGATCGACCACAGCGATGTACTTCCCATGGGTCATCTTCCAGGACCTCTAGGATATTCGTAGTAATATGTAACAGTGGAGCTAGGGTGATCTTCAATCTCATGAATTGCTGCTATAATAAGTTTGAGGTGGAGATGCAGAATCACTAGGGTTTTGGCCAAATTCAGAGCCATAGAAGGCCTTGTAGTCGAATACCAGCGTAAGAAACGCTTACATAGTGGCAAAGCTTGCCATATACAATGAGACAAAAGTTTATTTTTTTAATTGCATATTCAAAGAAGAATAAGAATCTTATTTCCCAAAAATTAATTAAGCATAACATTTTCCATAAATTAACAATGAGCGGAACATTGAATTCACCACATTTTTTGTAATACTTCACTTTCTTTTCAGAGTATAGGATCTCATGGATTAAAGTCATCAAGGGTGAATTAGTTTTAGAATCCTATTCAATAAGGAGATAAAGAAGAAGAAAAAAGTGTTTGGGGAAAGTGTCAAAAGCGAAATGTCCTCAATGTGTCTTGCCTACCTTTATAACTGTTTGGCCATTGTGCATAGCTACCACTTAATCAAGCAATGAGGTACACTGAGCATAGTGAATTATAGTAGTGAAATATGAAGGTGAGGGTTTTTGTGTGCCTGCCTTCTTTTCTAAAGTGCTTCCTGGAGGTTCAAAGAAACGGATCTCTGGTTTATTTCAAGTGTAAAGGGATCAGGGTATTAGTAAATAAAGGCATATTGTATATGAAGAATGCGTTCAAGAAACAGTTTTCAAGGTTGGGAAATTAAAGAAGGCTTTTTAACCACCTGATTGACATGCGAAATATTAATATATAGATCTATTGATAGCACCCTAGTCACAGATTCTTCGTTTGAAAGCCATAATTAGGCTTCATTCATACTTTGAATGTTGCTTACATGTATTTCGGAATATCCAACATTACTCACACCTTTTATTGCTTCCTAAATCGATTTCATAATTAGATGCCCGTCAAAGTATTAATAACTTTTATATATCTCTAGCATGTGTGCAGAATTACATCTTAAGTGCATTCGATTTACATGTTTTTATCTCAAGTAGAATGTTATTTCATATCTTCTATCACTGAATGATAAGTAAGTAAATCAGAATATTGATGAGAATACTATTGTTTTCGATTTTGATGCTGAATTAGGTCTTTTGTCACATTAGTGTCCTATAGTCAACTATTGAGGTCATCTGTGGCTTATTTTAAATTGAGAATTGCTCTTTGTTTACTACAGGGTTTTCAATAATTGCATTTATCACTGAATCTATAACTTATTTACGAAATGTGGCATTCATTCCTTTGAGGTGGCATACTGTGTATAAACCACTGAAACCTAGTTGGTATATGTACTCAGTTCAACTAAGACTTTGCAGTACTGGTGGGACGTTAGTGTGACAATGGGGTTGGAGCTCGCCCTGCCTCCACAGTTTTTATCTCCTTGAATATTATTATATCTAAAACTGAGAGTCTGATGCACAAAACTATGCGATAATCAGGTTTCACCATGACAGCAGCTCATAGATTAGATAGAAATGGCATGATGTTTGTCAGCAATGGAAGTTTGAGTAGCCATGCAAGCGATATCCCTGCAACATATGTCACCCTGTTGGGTTCCGTCATTGCTTTGGATATAAAGCTTAACACATTTAAGCTTTCTTTCCCCGTAATTGCTCCATGTGCACCCTTAATCAAGCTTCGGTCTTGATAGTTTTGGGTGGCTCTTCTGTAAAAGAAGTATTTGCTCCAGTCTGTCTCCAGGGTATTATAATTGCTGCGCTCCCTACTAGAACCTCCAAACAAGTCTCATAAGCCAGTTGCAGATGCAACTGATGGTAGTCAAGCTCCAAGTCTTCAGGCACATCCAAATGAGGCACTTTCTTTAATTGTTCCTGAACAATAAATTGGAAACTCTGAACACAAAAGCGACTCCGCCACCAGCATCATCATGAATTGCCCCGTATGGGCAGCATTGTCCATTCCAATTGAGGGCTTCAATATTAAATAGGTTCATCATGTGTCTCTGGCGTCAACACTCTTCCATAACTATTTAAATTACTGAATGAGCATGACTTTCGTATTATCATCCAGGATTGAATGAAACAAAATTGATGTAATTTAAAAGGTCTACAAGAGAGAAGCTGGTGGTGTAGTCCTGCTTTGTATGTCCTGAGGGTCTCTTTACTTGGGTTTTCACCTTGGGTGTTATGCCCCACCAGCTCCTGCTGCAAAATGCTGGGAGCGATGCTTTGGGCCTGAATTTCCCTTGGCATCCTTTTAAACAGGATATGAAATAAAGCCATTATGAAATTCCATTGCTGATAGTCATCACACAATATCTGCCTAAGAACAAGCAAATCTAGCTAGTCAGAACAGTGTCCTCTCTAAGATCGACCACAGCGATGTACTTCCCATGGGTCATCTTCCAGGACCTCTAGGATATTCGTAGTAATATGTAACAGTGGAGCTAGGGTGATCTTTAATCTCATGAATTGCTGCTATAATAAGTTTGAGGTGGAGATGCAGAATCACTAGGGTTTTGGCCAAATTCAGAGCCATAGAAGGCCTTGTAGTCGAATACCAGCGTAAGAAACGCTTACATAGTGGCAAAGCTTGCCATATACAATGAGACAAAAGTTTATTTTTTTAATTGCATATTCAAAGAAGAATAAGAATCTTATTTCCCAAAAATTAATTAAGCATAACATTTTCCATAAATTAACAATGAGCGGAACATTGAATTCACCACATTTTTTGTAATACTTCACTTTTCAGAGTATAGGATCTCATGGATTAAAGTCATCAAGGGTGAATTAGTTTTAGAATCCTATTCAATAATGAGATAAAGAAGAAGAAAAAAGTGTTTGGGGAAAGTGTCAGTAAAAGGGAAAGCCAATACAGAAAAAAGCAAAATGTCCTCAATGTGTCTTGCCTACCTTTATAACTGTTTGGCCATTGTGCATAGATACCACTTAATCAAGCAATGAAGTACACTGAGCATAGTGAATTATAGTAGTGAAATATGAAGGTGAGGGTTTTTGTGTGCCTGCCTTCTTTTCTAAAGTGCTTCCTGGAGGTTCAAAAAAACGGATCTCTGGTTTATTTCAAGTGTAAAGGGATCAGGGTCTTAGTAAATAAAGGCATATTGTATATGAAGAATGCGTTCAAGAAACAGTTTTCAAGGTTGGGAAATTAAAGAAGGCTTTTTAACCACCTGATTTGATATGAGAAATATTAATATATAGATCTATTGATAGCACCCTAGTCACAGATTCTTCGTTTGAAAGCCATAATTAAGCTTCATTCATACTTTGAATGTTGCTTGCATGTATTTCGGAATATCCAACATTACTCACACCTTTTATTGCTTCCTAAATCGATTTCCTAATTAGATACCCGTCAAAGTATTAATAACTTTTATATATCTCTAGCATGCGTGCAGAATGACATCTTAAGTGCATTCGATTTACATGTTTTTATCTCAAGTAGAAGGTTATTTCATATCTTCTATCACTGAATGATAAGTAAGTAAATCAGAATATTGATGAGAATACTATTTTTTTCGATTTTGATGCTGAATTAGGTCTTTTGTCACATTAGTGTCCTATAGTCAACTATTGAGGTCATCTGTGGCTTATTTTAAATTGAGAATTGCTCTTGGTTTACTACAGGGTTTTCGATAATTGCATTTATCACTGAATCTATAACTTATTTACGAAATGTGGCATTCATTCCTTTGAGGTGGCATACTGTGTATAAACCACTGAAACCTAGTTGGTATATGTACTCAGTTCAACTAAGACTTTGCAGTACTGGTGGGACGTTAGTGTGACAATGGGGTTGGAGCTCGCCCTGCCTCCACAGTTTTTATCTCCTTGAATATTATTAGATCTAAAACTGAGAGTCTGATGCACAAAACTATGCGATAATCAAGCTTCAACATGACAGCAGCTCATAGATTAGATAGAAATGGCATGATGTTTGTCAGCAATGGAAGTTTGAGTAGCCATGCAAGCGATATCCCTGCAACATATGTCACCCTGTTGGGTTCCGTCATTGCTTTGGATATAAAGCTTAACACATTTAAGCTTTCTTTCCCCGTAATTGCTCCATGTGCACCCTTAATCAAGCTGCGGTCTTGATAGTTTTGGGTGGCTCTTCTGTAAAAGAAGTATTTGCTCCAGTCTGTCTCCAGGGTATTATAATTGCTGCGCTCCCTACTAGAACCTCCAAACAAGTCTCATAAGCCAGTTGCAGATGCAACTGATGGTAGTCAAGCTCCAAGTCTTCAGGCACATCCAAATGAGGCGCTTTCTTTAATTGTTCCTGAACAATAAATTGGAAACTCTGAACACAAAAGCGACTCCGCCACCAGCATCATCATGAATTGCCCCGTATGGGCAGCATTGTCCATTCCAATTGAGGGCTTCAATATTAAATAGGTTCATCATGTGTCTCTGGCGTCAACACTCTTCCATAACTATTTAAATTACTGAATGAGCATGACTTTCGTATTATCATCCAGATTGAATGAAACAAAATTGATGTAATTTAAAAGGTCTACAAGAGAGAACCTGGTGGTGTAGTCCTGCTTTGTATGTCCTGAGGGTCTCTTTACTTGGGTTTTTACCTTGGGTGTTATGCCCCACCAGCTCCTGCTGCAAAATGCTGGGAGCGATGCTCTGGGCCTGAATTTCCCTTGGCATCCTTTTAAACAGGATATGAAATAAAACCATTATGAAATTCCATTGCTGATAGTCATCACACAATATCTGCCTAAGAACAAGCAAATCTAGCTAGTCAGAACAGTGTCCTCTCTAAGATCGACCACAGCGATGTACTTCCCATGGGTCATCTTCCAGGACCTCTAGGATATTCGTAGTAATATGTAACAGTGGAGCTAGGGTGATCTTTAATCTCATGAATATCTGCTATAATAAGTTTGAGGTGGAGATGCAGAATCACTAGGGTTTTGGCCAAATTCAGAGCCATAGAAGGCCTTGTAGTCGAATACCAGCGTAAGAAACGCTTACATAGTGGCAATGCTTGCCATATACAATGAGACAAAAGTTTATTTTTTTAATTGCATATTCAAATAAGAATAAGAATCTTATTTCCCAAAAATTAATTAAGCATAACATTTTCCATAAATTAACAATGAGCGGAACATTGAATTCACCACATTTTTTTGTAATACTTCACTTTTCAGAGTATAGGATCTCATGGATTAAAGTCATCAAGGGTGAATTAGTTTTAGAATCCTATTCAATAATGAGATAAAGAAGAAGAAAAAAGTGTTTGGGGAAAGTGTCAGTAAAAGGGAAAGCCAATACAGAAAAAAGCGAAATGTCCTCAATGTGTCTTGCCTACCTTTATAACTGTTTGGCCATTGTGCATAGATACCACTTAATCAAGCAATGAAGTACACTGAGCATAGTGAATTATAGTAGTGAAATATGAAGGTGAGGGTTTTTGTGTGCCTGCCTTCTTTTCTAAAGTGCTTCCTGGAGGTTCAAAGAAACGGATCTCTGGTTTATTTCAAGTGTAAAGGGATCAGGGTCTTAGTAAATAAAGGCATATTGTATATGAAGAATGCGTTCAAGAAACAGTTTTCAAGGTTTGGAAATTAAAGAAGGCTTTTTAACCTCCTGATTGATATGAGAAATATTAATATATAGATCTATTGATAGCACCCTAGTCACAGATTCTTCGTTTGAAAGCCATAATTAAGCTTCATTCATACTTTGAATGTTGCTTGCATGTATTTCGGAAAATCCAACATTACTCACACCTTTTATTGCTTCCTAAATCGATTTCATAATTAGATGCCTGTCAAAGTATTAATAACTTTTATATATCTCTAGCATGTGTGCAGAATTACATCTTAAGTGCATTCGATTTACATGTTTTTATCTCAAGTAGAAGGTTATTTCATACCTTCTATCACTGAATGATAAGTAAGTAAATCAGAATATTGATGAGAATAAAAAATTTTTCGATTTTGATGCTGAGTTAGGTCTTTTGTCACATTAGTGTCCTATAGTCAACTATTGAGGTCATCTGTGGCTTATTTTAAATTGAGAATTGCTCTTGGTTTACTACAGGGTTTTCGATAATTGCATTTATCACTGAATCTATAACTTATTTACGAAATGTGACATTCATTCCTTTGAGGTGGCATACTGTGTATAAACCCCTGAAACCTAGTTGGTATATGTACTCAGTTCAACTAAGACTTTGCAGTACTGGTGGGACGTTAGTGTGACTATGGGGTTGGAGCTCGCCCTGCCTCCACTGTTTTTATCTCCTTGAATGTTATTAGATCTAAAACTGAGAGTCTGATGCACAAAACTATGCGATAATCAAGTTTCAACATGACAGCAGCTCATAGATTATATAGAAATGGCATTATGTTTGTCAGCAATGGAAGTTTGAGTAGCCATGCAAGCGATATCCCTGCAACATATGTCACCCTGTTGGGTTCCGTCATTGCTTTGGATATAAAGCTTAACACATTTAAGCTTTCTTTCCCCGTAATTGCTCCATTTGCACCCTTAATCAAGCTGCGTTCTTTTTTTTTTTTTTTTTTTTTTTTAAACCGTTTTTATTGACCTTTTCTCCAAACTGAACAGTGCAGTCATCACTACCATAAAGTACATTATGCATTTCCCCCCATTCCCGCCTCCCCATCCCAGCCATTACCCATGAAAAGGCATGGAATTCACACACAAAAACAGTCCAAAATAGGTTTTCCACCACTTCATCGGCGTCTCCATTATTAGAAAGTCTCTTTGTCCGCCGATTTGGACCTCCCTCCATGAACCCTTACAATCCAGCATCCAGTCCGTGGTAGCTTCGCCATTTCCCCCACACTTTTCTGAACTTCCTGGGACACCCCCTCGCCTTATATGTAACTCTCTCAGCCGCCATATACATATCTAGGCCCCCCCTCCACTCCTCTAAACATGGTAGCACTGGTACCCCCCAATATTTTGCAATGTCCCTTTTTGCCACAACTAAAGCTAGTACTAGGAAGGTTAGCTGAGGACGTGGGAGGTCCACATCAATTGTCATGCCCAATAGGGCCAGCTTGGGGTCGACCTGCAATGGAGTCTCTAGTATTGCCGACATTTCCGTAAAAACATCTGACCAGTACCCCTGTATTTTAGGGCACGACCACAGGACGTGGAAGAAGTCCCCCCTGGGGTCTTGACAGCGCAGACAATTAGCATCATCCGTCTTTCCCATCTTTTGGAGCCGCACCCTGTCAAAGTAGGTTCTATGTAGCACGTTAAATTGGATAAGGCGGAGTCGGGATTTAACTGCCACGTCTCTAGGGTGTGTTAAGACCAGTTCCCAGTCGATGTCTTCCATGCCTCCCACGTCTGCCTCCCATTGTTGTCGTAGCCTGGCTAGGTCTCCCAACATATTGTTCGTGAGGGTCTTATAGGTCAGAGATACCATCTTCTGCTGAATATGTTCCTGTAGGAGCCTGCCTTCAAGTGGGGCAAATTCTGCCAGATCTACAGTGTCAATATTCTGGGCCCCCCATGCGTGTTGTAATCTAGTGTATTTGTACCTCTGTGTGGGGTGTAGGCCGAATTCCGTGGTCAGAGCCGTGAATGTTTTCAATCGCCCTTTGGCCAGGATGTCTCCCAACGTGGAGATCCCTATGTCGTCCCACCTACTATAGCCTGTCAGTTTGTGGAGCTCCGCCAGCCACGTGCAGTGCCAGATTGGTGTTTGTTTCGTTGGCTTCCTATCCCACCCCATACGTTTCGTGGACGCCCTCCAGGCTTGAATGGTGATTTCCGTTGCCGGCAGTAGGCGTTTCCAGCCACGTCCCCCATATAGATAGGAAAGGATGTGTCTGGGTGCTAATTTGTGGCGCTCTAGTGCGTATGAAGGGTGGTCTGCCTGCGCATGTATCCATTCGTTTATCGGGGCCAGGTGTTCTGCCCAGTAGTATGCTTCCAGATTCGGAAGCGAGATCCCCCCACTATACTGGTGCCTCTGTAGGGTGGTCAGAGCCACCCTGGGTTTTTTGCCCAGCCATATAAAGGCATGAAGGTCCGCATGTATCTTGGAGAAGACTTTTGGGGGGAGGGGGTAGTACTCGTTTTGAAGGGCATACAGGTACTTGGGGAGGACAATCATTTTATACATGGCCGCTCGGCCTAGGAGGGTGAGCGGAAGCTGTCTCCAGCGGTCCATATCTGCATTGGAGTTAACCATGATACGCTCAATGTTACGGGTGTATGAGACATGCCTATCTAAAGTGAGGTAGACCCCCAAATACTGGAATCCCTCAGCCGTGGTGAGCAGCCGTCTCGGGAGGTCCGGCCACACCTCTCTCCCTGCGGGGTCATATAAGACTGACTTATGCCAGTTTATTCTGTATCCGGCGTGTTCACCGTATAGTTCCAATTCGTGGAATAACTGCGGGATCGACGTCTCCGGTGAGGTTACATATAGGAGGACGTCGTCTGCGTAAAGCGAGATCTTTTCCTCGGTTTCATCTCCTTCGGTCCGCTGAAACCCCCTGATGGACGGGTTCTGGCGAATTCTAGCCGCCATGACCTCTATCGTTAGAGCAAATAAGAGTGGGGAGAGGGGACATCCCTGTCTGGTCCCTCGTCGTATTTCGAATTCCCGTGAGAGGACTCCGTTCACTCTCACCCTGGCCCTCGGTTCAGTGTACAGCAGCTGCACCCATTTCTGGAAATTCGGCCCAAAGGCGAATTTCTGTAGGACACCCTCCAGAAAAGGCCAGTGGACCGCATCAAAGGCTTTCTCCGCATCTAGGGACAAGAGCCAGTGCGGGTCCCCCCTGTCTCTAACCTCCTGTAGCCAATTGTGAGTGCGCCTAAGATTCAATCTGGTAGCCCTGTCTGGTATGAACCCAGTCTGATCAAGGTGGATCAGCTGCGGTATCACCCGTCTCACTCTCATCGCCAGGATAGTGGCCAATAGCTTCGTTTCCGAATTTAATAACGAGATTGGACGGTAGGACTCACAGAGCTCCTTCGGTTTGCCGTCCTTGTGGATAGGGACAATAGTGGCCATGGTCAGATCGGGGGGAAGCCTACCCTCCAGGAGGGCATCCTCGTATAAGCCCTTCAGATGTTTAACTAGTAGATCAGCCGTCCGCTTAAAGAATTCGGCCGGGAAGCCGTTGGGGCCTGGTGTTTTCCCCGGTCTCAACTTGGCCAGCGCATCAGATATGTCATCGAGTGCAATATCAGAATCCATCGCTATTGCGTCCTCAGCGGACAGGGTCGGGAGATCAGTTTGGTCCATATACTGTAGTGCCTCTTCCCGTGACCCCAGATCTCTAGACTCATAAAACTGTTCATAGTGGTCTGCGAATGCCTCCGCGATATGTACGTCTGATTGGTGTGTTGTTCCCTGAGAGTCTGTGATCTGCTCCACCCATCTTTCCGCCCTTTCTTTTTTGCTAAGCCACGCCAGGAGCTTACCAGACTTGTCTCCTACGTCATATAGGCGATGCAGGGTGGCCAGCGCTTGGGTTTTCGCCTCTCCTGTCACTAGCTCCCTGTATTGAGATTGTCTATCTGTGAGTCTCCTGATTGCCACCGGGTCTCTCGAGTTCTGGCATTCCCTTTCCAGATCCAATATGTCGTGTTCGATGATTTCGGCCTCAGCATGGAGCTTTCTTCGCTCTTCCGCCAACCTATTCTTTGCCCTATCTCGCATAACTACCTTGAAAGCCTCCCAAAAAACCACTTTCGAAGCCACGGAACCCTCATTCTCGGCTACATAGACTTTAATGTCCGCTCTGAGGCCCCGTAAGACGTTCGAGTTCTGCAGATCCCATGCCGTTAAGTGTAATTGCCGTCTATCACCCTGACGTTTCACCCCTAGTTTGACTAGCAGTGGAGAATGGTCCGAAACCCCTCTAGGTTTGTATTCTGCAGCGTCCTGTATCGTCAGATGTTGGCGGGCCATAAAGACATAGTCTAATCTCGAAAAGGCCTGGTGGGCGCCCGAGAAGAACGAGTAGACCCGCGCCTCAGGGTGTAGCCACCTCCATGTGTCCGTGAGGCCCAGGTTGATCGCCCATTGTGACAAGGGGGTCTGCGTCTCCCTCCTCTGTGCCGTGCTGGATCTATCCCTAGAGACATCCATTACGTCATTAAAGTCTCCCCCTACAATCTGTATGGTGTCGGCTGTTTCCAGCAGAATGTCCGCTACTTTCTTAAGTGTGGGGGCCTGGAGTTTCGGTGGTGCATAGACTGATACTATAGTGTAGGCGCATCTGTTCCATGTCCCCTTGATAGCCACATATGTTCCCTGGGGGTCTGTCCATGTTCGTGTTGTAAGAAATGGAGTGGTCTTTTTCAGAATAATGGCGACTCCTCTAGAGTCCGAAGTGTACCCTGCATGTGCCAATAGCTTGAAGCGACCTCTAGCTAGGAAGCCGCACTTAGTACCTTTGAGGTGTGTTTCTTGTAAGAGCGTGATGTCCGGGGCTGTACGTTTCAGATACGAATTGACCAGTCCCCTCTTAATCTTACTGCCCAATCCATTCACATTCCAGGACAAGACGCTAATTCCACCCCGAATCAAGCTGCGTTCTTGATAGTTTTAGGTGGCGCTTCTGTAAAAGAAGTATTTGCTCCAGTCTGTCTCCAGGGTATTATAATTGCTGCGCTCCCTACTAGAACCTCCAAACAAGTCTCATAAGCCAGTTGCAGATGCAACTGATGGTAGTCAAGCTCCAAGTCTTCAGGCACATCCAAATGAGGCGCTTTCTTTAATTGTTCCTGAACAATAAATTGGAAACTCTGAACACAAAAGCGACTCCGCCACCAGCATCATCATGAATTGCCCCGTATGGGCAGCATTGTCCATTCCAATTGAGGGCTTCAATATTAAATAGGTTCATCATGTGTCTCTGGCGTCAACACTCTTCCATAACTATTTAAATTACTGAATGAGCATGACTTTTGTATTATCATCCAGGATTGAATGAAACAAAATTGATGTAATTTAAAAGGTCTACAAGAGAGAAGCTGGTGGTGTAGTCCTGCTTTTTATGTCCTGAGGGTCTCTTTACTTGGGTTTTCACCTTGGGTGTTATACCCCACCAGCTCCTGCTGCAAAATGCTGGGAGCGATGCTTTGGGCCTGAATTTCCCTTGGCATCCTTTTAAACAGGATATGAAATAAAGCCATTATGAAATTCCATTGCTGATAGTCATCACACCATATCTGCCTAAGAACAAGCAAATCTAGCTAGTCAGAACAGTGTCCTCTCCAAGATTGACCACAGTGATGTACTTCCCATGGGTCATCTTCCAGGACCTCTAGGATATTCGTAGTAATATGTAACAGTGGAGCTAGGGTGATCTTCAATCTCATGAATTGCTGCTATAAGAAGTTTGAGGTGGAGATGCAGAATCACTAGGGTTTTGGCCAAATTCAGAGCCATAGAAGGCCTTGTAGTCGAGTACCAGCGTAAGAAACGCTTACATAGTGGCAAAGCTTGCCATATACAATGAGACAAAAGTTTATTTTTTTAATTGCATATTCAAAGAAGAATAAGAATCTTATTTCCCAAAAATTAATTAAGCATAACATTTTCCATAAATTAACAATGAGCGGAACATTGAATTCACCACATTTTTTGTAATACTTCACTTTTCAGAGTATAGGATCTCATGGATTAAAGTCATCAAGGGTGAATTAGTTTTAGAATCCTATTCAATAAGGAGATAAAGAAGAAGAAATAAGTGTTTGGGGAAAGTGTCAGTAAAAGGGAAAGCCAATACAGAAAAAAGCGAAATGTCCTCAATGTGTCTTGCCTACCTTTATAACTGTTTGGCCATTGTGCATAGATACCACTTAATCAAGCAATGAAGTACACTGAGCATAGTGAATTATAGTAGTGAAATATGAAGGTGAGGGTTTTTGTGTGCCTGCCTTCTTTTCTAAAGTGCTTCCTGGAGGTTCAAAGAAACGGATCTCTGGTTTATTTCAAGTGTAAAGGGATCAGGGTATTAGTAAATAAAGGCATATTGTATATGAAGAATGCGTTCAAGAAACAGTTTTCAAGGTTGGGAAATTAAAGAAGGCTTTTTAACCACCTGATTGATATGAGAAATATTAATATATAGATCTATTGATAGCACCCTAGTCACAGATTCTTCGTTTGAAAGCCGTAATTAAGCTTCATTCATACTTTGAATGTTGCTTGCATGTATTTCGGAATATCCAACATTACTCACACCTTTTATTGCTTCCTAAATCGATTTCATAATTAGATGCCCGTCAAAGTATTAATAACTTTTATATATCTCTAGCATGTGTGCAGAATTACATCTTAAGTGCATTCGATTTACATGTTTTTATCTCAAGTAGAAGGTTATTTCATATCTTCTATCACTGAATGATAAGTAAGTAAATCAGAATATTGATGAGAATACTATTTTTTTCGATTTTGATGCTGAATTAGGTCTTTTGTCACATTAGTGTCCTATAGTCAACTATTGAGGTCATCTGTGGCTTATTTTAAATTGAGAATTGCTCTTGGTTTACTACAGGGTTTTCGATAATTGCATTTATCACTGAATCTATAACTTATTTACGAAATGTGGCATTCACTCCTTTGAGGTGGCATACAGTGTATAAACCACTGGAACCTAGTTGGTATATGTACTCAGTTCAACTAAGACTTTGCAGTACTGGTGGGACGTTAGTGTGACTATGGGGTTGGAGCTCGCCCTGCCTCCACTGTTTTTATCTCCTTGAATGTTATTAGATCTAAAACTGAGAGTCTGATGCACAAAACTATGCGATAATCAAGTTTCAACATGACAGCAGCTCATAGATTATATAGAAATTGCATGATGTTTGTCAGCAATGGAAGTTTGAGTAGCCATGCAAGCGATATCCCTGCAACATATGTCACCCTGTTGGGTTCCGTCATTGCTTTGGATATAAAGCTTAACACATTTAAGCTTTCTTTCCCCGTAATTGCTCCATGTGCACCCTTAATCAAGCTGCGTTCTTGATAGTTTTGGGTGGCTCTTCTGTAAAAGAAGTATTTGCTCCAGTCTGTCTCCAGGGTATTATAATTGCTGCGCTCCCTACTAGAACCTCCAAACAAGTCTCATAATCCAGTTGCAGATGCAACTGATGGTAGTCAAGCTCCAAGTCTTCAGGCACATCCAAATGAGGCGCTTTCTTTAATTGTTCCTGAATAATAAATTGGAAACTCTGAACACAAAAGCGACTCCGCCACCAGCATCATCATGAATTGCCCCGTATGGGCAGCATTGTCCATTCCAATTGAGGGCTTCAATATTAAATAGGTTCATCATGTGTCTCTGGCGTCAACACTCTTCCATAACTATTTAAATTACTGAATGAGCATGACTTTCGTATTATCATCCAGGATTGAATGAAACAAAATTGATGTAATTTAAAAGGTCTACAAGAGAGAAGCTGGTGGTGTAGTCCTGCTTTTTATGTCCTGAGGGTCTCTTTACTTGGGTTTTCACCTTGGGTGTTATACCCCACCAGCTCCTGCTGCAAAATGCTGGGAGCGATGCTTTGGGCCTGAATTTCCCTTGGCATCCTTTTAAACAGGATATGAAATAAAGCCATTATGAAATTCCATTGCTGATAGTCATCACACCATATCTGCCTAAGAACAAGCAAATCTAGCTAGTCAGAACAGTGTCCTCTCCAAGATTGACCACAGCGATGTACTTCCCATGGGTCATCTTCCAGGACCTCTACGATATTCGTAGTAATATGTAACAGTGGAGCTAGGGTGATCTTCAATCTCATGAATTGCTGCTATAATAAGTTTGAGGTGGAGATGCAGAATCACTAGGGTT
The DNA here is from genome assembly GCF_964263255.1 of Lissotriton vulgaris. Lineage (NCBI taxonomy): Eukaryota > Metazoa > Chordata > Amphibia > Caudata > Salamandridae > Lissotriton > Lissotriton vulgaris. The sequence goes on from NC_141689.1 coordinate 1,398,530,812, forward strand.
TTGGCCAAATTCAGAGCCATAGAAGGCCTTGTAGTCGAATACCAGCGTAAGAAACGCTTACATAGTGGCAAAGCTTGCCATATACAATGAGACAAAAGTTTATTTTTTTAATTGCATATATCAAAGAAGAATAAGAATCTTATTTCCCAAAAATTAATTAAGCATACCATTTTCCATAAATTAACAATGAGCGGAACATTGAATTCACCACATTTTTTGTAATACTTCACTTTTCAGAGTATAGGATCTCATGGATTAAAGTCATCAAGGGTGAATTAGTTTTAGAATCCTATTCAATAAGGAGATAAAGAAGAAGAAAAAAGTGTTTGGGGAAAGTGTCAGTAAAAGGGAAAGCCAATACAGAAAAAAGCGAAATGTCCTCAATGTGTCTTGCCTACCTTTATAACTGTTTGGCCATTGTGCATAGATACCACTTAATCAAGCAATGAAGTACACTGAGCATAGTGAATTATAGTAGTGAAATATGAAGGTGAGGGTTTTTGTGTGCCTGCCTTCTTTTCTAAAGTGCTTCCTGGAGGTTCAAAGAAACGGATCTCTGGTTTATTTCAAGTGTTAAGGGATCAGGGTATTAGTAAATAAAGGCTTATTGTATATGAAGAATGCGTTCAAGAAACATTTTCAAGGTTGGGAAATTAAAGAAGGCTTTTTAACCACCTGATTGACATGAGAAATATTAATATATAGATCTATTGATAGCACCCTAGTCACAGATTCTTCGTTTGAAAGCCATAATTAAGCTTCATTCATACTTTGAATGTTGCCTGCATGTATTTCGGAAAATCCAACATTACTCACACCTTTTATTGCTTCCTAAATCGATTTCATAATTAGATGCCCGTCAAAGTATTAATAACTTTTATATATCTCTAGCATGCGTGCAGAATTACATCTTAAGTGCATTCGATTTACATTTTCTTATCTCAAGTAGGTTATTTCATATCTTTTATCACTGAATGATAAGTAAGTAAATCAGAATATTGAAGAGAATACTATTGTTTTCGATTTTGATGCTGAAATAGGTCTTTTGTCACATTAGAGTCCTATAGTCAACTATTGAGGTCATCTGTGGCTTATTTTAAATTGAGAATTGCTCTTTGTTTACTACAGGGTTTTCAATAATTGCATTTATCACTGAATCTATAACTTATTTACGAAATGTAGCATTCATTCCTTTGAGGTGGCATACTGTGTATAAACCACTGAAACCTAGTTGGTATATGTACTCAGTTCAACTAAGACTTTGCAGTACTGGTGGGACGTTAGTGTGACTATGGGGTTGGAGCTCGCCCTGCTTCCACTGTTTTTATCTCCTTGAATGTTATTAGATCTAAAACTGAGAGTCTGATGCACAAAACTATGCGATAATCAAGTTTCACCATGACAGCAGCTCATAGATTAGATAGAAATGGCATGATGTTTGTCAGCAATGGAAGTTTGAGTAGCCATGCAAGCGATATCCCTGCAACATATGTCACCCTGTTGGGTTCCGTCATTGCTTTGGATATAAAGCTTAACACGTTTAAGCTTTCTTTCCCCGTAATTGCTCCATGTGCACCCTTAATCAAGCTGCGTTCTTGATAGTTTTGGGTGGCTCTTCTGTAAAAGAAGTATTTGCTCCAGTCTGTCTCCAGGGTATTATAATTGCTGCACTCCCTACTAGAACCTCCAAACAAGTCTCATAAGCCAGTTGCAGATGCAACTGATGGTGGTCAAGCTCCAAGTCTTCAGGCACATCCAAATGAGGCGCTTTCTTTAATTGTTCCTGAACAATAAATTGGAAACTCTGAACACAAAAGCGACTCCGCCACCAGCATCATCATGAATTGCCCCGTATGGGCAGCATTGTCCATTCCAATTGAGGGCTTCAATATTAAATAGGTTCATCATGTGTCTCTGGCGTCAACACTCTTCCATAACTATTTAAATTACTGAATGAGCATGACTTTCGTATTATCATCCAGGATTGAATGAAACAAAATTGATGTAATTTAAAAGGTCTACAAGAGAGAAGCTGGTGGTGTAGTCCTGCTTTGTATGTCCTGAGGGTCTCTTTACTTGGGTTTTCACCTTGGGTGTTATGCCCCACCAGCTCCTGCTGCAAAATGCTGGGAGCGATGCTTTGGGCCTGAATTTCCCTTGGCATCCTTTTAAACAGGATATGAAATAAAGCCATTATGAAATTCCATTGCTGATAGTCATCACACAATATCTGCCTAAGAACAAGCAAATCTAGCTAGTCAGAACAGTGTCCTCTCTAAGATCGACCACAGCGATGTACTTCCCATGGGTCATCTTCCAGGACCTCTAGGATATTCGTAGTAATATGTAACAGTGGAGCTAGGGTGATCTTCAATCTCATGAATTGCTGCTATAATAAGTTTGAGGTGGAGATGCAGAATCACTAGGGTTTTGGCCAAATTCAGAGCCATAGAAGGCCTTGTAGTCGAATACCAGCGTAAGAAACGCTTACATAGTGGCAAAGCTTGCCATATACAATGAGACAAAAGTTTATTTTTTTAATTGCATATTCAAAGAAGAATAAGAATCTTATTTCCCAAAAATTAATTAAGCATAACATTTTCCATAAATTAACAGTGAGCGGAACATTGAATTCACCACATTTTTTGTAATACTTCACTTTTCAGAGTATAGGATCTCATGGATTAAAGTCATCAAGGGTGAATTAGTTTTAGAATCCTATTCAATAACGAGATAAAGAAGAAGAAAAAAGTGTTTGGGGAAAGTGTCAGTAAAAGGGAAAGCCAATACAGAAAAAAGCGAAATGTCCTCAATGTGTCTTGCCTACCTTTATAACTGTTTGGCCATTGTGCATAGATACCACTTAATCAAGCAATGAAGTACACTGAGCATAGTGAATTATAGTAGTGAAATATGAAGGTGAGGGTTTTTGTGTGCCTGCCTTCTTTTCTAAAGTGCTTCCTGGAGGTTCAAAGAAACGGATCTCTGGTTTATTTCAAGTGTAAAGGGATCAGGGTCTTAGTAAATAAAGGCATATTGTATATGAAGAATGCGTTCAAGAAACAGTTTTCAAGGTTGGGAAATTAAAGAAGGCTTTTTAACCACCTGATTTGATATGAGAAATATTAATATATAGATCTATTGATAGCACCCTAGTCACAGATTCTTCGTTTGAAAGCCATAATTAAGCTTCATTCATACTTTGAATGTTGCTTGCATGTATTTCGGAATATCCAACATTACTCACACCTTTTATTGCTTCCTAAATCGATTTCCTAATTAGATACCCGTCAAAGTATTAATAACTTTTATATATCTCTAGCATGCGTGCAGAATGACATCTTAAGTGCATTCGATTTACATGTTTTTATCTCAAGTAGAAGGTTATTTCATATCTTCTATCACTGAATGATAAGTAAGTAAATCAGAATATTGATGAGAATACTATTTTTTTCGATTTTGATGCTGAATTAGGTCTTTTGTCACATTAGTGTCCTATAGTCAACTATTGAGGTCATCTGTGGCTTATTTTAAATTGAGAATTGCTCTTGGTTTACTACAGGGTTTTCGATAATTGCATTTATCACTGAATCTATAACTTATTTACGAAATGTGGCATTCATTCCTTTGAGGTGGCATACTGTGTATAAACCACTGAAACCTAGTTGGTATATGTACTCAGTTCAACTAAGACTTTGCAGTACTGGTGGGACGTTAGTGTGACTATGGGGTTGGAGCTCGCCCTGCCTCCACAGTTTTTATCTTTTTGAATATTATTAGATCTAAAACTGAGAGTCTGATGCACAAAACTATGCGATAATCAAGTTTCAACATGACAGCAGCTCATAGATTAGATAGAAATGGCATGATGTTTGTCAGCAATGGAAGTTTGAGTAGCCATGCAAGCGATATCCCTGCAACATATGTCACCCTGTTGGGTTCCGTCATTGCTTTGGATATAAAGCTTAACACATTTAAGCTTTCTTTCCCCGTAATTGCTCCATGTGCACCCTTAATCAAGCTGCGGTCTTGATAGTTTTGGGTGGCTCTTCTGTAAAAGAAGTATTTGCTCCAGTCTGTCTCCAGGGTATTATAATTGCTGCGCTCCCTACTAGAACCTCCAAACAAGTCTCATAAGCCAGTTGCAGATACAACTGATGGTAGTCAAGCTCCAAGTCTTCAGGCACATCCAAATGAGGCGCTTTCTTTAATTGTTCCTGAACAATAAATTGGAAACTCTGAACACAAAAGCGACTCCGCCACCAGCATCATCATGAATTGCCCCGTATGGTCAGCATTGTCCATTCCAATTAAGGGCTTCAATATTAAATAGGTTCATCATGTGTCTCTGGCGTCAACACTCTTCCATAAATATTTAAATTACTGAATGAGCATGACTTTCGTATTATCATCCAGGATTGAATGAAACAAAATTGATGTAATTTAAAAGGTCTATAAGAGAGAACCTGGTGGTGTAGTCCTGCTTTGTATGTCCCGAGGGTCTCTTTACTTGGGTTTTCACCTTGGGTGTTATGCCCCACCAGCTCCTGCTGCAAAATGCTGGGAGCGATGCTTTGGGCCTGAATTTCCCTTGGCATCCTTTTAAACAGGATATGAAATAAAGCCATTATGAAATTCCATTGCTGATAGTCATCACACCATATCTGCCTAAGAACAAGCAAATCTAGCTAGTCAGAACAGTGTCCTCTCCAAGATCGACCACAGCGATGTACTTCCCATGGGTCATCTTCCAGGACCTCTAGGATATTCGTAGTAATATGTAACAGTGGAGCTAGGGTGATCTTCAATCTCATGAATTGCTGCTATAATAAGTTTGAGGTGGAGATGCAGAATCACTAGGGTTTTGGCCAAATTCAGAGCCATAGAAGGCCTTGTAGTCGAATACCAGCGTAAGAAACGCTTACATAGTGGCAAAGCTTGCCATATACAATGAGACAAAAGTTTATTTTTTTAATTGCATATTCAAAGAAGAATAAGAATCTTATTTCCCAAAAATTAATTAAGCATAACATTTTCCATAAATTAACAATGAGCGGAACATTGAATTCACCACATTTTTTGTAATACTTCACTTTTCAGAGTATAGGATCTCATTGATTAAAGTCATCAAGGGTGAATTAGTTTTAGAATCCTATTCAATAAGGAGATAAAGAAGAAGAAAAAAGTGTTTGGGGAAAGTGTCAGTAAAAGGGAAAGCCAATACAGAAAAAAGCGAAATGTCCTCAATGTGTCTTGCCTACCTTTATAACTGTTTGGCCATTGTGCATAGATACCACTTAATCAAGCAATGAAGTAAACTGAGCATAGTGAATTATAGTAGTGAAATATGAAGGTGAGGGTTTTTGTGTGCCTGCCTTCTTTTCTAAAGTGCTTCCTGGAGGTTCAAAGAAACGGATCTCTGGTTTATTTCAAGTGTAAAGGGATCAGGGTATTAGTAAATAAAGGCATATTGTATATGAAGAATGCGTTCAAGAAACCGTTTTCAAGGTTTGGAAATTAAAGAAGGCTTTTTAACCTCCTGATTGATATGAGAAATATTAATATATAGATCTATTGATAGCACCCTAGTCACAGATTCTTCGTTTGAAAGCCATAATTAAGCTTCATTCATACTTTGAATGTTGCTTGCATGTATTTCGGAATATCCAACATTACTCACACCTTTTATTGCTTCCTAAATCGATTTCATAATTAGATGCCTGTCAAAGTATTAATAACTTTGATATATCTCTAGCATGTGTGCAGAATTACATCTTAAGTGCATTCGATTTACATGTTTTTATCTCAAGTAGAAGGTTATTTCATATCTTCTATCACTGAATGATAAGTAAGTAAATCAGAATATTGATGAGAATAAATTTTTTTTCGATTTTGATGCTGAGTTAGGTCTTTTGTCACATTAGTGTCCTATAGTCAACTATTGAGGTCATCTGTGGCTTATTTTAAATTGAGAATTGCTCTTGGTTTACTACAGGGTTTTCGATAATTGCATTTATCACTGAATCTATAACTTATTTACGAAATGTGACATTCATTCCTTTGAGGTGGCATACTGTGTATAAACCCCTGAAACCTAGTTGGTATATGTACTCAGTTCAACTAAGACTTTGCAGTACTGGTGGGACGTTAGTGTGACTATGGGGTTGGAGCTCGCCCTGCCTCCACTGTTTTTATCTCCTTGAATGTTATTAGATCTAAAACTGAGAGTCTGATGCACAAGACTATGCGATAATCAAGTTTCAACATGACAGCAGCTCATAGATTATATAGAAATGGCATGATGTTTGTCAGCAATGGAAGTTTGAGTAGCCATGCAAGCGATATCCCTGCAACATATGTCACCCTGTTGGGTTCCGTCATTGCTTTGGATATAAAGCTTAACACATTTAAGCTTTCTTTCCCCGTAATTGCTCCATGTGCACCCTTAATCAAGCTGCGGTCTTGATAGTTTTGGGTGGCTCTTCTGTAAAAGAAGTATTTGCTCCAGTCTGTCTCCAGGGTATTATAATTGCTGCGCTCCCTACTAGAACCTCCAAACAAGTCTCATAAGCCAGTTGCAGATACAACTGATGGTAGTCAAGCTCCAAGTCTTCAGGCACATCCAAATGAGGCGCTTTCTTTAATTGTTCCTGAACAATAAATTGGAAACTCTGAACACAAAAGCGACTCCGCCACCAGCATCATCATGAATTGCCCCGTATGGTCAGCATTGTCCATTCCAATTAAGGGCTTCAATATTAAATAGGTTCATCATGTGTCTCTGGCGTCAACACTCTTCCATAACTATTTAAATTACTGAATGAGCATGACTTTCGTATTATCATCCAGGATTGAATGAAACAAAATTGATGTAATTTAAAAGGTCTATAAGAGAGAACCTGGTGGTGTAGTCCTGCTTTGTATGTCCCGAGGGTCTCTTTACTTGGGTTTTCACCTTGGGTCTTATGCCCCACCAGCTCCTGCTGCAAAATGCTGGGAGAGATGCTTTGGGCCTGAATTTCCCTTGGCATCCTTTTAAACAGGATATGAAATAAAGCCATTATGAAATTCCATTGCTGATAGTCATCACACCATATCTGCCTAAGAACAAGCAAATCTAGCTAGTCAGAACAGTGTCCTCTCCAAGATTGACCACAGCGATGTACTTCCCATGGGTCATCTTCCAGGACCTCTAGGATATTCGTAGTAAAATGTAACAGTGGAGCTAGGGTGATCTTCAATCTCATGAATTGCTGCTATAATAAGTTTGAGGTGGAGATGCAGAATCACTAGGGTTTTGGCCAAATTCAGAGCCATAGAAGGCCTTGTAGTCGAATACCAGCGTAAGAAACGCTTACATAGTGGCAAAGCTTGCCATATACAATGAGACAAAAGTTTATTTTTTTAATTGCATATATCAAAGAAGAATAAGAATCTTATTTCCCAAAAATTAATTAAGCATACCATTTTCCATAAATTAACAATGAGCGGAACATTGAATTCACCACATTTTTTGTAATACTTCACTTTTCAGAGTATAGGATCTCATGGATTAAAGTCATCAAGGGTGAATTAGTTTTAGAATCCTATTCAATAAGGAGATAAAGAAGAAGAAAAAAGTGTTTGGGGAAAGTGTCAGTAAAAGGGAAAGCCAATACAGAAAAAAGCGAAATGTCCTCAATGTGTCTTGCCTACCTTTATAACTGTTTGGCCATTGTGCATAGATACCACTTAATCAAGCAATGAAGTACACTGAGCATAGTGAATTATAGTAGTGAAATATGAAGGTGAGGGTTTTTGTGTGCCTGCCTTCTTTTCTAAAGTGCTTCCTGGAGGTTCAAAGAAACGGATCTCTGGTTTATTTCAAGTGTTAAGGGATCAGGGTATTAGTAAATAAAGGCTTATTGTATATGAAGAATGCGTTCAAGAAACATTTTCAAGGTTGGGAAATTAAAGAAGGCTTTTTAACCACCTGATTGACATGAGAAATATTAATATATAGATCTATTGATAGCACCCTAGTCACAGATTCTTCGTTTGAAAGCCATAATTAAGCTTCATTCATACTTTGAATGTTGCCTGCATGTATTTCGGAAAATCCAACATTACTCACACCTTTTATTGCTTCCTAAATCGATTTCATAATTAGATGCCCGTCAAAGTATTAGTAACTTTTATATATCTCTAGCATGCGTGCAGAATTACATCTTAAGTGCATTCGATTTACATTTTCTTATCTCAAGTAGGTTATTTCATATCTTTTATCACTGAATGATAAGTAAGTAAATCAGAATATTGATGAGAATACTATTGTTTTCGATTTTGATGCTGAAATAGGTCTTTTGTCACATTAGAGTCCTATAGTCAACTATTGAGGTCATCTGTGGCTTATTTTAAATTGAGAATTGCTCTTTGTTTACTACAGGGTTTTCAATAATTGCATTTATCACTGAATCTATAACTTATTTACGAAATGTAGCATTCATTCCTTTGAGGTGGCATACTGTGTATAAACCACTGAAACCTAGTTGGTATATGTACTCAGTTCAACTAAGACTTTGCAGTACTGGTGGGACGTTAGTGTGACTATGGGGTTGGAGCTCGCCCTGCCTCCACTGTTTTTATCTCCTTGAATGTTATTAGATCTAAAACTGAGAGTCTGATGCACAAAACTATGCGATAATCAAGTTTCACCATGACAGCAGCTCATAGATTAGATAGAAATGGCATGATGTTTGTCAGCAATGGAAGTTTGAGTAGCCATGCAAGCGATATCCCTGCAACATATGTCACCCTGTTGGGTTCCGTCATTGCTTTGGATATAAAGCTTAACACTTTTAAGCTTTCTTTCCCCGTAATTGCTCCATGTGCACCCTTAATCAAGCTGCGTTCTTGATAGTTTTGGGTGGCTCTTCTGTAAAAGAAGTATTTGCTCCAGTCTGTCTCCAGGGTATTATAATTGCTGCGCTCCCTACTAGAACCTCCAAACAAGTCTCATAAGCCAGTTGCAGATGCAACTGATGGTGGTCAAGCTCCAAGTCTTCAGGCACATCCAAATGAGGCGCTTTCTTTAATTGTTCCTGAACAATAAATTGGAAACTCTGAACACAAAAGCGACTCCGCCACCAGCATCATCATGAATTGCCCCGTATGGGCAGCATTGTCCATTCCAATTGAGGGCTTCAATATTAAATAGGTTCATCATGTGTCTCTGGCGTCAACACTCTTCCATAACTATTTAAATTACTGAATGAGCATGACTTTCGTATTATCATCCAGGATTGAATGAAACAAAATTGATGTAATTTAAAAGGTCTACAAGAGAGAACCTGGTGGTGTAGTCCTGCTTTGTATGTCCTGAGGGTCTCTTTACTTGGGTTTTCACCTTGGGTGTTATGCCCCACCAGCTCCTGCTGCAAAATGCTGGGAGCGATGCTTTGGGCCTGAATTTCCCTTGGCATCCTTTTAAACAGGATATGAAATAAAGCCATTATGAAATTCCATTGCTGATAGTCATCACACCATATCTGCCTAAGAACAAGCAAATCTAGCTAGTCAGAACAGTGTCCTCTCCAAGATCGACCACAGCGATGTACTTCCCATGGGTCATCTTCCAGGACCTCTAGGATATTCGTAGTAATATGTAACAGTGGAGCTAGGGTGATCTTCAATCTCATGAATTGCTGCTATAATAAGTTTGAGGTGGAGATGCAGAATCACTAGGGTTTTGGCCAAATTCAGAGCCATAGAAGGCCTTGTAGTCGAATACCAGCGTAAGAAACGCTTACATAGTGGCAAAGCTTGCCATATACAATGAGACAAAAATTTATTTTTTTAATTGCATATTCAAAGAAGAATAAGAATCTTATTTCCCAAAAATTAATTAAGCATAACATTTTCCATAAATTAACAATGAGCGGAACATTGAATTTACCACATTTTTTGTAATACTTCACTTTTCAGAGTATAGGATCTCATGGATTAAAGTCATCAAGGGTGAATTAGTTTTAGAATCCTATTCAATAAGGAGATAAAGAAGAAAAAAGTGTTTGGGGAAAGTGTCAGTAAAAGGGAAAGCCAATACAGAAAAAAGCGAAATGTCCTCAATGTGTCTTGCCTACCTTTATAACTGCTTGGCCCTTGTGCATAGATACCACTTAATCAAGCAATGAAGTACACTGAGCATAGTGAATTATAGTAGTGAAATCTGAAGGTGAGGGTTTTTGTGTGCCTGCCTTCTTTTCTAAAGTGCTTCCTGGAGGTTCAAAGAAACGGATCTCTGGTTTATTTCAAGTGTAAAGGGATCAGGGTATTAGTAAATAAAGGCTTATTGTATATGAAGAATGCGTTCAAGAAACATTTTCAAGGTTGGGAAATTAAAGAAGGCTTTTTAACCACCTGATTGACATGAGAAATATTAATATATAGATCTATTGATAGCACCCTAGTCACAGATTCTTCATTTGAAAGCCATAATTAAGCTTCATTCATACTTTGAATGTTGCCTGCATGTATTTCGGAAAATCCAACATTAATCACACCTTTTATTGCTTCCTAAATCGATTTCATAATTAGATGCCCGTCAAAGTATTAATAACTTTTATATATCTCTAGCATGCGTGCTGAATTACATCTTAAGTGCATTCGATTTACATTTTCCTATCTCAAGTAGGTTATTTCATATCTTTTATCACTGAATGATAAGTAAGTAAATCAGAATATTGATGAGAATACTATTGTTTTCGATTTTGATGCTGAAATAGGTCTTTTGTCACATTAGAGTCCTATAGTCAACTATTGAGGTCATCTGTGGCTTATTTTAAATTGAGAATTGCTCTTTGTTTACTACAGGGTTTTCAATAATTGCATTTATCACTGAATCTATAACTTATTTACGAAATGTGGCATTCATTCCTTTGAGGTGGCATACTGTGTATAAACCACTGAAACCTAGTTAGTATATGTACTCAGTTCAACTAAGACTTTGCAGTACTGGTGGGACGTTAGTGTGACTATGGGGTTGGAGCTCGCCCTGCCTCCACTGTTTTTATCTCCTTGAATGTTATTAGATCTAAAACTGAGAGTCTGATGCACAAAACTATGCGATAATCAGGTTTCACCATGACAGCAGCTCATAGATTAGATAGAAATGGCATGATGTTTGTCAGCAATGGAAGTTTGAGTAGCCATGCAAGCGATATCCCTGCAACAGATGTCACCCTGTTGGGTTCCGTCATTGCTTTGGATATAAAGCTTAACACATTTAAGCTTTCTTTCCCCGTAATTGCTCCATGTGCACCCTTAATCAAGCTGCGTTCTTGATAGTTTTGGGTGGCTCTTCTGTAAAAGAAGTATTTGCTCCAGTCTGTCTCCAGGGTATTATAATTGCTGCGCTCCCTACTAGAACCTCCAAACAAGTCTCATAAGCCAGTTGCAGATGCAACTGATGGTAGTCAAGCTCCAAGTCTTCATGCACATCCAAATGAGGCGCTTTCTTTAATTGTTCCTGAACAATAAATTGGAAACTCTGAACACAAAAGCGACTCCGCCACCAGCATCATCATGAATTGCCCTGTATGGGCAGCATTGTCCATTCCAATTGAGGGCTTCAATATTAAATAGGTTCATCATGTGTCTCTGGCGTCAACACTCTTCCATAACTATTTAAATTACTGAATGAGCATGACTTTCGTATTATCATCCAGGATTGAATGAAACAAAATTGATGTAATTTAAAAGGTCTACAAGAGAGAAGCTGGTGGTGTAGTCCTGCTTTGTATGTCCTGAGGGTCTCTTTACTTGGGTTTTCACCTTGGGTGTTATGCCCCACCAGCTCCTGCTGCAAAATGCTGGGAGCGATGCTTTGGGCCTGAATTTCCCTTGGCATCCTTTTAAACAGGATATGAAATAAAGCCATTATGAAATTCCATTGCTGATAGTCATCACACAATATCTGCCTAAGAACAAGCAAATCTAGCTAGTCAGAACAGTGTCCTCTCTAAGATCGACCACAGCGATGTACTTCCCATGGGTCATCTTCCAGGACCTCTAGGATATTCGTAGTAATATGTAACAGTGGAGCTAGGGTGATCTTTAATCTCATGAATTGCTGCTATAATAAGTTTGAGGTGGAGATGCAGAATCACTAGGGTTTTGGCCAAATTCAGAGCCATAGAAGGCCTTGTAGTCGAATACCAGCGTAAGAAACGCTTACATAGTGGCAAAGCTTGCCATATACAATGAGACAAAAGTTTATTTTTTTAATTGCATATTCAAAGAAGAATAAGAATCTTATTTCCCAAAAATTAATTAAGCATAACATTTTCCATAAATTAACAATGAGCGGAACATTGAATTCACCACATTTTTTGTAATACTTCACTTTTCAGAGTATAGGATCTCATGGATTAAAGTCATCAAGGGTGAATTAGTTTTAGAATCCTATTCAATAACGAGATAAAGAAGAAGAAAAAAGTGTTTGGGGAAAGTGTCAGTAAAAGGGAAAGCCAATACAGAAAAAAGCGAAATGTCCTCAATGTGTCTTGCCTACCTTTATAACTGTTTGGCCATTGTGCATAGATACCACTTAATCAAGCAATGAAGTACACTGAGCATAGTGAATTATAGTAGTGAAATATGAAGGCGAGGGTTTTTGTGTGCCTGCCTTCTTTTCTAAAGTGCTTCCTGGAGGTTCAAAGAAACGGATCTCTGGTTTATTTCAAGTGTAAAGGGATCAGGGTCTTAGTAAATAAAGGCATATTGTATATGAAGAATGCGTTCAAGAAACAGTTTTCAAGGTTGGGAAATTAAAGAAGGCTTTTTAACCACCTGATTTGATATGAGAAATATTAATATATAGATCTATTGATAGCACCCTAGTCACAGATTCTTCGTTTGAAAGCCATAATTAAGCTTCATTCATACTTTGAATGTTGCTTGCATGTATTTCGGAATATCCAACATTACTCACACCTTTTATTGCTTCCTAAATCGATTTCCTAATTAGATACCCGTCAAAGTATTAATAACTTTTATATATCTCTAGCATGCGTGCAGAATGACATCTTAAGTGCATTCGATTTACATGTTTTTATCTCAAGTAGAAGGTTATTTCATATCTTCTATCACTGAATGATAAGTAAGTAAATCAGAATATTGATGAGAATACTATTTTTTTCGATTTTGATGCTGAATTAGGTCTTTTGTCACATTAGTGTCCTATAGTCAACTATTGAGGTCATCTGTGGCTTATTTTAAATTGAGAATTGCTCTTGGTTTACTACAGGGTTTTCGATAATTGCATTTATCACTGAATCTATAACTTATTTACGAAATGTGACATTCATTCCTTTGAGGTGGCATACTGTGTATAAACCCCTGAAACCTAGTTGGTATATGTACTCAGTTCAACTAAGACTTTGCAGTACTGGTGGGACGTTATTGTGACTATGGGGTTGGAGCTCGCCCTGCCTCCACTGTTTTTATCTCCTTGAATGTTATTAGATCTAAAACTGAGAGTCTGATGCACAAAACTATGCGATAATCAAGTTTCAACATGACAGCAGCTCATAGATTATATAGAAATGGCATGATGTTTGTCAGCAATGGAAGTTTGAGTAGCCATGCAAGCGATATCCCTGCAACATATGTCACCCTGTTGGGTTCCGTCATTGCTTTGGATATAAAGCTTAACACATTTAAGCTTTCTTTCCCCGTAATTGCTCCATGTGCACCCTTAATCAAGCTGCGTTCTTGATAGTTTTGGGTGGCTCTTCTGTAAAAGAAGTATTTGCTCCAGTCTGTCTCCAGGGTATTATAATTGCTCCGCTCCCTACTAGAACCTCCAAACAAGTCTCATAAGCCAGTTGCAGATGCAACTGATGGTAGTCAAGCTCCAAGTCTTCAGGCACATCCAAATGAGGCGCTTTCTTTAATTGTTCCTGAACAATAAATTGGAAACTCTGAACACAAAAGCGACTCCGCCACCAGCATCATCATGAATTGCCCCGTATGGGCAGCATTGTCCATTCCAATTGAGGGCTTCAATATTAAATAGGTTCATCATGTGTCTCTGGCGTCAACACTCTTCCATAACTATTTAAATTACTGAATGAGCATGACTTTCGTATTATCATCCAGGATTGAATGAAACAAAATTGATGTAATTTAAAAGGTCTACAAGAGAGAAGCTGGTGGTGTAGTCCTGCTTTTTATGTCCTGAGGGTCTCTTTACTTGGGTTTTCACCTTGGGTGTTATACCCCACCAGCTCCTGCTGCAAAATGCTGGGAGCGATGCTTTGGGCCTGAATTTCCCTTGGCATCCTTTTAAACAGGATATGAAATAAAGCCATTATGAAATTCCATTGCTGATAGTCATCACACCATATCTGCCTAAGAACAAGCAAATCTAGCTAGTCAGAACAGTGTCCTCTCCAAGATTGACCACAGCGATGTAATTCCCATGGGTCATCTTCCAGGACCTCTAGGATATTCGTAGTAATATGTAACAGTGGAGCTAGGGTGATCTTCAATCTCATGAATTGCTGCTATAATAAGTTTGAGGTGGAGATGCAGAATCACTAGGGTTTTGGCCAAATTCAGAGCCATAGAAGGCCTTGTAGTCGAATACCAGCGTAAGAAACGCTTACATAGTGGCAAAGCTTGCCATATACAATGAGACAAAAGTTTATTTTTTTAATTGCATATATCAAAGAAGAATAAGAATCTTATTTCCCAAAAATTAATTAAGCATACCATTTTCCATAAATTAACAATGAGCGGAACATTGAATTCACCACATTTTTTGTAATACTTCACTTTTCAGAGTATAGGATCTCATGGATTAAAGTCATCAAGGGTGAATTAGTTTTAGAATCCTATTCAATAAGGAGATAAAGAAGAAGAAAAAAGTGTTTGGGGAAAGTGTCAGTAAAAGGGAAAGCCAATACAGAAAAAAGCGAAATGTCCTCAATGTGTCTTGCCTACCTTTATAACTGTTTGGCCATTGTGCATAGATACCACTTAATCAAGCAATGAAGTACACTGAGCATAGTGAATTATAGTAGTGAAATATGAAGGTGAGGGTTTTTGTGTGCCTGCCTTCTTTTCTAAATGGTGCTTCCTGGAGGTTCAAAGAAACGGATCTCTGGTTTATTTCAAGTGTTAAGGGATCAGGGTATTAGTAAATAAAGGCTTATTGTATATGAAGAATGCGTTCAAGAAACATTTTCAAGGTTGGGAAATTAAAGAAGGCTTTTTAACCACCTGATTGATATGAGAAATATTAATATATAGATCTATTGATAGCACCCTAGTCACAGATTCTTCGTTTGAAAGCCATAATTAAGCTTCATTCATACTTTGAATGTTGCTTGCATGTATTTCGGAATATCCAACATTACTCACACCTTTTATTGCTTCCTAAATCGATTTCATAATTAGATGCCTGTCAAAGTATTAATAACTTTGATATATCTCTAGCATGTGTGCAGAATTACATCTTAAGTGCATTCGATTTACATGTTTTTATCTCAAGTAGAAGGTTATTTCATATCTTCTATCACTGAATGATAAGTAAGTAAATCAGAATATTGATGAGAATAATTTTTTTTTCGATTTTGATGCTGAGTTAGGTCTTTTGTCACATTAGTGTCCTATAGTCAACTATTGAGGTCATCTGTGGCTTATTTTAAATTGAGAATTGCTCTTGGTTTACTACAGGGTTTTCGATAATTGCATTTATCACTGAATCTATAACTTATTTACGAAATGTGACATTCATTCCTTTGAGGTGGCATACTGTGTATAAACCCCTGAAACCTAGTTGGTATATGTACTCAGTTCAACTAAGACTTTGCAGTACTGGTGGGACGTTAGTGTGACTATGGGGTTGGAGCTCGCCCTGCCTCCACTGTTTTTATCTCCTTGAATGTTATTAGATCTAAAACTGAGAGTCTGATGCACAAGACTATGCGATAATCAAGTTTCAACATGACAGCAGCTCATAGATTATATAGAAATGGCATGATGTTTGTCAGCAATGGAAGTTTGAGTAGCCATGCAAGCGATATCCCTGCAACATATGTCACCCTGTTGGGTTCCGTCATTGCTTTGGATATAAAGCTTAACACATTTAAGCTTTCTTTCCCCGTAATTGCTCCATGTGCACCCTTAATCAAGCTGCGTTCTTGATAGTTTTGGGTGGCTCTTCTGTAAAAGAAGTATTTGCTCCAGTCTGTCTCCAGGGTATTATAATTGCTGCGCTCCCTACTAGAACCTCCAAACAAGTCTCATAAGCCAGTTGCAGATGCAACTGATGGTAGTCAAGCTCCAAGTCTTCAGGCACATCCAAATGAGGCGCTTTCTTTAATTGTTCCTGAACAATAAATTGGAAACTCTGAACACAAAAGCGACTCCGCCACCAGCATCATCATGAATTGCCCCGTATGGGCAGCATTGTCTATTCCAATTGAGGGCTTCAATATTAAATAGGTTCATCATGTGTCTCTGGCGTCAACACTCTTCCATAACTATTTAAATTACTGAATGAGCATGACTTTCGTATTATCATCCAGGATTGAATGAAACAAAATTGATGTAATTTAAAAGGTCTACAAGAGAGAAGCTGGTGGTGTAGTCCTGCTTTTTATGTCCTGAGGGTCTCTTTACTTGGGTTTTCACCTTGGGTGTTATACCCCACCAGCTCCTGCTGCAAAATGCTGGGAGCGATGCTTTGGGCCTGAATTTCCCTTGGCATCCTTTTAAACAGGATATGAAATAAAGCCATTATGAAATTCCATTGCTGATAGTCATCACACCATATCTGCCTAAGAACAAGCAAATCTAGCTAGTCAGAACAGTGTCCTCTCCAAGATTGACCACAGCGATGTAATTCCCATGGGTCATCTTCCAGGACCTCTAGGATATTCGTAGTAATATGTAACAGTGGAGCTAGGGTGATCTTCTGTAGTGTAGTTCCTAGTTTCCCACTAGGCCCTGCGCATTGGAATAACATAAACAGTAGTATCGACGTGGAACTGCTCATATTCCAGGCCTCCACTGACTATGCTAAACTTAATTGGGTTGTGTTACCAACTAGCTCAGAGGTCACTGGAAACTTTCTTCTCTGCATAGGAAGTGATCAGCTTCCTTGGCACAGACAAGAAGGGATTCAGCTTTCCAACAACCGTGCAACATGACAACTTTGCTCCTCAGATCAAGAGTCGATCTCTAGGGTCGTGTGAAACAATAGACATAGATTTC
This sequence comes from Lissotriton vulgaris, assembly GCF_964263255.1. NCBI lineage: Eukaryota > Metazoa > Chordata > Amphibia > Caudata > Salamandridae > Lissotriton > Lissotriton vulgaris. The sequence continues at coordinate 1,398,548,074 of NC_141689.1, forward strand.
ACTCAGTCAGTCTAGTGCAGTTTACTTTCACGGTATGTAGAGAATAGAGAGACGGGCGTGTATCAATAAAGGTTAACATTTATTGAACAGTCTTTCTTCTCATACAAGAGAAATGTATTGCCACAATTGCAATAACTGTTATTATAAAAAGTACGTACAGTAAGATAAGAATAGCAAAATAGAACTGTACAAGCATTGATATGGTTTCTTAGCCATACAATGGTTTAAAAGTAATAAAACATATATACAGTCATATATACATTAGGCTAACATACTCAACTGGTGCTTCTAACTAAGCCTACCCCAGTGTGCCTGACCTAAGCCTAACACGTGAGAAGGGGAGTAAGTAAGTAGCTTAAGTTAAGTTGGTTTTGCCAAGGTTTGTTTCAAGAATTCTCATCTAAGGGTTTAGTCAACACCATACCTCTGAATAGAATGATGGAGGATTGGTATCTCCTTCAGGGGTCTCTCTCGATATCCCAGTCACCTGCGAGGGTAAACTGGAAGCGCCGGGACTGGATTTCTCTGCACGAGAAAGGCAGCGGCTTCTCTCAGCGCGTCGAGGAAGGAGGGGTGACAGCGTCCGCGGGCAGCTGGGCTGGATGTCTTCGCAGAGGACGGCTGCACGGCTCCTCAAGCGTACTGCACCATAGGTCGCGCTGTAGCGGCGATAATGGTAATCAGTAGCTTCACCACCACAGGATAGCAGGCTGCAGCGACAGAGTGCTAGTTTTTACCAACACGGGGTCATGCAGGCAGCTGGCATCAGCAACATGTTCGCTCCTTGCTTAAGGCAACGTTGGTAATATTTATACCTGACAGGTGCCGGGTTTGACGCAAGTTTGCTGGACATAAGACGTCAATTAAAGATGTCACTAGGAAGTGATAGTTATCAGTTGCTCATTAGAGTTCCATTACTAATCAAAACATAGCAAGCGGGGATTTCCAGGTTTGCTAAGTTTTTATCTTGTTGAAGAACTCGGAGTGTTATCTAGGAATATCAGATAGTGACTGCTGCTCTGTCATTGCACTAATTGGTCGCAAAGAAAGTAGCAGAGAGTCATGCTGGAATGTGGCTCCGTGGCTCTGCTCGTGTGAGGCCAGAGATGACTTTTCAGAAAATCGCACTTGAACGGTTATGCCAATATAGGGAAAAAGGGGCTTTATAGCCGAATAGGGGCATAAGGTCACAGTATCGATCAGGAACCTAGATAAGCACATGACACCCACTCCACGAATTCATGTCCATCAAAATTACTAAAACTAAGCAATTAGATGCATGTGTAACATTGTGTAACATAGCCCACCCCAAAATACATAAATGCATTCGAAATAGGCGTACTTGTAATACATGGAATTTAGGTACTGTACGTAGTTTTAAAAGCATAGTAATCATTCAAAAGGTATTGCATATGAAAGTAATGAACGATTATGCATAAAGAATTACACATGAAGTATCTCTGACAGAAGAAATGCGAGATAAATCATCACATAAAAATGCATTGTAATAATATGTGTGCTAGAGGCTGGTGTTATGTTGTTATGTCTCTAGATGTGTTTTTTAGAAATAGAAGTGTGAAGCTTCTGTTCTCTAAGAATAGTTTTTACGTTAAGCAAAGAATTGTTCGTGCCAAAAGGAGAGGGTCAATATTAAAAAATTGTCCAATTCAAAGAAAAATCAGTTTACCAAAGCTCCTGGCAGTTTTATGTTGATCAAAACTGAAGGCCGAATTCAGAGTTCATGGGAACGCCGTGTGTCGGAAAGCTTTTCAAAAGTTATTGTTTCTCTGTGGGTGAGAACATCGTATCAGACAGGCTCGCAAAGAATTGGTCTACAAAATCAGGTGATAGTTCAACCAAATTAGATAGCGCTGTAACTTGGCAGGTGTGAGAATGATTGCTGTCATCGAAGACAGGACCAGCCCTGCTCACAGAACGTTGTACCTGGATGATGTTGCTTTTGTCACTCGCTCCACTGTTACCACTTGGCTGTAGTACAGGAGTCTCCACGAATGCCGTCATCAGGATTGGTAGCCGCTGGGGACAACACAATGCGTGAGCCGTTATTGGACTGAGCAAAGTATCGACGTCCATTGGTACTGCTGATGGAAGTGAAAGACAGATGTCCAACACGCATTCATCGCCGCAAAGCATACACCGTAGCACAGGTAAAATGCAATTTTGCCATATTGGTCTGAATGAAAGGAACCAGGTCATGTTTAGATCTCTCAGCCTGGCCAATCCGAGGACGTTAGTTATCCTGTCCCTGTAGCGCATTGCTAGGATTGTTTCTTCCATTCCCATGGGAGCTATGTCTGAGCCGAGGCTTGCCATAACGTAGCAGGAGGGTCAAAAATAGAATCCCTGCGATGAGTCCAAAAAATAGTGGAATACCACCAAAGATGGAGTGCACAAAATTAGGAAAGATTCCCAAAATTGCCTGGAAGGGTGTTAGCAGTCCCGTAAAGACTGTCTTAAATATGCCTGGGATGCTTGTAGCACTAGACATGTTAAGGAGTTGGTCGAGCATTTGTACGAAATGCACGGGGCAATTTGTTGATAAAAGGTCATGGACTTCAGTAGCCGTCCTTGCGACTAGAAGATCATACGTCTCTTTAGATGACGTTATAGGCACGGTTGTCTGTAAAAGCACAGATTTCATTTTGCTTAATGTATCAATTCGTATAGAATAGAGATTCAGACGAGGCCAGAGGGGAGTCACTAAGTCTGGAGGCCCGCTCGGGAACAATGCTTGCATGCAACATTTGACCATGGACGTTACTTGTATTAGATAACTTTTTCCGGGCGCGAGGCCACAGCACCTGTGATCCGTTCTTAGAATGTAACTCCCGTTTGCGAGTTGCATAAAGAAGGGCTCTATCTGAGTTGCAGGTGTGACTAGCTGGTGGCATGAAAGGTTGTTTGAATTGCCATCACATGCTCCGTGTAAATTAATACCCTGACACAAAAGTATACCGCTTAGTGAGTGTTTACAATTTTCACCACTAAGAAATACATTTTTGTCGCTGTCACTATAGCAAGAATGAGTGTATGGTAATTTCCATTCGGATTTAACATATCCCTTACCCAATTGTTCATATTGGCCAGCAGGTATGTACTCAAGGCATTTATGAAATCGGAAAGTTGTTATCGGAATTGTGATAATTCCGTGTATTATCCATTCAATGACAGGACTCTCTGACATTGTCAATGGTAATCTCTCGAGTTTCTCGATGCTCAAGATTGTATAGTCTGCTCCTTTCTGTGCCAAACTGATCTGTTTATCAGTAAGGTTAAAAATGGAAAATAATGACGTTGTGTTTATCAGACGCCAAGGCACATAGCCTGAACGAAGATTTTGCAGCGTCCAGCCTAATTCTATAATAGAGCGTAATTGAGACTGGCCATGTTGTAACATTAGCAAATCTCTGTCTATCACATCAAAGGCAGAGGATACAATATTGTCCAAAGAATATATTCTGGAAGACAGAGTCATTAACCCATTGTCTACTACAGAAAGTGATTTTTCCAAATTAATACGATCAATTTCTCGTATTTTTTCAGCAGTTTCAATTTGCTTTACTTTCCAAGCCTCGTTGTAAGCAGCATAGATGCTGGTCGCTATGAAACGCTTTTGACGCTGTTTGCGTGGTCCAAAAATGAAATCGCGCAAATCAGCACCATCTTTTAATAAAGACAAGTGTTGCTTAATTTCAGCCAGTGTGGATGTAGTTAGCCATTCTAGGCAGAGTTTCCCTACACTGTATGTGGTTATAATTCCTGGATGTTGTCTCTGGGAATATCTAGGGTCTAATCTGGTCATTTTTAAACCCTGTGTTTTATTCAGGAACCTATCTTGACAGCTATTTGTGTCTGTAGGCCAGATTAACCACTTTTTCCAATCAGGATGTGTTCTGTTGAAATTTAAAATGTGTGACACGTCTAACTCAATATCAGCTGTTGTATTTTCAGGTATTGGCTTTGGTATAGACGGTGTTTTCATTTCTTTGTTCTTGGCTAGGCCAAGACAAGATGTTTGGTGTACAGTGTCATTTAAAAATAACATTTGTTCTGGTATCATGCAGGTTCTAAATAGTGCTTCTATGCCTTGCACCTGCCAATCTTTTGTACCCCAAATTGATTTCGTTTCAATATTATTTTTCCAATAATCAAAACCAAATGTCATCATTTTGTCATAAAATGCTTCTGAATATATCAATTTAGAATTTGTCAGCATTGTTTTCATTCCTGTTTTATCTAACAGTTTATAATAAAACGTTTCTGCATCACTGGTGTTAAACCCTGAAAAATATTTGAATTTCTCAAAAAATGCTTTAGAACTGCTTTTAGGTGGTGTAGAACAATGTTCCCATTGATTATACATAAAAACATTTCTAGGCTGTGCAGATTTATGCAAGTAATGATCCCCATAGTGGGTGTAACAGAATAACTGCTCATAACTAGATGAACCTTGTAAATAATCATGATCTGTGAATCTAGCTGACATTACTAAATCAGACATCATGTCATTAATACTGTTAAAGTCCCAATCATCAGAGAATGTACTTGGTGTCACAAAGTCACTTAAGGAAACCTTTAGTTGATGAGGATACTTCAGGATTTCGACCGGACCATAGATCTCATAGTCTGTTTTCTCCCATACTACCCCACCAGGTATTGGAATTGCTGTGACATTTACTGTTGACAGTTCTCTTTTCTTTACGTGGGATGATCTGTGTGGTTTCAGGACTAGGTTGATGTTCTGACTTGCTGTGTCCATTCAATTGTAATGAACTTCCCTAAAATTAAAACTAAAATTAGGCATAGTAGGAGTATGAATACCCCTGAGATAATCCAATGCTCAATCAACGGTGAATCCAGATATAGTTCTTTGATTTGTTGAAGGAGTCCTGTTGTATTTTCTTTAAAAGACTTTTTTGTTTCTGGCATCACTTCCGGGTCATTTAAATCTTCAGAGAAGTTGTCGAAGTTGATGAAATAACCAGAGGCAGTTCTGTCAATTGATGGGATTGTTCTTTCAATCTGTCTCTCGGTAGCACTTTCTGATGCCACATCATTGTAGACTGGTGTTGTTTCTTGACGAACTGTTTCAATCTGTGTTTCAAGAGGCACGAGTTCCATGGCTTTATTGCATAGTCCTTCATTGTGCACTGCAGGCTGATCGAATGTGATGAGTCTTTCAGTTTGAACCTCTTGGATTGTTGCAAGTTTGGGTATTCTGTTGTTTCTTGGGAGTCCACTGGGCCTACTGTTGATTATAGGCCACATGCTTGTGGTTTTACCAGATCGATAGACACGACTCTGTTCTCCTTTTTACCAGCAAGGGGCGGTAGCACAACTGATCTTGTTCCGGTGACTGCTAAGACAGGTACTGCTTTTCTGTAAGAAGGCCCAAATTCCTTCTTAACCGCGATCTTTTCTCTGACTAGATCCCCAATCTTTGGAATCCAGACAGGCCTTGCTGGGGCTGTTGCGGGTGGTGCCTCGTCAGTGGTACTTGGCTGTTGCTTTAACTTTATGTTGCTTAATGATTTTCTTGTTTCATTCAGTTCCTGTAAAACAGCCAAACGGTCTTTTACTTCAAACTGCGTTGTTTCTTTTTGTACCACTGACATCTGACTATCGAGGTCCTGAACGTTCATTCTTATTCCGAACAATAGTTCGTATGGGCTGAAACCTTTTAGAGAATTTCTTGGCATGTTGTTAAGACTAGTCTGGACACTTATTAAATGTTTGACCCACCCAGCGCCTGAACCTAATACCTTCGCTGTTATAGATTGCTTTATGTCCCGGTTTTTTCTTTCTACCACACTTGTGCGACGGACAAGAATACCGCAACCCAATTCCCATGCTAGCCATGGCCTCCCTATAAGCTCGAGAGCTGAAAGCAGGACCCTGGTCAGAATGGAACGTGGTAATTGCGTATGTGCCGATATGGACTCGCTAATCTTTTATAACAGTTCTAGGCGTCAGCCGAGTGCTGGTGGCCTCATTTTTTAAGTGCATTTCGTCTTAAACGTTGTACACTGGGACGCGCTTCTCTTCTTTGATTGCGCAGATAGACCGCCTTATGCTGTCTAGCAGGGATCCTGAAACTACACTGGCCTGTTCATTACTGCGATCTCTGTTGCAGTCTTCACAATTTTGAGCAAAACATTGAATATCTATACTCATTCCTGGCCACCAGTACTCTGATTGCAATTCTTTCAGAGAGGCTTTGATTGTTTGGTGTTTCAGACCCAACCCCATGTGTGCTTCCAGTAGGAGGAAGCCCCTCCTGCTCCTGTTTGGAATTACTCTATCCCCCACTCCAGGGATTCGAGCAAAAGGAACGGAGTTTGCATCGATTATGTATGCATAATTGAGTGGATAGTTTACGGGTAGTGCTGCACAGTCGCCTTTTACGGTCGTTTTTACTGCTAGCATGGTTTCCCCGTCTATATACTTATCTGTACGCTTTTTTGTGGCTACGGAAGCCGGTTTAGTTGCTTCCGTGGTGGCTGTATTAGCCAATGAATTCCCTGCAACGTGAACGCCATCACGTTGAAGACTCTGTGCGTGAATCACGTGAGTCTTTTGTAGTTCTTTGTGTAAAAGAGCTACTTGTTCCCAAAGCAATTTATGCTTTATTGTGGCACCTGTGTCATCTTTGTAGTCGTTTTCGATCCAACTCTGCAGTTTGTTGTTGTAAGATTTGACGCAAAAATGAGAATCGCACACGATAAGTGTGGGGAATTCGCGTTCTGCATTTTCGAGCGCCATCTTTAAAGATCTGATTTCAGTTCTCTGAACCGAACAGTTTCTTACAGATTCAGTTTTTGTTACTTTCGGTCTGAATTTACCGCACAGCCAACGACCTTTAATAATCGCACATGCTGCATCGTAGGATTTTCTCTCTACGTTGAAATGCTGTACAAAGCTATCTGTATAGATTATACATGCGTATTGTGGGAGAGGCAGGATTTCGATTGGCAGAGGATATTCTTCTTCATATTCTAAATCATTCAGTTCTTCGTATTGCGGGGCGAAATAGTATTTCACGTCTTCCGCTGCTAGAGAATCTATGCACTGTATCCATTTTGGATCCAGTGACACTGTAGGCAGGTTTACTGGGCTGAATAGCGCCTCGAAGGCGGATTCCGCTGTAAGGATATTAATCCGTTTACCGTGTGCTAGTTCTCTTTCATTTGCTAATGCGATTTGCACTGCGTTCACAGTTCTTTCTGTGCGACTGAATGTTTTTTCTGCTTGTGTGTACAAGTGAGATTTAATTGAAATTGGTACCTTTTCTCCCTCATTAGAGGTTAGGTACGTGAATCCGCATCTTCCTGGGATGACTCGGATTACTAGATCGATCGTGTTGTCACGCGTATCTAATTTTGTTTTTGCTAACATGTCTGTTTGCAGTGATCTCAAAATTTCTGTGTGTTTTTGAGTCCAATCGATTTGTTTTAAATCAGGTTTTATTAGTTCGTAGAGAGGTTTAACCTTCTCTGCGTAATTTAGTATGTAAGTTCTTCCGAAATTCAGAAAACCTAGTATTGATTGTAAATTCTTCAGCGTTTTTGGAGCTTGGAGTACAGCGCACTTCTCTAAGAAGTTGTCCGCTAGGCTTTTCCCTTCACTTGATAATTCGTACCCTAAAAACAGTACTGTCAGATGGGCAATTCGAGACTTTTTAAAGTTGAATTTGTAACCCTCTGCTGCGAACCCAAGTATAATGGTGTTCACTCTTTTTAAGTGAGTATCCAAGTCGTCGTCTGTGAGATAAATATCATCTACGTAAGACAATGCTTCATCATCATAGATTTGTAGTAACTCTGTTACCCTAGCTGAGAATAGTCCTGGGCTGTTCTTGAACCCCTGTGGGAGTCGACAGAATTTTTTCTGTGACCCAAATGCGGAGAAAGCGGTCAAGTATCTGCTTTCTGGTGCAATGTTTTGACAAAAGAAACCATTAGAAATGTCTAATGTCGTTTTATATTTTTTCCTAACTATGTTATTCATTAGGGCTGCACTATGCGAGTTTTGTACTGCAAAAGTTTTGCAACAGGTATTAAGGTGTCTGTAGTCCAAAACTAGACGATATGAATTGTCTGGCTTGGAGACAGGAAACAAAGGATTGTTCATTTGAGAGGTGCATGTTTCAATCACCCCCTGGTACTCAAGTTGATCTAAGATCTCCCTGACCTGTTTTTTAGCTTCTTGCTTTATGGGATACTGCCGTTGGGCAGTTGGTTCACTTTTTAGTTGGATTTTGTGAGGAGGTGAATCCTCATCCCATCCTACATGATTTTTATACAATGCAGGTGCCTGGGCTACAGCCCATTTCCTTGCATATGTGTATTTTTTGTGAATCGGTATGTGATTCGAGAAGGCAGGCATAATCACTTCTTCGCCACGAGGGCACTCCCTGACAAACTCTGGGGGCCAATCTTTTTCAGCTAACAGAATATCATAGCCTTTTGAGAGCTTATCCCAAAATAGACCCTTAATTTTCCTAGTCTTATCACCCTCTATACGCAATGTTATTTCGTATATTTTATGGGGCTCGCTAAGCCTGGCATCGGCAGTTTCAACCTGAATGTATTCATTCGTGTCCACTGTCTCCAGATGATTCATCAAGTTCTTGCGCGCTATACTGATTTCTGCTGCACTGTCCAACATTGTCAATGCCCACTCCCCGTTTTTCAACTGTGTCCTCAGTATTCTCGGCATGGTTGATTACTCTAATACTGGCTACCTTCTTTTTAGGAAATTGAGATTTCTTATTTTGAGCAGGTTCCTTGTCTTTGGACTTGGTGTGCTCTCCTGGGTCTGACCGTCCTCTTCTTTCCGAATTCTGTGGAAGAGATCGAGAGGGACGTGTATCAATACTTTGATATCTATCAGGTTTTTTTATATTATCCCTATTTCTAAGGTTATATCTTTTCTCAGAGGGCTCCCGTTGGGGAGACTGGCGTTCTCGAGTCGGAGTTCTTTCCCTCCGTCGAGGAGACCTTCCTCTGGACTGGAAAACTTTTTCCTTGGGAGTGGATTGTTTATTTCCATCCCAGCTCTTTTTAGGAGTGTTTGAATTATTTTTAATAAATAATTTTTCTGGATTTTCGAGCAGTTGGGGCTTAACTGGTTTCCCACCCAAGCTGTCTCTACCTAATTCTTCATAGCATTTTTCTATGATTTTTGCAAGCTCAACAGGATCTTTTATATCTGTTTCCCTCAACTTCTGGCGAATCGCCACAGATGCTGCTTCTCCCTTTACATTGGCTAATAATATAGCCGTGACCTGCTTGAAGTCTTTCAGTAATTTCATACCTAGATTTAAAGCGGGTTCTGGACCGAATTCATTTTGAATCTGTTTTAGCACGTCTGGTATTACCGCCATAGACGGAACACCGTGTGTTTTTGTGTAAATGGAAGCAAAGACTGTACCCCAAGTGTCGCAGTCCTCCACGTGTGGTGTGATTCCCATAGGAAGGCAGATGGTCAAGATTCTGTGTTTCTCAATAGGGGTAGTATCAGGAAATACTGCCTCTATTTGAGTGATTTTTTGGGCTAACCAAAAAGGAATTTGTTCCCGTTTTACGGGTGTTTTACCAAGACATGACTGTATGTTCTGTGGTGTAATTTTATTTGTGTTCCCCTGATGAGGGGTCAGCTGTGGTGTATTAACAGCTGGCTGGACTGTTGCAGTCCGCATTACATATTGGACTAATTGCCTATGTATTTTTATTAATGTGTTTAGCTGTGCTAACAGCTCTTCCTTAGACATTTTTGCAATGTCAGATGTGGTGTGTAGCTGGCTAGAACCGGCCACGTGGCTCCTGGTCTACCTAGTGGACCGAGCCTGGTTATGTGATCATTGTGTTTTAGGGCGCCATTAAACCAGAGCAGGTGCTCTTGAAATTTAAGTGGGATTTCAATCTCCTCGAAAGGAGCGTACTCTCCCGGAGGTTCCTCTATTTTGTAATAGTGAAACTCTTGTGTTATAGCGTTTACCGCTGGAAAGTTTATCCATGAATAGAATACCTCTGTCTGCCGATACTCGTGAGCCTCTATCACGAAAATTACTGTACCACCTTGAGGTGGCAGTCCGTTTTCTATAAGTTTTAAAGTTATAGATCTTCTTAACTGGACCGGGATGATAATAGCATCCGGGTCTGCCTGTAGGAGACTCGAGTCCTCCTCTATTAGCATGGAAGCCAGCCTAGCTGCTTCCCTTTCTTCTTCATTGTCTGACATTTAAAAAAAAAAAAAAATGCAGGCTTTGCAGAGTAGGTCTCCAAGGAGACAAAGATTAGATGCACAATATTTTGGAACACTGTATCCTTCAACGTTGAATAAACCAGAGCTTTACATAGGAATCTCTTCCTACTAAGGTCGGGCGGATTTTAACCTTTCACCCACTCCAGACGTCTATTGGAGTATTTACGGGAGAAAGGGGTGTGAAATATGCACGACTGAGTTACTCTACAAGTCTTACGTTAGTTTATCGCCTTACCAAACGTTAGGGCGCCATGTAGTGTAGTTCCTAGTTTCCCACTAGGCCCTGCGCATTGGAATAACATAAACAGTAGTATCGACGTGGAACTGCTCATATTCCAGGCCTCCACTGACTATGCTAAACTTAATTGGGTTGTGTTACCAACTAGCTCAGAGGTCACTGGAAACTTTCTTCTCTGCATAGGAAGTGATCAGCTTCCTTGGCACAGACAAGAAGGGATTCTGCTTTCCAACAACCGTGCAACATGACAACTTTGCTCCTCAGATCAAGAGTCGATCTCTAGGGTCGTGTGAAACAATAGACATAGATTTCACTCAGTCAGTCTAGTGCAGTTTACTTTCACGGTATGTAGAGAATAGAGAGACGGGCGTGTATCAATAAAGGTTAACATTTATTGAACAGTCTTTCTTCTCATACAAGAGAAATGTATTGCCACAATTGCAATAACTGTTATTATAAAAAGTACGTACAGTAAGATAAGAATAGCAAAATAGAACTGTACAAGCATTGATATGGTTTCTTAGCCATACAATGGTTTAAAAGTAATAAAACATATATACAGTCATATATACATTAGGCTAACATACTCAACTGGTGCTTCTAACTAAGCCTACCCCAGTGTGCCTGACCTAAGCCTAACACGTGAGAAGGGGAGTAAGTAAGTAGCTTAAGTTAAGTTGGTTTTGCCAAGGTTTGTTTCAAGAATTCTCATCTAAGGGTTTAGTCAACACCATACCTCTGAATAGAATGATGGAGGATTGGTATCTCCTTCAGGGGTCTCTCTCGATATCCCAGTCACCTGCGAGGGTAAACTGGAAGCGCCGGGACTGGATTTCTCTGCACGAGAAAGGCAGCGGCTTCTCTCAGCGCGTCGAGGAAGGAGGGGTGACAGCGTCCGCGGGCAGCTGGGCTGGATATCTTCGCAGAGGACGGCTGCACGGCTCCTCAAGCGTACTGCACCATAGGTCGCGCTGTAGCGGCGATAATGGTAATCAGTAGCTTCACCACCACAGGATAGCAGGCTGCAGCGACAAAGTGCTAGTTTTTACCAACACGGGGTCATGCAGGCAGCTGGCATCAGCAACATGTTCGCTCCTTGCTTAAGGCAACGTTGGTAATATTTATACCTGACAGGTGCCGGGTTTGACGCAAGTTTGCTGGACATAAGACGTCAATTAAAGATGTCACTAGGAAGTGATAGTTATCAGTTGCTCATTAGAGTTCCATTACTAATCAAAACATAGCAAGCGGGGATTTCCAGGTTTGCTAAGTTTTTATCTTGTTGAAGAACTCGGAGTGTTATCTAGGAATATCAGATAGTGACTGCTGCTCTGTCATTGCACTAATTGGTCGCAAAGGAAGTAGCAGAGAGTCATGCTGGAATGTGGCTCTGTGGCTCTGCTCGTGTGAGGCCAGAGATGACTTTTCAGAAAATCGCACTTGAACGGTTATGCCAATATAGGGAAAAAGGGGCTTTATAGCCGAATAGGGGCATAAGGTCACAGTATCGATCAGGAACCTAGATAAGCACATGACACTTCAATCTCATGAATTGCTGCTATAATAAGTTTGAGGTGGAGATGCAGAATCACTAGGGTTTTGGCCAAATTCAGAGCCATAGAAGGCCTTGTAGTCGAATACCAGCGTAAGAAACGCTTACATAGTGGCAAAGCTTGCCATATACAATGAGACAAAAGTTTATTTTTTTAATTGCATATATCAAAGAAGAATAAGAATCTTATTTCCCAAAAATTAATTAAGCATACCATTTTCCATAAATTAACAATGAGCGGAACATTGAATTCACCACATTTTTTGTAATACTTCAATTTTCAGAGTATAGGATCTCATGGATTAAAGTCATCAAGGGTGAATTAGTTTTAGAATCCTATTCAATAAGGAGATAAAGAAGAAGAAAAAAGTGTTTGGGGAAAGTGTCAGTAAAAGGGAAAGCCAATACAGAAAAAAGCTAAATGTCCTCAATGTGTCTTGCCTACCTTTATAACTGTTTGGCCATTGTGCATAGATACCACTTAATCAAGCAATGAAGTACACTGAGCATAGTGAATTATAGTAGTGAAATATGAAGGTGAGGGTTTTTGTGTGCCTGCCTTCTTTTCTACAGTGCTTCCTGGAGGTTCAAAGAAACGGATCTCTGGTTTATTTCAAGTGTTAAGGGATCAGGGTATTAGTAAATAAAGGCTTATTGTATATGAAGAATGCGTTCAAGAAACATTTTCAAGGTTGGGAAATTAAAGAAGGCTTTTTAACCACCTGATTGACATGAGAAATATTAATATATAGATCTATTGATAGCACCCTAGTCACAGATTCTTCGTTTGAAAGCCATAATTAAGCTTCATTCATACTTTGAATGTTGCCTGCATGTATTTCGGAAAATCCAACATTACTCACACCTTTTATTGCTTCCTTAATCGATTTCATAATTAGATGCCCGTCAAAGTATTAATAACTTTTATATATCTCTAGCATGCGTGCAGAATTACATCTTAAGTGCATTCGATTTACATTTTCTTATCTCAAGTAGGTTATTTCATATCTTTTATCACTGAATGATAAGTAAGTAAATCAGAATATTGATGAGAATACTATTGTTTTCGATTTTGATACTGAAATAGGTCTTTTGTCACATTAGAGTCCTATAGTCAACTATTGAGGTCATCCGTGGCTTATTTTAAATTGAGAATTGCTCTTTGTTTACTACAGGGTTTTCAATAATTGCATTTATCACTGAATCTATAACTTATTTACGAAATGTAGCATTCATTCCTTTGAGGTGGCATACTGTGTATAAACCACTGAAACCTAGTTGGTATATGTACTCAGTTCAACTAAGACTTTGCAGTATTGGTGGGACGTTAGTGTGACTATGGGGTTGGAGCTCGCCCTGCCTCCACTGTTTTTATCTCCTTGAATGTTATTAGATCTAAAACTGAGAGTCTGATGCACAAAACTATGCGATAATCAAGTTTAACCATGACAGCAGCTCATAGATTAGATAGAAATGGCATGATGTTTGTCAGCAATGGAAGTTTGAGTAGCCATGCAAGCGATATCCCTGCAACATATGTCACCCTGTTGGGTTCCGTCATTGCTTTGGATATAAAGCTTAACACATTTAAGCTTTCTTTCCCCGTAATTGCTCCATGTGCACCATTAATCAAGCTGCGTTCTTGATAGTTTTGGGTGGCTCTTCTGTAAAAGAAGTATTTGCTCCAGTCTGTCTCCAGGGTATTATAATTGCTGCGCTCCCTACTAGAACCTCCAAACAAGTCTCATAAGCCAGTTGCAGATGCAACTGATGGTGGTCAAGCTCCAAGTCTTCAGGCACATCCAAATGAGGCGCTTTCTTTAATTGTTCCTGAACAATAAATTGGAAACTCTGAACACAAAAGCGACTCCGCCACCAGCATCATCATGAATTGCCCCGTATGGGCAGCATTGTCCATTCCAATTGAGGGCTTCAATATTAAATAGGTTCATCATGTGTCTCTGGCGTCAACACTCTTCCATAACTATTTAAATTACTGAATGAGCATGACTTTCGCATTATCATCCAGGATTGAATGAAACAAAATTGATGTAATTTAAAAGGTCTACAAGAGAGAACCTGGTGGTGTAGTCCTGCTTTGTATGTCCTGAGGGTCTCTTTACTTGGGTTTTCACCTTGGGTGTTATGCCCCACCAGCTCCTGCTGCAAAATGCTGGGAGCGATGCTTTGGGCCTGAATTTCCCTTGGCATCCTTTTAAACAGGATATGAAATAAAGCAATTATGAAATTCCATTGCTGATAGTCATCACACCATATCTGCCTAAGAACAAGCAAATCTAGCTAGTCAGAACAGTGTCCTCTCCAAGATCGACCACAGCGATGTACTTCCCATGGGTCATCTTCCAGGACCTCTAGGATATTCGTAGTAATATGTAACAGTGGAGCTAGGGTGATCTTTAATCTCATGAATTGCTGCTATAATAAGTTTGAGGTGGAGATGCAGAATCACTAGGGTTTTGGCCAAATTCAGAGCCATAGAAGGCCTTGTAGTCGAATACCAGCGTAAGAAACGCTTACATAGTGGCAAAGCTTGCCATATACAATGAGACAAAAGTTTATTTTTTTAATTGCATATTCAAAGAAGAATAAGAATCTTATTTCCCAAAAATTAATTAAGCATAACATTTTCCATAAATTAACAATGAGCTGAACATTGAATTCACCACATTTTTTGTAATACTTCACTTTTCAGAGTATAGGATCTCATGGATTAAAGTCATCAAGGGTGAATTAGTTTTAGAATCCTATTCAATAATGAGATAAAGAAGAAGAAAAAAGTGTTTGGGGAAAGTGTCAGTAAAAGGGAAAGCCAATACAGAAAAAAGCGAAATGTCCTCAATGTGTCTTGCCTACCTTTATAACTGTTTGGCCATTGTGCATAGATACCACTTAATCAAGCAATGAAGTACACTGAGCATAGTGAATTATAGTAGTGAAATATGAAGGTGAGGGTTTTTGTGTGCCTGCCTTCTTTTCTAAAGTGCTTCCTGGAGGTTCAAAGAAACGGATCTCTGGTTTATTTCAAGTGTAAAGGGATCAGGGTCTTAGTAAATAAAGGCATATTGTATATGAAGAATGCGTTCAAGAAACAGTTTTCAAGGTTGGGAAATTAAAGAAGGCTTTTTAACCACCTGATTTGATATGAGAAATATTAATATATAGATCTATTGATAGCACCCTAGTCACAGATTCTTCGTTTGAAAGCCATAATTAAGCTTCATTCATACTTTGAATGTTGCTTGCATGTATTTCGGAATATCCAACATTACTCACACCTTTTATTGCTTCCTAAATCGATTTCCTAATTAGATACCCGTCAAAGTATTAACCCCTTCAGCGCTAATGACAAGGGTAACTCGTCATGGAGTTTCCATTGATTTCAATGGAAATTACATTGAAGTGCAATCAGAGGCATAGCATCCAAGTGGTTAATAACTTTTATATATCTCTAGCATGCGTGCAGAATGACATCTTAAGTGCATTCGATTTACATGTTTTTATCTCAAGTAGAAGGTTATTTCATATCTTCTATCACTGAATGATAAGTAAGTAAATCAGAATATTGATGAGAATACTATTTTTTTCGATTTTGATGCTGAATTAGGTCTTTTGTCACATTAGTGTCCTATAGTCAACTATTAAGGTCATCTGTGGCTTATTTTAAATTGAGAATTGCTCTTAGTTTACTACAGGGTTTTCGATAATTGCATTTATCACTGAATCTATAACTTATTTACGAAATGTGGCATTCATTCCTTTGAGGTGGCATACTGTGTATAAACCACTGAAACCTAGTTGGTATATGTACTCAGTTCAACTAAGACTTTGCAGTATTGGTGGGACGTTAGTGTGACTATGGGGTTGGAGCTCGCCCTGCCTCCACTGTTTTTATCTCCTTGAATGTTATTAGATCTAAAACTGAGAGTCTGATGCACAAAACTATGCGATAATCAAGTTTAACCATGACAGCAGCTCATAGATTAGATAGAAATGGCATGATGTTTGTCAGCAATGGAAGTTTGAGTAGCCATGCAAGCGATATCCCTGCAACATATGTCACCCTGTTGGGTTCCGTCATTGCTTTGGATATAAAGCTTAACACATTTAAGCTTTCTTTCCCCGTAATTGCTCCATGTGCACCATTAATCAAGCTGCGTTCTTGATAGTTTTGGGTGGCTCTTCTGTAAAAGAAGTATTTGCTCCAGTCTGTCTCCAGGGTATTATAATTGCTGCGCTCCCTACTAGAACCTCCAAACAAGTCTCATAAGCCAGTTGCAGATGCAACTGATGGTGGTCAAGCTCCAAGTCTTCAGGCACATCCAAATGAGGCGCTTTCTTTAATTGTTCCTGAACAATAAATTGGAAACTCTGAACACAAAAGCGACTCCGCCACCAGCATCATCATGAATTGCCCCGTATGGGCAGCATTGTCCATTCCAATTGAGGGCTTCAATATTAAATAGGTTCATCATGTGTCTCTGGCGTCAACACTCTTCCATAACTATTTAAATTACTGAATGAGCATGACTTTCGCATTATCATCCAGGATTGAATGAAACAAAATTGATGTAATTTAAAAGGTCTACAAGAGAGAACCTGGTGGTGTAGTCCTGCTTTGTATGTCCTGAGGGTCTCTTTACTTGGGTTTTCACCTTGGGTGTTATGCCCCACCAGCTCCTGCTGCAAAATGCTGGGAGCGATGCTTTGGGCCTGAATTTCCCTTGGCATCCTTTTAAACAGGATATGAAATAAAGCAATTATGAAATTCCATTGCTGATAGTCATCACACCATATCTGCCTAAGAACAAGCAAATCTAGCTAGTCAGAACAGTGTCCTCTCCAAGATCGACCACAGCGATGTACTTCCCATGGGTCATCTTCCAGGACCTCTAGGATATTCGTAGTAATATGTAACAGTGGAGCTAGGGTGATCTTTAATCTCATGAATTGCTGCTATAATAAGTTTGAGGTGGAGATGCAGAATCACTAGGGTTTTGGCCAAATTCAGAGCCATAGAAGGCCTTGTAGTCGAATACCAGCGTAAGAAACGCTTACATAGTGGCAAAGCTTGCCATATACAATGAGACAAAAGTTTATTTTTTTAATTGCATATTCAAAGAAGAATAAGAATCTTATTTCCCAAAAATTAATTAAGCATAACATTTTCCATAAATTAACAATGAGCTGAACATTGAATTCACCACATTTTTTGTAATACTTCACTTTTCAGAGTATAGGATCTCATGGATTAAAGTCATCAAGGGTGAATTAGTTTTAGAATCCTATTCAATAATGAGATAAAGAAGAAGAAAAAAGTGTTTGGGGAAAGTGTCAGTAAAAGGGAAAGCCAATACAGAAAAAAGCGAAATGTCCTCAATGTGTCTTGCCTACCTTTATAACTGTTTGGCCATTGTGCATAGATACCACTTAATCAAGCAATGAAGTACACTGAGCATAGTGAATTATAGTAGTGAAATATGAAGGTGAGGGTTTTTGTGTGCCTGCCTTCTTTTCTAAAGTGCTTCCTGGAGGTTCAAAGAAACGGATCTCTGGTTTATTTCAAGTGTAAAGGGATCAGGGTATTAGTAAATAAAGGCTTATTGTATATGAAGAATGCGTTCAAGAAACATTTTCAAGGTTGGGAAATTAAAGAAGGCTTTTTAACCACCTGATTGACATGAGAAATATTAATATATAGATCTATTGATAGCACCCTAGTCACAGATTCTTCGTTTGAAAGCCATAATTAAGCTTCATTCATACTTTGAATGTTGCCTGCATGTATTTCGGAATATCCAACATTACTCACACCTTTTATTGCTTCCTAAATCGATTTCATAATTAGATGCCCGTCAAAGTATTAGTAACTTTTATATATCTCTAGCATGCGTGCAGAATTACATCTTAAGTGCATTCGATTTACATTTTCTTATCTCAAGTAGGTTATTTCATATCTTTTATCACTGAATGATAAGTAAGTAAATCAGAATATTGATGAGAATACTATTGTTTTCGATTTTGATGCTGAAATAGGTCTTTTGTCACATTAGAGTCCTATAGTCAACTATTGAGGTCATCTGTGGCTTATTTTAAATTGAGAATTGCTCTTTGTTTACTACAGGGTTTTCAATAATTGCATTTATCACTGAATCTATAACTTATTTACGAAATGTAGCATTCATTCCTTTGAGGTGGCATACTGTGTATAAACCACTGAAACCTAGTTGGTATATGTACTCAGTTCAACTAAGACTTTGCAGTACTGGTGGGACGTTAGTGTGACTATGGGGTTGGAGCTCGCCCTGCCTCCACTGTTTTTATCTCCTTTAATGTTATTAGATCTAAAACTGAGAGTCTGATGCACAAAACTATGCGATAATCAAGTTTCACCATGACAGCAGCTCATAGATTAGATAGAAATGGCATGATGTTTGTCAGCAATGGAAGTTTGAGTAGCCATGCAAGCGATATCCCTGCAACATATGTCACCCTGTTGGGTTCCGTCATTGCTTTGGATATAAAGCTTAACACTTTTAAGCTTTCTTTCCCCGTAATTGCTCCATGTGCACCCTTAATCAAGCTGCGTTCTTGATAGTTTTGGGTGGCTCTTCTGTAAAAGAAGTATTTGCTCCAGTCTGTCTCCAGGGTATTATAATTGCTGCGCTCCCTACTAGAACCTCCAAACAAGTCTCATAAGCCAGTTGCAGATGCAACTGATGGTGGTCAAGCTCCAAGTCTTCAGGCACATCCAAATGAGGCGCTTTCTTTAATTGTTCCTGAACAATAAATTGGAAACTCTGAACACAAAAGCGACTCCGCCACCAGCATCATCATGAATTGCCCCGTATGGGCAGCATTGTCCATTCCAATTGAGGGCTTCAATATTAAATAGGTTCATCATGTGTCTCTGGCGTCAAAACTCTTCCATAACTATTTAAATTACTGAATGAGCATGACTTTCGTATTATCATCCAGGATTGAATGAAACAAAATTGATGTAATTTAAAAGGTCTACAAGAGAGAACCTGGTGGTGTAGTCCTGCTTTGTATGTCCTGAGGGTCTCTTTACTTGGGTTTTCACCTTGGGTGTTATGCCCCACCAGCTCCTGCTGCAAAATGCTGGGAGCGATGCTTTGGGCCTGAATTTCCCTTGGCATCCTTTTAAACAGGATATGAAATAAAGCCATTATGAAATTCCATTGCTGATAGTCATCACACCATATCTGCCTAAGAACAAGCAAATCTAGCTAGTCAGAACAGTGTCCTCTCCAAGATCGACCACAGCGATGTACTTCCCATGGGTCATCTTCCAGGACCTCTAGGATATTCGTAGTAATATGTAACAGTGGAGCTAGGGTGATCTTCAATCTCATGAATTGCTGCTATAATAAGTTTGAGGTGGAGATGCAGAATCACTAGGGTTTTGGCCAAATTCAGAGCCATAGAAGGCCTTGTAGTCGAATACCAGCGTAAGAAACGCTTACATAGTGGCAAAGCTTGCCATATACAATGAGACAAAAATTAATTTTTTTAATTGCATATTCAAAGAAGAATAAGAATCTTATTTCCCAAAAATTAATTAAGCATAACATTTTCCATAAATTAACAATGAGCGGAACATTGAATTTACCACATTTTTTGTAATACTTCACTTTTCAGAGTATAGGATCTCATGGATTAAAGTCATCAAGGGTGAATTAGTTTTAGAATCCTATTCAATAAGGAGATAAAGAAGAAAAAAGTGTTTGGGGAAAGTGTCAGTAAAAGGGAAAGCCAATACAGAAAAAAGCGAAATGTCCTCAATGTGTCTTGCCTACCTTTATAACTGCTTGGCCCTTGTGCATAGATACCACTTAATCAAGCAATGAAGTACACTGAGCATAGTGAATTATAGTAGTGAAATATGAAGGTGAGGGTTTTTGTGTGCCTGCCTTCTTTTCTAAAGTGCTTCCTGGAGGTTCAAAGAAACGGATCTCTGGTTTATTTCAAGTGTAAAGGGATCAGGGTATTAGTAAATAAAGGCTTATTGTATATGAAGAATGCGTTCAAGAAACATTTTCAAGGTTGGGAAATTAAAGAAGGCTTTTTAACCACCTGATTGACATGAGAAATATTAATATATAGATCTATTGATAGCACCCTAGTCACAGATTCTTCGTTTGAAAGCCATAATTAAGCTTCATTCATACTTTGAATGTTGCCTGCATGTATTTCGGAAAATCCAACATTAATCACACCTTTTATTGCTTCCTAAATCGATTTCATAATTAGATGCCCGTCAAAGTATTAATAACTTTTATATATCTCTAGCATGCGTGCTGAATTACATCTTAAGTGCATTCGATTTACATTTTCCTATCTCAAGTAGGTTATTTCATATCTTTTATCACTGAATGATAAGTAAGTAAATCAGAATATTGATGAGAATACTATTGTTTTCGATTTTGATGCTGAAATAGGTCTTTTGTCACATTAGAGTCCTATAGTCAACTATTGAGGTCATCTGTGGCTTATTTTAAATTGAGAATTGCTCTTTGTTTACTACAGGGTTTTCAATAATTGCATTTATCACTGAATCTATAACTTATTTACGAAATGTGGCATTCATTCCTTTGAGGTGGCATACTGTGTATAAACCACTGAAACCTAGTTGGTATATGTACTCAGTTCAACTAAGACTTTGCAGTACTGGTGGGACGTTAGTGTGACTATGGGGTTGGAGCTCGCCCTGCCTCCACTGTTTTTATCTCCTTGAATGTTATTAGATCTAAAACTGAGAGTCTGATGCACAAAACTATGCGGTAATCAGGTTTCACCATGACAGCAGCTCATAGATTAGATAGAAATGGCATGATGTTTGTCAGCAATGGAAGTTTGAGTAGCCATGCAAGCGATATCCCTGCAACAGATGTCACCCTGTTGGGTTCCGTCATTGCTTTGGATATAAAGCTTAACACATTTAAGCTTTCTTTCCCCGTAATTGCTCCATGTGCACCCTTAATCAAGCTGCGTTCTTGATAGTTTTGGGTGGCTCTTCTGTAAAAGAAGTATTTGCTCCAGTCTGTCTCCAGGGTATTATAATTGCTGCGCTCCCTACTAGAACCTCCAAACAAGTCTCATAAGCCAGTTGCAGATGCAACTGATGGTAGTCAAGCTCCAAGTCTTCATGCACATCCAAATGAGGCGCTTTCTTTAATTGTTCCTGAACAATAAATTGGAAACTCTGAACACAAAAGCGACTCCGCCACCAGCATCATCATGAATTGCCCTGTATGGGCAGCATTGTCCATTCCAATTGAGGGCTTCAATATTAAATAGGTTCATCATGTGTCTCTGGCGTCAACACTCTTCCATAACTATTTAAATTACTGAATGAGCATGACTTTCGTATTATCATCCAGGATTGAATGAAACAAAATTGATGTAATTTAAAAGGTCTACAAGAGAGAAGCTGGTGGTGTAGTCCTGCTTTGTATGTCCTGAGGGTCTCTTTACTTGGGTTTTCACCTTGGGTGTTATGCCCCACCAGCTCCTGCTGCAAAATGCTGGGAGCGATGCTTTGGGCCTGAATTTCCCTTGGCATCCTTTTAAACAGGATATGAAATAAAGCCATTATGAAATTCCATTGCTGATAGTCATCACACAATATCTGCCTAAGAACAAGCAAATCTAGCTAGTCAGAACAGTGTCCTCTCTAAGATCGACCACAGCGATGTACTTCCCATGGGTCATCTTCCAGGACCTCTAGGATATTCGTAGTAATATGTAACAGTGGAGCTAGGGTGATCTTTAATCTCATGAATTGCTGCTATAATAAGTTTGAGGTGGAGATGCAGAATCACTAGGGTTTTGGCCAAATTCAGAGCCATAGAAGGCCTTGTAGTCGAATACCAGCGTAAGAAACGCTTACATAGTGGCAAAGCTTGCCATATACAATGAGACAAAAGTTTATTTTTTTAATTGCATATTCAAAGAAGAATAAGAATCTTATTTCCCAAAAATTAATTAAGCATAACATTTTCCATAAATTAACAATGAGCGGAACATTGAATTCACCACATTTTTTGTAATACTTCACTTTTCAGAGTATAGGATCTCATGGATTAAAGTCATCAAGGGTGAATTAGTTTTAGAATCCTATTCAATAACGAGATAAAGAAGAAGAAAAAAGTGTTTGGGGAAAGTGTCAGTAAAAGGGAAAGCCAATACAGAAAAAAGCGAAATGTCCTCAATGTGTCTTGCCTACCTTTATAACTGTTTGGCCATTGTGCATAGATACCACTTAATCAAGCAATGAAGTACACTGAGCATAGTGAATTATAGTAGTGAAATATGAAGGTGAGGGTTTTTGTGTGCCTGCCTTCTTTTCTAAAGTGCTTCCTGGAGGTTCAAAGAAACGGATCTCTGGTTTATTTCAAGTGTAAAGGGATCAGGGTCTTAGTAAATAAAGGCATATTGTATATGAAGAATGCGTTCAAGAAACAGTTTTCAAGGTTGGGAAATTAAAGAAGGCTTTTTAACCACCTGATTTGATATGAGAAATATTAATATATAGATCTATTGATAGCACCCTAGTCACAGATTCTTCGTTTGAAAGCCATAATTAAGCTTCATTCATACTTTGAATGTTGCTTGCATGTATTTCGGAATATCCAACATTACTCACACCTTTTATTGCTTCCTAAATCGATTTCCTAATTAGATACCCGTCAAAGTATTAATAACTTTTATATATCTCTAGCATGCGTGCAGAATGACATCTTAAGTGCATTCGATTTACATGTTTTTATCTCAAGTAGAAGGGTATTTCATATCTTCTATCACTGAATGATAAGTAAGTAAATCAGAATATTGATGAGAATACTATTTTTTTCGATTTTGATGCTGAATTAGGTCTTTTGTCACATTAGTGTCCTATAGTCAACTATTGAGGTCATCTGTGGCTTATTTTAAATTGAGAATTGCTCTTGGTTTACTACAGGGTTTTCGATAATTGCATTTATCACTGAATCTATAACTTATTTACGAAATGTGACATTCATTCCTTTGAGGTGGCATACTGTGTATAAACCCCTGAAACCTAGTTGGTATATGTACTCAGTTCAACTAAGACTTTGCAGTACTGGTGGGACGTTATTGTGACTATGGGGTTGGAGCTCGCCCTGCCTCCACTGTTTTTATCTCCTTGAATGTTATTAGATCTAAAACTGAGAGTCTGATGCACAAAACTATGCGATAATCAAGTTTCAACATGACAGCAGCTCATAGATTATATAGAAATGGCATGATGTTTGTCAGCAATGGAAGTTTGAGTAGCCATGCAAGCGATATCCCTGCAACATATGTCACCCTGTTGGGTTCCGTCATTGCTTTGGATATAAAGCTTAACACATTTAAGCTTTCTTTCCCCGTAATTGCTCCATGTGCACCCTTAATCAAGCTGCGTTCTTGATAGTTTTGGGTGGCTCTTCTGTAAAAGAAGTATTTGCTCCAGTCTGTCTCCAGGGTATTATAATTGCTCCGCTCCCTACTAGAACCTCCAAACAAGTCTCATAAGCCAGTTGCAGATGCAACTGATGGTAGTCAAGCTCCAAGTCTTCAGGCACATCCAAATGAGGCGCTTTCTTTAATTGTTCCTGAACAATAAATTGGAAACTCTGAACACAAAAGCGACTCCGCCACCAGCATCATCATGAATTGCCCCGTATGGGCAGCATTGTCCATTCCAATTGAGGGCTTCAATATTAAATAGGTTCATCATGTGTCTCTGGCGTCAACACTCTTCCATAACTATTTAAATTACTGAATGAGCATGACTTTCGTATTATCATCCAGGATTGAATGAAACAAAATTGATGTAATTTAAAAGGTCTACAAGAGAGAAGCTGGTGGTGTAGTCCTGCTTTTTATGTCCTGAGGGTCTCTTTACTTGGGTTTTCACCTTGGGTGTTATACCCCACCAGCTCCTGCTGCAAAATGCTGGGAGCGATGCTTTGGGCCTGAATTTCCCTTGGCATCCTTTTAAACAGGATATGAAATAAAGCCATTATGAAATTCCATTGCTGATAGTCATCACACCATATCTGCCTAAGAACAAGCAAATCTAGCTAGTCAGAACAGTGTCCTCTCCAAGATTGACCACAGCGATGTAATTCCCATGGGTCATCTTCCAGGACCTCTAGGATATTCGTAGTAATATGTAACAGTGGAGCTAGGGTGATCTTCAATCTCATGAATTGCTGCTATAATAAGTTTGAGGTGGAGATGCAGAATCACTAGGGTTTTGGCCAAATTCAGAGCCATAGAAGGCCTTGTAGTCGAATACCAGCGTAAGAAACGCTTACATAGTGGCAAAGCTTGCCATATACAATGAGACAAAAGTTTATTTTTTTAATTGCATATATCAAAGAAGAATAAGAATCTTATTTCCCAAAAATTAATTAAGCATACCATTTTCCATAAATTAACAATGAGCGGAACATTGAATTCACCACATTTTTTGTAATACTTCACTTTTCAGAGTATAGGATCTCATGGATTAAAGTCATCAAGGGTGAATTAGTTTTAGAATCCTATTCAATAAGGAGATAAAGAAGAAGAAAAAAGTGTTTGGGGAAAGTGTCAGTAAAAGGGAAAGCCAATACAGAAAAAAGCGAAATGTCCTCAATGTGTCTTGCCTACCTTTATAACTGTTTGGCCATTGTGCATAGATACCACTTAATCAAGCAATGAAGTACACTGAGCATAGTGAATTATAGTAGTGAAATATGAAGGTGAGGGTTTTTGTGTGCCTGCCGTCTTTTCTAAATGGTGCTTCCTGGAGGTTCAAAGAAACGGATCTCTGGTTTATTTCAAGTGTTAAGGGATCAGGGTATTAGTAAATAAAGGCTTATTGTATATGAAGAATGCGTTCAAGAAACATTTTCAAGGTTGGGAAATTAAAGAAGGCTTTTTAACCACCTGATTGACATGAGAAATATTAATATATAGATCTATTGATAGCACCCTAGTCACAGATTCTTCGTTTGAAAGCCATAATTAAGCTTCATTCATACTTTGAATGTTGCCTGCATGTATTTCGGAAAATCCAACATTACTCACACCTTTTATTGCTTCCTAAATCGATTTCATAATTAGATGCCCGTCAAAGTATTAATAACTTTTATATATCTCTAGCATGCGTGCAGAATTACATCTTAAGTGCATTCGATTTACATTTTCTTATCTCAAGTAGGTTATTTCATATCTTTTATCACTGAATGATAAGTAAGTAAATCAGAATATTGATGAGAATACTATTGTTTTCGATTTTGATGCTGAAATAGGTCTTTTGTCACATTAGAGTCCTATAGTCAACTATTGAGGTCATCTGTGGCTTATTTTAAATTGAGAATTGCTCTTTGTTTACTACAGGGTTTTCAATAATTGCATTTATCACTGAATCTATAACTTATTTACGAAATGTAGCATTCATTCCTTTGAGGTGGCATACTGTGTATAAACCACTGAAACCTAGTTGGTATATGTACTCAGTTCAACTAAGACTTTGCAGTACTGGTGGGACGTTAGTGTGACTATGGGGTTGGAGCTCGCCCTGCCTCCACTGTTTTTATCTCCTTGAATGTTATAAGATCTAAAACTGAGAGTCTGATGCACAAAACTATGCGATAATCAAGTTTCACCATGACAGCAGCTCATAGATTAGATAGAAATGGCATGATGTTTGTCAGCAATGGAAGTTTGAGTAGCCATGCAAGCGATATCCCTGCAACATATGTCACCCTGTTGGGTTCCGTCATTGCTTTGGATATAAAGCTTAACACGTTTAAGCTTTCTTTCCCCGTAATTGCTCCATGTGCACCCTTAATCAAGCTGCGTTCTTGATAGTTTTGGGTGGCTCTTCTGTAAAAGAAGTATTTGCTCCAGTCTGTCTCCAGGGTATTATAATTGCTGCACTCCCTACTAGAACCTCCAAACAAGTCTCATAAGCCAGTTGCAGATGCAACTGATGGTGGTCAAGCTCCAAGTCTTCAGGCACATCCAAATGAGGCGCTTTCTTTAATTGTTCCTGAACAATAAATTGGAAACTCTGAACACAAAAGCGACTCCGCCACCAGCATCATCATGAATTGCCCCGTATGGGCAGCATTGTCCATTCCAATTGAGGGTTTCAATATTAAATAGGTTCATCATGTGTCTCTGGCGTCAACACTCTTCCATAACTATTTAAATTACTGAATGAGCATGACTTTCGCATTATCATCCAGGATTGAATGAAACAAAATTGATGTAATTTAAAAGGTCTACAAGAGAGAACCTGGTGGTGTAGTCCTGCTTTGTATGTCCTGAGGGTCTCTTTACTTGGGTTTTCACCTTGGGTGTTATGCCCCACCAGCTCCTGCTGCAAAATGCTGGGAGCGATGCTTTGGGCCTGAATTTCCCTTGGCATCCTTTTAAACAGGATATGAAATAAAGCCATTATGAAATTCCATTGCTGATAGTCATCACACCATATCTGCCTAAGAACAAGCAAATCTAGCTAGTCAGATTAGTGTCCTCTCCAAGATCGACCACAGCGATGTACTTCCCATGGGTCATCTTCCAGGACCTCTAGGATATTCGTAGTAATATGTAACAGTGGAGCTAGGGTGATCTTTAATCTCATGAATTGCTGCTATAATAAGTTTGAGGTGGAGATGCAGAATCACTAGGGTTTTGGCCAAATTCAGAGCCATAGAAGGCCTTGTAGTCGAATACCAGCGTAAGAAACGCTTACATAGTGGCAAAGCTTGCCATATACAATGAGACAAAAGTTTATTTTTTTAATTGCATATTCAAAGAAGAATAAGAATCTTATTTCCCAAAAATTAATTAAGCATAACATTTTCCATAAATTAACAATGAGCGGAACATTGAATTCACCACATTTTTTGTAATACTTCACTTTTCAGAGTATAGGATCTCATGGATTAAAGTCATCAAGGGTGAATTAGTTTTAGAATCCTATTCAATAATGAGATAAAGAAGAAGAAAAAAGTGTTTGGGGAAAGTGTCAGTAAAAGGGAAAGCCAATACAGAAAAAAGCGAAATGTCCTCAATGTGTCTTGCCTACCTTTATAACTGTTTGGCCATTGTGCATAGATACCACTTAATCAAGCAATGAAGTACACTGAGCATAGTGAATTATAGTAGTGAAATATGAAGGTGAGGGTTTTTTGTGTGCCTGCCTTCTTTTTTAAAGTGCTTCCTGGAGGTTCAAAGAAACGGATCTCTGGTTTATTTCAAGTGTAAAGGGATCAGGGTCTTAGTAAATAAAGGCATATTGTATATGAAGAATGCGTTCAAGAAACAGTTTTCAAGGTTGGGAAATTAAAGAAGGCTTTTTAACCACCTGATTTGATATGAGAAATATTAATATATAGATCTATTGATAGCACCCTAGTCACAGATTCTTCGTTTGAAAGCCATAATTAAGCTTCATTCATACTTTGAATGTTGCTTGCATGTATTTCGGAATATCCAACATTACTCACACCTTTTATTGCTTCCTAAATCGATTTCCTAATTAGATACCCGTCAAAGTATTAATAACTTTTATATATCTCTAGCATGCGTGCAGAATGACATCTTAAGTGCATTCGATTTACATCTTTTTATCTCAAGTAGAAGGTTATTTCATATCTTCTATCACTGAATGATAAGTAAGTAAATCAGAATATTGATGAGAATACTATTTTTTTCGATTTTGATGCTGAATTAGGTCTTTTGTCACATTAGTGTCCTATAGTCAACTATTGAGGTCATCTGTGGCTTATTTTAAATTGAGAATTGCTCTTGGTTTACTACAGGGTTTTCGATAATTGCATTTATCACTGAATCTATAACTTATTTACGAAATGTGGCATTCATTCCTTTGAGGTGGCATACTGTGTATAAACCACTGAAACCTAGTTGGTATATGTACTCAGTTCAACTAAGACTTTGCAGTACTGGTGGGAAGTTAGTGTGACTATGGGGTTGGAGCTCGCCCTGCCTCCACAGTTTTTATCTTTTTGAATATTATTAGATCTAAAACTGAGAGTCTGATGCACAAAACTATGCGATAATCAAGTTTCAACATGACAGCAGCTCATAGATTAGATAGAAATGGCATGATGTTTGTCAGCAATGAAAGTTTGAGTAGCCATGCAAGCGATATCCCTGCAACATATGTCACCCTGTTGGGTTCCGTCATTGCTTTGGATATAAAGCTTAACACATTTAAGCTTTCTTTCCCCGTAATTGCTCCATGTGCACCCTTAATCAAGCTGCGGTCTTGATAGTTTTGGGTGGCTCTTCTGTAAAAGAAGTATTTGCTCCAGTCTGTCTCCAGGGTATTATAATTGCTGCGCTCCCTACTAGAACCTCCAAACAAGTCTCATAAGCCAGTTGCAGATACAACTGATGGTAGTCAAGCTCCAAGTCTTCAGGCACATCCAAATGAGGCGCTTTCTTTAATTGTTCCTGAACAATAAATTGGAAACTCTGAACACAAAAGCGACTCCGCCACCAGCATCATCATGAATTGCCCCGTATGGTCAGCATTGTCCATTCCAATTAAGGGCTTCAATATTAAATAGGTTCATCATGTGTCTCTGGCGTCAACACTCTTCCATAACTATTTAAATTACTGAATGAGCATGACTTTCGCATTATCATCCAGGATTGAATGAAACAAAATTGATGTAATTTAAAAGGTCTACAAGAGAGAACCTGGTGGTGTAGTCCTGCTTTGTATGTCCTGAGGGTCTCTTTACTTGGGTTTTCACCTTGGGTGTTATGCCCCACCAGCTCCTGCTGCAAAATGCTGGGAGCGATGCTTTGGGCCTGAATTTCCCTTGGCATCCTTTAAACAGGATATGAAATAAAGCCATTATGAAATTCCATTGCTGATAGTCATCACACCATATCTGCCTAAGAACAAGCAAATCTAGCTAGTCAGAACAGTGTCCTCTCCAAGATCGACCACAGCGATGTACTTCCCATGGGTCATCTTCCAGGACCTCTAGGATATTCGTAGTAATATGTAACAGTGGAGCTAGGGTGATCTTTAATCTCATGAATTGCTGCTATAATAAGTTTGAGGTGGAGATGCAGAATCACTAGGGTTTTGGCCAAATTCAGAGCCATAGAAGGCCTTGTAGTCGAATACCAGCGTAAGAAACGCTTACATAGTGGCAAAGCTTGCCATATACAATGAGACAAAAGTTTATTTTTTTAATTGCATATTCAAAGAAGAATAAGAATCTTATTTCCCAAAAATTAATTAAGCATAACATTTTCCATAAATTAACAATGAGCGGAACATTGAATTCACCACATTTTTTGTAATACTTCACTTTTCAGAGTATAGGATCTCATGGATTAAAGTCATCAAGGGTGAATTCGTTTTAGAATCCTATTCAATAATGGGATAAAGAAGAAGAAAAAAGTGTTTGGGGAAAGTGTCAGTAAAAGGGAAAGCCAATACAGAAAAAAGCGAAATGTCCTCAATGTGTCTTGCCTACCTTTATAACTGTTTGGCCATTGTGCATAGATACCACTTAATCAAGCAATGAAGTACACTGAGCATAGTGAATTATAGTAGTGAAATATGAAGGTGAGGGTTTTTGTGTGCCTGCCTTCTTTTCTAAAGTGCTTCCTGGAGGTTCAAAGAAACGGATCTCTGGTTTATTTCAAGTGTAAAGGGATCAGGGTCTTAGTAAATAAAGGCATATTGTATATGAAGAATGCGTTCAAGAAACAGTTTTCAAGGTTGGGAAATTAAAGAAGGCTTTTTAACCACCTGATTTGATATGAGAAATATTAATATATAGATCTATTGATAGCACCCTAGTCACAGATTCTTCGTTTGAAAGCCATAATTAAGCTTCATTCATACTTTGAATGTTGCTTGCATGTATTTCGGAATATCCAACATTACTCACACCTTTTATTGCTTCCTAAATCGATTTCCTAATTAGATACCCGTCAAAGTATTAATAACTTTTATATATCTCTAGCATGCGTGCAGAATGACATCTTAAGTGCATTCGATTTACATGTTTTTATCTCAAGTAGAAGGTTATTTCATATCTTCTATCACTGAATGATAAGAAAGTAAATCAGAATATTGATGAGAATACTATTTTTTTCGATTTTGATGCTGAATTAGGTCTTTTGTCACATTAGTGTCCTATAGTCAACTATTGAGGTCATCTGTGGCTTATTTTAAATTGAGAATTGCTCTTGGTTTACTACAGGGTTTTCAATAATTGCATTTATCACTGAATCTATAACTTATTTACGAAATGTAGCATTCATTCCTTTGAGGTGGCATACTGTGTATAAACCACTGAAACCTAGTTGGTATATGTACTCAGTTCAACTAAGACTTTGCAGTACTGGTGGGACGTTAGTGTGACTATGGGGTTGGAGCTCGCCCTGCCTCCACTGTTTTTATCTCCTTGAATGTTATTAGATCTAAAACTGAGAGTCTGATGCACAAAACTATGCGATAATCAAGTTTCACCATGACAGCAGCTCATAGATTAGATAAAAATGGCATGATGTTTGTCAGCAATGGAAGTTTGAGTAGCCATGCAAGCGATATCCCTGCAACATATGTCACCCTGTTGGGTTCCGTCATTGCTTTGGATATAAAGCTTAACACGTTTAAGCTTTCTTTCCCCGTAATTGCTCCATGTGCACCCTTAATCAAGCTGCGTTCTTGATAGTTTTGGGTGGCTCTTCTGTAAAAGAAGTATTTGCTCCAGTCTGTCTCCAGGGTATTATAATTGCTGCGCTCCCTACTAGAACCTCCAAACAAGTCTCATAAGCCAGTTGCAGATGCAACTGATGGTGGTCAAGCTCCAAGTCTTCAGGCACATCCAAATGAGGCGCTTTCTTTAATTGTTCCTGAACAATAAATTGGAAACTCTGAACACAAAAGCGACTCCGCCACCAGCATCATCATGAATTGCCCCGTATGGGCAGCATTGTCCATTCCAATTGAGGGCTTCAATATTAAATAGGTTCATCATGTGTCTCTGGCGTCAACACTCTTCCATAACTATTTAAATTACTGAATGAGCATGACTTTCGTATTATCATCCAGGATTGAATGAAACAAAATTGATGTAATTTAAAAGGTCTACAAGAGAGAACCTGGTGGTGTAGTCCTGCTTTGTATGTCCTGAGGGTCTCTTTACTTGGGTTTTCACCTTGGGTGTTATGCCCCACCAGCTCCTGCTGCAAAATGCTGGGAGCGATGCTTTGGGCCTGAATTTCCCTTGGCATCCTTTTAAACAGGATATGAAATAAAGCCATTATGAAATTCCATTGCTGATAGTCATCACACCATATCTGCCTAAGAACAAGCAAATCTAGCTAGTCAGAACAGTGTCCTCTCCAAGATCGACCACAGCGATGTACTTCCCATGGGTCATCTTCCAGGACCTCTAGGATATTCGTAGTAATATGTAACAGTGGAGCTAGGGTGATCTTCAATCTCATGAATTGCTGCTATAATAAGTTTGAGGTGGAGATGCAGAATCACTAGGGTTTTGGCCAAATTCAGAGCCATAGAAGGCCTTGTAGTCGAATACCAGCGTAAGAAACGCTTACATAGTGGCAAAGCTTGCCATATACAATGAGACAAAAATTTATTTTTTTAATTGCATATTCAAAGAAGAATAAGAATCTTATTTCCCAAAAATTAATTAAGCATAACATTTTCCATAAATTAACAATGAGCGGAACATTGAATTTACCACATTTTTTGTAATACTTCACTTTTCAGAGTATAGGATCTCATGGATTAAAGTAATCAAGGGTGAATTAGTTTTAGAATCCTATTCAATAAGGAGATAAAGAAGAAAAAAGTGTTTGGGGAAAGTGTCAGTAAAAGGGAAAGCCAATACAGAAAAAAGCGAAATGTCCTCAATGTGTCTTGCCTACCTTTATAACTGCTTGGCCCTTGTGCATAGATACCACTTAATCAAGCAATGAAGTACACTGAGCATAGTGAATTATAGTAGTGAAATATGAAGGTGAGGGTTTTTGTGTGCCTGCCTTCTTTTCTAAAGTGCTTCCTGGAGGTTCAAAGAAACGGATCTCTGGTTTATTTCAAGTGTAAAGGGATCAGGTTATTAGTAAATAAAGGCTTATTGTATATGAAGAATGCGTTCAAGAAACATTTTCAAGGTTGGGAAATTAAAGAAGGCTTTTTAACCACCTGATTGACATGAGAAATATTAATATATAGATCTATTGATAGCACCCTAGTCACAGATTCTTCGTTTGAAAGCCATAATTAAGCTTCATTCATACTTTGAATGTTGCCTGCATGTATTTCGGAAAATCCAACATTACTCACACCTTTTATTGCTTCCTAAATCGATTTCATAATTAGATGCCCGTCAAAGTATTAATAACTTTTATATATCTCTAGCATGCGTGCTGAATTACATCTTAAGTGCATTCGATTTACATTTTCCTATCTCAAGTAGGTTATTTCATATCTTTTATCACTGAATGATAAGTAAGTAAATCAGAATATTGATGAGAATACTATTGTTTTCGATTTTGATGCTGAATTAGGTCTTTTGTCACATTAGTGTCCTATAGTCAACTATTGAGGTCATCTGTGTTTTATTTTAAATTGAGAATTGCTCTTTGTTTACTACAGGGTTTTCAATAATTGCATTTATCACTGAATCTATAACTTATTTACGAAATGTGGCATTCATTCCTTTGAGGTGGCATACTGTGTATAAACCACTGAAACCTAGTTGGTATATGTACTCAGTTCAACTAAGACTTTGCAGTACTGGTGGGACGTTAGTGTGACTATGGGGTTGGAGCTCGCCCTGCCTCCACTGTTTTTATCTCCTTGAATGTTATTAGATCTAAAACTGAGAGTCTGATGCACAAAACTATGCGATAATCAGGTTTCACCATGACAGCAGCTCATAGATTAGATAGAAATGGCATGATGTTTGTCAGCAATGGAAGTTTGAGTAGCCATGCAAGCGATATCCCTGCAACAGATGTCACCCTGTTGGGTTCCGTCATTGCTTTGGATATAAAGCTTAACACATTTAAGCTTTCTTTCCCCGTAATTGCTCCATGTGCACCCTTAATCAAGCTGCGTTCTTGATAGTTTTGGGTGGCTCTTCTGTAAAAGAAGTATTTGCTCCAGTCTGTCTCCAGGGTATTATAATTGCTGCGCTCCCTACTAGAACCTCCAAACAAGTCTCATAAGCCAGTTGCAGATGCAACTGATGGTAGTCAAGCTCCAAGTCTTCATGCACATCCAAATGAGGCGCTTTCTTTAATTGTTCCTGAACAATAAATTGGAAACTCTGAACACAAAAGCGACTCCGCCACCAGCATCATCATGAATTGCCCCGTATGGGCAGCATTGTCCATTCCAATTGAGGGCTTCAATATTAAATAGGTTCATCATGTGTCTCTGGCGTCAACACTCTTCCATAACTATTTAAATTACTGAATGAGCATGACTTTCGTATTATCATCCAGGATTGAATGAAACAAAATTGATGTAATTTAAAAGGTCTACAAGAGAGAAGCTGGTGGTGTAGTCCTGCTTTGTATGTCCTGAGGGTCTCTTTACTTGGGTTTTCACCTTGGGTGTTATGCCCCACCAGCTCCTGCTGCAAAATGCTGGGAGCGATGCTTTGGGCCTGAATTTCCCTTGGCATCCTTTTAAACAGGATATGAAATAAAGCCATTATGAAATTCCATTGCTGATAGTCATCACACCATATCTGCCTAAGAACAAGCAAATCTAGCTAGTCAGAACAGTGTCCTCTCCAAGATCGACCACAGCGATGTACTTCCCATGGGTCATCTTCCAGGACCTCTAGGATATTCGTAGTAATATGTAACAGTGGAGCTAGGGTGATCTTCAATCTCATGAATTGCTGCTATAATAAGTTTGAGGTGGAGATGCAGAATCACTAGGGTTTTGGCCAAATTCAGAGCCATAGAAGGCCTTGTAGTCGAATACCAGCGTAAGAAACGCTTACATAGTGGCAAAGCTTGCCATATACAATCAGACAAAAATTTATTTTTTTATTTGCATATTCAAAGAAGAATAAGAATCTTATTTCCCAAAAATTAATTAAGCATAACATTTTCCATAAATTAACAGTGAGCGGAACATTGAATTTACCACATTTTGTGTAATACTTCACTTTTCAGAGTATAGGATCTCATGGATTAAAGTCATCAAGGGTGAATTAGTTTTAGAATCCTATTCAATAAGGAGATAAAGAAGAAAAAAGTGTTTGGGGAAAGTGTCAGTAAAAGGGAAAGCCAATACAGAAAAAAGCGAAATGTCCTCAATGTGTCTTGCCTACCTTTATAACTGCTTGGCCCTTGTGCATAGATACCACTTAATCAAGCAATGAAGTACACTGAGCATAGTGAATTAGAGTAGTGAAATATGAAGGTGAGGGTTTTTGTGTGCCTGCCTTCTTTTCTAAAGTGCTTCCTGGAGGTTCAAAGAAACGGATCTCTGGTTTATTTCAAGTGTAAAGGGATCAGGGTATTAGTAAATAAAGGCTTATTGTATATGAAGAATGCGTTCAAGAAACATTTTCAAGGTTGGGAAATTAAAGAAGGCTTTTTAACCACCTGATTGACATGAGAAATATTAATATATAGATCTATTGATAGCACCCTAGTCACAGATTCTTCGTTTGAAAGCCATAATTAAGCTTCATTCATACTTTGAATGTTGCCTGCATGTATTTCGGAAAATCCAACATTACTCACACCTTTTATTGCTTCCTAAATCGATTTCATAATTTGATGCCCGTCAAAGTATTAATAACTTTTATATATCTCTAGCATGCGTGCTGAATTACATCTTAAGTGCATTCGATTTACATCTTTTTATCTCAAGTAGAAGGTTATTTCATATCTTCTATCACTGAATGATAAGTAAGTAAATCAGAATATTGATGAGAATACTATTTTTTTCGATTTTGATGCTGAATTAGGTCTTTTGTCACATTAGTGTCCTATAGTCAACTATTGAGGTCATCTGTGGCTTATTTTAAATTGAGAATTGCTCTTGGTTTACTACAGGGTTTTCGATAATTGCATTTATCACTGAATCTATAACTTATTTACGAAATGTGGCATTCATTCCTTTGAGGTGGCATACTGTGTATAAACCACTGAAACCTAGTTGGTATATGTACTCAGTTCAACTAAGACTATGCAGTACTGGTGGGAAGTTAGTGTGACTATGGGGTTGGAGCTCGCCCTGCCTCCACTGTTTTTATCTCCTTGAATGTTATTAGATCTAAAACTGAGAGTCTGATGCACAAAACTATGCGATAATCAAGTTTCAACATGACAGCAGCTCATAGATTAGATAGAAATGGCATGATGTTTGTCAGCAATGGAAGTTTGAGTAGGCATGCAAGCGATATCCCTGCAACATATGTCACCCTGTTGGGTTCCGTCATTGCTTTGGATATAAAGCTTAACACATTGAAGCCTTCTTTCCCCGTAATTGCTCCATGTGCATCCTTAATCAAGCTGCGTTCTTGATAGTTTTGGGTGGCTCTTCTGTAAAAGAAGTATTTGCTCCAGTCTGTCTCCAGGGTATTATATTTGCTGCTCTCCCTACTAGAACCTCCAAACAAGTCTCATAAGCCAGTTGCAGATGCAACTGATGGTAGTCAAGCTCCAAGTCTTCAGGCACATCCAAATGAGGCGCTTTCTTTAATTGTTCCTGAACAATAAATTGGAAACTCTGAACACAAAAGCGACTCCGCCACCAGCATCACCATGAATTGCCCCGTATGGGCAGCATTGTCCATTCCAATTGAGGGCTTCAATATTAAATAGGTTCATCATGTGTCTCTGGCGTCAACACTCTTCCATAACTATTTAAATTACGGAATGAGCATGACTTTCGTATTATCATCCAGGATTGAATGAAACAAAATTGATGTAATTTAAAAGGTCTACAAGAGAGAAGCTGGTGGTGTAGTCCTGCTTTGTATGTCCTGAGGGTCTCTTTACTTGGGTTTTCACCTTGGGTGTTATGCCCCACCAGCTCCTGCTGCAAAATGCTGGGAGCGATGCTTTGGGCCTGAATTTCCCTTGGCATCCTTTTAAACAGGATATGAAATAAAGCCATTATGAAATTCCATTGCTGATAGTCATCACACCATATCTGCCTAAGAACAAGCAAATCTAGCTAGTCAGAACAGTGTCCTCTCCAAGATCGACCACAGCGATGTACTTCCCATGGGTCATCTTCCAGGACCTCTAGGATATTCGTAGTAATATGTAACAGTGGAGCTAGGGTGATCTTCAATCTCATGAATTGCTGCTATAATAAGTTTGAGGTGGAGATGCAGAATCACTAGGGTTTTGGCCAAATTCAGAGCCATAGAAGGCCTTGCAGTCGAATACCAGCGTAAGAAACGCTTACATAGTGGCAACGCTTGCCATATACAATGAGACAAAAGTTTATTTTTTTAATTGCATATTCAAAGAAGAATAAGAATCTTATTTCCCAAAAATTAATTAAGCATGACATTTTCCATAAATTAACCATGAGCGGAAAATTGAATTCACCACATTGTTTGTAATACTTCACTTTTCAGAGTATAGGATCTCATGGATTAAAGTCATCAAGGGTGAATTAGTTTTAGAATCCTATTCAATAATGAGATAAAGAAGAAGAAAAAAGTGTTTGGGGAAAGTGTCAGTAAAAGGGAAAGCCAATACAGAAAAAAGCGAAATGTCCTCAATGTGTCTTGCCTACCTTTATAACTGTTTGGCCATTGTGCATAGATACCACTTAATCAAGCAATGAAGTACACTGAGCATAGTGAATTATAGTAGTGAAATATGAAGGTGAGGGTTTTTGTGTGCCTGCCTTCTTTTCTAAAGTGCTTCCTGGAGGTTCAAAGAAACGGATCTCTGGTTTATTTCAAGTGTAAAGGGATCAGGGTCTTAGTAAATAAAGGCATATTGTATATGAAGAATGCGTTCAAGAAACAGTTTTCAAGGTTGGGAAATTAAAGAAGGCTTTTTAACCACCTGATTTGATATGAGAAATATTAATATATAGATCTATTGATAGCACCCTAGTCACAGATTCTTCGTTTGAAAGCCATAATTAAGCTTCATTCATACTTTGAATGTTGCTTGCATGTATTTCGGAATATCCAACATTACTCACACCTTTTATTGCTTCCTAAATCGATTTCCTAATTAGATACCCGTCAAAGTATTAATAACTTTTATATATCTCTAGCATGCGTGCAGAATGACATCTTAAGTGCATTCGATTTACATGTTTTTATCTCAAGTAGAAGGTTATTTCATATCTTCTATCACTGAATGATAAGTAAGTAAATCAGAATATTGATGAGAATACTATTTTTTTCGATTTTGATGCTGAATTAGGTCTTTTGTCACATTAGTGTCCTATAGTCAACTATTGAGGTCATCTGTGGCTTATTTTAAATTGAGAATTGCTCTTGGTTTACTACAGGGTTTTCGATAATTGCATT
Source organism: Lissotriton vulgaris (assembly GCF_964263255.1). NCBI lineage: Eukaryota > Metazoa > Chordata > Amphibia > Caudata > Salamandridae > Lissotriton > Lissotriton vulgaris. Next base: position 1,398,585,761 of record NC_141689.1, read on the forward strand.
TATCACTGAATCTATAACTTATTTACGAAATGTAGCATTCATTCCTTTGAGTTGGCATACTGTGTATAAACCACTGAAACCTAGTTGGTATATGTACTCAGTTCAACTAAGACTTTGCAGTACTGGTGGGACGTTAGTGTGACTATGGGGTTGGAGCTCGCCCTGCCTCCACTGTTTTTATCTCCTTGAATGTTATTAGATCTAAAACTGAGAGTCTGATGCACAAAACTATGCGATAATCAAGTTTCACCATGACAGCAGCTCATAGATTAGATAGAAATGGCATGATGTTTGTCAGCAATGGAAGTTTGAGTAGCCATGCAAGCGATATCCCTGCAACATATGTCACCCTGTTGGGTTCCGTCATTGCTTTGGATATAAAGCTTAACACGTTTAAGCTTTCTTTCCCCGTAATTGCTCCATGTGCACCCTTAATCAAGCTGCGTTCTTGATAGTTTTGGGTGGCTCTTCTGTAAAAGAAGTATTTGCTCCAGTCTGTCTCCAGGGTATTATAATTGCTGCGCTCCCTACTAGAACCTCCAAACAAGTCTCATAAGCCAGTTGCAGATGCAACTGATGGTGGTCAAGCTCCAAGTCTTCAGGCACATCAAAATGAGGCGCTTTCTTTAATTGTTCCTGAACAATAAATTGGAAACTCTGAACACAAAAGCGACTCCGCCACCAGCATCATCATGAATTGCCCCGTATGGGCAGCATTGTCCATTCCAATTGAGGGCTTCAATATTAAATAGGTTCATCATGTGTCTCTGGCGTCAACACTCTTCCATAACTATTTAAAATACTGAATGAGCATGACTTTCGTATTATCATCCAGGATTGAATGAAACAAAATTGATGTAATTTAAAAGGTCTACAAGAGAGAACCTGGTGGTGTCGTCCTGCTTTGTATGTCCTGAGGGTCTCTTTACTTGGGTTTTCACCTTGGGTGTTATGCCCCACCAGCTCCTGCTGCAAAATGCTGGGAGCGATGCTTTGGGCCTGAATTTCCCTTGGCATCCTTTTAAACAGGATATGAAATAAAGCCATTATGAAATTCCATTGCTGATAGTCATCACACCATATCTGCCTAAGAACAAGCAAATCTAGCTAGTCAGAACAGTGTCCTCTCCAAGATCGACCACAGCGATGTACTTCCCATGGGTCATCTTCCAGGACCTATAGGATATTCGTAGTAATATGTAACAGTGGAGCTAGGGTGATCTTCAATCTCATGAATTGCTGCTATAATAATTTTGAGGTGGAGATGCAGAATCACTAGGGTTTTGGCCAAATTCAGAGCCATAGAAGGCCTTGTAGTCGAATACCAGCGTAAGAAACGCTTACATAGTGGCAAAGCTTGCCATATACAATGAGACAAAAGTTTATTTTTTTAATTGCATATTCAAAGAAGAATAAAAATCTTATTTCCCAAAAATTAATTAAGCATAACATTTTCCATAAATTAACGATGAGCGGAACATTGAATTTACCACATTTTTTGTAATACTTCACTTTTCAGAGTATAGGATCTCATGGATTAAAGTCATTAAGGGTGAATTAGTTTTAGAATCCTATTCAATAAGGAGATAAAGAAGAAAAAAGTGTTTGGGGAAAGTGTCAGTAAAAGGGAAAGCCAATACAGAAAAAAGCGAAATGTCCTCAATGTGTCTTGCCTACCTTTATAACTGTTTGGCCATTGTGCATAGATACCACTTAATCAAGCAATGAAGTACACTGAGCATAGTGAATTATAGTAGTGAAATATGAAGGTGAGGGTTTTTGTGTGCCTGCCTTCTTTTCTAAAGTGCTTCCTGGAGGTTCAAAGAAACGGATCTCTGGTTTATTTCAAGTGTAAAGGGATCAGGGTATTAGTAAATAAAGGCATATTGTATATGAAGAATGCGTTCAAGAAACAGTTTTCAAGGTTGGGAAATTAAAGAAGGCTTTTTAACCACCTGATTGATATGAGAAATATTAATATATAGATCTATTGATAACACCCTAGTCACAGATTCTTCGTTTGAAAGCCGTAATTAAGCTTCATTCATACTTTGAATGTTGCTTGCATGTATTTCGGAATATCCAACATTACTCACACCTTTTATTGCTTCCTAAATCGATTTCATAATTAGATGCCCGTCAAAGTATTAATAACTTTATATATCTCTAGCATGTGTGCAGAATTACATCTTAAGTGCATTCGATTTACATGTTTTTATCTCAAGTAGAAGGTTATTTCATATCTTCTATCACTGAATGATAAGTAAGTAAATCAGAATATTGATGAGAATACTATTTTTTTCGATTTTGATGCTGCATTAGGTCTTTTGTCACATTAGTGTCCAATAGTCAACTATTGAGGTCATCTGTGGCTTATTTTAAATTGAGAATTGCTCTTGGTTTACTACAGGGTTTTCGATAATTGCATTTATCACTGAATCTATAACTTATTTACGAAATGTGGCATTCATTCCTTTGAGGTGGCATACTGTGTATAAACCACTGGAACCTAGTTGGTATATGTACTCAGTTCAACTAAGACTTTGCAGTACTGGTGGGACGTTAGTGTGACTATGGGGTTGGAGCTCGCCCTGCCTCCACTGTTTTTATCTCCTTGAATGTTATTAGATCTAAAACTGAGAGTCTGATGCACAAAACTATGCGATAATCAAGTTTCAACATGACAGCAGCTCATAGATTATATAGAAATGGCATGATTTGTCAGCAATGGAAGTTTGAGTAGCCATGCAAGCGATATCCCTGCAACATATGTCACCCTGTTGGGTTCCGTCATTGCTTTGGATATAAAGCTTAACACATTTAAGCTTTCTTTCCCCGTAATTGCTCCATGTGCACCCTTAATCAAGCTGCGTTCTTGATAGTTTTGGGTGGCTCTTCTGTAAAAGAAGTATTTGCTCCAGTCTGTCTCCAGGGTATTAGAATTGCTGCGCTCCCTACTAGAACCTCCAAACAAGTCTCATAAGCCAGTTGCAGATGCAACTGATGGTAGTCAAGCTCCAAGTCTTCAGGCACATCCAAATGAGGCGCTTTCTTTAATTGTTCCTGAACAATAAATTGGAAACTCTGAACACAAAAGCGACTCCGCCACCAGCATCATCATGAATTGCCCCGTATGGGCAGCATTGTCCATTCCAATTGAGGGCTTCAATATTAAATAGGTTCATCATGTGTCTCTGGCGTCAACACTCTTCCATAACTATTTAAATTACTGAATGAGCATGACTTTTGTATTATCTTCCAGGATTGAATGAAACAAAATTGATGTAATTTAAAAGGTCTACAAGAGAGAAGCTGGTGGTGTAGTCCTGCTTTGTATGTCCTGGGGGTCTCTTTACTTGGGTTTTCACCTTGGGTGTTATGCCCCACCAGCTCCTGCTGCAAAATGCTGGGAGCGATGCTTTGGGCCTGAATTTCCCTTGGCATCCTTTTAAACAGGATATGAAATAAAGCCATTATGAAATTCCATTGCTGATAGTCATCACACCATATCTGCCTAAGAACAAGCAAATCTAGCTAGTCAGAACAGCGTCCTCTCCAAGATTGACCACAGCGATGTACTTCCCATGGGTCATCTTCCAGGACCTCTAGGATATTCGTAGTAATATGTAACAGTGGAGCTAGGGTGATCTTCAATCTCATGAATTGCTGCTATAATAAGTTTGAGGTGGAGATGCAGAATCACTAGGGTTTTGGCCAAATTCAGAGCCATAGAAGGCCTTGTAGTCGAATACCAGCGTAAGAAACGCTTACATAGTGGCAAAGCTTGCCATATACAATGAGACAAAAGTTTATTTTTTTAATTGCATATATCAAAGAAGAATAAGAATCTTATTTCCCAAAAATTAATTAAGCATACCATTTTCCATAAATTAACAATGAGCGGAACATTGAATTCACCACATTTTTTGTAATACTTCACTTTTCAGAGTATAGGATCTCATGGATTAAAGTCATCAAGGGTGAATTAGTTTTAGAATCCTATTCAATAAGGAGATAAAGAAGAAGAAAAAAGTGTTTGGGGAAAGTGTCAGTAAAAGGGAAAGCCAATACAGAAAAAAGCGAAATGTCCTCAATGTGTCTTGCCTACCTTTATAACTGTTTGGCGATTGTGCATAGATACCACTTAATCAAGCAATGAAGTACACTGAGCATAGTGAATTATAGTAGTGAAATATGAAGGTGAGGGTTTTTGTGTGCCTGCCTTCTTTTCTAAAGTGCTTCCTGGAGGTTCAAAGAAACGAATCTCTGGTTTATTTCAAGTGTTAAGGGATCAGGGTATTAGTAAATAAAGGCTTATTGTATATGAAGAATGCGTTCAAGAAACATTTTCAAGGTTGGGAAATTAAAGAAGGCTTTTTAACCACCTGATTGACATGAGAAATATTAATATATAGATCTATTGATAGCACCCTAGTCACAGATTCTTCGTTTGAAAGCCATAATTAAGCTTCATTCATACTTTGAATGTTGCCTGCATGTATTTCGGAAAATCCAACATTACTCACACCTTTTATTGCTTCCTAAATCGATTTCATAATTAGATGCCCGTCAAAGTATTAATAACTTTTATATATCTCTAGCATGCGTGCAGAATTACATCTTAAGTGCATTCGATTTACATTTTCTTATCTCAAGTAGGTTATTTCATATCTTTTATCACTGAATGATAAGTAAGTAAATCAGAATATTGATGAGAATACTATTGTTTTCGATTTTGATGCTGAAATAGGTCTTTTGTCACATTAGAGTCCTATAGTCAACTATTGAGGTCATCTGTGGCTTATTTTAAATTGAGAATTGCTCTTTGTTTACTACAGGGTTTTCAATAATTGCATTTATCACTGAATCTATAACTTATTTACGAAATGTAGCATTCATTCCTTTGAGTTGGCATACTGTGTATAAACCACTGAAACCTAGTTGGTATATGTACTCAGTTCAACTAAGACTTTGCAGTACTGGTGGGACGTTAGTGTGACTATGGGGTTGGAGCTCGCCCTGCCTCCACTGTTTTTATCTCCTTGAATGTTATTAGATCTAAAACTGAGAGTCTGATGCACAAAACTATGCGATAATCAAGTTTCACCATGACAGCAGCTCATAGATTAGATAGAAATGGCATGATGTTTGTCAGCAATGGAAGTTTGAGTAGCCATGCAAGCGATATCCCTGCAACATATGTCACCCTGTTGGGTTCCGTCATTGCTTTGGATATAAAGCTTAACACGTTTAAGCTTTCTTTCCCCGTAATTGCTCCATGTGCACCCTAAATCAAGCTGCGTTCTTGATAGTTTTGGGTGGCTCTTCTGTAAAAGAAGTATTTGCTCCAGTCTGTCTCCAGGGTATTATAATTGCTGCGCTCCCTACTAGAACCTCCAAACAAGTCTCATAAGCCAGTTGCAGATGCAACTGATGGTGGTCAAGCTCCAAGTCTTCAGGCACATCCAAATGAGGCGCTTTCTTTAATTGTTCCTGAACAATAAATTGGAAACTCTGAACACAAAAGCGACTCCGCCACCAGCATCATCATGAATTGCCCCGTATGGGCAGCATTGTCCATTCCAATTGAGGGCTTCAATATTAAATAGGTTCATCATGTGTCTCTGGCGTCAACACTCTTCCATAACTATTTAAAATACTGAATGAGCATGACTTTCGTATTATCATCCAGGATTGAATGAAACAAAATTGATGTAATTTAAAAGGTCTACAAGAGAGAACCTGGTGGTGTCGTCCTGCTTTGTATGTCCTGAGGGTCTCTTTACTTGGGTTTTCACCTTGGGTGTTATGCCCCACCAGCTCCTGCTGCAAAATGCTGGGAGCGATGCTTTGGGCCTGAATTTCCCTTGGCATCCTTTTAAACAGGATATGAAATAAAGCCATTATGAAATTCCATTGCTGATAGTCATCACACCATATCTGCCTAAGAACAAGCAAATCTAGCTAGTCAGAACAGTGTCCTCTCCAAGATCGACCACAGCGATGTACTTCCCATGGGTCATCTTCCAGGACCTCTAGGATATTCGTAGTAATATGTAACAGTGGAGCTAGGGTGATCTTCAATCTCATGAATTGCTGCTATAATAATTTTGAGGTGGAGATGCAGAATCACTAGGGTTTTGGCCAAATTCAGAGCCATAGAAGGCCTTGTAGTCGAATACCAGCGTAAGAAACGCTTACATAGTGGCAAAGCTTGCCATATACAATGAGACAAAAGTTTATTTTTTTAATTGCATATTCAAAGAAGAATAAAAATCTTATTTCCCAAAAATTAATTAAGCATAACATTTTCCATAAATTAACGATGAGCGGAACATTGAATTTACCACATTTTTTGTAATACTTCACTTTTCAGAGTATAGGATCTCATGGATTAAAGTCATCAAGGGTGAATTAGTTTTAGAATCCTATTCAATAAGGAGATAAAGAAGAAAAAAGTGTTTGGGGAAAGTGTCAGTAAAAGGGAAAGCCAATACAGAAAAAAGCGAAATGTCCTCAATGTGTCTTGCCTACCTTTATAACTGTTTGGCCATTGTGCATAGATACCACTTAATCAAGCAATGAAGTACACTGAGCATAGTGAATTATAGTAGTGAAATATGAAGGTGAGGGTTTTTGTGTGCCTGCCTTCTTTTCTAAAGTGCTTCCTGGAGGTTCAAAGAAACGGATCTCTGGTTTATTTCAAGTGTAAAGGGATCAGGGTATTAGTAAATAAAGGCATATTGTATATGAAGAATGCGTTCAAGAAACAGTTTTCAAGGTTGGGAAATTAAAGAAGGCTTTTTAACCACCTGATTGATATGAGAAATATTAATATATAGATCTATTGATAACACCCTAGTCACAGATTCTTCGTTTGAAAGCCGTAATTAAGCTTCATTCATACTTTGAATGTTGCTTGCATGTATTTCGGAATATCCAACATTACTCACACCTTTTATTGCTTCCTAAATCGATTTCATAATTAGATGCCCGTCAAAGTATTAATAACTTTATATATCTCTAGCATGTGTGCAGAATTACATCTTAAGTGCATTCGATTTACATGTTTTTATCTCAAGTAGAAGGTTATTTCATATCTTCTATCACTGAATGATAAGTAAGTAAATCAGAATATTGATGAGAATACTATTTTTTTCGATTTTGATGCTGAATTAGGTCTTTTGTCACATTAGTGTCCAATAGTCAACTATTGAGGTCATCTGTGGCTTATTTTAAATTGAGAATTGCTCTTGGTTTACTACAGGGTTTTCGATAATTGCATTTATCACTGAATCTATAACTTATTTACGAAATGTGGCATTCATTCCTTTGAGGTGGCATACTGTGTATAAACCACTGGAACCTAGTTGGTATATGTACTCAGTTCAACTAAGACTTTGCAGTACTGGTGGGACGTTAGTGTGACTATGGGGTTGGAGCTCGCCCTGCCTCCACTGTTTTTATCTCCTTGAATGTTATTAGATCTAAAACTGAGAGTCTGATGCACAAAACTATGCGATAATCAAGTTTCAACATGACAGCAGCTCATAGATTATATAGAAATGGCATGATTTGTCAGCAATGGAAGTTTGAGTAGCCATGCAAGCGATATCCCTGCAACATATGTCACCCTGTTGGGTTCCGTCATTGCTTTGGATATAAAGCTTAACACATTTAAGCTTTCTTTCCCCGTAATTGCTCCATGTGCACCCTTAATCAAGCTGCGTTCTTGATAGTTTTGGGTGGCTCTTCTGTAAAAGAAGTATTTGCTCCAGTCTGTCTCCAGGGTATTAGAATTGCTGCGCTCCCTACTAGAACCTCCAAACAAGTCTCATAAGCCAGTTGCAGATGCAACTGATGGTAGTCAAGCTCCAAGTCTTCAGGCACATCCAAATGAGGCGCTTTCTTTAATTGTTCCTGAACAATAAATTGGAAACTCTGAACACAAAAGCGACTCCGCCACCAGCATCATCATGAATTGCCCCGTATGGGCAGCATTGTCCATTCCAATTGAGGGCTTCAATATTAAATAGGTTCATCATGTGTCTCTGGCGTCAACACTCTTCCATAACTATTTAAATTACTGAATGAGCATGACTTTCGTATTATCTTCCAGGATTGAATGAAACAAAATTGATGTAATTTAAAAGGTCTACAAGAGAGAAGCTGGTGGTGTAGTCCTGCTTTGTATGTCCTGGGGGTCTCTTTACTTGGGTTTTCACCTTGGGTGTTATGCCCCACCAGCTCCTGCTGCAAAATGCTGGGAGCGATGCTTTGGGCCTGAATTTCCCTTGGCATCCTTTTAAACAGGATATGAAATAAAGCCATTATGAAATTCCATTGCTGATAGTCATCACACCATATCTGCCTAAGAACAAGCAAATCTAGCTAGTCAGAACAGTGTCCTCTCCAAGATCGACCACAGCGATGTACTTCCCATGGGTCATCTTCCAGGACCTCTAGGATATTCGTAGTAATATGTAACAGTGGAGCTAGGGTGATCTTCAATCTCATGAATTGCTGCTATAATAAGTTTGAGGTGGAGATGCAGAATCACTAGGGTTTTGGCCAAATTCAGAGCCATAGAAGGCCGTGTAGTCGAATACCAGCGTGAGAAACGCTTACATAGTGGCAAAGCTTGCCATATACAATGAGACAAAAGTTTATTTTTTTAATTGCATATTCAAAGAGGAATAAGAATCTTATTTCCCAAAAATTAATTAAGCATAACATTTTCCATAAATTAACAATGAGCGTAACATTGAATTCACCACATTTTTTGTAATACTTCACTTTTCAGAGTATAGGATCTCATGGATTAAAGTCATCAAGGGTGAATTAGTTTTAGAATCCTATTCAATAAGGAGATAAAGAAGAAGAAAAAAGTGTTTGGGGAAAGTGTCAGTAAAAGGGAAAGCCAATACAGAAAAAAGCGAAATGTCCTCAATGTGTCTTGCCTACCTTTATAACTGTTTGGCCATTGTGCATAGATACCACTTAATCAAGCAATGAAGTACACTGAGCATAGTGAATTATAGTAGTGAAATATGAAGGTGAGGGTTTTTGTGTGCCTGCCTTCTTTTCTAAAGTGCTTCCTGGAGGTTCAAAGAAACAGATCTCTGGTTTATTTCAAGTGTAAAGGGATCAGGGTATTAGTAAATAAAGGCATATTGTATATGAAGAATGCGTTCAAGAAACAGTTTTCAAGGTTGGGAAATTAAAGAAGGCTTTTTAACCACCTGATTGATATGGGAAATATTAATATATAGATCTATTGATAGCACCCTAGTCACAGATTCTTCGTTTGAAAGCCATAATTAAGCTTCATTCATACTTTGAATGTTGCTTGCATGTATTTCGGAATATCCAACATTACTCACACCTTTTATTTCTTCCTAAATCGATTTCCTAATTAGATGCCCGTCAAAGTATTAATAACTTTTATATATCTCTAGCATGCGTGCAGAATTACATCTTAAGTGCATTCGATTTACATGTTTTTATCTCAAGTAGAAGGTTATTTCATATCTTCTATCACTGAATGATAAGTAAGTAAATCAGAATATTGATGAGAATACTATTTTTTTCGATGTTGATGCTGAATTAGGTCTTTTGTCACATTAGTGTCATATAGTCAACTATTGAGGTCATCTGTGGCTTATTTTAAATTGAGAATTGCTCTTGGTTTACTACAGCGTTTTCAATAATTGCATTTATCACTGAATCTATAACTTATTTACGAAATGTGGCATTCATTCCTTTGAGGTGGCATACTGTGTATAAACCACTGAAACCTAGTTGGTATATGTACTCAGTTCAACTAAGACTTTGCAGTACTGGTGGGACGTTAGTGTGACTATGGGGTTGGAGCTCGCCCTGCCTCCACTCTTTTTATCTCCTTGAATGTTATTAGATCTAAAACTGAGAGTCTGATGCACAAAACTATGCGATAATCAAGTTTCAACATGACAGCAGCTCATAGATTAGATAGAAATGGCATGATGTTTGTCAGCAATGGAAGTTTGAGTAGCCATGCAAGCGATATCCCTGCAACATATGTCACCCTGTTGGGTTCCGTCATTGCTTTGGATATAAAGCTTAACGCATTTAAGCTTTCTTTCCCCGTAATTGCTCCATGTGCACCCTTAAGTGGAGTGGAGAAGAGTGTTGCCGGTGGCAGAGGCAGCCTCCATTCACTTCGCGCTGTTAAAACAACCGTATTTCACTGCACTGCTCGCGCTGTTGTTACAGCGAATGTTTTTATGTAGCGATTAGAGGCTATTTTTTAAAACGTTCAGTGTGGGTTAGCGGATAACTTACTTTAATTTCTGGTATTCTCCTCAGCTGCTTAGTTTTTTCTCCCACTCCCGCCCCGGTCCGCCGCGTCCAATCATGGGCTTTTGATGCGGAGGGCGAGGAGGAGCCTTCACTTCCGGGCTCAGGGAGCACAGGTCAGCGCTCTAGCGACGCTGATGGTAAGAGACTATTTAGGTCAGCTGGGATTGGAACGCGCTGTGGAGAAGAGTGTTGCCGGTGGCAGAGGCAGCCTCCATTCACTTCGCGCTGTTAAAACAACCGTATTTCACTGCACTGCTCGCGCTGTTGTTACAGCGAATGTTTTTATGTAGCGATTAGAGGCTATTTTTTAAAACGTTCAGTGTGGGTTAGCGGATAACTTACTTTAATTTCTGGTATTCTCCTCAGCTGCTTAGTTTTTTCTCCCACTCCCGCCCCGGTCCGCCGCGTCCAATCATGGGCGTTTGATGCGGAGGGCGAGGAGGAGCCTTCACTTCCGGGCTCAGGGAGCACAGGTCAGCGCTCTAGCGACCCCTCCCTTCACTATAAATGTGCTCTGGGCAGCGACCGCGCAGCGGACGCGTGCAGCGGGCGCGCCGGAAGCGCGCCGAAGTCGAGCCAAAGTCAAGCCCGTCTGCGCCCTTCCGCGGCCGGACGGGGCGCGGGGCCACAAACTCTGGCTCTTCCACTATAACCACCTTAAGGTATGGCAGACAGGAACTGCTGGCTCTCCAACCTGATACGCTTGCAGCTTGCAAACACTCCATGCATGCCCTGTCATTAAATAAATGCTCTTTGTGTAGTTTTGAACCCATCAGTCACATCCCAGCCACTAGTTCGGGTCACACCATCAAAGCAGCCTTACTTAACTGCAGATCCTTACGTAAGCACGTTATAGAAATCTTTCACTTACTTGAGGACCAGAACCTTAACATCTTATTCCTGACGGAAACTTGGCTGGATGATTATTCAGACCCTGACATTATTCAGGCCCTTCCCCCTGGTTACTCCCTCTCCAGACTGGATAGGAAAGACGGCAGAGGGGGTGGCATCGCCATCGCTACGAAAGCCCCTCTAGTATGTTCTTTATCGCCCATACAGGTTGACCATAGTGAAGCTGGCTCTTTCACGATTAACACCGGTCCCAATCACTCCATATCAGGCATTCTGATATATCGACCACCTGGTAGGCTATTTGACTTCACTTCCACCCTGATGGAAGCTATAACTCACTTAGCACTAAGGAAATCGCGTTTCTTAGTGCTAGGAGATCTCAATGCCCATTTCGAAGACCCCTTAGATACTGACGCAACTGATATTCAAGCTGAGCTACTCTCGGTACAGCTCGAATTAAAGAATAAGGAACCGTCACATCAATTAGGGCATTAATTAGACCTCATCTTTGGCAACTGGAAGGGAGTTCATACCTTAGATCCTCAACCCATACCCTGGTCGGATCATTACATCATCCCCATAACGATTCAACTTGACAGAACCGAGCATTATCGACAGCAATCTCTTCACTATAAACGTAGAAAATGGAAGAACTTCTCAATAGAATCTTTCATTAAAATTGTCCAGGATGAAGGCTCTCCTAAAGGGGATGACTGCGAGTCAGCTCACAAGCACATACACAACTTTGTCACTAAGGCCCTTGATATTACGGCCCCTATTCGCACCATGACCAATGCCAGGAGAACAAAAAAAGCTGCTCCCTGGTTCAGTCAAGAACTGCAAACCATGAAGACGGCATGTAAAAAGCTTGAAAGAGCATGGCGCCAGAACTTTTGTCCAGAAATTAAAACCCAGTATAAAATAGCGCAAAGAGTATACAACAAAACTATACGTTTGTCTAAGGCAGCTCATTATCACACCCGTATTATGGAAGCAGAAAACTCCTCTAAGGAACTGTATCAAATATACAAAGAAATTTCCATAGTGGACGTGACTCCTTCTGCCCAAAACGATTCTGTGGAAACTTGTGACAAAATTGCCCAGTACTTTTCAGGAAAGATTACTAAAATCTATGCCAGCTTTTCCAACAACATAAAGTCGGCTACTGAATTTATTGAAAATGATAACCTTATAAACACACCAGAGTGCCTAGGCTCTTTCGAAGTTCCCCCTCTGAAGCTTTGGCTAAAATGTGCAATAACATCAAATCAGGATCTCCCCGAGACCCTGCGCCTCCTAAAATTCTAGCTGAAGCTTTCCCTGCACTAGAGCCTCATTTCAGACATCTGCTTCAAATCTCCTTCTCTACGGCGTGCTTGCCGGTGGAATGGAAACAGGCAGTAGTGTTACCGATTAAAAAAAAGCCGAACATAAGTCAAGACATTTTGGAAAACCTTCGCCCAATATCCTTGCTACCTTACCTTGCAAAGCTAGCTGAGAAAATTGCCAATATTCAACTTATGGAACATCTAGAAGCCCATAATGTTTTTCATAAATCTCAATCGGGTTTCAGATCTAATTTCTCCACTGAGACAGCTCTCTTGAGGGCTACTGAAACCCTACGGGAAGGAGCAGATGAGGGTAAGACCATGGCTCTCATCATGCTGGATCTCAGTGCCGCGTTTGACACTGTAGCGCATTCCATCCTGCTACAGTGTCTAAACAGAGCGGGAGTCACCAATAAGGCACTGGGATGGCTGAAAGCCTTTCTGATTAACAGGAGCTTTCAAGTCCAAAGAGGGACTTTCCTCTCAGACAGCGTGTTGCTCGAACAGGGGGTACCTCAGGGCTCTGCCCTGAGTCCCACCCTGTTCAATTTATACATGGCCCCCCTGGCAGAAGTGGTGCAATCGTTCGGCGTAGAGCTTGTCTCTTACGCCGACGACACGCAACTTCTAATATCACTATCTCAAGCCCCTTCTATGGAAGCTGATAACTTCAGTGCTTGCATGAGTAAGCTTGCCTCTTGGATGACAGAGCACTGTCTAAAACTTAATGGCTCTAAAACGGAGGTTCTTATAATTGGAGGCAATGAGGCTAAATGGACAAAAGAATGGTGGCCCAGCTGCTTGGGTCCTTTGCCCCCTCCTAATCAGGAAGCAAAGAATCTAGGTGTCTGGGTAGACAATAAGTTGTCTTTTGATAGCCACATTAAGAGAACTGTAGGCAAATGTTTTGGAGTAATGAAAACGCTCAATCGCACCCTTGACTTGCTGCCTCTGAACTCCAGACGTACCATGACGCAGGCACTAATCACTTCCCGTATTGACTACGGGAATGTGCTGCTCCTGGGCACATCGGCTAAAAACATCAAGAAACTACAGGTTCTACAAAATTCTGCAGCACGCCTAGTGTTAAGGCTTCCCCGCAAAGCCCCCTCGAGACCCTCTCTGGCATCTCTCCATTGGCTACCTATTAGTAAGAGGATTGTTTTCAAAGCTCTACTATGGTGCCATAGGATCATCCACCACAAAGCGCCGGCCTATATGTCGGATCTGGCATCCCTGTACGAACCCAACAGATCCCTCAGATCTAAAGGAATGGGTTTGCTCAGAACTGCTCGCCCCAAAAAAGCCAGAATGGGAGGCAGGTCCTTCCGCTCACTAGCGGCCATGCACTGGAATCTCCTGCCCACGAACACTAGGCTAGAGACTAATGAGGCCTTTTTTAGAAAGATGTTGAAAACCTTTTTATTTACTTCATAATGGTACTCCTCTCTCTCCTTACATAAATGCTCTCTCCACAGCGCGGGGACACGCCGGGAGGCGTCACCAGGCGCTTTACAAACTCCTTTAAACTAAACTAAACTAAACTAATCAAGCTGCGTTCTTGATAGTTTTGGGTGGCTCTTCTGTAAAATAAGTATTTGCTCCAGTCTGTCTCCAGGGTATTATAATTGCTGCGCTCCCTACTAGAACCTCCAAACAAGTCTTATAAGCCAGTTGCAGATGCAACTGATGGTAGTCAAGCTCCAAGTCTTCAGGCACATCCAAATGAGGCGCTTTCTTTAATTGTTCCTAAACAATAAATTGGAAACTCTGAACACAAAAGCGACTCCGCCACCAGCATCATCATGAATTGCCCCCTATGGGCAGCATTGTCCATTCCAATTGAGGGCTTCAATATTAAATAGGTTCATCATGTGTCTCTGGCGTCAACACTCTTCCATAACTATTTAAATTACTGAATGAGCATGACTTTCGTATTATCTTCCAGGATTGAATGAAACAAAATTGATGTAATTCAAAAGGTCTACAAGAGAGAAGCTTGTGGTGTAGTCCTGCTTTGTATGTCCTGAGGGTCTCTTTACTTGGGTTTTCACCTTGGGTGTTATGCCCCACCAGCTCCTGCTGCAAAATGCTGGGAGCGATGCTTTGGGCCTGAATTTCCCTTGGCATCCTTTTAAACAGGATATGAAATAAAGCCATTATGAAATTCCATTGCTGATAGTCATCACACCATATCTGCCTAAGAACAAGCAAATCTAGCTAGTCACAACAGTGTCCTCTCCAAGATCGACCACAGCGATGTACTTCCCATGGTCATCTTCCAGGACCTCTAGGATATTCGTAGTAATATGTAACAGTGGAGCTAGGGTGATCTTCAATCTCATGAATTGCTGCTATAATAAGTTTGAGGTGGAGATGCAGAATCACTAGGGTTCTGGCCAAATTCAGAGCCATAGAAGGCCTTGTAGTTGAATACCAGCGTAAGAAACGCTTACATAGTGGCAAAGCTTGCCATATACAATGAGACAAAAGTTTATTTTTTTAATTGCATATTCAAAGAAGAATAAGAATCTTATTTCCCAAAAATTAACTAAGCATAACATTTTCCATAAATTAACAATGAGCGGAACATTGAATTCACTGCATGTTATGTAATACTTCACTTTTCAGAGTATAGGATCTCATGGATTAAAGTCATCAAGGGTGAATTAGTTTTAGAATCCTATTCAATAAGGAGATAAAGAAGAAAAAAAAAGTGTTTGGGGAAAGTGTCAGTAAAAGGGAAAGCCAATACAGAAAAAAGCGAAATGTCCTCAATGTGTCTTGCCTACCTTTATAACTGTTTGGCCATTGTGCATAGATACCACTTAATCAAGCAATGAAGTACACTGAGCATAGTGAATTATAGTAGTGAAATATGAAGGTGAGGCTTTTTGTGTGCCTGCCTTCTTTTCTAAAGTGCTTCCTGGAGGTTCAAAGAAACGGATCTCTGGTTTATTTCAAGTGTAAAGGGATCAGGGTATTAGTAAATAAAGGCATATTGTATATGAAGAATGCGTTCAAGAAACAGTTTTCAAGGTTGGGAAATTAAAGAAGGCTTTTTAACCACCTGATTGACATGAGAAATATTAATATATAGATCTATTGATAGCACCCTAGTCACAGATTCTTTGTTTGAAAGCCATAATTAAGCTTCATTCATACTTTGAATGTTGCCTGCATGTATTTCGGAAAATCCAACATTACTCACACCTTTTATTGCTTCCTAAATCGATTTCATAATTAGATGCCCGTCAAAGTATTAATAACTTTTATATATCTCTAGCATGCGTGCAGAATTACATCTTAAGTGCATTCGATTTACATTTTCTTATCTCAAGTAGAAGGTTATTTCATATCTTTTATCACTGAATGATAAGTAAGTAAATCAGAATATTGATGAGAATACTATTTTTTTCGATTTTGATGCTGAAATAGGTCTTTTGTCACATTAGTGTCCTATAGTCAACTATTGAGGTCATCTGTGGCTTATTTTAAATTGAGAATTGCTCTTGGTTTACTGCAGCGTTTTCAATATTTGCATTTATCACTGAATCTATAACTTATTTACGAAATGTGGCATTCATTCCTTTGAGGTGGCATACTGTGTATAAACCACTGAAACCTAGTTGGTATATGTAGTACTCAGTTCAACTAAGACTTTGCAGTACTGGTGGGTCGGTATTGTGACTATGGGGTTGGAGCTCGCCCTGCCTCCACTCTTTTTATCTCCTTGAATGTTATTAGATCTAAAACTGAGAGTCTGATGCACAAAACTATGCGATAATCAAGTTTCAACATGACAGCAGCTCATAGATTAGATAGAAATGGCATGATGTTTGTCAGCAATGGAAGTTTGAGTAGCCATGCAAGCGATATCCCTGCAACATATGTCACCCTGTTGGGTTCCGTCATTGCTTTGGATATAAAGCTTAACGCATTTAAGCTTTCTTTCCCCGTAATTGCTCCATGTGCACCCTTAAGTGGAGTGGAGAAGAGTGTTGCCGGTGGCAGAGGCAGCCTCCATTCACTTCGCGCTGTTAAAACAACCGTATTTCACTGCACTGCTCGCGCTGTTGTTACAGCGAATGTTTTTATGTAGCGATTAGAGGCTATTTTTTAAAACGTTCAGTGTGGGTTAGCGGATAACTTACTTTAATTTCTGGTATTCTCCTCAGCTGCTTAGTTTTTTCTCCCACTCCCGCCCGGTCCGCCGCGTCCAATCATGGGCGTTTGATGCGGAGGGCGAGGAGGAGCCTTCACTTCCGGGCTCAGGGAGCACAGGTCAGCGCTCTAGCGACGCTGATGGTAAGAGACTATTTAGGTCAGCTGGGATTGGAACGCGCTGTGGAGAAGAGTGTTGCCGGTGGCAGAGGCAGCCTCCATTCACTTCGCGCTGTTAAAACAACCGTATTTCACTGCACTGCTCGCGCTGTTGTTACAGCGAATGTTTTTATGTAGCGATTAGAGGCTATTTTTTAAAACGTTCAGTGTGGGTTAGCGGATAACTTACTTTAATTTCTGGTATTCTCCTCAGCTGCTTAGTTTTTTCTCCCACTCCCGCCCCGGTCCGCCGCGTCCAATCATGGGCGTTTGATGCGGAGGGCGAGGAGGAGCCTTCACTTCCGGGCTCAGGGAGCACAGGTCAGCGCTCTAGCGACCCCTCCCTTCACTATAAATGTGCTCTGGGCAGCGACCGCGCAGCGGACGCGTGCAGCGGGCGCGCCGGAAGCGCGCCGAAGTCGAGCCAAAGTCAAGCCCGTCTGCGCCCTTCCGCGGCCGGACGGGGCGCGGGGCCACAAACTCTGGCTCTTCCACTATAACCACCTTAAGGTATGGCAGACAGGAACTGCTGGCTCTCCAACCTGATACGCTTGCAGCTTGCAAACACTCCATGCATGCCCTGTCATTAAATAAATGCTCTTTGTGTAGTTTTGAACCCATCAGTCACATCCCAGCCACTAGTTCGGGTCACACCATCAAAGCAGCCTTACTTAACTGCAGATCCTTACGTAAGCACGCTATAGAAATCTTTCACTTACTTGAGGACCAGAACCTTAACATCTTATTCCTGACGGAAACTTGGCTGGATGATTATTCAGACCCTGACATTATTCAGGCCCTTCCCCCTGGTTACTCCCTCTCCAGACTGGATAGGAAAGACGGCAGAGGGGGTGGCATCGCCATCGCTACGAAAGCCCCTCTAGTATGTTCTTTATCGCCCATACAGGTTGACCATAGTGAAGCTGGCTCTTTCACGATTAACACCGGTCCCAATCACTCCATATCAGGCATTCTGATATATCGACCACCTGGTAGGCTATTTGACTTCACTTCCACCCTGATGGAAGCTATAACTCACTTAGCACTAAGGAAATCGCATTTATTAGTGCTAGGAGATCTCAATGCCCATTTCGAAGACCCCTTAGATACTGACGCAACTGATATTCAAGCTGAGCTACTCTCGGTACAGCTCGAATTAAAGAATAAGGAACCGTCACATCAATTAGGGCATTAATTAGACCCCATCTTTGGCAACTGGAAGGGAGTTCATACCTTAGATCCTCAACCCATACCCTGGTCGGATCATTACATCATCCCCATAACGATTCAACTTGACAGAACCGAGCATTATCGACAGCAATCTCTTCACTATAAACGTAGAAAATGGAAGAACTTCTCAATAGAATCTTTCATTAAAATTGTCCAGGATGAAGGCTCTCCTAAAGGGGATGACTGTGAGTCAGCTAACAAGCACATACACAACTTTGTCACTAAGGCCCTTGATATTACGGCCCCTATTCGCACCATGACCAATGCCAGGAGAACAAAAAAAGCTGCTCCCTGGTTCAGTCAAGAACTGCAAACCATGAAGACGGCATGTAAAAAGCTTGAAAGAGCATGGCGCCAGAACTTTTGTCCAGAAATTAAAACCCAGTATAAAATAGCGCAAAGAGTATACAACAAAACTATACGTTTGTCTAAGGCAGCTCATTATCACACCCGTATTATGGAAGCAGAAAACTCCTCTAAGGAACTGTATCAAATATACAAAGAAATTTCCATAGTGGACGTGACTCCTTCTGCCCAAAACGATTCTGTGGAAACTTGTGACAAAATTGCCCAGTACTTTTCAGGAAAGATTACTAAAATCTATGCCAGCTTTTCCAACAACATAAAGTCGGCTACTGAATTTATTGAAAATGATAACCTTATAAACACACCAGAGTGCCTAGGCTCTTTCGAAGTTCCCCCTCTGAAGCTTTGGCTAAAATGTGCAATAACATCAAATCAGGATCTCCCCGAGACCCTGCGCCTCCTAAAATTCTAGCTGAAGCTTTCCCTGCACTAGAGCCTCATTTCAGACATCTGCTTCAAATCTCCTTCTCTACGGCGTGCTTGCCGGTGGAATGGAAACAGGCAGTAGTGTTACCGATTAAAAAAAAGCCGAACATAAGTCAAGACATTTTGGAAAACCTTCGCCCAATATCCTTGCTACCTTACCTTGCAAAGCTAGCTGAGAAAATTGCCAATATTCAACTTATGGAACATCTAGAAGCCCATAATGTTTTTCATAAATCTCAATCGGGTTTCAGATCTAATTTCTCCACTGAGACAGCTCTCTTGAGGGCTACTGAAACCCTACGGGAAGGAGCAGATGAGGGTAAGACCATGGCTCTCATCATGCTGGATCTCAGTGCCGCGTTTGACACTGTAGCGCATTCCATCCTGCTACAGTGTCTAAACAGAGCGGGAGTCACCAATAAGGCACTGGGATGGCTGAAAGCCTTTCTGATTAACAGGAGCTTTCAAGTCCAAAGAGGGACTTTCCTCTCAGACAGCGTGTTGCTCGAACAGGGGGTACCTCAGGGCTCTGCCCTGAGTCCCACCCTGTTCAATTTATACATGGCCCCCCTGGCAGAAGTGGTGCAATCGTTCGGCGTAGAGCTTGTCTCTTACGCCGACGACACGCAACTTCTAATATCACTATCTCAAGCCCCTTCTATGGAAGCTGATAACTTCAGTGCTTGCATGAGTAAGCTTGCCTCTTGGATGACAGAGCACTGTCTAAAACTTAATGGCTCTAAAACGGAGGTTCTTATAATTGGAGGCAATGAGGCTAAATGGACAAAAGAATGGTGGCCCAGCTGCTTGGGTCCTCTGCCCCCTCCTAATCGGGAAGCAAAGAATCTAGGTGTCTGGGTAGACAATAAGTTGTCTTTTGATAGCCACATTAAGAGAACTGTAGGCAAATGTTTTGGAGTAATGAAAACGCTCAATCGCACCCTTGACTTGCTGCCTCTGAACTCCAGACGTACCATGACGCAGGCACTAATCACTTCCCGTATTGACTACGGGAATGTGCTGCTCCTGGGCACATCGGCTAAAAACATCAACAAACTACAGGTTCTACAAAATTCTGCAGCACGCCTAGTGTTAAGGCTTCCCCGCAAAGCCCCCTCGAGACCCTCTCTGGCATCTCTCCATTGGCTACCTATTAGTAAGAGGATTGTTTTCAAAGCTCTACTATGGTGCCATAGGATCATCCACCACAAAGCGCCGGCCTATATGTCGGATCTGGCATCCCTGTACGAACCCAACAGATCCCTCAGATCTAAAGGAATGGGTTTGCTCAGAACTGCTCGCCCCAAAAAAGCCAGAATGGGAGGCAGGTCCTTCCGCTCACTAGCGGCCATGCACTGGAATCTCCTGCCCACGAACACTAGGCTAGAGACTAATGAGGCCTTTTTTAGAAAGATGTTGAAAACCTTTTTATTTACTTCATAATGGTACTCCTCTCTCTCCTTACATAAATGCTCTCTCCACAGCGCGGGGACACGCCGGGAGGCGTCACCAGGCGCTTTACAAACTCCTTTAAACTAAACTAAACTAAACTAATCAAGCTGCGTTCTTGATAGTTTTGGGTGGCTCTTCTGTAAAAAAAGTATTTGCTCCAGTCTGTCTCCAGGGTATTATAATTGCTGCGCTCCCTACTAGAACCTCCAAACAAGTCTTATAAGCCAGTTGCAGATGCAACTGATGGTAGTCAAGCTCCAAGTCTTCAGGCACATCCAAATGAGGCGCTTTCTTTAATTGTTCCTGAACAATAAATTGGAAACTCTGAACACAAAAGCGACTCCGCCACCAGCATCATCATGAATTGCCCCATATGGGCAGCATTGTCCATTCCAATTGAGGGCTTCAATATTAAATAGGTTCATCATGTGTCTCTGGCGTCAACACTCTTCCATAACTATTTAAATTACTGAATGAGCATGACTTTCGTATTATCATCCAGGATTGAATGAAACAAAATTGATGTAATTTAAAAGGTCTATAAGAGAGAACCTGGTGGTGTAGTCCTGCTTTGTATGTCCCGAGGGTCTCTTTACTTGGGTTTTCACCTTGGGTGTTATGCCCCACCAGCTCCTGCTGCAAAATGCTGGGAGCGATGCTTTGGGCCTGAATTTCCCTTGGCATCCTTTTAAACAGGATATGAAATAAAGCCATTATGAAATTCCATTGCTGATAGTCATCACACCATATCTGCCTAAGAACAAGCAAATCTAGCTAGTCACAACAGTGTCCTCTCCAAGATCGACCACAGCGATGTACTTCCCATGGGTCATCTTCCAGGACCTCTAGGATATTCGTAGTAATATGTAACAGCGGAGCTAGGGTGATCTTCAATCTCATGAATTGCTGCTATAATAAGTTTGAGGTGGAGATGCAGAATCACTAGGGTTTTGGCCAAATTCAGAGCCATAGAAGGCCTTGTAGTTGAATACCAGCGTAAGAAACGCTTACATAGTGGCAAAGCTTGCCATATACAATGAGACAAAAGTTTATTTTTTTAATTGCATATTCAAAGAAGAATAAGAATCTTATTTCCCAAAAATTAACTAAGCATAACATTTTCCATAAATTAACAATGAGCGGAACATTGAATTCACTGCATGTTTTGTAATACTTCACTTTTCAGAGTATAGGATCTCATGGATTAAAGTCATCAAGGGTGAATTAGTTTTAGAATCCTATTCAATAAGGAGATAAAGAAGAAAAAAAAAGTGTTTGGGGAAAGTGTCAGTAAAAGGGAAAGCCAATACAGAAAAAAGCGAAATGTCCTCAATGTGTCTTGCCTACCTTTATAACTGTTTGGCCATTGTGCATAGATACCACTTAATCAAGCAATGAAGTACACTGAGCATAGTGAATTATAGTAGTGAAATATGAAGGTGAGGCTTTTTGTGTGCCTGCCTTCTTTTCTAAAGTGCTTCCTGGAGGTTCAAAGAAACGGATCTCTGGTTTATTTCAAGTGTAAAGGGATCAGGGTATTAGTAAATAAAGGCATATTGTATATGAAGAATGCGTTCAAGAAACAGTTTTCAAGGTTGGGAAATTAAAGAAGGCTTTTTAACCACCTGATTGACATGAGAAATATTAATATATAGATCTATTGATAGCACCCTAGTCACAGATTCTTTGTTTGAAAGCCATAATTAAGCTTCATTCATACTTTGAATGTTGCCTGCATGTATTTCGGAAAATCCAACATTACTCACACCTTTTATTGCTTCCTAAATCGATTTCATAATTAGATGCCCGTCAAAGTATTAATAACTTTTATATATCTCTAGCATGCGTGCAGAATTACATCTTAAGTGCATTCGATTTACATTTTCTTATCTCAAGTAGAAGGTTATTTCATATCTTTTATCACTGAATGATAAATAAGTAAATCAGAATATTGATGAGAATACTATTTTTTTCGATTTTGATGCTGAAATAGGTCTTTTGTCACATTAGTGTCCTATAGTCAACTATTGAGGTCATCTGTGGCTTATTTTAAATTGAGAATTGCTCTTGGTTTACTACAGCGTTTTCAATATTTGCATTTATCACTGAATCTATAACTTATTTACGAAATGTGGCATTCATTCCTTTGAGGTGGCATACTGTGTATAAACCACTGAAACCTAGTTGGTATATGTACTCAGTTCAACTAAGACTTTGCAGTACTGGTGGGTCGGTATTGTGACTATGGGGTTGGAGCTCGCCCTGCCTCCACTCTTTTTATCTCCTTGAATGTTATTAGATCTAAAACTGAGAGTCTGATGCACAAAACTATGCGATAATCAAGTTTCAACATGACAGCAGCTCATAGATTAGATAGAAATGGCATGATGTTTGTCAGCAATGGAAGTTTGAGTAGCCATGCAAGCGATATCCCTGCAACATATGTCACCCTGTTGGGTTCCGTCATTGCTTTGGCTATAAAGCTTAACACATTCAAGCTTTCTTTCCCCGTAATTGCTCCATGTGCACCCTTAATCAAGCTGCGTTCTTGATAGTTTTGGGTGGCTCTTCTGTAAAAGAAGTATTTGCTCCAGTCTGTCTCCAGGGTATTATAATTGCTGCGCTCCCTACTAGAACCTCCAAACAAGTCTCATAAGCCAGTTGCAGATGCAACTGATGGTAGTCAAGCTCCAAGTCTTCAGGCACATCCAAATGAGGCGCTTTCTTTAATTGTTCCTGAACAATAAATTGGAAACTCTGAACACAAAAGCGACTCCGCCACCAGCATCATCATGAATTGCCCCCTATGGGCAGCATTGTCCATTCCAATTGAGGGCTTCAATATTAAATAGGTTCATCATGTGTCTCTGGCGTCAACACTCTTCCATAACTATTTAAATTACTGAATGAGCATGACTTTCGTATTATCTTCCAGGATTGAATGAAACAAAATTGATGTAATTTAAAAGGTCTACAAGAGAGAAGCTGGTGGTGTAGTCCTGCTTTGTATGTCCTGAGGGTCTCTTTACTTGGGTTTTCACCTTGGGTGTTATGCCCCACCAGCTCCTGCTGCAAAATGCTGGGAGCGATGCTTTGGGCCTGAATTTCCCTTGGCATCCTTTTAAACAGGATATGAAATAAAGCCATTATGAAATTCCATTGCTGATAGTCATCACACCATATCTGCCTAAGAACAAGCAAATCTAGCTAGTCAGAACAGTGTCCTCTCCAAGATCGACCACAGCGATGTACATCCCATGGGTCATCTTCCAGGACCTCTAGGATATTCGTAGTAATATGTAACAGTGGAGCTAGGGTGATCTTCAATCTCATGAATTGCTGCTATAATAAGTTTGAGGTGGAGATGCAGATTCTCCAGTATTAGGGGTGTCTTTCATAGATTCACATGCCTGAATCATTCCCCGTCGTCGGAGTAGGAGTCTCACGGTATATAAAAAAGCAATAAAATGCCATAAAATATATAGCATATCATAGAAATACCAAACCAGGAAGTAAGTAGCCCCAGCTACAGTAGAAAAAACTTCCACCTTCGTGACTATCTAGGTCATTATGTGTTGGTCCAAATTGCAGCCAATCAGGCGACAGCACCCACCAGAATGTTCTCCCGAGAGGCTCAGGCTCTCAGATTTTCTACCGCACGTTGTGTGAAGGGAGTCTCCCTGAGCTCTGCTCAGTTTTTTCTTCTATATCTCTAAAATTCTTCAACTTTCACAGATGTCTTCATCTAAATCCCTGTTTAGAGCCTTCGACTCTTGTGGGAAGCCAAGACTTTTCAAGGAGGACCCCCACAAGAAATGTTTGTATTGTCTTTATCCTGATCATGTGGTGAAGGAGTGCAAGATCTGCCGGACTTTCCCCTCCAAGACCATCAAGGATAGAGAAGGGCGCCTTCTATTGTGGCTCAATAGACTAAAGAACAAGGATGACCCTATCTCTGAGGTAGGAAGTTTTGGTTCCGGCTCTTCATTTCTATCAACTAAGAGGAAGGCTGAAACTGATGTTTCATCTCTGAGGGCGAAGGTGGTTAAGAAGTCTAAATCTTCCCAGGATGCTCCTGGGCCTAGTTCTTCAAGTAAAGTTATCCCACTTTCCAAAGGGGATTCTACGCCCTCTAAGAAGTCTGGGACTAAGACAGTGCCTAAGAAATCTTCGAAATCTGTGCCTCCTCAGTTGCCATTATTGACAATTTCAACGTCAAGGAAGGACTGTGTTTCTTCTCATGTGGCCACTTCTACCACCTGCACTATGACTTTTTCCTCACCGAAGCCTACACTTGTCATGTCTTCAGCTTCTTCGCCCACACTGGTTCATGTCCAGATTAGGCCTATCTCGTCGTCGACAGTTGCCCCGACGACGATGGCCAAGGTGCCGCCGACGATTTTGTCATCTTCATCTTTGAAATCCCCGTCGACGAAAAAATTGCCACCGTCGACGAAAGCAAAACCACCGTCGACGGCCTCGACGACGACACTACCGTCGACGGCCTCGACGACGACACCACCGTCGACGACCTCGTCGACGAAAAGATCATCGTCGACGGCGAAGCCATCTTCGACGACGACACTACCGTCGACGGCCTCGACGACGAAACCACCGTCGACGGCCTCGACGACGAAACCACCGTCGATGGCCTCGACGACGAAACCACCGTCGACGGCCCCGACGACGACACTACCGTCGACGGCCTCGACGACGACACCACCGTCGACGACCTCGTCGACGAAAAGATCATCGTCGACGGCGAAGCCATCTTCGACGACGACACTACCGTCGACGGCCTCGACGACGAAACCACCGTCGACGGCCTCGACGACGAAACCACCGTCGACGGCCTCGACGACGAAACCACCGTCGACGGCCCCGACGACGACACTACCGTCGACGGCCTCGACGACGACACCACCGTCGACGACCTCGTCGACGAAAAGATCATCGTCGACGGCAAAGCACTCGTCGACAAAGCTACTGTCTACGACCCCGTCGACGACCCCGTCGACGACGATTCCGTCGGCGAGACAGCACTGTCAGCAGTATACAGACGTCCCGTTGACGCCGCCTCTTTCAAGCTGCACTACTTTGCAGGTTTGGTCCGCGCAAACAGCAGGGATTCCATTGCCATCTCCTGAGACCACTGCTACTTTATTAAAAAAGAGAGCTACTGTGGACTCTATTTCTACTACCATTGTGGTGCCTGACAAGCTCTTGGATTCCGATGAAGAGGAATACTATGAGGACGAAAACTTTGGACCAGCTAGAAGTCCATCCGAACTCCATATTAAAGTTCAGGAAGATGTTGAGGATAACATGGAGGACGTTCAGCCTGCTCCGCGTGCTGACAGACCTGATGCAGATAGGCAACTGCCTGAAGATCTATTCCGCAACTTGCAGTACATGCTCAGTGACTATTATAGACGTTTCCCACCTTCTGAGTCTGGTGATTCAGTGATGTCTGCACCTTTGCCGCAGGGAAGGCCTTCCCTCTCTCCGCGTACAAGACCAAGGGCTTCTAATGCGTTGGAGGACAGTCGCTCAACGTTCCATACGTCACCAATTTCATATCCTCAGCCACGAGAAGAGGAGCTTTCGGAACAGGATGATCAGGAAGAAGGAGAGCTGAATGAAGCCTCTGAATCGTCGGAGTATGAGGATTACAATGCGAACACACCCTCTCCGGCGGAGCCTACTGAAAACTGAAAACCTTTTTATTTACTTCATAATGGTACTCCTCTCTCTCCTTACATAAATGCTCTCTCCACAGCGCGGGGACACGCCGGGAGGCGTCACCAGGCGCTTTACAAACTCCTTTAAACTAAACTAAACTAAACTAATCAAGCTGCGTTCTTGATAGTTTTGGGTGGCTCTTCTGTAAAAAAAGTATTTGCTCCAGTCTGTCTCCAGGGTATTATAATTGCTGCGCTCCCTACTAGAACCTCCAAACAAGTCTTATAAGCCAGTTGCAGATGCAACTGATGGTAGTCAAGCTCCAAGTCTTCAGGCACATCCAAATGAGGCGCTTTCTTTAATTGTTCCTGAACAATAAATTGGAAACTCTGAACACAAAAGCGACTCCGCCACCAGCATCATCATGAATTGCCCCCTATGGGCAGCATTGTCCATTCCAATTGAGGGCTTCAATATTAAATAGGTTCATCATGTGTCTCTGGCGTCAACACTCTTCCATAACTATTTAAATTACTGAATGAGCATGACTTTCGTATTATCATCCAGGATTGAATGAAACAAAATTGATGTAATTTAAAAGGTCTATAAGAGAGAACCTGGTGGTGTAGTCCTGCTTTGTATGTCCCGAGGGTCTCTTTACTTGGGTTTTCACCTTGGGTGTTATGCCCCACCAGCTCCTGCTGCAAAATGCTGGGAGCGATGCTTTGGGCCTGAATTTCCCTTGGCATCCTTTTAAACAGGATATGAAATAAAGCCATTATGAAATTCCATTGCTGATAGTCATCACACCATATCTGCCTAAGAACAAGCAAATCTAGCTAGTCACAACAGTGTCCTCTCCAAGATCGACCACATCGATGTACTTCCCATGGGTCATCTTCCAGGACCTCTAGGATATTCGTAGTAATATGTAACAGCGGAGCTAGGGTGATCTTCAATCTCATGAATTGCTGCTATAATAAGTTTGAGGTGGAGATGCAGAATCACTAGGGTTTTGGCCAAATTCAGAGCCATAGAAGGCCTTGTAGTTGAATACCAGCGTAAGAAACGCTTACATAGTGGCAAAGCTTGCCATATACAATGAGACAAAAGTTTATTTTTTTAATTGCATATTCAAAGAAGAATAAGAATCTTATTTCCCAAAAATTAACTAAGCATAACATTTTCCATAAATTAACAATGAGCGGAACATTGAATTCACTGCATGTTTTGTAATACTTCACTTTTCAGAGTATAGGATCTCATGGATTAAAGTCATCAAGGGTGAATTAGTTTTAGAATCCTATTCAATAAGGAGATAAAGAAGAAAAAAAAAGTGTTTGGGGAAAGTGTCAGTAAAAGGGAAAGCCAATACAGAAAAAAGCGAAATGTCCTCAATGTGTCTTGCCTACCTTTATAACTGTTTGGCCATTGTGCATAGATACCACTTAATCAAGCAATGAAGTACACTGAGCATAGTGAATTATAGTAGTGAAATATGAAGGTGAGGCTTTTTGTGTGCCTGCCTTCTTTTCTAAAGTGCTTCCTGGAGGTTCAAAGAAACGGATCTCTGGTTTATTTCAAGTGTAAAGGGATCAGGGTATTAGTAAATAAAGGCATATTGTATATGAAGAATGCGTTCAAGAAACAGTTTTCAAGGTTGGGAAATTAAAGAAGGCTTTTTAACCACCTGATTGACATGAGAAATATTAATATATAGATCTATTGATAGCACCCTAGTCACAGATTCTTTGTTTGAAAGCCATAATTAAGCTTCATTCATACTTTGAATGTTGCCTGCATGTATTTCGGAAAATCCAACATTACTCACACCTTTTATTGCTTCCTAAATCGATTTCATAATTAGATGCCCGTCAAAGTATTAATAACTTTTATATATCTCTAGCATGCGTGCAGAATTACATCTTAAGTGCATTCGATTTACATTTTCTTATCTCAAGTAGAAGGTTATTTCATATCTTTTATCACTGAATGATAAATAAGTAAATCAGAATATTGATGAGAATACTATTTTTTTCGATTTTGATGCTGAAATAGGTCTTTTGTCACATTAGTGTCCTATAGTCAACTATTGAGGTCATCTGTGGGTTATTTTAAATTGAGAATTGCTCTTGGTTTACTACAGCGTTTTCAATATTTGCATTTATCACTGAATCTATAACTTATTTACGAAATGTGGCATTCATTCCTTTGAGGTGGCATACTGTGTATAAACCACTGAAACCTAGTTGGTATATGTACTCAGTTCAACTAAGACTTTGCAGTACTGGTGGGTCGGTATTGTGACTATGGGGTTGGAGCTCGCCCTGCCTCCACTCTTTTTATCTCCTTGAATGTTATTAGATCTAAAACTGAGAGTCTGATGCACAAAACTATGCGATAATCAAGTTTCAACATGACAGCAGCTCATAGATTAGATAGAAATGGCATGATGTTTGTCAGCAATGGAAGTTTGAGTAGCCATGCAAGCGATATCCCTGCAACATATGTCACCCTGTTGGGTTCCGTCATTGTTTTGGATATAAAGCTTAACGCATTTAAGCTTTCTTTCCCCGTAATTGCTCCATGTGCACCCTTAATCAAGCTGCGTTCTTGATAGTTTTGGGTGGCTCTTCTGTAAAAGAAGTATTTGCTCCAGTCTGTCTCCAGGGTATTATAATTGCTGCGCTCCCTACTAGAACCTCCAAACAAGTCTCATAAGCCAGTTGCAGATGCAACTGATGGTAGTCAAGCTCCAAGTCTTCAGGCACATCCAAATGAGGCGCTTTCTTTAATTGTTCCTGAACAATAAATTGGAAACTCTGAACACAAAAGCGACTCCGCCACCAGCATCATCATGAATTGCCCCCTATGGGCAGCATTGTCCATTCCAATTGAGGGCTTCAATATTAAATAGGTTCATCATGTGTCTCTGGCGTCAACACTCTTCCATAACTATTTAAATTACTGAATGAGCATGACTTTCGTATTATCTTCCAGGATTGAATGAAACAAAATTGATGTAATTTAAAAGGTCTACAAGAGAGAAGCTGGTGGTGTAGTCCTGCTTTGTATGTCCTGAGGGTCTCTTTACTTGGGTTTTCACCTTGGGTGTTATGCCCCACCAGCTCCTGCTGCAAAATGCTGGGAGCGATGCTTTGGGCCTGAATTTCCCTTGGCATCCTTTTAAACAGGATATGAAATAAAGCCATTATGAAATTCCATTGCTGATAGTCATCACACCATATCTGCCTAAGAACAAGCAAATCTAGCTAGTCAGAACAGTGTCCTCTCCAAGATCGACCACAGCGATGTACATCCCATGGGTCATCTTCCAGGACCTCTAGGATATTCGTAGTAATATGTAACAGTGGAGCTAGGGTGATCTTCAATCTCATGAATTGCTGCTATAATAAGTTTGAGGTGGAGATGCAGATTCTCCAGTATTAGGGGTGTCTTTCATAGATTCACATGCCTGAATCATTCCCCGTCGTCGGAGTAGGAGTCTCACGGTATATAAAAAAGCAATAAAATGCCATAAAATATATAGCATATCATAGAAATACCAAACCAGGAAGTAAGTAGCCCCAGCTACAGTAGAAAAAACTTCCACCTTCGTGACTATCTAGGTCATTATGTGTTAGTCCAAATTGCAGCCAATCAGGCGACAGCACCCACCAGAATGTTCTCCCGAGAGGCTCAGGCTCTCAGATTTTCTACCGCACGTTGTGTGAAGGGAGTCTCCCTGAGCTCTGCTCAGTTTTTTCTTCTATATCTCTAAAATTCTTCAACTTTCACAGATGTCTTCATCTAAATCCCTGTTTAGAGCCTTCGACTCTTGTGGGAAGCCAAGACTTTTCAAGGAGGACCCCCACAAGAAATGTTTGTATTGTCTTTATCCTGATCATGTGGTGAAGGAGTGCAAGATCTGCCGGACTTTCCCCTCCAAGACCATCAAGGATAGAGAAGGGCGCCTTCTATTGTGGCTCAATAGACTAAAGAACAAGGATGACCCTATCTCTGAGGTAGGAAGTTTTGGTTCCGGCTCTTCATTTCTATCAACTAAGAGGAAGGCTGAAACTGATGTTTCATCTCTGAGGGCGAAGGTGGTTAAGAAGTCTAAATCTTCCCAGGATGCTCCTGGGCCTAGTTCTTCAAGTAAAGTTATCCCACTTTCCAAAGGGGATTCTACGCCCTCTAAGAAGTCTGGGACTAAGACAGTGCCTAAGAAATCTTCGAAATCTGTGCCTCCTCAGTTGCCATTATTGACAATTTCAACGTCAAGGAAGGACTGTGTTTCTTCTCATGTGGCCACTTCTACCACCTGCACTATGACTTTTTCCTCACCGAAGCCTACACTTGTCATGTCTTCAGCTTCTTCGCCCACACTGGTTCATGTCCAGATTAGGCCTATCTCGTCGTCGACAGTTGCCCCGACGACGATGGCCAAGGTGCCGCCGACGATTTTGTCATCTTCATCTTTGAAATCCCCGTCGACGAAAAAATTGCCACCGTCGACGAAAGCAAAACCACCGTCGACGGCCTCGACGACGACACCACCGTCGACGACCTCGTCGACGAAAAGATCATCGTCGACGGCGAAGCCATCTTCGACGACGACACTACCGTCGACGGCCTCGACGACGAAACCACCGTCGACGGCCTCGACGACGAAACCACCGTCGACGGCCTCGACGACGAAACCACCGTCGACGGCCCCGACGACGACACTACCGTCGACGGCCTCGACGACGACACCACCGTCGACGACCTCGTCGACGAAAAGATCATCGTCGACGGCGAAGCCATCTTCGACGACGACACTACCGTCGACGGCCTCGACGACGAAACCACCGTCGACGGCCTCGACGACGAAACCACCGTCGACGGCCTCGACGACGAAACCACCGTCGACGGCCCCGACGACGACACTACCGTCGACGGCCTCGACGACGACACCACCGTCGACGACCTCGTCGACGAAAAGATCATCGTCGACGGCAAAGCACTCGTCGACAAAGCTACTGTCTACGACCCCGTCGACGACCCCGTCGACGACGATTCCGTCGGCGAGACAGCACTGTCAGCAGTATACAGACGTCCCGTTGACGCCGCCTCTTTCAAGCTGCACTACTTTGCAGGTTTGGTCCGCGCAAACAGCAGGGATTCCATTGCCATCTCCTGCGACCACTGCTACTTTATTAAAAAAGAGAGCTACTGTGGACTCTATTTCTACTACCATTGTGGTGCCTGACAAGCTCTTGGATTCCGATGAAGAGGAATACTATGAGGACGAAAACTTTGGACCAGCTAGAAGTCCATCCGAACTCCATATTAAAGTTCAGGAAGATGTTGAGGATAACATGGAGGACGTTCAGCCTGCTCCGCGTGCTGACAGACCTGATGCAGATAGGCAACTGCCTGAAGATCTATTCCGCAACTTGCAGTACATGCTCAGTGACTATTATAGACGTTTCCCACCTTCTGAGTCTGGTGATTCAGTGATGTCTGCACCTTTGCCGCAGGGAAGGCCTTCCCTCTCTCCGCGTACAAGACCAAGGGCTTCTAATGCGTTGGAGGACAGTCGCTCAACGTTCCATACGTCACCAATTTCATCTCCTCAGCCACGAGAAGAGGAGCTTTCGGAACAGGATGATCAGGAAGAAGGAGAGCTGAATGAAGCCTCTGAATCGTCGGAGTATGAGGATTACAATGCGAACACACCCTCTCCGGCGGAGCCTACTGCTTCTGAGTCACCACCCGTGGACGTTGCCTCATTTCACAGGATCATGGATAGAGCGACTAGGAGGTTTCTAATAACCATGGAAGCTAAACAAGAAGACTGCTTTTTGTATGATTTTAAATCTACCCCTCATAAGCAGAGTTGGACCATTCCAATTGTAGATTTCATCTGGAAGGAGGGTCTTAAGATCATGGCCAAGCCGAATTCCTTACCAGCAGTGCTCCCTAGAGTAGATAAAAAATATAGGGCGCCTGCTACTTCTCCAGCATGCCTTGTCGGGCAAGCTAAAGCCGATTCTGTGGTGGCACAGGCAGCGCAGAAGAGATCTTCCAACCCTACGTCTCAGATCTCTGTCCCTCCAGACAAGGATGGGAGACGCCTTGATTCCATTGGCAAGAAGGTTTCTACCATTGCAGCCACAACCATCCGGGCCGCAAACTCCCTCGCCATTTTAGGGAGATATGATAGACAGATGTGGTCAGACATCTCACCGTACGTAGACAAGCTCCCCGAGCCTGATCGCACTGAGGCCAAGAAAATCCTTCAGGAAGGAGAGTGTGTCTCCTCGGAGATGATTGACGCTGCTGTGGACGTTGCTGCCACTGCCTTTCGACAGCTTGCAGGTGCAGCTGTTTTAAGACGGCAAGGATGGTTACGAGCAACCTCCTTTAGGCAGGAGGTTCAAAACAGAATCATTGACATGCCTTTTGATGGAGAGTCACTATTCGGCAAACATGTTGATGAGGCCCTGGAGGCAATAAAGAAAGACACTGAAACAGCGCGTTCACTGGGTACCCTTCAGTACCGGAAATCTTCCTTTCGTGGCACAAGAGGAAGGGGGAATTTCAATAATAGAGGAGGATACGCCCAACAACGCTCTTATCCCTCCACCCAGGGAAACCAAAGATTTCAGCCTTACCGGCAACAAACCTATGGACAAAAGAGAGGAAATTACTCTCAACCTCGAGGAAAATCTAATTATCGAGGAAGAGACAACAAGAAATGAGGAACGCATCCTGCCATCACTTTGTGCCAACCCGAACCAAATTGGAGGTCAAATATCCCAGCACTACTTAAATTGGTCCGAAATTACTACAGACAAATGGGTCCTGGATGTAGTAGCCAGAGGACACATTTTAGAATTCGTAAAAATCCCCCCAAATTGCCCCCCAAAAGGACCCGATCCAGCGCACCTCAAGGAGCTATTCGTCCAGATCAACATCATGATCCGGAAAGGGGCAATCGAAAGAGTGCCTCATCATCAGAGGGGACGAGGCTTCTACTCAAGATTTTTCCTTGTTCGCAAGAAGTCAGGAGAGTGGCGCCCCATCCTCGACTTGCGAGCATTAAACAAGTTTCTGAAGAAACTCACATTCAGGATGCTAACACTTCAAGAAATCCTCCAATTTCTTTCGACGGGAGAGTTTTTGGCAACACTCGACCTCCAGGATGCATACTTCCACGTACCGATTTTCCCACGGCATCGGAAGTTTCTCAGGTTCAGAGTGGCTGGCAGGGACTTCCAGTTCAAGGTCCTCCCATTTGGCCTGCGTTCAGCCCCCAGAGTGTTTACGAAGATGCTGGCCCCAGTAGCGGCCCATCTTCGGTTGCAATCGATTCAAATTTATCCATACCTGGACGACTGCCTTATCAAGGCCAGTTCTTTCGACACGGCTCAAGATCACGTTAAAAAAACTGTGTCTCTAATGCAGAACCTAGGTTTCTCAATCAACTTCGAGAAGTCTCGCCTCACACCTACAATGAGAAAGGACTTCTTAGGAGCGACACTGGACACCAACCTTGCCCTAGTATTCATTTCAGAAGAAAGACAAGTCAAGATTCAAAGATTCGCGACGACATTGTCACTAAGAAAGTGCGTTTCAGTACGCATATTCAAGTCATTCCTCGGAATGCTTTCATCCTGCATTCTGCTCACTCCCAACTGCCGTCTTCGGATGAGACTCTTACAGGAGGAACTCAGCCGCCAATGGATCCAAGCCACAGGATCTTTCGAAGATATCCTCCACATTACACCTCGCATGCGACAAGCAATCGCATGGTGGACCCACCGATCCAACCTACAAGTGGGATGCTCCATGCTAACGGAAGTTCCCAGGTTCATAGTGACGACCGATGCATCAATGACAGGCTGGGGTGCACACCTCCAAGGCATGACGGTCAGCGGGAAGTGGAACCAGGTCCAAATGAAATGGCACATCAACCGGTTAGAGTTACACGCCATATTTTTAGCCCTGAAGTCCTTTCAAGCGACTCTGCAAGGTGCCACAGTCTTGATACGGACAGACAACACCACCTGCATGTATTATCTAAACAAACAGGGCGGGACCAGATCAGTCCGACTGTCTCAACAAGCACAAGAAATATGGAGTTGGGCCTTGACTCACGATATTCATCTGTCAGCGGTCCACGTTCCGGGGATCGCAAATGTATTGGCGGACTCTCTCAGCAGGTCCGGGGGCTGCACTCACGAGTGGGAACTTCATCTCCCATCTCTACATCGCATCTTTCAGATGTGGGGGCATCCGGACTTGGACTTGTTTGCAACCTTCCAGAACCGGAAATGCCCATTCTTTGCAAGCTGGGTTCCCCACAAGGACTCGTGCGGGGATGCCCTTTCGCTGAACTGGAATCAAATCTTCGCGTACGCCTTTCCACCGATACCTCTGATCCCGAAAGTTATCAGGAAAATGAAGAAACAGCCATGCCGGTTGATCCTAATTGCTCCTCGATGGCCCAGACAATACTGGTTCCCCGAACTACTCCTTCTCTCGGAATGCAACCCTATACCACTACCACGCATTCCGCAGCTTCTTTCCACCCAGCAAGGCAGGGTATACCATCCGGACCCGAACTCGCTGAAATTGTCAGCTTGGCTCCTCAACACATGGAATTTGCACACCTAAACATCCCACAAGATTGTCAGGAGGTGCTTGCAAAAGCCAGGGCTCCATCCACGATCAAAACATACAAACTCAAGTGGAAACGGTTTTGTGCATGGTGCCAAGCTAATGACTTACATCCCATTCAAGCAACACCAGAACAAATCCTTCCTTTCTTTCTGCATCTAGCCAGACTAGGTTTGGCGCACTCTACTCTTAAGGTCTTCCTAGCAGCCATCTCTAGGTTTCGCCAAGATGGATCAAACTCTCTGTTCTCTGTACGGATCATCCAACAATTTTTCAAGGGCTTATTTCGCATGTTTCCGCCGGTCCGAAAACCTCCTCCGGCATGGCATCTGAACATCGTCCTATCCCAGCTCATGCGACACCCCTTTGAACCGATTCATAAGGTGGACCTGAAATTTCTGACATGGAAAGTATCGTTGCTCCTGGCTTTGACATCTGCTAGGAGGGTCAGCGATATTCAGGCGTTTACATCTAAGGCACCTTTCCTTCAATTCACCACGGACTCGGTGGTATTGCGCACTAATCCCACATACATGCCTAAAGTACCGCTGGACTTTCATCTTAATGAACCCGTTGTCCTTAAAACATTCTTTCCTGACCCACAGTCTACGGCTGAGAAAGCACTGCATTCTTTAGACATTAGAAGATGCCTTCGATTTTATCTCTCCAGAACTTCGGTCATCCGCAAGACAGACCAACTGTTCGTGGCCTATGGCCGGCAACGCCGGGGTTGTGCTGTTTCAAAACAGACCATTGCTAGATGGGTCTCCTCTACGATTGGACTTTGTCACCAACAGGCTGGTAGGCCCTTACAAGCCTTGCCAAGAGCACATTCAACCAGGGCAGTTAGCTCTTCCACTGCCCTTTTTGCTGGTGTGCCACTTCGACAGATCTGCAGAGCTGCCACGTGGTCTAGCAGGCACACCTTTACTAGACACTACTGTCTGGACTCGGCAGATGATGCAGATGCTTCGGTGGGGAGAGCAGTGCTTCGCAATCTTTTCAAATAAGGTGAGCCTCTGTTTCCACCTCCTCATTTATGCTCTTTAGACGTTTGCTCAGAACATGTGATTACTGTTGTGCATGTCTCCTTTACTATATACATAGGTATATTTAATTATATGCATACATGATATTCTGACGTCTACGAGCGTTATAATGTGAGTACTGCTTACTATTCTGATTCAGGCATGTGAATCTATGAAAGACACCCCTAATACTGGAGAAGAACAATAGTTACTTACCTGTAAACAGGTGGTTCTCCAGTATTGGTGTCTTTCATAGATTCACATGCAACCCGCCCGCCTTCCCCCAGAGACTCTCTCGAATAGCATGGGACTTCACTCCTGTGCGAGAAAATCTGAGAGCCTGAGCCTCTGGGGAGAACATTCTGGTGGGTGCTGTCGCCTGATTGGCTGCAATTTGGACTAACACATTATGACCTAGATAGTCACGAAGGTGGAAGTTTTTTCTACTGTAGCTGGGGCTACTTACTTCCTGGTTTGGTATTTCTATGATATGCTATATATTTTATGGCATTTTATTGCTTTTTTATATACCGTGAGACTCCTACTCCGACGACGGGGAATGATTCAGGCATGTGAATCTATGAAAGACACCAATACTGGAGAACCACCTGTTTACAGGTAAGTAACTATTGTTCATCACTAGGGTTTTGGCCAAATTCAGAGCCATAGAAGGCCTTGTAGTCGAATACCAGCGTAAGAAACGCTTACATAGTGGCAAAGCTTGCCATATACAATGAGACAAAAGTTTATTTTTTTAATTGCATATTCAAAGAAGAATAAGAATCTTATTTCCCAAAAATTAATTAAGCATGACATTTTCCATAAATTAACAATGAGCGGAACATTGAATTCACCACATTTTTTGTAATACTTCACTTTTCAGAGTATAGGATCTCATGGATTAAAGTCATCAAGGGTGAATTAGTTTTAGAATCCTATTCAATAAGGAGATAAAGAAGAAGAAAAAAGTGTTTGCGGAAAGTGTCAGTAAAAGGGAAAGCCAATACAGAAAAAAGCGAAATGTCCTCAATGTGTCTTGCCTACCTTTATAACTGTTTGGCCATTGTGCATAGATACCACTTAATCAAGCAATGAAGTACACTGAGCATAGTGAATTATAGTAGTGAAATATGAAGGTGAGGGTTTTTGTGTGCCTGCCTTCTTTTCTAAAGTGCTTCCTGGAGGTTCAAAGAAACGGATCTCTGGTTTATTTCAAGTGTAAAGGGATCAGGGTATTAGTAAATAAAGGCATATTGTATATGAAGAATGCGTTCAAGAAACAGTTTTCAAGGTTGGGAAATTAAAGAAGGCTTTTTAACCACCTGATTGATATGAGAAATATTAATATATAGATCTATTGATAGCACCCTAGTCACAGATTCTTCGTTTGAAAGCCATAATTAAGCTTCAGTCATACTTTGAATGTTGCTTGCATGTATTTCGGAATATCCAACATTACTCACACCTTTTATTGCTTCCTAAATTGATTTCCTAATTAGATGCCCGTCAAAGTATTAATAACTTTTATATATCTCTAGCATGCGTGCAGAATTACATCTTAAGTGCATTCGATTTACATTTTTTTTATCTCAAGTAGAAGGTTATTTCATATCTTTTATCACTGAATGATAAGTAAGTAAATCAGAATATTGATGAGAATACTATTTTTTTCGATTTTGATGCTGAATTAGGTCTTTTGTCACATTAGTGTCCTATAGTCAACTATTGAGGTCATCTGTGGCTTATTTTAAATTGGGAATTGCTCTTGGTTTACTACAGGGTTTTCGATAATTGCATTTATCACTGAATCTATAACTTATTTACGAAATGTGGCATTCATTCCTTTGAGGTGGCATACTGTGTATAAACCACTGAAACCTAGTTGGTATATGTACTCAGTTCAACTAAGACTTTGCAGTACTGGTGGGACGTTAGTGTGACTATGGGGTTGGAGCTCGCCCTGCCTCCACTGTTTTTATCTCCTTGAATGTTATTAGATCTAAAACTGAGAGTCTGATGCACAAAACTATGCGATAATCAAGTTTCAACATGACAGCAGCTCATAGATTAGATAGAAATGGCATGATGTTTGTCAGCAATGGAAGTTTGAGTAGCCATGCAAGCGATATCCCTGCAACATATGTCACCCTGTTGGGTTCCGTCATTGCTTTGGCTACAAAGCTTAACACATTTAAGCTTTCTTTCCCCGTAATTGCTCCATGTGCACCCTTAATCAAGCTGCGTTCTTGATAGTTTTGGGTGGCTCTTCTGTAAAAGAAGTATTTGCTCCAGTCTGTCTCCAGGGTATTATAATTGCTGCGCTCCCTACTACAACCTCCAAACAAGTCTCATAAGCCAGTTGCAGATGCAACTGATGGTAGTCAAGCTCCAAGTCTTCAGGCACATCCAAATGAGGCGCTTTCTTTAATTGTTCCTGAACAATAAATTGGAAACTCTGAACACAAAAGCGACTCCGCCACCAGCATCATCATGAATTGCCCCGTATGGGCAGCATTGTCCATTCCAATTGAGGGCTTCAATATTAAATAGGTTCATCATGTGTCTCTGGCGTCAACACTCTTCCATAACTATTTAAATTACTGAATGAGCATGACTTTCGTATTATCATCCAGGATTGAATGACACAAAATTGATGTAATTTAAAAGGTCTACAAAAGAGAAGCTGGTGGTGTAGTCCTGCTTTGTATGTCCTGAGGGTCTCTTTACTTGGGTTTTCACCTTGGGTGTTATGCCCCACCAGCTCCTGCTGCAAAATGCTGGGAGCGATGCTTTGGGCCTGAATTTCCCTTGGCATCCTTTTAAACAGGATATGAAATAAAGCCATTATGAAATTCCATTGCTGATAGTCATCACACCATATCTGCCTAAGAGCAAGCAAATCTAGCTAGTCAGAACAGTGTCCTCTCCAAGATCGACCACAGCGATGTACTTCCCATGGGTCATCTTCCAGGACCTCTAGGATATTCGTAGTAATATGTAACAGTGGAGCTAGGGTGATCTTCAATCTCATGAATTGCTGCTATAATAAGTTTGAGGTGGAGATGCAGAATCACTAGGGTTTTGGCCAAATTCAGAGCCATAGAAGGCCTTGTAGTCGAATACCAGCGTAAGAAACGCTTACATAGTGGCAAAGCTTGCCATATACAATGAAACACAAGTTTATTTTTTTAATTGCATATTCAAAGAAGAATAAGAATCTTATTTCCCAAACATTAATTAAGCATAACATTTTCCATAAATTAACAATGAGCGGAACATTGAATTCACCACATTTTTTGTAATACTTCACTTTTCAGAGTATAGGATCTCATGGATTAAAGTCATCAAGGGTGAATTAGTTTTAGAATCCTATTCAATAAGGAGATAAAGAAGAAGAAAAAAGTGTTTGGGGAAAGTGTCAGTAAAAGGGAAAGCCAATACAGAAAAAAGCGAAATGTCCTCAATATGTCTTGCCTACCTTTATAACTGTTTGGCCATTGTGCATAGATACCACTTAATCAAGCAATGAAGTACACTGAGCATAGTGAATTATAGTAGTGAAATATGAAGGTGAGGGTTTTTGTGTGCCTGCCTTCTTTTCTAAAGTGCTTCCTAGAGGTTCAAAGAAACGGATCTCTGGTTTATTTCAAGTGTAAAGGGATCAGGGTATTAGTAAATAAAGGCATATTGTAAATGAAGAATGCGTTCAAGAAACAG
The DNA here is from genome assembly GCF_964263255.1 of Lissotriton vulgaris. Classification (NCBI taxonomy): domain Eukaryota; kingdom Metazoa; phylum Chordata; class Amphibia; order Caudata; family Salamandridae; genus Lissotriton; species Lissotriton vulgaris. The sequence goes on from NC_141689.1 coordinate 1,398,625,176, forward strand.
TTTTTAAGGTTGGGAAATTAAAGAAGGCTTTTTAACCACCTGATTGATATGAGAAATATTAATATATAGATCAATTGATAGCACCCTAGTCACAGATTCTTCGTTTGAAAGCCATAATTAAGCTTCATTCATACTTTGAATGTTGCTTGCATGTATTTCGGAATATCCAACATTACTCACACCTTTTATTGCTTCCTAAATCGATTTCATAATTAGATGCCCGTCAAAGTATTAATAACTTATATATATCTCTAGCATGCGTGCAGAATTACATCTTAAGTGCATTCGATTTACATTTTCTTATCTCAAGTAGGTTATTTCATATCTTTTATCACTGAATGATAAGTAAGTAAATCAGAATATTGATGAGAATACTATTGTTTTCGATTTTGATGCTGAAATAGGTCTTTTGTCACATTAGAGTCCTATAGTCAACTATTGAGGTCATCTGTGGCTTATTTTAAATTGAGAATTGCTCTTTGTTTACTACAGGGTTTTCAATAATTGCATTTATCACTGAATCTATAACTTATTTACGAAATGTAGCATTCATTCCTTTGAGGTGGCATACTGTGTATAAACCACTGAAACCTAGTTGGTATATGTACTCAGTTCAACTAAGACTTTGCAGTACTGGTGGGACGTTAGTGTGACTATGGGGTTGGAGCTCGCCCTGCCTCCACTGTTTTTATCTCCTTGAATGTTATTAGATCTAAAACTGAGAGTCTGATGCACAAAACTATGCGATAATCAAGTTTCACCATGACAGCAGCTCATAGATTAGATAGAAATGGCATGATGTTTGTCAGCAATGGAAGTTTGAGTAGCCATGCAAGCGATATCCCTGCAACATATGTCACCCTGTTGGGTTCCGTCATTGCTTTGGATATAAAGCTTAACACTTTTAAGCTTTCTTTCCCCGTAATTGCTCCATGTGCACCCTTAATCAAGCTGCGTTCTTGATAGTTTTGGGTGGCTCTTCTGTAAAAGAAGTATTTGCTCCAGTCTGTCTCCAGGGTATTATAATTGCTGCGCTCCCTACTAGAACCTCCAAACAAGTCTCATAAGCCAGTTGCAGATGCAACTGATGGTGGTCAAGCTCCAAGTCTTCAGGCACATCCAAATGAGGCGCTTTCTTTAATTGTTCCTGAACAATAAATTGGAAACTCTGAACACAAAAGCGACTCCGCCACCAGCATCATCATGAATTGCCCCGTATGGGCAGCATTGTCCATTCCAATTGAGGGCTTCAATATTAAATAGGTTCATCATGTGTCTCTGGCGTCAAAACTCTTCCATAACTATTTAAATTACTGAATGAGCATGACTTTCGTATTATCATCCAGGATTGAATGAAACAAAATTGATGTAATTTAAAAGGTCTACAAGAGAGAACCTGGTGGTGTAGTCCTGCTTTGTATGTCCTGAGGGTCTCTTTACTTGGGTTTTCACCTTGGGTGTTATGCCCCACCAGCTCCTGCTGCAAAATGCTGGGAGCGATGCTTTGGGCCTGAATTTCCCTTGGCATCCTTTTAAACAGGATATGAAATAAAGCCATTATGAAATTCCATTGCTGATAGTCATCACACCATATCTGCCTAAGAACAAGCAAATCTAGCTAGTCAGAACAGTGTCCTCTCCAAGATCGACCACAGCGATGTACTTCCCATGGGTCATCTTCCAGGACCTCTAGGATATTCGTAGTAATATGTAACAGTGGAGCTAGGGTGATCTTCAATCTCATGAATTGCTGCTATAATAAGTTTGAGGTGGAGATGCAGAATCACTAGGGTTTTGGCCAAATTCAGAGCCATAGAAGGCCTTGTAGTCGAATACCAGCGTAAGAAACGCTTACATAGTGGCAAAGCTTGCCATATACAATGAGACAAAAATTTATTTTTTTAATTGCATATTCAAAGAAGAATAAGAATCTTATTTCCCAAAAATTAATTAAGCATAACATTTTCCATAAATTAACAATGAGCGGAACATTGAATTTACCACATTTTTTGTAATACTTCACTTTTCAGAGTATAGGATCTCATGGATTAAAGTCATCAAGGGTGAATTAGTTTTAGAATCCTATTCAATAAGGAGATAAAGAAGAAAAAAGTGTTTGGGGAAAGTGTCAGTAAAAGGGAAAGCCAATACAGAAAAAAGCGAAATGTCCTCAATGTGTCTTGCCTACCTTTATAACTGCTTGGCCCTTGTGCATAGATACCACTTAATCAAGCAATGAAGTACACTGAGCATAGTGAATTATAGTAGTGAAATATGAAGGTGAGGGTTTTTGTGTGCCTGCCTTCTTTTCTAAAGTGCTTCCTGGAGGTTCAAAGAAACGGATCTCTGGTTTATTTCAAGTGTAAAGGGATCAGGGTATTAGTAAATAAAGGCTTATTGTATATGAAGAATGCGTTCAAGAAACATTTTCAAGGTTGGGAAATTAAAGAAGGCTTTTTAACCACCTGATTGACATGAGAAATATTAATATATAGATCTATTGATAGCACCCTAGTCACAGATTCTTCGTTTGAAAGCCATAATTAAGCTTCATTCATACTTTGAATGTTGCCTGCATGTATTTCGGAAAATCCAACATTAATCACACCTTTTATTGCTTCCTAAATCGATTTCATAATTAGATGCCCGTCAAAGTATTAATAACTTTTATATATCTCTAGCATGCGTGCTGAATTACATCTTAAGTGCATTCGATTTACATTTTCCTATCTCAAGTAGGTTATTTCATATCTTTTATCACTGAATGATAAGTAAGTAAATCAGAATATTGATGAGAATACTATTGTTTTCGATTTTGATGCTGAAATAGGTCTTTTGTCACATTAGAGTCCTATAGTCAACTATTGAGGTCATCTGTGGCTTATTTTAAATTGAGAATTGCTCTTTGTTTACTACAGGGTTTTCAATAATTGCATTTATCACTGAATCTATAACTTATTTACGAAATGTGGCATTCATTCCTTTGAGGTGGCATACTGTGTATAAACCACTGAAACCTAGTTGGTATATGTACTCAGTTCAACTAAGACTTTGCAGTACTGGTGGGACGTTAGTGTGACTATGGGGTTGGAGCTCGCCCTGCCTCCACTGTTTTTATCTCCTTGAATGTTATTAGATCTAAAACTGAGAGTCTGATGCACAAAACTATGCGGTAATCAGGTTTCACCATGACAGCAGCTCATAGATTAGATAGAAATGGCATGATGTTTGTCAGCAATGGAAGTTTGAGTAGCCATGCAAGCGATATCCCTGCAACAGATGTCACCCTGTTGGGTTCCGTCATTGCTTTGGATATAAAGCTTAACACATTTAAGCTTTCTTTCCCCGTAATTGCTCCATGTGCACCCTTAATCAAGCTGCGTTCTTGATAGTTTTGGGTGGCTCTTCTGTAAAAGAAGTATTTGCTCCAGTCTGTCTCCAGGGTATTATAATTGCTGCGCTCCCTACTAGAACCTCCAAACAAGTCTCATAAGCCAGTTGCAGATGCAACTGATGGTAGTCAAGCTCCAAGTCTTCATGCACATCCAAATGAGGCGCTTTCTTTAATTGTTCCTGAACAATAAATTGGAAACTCTGAACACAAAAGCGACTCCGCCACCAGCATCATCATGAATTGCCCTGTATGGGCAGCATTGTCCATTCCAATTGAGGGCTTCAATATTAAATAGGTTCATCATGTGTCTCTGGCGTCAACACTCTTCCATAACTATTTAAATTACTGAATGAGCATGACTTTCGTATTATCATCCAGGATTGAATGAAACAAAATTGATGTAATTTAAAAGGTCTACAAGAGAGAAGCTGGTGGTGTAGTCCTGCTTTGTATGTCCTGAGGGTCTCTTTACTTGGGTTTTCACCTTGGGTGTTATGCCCCACCAGCTCCTGCTGCAAAATGCTGGGAGCGATGCTTTGGGCCTGAATTTCCCTTGGCATCCTTTTAAACAGGATATGAAATAAAGCCATTATGAAATTCCATTGCTGATAGTCATCACACAATATCTGCCTAAGAACAAGCAAATCTAGCTAGTCAGAACAGTGTCCTCTCTAAGATCGACCACAGCGATGTACTTCCCATGGGTCATCTTCCAGGACCTCTAGGATATTCGTAGTAATATGTAACAGTGGAGCTAGGGTGATCTTTAATCTCATGAATTGCTGCTATAATAAGTTTGAGGTGGAGATGCAGAATCACTAGGGTTTTGGCCAAATTCAGAGCCATAGAAGGCCTTGTAGTCGAATACCAGCGTAAGAAACGCTTACATAGTGGCAAAGCTTGCCATATACAATGAGACAAAAGTTTATTTTTTTAATTGCATATTCAAAGAAGAATAAGAATCTTATTTCCCAAAAATTAATTAAGCATAACATTTTCCATAAATTAACAATGAGCGGAACATTGAATTCACCACATTTTTTGTAATACTTCACTTTTCAGAGTATAGGATCTCATGGATTAAAGTCATCAAGGGTGAATTAGTTTTAGAATCCTATTCAATAACGAGATAAAGAAGAAGAAAAAAGTGTTTGGGGAAAGTGTCAGTAAAAGGGAAAGCCAATACAGAAAAAAGCGAAATGTCCTCAATGTGTCTTGCCTACCTTTATAACTGTTTGGCCATTGTGCATAGATACCACTTAATCAAGCAATGAAGTACACTGAGCATAGTGAATTATAGTAGTGAAATATGAAGGTGAGGGTTTTTGTGTGCCTGCCTTCTTTTCTAAAGTGCTTCCTGGAGGTTCAAAGAAACGGATCTCTGGTTTATTTCAAGTGTAAAGGGATCAGGGTCTTAGTAAATAAAGGCATATTGTATATGAAGAATGCGTTCAAGAAACAGTTTTCAAGGTTGGGAAATTAAAGAAGGCTTTTTAACCACCTGATTTGATATGAGAAATATTAATATATAGATCTATTGATAGCACCCTAGTCACAGATTCTTCGTTTGAAAGCCATAATTAAGCTTCATTCATACTTTGAATGTTGCTTGCATGTATTTCGGAATATCCAACATTACTCACACCTTTTATTGCTTCCTAAATCGATTTCCTAATTAGATACCCGTCAAAGTATTAATAACTTTTATATATCTCTAGCATGCGTGCAGAATGACATCTTAAGTGCATTCGATTTACATGTTTTTATCTCAAGTAGAAGGGTATTTCATATCTTCTATCACTGAATGATAAGTAAGTAAATCAGAATATTGATGAGAATACTATTTTTTTCGATTTTGATGCTGAATTAGGTCTTTTGTCACATTAGTGTCCTATAGTCAACTATTGAGGTCATCTGTGGCTTATTTTAAATTGAGAATTGCTCTTGGTTTACTACAGGGTTTTCGATAATTGCATTTATCACTGAATCTATAACTTATTTACGAAATGTGACATTCATTCCTTTGAGGTGGCATACTGTGTATAAACCCCTGAAACCTAGTTGGTATATGTACTCAGTTCAACTAAGACTTTGCAGTACTGGTGGGACGTTATTGTGACTATGGGGTTGGAGCTCGCCCTGCCTCCACTGTTTTTATCTCCTTGAATGTTATTAGATCTAAAACTGAGAGTCTGATGCACAAAACTATGCGATAATCAAGTTTCAACATGACAGCAGCTCATAGATTATATAGAAATGGCATGATGTTTGTCAGCAATGGAAGTTTGAGTAGCCATGCAAGCGATATCCCTGCAACATATGTCACCCTGTTGGGTTCCGTCATTGCTTTGGATATAAAGCTTAACACATTTAAGCTTTCTTTCCCCGTAATTGCTCCATGTGCACCCTTAATCAAGCTGCGTTCTTGATAGTTTTGGGTGGCTCTTCTGTAAAAGAAGTATTTGCTCCAGTCTGTCTCCAGGGTATTATAATTGCTCCGCTCCCTACTAGAACCTCCAAACAAGTCTCATAAGCCAGTTGCAGATGCAACTGATGGTAGTCAAGCTCCAAGTCTTCAGGCACATCCAAATGAGGCGCTTTCTTTAATTGTTCCTGAACAATAAATTGGAAACTCTGAACACAAAAGCGACTCCGCCACCAGCATCATCATGAATTGCCCCGTATGGGCAGCATTGTCCATTCCAATTGAGGGCTTCAATATTAAATAGGTTCATCATGTGTCTCTGGCGTCAACACTCTTCCATAACTATTTAAATTACTGAATGAGCATGACTTTCGTATTATCATCCAGGATTGAATGAAACAAAATTGATGTAATTTAAAAGGTCTACAAGAGAGAAGCTGGTGGTGTAGTCCTGCTTTTTATGTCCTGAGGGTCTCTTTACTTGGGTTTTCACCTTGGGTGTTATACCCCACCAGCTCCTGCTGCAAAATGCTGGGAGCGATGCTTTGGGCCTGAATTTCCCTTGGCATCCTTTTAAACAGGATATGAAATAAAGCCATTATGAAATTCCATTGCTGATAGTCATCACACCATATCTGCCTAAGAACAAGCAAATCTAGCTAGTCAGAACAGTGTCCTCTCCAAGATTGACCACAGCGATGTAATTCCCATGGGTCATCTTCCAGGACCTCTAGGATATTCGTAGTAATATGTAACAGTGGAGCTAGGGTGATCTTCAATCTCATGAATTGCTGCTATAATAAGTTTGAGGTGGAGATGCAGAATCACTAGGGTTTTGGCCAAATTCAGAGCCATAGAAGGCCTTGTAGTCGAATACCAGCGTAAGAAACGCTTACATAGTGGCAAAGCTTGCCATATACAATGAGACAAAAGTTTATTTTTTTAATTGCATATATCAAAGAAGAATAAGAATCTTATTTCCCAAAAATTAATTAAGCATACCATTTTCCATAAATTAACAATGAGCGGAACATTGAATTCACCACATTTTTTGTAATACTTCACTTTTCAGAGTATAGGATCTCATGGATTAAAGTCATCAAGGGTGAATTAGTTTTAGAATCCTATTCAATAAGGAGATAAAGAAGAAGAAAAAAGTGTTTGGGGAAAGTGTCAGTAAAAGGGAAAGCCAATACAGAAAAAAGCGAAATGTCCTCAATGTGTCTTGCCTACCTTTATAACTGTTTGGCCATTGTGCATAGATACCACTTAATCAAGCAATGAAGTACACTGAGCATAGTGAATTATAGTAGTGAAATATGAAGGTGAGGGTTTTTTGTGTGCCTGCCTTCTTTTTTAAAGTGCTTCCTGGAGGTTCAAAGAAACGGATCTCTGGTTTATTTCAAGTGTAAAGGGATCAGGGTCTTAGTAAATAAAGGCATATTGTATATGAAGAATGCGTTCAAGAAACAGTTTTCAAGGTTGGGAAATTAAAGAAGGCTTTTTAACCACCTGATTTGATATGAGAAATATTAATATATAGATCTATTGATAGCACCCTAGTCACAGATTCTTCGTTTGAAAGCCATAATTAAGCTTCATTCATACTTTGAATGTTGCTTGCATGTATTTCGGAATATCCAACATTACTCACACCTTTTATTGCTTCCTAAATCGATTTCCTAATTAGATACCCGTCAAAGTATTAATAACTTTTATATATCTCTAGCATGCGTGCAGAATGACATCTTAAGTGCATTCGATTTACATCTTTTTATCTCAAGTAGAAGGTTATTTCATATCTTCTATCACTGAATGATAAGTAAGTAAATCAGAATATTGATGAGAATACTATTTTTTTCGATTTTGATGCTGAATTAGGTCTTTTGTCACATTAGTGTCCTATAGTCAACTATTGAGGTCATCTGTGGCTTATTTTAAATTGAGAATTGCTCTTGGTTTACTACAGGGTTTTCGATAATTGCATTTATCACTGAATCTATAACTTATTTACGAAATGTGGCATTCATTCCTTTGAGGTGGCATACTGTGTATAAACCACTGAAACCTAGTTGGTATATGTACTCAGTTCAACTAAGACTTTGCAGTACTGGTGGGAAGTTAGTGTGACTATGGGGTTGGAGCTCGCCCTGCCTCCACAGTTTTTATCTTTTTGAATATTATTAGATCTAAAACTGAGAGTCTGATGCACAAAACTATGCGATAATCAAGTTTCAACATGACAGCAGCTCATAGATTAGATAGAAATGGCATGATGTTTGTCAGCAATGAAAGTTTGAGTAGCCATGCAAGCGATATCCCTGCAACATATGTCACCCTGTTGGGTTCCGTCATTGCTTTGGATATAAAGCTTAACACATTTAAGCTTTCTTTCCCCGTAATTGCTCCATGTGCACCCTTAATCAAGCTGCGGTCTTGATAGTTTTGGGTGGCTCTTCTGTAAAAGAAGTATTTGCTCCAGTCTGTCTCCAGGGTATTATAATTGCTGCGCTCCCTACTAGAACCTCCAAACAAGTCTCATAAGCCAGTTGCAGATACAACTGATGGTAGTCAAGCTCCAAGTCTTCAGGCACATCCAAATGAGGCGCTTTCTTTAATTGTTCCTGAACAATAAATTGGAAACTCTGAACACAAAAGCGACTCCGCCACCAGCATCATCATGAATTGCCCCGTATGGTCAGCATTGTCCATTCCAATTAAGGGCTTCAATATTAAATAGGTTCATCATGTGTCTCTGGCGTCAACACTCTTCCATAACTATTTAAATTACTGAATGAGCATGACTTTCGCATGATCATCCAGGATTGAATGAAACAAAATTGATGTAATTTAAAAGGTCTACAAGAGAGAACCTGGTGGTGTAGTCCTGCTTTGTATGTCCTGAGGGTCTCTTTACTTGGGTTTTCACCTTGGGTGTTATGCCCCACCAGCTCCTGCTGCAAAATGCTGGGAGCGATGCTTTGGGCCTGAATTTCCCTTGGCATCCTTTAAACAGGATATGAAATAAAGCCATTATGAAATTCCATTGCTGATAGTCATCACACCATATCTGCCTAAGAACAAGCAAATCTAGCTAGTCAGAACAGTGTCCTCTCCAAGATCGACCACAGCGATGTACTTCCCATGGGTCATCTTCCAGGACCTCTAGGATATTCGTAGTAATATGTAACAGTGGAGCTAGGGTGATCTTTAATCTCATGAATTGCTGCTATAATAAGTTTGAGGTGGAGATGCAGAATCACTAGGGTTTTGGCCAAATTCAGAGCCATAGAAGGCCTTGTAGTCGAATACCAGCGTAAGAAACGCTTACATAGTGGCAAAGCTTGCCATATACAATGAGACAAAAGTTTATTTTTTTAATTGCATATTCAAAGAAGAATAAGAATCTTATTTCCCAAAAATTAATTAAGCATAACATTTTCCATAAATTAACAATGAGCGGAACATTGAATTCACCACATTTTTTGTAATACTTCACTTTTCAGAGTATAGGATCTCATGGATTAAAGTCATCAAGGGTGAATTCGTTTTAGAATCCTATTCAATAATGGGATAAAGAAGAAGAAAAAAGTGTTTGGGGAAAGTGTCAGTAAAAGGGAAAGCCAATACAGAAAAAAGCGAAATGTCCTCAATGTGTCTTGCCTACCTTTATAACTGTTTGGCCATTGTGCATAGATACCACTTAATCAAGCAATGAAGTACACTGAGCATAGTGAATTATAGTAGTGAAATATGAAGGTGAGGGTTTTTGTGTGCCTGCCTTCTTTTCTAAAGTGCTTCCTGGAGGTTCAAAGAAACGGATCTCTGGTTTATTTCAAGTGTAAAGGGATCAGGGTCTTAGTAAATAAAGGCATATTGTATATGAAGAATGCGTTCAAGAAACAGTTTTCAAGGTTGGGAAATTAAAGAAGGCTTTTTAACCACCTGATTTGATATGAGAAATATTAATATATAGATCTATTGATAGCACCCTAGTCACAGATTCTTCGTTTGAAAGCCATAATTAAGCTTCATTCATACTTTGAATGTTGCTTGCATGTATTTCGGAATATCCAACATTACTCACACCTTTTATTGCTTCCTAAATCGATTTCCTAATTAGATACCCGTCAAAGTATTAATAACTTTTATATATCTCTAGCATGCGTGCAGAATGACATCTTAAGTGCATTCGATTTACATGTTTTTATCTCAAGTAGAAGGTTATTTCATATCTTCTATCACTGAATGATAAGAAAGTAAATCAGAATATTGATGAGAATACTATTTTTTTCGATTTTGATGCTGAATTAGGTCTTTTGTCACATTAGTGTCCTATAGTCAACTATTGAGGTCATCTGTGGCTTATTTTAAATTGAGAATTGCTCTTGGTTTACTACAGGGTTTTCAATAATTGCATTTATCACTGAATCTATAACTTATTTACGAAATGTAGCATTCATTCCTTTGAGGTGGCATACTGTGTATAAACCACTGAAACCTAGTTGGTATATGTACTCAGTTCAACTAAGACTTTGCAGTACTGGTGGGACGTTAGTGTGACTATGGGGTTGGAGCTCGCCCTGCCTCCACTGTTTTTATCTCCTTGAATGTTATTAGATCTAAAACTGAGAGTCTGATGCACAAAACTATGCGATAATCAAGTTTCACCATGACAGCAGCTCATAGATTAGATAAAAATGGCATGATGTTTGTCAGCAATGGAAGTTTGAGTAGCCATGCAAGCGATATCCCTGCAACATATGTCACCCTGTTGGGTTCCGTCATTGCTTTGGATATAAAGCTTAACACGTTTAAGCTTTCTTTCCCCGTAATTGCTCCATGTGCACCCTTAATCAAGCTGCGTTCTTGATAGTTTTGGGTGGCTCTTCTGTAAAAGAAGTATTTGCTCCAGTCTGTCTCCAGGGTATTATAATTGCTGCGCTCCCTACTAGAACCTCCAAACAAGTCTCATAAGCCAGTTGCAGATGCAACTGATGGTGGTCAAGCTCCAAGTCTTCAGGCACATCCAAATGAGGCGCTTTCTTTAATTGTTCCTGAACAATAAATTGGAAACTCTGAACACAAAAGCGACTCCGCCACCAGCATCATCATGAATTGCCCCGTATGGGCAGCATTGTCCATTCCAATTGAGGGCTTCAATATTAAATAGGTTCATCATGTGTCTCTGGCGTCAACACTCTTCCATAACTATTTAAATTACTGAATGAGCATGACTTTCGTATTATCATCCAGGATTGAATGAAACAAAATTGATGTAATTTAAAAGGTCTACAAGAGAGAACCTGGTGGTGTAGTCCTGCTTTGTATGTCCTGAGGGTCTCTTTACTTGGGTTTTCACCTTGGGTGTTATGCCCCACCAGCTCCTGCTGCAAAATGCTGGGAGCGATGCTTTGGGCCTGAATTTCCCTTGGCATCCTTTTAAACAGGATATGAAATAAAGCCATTATGAAATTCCATTGCTGATAGTCATCACACCATATCTGCCTAAGAACAAGCAAATCTAGCTAGTCAGAACAGTGTCCTCTCCAAGATCGACCACAGCGATGTACTTCCCATGGGTCATCTTCCAGGACCTCTAGGATATTCGTAGTAATATGTAACAGTGGAGCTAGGGTGATCTTCAATCTCATGAATTGCTGCTATAATAAGTTTGAGGTGGAGATGCAGAATCACTAGGGTTTTGGCCAAATTCAGAGCCATAGAAGGCCTTGTAGTCGAATACCAGCGTAAGAAACGCTTACATAGTGGCAAAGCTTGCCATATACAATGAGACAAAAATTTATTTTTTTAATTGCATATTCAAAGAAGAATAAGAATCTTATTTCCCAAAAATTAATTAAGCATAACATTTTCCATAAATTAACAATGAGCGGAACATTGAATTTACCACATTTTTTGTAATACTTCACTTTTCAGAGTATAGGATCTCATGGATTAAAGTAATCAAGGGTGAATTAGTTTTAGAATCCTATTCAATAAGGAGATAAAGAAGAAAAAAGTGTTTGGGGAAAGTGTCAGTAAAAGGGAAAGCCAATACAGAAAAAAGCGAAATGTCCTCAATGTGTCTTGCCTACCTTTATAACTGCTTGGCCCTTGTGCATAGATACCACTTAATCAAGCAATGAAGTACACTGAGCATAGTGAATTATAGTAGTGAAATATGAAGGTGAGGGTTTTTGTGTGCCTGCCTTCTTTTCTAAAGTGCTTCCTGGAGGTTCAAAGAAACGGATCTCTGGTTTATTTCAAGTGTAAAGGGATCAGGTTATTAGTAAATAAAGGCTTATTGTATATGAAGAATGCGTTCAAGAAACATTTTCAAGGTTGGGAAATTAAAGAAGGCTTTTTAACCACCTGATTGACATGAGAAATATTAATATATAGATCTATTGATAGCACCCTAGTCACAGATTCTTCGTTTGAAAGCCATAATTAAGCTTCATTCATACTTTGAATGTTGCCTGCATGTATTTCGGAAAATCCAACATTACTCACACCTTTTATTGCTTCCTAAATCGATTTCATAATTAGATGCCCGTCAAAGTATTAATAACTTTTATATATCTCTAGCATGCGTGCTGAATTACATCTTAAGTGCATTCGATTTACATTTTCCTATCTCAAGTAGGTTATTTCATATCTTTTATCACTGAATGATAAGTAAGTAAATCAGAATATTGATGAGAATACTATTGTTTTCGATTTTGATGCTGAATTAGGTCTTTTGTCACATTAGTGTCCTATAGTCAACTATTGAGGTCATCTGTGTTTTATTTTAAATTGAGAATTGCTCTTTGTTTACTACAGGGTTTTCAATAATTGCATTTATCACTGAATCTATAACTTATTTACGAAATGTGGCATTCATTCCTTTGAGGTGGCATACTGTGTATAAACCACTGAAACCTAGTTGGTATATGTACTCAGTTCAACTAAGACTTTGCAGTACTGGTGGGACGTTAGTGTGACTATGGGGTTGGAGCTCGCCCTGCCTCCACTGTTTTTATCTCCTTGAATGTTATTAGATCTAAAACTGAGAGTCTGATGCACAAAACTATGCGATAATCAGGTTTCACCATGACAGCAGCTCATAGATTAGATAGAAATGGCATGATGTTTGTCAGCAATGGAAGTTTGAGTAGCCATGCAAGCGATATCCCTGCAACAGATGTCACCCTGTTGGGTTCCGTCATTGCTTTGGATATAAAGCTTAACACATTTAAGCTTTCTTTCCCCGTAATTGCTCCATGTGCACCCTTAATCAAGCTGCGTTCTTGATAGTTTTGGGTGGCTCTTCTGTAAAAGAAGTATTTGCTCCAGTCTGTCTCCAGGGTATTATAATTGCTGCGCTCCCTACTAGAACCTCCAAACAAGTCTCATAAGCCAGTTGCAGATGCAACTGATGGTAGTCAAGCTCCAAGTCTTCATGCACATCCAAATGAGGCGCTTTCTTTAATTGTTCCTGAACAATAAATTGGAAACTCTGAACACAAAAGCGACTCCGCCACCAGCATCATCATGAATTGCCCCGTATGGGCAGCATTGTCCATTCCAATTGAGGGCTTCAATATTAAATAGGTTCATCATGTGTCTCTGGCGTCAACACTCTTCCATAACTATTTAAATTACTGAATGAGCATGACTTTCGTATTATCATCCAGGATTGAATGAAACAAAATTGATGTAATTTAAAAGGTCTACAAGAGAGAAGCTGGTGGTGTAGTCCTGCTTTGTATGTCCTGAGGGTCTCTTTACTTGGGTTTTCACCTTGGGTGTTATGCCCCACCAGCTCCTGCTGCAAAATGCTGGGAGCGATGCTTTGGGCCTGAATTTCCCTTGGCATCCTTTTAAACAGGATATGAAATAAAGCCATTATGAAATTCCATTGCTGATAGTCATCACACCATATCTGCCTAAGAACAAGCAAATCTAGCTAGTCAGAACAGTGTCCTCTCCAAGATCGACCACAGCGATGTACTTCCCATGGGTCATCTTCCAGGACCTCTAGGATATTCGTAGTAATATGTAACAGTGGAGCTAGGGTGATCTTCAATCTCATGAATTGCTGCTATAATAAGTTTGAGGTGGAGATGCAGAATCACTAGGGTTTTGGCCAAATTCAGAGCCATAGAAGGCCTTGTAGTCGAATACCAGCGTAAGAAACGCTTACATAGTGGCAAAGCTTGCCATATACAATCAGACAAAAAATTATTTTTTTATTTGCATATTCAAAGAAGAATAAGAATCTTATTTCCCAAAAATTAATTAAGCATAACATTTTCCATAAATTAACAATGAGCGGAACATTGAATTTACCACATTTTGTGTAATACTTCACTTTTCAGAGTATAGGATCTCATGGATTAAAGTCATCAAGGGTGAATTAGTTTTAGAATCCTATTCAATAAGGAGATAAAGAAGAAAAAAGTGTTTGGGGAAAGTGTCAGTAAAAGGGAAAGCCAATACAGAAAAAAGCGAAATGTCCTCAATGTGTCTTGCCTACCTTTATAACTGCTTGGCCCTTGTGCATAGATACCACTTAATCAAGCAATGAAGTACACTGAGCATAGTGAATTAGAGTAGTGAAATATGAAGGTGAGGGTTTTTGTGTGCCTGCCTTCTTTTCTAAAGTGCTTCCTGGAGGTTCAAAGAAACGGATCTCTGGTTTATTTCAAGTGTAAAGGGATCAGGGTATTAGTAAATAAAGGCTTATTGTATATGAAGAATGCGTTCAAGAAACATTTTCAAGGTTGGGAAATTAAAGAAGGCTTTTTAACCACCTGATTGACATGAGAAATATTAATATATAGATCTATTGATAGCACCCTAGTCACAGATTCTTCGTTTGAAAGCCATAATTAAGCTTCATTCATACTTTGAATGTTGCCTGCATGTATTTCGGAAAATCCAACATTACTCACACCTTTTATTGCTTCCTAAATCGATTTCATAATTTGATGCCCGTCAAAGTATTAATAACTTTTATATATCTCTAGCATGCGTGCTGAATTACATCTTAAGTGCATTCGATTTACATCTTTTTATCTCAAGTAGAAGGTTATTTCATATCTTCTATCACTGAATGATAAGTAAGTAAATCAGAATATTGATGAGAATACTATTTTTTTCGATTTTGATGCTGAATTAGGTCTTTTGTCACATTAGTGTCCTATAGTCAACTATTGAGGTCATCTGTGGCTTATTTTAAATTGAGAATTGCTCTTGGTTTACTACAGGGTTTTCGATAATTGCATTTATCACTGAATCTATAACTTATTTACGAAATGTGGCATTCATTCCTTTGAGGTGGCATACTGTGTATAAACCACTGAAACCTAGTTGGTATATGTACTCAGTTCAACTAAGACTATGCAGTACTGGTGGGAAGTTAGTGTGACTATGGGGTTGGAGCTCGCCCTGCCTCCACTGTTTTTATCTCCTTGAATGTTATTAGATCTAAAACTGAGAGTCTGATGCACAAAACTATGCGATAATCAAGTTTCAACATGACAGCAGCTCATAGATTAGATAGAAATGGCATGATGTTTGTCAGCAATGGAAGTTTGAGTAGGCATGCAAGCGATATCCCTGCAACATATGTCACCCTGTTGGGTTCCGTCATTGCTTTGGATATAAAGCTTAACACATTGAAGCCTTCTTTCCCCGTAATTGCTCCATGTGCATCCTTAATCAAGCTGCGTTCTTGATAGTTTTGGGTGGCTCTTCTGTAAAAGAAGTATTTGCTCCAGTCTGTCTCCAGGGTATTATATTTGCTGCTCTCCCTACTAGAACCTCCAAACAAGTCTCATAAGCCAGTTGCAGATGCAACTGATGGTAGTCAAGCTCCAAGTCTTCAGGCACATCCAAATGAGGCGCTTTCTTTAATTGTTCCTGAACAATAAATTGGAAACTCTGAACACAAAAGCGACTCCGCCACCAGCATCACCATGAATTGCCCCGTATGGGCAGCATTGTCCATTCCAATTGAGGGCTTCAATATTAAATAGGTTCATCATGTGTCTCTGGCGTCAACACTCTTCCATAACTATTTAAATTACGGAATGAGCATGACTTTCGTATTATCATCCAGGATTGAATGAAACAAAATTGATGTAATTTAAAAGGTCTACAAGAGAGAAGCTGGTGGTGTAGTCCTGCTTTGTATGTCCTGAGGGTCTCTTTACTTGGGTTTTCACCTTGGGTGTTATGCCCCACCAGCTCCTGCTGCAAAATGCTGGGAGCGATGCTTTGGGCCTGAATTTCCCTTGGCATCCTTTTAAACAGGATATGAAATAAAGCCATTATGAAATTCCATTGCTGATAGTCATCACACCATATCTGCCTAAGAACAAGCAAATCTAGCTAGTCAGAACAGTGTCCTCTCCAAGATCGACCACAGCGATGTACTTCCCATGGGTCATCTTCCAGGACCTCTAGGATATTCGTAGTAATATGTAACAGTGGAGCTAGGGTGATCTTCAATCTCATGAATTGCTGCTATAATAAGTTTGAGGTGGAGATGCAGAATCACTAGGGTTTTGGCCAAATTCAGAGCCATAGAAGGCCTTGCAGTCGAATACCAGCGTAAGAAACGCTTACATAGTGGCAACGCTTGCCATATACAATGAGACAAAAGTTTATTTTTTTAATTGCATATTCAAAGAAGAATAAGAATCTTATTTCCCAAAAATTAATTAAGCATGACATTTTCCATAAATTAACCATGAGCGGAAAATTGAATTCACCACATTGTTTGTAATACTTCACTTTTCAGAGTATAGGATCTCATGGATTAAAGTCATCAAGGGTGAATTAGTTTTAGAATCCTATTCAATAATGAGATAAAGAAGAAGAAAAAAGTGTTTGGGGAAAGTGTCAGTAAAAGGGAAAGCCAATACAGAAAAAAGCGAAATGTCCTCAATGTGTCTTGCCTACCTTTATAACTGTTTGGCCATTGTGCATAGATACCACTTAATCAAGCAATGAAGTACACTGAGCATAGTGAATTATAGTAGTGAAATATGAAGGTGAGGGTTTTTGTGTGCCTGCCTTCTTTTCTAAAGTGCTTCCTGGAGGTTCAAAGAAACGGATCTCTGGTTTATTTCAAGTGTAAAGGGATCAGGGTCTTAGTAAATAAAGGCATATTGTATATGAAGAATGCGTTCAAGAAACAGTTTTCAAGGTTGGGAAATTAAAGAAGGCTTTTTAACCACCTGATTTGATATGAGAAATATTAATATATAGATCTATTGATAGCACCCTAGTCACAGATTCTTCGTTTGAAAGCCATAATTAAGCTTCATTCATACTTTGAATGTTGCTTGCATGTATTTCGGAATATCCAACATTACTCACACCTTTTATTGCTTCCTAAATCGATTTCCTAATTAGATACCCGTCAAAGTATTAATAACTTTTATATATCTCTAGCATGCGTGCAGAATGACATCTTAAGTGCATTCGATTTACATGTTTTTATCTCAAGTAGAAGGTTATTTCATATCTTCTATCACTGAATGATAAGTAAGTAAATCAGAATATTGATGAGAATACTATTTTTTTCGATTTTGATGCTGAATTAGGTCTTTTGTCACATTAGTGTCCTATAGTCAACTATTGAGGTCATCTGTGGCTTATTTTAAATTGAGAATTGCTCTTGGTTTACTACAGGGTTTTCGATAATTGCATTTATCACTGAATCTATAACTTATTTACGAAATGTAGCATTCATTCCTTTGAGTTGGCATACTGTGTATAAACCACTGAAACCTAGTTGGTATATGTACTCAGTTCAACTAAGACTTTGCAGTACTGGTGGGACGTTAGTGTGACTATGGGGTTGGAGCTCGCCCTGCCTCCACTGTTTTTATCTCCTTGAATGTTATTAGATCTAAAACTGAGAGTCTGATGCACAAAACTATGCGATAATCAAGTTTCACCATGACAGCAGCTCATAGATTAGATAGAAATGGCATGATGTTTGTCAGCAATGGAAGTTTGAGTAGCCATGCAAGCGATATCCCTGCAACATATGTCACCCTGTTGGGTTCCGTCATTGCTTTGGATATAAAGCTTAACACGTTTAAGCTTTCTTTCCCCGTAATTGCTCCATGTGCACCCTTAATCAAGCTGCGTTCTTGATAGTTTTGGGTGGCTCTTCTGTAAAAGAAGTATTTGCTCCAGTCTGTCTCCAGGGTATTATAATTGCTGCGCTCCCTACTAGAACCTCCAAACAAGTCTCATAAGCCAGTTGCAGATGCAACTGATGGTGGTCAAGCTCCAAGTCTTCAGGCACATCAAAATGAGGCGCTTTCTTTAATTGTTCCTGAACAATAAATTGGAAACTCTGAACACAAAAGCGACTCCGCCACCAGCATCATCATGAATTGCCCCGTATGGGCAGCATTGTCCATTCCAATTGAGGGCTTCAATATTAAATAGGTTCATCATGTGTCTCTGGCGTCAACACTCTTCCATAACTATTT
The DNA here is from genome assembly GCF_964263255.1 of Lissotriton vulgaris. Taxonomy (NCBI): domain Eukaryota; kingdom Metazoa; phylum Chordata; class Amphibia; order Caudata; family Salamandridae; genus Lissotriton; species Lissotriton vulgaris. The sequence continues at coordinate 1,398,643,501 of NC_141689.1, forward strand.
AAAATACTGAATGAGCATGACTTTCGTATTATCATCCAGGATTGAATGAAACAAAATTGATGTAATTTAAAAGGTCTACAAGAGAGAACCTGGTGGTGTCGTCCTGCTTTGTATGTCCTGAGGGTCTCTTTACTTGGGTTTTCACCTTGGGTGTTATGCCCCACCAGCTCCTGCTGCAAAATGCTGGGAGCGATGCTTTGGGCCTGAATTTCCCTTGGCATCCTTTTAAACAGGATATGAAATAAAGCCATTATGAAATTCCATTGCTGATAGTCATCACACCATATCTGCCTAAGAACAAGCAAATCTAGCTAGTCAGAACAGTGTCCTCTCCAAGATCGACCACAGCGATGTACTTCCCATGGGTCATCTTCCAGGACCTCTAGGATATTCGTAGTAATATGTAACAGTGGAGCTAGGGTGATCTTCAATCTCATGAATTGCTGCTATAATAATTTTGAGGTGGAGATGCAGAATCACTAGGGTTTTGGCCAAATTCAGAGCCATAGAAGGCCTTGTAGTCGAATACCAGCGTAAGAAACGCTTACATAGTGGCAAAGCTTGCCATATACAATGAGACAAAAGTTTATTTTTTTAATTGCATATTCAAAGAAGAATAAAAATCTTATTTCCCAAAAATTAATTAAGCATAACATTTTCCATAAATTAACGATGAGCGGAACATTGAATTTACCACATTTTTTGTAATACTTCACTTTTCAGAGTATAGGATCTCATGGATTAAAGTCATCAAGGGTGAATTAGTTTTAGAATCCTATTCAATAAGGAGATAAAGAAGAAAAAAGTGTTTGGGGAAAGTGTCAGTAAAAGGGAAAGCCAATACAGAAAAAAGCGAAATGTCCTCAATGTGTCTTGCCTACCTTTATAACTGTTTGGCCATTGTGCATAGATACCACTTAATCAAGCAATGAAGTACACTGAGCATAGTGAATTATAGTAGTGAAATATGAAGGTGAGGGTTTTTGTGTGCCTGCCTTCTTTTCTAAAGTGCTTCCTGGAGGTTCAAAGAAACGGATCTCTGGTTTATTTCAAGTGTAAAGGGATCAGGGTATTAGTAAATAAAGGCATATTGTATATGAAGAATGCGTTCAAGAAACAGTTTTCAAGGTTGGGAAATTAAAGAAGGCTTTTTAACCACCTGATTGATATGAGAAATATTAATATATAGATCTATTGATAACACCCTAGTCACAGATTCTTCGTTTGAAAGCCGTAATTAAGCTTCATTCATACTTTGAATGTTGCTTGCATGTATTTCGGAATATCCAACATTACTCACACCTTTTATTGCTTCCTAAATCGATTTCATAATTAGATGCCCGTCAAAGTATTAATAACTTTATATATCTCTAGCATGTGTGCAGAATTACATCTTAAGTGCATTCGATTTACATGTTTTTATCTCAAGTAGAAGGTTATTTCATATCTTCTATCACTGAATGATAAGTAAGTAAATCAGAATATTGATGAGAATACTATTTTTTTCGATTTTGATGCTGCATTAGGTCTTTTGTCACATTAGTGTCCAATAGTCAACTATTGAGGTCATCTGTGGCTTATTTTAAATTGAGAATTGCTCTTGGTTTACTACAGGGTTTTCGATAATTGCATTTATCACTGAATCTATAACTTATTTACGAAATGTGGCATTCATTCCTTTGAGGTGGCATACTGTGTATAAACCACTGGAACCTAGTTGGTATATGTACTCAGTTCAACTAAGACTTTGCAGTACTGGTGGGACGTTAGTGTGACTATGGGGTTGGAGCTCGCCCTGCCTCCACTGTTTTTATCTCCTTGAATGTTATTAGATCTAAAACTGAGAGTCTGATGCACAAAACTATGCGATAATCAAGTTTCAACATGACAGCAGCTCATAGATTATATAGAAATGGCATGATTTGTCAGCAATGGAAGTTTGAGTAGCCATGCAAGCGATATCCCTGCAACATATGTCACCCTGTTGGGTTCCGTCATTGCTTTGGATATAAAGCTTAACACATTTAAGCTTTCTTTCCCCGTAATTGCTCCATGTGCACCCTTAATCAAGCTGCGTTCTTGATAGTTTTGGGTGGCTCTTCTGTAAAAGAAGTATTTGCTCCAGTCTGTCTCCAGGGTATTAGAATTGCTGCGCTCCCTACTAGAACCTCCAAACAAGTCTCATAAGCCAGTTGCAGATGCAACTGATGGTAGTCAAGCTCCAAGTCTTCAGGCACATCCAAATGAGGCGCTTTCTTTAATTGTTCCTGAACAATAAATTGGAAACTCTGAACACAAAAGCGACTCCGCCACCAGCATCATCATGAATTGCCCCGTATGGGCAGCATTGTCCATTCCAATTGAGGGCTTCAATATTAAATAGGTTCATCATGTGTCTCTGGCGTCAACACTCTTCCATAACTATTTAAATTACTGAATGAGCATGACTTTTGTATTATCTTCCAGGATTGAATGAAACAAAATTGATGTAATTTAAAAGGTCTACAAGAGAGAAGCTGGTGGTGTAGTCCTGCTTTGTATGTCCTGGGGGTCTCTTTACTTGGGTTTTCACCTTGGGTGTTATGCCCCACCAGCTCCTGCTGCAAAATGCTGGGAGCGATGCTTTGGGCCTGAATTTCCCTTGGCATCCTTTTAAACAGGATATGAAATAAAGCCATTATGAAATTCCATTGCTGATAGTCATCACACCATATCTGCCTAAGAACAAGCAAATCTAGCTAGTCAGAACAGCGTCCTCTCCAAGATTGACCACAGCGATGTACTTCCCATGGGTCATCTTCCAGGACCTCTAGGATATTCGTAGTAATATGTAACAGTGGAGCTAGGGTGATCTTCAATCTCATGAATTGCTGCTATAATAAGTTTGAGGTGGAGATGCAGAATCACTAGGGTTTTGGCCAAATTCAGAGCCATAGAAGGCCTTGTAGTCGAATACCAGCGTAAGAAACGCTTACATAGTGGCAAAGCTTGCCATATACAATGAGACAAAAGTTTATTTTTTTAATTGCATATATCAAAGAAGAATAAGAATCTTATTTCCCAAAAATTAATTAAGCATACCATTTTCCATAAATTAACAATGAGCGGAACATTGAATTCACCACATTTTTTGTAATACTTCACTTTTCAGAGTATAGGATCTCATGGATTAAAGTCATCAAGGGTGAATTAGTTTTAGAATCCTATTCAATAAGGAGATAAAGAAGAAGAAAAAAGTGTTTGGGGAAAGTGTCAGTAAAAGGGAAAGCCAATACAGAAAAAAGCGAAATGTCCTCAATGTGTCTTGCCTACCTTTATAACTGTTTGGCGATTGTGCATAGATACCACTTAATCAAGCAATGAAGTACACTGAGCATAGTGAATTATAGTAGTGAAATATGAAGGTGAGGGTTTTTGTGTGCCTGCCTTCTTTTCTAAAGTGCTTCCTGGAGGTTCAAAGAAACGAATCTCTGGTTTATTTCAAGTGTTAAGGGATCAGGGTATTAGTAAATAAAGGCTTATTGTATATGAAGAATGCGTTCAAGAAACATTTTCAAGGTTGGGAAATTAAAGAAGGCTTTTTAACCACCTGATTGACATGAGAAATATTAATATATAGATCTATTGATAGCACCCTAGTCACAGATTCTTCGTTTGAAAGCCATAATTAAGCTTCATTCATACTTTGAATGTTGCCTGCATGTATTTCGGAAAATCCAACATTACTCACACCTTTTATTGCTTCCTAAATCGATTTCATAATTAGATGCCCGTCAAAGTATTAATAACTTTTATATATCTCTAGCATGCGTGCAGAATTACATCTTAAGTGCATTCGATTTACATTTTCTTATCTCAAGTAGGTTATTTCATATCTTTTATCACTGAATGATAAGTAAGTAAATCAGAATATTGATGAGAATACTATTGTTTTCGATTTTGATGCTGAAATAGGTCTTTTGTCACATTAGAGTCCTATAGTCAACTATTGAGGTCATCTGTGGCTTATTTTAAATTGAGAATTGCTCTTTGTTTACTACAGGGTTTTCAATAATTGCATTTATCACTGAATCTATAACTTATTTACGAAATGTAGCATTCATTCCTTTGAGTTGGCATACTGTGTATAAACCACTGAAACCTAGTTGGTATATGTACTCAGTTCAACTAAGACTTTGCAGTACTGGTGGGACGTTAGTGTGACTATGGGGTTGGAGCTCGCCCTGCCTCCACTGTTTTTATCTCCTTGAATGTTATTAGATCTAAAACTGAGAGTCTGATGCACAAAACTATGCGATAATCAAGTTTCACCATGACAGCAGCTCATAGATTAGATAGAAATGGCATGATGTTTGTCAGCAATGGAAGTTTGAGTAGCCATGCAAGCGATATCCCTGCAACATATGTCACCCTGTTGGGTTCCGTCATTGCTTTGGATATAAAGCTTAACACGTTTAAGCTTTCTTTCCCCGTAATTGCTCCATGTGCACCCTAAATCAAGCTGCGTTCTTGATAGTTTTGGGTGGCTCTTCTGTAAAAGAAGTATTTGCTCCAGTCTGTCTCCAGGGTATTATAATTGCTGCGCTCCCTACTAGAACCTCCAAACAAGTCTCATAAGCCAGTTGCAGATGCAACTGATGGTGGTCAAGCTCCAAGTCTTCAGGCACATCCAAATGAGGCGCTTTCTTTAATTGTTCCTGAACAATAAATTGGAAACTCTGAACACAAAAGCGACTCCGCCACCAGCATCATCATGAATTGCCCCGTATGGGCAGCATTGTCCATTCCAATTGAGGGCTTCAATATTAAATAGGTTCATCATGTGTCTCTGGCGTCAACACTCTTCCATAACTATTTAAAATACTGAATGAGCATGACTTTCGTATTATCATCCAGGATTGAATGAAACAAAATTGATGTAATTTAAAAGGTCTACAAGAGAGAACCTGGTGGTGTCGTCCTGCTTTGTATGTCCTGAGGGTCTCTTTACTTGGGTTTTCACCTTGGGTGTTATGCCCCACCAGCTCCTGCTGCAAAATGCTGGGAGCGATGCTTTGGGCCTGAATTTCCCTTGGCATCCTTTTAAACAGGATATGAAATAAAGCCATTATGAAATTCCATTGCTGATAGTCATCACACCATATCTGCCTAAGAACAAGCAAATCTAGCTAGTCAGAACAGTGTCCTCTCCAAGATCGACCACAGCGATGTACTTCCCATGGGTCATCTTCCAGGACCTCTAGGATATTCGTAGTAATATGTAACAGTGGAGCTAGGGTGATCTTCAATCTCATGAATTGCTGCTATAATAATTTTGAGGTGGAGATGCAGAATCACTAGGGTTTTGGCCAAATTCAGAGCCATAGAAGGCCTTGTAGTCGAATACCAGCGTAAGAAACGCTTACATAGTGGCAAAGCTTGCCATATACAATGAGACAAAAGTTTATTTTTTTAATTGCATATTCAAAGAAGAATAAAAATCTTATTTCCCAAAAATTAATTAAGCATAACATTTTCCATAAATTAACGATGAGCGGAACATTGAATTTACCACATTTTTTGTAATACTTCACTTTTCAGAGTATAGGATCTCATGGATTAAAGTCATCAAGGGTGAATTAGTTTTAGAATCCTATTCAATAAGGAGATAAAGAAGAAAAAAGTGTTTGGAGAAAGTGTCAGTAAAAGGGAAAGCCAATACAGAAAAAAGCGAAATGTCCTCAATGTGTCTTGCCTACCTTTATAACTGTTTGGCCATTGTGCATAGATACCACTTAATCAAGCAATGAAGTACACTGAGCATAGTGAATTATAGTAGTGAAATATGAAGGTGAGGGTTTTTGTGTGCCTGCCTTCTTTTCTAAAGTGCTTCCTGGAGGTTCAAAGAAACGGATCTCTGGTTTATTTCAAGTGTAAAGGGATCAGGGTATTAGTAAATAAAGGCATATTGTATATGAAGAATGCGTTCAAGAAACAGTTTTCAAGGTTGGGAAATTAAAGAAGGCTTTTTAACCACCTGATTGATATGAGAAATATTAATATATAGATCTATTGATAACACCCTAGTCACAGATTCTTCGTTTGAAAGCCGTAATTAAGCTTCATTCATACTTTGAATGTTGCTTGCATGTATTTCGGAATATCCAACATTACTCACACCTTTTATTGCTTCCTAAATCGATTTCATAATTAGATGCCCGTCAAAGTATTAATAACTTTATATATCTCTAGCATGTGTGCAGAATTACATCTTAAGTGCATTCGATTTACATGTTTTTATCTCAAGTAGAAGGTTATTTCATATCTTCTATCACTGAATGATAAGTAAGTAAATCAGAATATTGATGAGAATACTATTTTTTTCGATTTTGATGCTGAATTAGGTCTTTTGTCACATTAGTGTCCAATAGTCAACTATTGAGGTCATCTGTGGCTTATTTTAAATTGAGAATTGCTCTTGGTTTACTACAGGGTTTTCGATAATTGCATTTATCACTGAATCTATAACTTATTTACGAAATGTGGCATTCATTCCTTTGAGGTGGCATACTGTGTATAAACCACTGGAACCTAGTTGGTATATGTACTCAGTTCAACTAAGACTTTGCAGTACTGGTGGGACGTTAGTGTGACTATGGGGTTGGAGCTCGCCCTGCCTCCACTGTTTTTATCTCCTTGAATGTTATTAGATCTAAAACTGAGAGTCTGATGCACAAAACTATGCGATAATCAAGTTTCAACATGACAGCAGCTCATAGATTATATAGAAATGGCATGATTTGTCAGCAATGGAAGTTTGAGTAGCCATGCAAGCGATATCCCTGCAACATATGTCACCCTGTTGGGTTCCGTCATTGCTTTGGATATAAAGCTTAACACATTTAAGCTTTCTTTCCCCGTAATTGCTCCATGTGCACCCTTAATCAAGCTGCGTTCTTGATAGTTTTGGGTGGCTCTTCTGTAAAAGAAGTATTTGCTCCAGTCTGTCTCCAGGGTATTAGAATTGCTGCGCTCCCTACTAGAACCTCCAAACAAGTCTCATAAGCCAGTTGCAGATGCAACTGATGGTAGTCAAGCTCCAAGTCTTCAGGCACATCCAAATGAGGCGCTTTCTTTAATTGTTCCTGAACAATAAATTGGAAACTCTGAACACAAAAGCGACTCCGCCACCAGCATCATCATGAATTGCCCCGTATGGGCAGCATTGTCCATTCCAATTGAGGGCTTCAATATTAAATAGGTTCATCATGTGTCTCTGGCGTCAACACTCTTCCATAACTATTTAAATTACTGAATGAGCATGACTTTCGTATTATCTTCCAGGATTGAATGAAACAAAATTGATGTAATTTAAAAGGTCTACAAGAGAGAAGCTGGTGGTGTAGTCCTGCTTTGTATGTCCTGGGGGTCTCTTTACTTGGGTTTTCACCTTGGGTGTTATGCCCCACCAGCTCCTGCTGCAAAATGCTGGGAGCGATGCTTTGGGCCTGAATTTCCCTTGGCATCCTTTTAAACAGGATATGAAATAAAGCCATTATGAAATTCCATTGCTGATAGTCATCACACCATATCTGCCTAAGAACAAGCAAATCTAGCTAGTCAGAACAGTGTCCTCTCCAAGATCGACCACAGCGATGTACTTCCCATGGGTCATCTTCCAGGACCTCTAGGATATTCGTAGTAATATGTAACAGTGGAGCTAGGGTGATCTTCAATCTCATGAATTGCTGCTATAATAAGTTTGAGGTGGAGATGCAGAATCACTAGGGTTTTGGCCAAATTCAGAGCCATAGAAGGCCGTGTAGTCGAATACCAGCGTGAGAAACGCTTACATAGTGGCAAAGCTTGCCATATACAATGAGACAAAAGTTTATTTTTTTAATTGCATATTCAAAGAGGAATAAGAATCTTATTTCCCAAAAATTAATTAAGCATAACATTTTCCATAAATTAACAATGAGCGTAACATTGAATTCACCACATTTTTTGTAATACTTCACTTTTCAGAGTATAGGATCTCATGGATTAAAGTCATCAAGGGTGAATTAGTTTTAGAATCCTATTCAATAAGGAGATAAAGAAGAAGAAAAAAGTGTTTGGGGAAAGTGTCAGTAAAAGGGAAAGCCAATACAGAAAAAAGCGAAATGTCCTCAATGTGTCTTGCCTACCTTTATAACTGTTTGGCCATTGTGCATAGATACCACTTAATCAAGCAATGAAGTACACTGAGCATAGTGAATTATAGTAGTGAAATATGAAGGTGAGGGTTTTTGTGTGCCTGCCTTCTTTTCTAAAGTGCTTCCTGGAGGTTCAAAGAAACAGATCTCTGGTTTATTTCAAGTGTAAAGGGATCAGGGTATTAGTAAATAAAGGCATATTGTATATGAAGAATGCGTTCAAGAAACAGTTTTCAAGGTTGGGAAATTAAAGAAGGCTTTTTAACCACCTGATTGATATGGGAAATATTAATATATAGATCTATTGATAGCACCCTAGTCACAGATTCTTCGTTTGAAAGCCATAATTAAGCTTCATTCATACTTTGAATGTTGCTTGCATGTATTTCGGAATATCCAACATTACTCACACCTTTTATTTCTTCCTAAATCGATTTCCTAATTAGATGCCCGTCAAAGTATTAATAACTTTTATATATCTCTAGCATGCGTGCAGAATTACATCTTAAGTGCATTCGATTTACATGTTTTTATCTCAAGTAGAAGGTTATTTCATATCTTCTATCACTGAATGATAAGTAAGTAAATCAGAATATTGATGAGAATACTATTTTTTTCGATGTTGATGCTGAATTAGGTCTTTTGTCACATTAGTGTCATATAGTCAACTATTGAGGTCATCTGTGGCTTATTTTAAATTGAGAATTGCTCTTGGTTTACTACAGCGTTTTCAATAATTGCATTTATCACTGAATCTATAACTTATTTACGAAATGTGGCATTCATTCCTTTGAGGTGGCATACTGTGTATAAACCACTGAAACCTAGTTGGTATATGTACTCAGTTCAACTAAGACTTTGCAGTACTGGTGGGACGTTAGTGTGACTATGGGGTTGGAGCTCGCCCTGCCTCCACTCTTTTTATCTCCTTGAATGTTATTAGATCTAAAACTGAGAGTCTGATGCACAAAACTATGCGATAATCAAGTTTCAACATGACAGCAGCTCATAGATTAGATAGAAATGGCATGATGTTTGTCAGCAATGGAAGTTTGAGTAGCCATGCAAGCGATATCCCTGCAACATATGTCACCCTGTTGGGTTCCGTCATTGCTTTGGATATAAAGCTTAACGCATTTAAGCTTTCTTTCCCCGTAATTGCTCCATGTGCACCCTTAAGTGGAGTGGAGAAGAGTGTTGCCGGTGGCAGAGGCAGCCTCCATTCACTTCGCGCTGTTAAAACAACCGTATTTCACTGCACTGCTCGCGCTGTTGTTACAGCGAATGTTTTTATGTAGCGATTAGAGGCTATTTTTTAAAACGTTCAGTGTGGGTTAGCGGATAACTTACTTTAATTTCTGGTATTCTCCTCAGCTGCTTAGTTTTTTCTCCCACTCCCGCCCCGGTCCGCCGCGTCCAATCATGGGCGTTTGATGCGGAGGGCGAGGAGGAGCCTTCACTTCCGGGCTCAGGGAGCACAGGTCAGCGCTCTAGCGACGCTGATGGTAAGAGACTATTTAGGTCAGCTGGGATTGGAACGCGCTGTGGAGAAGAGTGTTGCCGGTGGCAGAGGCAGCCTCCATTCACTTCGCGCTGTTAAAACAACCGTATTTCACTGCACTGCTCGCGCTGTTGTTACAGCGAATGTTTTTATGTAGCGATTAGAGGCTATTTTTTAAAACGTTCAGTGTGGGTTAGCGGATAACTTACTTTAATTTCTGGTATTCTCCTCAGCTGCTTAGTTTTTTCTCCCACTCCCGCCCCGGTCCGCCGCGTCCAATCATGGGCGTTTGATGCGGAGGGCGAGGAGGAGCCTTCACTTCCGGGCTCAGGGAGCACAGGTCAGCGCTCTAGCGACCCCTCCCTTCACTATAAATGTGCTCTGGGCAGCGACCGCGCAGCGGACGCGTGCAGCGGGCGCGCCGGAAGCGCGCCGAAGTCGAGCCAAAGTCAAGCCCGTCTGCGCCCTTCCGCGGCCGGACGGGGCGCGGGGCCACAAACTCTGGCTCTTCCACTATAACCACCTTAAGGTATGGCAGACAGGAACTGCTGGCTCTCCAACCTGATACGCTTGCAGCTTGCAAACACTCCATGCATGCCCTGTCATTAAATAAATGCTCTTTGTGTAGTTTTGAACCCATCAGTCACATCCCAGCCACTAGTTCGGGTCACACCATCAAAGCAGCCTTACTTAACTGCAGATCCTTACGTAAGCACGTTATAGAAATCTTTCACTTACTTGAGGACCAGAACCTTAACATCTTATTCCTGACGGAAACTTGGCTGGATGATTATTCAGACCCTGACATTATTCAGGCCCTTCCCCCTGGTTACTCCCTCTCCAGACTGGATAGGAAAGACGGCAGAGGGGGTGGCATCGCCATCGCTACGAAAGCCCCTCTAGTATGTTCTTTATCGCCCATACAGGTTGACCATAGTGAAGCTGGCTCTTTCACGATTAACACCGGTCCCAATCACTCCATATCAGGCATTCTGATATATCGACCACCTGGTAGGCTATTTGACTTCACTTCCACCCTGATGGAAGCTATAACTCACTTAGCACTAAGGAAATCGCGTTTCTTAGTGCTAGGAGATCTCAATGCCCATTTCGAAGACCCCTTAGATACTGACGCAACTGATATTCAAGCTGAGCTACTCTCGGTACAGCTCGAATTAAAGAATAAGGAACCGTCACATCAATTAGGGCATTAATTAGACCTCATCTTTGGCAACTGGAAGGGAGTTCATACCTTAGATCCTCAACCCATACCCTGGTCGGATCATTACATCATCCCCATAACGATTCAACTTGACAGAACCGAGCATTATCGACAGCAATCTCTTCACTATAAACGTAGAAAATGGAAGAACTTCTCAATAGAATCTTTCATTAAAATTGTCCAGGATGAAGGCTCTCCTAAAGGGGATGACTGCGAGTCAGCTCACAAGCACATACACAACTTTGTCACTAAGGCCCTTGATATTACGGCCCCTATTCGCACCATGACCAATGCCAGGAGAACAAAAAAAGCTGCTCCCTGGTTCAGTCAAGAACTGCAAACCATGAAGACGGCATGTAAAAAGCTTGAAAGAGCATGGCGCCAGAACTTTTGTCCAGAAATTAAAACCCAGTATAAAATAGCGCAAAGAGTATACAACAAAACTATACGTTTGTCTAAGGCAGCTCATTATCACACCCGTATTATGGAAGCAGAAAACTCCTCTAAGGAACTGTATCAAATATACAAAGAAATTTCCATAGTGGACGTGACTCCTTCTGCCCAAAACGATTCTGTGGAAACTTGTGACAAAATTGCCCAGTACTTTTCAGGAAAGATTACTAAAATCTATGCCAGCTTTTCCAACAACATAAAGTCGGCTACTGAATTTATTGAAAATGATAACCTTATAAACACACCAGAGTGCCTAGGCTCTTTCGAAGTTCCCCCTCTGAAGCTTTGGCTAAAATGTGCAATAACATCAAATCAGGATCTCCCCGAGACCCTGCGCCTCCTAAAATTCTAGCTGAAGCTTTCCCTGCACTAGAGCCTCATTTCAGACATCTGCTTCAAATCTCCTTCTCTACGGCGTGCTTGCCGGTGGAATGGAAACAGGCAGTAGTGTTACCGATTAAAAAAAAGCCGAACATAAGTCAAGACATTTTGGAAAACCTTCGCCCAATATCCTTGCTACCTTACCTTGCAAAGCTAGCTGAGAAAATTGCCAATATTCAACTTATGGAACATCTAGAAGCCCATAATGTTTTTCATAAATCTCAATCGGGTTTCAGATCTAATTTCTCCACTGAGACAGCTCTCTTGAGGGCTACTGAAACCCTACGGGAAGGAGCAGATGAGGGTAAGACCATGGCTCTCATCATGCTGGATCTCAGTGCCGCGTTTGACACTGTAGCGCATTCCATCCTGCTACAGTGTCTAAACAGAGCGGGAGTCACCAATAAGGCACTGGGATGGCTGAAAGCCTTTCTGATTAACAGGAGCTTTCAAGTCCAAAGAGGGACTTTCCTCTCAGACAGCGTGTTGCTCGAACAGGGGGTACCTCAGGGCTCTGCCCTGAGTCCCACCCTGTTCAATTTATACATGGCCCCCCTGGCAGAAGTGGTGCAATCGTTCGGCGTAGAGCTTGTCTCTTACGCCGACGACACGCAACTTCTAATATCACTATCTCAAGCCCCTTCTATGGAAGCTGATAACTTCAGTGCTTGCATGAGTAAGCTTGCCTCTTGGATGACAGAGCACTGTCTAAAACTTAATGGCTCTAAAACGGAGGTTCTTATAATTGGAGGCAATGAGGCTAAATGGACAAAAGAATGGTGGCCCAGCTGCTTGGGTCCTTTGCCCCCTCCTAATCAGGAAGCAAAGAATCTAGGTGTCTGGGTAGACAATAAGTTGTCTTTTGATAGCCACATTAAGAGAACTGTAGGCAAATGTTTTGGAGTAATGAAAACGCTCAATCGCACCCTTGACTTGCTGCCTCTGAACTCCAGACGTACCATGACGCAGGCACTAATCACTTCCCGTATTGACTACGGGAATGTGCTGCTCCTGGGCACATCGGCTAAAAACATCAAGAAACTACAGGTTCTACAAAATTCTGCAGCACGCCTAGTGTTAAGGCTTCCCCGCAAAGCCCCCTCGAGACCCTCTCTGGCATCTCTCCATTGGCTACCTATTAGTAAGAGGATTGTTTTCAAAGCTCTACTATGGTGCCATAGGATCATCCACCACAAAGCGCCGGCCTATATGTCGGATCTGGCATCCCTGTACGAACCCAACAGATCCCTCAGATCTAAAGGAATGGGTTTGCTCAGAACTGCTCGCCCCAAAAAAGCCAGAATGGGAGGCAGGTCCTTCCGCTCACTAGCGGCCATGCACTGGAATCTCCTGCCCACGAACACTAGGCTAGAGACTAATGAGGCCTTTTTTAGAAAGATGTTGAAAACCTTTTTATTTACTTCATAATGGTACTCCTCTCTCTCCTTACATAAATGCTCTCTCCACAGCGCGGGGACACGCCGGGAGGCGTCACCAGGCGCTTTACAAACTCCTTTAAACTAAACTAAACTAAACTAATCAAGCTGCGTTCTTGATAGTTTTGGGTGGCTCTTCTGTAAAATAAGTATTTGCTCCAGTCTGTCTCCAGGGTATTATAATTGCTGCGCTCCCTACTAGAACCTCCAAACAAGTCTTATAAGCCAGTTGCAGCTGCAACTGATGGTAGTCAAGCTCCAAGTCTTCAGGCACATCCAAATGAGGCGCTTTCTTTAATTGTTCCTAAACAATAAATTGGAAACTCTGAACACAAAAGCGACTCCGCCACCAGCATCATCATGAATTGCCCCCTATGGGCAGCATTGTCCATTCCAATTGAGGGCTTCAATATTAAATAGGTTCATCATGTGTCTCTGGCGTCAACACTCTTCCATAACTATTTAAATTACTGAATGAGCATGACTTTCGTATTATCTTCCAGGATTGAATGAAACAAAATTGATGTAATTCAAAAGGTCTACAAGAGAGAAGCTTGTGGTGTAGTCCTGCTTTGTATGTCCTGAGGGTCTCTTTACTTGGGTTTTCACCTTGGGTGTTATGCCCCACCAGCTCCTGCTGCAAAATGCTGGGAGCGATGCTTTGGGCCTGAATTTCCCTTGGCATCCTTTTAAACAGGATATGAAATAAAGCCATTATGAAATTCCATTGCTGATAGTCATCACACCATATCTGCCTAAGAACAAGCAAATCTAGCTAGTCACAACAGTGTCCTCTCCAAGATCGACCACAGCGATGTACTTCCCATGGTCATCTTCCAGGACCTCTAGGATATTCGTAGTAATATGTAACAGTGGAGCTAGGGTGATCTTCAATCTCATGAATTGCTGCTATAATAAGTTTGAGGTGGAGATGCAGAATCACTAGGGTTCTGGCCAAATTCAGAGCCATAGAAGGCCTTGTAGTTGAATACCAGCGTAAGAAACGCTTACATAGTGGCAAAGCTTGCCATATACAATGAGACAAAAGTTTATTTTTTTAATTGCATATTCAAAGAAGAATAAGAATCTTATTTCCCAAAAATTAACTAAGCATAACATTTTCCATAAATTAACAATGAGCGGAACATTGAATTCACTGCATGTTATGTAATACTTCACTTTTCAGAGTATAGGATCTCATGGATTAAAGTCATCAAGGGTGAATTAGTTTTAGAATCCTATTCAATAAGGAGATAAAGAAGAAAAAAAAAGTGTTTGGGGAAAGTGTCAGTAAAAGGGAAAGCCAATACAGAAAAAAGCGAAATGTCCTCAATGTGTCTTGCCTACCTTTATAACTGTTTGGCCATTGTGCATAGATACCACTTAATCAAGCAATGAAGTACACTGAGCATAGTGAATTATAGTAGTGAAATATGAAGGTGAGGCTTTTTGTGTGCCTGCCTTCTTTTCTAAAGTGCTTCCTGGAGGTTCAAAGAAACGGATCTCTGGTTTATTTCAAGTGTAAAGGGATCAGGGTATTAGTAAATAAAGGCATATTGTATATGAAGAATGCGTTCAAGAAACAGTTTTCAAGGTTGGGAAATTAAAGAAGGCTTTTTAACCACCTGATTGACATGAGAAATATTAATATATAGATCTATTGATAGCACCCTAGTCACAGATTCTTTGTTTGAAAGCCATAATTAAGCTTCATTCATACTTTGAATGTTGCCTGCATGTATTTCGGAAAATCCAACATTACTCACACCTTTTATTGCTTCCTAAATCGATTTCATAATTAGATGCCCGTCAAAGTATTAATAACTTTTATATATCTCTAGCATGCGTGCAGAATTACATCTTAAGTGCATTCGATTTACATTTTCTTATCTCAAGTAGAAGGTTATTTCATATCTTTTATCACTGAATGATAAGTAAGTAAATCAGAATATTGATGAGAATACTATTTTTTTCGATTTTGATGCTGAAATAGGTCTTTTGTCACATTAGTGTCCTATAGTCAACTATTGAGGTCATCTGTGGCTTATTTTAAATTGAGAATTGCTCTTGGTTTACTGCAGCGTTTTCAATATTTGCATTTATCACTGAATCTATAACTTATTTACGAAATGTGGCATTCATTCCTTTGAGGTGGCATACTGTGTATAAACCACTGAAACCTAGTTGGTATATGTAGTACTCAGTTCAACTAAGACTTTGCAGTACTGGTGGGTCGGTATTGTGACTATGGGGTTGGAGCTCGCCCTGCCTCCACTCTTTTTATCTCCTTGAATGTTATTAGATCTAAAACTGAGAGTCTGATGCACAAAACTATGCGATAATCAAGTTTCAACATGACAGCAGCTCATAGATTAGATAGAAATGGCATGATGTTTGTCAGCAATGGAAGTTTGAGTAGCCATGCAAGCGATATCCCTGCAACATATGTCACCCTGTTGGGTTCCGTCATTGCTTTGGATATAAAGCTTAACGCATTTAAGCTTTCTTTCCCCGTAATTGCTCCATGTGCACCCTTAAGTGGAGTGGAGAAGAGTGTTGCCGGTGGCAGAGGCAGCCTCCATTCACTTCGCGCTGTTAAAACAACCGTATTTCACTGCACTGCTCGCGCTGTTGTTACAGCGAATGTTTTTATGTAGCGATTAGAGGCTATTTTTTAAAACGTTCAGTGTGGGTTAGCGGATAACTTACTTTAATTTCTGGTATTCTCCTCAGCTGCTTAGTTTTTTCTCCCACTCCCGCCCGGTCCGCCGCGTCCAATCATGGGCGTTTGATGCGGAGGGCGAGGAGGAGCCTTCACTTCCGGGCTCAGGGAGCACAGGTCAGCGCTCTAGCGACGCTGATGGTAAGAGACTATTTAGGTCAGCTGGGATTGGAACGCGCTGTGGAGAAGAGTGTTGCCGGTGGCAGAGGCAGCCTCCATTCACTTCGCGCTGTTAAAACAACCGTATTTCACTGCACTGCTCGCGCTGTTGTTACAGCGAATGTTTTTATGTAGCGATTAGAGGCTATTTTTTAAAACGTTCAGTGTGGGTTAGCGGATAACTTACTTTAATTTCTGGTATTCTCCTCAGCTGCTTAGTTTTTTCTCCCACTCCCGCCCCGGTCCGCCGCGTCCAATCATGGGCGTTTGATGCGGAGGGCGAGGAGGAGCCTTCACTTCCGGGCTCAGGGAGCACAGGTCAGCGCTCTAGCGACCCCTCCCTTCACTATAAATGTGCTCTGGGCAGCGACCGCGCAGCGGACGCGTGCAGCGGGCGCGCCGGAAGCGCGCCGAAGTCGAGCCAAAGTCAAGCCCGTCTGCGCCCTTCCGCGGCCGGACGGGGCGCGGGGCCACAAACTCTGGCTCTTCCACTATAACCACCTTAAGGTATGGCAGACAGGAACTGCTGGCTCTCCAACCTGATACGCTTGCAGCTTGCAAACACTCCATGCATGCCCTGTCATTAAATAAATGCTCTTTGTGTAGTTTTGAACCCATCAGTCACATCCCAGCCACTAGTTCGGGTCACACCATCAAAGCAGCCTTACTTAACTGCAGATCCTTACGTAAGCACGCTATAGAAATCTTTCACTTACTTGAGGACCAGAACCTTAACATCTTATTCCTGACGGAAACTTGGCTGGATGATTATTCAGACCCTGACATTATTCAGGCCCTTCCCCCTGGTTACTCCCTCTCCAGACTGGATAGGAAAGACGGCAGAGGGGGTGGCATCGCCATCGCTACGAAAGCCCCTCTAGTATGTTCTTTATCGCCCATACAGGTTGACCATAGTGAAGCTGGCTCTTTCACGATTAACACCGGTCCCAATCACTCCATATCAGGCATTCTGATATATCGACCACCTGGTAGGCTATTTGACTTCACTTCCACCCTGATGGAAGCTATAACTCACTTAGCACTAAGGAAATCGCATTTATTAGTGCTAGGAGATCTCAATGCCCATTTCGAAGACCCCTTAGATACTGACGCAACTGATATTCAAGCTGAGCTACTCTCGGTACAGCTCGAATTAAAGAATAAGGAACCGTCACATCAATTAGGGCATTAATTAGACCCCATCTTTGGCAACTGGAAGGGAGTTCATACCTTAGATCCTCAACCCATACCCTGGTCGGATCATTACATCATCCCCATAACGATTCAACTTGACAGAACCGAGCATTATCGACAGCAATCTCTTCACTATAAACGTAGAAAATGGAAGAACTTCTCAATAGAATCTTTCATTAAAATTGTCCAGGATGAAGGCTCTCCTAAAGGGGATGACTGTGAGTCAGCTAACAAGCACATACACAACTTTGTCACTAAGGCCCTTGATATTACGGCCCCTATTCGCACCATGACCAATGCCAGGAGAACAAAAAAAGCTGCTCCCTGGTTCAGTCAAGAACTGCAAACCATGAAGACGGCATGTAAAAAGCTTGAAAGAGCATGGCGCCAGAACTTTTGTCCAGAAATTAAAACCCAGTATAAAATAGCGCAAAGAGTATACAACAAAACTATACGTTTGTCTAAGGCAGCTCATTATCACACCCGTATTATGGAAGCAGAAAACTCCTCTAAGGAACTGTATCAAATATACAAAGAAATTTCCATAGTGGACGTGACTCCTTCTGCCCAAAACGATTCTGTGGAAACTTGTGACAAAATTGCCCAGTACTTTTCAGGAAAGATTACTAAAATCTATGCCAGCTTTTCCAACAACATAAAGTCGGCTACTGAATTTATTGAAAATGATAACCTTATAAACACACCAGAGTGCCTAGGCTCTTTCGAAGTTCCCCCTCTGAAGCTTTGGCTAAAATGTGCAATAACATCAAATCAGGATCTCCCCGAGACCCTGCGCCTCCTAAAATTCTAGCTGAAGCTTTCCCTGCACTAGAGCCTCATTTCAGACATCTGCTTCAAATCTCCTTCTCTACGGCGTGCTTGCCGGTGGAATGGAAACAGGCAGTAGTGTTACCGATTAAAAAAAAGCCGAACATAAGTCAAGACATTTTGGAAAACCTTCGCCCAATATCCTTGCTACCTTACCTTGCAAAGCTAGCTGAGAAAATTGCCAATATTCAACTTATGGAACATCTAGAAGCCCATAATGTTTTTCATAAATCTCAATCGGGTTTCAGATCTAATTTCTCCACTGAGACAGCTCTCTTGAGGGCTACTGAAACCCTACGGGAAGGAGCAGATGAGGGTAAGACCATGGCTCTCATCATGCTGGATCTCAGTGCCGCGTTTGACACTGTAGCGCATTCCATCCTGCTACAGTGTCTAAACAGAGCGGGAGTCACCAATAAGGCACTGGGATGGCTGAAAGCCTTTCTGATTAACAGGAGCTTTCAAGTCCAAAGAGGGACTTTCCTCTCAGACAGCGTGTTGCTCGAACAGGGGGTACCTCAGGGCTCTGCCCTGAGTCCCACCCTGTTCAATTTATACATGGCCCCCCTGGCAGAAGTGGTGCAATCGTTCGGCGTAGAGCTTGTCTCTTACGCCGACGACACGCAACTTCTAATATCACTATCTCAAGCCCCTTCTATGGAAGCTGATAACTTCAGTGCTTGCATGAGTAAGCTTGCCTCTTGGATGACAGAGCACTGTCTAAAACTTAATGGCTCTAAAACGGAGGTTCTTATAATTGGAGGCAATGAGGCTAAATGGACAAAAGAATGGTGGCCCAGCTGCTTGGGTCCTCTGCCCCCTCCTAATCGGGAAGCAAAGAATCTAGGTGTCTGGGTAGACAATAAGTTGTCTTTTGATAGCCACATTAAGAGAACTGTAGGCAAATGTTTTGGAGTAATGAAAACGCTCAATCGCACCCTTGACTTGCTGCCTCTGAACTCCAGACGTACCATGACGCAGGCACTAATCACTTCCCGTATTGACTACGGGAATGTGCTGCTCCTGGGCACATCGGCTAAAAACATCAACAAACTACAGGTTCTACAAAATTCTGCAGCACGCCTAGTGTTAAGGCTTCCCCGCAAAGCCCCCTCGAGACCCTCTCTGGCATCTCTCCATTGGCTACCTATTAGTAAGAGGATTGTTTTCAAAGCTCTACTATGGTGCCATAGGATCATCCACCACAAAGCGCCGGCCTATATGTCGGATCTGGCATCCCTGTACGAACCCAACAGATCCCTCAGATCTAAAGGAATGGGTTTGCTCAGAACTGCTCGCCCCAAAAAAGCCAGAATGGGAGGCAGGTCCTTCCGCTCACTAGCGGCCATGCACTGGAATCTCCTGCCCACGAACACTAGGCTAGAGACTAATGAGGCCTTTTTTAGAAAGATGTTGAAAACCTTTTTATTTACTTCATAATGGTACTCCTCTCTCTCCTTACATAAATGCTCTCTCCACAGCGCGGGGACACGCCGGGAGGCGTCACCAGGCGCTTTACAAACTCCTTTAAACTAAACTAAACTAAACTAATCAAGCTGCGTTCTTGATAGTTTTGGGTGGCTCTTCTGTAAAAAAAGTATTTGCTCCAGTCTGTCTCCAGGGTATTATAATTGCTGCGCTCCCTACTAGAACCTCCAAACAAGTCTTATAAGCCAGTTGCAGATGCAACTGATGGTAGTCAAGCTCCAAGTCTTCAGGCACATCCAAATGAGGCGCTTTCTTTAATTGTTCCTGAACAATAAATTGGAAACTCTGAACACAAAAGCGACTCCGCCACCAGCATCATCATGAATTGCCCCATATGGGCAGCATTGTCCATTCCAATTGAGGGCTTCAATATTAAATAGGTTCATCATGTGTCTCTGGCGTCAACACTCTTCCATAACTATTTAAATTACTGAATGAGCATGACTTTCGTATTATCATCCAGGATTGAATGAAACAAAATTGATGTAATTTAAAAGGTCTATAAGAGAGAACCTGGTGGTGTAGTCCTGCTTTGTATGTCCCGAGGGTCTCTTTACTTGGGTTTTCACCTTGGGTGTTATGCCCCACCAGCTCCTGCTGCAAAATGCTGGGAGCGATGCTTTGGGCCTGAATTTCCCTTGGCATCCTTTTAAACAGGATATGAAATAAAGCCATTATGAAATTCCATTGCTGATAGTCATCACACCATATCTGCCTAAGAACAAGCAAATCTAGCTAGTCACAACAGTGTCCTCTCCAAGATCGACCACAGCGATGTACTTCCCATGGGTCATCTTCCAGGACCTCTAGGATATTCGTAGTAATATGTAACAGCGGAGCTAGGGTGATCTTCAATCTCATGAATTGCTGCTATAATAAGTTTGAGGTGGAGATGCAGAATCACTAGGGTTTTGGCCAAATTCAGAGCCATAGAAGGCCTTGTAGTTGAATACCAGCGTAAGAAACGCTTACATAGTGGCAAAGCTTGCCATATACAATGAGACAAAAGTTTATTTTTTTAATTGCATATTCAAAGAAGAATAAGAATCTTATTTCCCAAAAATTAACTAAGCATAACATTTTCCATAAATTAACAATGAGCGGAACATTGAATTCACTGCATGTTTTGTAATACTTCACTTTTCAGAGTATAGGATCTCATGGATTAAAGTCATCAAGGGTGAATTAGTTTTAGAATCCTATTCAATAAGGAGATAAAGAAGAAAAAAAAAGTGTTTGGGGAAAGTGTCAGTAAAAGGGAAAGCCAATACAGAAAAAAGCGAAATGTCCTCAATGTGTCTTGCCTACCTTTATAACTGTTTGGCCATTGTGCATAGATACCACTTAATCAAGCAATGAAGTACACTGAGCATAGTGAATTATAGTAGTGAAATATGAAGGTGAGGCTTTTTGTGTGCCTGCCTTCTTTTCTAAAGTGCTTCCTGGAGGTTCAAAGAAACGGATCTCTGGTTTATTTCAAGTGTAAAGGGATCAGGGTATTAGTAAATAAAGGCATATTGTATATGAAGAATGCGTTCAAGAAACAGTTTTCAAGGTTGGGAAATTAAAGAAGGCTTTTTAACCACCTGATTGACATGAGAAATATTAATATATAGATCTATTGATAGCACCCTAGTCACAGATTCTTTGTTTGAAAGCCATAATTAAGCTTCATTCATACTTTGAATGTTGCCTGCATGTATTTCGGAAAATCCAACATTACTCACACCTTTTATTGCTTCCTAAATCGATTTCATAATTAGATGCCCGTCAAAGTATTAATAACTTTTATATATCTCTAGCATGCGTGCAGAATTACATCTTAAGTGCATTCGATTTACATTTTCTTATCTCAAGTAGAAGGTTATTTCATATCTTTTATCACTGAATGATAAATAAGTAAATCAGAATATTGATGAGAATACTATTTTTTTCGATTTTGATGCTGAAATAGGTCTTTTGTCACATTAGTGTCCTATAGTCAACTATTGAGGTCATCTGTGGCTTATTTTAAATTGAGAATTGCTCTTGGTTTACTACAGCGTTTTCAATATTTGCATTTATCACTGAATCTATAACTTATTTACGAAATGTGGCATTCATTCCTTTGAGGTGGCATACTGTGTATAAACCACTGAAACCTAGTTGGTATATGTACTCAGTTCAACTAAGACTTTGCAGTACTGGTGGGTCGGTATTGTGACTATGGGGTTGGAGCTCGCCCTGCCTCCACTCTTTTTATCTCCTTGAATGTTATTAGATCTAAAACTGAGAGTCTGATGCACAAAACTATGCGATAATCAAGTTTCAACATGACAGCAGCTCATAGATTAGATAGAAATGGCATGATGTTTGTCAGCAATGGAAGTTTGAGTAGCCATGCAAGCGATATCCCTGCAACATATGTCACCCTGTTGGGTTCCGTCATTGCTTTGGCTATAAAGCTTAACACATTCAAGCTTTCTTTCCCCGTAATTGCTCCATGTGCACCCTTAATCAAGCTGCGTTCTTGATAGTTTTGGGTGGCTCTTCTGTAAAAGAAGTATTTGCTCCAGTCTGTCTCCAGGGTATTATAATTGCTGCGCTCCCTACTAGAACCTCCAAACAAGTCTCATAAGCCAGTTGCAGATGCAACTGATGGTAGTCAAGCTCCAAGTCTTCAGGCACATCCAAATGAGGCGCTTTCTTTAATTGTTCCTGAACAATAAATTGGAAACTCTGAACACAAAAGCGACTCCGCCACCAGCATCATCATGAATTGCCCCCTATGGGCAGCATTGTCCATTCCAATTGAGGGCTTCAATATTAAATAGGTTCATCATGTGTCTCTGGCGTCAACACTCTTCCATAACTATTTAAATTACTGAATGAGCATGACTTTCGTATTATCTTCCAGGATTGAATGAAACAAAATTGATGTAATTTAAAAGGTCTACAAGAGAGAAGCTGGTGGTGTAGTCCTGCTTTGTATGTCCTGAGGGTCTCTTTACTTGGGTTTTCACCTTGGGTGTTATGCCCCACCAGCTCCTGCTGCAAAATGCTGGGAGCGATGCTTTGGGCCTGAATTTCCCTTGGCATCCTTTTAAACAGGATATGAAATAAAGCCATTATGAAATTCCATTGCTGATAGTCATCACACCATATCTGCCTAAGAACAAGCAAATCTAGCTAGTCAGAACAGTGTCCTCTCCAAGATCGACCACAGCGATGTACATCCCATGGGTCATCTTCCAGGACCTCTAGGATATTCGTAGTAATATGTAACAGTGGAGCTAGGGTGATCTTCAATCTCATGAATTGCTGCTATAATAAGTTTGAGGTGGAGATGCAGATTCTCCAGTATTAGGGGTGTCTTTCATAGATTCACATGCCTGAATCATTCCCCGTCGTCGGAGTAGGAGTCTCACGGTATATAAAAAAGCAATAAAATGCCATAAAATATATAGCATATCATAGAAATACCAAACCAGGAAGTAAGTAGCCCCAGCTACAGTAGAAAAAACTTCCACCTTCGTGACTATCTAGGTCATTATGTGTTGGTCCAAATTGCAGCCAATCAGGCGACAGCACCCACCAGAATGTTCTCCCGAGAGGCTCAGGCTCTCAGATTTTCTACCGCACGTTGTGTGAAGGGAGTCTCCCTGAGCTCTGCTCAGTTTTTTCTTCTATATCTCTAAAATTCTTCAACTTTCACAGATGTCTTCATCTAAATCCCTGTTTAGAGCCTTCGACTCTTGTGGGAAGCCAAGACTTTTCAAGGAGGACCCCCACAAGAAATGTTTGTATTGTCTTTATCCTGATCATGTGGTGAAGGAGTGCAAGATCTGCCGGACTTTCCCCTCCAAGACCATCAAGGATAGAGAAGGGCGCCTTCTATTGTGGCTCAATAGACTAAAGAACAAGGATGACCCTATCTCTGAGGTAGGAAGTTTTGGTTCCGGCTCTTCATTTCTATCAACTAAGAGGAAGGCTGAAACTGATGTTTCATCTCTGAGGGCGAAGGTGGTTAAGAAGTCTAAATCTTCCCAGGATGCTCCTGGGCCTAGTTCTTCAAGTAAAGTTATCCCACTTTCCAAAGGGGATTCTACGCCCTCTAAGAAGTCTGGGACTAAGACAGTGCCTAAGAAATCTTCGAAATCTGTGCCTCCTCAGTTGCCATTATTGACAATTTCAACGTCAAGGAAGGACTGTGTTTCTTCTCATGTGGCCACTTCTACCACCTGCACTATGACTTTTTCCTCACCGAAGCCTACACTTGTCATGTCTTCAGCTTCTTCGCCCACACTGGTTCATGTCCAGATTAGGCCTATCTCGTCGTCGACAGTTGCCCCGACGACGATGGCCAAGGTGCCGCCGACGATTTTGTCATCTTCATCTTTGAAATCCCCGTCGACGAAAAAATTGCCACCGTCGACGAAAGCAAAACCACCGTCGACGGCCTCGACGACGACACTACCGTCGACGGCCTCGACGACGACACCACCGTCGACGACCTCGTCGACGAAAAGATCATCGTCGACGGCGAAGCCATCTTCGACGACGACACTACCGTCGACGGCCTCGACGACGAAACCACCGTCGACGGCCTCGACGACGAAACCACCGTCGATGGCCTCGACGACGAAACCACCGTCGACGGCCCCGACGACGACACTACCGTCGACGGCCTCGACGACGACACCACCGTCGACGACCTCGTCGACGAAAAGATCATCGTCGACGGCGAAGCCATCTTCGACGACGACACTACCGTCGACGGCCTCGACGACGAAACCACCGTCGACGGCCTCGACGACGAAACCACCGTCGACGGCCTCGACGACGAAACCACCGTCGACGGCCCCGACGACGACACTACCGTCGACGGCCTCGACGACGACACCACCGTCGACGACCTCGTCGACGAAAAGATCATCGTCGACGGCAAAGCACTCGTCGACAAAGCTACTGTCTACGACCCCGTCGACGACCCCGTCGACGACGATTCCGTCGGCGAGACAGCACTGTCAGCAGTATACAGACGTCCCGTTGACGCCGCCTCTTTCAAGCTGCACTACTTTGCAGGTTTGGTCCGCGCAAACAGCAGGGATTCCATTGCCATCTCCTGAGACCACTGCTACTTTATTAAAAAAGAGAGCTACTGTGGACTCTATTTCTACTACCATTGTGGTGCCTGACAAGCTCTTGGATTCCGATGAAGAGGAATACTATGAGGACGAAAACTTTGGACCAGCTAGAAGTCCATCCGAACTCCATATTAAAGTTCAGGAAGATGTTGAGGATAACATGGAGGACGTTCAGCCTGCTCCGCGTGCTGACAGACCTGATGCAGATAGGCAACTGCCTGAAGATCTATTCCGCAACTTGCAGTACATGCTCAGTGACTATTATAGACGTTTCCCACCTTCTGAGTCTGGTGATTCAGTGATGTCTGCACCTTTGCCGCAGGGAAGGCCTTCCCTCTCTCCGCGTACAAGACCAAGGGCTTCTAATGCGTTGGAGGACAGTCGCTCAACGTTCCATACGTCACCAATTTCATATCCTCAGCCACGAGAAGAGGAGCTTTCGGAACAGGATGATCAGGAAGAAGGAGAGCTGAATGAAGCCTCTGAATCGTCGGAGTATGAGGATTACAATGCGAACACACCCTCTCCGGCGGAGCCTACTGAAAACTGAAAACCTTTTTATTTACTTCATAATGGTACTCCTCTCTCTCCTTACATAAATGCTCTCTCCACAGCGCGGGGACACGCCGGGAGGCGTCACCAGGCGCTTTACAAACTCCTTTAAACTAAACTAAACTAAACTAATCAAGCTGCGTTCTTGATAGTTTTGGGTGGCTCTTCTGTAAAAAAAGTATTTGCTCCAGTCTGTCTCCAGGGTATTATAATTGCTGCGCTCCCTACTAGAACCTCCAAACAAGTCTTATAAGCCAGTTGCAGATGCAACTGATGGTAGTCAAGCTCCAAGTCTTCAGGCACATCCAAATGAGGCGCTTTCTTTAATTGTTCCTGAACAATAAATTGGAAACTCTGAACACAAAAGCGACTCCGCCACCAGCATCATCATGAATTGCCCCCTATGGGCAGCATTGTCCATTCCAATTGAGGGCTTCAATATTAAATAGGTTCATCATGTGTCTCTGGCGTCAACACTCTTCCATAACTATTTAAATTACTGAATGAGCATGACTTTCGTATTATCATCCAGGATTGAATGAAACAAAATTGATGTAATTTAAAAGGTCTATAAGAGAGAACCTGGTGGTGTAGTCCTGCTTTGTATGTCCCGAGGGTCTCTTTACTTGGGTTTTCACCTTGGGTGTTATGCCCCACCAGCTCCTGCTGCAAAATGCTGGGAGCGATGCTTTGGGCCTGAATTTCCCTTGGCATCCTTTTAAACAGGATATGAAATAAAGCCATTATGAAATTCCATTGCTGATAGTCATCACACCATATCTGCCTAAGAACAAGCAAATCTAGCTAGTCACAACAGTGTCCTCTCCAAGATCGACCACAGCGATGTACTTCCCATGGGTCATCTTCCAGGACCTCTAGGATATTCGTAGTAATATGTAACAGCGGAGCTAGGGTGATCTTCAATCTCATGAATTGCTGCTATAATAAGTTTGAGGTGGAGATGCAGAATCACTAGGGTTTTGGCCAAATTCAGAGCCATAGAAGGCCTTGTAGTTGAATACCAGCGTAAGAAACGCTTACATAGTGGCAAAGCTTGCCATATACAATGAGACAAAAGTTTATTTTTTTAATTGCATATTCAAAGAAGAATAAGAATCTTATTTCCCAAAAATTAACTAAGCATAACATTTTCCATAAATTAACAATGAGCGGAACATTGAATTCACTGCATGTTTTGTAATACTTCACTTTTCAGAGTATAGGATCTCATGGATTAAAGTCATCAAGGGTGAATTAGTTTTAGAATCCTATTCAATAAGGAGATAAAGAAGAAAAAAAAAGTGTTTGGGGAAAGTGTCAGTAAAAGGGAAAGCCAATACAGAAAAAAGCGAAATGTCCTCAATGTGTCTTGCCTACCTTTATAACTGTTTGGCCATTGTGCATAGATACCACTTAATCAAGCAATGAAGTACACTGAGCATAGTGAATTATAGTAGTGAAATATGAAGGTGAGGCTTTTTGTGTGCCTGCCTTCTTTTCTAAAGTGCTTCCTGGAGGTTCAAAGAAACGGATCTCTGGTTTATTTCAAGTGTAAAGGGATCAGGGTATTAGTAAATAAAGGCATATTGTATATGAAGAATGCGTTCAAGAAACAGTTTTCAAGGTTGGGAAATTAAAGAAGGCTTTTTAACCACCTGATTGACATGAGAAATATTAATATATAGATCTATTGATAGCACCCTAGTCACAGATTCTTTGTTTGAAAGCCATAATTAAGCTTCATTCATACTTTGAATGTTGCCTGCATGTATTTCGGAAAATCCAACATTACTCACACCTTTTATTGCTTCCTAAATCGATTTCATAATTAGATGCCCGTCAAAGTATTAATAACTTTTATATATCTCTAGCATGCGTGCAGAATTACATCTTAAGTGCATTCGATTTACATTTTCTTATCTCAAGTAGAAGGTTATTTCATATCTTTTATCACTGAATGATAAATAAGTAAATCAGAATATTGATGAGAATACTATTTTTTTCGATTTTGATGCTGAAATAGGTCTTTTGTCACATTAGTGTCCTATAGTCAACTATTGAGGTCATCTGTGGGTTATTTTAAATTGAGAATTGCTCTTGGTTTACTACAGCGTTTTCAATATTTGCATTTATCACTGAATCTATAACTTATTTACGAAATGTGGCATTCATTCCTTTGAGGTGGCATACTGTGTATAAACCACTGAAACCTAGTTGGTATATGTACTCAGTTCAACTAAGACTTTGCAGTACTGGTGGGTCGGTATTGTGACTATGGGGTTGGAGCTCGCCCTGCCTCCACTCTTTTTATCTCCTTGAATGTTATTAGATCTAAAACTGAGAGTCTGATGCACAAAACTATGCGATAATCAAGTTTCAACATGACAGCAGCTCATAGATTAGATAGAAATGGCATGATGTTTGTCAGCAATGGAAGTTTGAGTAGCCATGCAAGCGATATCCCTGCAACATATGTCACCCTGTTGGGTTCCGTCATTGTTTTGGATATAAAGCTTAACGCATTTAAGCTTTCTTTCCCCGTAATTGCTCCATGTGCACCCTTAATCAAGCTGCGTTCTTGATAGTTTTGGGTGGCTCTTCTGTAAAAGAAGTATTTGCTCCAGTCTGTCTCCAGGGTATTATAATTGCTGCGCTCCCTACTAGAACCTCCAAACAAGTCTCATAAGCCAGTTGCAGATGCAACTGATGGTAGTCAAGCTCCAAGTCTTCAGGCACATCCAAATGAGGCGCTTTCTTTAATTGTTCCTGAACAATAAATTGGAAACTCTGAACACAAAAGCGACTCCGCCACCAGCATCATCATGAATTGCCCCCTATGGGCAGCATTGTCCATTCCAATTGAGGGCTTCAATATTAAATAGGTTCATCATGTGTCTCTGGCGTCAACACTCTTCCATAACTATTTAAATTACTGAATGAGCATGACTTTCGTATTATCTTCCAGGATTGAATGAAACAAAATTGATGTAATTTAAAAGGTCTACAAGAGAGAAGCTGGTGGTGTAGTCCTGCTTTGTATGTCCTGAGGGTCTCTTTACTTGGGTTTTCACCTTGGGTGTTATGCCCCACCAGCTCCTGCTGCAAAATGCTGGGAGCGATGCTTTGGGCCTGAATTTCCCTTGGCATCCTTTTAAACAGGATATGAAATAAAGCCATTATGAAATTCCATTGCTGATAGTCATCACACCATATCTGCCTAAGAACAAGCAAATCTAGCTAGTCAGAACAGTGTCCTCTCCAAGATCGACCACAGCGATGTACATCCCATGGGTCATCTTCCAGGACCTCTAGGATATTCGTAGTAATATGTAACAGTGGAGCTAGGGTGATCTTCAATCTCATGAATTGCTGCTATAATAAGTTTGAGGTGGAGATGCAGATTCTCCAGTATTAGGGGTGTCTTTCATAGATTCACATGCCTGAATCATTCCCCGTCGTCGGAGTAGGAGTCTCACGGTATATAAAAAAGCAATAAAATGCCATAAAATATATAGCATATCATAGAAATACCAAACCAGGAAGTAAGTAGCCCCAGCTACAGTAGAAAAAACTTCCACCTTCGTGACTATCTAGGTCATTATGTGTTAGTCCAAATTGCAGCCAATCAGGCGACAGCACCCACCAGAATGTTCTCCCGAGAGGCTCAGGCTCTCAGATTTTCTACCGCACGTTGTGTGAAGGGAGTCTCCCTGAGCTCTGCTCAGTTTTTTCTTCTATATCTCTAAAATTCTTCAACTTTCACAGATGTCTTCATCTAAATCCCTGTTTAGAGCCTTCGACTCTTGTGGGAAGCCAAGACTTTTCAAGGAGGACCCCCACAAGAAATGTTTGTATTGTCTTTATCCTGATCATGTGGTGAAGGAGTGCAAGATCTGCCGGACTTTCCCCTCCAAGACCATCAAGGATAGAGAAGGGCGCCTTCTATTGTGGCTCAATAGACTAAAGAACAAGGATGACCCTATCTCTGAGGTAGGAAGTTTTGGTTCCGGCTCTTCATTTCTATCAACTAAGAGGAAGGCTGAAACTGATGTTTCATCTCTGAGGGCGAAGGTGGTTAAGAAGTCTAAATCTTCCCAGGATGCTCCTGGGCCTAGTTCTTCAAGTAAAGTTATCCCACTTTCCAAAGGGGATTCTACGCCCTCTAAGAAGTCTGGGACTAAGACAGTGCCTAAGAAATCTTCGAAATCTGTGCCTCCTCAGTTGCCATTATTGACAATTTCAACGTCAAGGAAGGACTGTGTTTCTTCTCATGTGGCCACTTCTACCACCTGCACTATGACTTTTTCCTCACCGAAGCCTACACTTGTCATGTCTTCAGCTTCTTCGCCCACACTGGTTCATGTCCAGATTAGGCCTATCTCGTCGTCGACAGTTGCCCCGACGACGATGGCCAAGGTGCCGCCGACGATTTTGTCATCTTCATCTTTGAAATCCCCGTCGACGAAAAAATTGCCACCGTCGACGAAAGCAAAACCACCGTCGACGGCCTCGACGACGACACTACCGTCGAAGGCCTCGACGACGACACCACCGTCGACGACCTCGTCGACGAAAAGATCATCGTCGACGGCGAAGCCATCTTCGACGACGACACTACCGTCGACGGCCTCGACGACGAAACCACCGTCGACGGCCTCGACGACGAAACCACCGTCGACGGCCTCGACGACGAAACCACCGTCGACGGCCCCGACGACGACACTACCGTCGACGGCCTCGACGACGACACCACCGTCGACGACCTCGTCGACGAAAAGATCATCGTCGACGGCGAAGCCATCTTCGACGACGACACTACCGTCGACGGCCTCGACGACGAAACCACCGTCGACGGCCTCGACGACGAAACCACCGTCGACGGCCTCGACGACGAAACCACCGTCGACGGCCCCGACGACGACACTACCGTCGACGGCCTCGACGACGACACCACCGTCGACGACCTCGTCGACGAAAAGATCATCGTCGACGGCAAAGCACTCGTCGACAAAGCTACTGTCTACGACCCCGTCGACGACCCCGTCGACGACGATTCCGTCGGCGAGACAGCACTGTCAGCAGTATACAGACGTCCCGTTGACGCCGCCTCTTTCAAGCTGCACTACTTTGCAGGTTTGGTCCGCGCAAACAGCAGGGATTCCATTGCCATCTCCTGCGACCACTGCTACTTTATTAAAAAAGAGAGCTACTGTGGACTCTATTTCTACTACCATTGTGGTGCCTGACAAGCTCTTGGATTCCGATGAAGAGGAATACTATGAGGACGAAAACTTTGGACCAGCTAGAAGTCCATCCGAACTCCATATTAAAGTTCAGGAAGATGTTGAGGATAACATGGAGGACGTTCAGCCTGCTCCGCGTGCTGACAGACCTGATGCAGATAGGCAACTGCCTGAAGATCTATTCCGCAACTTGCAGTACATGCTCAGTGACTATTATAGACGTTTCCCACCTTCTGAGTCTGGTGATTCAGTGATGTCTGCACCTTTGCCGCAGGGAAGGCCTTCCCTCTCTCCGCGTACAAGACCAAGGGCTTCTAATGCGTTGGAGGACAGTCGCTCAACGTTCCATACGTCACCAATTTCATCTCCTCAGCCACGAGAAGAGGAGCTTTCGGAACAGGATGATCAGGAAGAAGGAGAGCTGAATGAAGCCTCTGAATCGTCGGAGTATGAGGATTACAATGCGAACACACCCTCTCCGGCGGAGCCTACTGCTTCTGAGTCACCACCCGTGGACGTTGCCTCATTTCACAGGATCATGGATAGAGCGACTAGGAGGTTTCTAATAACCATGGAAGCTAAACAAGAAGACTGCTTTTTGTATGATTTTAAATCTACCCCTCATAAGCAGAGTTGGACCATTCCAATTGTAGATTTCATCTGGAAGGAGGGTCTTAAGATCATGGCCAAGCCGAATTCCTTACCAGCAGTGCTCCCTAGAGTAGATAAAAAATATAGGGCGCCTGCTACTTCTCCAGCATGCCTTGTCGGGCAAGCTAAAGCCGATTCTGTGGTGGCACAGGCAGCGCAGAAGAGATCTTCCAACCCTACGTCTCAGATCTCTGTCCCTCCAGACAAGGATGGGAGACGCCTTGATTCCATTGGCAAGAAGGTTTCTACCATTGCAGCCACAACCATCCGGGCCGCAAACTCCCTCGCCATTTTAGGGAGATATGATAGACAGATGTGGTCAGACATCTCACCGTACGTAGACAAGCTCCCCGAGCCTGATCGCACTGAGGCCAAGAAAATCCTTCAGGAAGGAGAGTGTGTCTCCTCGGAGATGATTGACGCTGCTGTGGACGTTGCTGCCACTGCCTTTCGACAGCTTGCAGGTGCAGCTGTTTTAAGACGGCAAGGATGGTTACGAGCAACCTCCTTTAGGCAGGAGGTTCAAAACAGAATCATTGACATGCCTTTTGATGGAGAGTCACTATTCGGCAAACATGTTGATGAGGCCCTGGAGGCAATAAAGAAAGACACTGAAACAGCGCGTTCACTGGGTACCCTTCAGTACCGGAAATCTTCCTTTCGTGGCACAAGAGGAAGGGGGAATTTCAATAATAGAGGAGGATACGCCCAACAACGCTCTTATCCCTCCACCCAGGGAAACCAAAGATTTCAGCCTTACCGGCAACAAACCTATGGACAAAAGAGAGGAAATTACTCTCAACCTCGAGGAAAATCTAATTATCGAGGAAGAGACAACAAGAAATGAGGAACGCATCCTGCCATCACTTTGTGCCAACCCGAACCAAATTGGAGGTCAAATATCCCAGCACTAGTTAAATTGGTCCGAAATTACTACAGACAAATGGGTCCTGGATGTAGTAGCCAGAGGACACATTTTAGAATTCGTAAAAATCCCCCCAAATTGCCCCCCAAAAGGACCCGATCCAGCGCACCTCAAGGAGCTATTCGTCCAGATCAACATCATGATCCGGAAAGGGGCAATCGAAAGAGTGCCTCATCATCAGAGGGGACGAGGCTTCTACTCAAGATTTTTCCTTGTTCGCAAGAAGTCAGGAGAGTGGCGCCCCATCCTCGACTTGCGAGCATTAAACAAGTTTCTGAAGAAACTCACATTCAGGATGCTAACACTTCAAGAAATCCTCCAATTTCTTTCGACGGGAGAGTTTTTGGCAACACTCGACCTCCAGGATGCATACTTCCACGTACCGATTTTCCCACGGCATCGGAAGTTTCTCAGGTTCAGAGTGGCTGGCAGGGACTTCCAGTTCAAGGTCCTCCCATTTGGCCTGCGTTCAGCCCCCAGAGTGTTTACGAAGATGCTGGCCCCAGTAGCGGCCCATCTTCGGTTGCAATCGATTCAAATTTATCCATACCTGGACGACTGCCTTATCAAGGCCAGTTCTTTCGACACGGCTCAAGATCACGTTAAAAAAACTGTGTCTCTAATGCAGAACCTAGGTTTCTCAATCAACTTCGAGAAGTCTCGCCTCACACCTACAACGAGAAAGGACTTCTTAGGAGCGACACTGGACACCAACCTTGCCCTAGTATTCATTTCAGAAGAAAGACAAGTCAAGATTCAAAGATTCGCGACGACATTGTCACTAAGAAAGTGCGTTTCAGTACGCATATTCAAGTCATTCCTCGGAATGCTTTCATCCTGCATTCTGCTCACTCCCAACTGCCGTCTTCGGATGAGACTCTTACAGGAGGAACTCAGCCGCCAATGGATCCAAGCCACAGGATCTTTCGAAGATATCCTCCACATTACACCTCGCATGCGACAAGCAATCGCATGGTGGACCCACCGATCCAACCTACAAGTGGGATGCTCCATGCTAACGGAAGTTCCCAGGTTCATAGTGACGACCGATGCATCAATGACAGGCTGGGGTGCACACCTCCAAGGCATGACGGTCAGCGGGAAGTGGAACCAGGTCCAAATGAAATGGCACATCAACCGGTTAGAGTTACACGCCATATTTTTAGCCCTGAAGTCCTTTCAAGCGACTCTGCAAGGTGCCACAGTCTTGATACGGACAGACAACACCACCTGCATGTATTATCTAAACAAACAGGGCGGGACCAGATCAGTCCGACTGTCTCAACAAGCACAAGAAATATGGAGTTGGGCCTTGACTCACGATATTCATCTGTCAGCGGTCCACGTTCCGGGGATCGCAAATGTATTGGCGGACTCTCTCAGCAGGTCCGGGGGCTGCACTCACGAGTGGGAACTTCATCTCCCATCTCTACATCGCATCTTTCAGATGTGGGGGCATCCGGACTTGGACTTGTTTGCAACCTTCCAGAACCGGAAATGCCCATTCTTTGCAAGCTGGGTTCCCCACAAGGACTCGTGCGGGGATGCCCTTTCGCTGAACTGGAATCAAATCTTCGCGTACGCCTTTCCACCGATACCTCTGATCCCGAAAGTTATCAGGAAAATGAAGAAACAGCCATGCCGGTTGATCCTAATTGCTCCTCGATGGCCCAGACAATACTGGTTCCCCGAACTACTCCTTCTCTCGGAATGCAACCCTATACCACTACCACGCATTCCGCAGCTTCTTTCCACCCAGCAAGGCAGGGTATACCATCCGGACCCGAACTCGCTGAAATTGTCAGCTTGGCTCCTCAACACATGGAATTTGCACACCTAAACATCCCACAAGATTGTCAGGAGGTGCTTGCAAAAGCCAGGGCTCCATCCACGATCAAAACATACAAACTCAAGTGGAAACGGTTTTGTGCATGGTGCCAAGCTAATGACTTACATCCCATTCAAGCAACACCAGAACAAATCCTTCCTTTCTTTCTGCATCTAGCCAGACTAGGTTTGGCGCACTCTACTCTTAAGGTCTTCCTAGCAGCCATCTCTAGGTTTCGCCAAGATGGATCAAACTCTCTGTTCTCTGTACGGATCATCCAACAATTTTTCAAGGGCTTATTTCGCATGTTTCCGCCGGTCCGAAAACCTCCTCCGGCATGGCATCTGAACATCGTCCTATCCCAGCTCATGCGACACCCCTTTGAACCGATTCATAAGGTGGACCTGAAATTTCTGACATGGAAAGTATCGTTGCTCCTGGCTTTGACATCTGCTAGGAGGGTCAGCGATATTCAGGCGTTTACATCTAAGGCACCTTTCCTTCAATTCACCACGGACTCGGTGGTATTGCGCACTAATCCCACATACATGCCTAAAGTACCGCTGGACTTTCATCTTAATGAACCCGTTGTCCTTAAAACATTCTTTCCTGACCCACAGTCTACGGCTGAGAAAGCACTGCATTCTTTAGACATTAGAAGATGCCTTCGATTTTATCTCTCCAGAACTTCGGTCATCCGCAAGACAGACCAACTGTTCGTGGCCTATGGCCGGCAACGCCGGGGTTGTGCTGTTTCAAAACAGACCATTGCTAGATGGGTCTCCTCTACGATTGGACTTTGTCACCAACAGGCTGGTAGGCCCTTACAAGCCTTGCCAAGAGCACATTCAACCAGGGCAGTTAGCTCTTCCACTGCCCTTTTTGCTGGTGTGCCACTTCGACAGATCTGCAGAGCTGCCACGTGGTCTAGCAGGCACACCTTTACTAGACACTACTGTCTGGACTCGGCAGATGATGCAGATGCTTCGGTGGGGAGAGCAGTGCTTCGCAATCTTTTCAAATAAGGTGAGCCTCTGTTTCCACCTCCTCATTTATGCTCTTTAGACGTTTGCTCAGAACATGTGATTACTGTTGTGCATGTCTCCTTTACTATATACATAGGTATATTTAATTATATGCATACATGATATTCTGACGTCTACGAGCGTTATAATGTGAGTACTGCTTACTATTCTGATTCAGGCATGTGAATCTATGAAAGACACCCCTAATACTGGAGAAGAACAATAGTTACTTACCTGTAAACAGGTGGTTCTCCAGTATTGGTGTCTTTCATAGATTCACATGCAACCCGCCCGCCTTCCCCCAGAGACTCTCTCGAATAGCATGGGACTTCACTCCTGTGCGAGAAAATCTGAGAGCCTGAGCCTCTGGGGAGAACATTCTGGTGGGTGCTGTCGCCTGATTGGCTGCAATTTGGACTAACACATTATGACCTAGATAGTCACGAAGGTGGAAGTTTTTTCTACTGTAGCTGGGGCTACTTACTTCCTGGTTTGGTATTTCTATGATATGCTATATATTTTATGGCATTTTATTGCTTTTTTATATACCGTGAGACTCCTACTCCGACGACGGGGAATGATTCAGGCATGTGAATCTATGAAAGACACCAATACTGGAGAACCACCTGTTTACAGGTAAGTAACTATTGTTCATCACTAGGGTTTTGGCCAAATTCAGAGCCATAGAAGGCCTTGTAGTCGAATACCAGCGTAAGAAACGCTTACATAGTGGCAAAGCTTGCCATATACAATGAGACAAAAGTTTATTTTTTTAATTGCATATTCAAAGAAGAATAAGAATCTTATTTCCCAAAAATTAATTAAGCATGACATTTTCCATAAATTAACAATGAGCGGAACATTGAATTCACCACATTTTTTGTAATACTTCACTTTTCAGAGTATAGGATCTCATGGATTAAAGTCATCAAGGGTGAATTAGTTTTAGAATCCTATTCAATAAGGAGATAAAGAAGAAGAAAAAAGTGTTTGCGGAAAGTGTCAGTAAAAGGGAAAGCCAATACAGAAAAAAGCGAAATGTCCTCAATGTGTCTTGCCTACCTTTATAACTGTTTGGCCATTGTGCATAGATACCACTTAATCAAGCAATGAAGTACACTGAGCATAGTGAATTATAGTAGTGAAATATGAAGGTGAGGGTTTTTGTGTGCCTGCCTTCTTTTCTAAAGTGCTTCCTGGAGGTTCAAAGAAACGGATCTCTGGTTTATTTCAAGTGTAAAGGGATCAGGGTATTAGTAAATAAAGGCATATTGTATATGAAGAATGCGTTCAAGAAACAGTTTTCAAGGTTGGGAAATTAAAGAAGGCTTTTTAACCACCTGATTGATATGAGAAATATTAATATATAGATCTATTGATAGCACCCTAGTCACAGATTCTTCGTTTGAAAGCCATAATTAAGCTTCAGTCATACTTTGAATGTTGCTTGCATGTATTTCGGAATATCCAACATTACTCACACCTTTTATTGCTTCCTAAATTGATTTCCTAATTAGATGCCCGTCAAAGTATTAATAACTTTTATATATCTCTAGCATGCGTGCAGAATTACATCTTAAGTGCATTCGATTTACATTTTTTTTATCTCAAGTAGAAGGTTATTTCATATCTTTTATCACTGAATGATAAGTAAGTAAATCAGAATATTGATGAGAATACTATTTTTTTCGATTTTGATGCTGAATTAGGTCTTTTGTCACATTAGTGTCCTATAGTCAACTATTGAGGTCATCTGTGGCTTATTTTAAATTGGGAATTGCTCTTGGTTTACTACAGGGTTTTCGATAATTGCATTTATCACTGAATCTATAACTTATTTACGAAATGTGGCATTCATTCCTTTGAGGTGGCATACTGTGTATAAACCACTGAAACCTAGTTGGTATATGTACTCAGTTCAACTAAGACTTTGCAGTACTGGTGGGACGTTAGTGTGACTATGGGGTTGGAGCTCGCCCTGCCTCCACTGTTTTTATCTCCTTGAATGTTATTAGATCTAAAACTGAGAGTCTGATGCACAAAACTATGCGATAATCAAGTTTCAACATGACAGCAGCTCATAGATTAGATAGAAATGGCATGATGTTTGTCAGCAATGGAAGTTTGAGTAGCCATGCAAGCGATATCCCTGCAACATATGTCACCCTGTTGGGTTCCGTCATTGCTTTGGCTACAAAGCTTAACACATTTAAGCTTTCTTTCCCCGTAATTGCTCCATGTGCACCCTTAATCAAGCTGCGTTCTTGATAGTTTTGGGTGGCTCTTCTGTAAAAGAAGTATTTGCTCCAGTCTGTCTCCAGGGTATTATAATTGCTGCGCTCCCTACTACAACCTCCAAACAAGTCTCATAAGCCAGTTGCAGATGCAACTGATGGTAGTCAAGCTCCAAGTCTTCAGGCACATCCAAATGAGGCGCTTTCTTTAATTGTTCCTGAACAATAAATTGGAAACTCTGAACACAAAAGCGACTCCGCCACCAGCATCATCATGAATTGCCCCGTATGGGCAGCATTGTCCATTCCAATTGAGGGCTTCAATATTAAATAGGTTCATCATGTGTCTCTGGCGTCAACACTCTTCCATAACTATTTAAATTACTGAATGAGCATGACTTTCGTATTATCATCCAGGATTGAATGACACAAAATTGATGTAATTTAAAAGGTCTACAAAAGAGAAGCTGGTGGTGTAGTCCTGTTTTGTATGTCCTGAGGGTCTCTTTACTTGGGTTTTCACCTTGGGTGTTATGCCCCACCAGCTCCTGCTGCAAAATGCTGGGAGCGATGCTTTGGGCCTGAATTTCCCTTGGCATCCTTTTAAACAGGATATGAAATAAAGCCATTATGAAATTCCATTGCTGATAGTCATCACACCATATCTGCCTAAGAGCAAGCAAATCTAGCTAGTCAGAACAGTGTCCTCTCCAAGATCGACCACAGCGATGTACTTCCCATGGGTCATCTTCCAGGACCTCTAGGATATTCGTAGTAATATGTAACAGTGGAGCTAGGGTGATCTTCAATCTCATGAATTGCTGCTATAATAAGTTTGAGGTGGAGATGCAGAATCACTAGGGTTTTGGCCAAATTCAGAGCCATAGAAGGCCTTGTAGTCGAATACCAGCGTAAGAAACGCTTACATAGTGGCAAAGCTTGCCATATACAATGAAACACAAGTTTATTTTTTTAATTGCATATTCAAAGAAGAATAAGAATCTTATTTCCCAAACATTAATTAAGCATAACATTTTCCATAAATTAACAATGAGCGGAACATTGAATTCACCACATTTTTTGTAATACTTCACTTTTCAGAGTATAGGATCTCATGGATTAAAGTCATCAAGGGTGAATTAGTTTTAGAATCCTATTCAATAAGGAGATAAAGAAGAAGAAAAAAGTGTTTGGGGAAAGTGTCAGTAAAAGGGAAAGCCAATACAGAAAAAAGCGAAATGTCCTCAATATGTCTTGCCTACCTTTATAACTGTTTGGCCATTGTGCATAGATACCACTTAATCAAGCAATGAAGTACACTGAGCATAGTGAATTATAGTAGTGAAATATGAAGGTGAGGGTTTTTGTGTGCCTGCCTTCTTTTCTAAAGTGCTTCCTAGAGGTTCAAAGAAACGGATCTCTGGTTTATTTCAAGTGTAAAGGGATCAGGGTATTAGTAAATAAAGGCATATTGTAAATGAAGAATGCGTTCAAGAAACAGTTTTTAAGGTTGGGAAATTAAAGAAGGCTTTTTAACCACCTGATTGATATGAGAAATATTAATATATAGATCAATTGATAGCACCCTAGTCACAGATTCTTCGTTTGAAAGCCATAATTAAGCTTCATTCATACTTTGAATGTTGCTTGCATGTATTTCGGAATATCCAACATTACTCACACCTTTTATTGCTTCCTAAATCGATTTCATAATTAGATGCCCGTCAAAGTATTAATAACTTATATATATCTCTAGCATGCGTGCAGAATTACATCTTAATTGCATTCGATTTACATTTTTTTATCTCAAGTAGAAGGTTATTTCATATCTTTTATCACTGAATGATAAGTAAGTAAATCAGAATATTGATGAGAATACTATTTTTTTCGATTTAGATGCTGAATTAGGTCTTTTGTCACATCAGTGTCCTATAGTCAACTATTGAGGTCATCTGTGGCTTATTTTAAATTGAGAATTGCTCTTGGTTTACTACAGGGTTTTCGATAATTGCATTTATCACTGAATCTATAACTTATTTACGAAATGTGGCATTCATTCCTTTGAGGTGGCATACTGTGTATAAACCACTGAAACCTAGTTGGTATATGTACTCAGTTCAACTAAGACTTTGCAGTACTGGTGGGACGTTAGTGTGACTATGGGGTTGAAGCTCGCCCTGCCTCCACTGTTTTTATCTCCTTGAATGTTATTAGATCTAAAACTGAGAGTCTGATGCACAAAACTATGCGATAATCAAGTTTCAACATGACAGCAGCTCATAGATTAGATAGAAATGGCATGATGTTTGTCAGCAATGGAAGTTTGAGTAGCCATGCAAGCGATATCCCTGCAACATATGTCACCCTGTTGGGTTCCGTCATTGCTTTGGCTATAAAGCTTAACACATTCAAGCTTTCTTTCCCCGTAATTGCTCCATGTGCACCCTTAATCAAGCTGCGTTCTTGATAGTTTTGGGTGGCTCTTCTGTAAAAGAAGTATTTGCTCCAGTCTGTCTCCAGGGTATTATAATTGCTGCGCTCCCTACTAGAACCTCCAAACAAGTCTCATAAGCCAGTTGCAGATGCAACTGATGGTAGTCAAGCTCCAAGTCTTCAGGCACATCCAAATGAGGCGCTTTCTTTAATTGTTCCTGAACAATAAATTGGAAACTCTGAACACAAAAGCGACTCCGCCACCAGCATCATCATGAATTGCCCCGTATGGGCAGCATTGTCCATTCCAATTGAGGGCTTCAATATTAAATAGGTTCATCATGTGTCTCTGGCGTCAACACTCTTCCATAACTATTTAAATTACTGAATGAGCATGACTTTTGTATTATCTTCCAGGATTGAATGAAACAAAATTGATGTAATTTAAAAGGTCTACAAGAGAGAAGCTGGTGGTGTAGTCCTGCTTTGTATGTCCTGAGGGTCTCTTTACTTGGGTTTTCACCTTGGGTGCTATGCCCCACCAGCTCCTGCTGCAAAATGCTGGGAGCGATGCTTTGGGCCTGAATTTCCCTTGGCATCCTTTTAAACAGGATATGAAATAAAGCCATTATGAAATTCCATTGCTGATAGTCATCACACCATATCTGCCTAAGAACAAGCAAATCTAGCTAGTCAGAACAGTGTCCTCTCCAAGATTGACCACAGCGATGTACTTCCCATGGGTCATCTTCCAGGACCTCTAGGATATTCGTAGTAATATGTAACAGTGGAGCTAGGGTGATCTTCAATCTCATGAATTGCTGCTATAAGAAGTTTGAGGTGGAGATGCAGAATCACTAGGGTTTTGGCCAAATTCAAAGCCATAGAAGGCCTTGTAGTCGAATACCAGCGTAAGAAACGCTTACATAGTGGCAAAGCTTGCCATATACAATGAGACAAAAGTTTATTTTTTTAATTGCATATTCAAAGAAGAATAAGAATCTTATTTCCCAAAAATTAATTAAGCATAACATTTTCCATAAATTAACAATGAGCGGAACATTGAATTCACCACATTTTTTGTAATACTTCACTTTTCAGAGTATAGGATCTCATGGATTAAAGTCATCAAGGGTGAATTAGTTTTAGAATCCTATTCAATAAGGAGATAAAGAAGAAGAAAAAAGTGTTTGGGGAAAGTGTCAGTAAAAGGGAAAGCCAATACACAAAAAAGCGAAATGTCCTCAATGTGTCTTGCCTACCTTTATAACTGTTTGGCCATTGTGCATAGATACCACTTAATCAAGCAATGAAGTACACTGAGCATAGTGAATTATAGTAGTGAAATATGAAGGTGAGGGTTTTTGTGTGCCTGCCTTCTTTTCTAAAGTGCTTCCTGGAGGTTCAAAGAAACGGATCTCTGGTTTATTTCAAGTGTAAAGGGATCAGGGTATTAGTAAATAAAGGCATATTGTATATGAAGAATGCGTTCAAGAAACAGTTTTCAAGGTTGGGAAATTAAAGAAGGCTTTTTAACCACCTGATTGATATGAGAAATATTAATATATAGATCTATTGATAGCACCCTAGTCACAGATTCTTCGTTTGAAAGCCGTAATTAAGCTTCATTCATACTTTGAATGTTGCTTGCATGTATTTCGGAATATCCAACATTACTCACACCTTTTATTGCTTCCTAAATCGATTTCATAATTAGATGCCCGTCAAAGTATTAATAACTTTTATATATCTCTAGCATGTGTGCAGAATTACATCTTAAGTGCATTCGATTTACATGTTTTTATCTCAAGTAGAAGGTTATTACATATCTTCTATCACTGAATGATAAGTAAGTAAATCAGAATATTGATGAGAATACAATTTTTTTCGATTTTGATGCTGAATTAGGTCTTTTGTCACATTAGTGTCCTATAGTCAACTATTGAGGTCATCTGTGGCTTATTTTAAATTGAGAATTGCTCTTGGTTTACTACAGGGTTTTCGATAATTGCATTTATCACTGAATCTATAACTTATTTACGAAATGTGGCATTCATTCCTTTGAGGTGGCATACTGTGTATAAACCACTGGAACCTAGTTGGTATATGTACTCAGTTCAACTAAGACTTTGCAGTACTGGTGGGACGTTAGTGTGACTATGGGGTTGGAGCTCGCCCTGCCTCCACTGTTTTTATCTCCTTGAATGTTATTAGATCTAAAACTGAGAGTCTGATGCACAAAACTATGCGATAATCAAGTTTCAACATAACAGCAGCTCATAGATTATATAGAAATGGCATGATGTTTGTCAGCAATGGAAGTTTGAGTAGCCATGCAAGCGATATCCCTGCAACATATGTCACCCTGTTGGGTTCCGTCATTGCTTTGGATATAAAGCTTAACACATTTAAGCTTTCTTTCCCCGTAATTGCTCCATGTGCACCCTTAATCAAGCTGCGTTCTTGATAGTTTTGGGTGGCTCTTCTGTAAAAGAAGTATTTGCTCCAGTCTGTCTCCAGGGTATTATAATTGCTGCGCTCCCTACTAGAACCTCCAAACAAGTCTCATAAGCCAGTTGCAGATGCAACTGATGGTAGTCAAGCTCCAAGTCTTCAGGCACATCCAAATGAGGCGCTTTCTTTAATTGTTCCTGAACAATAAATTGGAAACTCTGAACACAAAAGCGACTCCGCCACCAGCATCATCATGAATTGCCCCGTATGGGCAGCATTGTCCATTCCAATTGAGGGCTTCAATATTAAATAGGTTCATCATGTGTCTCTGGCGTCAACACTCTTCCATAACTATTTAAATTACTGAATGAGCATGACTTTCGTATTATCATCCAGGATTGTATGAAACAAAATTGATGTAATTCAAAAGGTCTACAAGAGAGAAGCTGGTGGTGTAGTCCTGCTTTTTATGTCCTGAGGGTCTCTTTACTTGGGTTTTCACCTTGGGTGTTATACCCCACCAGCTCCTGCTGCAAAATGCTGGGAGCGATGCTTTGGGCCTGAATTTCCCTTGGCATCCTTTTAAACAGGATATGAAATAAAGCCATTATGAAATTCCATTGCTGATAGTCATCACACCATATCTGCCTAAGAACAAGCAAATCTAGCTAGTCAGAACAGTGTCCTCTCCAAGATTGACCA
Organism: Lissotriton vulgaris; assembly: GCF_964263255.1. Classification (NCBI taxonomy): domain Eukaryota; kingdom Metazoa; phylum Chordata; class Amphibia; order Caudata; family Salamandridae; genus Lissotriton; species Lissotriton vulgaris. The sequence goes on from NC_141689.1 coordinate 1,398,686,235, forward strand.
CAGCGATGTACTTCCCATGGGTCATCTTCCAGGACCTCTAGGATATTCGTAGTAATATGTAACAGTGGAGCTAGGGTGATCTTCAATCTCATGAATTGCTGCTATAATAAGTTTGAGGTGGAGATGCAGAATCACTAGTGTTTTGGCCAAATTCAGAGCCATAGAAGGCCTTGTAGTCGAATACCAGCGTAAGAAACGCTTACATAGTGGCAAAGCTTGCCATATACAATGAGACAAAAGTTTATTTTTTTAATTGCATATATTAAAGAAGAATAAGAATCTTATTTCCCAAAAATTAATTAAGCATACCATTTTCCATAAATTAACAATGAGCGGAACATTGAATTCACCACATTTTTTGTAATACTTCACTTTTCAGAGTATAGGATCTCATGGATTAAAGTCATCAAGGGTGAATTAGTTTTAGAATCCTATTCAATAAGGAGATAAAGAAGAAGAAAAAAGTGTTTGGGGAAAGTGTCAGTAAAAGGGAAAGCCAATATAGAAAAAAGCGAAATGTCCTCAATGTGTCTTGCCTACCTTTATAACTGTTTGGCCATTGTGCATAGATACCACTTAATCAAGCAATGAAGTACACTGAGCATAGTGAATTATAGTAGTGAAATATGAAGGTGAGGGTTTTTGTGTGCCTGCCTTCTTTTCTAAAGTGCTTCCTGGAGGTTCAAAGAAACGAATCTCTGGTTTATTTCAAGTGTTAAGGGATCAGGGTATTAGTAAATAAAGGCTTATTGTATATGAAGAATGCGTTCAAGAAACATTTTCAAGGTTGGGAAATTAAAGAAGGCTTTTTAACCACCTGATTGACATGAGAAATATTAATATATAGATCTATTGATAGCACCCTAGTCACAGATTCTTCGTTTGAAAGCCATAATTAAGCTTCATTCATACTTTGAATGTTGCCTGCATGTATTTCGGAAAATCCAACATTACTCACACCTTTTATTGCTTCCTAAATCGATTTCATAATTAGATGCCCGTCAAAGTATTAATAACTTTTATATATCTCTAGCATGCGTGCAGAATTACATCTTAAGTGCATTCGATTTACATTTTCTTATCTCAAGTAGGTTATTTCATATCTTTTATCACTGAATGATAAGTAAGTAAATCAGAATATTGATGAGAATACTATTGTTTTCGATTTTGATGCTGAAATAGGTCTTTTGTCACATTAGAGTCCTATAGTCAACTATTGAGGTCATCTGTGGCTTATTTTAAATTGAGAATTGCTCTTTGTTTACTACAGGGTTTTCAATAATTGCATTTATCACTGAATCTATAACTTATTTACGAAATGTAGCATTCATTCCTTTGAGGTGGCATACTGTGTATAAACCACTGAAACCTAGTTGGTATATGTACTCAGTTCAACTAAGACTTTGCAGTACTGGTGGGACGTTAGTGTGACTATGGGGTTGGAGCTCGCCCTGCCTCCACTGTTTTTATCTCCTTGAATGTTATTAGATCTAAAACTGAGAGTCTGATGCACAAAACTATGCGATAATCAAGTTTCACCATGACAGCAGCTCATAGATTAGATAGAAATGGCATGATGTTTGTCAGCAATGGAAGTTTGAGTAGCCATGCAAGCGATATCCCTGCAACATATGTCACCCTGTTGGGTTCCGTCATTGCTTTGGATATAAAGCTTAACACGTTTAAGCTTTCTTTCCCCGTAATTGCTCCATGTGCACCCTTAATCAAGCTGCGTTCTTGATAGTTTTGGGTGGCTCTTCTGTAAAAGAAGTATTTGCTCCAGTCTGTCTCCAGGGTATTATAATTGCTGCGCTCCCTACTAGAACCTCCAAACAAGTCTCATAAGCCAGTTGCAGATGCAACTGATGGTGGTCAAGCTCCAAGTCTTCAGGCACATCCAAATGAGGCGCTTTCTTTAATTGTTCCTGAACAATAAATTGGAAACTCTGAACACAAAAGCGACTCCGCCACCAGCATCATCATGAATTGCCCCGTATGGGCAGCATTGTCCATTCCAATTGAGGGCTTCAATATTAAATAGGTTCATCATGTGTCTCTGGCGTCAACACTCTTCCATAACTATTTAAATTACTGAATGAGCATGACTTTCGTATTATCATCCAGGATTGAATGAAACAAAATTGATGTAATTTAAAAGGTCTACAAGAGAGAACCTGGTGGTGTAGTCCTGCTTTGTATGTCCTGAGGGTCTCTTTACTTGGGTTTTCACCTTGGGTGTTATGCCCCACCAGCTCCTGCTGCAAAATGCTGGGAGCGATGCTTTGGGCCTGAATTTCCCTTGGCATCCTTTTAAACAGGATATGAAATAAAGCCATTATGAAATTCCATTGCTGATAGTCATCACACCATATCTGCCTAAGAACAAGCAAATCTAGCTAGTCAGAACAGTGTCCTCTCCAAGATCGACCACAGCGATGTACTTCCCATGGGTCATCTTCCAGGACCTCTAGGATATTCGTAGTAATATGTAACAGTGGAGCTAGGGTGATCTTCAATCTCATGAATTGCTGCTATAATAAGTTTGAGGTGGAGATGCAGAATCACTAGGGTTTTGGCCAAATTCAGAGCCATAGAAGGCCTTGTAGTCGAATACCAGCGTAAGAAACGCTTACATAGTGGCAAAGCTTGCCATATACAATGAGACAAAAGTTTATTTTTTTAATTGCATATTCAAAGAAGAATAAGAATCTTATTTCCCAAAAATTAATTAAGCATAACATTTTCCATAAATTAACAATGAGCGGAACATTGAATTTACCACATTTTTTGTAATACTTCACTTTTCAGAGTATAGGATCTCATGGATTAAAGTCATCAAGGGTGAATTAGTTTTAGAATCCTATTCAATAAGGAGATAAAGAAGAAAAAAGTGTTTGGGGAAAGTGTCAGTAAAAGGGAAAGCCAATACAGAAAAAAGCGAAATGTCCTCAATGTGTCTTGCCTACCTTTATAACTGTTTGGCCATTGTGCATAGATACCACTTAATCAAGCAATGAAGTACACTGAGCATAGTGAATTATAGTAGTGAAATATGAAGGTGAGGGTTTTTGTGTGCCTGCCTTCTTTTCTAAAGTGCTTCCTGGAGGTTCAAAGAAATGGATCTCTGGTTTATTTCAAGTGTAAAGGGATCAGGGTATTAGTAAATAAAGGCATATTGTAAATGAAGAATGCGTTCAAGAAACAGTTTTCAAGGTTGGGAAATTAAAGAAGGCTTTTTAACCACCTGATTGATATGAGAAATATAAATATATAGATCTATTGATAGCACCCTAGTCACAGATTCTTCGTTTGAAAGCCATAATTAAGCTTCATTCATACTTTGAATGTTGCTTGCATGTATTTCGGAATATCCAACATTACTCACACCTTTTATTGCTTCCTAAATCGATTTCATAATTAGATGCCCGTCAAAGTATTAATAACTTTTATATATCTCTAGCATGCGTGCAGAATTACATCTTAATTGCATTCGATTTACATTTTTTTATCTCAAGTAGAAGGTTATTTCATATCTTTTATCACTGAATGATAAGTAAGTAAATCAGAATATTGATGAGAATACTATTTTTTTCGATTTTGATGCTGAATTAGGTCTTTTGTCACATTAGTGTCCTATAGTCAACTATTGAGGTCATCTGTGGCTTATTTTAAATTGAGAATTGCTCTTGGTTTACTACAGGGTTTTCGATAATTGCATTTATCACTGAATCTATAACTTATTTACGAAATGTGGCATTCATTCCTTTGAGGTGGCATACTGTGTATAAACCACTGAAACCTAGTTGGTATATGTACTCAGTTCAACTAAGACTTTGCAGTACTGGTGGGACGTTAGTGTGACTATGGGGTAGGAGCTCGCCCTGCCTCCACTGTTTTTATCTCCTTGAATGTTATTAGATCTAAAACTGAGAGTCTGATGCACAAAACTATGCGATAATCAAGTTTCAACAGGACAGTAGCTCATAGATTAGATAGAAATGGCATGATGTTTGTCAGCAATGGAAGTTTGAGTAGCCATGCAAGCGATATCCTTGCAACATATGTCACCCTGTTGGGTTCCGTCATTGCTTTGGCTATAAAGCTTAACACATTTAAGCTTTCTTTCCCCGTAATTGCTCCATGTGCACCCTTAATCAAGCTGCGTTCTTGATAGTTTTGGGTGGCTCTTCTGTAAAAGAAGTATTTGCTCCAGTCTGTCTCCAGGGTATTATAATTGCTGCGCTCCCTACTAGAACCTCCAAACAAGTCTCATAAGCCAGTTGCAGATGCAACTGATGGTAGTCAAGCTCCAAGTCTTCAGGCACATCCAAATGAGGCGCTTTCTTTAATTGTTCCTGAACAATAAATTGGAAACTCTGAACACAAAAGCGACTCCGCCACCAGCATCATCATGAATTGCCCCGTATGGGCAGCATTGTCCATTCCAATTGAGGGCTTCAATATTAAATAGGTTCATCATGTGTCTCTGGCGTCAACACTCTTCCATAACTATTTAAATTACTGAATGAGCATGACTTTCGTATTATCTTCCAAGATTGAATGAAACAAAATTGATGTAATTTAAAAGGTCTACAAGAGAGAAGCTGGTGGTGTAGTCCTGCTTTGTATGTCCTGGGGGTCTCTTTACTTGGGTTTTCACCTTGGGTGTTATGCCCCACCAGCTCCTGCTGCAAAATGCTGGGAGCGATGCTTTGGGCCTGAATTTCCCTTGGCATCCTTTTAAACAGGATATGAAATAAAGCCATTATGAAATTCCATTGCTGATAGTCATCACACCATATCTGCCTAAGAACAAGCAAATCTAGCTAGTCAGAACAGTGTCCTCTCCAAGATCGACCACAGCGATGTACTTCCCATGGGTCATCTTCCAGGACCTCTAGGATATTCGTAGTAATATGTAACAGTGGAGCTAGGGTGATCTTCAATCTCATGAATTGCTGCTATAATAAGTTTGAGGTGGAGATGCAGAATCACTAGGGTTTTGGCCAAATTCAGAGCCATAGAAGGCCTTGTAGTCGAATACCAGCGTGAGAAACGCTTACATAGTGGCAAAGCTTGCCATATACAATGAGACAAAAGTTTATTTTTTTAATTGCATATTCAAAGAGGAATAAGAATCTTATTTCCCAAAAATTAATTAAGCATAACATTTTCCATAAATTAACAATGAGCGTAACATTGAATTCACCACATTTTTTGTAATACTTCACTTTTCAGAGTATAGGATCTCATGGATTAAAGTCATCAAGGGTGAATTAGTTTTAGAATCCTATTCAATAAGGAGATAAAGAAGAAGAAAAAAGTGTTTGGGGAAAGTGTCAGTAAAAGGGAAAGCCAATACAGAAAAAAGCGAAATGTCCTCAATGTGTCTTGCCTACCTTTATAACTGTTTGGCCATTGTGCATAGATACCACTTAATCAAGCAATGAAGTACACTGAGCATAGTGAATTATAGTAGTGAAATATGAAGGTGAGGGTTTTTGTGTGCCTGCCTTCTTTTCTAAAGTGCTTCCTGGAGGTTCAAAGAAACGGATCTCTGGTTTATTTCAAGTGTAAAGGGATCAGGGTATTAGTAAATAAAGGCATATTGTATATGAAGAATGCGTTCAAGAAACAGTTTTCAAGGTTGGGAAATTAAAGAAGGCTTTTTAACCACCTGATTGATATGGGAAATATTAATATATAGATCTATTGATAGCACCCTAGTCACAGATTCTTCGTTTGAAAGCCATAATTAAGCTTCATTCATACTTTGAATGTTGCTTGCATGTATTTCGGAATATCCAACATTACTCACACCTTTTATTTCTTCCTAAATCGATTTCCTAATTAGATGCCCGTCAAAGTATTAATAACTTTTATATATCTCTAGCATGCGTGCAGAATTACATCTTAATTGCATTCGATTTACATTTTTTTATCTCAAGTAGAAGGTTATTTCATATCTTTTATCACTGAATGATAAGTAAGTAAATCAGAATATTGATGAGAATACTATTTTTTTCGATTTTGATGCTGAATTAGGTCTTTTGTCACATTAGTGTCCTATAGTCAACTATTGAGGTCATCTGTGGCTTATTTTAAATTGAGAATTGCTCTTGGTTTACTACAGGGTTTTCGATAATTGCATTTATCACTGAATCTATAACTTATTTACGAAATGTGGCATTCATTCCTTTGAGGTGGCATACTGTGTATAAACCACTGAAACCTAGTTGGTATATGTACTCAGTTCAACTAAGACTTTGCAGTACTGGTGGGACGTTAGTGTGACTATGGGGTAGGAGCTCGCCCTGCCTCCACTGTTTTTATCTCCTTGAATGTTATTAGATCTAAAACTGAGAGTCTGATGCACAAAACTATGCGATAATCAAGTTTCAACAGGACAGTAGCTCATAGATTAGATAGAAATGGCATGATGTTTGTCAGCAATGGAAGTTTGAGTAGCCATGCAAGCGATATCCTTGCAACATATGTCACCCTGTTGGGTTCCGTCATTGCTTTGTCTATAAAGCTTAACACATTTAAGCTTTCTTTCCCCGTAATTGCTCCATGTGCACCCTTAATCAAGCTGCGTTCTTGATAGTTTTGGGTGGCTCTTCTGTAAAAGAAGTATTTGCTCCATCTGTCTCCAGGGTATTATAATTGCTGCGCTCCCTACTAGAACCTCCAAACAAGTCTCATAAGCCAGTTGCAGATACAACTGATGGTAGTCAAGCTCCAAGTCTTCAGGCACATCCAAATGAGGCGCTTTCTTTAATTGTTCCTGAACAATAAATTGGAAACTCTGAACACAAAAGCGACTCCGCCACCAGCATCATCATGAATTGCCCCGTATGGTCAGCATTGTCCATTCCAATTAAGGGCTTCAATATTAAATAGGTTCATCATGTGTCTCTGGCATAAACACTCTTCCATAACTATTTAAATTACTGAATGAGCATGACTTTCGTATTATCATCCAGGATTGAATGAAACAAAATTGATGTAATTTAAAAGGTCTATAAGAGAGAACCTGGTGGTGTAGTCCTGCTTTGTATGTCCCGAGGGTCTCTTTACTTGGGTTTTCACCTTGGGTGTTATGCCCCACCAGCTCCTGCTGCAAAATGCTGGGAGCGATGCTTTGGGCCTGAATTTCCCTTGGCATCCTTTTAAACAGGATATGAAATAAAGCCATTATGAAATTCCATTGCTGATAGTCATCACACCATATCTGCCTAAGAACAAGCAAATCTAGCTAGTCAGAACAGTGTCCTCTCCAAGATCGACCACAGCGATGTACTTCCCATGGGTCATCTTCCAGGACCTCTAGGATATTCGTAGTAATATGTAACAGTGGAGCTAGGGTGATCTTCAATCTCATGAATTGCTGCTATAAGAAGTTTGAGGTGGAGATGCAGAATCACTAGGGTTTTGGCCAAATTCAGAGCCATAGAAGGCCTTGTAGTCGAATACCAGCGTAAGAAACGCTTACATAGTGGCAAAGCTTGCCATATACAATGAGACAAAAGTTTATTTTTTTAATTGCATATTCAAAGAAGAATAAGAATCTTATTTCCCAAAAATTAATTAAGCATAACATTTTCCATAAATTAACAATGAGCGGAACATTGAATTCACCACATTTTTTGTAATACTTCACTTTTCAGAGTATAGGATCTCATTGATTAAAGTCATCAAGGGTGAATTAGTTTTAGAATCCTATTCAATAAGGAGATAAAGAAGAAGAAAAAAGTGTTTGGGGAAAGTGTCAGTAAAAGGGAAAGCCAATACAGAAAAAAGCGAAATGTCCTCAATGTGTCTTGCCTACCTTTATAACTGTTTGGCCATTGTGCATAGATACCACTTAATCAAGCAATGAAGTACACTGAGCATAGTGAATTATAGTAGTGAAATATGAAGGTGAGGGTTTTTGTGTGCCTGCCTTCTTTTCTAAAGTGCTTCCTGGAGGTTCAAAGAAACGGATCTCTGGTTTATTTCAAGTGTAAAGGGATCAGGGTATTAGTAAATAAAGGCATATTGTATATGAAGAATGCGTTCAAGAAACCGTTTTCAAGGTTTGGAAATTAAAGAAGGCTTTTTAACCTCCTGATTGATATGAGAAATATTAATATATAGATCTATTGATAGCACCCTAGTCACAGATTCTTCGTTTGAAAGCCATAATTAAGCTTCATTCATACTTTGAATGTTGCTTGCATGTATTTCGGAATATCCAACATTACTCACACCTTTTATTGCTTCCTAAATCGATTTCATAATTAGATGCCTGTCAAAGTATTAATAACTTTGATATATCTCTAGCATGTGTGCAGAATTACATCTTAAGTGCATTCGATTTACATGTTTTTATCTCAAGTAGGTTATTTCATATCTTCTATCACTGAATGATAAGTAAGTAAATCAGAATATTGATGAGAATACATTTTTTTTCGATTTTGATGCTGAGTTAGGTCTTTTGTCACATTAGTGTCCTATAGTCAACTATTGAGGTCATCTGTGGCTTATTTTAAATTGAGAATTGCTCTTGGTTTACTACAGGGTTTTCGATAATTGCATTTATCACTGAATCTATAACTTATTTACAAAATGTGACATTCATTCCTTTGAGGTGGCATACTGTGTATAAACCCCTGAAACCTAGTTGGTATATGTACTCAGTTCAACTAAGACTTTGCAGTACTGGTGGGACGTTAGTGTGACTATGGGGTTGGAGCTCGCCCTGCCTCCACTGTTTTTATCTCCTTGAATGTTATTAGATCTAAAACTGAGAGTCTGATGCACAAAACTATGCGATAATCAAGTTTCAACATGACAACAGCTCATAGATTATATAGAAATGGCATTATGTTTGTCAGCAATGGAAGTTTGAGTAGCCATGCAAGCGATATCCCTGCAACATATGTCACCCTGTTGGGTTCCGTCATTGCTTTGGATATAAAGCTTAACACATTTAAGCTTTCTTTCCCCGTAATTGCTCCATTTGCACCCTTAATCAAGCTGCGTTCTTGATAGTTTTAGGTGGCTCTTCTGTAAAAGAAGTATTTGCTCCAGTCTGTCTCCAGGGTATTATAATTGCTGCGCTCCCTACTAGAACCTCCAAACAAGTCTCATAAGCCAGTTGCAGATGCAACTGATGGTAGTCAAGCTCCAAGTCTTCAGGCACATCCAAATGAGGCGCTTTCTTTAATTGTTCCTGAACAATAAATTGGAAACTCTGAACACAAAAGCGAATCCGCCACCAGCATCATCATGAATTGCCCCGTATGGGCAGCATTGTCCATTCCAATTGAGGGCTTCAATATTAAATAGGTTCATCATGTGTCTCTGGCGTCAACACTCTTCAATAACTATTTAAATTACTGAATGAGCATGACTTTCGTATTATCATCCAGGATTGAATGAAACAAAATTGATGTAATTTAAAAGGTCTACAAGAGAGAAGCTGGTGGTGTAGTCCTGCTTTTTATGTCCTGAGGGTCTCTTTACTTGGGTTTTCACCTTGGGTGTTATACCCCACCAGCTCCTGCTGCAAAATGCTGGGAGCGATGCTTTGAGCCTGAATTTCCCTTGGCATCCTTTTAAACAGGATATGAAATAAAGCCATTATGAAATTCCATTGCTGATAGTCATCACACCATATCTGCCTAAGAACAAGCAAATCTAGCTAGTCAGAACAGTGTCCTCTCCAAGATTGACCACAGCGATGTACTTCCCATGGGTCATCTTCCAGGACCTCTAGGATATTCGTAGTAATATGTAACAGTGGAGCTAGGGTGATCTTCAATCTCATGAATTGCTGCTATAAGAAGTTTGAGGTGGAGATGCAGAATCACTAGGGTTTTGGCCAAATTCAGAGCCATAGAAGGCCTTGTAGTCGAATACCAGCGTAAGAAACGCTTACATAGTGGCAAAGCTTGCCATATACAATGAGACAAAAGTTTATTTTTTTAATTGCATATTCAAAGAAGAATAAGAATCTTATTTCCCAAAAATTAATTAAGCATAACATTTTCCATAAATTAACAATGAGCGGAACATTGAATTCACCACATTTTTTGTAATTCTTCACTTTTCAGAGTATAGGATCTCATGGATTAAAGTCATCAAGGGTGAATTAGTTTTAGAATCCTATTCAATAAGGAGATAAAGAAGAAGAAAAAAGTGTTTGGGGAAAGTGTCAGTAAAAGGGAAAGCCAATACAGAAAAAAGCGAAATGTCCTCAATGTGTCTTGCCTACCTTTATAACTGTTTGGCCATTGTGCATAGATACCACTTAATCAAGCAATGAAGTACACTGAGCATAGTGAATTATAGTAGTGAAATATGAAGGTGAGGGTTTTTGTGTGCCTGCCTTCTTTTCTAAAGTGCTTCCTGGAGGTTCAAAGAAATGGATCTCTGGTTTATTTCAAGTGTAAAGGGATCAGGGTATTAGTAAATAAAGGCATATTGTAAATGAAGAATGCGTTCAAGAAACAGTTTTCAAGGTTGGGAAATTAAAGAAGGCTTTTTAACCACCTGATTGATATGAGAAATATAAATATATAGATCTATTGATAGCACCCTAGTCACAGATTCTTCGTTTGAAAGCCATAATTAAGCTTCATTCATACTTTGAATGTTGCTTGCATGTATTTCGGAATATCCAACATTACTCACACCTTTTATTGCTTCCTAAATCGATTTCATAATTAGATGCCCGTCAAAGTATTAATAACTTTTATATATCTCTAGCATGCGTGCAGAATTACATCTTAATTGCATTCGATTTACATTTTTTTATCTCAAGTAGAAGGTTATTCCATATCTTTTATCACTGAATGATAAGTAAGTAAATCAGAATATTGATGAGAATACTATTTTTTTCGATTTTGATGCTGAATTAGGTCTTTTGTCACATTAGTGTCCTATAGTCAACTATTGAGGTCATCTGTGGCTTATTTTAAATTGAGAATTGCTCTTGGTTTACTACAGGGTTTTCGATAATTGCATTTATCACTGAATCTATAACTTATTTACGAAATGTGGCATTCATTCCTTTGAGGTGGCATACTGTGTATAAACCACTGAAACCTAGTTGGTATATGTACTCAGTTCAACTAAGACTTTGCAGTACTGGTGGGACGTTAGTGTGACTATGGGGTAGGAGCTCGCCCTGCCTCCACTGTTTTTATCTCCTTGAATGTTATTAGATCTAAAACTGAGAGTCTGATGCACAAAACTATGCGATAATCAAGTTTCAACAGGACAGTAGCTCATAGATTAGATAGAAATGGCATGATGTTTGTCAGCAATGGAAGTTTGAGTAGCCATGCAAGCGATATCCTTGCAACATATGTCACCCTGTTGGGTTCCGTCATTGCTTTGGCTATAAAGCTTAACACATTTAAGCTTTCTTTCCCCGTAATTGCTCCATGTGCACCCTTAATCAAGCTGCGTTCTTGATAGTTTTGGGTGGCTCTTCTGTAAAAGAAGTATTTGCTCCAGTCTGTCTCCAGGGTATTATAATTGCTGCGCTCCCTACTAGAACCTCCAAACAAGTCTCATAAGCCAGTTGCAGATGCAACTGATGGTAGTCAAGCTCCAAGTCTTCAGGCACATCCAAATGAGGCGCTTTCTTTAATTGTTCCTGAACAATAAATTGGAAACTCTGAACACAAAAGCGACTCCGCCACCAGCATCATCATGAATTGCCCCGTATGGGCAGCATTGTCCATTCCAATTGAGGGCTTCAATATTAAATAGGTTCATCATGTGTCTCTGGCGTCAACACTCTTCCATAACTATTTAAATTACTGAATGAGCATGACTTTCGTATTATCTTCCAAGATTGAATGAAACAAAATTGATGTAATTTAAAAGGTCTACAAGAGAGAAGCTGGTGGTGTAGTCCTGCTTTGTATGTCCTGGGGGTCTCTTTACTTGGGTTTTCACCTTGGGTGTTATGCCCCACCAGCTCCTGCTGCAAAATGCTGGGAGCGATGCTTTGGGCCTGAATTTCCCTTGGCATCCTTTTAAACAGGATATGAAATAAAGCCATTATGAAATTCCATTGCTGATAGTCATCACACCATATCTGCCTAAGAACAAGCAAATCTAGCTAGTCAGAACAGTGTCCTCTCCAAGATCGACCACAGCGATGTACTTCCCATGGGTCATCTTCCAGGACCTCTAGGATATTCGTAGTAATATGTAACAGTGGAGCTAGGGTGATCTTCAATCTCATGAATTGCTGCTATAATAAGTTTGAGGTGGAGATGCAGAATCACTAGGGTTTTGGCCAAATTCAGAGCCATAGAAGGCCTTGTAGTCGAATACCAGCGTGAGAAACGCTTACATAGTGGCAAAGCTTGCCATATACAATGAGACAAAAGTTTATTTTTTTAATTGCATATTCAAAGAGGAATAAGAATCTTATTTCCCAAAAATTAATTAAGCATAACATTTTCCATAAATTAACAATGAGCGTAACATTGAATTCACCACATTTTTTGTAATACTTCACTTTTCAGAGTATAGGATCTCATGGATTAAAGTCATCAAGGGTGAATTAGTTTTAGAATCCTATTCAATAAGGAGATAAAGAAGAAGAAAAAAGTGTTTGGGGAAAGTGTCAGTAAAAGGGAAAGCCAATACAGAAAAAAGCGAAATGTCCTCAATGTGTCTTGCCTACCTTTATAACTGTTTGGCCATTGTGCATAGATACCACTTAATCAAGCAATGAAGTAAACTGAGCATAGTGAATTATAGTAGTGAAATATGAAGGTGAGGGTTTTTGTGTGCCTGCCTTCTTTTCTAAAGTGCTTCCTGGAGGTTCAAAGAAACGGATCTCTGGTTTATTTCAAGTGTAAAGGGATCAGGGTATTAGTAAATAAAGGCATATTGTATATGAAGAATGCGTTCAAGAAACAGTTTTCAAGGTTGGGAAATTAAAGAAGGCTTTTTAACCACCTGATTGATATGGGAAATATTAATATATAGATCTATTGATAGCACCCTAGTCACAGATTCTTCGTTTGAAAGCCATAATTAAGCTTCATTCATACTTTGAATGTTGCTTGCATGTATTTCGGAATATCCAACATTACTCACACCTTTTATTTCTTCCTAAATCGATTTCCTAATTAGATGCCCGTCAAAGTATTAATAACTTTTATATATCTCTAGCATGCGTGCAGAATTACATCTTAATTGCATTCGATTTACATTTTTTTATCTCAAGTAGAAGGTTATTTCATATCTTTTATCACTGAATGATAAGTAAGTAAATCAGAATATTGATGAGAATACTATTTTTTTCGATTTTGATGCTGAATTAGGTCTTTTGTCACATTAGTGTCCTATAGTCAACTATTGAGGTCATCTGTGGCTTATTTTAAATTGAGAATTGCTCTTGGTTTACTACAGGGTTTTCGATAATTGCATTTATCACTGAATCTATAACTTATTTACGAAATGTGGCATTCATTCCTTTGAGGTGGCATACTGTGTATAAACCACTGAAACCTAGTTGGTATATGTACTCAGTTCAACTAAGACTTTGCAGTACTGGTGGGACGTTAGTGTGACTATGGGGTAGGAGCTCGCCCTGCCTCCACTGTTTTTATCTCCTTGAATGTTATTAGATCTAAAACTGAGAGTCTGATGCACAAAACTATGCGATAATCAAGTTTCAACAGGACAGTAGCTCATAGATTAGATAGAAATGGCATGATGTTTGTCAGCAATGGAAGTTTGAGTAGCCATGCAAGCGATATCCTTGCAACATATGTCACCCTGTTGGGTTCCGTCATTGCTTTGGCTATAAAGCTTAACACATTTAAGCTTTCTTTCCCCGTAATTGCTCCATGTGCACCCTTAATCAAGCTGCGTTCTTGATAGTTTTGGGTGGCTCTTCTGTAAAAGAAGTATTTGCTCCAGTCTGTCTCCAGGGTATTATAATTGCTGCGCTCCCTACTAGAACCTCCAAACAAGTCTCATAAGCCAGTTGCAGATACAACTGATGGTAGTCAAGCTCCAAGTCTTCAGGCACACCCAAATGAGGCGCTTTCTTTAATTGTTCCTGAACAATAAATTGGAAACTCTGAACACAAAAGCGACTCCGCCACCAGCATCATCATGAATTGCCCCGTATGGTCAGCATTGTCCATTCCAATTAAGGGCTTCAATATTAAATAGGTTCATCATGTGTCTCTGGCATAAACACTCTTCCATAACTATTTAAATTACTGAATGAGCATGACTTTCGTATTATCATCCAGGATTGAATGAAACAAAATTGATGTAATTTAAAAGGTCTATAAGAGAGAACCTGGTGGTGTAGTCCTGCTTTGTATGTCCCGAGGGTCTCTTTACTTGGGTTTTCACCTTGGGTGTTATGCCCCACCAGCTCCTGCTGCAAAATGCTGGGAGCGATGCTTTGGGCCTGAATTTCCCTTGGCATCCTTTTAAACAGGATATGAAATAAAGCCATTATGAAATTCCATTGCTGATAGTCATCACACCATATCTGCCTAAGAACAAGCAAATCTAGCTAGTCAGAACAGTGTCCTCTCCAAGATCGACCACAGCGATGTACTTCCCATGGGTCATCTTCCAGGACCTCTAGGATATTCGTAGTAATATGTAACAGTGGAGCTAGGGTGATCTTCAATCTCATGAATTGCTGCTATAAGAAGTTTGAGGTGGAGATGCAGAATCACTAGGGTTTTGGCCAAATTCAGAGCCATAGAAGGCCTTGTAGTCGAATACCAGCGTAAGAAACGCTTACATAGTGGCAAAGCTTGCCATATACAATGAGACAAAAGTTTATTTTTTTAATTGCATATTCAAAGAAGAATAAGAATCTTATTTCCCAAAAATTAATTAAGCATAACATTTTCCATAAATTAACAATGAGCGGAACATTGAATTCACCACATTTTTTGTAATACTTCACTTTTCAGAGTATAGGATCTCATTGATTAAAGTCATCAAGGGTGAATTAGTTTTAGAATCCTATTCAATAAGGAGATAAAGAAGAAGAAAAAAGTGTTTGGGGAAAGTGTCAGTAAAAGGGAAAGCCAATACAGAAAAAAGCGAAATGTCCTCAATGTGTCTTGCCTACCTTTATAACTGTTTGGCCATTGTGCATAGATACCACTTAATCAAGCAATGAAGTACACTGAGCATAGTGAATTATAGTAGTGAAATATGAAGGTGAGGGTTTTTGTGTGCCTGCCTTCCTTTCTAAAGTGCTTCCTGGAGGTTCAAAGAAACGGATCTCTGGTTTATTTCAAGTGTAAAGGGATCAGGGTATTAGTAAATAAAGGCATATTGTATATGAAGAATGCGTTCAAGAAACCGTTTTCAAGGTTTGGAAATTAAAGAAGGCTTTTTAACCTCCTGATTGATATGAGAAATATTAATATATAGATCTATTGATAGCACCCTAGTCACAGATTCTTCGTTTGAAAGCCATAATTAAGCTTCATTCATACTTTGAATGTTGCTTGCATGTATTTCGGAATATCCAACATTACTCACACCTTTTATTGCTTCCTAAATCGATTTCATAATTAGATGCCTGTCAAAGTATTAATAACTTTGATATATCTCTAGCATGTGTGCAGAATTACATCTTAAGTGCATTCGATTTACATGTTTTTATCTCAAGTAGGTTATTTCATATCTTCTATCACTGAATGATAAGTAAGTAAATCAGAATATTGATGAGAATAAATTTTTTTTCGATTTTGATGCTGAGTTAGGTCTTTTGTCACATTAGTGTCCTATAGTCAACTATTGAGGTCATCTGTGGCTTATTTTAAATTGAGAATTGCTCTTGGTTTACTACAGGGTTTTCGATAATTGCATTTATCACTGAATCTATAACTTATTTACAAAATGTGACATTCATTCCTTTGAGGTGGCATACTGTGTATAAACCCCTGAAACCTAGTTGGTATATGTACTCAGTTCAACTAAGACTTTGCAGTACTGGTGGGACGTTAGTGTGACTATGGGGTTGGAGCTCGCCCTGCCTCCACTGTTTTTATCTCCTTGAATGTTATTAGATCTAAAACTGAGAGTCTGATGCACAAAACTATGCGATAATCAAGTTTCAACATGACAACAGCTCATAGATTATATAGAAATGGCATTATGTTTGTCAGCAATGGAAGTTTGAGTAGCCATGCAAGCGATATCCCTGCAACATATGTCACCCTGTTGGGTTCCGTCATTCCTTTGGATATAAAGCTTAACACATTTAAGCTTTCTTTCCCCGTAATTGCTCCATTTGCACCCTTAATCAAGCTGCGTTCTTGATAGTTTTAGGTGGCTCTTCTGTAAAAGAAGTATTTGCTCCAGTCTGTCTCCAGGGTATTATAATTGCTGCGCTCCCTACTAGAACCTCCAAACAAGTCTCATAAGCCAGTTGCAGATGCAACTGATGGTAGTCAAGCTCCAAGTCTTCAGGCACATCCAAATGAGGCGCTTTCTTTAATTGTTCCTGAACAATAAATTGGAAACTCTGAACACAAAAGCGAATCCGCCACCAGCATCATCATGAATTGCCCCGTATGGGCAGCATTGTCCATTCCAATTGAGGGCTTCAATATTAAATAGGTTCATCATGTGTCTCTGGCGTCAACACTCTTCAATAACTATTTAAATTACTGAATGAGCATGACTTTCGTATTATCATCCAGGATTGAATGAAACAAAATTGATGTAATTTAAAAGGTCTACAAGAGAGAAGCTGGTGGTGTAGTCCTGCTTTTTATGTCCTGAGGGTCTCTTTACTTGGGTTTTCACCTTGGGTGTTATACCCCACCAGCTCCTGCTGCAAAATGCTGGGAGCGATGCTTTGGGCCTGAATTTCCCTTGGCATCCTTTTAAACAGGATATGAAATAAAGCCATTATGAAATTCCATTGCTGATAGTCATCACACCATATCTGCCTAAGAACAAGCAAATCTAGCTAGTCAGAACAGTGTCCTCTCCAAGATTGACCACAGCGATGTACTTCCCATGGGTCATCTTCCAGGACCTCTAGGATATTCGTAGTAATATGTAACAGTGGAGCTAGGGTGATCTTCAATCTCATGAATTGCTGCTATAAGAAGTTTGAGGTGGAGATGCAGAATCACTAGGGTTTTGGCCAAATTCAGAGCCATAGAAGGCCTTGTAGTCGAATACCAGCGTAAGAAACGCTTACATAGTGGCAAAGCTTGCCATATACAATGAGACAAAAGTTTATTTTTTTAATTGCATATTCAAAGAAGAATAAGAATCTTATTTCCCAAAAATTAATTAAGCATAACATTTTCCATAAATTAACAATGAGCGGAACATTGAATTCAACACATTTTTTGTAATACTTCACTTTTCAGAGTATAGGATCTCATGGATTAAAGTCATCAAGGGTGAATTAGTTTTAGAATCCTATTCAATAAGGAGATAAAGAAGAAGAAAAAAGTGTTTGGGGAAAGTGTCAGTAAAAGGGAAAGCCAATACAGAAAAAAGCGAAATGTCCTCAATGTGTCTTGCCTACCTTTATAACTGTTTGGCCATTGTGCATAGATACCACTTAATCAAGCAATGAAGTACACTGAGCATAGTGAATTATAGTAGTGAAATATGAAGGTGAGGGTTTTTGTGTGCCTGCCTTCTTTTCTAAAGTGCTTCCTGGAGGTTCAAAGAAACGGATCTCTGGTTTATTTCAAGTGTAAAGGGATCAGGGTATTAGTAAATAAAGGCATATTGTATATGAAGAATGCGTTCAAGAAACAGTTTTCAAGGTTGGGAAATTAAAGAAGGCTTTTTAACCACCTGATTGATATGAGAAATATTAATATATAGATCTATTGATAGCACCCTAGTCACAGATTCTTCGTTTGAAAGCCGTAATTAAGCTTCATTCATACTTTGAATGTTGCTTGCATGTATTTCGGAATATCCAACATTACTCACACCTTTTATTGCTTCCTAAATCGATTTCATAATTAGATGCCCGTCAAAGTATTAATAACTTTTATATATCTCTAGCATGTGTGCAGAATTACATCTTAAGTGCATTCGATTTACATGTTTTTATCTCAAGTAGAAGGTTATTACATATCTTCTATCACTGAATGATAAGTAAGTAAATCAGAATATTGATGAGAATACAATTTTTTTCGATTTTGATGCTGAATTAGGTCTTTTGTCACATTAGTGTCCTATAGTCAACTATTGAGGTCATCTGTGGCTTATTTTAAATTGAAAATTGCTCTTGGTTTACTACAGGGTTTTCGATAATTGCATTTATCACTGAATCTATAACTTATTTACGAAATGTGGCATTCATTCCTTTGAGGTGGCATACTGTGTATAAACCACTGGAACCTAGTTGGTATATGTACTCAGTTCAACTAAGACTTTGCAGTACTGGTGGGACGTTAGTGTGACTATGGGGTTGGAGCTCGCCCTGCCTCCACTGTTTTTATCTCCTTGAATGTTATTAGATCTAAAACTGAGAGTCTGATGCACAAAACTATGCGATAATCAAGTTTCAACATGACAGCAGCTCATAGATTATATAGAAATGGCATGATGTTTGTCAGCAATGGAAGTTTGAGTAGCCATGCAAGCGATATCCCTGCAACATATGTCACCCTGTTGGGTTCCGTCATTGCTTTGGATATAAAGCTTAACACATTTAAGATTTCTTTCCCCGTAATTGCTCCATGTGCACCCTTAATCAAGCTGCGTTCTTGATAGTTTTGGGTGGCTCTTCTGTAAAAGAAGTATTTGCTCCAGTCTGTCTCCAGGGTATTATAATTGCTGCGCTCCCTACTAGAACCTCCAAACAAGTCTCATAAGCCAGTTGCAGATGCAACTGATGGTAGTCAAGCTCCAAGTCTTCAGGCACATCCAAATGAGGCGCTTTCTTTAATTGTTCCTGAACAATAAATTGGAAACTCTGAACACAAAAGCGACTCCGCCACCAGCATCATCATGAATTGCCCCGTATGGGCAGCATTGTCCATTCCAATTGAGGGCTTCAATATTAAATAGGTTCATCATGTGTCTCTGGCGTCAACACTCTTCCATAACTATTTAAATTACTGAATGAGCATGACTTTCGTATTATCATCCAGGATTGAATGAAACAAAATTGATGTAATTCAAAAGGTCTACAAGAGAGAAGCTGGTGGTGTAGTCCTGCTTTTTATGTCCTGAGGGTCTCTTTACTTGGGTTTTCACCTTGGGTGTTATACCCCACCAGCTCCTGCTGCAAAATGCTGGGAGCGATGCTTTGGGCCTGAATTTCCCTTGGCATCCTTTTAAACAGGATATGAAATAAAGCCATTATGAAATTCCATTGCTGATAGTCATCACACCATATCTGCCTAAGAACAAGCAAATCTAGCTAGTCAGAACAGTGTCCTCTCCAAGATTGACCACAGCGATGTACTTCCCATGGGTCATCTTCCAGGACCTCTAGGATATTCGTAGTAATATGTAACAGTGGAGCTAGGGTGATCTTCAATCTCATGAATTGCTGCTATAATAAGTTTGAGGTGGAGATGCAGAATCACTAGTGTTTTGGCCAAATTCAGAGCCATAGAAGGCCTTGTAGTCGAATACCAGCGTAAGAAACGCTTACATAGTGGCAAAGCTTGCCATATACAATGAGACAAAAGTTTATTTTTTTAATTGCATATATCAAAGAAGAATAAGAATCTTATTTCCCAAAAATTAATTAAGCATACCATTTTCCATAAATTAACAATGAGCGGAACATTGAATTCACCACATTTTTTGTAATACTTCACTTTTCAGAGTATAGGATCTCATGGATTAAAGTCATCAAGGGTGAATTAGTTTTAGAATCCTATTCAATAAGGAGATAAAGAAGAAGAAAAAAGTGTTTGGGGAAAGTGTCAGTAAAAGGGAAAGCCAATATAGAAAAAAGCGAAATGTCCTCAATGTGTCTTGCCTACCTTTATAACTGTTTGGCCATTGTGCATAGATACCACTTAATCAAGCAATGAAGTACACTGAGCATAGTGAATTATAGTAGTGAAATATGAAGGTGAGGGTTTTTGTGTGCCTGCCTTCTTTTCTAAAGTGCTTCCTGGAGGTTCAAAGAAACGAATCTCTGGTTTATTTCAAGTGTTAAGGGATCAGGGTATTAGTAAATAAAGGCTTATTGTATATGAAGAATGCGTTCAAGAAACATTTTCAAAGTTGGGAAATTAAAGAAGGCTTTTTAACCACCTGATTGACATGAGAAATATTAATATATAGATCTATTGATAGCACCCTAGTCACAGATTCTTCGTTTGAAAGCCATAATTAAGCTTCATTCATACTTTGAATGTTGCCTGCATGTATTTCGGAAAATCCAACATTACTCACACCTTTTATTGCTTCCTAAATCGATTTCATAATTAGATGCCCGTCAAAGTATTAATAACTTTTATATATCTCTAGCATGCGTGCAGAATTACATCTTAAGTGCATTCGATTTACATTTTCTTATCTCAAGTAGGTTATTTCATATCTTTTATCACTGAATGATAAGTAAGTAAATCAGAATATTGATGAGAATACTATTGTTTTCGATTTTGATGCTGAAATAGGTCTTTTGTCACATTAGAGTCCTATAGTCAACTATTGAGGTCATCTGTGGCTTATTTTAAATTGAGAATTGCTCTTTGTTTACTACAGGGTTTTCAATAATTGCATTTATCACTGAATCTATAACTTATTTACGAAATGTAGCATTCATTCCTTTGAGGTGGCATACTGTGTATAAACCACTGAAACCTAGTTGGTATATGTACTCAGTTCAACTAAGACTTTGCAGTACTGGTGGGACGTTAGTGTGACTATGGGGTTGGAGCTCGCCCTGCCTCCACTGTTTTTATCTCCTTGAATGTTATTAGATCTAAAACTGAGAGTCTGATGCACAAAACTATGCGATAATCAAGTTTCACCATGACAGCAGCTCATAGATTAGATAGAAATGGCATGATGTTTGTCAGCAATGGAAGTTTGAGTAGCCATGCAAGCGATATCCCTGCAACATATGTCACCCTGTTGGGTTCCGTCATTGCTTTGGATATAAAGCTTAACACGTTTAAGCTTTCTTTCCCCGTAATTGCTCCATGTGCACCCTTAATCAAGCTGCGTTCTTGATAGTTTTGGGTGGCTCTTCTGTAAAAGAAGTATTTGCTCCAGTCTGTCTCCAGGGTATTATAATTGCTGCGCTCCCTACTAGAACCTCCAAACAAGTCTCATAAGCCAGTTGCAGATGCAACTGATGGTGGTCAAGCTCCAAGTCTTCAGGCACATCCAAATGAGGCGCTTTCTTTAATTGTTCCTGAACAATAAATTGGAAACTCTGAACACAAAAGCGACTCCGCCACCAGCATCATCATGAATTGCCCCGTATGGGCAGCATTGTCCATTCCAATTGAGGGCTTCAATATTAAATAGGTTCATCATGTGTCTCTGGCGTCAACACTCTTCCATAACTATTTAAATTACTGAATGAGCATGACTTTCGTATTATCATCCAGGATTGAATGAAACAAAATTGATGTAATTTAAAAGGTCTACAAGAGAGAACCTGGTGGTGTAGTCCTGCTTTGTATGTCCTGAGGGTCTCTTTACTTGGGTTTTCACCTTGGGTGTTATGCCCCACCAGCTCCTGCTGCAAAATGCTGGGAGCGATGCTTTGGGCCTGAATTTCCCTTGGCATCCTTTTAAACAGGATATGAAATAAAGCCATTATGAAATTCCATTGCTGATAGTCATCACACCATATCTGCCTAAGAACAAGCAAATCTAGCTAGTCAGAACAGTGTCCTCTCCAAGATCGACCACAGCGATGTACTTCCCATGGGTCATCTTCCAGGACCTCTAGGATATTCGTAGTAATATGTAACAGTGGAGCTAGGGTGATCTTCAATCTCATGAATTGCTGCTATAATAAGTTTGAGGTGGAGATGCAGAATCACTAGGGTTTTGGCCAAATTCAGAGCCATAGAAGGCCTTGTAGTCGAATACCAGCGTAAGAAACGCTTACATAGTGGCAAAGCTTGCCATATACAATGAGACAAAAGTTTATTTTTTTAATTGCATATTCAAAGAAGAATAAGAATCTTATTTCCCAAAAATTAATTAAGCATAACATTTTCCATAAATTAACAATGAGCGGAACATTGAATTTACCACATTTTTTGTAATACTTCACTTTTCAGAGTATAGGATCTCATGGATTAAAGTCATCAAGGGTGAATTAGTTTTAGAATCCTATTCAATAAGGAGATAAAGAAGAAAAAAGTGTTTGGGGAAAGTGTCAGTAAAAGGGAAAGCCAATACAGAAAAAAGCGAAATGTCCTCAATGTGTCTTGCCTACCTTTATAACTGTTTGGCCATTGTGCATAGATACCACTTAATCAAGCAATGAAGTACACTGAGCATAGTGAATTATAGTAGTGAAATATGAAGGTGAGGGTTTTTGTGTGCCTGCCTTCTTTTCTAAAGTGCTTCCTGGAGGTTCAAAGAAACGGATCTCTGGTTTATTTCAAGTGTAAAGGGATCAGGGTATTAGTAAATAAAGGCATATTGTATATGAAGAATGCGTTCAAGAAACAGTTTTCAAGGTTGGGAAATTAAAGAAGGCTTTTTAACCACCTGATTGATATGAGAAATATTAATATATAGATCTATTGATAGCACCCTAGTCACAGATTCTTCGTTTGAAAGCCGTAATTAAGCTTCATTCATACTTTGAATGTTGCTTGCATGTATTTCGGAATATCCAACATTACTCACACCTTTTATTGCTTCCTAAATCGATTTCATAATTAGATGCCCGTCAAAGTATTAATAACTTTATATATCTCTAGCATGTGTGCAGAATTACATCTTAAGTGCATTCGATTTACATGTTTTTATCTCAAGTAGAAGGTTATTTCATATCTTCTATCACTGAATGATAAGTAAGTAAATCAGAATATTGATGAGAATACTATTTTTTTCGATTTTGATGCTGAATTAGGTCTTTTGTCACATTAGTGTCCTATAGTCAACTATTGAGGTCATCTGTGGCTTATTTTAAATTGAGAATTGCTCTTGGTTTACTACAGGGTTTTCGATAATTGCATTTATCACTGAATCTATAACTTATTTACGAAATGTGGCATTCATTCCTTTGAGGTGGCATACTGTGTATAAACCACTGGAACCTAGTTGGTATATGTACTCAGTTCAACTAAGACTTTGCAGTACTGGTGGGACGTTAGTGTGACTATGGGGTTGGAGCTCGCCCTGCCTCCACTGTTTTTATCTCCTTGAATGTTATTAGATCTAAAACTGAGAGTCTGATGCACAAAACTATGCGATAATCAAGTTTCAACATGACAGCAGCTCATAGATTATATAGAAATGGCATGATTTGTCAGCAATGGAAGTTTGAGTAGCCATGCAAGCGATATCCCTGCAACATATGTCACCCTGTTGGGTTCCGTCATTGCTTTGGATATAAAGCTTAACACATTTAAGCTTTCTTTCCCCGTAATTGCTCCATGTGCACCCTTAATCAAGCTGCGTTCTTGATAGTTTTGGGTGGCTCTTCTGTAAAAGAAGTATTTGCTCCAGTCTGTCTCCAGGGTATTATAATTGCTGCGCTCCCTACTAGAACCTCCAAACAAGTCTCATAAGCCAGTTGCAGATGCAACTGATGGTAGTCAAGCTCCAAGTCTTCAGGCACATCCAAATGAGGCGCTTTCTTTAATTGTTCCTGAACAATAAATTGGAAACTCTGAACACAAAAGCGACTCCGCCACCAGCATCATCATGAATTGCCCCGTATGGGCAGCATTGTCCATTCCAATTGAGGGCTTCAATATTAAATAGGTTCATCATGTGTCTCTGGCGTCAACACTCTTCCATAACTATTTAAATTACTGAATGAGCATGACTTTCGTATTATCTTCCAAGATTGAATGAAACAAAATTGATGTAATTTAAAAGGTCTACAAGAGAGAAGCTGGTGGTGTAGTCCTGCTTTGTATGTCCTGGGGGTCTCTTTACTTGGGTTTTCACCTTGGGTGTTATGCCCCACCAGCTCCTGCTGCAAAATGCTGGGAGCGATGCTTTGGGCCTGAATTTCCCTTGGCATCCTTTTAAACAGGATATGAAATAAAGCCATTATGAAATTCCATTGCTGATAGTCATCACACCATATCTGCCTAAGAACAAGCAAATCTAGCTAGTCAGAACAGTGTCCTCTCCAAGATCGACCACAGCGATGTACTTCCCATGGGTCATCTTCCAGGACCTCTAGGATATTCGTAGTAATATGTAACAGTGGAGCTAGGGTGATCTTCAATCTCATGAATTGCTGCTATAATAAGTTTGAGGTGGAGATGCAGAATCACTAGGGTTTTGGCCAAATTCAGAGCCATAGAAGGCCTTGTAGTCGAATACCAGCGTGAGAAACGCTTACATAGTGGCAAAGCTTGCCATATACAATGAGACAAAAGTTTATTTTTTTAATTGCATATTCAAAGAGGAATAAGAATCTTATTTCCCAAAAATTAATTAAGCATAACATTTTCCATAAATTAACAATGAGCGTAACATTGAATTCACCACATTTTTTGTAATACTTCACTTTTCAGAGTATAGGATCTCATGGATTAAAGTCATCAAGGGTGAATTAGTTTTAGAATCCTTTTCAATGAGATAAAGAAGAAGAAAAAAGTGTTTGGGGAAAGTGTCAGTAAAAGGGAAAGCCAATACAGAAAAAAGCGAAATGTCCTCAATGTGTCTTGCCTACCTTTATAACTGTTTGGCCATTGTGCATAGATACCACTTAATCAAGCAATGAAGTACACTGAGCATAGTGAATTATAGTAGTGAAATATGAAGGTGAGGGTTTTTGTGTGCCTGCCTTCTTTTCTAAAGTGCTTCCTGGAGGTTCAAAGAAACGGATCTCTGGTTTATTTCAAGTGTAAAGGGATCAGGGTATTAGTAAATAAAGGCATATTGTATATGAAGAATGCGTTCAAGAAACAGTTTTCAAGGTTGGGAAATTAAAGAAGGCTTTTTAACCACCTGATTGATATGGGAAATATTAATATATAGATCTATTGATAGCACCCTAGTCACAGATTCTTCGTTTGAAAGCCATAATTAAGCTTCATTCATACTTTGAATGTTGCTTGCATGTATTTCGGAATATCCAACATTACTCACACCTTTTATTTCTTCCTAAATCGATTTCCTAATTAGATGCCCGTCAAAGTATTAATAACTTTTATATATCTCTAGTATGCGTGCAGAATTACATCTTAAGTGCATTCGATTTACATGTTTTTATCTCAAGTAGAAGGTTATTTCATATCTTCTATCACTGAATGATAAGTAAGTAAATCAGAATATTGATGAGAATACTATTTTTTTCGATGTTGATGCTGAATTAGGTCTTTTGTCACATTAGTGTCATATAGTCAACTATTGAGGTCATCTGTGGCTTATTTTAAATTGAGAATTGCTCTTGGTTTACTACAGCGTTTTCAATAATTGCATTTATCACTGAATCTATAACTTATTTACGAAATGTGGCATTCATTCCTTTGAGGTGGCATACTGTGTATAAACCACTGAAACCTAGTTGGTATATGTACTCAGTTCAACTAAGACTTTGCAGTACTGGTGGGACGTTAGTGTGACTATGGGGTTGGAGCTCGCCCTGCCTCCACTCTTTTTATCTCCTTGAATGTTATTAGATCTAAAACTGAGAGTCTGATGCACAAAACTATGCGATAATCAAGTTTCAACATGACAGCAGCTCATAGATTAGATAGAAATGGCATGATGTTTGTCAGCAATGGAAGTTTGAGTAGCCATGCAAGCGATATCCCTGCAACATATGTCACCCTGTTGGGTTCCGTCATTGCTTTGGATATAAAGCTTAACGCATTTAAGCTTTCTTTCCCCGTAATTGCTCCATGTGCACCCTTAAGTGGAGTGGAGAAGAGTGTTGCCGGTGGCAGAGGCAGCCTCCATTCACTTCGCGCTGTTAAAACAACCGTATTTCACTGCACTGCTCGCGCTGTTGTTACAGCGAATGTTTTTATGTAGCGATTAGAGGCTATTTTTTAAAACGTTCAGTGTGGGTTAGCGGATAACTTACTTTAATTTCTGGTATTCTCCTCAGCTGCTTAGTTTTTTCTCCCACTCCCGCCCCGGTCCGCCGCGTCCAATCATGGGCGTTTGATGCGGAGGGCGAGGAGGAGCCTTCACTTCCGGGCTCAGGGAGCACAGGTCAGCGCTCTAGCGACGCTGATGGTAAGAGACTATTTAGGTCAGCTGGGATTGGAACGCGCTGTGGAGAAGAGTGTTGCCGGTGGCAGAGGCAGCCTCCATTCACTTCGCGCTGTTAAAACAACCGTATTTCACTGCACTGCTCGCGCTGTTGTTACAGCGAATGTTTTTATGTAGCGATTAGAGGCTATTTTTTAAAACGTTCAGTGTGGGTTAGCGGATAACTTACTTTAATTTCTGGTATTCTCCTCAGCTGCTTAGTTTTTTCTCCCACTCCCGCCCCGGTCCGCCGCGTCCAATCATGGGCGTTTGATGCGGAGGGCGAGGAGGAGCCTTCACTTCCGGGCTCAGGGAGCACAGGTCAGCGCTCTAGCGACCCCTCCCTTCACTATAAATGTGCTCTGGGCAGCGACCGCGCAGCGGACGCGTGCAGCGGGCGCGCCGGAAGCGCGCCGAAGTCGAGCCAAAGTCAAGCCCGTCTGCGCCCTTCCGCGGCCGGACGGGGCGCGGGGCCACAAACTCTGGCTCTTCCACTATAACCACCTTAAGGTATGGCAGACAGGAACTGCTGGCTCTCCAACCTGATACGCTTGCAGCTTGCAAACACTCCATGCATGCCCTGTCATTAAATAAATGCTCTTTGTGTAGTTTTGAACCCATCAGTCACATCCCAGCCACTAGTTCGGGTCACACCATCAAAGCAGCCTTACTTAACTGCAGATCCTTACGTAAGCACGCTATAGAAATCTTTCACTTACTTGAGGACCAGAACCTTAACATCTTATTCCTGACGGAAACTTGGCTGGATGATTATTCAGACCCTGACATTATTCAGGCCCTTCCCCCTGGTTACTCCCTCTCCAGACTGGATAGGAAAGACGGCAGAGGGGGTGGCATCGCCATCGCTACGAAAGCCCCTCTAGTATGTTCTTTATCGCTCATACAGGTTGACCATAGTGAAGCTGGCTCTTTCACGATTAACACCGGTCCCAATCACTCCATATCAGGCATTCTGATATATCGACCACCTGGTAGGCTATTTGACTTCACTTCCACCCTGATGGAAGCTATAACTCACTTAGCACTAAGGAAATCGCGTTTATTAGTGCTAGGAGATCTCAATGCCCATTTCGAAGACCCCTTAGATACTGACGCAACTGATATTCAAGCTGAGCTACTCTCGGTACAGCTCGAATTAAAGAATAAGGAACCGTCACATCAATTAGGGCATTAATTAGACCCCATCTTTGGCAACTGGAAGGGAGTTCATACCTTAGATCCTCAACCCATACCCTGGTCGGATCATTACATCATCCCCATAACGATTCAACTTGACAGAACCGAGCATTATCGACAGCAATCTCTTCACTATAAACGTAGAAAATGGAAGAACTTCTCAATAGAATCTTTCATTAAAATTGTCCAGGATGAAGGCTCTCCTAAAGGGGATGACTGCGAGTCAGCTAACAAGCACATACACAACTTTGTCACTAAGGCCCTTGATATTACGGCCCCTATTCGCACCATGACCAATGCCAGGAGAACAAAAAAAGCTGCTCCCTGGTTCAGTCAAGAACTGCAAACCATGAAGACGGCATGTAAAAAGCTTGAAAGAGCATGGCGCCAGAACTTTTGTCCAGAAATTAAAACCCAGTATAAAATAGCGCAAAGAGTATACAACAAAACTATACGTTTGTCTAAGGCAGCTCATTATCACACCCGTATTATGGAAGCAGAAAACTCCTCTAAGGAACTGTATCAAATATACAAAGAAATTTCCATAGTGGACGTGACTCCTTCCGCCCAAAACGATTCTGTGGAAACTTGTGACAAAATTGCCCAGTACTTTTCAGGAAAGATTACTAAAATCTATGCCAGCTTTTCCAACAACATAAAGTCGGCTACTGAATTTATTGAAAATGATAACCTTATAAACACACCAGAGTGCCTAGGCTCTTTCGAAGTTCCCCCCTCTGAAGCTTTGGCTAAAATGTGCAATAACATCAAATCAGGATCTCCCCGAGACCCTGCGCCTCCTAAAATTCTAGCTGAAGCTTTCCCTGCACTAGAGCCTCATTTCAGACATCTGCTTCAAATCTCCTTCTCCACGGCGTGCTTGCCGGTGGAATGGAAACAGGCAGTAGTGTTACCGATTAAAAAAAAGCCGAACATAAGTCAAGACATTTTGGAAAACCTTCGCCCAATATCCTTGCTACCTTACCTTGCAAAGCTAGCTGAGAAAATTGCCAATATTCCACTTATGGAACATCTAGAAGCCCATAATGTTTTTCATAAATCTCAATCGGGTTTCAGATCTAATTTCTCCACTGAGACAGCTCTCTTGAGGGCTACTGAAACCCTACGGAAAGGAGCAGATGAGGGTAAGACCATGGCTCTCATCATGCTGGATCTCAGTGCCGCGTTTGACACTGTAGCGCATTCCATCCTGCTACAGTGTCTAAACAGAGCGGGAGTCACCAATAAGGCACTGGGATGGCTGAAAGCCTTTCTGATTAACAGGAGCTTTCAAGTCCAAAGAGGGACTTTCCTCTCAGACAGCGTGTTGCTCGAACAGGGGGTACCTCAGGGCTCTGCCCTGAGTCCCACCCTGTTCAATTTATACATGGCCCCCCTGGCAGAAGTGGTGCAATCGTTCGGCGTAGAGCTTGTCTCTTACGCCGACGACACGCAACTTCTAATATCACTATCTCAAGCCCCTTCTATGGAAGCTGATAACTTCAGTGCTTGCATGAGTAAGCTTGCCTCTTGGATGACAGAGCACTGTCTAAAACTTAATGGCTCTAAAACGGAGGTTCTTATAATTGGAGGCAATGAGGCTAAATGGACAAAAGAATGGTGGCCCAGCTGCTTGGGTCCTTTGCCCCCTCCTAATCGGGAAGCAAAGAATCTAGGTGTCTGGGTAGACAATAAGTTGTCTTTTGATAGCCACATTAAGAGAACTGTAGGCAAATGTTTTGGAGTAATGAAAACGCTCAATCGCACCCTTGACTTGCTGCCTCTGAACTCCAGACGTACCATGACGCAGGCACTAATCACTTCCCGTATTGACTACGGGAATGTGCTGCTCCTGGGCACATCGGCTAAAAACATCAAGAAACTACAGGTTCTACAAAATTCTGCAGCACGCCTAGTGTTAAGGCTTCCCCGCAGAGCCCCCTCGAGACCCTCTCTGGCATCTCTCCATTGGCTACCTATTAGTAAGAGGATTGTTTTCAAAGCTCTACTATGGTGCCATAGGATCATCCACCACAAAGCGCCGGCCTATATGTCGGATCTGGCATCCCTGTACGAACCCAACAGATCCCTCAGATCTAAAGGAATGGGTTTGCTCAGAACTGCTCGCCCCAAAAAAGCCAGAATGGGAGGCAGGTCCTTCCTCTCACTAGCGGCCATGCACTGGAATCTCCTGCCCACGAACACTAGGCTAGAGACTAATGAGGCCTTTTTTAGAAAGATGTTAAAAACCTTTTTATTTACTTCATAATGGTACTCCTCTCTCTCCTTACATAAATGCTCTCTCCACAGCGCGGGGACACGCCGGGAGGCGTCACCAGGCGCTTTACAAACTCCTTTAAACTAAACTAAACTAAACTAATCAAGCTGCGTTCTTGATAGTTTTGGGTGGCTCTTCTGTAAAATAAGTATTTGCTCCAGTCTGTCTCCAGGGTATTATAATTGCTGCGCTCCCTACTAGAACCTCCAAACAAGTCTCATAAGCCAGTTGCAGATGCAACTGATGGTAGTCAAGCTCCAAGTCTTCAGGCACATCCAAATGAGGCGCTTTCTTTAATTGTTCCTGAACAATAAATTGGAAACTCTGAACACAAAAGCGACTCCGCCACCAGCATCATCATGAATTGCCCCCTATGGGCAGCATTGTCCATTCCAATTGAGGGCTTCAATATTAAATAGGTTCATCATGTGTCTCTGGCGTCAACACTCTTCCATAACTATTTAAATTACTGAATGAGCATGACTTTCGTATTATCTTCCAGGATTGAATGAAACAAAATTGATGTAATTCAAAAGGTCTACAAGAGAGAAGCTTGTGGTGTAGTCCTGCTTTGTATGTCCTGAGGGTCTCTTTACTTGGGTTTTCACCTTGGGTGTTATGCCCCACCAGCTCCTGCTGCAAAATGCTGGGAGCGATGCTTTGGGCCTGAATTTCCCTTGGCATCCTTTTAAACAGGATATGAAATAAAGCCATTATGAAATTCCATTGCTGATAGTCATCACACCATATCTGCCTAAGAACAAGCAAATCTAGCTAGTCACAACAGTGTCCTCTCCAAGATCGACCACAGCGATGTACTTCCCATGGGTCATCTTCCAGGACCTCTAGGATATTCGTAGTAATATGTAACAGTGGAGCTAGGGTGATCTTCAATCTCATTAATTGCTGCTATAATAAGTTTGAGGTGGAGATGCAGAATCACTAGGGTTTTGGCCAAATTCAGAGCCATAGAAGGCCTTGTAGTTGAATACCAGCGTAAGAAACGCTTACATAGTGGCAAAGCTTGCCATATACAATGAGACAAAAGTTTATTTTTTTAATTGCATATTCAAAGAAGAATAAGAATCTTATTTCCCAAAAATTAACTAAGCATAACATTTTCCATAAATTAACAATGAGCGGAACATTGAATTCACTGCATGTTTTGTAATACTTCACTTTTCAGAGTATAGGATCTCATGGATTAAAGTCATCAAGGGTGAATTAGTTTTAGAATCCTATTCAATAAGGAGATAAAGAAGACAAAAAAAGTGTTTGGGGAAAGTGTCAGTAAAAGGGAAAGCCAATACAGAAAAAAGCGAAATGTCCTCAATGTGTCTTGCCTACCTTTATAACTGTTTGGCCATTGTGCATAGATACCACTTAATCAAGCAATGAAGTACACTGAGCATAGTGAATTATAGTAGTGAAATATGAAGGTGAGGCTTTTTGTGTGCCTGCCTTCTTTTCTAAAGTGCTTCCTGGAGGTTCAAAGAAACGGATCTCTGGTTTATTTCAAGTGTAAAGGGATCAGGGTATTAGTAAATAAAGGCATATTGTATATGAAGAATGCGTTCAAGAAACAGTTTTCAAGGTTGGGAAATTAAAGAAGGCTTTTTAACCACCTGATTGACATGAGAAATATTAATATATAGATCTATTGATAGCACCCTAGTCACAGATTCTTTGTTTGAAAGCCATAATTAAGCTTCATTCATACTTTGAATGTTGCCTGCATGTATTTCGGAAAATCCAACATTACTCACACCTTTTATTGCTTCCTAAATCGATTTCATAATTAGATGCCCGTCAAAGTATTAATAACTTTTATATATCTCTAGCATGCGTGCAGAATTACATCTTAAGTGCATTCGATTTACATTTTCTTATCTCAAGTAGAAGGTTATTTCATATCTTTTATCACTGAATGATAAGTAAGTAAATCAGAATATTGATGAGAATACTATTTTTTTCGATTTTGATGCTGAAATAGGTCTTTTGTCACATTAGTGTCCTATAGTCAACTATTGAGGTCATCTGTGGCTTATTTTAAATTGAGAATTGCTCTTGGTTTACTACAGCGTTTTCAATAATTGCATTTATCACTGAATCTATAACTTATTTACGAAATGTGGCATTCATTCCTTTGAGGTGGCATACTGTGTATAAACCACTGAAACCTAGTTGGTATATGTACTCAGTTCAACTAAGACTTTGCAGTACTGGTGGGTCGGTATTGTGACTATGGGGTTGGAGCTCGCCCTGCCTCCACTCTTTTTATCTCCTTGAATGTTATTAGATCTAAAACTGAGAGTCTGATGCACAAAACTATGCGATAATCAAGTTTCAACATGACAGCAGCTCATAGATTAGATAGAAATGGCATGATGTTTGTCAGCAATGGAAGTTTGAGTAGCCATGCAAGCGATATCCCTGCAACATATGTCACCCTGTTGGGTTCCGTCATTGTTTTGGATATAAAGCTTAACGCATTTAAGCTTTCTTTCCCCGTAATTGCTCCATGTGCACCCTTAATCAAGCTGCGTTCTTGATAGTTTTGGGTGGCTCTTCTGTAAAAGAAGTATTTGCTCCAGTCTGTCTCCAGGGTATTATAATTGCTGCGCTCCCTACTAGAACCTCCAAACAAGTCTCATAAGCCAGTTGCAGATGCAACTGATGGTAGTCAAGCTCCAAGTCTTCAGGCACATCCAAATGAGGCGCTTTCTTTAATTGTTCCTGAACAATAAATTGGAAACTCTGAACACAAAAGCGACTCCGCCACCAGCATCATCATGAATTGCCCCCTATGGGCAGCATTGTCCATTCCAATTGAGGGCTTCAATATTAAATAGGTTCATCATGTGTCTCTGGCGTCAACACTCTTCCATAACTATTTAAATTACTGAATGAGCATGACTTTCGTATTATCTTCCAGGATTGAATGAAACAAAATTGATGTAATTTAAAAGGTCTACAAGAGAGAAGCTGGTGGTGTAGTCCTGCTTTGTATGTCCTGAGGGTCTCTTTACTTGGGTTTTCACCTTGGGTGTTAATGCCCCACCAGCTCCTGCTGCAAAATGCTGGGAGCGATGCTTTGGGCCTGAATTTCCCTTGGCATCCTTTTAAACAGGATATGAAATAAAGCCATTATGAAATTCCATTGCTGATAGTCATCACACCATATCTGCCTAAGAACAAGCAAATCTAGCTAGTCAGAACATTGTCCTCTCCAAGATCGACCACAGCGATGTACATCCCATGGGTCATCTTCCAGGACCTCTAGGATATTCGTAGTAATATGTAACAGTGGAGCTAGGGTGATCTTCAATCTCATGAATTGCTGCTATAATAAGTTTGAGGTGGAGATGCAGAATCACTAGGGTTTTGGCCAAATTCAGAGCCATAGAAGGCCTTGTAGTCGAATACTAGCGTAAGAAACGCTTACATAGTGGCAAAGCTTGCCATATACAATGAGACAAAAGTTTATTTTTTTAATTGCATATTCAAAGAAGAATAAGAATCTTATTTCCCAAAAATTAATTAAGCATGACATTTTCCATAAATTAACAATGAGCGGAACATTGAATTCACCACATTTTTTGTAATACTTCACTTTTCAGAGTATAGGATCTCATGGATTAAAGTCATCAAGGGTGAATTAGTTTTAGAATCCTATTCAATAAGGAGATAAAGAAGAAGAAAAAAGTGTTTGGGGAAAGTGTCAGTAAAAGGGAAAGCCAATACAGAAAAAAGCGAAATGTCCTCAATGTGTCTTGCCTACCTTTATAACTGTTTGGCCATTGTGCATAGATACCACTTAATCAAGCAATGAAGTACACTGAGCATAGTGAATTATAGTAGTGAAATATGAAGGTGAGGGTTTTTGTGTGCCTGCCTTCTTTTCTAAAGTGCTTCCTGGAGGTTCAAAGAAACAGATCTCTGGTTTATTTCAAGTGTAAAGGGATCAGGGTATTAGTAAATAAAGGCATATTGTATATGAAGAATGCGTTCAAGAAACAGTTTTCAAGGTTGGGAAATTAAAGAAGGCTTTTTAACCACCTGATTGATATGAGAAATATTAATATATAGATCTATTGATAGCACCCTAGTCACAGATTCTTCGTTTGAAAGCCATAATTAAGCTTCAGTCATACTTTGAATGTTGCTTGCATGTATTTCGGAATATCCAACATTACTCACACCTTTTATTGCTTCCTAAATTGATTTCCTAATTAGATGCCCGTCAAAGTATTAATAACTTTTATATATCTCTAGCATGCGTGCAGAATTACATCTTAAGTGCATTCGATTTACATTTTTTTATCTCAAGTAGAAGGTTATTTCATATCTTTTATCGCTGAATGATAAGTAAGTAAATCAGAATATTGATGAGAATACTATTTTTTTCGATTTTGATGCTGAATTAGGTCTTTTGTCACATTAGTGTCCTATAGTCAACTATTGAGGTCATCTGTGGCTTATTTTAAATTGAGAATTGTTCTTGGTTTACTACAGGGTTTTCAATAATTGCATTTATCACTGAATCTATAACTTATTTACGAAATGTGGCATTCATTCCTTTGAGGTGGCATACTGTGTATAAACCACTGAAACCTAGTTGGTATATGTACTCAGTTCAACTAAGACTTTGCAGTACTGGTGGGACGTTAGTGTGACTATGGGGTTGGAGCTCGCCCTGCCTCCACTGTTTTTATCTCCTTGAATGTTATTAGATCTAAAACTGAGATTCTGATGCACAAAACTATGCGATAATCAAGTTTCAACATGACAGCAGCTCATAGATTAGATAGAAATGGCATGATGTTTGTCAGCAATGGAAGTTTGAGTAGGCATGCAAGCGATATCCCTGCAACATATGTCACCCTGTTGGGTTCCGTCATTGCTTTGGATATAAAGCTTAACGCATTGAAGCCTTCTTTCCCCGTAATTGCTCCATGTGCACCCTTAAGTGGAGTGGAGAAGAGTGTTGCCGGTGGCAGAGGCAGCCTCCATTCACTTCGCGCTGTTAAAACAACCGTATTTCACTGCACTGCTCGCGCTGTTGTTACAGCGAATGTTTTTATGTAGCGATTAGAGGCTATTTTTTAAAACGTTCAGTGTGGGTTAGTGGATAACTTACTTTAATTTCTGGTATTCTCCTCAGCTGCTCAGTTTTTTCTCCCACTCCCGCCCCGGTCCGCCGCGTCCAATCATGGGCGTTTGATGCGGAGGGCGAGGAGGAGCCTTCACTTCCGGGCTCAGGGAGCACAGGTCAGCGCTCTAGCGACGCTGATGGTAAGAGACTATTTAGGTCAGCTGGGATTGGAACGCGCTGTGGAGAAGAGTGTTGCCGGTGGCAGAGGCAGCCTCCATTCACTTCGCGCTGTTAAAACAACCGTATTTCACTGCACTGCTCGCGCTGTTGTTACAGCGAATGTTTTTATGTAGCGATTAGAGGCTATTTTTTAAAACGTTCAGTGTGGGTTAGCGGATAACTTACTTTAATTTCTGGTATTCTCCTCAGCTGCTTAGTTTTTTCTCCCACTCCCGCCCCGGTCCGCCGCGTCCAATCATGGGCGTTTGATGCGGAGGGCGAGGAGGAGCCTTCACTTCCGGGCTCAGGGAGCACAGGTCAGCGCTCTAGCGACCCCTCCCTTCACTATAAATGTGCTCTGGGCAGCGACCGCGCAGCGGACGCGTGCAGCGGGCGCGCCGGAAGCGCGCCGAAGTCGAGCCAAAGTCAAGCCCGTCTGCGCCCTTCCGCGGCCGGACGGGGCGCGGGGCCACAAACTCTGGCTCTTCCACTATAACCACCTTAAGGTATGGCAGACAGGAACTGCTGGCTCTCCAACCTGATACGCTTGCAGCTTGCAAACACTCCATGCATGCCCTGTCATTAAATAAATGCTCTTTGTGTAGTTTTGAACCCATCAGTCACATCCCAGCCACTAGTTCGGGTCACACCATCAAAGCAGCCTTACTTAACTGCAGATCCTTACGTAAGCACGCTATAGAAATCTTTCACTTACTTGAGGACCAGAACCTTAACATCTTATTCCTGACGGAAACTTGGCTGGATGATTATTCAGACCCTGACATTATTCAGGCCCTTCCCCCTGGTTACTCCCTCTCCAGACTGGATAGGAAAGACGGCAGAGGGGGTGGCATCGCCATCGCTACGAAAGCCCCTCTAGTATGTTCTTTATCGCTCATACAGGTTGACCATAGTGAAGCTGGCTCTTTCACGATTAACACCGGTCCCAATCACTCCATATCAGGCATTCTGATATATCGACCACCTGGTAGGCTATTTGACTTCACTTCCACCCTGATGGAAGCTATAACTCACTTAGCACTAAGGAAATCGCGTTTATTAGTGCTAGGAGATCTCAATGCCCATTTCGAAGACCCCTTAGATACTGACGCAACTGATATTCAAGCTGAGCTACTCTCGGTACAGCTCGAATTAAAGAATAAGGAACCGTCACATCAATTAGGGCATTAATTAGACCCCATCTTTGGCAACTGGAAGGGAGTTCATACCTTAGATCCTCAACCCATACCCTGGTCGGATCATTACATC
This sequence comes from Lissotriton vulgaris, assembly GCF_964263255.1. Classification (NCBI taxonomy): domain Eukaryota; kingdom Metazoa; phylum Chordata; class Amphibia; order Caudata; family Salamandridae; genus Lissotriton; species Lissotriton vulgaris. Next base: position 1,398,722,666 of record NC_141689.1, read on the forward strand.
ATCCCCATAACGATTCAACTTGACAGAACCGAGCATTATCGACAGCAATCTCTTCACTATAAACGTAGAAAATGGAAGAACTTCTCAATAGAATCTTTCATTAAAATTGTCCAGGATGAAGGCTCTCCTAAAGGGGATGACTGCGAGTCAGCTAACAAGCACATACACAACTTTGTCACTAAGGCCCTTGATATTACGGCCCCTATTCGCACCATGACCAATGCCAGGAGAACAAAAAAAGCTGCTCCCTGGTTCAGTCAAGAACTGCAAACCATGAAGACGGCATGTAAAAAGCTTGAAAGAGCATGGCGCCAGAACTTTTGTCCAGAAATTAAAACCCAGTATAAAATAGCGCAAAGAGTATACAACAAAACTATACGTTTGTCTAAGGCAGCTCATTATCACACCCGTATTATGGAAGCAGAAAACTCCTCTAAGGAACTGTATCAAATATACAAAGAAATTTCCATAGTGGACGTGACTCCTTCCGCCCAAAACGATTCTGTGGAAACTTGTGACAAAATTGCCCAGTACTTTTCAGGAAAGATTACTAAAATCTATGCCAGCTTTTCCAACAACATAAAGTCGGCTACTGAATTTATTGAAAATGATAACCTTATAAACACACCAGAGTGCCTAGGCTCTTTCGAAGTTCCCCCCTCTGAAGCTTTGGCTAAAATGTGCAATAACATCAAATCAGGATCTCCCCGAGACCCTGCGCCTCCTAAAATTCTAGCTGAAGCTTTCCCTGCACTAGAGCCTCATTTCAGACATCTGCTTCAAATCTCCTTCTCCACGGCGTGCTTGCCGGTGGAATGGAAACAGGCAGTAGTGTTACCGATTAAAAAAAAGCCGAACATAAGTCAAGACATTTTGGAAAACCTTCGCCCAATATCCTTGCTACCTTACCTTGCAAAGCTAGCTGAGAAAATTGCCAATATTCAACTTATGGAACATCTAGAAGCCCATAATGTTTTTCATAAATCTCAATCGGGTTTCAGATCTAATTTCTCCACTGAGACAGCTCTCTTGAGGGCTACTGAAACCCTACGGGAAGGAGCAGATGAGGGTAAGACCATGGCTCTCATCATGCTGGATCTCAGTGCCGCGTTTGACACTGTAGCGCATTCCATCCTGCTACAGTGTCTAAACAGAGCGGGAGTCACCAATAAGGCACTGGGATGGCTGAAAGCCTTTCTGATTAACAGGAGCTTTCAAGTCCAAAGAGGGACTTTCCTCTCAGACAGCGTGTTGCTCGAACAGGGGGTACCTCAGGGCTCTGCCCTGAGTCCCACCCTGTTCAATTTATACATAGCCCCCCTGGCAGAAGTGGTGCAATCGTTCGGCGTAGAGCTTGTCTCTTACGCCGACGACACGCAACTTCTAATATCACTATCTCAAGCCCCTTCTATGGAAGCTGATAACTTCAGTGCTTGCATGAGTAAGCTTGCCTCTTGGATGACAGAGCACTGTCTAAAACTTAATGGCTCTAAAACGGAGGTTCTTATAATTGGAGGCAATGAGGCTAAATGGACAAAAGAATGGTGGCCCAGCTGCTTGGGTCCTTTGCCCCCTCCTAATCGGGAAGCAAAGAATCTAGGTGTCTGGGTAGACAATAAGTTGTCTTTTGATAGCCACATTAAGAGAACTGTAGGCAAATGTTTTGGAGTAATGAAAACGCTCAATCGCACCCTTGACTTGCTGCCTCTGAACTCCAGACGTACCATGACGCAGGCACTAATCACTTCCCGTATTGACTACGGGAATGTGCTGCTCCTGGGCACATCGGCTAAAAACATCAAGAAACTACAGGTTCTACAAAATTCTGCAGCACGCCTAGTGTTAAGGCTTCCCCGCAGAGCCCCCTCGAGACCCTCTCTGGCATCTCTCCATTGGCTACCTATTAGTAAGAGGATTGTTTTCAAAGCTCTACTATGGTGCCATAGGATCATCCACCACAAAGCGCCGGCCTATATGTCGGATCTGGCATCCCTGTACGAACCCAACAGATCCCTCAGATCTAAAGGAATGGGTTTGCTCAGAACTGCTCGCCCCAAAAAAGCCAGAATGGGAGGCAGGTCCTTCCGCTCACTAGTGGCCATGCACTGGAATCTCCTGCCCACGAACACTAGGCTAGAGACTAATGAGGCCTTTTTTAGAAAGATGTTGAAAACCTTTTTATTTACTTCATAATGGTACTCCTCTCTCTCCTTACATAAATGCTCTCTCCACAGCGCGGGGACACGCCGGGAGGCGTCACCAGGCGCTTTACAAACTCCTTTAAACTAAACTAAACTAAACTAATCAAGCTGCGTTCTTGATAGTTTTGGGTGGCTCTTCTGTAAAATAAGTATTTGCTCCAGTCTGTCTCCAGGGTATTATAATTGCTGCGCTCCCTACTAGAACCTCCAAACAAGTCTCATAAGCCAGTTGCAGATGCAACTGATGGTAGTCAAGCTCCAAGTCTTCAGGCACATCCAAATGAGGCGCTTTCTTTAATTGTTCCTGAACAATAAATTGGAAACTCTGAACACAAAAGCGACTCCGCCACCAGCATCATCATGAATTGCCCCCTATGGGCAGCATTGTCCATTCCAATTGAGGGCTTCAATATTAAATAGGTTCATCATGTGTCTCTGGCGTCAACACTCTTCCATAACTATTTAAATTACTGAATGAGCATGACTTTCGTATTATCTTCCAGGATTGAATGAAACAAAATTGATGTAATTCAAAAGGTCTATAAGAGAGAAGCTTGTGGTGTAGTCCTGCTTTGTATGTCCTGAGGGTCTCTTTACTTGGGTTTTCACCTTGGATGTTATGCCCCACCAGCTCCTGCTGCAAAATGCTGGGAGCGATGCTTTGGGCCTGAATTTCCCTTGGCATCCTTTTAAACAGGATATGAAATAAAGCCATTATGAAATTCCATTGCTGATAGTCATCACACCATATCTGCCTAAGAACAAGCAAATCTAGCTAGTCACAACAGTGTCCTCTCCAAGATCGACCACAGCGATGTACTTCCCATGGGTCATCTTCCAGGACCTCTAGGATATTCGTAGTAATATGTAACAGTGGAGCTAGGGTGATCTTCAATCTCATGAATTGCTGCTATAATAAGTTTGAGGTGGAGATGCAGAATCACTAGGGTTTTGGCCAAATTCAGAGCCATAGAAGGCCTTGTAGTTGAATACCAGCGTAAGAAACGCTTACATAGTGGCAAAGCTTGCCATATACAATGAGACAAAAGTTTATTTTTTTAATTGCATATTCAAAGAAGAATAAGAATCTTATTTCCCAAAAATTAACTAAGCATAACATTTTCCATAAATTAACAATGAGCGGAACATTGAATTCACTGCATGTTTTGTAATACTTCACTTTTCAGAGTATAGGATCTCATGGATTAAAGTCATCAAGGGTGAATTAGTTTTAGAATCCTATTCAATAAGGAGATAAAGAAGAAAAAAAAAGTGTTTGGGGAAAGTGTCAGTAAAAGGGAAAGCCAATACAGAAAAAAGCGAAATGTCCTCAATGTGTCTTGCCTACCTTTATAACTGTTTGGCCATTGTGCATAGATACCACTTAATCAAGCAATGAAGTACACTGAGCATAGTGAATTATAGTAGTGAAATATGAAGGTGAGGCTTTTTGTGTGCCTGCCTTCTTTTCTAAAGTGCTTCCTGGAGGTTCAAAGAAACGGATCTCTGGTTTATTTCAAGTGTAAAGGGATCAGGGTATTAGTAAATAAAGGCATATTGTATATGAAGAATGCGTTCAAGAAACAGTTTTCAAGGTTGGGAAATTAAAGAAGGCTTTTTAACCACCTGATTGACATGAGAAATATTAATATATAGATCTATTGATAGCACCCTAGTCACAGATTCTTTGTTTGAAAGCCATAATTAAGCTTCATTCATACTTTGAATGTTGCCTGCATGTATTTCGGAAAATCCAACATTACTCACACCTTTTATTGCTTCCTAAATCGATTTCATAATTAGATTCCCGTCAAAGTATTAATAACTTTTATATATCTCTAGCATGCGTGCAGAATTACATCTTAAGTGCATTCGTTTTACATTTTCTTATCTCAAGTAGAAGGTTATTTCATATCTTTTATCACTGAATGATAAGTAAGTAAATCAGAATATTGATGAGAATACTATTTTTTTCGATTTTGATGCTGAATTAGGTCTTTTGTCACATTAGTGTCCTATAGTCAACTATTGAGGTCATCTGTGGCTTATTTTAAATTGAGAATTGCTCTTGGTTTACTACAGGGTTTTCGATAATTGCATTTATCACTAAATCTATAACTTATTTACGAAATGTGGCATTCATTCCTTTGAGGTGGCATACTGTGTATAAACCACTGAAACCTAGTTGGTATATGTACTCAGTTCAACTAAGACTTTGCAGTACTGGTGGGACGTTAGTGTGACTATGGGGTAGGAGCTCGCCCTGCCTCCACTGTTTTTATCTCCTTGAATGTTATTAGATCTAAAACTGAGAGTCTGATGCACAAAACTATGCGATAATCAAGTTTCAACAGGACAGTAGCTCATAGATTAGATGGAAATGGCATGATGTTTGTCAGCAATGGAAGTTTGAGTAGCCATGCAAGCGATATCCTTGCAACATATGTCACCCTGTTGGGTTCCGTCATTGCTTTGGCTATAAAGCTTAACACATTTAAGCTTTCTTTCCCCGTAATTGCTCCATGTGCACCCTTAATCAAGCTGCGTTCTTGATAGTTTTGGGTGGCTCTTCTGTAAAAGAAGTATTTGCTCCAGTCTGTCTCCAGGGTATTATAATTGCTGCGCTCCCTACTAGAACCTCCAAACAAGTCTCATAAGCCAGTTGCAGATACAACTGATGGTAGTCAAGCTCCAAGTCTTCAGGCACATCCAAATGAGGCGCTTTCTTTAATTGTTCCTGAACAATAAATTGGAAACTCTGAACACAAAAGCGACTCCGCCACCAGCATCATCATGAATTGCCCCGTATGGTCAGCATTGTCCATTCCAATTAAGGGCTTCAATATTAAATAGGTTCATCATGTGTCTCTGGCGTCAACACTCTTCCATAACTATTTAAATTACTGAATGAGCATGACTTTCGTATTATCATCCAGGATTGAATGAAACAAAATTGATGTAATTTAAAAGGTCTATAAGAGAGAACCTGGTGGTGTAGTCCTGCTTTGTATGTCCCGAGGGTCTCTTTACTTGGGTTTTCACCTTGGGTGTTATGCCCCACCAGCTCCTGCTGCAAAATGCTGGGAGCGATGCTTTGGGCCTGAATTTCCCTTGGCATCCTTTTAAACAGGATATGAAATAAAGCCATTATGAAATTCCATTGCTGATAGTCATCACACCATATCTGCCTCAGAACAAGCAAATCTAGCTAGTCAGAACAGTGTCCTCTCCAAGATCGACCACAGCGATGTACTTCCCATGGGTCATCTTCCAGGACCTCTAGGATATTCGTAGTAATATGTAACAGTGGAGCTAGGGTGATCTTCAATCTCATGAATTGCTGCTATAATAAGTTTGAGGTGGAGATGCAGAATCACTAGGGTTTTGGCCAAATTCAGAGCCATAGAAGGCCTTGTAGTCGAATACCAGCGTAAGAAACGCTTACATAGTGGCAAAGCTTGCCATATACAATGAGACAAAAGTTTATTTTTTTAATTGCATATTCAAAGAAGAATAAGAATCTTATTTCCCAAAAATTAATTAAGCATAACATTTTCCATAAATTAACAATGAGCGGAACATTGAATTCACCACATTTTTTGTAATACTTCACTTTTCAGAGTATAGGATCTCATTGATTAAAGTCATCAAGGGTGAATTAGTTTTAGAATCCTATTCAATAAGGAGATAAAGAAGAAGAAAAAAGTGTTTGGGGAAAGTGTCAGTAAAAGGGAAAGCCAATACAGAAAAAAGCGAAATGTCCTCAATGTGTCTTGCCTACCTTTATAACTGTTTGGCCATTGTGCATAGATACCACTTAATCAAGCAATGAAGTACACTGAGCATAGTGAATTATAGTAGTGAAATATGAAGGTGAGGGTTTTTGTGTGCCTGCCTTCTTTTCTAAAGTGCTTCCTGGAGGTTCAAAGAAACGGATCTCTGGTTTATTTCAAGTGTAAAGGGATCAGGGTATTAGTAAATAAAGGCATATTGTATATGAAGAATGCGTTCAAGAAACCGTTTTCAAGGTTTGGAAATTAAAGAAGGCTTTTTAACCTCCTGATTGATATGAGAAATATTAATATATAGATCTATTGATAGCACCCTAGTCACAGATTCTTCGTTTGAAAGCCATAATTAAGCTTCATTCATACTTTGAATGTTGCTTGCATGTATTTCGGAATATCCAACATTACTCACACCTTTTATTGCTTCCTAAATCGATTTCATAATTAGATGCCTGTCAAAGTATTAATAACTTTGATATATCTCTAGCATGTGTGCAGAATTACATCTTAAGTGCATTCGATTTACATGTTTTTATCTCAAGTAGAAGGTTATTTCATATCTTCTATCACTGAATGATAAGTAAGTAAATCAGAATATTGATGAGAATACATTTTTTTTCGATTTTGATGCTGAGTTAGGTCTTTTGTCACATTAGTGTCCTATAGTCAACTATTGAGGTCATCTGTGGCTTATTTTAAATTGAGAATTGCTCTTGGTTTACTACAGGGTTTTCGATAATTGCATTTATCACTGAATCTATAACTTATTTACAAAATGTGACATTCATTCCTTTGAGGTGGCATACTGTGTATAAACCCCTGAAACCTAGTTGGTATATGTACTCAGTTCAACTAAGACTTTGCAGTAATGGTGGGACGTTAGTGTGACTATGGGGTTGGAGCTCGCCCTGCCTCCACTGTTTTTATCTCCTTGAATGTTATTAGATCTAAAACTGAGAGTCTGATGCACAAAACTATGCGATAATCAACTTTCAACATGACAGCAGCTCATAGATTATATAGAAATGGCATTATGTTTGTCAGCAATGGAAGTTTGAGTAGCCATGCAAGCGATATCCCTGCAACATATGTCACCCTGTTGGGTTCCGTCATTGCTTTGGATATAAAGCTTAACACATTTAAGCTTTCTTTCCCCGTAATTGCTCCATTTGCACCCTTAATCAAGCTGCGTTCTTGATAGTTTTAGGTGGCTCTTCTGTAAAAGAAGTATTTGCTCCAGTCTGTCTCCAGGGTATTATAATTGCTGCGCTCCCTACTAGAACCTCCAAACAAGTCTCATAAGCCAGTTGCAGATGCAACTGATGGTAGTCAAGCTCCAAGTCTTCAGGCACATCCAAATGAGGCGCTTTCTTTAATTGTTCCTGAACAATAAATTGGAAACTCTGAACACAAAAGCGAATCCGCCACCAGCATCATCATGAATTGCCCCGTATGGGCAGCATTGTCCATTCCAATTGAGGGCTTCAATATTAAATAGGTTCATCATGTGTCTCTGGCGTCAACACTCTTCAATAACTATTTAAATTACTGAATGAGCATGACTTTCGTATTATCATCCAGGATTGAATGAAACAAAATTGATGTAATTTAAAAGGTCTACAAGAGAGAAGCTGGTGGTGTAGTCCTGCTTTTTATGTCCTGAGGGTCTCTTTACTTGGGTTTTCACCTTGGGTGTTATACCCCACCAGCTCCTGCTGCAAAATGCTGGGAGCGATGCTTTGGGCCTGAATTTCCCTTGGCATCCTTTTAAACAGGATATGAAATAAAGCCATTATGAAATTCCATTGCTGATAGTCATCACACCATATCTGCCTAAGAACAAGCAAATCTAGCTAGTCAGAACAGTGTCCTCTCCAAGATTGACCACAGCGATGTACTTCCCATGGGTCATCTTCCAGGACCTCTAGGATATTCATAGTAATATGTAACAGTGGAGCTAGGGTGATCTTCAATCTCATGAATTGCTGCTATAAGAAGTTTGAGGTGGAGATGCAGAATCACTAGGGTTTTGGCCAAATTCAGAGCCATAGAAGGCCTTGTAGTCGAATACCAGCGTAAGAAACGCTTACATAGTGGCAAAGCTTGCCATATACAATGAGACAAAAGTTTATTTTTTTAATTGCATATTCAAAGAAGAATAAGAATCTTATTTCCCAAAAATTAATTAAGCATAACATTTTCCATAAATTAACAATGAGCGGAACATTGAATTCACCACATTTTTTGTAATACTTCACTTTTCAGAGTATAGGATCTCATGGATTAAAGTCATCAAGGGTGAATTAGTTTTAGAATCCTATTCAATAAGGAGATAAAGAAGAAGAAAAAAGTGTTTGGGGAAAGTGTCAGTAAAAGGGAAAGCCAATACAGAAAAAAGCAAAATGTCCTCAATGTGTCTTGCCTACCTTTATAACTGTTTGGCCATTGTGCATAGATACCACTTAATCAAGCAATGAAGTACACTGAGCATAGTGAATTATAGTAGTGAAATATGAAGGTGAGGGTTTTTGTTTGCCTGCCTTCTTTTCTAAAGTGCTTCCTGGAGGTTCAAAGAAACGGATCTCTGGTTTATTTCAAGTGTAAAGGGATCAGGGTATTAGTAAATAAAGGCATATTGTATATGAAGAATGCGTTCAAGAAACAGTTTTCAAGGTTGGGAAATTAAAGAAGGCTTTTTAACCACCTGATTGATATGAGAAATATTAATATATAGATCTATTGATAGCACCCTAGTCACAGATTCTTCGTTTGAAAGCCGTCATTAAGCTTCATTCATACTTTGAATGTTGCTTGCATGTATTTCGGAATATCCAACATTACTCACACCTTTTATTTCTTCCTAAATCGATTTCCTAATTAGATGCCCGTCAAAGTATTAATAACTTTTATATATCTCTAGCATGCGTGCAGAATTACATCTTAAGTGCATTCGATTTACATGTTTTTATCTCAAGTAGAAGGTTATTTCATATCTTCTATCACTGAATGATAAGTAAGTAAATCAGAATATTGATGAGAATACTATTTTTTTCGATGTTGATGCTGAATTAGGTCTTTTGTCACATTAGTGTCATATAGTCAACTATTGAAGTCATCTGTGGCTTATTTTAAATTGAGAATTGCTCTTGGTTTACTACAGCGTTTTCAATAATTGCATTTATCACTGAATCTATAACTTATTTACGAAATGTGGCATTCATTCCTTTGAGGTGGCATACTGTGTATAAACCACTGAAACCTAGTTGGTATATGTACTCAGTTCAACTAAGACTTTGCAGTACTGGTGGGACGTTAGTGTGACTATGGGGTTGGAGCTCGCCCTGCCTCCACTCTTTTTATCTCCTTGAATGTTATTAGATCTAAAACTGAGAGTCTGATGCACAAAACTATGCGATAATCAAGTTTCAACATGACAGCAGCTCATAGATTAGATAGAAATGGCATGATGTTTGTCAGCAATGGAAGTTTGAGTAGCCATGCAAGCGATATCCCTGCAACATATGTCACCCTGTTGGGTTCCGTCATTGCTTTGGATATAAAGCTTAACGCATTTAAGCTTTCTTTCCCCGTAATTGCTCCATGTGCACCCTTAAGTGGAGTGGAGAAGAGTGTTGCCGGTGGCAGAGGCAGCCTCCATTCACTTCGCGCTGTTAAAACAACCGTATTTCACTGCACTGCTCGCGCTGTTGTTACAGCGAATGTTTTTATGTAGCGATTAGAGGCTATTTTTTAAAACGTTCAGTGTGGGTTAGTGGATAACTTACTTTAATTTCTGGTATTCTCCTCAGCTGCTTAGTTTTTTCTCCCACTCCCGCCCCGGTCCGCCGCGTCCAATCATGGGCGTTTGATGCGGAGGGCGAGGAGGAGCCTTCACTTCCGGGCTCAGGGAGCACAGGTCAGCGCTCTAGCGACGCTGATGGTAAGAGACTATTTAGGTCAGCTGGGATTGGAACGCGCTGTGGAGAAGAGTGTTGCCGGTGGCAGAGGCAGCCTCCATTCACTTCGCGCTGTTAAAACAACCGTATTTCACTGCACTGCTCGCGCTGTTGTTACAGCGAATGTTTTTATGTAGCGATTAGAGGCTATTTTTTAAAACGTTCAGTGTGGGTTAGCGGATAACTTACTTTAATTTCTGGTATTCTCCTCAGCTGCTTAGTTTTTTCTCCCACTCCCGCCCCGGTCCGCCGCGTCCAATCATGGGCGTTTGATGCGGAGGGCGAGGAGGAGCCTTCACTTCCGGGCTCAGGGAGCACAGGTCAGCGCTCTAGCGACCCCTCCCTTCACTATAAATGTGCTCTGGGCAGCGACCGCGCAGCGGACGCGTGCAGCGGGCGCGCCGGAAGCGCGCCGAAGTCGAGCCAAAGTCAAGCCCGTCTGCGCCCTTCCGCGGCCGGACGGGGCGCGGGGCCACAAACTCTGGCTCTTCCACTATAACCACCTTAAGGTATGGCAGACAGGAACTGCTGGCTCTCCAACCTGATACGCTTGCAGCTTGCAAACACTCCATGCATGCCCTGTCATTAAATAAATGCTCTTTGTGTAGTTTTGAACCCATCAGTCACATCCCAGCCACTAGTTCGGGTCACACCATCAAAGCAGCCTTACTTAACTGCAGATCCTTACGTAAGCACGCTATAGAAATCTTTCACTTACTTGAGGACCAGAACCTTAACATCTTATTCCTGACGGAAACTTGGCTGGATGATTATTCAGACCCTGACATTATTCAGGCCCTTCCCCCTGGTTACTCCCTCTCCAGACTGGATAGGAAAGACGGCAGAGGGGGTGGCATCGCCATCGCTACGAAAGCCCCTCTAGTATGTTCTTTATCGCTCATACAGGTTGACCATAGTGAAGCTGGCTCTTTCACGATTAACACCGGTCCCAATCACTCCATATCAGGCATTCTGATATATCGACCACCTGGTAGGCTATTTGACTTCACTTCCACCCTGATGGAAGCTATAACTCACTTAGCACTAAGGAAATCGCGTTTATTAGTGCTAGGAGATCTCAATGCCCATTTCGAAGACCCCTTAGATACTGACGCAACTGATATTCAAGCTGAGCTACTCTCGGTACAGCTCGAATTAAAGAATAAAGAACCGTCACATCAATTAGGGCATTAATTAGACCCCATCTTTGGCAACTGGAAGGGAGTTCATACCTTAGATCCTCAACCCATACCCTGGTCGGATCATTACATCATCCCCATAACGATTCAACTTGACAGAACAGAGCATTATCGACAGCAATCTCTTCACTATAAACGTAGAAAATGGAAGAACTTCTCAATAGAATCTTTCATTAAAATTGTCCAGGATGAAGGCTCTCCTAAAGGGGATGACTGCGAGTCAGCTAACAAGCACATACACAACTTTGTCACTAAGGCCCTTGATATTACGGCCCCTATTCGCACCATGACCAATGCCAGGAGAACAAAAAAAGCTGCTCCCTGGTTCAGTCAAGAACTGCAAACCATGAAGACGGCATGTAAAAAGCTTGAAAGAGCATGGCGCCAGAACTTTTGTCCAGAAATTAAAACCCAGTATAAAATAGCGCAAAGAGTATACAACAAAACTATACGTTTGTCTAAGGCAGCTCATTATCACACCCGTATTATGGAAGCAGAAAACTCCTCTAAGGAACTGTATCAAATATACAAAGAAATGTCCATAGTGGACGTGACTCCTTCCGCCCAAAACGATTCTGTGGAAACTTGTGACAAAATTGCCCAGTACTTTTCAGGAAAGATTACTAAAATCTATGCCAGCTTTTCCAACAACATAAAGTCGGCTACTGAATTTATTGAAAATGATAACCTTATAAACACACCAGAGTGCCTAGGCTCTTTCGAAGTTCCCCCCTCTGAAGCTTTGGCTAAAATGTGCAATAACATCAAATCAGGATCTCCCCGAGACCCTGCGCCTCCTAAAATTCTAGCTGAAGCTTTCCCTGCACTAGAGCCTCATTTCAGACATCTGCTTCAAATCTCCTTCTCCACGGCGTGCTTGCCGGTGGAATGGAAACAGGCAGTAGTGTTACCGATTAAAAAAAAGCCGAACATAAGTCAAGACATTTTGGAAAACCTTCGCCCAATATCCTTGCTACCTTACCTTGCAAAGCTAGCTGAGAAAATTGCCAATATTCAACTTATGGAACATCTAGAAGCCCATAATGTTTTTCATAAATCTCAATCGGGTTTCAGATCTAATTTCTCCACTGAGACAGCTCTCTTGAGGGCTACTGAAACCCTACGGGAAGGAGCAGATGAGGGTAAGACCATGGCTCTCATCATGCTGGATCTCAGTGCCGCGTTTGACACTGTAGCGCATTCCATCCTGCTACAGTGTCTAAACAGAGCGGGAGTCACCAATAAGGCACTGGGATGGCTGAAAGCCTTTCTGATTAACAGGAGCTTTCAAGTCCAAAGAGGGACTTTCCTCTCAGACAGCGTGTTGCTCGAACAGGGGGTACCTCAGGGCTCTGCCCTGAGTCCCACCCTGTTCAATTTATACATAGCCCCCCTGGCAGAAGTGGTGCAATCGTTCGGCGTAGAGCTTGTCTCTTACGCCGACGACACGCAACTTCTAATATCACTATCTCAAGCCCCTTCTATGGAAGCTGATAACTTCAGTGCTTGCATGAGTAAGCTTGCCTCTTGGATGACAGAGCACTGTCTAAAACTTAATGGCTCTAAAACGGAGGTTCTTATAATTGGAGGCAATGAGGCTAAATGGACAAAAGAATGGTGGCCCAGCTGCTTGGGTCCTTTGCCCCCTCCTAATCGGGAAGCAAAGAATCTAGGTGTCTGGGTAGACAATAAGTTGTCTTTTGATAGCCACATTAAGAGAACTGTAGGCAAATGTTTTGGAGTAATGAAAACGCTCAATCGCACCCTTGACTTGCTGCCTCTGAACTCCAGACGTACCATGACGCAGGCACTAATCACTTCCCGTATTGACTACGGGAATGTGCTGCTCCTGGGCACATCGGCTAAAAACATCAAGAAACTACAGGTTCTACAAAATTCTGCAGCACGCCTAGTGTTAAGGCTTCCCCGCAGAGCCCCCTCGAGACCCTCTCTGGCATCTCTCCATTGGCTACCTATTAGTAAGAGGATTGTTTTCAAAGCTCTACTATGGTGCCATAGGATCATCCACCACAAAGCGCCGGCCTATATGTCGGATCTGGCATCCCTGTACGAACCCAACAGATCCCTCAGATCTAAAGGAATGGGTTTGCTCAGAACTGCTCGCCCCAAAAAAGCCAGAATGGGAGGCAGGTCCTTCCGCTCACTAGTGGCCATGCACTGGAATCTCCTGCCCACGAACACTAGGCTAGAGACTAATGAGGCCTTTTTTAGAAAGATGTTGAAAACCTTTTTATTTACTTCATAATGGTACTCCTCTCTCTCCTTACATAAATGCTCTCTCCACAGCGCGGGGACACGCCGGGAGGCGTCACCAGGCGCTTTACAAACTCCTTTAAACTAAACTAAACTAAACTAATCAAGCTGCGTTCTTGATAGTTTTGGGTGGCTCTTCTGTAAAATAAGTATTTGCTCCAGTCTGTCTACAGGGTATTATAATTGCTGCGCTCCCTACTAGAACCTCCAAACAAGTCTCATAAGCCAGTTGCAGATGCAACTGATGGTAGTCAAGCTCCAAGTCTTCAGGCACATCCAAATGAGGCGCTTTCTTTAATTGTTCCTGAACAATAAATTGGAAACTCTGAACACAAAAGCGACTCCGCCACCAGCATCATCATGAATTGCCCCCTATGGGCAGCATTGTCCATTCCAATTGAGGGCTTCAATATTAAATAGGTTTATCATGTGTCTCTGGCGTCAACACTCTTCCATAACTATTTAAATTACTGAATGAGCATGACTTTCGTATTATCTTCCAGGATTGAATGAAACAAAATTGATGTAATTCAAAAGGTCTACAAGAGAGAACCTGGTGGTGTAGTCCTGCTTTGTATGTCCTGAGGGTCTCTTTACTTGGGTTTTCACCTTGGATGTTATGCCCCACCAGCTCCTGCTGCAAAATGCTGGGAGCGATGCTTTGGGCCTGAATTTCCCTTGGCATCCTTTTAAACAGGATATGAAATAAAGCCATTATGAAATTCCATTGCTGATAGTCATCACACCATATCTGCCTAAGAACAAGCAAATCTAGCTAGTCACAACAGTGTCCTCTCCAAGATCAACCACAGCGATGTACTTCCCATGGGTCATCTTCCAGGACCTCTAGGATATTCGTAGTAATATGTAACAGTGGAGCTAGGGTGATCTTCAATCTCATGAATTGCTGCTATAATAAGTTTGAGGTGGAGATGCAGAATCACTAGGGTTTTGGCCAAATTCAGAGCCATAGAAGGCCTTGTAGTTGAATACCAGCGTAAGAAACGCTTACATAGTGGCAAAGCTTGCCATATACAATGAGACAAAAGTTTATTTTTTTAATTGCATATTCAAAGAAGAATAAGAATCTTATTTCCCAAAAATTAACTAAGCATAACATTTTCCATAAATTAACAATGAGCGGAACATTGAATTCACTGCATGTTTTGTAATACTTCACTTTTCAGAGTATAGGATCTCATGGATTAAAGTCATCAAGGGTGAATTAGTTTTAGAATCCTATTCAATAAGGAGATAAAGAAGAAAAAAAAAGTGTTTGGGGAAAGTGTCAGTAAAAGGGAAAGCCAATACAGAAAAAAGCGAAATGTCCTCAATGTGTCTTGCCTACCTTTATAACTGTTTGGCCATTGTGCATAGATACCACTTAATCAAGCAATGAAGTACACTGAGCATAGTGAATTATAGTAGTGAAATATGAAGGTGAGGCTTTTTGTGTGCCTGCCTTCTTTTCTAAAGTGCTTCCTGGAGGTTCAAAGAAACGGATCTCTGGTTTATTTCAAGTGTAAAGGGATCAGGGTATTAGTAAATAAAGGCATATTGTATATGAAGAATGCGTTCAAGAAACAGTTTTCAAGGTTGGGAAATTAAAGAAGGCTTTTTACCCACCTGATTGACATGAGAAATATTAATATATAGATCTATTGATAGCACCCTAGTCACAGATTCTTTGTTTGAAAGCCATAATTAAGCTTCATTCATACTTTGAATGTTGCCTGCATGTATTTCGGAAAATCCAACATTACTCACACCTTTTATTGCTTCCTAAATCGATTTCATAATTAGATGCCCGTCAAAGTATTAATAACTTTTATATATCTCTAGCATGCGTGCAGAATTACATCTTAAGTGCATTCGATTTACATTTTCTTATCTCAAGTAGAAGGTTATTTCATATCTTTTATCACTGAATGATAAGTAAGTAAATCAGAATATTGATGAGAATACTATTTTTTTCGATTTTGATGCTGAATTAGGTCTTTTGTCACATTAGTGTCCTATAGTCAACTATTGAGGTCATCTGTGGCTTATTTTAAATTGAGAATTGCTCTTGGTTTACTACAGGGTTTTCGATAATTGCATTTATCACTGAATCTATAACTTATTTACGAAATGTGGCATTCATTCCTTTGAGGTGGCATACTGTGTATAAACCACTGAAACCTAGTTGGTATATGTACTCAGTTCAACTAAGACTTTGCAGTACTGGTGGGACGTTAGTGTGACTATGGGGTAGGAGCTCGCCCTGCCTCCACTGTTTTTATCTCCTTGAATGTTATTAGATCTAAAACTGAGAGTCTGATGCACAAAACTATGCGATAATCAAGTTTCAACAGGACAGTAGCTCATAGATTAGATAGAAATGGCATGATGTTTGTCAGCAATGGAAGTTTGAGTAGCCATGCAAGCGATATCCTTGCAACATATGTCACCCTGTTGGGTTCCGTCATTGCTTTGGCTATAAAGCTTAACACATTTAAGCTTTCTTTCCCCGTAATTGCTCCATGTGCACCCTTAATCAAGCTGCGTTCTTGATAGTTTTGGGTGGCTCTTCTGTAAAAGAAGTATTTGCTCCAGTCTGTCTCCAGGGTATTATAATTGCTGCGCTCCCTACTAGAACCTCCAAACAAGTCTCATAAGCCAGTTGCAGATGCAACTGATGGTGGTCAAGCTCCAAGTCTTCAGGCACATCCAAATGAGGCGCTTTCTTTAATTGTTCCTGAACAATAAATTGGAAACTCTGAACACAAAAGCGACTCCGCCACCAGCATCATCATGAATTGCCCCGTATGGTCAGCATTGTCCATTCCAATTAAGGGCTTCAATATTAAATAGGTTCATCATGTGTCTCTGGCGTCAACACTCTTCCATAACTATTTAAATTACTGAATGAGCATGACTTTCGTATTATCATCCAGGATTGAATGAAACAAAATTGATGTAATTTAAAAGGTCTATAAGAGAGAACCTGGTGGTGTAGTCCTGCTTTGTATGTCCCGAGGGTCTCTTTACTTGGGTTTTCATCTTGGGTGTTATGCCCCACCAGCTCCTGCTGCAAAATGCTGGGAGCGATGCTTTGGGCCTGAATTTCCCTTGGCATCCTTTTAAACAGGATATGAAATAAAGCCATTATGAAATTCCATTGCTGATAGTCATCACACCATATCTGCCTAAGAACAAGCAAATCTAGCTAGTCAGAACAGTGTCCTCTCCAAGATCGACCACAGCGATGTACTTCCCATGGGTCATCTTCCAGGACCTCTAGGATATTCGTAGTAATATGTAACAGTGGAGCTAGGGTGATCTTCAATCTCATGAATTGCTGCTATAATAAGTTTGAGGTGGAGATGCAGAATCACTAGGGTTTTGGCCAAATTCAGAGCCATAGAAGGCCTTGTAGTTGAATACCAGCGTAAGAAACGCTTACATAGTGGCAAAGCTTGCCATATACAATGAGACAAAAGTTTATTTTTTTAATTGCATATTCAAAGAAGAATAAGAATCTTATTTCCCAAAAATTAATTAAGCATAACATTTTCCATAAATTAACAATGAGCGGAACATTGAATTCACCACATTTTTTGTAATACTTCACTTTTCAGAGTATAGGATCTCATTGATTAAAGTCATCAAGGGTGAATTAGTTTTAGAATCCTATTCAATAAGGAGATAAAGAAGAAGAAAAAAGTGTTTGGGGAAAGTGTCAGTAAAAGGGAAAGCCAATACAGAAAAAAGCGAAATGTCCTCAATGTGTCTTGCCTACCTTTATAACTGTTTGGCCATTGTGCATAGATACCACTTAATCAAGCAATGAAGTACACTGAGCATAGTGAATTATAGTAGTGAAATATGAAGGTGAGGGTTTTTGTGTGCCTGCCTTCTTTTCTAAAGTGCTTCCTGGAGGTTCAAAGAAACGGATCTCTGGTTTATTTCAAGTGTAAAGGGATCAGGGTATTAGTAAATAAAGGCATATTGTATATGAAGAATGCGTTCAAGAAACCGTTTTCAAGGTTTGGAAATTAAAGAAGGCTTTTTAACCTCCTGATTGATATGAGAAATATTAATATATAGATCTATTGATAGCACCCTAGTCACAGATTCTTCGTTTGAAAGCCATAATTAAGCTTCATTCATACTTTGAATGTTGCTTGCATGTATTTCGGAATATCCAACATTACTCACACCTTTTATTGCTTCCTAAATCGATTTCATAATTAGATGCCTGTCAAAGTATTAATAACTTTGATATATCTCTAGCATGTGTGCAGAATTACATCTTAAGTGCATTCGATTTACATGTTTTTATCTCAAGTAGAAGGTTATTTCATATCTTCTATCACTGAATGATAAGTAAGTAAATCAGAATATTGATGAGAATACATTTTTTTTCGATTTTGATGCTGAGTTAGGTCTTTTGTCACATTAGTGTCCTATAGTCAACTATTGAGGTCATCTGTGGCTTATTTTAAATTGAGAATTGCTCTTGGTTTACTACAGGGTTTTCGATAATTGCATTTATCACTGAATCTATAACTTATTTACAAAATGTGACATTCATTCCTTTGAGGTGGCATACTGTGTATAAACCCCTGAAACCTAGTTGGTATATGTACTCAGTTCAACTAAGACTTTGCAGTACTGGTGGGACGTTAGTGTGACTATGGGGTTGGAGCTCGCCCTGCCTCCACTGTTTTTATCTCCTTGAATGTTATTAGATCTAAAACTGAGAGTCTGATGCACAAAACTATGCGATAATCAAGTTTCAACATGACAGCAGCTCATAGATTATATAGAAATGGCATTATGTTTGTCAGCAATGGAAGTTTGAGTAGCCATGCAAGCGATATCCCTGCAACATATGTCACCCTGTTGGGTTCCGTCATTGCTTTGAATATAAAGCTTAACACATTTAAGCTTTCTTTCCCCGTAATTGCTCCATTTGCACCCTTAATCAAGCTGCGTTCTTGATAGTTTTAGGTGGCTCTTCTGTAAAAGAAGTATTTGCTCCAGTCTGTCTCCAGGGTATTATAATTGCTGCGCTCCCTACTAGAACCTCCAAACAAGTCTCATAAGCCAGTTGCAGATGCAACTGATGGTAGTCAAGCTCCAAGTCTTCAGGCACATCCAAATGAGGCGCTTTCTTTAATTGTTCCTGAACAATAAATTGGAAACTCTGAACACAAAAGCGAATCCGCCACCAGCATCATCATGAATTGCCCCGTATGGGCAGCATTGTCCATTCCAATTGAGGGCTTCAATATTAAATAGGTTCATCATGTGTCTCTGGCGTCAACACTCTTCAATAACTATTTAAATTACTGAATGAGCATGACTTTCGTATTATCATCCAGGATTGAATGAAACAAAATTGATGTAATTTAAAAGGTCTACAAGAGAGAAGCTGGTGGTGTAGTCCTGCTTTTTATGTCCTGAGGGTCTCTTTACTTGGGTTTTCACCTTGGGTGTTGTACCCCACCAGCTCCTGCTGCAAAATGCTGGGAGCAATGCTTTGGGCCTGAATTTCCCTTGGCATCCTTTTAAACAGGATATGAAATAAAGCCATTATGAAATTCCATTGCTGATAGTCATCACACCATATCTGCCTAAGAACAAGCAAATCTAGCTAGTCAGAACAGTGTCCTCTCCAAGATTGACCACAGCGATGTACTTCCCATGGGTCATCTTCCAGGACCTCTAGGATATTCGTAGTAATATGTAACAGTGGAGCTAGGGTGATCTTCAATCTCATGAATTGCTGCTATAAGAAGTTTGAGGTGGAGATGCAGAATCACTAGGGTTTTGGCCAAATTCAGAGCCATAGAAGGCCTTGTAGTCGAATACCAGCGTAAGAAACGCTTACATAGTGGCAAAGCTTGCCATATACAATGAGACAAAAGTTTATTTTTTTAATTGCATATTCAAAGAAGAATAAGAATCTTATTTCCCAAAAATTAATTAAGCATAACATTTTCCATAAATTAACAATGAGCGGAACATTGAATTCACCACATTTTTTGTAATACTTCACTTTTCAGAGTATAGGATCTCATGGATTAAAGTCATCAAGGGTGAATTAGTTTTAGAATCCTATTCAATAAGGAGATAAAGAAGAAAAAAGTGTTTGGGGAAAGTGTCAGTAAAAGGGAAAGCCAATACAGAAAAAAGCAAAATGTCCTCAATGTGTCTTGCCTACCTTTATAACTGTTTGGCCATTGTGCATAGATACCACTTAATCAAGCAATGAAGTACACTGAGCATAGTGAATTATAGTAGTGAAATATGAAGGTGAGGGTTTTTGTTTGCCTGCCTTCTTTTCTAAAGTGCTTCCTGGAGGTTCAAAGAAACGGATCTCTGGTTTATTTCAAGTGTAAAGGGATCAGGGTATTAGTAAATAAAGGCATATTGTATATGAAGAATGCGTTCAAGAAACAGTTTTCAAGGTTGGGAAATTAAAGAAGGCTTTTTAACCACCTGATTGATATGAGAAATATTAATATATAGATCTATTGATAGCACCCTAGTCACAGATTCTTCGTTTGAAAGCCGTAATTAAGCTTCATTCATACTTTGAATGTTGCTTGCATGTATTTCGGAATATCCAACATTACTCACACCTTTTATTGCTTCCTAAATCGATTTCATAATTAGATGCCCGTCAAAGTATTAATAACTTTTATATATCTCTAGCATGTGTGCAGAATTACATCTTAAGTGCATTCGATTTACATGTTTTTATCTCAAGTAGAAGGTTATTTCATATCTTCTATCACTGAATGATAAGTAAGTAAATCAGAATATTGATGAGAATACTATTTTTTTCGATTTTGATGCTGAATTAGGTCTTTTGTCACATTAGTGTCCTATAGTCAACTATTGAGGTCATCTGTGGCTTATTTTAAATTGAGAATTGCTCTTTGTTTACTACAGGGTTTTCAATAATTGCATTTATCACTGAATCTATAACTTATTTACGAAATGTAGCATTCATTCCTTTGAGGTGACATACTGTGTATAAACCACTGAAACCTAGTTGGTATATGTACTCAGTTCAACTAAGACTTTGCAGTACTGGTGGGACGTTAGTGTGACTATGGGGTTGGAGCTCGCCCTGCCTCCACTGTTTTTATCTCCTTGAATGTTATTAGATCTAAAACTGAGAGTCTGATGCACAAAACTATGCGATAATCAAGTTTCACCATGACAGCAGCTCATAGATTAGATAGAAATGGCATGATGTTTGTCAGCAATGGAAGTTTGAGTAGCCATGCAAGCGATATCCCTGCAACATATGTCACCCTGTTGGGTTCCGTCATTGCTTTGGATATAAAGCTTAACACGTTTAAGCTTTCTTTCCCCGTAATTGCTCCATGTGCACCCTTAATTAAGCTGCGTTCTTGATAGTTTTGGGTGGCTCTTCTGTAAAAGAAGTATTTGCTCCA
Organism: Lissotriton vulgaris; assembly: GCF_964263255.1. Taxonomy (NCBI): domain Eukaryota; kingdom Metazoa; phylum Chordata; class Amphibia; order Caudata; family Salamandridae; genus Lissotriton; species Lissotriton vulgaris. The sequence goes on from NC_141689.1 coordinate 1,398,743,541, forward strand.
GTCTGTCTCCAGGGTATTATAATTGCTGCGCTCCCTACTAGAACCTCCAAACAAGTCTCATAAGCCAGTTGCAGATGCAACTGATGGTGGTCAAGCTCCAAGTCTTCAGGCACATCCAAATGAGGCGCTTTCTTTAATTGTTCCTGAACAATAAATTGGAAACTCTGAACACAAAAGCGACTCCGCCACCAGCATCATCATGAATTGCCCCGTATGGGCAGCATTGTCCATTCCAATTGAGGGCTTCAATATTAAATAGGTTCATCATGTGTCTCTGGTGTCAACACTCTTCCATAACTATTTAAATTACTGAATGAGCATGACTTTCGTATTATCATCCAGGATTGAATGAAACAAAATTGATGTAATTTAAAAGGTCTACAAGAGAGAACCTGGTGGTGTAGTCCTGCTTTGTATGTCCCGAGGGTCTCTTTACTTGGGTTTTCACCTTGGGTGTTATGCCCCACCAGCTCCTGCTGCAAAATGCTGGGAGCGATGCTTTGGGCCTGAATTTCCCTTGGCATCCTTTTAAACAGGATATGAAATAAAGCCATTATGAAATTCCATTGCTGATAGTCATCACACCATATCTGCCTAAGAACAAGCAAATCTAGCTAGTCAGAACAGTGTCCTCTCCAAGATCGACCACAGCGATGTACTTCCCATGGGTCATCTTCCAGGACCTCTAGGATATTCGTAGTAATATGTAACAGTGGAGCTAGGGTGATCTTCAATCTCATGAATTGCTGCTATAATAAGTTTGAGGTGGAGATGCAGAATCACTAGGGTTTTGGCCAAATTCAGAGCCATAGAAGGCCTTGTAGTCGAATACCAGCGTAAGAAACGCTTACATAGTGGCAAAGCTTGCCATATACAATGAGACAAAAGTTTATTTTTTTAATTGCATATTCAAAGAAGAATAAGAATCTTATTTCCCAAAAATTAATTAAGCATAACATTTTCCATAAATTAACAATGAGCGGAACATTGAATTTACCACATTTTTTGTAATACTTCACTTTTCAGAGTATAGGATCTCATGGATTAAAGTCATCAAGGGTGAATTAGTTTTAGAATCCTATTCAATAAGGAGATAAAGAAGAAAAAAGTGTTTGGGGAAAGTGTCAGTAAAAGGGAAAGCCAATACAGAAAAAAGCGAAATGTCCTCAATGTGTCTTGCCTACCTTTATAACTGTTTGGCCATTGTGCATAGATACCACTTAATCAAGCAATGAAGTACACTGAGCATAGTGAATTATAGTAGTGAAATATGAAGGTGAGGGTTTTTGTGTGCCTGCCTTCTTTTCTAAAGTGCTTCCTGGAGGTTCAAAGAAACGGATCTCTGGTTTATTTCAAGTGTAAAGGGATCAGGGTATTAGTAAATAAAGGCATATTGTATATGAAGAATGCGTTCAAGAAACAGTTTTCAAGGTTGGGAAATTAAAGAAGGCTTTTTAACCACCTGATTGATATGAGAAATATTAATATATAGATCTATTGATAGCACCCTAGTCACAGATTCTTCGTTTGAAAGCCGTAATTAAGCTTCATTCATACTTTGAATGTTGCTTGCATGTATTTCGGAATATCCAACATTACTCACACCTTTTATTGCTTCCTAAATCGATTTCATAATTAGATGCCCGTCAAAGTATTAATAACTTTTATATATCTCTAGCATGTGTGCAGAATTACATCTTAAGTGCATTCGATTTACATGTTTTTATCTCAAGTAGAAGGTTATTTCATATCTTCTATCACTGAATGATAAGTAAGTAAATCAGAATATTGATGAGAATACTATTTTTTTCGATTTTGATGCTGAATTAGGTCTTTTGTCACATTAGTGTCCTATAGTCAACTATTGAGGTCATCTGTGGCTTATTTTAAATTGAGAATTGCTCTTGGTTTACTACAGGGTTTTCGATAATTGCATTTATCACTGAATCTATAACTTATTTACGAAATGTGGCATTCATTCCTTTGAGGTGGCATACTGTGTATAAACCACTGGAACCTAGTTGGTATATGTACTCAGTTCAACTAAGACTTTGCAGTACTGGTGGGACGTTAGTGTGACTATGGGGTTGGAGCTCGCCCTGCCTCCACTGTTTTTATCTCCTTGAATGTTATTAGATCTAAAACTGAGAGTCTGATGCACAAAACTATGCGATAATCAAGTTTCAACATGACAGCAGCTCATAGATTATATAGAAATGGCATGATGTTTGTCAGCAATGGAAGTTTGAGTAGCCATGCAAGCGATATCCCTGCAACATATGTCACCCTGTTGGGTTCCGTCATTGCTTTGGATATAAAGCTTAACACATTTAAGCTTTCTTTCCCCGTAATTGCTCCATGTGCACCCTTAATCAAGCTGCGTTCTTGATAGTTTTGGGTGGCTCTTCTGTAAAAGAAGTATTTGCTCCAGTCTGTCTCCAGGGTATTATAATTGCTGCGCTCCCTACTAGAACCTCCAAACAAGTCTCATAAGCCAGTTGCAGATGCAACTGATGGTAGTCAAGCTCCAAGTCTTCAGGCACATCCAAATGAGGCGCTTTCTTTAATTGTTCCTGAACAATAAATTGGAAACTCTGAACACAAAAGCGACTCCGCCACCAGCATCATCATGAATTGCCCCGTATGGGCAGCATTGTCCATTCCAATTGAGGGCTTCAATATTAAATAGGTTCATCATGTGTCTCTGGCGTCAACACTCTTCCATAACTATTTAAATTACTGAATGAGCATGACTTTCGTATTATCATCCAGGATTGAATGAAACAAAATTGATGTAATTCAAAAGGTCTACAAGAGAGAAGCTGGTGGTGTAGTCCTGCTTTTTATGTCCTGAGGGTCTCTTTACTTGGGTTTTCACCTTGGGTGTTATACCCCACCAGCTCCTGCTGCAAAATGCTGGGAGCGATGCTTTGGGCCTGAATTTCCCTTGGCATCCTTTTAAACAGGATATGAAATAAAGCCATTATGAAATTCCATTGCTGATAGTCATCACACCATATCTGCCTAAGAACAAGCAAATCTAGCTAGTCAGAACAGTGTCCTCTCCAAGATTGACCACAGCGATGTACTTCCCATGGGTCATCTTCCAGGACCTCTAGGATATTCGTAGTAATATGTAACAGTGGAGCTAGGGTGATCTTCAATCTCATGAATTGCTGCTATAATAAGTTTGAGGTGGAGATGCAGAATCACTAGGGTTTTGGCCAAATTCAGAGCCATAGAAGGCCTTGTAGTCGAATACCAGCGTAAGAAACGCTTACATAGTGGCAAAGCTTGCCATATACAATGAGACAAAAGTTAATTTTTTTAATTGCATATATCAAAGAAGAATAAGAATCTTATTTCCCAAAAATTAATTAAGCATACCATTTTCCATAAATTAACAATGAGCGGAACATTGAATTCACCACATTTTTTGTAATACTTCACTTTTCAGAGTATAGGATCTCATGGATTAAAGTCATCAAGGGTGAATTAGTTTTAGAATCCTATTCAATAAGGAGATAAAGAAGAAGAAAAAAGTGTTTGGGGAAAGTGTCAGTAAAAGGGAAAGCCAATATAGAAAAAAGCGAAATGTCCTCAATGTGTCTTGCCTACCTTTATAACTGTTTGGCCATTGTGCATAGATACCACTTAATCAAGCAATGAAGTACACTGAGCATAGTGAATTATAGTAGTGAAATATGAAGGTGAGGGTTTTTGTGTGCCTGCCTTCTTTTCTAAAGTGCTTCCTGGAGGTTCAAAGAAACGAATCTCTGGTTTATTTCAAGTGTTAAGGGATCAGGGTATTAGTAAATAAAGGCTTATTGTATATGAAGAATGCGTTCAAGAAACATTTTCAAGGTTGGGAAATTAAAGAAGGCTTTTTAACCACCTGATTGACATGAGAAATATTAATATATAGATCTATTGATAGCACCCTAGTCACAGATTCTTCGTTTGAAAGCCATAATTAAGCTTCATTCATACTTTGAATGTTGCCTGCATGTATTTCGGAAAATCCAACATTACTCACACCTTTTATTGCTTCCTAAATCGATTTCATAATTAGATGCCTGTCAAAGTATTAATAACTTTTATATATCTCTAGCATGCATGCAGAATTACATCTTAAGTGCATTCGATTTACATTTTCTTATCTCAAGTAGGTTATTTCATATCTTTTATCACTGAATGATAAGTAAGTAAATCAGAATATTGATGAGAATACTATTGTTTTCGATTTTGATGCTGAAATAGGTCTTTTGTCACATTAGAGTCCTATAGTCAACTATTGAGGTCATCTGTGGCTTATTTTAAATTGAGAATTGCTCTTTGTTTACTACAGGGTTTTCAATAATTGCATTTATCACTGAATCTATAACTTATTTACGAAATGTAGCATTCATTCCTTTGAGGTGACATACTGTGTATAAACCACTGAAACCTAGTTGGTATATGTACTCAGTTCAACTAAGACTTTGCAGTACTGGTGGGACGTTAGTGTGACTATGGGGTTGGAGCTCGCCCTGCCTCCACTGTTTTTATCTCCTTGAATGTTATTAGATCTAAAACTGAGAGTCTGATGCACAAAACTATGCGATAATCAAGTTTCACCATGACAGCAGCTCATAGATTAGATAGAAATGGCATGATGTTTGTCAGCAATGGAAGTTTGAGTAGCCATGCAAGCGATATCCCTGCAACATATGTCACCCTGTTGGGTTCCGTCATTGCTTTGGATATAAAGCTTAACACGTTTAAGCTTTCTTTCCCCGTAATTGCTCCATGTGCACCCTTAATTAAGCTGCGTTCTTGATAGTTTTGGGTGGCTCTTCTGTAAAAGAAGTATTTGCTCCAGTCTGTCTCCAGGGTATTATAATTGCTGCGCTCCCTACTAGAACCTCCAAACAAGTCTCATAAGCCAGTTGCAGATGCAACTGATGGTGGTCAAGCTCCAAGTCTTCAGGCACATCCAAATGAGGCGCTTTCTTTAATTGTTCCTGAACAATAAATTGGAAACTCTGAACACAAAAGCGACTCCGCCACCAGCATCATCATGAATTGCCCCGTATGGGCAGCATTGTCCATTCCAATTGAGGGCTTCAATATTAAATAGGTTCATCATGTGTCTCTGGTGTCAACACTCTTCCATAACTATTTAAATTACTGAATGAGCATGACTTTCGTATTATCATCCAGGATTGAATGAAACAAAATTGATGTAATTTAAAAGGTCTACAAGAGAGAACCTGGTGGTGTAGTCCTGCTTTGTATGTCCCGAGGGTCTCTTTACTTGGGTTTTCACCTTGGGTGTTATGCCCCACCAGCTCCTGCTGCAAAATGCTGGGAGCGATGCTTTGGGCCTGAATTTCCCTTGGCATCCTTTTAAACAGGATATGAAATAAAGCCATTATGAAATTCCATTGCTGATAGTCATCACACCATATCTGCCTAAGAACAAGCAAATCTAGCTAGTCAGAACAGTGTCCTCTCCAAGATCGACCACAGCGATGTACTTCCCATGGGTCATCTTCCAGGACCTCTAGGATATTCGTAGTAATATGTAACAGTGGAGCTAGGGTGATCTTCAATCTCATGAATTGCTGCTATAATAAGTTTGAGGTGGAGATGCAGAATCACTAGGGTTTTGGCCAAATTCAGAGCCATAGAAGGCCTTGTAGTCGAATACCAGCGTAAGAAACGCTTACATAGTGGCAAAGCTTGCCATATACAATGAGACAAAAGTTTATTTTTTTAATTGCATATTCAAAGAAGAATAAGAATCTTATTTCCCAAAAATTAATTAAGCATAACATTTTCCATAAATTAACAATGAGCGGAACATTGAATTTACCACATTTTTTGTAATACTTCACTTTTCAGAGTATAGGATCTCATGGATTAAAGTCATCAAGGGTGAATTAGTTTTAGAATCCTATTCAATAAGGAGATAAAGAAGAAAAAAGTGTTTGGGGAAAGTGTCAGTAAAAGGGAAAGCCAATACAGAAAAAAGCGAAATGTCCTCAATGTGTCTTGCCTACCTTTATAACTGTTTGGCCATTGTGCATAGATACCACTTAATCAAGCAATGAAGTACACTGAGCATAGTGAATTATAGTAGTGAAATATGAAGGTGAGGGTTTTTGTGTGCCTGCCTTCTTTTCTAAAGTGCTTCCTGGAGGTTCAAAGAAACGGATCTCTGGTTTATTTCAAGTGTAAAGGGATCAGGGTATTAGTAAATAAAGGCATATTGTATATGAAGAATGCGTTCAAGAAACAGTTTTCAAGGTTGGGAAATTAAAGAAGGCTTTTTAACCACCTGATTGATATGAGAAATATTAATATATAGATCTATTGATAGCACCCTAGTCACAGATTCTTCGTTTGAAAGCCGTAATTAAGCTTCATTCATACTTTGAATGTTGCTTGCATGTATTTCGGAATATCCAACATTACTCACACCTTTTATTGCTTCCTAAATCGATTTCATAATTAGATGCCCGTCAAAGTATTAATAACTTTATATATCTCTAGCATGTGTGCAGAATTACATCTTAAGTGCATTCGATTTACATGTTTTTATCTCAAGTAGAAGGTTATTTCATATCTTCTATCACTGAATGATAAGTAAGTAAATCAGAATATTGATGAGAATACTATTTTTTTCGATTTTGATGCTGAATTAGGTCTTTTGTCACATTAGTGTCCTATAGTCAACTATTGAGGTCATCTGTGGCTTATTTTAAATTGAGAATTGCTCTTGGTTTACTACAGGGTTTTCGATAATTGCATTTATCACTGAATCTATAACTTATTTACGAAATGTGGCATTCATTCCTTTGAGGTGGCATACTGTGTATAAACCACTGGAACCTAGTTGGTATATGTACTCAGTTCAACTAAGACTTTGCAGTACTGGTGGGACGTTAGTGTGACTATGGGGTTGGAGCTCGCCCTGCCTCCACTGTTTTTATCTCCTTGAATGTTATTAGATCTAAAACTGAGAGTCTGATGCACAAAACTATGCGATAATCAAGTTTCAACATGACAGCAGCTCATAGATTATATAGAAATGGCATGATTTGTCAGCAATGGAAGTTTGAGTAGCCATGCAAGCGATATCCCTGCAACATATGTCACCCTGTTGGGTTCCGTCATTGCTTTGGATATAAAGCTTAACACATTTAAGCTTTCTTTCCCCGTAATTGCTCCATGTGCACCCTTAATCAAGCTGCGTTCTTGATAGTTTTGGGTGGCTCTTCTGTAAAAGAAGTATTTGCTCCAGTCTGTCTCCAGGGTATTATAATTGCTGCGCTCCCTACTAGAACGTCCAAACAAGTCTCTTAAGCCAGTTGCAGATGCAACTGATGGTAGTCAAGCTCCAAGTCTTCAGGCACATCCAAATGAGGCGCTTTCTTTAATTGTTCCTGAACAATAAATTGGAAACTCTGAACACAAAAGCGACTCCGCCACCAGCATCATCATGAATTGCCCCGTATGGGCAGCATTGTCCATTCCAATTGAGGGCTTCAATATTAAATAGGTTCATCATGTGTCTCTGGCGTCAACACTCTTCCATAACTATTAAAATTACTGAATGAGCATGACTTTCGTATTATCTTCCAGGATTGAATGAAACAAAATTGATGTAATTTAAAAGGTCTACAAGAGAGAAGCTGGTGGTGTAGTCCTGCTTTGTATGTCCTGGGGGTCTCTTTACTTGGGTTTTCACCTTGGGTGTTATGCCCCACCAGCTCCTGCTGCAAAATGCTGGGAGCGATGCTTTGGGCCTGAATTTCCCTTGGCATCCTTTTAAACAGGATATGAAATAAAGCCATTATGAAATTCCATTGCTGATAGTCATCACACCATATCTGCCTAAGAACAAGCAAATCTAGCTAGTCAGAACAGTGTCCTCTCCAAGATCGACCACAGCGATGTACTTCCCATGGGTCATCTTCCAGGACCTCTAGGATATTCGTAGTAATATGTAACAGTGGAGCTAGGGTGATCTTCAATCTCATGAATTGCTGCTATAATAAGTTTGAGGTGGAGATGCAGAATCACTAGGGTTTTGGCCAAATTCAGAGCCATAGAAGGCCTTGTAGTCGAATACCAGCGTGAGAAACGCTTACATAGTGGCAAAGCTTGCCATATACAATGAGACAAAAGTTTATTTTTTTAATTGCATATTCAAAGAGGAATAAGAATCTTATTTCCCAAAAATTAATTAAGCATAACATTTTCCATAAATTAACAATGAGCGTAACATTGAATTCACCACATTTTTTGTAATACTTCACTTTTCAGAGTATAGGATCTCATGGATTAAAGTCATCAAGGGTGAATTAGTTTTAGAATCCTATTCAATAAGGAGATAAAGAAGAAGAAAAAAGTGTTTGGGGAAAGTGTCAGTAAAAGGGAAAGCCAATACAGAAAAAAGCGAAATGTCCTCAATGTGTCTTGCCTACCTTTATAACTGTTTGGCCATTGTGCATAGATACCACTTAATCAAGCAATGAAGTACACTGAGCATAGTGAATTATAGTAGTGAAATATGAAGGTGAGGGTTTTTGTGTGCCTGCCTTCTTTTCTAAAGTGCTTCCTGGAGGTTCAAAGAAACGGATCTCTGGTTTATTTCAAGTGTAAAGGGATCAGGGTATTAGTAAATAAAGGCATATTGTATATGAAGAATGCGTTCAAGAAACAGTTTTCAAGGTTGGGAAATTAAAGAAGGCTTTTTAACCACCTGATTGATGTGGGAAATATTAATATATAGATCTATTGATAGCACCCTAGTCACAGATTCTTCGTTTGAAAGCCATAATTAAGCTTCATTCATACTTTGAATGTTGCTTGCATGTATTTCGGAATATCCAACATTACTCACACCTTTTATTTCTTCCTAAATCGATTTCCTAATTAGATGCCCGTCAAAGTATTAATAACTTTTATATATCTCTAGCATGCGTGCAGAATTACATCTTAAGTGCATTCGATTTACATGTTTTTATCTCAAGTAGAAGGTTATTTCATATCTTCTATCACTGAATGATAAGTAAGTAAATCAGAATATTGATGAGAATACTATTTTTTTCGATGTTGATGCTGAATTAGGTCTTTTGTCACATTAGTGTCATATAGTCAACTATTGAGGTCATCTGTGGCTTATTTTAAATTGAGAATTGCTCTTGGTTTACTACAGCGTTTTCAATAATTGCATTTATCACTGAATCTATAACTTATTTACGAAATGTGGCATTCATTCCTTTGAGGTGGCATACTGTGTATAAACCACTGAAACCTAGTTGGTATATGTACTCAGTTCAACTAAGACTTTGCAGTACTGGTGGGACGTTAGTGTGACTATGGGGTTGGAGCTCGCCCTGCCTCCACTCTTTTTATCTCCTTGAATGTTATTAGATCTAAAACTGAGAGTCTGATGCACAAAACTATGCGATAATCAAGTTTCAACATGACAGCAGCTCATAGATTAGATAGAAATGGCATGATGTTTGTCAGCAATGGAAGTTTGAGTAGCCATGCAAGCGATATCCCTGCAACATATGTCACCCTGTTGGGTTCCGTCATTGCTTTGGATATAAAGCTTAACGCATTTAAGCTTTCTTTCCCCGTAATTGCTCCATGTGCACCCTTAAGTGGAGTGGAGAAGAGTGTTGCCGGTGGCAGAGGCAGCCTCCATTCACTTCGCGCTGTTAAAACAACCGTATTTCACTGCACTGCTCGCGCTGTTGTTACAGCGAATGTTTTTATGTAGCGATTAGAGGCTATTTTTTAAAACGTTCAGTGTGGGTTAGCGGATAACTTACTTTAATTTCTGGTATTCTCCTCAGCTGCTTAGTTTTTTCTCCCACTCCCGCCCCGGTCCGCCGCGTCCAATCATGGGCGTTTGATGCGGAGGGCGAGGAGGAGCCTTCACTTCCGGGCTCAGGGAGCACAGGTCAGCGCTCTAGCGACGCTGATGGTAAGAGACTATTTAGGTCAGCTGGGATTGGAACGCGCTGTGGAGAAGAGTGTTGCCGGTGGCAGAGGCAGCCTCCATTCACTTCGCGCTGTTAAAACAACCGTATTTCACTGCACTGCTCGCGCTGTTGTTACAGCGAATGTTTTTATGTAGCGATTAGAGGCTATTTTTTAAAACGTTCAGTGTGGGTTAGCGGATAACTTACTTTAATTTCTGGTATTCTCCTCAGCTGCTTAGTTTTTTCTCCCACTCCCGCCCCGGTCCGCCGCGTCCAATCATGGGCGTTTGATGCGGAGGGCGAGGAGGAGCCTTCACTTCCGGGCTCAGGGAGCACAGGTCAGCGCTCTAGCGACCCCTCCCTTCACTATAAATGTGCTCTGGGCAGCGACCGCGCAGCGGACGCGTGCAGCGGGCGCGCCGGAAGCGCGCCGAAGTCGAGCCAAAGTCAAGCCCGTCTGCGCCCTTCCGCGGCCGGACGGGGCGCGGGGCCACAAACTCTGGCTCTTCCACTATAACCACCTTAAGGTATGGCAGACAGGAACTGCTGGCTCTCCAACCTGATACGCTTGCAGCTTGCAAACACTCCATGCATACCCTGTCATTAAATAAATGCTCTTTGTGTAGTTTTGAACCCATCAGTCACATCCCAGCCACTAGTTCGGGTCACACCATCAAAGCAGCCTTACTTAACTGCAGATCCTTACGTAAGCACGCTATAGAAATCTTTCACTTACTTGAGGACCAGAACCTTAACATCTTATTCCTGACGGAAACTTGGCTGGATGATTATTCAGACCCTGACATTATTCAGGCCCTTCCCCCTGGTTACTCCCTCTCCAGACTGGATAGGAAAGACGGCAGAGGGGGTGGCATCGCCATCGCTACGAAAGCCCCTCTAGTATGTTCTTTATCGCTCATACAGGTTGACCATAGTGAAGCTGGCTCTTTCACGATTAACACCGGTCCCAATCACTCCATATCAGGCATTCTGATATATCGACCACCTGGTAGGCTATTTGACTTCACTTCCACCCTGATGGAAGCTATAACTCACTTAGCACTAAGGAAATCGCGTTTATTAGTGCTAGGAGATCTCAATGCCCATTTCGAAGACCCCTTAGATACTGACGCAACTGATATTCAAGCTGAGCTACTCTCGGTACAGCTCGAATTAAAGAATAAGGAACCATCACATCAATTAGGGAATTATTAGACCCCATCTTTGGCAACTGGAAGGGAGTTCATACCTTAGATCCTCAACCCATACCATGGTCGGATCATTACATCATCCCCATAACGATTCAACTTGACAGAACCGAGCATTATCGACAGCAATCTCTTCACTATAAACGTAGAAAATTGAAGAACTTCTCAATAGAATCTTTCATTAAAATTGTCCAGGATGAAGGCTCTCCTAAAGGGGATGACTGCGAGTCAGCTAACAAGCACATACACAACTTTGTCACTAAGGCCCTTGATATTACGGCCCCTATTCGCACCATGACCAATGCCAGGAGAACAAAAAAAGCTGCTCCCTGGTTCAGTCAAGAACTGCAAACCATGAAGACGGCATGTAAAAAGCTTGAAAGAGCATGGCGCCAGAACTTTTGTCCAGAAATTAAAACCCAGTATAAAATAGCGCAAAGAGTATACAACAAAACTATACGTTTGTCTAAGGCAGCTCATTATCACACCCGTATTATGGAAGCAGAAAACTCCTCTAAGGAACTGTATCAAATATACAAAGAAATTTCCATAGTGGACGTGACTCCTTCCGCCCAAAATGATTCTGTGGAAACTTGTGACAAAATTGCCCAGTTCTTTTCAGGTAAGATTACTAAAATCTATGCCAGCTTTTCCAACAACATAAAGTCGGCTACTGAATTTATTGAAAATGATAACCTTATAAACACACCAGAGTGCCTAGGCTCTTTCGAAGTTCCCCCCTCTGAAGCTTTGGCTAAAATGTGCAATAACATCAAATCAGGATCTCCCCGAGACCCTGCGCCTCCTAAAATTCTAGCTGAAGCTTTCCCTGCACTAGAGCCTCATTTCAGACATCTGCTTCAAATCTCCTTCTCCACGGCGTGCTTGCCGGTGGAATGGAAACAGGCAGTAGTGTTACCGATTAAAAAAAAGCCGAACATAAGTCAAGACATTTTGGAAAACCTTCGCCCAATATCCTTGCTACCTTACCTTGCAAAGCTAGCTGAGAAAATTGCCAATATTCAACTTATGGAACATCTAGAAGCCCATAATGTTTTTCATAAATCTCAATCGGGTTTCAGATCTAATTTCTCCACTGAGACAGCTCTCTTGAGGGCTACTGAAACCCTACGGGAAGGAGCAGATGAGGGTAAGACCATGGCTCTCATCATGCTGGATCTCAGTGCCGCGTTTGACACTGTAGCGCATTCCATCCTGCTACAGTGTCTAAACAGAGCGGGAGTCACCAATAAGGCACTGGGATGGCTGAAAGCCTTTCTGATTAACAGGAGCTTTCAAGTCCAAAGAGGGACTTTCCTCTCAGACAGCGTGTTGCTCGAACAGGGGGTACCTCAGGGCTCTGCCCTGAGTCCCACCCTGTTCAATTTATACATGGCCCCCCTGGCAGAAGTGGTGCAATCGTTCGGCGTAGAGCTTGTCTCTTACGCCGACGACACGCAACTTCTAATATCACTATCTCAAGCCCCTTCTATGGAAGCTGATAACTTCAGTGCTTGCATGAGTAAGCTTGCCTCTTGGATGACAGAGCACTGTCTAAAACTTAATGGCTCTAAAACGGAGGTTCTTATAATTGGAGGCAATGAGGCTAAATGGACAAAAGAATGGTGGCCCAGCTGCTTGGGTCCTTTGCCCCCTCCTAATCGGGAAGCAAAGAATCTAGGTGTCTGGGTAGACAATAAGTTGTCTTTTGATAGCCACATTAAGAGAACTGTAGGCAAATGTTTTGGAGTAATGAAAACGCTCAATCGCACCCTTGACTTGCTGCCTCTGAACTCCAGACGTACCATGACGCAGGCACTAATCACTTCCCGTATTGACTACGGGAATGTGCTGCTCCTGGGCACATCGGCTAAAAACATCAAGAAACTACAGGTTCTACAAAATTCTGCAGCACGCCTAGTGTTAAGGCTTCCCCGCAGAGCCCCCTCGAGACCCTCTCTGGCATCTCTCCATTGGCTACCTATTAGTAAGAGGATTGTTTTCAAAGCTCTACTATGGTGCCATAGGATCATCCACCACAAAGCGCCGGCCTATATGTCGGATCTGGCATCCCTGTACGAACCCAACAGATCCCTCAGATCTAAAGGAATGGGTTTGCTCAGAACTGCTCGCCCCAAAAAAGCCAGAATGGGAGGCAGGTCCTTCCGCTCACTAGCGGCCATGCACTGGAATCTCCTGCCCACGAACACTAGGCTAGAGACTAATGAGGCCTTTTTTAGAAAGATGTTAAAAACCTTTTTATTTACTTCATAATGGTACTCCTCTCTCTCCTTACATAAATGCTCTCTCCACAGCGCGGGGACACGCCGGGAGGCGTCACCAGGCGCTTTACAAACTCCTTTAAACTAAACTAAACTAAACTAATCAAGCTGCGTTCTTGATAGTTTTGGGTGGCTCTTCTGTAAAAGAAGTATTTGCTCCAGTCTGTCTCCAGGGTATTATAATTGCTGCGCTCCCTACTAGAACCTCCAAACAAGTCTCATAAGCCAGTTGCAGATGCAACTGATGGTAGTCAAGCTCCAAGTCTTCAGACACATCCAAATGAGGCGCTTTCTTTAATTGTTCCTGAACAATAAATTGGAAACTCTGAACACAAAAGCGACTCCGCCACCAGCATCATCATGAATTGCCCCCTATGGGCAGCATTGTCCATTCCAATTGAGGGCTTCAATATTAAATAGGTTCATCATGTGTCTCTGGCGTCAACACTCTTCCATAACTATTTAAATTACTGAATGAGCATGACTTTCGTATTATCTTCCAGGATTGAATGAAACAAAATTGATGTAATTCAAAAGGTCTACAAGAGAGAAGCTTGTGGTGTAGTCCTGCTTTGTATGTCCTGAGGGTCTCTTTACTTGGGTTTTCACCTTGGGTGTTATGCCCCACCAGCTCCTGCTGCAAAATGCTGGGAGCGATGCTTTGGGCCTGAATTTCCCTTGGCATCCTTTTAAACAGGATATGAAATAAAGCCATTATGAAATTCCATTGCTGATAGTCATCACACCATATCTGCCTAAGAACAAGCAAATCTAGCTAGTCACAACAGTGTCCTCTCCAAGATCGACCACAGCGATGTACTTCCCATGGGTCATCTTCCAGGACCTCTAGGATATTCGTAGTAATATGTAACAGTGGAGCTAGGGTGATCTTCAATCTCATGAATTGCTGCTATAATAAGTTTGAGGTGGAGATGCAGAATCACTAGGGTTTTGGCCAAATTCAGAGCCATAGAAGGCCTTGTAGTTGAATACCAGCGTAAGAAACGCTTACATAGTGGCAAAGCTTGCCATATACAATGAGACAAAAGTTTATTTTTTTAATTGCATATTCAAAGAAGAATAAGAATCTTATTTCCCAAAAATTAACTAAGCATAACATTTTCCATAAATTAACAATGAGCGGAACATTGAATTCACCACATTTTTTGTAATACTTCACTTTTCAGAGTATAGGATCTCATTGATTAAAGTCATCAAGGGTGAATTAGTTTTAGAATCCTATTCAATAAGGAGATAAAGAAGAAAAAAAAAGTGTTTGGGGAAAGTGTCAGTAAAAGGGAAAGCCAATACAGAAAAAAGCGAAATGTCCTCAATGTGTCTTGCCTACCTTTATAACTGTTTGGCCATTGTGCATAGATACCACTTAATCAAGCAATGAAGTACACTGAGCATAGTGAATTATAGTAGTGAAATATGAAGGTGAGGCTTTTTGTGTGCCTGCCTTCTTTTCTAAAGTGCTTCCTGGAGGTTCAAAGAAACGGATCTCTGGTTTATTTCAAGTGTAAAGGGATCAGGGTATTAGTAAATAAATGCATATTGTATATGAAGAATGCGTTCAAGAAACAGTTTTCAAGGTTGGGAAATTAAAGAAGGCTTTTTAACCACCTGATTGACATGAGAAATATTAATATATAGATCTATTGATAGCACCCTAGTCACAGATTCTTCGTTTGAAAGCCATAATTAAGCTTCATTCATACTTTGAATGTTGCTTGCATGTATTTCGGAATATCCAACATTACTCGCACCTTTAATTGCTTTCTAAATCGATTTCATAATTAGATGCCCGTCAAAGTATTAAAAACTTTTATATATCTCTAGCATGCGTGCAGAATTACATCTTAAGGGCATTCGATTTACATTTTTTTTATCTCAAGTAGAAGGTTATTTCATATCTTTTATCACTGAATGATAAGTAAGTAAATCAGAATATTGATGAGAATACTATTTTTTTCGATTTTGATGCTGAAATAGGTCTTTTGTCACATTAGTGTCCTATAGTCAACTATTGAGGTCATCTGTGGCTTATTTTAAATTGAGAATTGCTCTTGGTTTACTACAGGGTTTTCAATAATTGCATTTATCACTGAATCTATAACTTATTTACGAAATGTGGCATTCATTCCTTTGAGGTGGATACTGCGTATAAACCACTGAAACCTAGTCGGTATATGTACTCAGTTCAACTAAGACTTTGCAGTACTGGTGGGACGTTAGTGTGACTATGGGGTTGGAGCTCGCCCTGCCTCCACTGTTTTTATCTCCTTGAATGTTATTAGATCTAAAACTGAGAGTCTGATGCACAAAACTATGCGATAATCAAGTTTCACCATGACAGCAGCTCATAGATTAGATAGAAATGGCATGATGTTTGTCATCAATGGAAGTTTGAGTAGCCATGCAAGCGATATCCCTGCAACATATGTCACCCTGTTGTGTTCCGTCATTGCTTTGGATATAAAGCTTAATACATTTAAGCTTTCTTTCCCCGTAATTGCTCCATGTGTACCCTTAATCAAGCTGCGTTCTTGATAGTTTTGGGTGGCTCTTCTGTAAAAGAAGTATTTGCTCCAGTCTGTCTCCAGGGTATTATAATTGCTGCGCTCCCTACTAGAACCTCCAAACAAGTCTCATAAGCCAGTTGCAGATGCAACTGATGGTAGTCAAGCTCCAAGTCTTCAGGCACATCCAAATGAGGCGCTTTCTTTAATTGTTCCTGAACAATAAATTGGAAACTCTGAACACAAAAACGACTCCGCCACCAGCATCATCATGAATTGCCCCGTATGGGCAGCATTGTCCATTCCAATTGAGGGGTTCAATATTAAATAGGTTCATCATGTGTCTCTGGCGTCAACACTCTTCCATAACTATTTAAATTACTGAATGAGCATGACTTTCGTATTATCATCCAGGATTGAATGAAATAAAATTGATGTAATTTAAAATGTCTACAAGAGAGAAGCTGGTGGTGTAGTCCTGCTTTGTATGTCCTGAGGGTCTCTTTACTTGGGTTTTCACCTTGGGTGTTATGCCCCACCAGCTCCTGCTGCAAAATGCTGGGAGCGATGCTTTGGGCCTGAATTTCCCTCGGCATCCTTTTAAACAGGATATGAAATAAAGCCATTATGAAATTCCATTGCTGATAGTCATCACACCATATCTGCCTAAGAACAAGCAAATCTAGCTAGTCACAACAGTGTCCTCTCCAAGATCGACCACAGCGATGTACTTCCCATGGGTCATCTTCCAGGACCTCTAGGATATTCGTAGTAATATGTAACAGTGGAGCTAGGGTGATCTTCAATCTCATGAATTGCTGCTATAATAAGTTTGAGGTGGAGATGCAGAATCACTAAGGTTTTGGCCAAATTCAGAGCCATAGAAGGCCTTGTAGTCGAATACCAGCGTAAGAAACGCTTACATAGTGGCAAAGCTTGCCATATACAATGAGACAAAAGTTTATTTTTTAAATTGCATATTCAAAGAAGAATAATAATCTTATTTCCCAAAAATTAATTAAGCATAACATTTTCCATAAATTAACAATGAGCGGAACATTGAATTCACCAAATTTTTTGTAATACTTCACTTTTCAGAGTATAGGATCTCATGGATTAAAGTCATCAAGGGTGAATTAGTTTTAGAATCCTATTCAATAAGGAGATAAAGAAGAAGAAAAAAGTGTTTGGGGAAAGTGTCAGTAAAAGGGAAAGCCAATACAGAAAAAAGCGAAATGTCCTCAATGGGTCTTGCCTACCTTTATAACTGTTTGGCCATTGTGCATAGATACCACTTAATCAAGCAATGAAGTACACTGAGCATAGTGAATTATAGTAGTGAAATGTGAAGGTGAGGGTTTTTGTGTGCCTGCCTTCTTTTCTAAAGTGCATCCTGGAAGTTCAAAGAAACGGATCTCTGGTTTATTTCAAGTGTAAAGGGATCAGGGTATTAGTAAATAAAGGCATATTGTATATGAAGAATGCGTTCAAGAAACAGTTTTCAAGGTTGGGAAATTAAAGAAGGCTTTTTAACCACCTGATTGATATGAGAAATATTAATATATAGATCTATTGATAGCACCCTAGTCACAGATTCTTCATTTGAAAGCCATAATTAAGCTTCATTCATACTTTGAATGTTGCTTGCATGTATTTCGGAATATCCAACATTACTCACACCTTTTATTGCTTCCTAAATCGATTTCCTAATTAGATGCCCCTCAAAGTATTAATAACTTTTATATATCTTTAGCATGCGTGCAGAATTACATCTTAAGTGCATTCGATTTGCATGTTTTTATCTCAAGTAGAAGGTTATTTCATATCTTCTATCACTGAATGATAAGTAAGTAAATCAGAATATTGATGAGAATACTATTTTTTTCGATTTTGATGCTGAATTAGGTCTTTTGTCACATTAGTGTCCTATAGTCAACTATTGAGGTCATCTGTGGCTTATTTTAAATTGGGAATTGCTCTTGGTTTACTACAGGGTTTTCGATAATTGCATTTATCACTGAATCTATAACTTATTTACGAAATGTGGCATTCATTCCTTTGAGGTGGCATACTGTGTATAAACCACTGAAACCTAGTTGGTATATGTACTCAGTTCAACTAAGACTTTGCAGTACTGGTGGGACGTTAGCGTGACTATGGGGTTGGAGCTCGCCCTGCCTCCACTGTTTTTATCTCCTTAAATGTTATTAGATCTAAAACTGAGAGTCTGATGCACAAAACTATGCGATAATCAAGTTTCAACATGACAGCAGCTCATAGATTAGATAGAAATGGCATGATGTTTGTCAGCAATGGAAGTTTGAGTAGCCATGCAAGCGATATCCCTGCAACATATGTCACCCTGTTGGGTTCCGTCATTGCTTTGGCTACAAAGCTTAACACATTTAAGCTTTCTTTCCCCGTAATTGCTCCATGTGCACCCTTAATCAAGCTGCGTTCTTGATAGTTTTGGGTGGCTCTTCTGTAAAAGAAGTATTTGCTCCAGTCTGTCTCCAGGGTATTATAATTGCTGCGCTCCCTACTAGAACCTCCAAACAAGTCTCATAAGCCAGTTGCAGATGCAACTGATGGTAGTCAAGCTCCAAGTCTTCAGGCACATCCAAATGAGGCGCTTTCTTTAATTGTTCCTGAACAATAAATTGGAAACTCTGAACACAAAAGCGACTCCGCCACCAGCATCATCATGAATTGCCCCGTATGGGCAGCATTGTCCATTCCAATTGAGGGCTTCAATATTAAATAGGTTCATCATGGGGGGGCGTGGCCAACTGCCGAACATGGCGGCAGCTTAACCCGGGAGCTCCGCGAGGCAATCCGGCCCGCACAATAATCCGCATGCACATCCGTATACTAACCTGCCTGAAGGGGTGAAATCGGCCCCGGGGACCGAGCGGCACATAAAGAGCCGCTTCCAGCGAAAATCCGACGCCGGAAAGTGCTCCATCCATCGATAGTGAGACGAGGCCTACAGCGACTCGGCAGCCCCGGCCCTGAATTCGGGGGCGTGCCGACCGGAAGCGCACCTTCTCCGGCCGGGAGGACTCGGCATTGCTCCTCCTTGCCTGGCGCTGAGCACCACTACGGCGCAACTAGACAGACAGCGCCTGGTTCGGCGCGGACCCACCACAGCACTGACCATCACTCCGGACTGCCGTTGGAAAGGAAGGCAGCCTTCACCGTGGTGGCACCGGTCCCCTGCGGCCCAGCGGCTACGGCGACCATAACGCGCGGCGCCACGGCCCACGTGGAGGAGACAACGTGTACGGAGTCCGAGACCTGTGCACGCCGCCATCGACACAGCGACGACCTCTCTGCTGAATACAAGCACGCCATCATGACGGGCAAGAACACGAGGAGCATGACGGCGACGCAATCAAAACTTGATAAGTTTGCTTATGCCCATAACACCCACTCACAAGGTCCAGGTCGGCACTCAACCGGTGCTTCCTCTGACACCAACGGGACTGGGAAAGTCACACTGGAGGCCATCATGAGAACTCTCACAGACGTCCAGGCGACGGTTGGCACAATCTCCACGGAGGTGAACCTGATGCGAGCAGATTTCAAAAAAATGTCGGAGAGGGTGTCGCAAGTAGAGGTGGTCACGAAATCCCTTATTGAGGACACTTCTGACCTTCAGTTGGCGATGGAGCGGCTAGAAAAGACAACCAAACTACTGCAAGAAAAGCTGGACGATCAGGAAGGACGCTCAAGACGGAATAACGTCCGTATTCTGGGCCTACCGGAGTCGGAGGGCAAAGGTGCCATGGACCTGTACATGGAGGATCTTATCAAGACAAAATTGCAACCTAAGGGACTTTCAACCTTCTTCTCCGTTGAGAGGGCTCATCGAGTCCCCGGGGGTACGCCCCAACCAGGGGCTGCACCGCGACCAGTGCTGGCCAGACTCTTTAACTATAGAGACAGGGACGCCATTTTGCAGGCGGCCAGGGTGGCGCCGCCGGTGAAGATCCTGAACTCCACGCTGGCGTTCTTCCCGGACTATACGGCCGAGGTAGCAAGGCGTCGAAAATCCTTCAATGCGGTCAAAAAGACTTTGCGAGACAGGGAACTACCCTACTCGATGCTCTTCCCCGCCAAACTGCGGATTGTGGCCGAGGGAAGGACGTGGTTCTTCGACAATCCTGAAGTAGCACGAGAATGGCTGGATGGCTGGAGACCGGCAGGCAAGCCTCAGCGCCCGCGCAAGGACCGCCAGGATCACCGCAAGGACAAAACGCCGGAGCGCCGCGAGCCCAGCCCGGCCACTGAACAGGGCGCGGCCGGGGGCCTAGACTCCGATCTTGAAAGGGATCCCCTTGATTCAGGTCAACCTAGCAGGGGATGAATGACAACGCTGGAAGCATCAAACGCTGAACTCTACACTTGGGACCTTGGGCCGATGGAACTGAGTAGGGCGGGTTATGGCCGGTGCCTGTAGGGGACTCACCAACCCCACAAGCAAGTAAGACCAGATAGGGGGGGGAAACAAGCACTCTGCCAAGTTGGGGAAGCGGGCGGGAACTCGTCCGTGGTGCAGGGGAGCAGGGAGGGGGTGGAGGGATGGGAGTTACGAAGTTCAAGTTACAGTTAAGTTTCATGGTCATCGTCATCTTTATTGCAATCTCACAGGGCATAACTGCACTGCACTCTGTGGGCGGCGTGCACCGCCTCCACAACCTGACACCTTTCTCCGCCTGATAATGGGGAACACGATTCGTCACACATGGCATAGCGTGATCAAACTACACCAGCGATGGGTACCCCTGTAACGACGATAGTGCCCCCACTGAAGCTCCTCACCTGGAATGTCAGAGGGTTGGGAGATAAAATAAAAAGGGGTTTGGTGCTGCAAACTGTTAAGCGTGCTCGGTCTGACCTAGTACTGCTGCAGGAAACACATTTAGCGGGAACCACCTGTAAGGCCCTGAACAGGCGTGGGTACACCATGGCAGTGCACTCCGAATTTACCTCGGGCTCCAGGGGCACAGGGATACTCCTCAGAAACAACTCCCCCTTCCTGGTCACTAGCCACAAAACTGATGACCAGGGCCGGTTTGCAGCACTCTCAGGCCAGTGGGAGGGGAGGGCTGTGAATGTGGTGTCTGTCTACATCCCCCCCGCACTACACGCTGTAGCCCTACCGGCGCTTAGCCGATTCCTTATTGATCTCCCCGAAGGAGATGTAATCATGGGGGGAGATTTCAATGCCATCACTGACCCATTACTGGATACTTTTCCCCAGCGAGCTCGCCCGAGAGGAGCCGCAGTACTCCCGGGCTTTTTATCTGCTATGGGCCTCACGGATATTTGGCGTCACCTGCACCCTGCTGCGCAGCAATACACGCACTACTCCGCACCCCACAGCACCCTCTCCCGAATCGACTACTTTTTCACTCTGGGGGTTGGACTGAGCTCTGTAGATAGTATTGACATTCTGCCGCGAGGAATTTCTGATCACTCCCCGGTCTCCCTTCATATTTCCACCAAGGATTGTAAGCGGGGTAGGCTATACCCGATCTATCCCAACTATTTGCAGGTCCCTGGCATCAAGAAGAAGCTCAAATTAATCACAACACACTACTTCACTGAGAACACAGGATCGGTCGCCTCACCCTCAATTCTGTGGGAGGCGTATAAGACGGTCCTCAGAGGGGCTTCCATATCAGCCATTACTGGGCATAAGAGAGAATCGAGGGCCACACTGGCCAATTTAGAAGTAGCCTTGCACACGGCGAACACTGCGCATATGACAGACCCCACTCCTGAGACGCTCCATGAACTGCAGCTCTGCCAACAGCAACATCAGGCACACCTTACCGTGATCACTAAAGGGCACCTTGCGAGTACAGCACACAGAATCTATGATGTGGGCGATAAGGCCGGGAAGATGCTAGCATGGCTCGACAAGCGGGGTGGCAGCAACAAGGGGATTCATGGCCTCTACGATACGAACGGCACACTGCAAACTCACCCAGAACACATAATTCAAACTCTAGCCTGCCACTTCCAGAACATCTACACACCGACACGGCCAGTCACTGAGCGGGAAGCCATGGCCTCCCTTAGCAACATCCATGTCCCTGTGCTCTCACCAGAAGCGCAGCAGGAACTTGAGGCAGACCTCACGGTGGGAGAGGTACAATTGGCTATACAGGCGTTACAGTCCGGCAAAGCATTAGGCCCGAACGGGATTCCTGTGGAGTGGTACAAGGCGATGGACTCAATCCTGGCCAAACCCCTCCTTGACATGTTCAATGATAGCCTACAAAAGGCGCTGCTCCCACTTGATCAACGCACGGCCACCATTGTGGCTATCCCGAAACCGTCTAAGCCACCAACCGACTGCACCTCGTACCGACCCATATCACTGCTTAATACTGAAGCGAAGGTCCTGGCGAAATTACTGGCCAGCCGCCTTACCAAACATCTCACTACCTTAATCCACCCTGACCAATCGGGCTTTATGCCACATAGAAGCACAGCGCTTAATCTGAGGAGGGTCCACGGGGTGTTGGCAAAGGCGCATCTACTACAGGAACAGGCTGTGATACTTTCCTTAGATGCTAAAATGGCATTTGATTTAGTTGAGTGGGAATACCTCTTTGCTGTACTTACCCGCATGGGCTTCGGGCCCCTGTATTTGGCATGGGTGCGGCTGCTCTACACCAGGCCGATGGCGCAGGTGGTTGCGAACTGGCGTATATCCTCAACCTTTCCACTAGGGAGAGGAACGAGACAAGGGTGCCCGCTGTCGCCCCTGTTGTTTGCGATAGTGCTAGAGCCGCTGGCGATCCTGCTACGTGCGACGCCCTTATTTAGAGGAATCGCATGGAACGACGGGTGGGAAGACAAGGTCTCCCTCTACGCCGACGACATGTTGGTGTACATGACTGACCCGACTGGAGGGGTACCTGCCCTATTGGCGATCTGCGATGAACATGGTAAAGCGTCCGGGTATACCCTGAACTGGACCAAGTCGACACTATATGTACTTGCCGGCCCGGCTCCGGTATTGCCGGCTACCTGCCCTCTTACAGTGACCGCCTCCTCTTTCAAGTACTTGGGTATTTATGTAATGAAAAATGCTAAACAGTTCTATGACGAAAACTTGCAGCCGCCTCTGCAGCGATTGCGTGCAGATGTCCAATACTGGGCCTCGCTGCCACTGACCCTCCTAGGGCGCGCAGCTCTTTACAAAATGATGGCTCTCCCGAGGTTTCTGTATGTCCTAGAGAACTCCCCCTATTTGGTTAGCCCGCAGTATTTCCGACGAGTGGCAGCGTTGGTCTCCAACCTGTTGTGGAGCAACGGACCGGCACGTATAGCGCAGGCAAAACTGGTGAAGAGTTGGTACGAGGGAGGTATCGCACTACCCAACCTCCAGTTGTATTACTGGGCGTCACAGCTTAAAGTAATTAATCACTGGATTCACGTTTCCAGAGAAGACCCCGCATACAAGGCAGACTGGTCGCAACTGGGGACTGAGGGCATGCTCTCAGTACTGTATAATTACGCGAAGGTCAAAACCCTGCTAGGCCCAACATTCCACACAGCAACACTCTGGCACACGGCGCAGGCACGCCTGGGATGGAAGGGGAAGATCACCAGGCTGACGCCCCTTTGGGATACCAAGGCACTGGGCACCCTTAGGGCCTGTATAGGCTTTGCGAGATGGGACGACATAGGGATCTCGGTGGTTGGGGACCTCTGGGACAAAGACACGGTTGTTCCCTTCCAACACCTTCAGCAACAATACGACCTAGGGCCCAATGAAACATACCGCTATGTACAGATTCGGCATGCACTTCTGCGAGCCATCCCACCAGACACGACACTCCCAGAGTCCTCGCCCCTTGAGGATAGACTGCTTACCGAATACATGGAACAAAAGGCAACCTCGCTCACATATAAGAAATTAATTAATAACATGCCAGATCCCACACACAAGCTGAAAGAGAAATGGGTGGCCGAGCTAAACGATATGGATGAAACGGAGTGGAATGAGGCATTAGCCTCCCCAAGGGAGGTGGGCATCTCAGCCAGGTTCCGCCTGATACAGCTCAAGGTGCTACACCGCACCTACTACACACGCACACTGCTCCACAGAATACATAGGGCGCAGCACCCGTACTGCCTTAGGGGATGCGGGGAGGAGGGGACTCTCCTACACACATTTTGGGAATGTCCACAAATAAGGGAACTATGGCGTCAAATTATGCGAACAGTCTCTCAAGCCATGAATGTGTCTGTGCTCCCGGAACCTCGCAGGTGCCTGCTGAACATTTGGGAGCCAACGGACCTAAACAGGTATGAACAGTTGTGGGTCACCCTAGCAGTGACGGTGGCCAAACGCGACATTGCACAGAGATGGGGGGCTCCGGAGTTACCAACGGTGGCAGGGTGGACAAGAAATATGGACCTTCTCATGATTAAGGAAAGAGCAGTGTATGTATTGAGGGCCTGCCCCCGCAAATGGAACCGGGTGTGGCTGAAATGGAACGCATATAGAGGTGACCCTTGTGAAGCTTTGCCAGAGGGTGAGGACTCAGACTCGGAGGAGGAGGATGATTAGTGGCCATGGAGGACCACTGTGCACAGGGGAGGGGCCGGGAGGGGTAATGCACGCTCCAACACTCTAAACGCAATGCGGATTTTGTGCGCATGTGAGAAGGTATAGAAGATTGTACACAGACTCTGATATCAAGATGACGAATGTTTGGTTTTTTGTTTGGTTTTCTTTATATTTATGAATCCCCGCTCCTGCGCTGTAAGAGAAAACTCAGCCTTCTGCCCTGGAATCATGTGGGCGGGATGGGGTTTCGAGGAAGGGGATCCACTGGGCCTTGTGCTACATATATTTGTTTCTTAACCTCACTTACTAGGCCCTGCATATGTACGGTAACTGTTATTGTGCGCTATGTTACGTGCTGTCCCCGCTTGGGGAACGAGCTACTGTTATGTTACTGTAATGCCATAATGACGTACTGCTATCTCTTCTGAATTCCTGACAATAAAGAATTTAAAAAAAAAAAAAATAGGTTCATCATGTGTCTCTGGCGTCAACACTCTTCCATAACTATTTAAATTACTGAATGAGCATGACTTTCGTATTATTATCCAGGATTGAATGACACAAAATTGATGTAATTTAAAAGGTCTACAAAAGAGAAGCTGGTGGTGTAGTCCTGCTTTGTATGTCCTGAGGGTCTCTTTACTTGGGTTTTCACCTTGGGTGTTATGCCCCACCAGCTCCTGCTGCAAAATGCTGGGAGCGATGCTTTGGGCCTGAATTTCCCTTGGCATCCTTTTAAACAGGATATGAAATAAAGCCATTATGAAATTCCATTGCTGATAGTCATCACACCATATCTGCCTAAGAACAAGCAAATCTAGCTAGTCAGAACAGTGTCCTCTCCAAGATCGACCACAGCGATGTACTTCCCATGGGTCATCTTCCAGGACCTCTAGGATATTCGTAGTAATATGTAACAGTGGAGCTAGGGTGATCTTCAATCTCATGAATTGCTGCTATAATAAGTTTGAGGTGGAGATGCAGAATCACTAGGGTTTTGGCCAAATTCAGAGCCATAGAAGGCCTTGTAGTCGAATACCAGCGTAAGAAACGCTTACATAGTGGCAAAGCTTGCCATATACAATGAGACACAAGTTTATTTTTTTAATTGCATATTCAAAGAAGAATAAGAATCTTATTTCCCAAAAATTAATTAAGCATAACATTTTCCATAAATTAACAATGAGCGGAACATTGAATTCACCACATTTTTTGTAATACTTCACTTTTCAGAGTATAGGATCTCATGGATTAAAGTCATCAAGGGTGAATTAGTTTTAGAATCCTATTCAATAAGGAGATAAAGAAGAAGAAAAAAGTGTTTGGGGAAAGTGTCAGTAAAAGGGAAAGCCAATACAGAAAAAAGCGAAATGTCCTCAATATGTCTTGCCTACCTTTATAACTGTTTGGCCATTGTGCATAGATACCACTTAATCAAGCAATGAAGTACACTGAGCATAGTGAATTATAGTAGTGAAATATGAAGGTGAGGGTTTTTGTGTGCCTGCCTTCTTTTCTAAAGTGCTTCCTAGAGGTTCAAAGAAACGGATCTCTGGTTTATTTCAAGTGTAAAGGGATCAGGGTATTAGTAAATAAAGGCATATTGTAAATGAAGAATGCGTTCAAGAAACAGTTTTTAAGGTTGGGAAATTAAAGAAGGCTTTTTAACCACCTGATTGATATGAGAAATATTAATATATAGATCTATTGATAGCACCCTAGTCACAGATTCTTCGTTTGAAAGCCATAATTAAGCTTCATTCATACTTTGAATGTTGCTTGCATGTATTTCGGAATATCCAACATTACTCACACCTTTTATTGCTTCCTAAATCGATTTCATAATTAGATGCCCGTCAAAGTATTAATAACTTTTATATATCTCTAGCATGCGTGCAGAATGACATCTTAATTGCATTCGATTTACATTTTTTTATCTCAAGTAGAAGGTTATTTCATATCTTTTATCACTGAATGATAAGTAAGTAAATCAGAATATTGATGAGAATACTATTTTTTTCGATTTAGATGCTGAATTAGGTCTTTTGTCACATCAGTGTCCTATAGTCAACTATTGAGGTCATCTGTGGCTTATTTTAAATTGAGAATTGCTCTTGGTTTACTACAGGGTTTTCGATAATTGCATTTATCACTGAATCTATAACTTCTTTACGAAATGTGGCATTCATTCCTTTGAGATGGCATACTGTGTATAAACCATTGAAACCTAGTTGGTATATGTACTCAGTTCAACTAAGACTTTGCAGTACTGGTGGGACGTTAGTGTGACTATGGGGTTGAAGCTCGCCCTGCCTCCACTGTTTTTATCTCCTTGAATGTTATTAGATCTAAAACTGAGAGTCTGATGCACAAAACTATGCGATAATCAAGTTTCAACATTACAGCAGCTCATAGATTAGATAGAAATGGCATGATGTTTGTCAGCAATGGAAGTTTGAGTAGCCATGCAAGCGATATCCCTGCAACATATGTCACCCTGTTGGGTTCCGTCATTGCTTTGGCTATAAAGCTTAACACATTTAAGCTTTCTTTCCCCGTAATTGCTCCATGTGCACCCTTAATCAAGCTGCGTTCTTGATAGTTTTGGGTGGCTCTTCTGTAAAAGAAGTATTTGCTCCAGTCTGTCTCCAGGGTATTATAATTGCTGCGCTCCCTACTAGAACCTCCAAACAAGTCTCATAAGCCAGTTGCAGATGCAACTGATGGTGGTCAAGCTCCAAGTCTTCAGGCACATCCAAATGAGGCGCTTTCTTTAATTGTTCCTGAACAATAAATTGGAAACTCTGAACACAAAAGCGACTCCGCCACCAGCATCATCATGAATTGCCCCGTATGGTCAGCATTGTCCATTCCAATTAAGGGCTTCAATATTAAATAGGTTCATCATGTGTCTCTGGCGTCAACACTCTTCCATAACTATTTAAATTACTGAATGAGCATGACTTTCGTATTATCATCCAGGATTGAATGAAACAAAATTGATGTAATTTAAAAGGTCTATAAGAGAGAACCTGGTGGTGTAGTCCTGCTTTGTATGTCCCGAGGGTCTCTTTACTTGGGTTTTCACCTTGGGTGTTATGCCCCACCAGCTCCTGCTGCAAAATGCTGGGAGCGATGCTTTGGGCCTGAATTTCCCTTGGCATCCTTTTAAACAGGATATGAAATAAAGCCATTATGAAATTCCATTGCTGATAGTCATCACACCATATCTGCCTAAGAACAAGCAAATCTAGCTAGTCAGAACAGTGTCCTCTCCAAGATCGACCACAGCGATGTACTTCCCATGGGTCATCTTCCAGGACCTCTAGGATATTCGTAGTAATATGTAACAGTGGAGCTAGGGTGATCTTCAATCTCATGAATTGCTGCTATAATAAGTTTGAGGTGGAGATGCAGAATCACTAGGGTTTTGGCCAAATTCAGAGCCATAGAAGGCCTTGTAGTCGAATACCAGCGTAAGAAACGCTTACATAGTGGCAAAGCTTGCCATATACAATGAGACAAAAGTTTATTTTTTTAATTGCATATTCAAAGAAGAATAAGAATCTTATTTCCCAAAAATTAATTAAGCATAACATTTTCCATAAATTAACAATGAGCGGAACATTGAATTCACCACATTTTTTGTAATACTTCACTTTTCAGAGTATAAGATCTCATTGATTAAAGTCATCAAGGGTGAATTAGTTTTAGAATCCTATTCAATAAGGAGATAAAGAAGAAGAAAAAAGTGTTTGGGGAAAGTGTCAGTAAAAGGGAAGGCCAATACAGAAAAAAACGAAATGTCCTCAATGTGTCTTGCCTACCTTTATAACTGTTTGGCCATTGTGCATAGATACCACTTAATCAAGCAATGAAGTACACTGAGCATAGTGAATTATAGTAGTGAAATATGAAGGTGAGGGTTTTTGTGTGCCTGCCTTCTTTTCTAAAGTGCTTCCTGGAGGTTCAAAGAAACGGATCTCTGGTTTATTTCAAGTGTAAAGGGATCAGGGTATTAGTAAATAAAGGCATATTGTATATGAAGAATGCGTTCAAGAAACCGTTTTCAAGGTTTGGAAATTAAAGAAGGCTTTTTAACCTCCTGATTGATATGAGAAATATTAATATATAGATCTATTGATAGCACCCTAGTCACAGATTCTTCGTTTGAAAGCCATAATTAAGCTTCATTCATACTTTGAATGTTGCTTGCATGTATTTCGGAATATCCAACATTACTCACACCTTTTATTGCTTCCTAAATCGATTTCATAATTAGATGCCTGTCAAAGTATTAATAACTTTGATATATCTCTAGCATGTGTGCAGAATTACATCTTAAGTGCATTCGATTTACATGTTTTTATCTCAAGTAGAAGGTTATTTCATATCTTCTATCACTGAATGATAAGTAAGTAAATCAGAATATTGATGAGAATAACATTTTTTTCGATTTTGATGCTGAGTTAGGTCTTTTGTCACATTAGTGTCCTATAGTCAACTATTGAGGTCATCTGTGGCTTATTTTAAATTGAGAATTGCTCTTGGTTTACTACAGGGTTTTCGATAATTGCATTTATCACTGAATCTATAACTTATTTACAAAATGTGACATTCATTCCTTTGAGGTGGCATACTGTGTATAAACCCCTGAAACCTAGTTGGTATATGTACTCAGTTCAACTAAGACTTTGCAGTACTGGTGGGACGTTAGTGTGACTATGGGGTTGGAGCGCGCCCTGCCTCCACTGTTTTTATCTCCTTGAATGTTATTAGATCTAAAACTGAGAGTCTGATGCACAAAACTATGCGATAATCAAGTTTCAACATGACAGCAGCTCATAGATTATATAGAAATGGCATTATGTTTGTCAGCAATGGAAGTTTGAGTAGCCATGCAAGCGATATCCCTGCAACATATGTCACCCTGTTGGGTTCCGTCATTGCTTTGGATATAAAGCTTAACACATTTAAGCTTTCTTTCCCCGTAATTGCTCCATTTGCACCCTTAATCAAGCTGCGTTCTTGATAGTTTTAGGTGGCTCTTCTGTAAAAGAAGTATTTGCTCCAGTCTGTCTCCAGGGTATTATAATTGCTGCGCTCCCTACTAGAACCTCCAAACAAGTCTCATAAGCCAGTTGCAGATGCAACTGATAGTAGTCAAGCTCCAAGTCTTCAGGCACATCCAAATGAGGCGCTTTCTTTAATTGTTCCTGAACAATAAATTGGAAACTCTGAACACAAAAGCGAATCCGCCACCAGCATCATCATGAATTGCCCCGTATGGGCAGCATTGTCCATTCCAATTGAGGGCTTCAATATTAAATAGGTTCATCATGTGTCTCTGGCGTCAACACTCTTCAATAACTATTTAAATTACTGAATGATCATGACTTTCGTATTATCATCCAGGATTGAATGAAACCAAATTGATGTAATTTAAAAGGTCTACAAGAGAGAAGCTGGTGGTGTAGTCCTGCTTTTTATGTCCTGAGGGTCTCTTTACTTGGGTTTTCACCTTGGGTGTTATACCCCACCAGCTCCTGCTGCAAAATGCTGGGAGCGATGCTTTGGGCCTGAATTTCCCTTGGCATCCTTTTAAACAGGATATGAAATAAAGCCATTATGAAATTCCATTGCTGATAGTCATCACACCATATCTGCCTAAGAACAAGCAAATCTAGCTAGTCAGAACAGTGTCCTCTCCAAGATTGACCACAGCGATGTACTTCCCATGGGTCATCTTCCAGGACCTCTAGGATATTCGTAGTAATATGTAACAGTGGAGCTAGGGTGATCTTCAATCTCATGAATTGCT
The DNA here is from genome assembly GCF_964263255.1 of Lissotriton vulgaris. Taxonomy (NCBI): domain Eukaryota; kingdom Metazoa; phylum Chordata; class Amphibia; order Caudata; family Salamandridae; genus Lissotriton; species Lissotriton vulgaris. Next base: position 1,398,773,956 of record NC_141689.1, read on the forward strand.
GCTATAAGAAGTTTGAGGTGGAGATGCAGAATCACTAGGGTTTTGGCCAAATTCAGAGCCATAGAAGGCCTTGTAGTCGAATACCAGCGTAAGAAACGCTTACATAGTGGCAAAGCTTGCCATATACAATGAGACAAAAGTTTATTTTTTTAATTGCATATTCAAAGAAGAATAAGAATCTTATTTCCCAAAAATTAATTAAGCATAACATTTTCCATAAATTAACAATGAGCGGAACATTGAATTCACCACATTTTTTGTAATACTTCACTTTTCAGAGTATAGGATCTCATTGATTAAAGTCATCAAGGGTGAATTAGTTTTAGAATCCTATTCAATAAGGAGATAAAGAAGAAGAAAAAAGTGTTTGGGGAAAGTGTCAGTAAAAGGGAAAGCCAATACAGAAAAAAACGAAATGTCCTCAATGTGTCTTGCCTACCTTTATAACTGTTTGGCCATTGTGCATAGATACCACTTAATCAAGCAATGAAGTACACTGAGCATAGTGAATTATAGTAGTGAAATATGAAGGTGAGGGTTTTTGTGTGCCTGCCTTCTTTTCTAAAGTGCTTCCTGGAGGTTCAAAGAAACGGATCTCTGGTTTATTTCAAGTGTAAAGGGATCAGGGTATTAGTAAATAAAGGCATATTGTATATGAAGAATGCGTTCAAGAAACCGTTTTCAAGGTTTGGAAATTAAAGAAGGCTTTTTAACCTCCTGATTGATATGAGAAATATTAATATATAGATCTATTGATAGCACCCTAGTCACAGATTCTTCGTTTGAAAGCCATAATTAAGCTTCATTCATACTTTGAATGTTGCTTGCATGTATTATGGAATATCCAACATTACTCACACCTTTTATTGCTTCCTAAATCGATTTCATAATTAGATGCCTGTCAAAGTATTAATAACTTTGATATATCTCTAGCATGTGTGCAGAATTACATCTTAAGTGCATTCGATTTACATGTTTTTATCTCAAGTAGAAGGTTATTTCATATCTTCTATCACTGAATGATAAGTAAGTAAATCAGAATATTGATGAGAATAAAATTTTTTTCGATTTTGATGCTGAGTTAGGTCTTTTGTCACATTAGTGTCCTATAGTCAACTATTGAGGTCATCTGTGGCTTATTTTAAATTGAGAATTGCTCTTGGTTTACTACAGGGTTTTCGATAATTGCATTTATCACTGAATCTATAACTTATTTACAAAATGTGACATTCATTCCTTTGAGGTGGCATACTGTGTATAAACCCCTGAAACCTAGTTGGTATATGTACTCAGTTCAACTAAGACTTTGCAGTACTGGTGGGACGTTAGTGTGACTATGGGGTTGGAGCTCGCCCTGCCTCCACTGTTTTTATCTCCTTGAATGTTATTAGATCTAAAACTGAGAGTCTGATGCACAAAACTATGCGATAATCAAGTTTCAACATGACAGCAGCTCATAGATTATATAGAAATGGCATTATGTTTGTCAGCAATGGAAGTTTGAGTAGCCATGCAAGCGATATCCCTGCAACATATGTCACCCTGTTGGGTTCCGTCATTGCTTTGGATATAAAGCTTAACACATTTAAGCTTTCTTTCCCCGTAATTGCTCCATGTGCACCCTTAATCAAGCTGCGTTCTTGATAGTTTTGGGTGGCTCTTCTGTAAAAGAAGTATTTGCTCCAGTCTGTCTCCAGGGTATTATAATTGCTGCGCTCCCTACTAGAACCTCCAAACAAGTCTCATAAGCCAGTTGCAGATGCAACTGATGGTAGTCAAGCTCCAAGTCTTCAGGCACATCCAAATGAGGCGCTTTCTTTAATTGTTCCTGAACAATAAATTGGAAACTCTGAACACAAAAGCGACTCCGCCACCAGCATCATCATGAATTGCCCCGTATGGGCAGCATTGTCCATTCCAATTGAGGGCTTCAATATTAAATAGGTTCATCATGTGTCTCTGGCGTCAACACTCTTCCATAACTATTTAAATTACTGAATGAGCATGACTTTCGTATTATCTTCCAGGATTGAATGAAACAAAATTGATGTAATTTAAAAGGTCTACAAGAGAGAAGCTGGTGGTGTAGTCCTGCTTTGTATGTCCTGGGGGTCTCTTTACTTGGGTTTTCACCTTGGGTGTTATGCCCCACCAGCTCCTGCTGCAAAATGCTGGGAGCGATGCTTTGGGCCTGAATTTCCATTGGCATCCTTTTAAACAGGATATGAAATAAAGCCATTATGAAATTCCATTGCTGATAGTCATCACACCATATCTGCCTAAGAACAAGCAAATCTAGCTAGTCAGAACAGTGTCCTCTCCAAGATCGACCACAGCGATGTACTTCCCATGGGTCATCTTCCAGGACCTCTAGGATATTCATAGTAATATGTAACAGTGGAGCTAGGGTGATCTTCAATCTCATGAATTGCTGCTATAGTAAGTTTGAGGTGGAGATGCAGAATCACTAGGGTTTTGGCCAAATTCAGAGCCATAGAAGGCCTTGTAGTCGAATACCAGCGTGAGAAACGCTTACATAGTGGCAAAGCTTGCCATATACAATGAGACAAAAGTTTATTTTTTTAATTGCATATTCAAAGAGGAATAAGAATCTTATTTCCCAAAAATTAATTAAGCATAACATTTTCCATAAATTAACAATGAGCGTAACATTGAATTCACCACATTTTTTGTAATACTTCACTTTTCAGAGTATAGGATCTCATGGATTAAAGTCATCAAGGGTGAATTAGTTTTAGAATCCTATTCAATAAGGAGATAAAGAAGAAGAAAAAAGTGTTTGGGGAAAGTGTCAGTAAAAGGGAAAGCCAATACAGAAAAAAGCGAAATGTCCTCAATGTGTCTTGCCTACCTTTATAACTGTTTGGCCATTGTGCATAGATACCACTTAATCAAGCAATGAAGTACACTGAGCATAGTGAATTATAGTAGTGAAATATGAAGGTGAGGGTTTTTGTGTGCCTGCCTTCTTTTCTAAAGTGCTTCCTGGAGGTTCAAAGAAACGGATCTCTGGTTTATTTCAAGTGTAAAGGGATCAGGGTATTAGTAAATAAAGGCATATTGTATATGAAGAATGCGTTCAAGAAACAGTTTTCAAGGTTGGGAAATTAAAGAAGGCTTTTTAACCACCTGATTGATATGGGAAATATTAATATATAGATCTATTGATAGCACCCTAGTCACAGATTCTTCGTTTGAAAGCCATAATTAAGCTTCATTCATACTTTGAATGTTGCTTGCATGTATTTCGGAATATCCAACATTACTCACACCTTTTATTTCTTCCTAAATCGATTTCCTAATTAGATGCCCGTCAAAGTATTAATAACTTTTATATATCTCTAGCATGCGTGCAGAATTACATCTTAAGTGCATTCGATTTACATGTTTTTATCTCAAGTAGGTTATTTCATATCTTTTATCACTGAATGATAAGTAAGTAAATCAGAATATTGATGAGAATACTATTTTTTTCGATGTTGATGCTGAATTAGGTCTTTTGTCACATTAGTGTCATATAGTCAACTATTGAGGTCATCTGTGGCTTATTTTAAATTGAGAATTGCTCTTGGTTTACTACAGCGTTTTCAATAATTGCATTTATCACTGAATCTATAACTTATTTACGAAATGTGGCATTCATTCCTTTGAGGTGGCATACTGTGTATAAACCACTGAAACCTAGTTGGTATATGTACTCAGTTCAACTAAGACTTTGCAGTACTGGTGGGACGTTAGTGTGACTATGGGGTTGGAGCTCGCCCTGCCTCCACTCTTTTTATCTCCTTGAATGTTATTAGATCTAAAACTGAGAGTCTGATGCACAAAACTACGCGATAATCAAGTTTCAACATGACAGCAGCTCATAGATTAGATAGAAATGGCATGATGTTTGTCAGCAATGGAAGTTTGAGTAGCCATGCAAGCGATATCCCTGCAACATATGTCACCCTGTTGGGTTCCGTCATTGCTTTGGATATAAAGCTTAACGCATTTAAGCTTTCTTTCCCCGTAATTGCTCCATGTGCACCCTTAAGTGGAGTGGAGAAGAGTGTTGCCGGTGGCAGAGGCAGCCTCCATTCACTTCGCGCTGTTAAAACAACCGTATTTCACTGCACTGCTCGCGCTGTTGTTACAGCGAATGTTTTTATGTAGCGATTAGAGGCTATTTTTTAAAACGTTCAGTGTGGGTTAGCGGATAACTTACTTTAATTTCTGGTATTCTCCTCAGCTGCTTAGTTTTTTCTGCCACTCCCGCCCCGGTCCGCCGCGTCCAATCATGGGCGTTTGATGCGGAGGGCGAGGAGGAGCCGTCACTTCCGGGCTCAGGGAGCACAGGTCAGCGCTCTAGCGACGCTGATGGTAAGAGACTATTTAGGTCAGCTGGGATTGGAACGCGCTGTGGAGAAGAGTGTTGCCGGTGGCAGAGGCAGCCTCCATTCACTTCGCGCTGTTAAAACAACCGTATTTCACTGCACTGCTCGCGCTGTTGTTACAGCGAATGTTTTTATGTAGCGATTAGAGGCTATTTTTTAAAACGTTCAGTGTGGGTTAGCGGATAACTTACTTTAATTTCTGGTATTCTCCTCAGCTGCTTAGTTTTTTCTCCCACTCCCGCCCCGGTCCGCTGCGTCCAATCATGGGCGTTTGATGCGGAGGGCGAGGAGGAGCCTTCACTTCCGGGCTCAGGGAGCACAGGTCAGCGCTCTAGCGACCCCTCCCTTCACTATAAATGTGCTCTGGGCAGCGACCGCGCAGCGGACGCGTGCAGCGGGCGCGCCGGAAGCGCGCCGAAGTCGAGCCAAAGTCAAGCCCGTCTGCGCCCTTCCGCGGCCGGACGGGGCGCGGGGCCACAAACTCTGGCTCTTCCACTATAACCACCTTAAGGTATGGCAGACAGGAACTGCTGGCTCTCCAACCTGATACGCTTGCAGCTTGCAAACACTCCATGCATGCCCTGTCATTAAATAAATGCTCTTTGTGTAGTTTTGAACCCATCAGTCACATCCCAGCCACTAGTTCGGGTCACACCATCAAAGCAGCCTTACTTAACTGCAGATCCTTACGTAAGCACGCTATAGAAATCTTTCACTTACTTGAGGACCAGAACCTTAACATCTTATTCCTGACGGAAACTTGGCTGGATGATTATTCAGACCCTGACATTATTCAGGCCCTTCCCCCTGGTTACTCCCTCTCCAGACTGGATAGGAAAGACGGCAGAGGGGGTGGCATCGCCATCGCTACGAAAGCCCCTCTAGTATGTTCTTTATCGCCCATACAGGTTGACCATAGTGAAGCTGGCTCTTTCACGATTAACACCGGTCCCAATCACTCCATATCAGGCATTCTGATATATCGACCACCTGGTAGGCTATTTGACTTCACTTCCACCCTGATGGAAGCTATAACTCACTTAGCACTAAGGAAATCGCGTTTATTAGTGCTAGGAGATCTCAATGCCCATTTCGAAGACCCCTTAGATACTGACGCAACTGATATTCAAGCTGAGCTACTCTCGGTACAGCTCGAATTAAAGAATAAGGAACCGTCACATCAATTAGGGCATTAATTAGACCCCATCTTTGGCAACTGGAAGGGAGTTCATACCTTAGATCCTCAACCCATACCCTGGTCGGATCATTACATCATCCCCATAACGATTCAACTTGACAGAACCGAGCATTATCGACAGCAATCTCTTCACTATAAACGTAGAAAATGGAAGAACTTCTCAATAGAATCTTTCATTAAAATTGTCCAGGATGAAGGCTCTCCTAAAGGGGATGACTGCGAGTCAGCTAACAAGCACATACACAACTTTGTCACTAAGGCCCTTGATATTACGGCCCCTATTCGCACCATGACCAATGCCAGGAGAACAAAAAAAGCTGCTCCCTGGTTCAGTCAAGAACTGCAAACAATGAAGACGGCATGTAAAAAGCTTGAAAGAGCATGGCGCCAGAACTTTTGTCCAGAAATTAAAACCCAGTATAAAATAGCGCAAAGAGTATACAACAAAACTATACGTTTGTCTAAGGCAGCTCATTATCACACCCGTATTATGGAAGCAGAAAACTCCTCTAAGGAACTGTATCAAATATACAAAGAAATTTCCATAGTGGACGTGACTCCTTCCGCCCAAAACGATTCTGTGGAAACTTGTGACAAAATTGCCCAGTACTTTTCAGGAAAGATTACTAAAATCTATGCCAGCTTTTCCAACAACATAAAGTCGGCTACTGAATTTATTGAAAATGATAACCTTATAAACACACCAGAGTGCCTAGGCTCTTTCGAAGTTCCCCCCTCTGAAGCTTTGGCTAAAATGTGCAATAACATCAAATCAGGATCTCCCCGAGACCCTGCGCCTCCTAAAATTCTAGCTGAAGCTTTCCCTGCACTAGAGCCTCATTTCAGACATCTGCTTCAAATCTCCTTCTCCACGGCGTGCTTGCCGGTGGAATGGAAACAGGCAGTAGTGTTACCGATTGAAAAAAAGCCGAACATAAGTCAAGACATTTTGGAAAACCTTCGCCCAATATCCTTGCTACCTTACCTTGCAAAGCTAGCTGAGAAAATTGCCAATATTCAACTTATGGAACATCTAGAAGCCCATAATGTTTTTCATAAATCTCAATCGGGTTTCAGATCTAATTTCTCCACTGAGACAGCTCTCTTGAGGGCTACTGAAACCCTACGGGAAGGAGCAGATGAGGGTAAGACCATGGCTCTCATCATGCTGGATCTCAGTGCCGCGTTTGACACTGTAGCGCATTCCATCCTGCTACAGTGTCTAAACAGAGCGGGAGTCACCAATAAGGCACTGGGATGGCTGAAAGCCTTTCTGATTAACAGGAGCTTTCAAGTCCAAAGAGGGACTTTCCTCTCAGACAGCGTGTTGCTCGAACAGGGGGTACCTCAGGGCTCTGCCCTGAGTCCCACCCTGTTCAATTTATACATGGCCCCCCTGGCAGAAGTGGTGCAATCGTTCGGCGTAGAGCTTGTCTCTTACGCCGACGACACGCAACTTCTAATATCACTATCTCAAGCCCCTTCTATTGAAGCTGATAACTTCAGTGCTTGCATGAGTAAGCTTGCCTCTTGGATGACAGAGCACTGTCTAAAACTTAATGGCTCTAAAACGGAGGTTCTTATAATTGGAGGCAATGGGGCTAAATGGACAAAAGAATGGTGGCCCAGCTGCTTGGGTCCTTTGCCCCCTCCTAATCGGGAAGCAAAGAATCTAGGTGTCTGGGTAGACAATAAGTTGTCTTTTGATAGCCACATTAAGAGAACTGTAGGCAAATGTTTTGGAGTAATGAAAACGCTCAATCGCACCCTTGACTTGCTGCCTCTGAACTCCAGACGTACCATGACGCAGGCACTAATCACTTCCCGTATTGACTACGGGAATGTGCTGCTCCTGGGCACATCGGCTAAAAACATCAAGAAACTACAGGTTCTACAAAATTCTGCAGCACGCCTAGTGTTAAGGCTTCCCCGCAGAGCCCCCTCGAGACCCTCTCTGGCATCTCTCCATTGGCTACCTATTAGTAAGAGGATTGTTTTCAAAGCTCTACTATGGTGCCATAGGATCATCCACCACAAAGCGCCGGCCTATATGTCGGATCTGGCATCCCTGTACGAACCCAACAGATCCCTCAGATCTAAAGGAATGGGTTTGCTCAGAACTGCTCGCCCCAAAAAAGCCAGAATGGGAGGCAGGTCCTTCCGCTCACTAGCGGCCATGCACTGGAATCTCCTGCCCACGAACACTAGGCTAGAGACTAATGAGGCCTTTTTTAGAAAGATGTTGAAAACCTTTTTATTTACTTCATAATGGTACTCCTCTCTCTCCTTACATAAATGCTCTCTCCACAGCGCGGGGACACGCCGGGAGGCGTCACCAGGCGCTTTACAAACTCCTTTAAACTAAACTAAACTAAACTAATCAAGCTGCGTTCTTGATAGTTTTGGGTGGCTCTTCTGTAAAATAAGTATTTGCTCCAGTCTGTCTCCAGGGTATTATAATTGCTGCGCTCCCTACTAGAACCTCCAAACAAGTCTCATAAGCCAGTTGCAGATGCAACTGATGGTAGTCAAGCTCCAAGTCTTCAGGCACATCCAAATGAGGCGCTTTCTTTAATTGTTCCTGAACAATAAATTGGAAACTCTGAACACAAAAGCGACTCCGCCACCAGCATCATCATGAATTGCCCCCTATGGGCAGCATTGTCCATTCCAATTGAGGGCTTCAATATTAAATAGGTTCATCATGTGTCTCTGGCGTCAACACTCTTCCATAACTATTTAAATTACTGAATGAGCATGACTTTCGTATTATCTTCCAGGATTGAATGAAACAAAATTGATGTAATTCAAAAGGTCTACAAGAGAGAAGCTTGTGGTGTAGTCCTGCTTTGTATGTCCTGAGGGTCTCTTTACTTGGGTTTTCACCTTGGGTGTTATGCCCCACCAGCTCCTGCTGCAAAATGCTGGGAGCGATGCTTTGGGCCTGAATTTCCCTTTGCATCCTTTTAAACAGGATATGAAATAAAGCCATTATGAAATTCCATTGCTGATAGTCATCACACCATATCTGCCTAAGAACAAGCAAATCTAGCTAGTCACAACAGTGTCCTCTCCAAGATCGACCACAGCGATGTACTTCCCATGGGTCATCTTCCAGGACCTCTAGGATATTCGTAGTAATATGTAACAGTGGAGCTAGGGTGATCTTCAATCTCATGAATTGCTGCTATAATAAGTTTGAGGTGGAGATGCAGAATCACTAGGTTTTGGCCAAATTCAGAGCCATAGAAGGCCTTGTAGTTGAATACCAGCGTAAGAAACGCTTACATAGTGGCAAAGCTTGCCATATACAATGAGACAAAAGTTTATTTTTTTAATTGCATATTCAAAGAAGAATAAGAATCTTATTTCCCAAAAATTAACTAAGCATAACATTTTCCATAAATTAACAATGAGCGGAACATTGAATTCACTGCATGTTTTGTAATACTTCACTTTTCAGAGTATAGGATCTCATGGATTAAAGTCATCAAGGGTGAATTAGTTTTAGAATCCTATTCAATAAGGAGATAAAGAAGAAAAAAAAAGTGTTTGGGGAAAGTGTCAGTAAAAGGGAAAGCCAATACAGAAAAAAGCGAAATGTCCTCAATGTGTCTTGCCTACCTTTATAACTGTTTGGCCATTGTGCATAGATACCACTTAATCAAGCAATGAAGTACACTGAGCATAGTGAATTATAGTAGTGAAATATGAAGGTGAGGCTTTTTGTGTGCCTGCCTTCTTTTCTAAAGTGCTTCCTGGAGGTTCAAAGAAACGGATCTCTGGTTTATTTCAAGTGTAAAGGGATCAGGGTATTAGTAAATAAAGGCATATTGTATATGAAGAATGCGTTCAAGAAACAGTTTTCAAGGTTGGGAAATTAAAGAAGGCTTTTTAACCACCTGATTGACATGAGAAATATTAATATATAGATCTATTGATAGCACCCTAGTCACAGATTCTTTGTTTGAAAGCCATAATTAAGCTTCATTCATACTTTGAATGTTGCCTGCATGTATTTCGGAAAATCCAACATTACTCACACCTTTTATTGCTTCCTAAATCGATTTCATAATTAGATGCCCGTCAAAGTATTAATAACTTTTATATATCTCTAGCATGCGTGCAGAATTACATCTTAAGTGCATTCGATTTACATTTTCTTATCTCAAGTAGAAGGTTATTTCATATCTTTTATCACTGAATGATAAGTAAGTAAATCAGAATATTGATGAGAATACTATTTTTTTCGATTTTGATGCTGAAATAGGTCTTTTGTCACATTAGTGTCCTATAGTCAACTATTGAGGTCATCTGTGGCTTATTTTAAATTGAGAATTGCTCTTGGTTTACTACAGCGTTTTCAATAATTGCATTTATCACTGAATCTATAACTTATTTACGAAATGTGGCATTCATTCCTTTGAGGTGGCATACTGTGTATAAACCACTGAAACCTAGTTGGTATATGTACTCAGTTCAACTAAGACTTTGCAGTACTGGTGGGTCGGTATTGTGACTATGGGGTTGGAGCTCGCCCTGCCTCCACTGTTTTTATCTCCTTGAATGTTATTAGATCTAAAACTGAGAGTCTGATGCACAAAACTATGCGATAATCAAGTTTCAACATGACAGCAGCTCATAGATTAGATAGAAATGGCATGATGTTTGTCAGCAATGGAAGTTTGAGTAGCCATGCAAGCGATATCCCTGCAACATATGTCACCCTGTTGGGTTCCGTCATTGTTTTGGATATAAAGCTTAACGCATTTAAGCTTTCTTTCCCCGTAATTGCTCCATGTGCACCCTTAATCAAGCTGCGTTCTTGATAGTTTTGGGTGGCTCTTCTGTAAAAGAAGTATTTGCTCCAGTCTGTCTCGAGGGTATTATAATTGCTGCGCTCCCTACTAGAACCTCCAAACAAGTCTCATAAGCCAGTTGCAGATGCAACTGATGGTAGTCAAGCTCCAAGTCTTCAGGCACATCCAAATGAGGCGCTTTCTTTAATTGTTCCTGAACAATAAATTGGAAACTCTGAACACAAAAGCGACTCCGCCACCAGCATCATCATGAATTGCCCCCTATGGGCAGCATTGTCCATTCCAATTGAGGGCTTCAATATTAAATAGGTTCATCATGTGTCTCTGGCGTCAACACTCTTCCATAACTATTTAAATTACTGAATGAGCATGACTTTCGTATTATCTTCCAGGATTGAATGAAACAAAATTGATGTAATTTAAAAGGTCTACAAGAGAGAAGCTGGTGGTGTAGTCCTGCTTTGTATGTCCTGAGGGTCTCTTTACTTGGGTTTTCACCTTGGGTGTTATGCCCCACCAGCTCCTGCTGCAAAATGCTGGGAGCGATGCTTTGGGCCTGAATTTCCCTTGGCATCCTTTTAAACAGGATATGAAATAAAGCCATTATGAAATTCCATTGCTGATAGTCATCACACCATATCTGCCTAAGAACAAGCAAATCTAGCTAGTCAGAACATTGTCCTCTCCAAGATCGACCACAGCGATGTACATCCCATGGGTCATCTTCCAGGACCTCTAGGATATTCGTAGTAATATGTAACAGTGGAGCTAGGGTGATCTTCAATCTCATGAATTGCTGCTATAATAAGTTTGACGTGGAGATGCAGAATCACTAGGGTTTTGGCCAAATTCAGAGCCATAGAAGGCCTTGTAGTCGAATACCAGCGTAAGAAACGCTTACATAGTGGCAAAGCTTGCCATATACAATGAGACAAAAGTTTATTTTTTTAATTGCATATTCAAAGAAGAATAAGAATCTTATTTCCCAAAAATTAATTAAGCATGACATTTTCCATAAATTAACAATGAGCGGAACATTGAATTCACCACATTTTTTGTAATACTTCACTTTTCAGAGTATAGGATCTCATGGATTAAAATCATCAAGGGTGAATTAGTTTTAGAATCCTATTCAATAAGGAGATAAAGAAGAAGAAAAAAGTGTTTGGGGAAAGTGTCAGTAAAAGGGAAAGCCAATACAGAAAAAAGCGAAATGTCCTCAATGTGTCTTGCCTACCTTTATAACTGTTTGGCCATTGTGCATAGATACCACTTAATCAAGCAATGAAGTACACTGAGCATAGTGAATTATAGTAGTGAAATATGAAGGTGAGGGTTTTTGTGTGCCTGCCTTCTTTTCTAAAGTGCTTCCTGGAGGTTCAAAGAAACGGATCTCTGGTTTATTTCAAGTGTAAAGGGATCAGGGTATTAGTAAATAAAGGCATATTGTATATGAAGAATGCGTTCAAGAAACAGTTTTCAAGGTTGGGAAATTAAAGAAGGCTTTTTAACCACCTGATTGATATGAGAAATATTAATATATAGATCTATTGATAGCACCCTAGTCACAGATTCTTCGTTTGAAAGCCATAATTAAGCTTCAGTCATACTTTGAATGTTGCTTGCATGTATTTCGGAATATCCAACATTACTCACACCTTTTATTGCTTCCTAAATTGATTTCCTAATTAGATGCCCGTCAAAGTATTAATAACTTTTATATATCTCTAGCATGCGTGCAGAATTACATCTTAAGTGCATTCGATTTACATTTTTTTATCTCAAGTAGAAGGTTATTTCATATCTTTTATCGCTGAATGATAAGTAAGTAAATCAGAATATTGATGAGAATACTATTTTTTTCGATTTTGATGCTGAATTAGGTCTTTTGTCACATTAGTGTCCTATAGTCAACTATTGAGGTCATCTGTGGCTTATTTTAAATTGAGAATTGTTCTTGGTTCACTACAGGGTTTTCAATAATTGCATTTATCACTGAATCTATAACTTATTTACGAAATGTGGCATTCATTCCTTTGAGGTGGCATACTGTGTATAAACCACTGAAACCTAGTTGGTATATGTACTCAGTTCAACTAAGACTTTGCAGTACTGGTGGGACGTTAGTGTGACTATGGGGTTGGAGCTCGCCCTGCCTCCACTGTTTTTATCTCCTTGAATGTTATTAGATCTAAAACTGAGAGTCTGATGCACAAAACTATGCGATAATCAAGTTTCAACATGACAGCAGCTCATAGATTAGATAGAAATGGCATGATGTTTGTCAGCAATGGAAGTTTGAGTAGGCATGCAAGCGATATCCCTGCAACATATGTCACCCTGTTGGGTTCCGTCATTGCTTTGGATATAAAGCTTAACACATTGAAGCCTTCTTTCCCCGTAATTGCTCCATGTGCATCCTTAATCAAGCTGCGTTCTTGATAGTTTTGGGTGGCTCTTCTGTAAAAGAAGTATTTGCTCCAGTCTGTCTCCAGGGTATTATATTTGCTGCTCTCCCTACTAGAACCTCCAAACAAGTCTCATAAGCCAGTTGCAGATGCAACTGATGGTAGTCAAGCTCCAAGTCTTCAGGCACATCCAAATGAGGCGTTTTCTTTAATTGTTCCTGAACAATAAATTGGAAACTCTGAACACAAAAGCGACTCCGCCACCAGCATCACCATGAATTGCCCCGTATGGGCAGCATTGTCCATTCCATTTGAGGGCTTCAATATTAAATAGGTTCATCATGTGTCTCTGACGTCAACACTCTTCCATAACTATTTAAATTACTGAATGAGCATGACTTTCGTATTATCATCCAGGATTGAATGAAACAAAATTGATGTAATTTAAAAGGTCTACAAGAGAGAAGCTGGTGGTGTAGTCCTGCTTTGTATGTCCTGAGGGTCTCTTTACTTGGGTTTTCACCTTGGGTGTTATGCCCCACCAGCTCCTGCTGCAAAATGCTGGGAGCGATGCTTTGGGCCTGAATTCCCCTTGGCATCCTTTTAAACAGGATATGAAATAAAGCCATTATGAAATTCCATTGCTGATAGTCATCACACCATATCTGCCTAAGAACAAGCAAATCTAGCTAGTCAGAACATTGTCCTCTCCAAGATCGACCACAGCGATGTACATCCCATGGGTCATCTTCCAGGACCTCTAGGATATTCGTAGTAATATGTAACAGTGGAGCTAGGGTGATCTTCAATCTCATGAATTGCTGCTATAATAAGTTTGACGTGGAGATGCAGAATCACTAGGGTTTTGGCCAAATTCAGAGCCATAGAAGGCCTTGTAGTCGAATACCAGCGTAAGAAACGCTTACATAGTGGCAAAGCTTGCCATATACAATGAGACAAAAGTTTATTTTTTTAATTGCATATTCAAAGAAGAATAAGAATCTTATTTCCCAAAAATTAATTAAGCATGACATTTTCCATAAATTAACAATGAGCGGAACATTGAATTCACCACATTTTTTGTAATACTTCACTTTTCAGAGTATAGGATCTCATGGATTAAAATCATCAAGGGTGAATTAGTTTTAGAATCCTATTCAATAAGGAGATAAAGAAGAAGAAAAAAGTGTTTGGGGAAAGTGTCAGTAAAAGGGAAAGCCAATACAGAAAAAAGCGAAATGTCCTCAATGTGTCTTGCCTACCTTTATAACTGTTTGGCCATTGTGCATAGATACCACTTAATCAAGCAATGAAGTACACTGAGCATAGTGAATTATAGTAGTGAAATATGAAGGTGAGGGTTTTTGTGTGCCTGCCTTCTTTTCTAAAGTGCTTCCTGGAGGTTCAAAGAAACGGATCTCTGGTTTATTTCAAGTGTAAAGGGATCAGGGTATTAGTAAATAAAGGCATATTGTATATGAAGAATGCGTTCAAGAAACAGTTTTCAAGGTTGGGAAATTAAAGAAGGCTTTTTAACCACCTGATTGATATGAGAAATATTAATATATAGATCTATTGATAGCACCCTAGTCACAGATTCTTCGTTTGAAAGCCATAATTAAGCTTCAGTCATACTTTGAATGTTGCTTGCATGTATTTCGGAATATCCAACATTACTCACACCTTTTATTGCTTCCTAAATTGATTTCCTAATTAGATGCCCGTCAAAGTATTAATAACTTTTATATATCTCTAGCATGCGTGCAGAATTACATCTTAAGTGCATTCGATTTACATTTTTTTATCTCAAGTAGAAGGTTATTTCATATCTTTTATCGCTGAATGATAAGTAAGTAAATCAGAATATTGATGAGAATACTATTTTTTTCGATTTTGATGCTGAATTAGGTCTTTTGTCACATTAGTGTCCTATAGTCAACTATTGAGGTCATCTGTGGCTTATTTTAAATTGAGAATTGTTCTTGGTTCACTACAGGGTTTTCAATAATTGCATTTATCACTGAATCTATAACTTATTTACGAAATGTGGCATTCATTCCTTTGAGGTGGCATACTGTGTATAAACCACTGAAACCTAGTTGGTATATGTACTCAGTTCAACTAAGACTTTGCAGTACTGGTGGGACGTTAGTGTGACTATGGGGTTGGAGCTCGCCCTGCCTCCACTGTTTTTATCTCCTTGAATGTTATTAGATCTAAAACTGAGAGTCTGATGCACAAAACTATGCGATAATCAAGTTTCAACATGACAGCAGCTCATAGATTAGATAGAAATGGCATGATGTTTGTCAGCAATGGAAGTTTGAGTAGGCATGCAAGCGATATCCCTGCAACATATGTCACCCTGTTGGGTTCCGTCATTGCTTTGGATATAAAGCTTAACACATTGAAGCCTTCTTTCCCCGTAATTGCTCCATGTGCATCCTTAATCAAGCTGCGTTCTTGATAGTTTTGGGTGGCTCTTCTGTAAAAGAAGTATTTGCTCCAGTCTGTCTCCAGGGTATTATATTTGCTGCTCTCCCTACTAGAACCTCCAAACAAGTCTCATAAGCCAGTTGCAGATGCAACTGATGGTAGTCAAGCTCCAAGTCTTCAGGCACATCCAAATGAGGCGTTTTCTTTAATTGTTCCTGAACAATAAATTGGAAACTCTGAACACAAAAGCGACTCCGCCACCAGCATCACCATGAATTGCCCCGTATGGGCAGCATTGTCCATTCCATTTGAGGGCTTCAATATTAAATAGGTTCATCATGTGTCTCTGACGTCAACACTCTTCCATAACTATTTAAATTACTGAATGAGCATGACTTTCGTATTATCATCCAGGATTGAATGAAACAAAATTGATGTAATTTAAAAGGTCTACAAGAGAGAAGCTGGTGGTGTAGTCCTGCTTTGTATGTCCTGAGGGTCTCTTTACTTGGGTTTTCACCTTGGGTGTTATGCCCCACCAGCTCCTGCTGCAAAATGCTGGGAGCGATGCTTTGGGCCTGAATTCCCCTTGGCATCCTTTTAAACAGGATATGAAATAAAGCCATTATGAAATTCCATTGCTGATAGTCATCACACCATATCTGCCTAAGAACAAGCAAATCTAGCTAGTCAGAACATTGTCCTCTCCAAGATCGACCACAGCGATGTACATCCCATGGGTCATCTTCCAGGACCTCTAGGATATTCGTAGTAATATGTAACAGTGGAGCTAGGGTGATCTTCAATCTCATGAATTGCTGCTATAATAAGTTTGAGGTGGAGATGCAGAATCACTAGGGTTTTGGCCAAATTCAGAGCCATAGAAGGCCTTGTAGTCGAATACCAGCGTAAGAAACGCTTACATAGTGGCAAAGCTTGCCATATACAATGAGACAAAAGTTTATTTTTTTAATTGCATATTCAAAGAAGAATAAGAATCTTATTTCCCAAAAATTAATTAAGCATGACATTTTCCATAAATTAACAATGAGCGGAACATTGAATTCACCACATTTTTTGTAATACTTCAGTTTTCAGAGTATAGGATCTCATGGATTAAAATCATCAAGGGTGAATTAGTTTTAGAATCCTATTCAATAAGGAGATAAAGAAGAAGAAAAAAGTGTTTGGGGAAAGTGTCAGTAAAAGGAAAAGCCAATACAGAAAAAAGCGAAATGTCCTCAATGTGTCTTGCCTACCTTTATAACTGTTTGGCCATTGTGCATAGATACCACTTAATCAAGCAATGAAGTACACTGAGCATAGTGAATTATAGTAGTGAAATATGAAGGTGAGGGTTTTTGTGTGCCTGCCTTCTTTTCTAAAGTGCTTCCTGGAGGTTCAAAGAAACGGATCTCTGGTTTATTTCAAGTGTAAAGGGATCAGGGTATTAGTAAATAAAGGCATATTGTATATGAAGAATGCGTTCAAGAAACAGTTTTCAAGGTTGGGAAATTAAAGAAGGCTTTTTAACCACCTGATTGATATGAGAAATATTAATATATAGATCTATTGATAGCACCCTAGTCACAGATTCTTCGTTTGAAAGCCATAATTAAGCTTCAGTCATACTTTGAATGTTGCTTGCATGTATTTCGGAATATCCAACATTACTCACACCTTTTATTGCTTCCTAAATTGATTTCCTAATTAGATGCCCGTCAAAGTATTAATAACTTTTATATATCTCTAGCATGCGTGCAGAATTACATCTTAAGTGCATTCGATTTACATTTTTTTTATCTCAAGTAGAAGGTTATTTCATATCTTTTATCGCTGAATGATAAGTAAGTAAATCAGAATATTGATGAGAATACTATTTTTTTCGATTTTGATGCTGAATTAGGTCTTTTGTCACATTAGTGTCCTATAGTCAACTATTGAGGTCATCTGTGGCTTATTTTAAATTGAGAATTGTTCTTGGTTTACTACAGGGTTTTCAATAATTGCATTTATCACTGAATCTATAACTTATTTACGAAATGTGGCATTCATTCCTTTGAGGTGGCATACTGTGTATAAACCACTGAAACCTAGTTGGTATATGTACTCAGTTCAACTAAGACTTTGCAGTACTGGTGGGACGTTAGTGTGACTATGGGGTTGGAGCTCGCCCTGCCTCCACTGTTTTTATCTCCTTGAATGTTATTAGATCTAAAACTGAGAGTCTGATGCACAAAACTATGCGATAATCAAGTTTCAACATGACAGCAGCTCATAGATTAGATAGAAATGGCATGATGTTTGTCAGCAATGGAAGTTTGAGTAGGCATGCAAGCGATATCCCTGCAACATATGTCACCCTGTTGGGTTCCGTCATTGATTTGGATATAAAGCTTAACACATTGAAGCCTTCTTTCCCCGTAATTGCTCCATGTGCATCCTTAATCAAGCTGCGTTCTTGATAGTTTTGGGTGGCTCTTCTGTAAAAGAAGTATTTGCTCCAGTCTGTCTCCAGGGTATTATATTTGCTGCTCTCCATACTAGAACCTCCAAACAAGTCTCATAAGCCAGTTGCAGATGCAACTGATGGTAGTCAAGCTCCAAGTCTTCAGGCACATCCAAATGAGGCGCTTTCTTTAATTGTTCCTGAACAATAAATTGGAAACTCTGAACACAAAAGCGACTCCGCCACCAGCATCACCATGAATTGCCCCGTATGGGCAGCATTGTCCATTCCATTTGAGGGCTTCAATATTAAATAGGTTCATCATGTGTCTCTGACGTCAACACTCTTCCATAACTATTTAAATTACTGAATGAGCATGACTTTCGTATTATCATCCAGGATTGAATGAAACAAAATTGATGTAATTTAAAAGGTCTACAAGAGAGAAGCTGGTGGTGTAGTCCTGCTTTGTATGTCCTGAGGGTCTCTTTACTTGGGTTTTCACCTTGGGTGTTATGCCCCACCAGCTCCTGCTGCAAAATGCTGGGAGCGATGCTTTGGGCCTGAATTTCCCTTGGCATCCTTTTAAACAGGATATGAAATAAAGCCATTATGAAATTCCATTGCTGATAGTCATCACACCATATCTGCCTAAGAACAAGCAAATCTAGCTAGTCAGAACAGTGTCCTCTCCAAGATCGACCACAGCGATGTACTTCCCATGGGTCATCTTCCAGGACCTCTAGGATATTCGTAGTAATATGTAACAGTGGAGCTAGGGTGATCTTCAATCTCATGAATTGCTGCTATAATAAGTTTGAGGTGGAGATGCAGAATCACTAGGGTTTTGGCCAAATTCAGAGCCATAGAAGGCCTTGCAGTCGAATACCAGCGTAAGAAACGCTTACATAGTGGCAACGCTTGCCATATACAATGAGACAAAAGTTTATTTTTTTAATTGCATATTCAAAGAAGAATAAGAATCTTATTTCCCAAAAATTAATTAAGCATAACATTTTCCATAAATTAACAATGAGCGGAACATTGAATTCACCACATTTTTTGTAATACTTCACTTTTCAGAGTATAGGATCTCATGGATTAAAGTCATCAAGGGTGAATTAGTTTTAGAATCCTAATCAATAAGGAGATAAAAAAGAAGAAAAAAGTGTTTGGGGAAAGTGTCAGTAAAAGGGAAAGCCAATACAGAAAAAAGCGAAATGTCCTCAATGTGTCTTTCCTACCTTTATAACTGTTTGGCCATTGTGCATAGATACCACTTAATCAAGCAATGAAGTACACTGAGCATAGTGAATTATAGTAGTGAAATATGAAGGTGAGGGTTTTTGTGTGCCTTCCTTCTTTTCTAAAGTGCTTCCTGGAGGTTCAAAGAAACGGATCTCTGGTTTATTTCAAGTGTAAAGGGATCAGGGTATTAGTAAATAAAGGCATATTGTATATGAAGAATGCTTTCAAGAAACAGTTTTCAAGGTTGGAAAATTAAAGAAGGCTTTTTAACCACCTGATTGACATGAGAAATATTAATATATAGATCTATTGATAGCACCCTAGTCACAGATTCTTCGTTTGAAAGCCATAATTAAGCTTCATTCATACTTTGAATGTTGCTTGCATGTATTTCGGAATATCCAACATTACTCGCACCTTTTATTGCTTTCTAAATCGATTTCATAATTAGATGCCCGTCAAAGTATTAAAAACTTTTATATATCTCTAGCATGCGTGCAGAATTACATCTTAAGTGCATTCGATTTACATGTTTTTTTATCTCAAGTAGAAGGTTATTTCATATCTTTTATCACTGAATGATAAGTAAGTAAATCAGAATATTGATGAGAATACTATTTTTTTCGATTTTGATGCTGAAATAGGTCTTTTGTCACATTAGTGTCCTATAGTCAACTATTGAGGTCATCTGTGGCTTATTTTAAATTGAGAATTGCTCTTGGTTTACTACAGGGTTTTCAATAATTGCATTTATCACTGAATCTATAACTTATTTACGAAATGTGGCATTCATTCCTTTGAGGTGGATACTGTGTATAAACCACTGAAACCTAGTCGGTATATGTACTCAGTTCAACTAAGACTTTGCAGTACTGGTGGGACGTTAGTGTGACTATGGGGTTGGAGCTCGCCCTGCCTCCACTGTTTTTATCTCCTTGAATGTTATTAGATCTAAAACTGAGAGTCTGATGCACAAAACTATGCGATAATCAAGTTTCACCATGACAGCAGCTCATAGATTAGATAGAAATGGCATGATGTTTGTCATCAATGGAAGTTTGAGTAGCCATGCAAGCGATATCCCTGCAACATATGTCACCCTGTTGTGTTCCGTCATTGCTTTGGATATAAAGCTTAATACATTTAAGCTTTCTTTCCCCGTAATTGCTCCATGTGTACCCTTAATCAAGCTGCGTTCTTGATAGTTTTGGGTGGCTCTTCTGTAAAAGAAGTATTTGCTCCAGTCTGTCTCCAGGGTATTATAATTGCTGCGCTCCCTACTAGAACCTCCAAACAAGTCTCATAAGCCAGTTGCAGATGCAACTGATGGTAGTCAAGCTCCAAGTCTTCAGGCACATCCAAATGAGGCGCTTTCTTTAATTGTTCCTGAACAATAAATTGGAAACTCTGAACACAAAAACGACTCCGCCACCAGCATCATCATGAATTGCCCCGTATGGGCAGCATTGTCCATTCCAATTGAGGGGTTCAATATTAAATAGGTTCATCATGTGTCTCTGGCGTCAACACTCTTCCATAACTATTTAAATTACTGAATGAGCATGACTTTCGTATTATCATCCAGGATTGAATGAAATAAAATTGATGTAATTTAAAATGTCTACAAGAGAGAAGCTGGTGGTGTAGTCCTGCTTTGTATGTCCTGAGGGTCTCTTTACTTGGGTTTTCACTTTGGGTGTTATGCCCCACCAGCTCCTGCTGCAAAATGCTGGGAGCGATGCTTTGGGCCTGAATTTCCCTCGGCATCCTTTTAAACAGGATATGAAATAAAGCCATTATGAAATTCCATTGCTGATAGTCATCACACCATATCTGCCTAAGAACAAGCAAATCTAGCTAGTCAGAACAGTGTCCTCTCCAAGATCGACCACAGCGATGTACTTCCCATGGGTCATCTTCCAGGACCTCTAGGATATTCGTAGTAATATGTAACAGTGGAGCTAGGGTGATCTTCAATCTCATGAATTGCTGCTATAATAAGTTTGAGGTGGAGATGCAGAATCACTAGGGTTTTGGCCAAATTCAGAGCCATAGAAGGCCTTGTAGTCGAATACCAGCGTAAGAAACGCTTACATAGTGGCAAAGCTTGCCATATACAATGAGACAAAAGTTTATTTTTTTAATTGCATATTCAAAGAAGAATAATAATCTTATTTCCCAAAAATTAATTAAGCATAACATTTTCCATAAATTAACAATGAGCGGAACATTGAATTCACCACATTTTTTGTAATACTTCACTTTTCAGAGTATAGGATCTCATGGATTAAAGTCATCAAGGGTGAATTAGTTTTAGAATCCTATTCAATAAGGAGATAAAGAAGAAGAAAAAAGTGTTTGGGGAAAGTGTCAGTAAAAGGGAAAGCCAATACAGAAAAAAGCGAAATGTCCTCAATGGGTCTTGCCTACCTTTATAACTGTTTGGCCATTGTGCATAGATACCACTTAATCAAGCAATGAAGTACACTGAGCATAGTGAACTATAGTAGTGAAATGTGAAGGTGAGGGTTTTTGTGTGCCTGCCTTCTTTTCTAAAGTGCATCCTGGAGGTTCAAAGAAACGGATCTCTGGTTTATTTCAAGTGTAAAGGGATCAGGGTATTAGTAAATAAAGGCATATTGTATATGAAGAATGCGTTCAAGAAACAGTTTTCAAGGTTGGGAAATTAAAGAAGGCTTTTTAACCACCTGATTGATATGAGAAATATTAATATATAGATCTATTGATAGCACCCTAGTCACAGATTCTTCATTTGAAAGCCATAATTAAGCTTCATTCATACTTTGAATGTTGCTTGCATGTATTTCGGAATATCCAACATTACTCACACCTTTTATTGCTTCCTAAATCGATTTCCTAATTAGATGCCCCTCAAAGTATTAATAACTTTTATATATCTTTAGCATGCGTGCAGAATTACATCTTAAGTGCATTCGATTTGCATGTTTTTATCTCAAGTAGAAGGTTATTTCATATCTTCTATCACTGAATGATAAGTAAGTAAATCAAAATATTGATGAGAATACTATTTTTTTCGATTTTGATGCTGAATTAGGTTTTTTGTCACATTAGTGTCCTATAGTCAACTATTGAGGTCATCTGTGGCTTATTTTAAATTGGGAATTGCTCTTGGTTTACTACAGGGTTTTCGATAATTGCATTTATCACTGAATCTATAACTTATTTACGAAATGTGGCATTCATTCCTTTGAGGTGGCATACTGTGTATAAACCACTGAAACCTAGTTGGTATATGTACTCAGTTCAACTAAGACTTTGCAGTACTGGTGGGACGTTAGTGTGACTATGGGGTTGGAGCTCGCCCTGCCTCCACTGTTTTTATCTCCTTGAATGTTATTAGATCTAAAACTGAGAGTCTGATGCACAAAACTATGCGATAATCAAGTTTCAACATGACAGCAGCTCATAGATTAGATAGAAATGGCATGATGTTTGTCAGCAATGGAAGTTTGAGTAGCCATGCAAGCGATATCCCTGCAACATATGTCACCCTGTTGGGTTCCGTCATTGCTTTGGCTACAAAGCTTAACACATTTAAGCTTTCTTTCCCCGTAATTGCTCCATGTGCACCCTTAATCAAGCTGCGTTCTTGATAGTTTTGGGTGGCTCTTCTGTAAAAGAAGTATTTGCTCCAGTCTGTCTCCAGGGTATTATAATTGCTGCGCTCCCTACTACAACCTCCAAACAAGTCTCATAAGCCAGTTGCAGATGCAACTGATGGTAGTCAAGCTCCAAGTCTTCAGGCACATCCAAATGAGGCGCTTTCTTTAATTGTTCCTGAACAATAAATTGGAAACTCTGAACACAAAAGCGACTCCGCCACCAGCATCATCATGAATTGCCCCGTATGGGCAGCATTGTCCATTCCAATTGAGGGCTTCAATATTAAATAGGTTCATCATGTGTCTCTGGCGTCAACACTCTTCCATAACTATTTAAATTACTGAATGAGCATGACTTTCGTATTATCATCCAGGATTGAATGACACAAAATTGATGTAATTTTAAAGGTCTACAAAATAGAAGCTGGTGGTGTAGTCCTGCTTTGTATGTCCTGAGGGTCTCTTTACTTGGGTTTTCACCTTGGGTGTTATGCCCCACCAGCTCCTGCTGCAAAATGCTGGGAGCGATGCTTTGGGCCTGAATTTCCCTTGGCATCCTTTTAAACAGGATATGAAATAAAGCCATTATGAAATTCCATTGCTGATAGTCATCACACCATATCTGCCTAAGAACAAGCAAATCTAGCTAGTCAGAACAGTGTCCTCTCCAAGATCGACCACAGCGATGTACTTCCCATGGGTCATCTTCCAGGACCTCTAGGATATTCGTAGTAATATGTAACAGTGGAGCTAGGGTGATCTTCAATCTCATGAATTGCTGCTATAATAAGTTTGAGGTGGAGATGCAGAATCACTAGGGTTTTGGCCAAATTCAGAGCCATAGAAGGCCTTGTAGTCGAATACCAGCGTAAGAAACGCTTACATAGTGGCAAAGCTTCCCATATACAATGAGACACAAGTTTATTTTTTTAATTGCATATTCAAAGAAGAATAAGAATCTTATTTCCCAAAAATTAATTAAGCATAACATTTTCCATAAATTAACAATGAGCGGAACATTGAATTCACCACATTTTTTTTAATACTTCACTTTTCAGAGTATAGGATCTCATGGATTAAAGTCATCAAGGGTGAATTAGTTTTAGAATCCTATTCAATAAGGAGATAAAGAAGAAGAAAAAAGTGTTTGGGGAAAGTGTCAGTAAAAGGGAAAGCCAATACAGAAAAAAGCTAAATGTCCTCAATATGTCTTGCCTACCTTTATAACTGTTTGGCCATTGTGCATAGATACCACTTAATCAAGCAATGAAGTACACTGAGCATAGTGAATTATAGTAGTGAAATATGAAGGTGAGGGTTTTTGTGTGCCTGCCTTCTTTTCTAAAGTGCTTCCTAGAGGTTCAAAGAAACGGATCTCTGGTTTATTTCAAGTGTAAAGGGATCAGGGTATTAGTAAATAAAGGCATATTGTAAATGAAGAATGCGTTCAAGAAACAGTTTTTAAGGTTGGGAAATTAAAGAAGGCTTTTTAACCACCTGATTGATATGAGAAATATTAATATATAGATCTATTGATAGCACCCTAGTCACAGATTCTTCGTTTGAAAGCCATAATTAAGCTTCATTCATACTTTGAATGTTGCTTGCATGTATTTCGGAATATCCAACATTACTCACACCTTTTATTGCTTCCTAAATCGATTTCATAATTAGATGCCCGTCAAAGTATTAATAACTTTTATATATCTCTAGCATGCGTGCAGAATTACATCTTAATTGCATTCGATTTACATTTTTTTTATCTCAAGTAGAAGGTTATTTCATATCTTTTATCACTGAATGATAAGTAAGTAAATCAGAATATTGATGAGAATACTATTTTTTTCGATTTAGATGCTGAATTAGGTCTTTTGTCACATCAGTGTCCTATAGTCAACTATTGAGGTCATCTGTGGCTTATTTTAAATTGAGAATTGCTCTTGGTTTACTACAGGGTTTTCGATAATTGCATTTATCACTGATCTATAACTTATTTACGAAATGTGGCATTCATTCCTTTGAGGTGGCATACTGTGTATAAACCACTGAAACCTAGTAGGTATATGTACTCAGTTCAACTAAGACTTTGCAGTACTGGTGGGACGTTAGTGTGACTATGGGGTTGAAGCTCGCCCTGCCTCCACTGTTTTTATCTCCTTGAATGTTATTAGATCTAAAACTGAGAGTCTGATGCACAAAACTATGCGATAATCAAGTTTCAACATGACAGCAGCTCATAGATTAGATAGAAATGGCATGATGTTTGTCAGCAATGGAAGTTTGAGTAGCCATGCAAGCGATATCCCTGCAACATATGTCACCCTGTTGGGTTCCGTCATTGCTTTGGCTATAAAGCTTAACACATTTAAGCTTTCTTTCCCCGTAATTGCTCCATGTGCACCCTTAATCAAGCTGCGTTCTTGATAGTTTTGGGTGGCTCTTCTGTAAAAGAAGTATTTGCTCCAGTCTGTCTCCAGGGTATTATAATTGCTGCGCTCCCTACTAGAACCTCCAAACAAGTCTCATAAGCCAGTTGCAGATGCAACTGATGGTAGTCAAGCTCCAAGTCTTCAGGCACATCCAAATGAGGCGCTTTCTTTAATTGTTCCTGAACAATAAATTGGAAACTCTGAACACAAAAGCGACTCCGCCACCAGCATCATCATGAATTGCCCCGTATGGGCAGCATTGTCCATTCCAATTGAGGGCTTCAATATTAAATAGGTTCATCATGTGTCTCTGGCGTCAACACTCTTCCATAACTATTTAAATTACTGAATGAGCATGACTTTTGTATTATCTTCCAGGATTGAATGAAACAAAATTGATGTAATTTAAAAGGTCTACAAGAGAG
Source organism: Lissotriton vulgaris (assembly GCF_964263255.1). Classification (NCBI taxonomy): domain Eukaryota; kingdom Metazoa; phylum Chordata; class Amphibia; order Caudata; family Salamandridae; genus Lissotriton; species Lissotriton vulgaris. The sequence continues at coordinate 1,398,799,410 of NC_141689.1, forward strand.
AAGCTGGTGGTGTAGTCCTGCTTTGTATGTCCTGAGGGTCTCTTTACTTGGGTTTTCACCTTGGGTGTTATGCCCCACCAGCTCCTGCTGCAAAATGCTGGGAGCGATGCTTTGGGCCTGAATTTCCCTTGGCATCCTTTTAAACAGGATATGAAATAAAGACATTATGAAATTCCATTGCTGATAGTCATCACACCATATCTGCCTAAGAACAAGCAAATCTAGCTAGTCAGAACAGTGTCCTCTCCAAGATCGACCACAGCGATGTACTTCCCATGGGTCATCTTCCAGGACCTCTAGGATATTCGTAGTAATATGTAACAGTGGAGCTAGGGTGATATTCAATCTCATGAATTGCTGCTATAATAAGTTTGAGGTGGAGATGCAGAATCACTAGGGTTTTGGCCAAATTCAGAGCCATAGAAGGCCTTGTAGTCGAATACCAGCGTAAGAAACGCTTACATAGTGGCAAAGCTTGCCATATACAATGAGACAAAAGTTTATTTTTTTAATTGCATATTCAAAGAAGAATAAGAATCTTATTTCCCAAAAATTAATTAAGCATAACATTTTCCATAAATTAACAATGAGCGGAACATTGAATTCACCACATTTTTTGTAATACTTCACTTTTCAGAGTATAGGATCTCATGGATTAAAGTCATCAAGGGTGAATTAGTTTTAGAATCCTATTCAATAAGGAGATAAAGAAGAAGAAAAAAGTGTTTGGGGAAAGTGTCAGTAAAAGGGAAAGCCAATACAGAAAAAAGCGAAATGTCCTCAATGTGTCTTGCCTACCTTTATAACTGTTTGGCCATTGTGCATAGATACCACTTAATCAAGCAATGAAGTACACTGAGCATAGTGAATTATAGTAGTGAAATATGAAGGTGAGGGTTTTTGTGTGCCTGCCTTCTTTTCTAAAGTGCTTCCTGGAGGTTCAAAGAAATGGATCTCTGGTTTATTTCAAGTGTAAAGGGATCAGGGTATTAGTAAATAAAGGCATATTGTAAATGAAGAATGCGTTCAAGAAACAGTTTTCAAGGTTGGGAAATTAAAGAAGGCTTTTTAACCACCTGATTGATATGAGAAATATAAATATATAGATCTATTGATAGCACCCTAGTCACAGATTCTTCGTTTGAAAGCCATAATTAAGCTTCATTCATACTTTGAATGTTGCTTGCATGTATTTCGGAATATCCAACATTACTCACACCTTTTCTTGCTTCCTAAATCGATTTCATAATTAGATGCCCGTCAAAGTATTAATAACTTTTATATATCTCTAGCATGCGTGCAGAATTACATCTTAATTGCATTCGATTTACATTTTTTTATCTCAAGTAGAAGGGTATTTCATATCTTTTATCACTGAATGATAAGTAAGTAAATCCGAATATTGATGAGAATACTATTTTTTTCAATTTTGATGCTGAATTAGGTCTTTTGTCACATTAGTGTCCTATAGTCAACTATTGAGGTCATCTGTGGCTTATTTTAAATTGAGAATTGCTCTTGGTTTACTACAGGGTTTTCGATAATTGCATTTATCACTGAATCTATAACTTATTTCCGAAATGTGGCATTCATTCCTTTGAGGTGGCATACTGTGTATAAACCACTGAAACCTAGTTGGTATATGTACTCAGTTCAACTAAGACTTTGCAGTACTGGTGGGACGTTAGTGTGACTATGGGGTAGGAGCTCGCCCTGCCTCCACTGTTTTTATCTCCTTGAATGTTATTAGATCTAAAACTGAGAGTCTGATGCACAAAACTATGCGATAATCAAGTTTCAACAGGACAATAGCTCATAGATTAGATAGAAATGGCATGATGTTTGTCAGCAATGGAAGTTTGAGTAGCCATGCAAGCGATATCCTTGCAACATATGTCACCCTGTTGGGTTCCGTCATTGCTTTGGCTATAAAGCTTAACACATTTAAGCTTTCTTTCCCCGTAATTGCTCCATGTGCACCCTTAATCAAGCTGCTTTCTTGATAGTTTTGGGTGGCTCTTCTGTAAAAGAAGTATTTGCTCCAGTCTGTCTCCAGGGTATTATAATTGCTGCGCTCCCTACTAGAACCTCCAAACAAGTCTCATAAGCCAGTTGCAGATGCAACTGATGGTAGTCAAGCTCCAAGTCTTCAGGCACATCCAAATGAGACGCTTTCTTTAATTGTTCCTGAACAATAAATTGGAAACTCTGAACACAAAAGCGACTCCGCCACCAGCATCATCATGAATTGCCCCGTATGGGCAGCATTGTCCATTCCAATTGAGGGCTTCAATATTAAATAGGTTCATCATGTGTCTCTGGCGTCAACACTCTTCCATAACTATTTAAATTACTGAATGAGCATGACTTTCGTATTATCATCCAGGATTGAATGAAACAAAATTGATGTAATTTAAAAGGTCTACAAGAGAGAAGCTGGTGGTGTAGTCCTGCTTTGTATGTCCTGAGGGTCTCTTTACTTGTGTTTTCACCTTGGGTGTTATGCCCCACCAGCTCCTGCTGCAAAATGCTCGGAGCGATGCTTTGGGCCTGAATTTCCCTTGGCATCCTTTTAAACAGGATATGAAATAAAGCCATTATGAAATTCCATTGCTGATAGTCATCACACCATATCTGCCTAAGAACAAGCAAATCTAGCTAGTCAGAACAGCGTCCTCTCCAAGATCGACCACAGCGATGTACATCCCATGGGTCATCTTCCAGGACCTCTAGGATATTCGTAGTAATATGTAACAGTGGAGCTAGGGTGATCTTCAATCTCATGAATTGCTGCTATAATAAGTTTGAGGTGGAGATGCAGAATCACTAGGGTTTTGGCAAATTCAGAGCCATAGAAGGCCTTGTAGTCGAATACCAGCGTAAGAAACGCTTACATAGTGGCAAAGCTTCCCATATACAATGAGACAAAAGTTTATTTTTTTAATTGCATATTCAAAGAAGAATAAGAATCTTATTTCCCAAAAATTAATTAAGCATAACATTTTCCATAAATTAACAATGAGCGGAACATTGAATTCACCACATTTTTTGTAATACTTCACTTTTCAGAGTATAGGATCTCATGGATTAAAGTCATCAAGGGTGAATTAGTTTTAGAATCCTATTCAATAAGGAGATAAAGAAGAAGAAAAAAGTGTTTGGGGAAAGTGTCAGTAAAAGGGAAAGCCAATACAGAAAAAAGCGAAATGTCCTCAATGTGTCTTGCCTACCTTTATAACTGTTTGGCCATTGTGCATAGATACCACTTAATCAAGCAATGAAGTACACTGAGCATAGTGAATTATAGTAGTGAAATATGAAGGTGAGGGTTTTTGTGTGCCTGCCTTCTTTTCTAAAGTGCTTCCTGGAGGTTCAAAGAAACGGATCTCTGGTTTATTTCAAGTGTAAAGGGATCAGGGTATTAGTAAATAAAGGCATATTGTATATGAAGAATGCGTTCAAGAAACAGTTTTCAAGGTTGGGAAATTAAAGAAGGCTTTTTAACCACCTGATTGATATGAGAAATATTAATATATAGATCTATTGATAGCACCCTAGTCACAGATTCTTCGTTTGAAAGCCATAATTAAGCTTCATTCATACTTTGAATGTTGCTTGCATGTATTTCGGAATATCCAACATTACTCACACCTTTTATTGCTTCCTAAATTGATTTCCTAATTACATGCCCGTCAAAGTATTAATAACTTTTATATATCTCTAGCATGCGTGCAGAATTACATCTTAAGTGCATTCGATTTACATTTTTTTTATCTCAAGTAGAAGGTTATTTCATATCTTTTATCGCTGAATGATAAGTAAGTAAATCAGAATATTGATGAGAATACTATTTTTTTCGATTTTGATGCTGAATTAGGTCTTTTGTCACATTAGTGTCCTATAGTCAACTATTGAGGTCATCTGTGGCTTATTTTAAATTGAGAATTGTTCTTGGTTTACTACAGGGTTTTCAATAATTGCATTTATCACTGAATCTATAACTTATTTACGAAATGTGGCATTCATTCCTTTGAGGTGGCATACTGTGTATAAACCACTGAAACCTAGTTGGTATATGTACTCAGTTCAACTAAGACTTTGCAGTACTGGTGGGACGTTAGTGTGACTATGGGGTTGGAGCTCGCCCTGCCTCCACTGTTTTTATCTCCTTGAATGTTATTAGATCTAAAACTGAGAGTCTGATGCACAAAACTATGCGATAATCAAGTTTCAACATGACAGCAGCTCATAGATTAGATAGAAATGGCATGATGTTTGTCAGCAATGGAAGTTTGAGTAGGCATGCAAGCGATATCCCTGCAACATATGTCACCCTGTTGGGTTCCGTCATTGCTTTGGATATAAAGCTTAACACATTGAAGCCTTCTTTCCCCGTAATTGCTCCATGTGCACCCTTAATCAAGCTGCGTTCTTGATAGTTTTGGGTGGCTCTTCTGTAAAAGAAGTATTTGCTCCAGTCTGTCTCCAGGGTATTATAATTGCTGCGCTCCCTACTAGAACCTCCAAACAAGTCTCATAAGCCAGTTGCAGATGCAACTGATGGTAGTCAAGCTCCAAGTCTTCAGGCACATCCAAATGAGGCGCTTTCTTTAATTGTTCCTGAACAATAAATTGGAAACTCTGAACACAAAAGCGACTCCGCCACCAGCATCACCATGAATTGCCCCGTATGGGCAGCATTGTCCATTCCAATTGAGGGCTTCAATATTAAATAGGTTCATCATGTGTCCCTGGCGTCAACACTCTTCCATAACTATTTAAATTACTGAATAAGCATGACTTTCGTATTATCATCCAGGATTGAATGAAACAAAATTGATGTAATTTAAAAGGTCTACAAGAGAGAAGCTGGTGGTGTAGTCCTGCTTTGTATGTCCTGAGGGTCTCTTTACTTGGGTTTTCACCTTGGGTGTTATGCCCCACCAGCTCCTGCTGCAAAATGCTGGGAGCGATGCTTTGGGCCTGAATTTCCCTTGGCATCCTTTTAAACAGGATATGAAATAAAGCCATTATGAAATTCCATTGCTGATAGTCATCACACCATATCTGCCTAAGAACAAGCAAATCTAGCTAGTCAGAACAGTGTCCTCTCCAAGATTGACCACAGCGATGTACTTCCCATGGGTCATCTTCCAGGACCTCTAGGATATTCGTAGTAATATGTAACAGTGGAGCTAGGGTGATCTTCAATCTCATGAATTCCTGCTATAATAAGTTTGAGGTGGAGATGCAGAATCACTAGGGTTTTGGCCAAATTCAGAGCCATAGAAGGCCTTGCAGTCGAATACCAGCGTAACAAACGCTTACATAGTGGCAACGCTTGCCATATACAATGAGTCAAAAGTTTATTTTTTTAATTGCATATTCAAAGAAGAATAAGAATCTTATTTCCCAAAAATTAATTAAGCATAACATTTTCCATAAATTAACAATGAGCGGAACATTGAATTCACCACATTTTTTGTAATACTTCACTTTTCAGAGTATAGGATCTCATTGATTAAAGTCATCAAGGGTGAATTAGTTTTAGAATCCTAATCAATAAGGAGATAAAAAAGAAGAAAAAAGTGTTTGGGGAAAGTGTCAGTAAAAGGGAAAGCCAATACAGAAAAAAGCGAAATGTCCTCAATGTGTCTTGCCTACCTTTATAACCGTTTGGCCATTGTGCATAGATACCACTTAATCAAGCAATGAAGTACACTGAGCATAGTGAATTATAGTAGTGAAATATGAAGGTGAGGGTTTTTGTGTGCCTGCCTTCTTTTCTAAAGTGCTTCCTGGAGGTTCAAAGAAACGGATCTCTGGTTTATTTCAAGTGTAAAGGGATCAGGGTATTAGTAAATAAAGGCATATTGTATATGAAGAATGCTTTCAAGAAACAGTTTTCAAGGTTGGGAAATTAAAGAAGGCTTTTTAACCACCTGATTGACATGAGAAATATTAATATATAGATCTATTGATAGCACCCTAGTCACAGATTCTTCGTTTGAAAGCCATAATTAAGCTTCATTCATACTTTGAATGTTGCTTGCATGTATTTCGGAATATCCAACATTACTCGCACCTTTTATTGCTTCCTAAATCGATTTCATAATTAGATGCCCGTCAAAGTATTAAAAACTTTTATATATCTCTAGCATGCGTGCAGAATTACATCTTAAGTGCATTCGATTTACATTTTTTTTCTCTCAAGTAGAAGGTTATTTCATATCTTTTATCACTGAATGATAAGTAAGTAAATCAGAATATTGATGAGAATACTATTTTTTTCGATTTTGATGCTGAAATAGGTCTTTTGTCACATTAGTGTCCTATAGTCAACTATTGAGGTAATCTGTGGCTTATTTTAAATTGAGAATTGCTCTTCGTTTACTACAGGGTTTTCAATAATTGCATTTATCACTGAATCTATAACTTATTTACGAAATGTGGCATTCATTCCTTTGAGGTGGCATACTGCGTATAAACCACTGAAACCTAGTCGGTATATGTACTCAGTGCAACTAAGACTTTGCAGTACTGGTGGGACGTTAGTGTGACCATGGGGTTGGAGCTCGCCCTGCCTCCACTGTTTTTATCTCCTTGAATGTTATTAGATCTAAAACTGAGAGTCTGATGCACAAAACTATGCGATAATCAAGTTTCACCATGACAGCAGCACATAGATTAGATAGAAATGGCATGATGTTTGTCATCAATGGAAGTTTGAGTAGCCATGCAAGCGATATCCCTGCAACATATGTCACCCTGTTGGGTTCCGTCATTGCTTTGGATATAAAGCTTAACACATTTAAGCTTTCTTTCCCCGTAATTGCTCCATGTGCACCCTTAATCAAGCTGCGTTCTTGATAGTTTTGGGTGGCTCTTCTGTAAAAGAAGTATTTGCTCCAGTCTGTCTCCAGGGTATTATAATTGCTGCGCTCCCTACTAGAACCTCCAAACAAGTCTCATAAGCCAGTTGCAGATGCAACTGATGGTAGTCAAGCTCCAAGTCTTCAGGCACATCCAAATGAGACGCTTTCTTTAATTGTTCCTGAACAATAAATTGGAAACTCTGAACACAAAAGCGACTCCGCCACCAGCATCATCATGAATTGCCCCGTATGGGCAGCATTGTCCATTCCAATTGAGGGCTTCAATATTAAATAGGTTCATCATGTGTCTCTGGCGTCAACACTCTTCCATAACTATTTAAATTACTGAATGAGCATGACTTTCGTATTATCATCCAGGATTGAATGAAACAAAATTGATGTAATTTAAAAGGTCTACAAGAGAGAAGCTGGTGGTGTAGTCCTGCTTTGTATGTCCTGAGGGTCTCTTTACTTGTGTTTTCACCTTGGGTGTTATGCCCCACCAGCTCCTGCTGCAAAATGCTCGGAGCGATGCTTTGGGCCTGAATTTCCCTTGGCATCCTTTTAAACAGGATATGAAATAAAGCCATTATGAAATTCCATTGCTGATAGTCATCACACCATATCTGCCTAAGAACAAGCAAATCTAGCTAGTCAGAACAGTGTCCTCTCCAAGATCGACCACAGCGATGTACATCCCATGGGTCATCTTCCAGGACCTCTAGGATATTCGTAGTAATATGTAACAGTGGAGCTAGGGTGATCTTCAATCTCATGAATTGCTGCTATAATAAGTTTGAGGTGGAGATGCAGAATCACTAGGGTTTTGGCCAAATTCAGAGCCATAGAAGGCCTTGTAGTCGAATACCAGCATAAGAAACGCTTACATAGTGGCAAAGCTTAACATATACAATGAGACAAAAGTTTATTTTTTTAATTGCATATTCAAAGATGAATAAGAATCTTATTTCCCAAAAATTAATTAAGCATAACATTTTCCATAAATTAACAATGAGCGGAACATTGAATTCACCACATTTTTTGTAATACTTCACTTTTCAGAGTATAGGATCTCATGGATTAAAGTCATCAAGGGTGAATTAGTTTTAGAATCCTATTCAATAAGGAGATAAAGAAGAAGAAAAAAGTGTTTGGGGAAAGTGTCAGTAAAAGGGAAAGCCAATACAGAAAAAAGCGAAATGTCCTCAATGTGTCTTGCCTTCCTTTATAACTGTTTGGCCATTGTGCATAGATACCATTTAATCAAGCAATGAAGTACACTGAGCATAGTGAATTATAGTAGTGAAATATGAAGGTGAGGGTTTTTGTGTGCCTGCCTTCTTTTCTAAAGTGCTTCCTGGAGGTTCAAAGAAACGGATCTCTGGTTTATTTCAAGTGTAAAGGGATCAGGGTATTAGTAAATAAAGGCATATTGTATATGAAGAATGCTTTCAAGAAACAGTTTTCAAGGTTGGGAAATTAAAGAAGGCTTTTTAACCACCTGATTGACATGAGAAATATTAATATATAGATCTATTGATAGCACCCTAGTCACAGATTCTTCGTTTGAAAGCCATAATTAAGCTTCATTCATACTTTGAATGTTGCTTGCATGTATTTCGGAATATCCAACATTACTCGCACCTTTTATTGCTTCCTAAATCGATTTCATAATTAGATGCCCGTCAAAGTATTAAAAACTTTTATATATCTCTAGCATGCGTGCAGAATTACATCTTAAGTGCATTCGATTTACATTTTTTTTCTCTCAAGTAGAAGGTTATTTCATATCTTTTATCACTGAATGATAAGTAAGTAAATCAGAATATTGATGAGAATACTATTTTTTTCGATTTTGATGCTGAAATAGGTCTTTTGTCACATTAGTGTCCTATAGTCAACTATTGAGGTAATCTGTGGCTTATTTTAAATTGAGAATTGCTCTTGGTTTACTACAGGGTTTTCAATAATTGCATTTATCACTGAATCTATAACTTATTTACGAAATGTGGCATTCATTCCTTTGAGGTGGCATACTGCGTATAAACCACTGAAACCTAGTCGGTATATGTACTCAGTTCAACTAAGACTTTGCAGTACTGGTGGGACGTTAGTGTGACTATGGGGTTGGAGCTCGCCCTGCCTCCACTGTTTTTATCTCCTTGAATGTTATTAGATCTAAAACTGAGAGTCTGATGCACAAAACTATGCGATAATCAAGTTTCACCATGACAGCAGCTCATAGATTAGATAGAAATGGCATGATGTTTGTCATCAATGGAAGTTTGAGTAGCCATGCAAGCGATATCCCTGCAACATATGTCACCCTGTTGGGTTCCGTCATTGGTTTGGATATAAAGCTTAACACATTTAAGCTTTCTTTCCCCGTAATTGCTCCATGTGTACCCTTAATCAAGCTGCGTTCTTGATAGTTTTGGGTGGCTCTTCTGTAAAAGAAGTATTTGCTCCAGTCTGTCTCCAGGGTATTATAATTGCTGCGCTCCCTACTAGAACCTCCAAACAAGTCTCATAAGCCAGTTGCAGATGCAACTGATGGTAGTCAAGCTCCAAGTCTTCAGGCACATCCAAATGAGGCGCTTTCTTTAATTTTCCTGAACAATAAATTGGAAACTCTGAACACAAAAACGACTCAGCCACCAGCATCATCATGAATTGCCCCGTATGGGCAGCATTGTCCATTCCAATTGAGGGCTTCAATATTAAATAGGTTCATCATGTGTCTCTGGCGTCAACACTCTTCCATAACTATTTAAATTACTGAATGAGCATGACTTTCGTATTATCATCCAGGATTGAATGAAATAAAATTGATGTAATTTAAAATGTCTACAAGAGAGAAGCTGGTGGTGTAGTCCTGCTTTGTATGTCCTGAGGGTCTCTTTACTTGGGTTTTCACCTTGGGTGTTATGCCCCACCAGCTCCTGCTGCAAAATGCTGGGAGCGATGCTTTGGGCCTGAATTTCCCTTGGCATCCTTTTAAACAGGATATGAAATAAAGCCATTATGAAATTCCATTGCTGATAGTCATCACACCATATCTGCCTAAGAACAAGCAAATCTAGCTAGTCAGAACAGTGTCCTCTCCAAGATCGACCACAGCGATGTACTTCCCATGGGTCATCTTCCAGGACCTCTAGGATATTCGTAGTAATATGTAACAGTGGAGCTAGGGTGATCTTCAATCTCATGAATTGCTGCTATAATAAGTTTGAGGTGGAGATGCAGAATCACTAGGGTTTTGGCCAAATTCAGAGCCATAGAAGGCCTTGTAGTCGAATACCAGCGAAAGAAACGCTTACATAGTGGCAAAGCTTGCCATATACAATGAGACACAAGTTTATTTTTTTAATTGCATATTCAAAGAAGAATAAGAATCTTATTTCCCAAAAATTAATTAAGCATAACATTTTCCATAAATTAACAATGAGCGGAACATTGAATTCACCACATTTTTTGTAATACTTCACTTTTCAGAGTATAGGATCTCATGGATTAAAGTCATCAAGGGTGAATTAGTTTTAGAATCCTATTCAATAAGGAGATAAAGAAGAAGAAAAAAGTATTTGGGGAAAGTGTCAGTAAAAGGGAAAGCCAATACAGAAAAAAGCGAAATGTCCTCAATGTGTCTTGCCTACCTTTATAACTGTTTGGCCATTGTGCATAGATACCACTTAATCAAGCAATGAAGTACACTGAGCATAGTGAATTATAGTAGTGAAATATGAAGGTGAGGGTTTTTGTGTGCCTGCCTTCTTTTCTAAAGTGGTTCCTAGAGGTTCAAAGAAACGGATCTCTGGTTTATTTCAAGTGTAAAGGGATCAGGGTATTAGTAAATAAAGGCATATTTTAAATGAAGAATGCGTTCAAGAAACAGTTTTCAAGGTTGGGAAATTAAAGAAGGCTTTTTAACCACCTGATTGATATGAGAAATATTAATATATAGATCTATTGATAGCACCCTAGTCACAGATTCTTCGTTTGAAAGCCATAATTAAGCTTCATTCATACTTTGAATGTTGCTTGCATGTATTTCGGAATATCCAACATTACTCACACCTTTTATTGCTTCCTAAATCGATTTCATAATTAGATGCCCGTCAAAGTATTAATAACTTTTATATATCTCTAGCATGCGTGCAGAATTACATCTTAATTGCATTCGATTTACATTTTTTTATCTCAAGTAGAAGGTTATTTCATATCTTTTATCACTGAATGATAAGTAAGTAAATCAGAATATTGATGAGAATACTATTTTTTTCGATTTTGATGCTGAATTAGGTCTTTTGTCACATTAGTGTCCTATAGTCAACTATTGAGGTCAACTCTGGCTTATTTTAAATTGAGAATTGCTCTTGGTTTACTACAGGGTTTTCGATAATTGCATTTATCACTGAATCTATAACTTATTTACGAAATGTGGCATTCATTCCTTTGAGGTGGCATACTGTGTATAAACCACTGAAACCTAGTTGGTATATGTACTCAGTTCAACTAAGACTTTGCAGTACTGGTGGGACGTTAGTGTGACTATGGGGTTGAAGCTCGCCCTGCCTCCACTGTTTTTATCTCCTTGAATGTTATTAGATCTAAAACTGAGAGTCTGATGCACAAAACTATGCGATAATCAAGTTTCAACATGACAGCAGCTCATAGATTAGATAGAAATGGCATGATGTTTGTCAGCAATGGAAGTTTGAGTAGCCATGCAAGCGATATCCCTGCAACATATGTCACCCTGTTGGGTTCCGTCATTGCTTTGGCTATAAAGCTTAACACATTTAAGCTTTCTTTCCCCGTAATTGCTCCATGTGCACCCTTAATCAAGCTGCGTTCTTGATAGTTTTGGGTGGCTCTTCTGTAAAAGAAGTATTTGCTCCAGTCTGTCTCCAGGGTATTATAATTGCTGCGCTCCCTACTAGAACCTCCAAACAAGTCTCATAAGCCAGTTGCAGATGCAACTGATGGTAGTCAAGCTCCAAGTCTTCAGGCACATCCAAATGAGGCGCTTTCTTTAATTGTTCCGGAACAATAAATTGGAAACTCTGAACACAAAAGCGACTCCGCCACCAGCATCATCATGAATTGCCCCGTATGGGCAGCATTGTCCATTCCAATTGAGGGCTTCAATATTAAATAGGTTCATCATGTGTCTCTGGCGTCAACACTCTTCCATAACTATTTCAATTACTGAATGAGCATGACTTTCGTATTATCTTCCAGGATTGAATGAAACAAAATTGATGTAATTTAAAAGGTCTACAAGAGAGAAGCTGGTGGTGTAGTCCTGCTTTGTATGTCCTGAGGGTCTCTTTACTTGGGTTTTCACCTTGGGTGTTATGCCCCACCAGCTCCTGCTGCAAAATGCTGGGAGCGATGCTTTGGGCCTGAATTTCCCTTGGCATCCTTTTAAACAGGATATGAAATAAAGCCATTATGAAATTCCATTGCTGATAGTCATCACACCATATCTGCCTAAGAACAAGCAAATCTAGCTAGTCAGAACAGTGTCCTCTCCAAGATCGACCACAGCGATGTACTTCCCATGGGTCATCTTCCAGGACCTCTAGGATATTCGTAGTAATATGTAACAGTGGAGCTAGGGTGATCTTCAATCTCATGAATTGCTGCTGTAATAAGTTTGAGGTGGAGATGCAGAATCACTAGGGTTTTGGCCAAATTCAGAGCCATAGAAGGCCTTGTAGTCGAATACCAGCGTAAGAAACGCTTACATAGTGGCAAAGCTTGCCATATACAATGAGACAAAAGTTTATTTTTTTAATTGCATATTCAAAGAAGAATAAGAATCTTATTTCCCAAAAATTAATTAAGCATAACATTTTCCATAAATTAACAATGAGCGGAACATTGAATTCACCACATTTTTTGTAATACTTCACTTTTCAGAGTATAGGATCTCATGGATTAAAGTCATCAAGGGTGAGTTAGTTTTAGAATCCTATTCAATAAGGAGATAAAGAAGAAGAAAAAAGTGTTTGGGGAAAGTGTCTGTAAAAGGGAAAGCCAATACAGAAAAAAGCGAAATGTCCTCAATGTGTCTTGCCTACCTTTATAACTGTTTGGCCATTGTGCATAGATACCACTTAATCAAGCAATGAAGTACACTGAGCATAGTGAATTATAGTAGTGAAATATGAAGGTGAGGGTTTTTGTGTGCCTGCCTTCTTTTCTAAAGTGCTTCCTGGAGGTTCAAAGAAACGGATCTCTGGTTTATTTCAAGTGTAAAGGGATCAGGGTATTAGTAAATAAAGGCATATTGTAAATGAAGAATGCGTTCAAGAAACAGTTTTCAAGGTTGGGAAATTAAAGAAGGCTTTTTAACCACCTGATTGATATGAGAAATATTAATATATAGATCTATTGATAGCACCCTAGTCACAGATTCTTCGTTTGAAAGCCATAATTAAGCTTCATTCATACTTTGAATGTTGCTTGCATGTATTTCGGAATATCCAACATTACTCACACCTTTTATTGCTTCCTAAATCGATTTCATAATTAGATGCCCGTCAAAGTATTAATAACTTTTATATATCTCTAGCATGCGTGCAGAATTACATCTTAATTGCATTCGATTTACATTTTTTTATCTCAAGTAGAAGGTTCTTTCATATCTTTTATCACTGAATGATAAGTAAGTAAATCAGAATATTGATGAGAATACTATTTTTTTCGATTTTGATGCTGAATTAGGTCTTTTGTCACATTAGTGTCCTATAGTCAACTATTGAGGTCATCTGTGGCTTATTTTAAATTGAGAATTGCTCTTGGTTTACTACAGGGTTTTCGATAATTGCATTTATCACTGAATCTATAACTTATTTACGAAATGTGGCATTCATTCCTTTGAGGTGGCATACTGTGTATAAACCACTGAAACCTAGTTGGTATATGTACTCAGTTCAACTAAGACTTTGCAGTACTGGTGGGACGTTAGTGTGACTATGGGGTAGGAGCTCGCCCTGCCTCCACTGTTTTTATCTCCTTGAATGTTATTAGATCTAAAACTGAGAGTCTGATGCACAAAACTATGCGATAATCAAGTTTCAACATGACAGCAGCTCATAGATTAGATAGAAATGGCATGATCTTTGTCAGCAATGGAAGTTTGAGTAGCCATGCAAGCGATATCCCTGCAACATATGTCACCCTGTTGGGTTCCGTCATTGCTTTGGCTATAAAGCTTAACACATTTAAGCTTTCTTTCCCCGTAATTGCTCCATGTGCACCCTTAATCAAGCTGCGTTCTTGATAGTTTTGGGTGGCTCTTCTGTAAAAGAAGTATTTGCTCCAGTCTGTCTCCAGGGTATTATAATTGCTGCGCTCCTTACTAGAACCTCCAAACAAGTCTCATAAGCCAGTTGCAGATGCAACTGATGGTAGTCAAGCTCCAAGTCTTCAGGCACATCCAAATGAGACGCTTTCTTTAATTGTTCCTGAACAATAAATTGGAAACTCTGAACACAAAAGCGACTCAGCCACCAGCATCATCATGAATTGCCCAGTATGGGCAGCATTGTCCATTCCAATTGAGGGCTTCAATATTAAATAGGTTCATCATGTGTCTCTGGCGTCAACACTCTTCCATAACTATTTAAATTACTGAATGAGCATGACTTTCGTATTATCATCCAGGATTGAATGAAACAAAATTGATGTAATTTAAAAGGTCTACAATAGAGAAGCTGGTGGTGTAGTCCTGCTTTGTATGTCCTGAGGGTCTCTTTACTTGTGTTTTCAAATTGGGTGTTATGCCCCACCAGCTCCTGCTGCAAAATGCTCGGAGCGATGCTTTGGGCCTGAATTTCCCTTGGCATCCTTTTAAACAGGATATGAAATAAAGCCATTATGAAATTCCATTGCTGATAGTCATCACACCATATCTGCCTAAGAACAAGCAAATCTAGCTAGTCAGAACAGTGTCCTCTCCAAGATCGACCACAGCGATGTACATCCCATGGGTCATCTTCCAGGACCTCTAGGATATTCGTAGTAATATGTAACAGTGGAGCTAGGGTGATCTTCAATCTCATGAATTGCTGCTAAAATAAGTTTGAGGTGGAGATGCAGAATCACTAGGGTTTTGGCTAAATTCAGAGCCATAGAAGGCCTTGTAGTCGAATACCAGCGTAAGAAACGCTTACATAGTGGCAAAGCTTCCCATATACAATGAGACAAAAGTTTATTTTTTTAATTGCATATTCAAAGAAGAATAAGAATCTTATTTCCCAAAAATTAATTAAGCATAACATTTTCCATAAATTAACAATGAGCGGAACATTGAATTCACCACATTTTTTGTAATACTTCACTTTTCAGAGTATAGGATCTCATGGATTAAAGTCATCAAGGGTGAATTAGTTTTAGAATCCTATTCAATAAGGAGATAAAGAAGAAGAAAAAAGTGTTTGGGGAAAGTGTCAGTAAAAGGGAAAGCCAATACAGAAAAAAGCGAAATGTCCTCAATGTGTCTTGCCTACCTTTATAACTGTTTGGCCATTGTGCATAGATACCACTTAATCAAGCAATGAAGTACACTAAGCATAGTGAATTATAGTAGTGAAATATAAAGGTGAGGGTTTTTGTGTGCCTGCCTTCTTTTCTAAAGTGCTTCCTGGAGGTTCAAAGAAACGGATCTCTGGTTTATTTCAAGTGTAAAGGGATCAGGGTATTAGTAAATAAAGGCATATTGTATATGAAGAATGCGTTCAAGAAACAGTTTTCAAGGTTGGGAAATTAAAGAAGGCTTTGTAACCACCTGATTGATATGAGAAATATTAATATATAGATCTATTGATAGCACCCTAGTCACAGATTCTTCGTTTGAAAGCCATAATTAAGCTTCATTCATACTTTGAATGTTGCTTGCATGTATTTCGGAATATCCAACATTACTCACACCTTTTATTGCTTCCTAAATTGATTTCCTAATTAGATGCCCGTCAAAGTATTAATAACTTTTATATATCTCTAGCATGCGTGCAGAATTACATCTTAAGTGCATTCGATTTACATTTTTTTTGTCTCAAGTAGAAGGTTATTTCATATCTTTTATCGCTGAATGATAAGTAAGTAAATCAGAATATTGATGAGAATACTATTTTTTTCGATTTTGATGCTGAATTAGGTCTTTTGTCACATTAGTGTCCTATAGTCAACTATTGAGGTCATCTGTGGCTTATTTTAAATTGAGAATTTTTCTTGGTTTACTACAGGGTTTTCAATAATTGCATTTATCACTGAATCTATAACTTATTTACGAAATGTGGCATTCATTCCTTTGAGGTGGCATACTGTGTATAAACCACTGAAACCTAGTTGGTATATGTACTCAGTTCAACTAAGACTTTGCAGTACTGGTGGGACGTTAGTGTGACTATGGGGTTGGAGCTCGCCCTGCCTCCACTGTTTTTATCTCCTTGAATGTTATTAGATCGAAAACTGAGAGTCTGATGCACAAAACTATGCGATAATCAAGTTTCAACATGACAGCAGCTCATAGATTAGATAGAAATGGCATGATGTTTGTCAGCAATGGAAGTTTGAGTAGGCATGCAAGCGATATCCCTGCAACATATGTCACCCTGTTGGGTTCCGTCATTGCTTTGGATATAAAGCTTAACACATTGAAGCCTTCTTTCCCCGTAATTGCTCCATGTGCACCCTTAATCAAGCTGCGTTCTTGATAGTTTTGGGTGGCTCTTCTGTAAAAGAAGTATTTGCTCCAGTCTGTCTCCAGGGTATTATAATTGCTGCGCTCCCTACTAGAACCTCCAAACAAGTCTCATAAGCCAGTTGCAGATGCAACTGATAGTAGTCAAGCTCCAAGTCTTCAGGCACATCCAAATGAGGCGCTTTCTTTAATTGTTCCTGAACAATAAATTGGAAACTCTGAACACAAAAGCGACTCCGCCACCAGCATCATCATGAATTGCCCTGTATGGGCAGCATTTTCCATTCCAATTGAGGGCTTCAATATTAAATAGGTTCATCATGTGTCTCTGGCGTCAACACTCTTCCATAACTATTTAAATTACTGAATGAGCATGACTTTCGTATTATCTTCCAGGATTGAATGAAACAAAATTGATGTAATTTAAAAGGTCTACAAGAGAGAAGCTGGTGGTGTAGTCCTGCTTTGTATGTCCTGAGGGTCTCTTTACTTGGGTTTTCACCTTGGGTGTTATGCCCCACCAGCTCCTGCTGCAAAATGCTGGGAGCGATGCTTTGGGCCTGAATTTCCCTTGGCATCCTTTTAAACAGGATATGAAATAAAGCCATTATGAAATTCCATTGCTGATAGTCATCACACCATATCTGCCTAAGAACAAGCAAATGTAGCTAGTCAGAACAGTGTCCTCATCAAGATCGACCACAGCGATGTACATCCCATGGGGCATCTTCCAGGACCTCTAGGATATTCGTAGTAATATGTAACAGTGGAGCTAGGGTGATCTTCAATCTCATGAATTGCTGCTATAATAAGTTTGAGGTGGAGATGCAGAATCACTAGGGTTTTGGCCAAATTCAGAGCCATAGAAGGCCTTGTAGTCGAATACCAGCGTAAGAAACGCTTACATAGTGGCAAAGCTTGCCATATACAATGAGACAAAAGTTTATTTTTTTAATTGCATATTCAAAGAAGAATAAGAATCTTATTTCCCAAAAATTAATTAAGCATAACATTTTCCATAAATTAACAATGAGCGGAACATTGAATTCACCACATTTTTGGTAATACTTCACTTTTCAGAGTATAGGATCTCATGGATTAAAGTCATCAAGGGTGAATTAGTTTTAGAATCCTATTCAATAAGGAGATAAAGAAGAAGAAAAAAGTGTTTGGGGAAAGTGCCAGTAAAAGGGAAAGCCAATACAGAAAAAAGCGAAATGTCCTCAATGTGTCTTGCCTACCTTTATAACTGTTTGGCCATTGTGCATAGATACCACTTAATCAAGCAATGAAGTACACTGAGCATAGTGAATTATAGTAGTGAAATATGAAGGTGAGGGTTTTTGTGTGCCTGCCTTCTTTTCTAAAGTGCTTACTGGAGGTTCAAAGAAACGGATCTCTGGTTTATTTCAAGTGTAAAGGGATCAGGGTATTAGTAAATAAAGGCATATTGTATATGAAGAATGCGTTCAAGAAACAGTTTTCAAGGTTGGGAAATTAAAGAAGGCTTTTTAACCACCTGATTGATATGAGAAATATTAATATATAGATCTATTGATAGCACCCTAGTCACAGATTCTTGGTTTGAAATCCATAATTAAGCTTCATTCATACTTTGAATGTTGCTTGCATGTATTTCGGAATATCCAACATTACTCACACCTTTTATTGCTTCCTAAATTGATTTCCTAATTAGATGCCCGTCAAAGTATTAATAACTTTTATATATCTCTAGCATGCGTGCAGAATTACATCTTAAGTGCATTCGATTTACATTTTTTTTATCTCAAGTAGAAGGTTATTTCATATCTTTTATCGCTGAATGATAAGTAAGTAAATCAGAATATTGATGAGAATACTATTTTTTTCGATTTTGATGCTGAATTAGGTCTTTTGTCACATTAGTGTCCTATAGTCAACTATTGAGGTCATCTGTGGCTTATTTTAAATTGAGAATTGTTCTTGGTTTACTACAGGGTTTTGAATAATTGCATTTATCACTGAATCTATAACTTATTTACGAAATGTGGCATTCATTCCTTTGAGGTGGCATACTGTGTATAAACCACTGAAACCTAGTTGGTATATGTACTCAGTTCAACTAAGACTTTGCAGTACTGGTGGGACGTTAGTGTGACTATGGGGTTGGAGCTCGCCCTGCCTCCACTGTTTTTATCTCCTTGAATGTTATTAGATCTAAAACTGAGAGTCTGATGCACAAAACTATGCGATAATCAAGTTTCAACATGACAGCAGCTCATAGATTAGATAGAAATGGCATGATATTTGTCAGCAATGGAAGTTTGAGTAGGCATGCAAGCGATATCCCTGCAACATATGTCACCCTGTTGGGTTCCGTCATTGCTTTGGATATAAAGCTTAACACATTGAAGCCTTCTTTCCCCGTAATTGCTCCATGTGCACCCTTAATCAAGCTGCGTTCTTGATAGTTTTGGGTGGCTCTTCTGTAAAAGAAGTATTTGCTCCAGTCTGTCTCCAGGGTATTATAATTGCTGCGCTCCCTACTCGAACCTCCAAACAAGTCTCATAAGCCAGTTGCAGATGCAACTGATAGTAGTCAAGCTCCAAGTCTTCAGGCACATCCAAATGAGGCGCTTTCTTTAATTGTTCCTGAACAATAAATTGGAAACTCTGAACACAAAAGCGACTCCGCCACCAGCATCATCATGAATTGCCCTGTATGGGCAGCATTTTCCATTCCAATTGAGGGCTTCAATATTAAATAGGTTCATCATGTGTCTCTGGCGTCAACACTCTTCCATAACTATTTAAATTACTGAATGAGCATGACTTTCGTATTATCTTCCAGGATTGAATGAAACAAAATTGATGTAATTTAAAAGGTCTACAAGAGAGAAGCTGGTGGTGTAGTCCTGCTTTGTATGTCCTGAGGGTCTCTTTACTTGGGTTTTCACCTTGGGTGTTATGCCCCACCAGCTCCTGCTGCAAAATGCTGGGAGCGATGCTTTGGGCCTGAATTTCCCTTGGCATCCTTTTAAACAGGATATGAAATAAAGCCATTATGAAATTCCATTGCTGATAGTCATCACACCATATCTGCCTAAGAACAAGCAAATCTAGCTAGTCAGAACAGTGTCCTCATCAAGATCGACCACAGCGATGTACATCCCATGGGGCATCTTCCAGGACCTCTAGGATATTCGTAGTAATATGTAACAGTGGAGCTAGGGTGATCTTCAATCTCATGAATTGCTGCTATAATAAGTTTGAGGTGGAGATGCAGAATCACTAGGGTTTTGGCCAAATTCAGAGCCATAGAAGGCCTTGTAGTCGAATACCAGCGTAAGAAACGCTTACATAGTGGCAAAGCTTGCCATATACAATGATACAAAAGTTTATTTTTTTAATTGCATATTCAAAGAAGAATAAGAATCTTATTTCCCAAAAATTAATTAAGCATAACATTTTCCATAAATTAACAATGAGCGGAACATTGAATTCACCACATTTTTGGTAATACTTCACTTTTCAGAGTATAGGATCTCATGGATTAAAGTCATCAAGGGTGAATTAGTTTTAGAATCCTATTCAATAAGGAGATAAAGAAGAAGAAAAAAGTGTTTGGGGAAAGTGCCAGTAAAAGGGAAAGCCAATACAGAAAAAAGCGAAATGTCCTCAATGTGTCTTGCCTACCTTTATAACTGTTTGGCCATTGTGCATAGATACCACTTAATCAAGCAATGAAGTACACTGAGCATAGTGAATT
Organism: Lissotriton vulgaris; assembly: GCF_964263255.1. NCBI lineage: Eukaryota > Metazoa > Chordata > Amphibia > Caudata > Salamandridae > Lissotriton > Lissotriton vulgaris. Next base: position 1,398,819,748 of record NC_141689.1, read on the forward strand.
ATAGTAGTGAAATATGAAGGTGAGGGTTTTTGTGTGCCTGCCTTCTTTTCTAAAGTGCTTACTGGAGGTTCAAAGAAACGGATCTCTGGTTTATTTCAAGTGTAAAGGGATCAGGGTATTAGTAAATAAAGGCATATTGTATATGAAGAATGCGTTCAAGAAACAGTTTTCAAGGTTGGGAAATTAAAGAAGGCTTTTTAACCACCTGATTGATATGAGAAATATTAATATATAGATCTATTGATAGCACCCTAGTCACAGATTCTTGGTTTGAAAGCCATAATTAAGCTTCATTCATACTTTGAATGTTGCTTGCATGTATTTCGGAATATCCAACATTACTCACACCTTTTATTGCTTCCTAAATTGATTTCCTAATTAGATGCCCGTCAAAGTATTAATAACTTTTATATATCTCTAGCATGCGTGCAGAATTACATCTTAAGTGCATTCGATTTACATTTTTTTTATCTCAAGTAGAAGGTTATTTCATATCTTTTATCGCTGAACGATAAGTAAGTAAATCAGAATATTGATGAGAATACTATTTTTTTCGATTATGATGCTGAATTAGGTCTTTTGTCACATTAGTGTCCTATAGTCAACTATTGAGGTCATCTGTGGCTTATTTTAAATTGAGAATTGTTCTTGGTTTACTACAGGGTTTTCAATAATTGCATTTATCACTGAATCTATAACTTATTTACGAAATGTGGCATTCATTCCTTTGAGGTGGCATACTGTGTATAAACCACTGAAACCTAGTTGGTATATGTACTCAGTTCAACTAAGACTTTGCAGTACTGGTGGGACGTTAGTGTGACTATGGGGTTGGAGCTCGCCCTGCCTCCACTGTTTTTATCTCCTTGAATGTTATTAGATCTAAAACTGAGAGTCTGATGCACAAAACTATGCGATAATCAAGTTTCAACATGACAGCAGCTCATAGATTAGATAGAAATGGCATGATGTTTGTCAGCAATGGAAGTTTGAGTAGGCCTGCAAGCGATATCCCTGCAACATATGTCACCCTGTTGGGTTCCGTCATTGCTTTGGATATAAAGCTTAACACATTGAAGCCTTCTTTCCCCGTAATTGCTCCATGTGCACCCTTAATCAAGCTGCGTTCTTGATAGTTTTGGGTGGCTCTTCTGTAAAAGAAGTATTTGCTCCAGTCTGTCTCCAGGGTATTATAATTGCTGCGCTCCCTACTAGAACCTCCAAACAAGTCTCATAAGCCAGTTGCAGATGCAACTGATGGTAGTCAAGCTCCAAGTCTTCAGGCACATCCAAATGAGGCGCTTTCTTTAATTGTTCCTGAACAATAAATTGGAAACTCTGAACACAAAAGCGACTCCGCCAGCAGCATCACCATGAATTGCCCCGTATGGGCAGCATTGTCCATTCCAATTGAGGGCTTCAATATTAAATAGGTTCATCATGTGTCTCTGGCGTCAACACTCTTCCATAACTATTTAAATTACTGAATGAGCATGACTTTCGTATTATCATCCAGGATTGAATGAAACAAAATTGATGTAATTTAAAAGGTCTACAAGAGAGAAGCTGGTGGTGTAGTCCTGCTTTGTATGTCCTGAGGGTCTCTTTACTTGGGTTTTCACCTTGGGTGTTATGCCCCACCAGCTCCTGCTGCAAAATGCTGGGAGCGATGCTTTGGGCCTGAATTTCCCTTGGCATCCTTTTAAACAGGATATGAAATAAAGCCATTATGAAATTCCATTGCTGATAGTCATCACACCATATCTGCCTAAGAACAAGCAAATCTAGCTAGTCAGAACAGTGTCCTCTCCAAGATCGACCACAGCGATGTACTTCCCATGGGTCATCTTCCAGGACCTTTAGGATATTCGTAGTAATATGTAACAGTGGAGCTAGGGTGATCTTCAATCTCATGAATTGCTGCTATAATAAGTTTGAAGTGGAGATGCAGAATCACTAGGGTTTTGGCCAAATTCAGAGCCATAGAAGGCCTTGTAGTCGAATACCAGCGTAAGAAACGCTTACATATTGGCAAAGCTTGCCATATACAATGAGACAAAAGTTTATTTTTTTAATTGCATATTCAAAGAAGAATAAGAATCTTATTTCCCAAAAATTAATTAAGCATAACATTTTCCATAAATTAACAATGAGCAGAACATTGAATTCACCACATTTTTTGTAATACTTCACTTTTCAGAGTATAGGATCTCATGGATTAAAGTCATCAAGGGTGAATTAGTTTTAGAATCCTATTCAATAAGGAGATAAAGAAGAAGAAAAAAGTGTTTGGGGAAAGTGTCAGTAAAAGGGAAAGCCAATACAGAAAAAAGCGAAATGTCCTCAATGTGTCTTGCCTACCTTTATAACTGTTTGGTCATTGTGCATAGATACCACTTAATCAAGCAGTGAAGTACACTGAGCATAGTGAATTATAGTAGTGAAATATGAAGGTGAGGGTTTTTGTGTGCCTGCCTTCTTTTCTAAAGTGCTTCCTGGAGGTTCAAAGAAACAGATCTCTGGTTTATTTCAAGTGTAAAGGGATCAGGGTATTAGTAAATAAAGGCATATTTTATATGAAGAATGCGTTCAAGAAACAGTTTTCAAGGTTGGGAAATTAAAGAAGGCTTTTTAACCACCTGATTGATATGAGAAATATTAATATATAGATCTATTGATAGCACCCTAGTCACAAATTCTTAGTTTGAAAGCCATAATTAAGCTTCATTCATACTTTGAATGTTGCTTGCATGTATTTCGGAATATCCAACATTACTCACACCTTTTATTGCTTCCTAAATCGATTTCCTAATTAGATGCCCGTCAAAGTATTAATAACTTTTATATATCTCTAGCATGCGTGCAGAATTACATCTTAAGTGCATTCGATTTGCATGTTTTTATCTCAAGTAGAAGGTTATTTCATATCTTCTATCACTGAATGATAAGTAAGTAAATCAGAATATTGATGAGAATACTATTTTTTTCGATTTTGATGCTGAATTAGGTCTTTTGTCACATTAGTGTCCTATAGTCAACTATAGAGGTCATCTGTGGCTTATTTTAAATTGGGAATTGCTCTTGGTTTACTACAGGGTTTTCGATAATTGCATTTATCACTGAATCTATAACTTATTTCCGAAATGTGGCAATCATTCCTTTGAGGTGGCATACTGTGTATAAACCACTGAAACCTAGTTGGTATATGTACTCAGTTCAACTAAGACTTTGCAGTACTGGTGGGACGTTAGTGTGACTATGGGGTTGGAGCTCGCCCTGCCTCCACTGTTTTTATCTCCTTGAATGGTATTAGATCTAAAACTGAGAGTCTGATGCACAAAACTATGCAATAATCAAGTTTCAACATGACAGCAGCTCATAGATTAGATTGAAATGGCATGATGTTTGTCAGCAATGGAAGTTTGAGTAGCCATGCAAGCGATATCCCTGCAACATATGTCACCCTGTTGGGTGCCGTCATTGCTTTGGCTATAAAGCTTAACACATTTAAGCTTTCTTTCCCCGTAATTGCTCCATGTGCACCCTTAATCAAGCTGCGTTCTTGATAGTTTTGGGTGGATCTTCTGTAAAAGAAGTATTTGCTCCAGTCTGTCTCCAGGGTATTATAATTGCTGCGCTCCCTACTAGAACCTCCAAACAAGTCTCATAAGCCAGTTGCAGATGCAACTGATGGTAGTCAAGCTCCAAGTCTTCAGGCACATCCAAATGAGGCGCTTTCTTTAATTGTTCCTGAACAATAAATTGGAAACTCTGAACACAAAAGCGACTCCGCCACCAGCATCATCATGAATTGCCCCGTATGGGCAGCATTGTCCATTCCAATTGAGGGCTTCAATATTAAATAGGTTCATCATGTGTCTCTGGCGTCAACACTCTTCCATAACTATTTAAATTACTGAATGAGCATGACTTTCGTATTATCATCCAGGATTGAATGAAACAAAATTGATGTAATTCAAAAGGTCTACAAGAGAGAAGCTGGTGGTGTAGTCCTGCTTTGTATGTCCTGAGGATCTCTTTACTTGGGTTTTCACCTTGGGTGTTATGCCCCACCAGCTCCTGCTGCAAAATGCTGGGAGCGATGCTTTGGGCCTGAATTTCCCTTGGCATCCTTTTAAACAGGATATGAAATAAAGCCATTATGAAATTCCATTGCTGATAGTCATCACACCATATCTGCCTAAGAACAAGCAAATCTAGCTAGTCAGAACAGTGTCCTCTCCAAGATCGACCACAGCGATGTACATCCCATGGGTCATCTTCCAGGACCTCTAGGATATTCGTAGCAATATGTAACAGTGGAGCTAGGGTGATCTTCCATCTCATGAATTGCTGCTATAATAAGTTTGAGGTGGAGATGCAGAATCACTAGGGTTTTGGCCAAATTCAGAGCCATAGAAGGCCTTGTAGTCGAATACCAGCGTAAGAAACGCTTACATAGTGGCAAAGCTTGCCATATACAATGAGACAAAAGTTTATTTTTTTAATTGCATATTCAAAGAAGAATAAGAATCTTATTTCCCAAAAATTAATTAAGCATAACATTTTCCATAAATTAACAATGAGCGGAACATTGAATTCACCACATTTTTTGTAATACTTCACTTTTCAGAGTATAGGATCTCATGGATTAAAGTCATCAAGGGTGAATTAGTTTTAGAATCCTATTCAATAAGGAGATAAAGAAGAAGAAAAAAGTGTTTGGGGAAAGTGTCAGTAAAAGGGAAAGCCAATACAAAAAAAGCGAAATGTCCTCAATGTGTCTTGCCTACCTTTATAACTGTTTGGCCATTGTGCATAGATACCACTTAATCAAGCAATGAAGTACACTGAGCATAGTGAATTATAGTAGTGAAATATGAAGGTGAGGGTTTTTGTGTGCCTGCCTTCTTTTCTAAAGTGCTTCCTGGAGGTTCAAAGAAACGGATCTCTGGTTTATTTCAAGTGTAAAGGGATCAGGGTATTAGTAAATAAAGGCATATTGTATATGAAGAATGCGTTCAAGAAACAGTTTTCAAGGTTGGGAAATTAAAGAAGGCTTTTTAACCACCTGATTGATATGAGAAATATTAATATATAGATCTATTGATAGCACCCTAGTCACAGATTCTTCGTTTGAAAGCCATAATTAAGCTTCATTCATACTTTGAATGTTGCTTGCATGTATTTCGGAATATCCAACATTACTCACACCTTTTATTGCTTCCTAAATCGATTTCATAATTAGATGCCCGTCAAAGTATTAATAACTTTTATATATCTCTAGCATGCGTGCAGAATTACATCGTAAGTGCATTCGATTTACATTTTTTTTATCTCAAGTAGAAGGTTATTTCATATCTTTTATCACTGAATGATAAGTAAGTAAATCAGAATATTGATGAGAATACAATTTTTTTCGATTTTGATGCTGAATTTGGTCTTTTGTCACATTAGTGTCCTATAGTCAACTATTGAGGTCATCTGTGGCTTATTTTAAATTGAGAATTGCCCTTGGTTTACTACAGGGTTTTCAATAATTGCATTTATCACTGAATCTATAACTTATTTACGAAATGTGGCATTCATTCCTTTGAGGTGACATACTGTGTATAAACCACTGAAACCTAGTTGGTATATGTACTCAGTTCAACTAAGACTTTGCAATACTGGTGGAACGTTAGTGTGACTATGGGGTTGGAGCTCGCCCTGCCTCCACTGTTTTTATCTCCTTGAATGTTATTAGATCTAAAACTGAGAGTCTGATGCACAAAACTATGCGATAATCAAGTTTCAACATGACAGCAGCTCATAGATTAGATAGAAATGGCATGATGTTTGTCCGCAATGGAAGTTTGAGTAGGCATGCAAGCGATATCCCTGCAACATATGTCACCCTGTAGGGTTCCGTCATTGCTTTGGATATAAAGTTTAACACATTCAAGCTTTCTTTCCCCATAATTGCTCCATGTGCACCCGTAATCAAGCTGCGTTCTTGATAGTTTTGGGTGGCTCTTCTGTAAAAGAAGTATTTGCTCCAGTCTGTCTCCAGGGTATTATAATTGCTGCGCTCCCTACTAGAACCTCCAAACAAGTCTCATAAGCCAGTTGCAGATGCAACTGATGGTAGTCAAGCTCCAAGTCTTCAGGCACATCCAAATGAGGCGCTTTCTTTAATTGTTCCTGAACAATAAATTGGAAACTCTGAACACAAAAGCGACTCCGCCACCAGCATCATCATGAATTGCCCCGTATGGGCAGCATTGTCCATTCCAATTGAGGGCTTCAATATTAAATAGGTTTATCATGTGTCTCTGGCGTCAACACTCTTCCTTAACTATTTAAATTACTGAATGAGCATGACTTTCGTATTATCATCCAGGATTGAATGAAACAAAATTGATGTAATTTAAAAGGTCTACAAGAGAGAAGCTGGTGGTGTAGTCCTGCTTTGTATGTCCTGAGGGTCTCTTTACTTGTGTTTTCACCTTGGGTGTTATGCCCCACCAGCTCCTGCTGCAAAATGCTGGGAGCGATGCTTTGGGCCTGAATTTCCCTTGGCATCCTTTTAAACAGGATATGAAATAAAGCCATTATGAAATTCCATTGCTGATAGTCATCACACCATATCTGCCTAAGAACAAGCAAATCTAGCTAGTCAGAACAGTGTCCTCTCCAAGATCGACCACAGCGATGTACATCCCATGGGTCATCTTCCAGGACCTCTAGGATATTCGTAGTAATATGTAACAGTGGAGCTAGGGTGATCTTCAATCTCATGAATTGCTGCTATAATAAGTTTGAGGTGGAGATGCAGAATCACTAGGGTTTTGGTCAAATTCAGAGCCATAGAAGGCCTTGTAGTCGAATACCAGCGTAAGAAACGCTTACATAGTGGCAAAGCTTCCCATATACAATGAGACAAAAGTTTATTTTTTTAATTGCATATTCAAAGAAGAATAAGAATCTTATTTCCCAAAAATTAATTAAGCATAACATTTTCCATAAATTAACAATGAGCGGAACATTGAATTCACCACATTTTTTGTAATACTTCACTTTTCAGAGTATAGGATCTCATGGATTAAAGTCATCAAGGGTGAATTAGTTTTAGAATCCTATTCAATAAGGAGATAAAGAAGAAGAAAAAAGTGTTTGGGGAAAGTGTCAGTAAAAGGGAAAGCCAATACAGAAAAAAGCGAAATGTCCTCAATGTGTCTTGCCTACCTTTATAACTGTTTGGCCATTGTGCATAGATACCACTTAATCAAGCAAGGAAGTACACTGAGCATAGTGAATTATAGTAGTGAAATATGAAGGTGAGGGTTTTTGTGTGCCTGCCTTCTTTTCTAAAGTGCTTCCTGGAGGTTCAAAGAAACGGATCTCTGGTTTATTTCAAGTGTAAAGGGATCAGGGTATTAGTAAATAAAGGCATATTGTATATGAAGAATGCGTTCAAGAAACAGTTTTCAAGGTTGGGAAATTAAAGAAGGCTTTTTAACCACCTGATTGATATGAGAAATATTAATATATAGATCTATTGATAGCACCCTAGTCACAGATTCTTTGTTTGAAAGCCATAATTAAGCTTCATTCATACTTTGAATGTTGCTTGCATGTATTTCGGAATATCCAACATTACTCACACCTTTTATTGCTTCCTAAATCGATTTCCTAATTAGATGCCCGTCAAAGTATTAATAACTTTTATATATCTCTAGCATGCGTGCAGAATTACATCTTAAGTGCATTCGATTTAATTTTTTTTATCTCAAGTAGAAGGTTATTTCATATCTTTTATCGCTGAATGATAAGTAAGTAAATCAGAATATTGATGAGAATACTATTTTTTTCGATTTTGATGCTGAATTAGGTCTTTTGTCACATTAGTGTCCTATAGTCAACTATTGAGGTCATCTGTGGCTTATTTTAAATTGAGAATTGTTCTTGGTTTACTACAGGGTTTTCAATAATTGCATTTATCACTGAATCTATAACTTATTTATGAAATGTGGCATTCATTCCTTTGAGGTGGCATACTGTGTATAAACCACTGAAACCTAGTTGGTATATGTACTCAGTGCAACTAAGACTTCGCAGTACTGGTGGGACATTAGTGTGACTATGGGGTTGGAGCTCGCCCTGCCTCCACTGTTTTTATCTCCTTGAATGTTATTAGATCTAATACTGAGAGTCTGATGCACAAAACTATGCGATAATCAAGTTTCAACATGACAGCAGCTCATAGATTAGATAGAAATGGCATGATGTTTGTCAGCAATGGAAGTTTGAGTAGGCATGCAAGCGATATCCCTGCAACATATGTCACCCTGTTGGGTTCCGTCATTGCTTTGGATATAAAGCTTAACACATTGAAGCCTTCTTTCCCCGTAAATGCTCCATGTGCACCCTTAATCAAGCTGCGTTCTTGATAGTTTTGGGTGGCTCTTCTGTAAAAGAAGTATTTGCTCCAGTCTGTCTCCAGGGTATTATAATTGCTGCGCTCCCTACTAGAACCTCCAAACAAGTCTCATAAGCCAGTTGCAGATGCAACTGATGGTAGTCAAGCTCCAAGTCTTCAGGCACATCCAAATGAGGCGCTTTCTTTAATTGTTCCTGAACAATAAATTGGAAACTCTGAACACAAAAGCGACTCCGCCAGCAGCATCACCATGAATTGCCCCGTATGGGCAGCATTGTCTATTCCAATTGAGGGCTTCAATATTAAATAGGTTCATCATGTGTCTCTGGCGTCAACACTCTTCCATAACTATTTAAATTACTGAATGAGCATGACTTTCGTATTATCATCCAGGATTGAATGAAACAAAATTGATGTAATTTAAAAGGTCTACAAGAGAGAAGCTGGTGGTGTAGTCCTGCTTTGTATGTCCTGAGGGTCTCTTTACTTGGGTTTTCACCTTGGGTGTTATGCCCCACCAGCTCCTGCTGCAAAATGCTGGGAGCGATGCTTTGGGCCTGAATTTCCCTTGGCATCCTTTTAAACAGGATATGAAATAAAGCCATTATGAAATTCCATTGCTGATAGTCATCACACCATATCTGCCTAAGAACAAGCAAATCTAGCCAGTCAGAACAGTGTCCTCTCCAAGATCGACCACAGCGATGTACTTCCCATGGGTCATCTTCCAGGACCTCTAGGATATTCGTAGTAATATGTAACAGTGGAGCTAGGGTGATCTTCAATCTCATGAATTGCTGCTATAATAAGTTTGAAGTGGAGATGCAGAATCACTAGGGTTTTGGCCAAATTCAGAGCCATAGAAGGCCTTGTAGTCGAATACCAGCGTAAGAAACGCTTACATAGTGGCAAAGCTTCCCATATACAATGAGACAAAAGTTTATTTTTTTAATTGCATATTCAAAGAAGAATAAGAATCTTATTTCCCAAAAATTAACTAAGCATAACATTTTCCATGAGTTAACAATGAGCGGAACATTGAATTCACCATATTTTTTGTAATACTTCACTTTTCAGAGTATAGGATCTCATGGATTAAAGTCATCAAGGGTGAATTAGTTTTAGAATCCTATTCAATAAGGAGATAAAGAAGAAGAAAAAAGTGTTTGGGGAAAGTGTCAGTAAAAGGGAAAGCCAATACAGAAAAAAGCGAAATGTCCTCAATGTGTCTTGCCTACCTTTATAACTGTTTGGCCATTGTGCATAGATACCACTTAATCAAGCAATGAAGTACACTGAGCATAGTGAATTATAGTAGTGAAATATGAAGGTGAGGGTTTTTGTGTGCCTGCCTTCTTTTCTAAAGTGCTTCCTGGAGGTTCAAAGAAACGGATCTCTGGTTTATTTCAAGTGTAAAGGGATCAGGGTATTAGTAAATAAAGGCATATTGTATATGAAGAATGCGTTCAAGAAACAGCTTTCAAGGTTGGGAAATTAAAGAAGGCTTTTTAACCACCTGATTGATATGAGAAATATTAATATATAGATCTATTGATAGCACCCTAGTCACAGATTCTTCGTTTGAAAGCCATAATTAAGCTTCATTCATACTTTGAATGTTGCTTGCATGTATTTCGGAATATCCAACATTACTCACACCTTTTATTGCTTCCTAAATTGATTTCCTAATTAGATGCCCGTCAAAGTATTAATAGCTTTTATATATCTCTAGCATGCGTGCAGAATTACATCTTAAGTGCATTCGATTTACATTTTTTTTATCTCAAGTGGAAGGTTATTTCATATCTTTTATCGCTGAATGATAAGTAAGTAAATCAGAATATTGATGAGAATACTATTTTTTTCGATTTTGATGCTGAATTAGGTCTTTTGTCACATTAGTGTCCTATAGTCAACTATTGAGGTCATCTGTGGCTTATTTTAAATTGAGAATTGTTCTTGGTTTACTACAGGGTTTTCAATAATTGCATTTATCACTGAATCTATAACTTATTTACGAAATGTGGCATTCATTCCTTTGAGGTGGCATACTGTGTATAAACCACTGAAACCTAGTTGGTATATGTACTCAGTTCAACTAAGACTTTGCAGTACTGGTGGGACGTTAGTGTGACTATGGGGTTGGAGCTCACCCTGCCTCCACTGTTTTTATCTCCTTGAATGTTATTAGATCTAAAACTGAGAGTCTGATGCACAAAACTATGCGATAATCAAGTTTCAACATGACAGCAGCTCATAGATTAGATAGAAATGGCATGATGTTTGTCAGCAATGGAAGATGGAGTAGGCATGCAAGCGATATCCCTGCAACATATGTCACCCTGTAGGGTTCCGTCATTGCTTTGGATATAAAGTTTAACACATTCAAGCTTTCTTTCCCCATAATTGCTCCATGTGCACCCGTAATCAAGCTGCGTTCTTGATAGTTTTGGGTGGCTCTTCTGTAAAAGAAGTATTTGCTCCAGTCTGTCTCCAGGGTATTATAATTGCTGCGCTCCCTACTAGAACCTCCAAACAAGTCTCATAAGCCAGTTGCAAATGCAACTGATGGTAGTCAAGCTCCAAGTCTTCAGGCACATCCAAATGAGGCGCTTTCTTTAATTGTTCCTGAACAATATATTGGAAACTGTGAACACAAAAGCGACTCCGCCACCAGCATCATCATGAATTGCCCCGTATGGGCAGCATTGTCCATTCCAATTGAGGGCTTCAATATTAAATAGGTTCATCATGTGTCTCTGGCGTCAACACTCTTCCATAACTATTTAAATTACTGAATGAGCATGACTTTTGTATTATCTTCAAGGATTGAATGAAACAAAATTGATGTAATTTAAAAGGTCTACAAGAGAGAAGCTGGTGGTGTAGTCCTGCTTTGTATGTCCTGAGGGTCTCTTTACTTGGGTTTTCACCTTGGGTGTAGCCCCACCAGCTCCTGCTGCAAAATGCTGGGAGCGATGCTTTGGGCCTGAATTTCCCTTGGCATCCTTTTAAACAGGATATGAAATAAAGCCATTATGAAATTCCATTGCTGATAGTCATCACACCATATCTGCCTAAGAACAAGCAAATCTAGCTAGTCAGAACAGTGTCCTCTCCAAGATCGACCACAGCGATGTACATCCCATGGGTCATCTTCCAGGACCTCTAGGATATTCGTAGTAATATGTAACAGTGGAGCTAGGGTGATCTTCAATCTCATGAATTGCTGCTATAATAAGTTTGAGGTGGAGATGCAGAATCACTAGGGTTTTGGCCAAATTCAGAGCCATAGAAGGCCTTGTAGTCGAATACCAGCGTAAGAAAAGCTTACATAGTGGCAAAGCTTGCCATATACAATGAGACAAAAGTTTATTTTTTTAATTGCATATTCAAAGAAGAATAAGAATCTTATTTCCCAAAAATTAATTAAGCATAACATTTTCCATAAATTAACAATGAGCGGAACATTGAATTCACCACATTTTTGGTAATACTTCACTTTTCAGAGTATAGGATCTCATGGATTAAAGTCATCAAGGGTGAATTAGTTTTAGAATCCTATTCAATAAGGAGATAAAGAAGAAGAAAAAAGTGTTTGGGGAAAGTGTCAGTAAAAGGGAAAGCCAATACAGAAAAAAGCGAAATGTCCTCAATGTGTCTTGCCTACCTTTATAACTGTTTGGCCATTGTGCATAGATACCACTTAATCAAGCAATGAAGTACACTGAGCATAGTGAATTATAGTAGTGAAATATGAAGGTGAGGGTTTTTGTGTGCCTGCCTTCTTTTCTAAAGTGCTTCCTGGAGGTTCAAAGAAACGGATCTCTGGTTTATTTCAAGTGTAAAGGGATCAGGGTATTAGTAAATAAAGGCATATTGTATATGAAGAATGCGTTCAAGAAACAGTTTTCAAGGTTGGGAAATTAAAGAAGGCTTTGTAACCACCTGATTGATATGAGAAATATTAATATATAGATCTATTGATAGCACCCTAGTCACAGATTCTTCGTTTGAAAGCCATAATTAAGCTTCATTCATACTTTGAATGTTGCTTGCATGTATTTCGGAATATCCAACATTACTCACACCTTTTATTGCTTCCTAAATCGATTTCATAATTAGATGCCCGTCAAAGTATTAATAACTTTTATATATCTCTAGCATGCGTGCAGAATTACATCTTAAGTGCATTCGATTTACATTTTTTTATCTCAAGTAGAAGGTTATTTCATATATTTTATCACTGAATGATAAGTAAGTAAATCAGAATATTGATGAGAATACTATTTTTTTCGATTTTGATGCTGAATTAGGTCTTTTGTCACATTAGTGTCCTATAGTCAACTATTGAGGTCATCTGTGGCTTATTTTAAATTGAGAATTGCCCTTGGTTTACTACAGGGTATTCAATAATTGCATTTATCACTGAATCTATAACTTATTTACGAAATGTGGCATTCATTCCTTTGAGGTGGCATACTGTGTATAAACCACTGAAACCTAGTTGGTATATGTACTCAGTGCAACTAAGACTTCGCAGTACTGGTGGGACATTAGTGTGACTATGGGGTTGGAGCTCGCCCTGCCTCCACTGTTTTTATCTCCTTGAATGTTATTAGATCTAATACTGAGAGTCTGATGCACAAAACTATGCGATAATCAAGTTTCAACATGACAGCAGCTCATAGATTAGATAGAAATGGCATGATGTTTGTCAGCAATGGAAGTTTGAGTAGGCATGCAAGCGATATCCCTGCAACATATGTCACCCTGTTGGGTTCCGTCATTGCTTTGGATATAAAGCTTAACACATTGAAGCCTTCTTTCCCCGTAAATGCTCCATGTGCACCCTTAATCAAGCTGCGTTCTTGATAGTTTTGGGTGGCTCTTCTGTAAAAGAAGTATTTGCTCCAGTCTGTCTCCAGGGTATTATAATTGCTGCGCTCCCTACTAGAACCTCCAAACAAGTCTCATAAGCCAGTTGCAGATGCAACTGATGGTAGTCAAGCTCCAAGTCTTCAGGCACATCCAAATGAGGCGCTTTCTTTAATTGTTCCTGAACAATAAATTGGAAACTCTGAACACAAAAGCTACTCCGCCAGCAGCATCACCATGAATTGCCCCGTATGGGCAGCATTGTCCATTCCAATTGAGGGCTTCAATATTAAATAGGTTCATCATGTGTCTCTGGCGTCAACACTCTTCCATAACTATTTAAATTACTGAATGAGCATGACTTTCGTATTATCATCCAGGATTGAATGAAACAAAATTGATGTAATTTAAAAGGTCTACAAGAGAGAAGCTGGTGGTGTAGTCCTGCTTTGTTTGTCCTGAGGGTCTCTTTACTTGGGTTTTCACCTTGGGTGTTATGCCCCACCAGCTCCTGCTGCAAAATGCTGGGAGCGATGCTTTGGGCCTGAATTTCCCTTGGCATCCTTTTAAACAGGATATGAAATAAAGCCATTATGAAATTCCATTGCTGATAGTCATCACACCATATCTGCCTAAGAACAAGCAAATCTAGCCAGTCAGAACAGTGTCCTCTCCAAGATCGACCACAGCGATGTACTTCCCATGGGTCATCTTCCAGGACCTCTAGGATATTCGTAGTAATATGTAACAGTGGAGCTAGGGTGATCTTCAATCTCATGAATTGCTGCTATAATAAGTTTGAAGTGGAGATGCAGAATCACTAGGGTTTTGGCCAAATTCAGAGCCATAGAAGGCCTTGTAGTCGAATACCAGCGTAAGAAACGCTTACATATTGGCAAAGCTTGCCATATACAATGAGACAAAAGTTTATTTTTTTAATTGCATATTCAAAGAAGAATAAGAATCTTATTTCCCAAAAATTAATTAAGCATAACATTTTCCATAAATTAACAATGAGCAGAACATTGAATTCACCACATTTTTTGTAATACTTCACTTTTCAGAGTATAGGATCTCATGGTTTAAAGTCATCAAGGGTGAATTAGTTTTAGAATCCTATTCAATAAGGAGATAAAGAAGAAGAAAAAAGTGTTTGGGGAAAGTGTCAGTAAAAGGGAAAGCCAATACAGAAAAAAGCGAAATGTCCTCAATGTGTCTTGCCTACCTTTATAACTGTTTGGCCATTGTGCATAGATACCACTTAATCAAGCAATGAAGTACACTGAGCATAGTGAATTATAGTAGTGAAATATGAAGGTGAGGGTTTTTGTGTGCCTGCCTTCTTTTCTAAAGTGCTTCCTGGAGGTTCAAAGAAATGGATCTCTGGTTTATTTCAAGTGTAAAGGGATCAGGGTATTAGTAAATAAAGGCATATTGTATATGAAGAATGCGTTCAAGAAACAGTTTTCAAGGTTGGGAAATTAAAGAAGGCTTTTTAACCACCTGATTGATATGAGAAATATTAATATATAGATCTATTGATAGCACCCTAGTCACAGATTCTTCGTTTGAAAGCCATAATTAAGCTTCATTCATACTTTGAATGTTGCTTGCATGTATTTCGGAATATCCAACATTACTCACACCTTTTATTGCATCCTAAATCGATTTCATAATTAGATGCCCGTCAAAGTATTAATAACTTTTATATATCTCTAGCATGCGTGCAGAATTACATCTTAAGTGCATTCGATTTACATTTTTTTTTATCTCAAGTAGAAGGTTATTTCATATCTTTTATCACTGAATGATAAGTAAGTACATCAGAATATTGATGAGAATACTATTTTTTTCGATTTTGATGCTGAATTAGGTCTTTTGTCACATTAGTGTCCTATAGTCAACTATTGAGGTCATCTGTGGCTTATTTTAAATTGAGAATTGCCCTTGGTTTACTACAGGGTTTTCAATAATTGCATTTATCACTGAATCTATAACTTATTTACGAAATGTGGCATTCATTCCTTTGAGGTGGCATACTGTGTATAAACCACTGAAACCTAGTTGGTATATGTACTCAGTTCAACTAAGACTTTGCAATACTGGTGGAACGTTAGTGTGACTATGGGGTTGGAGCTCGCCCTGCCTCCACTGTTTTTATCTCCTTGAATGTTATTAGATCTAAAACTGAGAGTCTGATGCACAAAACTATGCGATAATCAAGTTTCAACATGACAGCAGCTCATAGATTAGATAGAAATGGCATGATGTTTGTCAGCAATGGAAGATGGAGTAGGCATGCAAGCGATATCCCTGCAACATATGTCACCCTGTAGGGTTCCGTCATTGCTTTGGATATAAAGTTTAACACATTCAAGCTTTCTTTCCCCATAATTGCTCCATGTGCACCCGTAATCAAGCTGCGTTCTTGATAGTTTTGGGTGGCTCTTCTGTAAAAGAAGTATTTGCTCCAGTCTGTCTCCAGGGTATTATAATTGCTGCGCTCCCTACTAGAACCTCCAAACAAGTCTCATAAACCAGTTGCAGATGCAACTGATGGTAGTCAAGCTCCAAGTCTTCAGGCACATCCAAATGAGGCGCTTTCTTTAATTGTTCCTGAACAATATATTGGAAACTGTGAACACAAAAGCGACTCCGCCACCAGCATCATCATGAATTGCCCCGTATGGGCAGCATTGTCCATTCCAATTGAGGGCTTCAATATTAAATAGGTTCATCATGTGTCTCTGGCGTCAACACTCTTCCATAACTATTTAAATTACTGAATGAGCATGACTTTCGTATTATCATCCAGGATTGAATGAAACAAAATTGATGTAATTTAAAAGGTCTACAAGAGAGAAGCTGGTGGTGTAGTCCTGCTTTGTATGTCCTGAGGGTCTCTTTACTTGTGTTTTCACCTTGGGTGTTATGCCCCACCAGCTCCTGCTGCAAAATGCTGGGAGCGATGCTTTGGGCCTGAATTTCCCTTGGCATCCTTTTAAACAGGATATGAAATAAAGCCATTATGAAATTCCATTGCTGATAGTCATCACACCATATCTGCCTAAGAACAAGCAAATCTAGCTAGTCAGAACAGTTCCTCTCCAAGATCGACCACAGCGATGTACATCCCATGGGTCATCTTCCAGGACCTCTAGGATATTCGTAGTAATATGTAACAGTGGAGCTAGGGTGATCTTCAATCTCATGAATTGCTGCTATAATAAGTTTGAAGTGGAGATGCAGAATCACTAGGGTTTTGGCCAAATTCAGAGCCATAGAAGGCCTTGTAGTCGAATACCAGCGTAAGAAACGCTTACATATTGGCAAAGCTTGCCATATACAATGAGACAAAAGTTTATTTTTTTAATTGCATATTCAAAGAAGAATAAGAATCTTATTTCCCAAAAATTAATTAAGCATAACATTTTCCATAAATTAACAATGAGCAGAACATTGAATTCACCACATTTTTTGTAATACTTCACTTTTCAGAGTATAGGATCTCATGGATTAAAGTCATCAAGGGTGAATTAGTTTTAGAATCCTATTCAATTAGGAGATAAAGAAGAAGAAAAAAGTGTTTGGGGAAAGTGTCAGTAAAAGGGAAAGCCAATACAGAAAAAAGCGAAATGTCCTCAATGTGTCTTGCCTACCTTTATAACTGTTTGGTCATTGTGCATAGATACCACTTAATCAAGCAATGAAGTACACTGAGCATAGTGAATTATAGTAGTGAAATATGAAGGTGAGGGTTTTTGTGTGCCTGCCTTCTTTTCTAAAGTGCTTCCTGGAGGTTCAAAGAAACGGATCTCTGGTTTATTTCAAGTGTAAAGGGATCAGGGTATTAGTAAATAAAGGCATATTGTATATGAAGAATGCGTTCAAGAAACAGTTTTCATGGTTGGGAAATTAAAGAAGGCTTTGTAACCACCTGATTGATATGAGAAATATTAATATATAGATCTATTGATAGCACCCTAGTCACAGATTCTTCGTTTGGAAGCCATAATTAAGCTTCATTCATACTTTGAATGTTGCTTGCATGTATTTCGGAATATCCAACATTACTCACACCTTTTATTGCTTCCTAAATCGATTTCATAATTAGATGCCCGTCAAAGTATTAATAACTTTTATATATCTCTAGCATGCGTGCAGAATTACATCTTAAGTGCATTCGATTTACATTTTTTTATCTCAAGTAGAAGGTTATTTCATATATTTTATCACTGAATGATAAGTAAGTAAATCAGAATATTGATGAGAATACTATTTTTTTCGATTTTGATGCTGAATTAGGTCTTTTGTCACATTAGTGTCCTATAGTCAACTATTGAGGTCATCTGTGGCTTATTTTAAATTGAGAATTGCCCTTGGTTTACTACAGGGTATTCAATAATTGCATTTATCACTGAATCTATAACTTATTTACGAAATGTGGCATTCATTCCTTTGAGGTGGCATACTGTGTATAAACCACTGAAACCTAGTTGGTATATGTACTCAGTGCAACTAAGACTTCGCAGTACTGGTGGGACATTAGTGTGACTATGGGGTTGGAGCTCGCCCTGCCTCCACTGTTTTTATCTCCTTGAATGTTATTAGATCTAATACTGAGAGTCTGATGCACAAAACTATGCGATAATCAAGTTTCAACATGACAGCAGCTCATAGATTAGATAGAAATGGCATGATGTTTGTCAGCAATGGAAGTTTGAGTAGGCATGCAAGCGATATCCCTGCAACATATGTCACCCTGTTGGGTTCCGTCATTGCTTTGGATATAAAGCTTAACACATTGAAGCCTTCTTTCCCCGTAATTGCTCCATGTGCACCCTTAATCAAGCTGCGTTCTTGATAGTTTTGGGTGGCTCTTCTGTAAAAGAAGTATTTGCTCCAGTCTGTCTCCAGGGTATTATAATTGCTGCGCTCCCTACTAGAACGAATGAATGAATGAATGAATGAATGAATGAATGAATAAAATATTTAATAAAGCGCGCGATGGCCAAGCGGCTTCCTGGCGCTGGGGACCTGATCAAGAACTCGGCAGAGGGGACCCAGGGAAGATTAAGAGGGGAATGCCTGAAGGAAGAGGAAGGTTTTAAGGGCTTTGCGAAAGTGGGAGTAGATGGGAATGGAGCGAATAGAGAGAGGAAGGCTATTCCAGAACTGGGGGGCAAGGACTGAGAATCGGGTTCCCCCGGTTCTGGTTTTGCGGAAACGAGGGGTGTGAAGAAGAGAGAGAGAGGAAGAACGGAGGGTGCGGACAGGGGCATGAGAAGAGACAAGAGTGTTGATGAACAGGGGTGCGGAGCGAGAGTGAGCCAAGAAAGCTAGACAGAACCTCCAAACAAGTCTCATAAGCCAGTTGCAGATGCAACTGATGGTAGTCAAGCTCCAAGTCTTCAGGCACATCCAAATGAGGCGCTTTCTTTAATTGTTCCTGAACAATAAATTGGAAACTCTGAACACAAAAGCGACTCCGCCAGCAGCATCACCATGAATTGCCCCGTATGGGCAGCATTGTCCATTCCAATTGAGGGCTTCAATATTAAATAGGTTCATCATGTGTCTCTGGCGTCAACACTCTTCCATAACTATTTAAATTACTGAATGAGCATGACTTTCGTATTATCATCCAGGATTGAATGAAACAAAATTGATGTAATTTAAAAGGTCTACAAGAGAGAAGCTGGTGGTGTAGTCCTGCTTTGTATGTCCTGAGGGTCTCTTTACTTGGGTTTTCACCTTGGGTGTTATGCCCCACCAGCTCCTGCTGCAAAATGCTGGGAGCGATGCTTTGGGCCTGAATTTCCCTTGGCATCCTTTTAAACAGGATATGAAATAAAGCCATTATGAAATTCCATTGCTGATAGTCATCACACCATATCTGCCTAAGAACAAGCAAATCTAGCCAGTCAGAACAGTGTCCTCTCCAAGATCGACCACAGCGATGTACTTCCCATGGGTCATCTTCCAGGACCTCTAGGATATTCGTAGTAATATGTAACAGTGGAGCTAGGGTGATCTTCAATCTCATGAATTGCTGCTATAATAAGTTTGAGGTGGAGATGCAGAATCACTAGGGTTTTGGCCAAATTCAGAGCCATAGAAGGCCTTGTAGTCGAATACCAGCGTAAGAAACGCTTACATAGTGGCAAAGCTTGCCATATACAATGAGACAAATGTTTATGTTTTTTAATTGCATATTCAAAGAAGAATAAGAATCTTATTTCCCAAAAATTAATTAAGCATAACATTTTCCATAAATTAACAATGAGCGGAACATTGAATTCACCACATTTTTTGTAATACTTCACTTTTCAGAGTATAGGATCTCAAGGATTAAAGTCATCAAGGGTGAATTAGTTTTAGAATCCTATTCAATAAGGAGATAAAGAAGAAGAAAAAAGTGTTTGGGGAAGGTGTCAGTAAAAGGGAAAGCCAATACAGAAAAAAGCGAAATGTCCTCAATGTGTCTTGCCTACCTTTATAACTGTTTGGTCATTGTGCATAGATACCACTTAATCAAGCAATGAAGTACACTGAGCATAGTGAATTATAGTAGTGAAATATGAAGGTGAGGGTTTTTGTGTGCCTGCCTTCTTTTCTAAAGTGCTTCCTGGAGGTTCAAAGAAACGGATCTCTGGTTTATTTCAAGTGTAAAGGGATCAGGGTATTAGTAAATAAAGGCATATTGTATATGAAGAATGCGTTCAAGAAACAGTTTTCAAGGTTGGGAAATTAAAGAAGGCTTTTTAACCACCTGATTGAAATGAGAAATATTAATATATAGATCTATTGATAGCACCCTAGTCACAGATTCTTCGTTTGAAAGCCATAATTAAGCTTCATTCATACTTTGAATGTTGCTTGCATGTATTTCGGAATATCCAACATTACTCACACCTTTTATTGCTTCCTAAATCGATTTCCTAATTAGATGCCCGTCAAAGTATTAATAACTTTTATATATCTCTAGCATGCGTGCAGAATTACATCTTAAGTGCATTCGATTTACATTTTTTTATCTCAAGTAGAAAGTTATTTCATATCTTTTATCACTGAATGATAAGTAAGTAAATCAGAATATTGATGAGAATACTATTTTTTTCGATTTTGATGCTGAATTAGGTCTTTTGTCACATTAGTGTCCTATAGTCAACTATTGAGGTCATCTGTGGCTTATTTTAAATTGAGAATTGCCCTTGGTTTACTACAGGGTTTTCAATAATTGCATTTATCACTGAATCTATAACTTATTTACGAAATGTGGCATTCATTCCTTTGAGGTGGCATACTGTGTATAAACCACTGAAACCTAGTTGGTATATGTACTCAGTTCATCTAAGACTTTGCAGTACTGGTGGGACGTTAGTGTGACTATGGGGTTGGAGCTCGCCCTGCCTCCACTGTTTTTATCTCCTTGAATGTTATTAGATCTAAAACTGAGAGTCTGATGCACAAAACTATGCGATAATCAAGTTTCAACATGACAGCAGCTCATAGATTAGATAGAAATGGCATGATGTTTGTCAGCAATGGAAGTTTGAGTAGCCATGCAAGCGATATCCCTGCAACATATGTCACCCTGTTGGGTTCCGTCATTGCTTTGGATATAAAGCTTAACACATTTAAGCTTTCTTTCCCCGTAATTGCTCCATGTGCACCCTTAATCAAGCTGCGTTCTTGATAGTTTTGGGTGGCTCTTCTGTAAAAGAAGTATTTGCTCCAGTCTGTCTCCAGGGTACTATAATTGCTGCGCTCCCTCCTAGAACCTCCAAACAAGTCTCATAAGCCAGTTGCAGATGCAACTGATGGTAGTCAAGCTCCAAGTCTTCAGGCACATCCAAATGAGGCGCTTTCTTTAATTGTTCCTGAACAATAAATTGGAAACTCTGAACACAAAAGCGACTCCGCCACCAGCATCATCATGAATTGCCCCGTATGGGCAGCATTGTTCATTCCAATTGAGGGCTTCAATATTAAATAGGTTCATCATGTGTCTCTGGCGTCAACACTCTTCCATAACTATTTAAATTACTGAATGAGCATGACTTTCGTATTATCATCCAGGATTGAATGAAACAAAATTGATGTAATTTAAAATGTCTACAAGAGAGAAGCTGGTGGTGTAGTCCTGCTTTGTATGTCCTGAGGGTCTCTTTACTTGGGTTTTCACCTTGGGTGTTATGCCCCACCAGCTCCTGCTGCAAAATGCTGGGAGCGATGCTTTGGGCCTGAATTTCCCTTGGCATCCTTTTAAACAGGATATGAAATAAAGCCATTATGAAATTCCATTGCTGATAGTCATCACACCATATCTGCCTAAGAACAAGCAAATCTAGCTAGTCAGAACAGTGTCCTCTCCAAGATCGACCACAACGATGTACTTCCCATGGGTCATCTTCCAGGACCTCTAGGATATTCGTAGTAATATGTAACAGTGGAGCTAGGGTGATCTTCAATCTCATGAATTGCTGCTATAATAAGTTTGAGGTGGAGATGCAGAATCACTAGGGTTTTGGCCAAATTCAGAGCCATAGAAGGCCTTGTAGTCGAATACCAGCGTAAGAAACGCTTACATAGTGGCAAAGCTTGCCATATACAATGAGACAAATGTTTATTTTTTTAATTGCATATTCAAAGAAGAATAAGAATCTTATTTCCCAAAAATTAATTAAGCATAACATTTTCCATAAATTAACAATGAGCGGAACATTGAATTCACCACATTTTTTGTAATACTTCACTTTTCAGAGTATAGGATCTCATGGATTAAAGTCATCAAGGGTGAATTAGTTTTAGAATCCTATTCAATAAGGAGATAAAGAAGAAGAAAAAAGTGTTTGGGGAAAGTGTCAGTAAAAGGGAAAGCCAATACAGAAAAAAGCGAAATGTCCTCAATGTTTCTTGCCTACCTTTATAACTGTTTGGCCATTGTGCATAGATACCACTTAATCAAGCAATGAAGTACACTGAGCATAGTGAATTATAGTAGTGAAATATGAAGGTGAGGGTTTTTGTGTGCCTGCCTTCTTTTCTAAAGTGCTTCCTGGAGGTTCAAAGAAACGGATCTCTGGTTTATTTCAAGTGTAAAGGGATCAGGGTATTAGTAAATAAAGGCATATTGTATATGAAGAATGTGTTCAAGAAACAGTTTTCAAGGTTGGGAAATTAAAGAAGGCTTTTAACCACCTGATTGACATGAGAAATATTAATATATAGATCTATTGATAGCACCCTAGTCACAGATTCTTCATTTGAAAGCCATAATTAAGCTTCATTCATACTTTGAATGTTGCTTGCATGTATTTCGGAATATCCAACATTACTCACACCTTTTATTGCTTCCTAAATCGATTTCCTAATTAGATGCCCCTCAAAGTATTAATAACTTTTATATATCTCTAGCATGCGTGCAGAATTACATCTTAAGTGCATTCGATTTGCATGTTTTTATCTCAAGTAGAAGGTTATTTCATATCTTCTATCACTGAATGATAAGTAAGTAAATCAGAATATTGATGAGAATACTATTTTTTTCGATTTTGATGCTGAATTAGGTCTTTTGTCACATTAGTGTCCTATAGTCAACTATTGAGGTCATCTGTGGCTTATTTTAAATTGAGAATTGCCCTTGGTTTACTACAGGGTTTTCAATAATTGCATTTATCACTGAATCTATAACTTATTTACGAAATGTGGCATTCATTCCTTTGAGGTGGCATACTGTGTATAAACCACTGAAACCTAGTTGGTATATGTACTCAGTTCAACTAAGACTTTGCAATACTGGTGGAACGTTAGTGTGACTATGGGGTTGGAGCTCGCCCTGCCTCCACTGTTTTTATCTCCTTGAATGTTATTAGATCTAAAACTGAGAGTCTGATGCACAAAACTATGCGATAATCAAGTTTCAACATGACAGCAGCTCATAGATTAGATAGAAATGGCATGATGTTTGTCAGCAATGGAAGTTTGAGTAGGCATGCAAGCGATATCCCTGCAACATATGTCACCCTGTAGGGTTCCGTCATTGCTTTGGATATAAAGCTTAACACATTCAAGCTTTCTTTCCCCATAATTGCTCCATGTGCACCCGTAATCAAGCTGCGTTCTTGATAGTCTTGGGTGGCTCTTCTGTAAAAGAAGTATTTGCTCCAGTCTGTCTCCAGGGTATTATAATTGCTGCGCTCCCTACTAGAACCTCCAAACAAGTCTCATAAGCCAGTTGCAGATGCAACTGATGGTAGTCAAGCTCCAAGTCTTCAGGCACATCCAAATGAGGCGCTTTCTTTAATTGTTCCTGAACAATAAATTGGAAACTCTGAACACAAAAGCGACTCCGCCACCAGCATCATCATGAATTGCCCCGTATGGGCAGCATTGTCCATTCCAATTGAGGGCTTCAATATTAAATAGGTTTATCATGTGTCTCTGGCGTCAACACTCTTCCATAACTATTTAAATTACTGAATGAGCATGACTTTCGTATTATCATCCAGGATTGAATGAAACAAAATTGATGTAATTTAAAAGGTCTACAAGAGAGAAGCTGGTGGTGTAGTCCTGCTTTGTATGTCCTGAGGGTCTCTTTACTTGTGTTTTCACCTTGGGTGTTATGCCCCACCAGCTCCTGCTGCAAAATGCTGGGAGCGATGCTTTGGGCCTGAATTTCCCTTGGCATCCTTTTAAACAGGATATGAAATAAAGCCATTATGAAATTCCATTGCTGATAGTCAACACACCATATCTGCCTAAGAACAAGCAAATCTAGCTAGTCAGAACAGTGTCCTCTCCAAGATCGACCACAGCGATGTACATCCCATGGGTCATCTTCCAGGACCTCTAGGATATTCGTAGTAATATGTAACAGTGGAGCTAGGGTGATCTTCAATCTCATGAATTGCTGCTATAATAAGTTTGAGGTGGAGATGCAGAATCACTAGGGTTTTGGCCAAATTCAGAGCCATAGAAGGCCTTGTAGTCGAATACCAGCGTAAGAAACGCTTACATAGTGGCAAAGCTTGCCATATACAATGAGACAAAAGTTTATTTTTTTAATTGCATATTCAAAGAAGAATAAGAATCTTATTTCCCAAAAATTAATGAAGCATAACCTTTTCCATAAATTAACAATGAGCGGAACATTGAATTCACCACATTTTTTGTAATACTTCGCTTTTCAGAGTATAGGATCTCATGGATTAAAGTCATCAAGGGTGAATTAGTTTTAGAATCCTATTCAATAAGGAGATAAAGAAGAAGAAAAAAGTGTTTGGGGAAAGTGTCAGTAAAAGGGAAAGCCAATACAGAAAAAAGCGAAATGTCCTCAATGTGTCTTGCCTACCTTTATAACTGTTTGGCCATTGTGCATAGATACCACTTAATCAAGCAATGAAGTACACTGAGCATAGTGAATTATAGCAGTGAAATATGAAGGTGAGGGTTTTTGTGTGCCTGCCTTCTTTTCTAAAGTGCTTCCTGGAGGTTCAAAGAAACGGATCTCTGGTTTATTTCAAGTGTAAAGGGATCAGGGTATTAGTAAATAAAGGCATATTGTATATGAAGAATGCGTTCAAGAAACAGTTTTCAAGGTTGGGAAATTAAAGAAGGCTTTTTAACCACCTGATTGATATGAGAAATATTAATATATAGATCTATTGATAGCACCCTAGTCACAGATTCTTCATTTAAAAGCCATAATGAAGCTTCATTCATACTTTGAATGTTGCTTGCATGTATTTCGGAATATCCAACATTACTCACACCTTTTATTGCTTCCTAAATCAATTTCCTAATTAGATGCCCCTCAAAGTATTAATAACTTTTATATATCTCCAGCATGCGTGCAGAACTACATCTTAAGTGCATTCGATTTGCATGTTTTTATCTCAAGTAGAAGGTTATTTCATATCTTCTATCACTGAATGATAAGTAAGTAAATCAGAATATTGATGAGAATACTATTTTTTTCGATTTTGATGCTGAATTAGGTCTTTTGTCACATTAGTGTCCTATAGTCAACTATTGAGGTCATCTGTGGCTTATTTTAAATTGGGAATTGCTCTTGGTTTACTACAGGGTTTTCGATAATTGCATTTATCACTGAATCTATAACTTATTTACGAAATGTGGCATTCATTCCTTTGAGGTGGCATACTGTGTATAAACCACTGAAACCTAGTTGGTATATGTACTCAGTTCAACTAAGACTTTGCAGTACTGGTGGGACGTTAGTGTGACTATGGGGTTGGAGCTCGCCCTGCCTCCACTGTTTTTATCTCTTTGAATGTTATTAGATCTAAAACTGAGAGTCTGATGCACAAAACTATGCGATAATCAAGTTTCAACATGACAGCAGCTCATAGATTAGATAGAAATGGCATGATGTTTGTCAGCAATGGAAGTTTGAGTAGCCATGCAAGCGATATCCCTGCAACATATGTCACCCTGTTGGGTTCCGTCATTGCTTTGGCTATAAAGCTTAACACATTTAAGCTTTCTTTCCCCGTAATTGCTCCATGTGCACCCTTAATCAAGCTGCGTTCTTGATAGTTTTGGGTGGCTCTTCTGTAAAAGAAGTATTTGCTCCAGTCTGTCTCCAGGGTATTATAATTGCTGCGCTCCCTACTAGAACCTCCAAACAAGTCTCATAAGCCAGTTGCAGATGCAACTGATGGTAGTCAAGCTCCAAGTCTTCAGGCACATCCAAATGAGGCGCTTTCTTTAACTGTTCCTGAACAATAAATTGGAAACTCTGAACACAAAAGCGACTCCGCCACCAGCATCATCATGAATTGCCCCGTATGGGCAGCATTGTCCATTCCAATTGAGGGCTTCAATATTAAATAGGTTCATCATGTGTCTCTGGCGTCAACACTCTTCCATAACTATTTAAATTACTGAATGAGCATGACTTTCGTATTATCATCCAGGATTGAATGAAACAAAATTGATGTAATTTAAAATGTCTACAAGAGAGAAGCTGGTGGTGTAGTCCTGCTTTGTATGTCCTGAGGGTCTCTTTACTTGGGTTTTCACCTTGGGTGTTATGCCCCACCAGCTCCTGCTGCAAAATGCTGGGAGCGATGCTTTGGGCCTGAATTTCCCTTGGCATCCTTTTAAACAGGATATGAAATAAAGCCATTATGAAATTCCATTGCTGATAGTCATCACACCATATCTGCCTAAGAACAAGCAAATCTAGCTAGTCAGAACAGTGTCCTCTCCAAGATCGACCACAGCGATGTACTTCCCATGGGTCATCTTCCAGGACCTCTAGGATATTCGTAGTAATATGTAACAGTGGAGCTAGGGTGATCTTCAATCTCATGAATTGCTGCTATAATAAGTTTGAGGTGGAGATGCAGAATCACTAGGGTTTTGGCCAAATTCAGAGCCATAGAAGGCCTTGTAGTCGAATACCAGCGTAAGAAACGCTTACATAGTGGCAAAGCTTGCCATATACAATGAGACAAAAGTTTATTTTTTTAATTGCATATTCAAAGAAGAATAAGAATCTTATTTCCCAAAAATTAATTAAGCATAACATTTTCCATAAATTAACAATGAGCGGAACATTGAATTCACCACATTTTTTGTAATACTTCACTTTTCAGAGTATAGGATCTCATGGATTAAAGTCATCAAGGGTGAATTAGTTTTAGAATCCTATTCAATAAGGAGATAAAGAAGAAGAAAAAAGTGTTTGGGGAAAGTGTCAGTAAAAGGGAAAGCCAATACAGAAAAAAGCGAAATGTCCTCAATGTGTCTTGCCTACCTTTATAACTGTTTGGTCATTGTGCATAGATACCACTTAATCAAGCAATGAAGTACACTGAGCATATTGAATTATAGTAGTGAAATATGAAGGTGAGGGTTTTTGTGTGCCTGCCTTCTTTTCTAAAGTGCTTCCTGGAGGTTCAAAGAAACGGATCTCTGGTTTATTTCAAGTGTAAAGGGATCAGGGTATTAGTAAATAAAGGCATATTGTATATGAAGAATACGTTCAAGAAACAGTTTTCAAGGTTGGGAAATTAAAGAAGGCTTTTTAACCACCTGATTGATATGAGAAATATTAATATATAGATCTATTGATAGCACCCTAGTCACAGATTCTTCGTTTGAAAGCCATAATTAAGCTTCATTCATACTTTGAATGTTGCTTGCATGTATTTCGGAATATCCAACATTACTCACACCTTTTATTGCTTCCTAAATCGATTTCCTAATTAGATGCCCGTCAAAGTATTAATAACTTTTATATATCTCTAGCATGCGTGCAGAATTACATCTAAAGTGCATTCGATTTACATTTTTTTATCTCAAGTAGAAAGTTATTTCATATCTTTTATCACTGAATGATAAGTAAGTAAATCAGAATATTGATGAGAATACTATTTTTTCCGATGTTGATGCTGAATTAGGTCTTTTGTCACATTAGTGTCCTATAGTCAACTATTGAGGTCATCTGTGGCTTATTTTAAATTGAGAATTGCCCTTGGTTTACTACAGGGTTTTCAATAATTGCATTTATCACTGAATCTATAACTTATTTACGAAATGTGGCATTCATTCCTTTGAGGTGGCATACTGTGTATAAACCACTGAAACCTAGTTGGTATATGTACTCAGTTCAACTAAGACTTTGCAGTACTGGTGGGACGTTAGTGTGACTATGGGGTTGGAGCTCGCCCTGCCTCCACTGTTTTTATCTCCTTGAATGTTATTAGATCTAAAACTGAGATTCTGATGCACAAAACTATGCGATAATCAAGTTTCAACATGACAGCAGCTCATAGATTAGATAGAAATGGCATGATGTTTGTCAGCAATGGAAGTTTGAGTAGGCATGCAAGCGATATCCCTGCAACATATGTCACCCTGTTGGGTTCCGTCATTGCTTTGGATATAAAGCTTAACACATTGAAGCTTTCTTTCCCCGTAATTGCTCCATGTGCACCCTTAATCAAGCTGCGTTCTTGATAGTTTTGGGTGGCTCTTCTGTAAAAGAAGTATTTGCTCCAGTCTGTCTCCAGGGTACTATGTTTGCTGCGCTCTCTCCTAGAACCTCCAAACAAGTCTCATAAGCCAGTTGCAGATGCAACTGATGGTAGTCAAGCTCCAAGTCTTCAGGCACATCCAAATGAGGCGCTTTCTTTAATTGTTCCTGAACAATAAATTGGAAACTCTGAACACAAAAGCGACTCCGCCACCAGCATCATCATGAATTGCCCCGTATGGGCAGCATTGTCCATTCCAATTGAGGGCTTCAATATTAAATAGGTTCATCATGTGTCTCTGGCGTCAACACTCTTCCATAACTATTTAAATTACTGAATGAGCATGACTTTGGTATTATCATCCAGGATTGAATGAAACAAAATTGATGTAATTTAAAATGTCTACAAGAGAGAAGCTGGTGGTGTAGTCCTGCTTTGTATGTCCTGAGGGTCTCTTTACTTGGGTTTTCACCTTGGGTGTTATGCCCCACCAGCTCCTGCTGCAAAATGCTGGGAGCGATGCTTTGGGCCTGAATTTCCCTTGGCATCCTTTTAAACAGGATATGAAATAAAGCCATTATGAAATTCCATTGCTGATAGTCATCACACCATATCTGCCTAAGAACAAGCAAATCTAGCTAGTCAGAACAGTGTCCTCTCCAAGATCGACCACAGCGATGTACTTCCCATGGGTCATCTTCCAGGACCTCTAGGATATTCGTAGTAATATGTAACAGTGGAGCTAGGGTGATCTTCAATCTCATGAATTGCTGCTATAATAAGTTTGAGGTGGAGATGCAGAATCACTAGGGTTTTGGCCAAATTCAGAGCCATAGAAGGCCTTGTAGTCGAATACCAGCGTAAGAAACGCTTACATAGTGGCAAAGCTTGCCATATACAATGAGACAAATGTTTATTTTTTTAATTGCATATTCAAAGAAGAATAAGAATCTTATTTCCCAAAAATTAATTAAGCATAACATTTTCCATAAATTAACAATGAGCGGAACATTGAATTCACCACATTTTTTGTAATACTTCACTTTTCAGAGTATAGGATCTCATGGATTAAAGTCATCAAGGGTGAATTAGTTTTAGAATCCTATTCAATAAGGAGATAAAGAAGAAGAAAAAAGTGTTTGGGGAAAGTGTCAGTAAAAGGGAAAGCCAATACAGAAAAAAGCGAAATGTCCTCAATGTGTCTTGCCTACCTTTATAACTGTTTGGCCATTGTGCATAGATACCACTTAATCAAGCAATGAAGTACACTGAGCATAGTGAATTATAGTAGTGAAATATGAAGGTGAGGGTTTTTGTGTGCCTGCCTTCTTTTCTAAAGTGCTTCCTGGAGGTTCAAAGAAACGGATCTCTGGTTTATTTCAAGTGTAAAGGGATCAGGGTATTAGTAAATAAAGGCATATTGTATATGAAGAATGCGTTCAAGAAACAGTTTTCAAGGTTGGGAAATTAAAGAAGGCTTTTTAACCACCTGATTGATATGAGAAATATTAATATATAGATCTATTGATAGCACCCTAGTCACAGATTCTTCGTTTGAAAGCCATAATTAAGCTTCAGTCATACTTTGAATGTTGCTTGCATGTATTTCGGAATATCCAACATTACTCACACCTTTTATTGCTTCCTAAATTGATTTCCTAATTAGATGCCCGTCAAAGTATTAATAACTTTTATATATCTCTAGCATGCGTGCAGAATTACATCTTAAGTGCATTCGATTTACATTTTTTTATCTCAAGTAGAAGGTTATTTCATATCTTTTATCGCTGAATGATAAGTAAGTAAATCAGAATATTGATGAGAATACTATTTTTTTCGATTTTGATGCTGAATTAGGTCTTTTGTCACATTAGTGTCCTATAGTCAACTATTGAGGTCATCTGTGGCTTATTTTAAATTGAGAATTGTTCTTGGTTCACTACAGGGTTTTCAATAATTGCATTTATCACTGAATCTATAACTTATTTACGAAATGTGGCATTCATTCCTTTGAGGTGGCATACTGTGTATAAACCACTGAAACCTAGTTGGTATATGTACTCAGTTCAACTAAGACTTTGCAGTACTGGTGGGACGTTAGTGTGACTATGGGGTTGGAGCTCGCCCTGCCTCCACTGTTTTTATCTCCTTGAATGTTATTAGATCTAAAACTGAGAGTCTGATGCACAAAACTATGCGATAATCAAGTTTCAACATGACAGCAGCTCATAGATTAGATAGAAATGGCATGATGTTTGTCAGCAATGGAAGTTTGAGTAGGCATGCAAGCGATATCCCTGCAACATATGTCACCCTGTTGGGTTCCGTCATTGCTTTGGATATAAAGCTTAACACATTGAAGCCTTCTTTCCCCGTAATTGCTCCATGTGCATCCTTAATCAAGCTGCGTTCTTGATAGTTTTGGGTGGCTCTTCTGTAAAAGAAGTATTTGCTCCAGTCTGTCTCCAGGGTATTATATTTGCTGCTCTCCCTACTAGAACCTCCAAACAAGTCTCATAAGCCAGTTGCAGATGCAACTGATGGTAGTCAAGCTCCAAGTCTTCAGGCACATCCAAATGAGGCGTTTTCTTTAATTGTTCCTGAACAATAAATTGGAAACTCTGAACACAAAAGCGACTCCGCCACCAGCATCACCATGAATTGCCCCGTATGGGCAGCATTGTCCATTCCATTTGAGGGCTTCAATATTAAATAGGTTCATCATGTGTCTCTGACGTCAACACTCTTCCATAACTATTTAAATTACTGAATGAGCATGACTTTCGTATTATCATCCAGGATTGAATGAAACAAAATTGATGTAATTTAAAAGGTCTACAAGAGAGAAGCTGGTGGTGTAGTCCTGCTTTGTATGTCCTGAGGGTCTCTTTACTTGGGTTTTCACCTTGGGTGTTATGCCCCACCAGCTCCTGCTGCAAAATGCTGGGAGCGATGCTTTGGGCCTGAATTCCCCTTGGCATCCTTTTAAACAGGATATGAAATAAAGCCATTATGAAATTCCATTGCTGATAGTCATCACACCATATCTGCCTAAGAACAAGCAAATCTAGCTAGTCAGAACATTGTCCTCTCCAAGATCGACCACAGCGATGTACATCCCATGGGTCATCTTCCAGGACCTCTAGGATATTCGTAGTAATATGTAACAGTGGAGCTAGGGTGATCTTCAATCTCATGAATTGCTGCTATAATAAGTTTGAGGTGGAGATGCAGAATCACTAGGGTTTTGGCCAAATTCAGAGCCATAGAAGGCCTTGTAGTCGAATACCAGCGTAAGAAACGCTTACATAGTGGCAAAGCTTGCCATATACAATGAGACAAAAGTTTATTTTTTTAATTGCATATTCAAAGAAGAATAAGAATCTTATTTCCCAAAAATTAATTAAGCATGACATTTTCCATAAATTAACAATGAGCGGAACATTGAATTCACCACATTTTTTGTAATACTTCACTTTTCAGAGTATAGGATCTCATGGATTAAAATCATCAAGGGTGAATTAGTTTTAGAATCCTATTCAATAAGGAGATAAAGAAGAAGAAAAAAGTGTTTGGGGAAAGTGTCAGTAAAAGGAAAAGCCAATACAGAAAAAAGCGAAATGTCCTCAATGTGTCTTGCCTACCTTTATAACTGTTTGGCCATTGTGCATAGATACCACTTAATCAAGCAATGAAGTACACTGAGCATAGTGAATTATAGTAGTGAAATATGAAGGTGAGGGTTTTTGTGTGCCTGCCTTCTTTTCTAAAGTGCTTCCTGGAGGTTCAAAGAAACGGATCTCTGGTTTATTTCAAGTGTAAAGGGATCAGGGTATTAGTAAATAAAGGCATATTGTATATGAAGAATGCGTTCAAGAAACAGTTTTCAAGGTTGGGAAATTAAAGAAGGCTTTTTAACCACCTGATTGATATGAGAAATATTAATATATAGATCTATTGATAGCACCCTAGTCACAGATTCTTCGTTTGAAAGCCATAATTAAGCTTCAGTCATACTTTGAATGTTGCTTGCATGTATTTCGGAATATCCAACATTACTCACACCTTTTATTGCTTCCTAAATTGATTTCCTAATTAGATGCCCGTCAAAGTATTAATAACTTTTATATATCTCTAGCATACGTGCAGAATTACATCTTAAGTGCATTCGATTTACATTTTTTTTATCTCAAGTAGAAGGTTATTTCATATCTTTTATCGCTGAATGATAAGTAAGTAAATCAGAATATTGATGAGAATACTATTTTTTTCGATTTTGATGCTGAATTAGGTCTTTTGTCACATTAGTGTCCTATAGTCAACTATTGAGGTCATCTGTGGCTTATTTTAAATTGAGAATTGTTCTTGGTTTACTACAGGGTTTTCAATAATTGCATTTATCACTGAATCTATAACTTATTTACGAAATGTGGCATTCATTCCTTTGAGGTGGCATACTGTGTATAAACCACTGAAACCTAGTTGGTATATGTACTCAGTTCAACTAAGACTTTGCAGTACTGGTGGGACGTTAGTGTGACTATGGGGTTGGAGCTCGCCCTGCCTCCACTGTTTTTATCTCCTTGAATGTTATTAGATCTAAAACTGAGAGTCTGATGCACAAAACTATGCGATAATCAAGTTTCAACATGACAGCAGCTCATAGATTAGATAGAAATGGCATGATGTTTGTCAGCAATGGAAGTTTGAGTAGGCATGCAAGCGATATCCCTGCAACATATGTCACCCTGTTGGGTTCCGTCATTGATTTGGATATAAAGCTTAACACATTGAAGCCTTCTTTCCCCGTAATTGCTCCATGTGCATCCTTAATCAAGCTGCGTTCTTGATAGTTTTGGGTGGCTCTTCTGTAAAAGAAGTATTTGCTCCAGTCTGTCTCCAGGGTATTATATTTGCTGCTCTCCATACTAGAACCTCCAAACAAGTCTCATAAGCCAGTTGCAGATGCAACTGATGGTAGTCAAGCTCCAAGTCTTCAGGCACATCCAAATGAGGCGCTTTCTTTAATTGTTCCTGAACAATAAATTGGAAACTCTGAACACAAAAGCGACTCCGCCACCAGCATCACCATGAATTGCCCCGTATGGGCAGCATTGTCCATTCCATTTGAGGGCTTCAATATTAAATAGGTTCATCATGTGTCTCTGACGTCAACACTCTTCCATAACTATTTAAATTACTGAATGAGCATGACTTTCGTATTATCATCCAGGATTGAATGAAACAAAATTGATGTAATTTAAAAGGTCTACAAGAGAGAAGCTGGTGGTGTAGTCCTGCTTTGTATGTCCTGAGGGTCTCTTTACTTGGGTTTTCACCTTGGGTGTTATGCCCCACCAGCTCCTGCTGCAAAATGCTGGGAGCGATGCTTTGGGCCTGAATTTCCCTTGGCATCCTTTTAAACAGGATATGAAATAAAGCCATTATGAAATTCCATTGCTGATAGTCATCACACCATATCTGCCTAAGAACAAGCAAATCTAGCTAGTCAGAACAGTGTCCTCTCCAAGATCGACCACAGCGATGTACTTCCCATGGGTCATCTTCCAGGACCTCTAGGATATTCGTAGTAATATGTAACAGTGGAGCTAGGGTGATCTTCAATCTCATGAATTGCTGCTATAATAAGTTTGAGGTGGAGATGCAGAATCACTAGGGTTTTGGCCAAATTCAGAGCCATAGAAGGCCTTGCAGTCGAATACCAGCGTAAGAAACGCTTACATAGTGGCAACGCTTGCCATATACAATGAGACAAAAGTTTATTTTTTTAATTGCATATTCAAAGAAGAATAAGAATCTTATTTCCCAAAAATTAATTAAGCATAACATTTTCCATAAATTAACAATGAGCGGAACATTGAATTCACCACATTTTTTGTAATACTTCACTTTTCAGAGTATAGGATCTCATGGATTAAAGTCATCAAGGGTGAATTAGTTTTAGAATCCTAATCAATAAGGAGATAAAAAAGAAGAAAAAAGTGTTTGGGGAAAGTGTCAGTAAAAGGGAAAGCCAATACAGAAAAAAGCGAAATGTCCTCAATGTGTCTTGCCTACCTTTATAACTGTTTGGCCATTGTGCATAGATACCACTTAATCAAGCAATGAAGTACACTGAGCATAGTGAATTATAGTAGTGAAATATGAAGGTGAGGGTTTTTGTGTGCCTTCCTTCTTTTCTAAAGTGCTTCCTGGAGGTTCAAAGAAACGGATCTCTGGTTTATTTCAAGTGTAAAGGGATCAGGGTATTAGTAAATAAAGGCATATTGTATATGAAGAATGCTTTCAAGAAACAGTTTTCAAGGTTGGAAAATTAAAGAAGGCTTTTTAACCACCTGATTGACATGAGAAATATTAATATATAGATCTATTGATAGCACCCTAGTCACAGATTCTTCGTTTGAAAGCCATAATTAAGCTTCATTCATACTTTGAATGTTGCTTGCATGTATTTCGGAATATCCAACATTACTCGCACCTTTTATTGCTTTCTAAATCGATTTCATAATTAGATGCCCGTCAAAGTATTAAAAACTTTTATATATCTCTAGCATGCGTGCAGAATTACATCTTAAGTGCATTCGATTTACATGTTTTTTTATCTCAAGTAGAAGGTTATTTCATATCTTTTATCACTGAATGATAAGTAAGTAAATCAGAATATTGATGAGAATACTATTTTTTTCGATTTTGATGCTGAAATAGGTCTTTTGTCACATTAGTGTCCTATAGTCAACTATTGAGGTCATCTGTGGCTTATTTTAAATTGAGAATTGCTCTTGGTTTACTACAGGGTTTTCAATAATTGCATTTATCACTGAATCTATAACTTATTTACGAAATGTGGCATTCATTCCTTTGAGGTGGATACTGTGTATAAACCACTGAAACCTAGTCGGTATATGTACTCAGTTCAACTAAGACTTTGCAGTACTGGTGGGACGTTAGTGTGACTATGGGGTTGGAGCTCGCCCTGCCTCCACTGTTTTTATCTCCTTGAATGTTATTAGATCTAAAACTGAGAGTCTGATGCACAAAACTATG
This sequence comes from Lissotriton vulgaris, assembly GCF_964263255.1. Lineage (NCBI taxonomy): Eukaryota > Metazoa > Chordata > Amphibia > Caudata > Salamandridae > Lissotriton > Lissotriton vulgaris. Next base: position 1,398,855,127 of record NC_141689.1, read on the forward strand.
CGATAATCAAGTTTCACCATGACAGCAGCTCATAGATTAGATAGAAATGGCATGATGTTTGTCATCAATGGAAGTTTGAGTAGCCATGCAAGCGATATCCCTGCAACATATGTCACCCTGTTGTGTTCCGTCATTGCTTTGGATATAAAGCTTAATACATTTAAGCTTTCTTTCCCCGTAATTGCTCCATGTGTACCCTTAATCAAGCTGCGTTCTTGATAGTTTTGGGTGGCTCTTCTGTAAAAGAAGTATTTGCTCCAGTCTGTCTCCAGGGTATTATAATTGCTGCGCTCCCTACTAGAACCTCCAAACAAGTCTCATAAGCCAGTTGCAGATGCAACTGATGGTAGTCAAGCTCCAAGTCTTCAGGCACATCCAAATGAGGCGCTTTCTTTAATTGTTCCTGAACAATAAATTGGAAACTCTGAACACAAAAACGACTCCGCCACCAGCATCATCATGAATTGCCCCGTATGGGCAGCATTGTCCATTCCAATTGAGGGGTTCAATATTAAATAGGTTCATCATGTGTCTCTGGCGTCAACACTCTTCCATAACTATTTAAATTACTGAATGAGCATGACTTTCGTATTATCATCCAGGATTGAATGAAATAAAATTGATGTAATTTAAAATGTCTACAAGAGAGAAGCTGGTGGTGTAGTCCTGCTTTGTATGTCCTGAGGGTCTCTTTACTTGGGTTTTCACTTTGGGTGTTATGCCCCACCAGCTCCTGCTGCAAAATGCTGGGAGCGATGCTTTGGGCCTGAATTTCCCTCGGCATCCTTTTAAACAGGATATGAAATAAAGCCATTATGAAATTCCATTGCTGATAGTCATCACACCATATCTGCCTAAGAACAAGCAAATCTAGCTAGTCAGAACAGTGTCCTCTCCAAGATCGACCACAGCGATGTACTTCCCATGGGTCATCTTCCAGGACCTCTAGGATATTCGTAGTAATATGTAACAGTGGAGCTAGGGTGATCTTCAATCTCATGAATTGCTGCTATAATAAGTTTGAGGTGGAGATGCAGAATCACTAGGGTTTTGGCCAAATTCAGAGCCATAGAAGGCCTTGTAGTCGAATACCAGCGTAAGAAACGCTTACATAGTGGCAAAGCTTGCCATATACAATGAGACAAAAGTTTATTTTTTTAATTGCATATTCAAAGAAGAATAATAATCTTATTTCCCAAAAATTAATTAAGCATAACATTTTCCATAAATTAACAATGAGCGGAACATTGAATTCACCACATTTTTTGTAATACTTCACTTTTCAGAGTATAGGATCTCATGGATTAAAGTCATCAAGGGTGAATTAGTTTTAGAATCCTATTCAATAAGGAGATAAAGAAGAAGAAAAAAGTGTTTGGGGAAAGTGTCAGTAAAAGGGAAAGCCAATACAGAAAAAAGCGAAATGTCCTCAATGGGTCTTGCCTACCTTTATAACTGTTTGGCCATTGTGCATAGATACCACTTAATCAAGCAATGAAGTACACTGAGCATAGTGAACTATAGTGTAGGGTTTTTGTGTGCCTGCCTTCTTTTCTAAAGTGCATCCTGGAGGTTCAAAGAAACGGATCTCTGGTTTATTTCAAGTGTAAAGGGATCAGGGTATTAGTAAATAAAGGCATATTGTATATGAAGAATGCGTTCAAGAAACAGTTTTCAAGGTTGGGAAATTAAAGAAGGCTTTTTAACCACCTGATTGATATGAGAAATATTAATATATAGATCTATTGATAGCACCCTAGTCACAGATTCTTCGTTTGAAAGCCATAATTAAGCTTCATTCATACTTTGAATGTTGCTTGCATGTATTTCGGAATATCCAACATTACTCACACCTTTTATTGCTTCCTAAATCGATTTCATAATTAGATGCCCGTCAAAGTATTAATAACTTTTATATATCTCTAGCATGCGTGCAGAATTACATCTTAATTGCATTCGATTTACATTTTTTTTATCTCAAGTAGAAGGTTATTTCATATCTTTTATCACTGAATGATAAGTAAGTAAATCAGAATATTGATGAGAATACTATTTTTTTCGATTTAGATGCTGAATTAGGTCTTTTGTCACATCAGTGTCCTATAGTCAACTATTGAGGTCATCTGTGGCTTATTTTAAATTGAGAATTGCTCTTGGTTTACTACAGGGTTTTCGATAATTGCATTTATCACTGATCTATAACTTATTTACGAAATGTGGCATTCATTCCTTTGAGGTGGCATACTGTGTATAAACCACTGAAACCTAGTAGGTATATGTACTCAGTTCAACTAAGACTTTGCAGTACTGGTGGGACGTTAGTGTGACTATGGGGTTGAAGCTCGCCCTGCCTCCACTGTTTTTATCTCCTTGAATGTTATTAGATCTAAAACTGAGAGTCTGATGCACAAAACTATGCGATAATCAAGTTTCAACATGACAGCAGCTCATAGATTAGATAGAAATGGCATGATGTTTGTCAGCAATGGAAGTTTGAGTAGCCATGCAAGCGATATCCCTGCAACATATGTCACCCTGTTGGGTTCCGTCATTGCTTTGGCTATAAAGCTTAACACATTTAAGCTTTCTTTCCCCGTAATTGCTCCATGTGCACCCTTAATCAAGCTGCGTTCTTGATAGTTTTGGGTGGCTCTTCTGTAAAAGAAGTATTTGCTCCAGTCTGTCTCCAGGGTATTATAATTGCTGCGCTCCCTACTACAACCTCCAAACAAGTCTCATAAGCCAGTTGCAGATGCAACTGATGGTAGTCAAGCTCCAAGTCTTCAGGCACATCCAAATGAGGCGCTTTCTTTAATTGTTCCTGAACAATAAATTGGAAACTCTGAACACAAAAGCGACTCCGCCACCAGCATCATCATGAATTGCCCCGTATGGGCAGCATTGTCCATTCCAATTGAGGGCTTCAATATTAAATAGGTTCATCATGTGTCTCTGGCGTCAACACTCTTCCATAACTATTTAAATTACTGAATGAGCATGACTTTTGTATTATCTTCCAGGATTGAATGAAACAAAATTGATGTAATTTAAAAGGTCTACAAGAGAGAAGCTGGTGGTGTAGTCCTGCTTTGTATGTCCTGAGGGTCTCTTTACTTGGGTTTTCACCTTGGGTGTTATGCCCCACCAGCTCCTGCTGCAAAATGCTGGGAGCGATGCTTTGGGCCTGAATTTCCCTTGGCATCCTTTTAAACAGGATATGAAATAAAGACATTATGAAATTCCATTGCTGATAGTCATCACACCATATCTGCCTAAGAACAAGCAAATCTAGCTAGTCAGAACAGTGTCCTCTCCAAGATCGACCACAGCGATGTACTTCCCATGGGTCATCTTCCAGGACCTCTAGGATATTCGTAGTAATATGTAACAGTGGAGCTAGGGTGATATTCAATCTCATGAATTGCTGCTATAATAAGTTTGAGGTGGAGATGCAGAATCACTAGGGTTTTGGCCAAATTCAGAGCCATAGAAGGCCTTGTAGTCGAATACCAGCGTAAGAAACGCTTACATAGTGGCAAAGCTTGCCATATACAATGAGACAAAAGTTTATTTTTTTAATTGCATATTCAAAGAAGAATAAGAATCTTATTTCCCAAAAATTAATTAAGCATAACATTTTCCATAAATTAACAATGAGCGGAACATTGAATTCACCACATTTTTTGTAATACTTCACTTTTCAGAGTATAGGATCTCATGGATTAAAGTCATCAAGGGTGAATTAGTTTTAGAATCCTATTCAATAAGGAGATAAAGAAGAAGAAAAAAGTGTTTGGGGAAAGTGTCAGTAAAAGGGAAAGCCAATACAGAAAAAAGCGAAATGTCCTCAATGTGTCTTGCCTACCTTTATAACTGTTTGGCCATTGTGCATAGATACCACTTAATCAAGCAATGAAGTACACTGAGCATAGTGAATTATAGTAGTGAAATATGAAGGTGAGGGTTTTTGTGTGCCTGCCTTCTTTTCTAAAGTGCTTCCTGGAGGTTCAAAGAAATGGATCTCTGGTTTATTTCAAGTGTAAAGGGATCAGGGTATTAGTAAATAAAGGCATATTGTAAATGAAGAATGCGTTCAAGAAACAGTTTTCAAGGTTGGGAAATTAAAGAAGGCTTTTTAACCACCTGATTGATATGAGAAATATAAATATATAGATCTATTGATAGCACCCTAGTCACAGATTCTTCGTTTGAAAGCCATAATTAAGCTTCATTCATACTTTGAATGTTGCTTGCATGTATTTCGGAATATCCAACATTACTCACACCTTTTCTTGCTTCCTAAATCGATTTCATAATTAGATGCCCGTCAAAGTATTAATAACTTTTATATATCTCTAGCATGCGTGCAGAATTACATCTTAATTGCATTCGATTTACATTTTTTTATCTCAAGTAGAAGGGTATTTCATATCTTTTATCACTGAATGATAAGTAAGTAAATCCGAATATTGATGAGAATACTATTTTTTTCAATTTTGATGCTGAATTAGGTCTTTTGTCACATTAGTGTCCTATAGTCAACTATTGAGGTCATCTGTGGCTTATTTTAAATTGAGAATTGCTCTTGGTTTACTACAGGGTTTTCGATAATTGCATTTATCACTGAATCTATAACTTATTTCCGAAATGTGGCATTCATTCCTTTGAGGTGGCATACTGTGTATAAACCACTGAAACCTAGTTGGTATATGTACTCAGTTCAACTAAGACTTTGCAGTACTGGTGGGACGTTAGTGTGACTATGGGGTAGGAGCTCGCCCTGCCTCCACTGTTTTTATCTCCTTGAATGTTATTAGATCTAAAACTGAGAGTCTGATGCACAAAACTATGCGATAATCAAGTTTCAACAGGACAATAGCTCATAGATTAGATAGAAATGGCATGATGTTTGTCAGCAATGGAAGTTTGAGTAGCCATGCAAGCGATATCCTTGCAACATATGTCACCCTGTTGGGTTCCGTCATTGCTTTGGCTATAAAGCTTAACACATTTAAGCTTTCTTTCCCCGTAATTGCTCCATGTGCACCCTTAATCAAGCTGCTTTCTTGATAGTTTTGGGTGGCTCTTCTGTAAAAGAAGTATTTGCTCCAGTCTGTCTCCAGGGTATTATAATTGCTGCGCTCCCTACTAGAACCTCCAAACAAGTCTCATAAGCCAGTTGCAGATGCAACTGATGGTAGTCAAGCTCCAAGTCTTCAGGCACATCCAAATGAGACGCTTTCTTTAATTGTTCCTGAACAATAAATTGGAAACTCTGAACACAAAAGCGACTCCGCCACCAGCATCATCATGAATTGCCCCGTATGGGCAGCATTGTCCATTCCAATTGAGGGCTTCAATATTAAATAGGTTCATCATGTGTCTCTGGCGTCAACACTCTTCCATAACTATTTAAATTACTGAATGAGCATGACTTTCGTATTATCATCCAGGATTGAATGAAACAAAATTGATGTAATTTAAAAGGTCTACAAGAGAGAAGCTGGTGGTGTAGTCCTGCTTTGTATGTCCTGAGGGTCTCTTTACTTGTGTTTTCACCTTGGGTGTTATGCCCCACCAGCTCCTGCTGCAAAATGCTCGGAGCGATGCTTTGGGCCTGAATTTCCCTTGGCATCCTTTTAAACAGGATATGAAATAAAGCCATTATGAAATTCCATTGCTGATAGTCATCACACCATATCTGCCTAAGAACAAGCAAATCTAGCTAGTCAGAACAGCGTCCTCTCCAAGATCGACCACAGCGATGTACATCCCATGGGTCATCTTCCAGGACCTCTAGGATATTCGTAGTAATATGTAACAGTGGAGCTAGGGTGATCTTCAATCTCATGAATTGCTGCTATAATAAGTTTGAGGTGGAGATGCAGAATCACTAGGGTTTTGGCAAATTCAGAGCCATAGAAGGCCTTGTAGTCGAATACCAGCGTAAGAAACGCTTACATAGTGGCAAAGCTTCCCATATACAATGAGACAAAAGTTTATTTTTTTAATTGCATATTCAAAGAAGAATAAGAATCTTATTTCCCAAAAATTAATTAAGCATAACATTTTCCATAAATTAACAATGAGCGGAACATTGAATTCACCACATTTTTTGTAATACTTCACTTTTCAGAGTATAGGATCTCATGGATTAAAGTCATCAAGGGTGAATTAGTTTTAGAATCCTATTCAATAAGGAGATAAAGAAGAAGAAAAAAGTGTTTGGGGAAAGTGTCAGTAAAAGGGAAAGCCAATACAGAAAAAAGCGAAATGTCCTCAATGTGTCTTGCCTACCTTTATAACTGTTTGGCCATTGTGCATAGATACCACTTAATCAAGCAATGAAGTACACTGAGCATAGTGAATTATAGTAGTGAAATATGAAGGTGAGGGTTTTTGTGTGCCTGCCTTCTTTTCTAAAGTGCTTCCTGGAGGTTCAAAGAAACGGATCTCTGGTTTATTTCAAGTGTAAAGGGATCAGGGTATTAGTAAATAAAGGCATATTGTATATGAAGAATGCGTTCAAGAAACAGTTTTCAAGGTTGGGAAATTAAAGAAGGCTTTTTAACCACCTGATTGATATGAGAAATATTAATATATAGATCTATTGATAGCACCCTAGTCACAGATTCTTCGTTTGAAAGCCATAATTAAGCTTCATTCATACTTTGAATGTTGCTTGCATGTATTTCGGAATATCCAACATTACTCACACCTTTTATTGCTTCCTAAATTGATTTCCTAATTACATGCCCGTCAAAGTATTAATAACTTTTATATATCTCTAGCATGCGTGCAGAATTACATCTTAAGTGCATTCGATTTACATTTTTTTTATCTCAAGTAGAAGGTTATTTCATATCTTTTATCGCTGAATGATAAGTAAGTAAATCAGAATATTGATGAGAATACTATTTTTTTCGATTTTGATGCTGAATTAGGTCTTTTGTCACATTAGTGTCCTATAGTCAACTATTGAGGTCATCTGTGGCTTATTTTAAATTGAGAATTGTTCTTGGTTTACTACAGGGTTTTCAATAATTGCATTTATCACTGAATCTATAACTTATTTACGAAATGTGGCATTCATTCCTTTGAGGTGGCATACTGTGTATAAACCACTGAAACCTAGTTGGTATATGTACTCAGTTCAACTAAGACTTTGCAGTACTGGTGGGACGTTAGTGTGACTATGGGGTTGGAGCTCGCCCTGCCTCCACTGTTTTTATCTCCTTGAATGTTATTAGATCTAAAACTGAGAGTCTGATGCACAAAACTATGCGATAATCAAGTTTCAACATGACAGCAGCTCATAGATTAGATAGAAATGGCATGATGTTTGTCAGCAATGGAAGTTTGAGTAGGCATGCAAGCGATATCCCTGCAACATATGTCACCCTGTTGGGTTCCGTCATTGCTTTGGATATAAAGCTTAACACATTGAAGCCTTCTTTCCCCGTAATTGCTCCATGTGCACCCTTAATCAAGCTGCGTTCTTGATAGTTTTGGGTGGCTCTTCTGTAAAAGAAGTATTTGCTCCAGTCTGTCTCCAGGGTATTATAATTGCTGCGCTCCCTACTAGAACCTCCAAACAAGTCTCATAAGCCAGTTGCAGATGCAACTGATGGTAGTCAAGCTCCAAGTCTTCAGGCACATCCAAATGAGGCGCTTTCTTTAATTGTTCCTGAACAATAAATTGGAAACTCTGAACACAAAAGCGACTCCGCCACCAGCATCACCATGAATTGCCCCGTATGGGCAGCATTGTCCATTCCAATTGAGGGCTTCAATATTAAATAGGTTCATCATGTGTCCCTGGCGTCAACACTCTTCCATAACTATTTAAATTACTGAATAAGCATGACTTTCGTATTATCATCCAGGATTGAATGAAACAAAATTGATGTAATTTAAAAGGTCTACAAGAGAGAAGCTGGTGGTGTAGTCCTGCTTTGTATGTCCTGAGGGTCTCTTTACTTGGGTTTTCACCTTGGGTGTTATGCCCCACCAGCTCCTGCTGCAAAATGCTGGGAGCGATGCTTTGGGCCTGAATTTCCCTTGGCATCCTTTTAAACAGGATATGAAATAAAGCCATTATGAAATTCCATTGCTGATAGTCATCACACCATATCTGCCTAAGAACAAGCAAATCTAGCTAGTCAGAACAGTGTCCTCTCCAAGATTGACCACAGCGATGTACTTCCCATGGGTCATCTTCCAGGACCTCTAGGATATTCGTAGTAATATGTAACAGTGGAGCTAGGGTGATCTTCAATCTCATGAATTCCTGCTATAATAAGTTTGAGGTGGAGATGCAGAATCACTAGGGTTTTGGCCAAATTCAGAGCCATAGAAGGCCTTGCAGTCGAATACCAGCGTAACAAACGCTTACATAGTGGCAACGCTTGCCATATACAATGAGTCAAAAGTTTATTTTTTTAATTGCATATTCAAAGAAGAATAAGAATCTTATTTCCCAAAAATTAATTAAGCATAACATTTTCCATAAATTAACAATGAGCGGAACATTGAATTCACCACATTTTTTGTAATACTTCACTTTTCAGAGTATAGGATCTCATTGATTAAAGTCATCAAGGGTGAATTAGTTTTAGAATCCTAATCAATAAGGAGATAAAAAAGAAGAAAAAAGTGTTTGGGGAAAGTGTCAGTAAAAGGGAAAGCCAATACAGAAAAAAGCGAAATGTCCTCAATGTGTCTTGCCTACCTTTATAACCGTTTGGCCATTGTGCATAGATACCACTTAATCAAGCAATGAAGTACACTGAGCATAGTGAATTATAGTAGTGAAATATGAAGGTGAGGGTTTTTGTGTGCCTGCCTTCTTTTCTAAAGTGCTTCCTGGAGGTTCAAAGAAACGGATCTCTGGTTTATTTCAAGTGTAAAGGGATCAGGGTATTAGTAAATAAAGGCATATTGTATATGAAGAATGCTTTCAAGAAACAGTTTTCAAGGTTGGGAAATTAAAGAAGGCTTTTTAACCACCTGATTGACATGAGAAATATTAATATATAGATCTATTGATAGCACCCTAGTCACAGATTCTTCGTTTGAAAGCCATAATTAAGCTTCATTCATACTTTGAATGTTGCTTGCATGTATTTCGGAATATCCAACATTACTCGCACCTTTTATTGCTTCCTAAATCGATTTCATAATTAGATGCCCGTCAAAGTATTAAAAACTTTTATATATCTCTAGCATGCGTGCAGAATTACATCTTAAGTGCATTCGATTTACATTTTTTTTCTCTCAAGTAGAAGGTTATTTCATATCTTTTATCACTGAATGATAAGTAAGTAAATCAGAATATTGATGAGAATACTATTTTTTTCGATTTTGATGCTGAAATAGGTCTTTTGTCACATTAGTGTCCTATAGTCAACTATTGAGGTAATCTGTGGCTTATTTTAAATTGAGAATTGCTCTTCGTTTACTACAGGGTTTTCAATAATTGCATTTATCACTGAATCTATAACTTATTTACGAAATGTGGCATTCATTCCTTTGAGGTGGCATACTGCGTATAAACCACTGAAACCTAGTCGGTATATGTACTCAGTGCAACTAAGACTTTGCAGTACTGGTGGGACGTTAGTGTGACCATGGGGTTGGAGCTCGCCCTGCCTCCACTGTTTTTATCTCCTTGAATGTTATTAGATCTAAAACTGAGAGTCTGATGCACAAAACTATGCGATAATCAAGTTTCACCATGACAGCAGCACATAGATTAGATAGAAATGGCATGATGTTTGTCATCAATGGAAGTTTGAGTAGCCATGCAAGCGATATCCCTGCAACATATGTCACCCTGTTGGGTTCCGTCATTGCTTTGGATATAAAGCTTAACACATTTAAGCTTTCTTTCCCCGTAATTGCTCCATGTGCACCCTTAATCAAGCTGCGTTCTTGATAGTTTTGGGTGGCTCTTCTGTAAAAGAAGTATTTGCTCCAGTCTGTCTCCAGGGTATTATAATTGCTGCGCTCCCTACTAGAACCTCCAAACAAGTCTCATAAGCCAGTTGCAGATGCAACTGATGGTAGTCAAGCTCCAAGTCTTCAGGCACATCCAAATGAGACGCTTTCTTTAATTGTTCCTGAACAATAAATTGGAAACTCTGAACACAAAAGCGACTCCGCCACCAGCATCATCATGAATTGCCCCGTATGGGCAGCATTGTCCATTCCAATTGAGGGCTTCAATATTAAATAGGTTCATCATGTGTCTCTGGCGTCAACACTCTTCCATAACTATTTAAATTACTGAATGAGCATGACTTTCGTATTATCATCCAGGATTGAATGAAACAAAATTGATGTAATTTAAAAGGTCTACAAGAGAGAAGCTGGTGGTGTAGTCCTGCTTTGTATGTCCTGAGGGTCTCTTTACTTGTGTTTTCACCTTGGGTGTTATGCCCCACCAGCTCCTGCTGCAAAATGCTCGGAGCGATGCTTTGGGCCTGAATTTCCCTTGGCATCCTTTTAAACAGGATATGAAATAAAGCCATTATGAAATTCCATTGCTGATAGTCATCACACCATATCTGCCTAAGAACAAGCAAATCTAGCTAGTCAGAACAGTGTCCTCTCCAAGATCGACCACAGCGATGTACATCCCATGGGTCATCTTCCAGGACCTCTAGGATATTCGTAGTAATATGTAACAGTGGAGCTAGGGTGATCTTCAATCTCATGAATTGCTGCTATAATAAGTTTGAGGTGGAGATGCAGAATCACTAGGGTTTTGGCCAAATTCAGAGCCATAGAAGGCCTTGTAGTCGAATACCAGCATAAGAAACGCTTACATAGTGGCAAAGCTTAACATATACAATGAGACAAAAGTTTATTTTTTTAATTGCATATTCAAAGATGAATAAGAATCTTATTTCCCAAAAATTAATTAAGCATAACATTTTCCATAAATTAACAATGAGCGGAACATTGAATTCACCACATTTTTTGTAATACTTCACTTTTCAGAGTATAGGATCTCATGGATTAAAGTCATCAAGGGTGAATTAGTTTTAGAATCCTATTCAATAAGGAGATAAAGAAGAAGAAAAAAGTGTTTGGGGAAAGTGTCAGTAAAAGGGAAAGCCAATACAGAAAAAAGCGAAATGTCCTCAATGTGTCTTGCCTACCTTTATAACTGTTTGGCCATTGTGCATAGATACCATTTAATCAAGCAATGAAGTACACTGAGCATAGTGAATTATAGTAGTGAAATATGAAGGTGAGGGTTTTTGTGTGCCTGCCTTCTTTTCTAAAGTGCTTCCTGGAGGTTCAAAGAAACGGATCTCTGGTTTATTTCAAGTGTAAAGGGATCAGGGTATTAGTAAATAAAGGCATATTGTATATGAAGAATGCTTTCAAGAAACAGTTTTCAAGGTTGGGAAATTAAAGAAGGCTTTTTAACCACCTGATTGACATGAGAAATATTAATATATAGATCTATTGATAGCACCCTAGTCACAGATTCTTCGTTTGAAAGCCATAATTAAGCTTCATTCATACTTTGAATGTTGCTTGCATGTATTTCGGAATATCCAACATTACTCGCACCTTTTATTGCTTCCTAAATCGATTTCATAATTAGATGCCCGTCAAAGTATTAAAAACTTTTATATATCTCTAGCATGCGTGCAGAATTACATCTTAAGTGCATTCGATTTACATTTTTTTTCTCTCAAGTAGAAGGTTATTTCATATCTTTTATCACTGAATGATAAGTAAGTAAATCAGAATATTGATGAGAATACTATTTTTTTCGATTTTGATGCTGAAATAGGTCTTTTGTCACATTAGTGTCCTATAGTCAACTATTGAGGTAATCTGTGGCTTATTTTAAATTGAGAATTGCTCTTGGTTTACTACAGGGTTTTCAATAATTGCATTTATCACTGAATCTATAACTTATTTACGAAATGTGGCATTCATTCCTTTGAGGTGGCATACTGCGTATAAACCACTGAAACCTAGTCGGTATATGTACTCAGTTCAACTAAGACTTTGCAGTACTGGTGGGACGTTAGTGTGACTATGGGGTTGGAGCTCGCCCTGCCTCCACTGTTTTTATCTCCTTGAATGTTATTAGATCTAAAACTGAGAGTCTGATGCACAAAACTATGCGATAATCAAGTTTCACCATGACAGCAGCTCATAGATTAGATAGAAATGGCATGATGTTTGTCATCAATGGAAGTTTGAGTAGCCATGCAAGCGATATCCCTGCAACATATGTCACCCTGTTGGGTTCCGTCATTGGTTTGGATATAAAGCTTAACACATTTAAGCTTTCTTTCCCCGTAATTGCTCCATGTGTACCCTTAATCAAGCTGCGTTCTTGATAGTTTTGGGTGGCTCTTCTGTAAAAGAAGTATTTGCTCCAGTCTGTCTCCAGGGTATTATAATTGCTGCGCTCCCTACTAGAACCTCCAAACAAGTCTCATAAGCCAGTTGCAGATGCAACTGATGGTAGTCAAGCTCCAAGTCTTCAGGCACATCCAAATGAGGCGCTTTCTTTAATTTTCCTGAACAATAAATTGGAAACTCTGAACACAAAAACGACTCAGCCACCAGCATCATCATGAATTGCCCCGTATGGGCAGCATTGTCCATTCCAATTGAGGGCTTCAATATTAAATAGGTTCATCATGTGTCTCTGGCGTCAACACTCTTCCATAACTATTTAAATTACTGAATGAGCATGACTTTCGTATTATCATCCAGGATTGAATGAAATAAAATTGATGTAATTTAAAATGTCTACAAGAGAGAAGCTGGTGGTGTAGTCCTGCTTTGTATGTCCTGAGGGTCTCTTTACTTGGGTTTTCACCTTGGGTGTTATGCCCCACCAGCTCCTGCTGCAAAATGCTGGGAGCGATGCTTTGGGCCTGAATTTCCCTTGGCATCCTTTTAAACAGGATATGAAATAAAGCCATTATGAAATTCCATTGCTGATAGTCATCACACCATATCTGCCTAAGAACAAGCAAATCTAGCTAGTCAGAACAGTGTCCTCTCCAAGATCGACCACAGCGATGTACTTCCCATGGGTCATCTTCCAGGACCTCTAGGATATTCGTAGTAATATGTAACAGTGGAGCTAGGGTGATCTTCAATCTCATGAATTGCTGCTATAATAAGTTTGAGGTGGAGATGCAGAATCACTAGGGTTTTGGCCAAATTCAGAGCCATAGAAGGCCTTGTAGTCGAATACCAGCGAAAGAAACGCTTACATAGTGGCAAAGCTTGCCATATACAATGAGACACAAGTTTATTTTTTTAATTGCATATTCAAAGAAGAATAAGAATCTTATTTCCCAAAAATTAATTAAGCATAACATTTTCCATAAATTAACAATGAGCGGAACATTGAATTCACCACATTTTTTGTAATACTTCACTTTTCAGAGTATAGGATCTCATGGATTAAAGTCATCAAGGGTGAATTAGTTTTAGAATCCTATTCAATAAGGAGATAAAGAAGAAGAAAAAAGTATTTGGGGAAAGTGTCAGTAAAAGGGAAAGCCAATACAGAAAAAAGCGAAATGTCCTCAATGTGTCTTGCCTACCTTTATAACTGTTTGGCCATTGTGCATAGATACCACTTAATCAAGCAATGAAGTACACTGAGCATAGTGAATTATAGTAGTGAAATATGAAGGTGAGGGTTTTTGTGTGCCTGCCTTCTTTTCTAAAGTGGTTCCTAGAGGTTCAAAGAAACGGATCTCTGGTTTATTTCAAGTGTAAAGGGATCAGGGTATTAGTAAATAAAGGCATATTTTAAATGAAGAATGCGTTCAAGAAACAGTTTTCAAGGTTGGGAAATTAAAGAAGGCTTTTTAACCACCTGATTGATATGAGAAATATTAATATATAGATCTATTGATAGCACCCTAGTCACAGATTCTTCGTTTGAAAGCCATAATTAAGCTTCATTCATACTTTGAATGTTGCTTGCATGTATTTCGGAATATCCAACATTACTCACACCTTTTATTGCTTCCTAAATCGATTTCATAATTAGATGCCCGTCAAAGTATTAATAACTTTTATATATCTCTAGCATGCGTGCAGAATTACATCTTAATTGCATTCGATTTACATTTTTTTATCTCAAGTAGAAGGTTATTTCATATCTTTTATCACTGAATGATAAGTAAGTAAATCAGAATATTGATGAGAATACTATTTTTTTCGATTTTGATGCTGAATTAGGTCTTTTGTCACATTAGTGTCCTATAGTCAACTATTGAGGTCAACTCTGGCTTATTTTAAATTGAGAATTGCTCTTGGTTTACTACAGGGTTTTCGATAATTGCATTTATCACTGAATCTATAACTTATTTACGAAATGTGGCATTCATTCCTTTGAGGTGGCATACTGTGTATAAACCACTGAAACCTAGTTGGTATATGTACTCAGTTCAACTAAGACTTTGCAGTATTGGTGGGACGTTAGTGTGACTATGGGGTTGAAGCTCGCCCTGCCTCCACTGTTTTTATCTCCTTGAATGTTATTAGATCTAAAACTGAGAGTCTGATGCACAAAACTATGCGATAATCAAGTTTCAACATGACAGCAGCTCATAGATTAGATAGAAATGGCATGATGTTTGTCAGCAATGGAAGTTTGAGTAGCCATGCAAGCGATATCCCTGCAACATATGTCACCCTGTTGGGTTCCGTCATTGCTTTGGCTATAAAGCTTAACACATTTAAGCTTTCTTTCCCCGTAATTGCTCCATGTGCACCCTTAATCAAGCTGCGTTCTTGATAGTTTTGGGTGGCTCTTCTGTAAAAGAAGTATTTGCTCCAGTCTGTCTCCAGGGTATTATAATTGCTGCGCTCCCTACTAGAACCTCCAAACAAGTCTCATAAGCCAGTTGCAGATGCAACTGATGGTAGTCAAGCTCCAAGTCTTCAGGCACATCCAAATGAGGCGCTTTCTTTAATTGTTCCGGAACAATAAATTGGAAACTCTGAACACAAAAGCGACTCCGCCACCAGCATCATCATGAATTGCCCCGTATGGGCAGCATTGTCCATTCCAATTGAGGGCTTCAATATTAAATAGGTTCATCATGTGTCTCTGGCGTCAACACTCTTCCATAACTATTTCAATTACTGAATGAGCATGACTTTCGTATTATCTTCCAGGATTGAATGAAACAAAATTGATGTAATTTAAAAGGTCTACAAGAGAGAAGCTGGTGGTGTAGTCCTGCTTTGTATGTCCTGAGGGTCTCTTTACTTGGGTTTTCACCTTGGGTGTTATGCCCCACCAGCTCCTGCTGCAAAATGCTGGGAGCGATGCTTTGGGCCTGAATTTCCCTTGGCATCCTTTTAAACAGGATATGAAATAAAGCCATTATGAAATTCCATTGCTGATAGTCATCACACCATATCTGCCTAAGAACAAGCAAATCTAGCTAGTCAGAACAGTGTCCTCTCCAAGATCGACCACAGCGATGTACTTCCCATGGGTCATCTTCCAGGACCTCTAGGATATTCGTAGTAATATGTAACAGTGGAGCTAGGGTGATCTTCAATCTCATGAATTGCTGCTGTAATAAGTTTGAGGTGGAGATGCAGAATCACTAGGGTTTTGGCCAAATTCAGAGCCATAGAAGGCCTTGTAGTCGAATACCAGCGTAAGAAACGCTTACATAGTGGCAAAGCTTGCCATATACAATGAGACAAAAGTTTATTTTTTTAATTGCATATTCAAAGAAGAATAAGAATCTTATTTCCCAAAAATTAATTAAGCATAACATTTTCCATAAATTAACAATGAGCGGAACATTGAATTCACCACATTTTTTGTAATACTTCACTTTTCAGAGTATAGGATCTCATGGATTAAAGTCATCAAGGGTGAATTAGTTTTAGAATCCTATTCAATAAGGAGATAAAGAAGAAGAAAAAAGTGTTTGGGGAAAGTGTCTGTAAAAGGGAAAGCCAATACAGAAAAAAGCGAAATGTCCTCAATGTGTCTTGCCTACCTTTATAACTGTTTGGCCATTGTGCATAGATACCACTTAATCAAGCAATGAAGTACACTGAGCATAGTGAATTATAGTAGTGAAATATGAAGGTGAGGGTTTTTGTGTGCCTGCCTTCTTTTCTAAAGTGCTTCCTGGAGGTTCAAAGAAACGGATCTCTGGTTTATTTCAAGTGTAAAGGGATCAGGGTATTAGTAAATAAAGGCATATTGTAAATGAAGAATGCGTTCAAGAAACAGTTTTCAAGGTTGGGAAATTAAAGAAGGCTTTTTAACCACCTGATTGATATGAGAAATATTAATATATAGATCTATTGATAGCACCCTAGTCACAGATTCTTCGTTTGAAAGCCATAATTAAGCTTCATTCATACTTTGAATGTTGCTTGCATGTATTTCGGAATATCCAACATTACTCACACCTTTTATTGCTTCCTAAATCGATTTCATAATTAGATGCCCGTCAAAGTATTAATAACTTTTATATATCTCTAGCATGCGTGCAGAATTACATCTTAATTGCATTCGATTTACATTTTTTTATCTCAAGTAGAAGGTTCTTTCATATCTTTTATCACTGAATGATAAGTAAGTAAATCAGAATATTGATGAGAATACTATTTTTTTCGATTTTGATGCTGAATTAGGTCTTTTGTCACATTAGTGTCCTATAGTCAACTATTGAGGTCATCTGTGGCTTATTTTAAATTGAGAATTGCTCTTGGTTTACTACAGGGTTTTCGATAATTGCATTTATCACTGAATCTATAACTTATTTACGAAATGTGGCATTCATTCCTTTGAGGTGGCATACTGTGTATAAACCACTGAAACCTAGTTGGTATATGTACTCAGTTCAACTAAGACTTTGCAGTACTGGTGGGACGTTAGTGTGACTATGGGGTAGGAGCTCGCCCTGCCTCCACTGTTTTTATCTCCTTGAATGTTATTAGATCTAAAACTGAGAGTCTGATGCACAAAACTATGCGATAATCAAGTTTCAACATGACAGCAGCTCATAGATTAGATAGAAATGGCATGATCTTTGTCAGCAATGGAAGTTTGAGTAGCCATGCAAGCGATATCCCTGCAACATATGTCACCCTGTTGGGTTCCGTCATTGCTTTGGCTATAAAGCTTAACACATTTAAGCTTTCTTTCCCCGTAATTGCTCCATGTGCACCCTTAATCAAGCTGCGTTCTTGATAGTTTTGGGTGGCTCTTCTGTAAAAGAAGTATTTGCTCCAGTCTGTCTCCAGGGTATTATAATTGCTGCGCTCCTTACTAGAACCTCCAAACAAGTCTCATAAGCCAGTTGCAGATGCAACTGATGGTAGTCAAGCTCCAAGTCTTCAGGCACATCCAAATGAGACGCTTTCTTTAATTGTTCCTGAACAATAAATTGGAAACTCTGAACACAAAAGCGACTCAGCCACCAGCATCATCATGAATTGCCCAGTATGGGCAGCATTGTCCATTCCAATTGAGGGCTTCAATATTAAATAGGTTCATCATGTGTCTCTGGCGTCAACACTCTTCCATAACTATTTAAATTACTGAATGAGCATGACTTTCGTATTATCATCCAGGATTGAATGAAACAAAATTGATGTAATTTAAAAGGTCTACAATAGAGAAGCTGGTGGTGTAGTCCTGCTTTGTATGTCCTGAGGGTCTCTTTACTTGTGTTTTCAAATTGGGTGTTATGCCCCACCAGCTCCTGCTGCAAAATGCTCGGAGCGATGCTTTGGGCCTGAATTTCCCTTGGCATCCTTTTAAACAGGATATGAAATAAAGCCATTATGAAATTCCATTGCTGATAGTCATCACACCATATCTGCCTAAGAACAAGCAAATCTAGCTAGTCAGAACAGTGTCCTCTCCAAGATCGACCACAGCGATGTACATCCCATGGGTCATCTTCCAGGACCTCTAGGATATTCGTAGTAATATGTAACAGTGGAGCTAGGGTGATCTTCAATCTCATGAATTGCTGCTAAAATAAGTTTGAGGTGGAGATGCAGAATCACTAGGGTTTTGGCTAAATTCAGAGCCATAGAAGGCCTTGTAGTCGAATACCAGCGTAAGAAACGCTTACATAGTGGCAAAGCTTCCCATATACAATGAGACAAAAGTTTATTTTTTTAATTGCATATTCAAAGAAGAATAAGAATCTTATTTCCCAAAAATTAATTAAGCATAACATTTTCCATAAATTAACAATGAGCGGAACATTGAATTCACCACATTTTTTGTAATACTTCACTTTTCAGAGTATAGGATCTCATGGATTAAAGTCATCAAGGGTGAATTAGTTTTAGAATCCTATTCAATAAGGAGATAAAGAAGAAGAAAAAAGTGTTTGGGGAAAGTGTCAGTAAAAGGGAAAGCCAATACAGAAAAAAGCGAAATGTCCTCAATGTGTCTTGCCTACCTTTATAACTGTTTGGCCATTGTGCATAGATACCACTTAATCAAGCAATGAAGTACACTAAGCATAGTGAATTATAGTAGTGAAATATAAAGGTGAGGGTTTTTGTGTGCCTGCCTTCTTTTCTAAAGTGCTTCCTGGAGGTTCAAAGAAACGGATCTCTGGTTTATTTCAAGTGTAAAGGGATCAGGGTATTAGTAAATAAAGGCATATTGTATATGAAGAATGCGTTCAAGAAACAGTTTTCAAGGTTGGGAAATTAAAGAAGGCTTTGTAACCACCTGATTGATATGAGAAATATTAATATATAGATCTATTGATAGCACCCTAGTCACAGATTCTTCGTTTGAAAGCCATAATTAAGCTTCATTCATACTTTGAATGTTGCTTGCATGTATTTCGGAATATCCAACATTACTCACACCTTTTATTGCTTCCTAAATTGATTTCCTAATTAGATGCCCGTCAAAGTATTAATAACTTTTATATATCTCTAGCATGCGTGCAGAATTACATCTTAAGTGCATTCGATTTACATTTTTTTTGTCTCAAGTAGAAGGTTATTTCATATCTTTTATCGCTGAATGATAAGTAAGTAAATCAGAATATTGATGAGAATACTAATTTTTTTCGATTTTGATGCTGAATTAGGTCTTTTGTCACATTAGTGTCCTATAGTCAACTATTGAGGTCATCTGTGGCTTATTTTAAATTGAGAATTTTTCTTGGTTTACTACAGGGTTTTCAATAATTGCATTTATCACTGAATCTATAACTTATTTACGAAATGTGGCATTCATTCCTTTGAGGTGGCATACTGTGTATAAACCACTGAAACCTAGTTGGTATATGTACTCAGTTCAACTAAGACTTTGCAGTACTGGTGGGACGTTAGTGTGACTATGGGGTTGGAGCTCGCCCTGCCTCCACTGTTTTTATCTCCTTGAATGTTATTAGATCGAAAACTGAGAGTCTGATGCACAAAACTATGCGATAATCAAGTTTCAACATGACAGCAGCTCATAGATTAGATAGAAATGGCATGATGTTTGTCAGCAATGGAAGTTTGAGTAGGCATGCAAGCGATATCCCTGCAACATATGTCACCCTGTTGGGTTCCGTCATTGCTTTGGATATAAAGCTTAACACATTGAAGCCTTCTTTCCCCGTAATTGCTCCATGTGCACCCTTAATCAAGCTGCGTTCTTGATAGTTTTGGGTGGCTCTTCTGTAAAAGAAGTATTTGCTCCAGTCTGTCTCCAGGGTATTATAATTGCTGCGCTCCCTACTAGAACCTCCAAACAAGTCTCATAAGCCAGTTGCAGATGCAACTGATAGTAGTCAAGCTCCAAGTCTTCAGGCACATCCAAATGAGGCGCTTTCTTTAATTGTTCCTGAACAATAAATTGGAAACTCTGAACACAAAAGCGACTCCGCCACCAGCATCATCATGAATTGCCCTGTATGGGCAGCATTGTCCATTCCAATTGAGGGCTTCAATATTAAATAGGTTCATCATGTGTCTCTGGCGTCAACACTCTTCCATAACTATTTAAATTACTGAATGAGCATGACTTTCGTATTATCTTCCAGGATTGAATGAAACAAAATTGATGTAATTTAAAAGGTCTACAAGAGAGAAGCTGGTGGTGTAGTCCTGCTTTGTATGTCCTGAGGGTCTCTTTACTTGGGTTTTCACCTTGGGTGTTATGCCCCACCAGCTCCTGCTGCAAAATGCTGGGAGCGATGCTTTGGGCCTGAATTTCCCTTGGCATCCTTTTAAACAGGATATGAAATAAAGCCATTATGAAATTCCATTGCTGATAGTCATCACACCATATCTGCCTAAGAACAAGCAAATGTAGCTAGTCAGAACAGTGTCCTCATCAAGATCGACCACAGCGATGTACATCCCATGGGGCATCTTCCAGGACCTCTAGGATATTCGTAGTAATATGTAACAGTGGAGCTAGGGTGATCTTCAATCTCATGAATTGCTGCTATAATAAGTTTGAGGTGGAGATGCAGAATCACTAGGGTTTTGGCCAAATTCAGAGCCATAGAAGGCCTTGTAGTCGAATACCAGCGTAAGAAACGCTTACATAGTGGCAAAGCTTGCCATATACAATGAGACAAAAGTTTATTTTTTTAATTGCATATTCAAAGAAGAATAAGAATCTTATTTCCCAAAAATTAATTAAGCATAACATTTTCCATAAATTAACAATGAGCGGAACATTGAATTCACCACATTTTTGGTAATACTTCACTTTTCAGAGTATAGGATCTCATGGATTAAAGTCATCAAGGGTGAATTAGTTTTAGAATCCTATTCAATAAGGAGATAAAGAAGAAGAAAAAAGTGTTTGGGGAAAGTGCCAGTAAAAGGGAAAGCCAATACAGAAAAAAGCGAAATGTCCTCAATGTGTCTTGCCTACCTTTATAACTGTTTGGCCATTGTGCATAGATACCACTTAATCAAGCAATGAAGTACACTGAGCATAGTGAATTATAGTAGTGAAATATGAAGGTGAGGGTTTTTGTGTGCCTGCCTTCTTTTCTAAAGTGCTTACTGGAGGTTCAAAGAAACGGATCTCTGGTTTATTTCAAGTGTAAAGGGATCAGGGTATTAGTAAATAAAGGCATATTGTATATGAAGAATGCGTTCAAGAAACAGTTTTCAAGGTTGGGAAATTAAAGAAGGCTTTTTAACCACCTGATTGATATGAGAAATATTAATATATAGATCTATTGATAGCACCCTAGTCACAGATTCTTGGTTTGAAATCCATAATTAAGCTTCATTCATACTTTGAATGTTGCTTGCATGTATTTCGGAATATCCAACATTACTCACACCTTTTATTGCTTCCTAAATTGATTTCCTAATTAGATGCCCGTCAAAGTATTAATAACTTTTATATATCTCTAGCATGCGTGCAGAATTACATCTTAAGTGCATTCGATTTACATTTTTTTTATCTCAAGTAGAAGGTTATTTCATATCTTTTATCGCTGAATGATAAGTAAGTAAATCAGAATATTGATGAGAATACTATTTTTTTCGATTTTGATGCTGAATTAGGTCTTTTGTCACATTAGTGTCCTATAGTCAACTATTGAGGTCATCTGTGGCTTATTTTAAATTGAGAATTGTTCTTGGTTTACTACAGGGTTTTGAATAATTGCATTTATCACTGAATCTATAACTTATTTACGAAATGTGGCATTCATTCCTTTGAGGTGGCATACTGTGTATAAACCACTGAAACCTAGTTGGTATATGTACTCAGTTCAACTAAGACTTTGCAGTACTGGTGGGACGTTAGTGTGACTATGGGGTTGGAGCTCGCCCTGCCTCCACTGTTTTTATCTCCTTGAATGTTATTAGATCTAAAACTGAGAGTCTGATGCACAAAACTATGCGATAATCAAGTTTCAACATGACAGCAGCTCATAGATTAGATAGAAATGGCATGATATTTGTCAGCAATGGAAGTTTGAGTAGGCATGCAAGCGATATCCCTGCAACATATGTCACCCTGTTGGGTTCCGTCATTGCTTTGGATATAAAGCTTAACACATTGAAGCCTTCTTTCCCCGTAATTGCTCCATGTGCACCCTTAATCAAGCTGCGTTCTTGATAGTTTTGGGTGGCTCTTCTGTAAAAGAAGCATTTGCTCCAGTCTGTCTCCAGGGTATTATAATTGCTGCGCTCCCTACTCGAACCTCCAAACAAGTCTCATAAGCCAGTTGCAGATGCAACTGATAGTAGTCAAGCTCCAAGTCTTCAGGCACATCCAAATGAGGCGCTTTCTTTAATTGTTCCTGAACAATAAATTGGAAACTCTGAACACAAAAGCGACTCCGCCACCAGCATCATCATGAATTGCCCTGTATGGGCAGCATTTTCCATTCCAATTGAGGGCTTCAATATTAAATAGGTTCATCATGTGTCTCTGGCGTCAACACTCTTCCATAACTATTTAAATTACTGAATGAGCATGACTTTCGTATTATCTTCCAGGATTGAATGAAACAAAATTGATGTAATTTAAAAGGTCTACAAGAGAGAAGCTGGTGGTGTAGTCCTGCTTTGTATGTCCTGAGGGTCTCTTTACTTGGGTTTTCACCTTGGGTGTTATGCCCCACCAGCTCCTGCTGCAAAATGCTGGGAGCGATGCTTTGGGCCTGAATTTCCCTTGGCATCCTTTTAAACAGGATATGAAATAAAGCCATTATGAAATTCCATTGCTGATAGTCATCACACCATATCTGCCTAAGAACAAGCAAATCTAGCTAGTCAGAACAGTGTCCTCATCAAGATCGACCACAGCGATGTACATCCCATGGGGCATCTTCCAGGACCTCTAGGATATTCGTAGTAATATGTAACAGTGGAGCTAGGGTGATCTTCAATCTCATGAATTGCTGCTATAATAAGTTTGAGGTGGAGATGCAGAATCACTAGGGTTTTGGCCAAATTCAGAGCCATAGAAGGCCTTGTAGTCGAATACCAGCGTAAGAAACGCTTACATAGTGGCAAAGCTTGCCATATACAATGAGACAAAAGTTTATTTTTTTAATTGCATATTCAAAGAAGAATAAGAATCTTATTTCCCAAAAATTAATTAAGCATAACATTTTCCATAAATTAACAATGAGCGGAACATTGAATTCACCACATTTTTGGTAATACTTCACTTTTCAGAGTATAGGATCTCATGGATTAAAGTCATCAAGGGTGAATTAGTTTTAGAATCCTATTCAATAAGGAGATAAAGAAGAAGAAAAAAGTGTTTGGGGAAAGTGCCAGTAAAAGGGAAAGCCAATACAGAAAAAAGCGAAATGTCCTCAATGTGTCTTGCCTACCTTTATAACTGTTTGGCCATTGTGCATAGATACAACTTAATCAAGCAATGAAGTACACTGAGCATAGTGAATTATAGTAGTGAAATATGAAGGTGAGGGTTTTTGTGTGCCTGCCTTCTTTTCTAAAGTGCTTACTGGAGGTTCAAAGAAACGGATCTCTGGTTTATTTCAAGTGTAAAGGGATCAGGGTATTAGTAAATAAAGGCATATTGTATATGAAGAATGCGTTCAAGAAACAGTTTTCAAGGTTGGGAAATTAAAGAAGGCTTTTTAACCACCTGATTGATATGAGAAATATTAATATATAGATCTATTGATAGCACCCTAGTCACAGATTCTTGGTTTGAAAGCCATAATTAAGCTTCATTCATACTTTGAATGTTGCTTGCATGTATTTCGGAATATCCAACATTACTCACACCTTTTATTGCTTCCTAAATTGATTTCCTAATTAGATGCCCGTCAAAGTATTAATAACTTTTATATATCTCTAGCATGCGTGCAGAATTACATCTTAAGTGCATTCGATTTACATTTTTTTTATCTCAAGTAGAAGGTTATTTCATATCTTTTATCGCTGAACGATAAGTAAGTAAATCAGAATATTGATGAGAATACTATTTTTTTCGATTATGATGCTGAATTAGGTCTTTTGTCACATTAGTGTCCTATAGTCAACTATTGAGGTCATCTGTGGCTTATTTTAAATTGAGAATTGTTCTTGGTTTACTACAGGGTTTTCAATAATTGCATTTATCACTGAATCTATAACTTATTTACGAAATGTGGCATTCATTCCTTTGAGGTGGCATACTGTGTATAAACCACTGAAACCTAGTTGGTATATGTACTCAGTTCAACTAAGACTTTGCAGTACTGGTGGGACGTTAGTGTGACTATGGGGTTGGAGCTCGCCCTGCCTCAACTGTTTTTATCTCCTTGAATGTTATTAGATCTAAAACTGAGAGTCTGATGCACAAAACTATGCGATAATCAAGTTTCAACATGACAGCAGCTCATAGATTAGATAGAAATGGCATGATCTTTGTCAGCAATGGAAGTTTGAGTAGCCATGCAAGCGATATCCCTGCAACATATGTCACCCTGTTGGGTTCCGTCATTGCTTTGGATATAAAGCTTAACACATTGAAGCCTTCTTTCCCCGTAATTGCTCCATGTGCACCCTTAATCAAGCTGCGTTCTTGATAGTTTTGGGTGGCTCTTCTGTAAAAGAAGTATTTGCTCCAGTCTGTCTCCAGGGTATTATAATTGCTGCGCTCCCTACTAGAACCTCCAAACAAGTCTCATAAGCCAGTTGCAGATGCAACTGATGGTAGTCAAGCTCCAAGTCTTCAGGCACATCCAAATGAGGCGCTTTCTTTAATTGTTCCTGAACAATAAATTGGAAACTCTGAACACAAAAGCGACTCCGCCAGCAGCATCACCATGAATTGCCCCGTATGGGCAGCATTGTCCATTCCAATTGAGGGCTTCAATATTAAATAGGTTCATCATGTGTCTCTGGCGTCAACACTCTTCCATAACTATTTAAATTACTGAATGAGCATGACTTTCGTATTATCATCCAGGATTGAATGAAACAAAATTGATGTAATTTAAAAGGTCTACAAGAGAGAAGCTGGTGGTGTAGTCCTGCTTTGTATGTCCTGAGGGTCTCTTTACTTGGGTTTTCACCTTGGGTGTTATGCCCCACCAGCTCCTGCTGCAAAATGCTGGGAGCGATGCTTTGGGCCTGAATTTCCCTTGGCATCCTTTTAAACAGGATATGAAATAAAGCCATTATGAAATTCCATTGCTGATAGTCATCACACCATATCTGCCTAAGAACAAGCAAATCTAGCTAGTCAGAACAGTGTCCTCTCCAAGATCGACCACAGCGATGTACTTCCCATGGGTCATCTTCCAGGACCTTTAGGATATTCGTAGTAATATGTAACAGTGGAGCTAGGGTGATCTTCAATCTCATGAATTGCTGCTATAATAAGTTTGAAGTGGAGATGCAGAATCACTAGGGTTTTGGCCAAATTCAGAGCCATAGAAGGCCTTGTAGTCGAATACCAGCGTAAGAAACGCTTACATATTGGCAAAGCTTGCCATATACAATGAGACAAAAGTTTATTTTTTTAATTGCATATTCAAAGAAGAATAAGAATCTTATTTCCCAAAAATTAATTAAGCATAACATTTTCCATAAATTAACAATGAGCAGAACATTGAATTCACCACATTTTTTGTAATACTTCACTTTTCAGAGTATAGGATCTCATGGATTAAAGTCATCAAGGGTGAATTAGTTTTAGAATCCTATTCAATAAGGAGATAAAGAAGAAGAAAAAAGTGTTTGGGGAAAGTGTCAGTAAAAGGGAAAGCCAATACAGAAAAAAGCGAAATGTCCTCAATGTGTCTTGCCTACCTTTATAACTGTTTGGTCATTGTGCATAGATACCACTTAATCAAGCAATGAAGTACACTGAGCATAGTGAATTATAGTAGTGAAATATGAAGGTGAGGGTTTTTGTGTGCCTGCCTTCTTTTCTAAAGTGCTTCCTGGAGGTTCAAAGAAACAGATCTCTGGTTTATTTCAAGTGTAAAGGGATCAGGGTATTAGTAAATAAAGGCATATTTTATATGAAGAATGCGTTCAAGAAACAGTTTTCAAGGTTGGGAAATTAAAGAAGGCTTTTTAACCACCTGATTGATATGAGAAATATTAATATATAGATCTATTGATAGCACCCTAGTCACAAATTCTTCGTTTGAAAGCCATAATTAAGCTTCATTCATACTTTGAATGTTGCTTGCATGTATTTCGGAATATCCAACATTACTCACACCTTTTATTGCTTCCTAAATCGATTTCCTAATTAGATGCCCGTCAAAGTATTAATAACTTTTATATATCTCTAGCATGCGTGCAGAATTACATCTTAAGTGCATTCGATTTGCATGTTTTTATCTCAAGTAGAAGGTTATTTCATATCTTCTATCACTGAATGATAAGTAAGTAAATCAGAATATTGATGAGAATACTATTTTTTTCGATTTTGATGCTGAATTAGGTCTTTTGTCACATTAGTGTCCTATAGTCAACTATAGAGGTCATCTGTGGCTTATTTTAAATTGGGAATTGCTCTTGGTTTACTACAGGGTTTTCGATAATTGCATTTATCACTGAATCTATAACTTATTTCCGAAATGTGGCAATCATTCCTTTGAGGTGGCATACTGTGTATAAACCACTGAAACCTAGTTGGTATATGTACTCAGTTCAACTAAGACTTTGCAGTACTGGTGGGACGTTAGTGTGACTATGGGGTTGGAGCTCGCCCTGCCTCCACTGTTTTTATCTCCTTGAATGGTATTAGATCTAAAACTGAGAGTCTGATGCACAAAACTATGCAATAATCAAGTTTCAACATGACAGCAGCTCATAGATTAGATTGAAATGGCATGATGTTTGTCAGCAATGGAAGTTTGAGTAGCCATGCAAGCGATATCCCTGCAACATATGTCACCCTGTTGGGTGCCGTCATTGCTTTGGCTATAAAGCTTAACACATTTAAGCTTTCTTTCCCCGTAATTGCTCCATGTGCACCCTTAATCAAGCTGCGTTCTTGATAGTTTTGGGTGGATCTTCTGTAAAAGAAGTATTTGCTCCAGTCTGTCTCCAGGGTATTATAATTGCTGCGCTCCCTACTAGAACCTCCAAACAAGTCTCATAAGCCAGTTGCAGATGCAACTGATGGTAGTCAAGCTCCAAGTCTTCAGGCACATCCAAATGAGGCGCTTTCTTTAATTGTTCCTGAACAATAAATTGGAAACTCTGAACACAAAAGCGACTCCGCCACCAGCATCATCATGAATTGCCCCGTATGGGCAGCATTGTCCATTCCAATTGAGGGCTTCAATATTAAATAGGTTCATCATGTGTCTCTGGCGTCAACACTCTTCCATAACTATTTAAATTACTGAATGAGCATGACTTTTGTATTATCATCCAGGATTGAATGAAACAAAATTGATGTAATTTAAAAGGTCTACAAGAGAGAAGCTGGTGGTGTAGTCCTGCTTTGTATGTCCTGAGGGTCTCTTTACTTGTGTTTTCACCTTGGGTGTTATGCCCCACCAGCTCCTGCTGCAAAATGCTGGGAGCGATGCTTTGGGCCTGAATTTCCCTTGGCATCCTTTTAAACAGGATATGAAATAAAGCCATTATGAAATTCCATTGCTGATAGTCATCACACCATATCTGCCTAAGAACAAGCAAATCTAGCTAGTCAGAACAGTGTCCTCTCCAAGATCGACCACAGCGATGTACATCCCATGGGTCATCTTCCAGGACCTCTAGGATATTCGTAGCAATATGTAACAGTGGAGCTAGGGTGATCTTCCATCTCATGAATTGCTGCTATAATAAGTTTGAGGTGGAGATGCAGAATCACTAGGGTTTTGGCCAAATTCAGAGCCATAGAAGGCCTTGTAGTCGAATACCAGCGTAAGAAACGCTTACATAGTGGCAAAGCTTGCCATATACAATGAGACAAAAGTTTATTTTTTTAATTGCATATTCAAAGAAGAATAAGAATCTTATTTCCCAAAAATTAATTAAGCATAACATTTTCCATAAATTAACAATGAGCGGAACATTGAATTCACCACATTTTTTGTAATACTTCACTTTTCAGAGTATAGGATCTCATGGATTAAAGTCATCAAGGGTGAATTAGTTTTAGAATCCTATTCAATAAGGAGATAAAGAAGAAGAAAAAAGTGTTTGGGGAAAGTGTCAGTAAAAGGGAAAGCCAATACAAAAAAAGCGAAATGTCCTCAATGTGTCTTGCCTACCTTTATAACTGTTTGGCCATTGTGCATAGATACCACTTAATCAAGCAATGAAGTACACTGAGCATAGTGAATTATAGTAGTGAAATATGAAGGTGAGGGTTTTTGTGTGCCTGCCTTCTTTTCTAAAGTGCTTCCTGGAGGTTCAAAGAAACGGATCTCTGGTTTATTTCAAGTGTAAAGGGATCAGGGTATTAGTAAATAAAGGCATATTGTATATGAAGAATGCGTTCAAGAAACAGTTTTCAAGGTTGGGAAATTAAAGAAGGCTTTTTAACCACCTGATTGATATGAGAAATATTAATATATAGATCTATTGATAGCACCCTAGTCACAGATTCTTCGTTTGAAAGCCATAATTAAGCTTCATTCATACTTTGAATGTTGCTTGCATGTATTTCGGAATATCCAACATTACTCACACCTTTTATTGCTTCCTAAATCGATTTCATAATTAGATGCCCGTCAAAGTATTAATAACTTTTATATATCTCTAGCATGCGTGCAGAATTACATCGTAAGTGCATTCGATTTACATTTTTTTTATCTCAAGTAGAAGGTTATTTCATATCTTTTATCACTGAATGATAAGTAAGTAAATCAGAATATTGATGAGAATACAATTTTTTTCGATTTTGATGCTGAATTTGGTCTTTTGTCACATTAGTGTCCTATAGTCAACTATTGAGGTCATCTGTGGCTTATTTTAAATTGAGAATTGCCCTTGGTTTACTACAGGGTTTTCAATAATTGCATTTATCACTGAATCTATAACTTATTTACGAAATGTGGCATTCATTC
Organism: Lissotriton vulgaris; assembly: GCF_964263255.1. Classification (NCBI taxonomy): domain Eukaryota; kingdom Metazoa; phylum Chordata; class Amphibia; order Caudata; family Salamandridae; genus Lissotriton; species Lissotriton vulgaris. The sequence continues at coordinate 1,398,884,124 of NC_141689.1, forward strand.
CTTTGAGGTGACATACTGTGTATAAACCACTGAAACCTAGTTGGTATATGTACTCAGTTCAACTAAGACTTTGCAATACTGGTGGAACGTTAGTGTGACTATGGGGTTGGAGCTCGCCCTGCCTCCACTGTTTTTATCTCCTTGAATGTTATTAGATCTAAAACTGAGAGTCTGATGCACAAAACTATGCGATAATCAAGTTTCAACATGACAGCAGCTCATAGATTAGATAGAAATGGCATGATGTTTGTCCGCAATGGAAGTTTGAGTAGGCATGCAAGCGATATCCCTGCAACATATGTCACCCTGTAGGGTTCCGTCATTGCTTTGGATATAAAGTTTAACACATTCAAGCTTTCTTTCCCCATAATTGCTCCATGTGCACCCGTAATCAAGCTGCGTTCTTGATAGTTTTGGGTGGCTCTTCTGTAAAAGAAGTATTTGCTCCAGTCTGTCTCCAGGGTATTATAATTGCTGCGCTCCCTACTAGAACCTCCAAACAAGTCTCATAAGCCAGTTGCAGATGCAACTGATGGTAGTCAAGCTCCAAGTCTTCAGGCACATCCAAATGAGGCGCTTTCTTTAATTGTTCCTGAACAATAAATTGGAAACTCTGAACACAAAAGCGACTCCGCCACCAGCATCATCATGAATTGCCCCGTATGGGCAGCATTGTCCATTCCAATTGAGGGCTTCAATATTAAATAGGTTTATCATGTGTCTCTGGCGTCAACACTCTTCCTTAACTATTTAAATTACTGAATGAGCATGACTTTCGTATTATCATCCAGGATTGAATGAAACAAAATTGATGTAATTTAAAAGGTCTACAAGAGAGAAGCTGGTGGTGTAGTCCTGCTTTGTATGTCCTGAGGGTCTCTTTACTTGTGTTTTCACCTTGGGTGTTATGCCCCACCAGCTCCTGCTGCAAAATGCTGGGAGCGATGCTTTGGGCCTGAATTTCCCTTGGCATCCTTTTAAACAGGATATGAAATAAAGCCATTATGAAATTCCATTGCTGATAGTCATCACACCATATCTGCCTAAGAACAAGCAAATCTAGCTAGTCAGAACAGTGTCCTCTCCAAGATCGACCACAGCGATGTACATCCCATGGGTCATCTTCCAGGACCTCTAGGATATTCGTAGTAATATGTAACAGTGGAGCTAGGGTGATCTTCAATCTCATGAATTGCTGCTATAATAAGTTTGAGGTGGAGATGCAGAATCACTAGGGTTTTGGTCAAATTCAGAGCCATAGAAGGCCTTGTAGTCGAATACCAGCGTAAGAAACGCTTACATAGTGGCAAAGCTTCCCATATACAATGAGACAAAAGTTTATTTTTTTAATTGCATATTCAAAGAAGAATAAGAATCTTATTTCCCAAAAATTAATTAAGCATAACATTTTCCATAAATTAACAATGAGCGGAACATTGAATTCACCACATTTTTTGTAATACTTCACTTTTCAGAGTATAGGATCTCATGGATTAAAGTCATCAAGGGTGAATTAGTTTTAGAATCCTATTCAATAAGGAGATAAAGAAGAAGAAAAAAGTGTTTGGGGAAAGTGTCAGTAAAAGGGAAAGCCAATACAGAAAAAAGCGAAATGTCCTCAATGTGTCTTGCCTACCTTTATAACTGTTTGGCCATTGTGCATAGATACCACTTAATCAAGCAATGAAGTACACTGAGCATAGTGAATTATAGTAGTGAAATATGAAGGTGAGGGTTTTTGTGTGCCTGCCTTCTTTTCTAAAGTGCTTCCTGGAGGTTCAAAGAAACGGATCTCTGGTTTATTTCAAGTGTAAAGGGATCAGGGTATTAGTAAATAAAGGCATATTGTATATGAAGAATGCGTTCAAGAAACAGTTTTCAAGGTTGGGAAATTAAAGAAGGCTTTTTAACCACCTGATTGATATGAGAAATATTAATATATAGATCTATTGATAGCACCCTAGTCACAGATTCTTTGTTTGAAAGCCATAATTAAGCTTCATTCATACTTTGAATGTTGCTTGCATGTATTTCGGAATATCCAACATTACTCACACCTTTTATTGCTTCCTAAATCGATTTCCTAATTAGATGCCCGTCAAAGTATTAATAACTTTTATATATCTCTAGCATGCGTGCAGAATTACATCTTAAGTGCATTCGATTTAATTTTTTTTATCTCAAGTAGAAGGTTATTTCATATCTTTTATCGCTGAATGATAAGTAAGTAAATCAGAATATTGATGAGAATACTATTTTTTTCGATTTTGATGCTGAATTAGGTCTTTTGTCACATTAGTGTCCTATAGTCAACTATTGAGGTCATCTGTGGCTTATTTTAAATTGAGAATTGTTCTTGGTTTACTACAGGGTTTTCAATAATTGCATTTATCACTGAATCTATAACTTATTTATGAAATGTGGCATTCATTCCTTTGAGGTGGCATACTGTGTATAAACCACTGAAACCTAGTTGGTATATGTACTCAGTGCAACTAAGACTTCGCAGTACTGGTGGGACATTAGTGTGACTATGGGGTTGGAGCTCGCCCTGCCTCCACTGTTTTTATCCCCTTGAATGTTATTAGATCTAATACTGAGAGTCTGATGCACAAAACTATGCGATAATCAAGTTTCAACATGACAGCAGCTCATAGATTAGATAGAAATGGCATGATGTTTGTCAGCAATGGAAGTTTGAGTAGGCATGCAAGCGATATCCCTGCAACATATGTCACCCTGTTGGGTTCCGTCATTGCTTTGGATATAAAGCTTAACACATTGAAGCCTTCTTTCCCCGTAAATGCTCCATGTGCACCCTTAATCAAGCTGCGTTCTTGATAGTTTTGGGTGGCTCTTCTGTAAAAGAAGTATTTGCTCCAGTCTGTCTCCAGGGTATTATAATTGCTGCGCTCCCTACTAGAACCTCCAAACAAGTCTCATAAGCCAGTTGCAGATGCAACTGATGGTAGTCAAGCTCCAAGTCTTCAGGCACATCCAAATGAGGCGCTTTCTTTAATTGTTCCTGAACAATAAATTGGAAACTCTGAACACAAAAGCGACTCCGCCAGCAGCATCACCATGAATTGCCCCGTATGGGCAGCATTGTCCATTCCAATTGAGGGCTTCAATATTAAATAGGTTCATCATGTGTCTCTGGCGTCAACACTCTTCCATAACTATTTAAATTACTGAATGAGCATGACTTTCGTATTATCATCCAGGATTGAATGAAACAAAATTGATGTAATTTAAAAGGTCTACAAGAGAGAAGCTGGTGGTGTAGTCCTGCTTTGTATGTCCTGAGGGTCTCTTTACTTGGGTTTTCACCTTGGGTGTTATGCCCCACCAGCTCCTGCTGCAAAATGCTGGGAGCGATGCTTTGGGCCTGAATTTCCCTTGGCATCCTTTTAAACAGGATATGAAATAAAGCCATTATGAAATTCCATTGCTGATAGTCATCACACCATATCTGCCTAAGAACAAGCAAATCTAGCCAGTCAGAACAGTGTCCTCTCCAAGATCGACCACAGCGATGTACTTCCCATGGGTCATCTTCCAGGACCTCTAGGATATTCGTAGTAATATGTAACAGTGGAGCTAGGGTGATCTTCAATCTCATGAATTGCTGCTATAATAAGTTTGAAGTGGAGATGCAGAATCACTAGGGTTTTGGCCAAATTCAGAGCCATAGAAGGCCTTGTAGTCGAATACCAGCGTAAGAAACGCTTACATAGTGGCAAAGCTTCCCATATACAATGAGACAAAAGTTTATTTTTTTAATTGCATATTCAAAGAAGAATAAGAATCTTATTTCCCAAAAATTAACTAAGCATAACATTTTCCATGAGTTAACAATGAGCGGAACATTGAATTCACCATATTTTTTGTAATACTTCACTTTTCAGAGTATAGGATCTCATGGATTAAAGTCATCAAGGGTGAATTAGTTTTAGAATCCTATTCAATAAGGAGATAAAGAAGAAGAAAAAAGTGTTTGGGGAAAGTGTCAGTAAAAGGGAAAGCCAATACAGAAAAAAGCGAAATGTCCTCAATGTGTCTTGCCTACCTTTATAACTGTTTGGCCATTGTGCATAGATACCACTTAATCAAGCAATGAAGTACACTGAGCATAGTGAATTATAGTAGTGAAATATGAAGGTGAGGGTTTTTGTGTGCCTGCCTTCTTTTCTAAAGTGCTTCCTGGAGGTTCAAAGAAACGGATCTCTGGTTTATTTCAAGTGTAAAGGGATCAGGGTATTAGTAAATAAAGGCATATTGTATATGAAGAATGCGTTCAAGAAACAGCTTTCAAGGTTGGGAAATTAAAGAAGGCTTTTTAACCACCTGATTGATATGAGAAATATTAATATATAGATCTATTGATAGCACCCTAGTCACAGATTCTTCGTTTGAAAGCCATAATTAAGCTTCATTCATACTTTGAATGTTGCTTGCATGTATTTCGGAATATCCAACATTACTCACACCTTTTATTGCTTCCTAAATTGATTTCCTAATTAGATGCCCGTCAAAGTATTAATAGCTTTTATATATCTCTAGCATGCGTGCAGAATTACATCTTAAGTGCATTCGATTTACATTTTTTTAATCTCAAGTGGAAGGTTATTTCATATCTTTTATCGCTGAATGATAAGTAAGTAAATCAGAATATTGATGAGAATACTATTTTTTTCGATTTTGATGCTGAATTAGGTCTTTTGTCACATTAGTGTCCTATAGTCAACTATTGAGGTCATCTGTGGCTTATTTTAAATTGAGAATTGTTCTTGGTTTACTACAGGGTTTTCAATAATTGCATTTATCACTGAATCTATAACTTATTTACGAAATGTGGCATTCATTCCTTTGAGGTGGCATACTGTGTATAAACCACTGAAACCTAGTTGGTATATGTACTCAGTTCAACTAAGACTTTGCAGTACTGGTGGGACGTTAGTGTGACTATGGGGTTGGAGCTCGCCCTGCCTCCACTGTTTTTATCTCCTTGAATGTTATTAGATCTAAAACTGAGAGTCTGATGCACAAAACTATGCGATAATCAAGTTTCAACATGACAGCAGCTCATAGATTAGATAGAAATGGCATGATGTTTGTCAGCAATGGAAGATGGAGTAGGCATGCAAGCGATATCCCTGCAACATATGTCACCCTGTAGGGTTCCGTCATTGCTTTGGATATAAAGTTTAACACATTCAAGCTTTCTTTCCCCATAATTGCTCCATGTGCACCCGTAATCAAGCTGCGTTCTTGATAGTTTTGGGTGGCTCTTCTGTAAAAGAAGTATTTGCTCCAGTCTGTCTCCAGGGTATTATAATTGCTGCGCTCCCTACTAGAACCTCCAAACAAGTCTCATAAGCCAGTTGCAAATGCAACTGATGGTAGTCAAGCTCCAAGTCTTCAGGCACATCCAAATGAGGCGCTTTCTTTAATTGTTCCTGAACAATATATTGGAAACTGTGAACACAAAAGCGACTCCGCCACCAGCATCATCATGAATTGCCCCGTATGGGCAGCATTGTCCATTCCAATTGAGGGCTTCAATATTAAATAGGTTCATCATGTGTCTCTGGCGTCAACACTCTTCCATAACTATTTAAATTACTGAATGAGCATGACTTTTGTATTATCTTCAAGGATTGAATGAAACAAAATTGATGTAATTTAAAAGGTCTACAAGAGAGAAGCTGGTGGTGTAGTCCTGCTTTGTATGTCCTGAGGGTCTCTTTACTTGGGTTTTCACCTTGGGTGTAGCCCCACCAGCTCCTGCTGCAAAATGCTGGGAGCGATGCTTTGGGCCTGAATTTCCCTTGGCATCCTTTTAAACAGGATATGAAATAAAGCCATTATGAAATTCCATTGCTGATAGTCATCACACCATATCTGCCTAAGAACAAGCAAATCTAGCTAGTCAGAACAGTGTCCTCTCCAAGATCGACCACAGCGATGTACATCCCATGGGTCATCTTCCAGGACCTCTAGGATATTCGTAGTAATATGTAACAGTGGAGCTAGGGTGATCTTCAATCTCATGAATTGCTGCTATAATAAGTTTGAGGTGGAGATGCAGAATCACTAGGGTTTTGGCCAAATTCAGAGCCATAGAAGGCCTTGTAGTCGAATACCAGCGTAAGAAAAGCTTACATAGTGGCAAAGCTTGCCATATACAATGAGACAAAAGTTTATTTTTTTAATTGCATATTCAAAGAAGAATAAGAATCTTATTTCCCAAAAATTAATTAAGCATAACATTTTCCATAAATTAACAATGAGCGGAACATTGAATTCACCACATTTTTGGTAATACTTCACTTTTCAGAGTATTGGATCTCATGGATTAAAGTCATCAAGGGTGAATTAGTTTTAGAATCCTATTCAATAAGGAGATAAAGAAGAAGAAAAAAGTGTTTGGGGAAAGTGTCAGTAAAAGGGAAAGCCAATACAGAAAAAAGCGAAATGTCCTCAATGTGTCTTGCCTACCTTTATAACTGTTTGGCCATTGTGCATAGATACCACTTAATCAAGCAATGAAGTACACTGAGCATAGTGAATTATAGTAGTGAAATATGAAGGTGAGGGTTTTTGTGTGCCTGCCTTCTTTTCTAAAGTGCTTCCTGGAGGTTCAAAGAAACGGATCTCTGGTTTATTTCAAGTGTAAAGGGATCAGGGTATTAGTAAATAAAGGCATATTGTATATGAAGAATGCGTTCAAGAAACAGTTTTCAAGGTTGGGAAATTAAAGAAGGCTTTGTAACCACCTGATTGATATGAGAAATATTAATATATAGATCTATTGATAGCACCCTAGTCACAGATTCTTCGTTTGAAAGCCATAATTAAGCTTCATTCATACTTTGAATGTTGCTTGCATGTATTTCGGAATATCCAACATTACTCACACCTTTTATTGCTTCCTAAATCGATTTCATAATTAGATGCCCGTCAAAGTATTAATAACTTTTATATATCTCTAGCATGCGTGCAGAATTACATCTTAAGTGCATTCGATTTACATTTTTTTATCTCAAGTAGAAGGTTATTTCATATATTTTATCACTGAATGATAAGTAAGTAAATCAGAATATTGATGAGAATACTATTTTTTTCGATTTTGATGCTGAATTAGGTCTTTTGTCATATTAGTGTCCTATAGTCAACTATTGAGGTCATCTGTGGCTTATTTTAAATTGAGAATTGCCCTTGGTTTACTACAGGGTATTCAATAATTGCATTTATCACTGAATCTATAACTTATTTACGAAATGTGGCATTCATTCCTTTGAGGTGGCATACTGTGTATAAACCACTGAAACCTAGTTGGTATATGTACTCAGTGCAACTAAGACTTCGCAGTACTGGTGGGACATTAGTGTGACTATGGGGTTGGAGCTCGCCCTGCCTCCACTGTTTTTATCTCCTTGAATGTTATTAGATCTAATACTGAGAGTCTGATGCACAAAACTATGCGATAATCAAGTTTCAACATGACAGCAGCTCATAGATTAGATAGAAATGGCATGATGTTTGTCAGCAATGGAAGTTTGAGTAGGCATGCAAGCGATATCCCTGCAACATATGTCACCCTGTTGGGTTCCGTCATTGCTTTGGATATAAAGCTTAACACATTGAAGCCTTCTTTCCCCGTAAATGCTCCATGTGCACCCTTAATCAAGCTGCGTTCTTGATAGTTTTGGGTGGCTCTTCTGTAAAAGAAGTATTTGCTCCAGTCTGTCTCCAGGGTATTATAATTGCTGCGCTCCCTACTAGAACCTCCAAACAAGTCTCATAAGCCAGTTGCAGATGCAACTGATGGTAGTCAAGCTCCAAGTCTTCAGGCACATCCAAATGAGGCGCTTTCTTTAATTGTTCCTGAACAATAAATCGGAAACTCTGAACACAAAAGCTACTCCGCCAGCAGCATCACCATGAATTGCCCCGTATGGGCAGCATTGTCCATTCCAATTGAGGGCTTCAATATTAAATAGGTTCATCATGTGTCTCTGGCGTCAACACTCTTCCATAACTATTTAAATTACTGAATGAGCATGACTTTCGTATTATCATCCAGGATTGAATGAAACAAAATTGATGTAATTTAAAAGGTCTACAAGAGAGAAGCTGGTGGTGTAGTCCTGCTTTGTTTGTCCTGAGGGTCTCTTTACTTGGGTTTTCACCTTGGGTGTTATGCCCCACCAGCTCCTGCTGCAAAATGCTGGGAGCGATGCTTTGGGCCTGAATTTCCCTTGGCATCCTTTTAAACAGGATATGAAATAAAGCCATTATGAAATTCCATTGCTGATAGTCATCACACCATATCTGCCTAAGAACAAGCAAATCTAGCCAGTCAGAACAGTGTCCTCTCCAAGATCGACCACAGCGATGTACTTCCCATGGGTCATCTTCCAGGACCTCTAGGATATTCGTAGTAATATGTAACAGTGGAGCTAGGGTGATCTTCAATCTCATGAATTGCTGCTATAATAAGTTTGAAGTGGAGATGCAGAATCACTAGGGTTTTGGCCAAATTCAGAGCCATAGAAGGCCTTGTAGTCGAATACCAGCGTAAGAAACGCTTACATATTGGCAAAGCTTGCCATATACAATGAGACAAAAGTTTATTTTTTTAATTGCATATTCAAAGAAGAATAAGAATCTTATTTCCCAAAAATTAATTAAGCATAACATTTTCCATAAATTAACAATGAGCAGAACATTGAATTCACCACATTTTTTGTAATACTTCACTTTTCAGAGTATAGGATCTCATGGTTTAAAGTCATCAAGGGTGAATTAGTTTTAGAATCCTATTCAATAAGGAGATAAAGAAGAAGAAAAAAGTGTTTGGGGAAAGTGTCAGTAAAAGGGAAAGCCAATACAGAAAAAAGCGAAATGTCCTCAATGTGTCTTGCCTACCTTTATAACTGTTTGGCCATTGTGCATAGATACCACTTAATCAAGCAATGAAGTACACTGAGCATAGTGAATTATAGTAGTGAAATATGAAGGTGAGGGTTTTTGTGTGCCTGCCTTCTTTTCTAAAGTGCTTCCTGGAGGTTCAAAGAAATGGATCTCTGGTTTATTTCAAGTGTAAAGGGATCAGGGTATTAGTAAATAAAGGCATATTGTATATGAAGAATGCGTTCAAGAAACAGTTTTCAAGGTTGGGAAATTAAAGAAGGCTTTTTAACCACCTGATTGATATGAGAAATATTAATATATAGATCTATTGATAGCACCCTAGTCACAGATTCTTCGTTTGAAAGCCATAATTAAGCTTCATTCATACTTTGAATGTTGCTTGCATGTATTTCGGAATATCCAACATTACTCACACCTTTTATTGCTTCCTAAATCGATTTCATAATTAGATGCCCGTCAAAGTATTAATAACTTTTATATATCTCTAGCATGCGTGCAGAATTACATCTTAAGTGCATTCGATTTACATTTTTTTTTATCTCAAGTAGAAGGTTATTTCATATCTTTTATCACTGAATGATAAGTAAGTACATCAGAATATTGATGAGAATACTATTTTTTTCGATTTTGATGCTGAATTAGGTCTTTTGTCACATTAGTGTCCTATAGTCAACTATTGAGGTCATCTGTGGCTTATTTTAAATTGAGAATTGCCCTTGGTTTACTACAGGGTTTTCAATAATTGCATTTATCACTGAATCTATAACTTATTTACGAAATGTGGCATTCATTCCTTTGAGGTGGCATACTGTGTATAAACCACTGAAACCTAGTTGGTATATGTACTCAGTTCAACTAAGACTTTGCAATACTGGTGGAACGTTAGTGTGACTATGGGGTTGGAGCTCGCCCTGCCTCCACTGTTTTTATCTCCTTGAATGTTATTAGATCTAAAACTGAGAGTCTGATGCACAAAACTATGCGATAATCAAGTTTCAACATGACAGCAGCTCATAGATTAGATAGAAATGGCATGATGTTTGTCAGCAATGGAAGATGGAGTAGGCATGCAAGCGATATCCCTGCAACATATGTCACCCTGTAGGGTTCCGTCATTGCTTTGGATATAAAGTTTAACACATTCAAGCTTTCTTTCCCCATAATTGCTCCATGTGCACCCGTAATCAAGCTGCGTTCTTGATAGTTTTGGGTGGCTCTTCTGTAAAAGAAGTATTTGCTCCAGTCTGTCTCCAGGGTATTATAATTGCTGCGCTCCCTACTAGAACCTCCAAACAAGTCTCATAAACCAGTTGCAGATGCAACTGATGGTAGTCAAGCTCCAAGTCTTCAGGCACATCCAAATGAGGCGCTTTCTTTAATTGTTCCTGAACAATATATTGGAAACTGTGAACACAAAAGCGACTCCGCCACCAGCATCATCATGAATTGCCCCGTATGGGCAGCATTGTCCATTCCAATTGAGGGCTTCAATATTAAATAGGTTCATCATGTGTCTCTGGCGTCAACACTCTTCCATAACTATTTAAATTACTGAATGAGCATGACTTTCGTATTATCATCCAGGATTGAATGAAACAAAATTGATGTAATTTAAAAGGTCTACAAGAGAGAAGCTGGTGGTGTAGTCCTGCTTTGTATGTCCTGAGGGTCTCTTTACTTGTGTTTTCACCTTGGGTGTTATGCCCCACCAGCTCCTGCTGCAAAATGCTGGGAGCGATGCTTTGGGCCTGAATTTCCCTTGGCATCCTTTTAAACAGGATATGAAATAAAGCCATTATGAAATTCCATTGCTGATAGTCATCACACCATATCTGCCTAAGAACAAGCAAATCTAGCTAGTCAGAACAGTTCCTCTCCAAGATCGACCACAGCGATGTACATCCCATGGGTCATCTTCCAGGACCTCTAGGATATTCGTAGTAATATGTAACAGTGGAGCTAGGGTGATCTTCAATCTCATGAATTGCTGCTATAATAAGTTTGAAGTGGAGATGCAGAATCACTAGGGTTTTGGCCAAATTCAGAGCCATAGAAGGCCTTGTAGTCGAATACCAGCGTAAGAAACGCTTACATATTGGCAAAGCTTGCCATATACAATGAGACAAAAGTTTATTTTTTTAATTGCATATTCAAAGAAGAATAAGAATCTTATTTCCCAAAAATTAATTAAGCATAACATTTTCCATAAATTAACAATGAGCAGAACATTGAATTCACCACATTTTTTGTAATACTTCACTTTTCAGAGTATAGGATCTCATGGATTAAAGTCATCAAGGGTGAATTAGTTTTAGAATCCTATTCAATTAGGAGATAAAGAAGAAGAAAAAAGTGTTTGGGGAAAGTGTCAGTAAAAGGGAAAGCCAATACAGAAAAAAGCGAAATGTCCTCAATGTGTCTTGCCTACCTTTATAACTGTTTGGTCATTGTGCATAGATACCACTTAATCAAGCAATGAAGTACACTGAGCATAGTGAATTATAGTAGTGAAATATGAAGGTGAGGGTTTTTGTGTGCCTGCCTTCTTTTCTAAAGTGCTTCCTGGAGGTTCAAAGAAACGGATCTCTGGTTTATTTCAAGTGTAAAGGGATCAGGGTATTAGTAAATAAAGGCATATTGTATATGAAGAATGCGTTCAAGAAACAGTTTTCAAGGTTGGGAAATTAAAGAAGGCTTTGTAACCACCTGATTGATATGAGAAATATTAATATATAGATCTATTGATAGCACCCTAGTCACAGATTCTTCGTTTGGAAGCCATAATTAAGCTTCATTTATACTTTGAATGTTGCTTGCATGTATTTCGGAATATCCAACATTACTCACACCTTTTATTGCTTCCTAAATCGATTTCATAATTAGATGCCCGTCAAAGTATTAATAACTTTTATATATCTCTAGCATGCGTGCAGAATTACATCTTAAGTGCATTCGATTTACATTTTTTTATCTCAAGTAGAAGGTTATTTCATATATTTTATCACTGAATGATAAGTAAGTAAATCAGAATATTGATGAGAATACTATTTTTTTCGATTTTGATGCTGAATTAGGTCTTTTGTCACATTAGTGTCCTATAGTCAACTATTGAGGTCATCTGTGGCTTATTTTAAATTGAGAATTGCCCTTGGTTTACTACAGGGTATTCAATAATTGCATTTATCACTGAATCTATAACTTATTTACGAAATGTGGCATTCATTCCTTTGAGGTGGCATACTGTGTATAAACCACTGAAACCTAGTTGGTATATGTACTCAGTGCAACTAAGACTTCGCAGTACTGGTGGGACATTAGTGTGACTATGGGGTTGGAGCTCGCCCTGCCTCCACTGTTTTTATCTCCTTGAATGTTATTAGATCTAATACTGAGAGTCTGATGCACAAAACTATGCGATAATCAAGTTTCAACATGACAGCAGCTCATAGATTAGATAGAAATGGCATGATGTTTGTCAGCAATGGAAGTTTGAGTAGGCATGCAAGCGATATCCCTGCAACATATGTCACCCTGTTGGGTTCCGTCATTGCTTTGGATATAAAGCTTAACACATTGAAGCCTTCTTTCCCCGTAATTGCTCCATGTGCACCCTTAATCAAGCTGCGTTCTTGATAGTTTTGGGTGGCTCTTCTGTAAAAGAAGTATTTGCTCCAGTCTGTCTCCAGGGTATTATAATTGCTGCGCTCCCTACTAGAACGAATGAATGAATGAATGAATGAATGAATGAATGAAATATTTAATAAAGCGCGCGATGGCCAAGCGGCTTCCTGGCGCTGGGGACCTGATCAAGAACTCGGCAGAGGGGACCCAGGGAAGATTAAGAGGGGAATGCCTGAAGGAAGAGGAAGGTTTTAAGGGCTTTGCGAAAGTGGGAGTAGATGGGAATGGAGCGAATAGAGAGAGGAAGGCTATTCCAGAACTGGGGGGCAAGGACTGAGAATCGGGTTCCCCCGGTTCTGGTTTTGCGGAAACGAGGGGTGTGAAGAAGAGAGAGAGAGGAAGAACGGAGGGTGCGGACAGGGGCATGAGAAGAGACAAGAGTGTTGATGAACAGGGGTGCGGAGCGAGAGTGAGCCAAGAAAGCTAGACAGAACCTCCAAACAAGTCTCATAAGCCAGTTGCAGATGCAACTGATGGTAGTCAAGCTCCAAGTCTTCAGGCACATCCAAATGAGGCGCTTTCTTTAATTGTTCCTGAACAATAAATTGGAAACTCTGAACACAAAAGCGACTCCGCCAGCAGCATCACCATGAATTGCCCCGTATGGGCAGCATTGTCCATTCCAATTGAGGGCTTCAATATTAAATAGGTTCATCATGTGTCTCTGGCGTCAACACTCTTCCATAACTATTTAAATTACTGAATGAGCATGACTTTCGTATTATCATCCAGGATTGAATGAAACAAAATTGATGTAATTTAAAAGGTCTACAAGAGAGAAGCTGGTGGTGTAGTCCTGCTTTGTATGTCCTGAGGGTCTCTTTACTTGGGTTTTCACCTTGGGTGTTATGCCCCACCAGCTCCTGCTGCAAAATGCTGGGAGCGATGCTTTGGGCCTGAATTTCCCTTGGCATCCTTTTAAACAGGATATGAAATAAAGCCATTATGAAATTCCATTGCTGATAGTCATCACACCATATCTGCCTAAGAACAAGCAAATCTAGCCAGTCAGAACAGTGTCCTCTCCAAGATCGACCACAGCGATGTACTTCCCATGGGTCATCTTCCAGGACCTCTAGGATATTCGTAGTAATATGTAACAGTGGAGCTAGGGTGATCTTCAATCTCATGAATTGCTGCTATAATAAGTTTGAGGTGGAGATGCAGAATCACTAGGGTTTTGGCCAAATTCAGAGCCATAGAAGGCCTTGTAGTCGAATACCAGCGTAAGAAACGCTTACATAGTGGCAAAGCTTGCCATATACAATGAGACAAATGTTTATGTTTTTTAATTGCATATTCAAAGAAGAATAAGAATCTTATTTCCCAAAAATTAATTAAGCATAACATTTTCCATAAATTAACAATGAGCGGAACATTGAATTCACCACATTTTTTGTAATACTTCACTTTTCAGAGTATAGGATCTCAAGGATTAAAGTCATCAAGGGTGAATTAGTTTTAGAATCCTATTCAATAAGGAGATAAAGAAGAAGAAAAAAGTGTTTGGGGAAGGTGTCAGTAAAAGGGAAAGCCAATACAGAAAAAAGCGAAATGTCCTCAATGTGTCTTGCCTACCTTTATAACTGTTTGGTCATTGTGCATAGATACCACTTAATCAAGCAATGAAGTACACTGAGCATAGTGAATTATAGTAGTGAAATATGAAGGTGAGGGTTTTTGTGTGCCTGCCTTCTTTTCTAAAGTGCTTCCTGGAGGTTCAAAGAAACGGATCTCTGGTTTATTTCAAGTGTAAAGGGATCAGGGTATTAGTAAATAAAGGCATATTGTATATGAAGAATGCGTTCAAGAAACAGTTTTCAAGGTTGGGAAATTAAAGAAGGCTTTTTAACCACCTGATTGAAATGAGAAATATTAATATATAGATCTATTGATAGCACCCTAGTCACAGATTCTTCGTTTGAAAGCCATAATTAAGCTTCATTCATACTTTGAATGTTGCTTGCATGTATTTCGGAATATCCAACATTACTCACACCTTTTATTGCTTCCTAAATCGATTTCCTAATTAGATGCCCGTCAAAGTATTAATAACTTTTATATATCTCTAGCATGCGTGCAGAATTACATCTTAAGTGCATTCGATTTACATTTTTTTATCTCAAGTAGAAAGTTATTTCATATCTTTTATCACTGAATGATAAGTAAGTAAATCAGAATATTGATGAGAATACTATTTTTTTCGATTTTGATGCTGAATTAGGTCTTTTGTCACATTAGTGTCCTATAGTCAACTATTGAGGTCATCTGTGGCTTATTTTAAATTGAGAATTGCCCTTGGTTTACTACAGGGTTTTCAATAATTGCATTTATCACTGAATCTATAACTTATTTACGAAATGTGGCATTCATTCCTTTGAGGTGGCATACTGTGTATAAACCACTGAAACCGAGTTGGTATATGTACTCAGTTCATCTAAGACTTTGCAGTACTGGTGGGACGTTAGTGTGACTATGGGGTTGGAGCTCGCCCTGCCTCCACTGTTTTTATCTCCTTGAATGTTATTAGATCTAAAACTGAGAGTCTGATGCACAAAACTATGCGATAATCAAGTTTCAACATGACAGCAGCTCATAGATTAGATAGAAATGGCATGATGTTTGTCAGCAATGGAAGTTTGAGTAGCCATGCAAGCGATATCCCTGCAACATATGTCACCCTGTTGGGTTCCGTCATTGCTTTGGATATAAAGCTTAACACATTTAAGCTTTCTTTCCCCGTAATTGCTCCATGTGCACCCTTAATCAAGCTGCGTTCTTGATAGTTTTGGGTGGCTCTTCTGTAAAAGAAGTATTTGCTCCAGTCTGTCTCCAGGGTACTATAATTGCTGCGCTCCCTCCTAGAACCTCCAAACAAGTCTCATAAGCCAGTTGCAGATGCAACTGATGGTAGTCAAGCTCCAAGTCTTCAGGCACATCCAAATGAGGCGCTTTCTTTAATTGTTCCTGAACAATAAATTGGAAACTCTGAACACAAAAGCGACTCCGCCACCAGCATCATCATGAATTGCCCCGTATGGGCAGCATTGTTCATTCCAATTGAGGGCTTCAATATTAAATAGGTTCATCATGTGTCTCTGGCGTCAACACTCTTCCATAACTATTTAAATTACTGAATGAGCATGACTTTCGTATTATCATCCAGGATTGAATGAAACAAAATTGATGTAATTTAAAATGTCTACAAGAGAGAAGCTGGTGGTGTAGTCCTGCTTTGTATGTCCTGAGGGTCTCTTTACTTGGGTTTTCACCTTGGGTGTTATGCCCCACCAGCTCCTGCTGCAAAATGCTGGGAGCGATGCTTTGGGCCTGAATTTCCCTTGGCATCCTTTTAAACAGGATATGAAATAAAGCCATTATGAAATTCCATTGCTGATAGTCATCACACCATATCTGCCTAAGAACAAGCAAATCTAGCTAGTCAGAACAGTGTCCTCTCCAAGATCGACCACAACGATGTACTTCCCATGGGTCATCTTCCAGGACCTCTAGGATATTCGTAGTAATATGTAACAGTGGAGCTAGGGTGATCTTCAATCTCATGAATTGCTGCTATAATAAGTTTGAGGTGGAGATGCAGAATCACTAGGGTTTTGGCCAAATTCAGAGCCATAGAAGGCCTTGTAGTCGAATACCAGCGTAAGAAACGCTTACATAGTGGCAAAGCTTGCCATATACAATGAGACAAATGTTTATTTTTTTAATTGCATATTCAAAGAAGAATAAGAATCTTATTTCCCAAAAATTAATTAAGCATAACATTTTCCATAAATTAACAATGAGCGGAACATTGAATTCACCACATTTTTTGTAATACTTCACTTTTCAGAGTATAGGATCTCATGGATTAAAGTCATCAAGGGTGAATTAGTTTTAGAATCCTATTCAATAAGGAGATAAAGAAGAAGAAAAAAGTGTTTGGGGAAAGTGTCAGTAAAAGGGAAAGCCAATACAGAAAAAAGCGAAATGTCCTCAATGTTTCTTGCCTACCTTTATAACTGTTTGGCCATTGTGCATAGATACCACTTAATCAAGCAATGAAGTACACTGAGCATAGTGAATTATAGTAGTGAAATATGAAGGTGAGGGTTTTTGTGTGCCTGCCTTCTTTTCTAAAGTGCTTCCTGGAGGTTCAAAGAAACGGATCTCTGGTTTATTTCAAGTGTAAAGGGATCAGGGTATTAGTAAATAAAGGCATATTGTATATGAAGAATGTGTTCAAGAAACAGTTTTCAAGGTTGGGAAATTAAAGAAGGCTTTTAACCACCTGATTGACATGAGAAATATTAATATATAGATCTATTGATAGCACCCTAGTCACAGATTCTTCATTTGAAAGCCATAATTAAGCTTCATTCATACTTTGAATGTTGCTTGCATGTATTTCGGAATATCCAACATTACTCACACCTTTTATTGCTTCCTAAATCGATTTCCTAATTAGAGGCCCCTCAAAGTATTAATAACTTTTATATATCTCTAGCATGCGTGCAGAATTACATCTTAAGTGCATTCGATTTGCATGTTTTTATCTCAAGTAGAAGGTTATTTCATATCTTCTATCACTGAATGATAAGTAAGTAAATCAGAATATTGATGAGAATACTATTTTTTTCGATTTTGATGCTGAATTAGGTCTTTTGTCACATTAGTGTCCTATAGTCAACTATTGAGGTCATCTGTGGCTTATTTTAAATTGAGAATTGCCCTTGGTTTACTACAGGGTTTTCAATAATTGCATTTATCACTGAATCTATAACTTATTTACGAAATGTGGCATTCATTCCTTTGAGGTGGCATACTGTGTATAAACCACTGAAACCTAGTTGGTATATGTACTCAGTTCAACTAAGACTTTGCAATACTGGTGGAACGTTAGTGTGACTATGGGGTTGGAGCTCGCCCTGCCTCCACTGTTTTTATCTCCTTGAATGTTATTAGATCTAAAACTGAGAGTCTGATGCACAAAACTATGCGATAATCAAGTTTCAACATGACAGCAGCTCATAGATTAGATAGAAATGGCATGATGTTTGTCAGCAATGGAAGTTTGAGTAGGCATGCAAGCGATATCCCTGCAACATATGTCACCCTGTAGGGTTCCGTCATTGCTTTGGATATAAAGCTTAACACATTCAAGCTTTCTTTCCCCATAATTGCTCCATGTGCACCCGTAATCAAGCTGCGTTCTTGATAGTCTTGGGTGGCTCTTCTGTAAAAGAAGTATTTGCTCCAGTCTGTCTCCAGGGTATTATAATTGCTGCGCTCCCTACTAGAACCTCCAAACAAGTCTCATAAGCCAGTTGCAGATGCAACTGATGGTAGTCAAGCTCCAAGTCTTCAGGCACATCCAAATGAGGCGCTTTCTTTAATTGTTCCTGAACAATAAATTGGAAACTCTGAACACAAAAGCGACTCCGCCACCAGCATCATCATGAATTGCCCCGTATGGGCAGCATTGTCCATTCCAATTGAGGGCTTCAATATTAAATAGGTTTATCATGTGTCTCTGGCGTCAACACTCTTCCATAACTATTTAAATTACTGAATGAGCATGACTTTCGTATTATCATCCAGGATTGAATGAAACAAAATTGATGTAATTTAAAAGGTCTACAAGAGAGAAGCTGGTGGTGTAGTCCTGCTTTGTATGTCCTGAGGGTCTCTTTACTTGTGTTTTCACCTTGGGTGTTATGCCCCACCAGCTCCTGCTGCAAAATGCTGGGAGCGATGCTTTGGGCCTGAATTTCCCTTGGCATCCTTTTAAACAGGATATGAAATAAAGCCATTATGAAATTCCATTGCTGATAGTCAACACACCATATCTGCCTAAGAACAAGCAAATCTAGCTAGTCAGAACAGTGTCCTCTCCAAGATCGACCACAGCGATGTACATCCCATGGGTCATCTTCCAGGACCTCTAGGATATTCGTTGTAATATGTAACAGTGGAGCTAGGGTGATCTTCAATCTCATGAATTGCTGCTATAATAAGTTTGAGGTGGAGATGCAGAATCACTAGGGTTTTGGCCAAATTCAGAGCCATAGAAGGCCTTGTAGTCGAATACCAGCGTAAGAAACGCTTACATAGTGGCAAAGCTTGCCATATACAATGAGACAAAAGTTTATTTTTTTAATTGCATATTCAAAGAAGAATAAGAATCTTATTTCCCAAAAATTAATGAAGCATAACCTTTTCCATAAATTAACAATGAGCGGAACATTGAATTCACCACATTTTTTGTAATACTTCGCTTTTCAGAGTATAGGATCTCATGGATTAAAGTCATCAAGGGTGAATTAGTTTTAGAATCCTATTCAATAAGGAGATAAAGAAGAAGAAAAAAGTGTTTGGGGAAAGTGTCAGTAAAAGGGAAAGCCAATACAGAAAAAAGCGAAATGTCCTCAATGTGTCTTGCCTACCTTTATAACTGTTTGGCCATTGTGCATAGATACCACTTAATCAAGCAATGAAGTACACTGAGCATAGTGAATTATAGCAGTGAAATATGAAGGTGAGGGTTTTTGTGTGCCTGCCTTCTTTTCTAAAGTGCTTCCTGGAGGTTCAAAGAAACGGATCTCTGGTTTATTTCAAGTGTAAAGGGATCAGGGTATTAGTAAATAAAGGCATATTGTATATGAAGAATGCGTTCAAGAAACAGTTTTCAAGGTTGGGAAATTAAAGAAGGCTTTTTAACCACCTGATTGATATGAGAAATATTAATATATAGATCTATTGATAGCACCCTAGTCACAGATTCTTCATTTAAAAGCCATAATGAAGCTTCATTCATACTTTGAATGTTGCTTGCATGTATTTCGGAATATCCAACATTACTCACACCTTTTATTGCTTCCTAAATCAATTTCCTAATTAGATGCCCCTCAAAGTATTAATAACTTTTATATATCTCCAGCATGCGTGCAGAACTACATCTTAAGTGCATTCGATTTGCATGTTTTTATCTCAAGTAGAAGGTTATTTCATATCTTCTATCACTGAATGATAAGTAAGTAAATCAGAATATTGATGAGAATACTATTTTTTTCGATTTTGATGCTGAATTAGGTCTTTTGTCACATTAGTGTCCTATAGTCAACTATTGAGGTCATCTGTGGCTTATTTTAAATTGGGAATTGCTCTTGGTTTACTACAGGGTTTTCGATAATTGCATTTATCACTGAATCTATAACTTATTTACGAAATGTGGCATTCATTCCTTTGAGGTGGCATACTGTGTATAAACCACTGAAACCTAGTTGGTATATGTACTCAGTTCAACTAAGACTTTGCAGTACTGGTGGGACGTTAGTGTGACTATGGGGTTGGAGCTCGCCCTGCCTCCACTGTTTTTATCTCTTTGAATGTTATTAGATCTAAAACTGAGAGTCTGATGCACAAAACTATGCGATAATCAAGTTTCAACATGACAGCAGCTCATAGATTAGATAGAAATGGCATGATGTTTGTCAGCAATGGAAGTTTGAGTAGCCATGCAAGCGATATCCCTGCAACATATGTCACCCTGTTGGGTTCCGTCATTGCTTTGGCTATAAAGCTTAACACATTTAAGCTTTCTTTCCCCGTAATTGCTCCATGTGCACCCTTAATCAAGCTGCGTTCTTGATAGTTTTGGGTGGCTCTTCTGTAAAAGAAGTATTTGCTCCAGTCTGTCTCCAGGGTATTATAATTGCTGCGCTCCCTACTAGAACCTCCAAACAAGTCTCATAAGCCAGTTGCAGATGCAACTGATGGTAGTCAAGCTCCAAGTCTTCAGGCACATCCAAATGAGGCGCTTTCTTTAACTGTTCCTGAACAATAAATTGGAAACTCTGAACACAAAAGCGACTCCGCCACCAGCATCATCATGAATTGCCCCGTATGGGCAGCATTGTCCATTCCAATTGAGGGCTTCAATATTAAATAGGTTCATCATGTGTCTCTGGCGTCAACACTCTTCCATAACTATTTAAATTACTGAATGAGCATGACTTTCGTATTATCATCCAGGATTGAATGAAACAAAATTGATGTAATTTAAAATGTCTACAAGAGAGAAGCTGGTGGTGTAGTCCTGCTTTGTATGTCCTGAGGGTCTCTTTACTTGGGTTTTCACCTTGGGTGTTATGCCCCACCAGCTCCTGCTGCAAAATGCTGGGAGCGATGCTTTGGGCCTGAATTTCCCTTGGCATCCTTTTAAACAGGATATGAAATAAAGCCATTATGAAATTCCATTGCTGATAGTCATCACACCATATCTGCCTAAGAACAAGCAAATCTAGCTAGTCAGAACAGTGTCCTCTCCAAGATCGACCACAGCGATGTACTTCCCATGGGTCATCTTCCAGGACCTCTAGGATATTCGTAGTAATATGTAACAGTGGAGCTAGGGTGATCTTCAATCTCATGAATTGCTGCTATAATAAGTTTGAGGTGGAGATGCAGAATCACTAGGGTTTTGGCCAAATTCAGAGCCATAGAAGGCCTTGTAGTCGAATACCAGCGTAAGAAACGCTTACATAGTGGCAAAGCTTGCCATATACAATGAGACAAAAGTTTATTTTTTTAATTGCATATTCAAAGAAGAATAAGAATCTTATTTCCCAAAAATTAATTAAGCATAACATTTTCCATAAATTAACAATGAGCGGAACATTGAATTCACCACATTTTTTGTAATACTTCACTTTTCAGAGTATAGGATCTCATGGATTAAAGTCATCAAGGGTGAATTAGTTTTAGAATCCTATTCAATAAGGAGATAAAGAAGAAGAAAAAAGTGTTTGGGGAAAGTGTCAGTAAAAGGGAAAGCCAATACAGAAAAAAGCGAAATGTCCTCAATGTGTCTTGCCTACCTTTATAACTGTTTGGTCATTGTGCATAGATACCACTTAATCAAGCAATGAAGTACACTGAGCATATTGAATTATAGTAGTGAAATATGAAGGTGAGGGTTTTTGTGTGCCTGCCTTCTTTTCTAAAGTGCTTCCTGGAGGTTCAAAGAAACGGATCTCTGGTTTATTTCAAGTGTAAAGGGATCAGGGTATTAGTAAATAAAGGCATATTGTATATGAAGAATGCGTTCAAGAAACAGTTTTCAAGGTTGGGAAATTAAAGAAGGCTTTTTAACCACCTGATTGATATGAGAAATATTAATATATAGATCTATTGATAGCACCCTAGTCACAGATTCTTCGTTTGAAAGCCATAATTAAGCTTCATTCATACTTTGAATGTTGCTTGCATGTATTTCGGAATATCCAACATTACTCACACCTTTTATTGCTTCCTAAATCGATTTCCTAATTAGATGCCCGTCAAAGTATTAATAACTTTTATATATCTCTAGCATGCGTGCAGAATTACATCTAAAGTGCATTCGATTTACATTTTTTTATCTCAAGTAGAAAGTTATTTCATATCTTTTATCACTGAATGATAAGTAAGTAAATCAGAATATTGATGAGAATACTATTTTTTCCGATGTTGATGCTGAATTAGGTCTTTTGTCACATTAGTGTCCTATAGTCAACTATTGAGGTCATCTGTGGCTTATTTTAAATTGAGAATTGCCCTTGGTTTACTACAGGGTTTTCAATAATTGCATTTATCACTGAATCTATAACTTATTTACGAAATGTGGCATTCATTCCTTTGAGGTGGCATACTGTGTATAAACCACTGAAACCTAGTTGGTATATGTACTCAGTTCAACTAAGACTTTGCAGTACTGGTGGGACGTTAGTGTGACTATGGGGTTGGAGCTCGCCCTGCCTCCACTGTTTTTATCTCCTTGAATGTTATTAGATCTAAAACTGAGATTCTGATGCACAAAACTATGCGATAATCAAGTTTCAACATGACAGCAGCTCATAGATTAGATAGAAATGGCATGATGTTTGTCAGCAATGGAAGTTTGAGTAGGCATGCAAGCGATATCCCTGCAACATATGTCACCCTGTTGGGTTCCGTCATTGCTTTGGATATAAAGCTTAACACATTGAAGCTTTCTTTCCCCGTAATTGCTCCATGTGCACCCTTAATCAAGCTGCGTTCTTGATAGTTTTGGGTGGCTCTTCTGTAAAAGAAGTATTTGCTCCAGTCTGTCTCCAGGGTACTATGTTTGCTGCGCTCTCTCCTAGAACCTCCAAACAAGTCTCATAAGCCAGTTGCAGATGCAACTGATGGTAGTCAAGCTCCAAGTCTTCAGGCACATCCAAATGAGGCGCTTTCTTTAATTGTTCCTGAACAATAAATTGGAAACTCTGAACACAAAAGCGACTCCGCCACCAGCATCATCATGAATTGCCCCGTATGGGCAGCATTGTCCATTCCAATTGAGGGCTTCAATATTAAATAGGTTCATCATGTGTCTCTGGCGTCAACACTCTTCCATAACTATTTAAATTACTGAATGAGCATGACTTTGGTATTATCATCCAGGATTGAATGAAACAAAATTGATGTAATTTAAAATGTCTACAAGAGAGAAGCTGGTGGTGTAGTCCTGCTTTGTATGTCCTGAGGGTCTCTTTACTTGGGTTTTCACCTTGGGTGTTATGCCCCACCAGCTCCTGCTGCAAAATGCTGGGAGCGATGCTTTGGGCCTGAATTTCCCTTGGCATCCTTTTAAACAGGATATGAAATAAAGCCATTATGAAATTCCATTGCTGATAGTCATCACACCATATCTGCCTAAGAACAAGCAAATCTAGCTAGTCAGAACAGTGTCCTCTCCAAGATCGACCACAGCGATGTACTTCCCATGGGTCATCTTCCAGGACCTCTAGGATATTCGTAGTAATATGTAACAGTGGAGCTAGGGTGATCTTCAATCTCATGAATTGCTGCTATAATAAGTTTGAGGTGGAGATGCAGAATCACTAGGGTTTTGGCCAAATTCAGAGCCATAGAAGGCCTTGTAGTCGAATACCAGCGTAAGAAACGCTTACATAGTGGCAAAGCTTGCCATATACAATGAGACAAATGTTTATTTTTTTAATTGCATATTCAAAGAAGAATAAGAATCTTATTTCCCAAAAATTAATTAAGCATAACATTTTCCATAAATTAACAATGAGCGGAACATTGAATTCACCACATTTTTTGTAATACTTCACTTTTCAGAGTATAGGATCTCATGGATTAAAGTCATCAAGGGTGAATTAGTTTTAGAATCCTATTCAATAAGGAGATAAAGAAGAAGAAAAAAGTGTTTGGGGAAAGTGTCAGTAAAAGGGAAAGCCAATACAGAAAAAAGCGAAATGTCCTCAATGTGTCTTGCCTACCTTTATAACTGTTTGGCCATTGTGCATAGATACCACTTAATCAAGCAATGAAGTACACTGAGCATAGTGAATTATAGCAGTGAAATATGAAGGTGAGGGTTTTTGTGTGCCTGCCTTCTTTTCTAAAGTGCTTCCTGGAGGTTCAAAGAAACGGATCTCTGGTTTATTTCAAGTGTAAAGGGATCAGGGTATTAGTAAATAAAGGCATATTGTATATGAAGAATGCGTTCAAGAAACAGTTTTCAAGGTTGGGAAATTAAAGAAGGCTTTTTAACCACCTGATTGATATGAGAAATATTAATATATAGATCTATTGATAGCACCCTAGTCACAGATTCTTCATTTGAAAGCCATAATGAAGCTTCATTCATACTTTGAATGTTGCTTGCATGTATTTCGGAATATCCAACATTACTCACACCTTTTATTGCTTCCTAAATCAATTTCCTAATTAGATGCCCCTCAAAGTATTAATAACTTTTATATATCTCTAGCATGCGTGCAGAATTACATCTTAAGTGCATTCGATTTGCATGTTTTTATCTCAAGTAGAAGGTTATTTCATATCTTCTATCACTGAATGATAAGTAAGTAAATCAGAATATTGATGAGAATACTATTTTTTTCGATTTTGATGCTGAATTAGGTCTTTTGTCACATTAGTGTCCTATAGTCAACTATTGAGGTCATCTGTGGCTTATTTTAAATTGGGAATTGCTCTTGGTTTACTACAGGGTTTTCGATAATTGCATTTATCACTGAATCTATAACTTATTTACGAAATGTGGCATTCATTCCTTTGAGGTGGCATACTGTGTATAAACCACTGAAACCTAGTTGGTATATGTACTCAGTTCAACTAAGACTTTGCAGTACTGGTGGGACGTTAGTGTGACTATGGGGTTGGAGCTCGCCCTGCCTCCACTGTTTTTATCTCTTTGAATGTTATTAGATCTAAAACTGAGAGTCTGATGCACAAAACTATGCGATAATCAAGTTTCAACATGACAGCAGCTCATAGATTAGATAGAAATGGCATGATGTTTGTCAGCAATGGAAGTTTGAGTAGCCATGCAAGCGATATCCCTGCAACATATGTCACCCTGTTGGGTTCCGTCATTGCTTTGGCTATAAAGCTTAACACATTTAAGCTTTCTTTCCCCGTAATTGCTCCATGTGCACCCTTAATCAAGCTGCGTTCTTGATAGTTTTGGGTGGCTCTTCTGTAAAAGAAGTATTTGCTCCAGTCTGTCTCCAGGGTATTATAATTGCTGCGCTCCCTACTAGAACCTCCAAACAAGTCTCATAAGCCAGTTGCAGATGCAACTGATGGTAGTCAAGCTCCAAGTCTTCAGGCACATCCAAATGAGGCGCTTTCTTTAATTGTTCCTGAACAATAAATTGGAAACTCTGAACACAAAAGCGACTCCGCCACCATCATCATCATGAATTGCCCCGTATGGGCAGCATTGTCCATTCCAATTGAGGGCTTCAATATTAAATAGGTTCATCATGTGTCTCTGGCATCAACACTCTTCCATAACTATTTAAATTACTGAATGAGCATGACTTTCGTATTATCTTCCAGGATTGAATGAAACAAAATTGATGTAATTTAAAAGGTCTACAAGAGAGAAGCTGGTGGTGTAGTCCTGCTTTGTATGTCTTGAGTGTCTCTTTACTTGGGTTTTCACCTTGGGTGTTATGCCCCACCAGCTCCTGCTGCAAAATGCTGGGAGCGATGCTTTGGGCCTGAATTTCCCTTGGCATCCTTTTAAACAGGATATGAAATAAAGCCATTATGAAATTCCATTGCTGATAGTCATCACACCATATCTGCCTAAGAACAAGCAAATCTAGCTAGTCAGAACAGTGTCCTCTCCAAGATCGACCACAGCGATGTACATCCCATGGGTCATCTTCCAGGACCTCTAGGATATTCGTAGTAATATGTAACAGTGGAGCTAGGGTGATCTTCAATCTCATGAATTGCTGCTATAATTAGTTTGAGGTGGAGATGCAGAATCACTAGGGTTTTGGCCAAATTCAGAGCCATAGAAGGCCTTGTAGTCGAATACCAGCGTAAGAAACGGTTACATAGTGGCAAAGCTTGCCATATACAATGAGACAAAAGTTTATTTTTTTAATTGCATATTCAAAGAAGAATAAGAATCTTATTTCCCAAAAATTCATTAAGCATAACATTTTCCATAAATTAACAATGAGCGGAACATTGAATTCACCACATTTTTGGTAAAACTTCACTTTTCAGAGTATAGGATCTCATGGATTAAAGTCATCAAGGGTGAATTAGTTTTAGAATCCTATTCAATAAGGAGATAAAGAAGAAGAAAAAAGTGTTTGGGGAAAGTGTCAGTAAAAGGGAAAGCCAATACAGAAAAAAGCGAAATGTCCTCAATGTGTCTTGCCTACCTTTATAACTGTTTGGCCATTGTGCATAGATACCACTTAATCAAGCAATGAAGTACACTGAGCATAGTGAATTATAGTAGTGAAATATGAAGGTGAGGGTTTTTGTGTGCCTGCCTTCTTTTCTAAAGTGCTTCCTGAAGGTTCAAAGAAACGGATCTCTGGTTTATTTCAAGTGTAAAGGGATCAGGGTATTAGTAAATAAAGGCATATTGTATATGAAGAATGCGTTCAAGAAACAGTTTTCAAGGTTGGGAAATTAAAGAAGGCTTTGTAACCACCTGATTGATATGAGAAATATTAATATATAGATCTATTGATAGCACCCTAGTCACAGATTCTTCGTTTGAAAGCCATAATTAAGCTTCATTCATACTTTGAATGTTGCTTGCATGTATTTCGGAATATCCAACATTACTCACACCTTTTATTGCTTCCTAAATCGATTTCATAATTAGATGCCCGTCAAAGTATTAATAACTTTTATATATCTCTAGCATGCGTGCAGAATTACATCTTAAGTGCATTCGATTTACATTTTTTATCTCAAGTAGAAGGTTATTTCATATCTTTTATCACTGAATGATAAGTAAGTAAATCAGAATATTGATGAGAATACTATTTTTTTCGATTTTGATGCTGAATTAGGTCTTTTGTCACATTAGTGTCCTATAGTCAACTATTGAGGTCATCTGTGGCTTATTTTAAATTGAGAATTGCCCTTGGTTTACTACAGGGTTTTCAATAATTGCATTTATCACTGAATCTATAACTTATTTACGAAATGTGGCATTCATTCCTTTGAGGTGGCATACTGTGTATAAACCACTGAAACCTAGTTGGTATATGTACTCAGTTCAACTAAGACTTTGCAGTACTGGTGGGACGTTAGTGTGACTATGGGGTTGGAGCTCGCCCTGCCTCCACTGTTTTTATCTCCTTGAATGTTATTAGATCTAAAACTGAGATTCTGATGCACAAAACTATGCGATAATCAAGTTTCAACATGACAGCAGCTCATAGATTAGATAGAAATGGCATGATGTTTGTCAGCAATGGAAGTTTGAGTAGGCATGCAAGCGATATCCCTGCAACATATGTCACCCTGTTGGGTTCCGTCATTGCTTTGGATATAAAGCTTAACACATTGAAGCTTTCTTTCCCCGTAATTGCTCCATGTGCACCCTTAATCAAGCTGCGTTCTTGATAGTTTTGGGTGGCTCTTCTGTAAAAGAAGTATTTGCTCCAGTCTGTCTCCAGGGTACTATGTTTGCTGCGCTCTCTCCTAGAACCTCCAAACAAGTCTCATAAGCCAGTTGCAGATGCAACTGATGGTAGTCAAGCTCCAAGTCTTCAGGCACATCCAAATGAGGCGCTTTCTTTAATTGTTCCTGAACAATAAATTGGAAACTCTGAACACAAAAGCGACTCCGCCACCAGCATCATCATGAATTGCCCCGTATGGGCAGCATTGTCCATTCCAATTGAGGGCTTCAATATTAAATAGGTTCATCATGTGTCTCTGGCGTCAACACTCTTCCATAACTATTTAAATTACTGAATGAGCATGACTTTGGTATTATCATCCAGGATTGAATGAAACAAAATTGATGTAATTTAAAATGTCTACAAGAGAGAAGCTGGTGGTGTAGTCCTGCTTTGTATGTCCTGAGGGTCTCTTTACTTGGGTTTTCACCTTGGGTGTTATGCCCCACCAGCTCCTGCTGCAAAATGCTGGGAGCGATGCTTTGGGCCTGAATTTCCCTTGGCATCCTTTTAAACAGGATATGAAATAAAGCCATTATGAAATTCCATTGCTGATAGTCATCACACCATATCTGCCTAAGAACAAGCAAATCTAGCTAGTCAGAACAGTGTCCTCTCCAAGATCGACCACAGCGATGTACTTCCCATGGGTCATCTTCCAGGACCTCTAGGATATTCGTAGTAATATGTAACAGTGGAGCTAGGGTGATCTTCAATCTCATGAATTGCTGCTATAATAAGTTTGAGGTGGAGATGCAGAATCACTAGGGTTTTGGCCAAATTCAGAGCCATAGAAGGCCTTGTAGTCGAATACCAGCGTAAGAAACGCTTACATAGTGGCAAAGCTTGCCATATACAATGAGACAAATGTTTATTTTTTTAATTGCATATTCAAAGAAGAATAAGAATCTTATTTCCCAAAAATTAATTAAGCATAACATTTTCCATAAATTAACAATGAGCGGAACATTGAATTCACCACATTTTTTGTAATACTTCACTTTTCAGAGTATAGGATCTCATGGATTAAAGTCATCAAGGGTGAATTAGTTTTAGAATCCTATTCAATAAGGAGATAAAGAAGAAGAAAAAAGTGTTTGGGGAAAGTGTCAGTAAAAGGGAAAGCCAATACAGAAAAAAGCGAAATGTCCTCAATGTGTCTTGCCTACCTTTATAACTGTTTGGCCATTGTGCATAGATACCACTTAATCAAGCAATGAAGTACACTGAGCATAGTGAATTATAGCAGTGAAATATGAAGGTGAGGGTTTTTGTGTGCCTGCCTTCTTTTCTAAAGTGCTTCCTGGAGGTTCAAAGAAACGGATCTCTGGTTTATTTCAAGTGTAAAGGGATCAGGGTATTAGTAAATAAAGGCATATTGTATATGAAGAATGCGTTCAAGAAACAGTTTTCAAGGTTGGGAAATTAAAGAAGGCTTTTTAACCACCTGATTGATATGAGAAATATTAATATATAGATCTATTGATAGCACCCTAGTCACAGATTCTTCATTTGAAAGCCATAATGAAGCTTCATTCATACTTTGAATGTTGCTTGCATGTATTTCGGAATATCCAACATTACTCACACCTTTTATTGCTTCCTAAATCAATTTCCTAATTAGATGCCCCTCAAAGTATTAATAACTTTTATATATCTCTAGCATGCGTGCAGAATTACATCTTAAGTGCATTCGATTTGCATGTTTTTATCTCAAGTAGAAGGTTATTTCATATCTTCTATCACTGAATGATAAGTAAGTAAATCAGAATATTGATGAGAATACTATTTTTTTCGATTTTGATGCTGAATTAGGTCTTTTGTCACATTAGTGTCCTATAGTCAACTATTGAGGTCATCTGTGGCTTATTTTAAATTGGGAATTGCTCTTGGTTTACTACAGGGTTTTCGATAATTGCATTTATCACTGAATCTATAACTTATTTACGAAATGTGGCATTCATTCCTTTGAGGTGGCATACTGTGTATAAACCACTGAAACCTAGTTGGTATATGTACTCAGTTCAACTAAGACTTTGCAGTACTGGTGGGACGTTAGTGTGACTATGGGGTTGGAGCTCGCCCTGCCTCCACTGTTTTTATCTCTTTGAATGTTATTAGATCTAAAACTGAGAGTCTGATGCACAAAACTATGCGATAATCAAGTTTCAACATGACAGCAGCTCATAGATTAGATAGAAATGGCATGATGTTTGTCAGCAATGGAAGTTTGAGTAGCCATGCAAGCGATATCCCTGCAACATATGTCACCCTGTTGGGTTCCGTCATTGCTTTGGCTATAAAGCTTAACACATTTAAGCTTTCTTTCCCCGTAATTGCTCCATGTGCACCCTTAATCAAGCTGCGTTCTTGATAGTTTTGGGTGGCTCTTCTGTAAAAGAAGTATTTGCTCCAGTCTGTCTCCAGGGTATTATAATTGCTGCGCTCCCTACTAGAACCTCCAAACAAGTCTCATAAGCCAGTTGCAGATGCAACTGATGGTAGTCAAGCTCCAAGTCTTCAGGCACATCCAAATGAGGCGCTTTCTTTAATTGTTCCTGAACAATAAATTGGAAACTCTGAACACAAAAGCGACTCCGCCACCAGCATCATCATGAATTGCCCCGTATGGGCAGCATTGTCCATTCCAATTGAGGGCTTCAATATTAAATAGGTTCATCATGTGTCTTTGGCGTCAACACTCTTCCATAACTATTTAAATTACTGAATGAGCATGACTTTGGTATTATCATCCAGGATTGAATGAAACAAAATTGATGTAATTTAAAATGTCTACAAGAGAGAAGCTGGTGGTGTAGTCCTGCTTTGTATGTCCTGAGGGTCTCTTTACTTGGGTTTTCACCTTGGGTGTTATGCCCCACCAGCTCCTGCTGCAAAATGCTGGGAGCGATGCTTTGGGCCTGAATTTCCCTTGGCATCCTTTTAAACAGGATATGAAATAAAGCCATTATGAAATTCCATTGCTGATAGTCATCACACCATATCTGCCTAAGAACAAGCAAATCTAGCTAGTCAGAACAGTGTCCTCTCCAAGATCGACCACAGCGATGTACTTCCCATGGGTCATCTTCCAGGACCTCTAGGATATTCGTAGTAATATGTAACAGTGGAGCTAGGGTGATCTTCAATCTCATGAATTGCTGCTATAATAAGTTTGAGGTGGAGATGCAGAATCACTAGGGTTTTGGCCAAATTCAGAGCCATAGAAGGCCTTGTAGTCGAATACCAGCGTAAGAAACGCTTACCTAGTGGCAAAGCTTGCCATATACAATGAGACAAATGTTTATGTTTTTTAATTGCATATTCAAAGAAGAATAAGAATCTTATTTCCCAAAAATTAATTAAGCATAACATTTTCCATAAATTAACAATGAGCGGAACATTGAATTCACCACATTTTTTGTAATACTTCACTTTTCAGAGTATAGGATCTCATGGATTAAAGTCATCAAGGGTGAATTAGTTTTAGAATACTATTCAATAAGGAGATAAAGAAGAAGAAAAAAGTGTTTGGGGAAAGTGTCAGTAAAAGGGAAAGCCAATACAGAAAAAAGCGAAATGTCCTCAATGTGTCTTGCCTACCTTTATAACTGTTTGGCCATTGTGCATAGATACCACTTAATCAAGCAATGAAGTACACTGAGCATAGTGAATTATAGTAGTGAAATATGAAGGTGAGGGTTTCTGTGTGCCTGCCTTCTTTTCTAAAGTGCTTCCTGGAGGTTCAAAGAAATGGATCTCTGGTTTATTTCAAGTGTAAAGGGATCAGGGTATTAGTAAATAAAGGCATACTGTATATGTAAATGTATAGGCATTTATATAGCGCACTACTTACCCGTAGGGTCCCAAGGCGCTTCGACCGCTGCGAAACCCTTCCTGGCTTCCCTGAGAGATGGTCCCTTAATGGGTATCTCCAGGGTGAGACCAGGCATCCCCGGCGGTCTGGTGGGGCCGTTAGTGAAGATGAGGCAAGCTAATGCCCAGAGTTGCCGAGTGTGATCGCTGATCAGAGTGGGCACCGAGGCGAGAGAATTATCGAGTCCGCTGACCCTGGTCCCGAAACCTGCCGCGCCGGGAATCGAACCCTGGTCCCGGGCCGTCCTCTGCTCTCGGGTCTGCCGCCTCTAACCAGTGAGCCACACTACTTCCGCATGAAGAATGCGTTCAAGAAACAGTTTTCAAGGTTGAGAAATTAAAGAAGGCTTTTTAACCACCTGATTGATATGAGAAATATTAATATATAGATCTATTGATAGACCCTAGTCACAGATTCTTCATTTGAATGCCATAATTAAGCTTCATTCATACTTTGAATGTTGCTTGCATGTATTTCGGAATATCCAACATTACTCACACCTTTTATTGCTTCCTAAATCGATTTCCTAATTAGATGCCCCTCAAAGTATTAATAACTTTTATATATCTCTAGCATGCGTGCAGAATTACATCTTAAGTGCATTCGATTTGCATGTTTTTATCTCAAGTAGAAGGTTATTTCATATCTTCTATCACTGAATGATAAGTAAGTAAATCAGAATATTGATGAGAATACTATTTTTTTCGATTTTGATGCTGAATTAGGTCTTTTGTCACATTAGTGTCCTATAGTCAACTATTGAGGTCATCTGTGGCTTATTTTAAATTGGGAATTGCTCTTGGTTTACTACAGGGTTTTCGATAATTGCATTTATCACTGAATCTATAACTTATTTACGAAATGTGGCATTCATTCCTTTGAGGTGGCATACTGTGTATAAACTACTGAAACCTAGTTGGTATATGTACTCAGTTCAACTAAGACTTTGCAGTACTGGTGGGACGTTAGTGTGACTATGGGGTTGGAGCTCGCCCTGCCTCCACTGTTTTTATCTCCTTGAATGTTATTAGATCTAAAACTGAGAGTCTGATGCACAAAACTATGCGATAATCAAGTTTCAACATGACAGCAGCTCATAGATTAGATAGAAATGGCATGATGTTTGTCAGCAATGGAAGTTTGAGTAGCCATGCAAGCGATATCCCTGCAACATATGTCACCCTGTTGGGTTCCGTCATTGCTTTGGCTATAAAGCTTAACACATTTAAGCTTTCTTTCCCCGTAATTGCTCCATGTGCACCCTTAATCAAGCTGCGTTCTTGATAGTTTTGGGTGGCTCTTCTGTAAAAGAAGTATTTGCTCCAGTCTGTCTCCAGGGTATTATAATTGCTGCGCTCCCTACTAGAACCTCCAAACAAGTCTCATAAGCCAGTTGCAGATGCAACTGATGGTAGTCAAGCTCCAAGTCTTCAGGCATATCCAAATGAGGCGCTTTCTTTAATTGTTCCTGAACAATAAATTGGAAACTCTGAACACAAAAGCGACTCCGCCACCAGCATCATCTTGAATTGCCCCGTATGGGCAGCATTGTCCATTCCAATTGAGGGCTTCAATATTAAATAGGTTCATCATGTGTCTCTGGCGTCAACACTCTTCCATAACTATTTAAATTACTGAATGAGCATGACTTTCGTATTATCTTCCAGGATTGAATGAAACAAAATTGATGTAATTTAAAAGGTCTACAAGAGAGAAGCTGGTGGTGTAGTCCTGCTTTGTATGTCCTGAGGGTCTCTTTACTTGGGTTTTCACCTTGGGTGTTATGCCCCACCAGCTCCTGCTGCAAAATGCTGGGAGCGATGCTTTGGGCCTGAATTTCCCTTGGCATCCTTTTAAACAGGATATGAAATAAAGCCATTATGAAATTCCATTGCTGATAGTCATCACACCATATCTGCCTAAGAACAAGCAAATCTAGCTAGTCAGAACAGTGTCCTCTCCAAGATCGACCATAGCGATGTACATCCCATGGGTCATCTTCCAGGACCTCTAGGATATTCGTAGTAATATGTAACAGTGGAGCTAGGGTGATCTTCAATCTCATGAATTGCTGCTATAATAAGTTTGAGGTGGAGATGCAGAATCACTAGGGTTTTGGCCAAATTCAGAGCCATAGAAGGCCTTGTAGTCGAATACCAGCGTAAGAAACGCTTACATAGTGGCAAAGCTTACCATATACAATGAGACAAAAGTTTATTTTTTTAATTGCATATTCAAAGAAGAATAAGAATCTTATTTCCCAAAAATTAATTAAGCATAACATTTTCCATAAATTAACAATGAGCGGAACATTGAATTCACCACATTTTTGGTAATACTTCACTTTTCAGAGTATAGGATCTCATGGATTAAAGTCATCAAGGGTGAATTAGTTTTAGAATCCTATTCAATAAGGAGATAAAGAAGAAGAAAAAAGTGTTTGGGGAAAGTGTCAGTAAAAGGGAAAGCCAATACAGAAAAAAGCGAAATGTCCTCAATGTGTCTTGCCTACCTTTATAATTGTTTGGCCATTGTGCATAGATACCACTTAATCAAGCAATGAAGTACACTGAGCATAGTGAATTATAGTAGTGAAATATGAAGGTGAGGGTTTTTGTGTGCCTGCCTTCTTTTCTAAAGTGCTTCCTGGAGGTTCAAAGAAACGGATCTCTGGTTTATTTCAAGTGTAAAGGGATCAGGGTATTAGTAAATAAAGGCATATTGTATATGAAGAATGCGTTCAAGAAACAGTTTTCAAGGTTGGGAAATTAAAGAAGGCTTTGTAACCACCTGATTGATATCAGAAATATTAATATATAGATCTATTGATAGCACCCTAGTCACAGATTCTTCGTTTGAAAGCCATAATTAAGCTTCATTGATACTTTGAATGTTGCTTGCATGTATTTCGGAATATCCAACATTACTCACACCTTTTATTGCTTCCTAAATCGATTTCATAATTAGATGCCCGTCAAAGTATTAATAACTTTTATATATCTCTAGCATGCGTGCAGAATTACATCTTAAGTGCATTCGATTTACATTTTTTTATCTCAAGTAGAAGGTTATTTCATATCTTTTATCACTGAATGATAAGCAAGTAAATCAGAATATTGATGAGAATACTATTTTTTTCGATTTTGATGCTGAATTAAGTCTTTTGTCACATTAGTGTCCTATAGTCAACTATTGAGGTCATCTGTGGCTTATTTTAAATTGAGAATTGCCCTTGGTTTACTACAGGGTTTTCAATAATTGCATTTATCACTGAATCTATAACTTATTTACGAAATGTGGCATTCATTCCTTTGAGGTGGCATACTGTGTATAAACCACTGAAACCTAGTTGGTATATGTACTCAGTTCAACTAAGACTTTGCAGTACTGGTGGGACGTTAGTGTGACTATGGGGTTGGAGCTCGCCCTGCCTCCACTGTTTTTATCTCCTTGAATGTTATTAGATCTAAAACTGAGAGTCTGATGCACAAAACTATGCGATAATCAAGTTTCAACATGACAGCAGCTCATAGATTAGATAGAAATGGCATGATGTTTGTCAGCAATGGAAGTTTGAGTAGGCATGCAAGCGATATCCCGGCAACATATGTCACCCTGTTGGGTTCCCTCATTGCTTTGGATATAAAGCTTAACACATTGAAGCTTTCTTTCCCCGTAATTGCTCCATGTGCACCCTTAATCAAGCTGCGTTCTTGATAGTTTTGGGTGGCTCTTCTGTAAAAGAAGTATTTGCTCCAGTCTGTCTCCAGGGTACTATAATTGCTGCGCTCCCTCCTAGAACCTCCAAACAAGTCTCATAAGCCAGTTGCAGATGCAACTGATGGTAGTCAAGCTCCAAGTCTTCAGGCACATCCAAATGAGGCGCTTTCTTTAATTGTTCCTGAACAATAAATTGGAAACTCTGAACACAAAAGCGACTCCGGCACCAGCATCATCATGAATTGCCCCGTATGGGCAGCATTGTCCATTCCATTTGAGGGCTTCAATATTAAATAGGTTCATCATGTGTCTCTGGCGTCAACACTCTTCCATAACTATTTAAATTACTGAATGAGCATGACTTTCGTATTATCATCCAGGATTGAATGAAACAAAATTGATGTAATTTAAAATGTCTACAAGAGAGAAGCTGGTGGTGTAGTCCTGCTTTGTATGTCCTGAGGGTCTCTTTACTTGGGTTTTCACCTTGGGTGTTATGCCTCACCAGCTCCTGCTGCAAAATGCTGGGAGCGATGCTTTGGGCCTGAATTTCCCTTGGCATCCTTTTAAACAGGATATGAAATAAAGCCATTATGAAATTCCATTGCTGATAGTCATCACACCATATCTGCCTAAGAACAAGCAAATCTAGCTAGTCAGAACAGTGTCCTCTCCAAGATCGACCACAGCGATGTACTTCCCATGGGTCATCTTCCAGGACCTCTAGGATATTCGTAGTAATATGTAACAGTGGAGCTAGGGTGATCTTCAATCTCATGAATTGCTGCTATAATAAGTTTGAGGTGGAGATGCAGAATCACTAGGGTTTTGGCCAAATTCAGAGCCATAGAAGGCCTTGTGGTCGAATACCAGCGTAAGAAACGCTTACATAGTGGCAAAGCTTGCCATATACAATGAGACAAAAGTTTATTTTTTTAATTGCATATTCAAAGAAGAATAAGAATCTTATTTCCCAAAAATTAATTAGGCATAACATTTTCCATAAATTAACAATGAGCGGAACATTGAATTCACCACATTTTTTGTAATACTTCACTTTTCAGAGTATAGGATCTCATGGATTAAAGTCATCAAGGGTGAATTAGTTTTAGAATCCTATTCAATAAGGAGATAAAGAAGAAGAAAAAAGTGTTTGGGGAAAGTGTCAGTAAAAGGGAAAGCCAATGCAGAAAAAAGCGAAATGTCCTCAATGTGTCTTGCCTACCTTTATAACTGTTTGGTCATTGTGCATAGATACCACTTAATCAAGCAATGAAGTACACTGAGCATAGTGAATTATAGTAGTGAAATATGAAGGTGAGGGTTTTTATGTGCCTGCCTTCTTTTCTAAAGTGCTTCCTGGAGGTTCAAAGAAACGGATCTCTGGTTTATTTCAAGTGTAAAGGGATCAGGGTATTAGTAAATAAAGGCATATTGTATATGAAGAATGCGTTCAAGAAACAGTTTTCAAGGTTGGGAAATTAAAGAAGGCTTTTTAACCACCTGATTGATATGAGAAATATTAATATATAGATCTATTGATAGCACCCTAGTCACAGATTCTTCGTTTGAAAGCCATAATTAAGCTTCATTCATACTTTGAATGTTGCTTGCATGTATTTCGGAATATCCAACATTACTCACACCTTTTATTGCTTCCTAAATCGATTTCCTAATTAGATGCCCGTCAAAGTATTAATAACTTTTATATATCTCTAGCATGCGTGCAGAATTACATCTAAAGTGCATTCGATTTACATTTTTTTATCTCAAGTAGAAAGTTATTTCATATCTTTTATCACTGAATGATAAGTAAGTAAATCAGAATATTGATGAGAATACTATTTTTTCCGATTTTGATGCTGAATTAGGTCTTTTGTCACATTAGTGTCCTATAGTCAACTATTGAGGTCATTTGTGGCTTATTTTAAATTGAGAATTGCCCTTGGTTTACTACAGGGTTTTCAATAATTGCATTTATCACTGAATCTATAACTTATTTACGAAATGTGGCATTCATTCCTTTGAGGTGGCATACTGTGTATAAACCACTGAAACCTAGTTGGTATATGTACTCAGTTCAACTAAGACTTTGCAGTACTGGTGGGACGTTAGTGTGACTATGGGGTTGGAGCTCGCCCTGCCTCCACTGTTTTTATCTCCTTGAATGTTATTAGATCTAAAACTGAGAGTCTGATGCACAAAACTATGCGATAATCAAGTTTCAACATGACAGCAGCTCATAGATTAGATAGAAATGGCATGATGTTTGTCAGCAATTAAAGTTTGAGTAGGCATGCAAGCGATATCCCTGCAACATATGTCACCCTGTTGGGTTCCGTCATTGCTTTGGATATAAAGCTTAACACATTGAAGCTTTCTTTCCCCGTAATTGCTCCATGTGCACCCTTAATCAAGCTGCGTTCTTGATAGTTTTGGGTGGCTCTTCTGTAAAAGAAGTATTTGCTCCAGTCTGTCTCCAGGGTACTATGTTTGCTGCGCTCCCTCCTAGAACCTCCAAACAAGTCTCATAAGCCAGTTGCAGATGCAACTGATGGTAGTCAAGCTCCAAGTCTTCAGGCACATCCAAATGAGGCGCTTTCTTTAATTGTTCCTGAACAATAAATTGGAAACTCTGAACACAAAAGCGACTCCGCCACCAGCATCATCATGAATTGCCCCGTATGGGCAGCATTGTCCATTCCAATTGAGGGCTTCAATATTAAATAGGTTCATCATGTGTCTCTGCCGTCAACACTCTTCCATAACTATTTAAATTACTGAATGAGCATGACTTTCGTATTATCATCCAGGATTGAATGGAACAAAATTGATGTAATTTAAAATGTCTACAAGAGAGAAGCTGGTGGTGTAGTCCTGCTTTGTATGTCCTGAGGGTCTCTTTACTTGGGTTTTCACCTTGGGTGTTATGCCCCACCAGCTCCTGCTGCAAAATGCTGGGAGCGATGCTTTGGGCCTGAATTTCCCTTGGCATCCTTTTAAACAGGATATGAAATAAAGCCATTATGAAATTCCATTGCTGATAGTCATCACACCATATCTGCCTAAGAACAAGCAAATCTAGCTAGTCAGAACAGTGTCCTCTCCAAGATCGACCACAGCGATGTACTTCCCATGGGTCATCTTCCAGGACCTCTAGGATATTCGTAGTAATATGTAACAGTGGAGCTAGGGTGATCTTCAATCTCATGAATTGCTGCTATAATAAGTTTGAGGTGGAGATGCAGAATCACTAGGGTTTTGGCCAAATTCAGAGCCATAGAAGGCCTTGTAGTCGAATACCAGCGTAAGAAACGCTTACATAGTGGCAAAGCTTGCCATATACAATGAGACAAATGTTTATTTTTTTAATTGCATATTCAAAGAAGAATAAGAATCTTATTTCCCAAAAATTAATTAAGCATAACATTTTCCATAAATTAACAATGAGAGGAACATTGAATTCACCACATTTTTTGTAATACTTCACTTTTCAGAGTATAGGATCTCATGGATTAAAGTCATCAAGGGTGAATTAGTTTTAGAATCCTATTCAATAAGGAGATAAAGAAGAAGAAAAAAGTGTTTGGGGAAAGTGTCAGTAAAAGGGAAAGCCAATACAGAAAAAAGCGAAATGTCCTCAATGTGTCTTGCCTACCTTTATAACTGTTTGGCCATTGTGCATAGATACCACTTAATCAAGCAATGAAGTACACTGAGCATAGTGAATTATAGTAGTGAAATATGAAGGTGAGGGTTTCTGTGTGCCTGCCTTCTTTTCTAAAGTGCTTCCTGGAGGTTCAAAGAAATGGATCTCTGGTTTATTTCAAGTGTAAAGGGATCAGGGTATTAGTAAATAAAGGCATATTGTATATGAAGAATGCGTTCAAGAAACAGTTTTCAAGGTTGGGAAATTAAAGAAGGCTTTTTAACCACCTGATTGATATGAGAAATATTAATATATAGATCTATTGATAGCACCCTAGTCACAGATTCTTCATTTGAATGCCATAATTAAGCTTCATTCATACTTTGAATGTTGCTTGCATGTATTTCGGAATATCCAACATTACTCACACCTTTTATTGCTTCCTAAATCGATTTCCTAATTAGATGCCCCTCAAAGTATTAATAACTTTTATATATCTCTAGCATGCGTGCAGAATTACATCTTAAGTGCATTCGATTTGCATGTTTTTATCTCAAGTAGAAGGTTATTTCATATCTTCTATCACTGAATGATAAGTAAGTAAATCAGAATATTGATGAGAATACTATTTTTTTCGATTTTGATGCTGAATTAGGTCTTTTGTCACATTAGTGTCCTATAGTCAACTATTGAGGTC
Organism: Lissotriton vulgaris; assembly: GCF_964263255.1. Taxonomy (NCBI): domain Eukaryota; kingdom Metazoa; phylum Chordata; class Amphibia; order Caudata; family Salamandridae; genus Lissotriton; species Lissotriton vulgaris. The sequence goes on from NC_141689.1 coordinate 1,398,923,693, forward strand.
ATCTGTGGCTTATTTTAAATTGGGAATTGCTCTTGGTTTACTACAGGGTTTTCGATAATTACATTTATCACTGAATCTATAACTTATTTACGAAATGTGGCATTCATTCCTTTGAGGTGGCATACTGTGTATAAACCACTGAAACCTAGTTGGTATATGTACTCAGTTCAACTAAGACTTTGCAGTACTGGTGGGACGTTAGTGTGACTATGGGGTTGGAGCTCGCCCTGCCTCCACTGTTTTTATCTCCTTGAATGTTATTAGATCTAAAACTGAGAGTCTGATGCACAAAACTATGCGATAATCAAGTTTCAACATGACAGCAGCTCATAGATTAGATAGAAATGGCATGATGTTTGTCAGCAATGGAAGTTTGAGTAGCCATGCAAGCGATATCCCTGCAACATATGTCACCCTGTTGGGTTCCGTCATTGCTTTGGCTATAAAGCTTAACACATTTAAGCTTTCTTTCCCCGTAATTGCTCCATGTGCACCCTTAATCAAGCTGCGTTCTTGATAGTTTTGGGTGGCTCTTCTGTAAAAGAAGTATTTGCTCCAGTCTGTCTCCAGGGTATTATAATTGCTGCGCTCCCTACTAGAACCTCCAAACAAGTCTCATAAGCCAGTTGCAGATGCAACTGATGGTAGTCAAGCTCCAAGTCTTCAGGCACATCCAAATGAGGCGCTTTCTTTAATTGTTCCTGAACAATAAATTGGAAACTCTGAACACAAAAGCGACTCCGCCACCAGCATCATCATGAATTGCCCCGTATGGGCAGCATTGTCCATTCCAATTGAGGGCTTCAATATTAAATAGGTTCATCATGTGTCTCTGGCGTCAACACTCTTCCATAACTATTTAAATTACTGAATGAGCATGACTTTCGTATTATCTTCCAGGATTGAATGAAACAAAATTGATGTAATTTAAAAGGTCTACAAGAGAGAAGCTGGTGGTGTAGTCCTGCTTTGTATGTCCTGAGGGTCTCTTTACTTGGGTTTTCACCTTGGGTGTTATGCCCCACCAGCTCCTGCTGCAAAATGCTGGGAGCGATGCTTTGGGCCTGAATTTCCCTTGGCATCCTTTTAAACAGGATATGAAATAAAGCCATTATGAAATTCCATTGCTGATAGTCATCACACCATATCTGCCTAAGAACAAGCAAATCTAGCTAGTCAGAACAGTGTCCTCTCCAAGATCGACCACAGCGATGTACTTCCCATGGGTCATCTTCCAGGACCTCTAGGATATTCGTAGTAATATGTAACAGTGGAGCTAGGGTGATCTTCAATCTCATGAATTGCTGCTATAATAAGTTTGAGGTGGAGATGCAGAATCACTAGGGTTTTGGCCAAATTCAGAGCCATAGAAGGCCTTGTGGTCGAATACCAGCGTAAGAAACGCTTACATAGTGGCAAAGCTTGCCATATACAATGAGACAAAAGTTTATTTTTTTAATTGCATATTCAAAGAAGAATAAGAATCTTATTTCCCAAAAATTAATTAGGCATAACATTTTCCATAAATTAACAATGAGCGGAACATTGAATTCACCACATTTTTTGTAATACTTCACTTTTCAGAGTATAGGATCTCATGGATTAAAGTCATCAAGGGTGAATTAGTTTTAGAATCCTATTCAATAAGGAGATAAAGAAGAAGAAAAAAGTGTTTGGGGAAAGTGTCAGTAAAAGGGAAAGCCAATGCAGAAAAAAGCGAAATGTCCTCAATGTGTCTTGCCTACCTTTATAACTGTTTGGTCATTGTGCATAGATACCACTTAATCAAGCAATGAAGTACACTGAGCATAGTGAATTATAGTAGTGAAATATGAAGGTGAGGGTTTTTATGTGCCTGCCTTCTTTTCTAAAGTGCTTCCTGGAGGTTCAAAGAAACGGATCTCTGGTTTATTTCAAGTGTAAAGGGATCAGGGTATTAGTAAATAAAGGCATATTGTATATGAAGAATGCGTTCAAGAAACAGTTTTCAAGGTTGGGAAATTAAAGAAGGCTTTTTAACCACCTGATTGATATGAGAAATATTAATATATAGATCTATTGATAGCACCCTAGTCACAGATTCTTCGTTTGAAAGCCATAATTAAGCTTCATTCATACTTTGAATGTTGCTTGCATGTATTTCGGAATATCCAACATTACTCACACCTTTTATTGCTTCCTAAATCGATTTCCTAATTAGATGCCCGTCAAAGTATTAATAACTTTTATATATCTCTAGCATGCGTGCAGAATTACATCTAAAGTGCATTCGATTTACATTTTTTTATCTCAAGTAGAAAGTTATTTCATATCTTTTATCACTGAATGATAAGTAAGTAAATCAGAATATTGATGAGAATACTATTTTTTCCGATTTTGATGCTGAATTAGGTCTTTTGTCACATTAGTGTCCTATAGTCAACTATTGAGGTCATCTGTGGCTTATTTTAAATTGAGAATTGCCCTTGGTTTATTACAGGGTTTTCAATAATTGCATTTATCACTGAATCTATAACTTATTTACGAAATGTGGCATTCATTCCTTTGAGGTGGCATACTGTGTATAAACCACTGAAACCTAGTTGGTATATGTACTCAGTTCAACTTAGACTTTGCAGTACTGGTGGGACGTTAGTGTGACTATGGGGTTGGAGCTCGCCCTGCCTCCACTGTTTTTATCTCCTTGAATGTTATTAGATCTAAAACTGAGAGTCTGATGCACAAAACTATGCGATAATCAAGTTTCAACATGACAGCAGCTCATAGATTAGATAGAAATGGCATGATGTTTGTCAGCAATGGAAGTTTGAGTAGGCATGCAAGCGATATCCCTGCAACATATGTCACCCTGTTGGGTTCCGTCATTGCTTTGGCTATAAAGCTTAACACATTTAAGCTTTCTTTCCCCGTAATTGCTCCATGTGCACCCTTAATCAAGCTGCGTTCTTGATAGTTTTGGGTGGCTCTTCTGTAAAAGAAGTATTTGCTCCAGTCTGTCTCCAGGGTATTATAATTGCTGCGCTCCCTCCTAGAACCTCCAAACAAGTCTCATAAGCCAGTTGCAGATGCAACTGATGGTAGTCAAGCTCCAAGTCTTCAGGCACATCCAAATGAGGCGCTTTCTTTAATTGTTCCTGAACAATAAATTGGAAACTCTGAACACAAAAGCGACTCCGCCACCAGCATCATCATGAATTGCCCCGTATGGGCTGCATTGTCCATTCCAATTGAGGGCTTCAATATTAAATAGGTTCATCATGTGTCTCTGGCGTCAACACTCTTCCATAACTATTTAAATTACTGAATGAGCATGACTTTCGTATTATCTTCCAGGATTGAATGAAACAAAATTGATGTAATTTAAAAGGTCTACAAGAGAGAAGCTGGTGGTGTAGTCCTGCTTTGTATGTCCTGAGGGTCTCTTTACTTGGGTTTTCACCTTGGGTGTTATGCCCCACCAGCTCCTGCTGCAAAATGCTGGGAGCAATGCTTTGGGCCTGAATTTCCCTTGGCATCCTTTTAAACAGGATATGAAATAAAGCCATTATGAAATTCCATTGCTGATAGTCATCACACCATATCTGCCTAAGAACAAGCAAATCTAGCTAGTCAGAACAGTGTCCTCTCCAAGATCGACCACAGCGATGTACATCCCATGGGTCATCTTCCAGGACCTCTAGGATATTCGTAGTAATATGTAACAGTGGAGCTAGGGTGATCTTCAATCTCATGAATTGCTGCTATAATAAGTTTGAGGTGGAGATGCAGAATCACTAGGGTTTTGGCCAAATTCAGAGCCATAGAAGGCCTTGTAGTTGAATACCAGCGTAAGAAACGCTTACATAGTGGCAAAGCTTACCATATACAATGAGACAAAAGTTTATTTTTTTAATTGCATATTCAAAGAAGAATAAGAATCTTATTTCCCAAAAATTAATTAAGCATAACATTTTCCATAAATTAACAATGAGCGGAACATTGAATTCACCACATTTTTGGTAATACTTCACTTTTCAGAGTATAGGATCTCATGGATTAAAGTCATCAAGGGTGAATTAGTTTTAGAATCCTATTCAATAAGGAGATAAAGAAGAAGAAAAAAGTGTTTGGGGAAAGTGTCAGTAAAAGGGAAAGCCAATACAGAAAAAAGCGAAATGTCCTCAATGTGTCTTGCCTACCTTTATAACTGTTTGGCCATTGTGCATAGATACCACTTAATCAAGCAATGAAGTACACTGAGCATAGTGAATTATAGTAGTGAAATATGAAGGTGAGGGTTTTTGTGTGCCTGCCTTCTTTTCTAAAGTGCTTCCTGGAGGTTCAAAGAAACGGATCTCTGGTTTATTTCAAGTGTAAAGGGATCAGGGTATTAGTAAATAAAGGCATATTGTATATGAAGAATGCGTTCAAGAAACAGTTTTCAAGGTTGGGAAATTAAAGAAGGCTTTGTAACCACCTGATTGATATCAGAAATATTAATATATAGATCTATTGATAGCACCCTAGTCACAGATTCTTCGTTTGAAAGCCATAATTAAGCTTCATTGATACTTTGAATGTTGCTTGCATGTATTTCGGAATATCCAACATTACTCACACCTTTTATTGCTTCCTAAATCGATTTCATAATTAGATGCCCGTCAAAGTATTAATAACTTTTATATATCTCTAGCATGCGTGCAGAATTACATCTTAAGTGCATTCGATTTACATTTTTTTATCTCAAGTAGAAGGTTATTTCATATCTTTTATCACTGAATGATAAGTAAGTAAATCAGAATATTGATGAGAATACTATTTTTTTCGATTTTGATGCTGAATTAGGTCTTTTGTCACATTAGTGTCCTATAGTCAACTATTGAGGTCATCTGTGGCTTATTCTAAATTGAGAATTGCCCTTGGTTTACTACAGGGTTTTCAATAATTGCATTTATCACTGAATCTATAACTTATTTACGAAATGTGGCATTCATTCCTTTGAGGTGGCATACTGTGTATAAACCACTGAAACGTAGTTGGTATATGTACTCAGTTCAACTAAGACTTTGCAATACTGGTGGGACGTTAGTGTGACTATGGGGTTGGAGCTCGCCCTGCCTCCACTGTTTTTATCTCCTTGAATGTTATTAGATCTAAAACTGAGAGTCTGATGCACAAGGGTACATGTATTGCTGCACTACTGCGCATTTCTTTGACCTGATTGCGGGGGGCACGACCTATGTGCTAGCACCGCGCTGCTTAATTAATCTGTGGGGGGCACGATTTAGGTGCTCTGACCACGCTATTCTTAATCTCATTGCTATTGTTCATTTTGGTGCATTATGGTTTCCGGGGTGTGAGACGATGCTGTGAGAGAGCAAAGGGTCACATTTTCGGCTGCCTGCACTCGTGTGTTTTTTTTAAAAAGTGCTTAAATTTTAATAACGTGTGTGTTGATTACTCAGTCACCTATCTGTGCTCTAACACTCCCCGGTCCTCCCCGAGCCCTGCTCGTGGTGTGGAGGGAGGTCTTCCTATCCCTAATCACTTCCGGCGGAAGCAGGGGTGTGCGGTCTAGTCATCCGACCGCCGCCTTCCTACTTAACCGATGTGCTGGACGACGCGCAGCGGACGTGCGCAGCGGGCGCGCCGGTGGCGCGCCGGAGTCGTGCCAGAGTCCTGCCCGTCTGCGCCCGTCCGCGCCTGTACACGGCCCAGGGCCAGTCCTTATGCTTCACCTAATACTGACTCCAGGCGAACCTATTCAAAACATACTCTCCTGGCCCTTAGGACTCCACATTGCACTAATGATACCTCCTTCTCTCCTCAGCACACGCCCCTGATCTGCCCAGAGTGTTTGTTATCTCTTACTGCTCTCCCATCAACACTAGACATTTCGGCTTCCAATTTCTTATGCAAATCAAAACCTAAACTCTCCTCACAAATTTTTAACTTTATTAGTCTGAATTGCAGGTCCCTCCCTAAGCATAGTAGAGATGTTTTTGACCTTCTCTGTTCCTCCCAACCTGATGCCCTGTTCCTCACGGAAACCTGGCTAACGGACCACTCTGGCCCTGATATTGCAATCGCTCTTCCAGATAATTACACCCTCCTGGCCAGTAACAGAAAGGGCAAGGAGGGAGGGGGAATAGCCATTATTTTTAAAAGAACTCTCTCCTGTAAATGGGAGGATATCGCGATCTCTAATTGTGAGGCTGGGCTGTTTAAATTGCTGCTATCCCCCAATCTCACACTTACAGGCGTTTTGATTTATCGCCCCCCTGGCAATGCCTCTTCGTGGGCTACATCTTTACCAGAATGTTTAGCTCCTTTACTACTGGTGTCAACCAACTTCCTCATTGTTGGTGATCTAAACATTCATTTTAACGATGCCACATGCCCAATTAGCTCTAACTTACTGTCTGACTTAGCGGCCATGAATATTACCCTACACAACTCTGAACCTACCCACAAGGCGGGCAATCTGCTCGACCCTATTCTATCTAATTTGGATGCAGTATCCTGTAAGCTCCCCTTACCCGTCCCGTGGTCGGACCACTTTGTACTAGAATTTTCCATTTCATTTGCGCACTCCTTTAATGACCTAGCTATCGCCCCTAAACCTAGAATGACCCGCAACTGGAAGAAATTAGATTCCAGTAAATTCAACTCTACTTTGTCTAACTCTATACCACTCACTGAGATCAGTAGCATTAATCAAGTGGACGTCATTCAGCACTGGCTCACATCTGCTGTAGACATCTGTCTCCCACTTCGTAAGCAGACATTTAATATACATCATCCTCCGGCCCCTTGGTTCAATGATCAACTAAATAAAGAAAAAACCAGCTGGAAACATCTTGAGCGGAAATGGCGCTCAGATTACGACCCTCAAGCTAAACTACACTATAAAGCTGCTCTAACTAAATACCATTCTCTCTGCAAAACTGCCAGAACAGAATATGTTAATTCATCCATCCTGAACGCTCAAAATCGTCCTAAAGCCTTGTTCAAGGTAGTGCAGGAAATCTCGGGTGCCACCAGTCAACCCAAGGCCCCTTGTTTGGATAAATCACAATGTGATTCCTTAGCAGACTTCTTTGTCTCCAAAATCGAGAGTATATACTCCAACTTTGGTCCATCTAATGCTTGTCCAGTTTCTGAACCTTCTGCTTCTATGGCCGCAGACTTCTCTCAGCTGGAAGGGGCGGAGATTAAGGTCTGGGATCCACTTACTCCTTCCACACTACTTATAATTTAGTGAAAAGCATTAAATCTGGTTCCCCTCTTGATCCCTTCCCTCCTCAAATCTTGCTTACCCTTGACCCACCCTCCCTAAAACTCATAGTGGATCTATTAAATACTTCTCTTAGGGAGGCTAAGGTCCCTAGTTCCTGGAAACATGCGATGGTTGTACCATTGCTCAAAAAGGCCAATGCTGATCCTAGTATTTCTGCTAATTTCCGACCAATTTCTCTGCTTCCTGTCTATTCCAAGATCCTGGAAAAACATATAAATATGCAACTTACCAACCATATTGAATCTCACAGCATTCTACATCCCTCACAATCTGGTTTTCGTTCTGGTTTTTCCACAGAATCCACTTTGCTGGGAGTCTCTGAAACCATTCGTCATCTGGTTGACAGAGGGGAGACCGTGGCACTTATTCTCCTAGATTTAAGTGCCGCATTTGATACGGTCTCCCATCCCATTCTGATTAACACTTTAAGAACATCTGGCATCTCTCACTCTGCCCTTGAATGGCTCATTAGTTTTCTGTCCGATCGGACATTTCAAGTCTTTTCGGCTACATCTATGTCAAAAATTCATACATCTGCATATGGTGTCCCACAAGGCTCTATCCTAAGCCCCCTTCTTTTTAATTTATATGTTCGACCCTTAGCGGATATTGCAGAGCAGGCAGGGCTCTCTATATTCTCATATGCAGATGACACACAGATTATTTTTTCCCTCTCCACCAGTCATCTTTCCACCACATCGTCCCTCTGTCTCGGACTCAATAATATTGCGTCTTGGATGTACAATAACAAGTTAAAACTGAATGGAGGGAAAACGGAACTCCTCCTATTTGGCAACAATCCTGCCTTATGGGGACCCTCCCACTGGCCTGTTCAAATGGGCACCTCTCCCAACCCTTCGAAAACTGCTCGTAACCTGGGAATAATATTCGATGATCAGCTGTCCATGAGACAACATGCCGTGAGAGTCTCCTCCATTTACACAACTATCCTCAAATGGTTGAGGAAAATCACCTGGATGCTTCCTCTTGAAACCCAGAAAACCGTAGTCCAGGCGCTAATAACATCTCGCCTCGACTATGGCAATGTTCTCTTCCTGGGTGCGGGCAAAGAGGTCATTCGAAAACTACAAACGGTTCAGAACATGGCAGTCCGTCTCCTTTGTAACCTACCCTACAATTCCTCCACTTCCTTGCACCGTCGTAGTCTTCACTGGCTAAACATTGACAATCGATGCAAATTCAAGGCTCTTTGTTTTGTACACAAAATTAACACTGGCAAAGCCCCCCAGTATTTGAAATCTCTTATTCATCCGTACCTTCCTTCCCGCACTCTCCGTTCATCTAGCCAACATAAACTTCGGATCCCCAGGACGAAAAGAGCTAGAATGGGAGGTCGATCTTTTGCTTTTCTGGCCCCATCCCTGTGGAATTCTCTTCCTCTTTCCCTTCGGACGGAATCCAACTATCTAAAATTCAGAAGGGATGTCAAAACGTGGCTCTTTGATCTTTAATTTCTGCTACTGTACACTCTCCTTATTGGTTTAGCGCCGGGAAACCTCAGGGTAGCTGTGCGCTCTATAAAATTAAATATAATAATAATAATAATAACAAAACTATGCGATAATCAAGTTTCAACATGACAGCAGCTCATAGATTAGATAGAAATGGCATGATGTTTGTCAGCAATGGAAGTTTGAGTAGGCATGCAAGCGATATCCCTGCAACATATGTCACCCTGTTGGGTTCCGTCATTGCTTTGGATATAAAGCTTAACACATTCAAGCTTTCTTTCCCCATAATTGCTCCATGTGCACCCGTAATCAAGCTGCGTTCTTGATAGTTTTGGGTGGCTCTTCTGTAAAAGAAGTATTTGCTCCAGTCTGTCTCCAGGGTATTATAATTGCTGCGCTCCCTACTAGAACCTCCAAACAAGTCTCATAAGCCAGTTGCAGATGCAACTGATGGTAGTCAAGCTCCAAGTCTTCAGGCACATCCAAATGAGGCGCTTTCTTTAATTGTTCCTGAACAATAAATTGGAAACTCTGAACACAAAAGCGACTCCGCCACCAGCATCATCATGAATTGCCCCGTATGGGCAGCATTGTCCATTCCAATTGAGGTCTTCAATATTAAATAGGTTCATCATGTGTCTCTGGCGTCAACACTCTTCCATAACTATTTAAATTACTGAATGAGCATGACTTTCGTATTATCATCCAGGATTGAATGAAACAAAATTGATGTAATTCAAAAGGTCTACAAGAGAGAAGCTGGTGGTGTAGTCCTGCTTTGTATGTCCTGAGGGTCTCTTTACTTGGGTTTTCACCTTGGGTGTTATGCCCCACCAGCTCCTGCTGCAAAATGCTGGGAGCGATGCTTTGGGCCCGAATTTCCCTTGGCATCCTTTTAAACAGGATATGAAATAAAGCCATTATGAAATTCCATTGCTGATAGTCATCACACCATATCTGCCTAAGAACAAGCAAATCTAGCTAGTCAGAACAGTGTCCTCTCCAAGATCGACCACAGCGATGTACTTCCCATGGGTCATCTTCCAGGACCTCTAGAATATTCGTAGTAATATGTAACAGTGGAGCTAGGGTGATCTTCAATCTCATGAATTGCTGCTATAATAAGTTTGAGGTGGAGATGCAGAATCACTAGGGTTTTGGCCAAATTCAGAGCCATAGAAGGCCTTGTGGTCGAATACCAGCGTAAGAAACGCTTACATAGTGGCAAAGCTTGCCATATACAATGAGACAAAAGTTTATTTTTTTAATTGCATATTCAAAGAAGAATAAGAATCTTATTTCCCAAAAATTAATTAGGCATAACATTTTCCATATATTAACAATGAGCGGAACATTGAATTCACCACATTTTTTGTAATACTTCACTTTTCAGAGTATAGGATCTCATGGATTAAAGTCATCAAGGGTGAATTAGTTTTAGAATCCTATTCAATAAGGAGATAAAGAAGAAGAAAAAAGTGTTTGGGGAAAGTGTCAGTAAAAGGGAAAGCCAATGCAGAAAAAAGCGAAATGTCCTCAATGTGTCTTGCCTACCTTTATAACTGTTTGGTCATTGTGCATAGATACCACTTAATCAAGCAATGAAGTACACTGAGCATAGTGAATTATAGTAGTGAAATATGAAGGTGAGGGTTTTTATGTGCCTGCCTTCTTTTCTAAAGTGCTTCCTGGAGGTTCAAAGAAACGGATCTCTGGTTTATTTCAAGTGTAAAGGGATCAGGGTATTAGTAAATAAAGGCATATTGTATATGAAGAATGCGTTCAAGAAACAGTTTTCAAGGTTGGGAAATTAAAGAAGGCTTTTTAACCACCTGATTGATATGAGAAATATTAATATATAGATCTATTGATAGCACCCTAGTCACAGATTCTTCGTTTGAAAGCCATAATTAAGCTTCATTCATACTTTGAATGTTGCTTGCATGTATTTCGGAATATCCAACATTACTCACACCTTTTATTGCTTCCTAAATCGATTTCCTAATTAGATGCCCGTCAAAGTATTAATAACTTTTATATATCTCTAGCATGCGTGCAGAATTACATCTAAAGTGCATTCGATTTACATTTTTTTATCTCAAGTAGAAAGTTATTTCATATCTTTTATCACTGAATGATAAGTAAGTAAATCAGAATATTGATGAGAATACTATTTTTTCCGATTTTGATGCTGAATTAGGTCTTTTGTCACATTAGTGTCCTATAGTCAACTATTGAGGTCATCTGTGGCTTATTTTAAATTGAGAATTGCCCTTGGTTTATTACAGGGTTTTCAATAATTGCATTTATCACTGAATCTATAACTTATTTACGAAATGTGGCATTCATTCCTTTGAGGTGGCATACTGTGTATAAACCACTGAAACCTAGTTGGTATATGTACTCAGTTCAACTAAGACTTTGCAGTACTGGTGGGACGTTAGTGTGACTATGGGGTTGGAGCTCGCCCTGCCTCCACTGTTTTTATCTCCTTGAATGTTATTAGATCTAAAACTGAGAGTCTGATGCACAAAACTATGCGATAATCAAGTTTCAACATGACAGCAGCTCATAGATTAGATAGAAATGGCATGATGTTTGTCAGCAATGGAAGTTTGAGTAGGCATGCAAGCGATATCCCTGCAACATATGTCACCCTGTTGGGTTCCGTCATTGCTTTGGATATAAAGCTTAACACATTGAAGCTTTCTTTCCCCGTAATTGCTCCATGTGCACCCTTAATCAAGCTGCGTTCTTGATAGTTTTGGGTGGCTCTTCTGTAAAAGAAGTATTTGCTCCAGTCTGTCTCCAGGGTACTATGTTTGCTGCGCTCCCTCCTAGAACCTCCAAACAAGTCTCATAAGCCAGTTGCAGATGCAACTGATGGTAGTCAAGCTCCAAGTCTTCAGGCACATCCAAATGAGGCGCTTTCTTTAATTGTTCCTGAACAATAAATTGGAAACTCTGAACACAAAAGCGACTCCGCCACCAGCATCATCATGAATTGCCCCGTATGGGCAGCATTGTCCATTCCAATTGAGGGCTTCAATATTAAATAGGTTCATCATGTGTCTCTGCCGTCAACACTCTTCCATAACTATTTAAATTACTGAATGAGCATGACTTTCGTATTATCATCCAGGATTGAATGAAACAAAATTGATGTAATTTAAAATGTCTACAAGAGAGAAGCTGGTGGTGTAGTCCTGCTTTGTATGTCCTGAGGGTCTCTTTACATGGGTTTTCACCTTGGGTGTTATGCCCCACCAGCTCCTGCTGCAAAATGCTGGGAGCGATGCTTTGGGCCTGAATTTCCCTTGGCATCCTTTTAAACAGGATATGAAATAAAGCCATTATGAAATTCCATTGCTGATAGTCATCACACCATATCTGCCTAAGAACAAGCAAATCTAGCTAGTCAGAACAGTGTCCTCTCCAAGATCGACCACAGCGATGTACTTCCCATGGGTCATCTTCCAGGACCTCTAGGATATTCGTAGTAATATGTAACAGTGGAGCTAGGGTGATCTTCAATCTCATGAATTGCTGCTATAATAAGTTTGAGGTGGAGATGCAGAATCACTAGGGTTTTGGCCAAATTCAGAGCCATAGAAGGCCTTGTAGTCGAATACCAGCGTAAGAAACGCTTACATAGTGGCAAAGCTTGCCATATACAATGAGACAAATGTTTATTTTTTTAATTGCATATTCAAAGAAGAATAAGAATCTTATTTCCCAAAAATTAATTAAGCATAACATTTTCCATAAATTAACAATGAGCGGAACATTGAATTCACCACATTTTTTGTAATACTTCACTTTTCAGAGTATAGGATCTCATGGATTAAAGTCATCAAGGGTGAATTAGTTTTAGAATACTATTCAATAAGGAGATAAAGAAGAAGAAAAAAGTGTTTGGGGAAAGTGTCAGTAAAAGGGAAAGCCAATACAGAAAAAAGCGAAATGTCCTCAATTTGTCTTGCCTACCTTTATAACTGTTTGGCCATTGTGCATAGATACCACTTAATCAAGCAATGAAGTACACTGAGCATAGTGAATTATAGTAGTGAAATATGAAGGTGAGGGTTTCTGTGTGCCTGCCTTCTTTTCTAAAGTGCTTCCTGGAGGTTCAAAGAAATGGATCTCTGGTTTATTTCAAGTGTAAAGGGATCAGGGTATTAGTAAATAAAGGCATATTGTATATGAAGAATGCGTTCAAGAAACAGTTTTCAAGGTTGGGAAATTAAAGAAGGCTTTTTAACCACCTGATTGATATGAGAAATATTAATATATAGATCTATTGATAGCACCCTAGTCACAGATTCTTCATTTGAATGCCATAATTAAGCTTCATTCATACTTTGAATGTTGCTTGCATGTATTTCGGAATATCCAACATTACTCACACCTTTTATTGCTTCCTAAATCGATTTCCTAATTAGATGCCCCTCAAAGTATTAATAACTTTTATATATCTCTAGCATGCGTGCAGAATTACATCTTAAGTGCATTCGATTTGCATGTTTTTATCTCAAGTAGAAGGTTATTTCATATCTTCTATCCCTGAATGATAAGTAAGTAAATCAGAATATTGATGAGAATACTATTTTTTTCGATTTTGATGCTGAATTAGGTCTTTTGTCACATTAGTGCCCTATAGTCAACTATTGAGGTCATCTGTGGCTTATTTTAAATTGGGAATTGCTCTTGGTTTACTACAGGGTTTTCGATAATTGCATTTATCACTGAATCTATAACTTATTTACGAAATGTGGCATTCATTCCTTTGAGGTGGCATACTGTGTATAAACCACTGAAACCTAGTTGGTATATGTACTCAGTTCAACTAAGACTTTGCAGTACTGGTGGGACGTTAGTGTGACTATGGGGTTGGAGCTCGCCCTGCCTCCACTGTTTTTATCTCCTTGAATGTTATTAGATCTAAAACTGAGAGTCTGATGCACAAAACTATGCGATAATCAAGTTTCAACATGACAGCAGCTCATAGATTAGATAGAAATGGCATGATGTTTGTCAGCAATGGAAGTTTGAGTAGCCATGCAAGCGATATCCCTGCAACATATGTCACCCTGTTGGGTTCCGTCATTGCTTTGGCTATAAAGCTTAACACATTTAAGCTTTCTTTCCCCGTAATTGCTCCATGTGCACCCTTAATCAAGCTGCGTTCTTGATAGTTTTGGGTGGCTCTTCTGTAAAAGAAGTATTTGCTCCAGTCTGTCTCCAGGGTATTATAATTGCTGCGCTCCCTACTAGAACCTCCAAACAAGTCTCATAAGCCAGTTGCAGATGCAACTGATGGTAGTCAAGCTCCAAGTCTTCAGGCACATCTAAATGAGGCGCTTTCTTTAATTGTTCCTGAACAATAAATTGGAAACTCTGAACACAAAAGCGACTCCGCCACCAGCATCATCATGAATTGCCCCGTATGGGCAGCATTGTCCATTCCAATTGAGGGCTCCAATATTAAATAGGTTCATCATGTGTCTCTGGCGTCAACACTCTTCCATAACTATTTAAATTACTGAATGAGCATGACTTTCGTATTATCTTCCAGGATTGAATGAAACAAAATTGATGTAATTTAAAAGGTCTACAAGAGAGAAGCTGGTGGTGTAGTCCTGCTTTGTATGTCCTGAGGGTCTCTTTACTTGGGTTTTCACCTTGGGTGTTATGCCCCACCAGCTCCTGCTGCAAAATGCTGGGAGCAATGCTTTGGGCCTGAATTTCCCTTGGCATCCTTTTAAACAGGATATGAAATAAAGCCATTATGAAATTCCATTGCTGATAGTCATCACACCATATCTGCCTAAGAACAAGCAAATCTAGCTAGTCAGAACAGTGTCCTCTCCAAGATCGACCACAGCGATGTACATCCCATGGGTCATCTTCCAGGACCTCTAGGATATTCGTAGTAATATGTAACAGTGGAGCTAGGGTGATCTTCAATCTCATGAATTGCTGCTATAATAAGTTTGAGGTGGAGATGCAGAATCACTAGGGTTTTGGCCAAATTCAGAGCCATAGAAGGCCTTGTAGTTGAATACCAGCGTAAGAAACGCTTACATAGTGGCAAAGCTTACCATATACAATGAGACAAAAGTTTATTTTTTTAATTGCATATTCAAAGAAGAATAAGAATCTTATTTCCCAAAAATTAATTAAGCATAACATTTTCCATAAATTAACAATGAGCGGAACATTGAATTCACCACATTTTTGGTAATACTTCACTTTTCAGAGTATAGGATCTCATGGATTAAAGTCATCAAGGGTGAATTAGTTTTAGAATCCTATTCAATAAGGAGATAAAGAAGAAGAAAAGAGTGTTTGGGGAAAGTGTCAGTAAAAGGGAAAGCCAATACAGAAAAAAGCGAAATGTCCTCAATGTGTCTTGCCTACCTTTATAACTGTTTGGCCATTGTGCATAGATACCACTTAATCAAGCAATGAAGTACACTGAGCATAGTGAATTATAGTAGTGAAATATGAAGGTGAGGGTTTTTGTGTGCCTGCCTTCTTTTCTAAAGTGCTTCCTGGAGGTTCAAAGAAACGGATCTCTGGTTTATTTCAAGTGTAAAGGGATCAGGGTATTAGTAAATAAAGGCATATTGTATATGAAGAATGCGTTCAAGAAACAGTTTTCAAGGTTGGGAAATTAAAGAAGGCTTTGTAACCACCTGATTGATATCAGAAATATTAATATATAGATCTATTGATAGCACCCTAGTCACAGATTCTTCGTTTGAAAGCCATAATTAAGCTTCATTGATACTTTGAATGTTGCTTGCATGTATTTCGGAATATCCAACATTACTCACACCTTTTATTGCTTCCTAAATCGATTTCATAATTAGATGCCCGTCAAAGTATTAATAACTTCTATATATCTCTAGCATGCGTGCAGAATTACATCTTAAGTGCATTCGATTTACATTTTTTTATCTCAAGTAGAAGGTTATTTCATATCTTTTATCACTGAATGATAAGTAAGTAAATCAGAATATTGATGAGAATACTATTTTTTTCGATTTTGATGCTGAATTAGGTCTTTTGTCACATTAGTGTCCTATAGTCAACTATTGAGGTCATCTGTGGCTTATTTTAAATTGCGAATTGCCCTTGGTTTACTACAGGGTTTTCAATATTTGCATTTATCACTGAATCTATAACTTATTTACGAAATGTGGCATTCATTCCTTTGAGGTGGCATACTGTGTATAAACCACTGAAACGTAGTTGGTATATGTACTCAGTTCAACTAAGACTTTGCAATACTGGTGGGACGTTAGTGTGACTATGGGGTTGGAGCTCGCCCTGCCTCCACTGTTTTTATCTCCTTGAATGTTATTAGATCTAAAACTGAGAGTCTGATGCACAAAACTATGCGATAATCAAGTTTCAACATGACAGCAGCTCATGGATTAGATAGAAATGGCATGATGTTTGTCAGCAATGGAAGTTTGAGTAGGCATGCAAGCGATATCCCTGCAACATATGTCACCCTGTTGGGTTCCCTCATTGCTTTGGATATAAAGCTTAACACATTCAAGCTTTCTTTCCCCATAATTGCTCCATGTGCACCCGTAATCAAGCTGCGTTCTTGATAGTTTTGGGTGGCTCTTCTGTAAAAGAAGTATTTGCTCCAGTCTGTCTCCAGGGTATTATAATTGCTGCGCTCCCTACTAGAACCTCCAAACAAGTCTCATAAGCCAGTTGCAGATGCAACTGATGGTAGTCAAGCTCCAAGTCTTCAGGCACATCCAAATGAGGCGCTTTCTTTAATTGTTCCTGAACAATAAATTGGAAACTCTGAACACAAAAGCGACTCCGCCACCAGCATCATCATGAATTGCCCCGTATGGGCAGCATTGTCCATTCCAATTGAGGTCTTCAATATTAAATAGGTTCATCATGTGTCTCTGGCGTCAACACTCTTCCATAACTATTTAAATTACTGAATGAGCATGACTTTCGTATTATCATCCAGGATTGAATGAAACAAAATTGATGTAATTCAAAAGGTCTACAAGAGAGAAGCTGGTGGTGTAGTCCTGCTTTGTATGTCCTGAGGGTCTCTTTACTTGGGTTTTCACCTTGGGTGTTATGCCCCACCAGCTCCTGCTGCAAAATGCTGGGAGCGATGCTTTGGGCCTGAATTTCCCTTGGCATCCTTTTAAACAGGATATGAAATAAAGCCATTATGAAATTCCATTGCTGATAGTCATCACACCATATCTGCCTAAGAACAAGCAAATCTAGCTAGTCAGAACAGTGTCCTCTCCAAGATCGACCACAGCGATGTACATCCCATGGGTCATCTTCCAGGACCTCTAGGATATTCGTAGTAATATGTAACAGTGGAGCTAGGGTGATCTTCAATCTCATGAATTGCTGCTATAATTAGTTTGAGGTGGAGATGCAGAATCACTAGGGTTTTGGCCAAATTCAGAGCCATAGAAGGCCTTGTAGTCGAATACCAGCGTAAGAAACGCTTACATAGTGGCAAAGCTTGCCATATACAATGAGACAAAAGTTTATATTTTTAATTGCATATTCAAAGAAGAATAAGAATCTTATTTCCCAAAAATTAATTAAGCATAACATTTTCCATAAATTAACAATGAGTGGAACATTGAATTCACCACATTTTTGGTAAAACTTCACTTTTCAGAGTATAGGATCTCATGGATTAAAGTCATCAAGGGTGAATTAGTTTTAGAATCCTATTCAATAAGGAGATAAAGAAGAAGAAAAAAGTGTTTGGGGAAAGTGTCAGTAAAAGGGAAAGCCAATACAGAAAAAAGCGAAATGTCCTCAATGTGTCTTGCCTACCTTTATAACTGTTTGGCCATTGTGCATAGATACCACTTAATCAAGCAATGAAGTACACTGAGCATAGTGAATTATAGTAGTGAAATATGAAGGTGAGGGTTTTTGTGTGCCTGCCTTCTTTTCTAAAGTGCTTCCTGGAGGTTCAAAGAAATGGATCTCTGGTTTATTTCAAGTGTAAAGGGATCAGGGTATTAGTAAATAAAGGCATATTGTATATGAAGAATGCGTTCAAGAAACAGTTTTCAAGGTTGGGAAATTAAAGAAGGCTTTTTAACCACCTGATTGATATGAGAAATATTAATATATAGATCTATTGATAGCACCCTAGTCACAGATTCTTCATTTGAATGCCATAATTAAGCTTCATTCATACTTTGAATGTTGCTTGCATGTATTTCGGAATATCCAACATTACTCACACCTTTTATTGCTTCCTAAATCGATTTCCTAATTAGATGCCCCTCAAAGTATTAATAACTTTTATATATCTCTAGCATGCGTGCAGAATTACATCTTAAGTGCATTCGATTTGCATGTTTTTATCTCAAGTAGAAGGTTATTTCATATCTTCTATCACTGAATGATAAGTAAGTAAATCAGAATATTGATGAGAATACTATTTTTTTCGATTTTGATGCTGAATTAGGTCTTTTGTCACATTAGTGTCCTATAGTCAACTATTGAGGTCATCTGTGGCTTATTTTAAATTGGGAATTGCTCTTGGTTTACTACAGGGTTTTCGATAATTGCATTTATCACTGAATCTATAACTTATTTACGAAATGTGGCATTCATTCCTTTGAGGTGGCATACTGTGTATTAACCACTGAAACCTAGTTGGTATATGTACTCAGTTCAACTAAGACTTTGCAGTACTGGTGGGACGTTAGTGTGACTATGGGGTTGGAGCTCGCCCTGCCTCCACTGTTTTTATCTCCTTGAATGTTATTAGATCTAAAACTGAGAGTCTGATGCACAAAACTATGCGATAATCAAGTTTCAACATGACAGCAGCTCATAGATTAGATAGAAATGGCATGATGTTTGTCAGCAATGGAAGTTTGAGTAGCCATGCAAGCGATATCCCTGCAACATATGTCACCCTGTTGGGTTCCGTCATTGCTTTGGCTATAAAGCTTAACACATTTAAGCTTTCTTTCCCCGTAATTGCTCCATGTGCACCCTTAATCAAGCTGCGTTCTTGATAGTTTTGGGTGGCTCTTCTGTAAAAGAAGTATTTGCTCCAGTCTGTCTCCAGGGTATTATAATTGCTGCGCTCCCTACTAGAACCTCCAAGCAAGTCTCATAAGCCAGTTGCAGATGCAACTGATGGTAGTCAAGCTCCAAGTCTTCAGGCACATCCAAATGAGGCGCTTTCTTTAATTGTTCCTGAACAATAAATTGGAAACTCTGAACACAAAAGCGACTCCGCCACCAGCATCATCATGAATTGCCCCGTATGGGCAGCATTGTCCATTCCAATTGAGGGCTTCAATATTAAATAGGTTCATCATGTGTCTCTGGCGTCAACACTCTTCCATAACTATTTAAATTACTGAATGAGCATGACTTTCGTATTATCTTCCAGGATTGAATGAAACAAAATTGATGTAATTTAAAAGGTCTACAAGAGAGAAGCTGGTGGTGTAGTCCTGCTTTGTATGTCCTGAGGGTCTCTTTACTTGGGTTTTCACCTTGGGTGTTATGCCCCACCAGCTCCTGCTGCAAAATGCTGGGAGCGATGCTTTGGGCCTGAATTTCCCTTGGCATCCTTTTAAACAGGATATGAAATAAAGCCATTATGAAATTCCATTGCTGATAGTCATCACACCATATCTGCCTAAGAACAAGCAAATCTAGCTAGTCAGAACAGTGTCCTCTCCAAGATCGACCACAGCGATGTACATCCCATGGGTCATCTTCCAGGACCTCTAGGATATTCGTAGTAATATGTAACAGTGGAGCTAGGGTGATCTTCAATCTCATGAATTGCTGCTATAATAAGTTTGAGGTGGAGATGCAGAATCACTAGGGTTTTGGCCAAATTCAGAGCCATAGAAGGCCTTGTAGTCGAATACCAGCGTAAGAAACGCTTACATAGTGGCAAAGCTTACCATATACAATGAGACAAAAGTTTATTTTTTTAATTGCATATTCAAAGAAGAATAAGAATCTTATTTCCCAAAAATTAATTAAGCATAACATTTTCCATAAATTAACAATGAGCGGAACATTGAATTCACCACATTTTTGGTAATACTTCACTTTTCAGAGTATAGGATCTCATGGATTAAAGTCATCAAGGGTGAATTAGTTTTAGAATCCTATTCAATAAGGAGATAAAGAAGAAGAAAAAAGTGTTTGGGGAAAGTGTCAGTAAAATGGAAAGCCAATACAGAAAAAAGCGAAATGTCCTCAATGTGTCTTGCCTACCTTTATAACTGTTTGGCCATTGTGCATAGATACCACTTAATCAAGCAATGAAGTACACTGAGCATAGTGAATTATAGTAGTGAAATATGAAGGTGAGGGTTTTTGTGTGCCTGCCTTCTTTTCTAAAGTGCTTCCTGGAGGTTCAAAGAAACGGATCTCTGGTTTATTTCAAGTGTAAAGGGATCAGGGTATTAGTAAATAAAGGCATATTGTATATGAAGAATGCGTTCAAGAAACAGTTTTCAAGGTTGGGAAATTAAAGAAGGCTTTGTAACCACCTGATTGATATCAGAAATATTAATATATAGATCTATTGATAGCACCCTAGTCACAGATTCTTCGTTTGAAAGCCATAATTAAGCTTCATTGATACTTTGAATGTTGCTTGCATGTATTTCGGAATATCCAACATTACTCACACCTTTTATTGCTTCCTAAATCGATTTCATAATTAGATGCCCGTCAAAGTATTAATAACTTTTATATATCTCTAGCATGCGTGCAGAATTACATCTTAAGTGCATTCGATTTACATTTTTTTATCTCAAGTAGAAGGTTATTTCATATCTTTTATCACTGAATGATAAGTAAGTAAATCAGAATATTGATGAGAATACTATTTTTTTCGATTTTGATGCTGAATTAGGTCTTTTGTCACATTAGTGTCCTATAGTCAACTATTGAGGTCATCTGTGGCTTATTCTAAATTGAGAATTGCCCTTGGTTTACTACAGGGTTTTCAATAATTGCATTTATCACTGAATCTATAACTTATTTACGAAATGTGGCATTCATTCCTTTGAGGTGGCATACTGTGTATAAACCACTGAAACGTAGTTGGTATATGTACTCAGTTCAACTAAGACTTTGCAATACTGGTGGGACGTTAGTGTGACTATGGGGTTGGAGCTCGCCCTGCCTCCACTGTTTTTATCTCCTTGAATGTTATTAGATCTAAAACTGAGAGTCTGATGCACAAGGGTACGTGTATTGCTGCACTACTGCGCATTTCTTTGACCTGATTGCGGGGGGCACGACCTATGTGCTAGCACCGCGCTGCTTAATTAATCTGTGGGGGGCACGATTTAGGTGCTCTGACCACGCTATTCTTAATCTCATTGCTATTGTTCATTTTGGTGCATTATGGTTTCCGGGGTGTGAGACGATGCTGTGAGAGAGCAAAGGGTCACATTTTCGGCTGCCTGCACTCGTGTGTTTTTTTTAAAAAGTGCTTAAATTTTAATAACGTGTGTGTTGATTACTCAGTCACCTATCTGTGCTCTAACACTCCCCGGTCCTCCCCGAGCCCTGCTCGTGGTGTGGAGGGAGGTCTTCCTATCCCTAATCACTTCCGGCGGAAGCAGGGGTGTGCGGTCTAGTCATCCGACCGCCGCCTTCCTACTTAACCGATGTGCTGGACGACGCGCAGCGGACGTGCGCAGCGGGCGCGCCGGTGGCGCGCCGGAGTCGTGCCAGAGTCCTGCCCGTCTGCGCCCGTCCGCGCCTGTACACGGCCCAGGGCCAGTCCTTATGCTTCACCTAATACTGACTCCAGGCGAACCTATTCAAAACATACTCTCCTGGCCCTTAGGACTCCACATTGCACTAATGATACCTCCTTCTCTCCTCAGCACACGCCCCTGATCTGCCCAGAGTGTTTGTTATCTCTTACTGCTCTCCCATCAACACTAGACATTTCGGCTTCCAATTTCTTATGCAAATCAAAACCTAAACTCTCCTCACAAATTTTTAACTTTATTAGTCTGAATTGCAGGTCCCTCCCTAAGCATAGTAGAGATGTTTTTGACCTTCTCTGTTCCTCCCAACCTGATGCCCTGTTCCTCACGGAAACCTGGCTAACGGACCACTCTGGCCCTGATATTGCAATCGCTCTTCTAGATAATTACACCCTCCTGGCCAGTAACAGAAAGGGCAAGGAGGGAGGGGGAATAGCCATTATTTTTAAAAGAACTCTCTCCTGTAAATGGGAGGATATCGCGATCTCTAATTGTGAGGCTGGGCTGTTTAAATTGCTGCTATCCCCCAATCTCACACTTACAGGCGTTTTGATTTATCGCCCCCCTGGCAATGCCTCTTCGTGGGCTACATCTTTACCAGAATGTTTAGCTCCTTTACTACTGGTGTCAACCAACTTCCTCATTGTTGGTGATCTAAACATTCATTTTAACGATGCCACATGCCCAATTAGCTCTAACTTACTGTCTGACTTAGCGGCCAT
Source organism: Lissotriton vulgaris (assembly GCF_964263255.1). Lineage (NCBI taxonomy): Eukaryota > Metazoa > Chordata > Amphibia > Caudata > Salamandridae > Lissotriton > Lissotriton vulgaris. Next base: position 1,398,945,969 of record NC_141689.1, read on the forward strand.
GAATATTACCCTACACAACTCTGAACCTACCCACAAGGCGGGCAATCTGCTCGACCCTATTCTATCTAATTTGGATGCAGTATCCTGTAAGCTCCCCTTACCCGTCCCGTGGTCGGACCACTTTGTACTAGAATTTTCCATTTCATTTGCGCACTCCTTTAATGACCTAGCTATCGCCCCTAAACCTAGAATGACCCGCAACTGGAAGAAATTAGATTCCAGTAAATTCAACTCTACTTTGTCTAACTCTATACCACTCACTGAGATCAGTAGCATTAATCAAGTGGACGTCATTCAGCACTGGCTCACATCTGCTGTAGACATCTGTCTCCCACTTCGTAAGCAGACATTTAATATACATCATCCTCCGGCCCCTTGGTTCAATGATCAACTAAAAAAAGAAAAAACCAGCTGCAAACATCTTGAGCGGAAATGGCGCTCAGATTACGACCCTCAAGCTAAACTACACTATAAAGCTGCTCTAACTAAATACCATTCTCTCTGCAAAACTGCCAGAACAGAATATGTTAATTCATCCATCCTGAACGCTCAAAATCGTCCTAAAGCCTTGTTCAAGGTAGTGCAGGAAATCTCGGGTGCCACCAGTCAACCCAAGGCCCCTTGTTTGGATAAATCACAATGTGATTCCTTAGCAGACTTCTTTGTCTCCAAAATCGAGAGTATATACTCCAACTTTGGTCCATCTAATGCTTGTCCAGTTTCTGAACCTTCTGCTTCTATGGCCGCAGACTTCTCTCAGCTGGAAGGGGCGGAGATTAAGGTCTGGGATCCACTTACTCCTTCCACACTACTTAATTTAGTGAAAAGCATTAAATCTGGTTCCCCTCTTGATCCCTTCCCTCCTCAAATCTTGCTTACCCTTGACCCACCCTCCCTAAAACTCATAGTGGATCTATTAAATACTTCTCTTAGGGAGGCTAAGGTCCCTAGTTCCTGGAAACATGCGATGGTTGTACCATTGCTCAAAAAGGCCAATGCTGATCCTAGTATTTCTGCTAATTTCCGACCAATTTCTCTGCTTCCTGTCTATTCCAAGATCCTGGAAAAACATATAAATATGCAACTTACCAGCCATATTGAATCTCACAGCATTCTACATCCCTCACAATCTGGTTTTCGTTCTGGTTTTTCCACAGAATCCACTTTGCTGGGAGTCTCTGAAACCATTCGTCATCTGGTTGACAGAGGGGAGACCGTGGCACTTATTCTACTAGATTTAAGTGCCGCATTTGATACGGTCTCCCATCCCATTCTGATTAACACTTTAAGAACATCTGGCATCTCTCACTCTGCCCTTGAATGGCTCATTAGTTTTCTGTCCGATCGGACATTTCAAGTCTTTTCGGCTACATCTATGTCAAAAATTCATACATCTGCATATGGTGTCCCACAAGGCTCTATCCTAAGCCCCCTTCTTTTTAATTTATATGTTCGACCCTTAGCGGATATTGCAGAGCAGGCAGGGCTCTCTATATTCTCATATGCAGATGACACACAGATTATTTTTTCCCTCTCCACCAGTCATCTTTCCACCACATCGTCCCTCTGTCTCGGACTCAATAATATTGCGTCTTGGATGTACAATAACAAGTTAAAACTGAATGGAGGGAAAACGGAACTCCTCCTATTTGGCAACAATCCTGCCTTATGGGGACCCTCCCACTGGCCTGTTCAAATGGGCACCTCTCCCAACCCTTCGAAAACTGCTCGTAACCTGGGAATAATATTCGATGATCAGCTGTCCATGAGACAACATGCCGTGAGAGTCTCCTCCATTTACACAACTATCCTCAAATGGTTGAGGAAAATCACCTGGATGCTTCCTCTTGAAACCCAGAAAACCGTAGTCCAGGCGCTAATAACATCTCGCCTCGACTATGGCAATGTTCTCTTCCTGGGTGCGGGCAAAGAGGTCATTCGAAAACTACAAACGGTTCAGAACATGGCAGTCCGTCTCCTTTGTAACCTACCCTACAATTCCTCCACTTCCTTGCACCGTCGTAGTCTTCACTGGCTAAACATTGACAATCGATGCAAATTCAAGGCTCTTTGTTTTGTACACAAAATTAACACTGGCAAAGCCCCCCAGTATTTGAAATCTCTTATTCATCCGTACCTTCCTTCCCGCACTCTCCGTTCATCTAGCCAACATAAACTTCGGATCCCCAGGACGAAAAGAGCTAGAATGGGAGGTCGATCTTTTGCTTTTCTGGCCCCATCCCTGTGGAATTCTCTTCCTCTTTCCCTTCGGACGGAATCCAACTATCTAAAATTCAGAAGGGATGTCAAAACGTGGCTCTTTGATCTTTAATTTCTGCTACTGTACACTCTCCTTATTGGTTTAGCGCCGGGAAACCTCAGGGTAGCTGTGCGCTCTATAAAATTAAATATAATAATAATAATAATAACAAAACTATGCGATAATCAAGTTTCAACATGACAGCAGCTCATAGATTAGATAGAAATGGCATGATGTTTGTCAGCAATGGAAGTTTGAGTAGGCATGCAAGCGATATCCCTGCAACATATGTCACCCTGTTGGGTTCCCTCATTGCTTTGAATATAAAGCTTAACACATTCAAGCTTTCTTTCCCCATAATTGCTCCATGTGCACCCGTAATCAAGCTGCGTTCTTGATAGTTTTGGGTGGCTCTTCTGTAAAAGAAGTATTTGCTCCAGTCTGTCTCCAGGGTATTATAATTGCTGCGCTCCCTACTAGAACCTCCAAACAAGTCTCATAAGCCAGTTGCAGATGCAACTGATGGTAGTCAAGCTCCAAGTCTTCAGGCACATCCAAATGAGGCGCTTTCTTTAATTGTTCCTGAACAATAAATTGGAAACTCTGAACACAAAAGCGACTCCGCCACCAGCATCATCATGAATTGCCCCGTATGGGCAGCATTGTCCATTCCAATTGAGGTCTTCAATATTAAATAGGTTCATCATGTGTCTCTGGCGTCAACACTCTTCCATAACTATTTAAATTACTGAATGAGCATGACTTTCGTATTATCATCCAGGATTGAATGAAACAAAATTGATGTAATTCAAAAGGTCTACAAGAGAGAAGCTGGTGGTGTAGTCCTGCTTTGTATGTCCTGAGGGTCTCTTTACTTGGGTTTTCACCTTGGGTGTTATGCCCCACCAGCTCCTGCTGCAAAATGCTGGGAGCGATGCTTTGGGCCCGAATTTCCCTTGGCATCCTTTTAAACAGGATATGAAATAAAGCCATTATGAAATTCCATTGCTGATAGTCATCACACCATATCTGCCTAAGAACAAGCAAATCTAGCTAGTCAGAACAGTGTCCTCTCCAAGATCGACCACAGCGATGTACTTCCCATGGGTCATCTTCCAGGACCTCTAGAATATTCGTAGTAATATGTAACAGTGGAGCTAGGGTGATCTTCAATCTCATGAATTGCTGCTATAATAAGTTTGAGGTGGAGATGCAGAATCACTAGGGTTTTGGCCAAATTCAGAGCCATAGAAGGCCTTGTGGTCGAATACCAGCGTAAGAAACGCTTACATAGTGGCAAAGCTTGCCATATACAATGAGACAAAAGTTTATTTTTTTAATTGCATATTCAAAGAAGAATAAGAATCTTATTTCCCAAAAATTAATTAGGCATAACATTTTCCATATATTAACAATGAGCGGAACATTGAATTCACCACATTTTTTGTAATACTTCACTTTTCAGAGTATAGGATCTCATGGATTAAAGTCATCAAGGGTGAATTAGTTTTAGAATCCTATTCAATAAGGAGATAAAGAAGAAGAAAAAAGTGTTTGGGGAAAGTGTCAGTAAAAGGGAAAGCCAATGCAGAAAAAAGCGAAATGTCCTCAATGTGTCTTGCCTACCTTTATAACTGTTTGGTCATTGTGCATAGATACCACTTAATCAAGCAATGAAGTACACTGAGCATAGTGAATTATAGTAGTGAAATATGAAGGTGAGGGTTTTTATGTGCCTGCCTTCTTTTCTAAAGTGCTTCCTGGAGGTTCAAAGAAACGGATCTCTGGTTTATTTCAAGTGTAAAGGGATCAGGGTATTAGTAAATAAAGGCATATTGTATATGAAGAATGCGTTCAAGAAACAGTTTTCAAGGTTGGGAAATTAAAGAAGGCTTTTTAACCACCTGATTGATATGAGAAATATTAATATATAGATCTATTGATAGCACCCTAGTCACAGATTCTTCGTTTGAAAGCCATAATTAAGCTTCATTCATACTTTGAATGTTGCTTGCATGTATTTCGGAATATCCAACATTACTCCCACCTTTTATTGCTTCCTAAATCGATTTCCTAATTAGATGCCCGTCAAAGTATTAATAACTTTTATATATCTCTAGCATGCGTGCAGAATTACATCTAAAGTGCATTCGATTTACATTTTTTTATCTCAAGTAGAAAGTTATTTCATATCTTTTATCACTGAATGATAAGTAAGTAAATCAGAATATTGATGAGAATACTATTTTTTCCGATTTTGATGCTGAATTAGGTCTTTTGTCACATTAGTGTCCTATAGTCAACTATTGAGGTCATCTGTGGCTTATTTTAAATTGAGAATTGCCCTTGGTTTATTACAGGGTTTTCAATAATTGCATTTATCACTGAATCTATAACTTATTTACGAAATGTGGCATTCATTCCTTTGAGGTGGCATACTGTGTATAAACCACTGAAACCTAGTTGGTATATGTACTCAGTTCAACTAAGACTTTGCAGTACTGGTGGGACGTTAGTGTGACTATGGGGTTGGAGCTCGCCCTGCCTCCACTGTTTTTATCTCCTTGAATGTTATTAGATCTAAAACTGAGAGTCTGATGCACAAAACTATGCGATAATCAAGTTTCAACATGACAGCAGCTCATAGATTAGATAGAAATGGCATGATGTTTGTCAGCAATGGAAGTTTGAGTAGGCATGCAAGCGATATCCCTGCAACATATGTCACCCTGTTGGGTTCCGTCATTGCTTTGGATATAAAGCTTAACACATTGAAGCTTTCTTTCCCCGTAATTGCTCCATGTGCACCCTTAATCAAGCTGCGTTCTTGATAGTTTTGGGTGGCTCTTCTGTAAAAGAAGTATTTGCTCCAGTCTGTCTCCAGGGTACTATGTTTGCTGCGCTCCCTCCTAGAACCTCCAAACAAGTCTCATAAGCCAGTTGCAGATGCAACTGATGGTAGTCAAGCTCCAAGTCTTCAGGCACATCCAAATGAGGCGCTTTCTTTAATTGTTCCTGAACAATAAATTGGAAACTCTGAACACAAAAGCGACTCCGCCACCAGCATCATCATGAATTGCCCCGTATGGGCAGCATTGTCCATTCCAATTGAGGGCTTCAATATTAAATAGGTTCATCATGTGTCTCTGCCGTCAACACTCTTCCATAACTATTTAAATTACTGAATGAGCATGACTTTCGTATTATCATCCAGGATTGAATGAAACAAAATTGATGTAATTTAAAATGTCTACAAGAGAGAAGCTGGTGGTGTAGTCCTGCTTTGTATGTCCTGAGGGTCTCTTTACATGGGTTTTCACCTTGGGTGTTATGCCCCACCAGCTCCTGCTGCAAAATGCTGGGAGCGATGCTTTGGGCCTGAATTTCCCTTGGCATCCTTTTAAACAGGATATGAAATAAAGCCATTATGAAATTCCATTGCTGATAGTCATCACACCATATCTGCCTAAGAACAAGCAAATCTAGCTAGTCAGAACAGTGTCCTCTCCAAGATCGACCACAGCGATGTACTTCCCATGGGTCATCTTCCAGGACCTCTAGGATATTCGTAGTAATATGTAACAGTGGAGCTAGGGTGATCTTCAATCTCATGAATTGCTGCTATAATAAGTTTGAGGTGGAGATGCAGAATCACTAGGGTTTTGGCCAAATTCAGAGCCATAGAAGGCCTTGTAGTCGAATACCAGCGTAAGAAACGCTTACATAGTGGCAAAGCTTGCCATATACAATGAGACAAATGTTTATTTTTTTAATTGCATATTCAAAGAAGAATAAGAATCTTATTTCCCAAAAATTAATTAAGCATAACATTTTCCATAAATTAACAATGAGCGGAACATTGAATTCACCACATTTTTTGTAATACTTCACTTTTCAGAGTATAGGATCTCATGGATTAAAGTCATCAAGGGTGAATTAGTTTTAGAATACTATTCAATAAGGAGATAAAGAAGAAGAAAAAAGTGTTTGGGGAAAGTGTCAGTAAAAGGGAAAGCCAATACAGAAAAAAGCGAAATGTCCTCAATTTGTCTTGCCTACCTTTATAACTGTTTGGCCATTGTGCATAGATACCACTTAATCAAGCAATGAAGTACACTGAGCATAGTGAATTATAGTAGTGAAATATGAAGGTGAGGGTTTCTGTGTGCCTGCCTTCTTTTCTAAAGTGCTTCCTGGAGGTTCAAAGAAATGGATCTCTGGTTTATTTCAAGTGTAAAGGGATCAGGGTATTAGTAAATAAAGGCATATTGTATATGAAGAATGCGTTCAAGAAACAGTTTTCAAGGTTGGGAAATTAAAGAAGGCTTTTTAACCACCTGATTGATATGAGAAATATTAATATATAGATCTATTGATAGCACCCTAGTCACAGATTCTTCATTTGAATGCCATAATTAAGCTTCATTCATACTTTGAATGTTGCTTGCATGTATTTCGGAATATCCAACATTACTCACACCTTTTATTGCTTCCTAAATCGATTTCCTAATTAGATGCCCCTCAAAGTATTAATAACTTTTATATATCTCTAGCATGCGTGCAGAATTACATCTTAAGTGCATTCGATTTGCATGTTTTTATCTCAAGTAGAAGGTTATTTCATATCTTCTATCCCTGAATGATAAGTAAGTAAATCAGAATATTGATGAGAATACTATTTTTTTCGATTTTGATGCTGAATTAGGTCTTTTGTCACATTAGTGTCCTATAGTCAACTATTGAGGTCATCTGTGGCTTATTTTAAATTGGGAATTGCTCTTGGTTTACTACAGGGTTTTCGATAATTGCATTTATCACTGAATCTATAACTTATTTACGAAATGTGGCATTCATTCCTTTGAGGTGGCATACTGTGTATAAACCACTGAAACCTAGTTGGTATATGTACTCAGTTCAACTAAGACTTTGCAGTACTGGTGGGACGTTAGTGTGACTATGGGGTTGGAGCTCGCCCTGCCTCCACTGTTTTTATCTCCTTGAATGTTATTAGATCTAAAACTGAGAGTCTGATGCACAAAACTATGCGATAATCAAGTTTCAACATGACAGCAGCTCATAGATTAGATAGAAATGGCATGATGTTTGTCAGCAATGGAAGTTTGAGTAGCCATGCAAGCGATATCCCTGCAACATATGTCACCCTGTTGGGTTCCGTCATTGCTTTGGCTATAAAGCTTAACACATTTAAGCTTTCTTTCCCCGTAATTGCTCCATGTGCACCCTTAATCAAGCTGCGTTCTTGATAGTTTTGGGTGGCTCTTCTGTAAAAGAAGTATTTGCTCCAGTCTGTCTCCAGGGTATTATAATTGCTGCGCTCCCTACTAGAACCTCCAAACAAGTCTCATAAGCCAGTTGCAGATGCAACTGATGGTAGTCAAGCTCCAAGTCTTCAGGCACATCTAAATGAGGCGCTTTCTTTAATTGTTCCTGAACAATAAATTGGAAACTCTGAACACAAAAGCGACTCCGCCACCAGCATCATCATGAATTGCCCCGTATGGGCAGCATTGTCCATTCCAATTGAGGGCTTCAATATTAAATAGGTTCATCATGTGTCTCTGGCGTCAACACTCTTCCATAACTATTTAAATTACTGAATGAGCATGACTTTCGTATTATCTTCCAGGATTGAATGAAACAAAATTGATGTAATTTAAAAGGTCTACAAGAGAGAAGCTGGTGGTGTAGTCCTGCTTTGTATGTCCTGAGGGTCTCTTTACTTGGGTTTTCACCTTGGGTGTTATGCCCCACCAGCTCCTGCTGCAAAATGCTGGGAGCAATGCTTTGGGCCTGAATTTCCCTTGGCATCCTTTTAAACAGGATATGAAATAAAGCCATTATGAAATTCCATTGCTGATAGTCATCACACCATATCTGCCTAAGAACAAGCAAATCTAGCTAGTCAGAACAGTGTCCTCTCCAAGATCGACCACAGCGATGTACATCCCATGGGTCATCTTCCAGGACCTCTAGGATATTCGTAGTAATATGTAACAGTGGAGCTAGGGTGATCTTCAATCTCATGAATTGCTGCTATAATAAGTTTGAGGTGGAGATGCAGAATCACTAGGGTTTTGGCCAAATTCAGAGCCATAGAAGGCCTTGTAGTTGAATACCAGCGTAAGAAACGCTTACATAGTGGCAAAGCTTACCATATACAATGAGACAAAAGTTTATTTTTTTAATTGCATATTCAAAGAAGAATAAGAATCTTATTTCCCAAAAATTAATTAAGCATAACATTTTCCATAAATTAACAATGAGCGGAACATTGAATTCACCACATTTTTGGTAATACTTCACTTTTCAGAGTATAGGATCTCATGGATTAAAGTCATCAAGGGTGAATTAGTTTTAGAATCCTATTCAATAAGGAGATAAAGAAGAAGAAAAGAGTGTTTGGGGAAAGTGTCAGTAAAAGGGAAAGCCAATACAGAAAAAAGCGAAATGTCCTCAATGTGTCTTGCCTACCTTTATAACTGTTTGGCCATTGTGCATAGATACCACTTAATCAAGCAATGAAGTACACTGAGCATAGTGAATTATAGTAGTGAAATATGAAGGTGAGGGTTTTTGTGTGCCTGCCTTCTTTTCTAAAGTGCTTCCTGGAGGTTCAAAGAAACGGATCTCTGGTTTATTTCAAGTGTAAAGGGATCAGGGTATTAGTAAATAAAGGCATATTGTATATGAAGAATGCGTTCAAGAAACAGTTTTCAAGGTTGGGAAATTAAAGAAGGCTTTGTAACCACCTGATTGATATCAGAAATATTAATATATAGATCTATTGATAGCACCCTAGTCACAGATTCTTCGTTTGAAAGCCATAATTAAGCTTCATTGATACTTTGAATGTTGCTTGCATGTATTTCGGAATATCCAACATTACTCACACCTTTTATTGCTTCCTAAATCGATTTCATAATTAGATGCCCGTCAAAGTATTAATAACTTCTATATATCTCTAGCATGCGTGCAGAATTACATCTTAAGTGCATTCGATTTACATTTTTTTATCTCAAGTAGAAGGTTATTTCATATCTTTTATCACTGAATGATAAGTAAGTAAATCAGAATATTGATGAGAATACTATTTTTTTCGATTTTGATGCTGAATTAGGTCTTTTGTCACATTAGTGTCCTATAGTCAACTATTGAGGTCATCTGTGGCTTATTTTAAATTGAGAATTGCCCTTGGTTTACTACAGGGTTTTCAATAATTGCATTTATCACTGAATCTATAACTTATTTACGAAATGTGGCATTCATTCCTTTGAGGTGGCATACTGTGTATAAACCACTGAAACGTAGTTGGTATATGTACTCAGTTCAACTAAGACTTTGCAATACTGGTGGGACGTTAGTGTGACTATGGGGTTGGAGCTCGCCCTGCCTCCACTGTTTTTATCTCCTTGAATGTTATTAGATCTAAAACTGAGAGTCTGATGCACAAAACTATGCGATAATCAAGTTTCAACATGACAGCAGCTCATAGATTAGATAGAAATGGCATGATGTTTGTCAGCAATGGAAGTTTGAGTAGGCATGCAAGCGATATCCCTGCAACATATGTCACCCTGTTGGGTTCCCTCATTGCTTTGGATATAAAGCTTAACACATTCAAGCTTTCTTTCCCCATAATTGCTCCATGTGCACCCGTAATCAAGCTGCGTTCTTGATAGTTTTGGGTGGCTCTTCTGTAAAAGAAGTATTTGCTCCAGTCTGTCTCCAGGGTATTATAATTGCTGCGCTCCCTACTAGAACCTCCAAACAAGTCTCATAAGCCAGTTGCAGATGCAACTGATGGTAGTCAAGCTCCAAGTCTTCAGGCACATCCAAATGAGGCGCTTTCTTTAATTGTTCCTGAACAATAAATTGGAAACTCTGAACACAAAAGCGACTCCGCCACCAGCATCATCATGAATTGCCCCGTATGGGCAGCATTGTCCATTCCAATTGAGGTCTTCAATATTAAATAGGTTCATCATGTGTCTCTGGCGTCAACACTCTTCCATAACTATTTAAATTACTGAATGAGCATGACTTTCGTATTATCATCCAGGATTGAATGAAACAAAATTGATGTAATTCAAAAGGTCTACAAGAGAGAAGCTGGTGGTGTAGTCCTGCTTTGTATGTCCTGAGGGTCTCTTTACTTGGGTTTTCACCTTGGGTGTTATGCCCCACCAGCTCCTGCTGCAAAATGCTGGGAGCGATGCTTTGGGCCTGAATTTCCCTTGGCATCCTTTTAAACAGGATATGAAATAAAGCCATTATGAAATTCCATTGCTGATAGTCATCACACCATATCTGCCTAAGAACAAGCAAATCTAGCTAGTCAGAACAGTGTCCTCTCCAAGATCGACCACAGCGATGTACATCCCATGGGTCATCTTCCAGGACCTCTAGGATATTCGTAGTAATATGTAACAGTGGAGCTAGGGTGATCTTCAATCTCATGAATTGCTGCTATAATTAGTTTGAGGTGGAGATGCAGAATCACTAGGGTTTTGGCCAAATTCAGAGCCATAGAAGGCCTTGTAGTCGAATACCAGCGTAAGAAACGCTTACATAGTGGCAAAGCTTGCCATATACAATGAGACAAAAGTTTATATTTTTAATTGCATATTCAAAGAAGAATAAGAATCTTATTTCCCAAAAATTAATTAAGCATAACATTTTCCATAAATTAACAATGAGTGGAACATTGAATTCACCACATTTTTGGTAAAACTTCACTTTTCAGAGTATAGGATCTCATGGATTAAAGTCATCAAGGGTGAATTAGTTTTAGAATCCTATTCAATAAGGAGATAAAGAAGAAGAAAAAAGTGTTTGGGGAAAGTGTCAGTAAAAGGGAAAGCCAATACAGAAAAAAGCGAAATGTCCTCAATGTGTCTTGCCTACCTTTATAACTGTTTGGCCATTGTGCATAGATACCACTTAATCAAGCAATGAAGTACACTGAGCATAGTGAATTATAGTAGTGAAATATGAAGGTGAGGGTTTTTGTGTGCCTGTCTTCTTTTCTAAAGTGCTTCCTGGAGGTTCAAAGAAATGGATCTCTGGTTTATTTCAAGTGTAAAGGGATCAGGGTATTAGTAAATAAAGGCATATTGTATATGAAGAATGCGTTCAAGAAACAGTTTTCAAGGTTGGGAAATTAAAGAAGGCTTTTTAACCACCTGATTGATATGAGAAATATTAATATATAGATCTATTGATAGCACCCTAGTCACAGATTCTTCATTTGAATGCCATAATTAAGCTTCATTCATACTTTGAATGTTGCTTGCATGTATTTCGGAATATCCAACATTACTCACACCTTTTATTGCTTCCTAAATCGATTTCCTAATTAGATGCCCCTCAAAGTATTAATAACTTTTATATATCTCTAGCATGCGTGCAGAATTACATCTTAAGTGCATTCGATTTGCATGTTTTTATCTCAAGTAGAAGGTTATTTCATATCTTCTATCACTGAATGATAAGTAAGTAAATCAGAATATTGATGAGAATACTATTTTTTTCGATTTTGATGCTGAATTAGGTCTTTTGTCACATTAGTGTCCTATAGTCAACTATTGAGGTCATCTGTGGCTTATTTTAAATTGGGAATTGCTCTTGGTTTACTACAGGGTTTTCGATAATTGCATTTATCACTGAATCTATAACTTATTTACGAAATGTGGCATTCATTCCTTTGAGGTGGCATACTGTGTATAAACCACTGAAACCTAGTTGGTATATGTACTCAGTTCAACTAAGACTTTGCAGTACTGGTGGGACGTTAGTGTGACTATGGGGTTGGAGCTCGCCCTGCCTCCACTGTTTTTATCTCCTTGAATGTTATTAGATCTAAAACTGAGAGTCTGATGCACAAAACTATGCGATAATCAAGTTTCAACATGACAGCAGCTCATAGATTAGATAGAAATGGCATGATGTTTGTCAGCAATGGAAGTTTGAGTAGCCATGCAAGCGATATCCCTGCAACATATGTCACCCTGTTGGGTTCCGTCATTGCTTTGGCTATAAAGCTTAACACATTTAAGCTTTCTTTCCCCGTAATTGCTCCATGTGCACCCTTAATCAAGCTGCGTTCTTGATAGTTTTGGGTGGCTCTTCTGTAAAAGAAGTATTTGCTCCAGTCTGTCTCCAGGGTATTATAATTGCTGCGCTCCCTACTAGAACCTCCAAGCAAGTCTCATAAGCCAGTTGCAGATGCAACTGATGGTAGTCAAGCTCCAAGTCTTCAGGCACATCCAAATGAGGCGCTTTCTTTAATTGTTCCTGAACAATAAATTGGAAACTCTGAACACAAAAGCGACTCCGCCACCAGCATCATCATGAATTGCCCCGTATGGGCAGCATTGTCCATTCCAATTGAGGGCTTCAATATTAAATAGGTTCATCATGTGTCTCTGGCGTCAACACTCTTCCATAACTATTTAAATTACTGAATGAGCATGACTTTCGTATTATCTTCCAGGATTGAATGAAACAAAATTGATGTAATTTAAAAGGTCTACAAGAGAGAAGCTGGTGGTGTAGTCCTGCTTTGTATGTCCTGAGGGTCTCTTTACTTGGGTTTTCACCTTGGGTGTTATGCCCCACCAGCTCCTGCTGCAAAATGCTGGGAGCAATGCTTTGGGCCTGAATTTCCCTTGGCATCCTTTTAAACAGGATATGAAATAAAGCCATTATGAAATTCCATTGCTGATAGTCATCACACCATATCTGCCTAAGAACAAGCAAATCTAGCTAGTCAGAACAGTGTCCTCTCCAAGATCGACCACAGCGATGTACATCCCATGGGTCATCTTCCAGGACCTCTAGGATATTCGTAGTAATATGTAACAGTGGAGCTAGGGTGATCTTCAATCTCATGAATTGCTGCTATAATAAGTTTGAGGTGGAGATGCAGAATCACTAGGGTTTTGGCCAAATTCAGAGCCATAGAAGGCCTTGTAGTCGAATACCAGCGTAAGAAACGCTTACATAGTGGCAAAGCTTACCATATACAATGAGACAAAAGTTTATTTTTTTAATTGCATATTCAAAGAAGAATAAGAATCTTATTTCCCAAAAATTAATTAAGCATAACATTTTCCATAAATTAACAATGAGCGGAACATTGAATTCACCACATTTTTGGTAATACTTCACTTTTCAGAGTATAGGATCTCATGGATTAAAGTCATCAAGGGTGAATTAGTTTTAGAATCCTATTCAATAAGGAGATAAAGAAGAAGAAAAAAGTGTTTGGGGAAAGTGTCAGTAAAATGGAAAGCCAATACAGAAAAAAGCGAAATGTCCTCAATGTGTCTTGCCTACCTTTATAACTGTTTGGCCATTGTGCATAGATACCACTTAATCAAGCAATGAAGTACACTGAGCATAGTGAATTATAGTAGTGAAATATGAAGGTGAGGGTTTTTGTGTGCCTGCCTTCTTTTCTAAAGTGCTTCCTGGAGGTTCAAAGAAACGGATCTCTGGTTTATTTCAAGTGTAAAGGGATCAGGGTATTAGTAAATAAAGGCATATTGTATATGAAGAATGCGTTCAAGAAACAGTTTTCAAGGTTGGGAAATTAAAGAAGGCTTTGTAACCACCTGATTGATATCAGAAATATTAATATATAGATCTATTGATAGCACCCTAGTCACAGATTCTTCGTTTGAAAGCCATAATTAAGCTTCATTGATACTTTGAATGTTGCATGCATGTATTTCGGAATATCCAACATTACTCACACCTTTTATTGCTTCCTAAATCGATTTCATAATTAGATGCCCGTCAAAGTATTAATAACTTTTATATATCTCTAGCATGCGTGCAGAATTACATCTTAAGTGCATTCGATTTACATTTTTTTATCTCAAGTAGAAGGTTATTTCATATCTTTTATCACTGAATGATAAGTAAGTAAATCAGAATATTGATGAAAATACTATTTTTTTCGATTTTGATGCTGAATTAGGTCTTTTGTCACATTAGTGTCCTATAGTCAACTATTGAGGTCATCTGTGGCTTATTTTAAATTGAGAATTGCCCTTGGTTTACTACAGGGTTTTCAATAATTGCATTTATCACTGAATCTATAACTTATTTACGAAATGTGGCATTCATTCCTTTGAGGTGGCATACTGTGTATAAACCACTGAAACGTAGTTGGTATATGTACTCAGTTCAACTAAGACTTTGCAATACTGGTGGGACGTTAGTGTGACTATGGGGTTGGAGCTCGCCCTGCCTCCACTGTTTTTATCTCCTTGAATGTTATTAGATCTAAAACTGAGAGTCTGATGCACAAAACTATGCGATAATCAAGTTTCAACATGACAGCAGCTCATAGATTAGATAGAAATGGCATGATGTTTGTCAGCAATGGAAGTTTGAGTAGGCATGCAAGCGATATCCCTGCAACATATGTCACCCTGTTGGGTTCCCTCATTGCTTTGGATATAAAGCTTAACACATTCAAGCTTTCTTTCCCCATAATTGCTCCATGTGCACCCGTAATCAAGCTGCGTTCTTGATAGTTTTGGGTGGCTCTTCTGTAAAAGAAGTATTTGCTCCAGTCTGTCTCCAGGGTATTATAATTGCTGCGCTCCCTACTAGAATCTCCAAACAAGTCTCATAAGCCAGTTGCAGATGCAACTGATGGTAGTCAAGCTCCAAGTCTTCAGGCACATCCAAATGAGGCGCTTTCTTTAATTGTTCCTGAACAATAAATTGGAAACTCTGAACACAAAAGCGACTCCGCCACCAGCATCATCATGAATTGCCCCGTATGGGCAGCATTGTCCATTCCAATTGAGGTCTTCAATATTAAATAGGTTCATCATGTGTCTCTGGCGTCAACACTCTTCCATAACTATTTAAATTACTGAATGAGCATGACTTTCGTATTATCATCCAGGATTGAATGAAACAAAATTTATGTAATTCAAAAGGTCTACAAGAGAGAAGCTGGTGGTGTAGTCCTGCTTTGTATGTCCTGAGGGTCTCTTTACTTGGGTTTTCACCTTGGGTGTTATGCCCCACCAGCTCCTGCTGCAAAATGCTGGGAGCGATGCTTTGGGCCTGAATTTTCCTTGGCATCCTTTTAAACAGGATATGAAATAAAGCCATTATGAAATTCCATTGCTGATAGTCATCACACCATATCTGCCTAAGAACAAGCAAATCTAGCTAGTCAGAACAGTGTCCTCTCCAAGATCGACCACAGCGATGTACATCCCATGGGTCATCTTCCAGGACCTCTAGGATATTCGTAGTAATATGTAACAGTGGAGCTAGGGTGATCTTCAATCTCATGAATTGCTGCTATAATAAGTTTGAGGTGGAGATGCAGAATCACTAGGGTTTTGGCCAAATTCAGAGCCATAGAAGGCCTTGTAGTCGAATACCAGCGTAAGAAACGCTTACATAGTGGCAAAGCTTGCCATATACAATGAGACAAAAGTTTATTTTTTTAATTGCATATTCAAAGAAGAATAAGAATCTTATTTCCCAAAAATTAATTAAGCATAACATTTTCCATAAATTAACAATGAGTGGAACATTGAATTCACCACATTTTTGGTAAAACTTCACTTTTCAGAGTATAGGATCTCATGGATTAAAGTCATCAAGGGTGAATTAGTTTTAGAATCCTATTCAATAAGGAGATAAAGAAGAAGAAAAAAGTGTTTGGGGAAAGTGTCAGTAAAAGGGAAAGCCAATACAGAGAAAAGCGAAATGTCCTCAATGTGTCTTGCCTACCTTTATAACTGTTTGGCCATTGTGCATAGATACCACTTAATCAAGCAATGAAGTACACTGAGCATAGTGAATTATAGTAGTGAAATATGAAGGTGAGGGTTTTTGTGTGCCTGCCTTCTTTTCTAAAGTGCTTCCTGAAGGTTCAAAGAAACGGATCTCTGGTTTATTTCAAGTGTAAAGGTATCAGGGTATTAGTAAATAAAGGCATATTGTATATGAAGAATGCGTTCAAGAAACAGTTTTCAAGGTTGGGAAATTAAAGAAGGCTTTGTAACCACCTGATTGATATGAGAAATATTAATATATAGATCTATTGATAGCACCCTAGTCACAGATTCTTCGTTTGAAAGCCATAATTAAGCTTCATTCATACTTTGGATGTTGCTTGCATGTATTTCGGAATATCCAACATTACTCACACCTTTTATTGCTTCCTAAATCGATTTCATAATTAGATGCCCGTCAAAGTATTAATAACTTTTATATATCTCTAGCATGCGTGCAGAATTACATCTTAAGTGCATTCGATTTACATTTTTTTTATCTCAAGTAGAAGGTTATTTCATATCTTTTATCACTGAATGATAAGTAAGTAAATCAGAATATTGATGAGAATACTATTTTTTTCGATTTTGATGCTGAATTAGGTCTTTTGTCACATTAGTGTCCTATAGTCAACTATTGAGGTCATCTGTGGCTTATTTTAAATTGAGAATTGCCCTTGGTTTACTACAGGGTTTTCAATAATTGCATTTATCACTGAATCTATAACTTATTTACGAAATGTGGCATTCATTCCTTTGAGGTGGCATACTGTGTATAAACCACTGAAACGTAGTTGGTATATGTACTCAGTTCAACTAAGACTTTGCAATACTGGTGGGACGTTAGTGTGACTATGGGGTTGGAGCTCGCCCTGCCTCCACTGTTTTTATCTCCTTGAATGTTATTAGATCTAAAACTGAGAGTCTGATGCACAAAACTATGCGATAATCAAGTTTCAACATGACAGCAGCTCATAGATTAGATAGAAATGGCATGATGTTTGTCAGCAATGGAAGTTTGAGTAGGCATGCAAGCGATATCCCTGCAACATATGTCACCCTGTTGGGTTCCGTCATTGCTTTGGATATAAAGCTTAACACATTGAAGCTTTCTTTCCCCGTAATTGCTCCATGTGCACCCTTAATCAAGCTGCGTTCTTGATAGTTTTGGGTGGCTCTTCTGTAAAAGAAGTATTTGCTCCAGTCTGTCTCCAGGGTATTATAATTGCTGCGCTCCCTCCTAGAACCTCCAAACAAGTCTCATAAGCCAGTTGCAGATGCAACTGATGGTAGTCAAGCTCCAAGTCTTCAGGCACATCCAAATGAGGCGCTTTCTTTAATTGTTCCTGAACAATAAATTGGAAACTCTGAACACAAAAGCAACTCCGCCACCAGCATCATCATGAATTGCCCCGTATGGGCAGCATTGTCCATTCCAATTGAGGGCTTCAATATTAAATAGGTTCATCATGTGTCTCTGGCGTCAACACTCTTCCATAACTATTTAAATTACTGAATGAGCATGACTTTCGTATTATCTTCCAGGATTGAATGAAACAAAATTGATGTAATTGAAAAGGTCTACAAGAGAGAAGCTGGTGGTGTAGTCCTGCTTTGTATGTCCTGAGGGTCTCTTTACTTGGGTTTTCACCTTGGGTGTTATGCCCCACCAGCTCCTGCTGCAAAATGTTGGGAGCGATGCTTTGGGCCTGAATTTCCCTTGGCATCCTTTTAAACAGGATATGAAATAAAGCCATTATGAAATTCCATTGCTGATAGTCATCACACCATATCTGCCTAAGAACAAGCAAATCTAGCTAGTCAGAACAGTGTCCTCTCCAAGATCGACCACAGCGATGTACTTCCCATGGGTCATCTTCCAGGACCTCTAGGATATTCGTAGTAATATGTAACAGTGGAGCTAGGGTGATCTTCAATCTCATGAATTGCTGCTATAATAAGTTTGAGGTGGAGGTGCAGAATCACTAGGGTTTTGGCCAAATTCAGAGCCATAGAAGGCCTTGTAGTCGAATACCAGCGTAAGAAACGCTTACATAGTGGCAAAGCTTGCCATATACAATGAGACAAAAGTTTATTTTTTTAATTGCATATACAAAGAAGAATAAGAATCTTATTTCCCAAAAATTAATTAAGCATAACATTTTCCATAAATTAACAATGAGCGGAACATTGAATTCACCACATTTTTTGTAATACTTCACTTTTCAGAGTATAGGATCTCATGGATTAAAGTCATCAAGGGTGAATTAGTTTTAGAATCCTATTCAATAAGGAGTTAAAGAAGAAGAAAAAAGTGTTTGGGGAAAGTGTCAGTAAAAGGGAAAGCCAATACAGAAAAAAGCGAAATGTCCTCAATGTGTCTTGCCTACCTTTATAACTGTTTGGTCATTGTGCATAGATACCACTTAATCAAGCAATGAAGTACACTGAGCATAGTGAATTATAGTAGTGAAATATGAAGGTGAGGGTTTTTGTGTGCCTGCCTTCTTTTCTAAAGTGCCTCCTGGAGGTTCAAAGAAACGGATCTCTGGTTTATTTCAAGTGTAAAGGGATCAGGGTATTAGTAAATAAAGGCATATTGTATATGAAGAATGCGTTCAAGAAACAGTTTTCAAGGTTGGGAAATTAAAGAAGGCTTTTTAACCACCTGATTGATATGAGAAATATTAATATATAGATCTATTGATAGCACCCTAGTCACAGATTCTTCGTTTGAAAGCCATAATTAAGCTACATTCATACTTTGAATGTTGCTTGCATGTATTTCGGAATATCCAACATTACTCACACCTTTTATTGCTTCCTAAATCAATTTCCTAATTAGATGCCCGTCAAAGTATTAATAACTTTTATATATCTCTAGCATGCGTGCAGAATTACATCTTAAGTGCATTCGATTTACATTTTTTTATCTCAAGTAGAAAGTTATTTCATATCTTTTATCACTGAATGATAAGTAAGTAAATCAGAATATTGATGAGAATACTATTTTTTTCGATTTTGATGCTGAATTAGGTCTTTTGTCACATTAGTGTCCTATAGTCAACTATTGAGGTCATCTGTGGCTTATTTTAAATTGGGAATTGCCCTTGGTTTACTACAGGGTTTTCAATAATTGCATTTATCACTGAATCTATAACTTATTTACGAAATGTGGCATTCATTCCTTTGAGGTGGCATACTGTGTATAAACCACTGAAACCTAGTTGGTATATGTACTCAGTTCAACTAAGACTTTGCAGTACTGGTGGGACGTTAGTGTGACTATGGGGTTGGAGCTCGCCCTGCCTCCACTGTTTTTATCTCCTTGAATGTTATTAGATCTAAAACTGAGAGTCTGATGCACAAAACTATGCGATAATCAAGTTTCAACATGACAGCAGCTCATAGATTAGATAGAAATGGCATGATGTTTGTCAGCAATGGAAGTTTGAGTAGCCATGCAAGCGATATCCCTGCAACATATGTCACCCTGTTGGGTTCCGTCATTGCTTTGGCTATAAAGCTTAACACATTTAAGCTTTCTTTCCCCGTAATTGCTCCATGTGCACCCTTAATCAAGCTGCGTTCTTGATAGTTTTGGGTGGCTCTTCTGTAAAAGAAGTATTTGCTCCAGTCTGTCTCCAGGGTATTATAATTGCTGCGCTCCCTACTAGAACCTCCAAACAAGTCTCATAAGCCAGTTGCAGATGCAACTGATGGTAGTCAAGCTCCAAGTCTTCAGGCACATCCAAATGAGGCGCTTTCTTTAATTGTTCCTGAACAATAAATTGGAAACTCTGAACACAAAAGCGACTCCGCCACCATCATCATCATGAATTGCCCCGTATGGGCAGCATTGTCCATTCGAATTGAGGGCTTCAATATTAAATAGGTTCATCATGTGTCTCTGGCATCAACACTCTTCCATAACTATTTAAATTACTGAATGAGCATGACTTTCGTATTATCATCCAGGATTGAATGAAACAAAATTGATGTAATTTAAAAGGTCTACAAGAGAGAAGCTGGTGGTGTAGTCCTGCTTTGTATGTCTTGAGTGTCTCTTTACTTGGGTTTTCACCTTGGGTGTTATGCCCCACCAGCTCCTGCTGCAAAATGCTGGGAGCGATGCTTTGGGCCTGAATTTCCCTTGGCATCCTTTTAAACAGGATATGAAATAAAGCCATTATGAAATTCCATTGCTGATAGTCATCACACCATATCTGCCTAAGAACAAGCAAATCTAGCTAGTCAGAACAGTGTCCTCTCCAAGATCGACCACAGCGATGTACATCCCATGGGTCATCTTCCAGGACCTCTAGGATATTCGTAGTAATATGTAACAGTGGAGCTAGGGTGATCTTCAATCTCATGAATTGCTGCTATAATTAGTTTGAGGTGGAGATGCAGAATCACTAGGGTTTTGGCCAAATTCAGAGCCATAGAAGGCCTTGTAGTCGAATACCAGCGTAAGAAACGCTTACATAGTGGCAAAGCTTGCCATATACAATGAGACAAAAGTTTATTTTTTTAATTGCATATTCAAAGAAGAATAAGAATCTTATTTCCCAAAAATTAATTAAGCATAACATTTTCCATAAATTAACAATGAGCGGAACATTGAATTCACCACATTTTTGGTAAAACTTCACTTTTCAGAGTATAGGATCTCATGGATTAAAGTCATCAAGGGTGAATTAGTTTTAGAATCCTATTCAATAAGGAGATCAAGAAGAAGAAAAAAGTGTTTGGGGAAAGTGTCAGTAAAAGGGAAAGCCAATACAGAAAAAAGCGAAATGTCCTCAATGTGTCTTGCCTACCTTTATAACTGTTTGGCCATTGTGCATAGATACCACTTAATCAAGCAATGAAGTACACTGAGCATAGTGAATTATAGTAGTGAAATATGAAGGTGAGGGTTTTTGTGTGCCTGCCTTCCTTTCTAAAGTGCTTCCTGAAGGTTCAAAGAAACGGATCTCTGGTTTATTTCAAGTGTAAAGGGATCAGGGTATTAGTAAATAAAGGCATATTGTATATGAAGAATGCGTTCAAGAAACAGTTTTCAAGGTTGGGAAATTAAAGAAGGCTTTGTAACCACCTGATTGATATGAGAAATATTAATATATAGATCTATTGATAGCACCCTAGTCACAGATTCTTCGTTTGAAAGCCATAATTAAGCTTCATTCATACTTTGAATGTTGCTTGCATGTATTTCGGAATATCCAACATTACTCACACCTTTGATTGCTTCCTAAATCGATTTCATAATTAGATGCCCGTCAAAGTATTAATAACTTTTATATATCTCTAGCATGCGTGCAGAATTACATCTTAAGTGCATTCAATTTACATTTTTTATCTCAAGTAGAAGGTTATTTCAGATCTTTTATCACTGAATGATAAGTAAGTAAATCAGAATATTGATGAGAATACTATTTTTTTCGATTTTGATGCTGAATTAGGTCTTTTGTCACATTAGTGTCCTATAGTCAACTATTGAGGTCATCTGTGGCTTATTTTAAATTGAGAATTGCCCTTGGTTTACTACAGGGTTTTCAATAATTGCATTTATCACTGAATCTATAACTTATTTATGAAATGTGGCATTCATTCCTTTGAGGTGGCATACTGTGTGTAAACCACTGAAACGTAGTTGGTATATGTACTCAGTTCAACTAAGACTTTGCAATACTGGTGGGACGTTAGTGTGACTATGGGGTTGGAGCTCGCCCTGCCTCCACTGTTTTTATCTCCTTGAATGTTATTAGATCTAAAACTGAGAGTCTGATGCACAAAAATATGCGATAATCAAGTTTCAACATGACAGCAGCTCATAGATTAGATAGAAATGGCATGATGTTTGTCAGCAATGGAAGTTTGAGTAGGCATGCAAGCGATATCCCTGCAACATATGTCACCCTGTTGGGTTCCGTCATTGCTTTGGATATAAAGCTTAACACATTGAAGCTTTCTTTCCCCGTAATTGCTCCATGTGCACCCTTAATCAAGCTGCGTTCTTGATAGTTTTGGGTGGCTCTTCTGTAAAAGAAGTATTTGCTCCAGTCTGTCTCCAGGGTACTATGTTTGCTGCGCTCCCTCCTAGAACCTCCAAACAAGTCTCATAAGCCAGTTGCAGATGCAACTGATGGTAGTCAAGCTCCAAGTCTTCAGGCACATCCAAATGAGGCGCTTTCTTTAATTGTTCCTGAACAATAAATTGGAAACTCTGAACACAAAAGCGACTCCGCCACCAGCATCATCATGAATTGCCCCGTATGGGCAGCATTGTCCATTCCAATTGAGGGCTTCAATATTAAATAGGTTCATCATGTGTCTCTGGCGTCAACACTCTTCCATAACTATTTAAATTACTGAATGAGCATGACTTTCGTATTATCATCCAGGATTGAATGAAACAAAATTGATGTAATTTAAAATGTCTACAAGAGAGAAGCTGGTGGTGTAGTCCTGCTTTGTATGTCTTGAGGGTCTCTTTACTTGGGTTTTCACCTTGGGTGTTATGCCCCACCAGCTCCTGCTGCAAAATGCTGGGAGCGATGCTTTGGGCCTGAATTTCCCTTGGCATCCTTTTAAACAGGATATGAAATAAAGCCATTATGAAATTCCATTGCTGATAGTCATCACACCATATCTGCCTAAGAACAAGCAAATCTAGCTAGTCAGAACAGTGTCCTCTCCAAGATCGACCACAGCGATGTACTTCCTATGGGTCATCTTCCAGGACCTCTAGGATATTCGTAGTAATATGTAACAGTGGAGCTAGGGTGATCTTCAATCTCATGAATTGCTGCTATAATAAGTTTGAGGTGGAGATGCAGAATCACTAGGGTTTTGGCCAAATTCAGAGCCATAGAAGGCCTTGTAGTCGAATACCAGCGTAAGAAACGCTTACATAGTGGCAAAGCTTACCATATACAATGAGACAAAAGTTTATTTTTTTAATTGCATATTCAAAGAAGAATAAGAATCTTATTTCCCAAAAATTAATTAAGCATAACATTTTCCATAAATTAACAATGAGCGGAACATTGAATTCACCACATTTTTGGTAATACTTCACTTTTCAGAGTATAGGATCTCATGGATTAAAGTCATCAAGGGTGAATTAGTTTTAGAATCCTATTCAATAAGGAGATAAAGAAGAAGAAAAAAGTGTTTGGGGAAAGTGTCAGTAAAATGGAAAGCCAATACAGAAAAAAGCGAAATGTCCTCAATGTGTCTTGCCTACCTTTATAACTGTTTGGCCATTGTGCATAGATACCACTTAATCAAGCAATGAAGTACACTGAGCATAGTGAATTATAGTAGTGAAATATGAAGGTGAGGGTTTTTGTGTGCCTGCCTTCTTTTCTAAAGTGCTTCCTGGAGGTTCAAAGAAACGGATCTCTGGTTTATTTCAAGTGTAAAGGGATCAGGGTATTAGTAAATAAAGGCATATTGTATATGAAGAATGCGTTCAAGAAACAGTTTTCAAGGTTGGGAAATTAAAGAAGGCTTTGTAACCACCTGATTGATATCAGAAATATTAATATATAGATCTATTGATAGCACCCTAGTCACAGATTCTTCGTTTGAAAGCCATAATTAAGCTTCATTGATACTTTGAATGTTGCATGCATGTATTTCGGAATATCCAACATTACTCACACCTTTTATTGCTTCCTAAATCGATTTCATAATTAGATGCCCGTCAAAGTATTAATAACTTTTATATATCTCTAGCATGCGTGCAGAATTACATCTTAAGTGCATTCGATTTACATTTTTTTATCTCAAGTAGAAGGTTATTTCATATCTTTTATCACTGAATGATAAGTAAGTAAATCAGAATATTGATGAAAATACTATTTTTTTCGATTTTGATGCTGAATTAGGTCTTTTGTCACATTAGTGTCCTATAGTCAACTATTGAGGTCATCTGTGGCTTATTTTAAATTGAGAATTGCCCTTGGTTTACTACAGGGTTTTCAATAATTGCATTTATCACTGAATCTATAACTTATTTACGAAATGTGGCATTCATTCCTTTGAGGTGGCATACTGTGTATAAACCACTGAAACGTAGTTGGTATATGTACTCAGTTCAACTAAGACTTTGCAATACTGGTGGGACGTTAGTGTGACTATGGGGTTGGAGCTCGCCCTGCCTCCACTGTTTTTATCTCCTTGAATGTTATTAGATCTAAAACTGAGAGTCTGATGCACAAAACTATGCGATAATCAAGTTTCAACATGACAGCAGCTCATAGATTAGATAGAAATGGCATGATGTTTGTCAGCAATGGAAGTTTGAGTAGGCATGCAAGCGATATCCCTGCAACATATGTCACCCTGTTGGGTTCCCTCATTGCTTTGGATATAAAGCTTAACACATTCAAGCTTTCTTTCCCCATAATTGCTCCATGTGCACCCGTAATCAAGCTGCGTTCTTGATAGTTTTGGGTGGCTCTTCTGTAAAAGAAGTATTTGCTCCAGTCTGTCTCCAGGGTATTATAATTGCTGCGCTCCCTACTAGAATCTCCAAACAAGTCTCATAAGCCAGTTGCAGATGCAACTGATGGTAGTCAAGCTCCAAGTCTTCAGGCACATCCAAATGAGGCGCTTTCTTTAATTGTTCCTGAACAATAAATTGGAAACTCTGAACACAAAAGCGACTCCGCCACCAGCATCATCATGAATTGCCCCGTATGGGCAGCATTGTCCATTCCAATTGAGGTCTTCAATATTAAATAGGTTCATCATGTGTCTCTGGCGTCAACACTCTTCCATAACTATTTAAATTACTGAATGAGCATGACTTTCGTATTATCATCCAGGATTGAATGAAACAAAATTTATGTAATTCAAAAGGTCTACAAGAGAGAAGCTGGTGGTGTAGTCCTGCTTTGTATGTCCTGAGGGTCTCTTTACTTGGGTTTTCACCTTGGGTGTTATGCCCCACCAGCTCCTGCTGCAAAATGCTGGGAGCGATGCTTTGGGCCTGAATTTTCCTTGGCATCCTTTTAAACAGGATATGAAATAAAGCCATTATGAAATTCCATTGCTGATAGTCATCACACCATATCTGCCTAAGAACAAGCAAATCTAGCTAGTCAGAACAGTGTCCTCTCCAAGATCGACCACAGCGATGTACATCCCATGGGTCATCTTCCAGGACCTCTAGGATATTCGTAGTAATATGTAACAGTGGAGCTAGGGTGATCTTCAATCTCATGAATTGCTGCTATAATAAGTTTGAGGTGGAGATGCAGAATCACTAGGGTTTTGGCCAAATTCAGAGCCATAGAAGGCCTTGTAGTCGAATACCAGCGTAAGAAACGCTTACATAGTGGCAAAGCTTGCCATATACAATGAGACAAAAGTTTATTTTTTTAATTGCATATTCAAAGAAGAATAAGAATCTTATTTCCCAAAAATTAATTAAGCATAACATTTTCCATAAATTAACAATGAGTGGAACATTGAATTCACCACATTTTTGGTAAAACTTCACTTTTCAGAGTATAGGATCTCATGGATTAAAGTCATCAAGGGTGAATTAGTTTTAGAATCCTATTCAATAAGGAGATAAAGAAGAAGAAAAAAGTGTTTGGGGAAAGTGTCAGTAAAAGGGAAAGCCAATACAGAGAAAAGCGAAATGTCCTCAATGTGTCTTGCCTACCTTTATAACTGTTTGGCCATTGTGCATAGATACCACTTAATCAAGCAATGAAGTACACTGAGCATAGTGAATTATAGTAGTGAAATATGAAGGTGAGGGTTTTTGTGTGCCTGCCTTCTTTTCTAAAGTGCTTCCTGAAGGTTCAAAGAAACGGATCTCTGGTTTATTTCAAGTGTAAAGGTATCAGGGTATTAGTAAATAAAGGCATATTGTATATGAAGAATGCGTTCAAGAAACAGTTTTCAAGGTTGGGAAATTAAAGAAGGCTTTGTAACCACCTGATTGATATGAGAAATATTAATATATAGATCTATTGATAGCACCCTAGTCACAGATTCTTCGTTTGAAAGCCATAATTAAGCTTCATTCATACTTTGGATGTTGCTTGCATGTATTTCGGAATATCCAACATTACTCACACCTTTTATTGCTTCCTAAATCGATTTCATAATTAGATGCCCGTCAAAGTATTAATAACTTTTATATATCTCTAGCATGCGTGCAGAATTACATCTTAAGTGCATTCGATTTACATTTTTTTTATCTCAAGTAGAAGGTTATTTCATATCTTTTATCACTGAATGATAAGTAAGTAAATCAGAATATTGATGAGAATACTATTTTTTTCGATTTTGATGCTGAATTAGGTCTTTTGTCACATTAGTGTCCTATAGTCAACTATTGAGGTCATCTGTGGCTTATTTTAAATTGAGAATTGCCCTTGGTTTACTACAGGGTTTTCAATAATTGCATTTATCACTGAATCTATAACTTATTTACGAAATGTGGCATTCATTCCTTTGAGGTGGCATACTGTGTATAAACCACTGAAACGTAGTTGGTATATGTACTCAGTTCAACTAAGACTTTGCAATACTGGTGGGACGTTAGTGTGACTATGGGGTTGGAGCTCGCCCTGCCTCCACTGTTTTTATCTCCTTGAATGTTATTAGATCTAAAACTGAGAGTCTGATGCACAAAACTATGCGATAATCAAGTTTCAACATGACAGCAGCTCATAGATTAGATAGAAATGGCATGATGTTTGTCAGCAATGGAAGTTTGAGTAGGCATGCAAGCGATATCCCTGCAACATATGTCACCCTGTTGGGTTCCGTCATTGCTTTGGATATAAAGCTTAACACATTGAAGCTTTCTTTCCCCGTAATTGCTCCATGTGCACCCTTAATCAAGCTGCGTTCTTGATAGTTTTGGGTGGCTCTTCTGTAAAAGAAGTATTTGCTCCAGTCTGTCTCCAGGGTATTATAATTGCTGCGCTCCCTCCTAGAACCTCCAAACAAGTCTCATAAGCCAGTTGCAGATGCAACTGATGGTAGTCAAGCTCCAAGTCTTCAGGCACATCCAAATGAGGCGCTTTCTTTAATTGTTCCTGAACAATAAATTGGAAACTCTGAACACAAAAGCAACTCCGCCACCAGCATCATCATGAATTGCCCCGTATGGGCAGCATTGTCCATTCCAATTGAGGGCTTCAATATTAAATAGGTTCATCATGTGTCTCTGGCGTCAACACTCTTCCATAACTATTTAAATTACTGAATGAGCATGACTTTCGTATTATCTTCCAGGATTGAATGAAACAAAATTGATGTAATTGAAAAGGTCTACAAGAGAGAAGCTGGTGGTGTAGTCCTGCTTTGTATGTCCTGAGGGTCTCTTTACTTGGGTTTTCACCTTGGGTGTTATGCCCCACCAGCTCCTGCTGCAAAATGTTGGGAGCGATGCTTTGGGCCTGAATTTCCCTTGGCATCCTTTTAAACAGGATATGAAATAAAGCCATTATGAAATTCCATTGCTGATAGTCATCACACCATATCTGCCTAAGAACAAGCAAATCTAGCTAGTCAGAACAGTGTCCTCTCCAAGATCGACCACAGCGATGTACTTCCCATGGGTCATCTTCCAGGACCTCTAGGATATTCGTAGTAATATGTAACAGTGGAGCTAGGGTGATCTTCAATCTCATGAATTGCTGCTATAATAAGTTTGAGGTGGAGGTGCAGAATCACTAGGGTTTTGGCCAAATTCAGAGCCATAGAAGGCCTTGTAGTCGAATACCAGCGTAAGAAACGCTTACATAGTGGCAAAGCTTGCCATATACAATGAGACAAAAGTTTATTTTTTTAATTGCATATACAAAGAAGAATAAGAATCTTATTTCCCAAAAATTAATTAAGCATAACATTTTCCATAAATTAACAATGAGCGGAATATTGAATTCACCACATTTTTTGTAATACTTCACTTTTCAGAGTATAGGATCTCATGGATTAAAGTCATCAAGGGTGAATTAGTTTTAGAATCCTATTCAATAAGGAGTTAAAGAAGAAGAAAAAAGTGTTTGGGGAAAGTGTCAGTAAAAGGGAAAGCCAATACAGAAAAAAGCGAAATGTCCTCAATGTGTCTTGCCTACCTTTATAACTGTTTGGTCATTGTGCATAGATACCACTTAATCAAGCAATGAAGTACACTGAGCATAGTGAATTATAGTAGTGAAATATGAAGGTGAGGGTTTTTGTGTGCCTGCCTTCTTTTCTAAAGTGCCTCCTGGAGGTTCAAAGAAACGGATCTCTGGTTTATTTCAAGTGTAAAGGGATCAGGGTATTAGTAAATAAAGGCATATTGTATATGAAGAATGCGTTCAAGAAACAGTTTTCAAGGTTGGGAAATTAAAGAAGGCTTTTTAACCACCTGATTGATATGAGAAATATTAATATATAGATCTATTGATAGCACCCTAGTCACAGATTCTTCGTTTGAAAGCCATAATTAAGCTACATTCATACTTTGAATGTTGCTTGCATGTATTTCGGAATATCCAACATTACTCACACCTTTTATTGCTTCCTAAATCAATTTCCTAATTAGATGCCCGTCAAAGTATTAATAACTTTTATATATCTCTAGCATGCGTGCAGAATTACATCTTAAGTGCATTCGATTTACATTTTTTTATCTCAAGTAGAAAGTTATTTCATATCTTTTATCACTGAATGATAAGTAAGTAAATCAGAATATTGATGAGAATACTATTTTTTTCGATTTTGATGCTGAATTAGGTCTTTTGTCACATTAGTGTCCTATAGTCAACTATTGAGGTCATCTGTGGCTTATTTTAAATTGGGAATTGCCCTTGGTTTACTACAGGGTTTTCAATAATTGCATTTATCACTGAATCTATAACTTATTTACGAAATGTGGCATTCATTCCTTTGAGGTGGCATACTGTGTATAAACCACTGAAACCTAGTTGGTATATGTACTCAGTTCAACTAAGACTTTGCAGTACTGGTGGGACGTTAGTGTGACTATGGGGTTGGAGCTCGCCCTGCCTCCACTGTTTTTATCTCCTTGAATGTTATTAGATCTAAAACTGAGAGTCTGATGCACAAAACTATGCGATAATCAAGTTTCAACATGACAGCAGCTCATAGATTAGATAGAAATGGCATGATGTTTGTCAGCAATGGAAGTTTGAGTAGGCATGCAAGCGATATCCCTGCAACATATGTCACCCTGTTGGGTTCCGTCATTGCTTTGGATATAAAGCTTAACACATTGAAGCTTTCTTTCCCCGTAATTGCTCCATGTGCACCCTTAATCAAGCTGCGTTCTTGATAGTTTTGGGTGGCTCTTCTGTAAAAGAAGTATTTGCTCCAGTCTGTCTCCAGGGTATTATAATTGCTGCGCTCCCTACTAGAACCTCCAAACAAGTCTCATAAGCCAGTTGCAGATGCAACTGATGGTAGTCAAGCTCCAAGTCTTCAGGCACATCCAAATGAGGCGCTTTCTTTAATTGTTCCTGAACAATAAATTGGAAACTCTGAACACAAAAGCGACTCCGCCACCATCATCATCATGAATTGCCCCGTATGGGCAGCATTGTCCATTCGAATTGAGGGCTTCAATATTAAATAGGTTCATCATGTGTCTCTGGCATCAACACTCTTCCATAACTATTTAAATTACTGAATGAGCATGACTTTCGTATTATCATCCAGGATTGAATGAAACAAAATTGATGTAATTTAAAAGGTCTACAAGAGAGAAGCTGGTGGTGTAGTCCTGCTTTGTATGTCTTGAGTGTCTCTTTACTTGGGTTTTCACCTTGGGTGTTATGCCCCACCAGCTCCTGCTGCAAAATGCTGGGAGCGATGCTTTGGGCCTGAATTTCCCTTGGCATCCTTTTAAACAGGATATGAAATAAAGCCATTATGAAATTCCATTGCTGATAGTCATCACACCATATCTGCCTAAGAACAAGCAAATCTAGCTAGTCAGAACAGTGTCCTCTCCAAGATCGACCACAGCGATGTACATCCCATGGGTCATCTTCCAGGACCTCTAGGATATTCGTAGTAATATGTAACAGTGGAGCTAGGGTGATCTTCAATCTCATGAATTGCTGCTATAATTAGTTTGAGGTGGAGATGCAGAATCACTAGGGTTTTGGCCAAATTCAGAGCCATAGAAGGCCTTGTAGTCGAATACCAGCGTAAGAAACGCTTACATAGTGGCAAAGCTTGCCATATACAATGAGACAAAAGTTTATTTTTTTAATTGCATATTCAAAGAAGAATAAGAATCTTATTTCCCAAAAATTAATTAAGCATAACATTTTCCATAAATTAACAATGAGCGGAACATTGAATTCACCACATTTTTGGTAAAACTTCACTTTTCAGAGTATAGGATCTCATGGATTAAAGTCATCAAGGGTGAATTAGTTTTAGAATCCTATTCAATAAGGAGATCAAGAAGAAGAAAAAAGTGTTTGGGGAAAGTGTCAGTAAAAGGGAAAGCCAATACAGAAAAAAGCGAAATGTCCTCAATGTGTCTTGCCTACCTTTATAACTGTTTGGCCATTGTGCATAGATACCACTTAATCAAGCAATGAAGTACACTGAGCATAGTGAATTATAGTAGTGAAATATGAAGGTGAGGGTTTTTGTGTGCCTGCCTTCCTTTCTAAAGTGCTTCCTGAAGGTTCAAAGAAACGGATCTCTGGTTTATTTCAAGTGTAAAGGGATCAGGGTATTAGTAAATAAAGGCATATTGTATATGAAGAATGCGTTCAAGAAACAGTTTTCAAGGTTGGGAAATTAAAGAAGGCTTTGTAACCACCTGATTGATATGAGAAATATTAATATATAGATCTATTGATAGCACCCTAGTCACAGATTCTTCGTTTGAAAGCCATAATTAAGCTTCATTCATACTTTGAATGTTGCTTGCATGTATTTCGGAATATCCAACATTACTCACACCTTTTATTGCTTCCTAAATCGATTTCATAATTAGATGCCCGTCAAAGTATTAATAACTTTTATATATCTCTAGCATGCGTGCAGAATTACATCTTAAGTGCATTCGATTTACATTTTTTATCTCAAGTAGAAGGTTATTTCATATCTTTTATCACTGAATGATAAGTAAGTAAATCAGAATATTGATGAGAATACTATTTTTTTCGATTTTGATGCTGAATTAGGTCTTTTGTCACATTAGTGTCCTATAGTCAACTATTGAGGTCATCTGTGGCTTATTTTAAATTGAGAATTGCCCTTGGTTTACTACAGGGTTTTCAATAATTGCATTTATCACTGAATCTATAACTTATTTATGAAATGTGGCATTCATTCCTTTGAGGTGGCATACTGTGTGTAAACCACTGAAACGTAGTTGGTATATGTACTCAGTTCAACTAAGACTTTGCAATACTGGTGGGACGTTAGTGTGACTATGGGGTTGGAGCTCGCCCTGCCTCCACTGTTTTTATCTCCTTGAATGTTATTAGATCTAAAACTGAGAGTCTGATGCACAAAAATATGCGATAATCAAGTTTCAACATGACAGCAGCTCATAGATTAGATAGAAATGGCATGATGTTTGTCAGCAATGGAAGTTTGAGTAGGCATGCAAGCGATATCCCTGCAACATATGTCACCCTGTTGGGTTCCGTCATTGCTTTGGATATAAAGCTTAACACATTGAAGCTTTCTTTCCCCGTAATTGCTCCATGTGCACCCTTAATCAAGCTGCGTTCTTGATAGTTTTGGGTGGCTCTTCTGTAAAAGAAGTATTTGCTCCAGTCTGTCTCCAGGGTACTATGTTTGCTGCGCTCCCTCCTAGAACCTCCAAACAAGTCTCATAAGCCAGTTGCAGATGCAACTGATGGTAGTCAAGCTCCAAGTCTTCAGGCACATCCAAATGAGGCGCTTTCTTTAATTGTTCCTGAACAATAAATTGGAAACTCTGAACACAAAAGCGACTCCGCCACCAGCATCATCATGAATTGCCCCGTATGGGCAGCATTGTCCATTCCAATTGAGGGCTTCAATATTAAATAGGTTCATCATGTGTCTCTGGCGTCAACACTCTTCCATAACTATTTAAATTACTGAATGAGCATGACTTTCGTATTATCATCCAGGATTGAATGAAACAAAATTGATGTAATTTAAAATGTCTACAAGAGAGAAGCTGGTGGTGTAGTCCTGCTTTGTATGTCTTGAGGGTCTCTTTACTTGGGTTTTCACCTTGGGTGTTATGCCCCACCAGCTCCTGCTGCAAAATGCTGGGAGCGATGCTTTGGGCCTGAATTTCCCTTGGCATCCTTTTAAACAGGATATGAAATAAAGCCATTATGAAATTCCATTGCTGATAGTCATCACACCATATCTGCCTAAGAACAAGCAAATCTAGCTAGTCAGAACAGTGTCCTCTCCAAGATCGACCACAGCGATGTACTTCCCATGGGTCATCTTCCAGGACCTCTAGGATATTCGTAGTAATATGTAACAGTGGAGCTAGGGTGATCTTCAATCTCATGAATTGCTGCTATAATAAGTTTGAGGTGGAGATGCAGAATCACTAGGGTTTTGGCCAAATTCAGAGCCATAGAAGGCCTTGTAGTCGAATACCAGCGTAAGAAACGCTTACATAGTGGCAAAGCTTGCCATATACAATGAGACAAATGTTTATTTTTTTAATTGCATATTCAAAGAAGAATAAGAATCTTATTTCCCAAAAATTAATTAAGCATAACATTTTCCATAAATTAACAATGAGCGGAACATTGAATTCACCACATTTTTTGTAATACTTCACTTTTTAGAGTATAGGATCTCATGGATTAAAGTCATCAAGGGTGAATTAGTTTTAGAATCCTATTCAATAAGGAGATAAAGAAGAAGAAAAAAGTGTTTGGGGAAAGTGTCAGTAAAAGGGAAAGCCAATACAGAAAAAAGCGAAATGTCCTCAATGTGTCTTGCCTACCTTTATAACTGTGTGGCCATTGTGCATAGATACCACTTAATCAAGCAATGAAGTACACTGAGCATAGTGAATTATAGTAGTGAAATATGAAGGTGAGGGTTTCTGTGTGCCTGCCTTCTTTTCTAAAGTGCTTCCTGGAGGTTCAAAGAAATGGATCTCTGGTTTATTTCAAGTGTAAAGGGATCAGGGTATTAGTAAATAAAGGCATATTGTATATGAAGAATGCGTTCAAGAAACAGTTTTCAAGGTTGGGAAATTAAAGAAGGCTTTTTAACCACCTGATTGATATGAGAAATATTAATATATAGATCTATTGATCGCACCCTAGTCACAGATTCTTCATTTGAATGCCATAATTAAGCTTCATTCATACTTTGAATGTTGCTTGCATGTATTTCGGAATATCCAACATTACTCACACCTTTTATTGTTTCCTAAATCGATTTCCTAATTAGATGCCCCTCAAAGTATTAATAACTTTTATATATCTCTAGCATGCGTGCAGAATTACATCTTAAGTTCATTCGATTTGCATGTTTTTATCTCAAGTAGAAGGTTATTTCATATCTTCCATCACTGAATGATAAGTAAGTAAATCAGAATATTGATGAGAATACTATTTTTTTCGATTTTGATGCTGAATTAGGTCTTTTGTCACATTGTTGTCCTATAGTCAACTATTGAGGTCATCTGTGGCTTATTTTAAATTGGGAATTGCTCTTGGTTTACTACAGGGTTTTCGATAATTGCATTTATCACTGAATCTATAACTTATTTACGAAATGTGGCATTCATTCCTTTGAGGTGGCATACTGTGTATAAACCACTGAAACCTAGTTGGTATATGTACTCAGTTCAACTAAGACTTTGCAGTACTGGTGGGACGTTAGTGTGACTATGGGGTTGGAGCTCGCCCTGCCTCCACTGTTTTTATCTCCTTGAATGTTATTAGATCTAAAACTGAGAGTCTGATGCACAAAACTATGCGATAATCAAGTTTCAACATGACAGCAGCTCATAGATTAGATAGAAATGGCATGATGTTTGTCAGCAATGGAAGTTTGAGTAGCCATGCAAGCGATATCCCTGCAACATATGTCACCCTGTTGGGTTCCGTCATTGCTTTGGCTATAAATCTTAACACATTTAAGCTTTCTTTCCCCGTAATTGCTCCATGTGCACCCTTAATCAAGCTGCGTTCTTGATAGTTTTGGGTGGCTCTTCTGTAAAAGAAGTATTTGCTCCAGTCTGTCTCCAGGGTATTATAATTGCTGCGCTCCCTACTAGAACCTCCAAACAAGTCTCATAAGCCAGTTGCAGATGCAACTGATGGTAGTCAAGCTCCAAGTCTTCAGGCACATCCAAATGAGGCGCTTTCTTTAATTGTTCCTGAACAATAAATTGGAAACTCTGAACACAAAAGCGACTCCGCCACCAGCATCATCATGAATTGCCCCGTATGGGCAGCATTGTCCATTCCAATTGAGGGCTTCAATATTAAATAGGTTCATCATGTGTCTCTGGCGTCAACACTCTTCCATAACTATTTAAATTACTGAATGAGCATGACTTTCGTATTATCTTCCAGGATTGAATGAAACAAAATTGATGTAATTTAAAAGGTCTACAAGAGAGAAGCTGGTGGTGTAGTCCTGCTTTGTATGTCCTGAGGGTCTCTTTACTTGGGTTTTCACCTTGGGTGTTATGCCCCACCAGCTCCTGCTGCAAAATGCTGGGAGCGATGCTTTGGGCCTGAATTTCCCTTGGCATCCTTTTAAACAGGATATGAAATAAAGCCATTATGAAATTCCATTGCTGATAGTCATCACACCATATCTGCCTAAGAACAAGCAAATCTAGCTAGTCAGAACAGTGTCCTCTCCAAGATCGACCACAGCGATGTACATCCCATGGGTCATCTTCCAGGACCTCTAGGATATTCGTAGTAATATGTAACAGTGGAGCTAGGGTGATCTTCAATCTCATGAATTGCTGCTATAATAAGTTTGAGGTGGAGATGCAGAATCACTAGGGTTTTGGCCAAATTCAGAGCCATAGAAGGCCTTGTAGTCGAATACCAGCGTAAGAAACGCTTACATAGTGGCAAAGCTTACCATATACAATGAGACAAAAGTTTATTTTTTTAATTGCATATTCAAAGAAGAATAAGAATCTTATTTCCCAAAAATTAATTAAGCATAACATTTTCCATAAATTAACAATGAGCGGAAAATTGAATTCACCACATTTTTTGTAATACTTCACTTTTCAGAGTATAGGATCTCATGGATTAAAGTCATCAAGGGTGAATTAGTTTTAGAATCCTATTCAATAAGGAGATAAAGAAGAAGAAAAAAGTGTTTGGGGAAAGTGTCAGTAAAAGGGAAAGCCAATACAGAAAAAAGCGAAATGTCCTCAATGTGCCTTGCCTACCTTTATAACTGTTTGGCCATTGTGCATAGATACCACTTAATCAAGCAATGAAGTACACTGAGCATAGTGAATTATAGTAGTGAAATATGAAGGTGAGGGTTTTTGTGTGCCTGCCTTCTTTTCTAAAGTGCTTCCTGGAGGTTCAAAGAAACGGATCTCTGGTTTATTTCAAGTGTAAAGGGATCAGGGTATTAGTAAATAAAGGCATATTGTATATGAAGAATGCGTTCAAGAAACAGTTTTCAAGGTTGGGAAATTAAAGAAGGCTTTTTAACCACCTGATTGATATGAGAAATATTAATATATAGATCTATTGATAGCACCCTAGTCACAGATTCTTCGTTTGAAAGCCATAATTAAGCTTCATTCATACTTTGAATGTTGCTTGCATGTATTTCGGAATATCCAACATTACTCACACCTTTTATTGCTTCCTAAATCGATTTCATAATTAGATGCCCGTCAAAGTATTAATAACTTTTATATATCTCTAGCATGCGTGCAGAATTACATCTTAAGTGCATTCGATTTACATTTTTTTTATCTCAAGTAGAAGGTTATTTCATATCTTTTATCACTGAATGATAAGTAAGTAAATCAGAATATTGATGAGAATACTATTTTTTTCGATTTTGATGCTGAATTTGGTCTTTTGTCACATTAGTGTCCTATAGTCAACTATTGAGGTCATCTGTGGCTTATTTTAAATTGAGAATTGCCCTTGGTTTACTACAGGGTTTTCAATAATTGCATTTATCACTGAATCTATAACTTATTTACGAAATGTGGCATTCATTCCTTTGAGGTGGCATACTGTGTATAAACCACTGAAACCTAGTTGGTATATGTACTCAGTTCAACTAAGACTTTGCAATACTGGTGGAACGTTAGTGTGACTATGGGGTTGGAGCTCGCCCTGCCTCCACTGTTTTTATCTCCTTGAATGTTATTAGATCTAAAACTGAGAGTCTGATGCACAAAACTATGCGATAATCAAGTTTCAACATGACAGCAGCTCATAGATTAGATAGAAATGGCATGATGTTTGTCAGCAATGGAAGTTTGAGTAGGCATGCAAGCGATATCCCTGCAACATATGTCACCCTGTAGGGTTCCGTCATTGCTTTGGATATAAAGCTTAACACATTCAAGCTTTCTTTCCCCATAATTGCTCCATGTGCACCCGTAATCAAGCTGCGTTCTTGATAGTTTTGGGTGGCTCTTCTGTAAAAGAAGTATTTGCTCCAGTCTGTCTCCAGGGTATTATAATTGCTGCGCTCCCTACTAGAACCTCCAAACAAGTCTCATAAGCCAGTTGCAGATGCAACTGATGGTAGTCAAGCTCCAAGTCTTCAGGCACATCCAAATGAGGCGCTTTCTTTAATTGTTCCTGAACAATAAATTGGAAACTCTGAACACAAAAGCGACTCCGCCACCAGCATCATCATGAATTGCCCCGTATGGGCAGCATTGTCCATTCCAATTGAGGGCTTCAATATTAAATAGGTTTATCATGTGTCTCTGGCGTCAACACTCTTCCATAACTATTTAAATTACTGAATGAGCATGACTTTCGTATTATCATCCAGGATTGAATGAAACAAAATTGATGTAATTTAAAAGGTCTACAAGAGAGAAGCTGGTGGTGTAGTCCTGCTTTGTATGTCCTGAGGGTCTCTTTACTTGTGTTTTCACCTTGGGTGTTATGCCCCACCAGCTCCTGCTGCAAAATGCTGGGAGCGATGCTTTGGGCCTGAATTTCCCTTGGCATCCTTTTAAACAGGATATGAAATAAAGCCATTATGAAATTCCATTGCTGATAGTCAACACACCATATCTGCCTAAGAACAAGCAAATCTAGCTAGTCAGAACAGTGTCCTCTCCAAGATCGACCACAGCGATGTACATCCCATGGGTCATCTTCCAGGACCTCTAGGATATTCGTAGTAATATGTAACAGTGGAGCTAGGGTGATCTTCAATCTCATGAATTGGTGCTATAATAAGTTTGAGGTGGAGATGCAGAATCACTAGGGTTTTGGCCAAATTCAGAGCCATAGAAGGCCTTGTAGTCGAATACCAGCGTAAGAAACGCTTACATAGTGGCAAAGCTTGCCATATACAATGAGACAAAAGTTTATTTTTTTAATTGCATATTCAA
Source organism: Lissotriton vulgaris (assembly GCF_964263255.1). Taxonomy (NCBI): domain Eukaryota; kingdom Metazoa; phylum Chordata; class Amphibia; order Caudata; family Salamandridae; genus Lissotriton; species Lissotriton vulgaris. The sequence continues at coordinate 1,398,983,644 of NC_141689.1, forward strand.
AGAAGAATAAGAATCTTATTTCCCAAAAATTAATGAAGCATAACATTTTCCATAAATTAACAATGAGCGGAACATTGAATTCACCACATTTTTTGTAATACTTCACTTTTCAGAGTATAGGATCTCATGGATTAAAGTCATCAAGGGTGAATTAGTTTTAGAATCCTTTTCAATAAGGAGATCAAGAAGAAGAAAAAAGTGTTTGGGGAAAGTGTCAGTAAAAGGGAAAGCCAATACAGAAAAAAGCGAAATGTCCTCAATGTGTCTTGCCTACCTTTATAACTGTTTGGCCATTGTGCATAGATACCACTTAATCAAGCAATGAAGTACACTGAGCATAGTGAATTATAGCAGTGAAATATGAAGGTGAGGGTTTTTGTGTGCCTGCCTTCTTTTCTAAAGTGCTTCCTGGAGGTTCAAAGAAACGGATCTCTGGTTTATTTCAAGTGTAAAGGGATCAGGGTATTAGTAAATAAAGGCATATTGTATATGAAGAATGCGTTCAAGAAACAGTTTTCAAGGTTGGGAAATTAAAGAAGGCTTTTTAACCACCTGATTGATATGAGAAATATTAATATATAGATCTATTGATAGCACCCTAGTCACAGATTCTTCATTTGAAAGCCATAATGAAGCTTCATTCATACTTTGAATGTTGCTTGCATGTATTTCGGAATATCCAACATTACTCACACCTTTTATTGCTTCCTAAATCAATTTCCTAATTAGATGCCCCTCAAAGTATTAATAACTTTTATATATCTCTAGCATGCGTGCAGAATTACATCTTAAGTGCATTCGATTTGCATGTTTTTATCTCAAGTAGAAGGTTATTTCATATCTTCTATCACTGAATGATAAGTAAGTAAATCAGAATATTGATGAGAATACTATTTTTTTCGATTTTGATGCTGAATTAGGTCTTTTGTCACATTAGTGTCCTATAGTCAACTATTGAGGTCATCTGTGGCTTATTTTAAATTGGGAATTGCTCTTGGTTTACTACAGGGTTTTCGATAATTGCATTTATCACTGAATCTATAACTTATTTACGAAATGTGGCATTCATTCCTTTGAGGTGGCATACTGTGTATAAACCACTGAAACCTAGTTGGTATATGTACTCAGTTCAACTAAGACTTTGCAGTACTGGTGGGACGTTAGTGTGACTATGGGGTTGGAGCTCGCCCTGCCTCCACTGTTTTTATCTCCTTGAATGTTATTAGATCTAAAACTGAGAGTCTGATGCACAAAACTATGCGATAATCAAGTTTCAACATGACAGCAGCTCATAGATTAGATAGAAATGGCATGATGTTTGTCAGCAATGGAAGTTTGAGTAGCCATGCAAGCGATATCCCTGCAACATATGTCACCCTGTTGGGTTCCGTCATTGCTTTGGCTATAAAGCTTAACACATTTAAGCTTTCTTTCCCCGTAATTGCTCCATGTGCACCCTTAATCAAGCTGCGTTCTTGATAGTTTTGGGTGGCTCTTCTGTAAAAGAAGTATTTGCTCCAGTCTGTCTCCAGGGTATTATAATTGCTGCGCTCCCTACTAGAACCTCCAAACAAGTCTCATAAGCCAGTTGCAGATGCAACTGATGGTAGTCAAGCTCCAAGTCTTCAGGCACATCCAAATGAGGCGCTTTCTTTAATTGTTCCTGAACAATAAATTGGAAACTCTGAACACAAAAGCGACTCCGCCACCATCATCATCATGAATTGCCCCGTATGGGCAGCATTGTCCATTCCAATTGAGGGCTTCAATATTAAATATGTTCATCATGTGTCTCTGGCATCAACACTCTTCCATAACTATTTAAATTACTGAATGAGCATGACTTTCGTATTATCTTCCAGGATTGAATGAAACAAAATTGATGTAATTTAAAAGGTCTACAAGAGAGAAGCTGGTGGTGTAGTCCTGCTTTGTATGTCTTGAGTGTCTCTTTACTTGGGTTTTCACCTTGGGTGTTATGCCCCACCAGCTCCTGCTGCAAAATGCTGGGAGCGATGCTTTGGGCCTGAATTTCCCTTGGCATCCTTTTAAACAGGATATGAAATAAAGCCATTATGAAATTCCATTGCTGATAGTCATCACACCATATCTGCCTAAGAACAAGCAAATCTAGCTAGTCAGAACAGTGTCCTCTCCAAGATCGACCACAGCGATGTACATCCCATGGGTCATCTTCCAGGACCTCTAGGATATTCGTAGTAATATGTAACAGTGGAGCTAGGGTGATCTTCAATCTCATGAATTGCTGCTATAATAAGTTTGAGGTGGAGATGCAGAATCACTAGGGTTTTGGCCAAATTCAGAGCCATAGAAGGCCTTGTAGTCGAATACCAGCGTAAGAAACGCTTACATAGTGGCAAAGCTTACCATATACAATGAGACAAAAGTTTATTTTTTTAATTGCATATTCAAAGAAGAATAAGAATCTTATTTCCCAAAAATTAATTAAGCATAACATTTTCCATAAATTAACAATGAGCGGAACATTGAATTCACCACATTTTTTGTAATACTTCACTTTTCAGAGTATAGGATCTCATGGATTAAAGTCATCAAGGGTGAATTAGTTTTAGAATCCTATTCAATAAGGAGATAAAGAAGAAGAAAAAAGTGTTTGGGGAAAGTGTCAGTAAAAGGGAAAGCCAATACAGAAAAAAGCGAAATGTCCTCAATGTGCCTTGCCTACCTTTATAACTGTTTGGCCATTGTGCATAGATACCACTTAATCAAGCAATGAAGTACACTGAGCATAGTGAATTATAGTAGTGAAATATGAAGGTGAGGGTTTTTGTGTGCCTGCCTTCTTTTCTAAAGTGCTTCCTGGAGGTTCAAAGAAACGGATCTCTGGTTTATTTCAAGTGTAAAGGGATCAGGGTATTAGTAAATAAAGGCATATTGTATATGAAGAATGCGTTCAAGAAACAGTTTTCAAGGTTGGGAAATTAAAGAAGGCTTTTTAACCACCTGATTGATATGAGAAATATTAATATATAGATCTATTGATAGCACCCTAGTCACAGATTCTTCGTTTGAAAGCCATAATTAAGCTTCATTCATACTTTGAATGTTGCTTGCATGTATTTCGGAATATCCAACATTACTCACACCTTTTATTGCTTCCTAAATCGATTTCATAATTAGATGCCCGTCAAAGTATTAATAACTTTTATATATCTCTAGCATGCGTGCAGAATTACATCTTAAGTGCATTCGATTTACATTTTTTTTATCTCAAGTAGAAGGTTATTTCATATCTTTTATCACTGAATGATAAGTAAGTAAATCAGAATATTGATGAGAATACTATTTTTTTCGATTTTGATGCTGAATTTGGTCTTTTGTCACATTAGTGTCCTATAGTCAACTATTGAGGTCATCTGTGGCTTATTTTAAATTGAGAATTGCCCTTGGTTTACTACAGGGTTTTCAATAATTGCATTTATCACTGAATCTATAACTTATTTACGAAATGTGGCATTCATTCCTTTGAGGTGGCATACTGTGTATAAACCACTGAAACCTAGTTGGTATATGTACTCAGTTCAACTAAGACTTTGCAATACTGGTGGAACGTTAGTGTGACTATGGGGTTGGAGCTCGCCCTGCCTCCACTGTTTTTATCTCCTTGAATGTTATTAGATCTAAAACTGAGAGTCTGATGCACAAAACTATGCGATAATCAAGTTTCAACATGACAGCAGCTCATAGATTAGATAGAAATGGCATGATGTTTGTCAGCAATGGAAGTTTGAGTAGGCATGCAAGCGATATCCCTGCAACATATGTCACCCTGTAGGGTTCCATCATTGCTTTGGATATAAAGCTTAACACATTCAAGCTTTCTTTCCCCATAATTGCTCCATGTGCACCCGTAATCAAGCTGCGTTCTTGATAGTTTTGGGTGGCTCTTCTGTAAAAGAAGTATTTGCTCCAGTCTGTCTCCAGGGTATTATAATTGCTGCGCTCCCTACTAGAACCTCCAAACAAGTCTCATAAGCCAGTTGCAGATGCAACTGATGGTAGTCAAGCTCCAAGTCTTCAGGCACATCCAAATGAGGCGCTTTCTTTAATTGTTCCTGAACAATAAATTGGAAACTCTGAACACAAAAGCGACTCCGCCACCAGCATCATCATGAATTGCCCCGTATGGGCAGCATTGTCCATTCCAATTGAGGGCTTCAATATTAAATAGGTTTATCATGTGTCTCTGGCGTCAACACTCTTCCATAACTATTTAAATTACTGAATGAGCATGACTTTCGTATTATCATCCAGGATTGAATGAAACAAAATTGATGTAATTTAAAAGGTCTACAAGAGAGAAGCTGGTGGTGTAGTCCTGCTGTGTATGTCCTGAGGGTCTCTTTACTTGTGTTTTCACCTTGGGTGTTATGCCCCACCAGCTCCTGCTGCAAAATGCTGGGAGCGATGCTTTGGGCCTGAATTTCCCTTGGCATCCTTTTAAACAGGATATGAAATAAAGCCATTATGAAATTCCATTGCTGATAGTCAACACACCATATCTGCCTAAGAACAAGCAAATCTAGCTAGTCAGAACAGTGTCCTCTCCAAGATCGACCACAGCGATGTACATCCCATGGGTCATCTTCCAGGACCTCTAGGATATTCGTAGTAATATGTAACAGTGGAGCTAGGGTGATCTTCAATCTCATGAATTGCTGCTATAATAAGTTTGAGGTGGAGATGCAGAATCACTAGGGTTTTGGCCAAATTCAGAGCCATAGAAGGCCTTGTAGTCGAATACCAGCGTAAGAAACGCTTACATAGTGGCAAAGCTTGCCATATACAATGAGACAAAAGTTTATTTTTTTAATTGCATATTCAAAGAAGAATAAGAATCTTATTTCCCAAAAATTAATGAAGCATAACATTTTCCATAAATTAACAATGAGCGGAACATTGAATTCACCACATTTTTTGTAATACTTCACTTTTCAGAGTATAGGATCTCATGGATTAAAGTCATCAAGGGTGAATTAGTTTTAGAATCCTTTTCAATAAGGAGATCAAGAAGAAGAAAAAAGTGTTTGGGGAAAGTGTCAGTAAAAGGGAAAGCCAATACAGAAAAAAGCGAAATGTCCTCAATGTGTCTTGCCTACCTTTATAACTGTTTGGCCATTGTGCATAGATACCACTTAATCAAGCAATGAAGTACACTGAGCATAGTGAATTATAGCAGTGAAATATGAAGGTGAGGGTTTTTGTGTGCCTGCCTTCTTTTCTAAAGTGCTTCCTGGAGGTTCAAAGAAACGGATCTCTGGTTTATTTCAAGTGTAAAGGGATCAGGGTATTAGTAAATAAAGGCATATTGTATATGAAGAATGCGTTCAAGAAACAGTTTTCAAGGTTGGGAAATTAAAGAAGGCTTTTTAACCACCTGATTGATATGAGAAATATTAATATATAGATCTATTGATAGCACCCTAGTCACAGATTCTTCATTTGAAAGCCATAATGAAGCTTCATTCATACTTTGAATGTTGCTTGCATGTATTTCGGAATATCCAACATTACTCACACCTTTTATTGCTTCCTAAATCAATTTCCTAATTAGATGCCCCTCAAAGTATTAATAACTTTTATATATCTCTAGCATGCGTGCAGAATTACATCTTAAGTGCATTCGATTTGCATGTTTTTATCTCAAGTAGAAGGTTATTTCATATCTTCTATCACTGAATGATAAGTAAGTAAATCAGAATATTGATGAGAATACTATTTTTTTCGATTTTGATGCTGAATTAGGTCTTTTGTCACATTAGTGTCCTATAGTCAACTATTGAGGTCATCTGTGGCTTATTTTAAATTGGGAATTGCTCTTGGTTTACTACAGGGTTTTCGATAATTGCATTTATCACTGAATCTATAACTTCTTTACGAAATGTGGCATTCATTCCTTTGAGGTGGCATACTGTGTATAAACCACTGAAACCTAGTTGGTATATGTACTCAGTTCAACTAAGACTTTGCAGTACTGGTGGGACGTTAGTGTGACTATGGGGTTGGAGCTCGCCCTGCCTCCACTGTTTTTATCTCCTTGAATGTTATTAGATCTAAAACTGAGAGTCTGATGCACAAAACTATGCGATAATCAAGTTTCAACATGACAGCAGCTCATAGATTAGATAGAAATGGCATGATGTTTGTCAGCAATGGAAGTTTGAGTAGCCATGCAAGCGATATCCCTGCAACATATGTCACCCTGTAGGGTTCCGTCATTGCTTTGGATATAAAGCTTAACACATTCAAGCTTTCTTTCCCCATAATTGCTCCATGTGCACCCGTAATCAAGCTGCGTTCTTGATAGTTTTGGGTGGCTCTTCTGTAAAAGAAGTATTTGCTCCAGTCTGTCTCCAGGGTATTATAATTGCTGCGCTCCCTACTAGAACCTCCAAACAAGTCTCATAAGCCAGTTGCAGATGCAACTGATGGTAGTCAAGCTCCAAGTCTTCAGGCACATCCAAATGAGGCGCTTTCTTTAATTGTTCCTGAACAATAAATTGGAAACTCTGAACACAAAAGCGACTCCGCCACCAGCATCATCATGAATTGCCCCGTATGGGCAGCATTGTCCATTCCAATTGAGGGCTTCAATATTAAATAGGTTTATCATGTGTCTCTGGCGTCAACACTCTTCCATAACTATTTAAATTACTGAATGAGCATGACTTTCGTATTATCATCCAGGATTGAATGAAACAAAATTGATGTAATTTAAAAGGTCTACAAGAGAGAAGCTGGTGGTGTAGTCCTGCTTTGTATGTCCTGAGGGTCTCTTTACTTGTGTTTTCACCTTGGGTGTTATGCCCCACCAGCTCCTGCTGCAAAATGCTGGGAGCGATGCTTTGGGCCTGAATTTCCCTTGGCATCCTTTTAAACAGGATATGAAATAAAGCCATTATGAAATTCCATTGCTGATAGTCAACACACCATATCTGCCTAAGAACAAGCAAATCTAGCTAGTCAGAACAGTGTCCTCTCCAAGATCGACCACAGCGATGTACATCCCATGGGTCATCTTCCAGGACCTCTAGGATATTCGTAGTAATATGTAACAGTGGAGCTAGGGTGATCTTCAATCTCATGAATTGGTGCTATAATAAGTTTGAGGTGGAGATGCAGAATCACTAGGGTTTTGGCCAAATTCAGAGCCATAGAAGGCCTTGTAGTCGAATACCAGCGTAAGAAACGCTTACATAGTGGCAAAGCTTGCCATATACAATGAGACAAAAGTTTATTTTTTTAATTGCATATTCAAAGAAGAATAAGAATCTTATTTCCCAAAAATTAATGAAGCATAACATTTTCCATAAATTAACAATGAGCGGAACATTGAATTCACCACATTTTTTGTAATACTTCACTTTTCAGAGTATAGGATCTCATGGATTAAAGTCATCAAGGGTGAATTAGTTTTAGAATCCTTTTCAATAAGGAGATCAAGAAGAAGAAAAAAGTGTTTGGGGAAAGTGTCAGTAAAAGGGAAAGCCAATACAGAAAAAAGCGAAATGTCCTCAATGTGTCTTGCCTACCTTTATAACTGTTTGGCCATTGTGCATAGATACCACTTAATCAAGCAATGAAGTACACTGAGCATAGTGAATTATAGCAGTGAAATATGAAGGTGAGGGTTTTTGTGTGCCTGCCTTCTTTTCTAAAGTGCTTCCTGGAGGTTCAAAGAAACGGATCTCTGGTTTATTTCAAGTGTAAAGGGATCAGGGTATTAGTAAATAAAGGCATATTGTATATGAAGAATGCGTTCAAGAAACAGTTTTCAAGGTTGGGAAATTAAAGAAGGCTTTTTAACCACCTGATTGATATGAGAAATATTAATATATAGATCTATTGATAGCACCCTAGTCACAGATTCTTCATTTGAAAGCCATAATGAAGCTTCATTCATACTTTGAATGTTGCTTGCATGTATTTCGGAATATCCAACATTACTCACACCTTTTATTGCTTCCTAAATCAATTTCCTAATTAGATGCCCCTCAAAGTATTAATAACTTTTATATATCTCTAGCATGCGTGCAGAATTACATCTTAAGTGCATTCGATTTGCATGTTTTTATCTCAAGTAGAAGGTTATTTCATATCTTCTATCACTGAATGATAAGTAAGTAAATCAGAATATTGATGAGAATACTATTTTTTTCGATTTTGATGCTGAATTAGGTCTTTTGTCACATTAGTGTCCTATAGTCAACTATTGAGGTCATCTGTGGCTTATTTTAAATTGGGAATTGCTCTTGGTTTACTACAGGGTTTTCGATAATTGCATTTATCACTGAATCTATAACTTATTTACGAAATGTGGCATTCATTCCTTTGAGGTGGCATACTGTGTATAAACCACTGAAACCTAGTTGGTATATGTACTCAGTTCAACTAAGACTTTGCAGTACTGGTGGGACGTTAGTGTGACTATGGGGTTGGAGCTCGCCCTGCCTCCACTGTTTTTATCTCCTTGAATGTTATTAGATCTAAAACTGAGAGTCTGATGCACAAAACTATGCGATAATCAAGTTTCAACATGACAGCAGCTCATAGATTAGATAGAAATGGCATGATGTTTGTCAGCAATGGAAGTTTGAGTAGCCATGCAAGCGATATCCCTGCAACATATGTCACCCTGTTGGGTTCCGTCATTGCTTTGGCTATAAAGCTTAACACATTTAAGCTTTCTTTCCCCGTAATTGCTCCATGTGCACCCTTAATCAAGCTGCGTTCTTGATAGTTTTGGGTGGCTCTTCTGTAAAAGAAGTATTTGCTCCAGTCTGTCTCCAGGGTATTATAATTGCTGCGCTCCCTACTAGAACCTCCAAACAAGTCTCATAAGCCAGTTGCAGATGCAACTGATGGTAGTCAAGCTCCAAGTCTTCAGGCACATCCAAATGAGGCGCTTTCTTTAATTGTTCCTGAACAATAAATTGGAAACTCTGAACACAAAAGCGACTCCGCCACCATCATCATCATGAATTGCCCCGTATGGGCAGCATTGTCCATTCCAATTGAGGGCTTCAATATTAAATATGTTCATCATGTGTCTCTGGCATCAACACTCTTCCATAACTATTTAAATTACTGAATGAGCATGACTTTCGTATTATCTTCCAGGATTGAATGAAACAAAATTGATGTAATTTAAAAGGTCTACAAGAGAGAAGCTGGTGGTGTAGTCCTGCTTTGTATGTCTTGAGTGTCTCTTTACTTGGGTTTTCACCTTGGGTGTTATGCCCCACCAGCTCCTGCTGCAAAATGCTGGGAGCGATGCTTTGGGCCTGAATTTCCCTTGGCATCCTTTTAAACAGGATATGAAATAAAGCCATTATGAAATTCCATTGCTGATAGTCATCACACCATATCTGCCTAAGAACAAGCAAATCTAGCTAGTCAGAACAGTGTCCTCTCCAAGATCGACCACAGCGATGTACATCCCATGGGTCATCTTCCAGGACCTCTAGGATATTCGTAGTAATATGTAACAGTGGAGCTAGGGTGATCTTCAATCTCATGAATTGCTGCTATAATAAGTTTGAGGTGGAGATGCAGAATCACTAGGGTTTTGGCCAAATTCAGAGCCATAGAAGGCCTTGTAGTCGAATACCAGCGTAAGAAACGCTTACATAGTGGCAAAGCTTACCATATACAATGAGACAAAAGTTTATTTTTTTAATTGCATATTCAAAGAAGAATAAGAATCTTATTTCCCAAAAATTAATTAAGCATAACATTTTCCATAAATTAACAATGAGCGGAACATTGAATTCACCACATTTTTTGTAATACTTCACTTTTCAGAGTATAGGATCTCATGGATTAAAGTCATCAAGGGTGAATTAGTTTTAGAATCCTATTCAATAAGGAGATAAAGAAGAAGAAAAAAGTGTTTGGGGAAAGTGTCAGTAAAAGGGAAAGCCAATACAGAAAAAAGCGAAATGTCCTCAATGTGCCTTGCCTACCTTTATAACTGTTTGGCCATTGTGCATAGATACCACTTAATCAAGCAATGAAGTACACTGAGCATAGTGAATTATAGTAGTGAAATATGAAGGTGAGGGTTTTTGTGTGCCTGCCTTCTTTTCTAAAGTGCTTCCTGGAGGTTCAAAGAAACGGATCTCTGGTTTATTTCAAGTGTAAAGGGATCAGGGTATTAGTAAATAAAGGCATATTGTATATGAAGAATGCGTTCAAGAAACAGTTTTCAAGGTTGGGAAATTAAAGAAGGCTTTTTAACCACCTGATTGATATGAGAAATATTAATATATAGATCTATTGATAGCACCCTAGTCACAGATTCTTCGTTTGAAAGCCATAATTAAGCTTCATTCATACTTTGAATGTTGCTTGCATGTATTTCGGAATATCCAACATTACTCACACCTTTTATTGCTTCCTAAATCGATTTCATAATTAGATGCCCGTCAAAGTATTAATAACTTTTATATATCTCTAGCATGCGTGCAGAATTACATCTTAAGTGCATTCGATTTACATTTTTTTTATCTCAAGTAGAAGGTTATTTCATATCTTTTATCACTGAATGATAAGTAAGTAAATCAGAATATTGATGAGAATACTATTTTTTTCGATTTTGATGCTGAATTTGGTCTTTTGTCACATTAGTGTCCTATAGTCAACTATTGAGGTCATCTGTGGCTTATTTTAAATTGAGAATTGCCCTTGGTTTACTACAGGGTTTTCAATAATTGCATTTATCACTGAATCTATAACTTATTTACGAAATGTGGCATTCATTCCTTTGAGGTGGCATACTGTGTATAAACCACTGAAACCTAGTTGGTATATGTACTCAGTTCAACTAAGACTTTGCAATACTGGTGGAACGTTAGTGTGACTATGGGGTTGGAGCTCGCCCTGCCTCCACTGTTTTTATCTCCTTGAATGTTATTAGATCTAAAACTGAGAGTCTGATGCACAAAACTATGCGATAATCAAGTTTCAACATGACAGCAGCTCATAGATTAGATAGAAATGGCATGATGTTTGTCAGCAATGGAAGTTTGAGTAGGCATGCAAGCGATATCCCTGCAACATATGTCACCCTGTAGGGTTCCATCATTGCTTTGGATATAAAGCTTAACACATTCAAGCTTTCTTTCCCCATAATTGCTCCATGTGCACCCGTAATCAAGCTGCGTTCTTGATAGTTTTGGGTGGCTCTTCTGTAAAAGAAGTATTTGCTCCAGTCTGTCTCCAGGGTATTATAATTGCTGCGCTCCCTACTAGAACCTCCAAACAAGTCTCATAAGCCAGTTGCAGATGCAACTGATGGTAGTCAAGCTCCAAGTCTTCAGGCACATCCAAATGAGGCGCTTTCTTTAATTGTTCCTGAACAATAAATTGGAAACTCTGAACACAAAAGCGACTCCGCCACCAGCATCATCATGAATTGCCCCGTATGGGCAGCATTGTCCATTCCAATTGAGGGCTTCAATATTAAATAGGTTTATCATGTGTCTCTGGCGTCAACACTCTTCCATAACTATTTAAATTACTGAATGAGCATGACTTTCGTATTATCATCCAGGATTGAATGAAACAAAATTGATGTAATTTAAAAGGTCTACAAGAGAGAAGCTGGTGGTGTAGTCCTGCTGTGTATGTCCTGAGGGTCTCTTTACTTGTGTTTTCACCTTGGGTGTTATGCCCCACCAGCTCCTGCTGCAAAATGCTGGGAGCGATGCTTTGGGCCTGAATTTCCCTTGGCATCCTTTTAAACAGGATATGAAATAAAGCCATTATGAAATTCCATTGCTGATAGTCAACACACCATATCTGCCTAAGAACAAGCAAATCTAGCTAGTCAGAACAGTGTCCTCTCCAAGATCGACCACAGCGATGTACATCCCATGGGTCATCTTCCAGGACCTCTAGGATATTCGTAGTAATATGTAACAGTGGAGCTAGGGTGATCTTCAATCTCATGAATTGCTGCTATAATAAGTTTGAGGTGGAGATGCAGAATCACTAGGGTTTTGGCCAAATTCAGAGCCATAGAAGGCCTTGTAGTCGAATACCAGCGTAAGAAACGCTTACATAGTGGCAAAGCTTGCCATATACAATGAGACAAAAGTTTATTTTTTTAATTGCATATTCAAAGAAGAATAAGAATCTTATTTCCCAAAAATTAATGAAGCATAACATTTTCCATAAATTAACAATGAGCGGAACATTGAATTCACCACATTTTTTGTAATACTTCACTTTTCAGAGTATAGGATCTCATGGATTAAAGTCATCAAGGGTGAATTAGTTTTAGAATCCTTTTCAATAAGGAGATCAAGAAGAAGAAAAAAGTGTTTGGGGAAAGTGTCAGTAAAAGGGAAAGCCAATACAGAAAAAAGCGAAATGTCCTCAATGTGTCTTGCCTACCTTTATAACTGTTTGGCCATTGTGCATAGATACCACTTAATCAAGCAATGAAGTACACTGAGCATAGTGAATTATAGCAGTGAAATATGAAGGTGAGGGTTTTTGTGTGCCTGCCTTCTTTTCTAAAGTGCTTCCTGGAGGTTCAAAGAAACGGATCTCTGGTTTATTTCAAGTGTAAAGGGATCAGGGTATTAGTAAATAAAGGCATATTGTATATGAAGAATGCGTTCAAGAAACAGTTTTCAAGGTTGGGAAATTAAAGAAGGCTTTTTAACCACCTGATTGATATGAGAAATATTAATATATAGATCTATTGATAGCACCCTAGTCACAGATTCTTCATTTGAAAGCCATAATGAAGCTTCATTCATACTTTGAATGTTGCTTGCATGTATTTCGGAATATCCAACATTACTCACACCTTTTATTGCTTCCTAAATCAATTTCCTAATTAGATGCCCCTCAAAGTATTAATAACTTTTATATATCTCTAGCATGCGTGCAGAATTACATCTTAAGTGCATTCGATTTGCATGTTTTTATCTCAAGTAGAAGGTTATTTCATATCTTCTATCACTGAATGATAAGTAAGTAAATCAGAATATTGATGAGAATACTATTTTTTTCGATTTTGATGCTGAATTAGGTCTTTTGTCACATTAGTGTCCTATAGTCAACTATTGAGGTCATCTGTGGCTTATTTTAAATTGGGAATTGCTCTTGGTTTACTACAGGGTTTTCGATAATTGCATTTATCACTGAATCTATAACTTCTTTACGAAATGTGGCATTCATTCCTTTGAGGTGGCATACTGTGTATAAACCACTGAAACCTAGTTGGTATATGTACTCAGTTCAACTAAGACTTTGCAGTACTGGTGGGACGTTAGTGTGACTATGGGGTTGGAGCTCGCCCTGCCTCCACTGTTTTTATCTCCTTGAATGTTATTAGATCTAAAACTGAGAGTCTGATGCACAAAACTATGCGATAATCAAGTTTCAACATGACAGCAGCTCATAGATTAGATAGAAATGGCATGATGTTTGTCAGCAATGGAAGTTTGAGTAGCCATGCAAGCGATATCCCTGCAACATATGTCACCCTGTTGGGTTCCGTCATTGCTTTGGCTATAAAGCTTAACACATTTAAGCTTTCTTTCCCCGTAATTGCTCCATGTGCACCCTTAATCAAGCTGCGTTCTTGATAGTTTTGGGTGGCTCTTCTGTAAAAGAAGTATTTGCTCCAGTCTGTCTCCAGGGTATTATAATTGCTGCGCTCCCTACTAGAACCTCCAAACAAGTCTCATAAGCCAGTTGCAGATGCAACTGATGGTAGTCAAGCTCCAAGTCTTCAGGCACATCCAAATGAGGCGCTTTCTTTAATTGTTCCTGAACAATAAATTGGAAACTCTGAACACAAAAGCGACTCCGCCACCATCATCATCATGAATTGCCCCGTATGGGCAGCATTGTCCATTCCAATTGAGGGCTTCAATATTAAATATGTTCATCATGTGTCTCTGGCATCAACACTCTTCCATAACTATTTAAATTACTGAATGAGCATGACTTTCGTATTATCTTCCAGGATTGAATGAAACAAAATTGATGTAATTTAAAAGGTCTACAAGAGAGAAGCTGGTGGTGTAGTCCTGCTTTGTATGTCTTGAGTGTCTCTTTACTTGGGTTTTCACCTTGGGTGTTATGCCCCACCAGCTCCTGCTGCAAAATGCTGGGAGCGATGCTTTGGGCCTGAATTTCCCTTGGCATCCTTTTAAACAGGATATGAAATAAAGCCATTATGAAATTCCATTGCTGATAGTCATCACACCATATCTGCCTAAGAACAAGCAAATCTAGCTAGTCAGAACAGTGTCCTCTCCAAGATCGACCACAGCGATGTACATCCCATGGGTCATCTTCCAGGACCTCTAGGATATTCGTAGTAATATGTAACAGTGGAGCTAGGGTGATCTTCAATCTCATGAATTGCTGCTATAATAAGTTTGAGGTGGAGATGCAGAATCACTAGGGTTTTGGCCAAATTCAGAGCCATAGAAGGCCTTGTAGTCGAATACCAGCGTAAGAAACGCTTACATAGTGGCAAAGCTTACCATATACAATGAGACAAAAGTTTATTTTTTTAATTGCATATTCAAAGAAGAATAAGAATCTTATTTCCCAAAAATTAATTAAGCATAACATTTTCCATAAATTAACAATGAGCGGAACATTGAATTCACCACATTTTTTGTAATACTTCACTTTTCAGAGTATAGGATCTCATGGATTAAAGTCATCAAGGGTGAATTAGTTTTAGAATCCTATTCAATAAGGAGATAAAGAAGAAGAAAAAAGTGTTTGGGGAAAGTGTCAGTAAAAGGGAAAGCCAATACAGAAAAAAGCGAAATGTCCTCAATGTGCCTTGCCTACCTTTATAACTGTTTGGCCATTGTGCATAGATACCACTTAATCAAGCAATGAAGTACACTGAGCATAGTGAATTATAGTAGTGAAATATGAAGGTGAGGGTTTTTGTGTGCCTGCCTTCTTTTCTAAAGTGCTTCCTGGAGGTTCAAAGAAACGGATCTCTGGTTTATTTCAAGTGTAAAGGGATCAGGGTATTAGTAAATAAAGGCATATTGTATATGAAGAATGCGTTCAAGAAACAGTTTTCAAGGTTGGGAAATTAAAGAAGGCTTTTTAACCACCTGATTGATATGAGAAATATTAATATATAGATTTATTGATAGCACCCTAGTCACAGATTCTTCGTTTGAAAGCCATAATTAAGCTTCATTCATACTTTGAATGTTGCTTGCATGTATTTCGGAATATCCAACATTACTCACACCTTTTATTGCTTCCTAAATCGATTTCATAATTAGATGCCCGTCAAAGTATTAATAACTTTTATATATCTCTAGCATGCGTGCAGAATTACATCTTAAGTGCATTCGATTTACATTTTTTTTATCTCAAGTAGAAGGTTATTTCATATCTTTTATCACTGAATGATAAGTAAGTAAATCAGAATATTGATGAGAATACTATTTTTTTCGATTTTGATGCTGAATTTGGTCTTTTGTCACATTAGTGTCCTATAGTCAACTATTGAGGTCATCTGTGGCTTATTTTAAATTGAGAATTGCCCTTGGTTTACTACAGGGTTTTCAATAATTGCATTTATCACTGAATCTATAACTTATTTACGAAATGTGGCATTCATTCCTTTGAGGTGGCATACTGTGTATAAACCACTGAAACCTAGTTGGTATATGTACTCAGTTCAACTAAGACTTTGCAATACTGGTGGAACGTTAGTGTGACTATGGGGTTGGAGCTCGCCCTGCCTCCACTGTTTTTATCTCCTTGAATGTTATTAGATCTAAAACTGAGAGTCTGATGCACAAAACTATGCGATAATCAAGTTTCAACATGACAGCAGCTCATAGATTAGATAGAAATGGCATGATGTTTGTCAGCAATGGAAGTTTGAGTAGGCATGCAAGCGATATCCCTGCAACATATGTCACCCTGTAGGGTTCCATCATTGCTTTGGATATAAAGCTTAACACATTCAAGCTTTCTTTCCCCATAATTGCTCCATGTGCACCCGTAATCAAGCTGCGTTCTTGATAGTTTTGGGTGGCTCTTCTGTAAAAGAAGTATTTGCTCCAGTCTGTCTCCAGGGTATTATAATTGCTGCGCTCCCTACTAGAACCTCCAAACAAGTCTCATAAGCCAGTTGCAGATGCAACTGATGGTAGTCAAGCTCCAAGTCTTCAGGCACATCCAAATGAGGCGCTTTCTTTAATTGTTCCTGAACAATAAATTGGAAACTCTGAACACAAAAGCGACTCCGCCACCAGCATCATCATGAATTGCCCCGTATGGGCAGCATTGTCCATTCCAATTGAGGGCTTCAATATTAAATAGGTTTATCATGTGTCTCTGGCGTCAACACTCTTCCATAACTATTTAAATTACTGAATGAGCATGACTTTCGTATTATCATCCAGGATTGAATGAAACAAAATTGATGTAATTTAAAAGGTCTACAAGAGAGAAGCTGGTGGTGTAGTCCTGCTGTGTATGTCCTGAGGGTCTCTTTACTTGTGTTTTCACCTTGGGTGTTATGCCCCACCAGCTCCTGCTGCAAAATGCTGGGAGCGATGCTTTGGGCCTGAATTTCCCTTGGCATCCTTTTAAACAGGATATGAAATAAAGCCATTATGAAATTCCATTGCTGATAGTCAACACACCATATCTGCCTAAGAACAAGCAAATCTAGCTAGTCAGAACAGTGTCCTCTCCAAGATCGACCACAGCGATGTACATCCCATGGGTCATCTTCCAGGACCTCTAGGATATTCGTAGTAATATGTAACAGTGGAGCTAGGGTGATCTTCAATCTCATGAATTGCTGCTATAATAAGTTTGAGGTGGAGATGCAGAATCACTAGGGTTTTGGCCAAATTCAGAGCCATAGAAGGCCTTGTAGTCGAATACCAGCGTAAGAAACGCTTACATAGTGGCAAAGCTTGCCATATACAATGAGACAAAAGTTTATTTTTTTAATTGCATATTCAAAGAAGAATAAGAATCTTATTTCCCAAAAATTAATGAAGCATAACATTTTCCATAAATTAACAATGAGCGGAACATTGAATTCACCACATTTTTTGTAATACTTCACTTTTCAGAGTATAGGATCTCATGGATTAAAGTCATCAAGGGTGAATTAGTTTTAGAATCCTTTTCAATAAGGAGATCAAGAAGAAGAAAAAAGTGTTTGGGGAAAGTGTCAGTAAAAGGGAAAGCCAATACAGAAAAAAGCGAAATGTCCTCAATGTGTCTTGCCTACCTTTATAACTGTTTGGCCATTGTGCATAGATACCACTTAATCAAGCAATGAAGTACACTGAGCATAGTGAATTATAGCAGTGAAATATGAAGGTGAGGGTTTTTGTGTGCCTGCCTTCTTTTCTAAAGTGCTTCCTGGAGGTTCAAAGAAACGGATCTCTGGTTTATTTCAAGTGTAAAGGGATCAGGGTATTAGTAAATAAAGGCATATTGTATATGAAGAATGCGTTCAAGAAACAGTTTTCAAGGTTGGGAAATTAAAGAAGGCTTTTTAACCACCTGATTGATATGAGAAATATTAATATATAGATCTATTGATAGCACCCTAGTCACAGATTCTTCATTTGAAAGCCATAATGAAGCTTCATTCATACTTTGAATGTTGCTTGCATGTATTTCGGAATATCCAACATTACTCACACCTTTTATTGCTTCCTAAATCAATTTCCTAATTAGATGCCCCTCAAAGTATTAATAACTTTTATATATCTCTAGCATGCGTGCAGAATTACATCTTAAGTGCATTCGATTTGCATGTTTTTATCTCAAGTAGAAGGTTATTTCATATCTTCTATCACTGAATGATAAGTAAGTAAATCAGAATATTGATGAGAATACTATTTTTTTCGATTTTGATGCTGAATTAGGTCTTTTGTCACATTAGTGTCCTATAGTCAACTATTGAGGTCATCTGTGGCTTATTTTAAATTGGGAATTGCTCTTGGTTTACTACAGGGTTTTCGATAATTGCATTTATCACTGAATCTATAACTTATTTACGAAATGTGGCATTCATTCCTTTGAGGTGGCATACTGTGTATAAACCACTGAAACCTAGTTGGTATATGTACTCAGTTCAACTAAGACTTTGCAGTACTGGTGGGACGTTAGTGTGACTATGGGGTTGGAGCTCGCCCTGCCTCCACTGTTTTTATCTCCTTGAATGTTATTAGATCTAAAACTGAGAGTCTGATGCACAAAACTATGCGATAATCAAGTTTCAACATGACAGCAGCTCATAGATTAGATAGAAATGGCATGATGTTTGTCAGCAATGGAAGTTTGAGTAGCCATGCAAGCGATATCCCTGCAACATATGTCACCCTGTTGGGTTCCGTCATTGCTTTGGCTATAAAGCTTAACACATTTAAGCTTTCTTTCCCCGTAATTGCTCCATGTGCACCCTTAATCAAGCTGCGTTCTTGATAGTTTTGGGTGGCTCTTCTGTAAAAGAAGTATTTGCTCCAGTCTGTCTCCAGGGTATTATAATTGCTGCGCTCCCTACTAGAACCTCCAAACAAGTCTCATAAGCCAGTTGCAGATGCAACTGATGGTAGTCAAGCTCCAAGTCTTCAGGCACATCCAAATGAGGCGCTTTCTTTAATTGTTCCTGAACAATAAATTGGAAACTCTGAACACAAAAGCGACTCCGCCACCATCATCATCATGAATTGCCCCGTATGGGCAGCATTGTCCATTCCAATTGAGGGCTTCAATATTAAATAGGTTCATCATGTGTCTCTGGCATCAACACTCTTCCATAACTATTTAAATTACTGAATGAGCATGACTTTCGTATTATCTTCCAGGATTGAATGAAACAAAATTGATGTAATTTAAAAGGTCTACAAGAGAGAAGCTGGTGGTGTAGTCCTGCTTTGTATGTCTTGAGTGTCTCTTTACTTGGGTTTTCACCTTGGGTGTTATGCCCCACCAGCTCCTGCTGCAAAATGCTGGGAGCGATGCTTTGGGCCTGAATTTCCCTTGGCATCCTTTTAAACAGGATATGAAATAAAGCCATTATGAAATTCCATTGCTGATAGTCATCACACCATATCTGCCTAAGAACAAGCAAATCTAGCTAGTCAGAACAGTGTCCTCTCCAAGATCGACCACAGCGATGTACATCCCATGGGTCATCTTCCAGGACCTCTAGGATATTCGTAGTAATATGTAACAGTGGAGCTAGGGTGATCTTCAATCTCATGAATTGCTGCTATAATTAGTTTGAGGTGGAGATGCAGAATCACTAGGGTTTTGGCCAAATTCAGAGCCATAGAAGGCCTTGTAGTCGAATACCAGCGTAAGAAACGCTTACATAGTGGCAAAGCTTGCCATATACAATGAGACAAAAGTTTATTTTTTTAATTGCATATTCAAAGAAGAATAAGAATCTTATTTCCCAAAAATTAATTAAGCATAACATTTTCCATAAATTAACAATGAGCGGAACATTGAATTCACCACATTTTTGGTAAAACTTCACTTTTCAGAGTATAGGATCTCATGGATTAAAGTCATCAAGGGTGAATTAGTTTTAGAATCCTATTCAATAAGGAGATCAAGAAGAAGAAAAAAGTGTTTGGGGAAAGTGTCAGTAAAAGGGAAAGCCAATACAGAAAAAAGCGAAATGTCCTCAATGTGTCTTGCCTACCTTTATAACTGTTTGGCCATTGTGCATAGATACCACTTAATCAAGCAATGAAGTACACTGAGCATAGTGAATTATAGTAGTGAAATATGAAGGTGAGGGTTTTTGTGTGCCTGCCTTCTTTTCTAAAGTGCTTCCTGAAGGTTCAAAGAAACGGATCTCTGGTTTATTTCAAGTGTAAAGGGATCAGGGTATTAGTAAATAAAGGCATATTGTATATGAAGAATGCGTTCAAGAAACAGTTTTCAAGGTTGGGAAATTAAAGAAGGCTTTGTAACCACCTGATTGATATGAGAAATATTAATATATAGATCTATTGATAGCACCCTAGTCACAGATTCTTCGTTTGAAAGCCATAATTAAGCTTCATTCATACTTTGAATGTTGCTTGCATGTATTTCGGAATATCCAACATTACTCACACCTTTTATTGCTTCCTAAATCGATTTCATAATTAGATGCCCGTCAAAGTATTAATAACTTTTATATATCTCTAGCATGCGTGCAGAATTACATCTTAAGTGCATTCGATTTACATTTTTTATCTCAAGTAGAAGGTTATTTCATATCTTTTATCACTGAATGATAAGTAAGTAAATCAGAATATTGATGAGAATACAATTTTTTTCGATTTTGATGCTGAATTAGGTCTTTTGTCACATTAGTGTCCTATAGTCAACTATTGAGGTCATCTGTGGCTTATTTTAAATTGAGAATTGCCCTTGGTTTACTACAGGGTTTTCAATAATTGCATTTATCACTGAATCTATAACTTATTTACGAAATGTGGCATTCATTCCTTTGAGGTGGCATACTGTGTGTAAACCACTGAAACGTAGTTGGTATATGTACTCAGTTCAACTAAGACTTTGCAATACTGGTGGGACGTTAGTGTGACTATGGGGTTGGAGCTCGCCCTGCCTCCACTGTTTTTATCTCCTTGAATGTTATTAGATCTAAAACTGAGAGTCTGATGCACAAAACTATGCGATAATCAAGTTTCAACATGACAGCAGCTCATAGATTAGATAGAACTGGCATGATGTTTGTCAGCAATGGAAGTTTGAGTAGGCATGCAAGCGATATCCCTGCAACATATGTCACCCTGTTGGGTTCCGTCATTGCTTTGGATATAAAGCTTAACACATTGAAGCTTTCTTTCCCCGTAATTGCTCCATGTGCACCCTTAATCAAGCTGCGTTCTTGATAGTTTTGGGTGGCTCTTCTGTAAAAGAAGTATTTGCTCCAGTCTGTCTCCAGGGTATTATAATTGCTGCGCTCCCTACTAGAACCTCCAAACAAGTCTCATAAGCCAGTTGCAGATGCAACTGATGGTAGTCAAGCTCCAAGTCTTCAGGCACATCCAAATGAGGCGCTTTCTTTAATTGTTCCTGAACAATAAATTGGAAACTCTGAACACAAAAGCGACTCCGCCACCAGCATCATCATGAATTGCCCCGTATGGGCAGCATTGTCCATTCCAATTGAGGGCTTCAATATTAAATAGGTTTATCATGTGTCTCTGGCGTCAACACTCTTCCATAACTATTTAAATTACTGAATGAGCATGACTTTCGTATTATCATCCAGGATTGAATGAAACAAAATTGATGTAATTTAAAAGGTCTACAAGAGAGAAGCTGGTGGTGTAGTCCTGCTTTGTATGTCCTGAGGGTCTCTTTACTTGTGTTTTCACCTTGGGTGTTATGCCCCACCAGCTCCTGCTGCAAAATGCTGGGAGCGATGCTTTGGGCCTGAATTTCCCTTGGCATCCTTTTAAACAGGATATGAAATAAAGCCATTATGAAATTCCATTGCTGATAGTCAACACACCATATCTGCCTAAGAACAAGCAAATCTAGCTAGTCAGAACAGTGTCCTCTCCAAGATCGACCACAGCGATGTACATCCCATGGGTCATCTTCCAGGACCTCTAGGATATTCGTAGTAATATGTAACAGTGGAGCTAGGGTGATCTTCAATCTCATGAATTGCTGCTATAATAAGTTTGAGGTGGAGATGCAGAATCACTAGGGTTTTGGCCAAATTCAGAGCCATAGAAGGCCTTGTAGTCGAATACCAGCGTAAGAAACGCTTACATAGTGGCAAAGCTTGCCATATACAATGAGACAAAAGTTTATTTTTTTAATTGCATATTCAAAGAAGAATAAGAATCTTATTTCCCAAAAATTAATGAAGCATAACATTTTCCATAAATTAACAATGAGCGGAACATTGAATTCACCACATTTTTTGTAATACTTCACTTTTCAGAGTATAGGATCTCATGGATTAAAGTCATCAAGGGTGAATTAGTTTTAGAATCCTTTTCAATAAGGAGATCAAGAAGAAGAAAAAAGTGTTTGGGGAAAGTGTCAGTAAAAGGGAAAGCCAATACAGAAAAAAGCGAAATGTCCTCAATGTGTCTTGCCTACCTTTATAACTGTTTGGCCATTGTGCATAGATACCACTTAATCAAGCAATGAAGTACACTGAGCATAGTGAATTATAGCAGTGAAATATGAAGGTGAGGGTTTTTGTGTGCCTGCCTTCTTTTCTAAAGTGCTTCCTGGAGGTTCAAAGAAACGGATCTCTGGTTTATTTCAAGTGTAAAGGGATCAGGGTATTAGTAAATAAAGGCATATTGTATATGAAGAATGCGTTCAAGAAACAGTTTTCAAGGTTGGGAAATTAAAGAAGGCTTTTTAACCACCTGATTGATATGAGAAATATTAATATATAGATCTATTGATAGCACCCTAGTCACAGATTCTTCATTTGAAAGCCATAATGAAGCTTCATTCATACTTTGAATGTTGCTTGCATGTATTTCGGAATATCCAACATTACTCACACCTTTTATTGCTTCCTAAATCAATTTCCTAATTAGATGCCCCTCAAAGTATTAATAACTTTTATATATCTCTAGCATGCGTGCAGAATTACATCTTAAGTGCATTCGATTTGCATGTTTTTATCTCAAGTAGAAGGTTATTTCATATCTTCTATCACTGAATGATAAGTAAGTAAATCAGAATATTGATGAGAATACTATTTTTTTCGATTTTGATGCTGAATTAGGTCTTTTGTCACATTAGTGTCCTATAGTCAACTATTGAGGTCATCTGTGGCTTATTTTAAATTGGGAATTGCTCTTGGTTTACTACAGGGTTTTCGATAATTGCATTTATCACTGAATCTATAACTTATTTACGAAATGTGGCATTCATTCCTTTGAGGTGGCATACTGTGTATAAACCACTGAAAGCTAGTTGGTATATGTACTCAGTTCAACTAAGACTTTGCAGTACTGGTGGGACGTTAGTGTGACTATGGGGTTGGAGCTCGCCCTGCCTCCACTGTTTTTATCTTCTTGAATGTTATTAGATCTAAAACTGAGAGTCTGATGCACAAAACTATGCGATAATCAAGTTTCAACATGACAGCAGCTCATAGATTAGATAGAAATGGCATGATGTTTGTCAGCAATGGAAGTTTGAGTAGCCATGCAAGCGATATCCCTGCAACATATGTCACCCTGTTGGGTTCCGTCATTGCTTTGGCTATAAAGCTTAACACATTTAAGCTTTCTTTCCCCGTAATTGCTCCATGTGCACCCTTAATCAAGCTGCGTTCTTGATAGTTTTGGGTGGCTCTTCTGTAAAAGAAGTATTTGCTCCAGTCTGTCTCCAGGGTATTATAATTGCTGCGCTCCCTACTAGAACCTCCAAACAAGTCTCATAAGCCAGTTGCAGATGCAACTGATGGTAGTCAAGCTCCAAGTCTTCAGGCACATCCAAATGAGGCGCTTTCTTTAATTGTTCCTGAACAATAAATTGGAAACTCTGAACACAAAAGCGACTCCGCCACCATCATCATCATGAATTGCCCCGTATGGGCAGCATTGTCCATTCCAATTGAGGGCTTCAATATTAAATAGGTTCATCATGTGTCTCTGGCATCAACACTCTTCCATAACTATTTAAATTACTGAATGAGCATGACTTTCGTATTATCTTCCAGGATTGAATGAAACAAAATTGATGTAATTTAAAAGGTCTACAAGAGAGAAGCTGGTGGTGTAGTCCTGCTTTGTATGTCTTGAGTGTCTCTTTACTTGGGTTTTCACCTTGGGTGTTATGCCCCACCAGCTCCTGCTGCAAAATGCTGGGAGCGATGCTTTGGGCCTGAATTTCCCTTGGCATCCTTTTAAACAGGATATGAAATAAAGCCATTATGAAATTCCATTGCTGATAGTCATCACACCATATCTGCCTAAGAACAAGCAAATCTAGCTAGTCAGAACAGTGTCCTCTCCAAGATCGACCACAGCGATGTACATCTCATGGGTCATCTTCCAGGACCTCTAGGATATTCGTAGTAATATGTAACAGTGGAGCTAGGGTGATCTTCAATCTCATGAATTGCTGCTATAATTAGTTTGAGGTGGAGATGCAGAATCACTAGGGTTTTGGCCAAATTCAGAGCCATAGAAGGCCTTGTAGTCGAATACCAGCGTAAGAAACGCTTACATAGTGGCAAAGCTTGCCATATACAATGAGACAAAAGTTTATTTTTTTAATTGCATATTCAAAGAAGAATAAGAATCTTATTTCCCAAAAATTAATTAAGCATAACATTTTCCATAAATTAACAATGAGCGGAACATTGAATTCACCACATTTTTGGTAAAACTTCACTTTTCAGAGTATAGGATCTCATGGATTAAAGTCATCAAGGGTGAATTAGTTTTAGAATCCTATTCAATAAGGAGATCAAGAAGAAGAAAAAAGTGTTTGGGGAAAGTGTCAGTAAAAGGGAAAGCCAATACAGAAAAAAGCGAAATGTCCTCAATGTGTCTTGCCTACCTTTATAACTGTTTGGCCATTGTGCATAGATACCACTTAATCAAGCAATGAAGTACACTGAGCATAGTGAATTATAGTAGTGAAATATGAAGGTGAGGGTTTTTGTGTGCCTGCCTTCTTTTCTAAAGTGCTTCCTGAAGGTTCAAAGAAACGGATCTCTGGTTTATTTCAAGTGTAAAGGGATCAGGGTATTAGTAAATAAAGGCATATTGTATATGAAGAATGCGTTCAAGAAACAGTTTTCAAGGTTGGGAAATTAAAGAAGGCTTTGTAACCACCTGATTGATATGAGAAATATTAATATATAGATCTATTGATAGCACCCTAGTCACAGATTCTTCGTTTGAAAGCCATAATTAAGCTTCATTCATACTTTGAATGTTGCTTGCATGTATTTCGGAATATCCAACATTACTCACACCTTTTATTGCTTCCTAAATCGATTTCATAATTAGATGCCCGTCAAAGTATTAATAACTTTTATATATCTCTAGCATGCGTGCAGAATTACATCTTAAGTGCATTCGATTTACATTTTTTATCTCAAGTAGAAGGTTATTTCATATCTTTTATCACTGAATGATAAGTAAGTAAATCAGAATATTGATGAGAATACTATTTTTTTCGATTTTGATGCTGAATTAGGTCTTTTGTCACATTAGTGTCCTATAGTCAACTATTGAGGTCATCTGTGGCTTATTTTAAATTGAGAATTGCCCTTGGTTTACTACAGGGTTTTCAATAATTGCATTTATCACTGAATCTATAACTTATTTACGAAATGTGGCATTCATTCCTTTGAGGTGGCATACTGTGTGTAAACCACTGAAACGTAGTTGGTATATGTACTCAGTTCAACTAAGACTTTGCAATACTGGTGGGACGTTAGTGTGACTATGGGGTTGGAGCTCGCCCTGCCTCCACTGTTTTTATCTCCTTGAATGTTATTAGATCTAAAACTGAGAGTCTGATGCACAAAACTATGCGATAATCAAGTTTCAACATGACAGCAGCTCATAGATTAGATAGAAATGGCATGATGTTTGTCAGCAATGGAAGTTTGAGTAGGCATGCAAGCGATATCCCTGCAACATATGTCACCCTGTTGGGTTCCGTCATTGCTTTGGATATAAAGCTTAACACATTGAAGCTTTCTTTCCCCGTAATTGCTCCATGTGCACCCTTAATCAAGCTGCGTTCTTGATAGTTTTGGGTGGCTCTTCTGTAAAAGAAGTATTTGCTCCAGTCTGTCTCCAGGGTATTATAATTGCTGCGCTCCCTACTAGAACCTCCAAACAAGTCTCATAAGCCAGTTGCAGATGCAACTGATGGTAGTCAAGCTCCAAGTCTTCAGGCACATCCAAATGAGGCGCTTTCTTTAATTGTTCCTGAACAATAAATTGGAAACTCTGAACACAAAAGCGACTCCGCCACCAGCATCATCATGAATTGCCCCGTATGGGCAGCATTGTCCATTCCAATTGAGGGCTTCAATATTAAATAGGTTTATCATGTGTCTCTGGCGTCAACACTCTTCCATAACTATTTAAATTACTGAATGAGCATGACTTTCGTATTATCATCCAGGATTGAATGAAACAAAATTGATGTAATTTAAAAGGTCTACAAGAGAGAAGCTGGTGGTGTAGTCCTGCTTTGTATGTCCTGAGGGTCTCTTTACTTGTGTTTTCACCTTGGGTGTTATGCCCCACCAGCTCCTGCTGCAAAATGCTGGGAGCGATGCTTTGGGCCTGAATTTCCCTTGGCATCCTTTTAAACAGGATATGAAATAAAGCCATTATGAAATTCCATTGCTGATAGTCAACACACCATATCTGCCTAAGAACAAGCAAATCTAGCTAGTCAGAACAGTGTCCTCTCCAAGATCGACCACAGCGATGTACATCCCATGGGTCATCTTCCAGGACCTCTAGGATATTCGTAGTAATATGTAACAGTGGAGCTAGGGTGATCTTCAATCTCATGAATTGCTGCTATAATAAGTTTGAGGTGGAGATGCAGAATCACTAGGGTTTTGGCCAAATTCAGAGCCATAGAAGGCCTTGTAGTCGAATACCAGCGTAAGAAACGCTTACATAGTGGCAAAGCTTGCCATATACAATGAGACAAAAGTTTATTTTTTTAATTGCATATTCAAAGAAGAATAAGAATCTTATTTCCCAAAAATTAATGAAGCATAACATTTTCCATAAATTAACAATGAGCGGAACATTGAATTCACCACATTTTTTGTAATACTTCACTTTTCAGAGTATAGGATCTCATGGATTAAAGTCATCAAGGGTGAATTAGTTTTAGAATCCTTTTCAATAAGGAGATCAAGAAGAAGAAAAAAGTGTTTGGGGAAAGTGTCAGTAAAAGGGAAAGCCAATACAGAAAAAAGCGAAATGTCCTCAATGTGTCTTGCCTACCTTTATAACTGTTTGGCCATTGTGCATAGATACCACTTAATCAAGCAATGAAGTACACTGAGCATAGTGAATTATAGCAGTGAAATATGAAGGTGAGGGTTTTTGTGTGCCTGCCTTCTTTTCTAAAGTGCTTCCTGGAGGTTCAAAGAAACGGATCTCTGGTTTATTTCAAGTGTAAAGGGATCAGGGTATTAGTAAATAAAGGCATATTGTATATGAAGAATGCGTTCAAGAAACAGTTTTCAAGGTTGGGAAATTAAAGAAGGCTTTTTAACCACCTGATTGATATGAGAAATATTAATATATAGATCTATTGATAGCACCCTAGTCACAGATTCTTCATTTGAAAGCCATAATGAAGCTTCATTCATACTTTGAATGTTGCTTGCATGTATTTCGGAATATCCAACATTACTCACACCTTTTATTGCTTCCTAAATCAATTTCCTAATTAGATGCCCCTCAAAGTATTAATAACTTTTATATATCTCTAGCATGCGTGCAGAATTACATCTTAAGTGCATTCGATTTGCATGTTTTTATCTCAAGTAGAAGGTTATTTCATATCTTCTATCACTGAATGATAAGTAAGTAAATCAGAATATTGATGAGAATACTATTTTTTTCGATTTTGATGCTGAATTAGGTCTTTTGTCACATTAGTGTCCTATAGTCAACTATTGAGGTCATCTGTGGCTTATTTTAAATTGGGAATTGCTCTTGGTTTACTACAGGGTTTTCGATAATTGCATTTATCACTGAATCTATAACTTATTTACGAAATGTGGCATTCATTCCTTTGAGGTGGCATACTGTGTATAAACCACTGAAACCTAGTTGGTATATGTACTCAGTTCAACTAAGACTTTGCAGTACTGGTGGGACGTTAGTGTGACTATGGGGTTGGAGCTCGCCCTGCCTCCACTGTTTTTATCTCCTTGAATGTTATTAGATCTAAAACTGAGAGTCTGATGCACAAAACTATGCGATAATCAAGTTTCAACATGACAGCAGCTCATAGATTAGATAGAAATGGCATGATGTTTGTCAGCAATGGAAGTTTGAGTAGCCATGCAAGCGATATCCCTGCAACATATGTCACCCTGTTGGGTTCCGTCATTGCTTTGGCTATAAAGCTTAACACATTTAAGCTTTCTTTCCCCGTAATTGCTCCATGTGCACCCTTAATCAAGCTGCGTTCTTGATAGTTTTGGGTGGCTCTTCTGTAAAAGAAGTATTTGCTCCAGTCTGTCTCCAGGGTATTATAATTGCTGCGCTCCCTACTAGAACCTCCAAACAAGTCTCATAAGCCAGTTGCAGATGCAACTGATGGTAGTCAAGCTCCAAGTCTTCAGGCACATCCAAATGAGGCGCTTTCTTTAATTGTTCCTGAACAATAAATTGGAAACTCTGAACACAAAAGCGACTCCGCCACCATCATCATCATGAATTGCCCCGTATGGGCAGCATTGTCCATTCCAATTGAGGGCTTCAATATTAAATAGGTTCATCATGTGTCTCTGGCATCAACACTCTTCCATAACTATTTAAATTACTGAATGAGCATGACTTTCGTATTATCTTCCAGGATTGAATGAAACAAAATTGATGTAATTTAAAAGGTCTACAAGAGAGAAGCTGGTGGTGTAGTCCTGCTTTGTATGTCTTGAGTGTCTCTTTACTTGGGTTTTCACCTTGGGTGTTATGCCCCACCAGCTCCTGCTGCAAAATGCTGGGAGCGATGCTTTGGGCCTGAATTTCCCTTGGCATCCTTTTAAACAGGATATGAAATAAAGCCATTATGAAATTCCATTGCTGATAGTCATCACACCATATCTGCCTAAGAACAAGCAAATCTAGCTAGTCAGAACAGTGTCCTCTCCAAGATCGACCACAGCGATGTACATCCCATGGGTCATCTTCCAGGACCTCTAGGATATTCGTAGTAATATGTAACAGTGGAGCTAGGGTGATCTTCAATCTCATGAATTGCTGCTATAATTAGTTTGAGGTGGAGATGCAGAATCACTAGGGTTTTGGCCAAATTCAGAGCCATAGAAGGCCTTGTAGTCGAATACCAGCGTAAGAAACGCTTACATAGTGGCAAAGCTTGCCATATACAATGAGACAAAAGTTTATTTTTTTAATTGCATATTCAAAGAAGAATAAGAATCTTATTTCCCAAAAATTAATTAAGCATAACATTTTCCATAAATTAACAATGAGCGGAACATTGAATTCACCACATTTTTGGTAAAACTTCACTTTTCAGAGTATAGGATCTCATGGATTAAAGTCATCAAGGGTGAATTAGTTTTAGAATCCTATTCAATAAGGAGATCAAGAAGAAGAAAAAAGTGTTTGGGGAAAGTGTCAGTAAAAGGGAAAGCCAATACAGAAAAAAGCGAAATGTCCTCAATGTGTCTTGCCTACCTTTATAACTGTTTGGCCATTGTGCATAGATACCACTTAATCAAGCAATGAAGTACACTGAGCATAGTGAATTATAGTAGTGAAATATGAAGGTGAGGGTTTTTGTGTGCCTGCCTTCTTTTCTAAAGTGCTTCCTGAAGGTTCAAAGAAACGGATCTCTGGTTTATTTCAAGTGTAAAGGGATCAGGGTATTAGTAAATAAAGGCATATTGTATATGAAGAATGCGTTCAAGAAACAGTTTTCAAGGTTGGGAAATTAAAGAAGGCTTTGTAACCACCTGATTGATATGAGAAATATTAATATATAGATCTATTGATAGCACCCTAGTCACAGATTCTTCGTTTGAAAGCCATAATTAAGCTTCATTCATACTTTGAATGTTGCTTGCATGTATTTCGGAATATCCAACATTACTCACACCTTTTATTGCTTCCTAAATCGATTTCATAATTAGATGCCCGTCAAAGTATTAATAACTTTTATATATCTCTAGCATGCGTGCAGAATTACATCTTAAGTGCATTCGATTTACATTTTTTATCTCAAGTAGAAGGTTATTTCATATCTTTTATCACTGAATGATAAGTAAGTAAATCAGAATATTGATGAGAATACTATTTTTTTCGATTTTGATGCTGAATTAGGTCTTTTGTCACATTAGTGTCCTATAGTCAACTATTGAGGTCATCTGTGGCTTATTTTAAATTGAGAATTGCCCTTGGTTTACTACAGGGTTTTCAATAATTGCATTTATCACTGAATCTATAACTTATTTACGAAATGTGGCATTCATTCCTTTGAGGTGGCATACTGTGTGTAAACCACTGAAACGTAGTTGGTATATGTACTCAGTTCAACTAAGACTTTGCAATACTGGTGGGACGTTAGTGTGACTATGGGGTTGGAGCTCGCCCTGCCTCCACTGTTTTTATCTCCTTGAATGTTATTAGATCTAAAACTGAGAGTCTGATGCACAAAACTATGCGATAATCAAGTTTCAACATGACAGCAGCTCATAGATTAGATAGAAATGGCATGATGTTTGTCAGCAATGGAAGTTTGAGTAGGCATGCAAGCGATATCCCTGCAACATATGTCACCCTGTTGGGTTCCGTCATTGCTTTGGATATAAAGCTTAACACATTGAAGCTTTCTTTCCCCGTAATTGCTCCATGTGCACCCTTAATCAAGCTGCGTTCTTGATAGTTTTGGGTGGCTCTTCTGTAAAAGAAGTATTTGCTCCAGTCTGTCTCCAGGGTACTATGTTTGCTGCGCTCCCTCCTAGAACCTCCAAACAAGTCTCATAAGCCAGTTGCAGATGCAACTGATGGTAGTCAAGCTCCAAGTCTTCAGGCACATCCAAATGAGGCGCTTTCTTTAATTGTTCCTGAACAATAAATTGGAAACTCTGAACACAAAAGCGACTCCGCCACCAGCATCATCATGAATTGCCCCGTATGGGCAGCATTGTCCATTCCAATTGAGGGCTTCAATATTAAATAGGTTCATCATGTGTCTCTGGCGTCAACACTCTTCCATAACTATTTAAATTACTGAATGAGCATGACTTTCGTATTATCATCCAGGATTGAATGAAACAAAATTGATGTAATTTAAAATGTCTACAAGAGAGAAGCTGGTGGTGTAGTCCTGCTTTGTATGTCCTGAGGGTCTCTTTACTTGGGTTTTCACCTTGGGTGTTATGCCCCACCAGCTCCTGCTGCAAAATGCTGGGAGCGATGCTTTGGGCCTGAATTTCCCTTGGCATCCTTTTAAACAGGATATGAAATAAAGCCATTATGAAATTCCATTGCTGATAGTCATCACACCATATCTGCCTAAGAACAAGCAAATCTAGCTAGTCAGAACAGTGTCCTCTCCAATATCGACCACAGCGATGTACTTCCCATGGGTCATCTTCCAGGACCTCTAGGATATTCGTAGTAATATGTAACAGTGGAGCTAGGGTGATCTTCAATCTCATGAATTGCTGCTATAATAAGTTTGAGGTGGAGATGCAGAATCACTAGGGTTTTGGCCAAATTCAGAGCCATAGAAGGCCTTGTAGTCGAATACCAGCGTAGGAAACGCTTACATAGTGGCAAAGCTTGCCATATACAATGAGACAAATGTTTATTTTTTTAATTGCATATTCAAAGAAGAATAAGAATCTTATTTCCCAAAAATTAATTAAGCATAACATTTTCCATAAATTAACAATGAGCGGAACATTGAATTCACCACATTTTTTGTAATACTTCACTTTTCAGAGTATAGGATCTCATGGATTAAAGTCATCAAGGGTGAATTAGTTTTAGAATCCTATTCAATAAGGAGATAAAGAAGAAGAAAAAAGTGTTTGGGGAAAGTGTCAGTAAAAGGGAAAGCCAATACAGAAAAAAGCGAAATGTCCTCAATGTGTCTTGCCTACCTTTATAACTGTTTGGCCATTGTGCATAGATACCACTTAATCAAGCAATGAAGTACACTGAGCATAGTGAATTATAGTAGTGAAATATGAAGGTGAGGGTTTCTGTGTGCCTGCCTTCTTTTCTAAAGTGCTTCCTGGAGGTTCAAAGAAATGGATCTCTGGTTTATTTCAAGTGTAAAGGGATCAGGGTATTAGTAAATAAAGGCATATTGTATATGAAGAATGCGTTCAAGAAACAGTTTTCAAGGTTGGGAAATTAAAGAAGGCTTTTTAACCACCTGATTGATATGAGAAATATTAATATATAGATCTATTGATAGCACCCTAGTCACAGATTCTTCATTTGAATGCCATAATTAAGCTTCATTCATACTTTGAATGTTGCTTGCATGTATTTCGGAATATCCAACATTACTCACACCTTTTATTGCTTCCTAAATCGATTTCCTAATTAGATGCCCCTCAAAGTATTAATAACTTTTATATATCTCTAGCATGCGTGCAGAATTACATCTTAAGTGCATTCGATTTGCATGTTTTTATCTCAAGTAGAAGGTTATTTCATATCTTCTATCACTGAATGATAAGTAAGTAAATCAGAATATTGATGAGAATACTATTTTTTTCGATTTTGATGCTGAATTAGGTCTTTTGTCACATTAGTGTCCTATAGTCAACTATTGAGGTCATCTGTGGCTTATTTTAAATTGGGAATTGCTCTTGGTTTACTACAGGGTTTTCGATAATTGCATTTATCACTGAATCTATAACTTATTTACGAAATGTGGCATTCATTCCTTTGAGGTGGCATACTGTGTATAAACCACTGAAACCTAGTTGGTATATGTACTCAGTTCAACTAAGACTTTGCAGTACTGGTGGGACGTTAGTGTGACTATGGGGTTGGAGCTCGCCCTGCCTCCACTGTTTTTATCTCCTTGAATGTTATTAGATCTAAAACTGAGAGTCTGATGCACAAAACTATGCGATAATCAAGTTTCAACATGACAGCAGCTCATAGATTAGATAGAAATGGCATGATGTTTGTCAGCAATGGAAGTTTGAGTAGCCATGCAAGCGATATCCCTGCAACATATGTCACCCTGTTGGCTTCCGTCATTGCTTTGGCTATAAAGCTTAACACATTTAAGCTTTCTTTCCCCGTAATTGCTCCATGTGCACCCTTAATCAAGCTGCGTTCTTGATAGTTTTGGGTGGCTCTTCTGTAAAAGAAGTATTTGCTCCAGTCTGTCTCCAGGGTATTATAATTGCTGCGCTCCCTACTAGAACCTCCAAACAAGTCTCATAAGCCAGTTGCAGATGCAACTGATGGTAGTCAAGCTCCAAGTCTTCAGGCACATCCAAATGAGGCGCTTTCTTTAATTGTTCCTGAACAATAAATTGGAAACTCTGAACACAAAAGCGACTCCGCCACCATCATCATCATGAATTGCCCCGTATGGGCAGCATTGTCCATTCCAATTGAGGGCTTCAATATTAAATAGGTTCATCATGTGTCTCTGGCATCAACACTCTTCCATAACTATTTAAATTACTGAATGAGCATGACTTTCGTATTATCTTCCAGGATTGAATGAAACAAAATTGATGTAATTTAAAAGGTCTACAAGAGAGAAGCTGGTGGTGTAGTCCTGCTTTGTATGTCTTGAGTGTCTCTTTACTTGGGTTTTCACCTTGGGTGTTATGCCCCACCAGCTCCTGCTGCAAAATGCTGGGAGCGATGCTTTGGGCCTGAATTTCCCTTGGCATCCTTTTAAACAGGATATGAAATAAAGCCATTATGAAATTCCATTGCTGATAGTCATCACACCATATCTGCCTAAGAACAAGCAAATCTAGCTAGTCAGAACAGTGTCCTCTCCAAGATCGACCACAGCGATGTACATCCCATGGGTCATCTTCCAGGACCTCTAGGATATTCGTAGTAATATGTAACAGTGGAGCTAGGGTGATCTTCAATCTCATGAATTGCTGCTATAATTAGTTTGAGGTGGAGATGCAGAATCACTAGGGTTTTGGCCAAATTCAGAGCCATAGAAGGCCTTGTAGTCGAATACCAGCGTAAGAAACGCTTACATAGTGGCAAAGCTTGCCATATACAATGAGACAAAAGTTTATTTTTTTAATTGCATATTCAAAGAAGAATAAGAATCTTATTTCCCAAAAATTAATTAAGCATAACATTTTCCATAAATTAACAATGAGCGGAACATTGAATTCACCACATTTTTGGTAAAACTTCACTTTTCAGAGTATAGGATCTCATGGATTAAAGTCATCAAGGGTGAATTAGTTTTAGAATCCTATTCAATAAGGAGATCAAGAAGAAGAAAAAAGTGTTTGGGGAAAGTGTCAGTAAAAGGGAAAGCCAATACAGAAAAAAGCGAAATGTCCTCAATGTGTCTTGCCTACCTTTATAACTGTTTGGCCATTGTGCATAGATACCACTTAATCAAGCAATGAAGTACACTGAGCATAGTGAATTATAGTAGTGAAATATGAAGGTGAGGGTTTTTGTGTGCCTGCCTTCTTTTCTAAAGTGCTTCCTGAAGGTTCAAAGAAACGGATCTCTGGTTTATTTCAAGTGTAAAGGGATCAGGGTATTAGTAAATAAAGGCATATTGTATATGAAGAATGCGTTCAAGAAACAGTTTTCAAGGTTGGGAAATTAAAGAAGGCTTTGTAACCACCTGATTGATATGAGAAATATTAATATATAGATCTATTGATAGCACCCTAGTCACAGATTCTTCGTTTGAAAGCCATAATTAAGCTTCATTCATACTTTGAATGTTGCTTGCATGTATTTCGGAATATCCAACATTACTCACACCTTTTATTGCTTCCTAAATCGATTTCATAATTAGATGCCCGTCAAAGTATTAATAACTTTTATATATCTCTAGCATGCGTGCAGAATTACATCTTAAGTGCATTCGATTTACATTTTTTTATCTCAAGTAGAAAGTTATTTCATATCTTTTATCACTGAATGATAAGTAAGTAAATCAGAATATTGATGAGAATACTATTTTTTCCGATTTTGATGCTGAATTAGGTCTTTTGTCACATTAGTGTCCTATAGTCAACTATTGAGGTCATCTGTGGCTTATTTTAAATTGAGAATTGCCCTTGGTTTACTACAGGGTTTCCAATAATTGCATTTATCACTGAATCTATAACTTATTTACGAAATGTGGCATTCATTCCTTTGAGGTGGCATACTGTGTATAAACCACTGAAACCTAGTTGGTATATGTACTCAGTTCAACTAAGACTTTGCAGTACTGGTGGGACGTTAGTGTGACTATGGGGTTGGAGCTCGCCCTGCCTCCACTGTTTTTATCTCCTTGAATGTTATTAGATCTAAAACTGAGAGTCTGATGCACAAAACTATGCGATAATCAAGTTTCAACATGACAGCAGCTCATAGATTAGATAGAAATGGCATGATGTTTGTCAGCAATGGAAGTTTGAGTAGGCATGCAAGCGATATCCCTGCAACATATGTCACCCTGTTGGGTTCCGTCATTGCTTTGGATATAAAGCTTAACACATTGAAGCTTTCTTTCCCCGTAATTGCTCCATGTGCACCCTTAATCAAGCTGCGTTCTTGATAGTTTTGGGTGGCTCTTCTGTAAAAGAAGTATTTGCTCCAGTCTGTCTCCAGGGTACTATGTTTGCTGCGCTCCCTCCTAGAACCTCCAAACAAGTCTCATAAGCCAGTTGCAGATGCAACTGATGGTAGTCAAGCTCCAAGTCTTCAGGCACATCCAAATGAGGCGCTTTCTTTAATTGTTCCTGAACAATAAATTGGAAACTCTGAACACAAAAGCGACTCCGCCACCAGCATCATCATGAATTGCCCCGTATGGGCAGCATTGTCCATTCCAATTGAGGGCTTCAATATTAAATAGGTTCATCATGTGTCTCTGGCGTCAACACTCTTCCATAACTATTTAAATTACTGAATGAGCATGACTTTCGTATTATCATCCAGGATTGAATGAAACAAAATTGATGTAATTTAAAATGTCTACAAGAGAGAAGCTGGTGGTGTAGTCCTGCTTTGTATGTCCTGAGGGTCTCTTTACTTGGGTTTTCACCTTGGGTGTTATGCCCCACCAGCTCCTGCTGCAAAATGCTGGGAGCGATGCTTTGGGCCTGAATTTCCCTTGGCATCCTTTTAAACAGGATATGAAATAAAGCCATTATGAAATTCCATTGCTGATAGTCATCACACCATATCTGCCTAAGAACAAGCAAATCTAGCTAGTCAGAACAGTGTCCTCTCCAATATCGACCACAGCGATGTACTTCCCATGGGTCATCTTCCAGGACCTCTAGGATATTCGTAGTAATATGTAACAGTGGAGCTAGGGTGATCTTCAATCTCATGAATTGCTGCTATAATAAGTTTGAGGTGGAGATGCAGAATCACTAGGGTTTTGGCCAAATTCAGAGCCATAGAAGGCCTTGTAGTCGAATACCAGCGTAGGAAACGCTTACATAGTGGCAAAGCTTGCCATATACAATGAGACAAATGTTTATTTTTTTAATTGCATATTCAAAGAAGAATGGAAAGGGGCGACCACTCGGTCCCCCCGAACGTATGGCAGAGTGCCTCGATCCCCCCGGGAAGCCATTTTTGGGCGGGAGGCGCGTCTCGGCTGGTATGCCCGAAGCGGCGTAGCCGGGGCGCGCTTTTTCCCGCCCTTGAGTGGGCTGGCCTAGACACGGACGCCGCCGGCCACGCCCTCGGGGCAGGCAGGGGCGGGTTTACGCCCGCCCTGAAGATGGATAAAAAGAGACGCAAGACCAGAAGACATCCTCTTGTTCCTGTGCTCTGAAGCTGCACCTCCCCGCTGCACGTGAGCTCGAGACGGAACGAAGAGCCAATTTTGAGCGTTTTAATCGTTCTTGTTTGTTTTTCAGTTACTTTGTTGGAGAATGCCGAAGAAGGTTGGAAAGCGCATGAATACCGACCAGATGCTGCGTGTTCTCATGAAGGAGATGTCCGAGCTAAGGAAGCGGGTGGACATGAATGAGGAAAGGGGTCCAAAACGTCCTTTGGCGGGAGCAGCCCCGGGAGGGAAAAACAAGAGGCCCAGGAGGGGGGCAGCGGGAGAGGAGATCCCCGGTCCCAGTGCTCCGCTCGAGGCTCCAACTCCCGTGCCAGAGGAGGGGAATCCGATCACCCCCGTGTCCGAGGATTGTATGCCGCCCGAGTTGGCAGCACAATTGGCAGCGTGGTTGGGAAAAGGTAACGAGGGCGCCACGGCTGTCGAAGCGCAGGAGCTGATTAAGCAATTGCGTGAGAAGCGGGAAGCAGCCAAGGTGCCCGTGCCGGCTGCAGTGGGGGACAAGACACCAGGGACGGTTGCGACAACAGAGGCAGCGTCAGGTGCAGGTAAGCGGCCATTGCCGATCGCGAGGGATGAGTCAACACCCTCTCGGAGAGAAAAGTTGGGGCAACATGTTCCTTTGGCAATTAAGGAAAAGATTTGGGCGGGGGAGTATGTGAACATTTTTTCGTTACTTGTTGATCATTATGAGGTGGAGCATGTAAAGAGTCAGAAGGACCTAATGCATCCGAGTGTTTGGCGCGCAAAAATGGCCGCCTTTAAAGTGAATGAGAATATCGCCAATTGGGGCAATGCCTGGGGAATCTTTACATCAATCCTGGGCGAACGTAGGCCTGAGTTGCTTTCCGAGTTCCCAATTTACCAATCACGAATCATGGGGTACTCGACATCGCATCAGGGGAATCATTGGTTTTGTTACGATAATATGTTCAGAAAGGAAAAGGAGCATAATAAAAGTTTAACCTGGGATTGTTATGATGCCTTGACCTGGGATAAAATGAAGGAGTCAGGGATGTTAAAAATGCCATTGGTGGGAAGTAATGTGGGTGAATCCTCCCGACAATATGCGGGGACGCCCTTTCGATCAGGTTCGGGGGCCGACGATCACTCGAAACCTACCGGCAATACCGGAAGAAAGGGTTTCTGTTTTAATTACAACAGAGGAAAATGTACGAGACCGCAGGGATCGTGTAAATTCAAACATGAATGTAGTGGTTGTGGGTCGTCCCATCCTGAGGCCTCGTGCAGAGCCAGAACGGGTGATAACGGGGGGAGAGGAGGTGCCAAACAGGTCTAATATAGTCCGAGGGGCGCCTTTACCCACTCCCATTGATACCCTGGCAATGATCCCTTGGCTCAGTGATTACCCGGATCGTACTTCTGCTGGGGTGCTGCGAAACGGTTTTTCGTATGGTTTCCGCATCCCGGTAGGGGACTTTCAGGGTGTGGATAAGTGTAGAAACCAACTTTCCGTCCTGCAGCATACAACCGTGGTACAGGAAAAGATCCGAAAAGAGGTGACTCGAGGTCGGGTCGCTGGCCCGTTTAGTGTACCCCCAGTCCAGAATTTTGTTTGTTCTCCCTTAGGGGTAGTCCCCAAGAAAGACCCTGGAGAGTTCCGACTAATTCATAACTTATCAGCTCCACGAGGTCTTTCCGTAAATGAGGCAATCGATCCAGAAGTGTGTTCGGTGCGGTACGCATCCTTCGATGAGGCCGTAGCCATTTTGAATCGCCTGGGGCCCGGGGCGCTGATGGCGAAGTCAGATATCGAGTCAGCGTTCCGATTGCTCCCGGTACACCCAGACGACCAGCGTCTCCTAGGTTTCATGTTTCAGGGTTGTTATTACATGGATAGGTGTATGCCAATGGGGTGTTCTATATCCTGTGCTTATTTCGAGAAATTCAGTTGTTTTCTACAATGGGTTTTCACAAAGAAAACGGGTTTCCAAGATGTAATGCACTACCTTGATGATTTCTTATTTCTTGGGGCAGCCGGGGGTCTTGAATGTGGCCGGGCCTTGGCCGAATTTTGTGTGTTGATGAAACAGTTAGGCGTGCCATTGGCGCCGGGTAAAACAGTGGGTCCTACGACTTGCCTCGAGTTTCTGGGGATCGAGTTGGACTCCATTGAGGGGTGTTTCCGTTTGCCAGCCGAGAAAGTGTTGAAGTTCAGGGCTGCGCTGCAACTGTGTATAAATGCATCAAAAGTTACGCTGCAACAATTACAGCAAGTGGTGGGACAGTTGAATTTTGCCCTGAGGGTGATACCAATGGCCCGCCCCTTTTCCCGTTCAATTGCCCAAGCGATGGTCGGCCTTAAAGAAGGCCATCATCGCACGAGACTATCGGCCGAGATCCGCCAGGACATGCGTATTTGGTTAGCATTCTTGGCGGATTTCAATGGTAGAATCGTCTGGAACAAACCAGCCGTGTCTTCTGAGGAGCTGGGGCTATGGACAGATTCGGCGGGAAGCATAGGTTTTGGCGCCATTTTCGGCACAAAATGGTCGGCACAAAGATGGCCGACTTGGTGGCATGAGAAGGGTCTGACGAGTAATATTGCTTTCCTCGAACTGTTTCCCATCTTGGTGGCCTTGAGAACATGGCCCGATGGGTTCAAAAATCACTCGGTCATATTTTGGTCGGACAATATGACTGTGGTCGAGTGCATCAATAGTCAGGCAGCACGTTGTAAACTGATCTTAAGACTGCTTAAAGAAATTGTTTTACTATGTATGCAATTGAACGTGCTATTCAGAGCAAAACACGTGCCAGGGGTGATGAATCAGGCAGCTGACGCACTGTCTCGTTTTCAAATGCAGGCTTTTTCGGGTTTCCTTCCCTCAGCGGACCCGGAGCCGGCACCCTTTACCGAAGCTCTCTGGTCTCTCGGTGCCCCGAACTTCGTCACCTCGTGGGAGAGAGTCTAGCACCAAGGACGAGGAAGGCATATGAAGGGGCGTTTCGGGCCTATTTAGCCTTTTTGGGGAGTGATAGAGAGCGACTTTGGGGTCATGAGGAATGGGTGGTGAATTTCCTGATGTCCTTACGTAGGGCTGGGAAATCGGTGGCTACGGCCCAGAGGCATCGTGCTGCCATTTCCTTTGTTGCCAGAGCACACGCTATCCAGGACCCAACAGCGTCCTTCGTTGTACAGAAAGCGCTGCGTGGGTGGCAACGCCTTGAGGGTCGCAGAGTAGATGAAAGGCGCCCGATAGGTTTGGATAGATTGTCCCAGTTGTTGGCTACACTTCCTGCCACATGTTCATCTCAGTTTGAGGCAGTGCTGTTCCGAGCCGCGTTTACGCTAGCATTTCACGGAGCAATGCGGGTAGGCGAACTAGTTGCAAGGAACAAACTGGATGTGGCGGGGGGTTTGTGCCGGGAACACGTTCAGATCAGGGGAGAAACAATGACTGTCTCCTTTGTAAGGTCTAAGACTGACCAGGATGGGATGGGTGACTGCGTCATCATACGCAGGATTCCTGGGTCCTCCATATGTCCGGTAAAGTGTTTAGAGGATTACCTAGCACGAAGGGTGGCATCATGGGGGGGGACTTTGTTAAGACACGCGGACGCCACCCCACTGACGAAATTTCAGTTTCAGCGGGTGCTTGCGATGTCAGTTGCCGCTGCGGGCTTGAACCCGGGCGAATTTGGGACCCATTCCTTTCGGATAGGGGCTGCTACGGAAGCTACAGCCAGGGGTCTTAATGTTGAGCAAGTGAAACGAATGGGGCGTTGGTCCTCCAATTGTTATAAAAGATATGTGCGGTTGCACATGTTGTGAAGCTGTAATTATGTACTCTGTACTCACGCTTCTTGTTTTTGTTTGGTTTCAGTTACGCAAGCCTACGAGGCGGGGCGGACTATGCAGTCGACCTTACACCGGGCCAGCGGTCAGACATCACCGGCTGTGAAAAAGGAGGTGTGGGTCGTGGGCCACTCATACGTGAGGCGTGCCGCAGACGTATTCAAAGCAGGTGACATGATTCACGTAGCTGGGGAATACGGGTACAGGATGTCCTTCTACGGAAGGGGCGGTCTCTGTATTGACCAGTTTCAAACATTTTTGGAGGGTTTGTTAGGGCGGACAAGGTCACCGCCGTCTATAGTTATAGTGCATGTTGGGGGCAATGATTTGGTCACCAGCGGTAGACGACTACTCCTGGAGGCAATGCTTTCCACTGTAAGTTGGTTGGCGAGGAGAGTTCCGGGGTGCACGATTGCATGGTCCCATTTGATTCCACGAAAGGTGTGGCGGGGGGCTATCTCTATACCTGCTTTGAATCACTCTGTTAGGAAGCTGAACAATAAAGTGAGTAGGTTGTTCCGTTCCAGGACATTGCATTCTATTTCTCATAGCTGTATTAAGGATGACAAGATGTATTCGGGGGATGGTGTGCATTTGTCTTGGGAGGGGAATGAGTTGTTCTTAGGAGACTTCTTAGCATGGTTGAAATCTTTGAAACATGACCTTTAGGTAGGAGTTTTGTGGGGGGTCCGGATAGCCGGTCAACTATCCGGCCTGTGGCGGTAAGGTCATGATCGGTGAGCACTAATTGGAAGATCCCTATGAGTGGGCGTCACCCAACACGGATGGGAGCGCTCGGGGGAGGTGGCCTTTGGCCCCTCAACGGGGAGGCGGTCCCTTCTAAGGATGGGTCGCCGGAAGAAGAGGAAAGGCGGTCAAGACCCCTTCCTGTGTAGGAGGGGTTACAGCCCCCTCCTGGGGAATTTCCCGGGGCCAGTGACATCTGCGACGGCAGATGCGGTAAGTTGTGTGGGGTTGGGGGGGAGGTCTACGATACCTTCTAGATACCTCACACGAGTCTTCGAACGACCTTTAACTGGCGTCGAGTTGATAAGTGCCCCCGTCAAGACAAGGGAAATTGTAGTAGTTGCACGTGAGTACGCCTCAGTGCTATCGCCCCTCCCAAGTGGGGGGGGTATGTCTGGTTAGGGATCTTGACACCGGTTACGACCTTGCCGTTGGCCCTTAAACGTTAGGATGTACAATTTCAATATTTCAAGTAAATGTTTTGTAGGATGTTAGATCGGCTAGGAGAACCTCTGTATTAGAGAATCTGTTAAGGTTAGCCAAACATCGCAGTGTGGTATGAAATTGTACATTAATGTTTAAATGTTCTAATTTTTTGTTTTAATAAATACGGCCGGGAGGGTCACTCCCTCCCACTTCCAAAAACTTCAAGAACCGTTTCCGGTTTCCCTCATTTGGGGATTGTGTTGAGAGGGGGTGGCAGGTATCTCAGCCATATAAGAATCTTATTTCCCAAAAATTAATTAAGCATAACATTTTCCATAAATTAACAATGAGCGGAACATTGAATTCACCACATTTTTTGTAATACTTCACTTTTCAGAGTATAGGATCTCATGGATTAAAGTCATCAAGGGTGAATTAGTTTTAGAATCCTATTCAATAAGGAGATAAAGAAGAAGAAAAAAGTGTTTGGGGAAAGTGTCAGTAAAAGGGAAAGCCAATACAGAAAAAAGCGAAATGTCCTCAATGTGTCTTGCCTACCTTTATAACTGTTTGGCCATTGTGCATAGATACCACTTAATCAAGCAATGAAGTACACTGAGCATAGTGAATTATAGTAGTGAAATATGAAGGTGAGGGTTTCTGTGTGCCTGCCTTCTTTTCTAAAGTGCTTCCTGGAGGTTCAAAGAAATGGATCTCTGGTTTATTTCAAGTGTAAAGGGATCAGGGTATTAGTAAATAAAGGCATATTGTATATGAAGAATGCGTTCAAGAAACAGTTTTCAAGGTTGGGAAATTAAAGAAGGCTTTTTAACCACCTGATTGATATGAGAAATATTAATATATAGATCTATTGATAGCACCCTAGTCACAGATTCTTCATTTGAATGCCATAATTAAGCTTCATTCATACTTTGAATGTTGCTTGCATGTATTTCGGAATATCCAACATTACTCACACCTTTTATTGCTTCCTAAATCGATTTCCTAATTAGATGCCCCTCAAAGTATTAATAACTTTTATATATCTCTAGCATGCGTGCAGAATTACATCTTAAGTGCATTCGATTTGCATGTTTTTATCTCAAGTAGAAGGTTATTTCATATCTTCTATCACTGAATGATAAGTAAGTAAATCAGAATATTGATGAGAATACTATTTTTTTCGATTTTGATGCTGAATTAGGTCTTTTGTCACATTAGTGTCATATAGTCAACTATTGAGGTCATCTGTGGCTTATTTTAAATTGGGAATTGCTCTTGGTTTACTACAGGGTTTTCGATAATTGCATTTATCACTGAATCTATAACTTATTTACGAAATGTGGCATTCATTCCTTTGAGGTGGCATACTGTGTATAAACCACTGAAACCTAGTTGGTATATGTACTCAGTTCAACTAAGACTTTGCAGTACTGGTGGGACGTTAGTGTGACTATGGGGTTGGAGCTCGCCCTGCCTCCACTGTTTTTATCTCCTTGAATGTTATTAGATCTAAAACTGAGAGTCTGATGCACAAAACTATGCGATAATCAAGTTTCAACATGACAGCAGCTCATAGATTAGATAGAAATGGCATGATGTTTGTCAGCAATGGAAGTTTGAGTAGCCATGCAAGCGATATCCCTGCAACATATGTCACCCTGTTGGCTTCCGTCATTGCTTTGGCTATAAAGCTTAACACATTTAAGCTTTCTTTCCCCGTAATTGCTCCATGTGCACCCTTAATCAAGCTGCGTTCTTGATAGTTTTGGGTGGCTCTTCTGTAAAAGAAGTATTTGCTCCAGTCTGTCTCCAGGGTATTATAATTGCTGCGCTCCCTACTAGAACCTCCAAACAAGTCTCATAAGCCAGTTGCAGATGCAACTGATGGTAGTCAAGCTCCAAGTCTTCAGGCACATCCAAATGAGGCGCTTTCTTTAATTGTTCCTGAACAATAAATTGGAAACTCTGAACACAAAAGCGACTCCGCCACCATCATCATCATGAATTGCCCCGTATGGGCAGCATTGTCCATTCCAATTGAGGGCTTCAATATTAAATAGGTTCATCATGTGTCTCTGGCATCAACACTCTTCCATAACTATTTAAATTACTGAATGAGCATGACTTTCGTATTATCTTCCAGGATTGAATGAAACAAAATTGATGTAATTTAAAAGGTCTACAAGAGAGAAGCTGGTGGTGTAGTCCTGCTTTGT
Source organism: Lissotriton vulgaris (assembly GCF_964263255.1). Lineage (NCBI taxonomy): Eukaryota > Metazoa > Chordata > Amphibia > Caudata > Salamandridae > Lissotriton > Lissotriton vulgaris. The sequence goes on from NC_141689.1 coordinate 1,399,027,642, forward strand.
ATGTCTTGAGTGTCTCTTTACTTGGGTTTTCACCTTGGGTGTTATGCCCCACCAGCTCCTGCTGCAAAATGCTGGGAGCGATGCTTTGGGCCTGAATTTCCCTTGGCATCCTTTTAAACAGGATATGAAATAAAGCCATTATGAAATTCCATTGCTGATAGTCATCACACCATATCTGCCTAAGAACAAGCAAATCTAGCTAGTCAGAACAGTGTCCTCTCCAAGATCGACCACAGCGATGTACATCCCATGGGTCATCTTCCAGGACCTCTAGGATATTCGTAGTAATATGTAACAGTGGAGCTAGGGTGATCTTCAATCTCATGAATTGCTGCTATAATTAGTTTGAGGTGGAGATGCAGAATCACTAGAGTTTTGGCCAAATTCAGAGCCATAGAAGGCCTTGTAGTCGAATACCAGCGTAAGAAACGCTTACATAGTGGCAAAGCTTGCCATATACAATGAGACAAAAGTTTATTTTTTTAATTGCATATTCAAAGAAGAATAAGAATCTTATTTCCCAAAAATTAATTAAGCATAACATTTTCCATAAATTAACAATGAGCGGAACATTGAATTCACCACATTTTTGGTAAAACTTCACTTTTCAGAGTATAGGATCTCATGGATTAAAGTCATCAAGGGTGAATTAGTTTTAGAATCCTATTCAATAAGGAGATCAAGAAGAAGAAAAAAGTGTTTGGGGAAAGTGTCAGTAAAAGGGAAAGCCAATACAGAAAAAAGCGAAATGTCCTCAATGTGTCTTGCCTACCTTTATAACTGTTTGGCCATTGTGCATAGATACCACTTAATCAAGCAATGAAGTACACTGAGCATAGTGAATTATAGTAGTGAAATATGAAGGTGAGGGTTTTTGTGTGCCTGCCTTCTTTTCTAAAGTGCTTCCTGAAGGTTCAAAGAAACGGATCTCTGGTTTATTTCAAGTGTAAAGGGATCAGGGTATTAGTAAATAAAGGCATATTGTATATGAAGAATGCGTTCAAGAAACAATTTTCAAGGTTGGGAAATTAAAGAAGGCTTTGTAACCACCTGATTGATATGAGAAATATTAATATATAGATCTATTGATAGCACCCTAGTCACAGATTCTTCGTTTGAAAGCCATAATTAAGCTTCATTCATACTTTGAATGTTGCTTGCATGTATTTCGGAATATCCAACATTACTCACACCTTTTATTGCTTCCTAAATCAATTTCCTAATTAGATGCCCCTCAAAGTATTAATAACTTTTATATATCTCTAGCATGCGTGCAGAATTACATCTTAAGTGCATTCGATTTGCATGTTTTTATCTCAAGTAGAAGGTTATTTCATATCTTCTATCACTGAATGATAAGTAAGTAAATCAGAATATTGATGAGAATACTATTTTTTTCGATTTTGATGCTGAATTAGGTCTTTTGTCACATTAGTGTCCTATAGTCAACTATTGAGGTCATCTGTGGCTTATTTTAAATTGGGAATTGCTCTTGGTTTACTACAGGGTTTTCGATAATTGCATTTATCACTGAATCTATAACTTATTTACGAAATGTGGCATTCATTCCTTTGAGGTGGCATACTGTGTATAAACCACTGAAACCTAGTTGGTATATGTACTCAGTTCAACTAAGACTTTGCAGTACTGGTGGGACGTTAGTGTGACTATGGGGTTGGAGCTCGCCCTGCCTCCACTGTTTTTATCTCCTTGAATGTTATTAGATCTAAAACTGAGAGTCTGATGCACAAAACTATGCGATAATCAAGTTTCAACATGACAGCAGCTCATAGATTAGATAGAAATGGCATGATGTTTGTCAGCAATGGAAGTTTGAGTAGCCATGCAAGCGATATCCCTGCAACATATGTCACCCTGTTGGGTTCCGTCATTGCTTTGGCTATAAAGCTTAACACATTTAAGCTTTCTTTCCCCGTAATTGCTCCATGTGCACCCTTAATCAAGCTGCGTTCTTGATAGTTTTGGGTGGCTCTTCTGTAAAAGAAGTATTTGCTCCAGTCTGTCTCCAGGGTATTATAATTGCTGCGCTCCCTACTAGAACCTCCAAACAAGTCTCATAAGCCAGTTGCAGATGCAACTGATGGTAGTCAAGCTCCAAGTCTTCAGGCACATCCAAATGAGGCGCTTTCTTTAATTGTTCCTGAACAATAAATTGGATACTCTGAACACAAAAGCGACTCCGCCACCATCATCATCATGAATTGCCCCGTATGGGCAGCATTGTCCATTCCAATTGAGGGCTTCAATATTAAATAGGTTCATCATGTGTCTCTGGCATCAACACTCTTCCATAACTATTTAAATTACTGAATGAGCATGACTTTCGTATTATCTTCCAGGATTGAATGAAACAAAATTGATGTAATTTAAAAGGTCTACAAGAGAGAAGCTGGTGGTGTAGTCCTGCTTTGTATGTCTTGAGTGTCTCTTTACTTGGGTTTTCACCTTGGGTGTTATGCCCCACCAGCTCCTGCTGCAAAATGCTGGGAGCGATGCTTTGGGCCTGAATTTCCCTTGGCATCCTTTTAAACAGGATATGAAATAAAGCCATTATGAAATTCCATTGCTGATAGTCATCACACCATATCTGCCTAAGAACAAGCAAATCTAGCTAGTCAGAACAGTGTCCTCTCCAAGATCGACCACAGCGATGTACATCCCATGGGTCATCTTCCAGGACCTCTAGGATATTCGTAGTAATATGTAACAGTGGAGCTAGGGTGATCTTCAATCTCATGAATTGCTGCTATAATTAGTTTGAGGTGGAGATGCAGAATCACTAGGGTTTTGGCCAAATTCAGAGCCATAGAAGGCCTTGTAGTCGAATACCAGCGTAAGAAACGCTTACATAGTGGCAAAGCTTGCCATATACAATGAGACAAAAGTTTATTTTTTTAATTGCATATTCAAAGAAGAATAAGAATCTTATTTCCCAAAAATTAATTAAGCATAACATTTTCCATAAATTAACAATGAGCGGAACATTGAATTCACCACATTTTTGGTAAAACTTCACTTTTCAGAGTATAGGATCTCATGGATTAAAGTCATCAAGGGTGAATTAGTTTTAGAATCCTATTCAATAAAAAATCTTAAATCTGGTTCTCCCCTAGATCCCGCACCTCCAACTATATTGAATCTGGTATCTGATACTGTGACCCCAGTGATCAAGGAGGTGATTAACTCTTCTCTTATAACAGGCGTAGTACCCCCTTCCTGGAAACAGGCAAGAGTGAAGGCCTTGCTAAAAAAACCTAGCCTTAATCCGGATGATTGGGCAAACTACCGCCCAATATCCCTTTTACCAACTGTTAGTAAGCTCGCTGAGAAGCATGTAAATTCCTTGCTCTCCTCCTTTTTGGAGAACAGTAACTCTCTGCACCCTACACAGACAGGCTTTAGAAGCAATTTGGGTACAGAAATAGCCTTGGTTACAGTGGTGGAGGAAACAAGAAAGATCATGGACAGTGGAAGTTGTGCGGCTATACTACTTTTAGATCTGAGCGCGGCCTTTGACACCGTGAATCATTCTATTCTGATTCAGAGGTTAAGAGAAGTAGGTGTCACGGGCCAGGCGCTCAATTGGCTGTGCTCCTTCCTGTCCGATAGATCGTTTGCTGTGGTCGAGGATAATGTATCCTCCCCCCAAATGGGTCTACAGTGTGGTGTTCCCCAGGGCTCCTCCCTCAGCCCAACCTTATTTAACATATACATGAGGCCATTGGCTGAGGTGGTACTGCCCTGGGGGGTCCAACTGGTGACATACGCAGACGATACCCAGCTCATCATCTCCCTGACCTCCCAAGCCGCCCCGTTTGCAAATCTTGCCACCTGTCTGGATAAGATCTATGACTGGATGGACAAATCCTTCCTAAAGTTAAATGGCGCAAAAACGGAGGTGATGATGCTGGGATACAACCCACCCACCACGGTGGAAAGTTGGTGGCCTTCTAAACTTGGCCAGTCTCCTCTACCAAAAGAAAAAATTAAAAGCTTGGGGGTCTGGCTAGACCCTGCTCTTAATTTTGCAGTACAGGCACGGAGGGTTGCAGGTACCTGCCTTGCCTACATCAGGCTACTGAGGAAAATTATTAGGCTTCTTCCCTTCGAAGCTAGGAAGATCCTGGTGCAAGCGTTGATCCTGACACGATTGGATTACGCCAACGCACTATATCTCGGTGCACCACTAGGGACAATCAAAACTTTACAGACAGTACAAAACTGTGCAGCACGATTGTTGCTGAATGTCCCGCGCAGATCATCCGTTAAGCCTGGTCTGCGCCAGCTTCACTGGTTGCCAGTGAAACAGAGAGTGGAATTCAAAGCTCTGACTATGGTACATAAGGCAGTGAATAAAACTGGACCTGTGCTCATTCAATCCATGTTCTGCCTATATGCTCCCAAGCGGACCCTGAGATCCACCAACAAAAATCTGTTAGCGGTCCCCAAGACAAGGAGAGTGCGTACAGGAGGGAGACGTTTTTCCCTACATGCCACAAAACTTTGGAATTCGCTTCCTGAAGCAATTAGAATGGAAACAAATCATTTAAGATTCAGAAAATTGTTAAAGACCTTCCTGTTTGTCTGAATCTCGGAGTCTGAAAGAGTTAAAGCGCTGGGATGCCCTCGGGTAGCCATGCGCTATACAAGTGCGTAATTCATTCATTCATTCAATAAGGAGATCAAGAAGAAGAAAAAAGTGTTTGGGGAAAGTGTCAGTAAAAGGGAAAGCCAATACAGAAAAAAGCGAAATGTCCTCAATGTGTCTTGCCTACCTTTATAACTGTTTGGCCATTGTGCATAGATACCCCTTAATCAAGCAATGAAGTACACTGAGCATAGTGAATTATAGTAGTGAAATATGAAGGTGAGGGTTTTTGTGTGCCTGCCTTCTTTTCTAAAGTGCTTCCTGAAGGTTCAAAGAAACGGATCTCTGGTTTATTTCAAGTGTAAAGGGATCAGGGTATTAGTAAATAAAGGCATATTGTATATGAAGAATGCGTTCAAGAAACAGTTTTCAAGGTTGGGAAATTAAAGAAGGCTTTGTAACCACCTGATTGATATGAGAAATATTAATATATAGATCTATTGATAGCACCCTAGTCACAGATTCTTCGTTTGAAAGCCATAATTAAGCTTCATTCATACTTTGAATGTTGCTTGCATGTATTTCGGAATATCCAACATTACTCACACCTTTTATTGCTTCCTAAATCGATTTCATAATTAGATGCCCGTCAAAGTATTAATAACTTTTATATATCTCTAGCATGCGTGCAGAATTACATCTTAAGTGCATTCGATTTACATTTTTTTATCTCAAGTAGAAAGTTATTTCATATCTTTTATCACTGAATGATAAGTAAGTAAATCAGAATATTGATGAGAATACTATTTTTTCCGATTTTGATGCTGAATTAGGTCTTTTGTCACATTAGTGTCCTATAGTCAACTATTGAGGTCATCTGTGGCTTATTTTAAATTGAGAATTGCCCTTGGTTTACTACAGGGTTTCCAATAATTGCATTTATCACTGAATCTATAACTTATTTACGAAATGTGGCATTCATTCCTTTGAGGTGGCATACTGTGTATAAACCACTGAAACCTAGTTGGTATATGTACTCAGTTCAACTAAGACTTTGCAGTACTGGTGGGACGTTAGTGTGACTATGGGGTTGGAGCTCGCCCTGCCTCCACTGTTTTTATCTCCTTGAATGTTATTAGATCTAAAACTGAGAGTCTGATGCACAAAACTATGCGATAATCAAGTTTCAACATGACAGCAGCTCATAGATTAGATAGAAATGGCATGATGTTTGTCAGCAATGGAAGTTTGAGTAGGCATGCAAGCGATATCCCTGCAACATATGTCACCCTGTTGGGTTCCGTCATTGCTTTGGATATAAAGCTTAACACATTGAAGCTTTCTTTCCCCGTAATTGCTCCATGTGCACCCTTAATCAAGCTGCGTTCTTGATAGTTTTGGGTGGCTCTTCTGTAAAAGACGTATTTGCTCCAGTCTGTCTCCAGGGTACTATGTTTGCTGCGCTCCCTCCTAGAACCTCCAAACAAGTCTCATAAGCCAGTTGCAGATGCAACTGATGGTAGTCAAGCTCCAAGTCTTCAGGCACATCCAAATGAGGCGCTTTCTTTAATTGTTCCTGAACAATAAATTGGAAACTCTGAACACAAAAGCGACTCCGCCACCAGCATCATCATGAATTGCCCCGTATGGGCAGCATTGTCCATTCCAATTGAGGGCTTCAATATTAAATAGGTTCATCATGTGTCTCTGGCGTCAACACTCTTCCATAACTATTTAAATTACTGAATGAGCATGACTTTCGTATTATCATCCAGGATTGAATGAAACAAAATTGATGTAATTTAAAATGTCTACAAGAGAGAAGCTGGTGGTGTAGTCCTGCTTTGTATGTCCTGAGGGTCTCTTTACTTGGGTTTTCACCTTGGGTGTTATGCCCCACCAGCTCCTGCTGCAAAATGCTGGGAGCGATGCTTTGGGCCTGAATTTCCCTTGGCATCCTTTTAAACAGGATATGAAATAAAGCCATTATGAAATTCCATTGCTGATAGTCATCACACCATATCTGCCTAAGAACAAGCAAATCTAGCTAGTCAGAACAGTGTCCTCTCCAAGATCGACCACAGCGATGTACTTCCCATGGGTCATCTTCCAGGACCTCTAGGATATTCGTAGTAATATGTAACAGTGGAGCTAGGGTGATCTTCAATCTCATGAATTGCTGCTATAATAAGTTTGAGGTGGAGATGCAGAATCACTAGGGTTTTGGCCAAATTCAGAGCCATAGAAGGCCTTGTAGTCGAATACCAGCGTAAGAAACGCTTACATAGTGGCAAAGCTTGCCATATACAATGAGACAAATGTTTATTTTTTTAATTGCATATTCAAAGAAGAATAAGAATCTTATTTCCCAAAAATTAATTAAGCATAACATTTTCCATAAATTAACAATGAGCGGAACATTGAATTCACCACATTTTTTGTAATACTTCACTTTTCAGAGTATAGGATCTCATGGATTAAAGTCATCACGGGTGAATTAGTTTTAGAATCCTATTCAATAAGGAGATAAAGAAGAAGAAAAAAGTGTTTGGGGAAAGTGTCAGTAAAAGGGAAAGCCAATACAGAAAAAAGCGAAATGTCCTCAATGTGTCTTGCCTACCTTTATAACTGTTTGGCCATTGTGCATAGATACCACTTAATCAAGCAATGAAGTACACTGAGCATAGTGAATTATAGTAGTGAAATATGAAGGTGAGGGTTTCTGTGTGCCTGCCTTCTTTTCTAAAGTGCTTCCTGGAGGTTCAAAGAAATGGATCTCTGGTTTATTTCAAGTGTAAAGGGATCAGGGTATTAGTAAATAAAGGCATATTGTATATGAAGAATGCGTTCAAGAAACAGTTTTCAAGGTTGGGAAATTAAAGAAGGCTTTTTAACCACCTGATTGATATGAGAAATATTAATATATAGATCTATTGATAGCACCCTAGTCACAGTTTCTTCATTTGAATGCCATAATTAAGCTTCATTCATACTTTGAATGTTGCTTGCATGTATTTCGGAATATCCAACATTACTCACACCTTTTATTGCTTCCTAAATCGATTTCCTAATTAGATGCCCCTCAAAGTATTAATAACTTTTATATATCTCTAGCATGCGTGCAGAATTACATCTTAAGTGCATTCGATTTGCATGTTTTTATCTCAAGTAGAAGGTTATTTCATATCTTCTATCACTGAATGATAAGTAAGTAAATCAGAATATTGATGAGAATACTATTTTTTTCGATTTTGATGCTGAATTAGGTCTTTTGTCACATTAGTGTCCTATAGTCAACTATTGAGGTCATCTGTGGCTTATTTTAAATTGGGAATTGCTCTTGGTTTACTACAGGGTTTTCGATAATTGCATTTATCACTGAATCTATAACTTATTTACGAAATGTGGCATTCATTCCTTTGAGGTGGCATACTGTGTATAAACCACTGAAACCTAGTTGGTATATGTACTCAGTTCAACTAAGACTTTGCAGTACTGGTGGGACGTTAGTGTGACTATGGGGTTGGAGCTCGCCCTGCCTCCACTGTTTTTATCTCCTTGAATGTTATTAGATCTAAAACTGAGAGTCTGATGCACAAAACTATGCGATAATCAAGTTTCAACATGACAGCAGCTCATAGATTAGATAGAAATGGCATGATGTTTGTCAGCAATGGAAGTTTGAGTAGCCATGCAAGCGATATCCCTGCAACATATGTCACCCTGTTGGGTTCCGTCATTGCTTTGGCTATAAAGCTTAACACATTTAAGCTTTCTTTCCCCGTAATTGCTCCATGTGCACCCTTAATCAAGCTGCGTTCTTGATAGTTTTGGGTGGCTCTTCTGTAAAAGAAGTATTTGCTCCAGTCTGTCTCCAGGGTATTATAATTGCTGCGCTCCCTACTAGAACCTCCAAACAAGTCTCATAAGCCAGTTGCAGATGCAACTGATGGTAGTCAAGCTCCAAGTCTTCAGGCACATCCAAATGAGGCGCTTTCTTTAATTGTTCCTGAACAATAAATTGGAAACTCTGAACACAAAAGCCACTCCGCCACCATCATCATCATGAATTGCCCCGTATGGGCAGCATTGTCCATTCCAATTGAGGGCTTCAATATTAAATAGGTTCATCATGTGTCTCTGGCATCAACACTCTTCCATAACTATTTAAATTACTGAATGAGCATGACTTTCGTATTATCTTCCAGGATTGAATGAAACAAAATTGATGTAATTTAAAAGGTCTACAAGAGAGAAGCTGGTGGTGTAGTCCTGCTTTGTATGTCTTGAGTGTCTCTTTACTTGGGTTTTCACCTTGGGTGTTATGCCCCACCAGCTCCTGCTGCAAAATGCTGGGAGCGATGCTTTGGGCCTGAATTTCCCTTGGCATCCTTTTAAACAGGATATGAAATAAAGCCATTATGAAATTCCATTGCTGATAGTCATCACACCATATCTGCCTAAGAACAAGCAAATCTAGCTAGTCAGAACAGTGTCCTCTCCAAGATCGACCACAGCGATGTACATCCCATGGGTCATCTTCCAGGACCTCTAGGATATTCGTAGTAATATGTAACAGTGGAGCTAGGGTGATCTTCAATCTCATGAATTGCTGCTATAATTAGTTTGAGGTGGAGATGCAGAATCACTAGGGTTTTGGCCAAATTCAGAGCCATAGAAGGCCTTGTAGTCGAATACCAGCGTAAGAAACGCTTACATAGTGGCAAAGCTTGCCATATACAATGAGACAAAAGTTTATTTTTTTAATTGCATATTCAAAGAAGAATAAGAATCTTATTTCCCAAAAATTAATTAAGCATAACATTTTCCATAAATTAACAATGAGCGGAACATTGAATTCACCACATTTTTGGTAAAACTTCACTTTTCAGAGTATAGGATCTCATGGATTAAAGTCATCAAGGGTGAATTAGTTTTAGAATCCTATTCAATAAGGAGATCAAGAAGAAGAAAAAAGTGTTTGGGGAAAGTGTCAGTAAAAGGTAAAGCCAATACAGAAAAAAGCGAAATGTCCTCAATGTGTCTTGCCTACCTTTATAACTGTTTGGCCATTGTGCATAGATACCACTTAATCAAGCAATGAAGTACACTGAGCATAGTGAATTATAGTAGTGAAATATGAAGGTGAGGGTTTTTGTGTGCCTGCCTTCTTTTCTAAAGTGCTTCCTGAAGGTTCAAAGAAACGGATCTCTGGTTTATTTCAAGTGTAAAGGGATCAGGGTATTAGTAAATAAAGGCATATTGTATATGAAGAATGCGTTCAAGAAACAGTTTTCAAGGTTGGGAAATTAAAGAAGGCTTTGTAACCACCTGATTGATATGAGAAATATTAATATATAGATCTATTGATAGCACCCTAGTCACAGATTCTTCGTTTGAAAGCCATAATTAAGCTTCATTCATACTTTGAATGTTGCTTGCATGTATTTCGGAATATCCAACATTACTCACACCTTTTATTGCTTCCTAAATCGATTTCATAATTAGATGCCCGTCAAAGTATTAATAACTTTTATATATCTCTAGCATGCGTGCAGAATTACATCTTAAGTGCATTCGATTTACATTTTTTATCTCAAGTAGAAGGTTATTTCATATCTTTTATCACTGAATGATAAGTAAGTAAATCAGAATATTGATGAGAATACAATTTTTTTCGATTTTGATGCTGAATTAGGTCTTTTGTCACATTAGTGTCCTATAGTCAACTATTGAGGTCATCTGTGGCTTATTTTAAATTGAGAATTGCCCTTGGTTTACTACAGGGTTTTCAATAATTGCATTAATCACTGAATCTATAACTTATTTACAAAATGTGGCATTCATTCCTTTGAGGTGGCATACTGTGTGTAAACCACTGAAACGTAGTTGGTATATGTACTCAGTTCAACTAAGACTTTGCAATACTGGTGGGACGTTAGTGTGACTATGGGGTTGGAGCTCGCCCTGCCTCCACTGTTTTTATCTCCTTGAATGTTATTAGATCTAAAACTGAGAGTCTGATGCACAAAACTATGCGATAATCAAGTTTCAACATGACAGCAGCTCATAGATTAGATAGAAATGGCATGATGTTTGTCAGCAATGGAAGTTTGAGTAGGCATGCAAGCGATATCCCTGCAACATATGTCACCCTGTTGGGTTCCGTCATTGCTTTGGATATAAAGCTTAACACATTCAAGCTTTCTTTCCCCATAATTGCTCCATGTGCACCCGTAATCAAGCTGCGTTCTTGATAGTTTTGGGTGGCTCTTCTGTAAAAGAAGTATTTGCTCCAGTCTGTCTCCAGGGTATTATAATTGCTGCGCTCCCTACTAGAACCTCCAAACAAGTCTTATAAGCCAGTTGCAGATGCAACTGATGGTAGTCAAGCTCCAAGTCTTCAGGCACATCCAAATGAGGCGCTTTCTTTAATTGTTCCTGAACAATAAATTGGAAACTCTGAACACAAAAGCGACTCCGCCACCAGCATCATCATGAATTGCCCCGTATGGGCAGCATTGTCCATTCCAATTGAGGGCTTCAATATTAAATAGGTTCATCATGTGTCTCTGGCGTCAACACTCTTCCATAACTATTTAAATTACTGAATGAGCATGACTTTCGTATTATCATCCAGGATTGAATGAAACAAAATTGATGTAATTTAAAATGTCTACAAGAGAGAAGCTGGTGGTGTAGTCCTGCTTTGTATGTCCTGAGGGTCTCTTTACTTGGGTTTTCACCTTGGGTGTTATGCCCCACCAGCTCCTGCTGCAAAATGCTGGGAGCGATGCTTTGGGCCCGAATTTCCCTTGGCATCCTTTTAAACAGGATATGAAATAAAGCCATTATGAAATTCCATTGCTGATAGTCATCACACCATATCTGCCTAAGAACAAGCAAATCTAGCTAGTCAGAACAGTGTCCTCTCCAAGATCGACCACAGCGATGTACTTCCCATGGGTCATCTTCCAGGACCTCTAGGATATTCGTAGTAATATGTAACAGTGGAGCTAGGGTGGTCTTCAATCTCATGAATTGCTGCTATAATAAGTTTGAGGTGGAGATGCAGAATCACTAGGGTTTTGGCCAAATTCAGAGCCATAGAAGGCCTTGTAGTCGAATACCAGCGTAAGAAACGCTTACATAGTGGCAAAGCTTGCCATATACAATGAGACAAAAGTTAATTTTTTTAATTGCATATTCAAAGAAGAATAAGAATCTTATTTCCCAAAAATTAATTAAGCATAACATTTTCCATAAATTAACAATGAGCGGAACATTGAATTCACCACATTTTTTGTAATACTTAACTTTTCAGAGTATAGGATCTCATGGATTAAAGTCATCAAGGGTGAATTAGTTTTAGAATCCTATTCAATATGGAGATAAAGAAGAAGAAAAAAGTGTTTGGGGAAAGTGTCAGTAAAAGGGAAAGCCAATACAGAAAAAAGCGAAATGTCCTCAATGTGTCTTGCCTACCTTTATAACTGTTTGGTCATTGTGCATAGATACCACTTAATCAAGCAATGAAGTACACTGAGCATAGTGAATTATAGTAGTGAAATATGAAGGTGAGGGTTTTTGTGTGCCTGCCTTCTTTTCTAAAGTGCTTCCTGGAGGTTCAAAGAAACGGATCTCTGGTTTATTTCAAGTGTAAAGGGATCAGGGTATTAGTAAATAAAGGCATATTGTATATGAAGAATGCGTTCAAGAAACAGTTTTCAAGGTTGGGAAATTAAAGAAGGCTTTTTAACCACCTGATTGATATGAGAAATATTAATATATAGATCTATTGATAGCACCCTAGTCACAGATTCTTCGTTTGAAAGCCATAATTAAGCTTCATTCATACTTTGAATGTTGCTTGCATGTATTTCGGAATATCCAACATTACTCACACCTTTTATTGCTTCCTAAATCGATTTCCTAATTAGATGCCCGTCAAAGTATTAATAACTTTTATATATCTCTAGCATGCGTGCAGAATTACATCTAAAGTGCATTCGATTTACATTTTTTTATCTCAAGTAGAAAGTTATTTCATATCTTTTATCACTGAATGATAAGTAAGTAAATCAGAATATTGATGAGAATACTATTTTTTCCGATTTTGATGCTGAATTAGGTCTTTTGTCACATTAGTGTCCTATAGTCAACTATTGAGGTCATCTGTGGCTTATTTTAAATTGAGAATTGCCCTTGGTTTACTACAGGGTTTCCAATAATTGCATTTATCACTGAATCTATAACTTATTTACGAAATGTGGCATTCATTCCTTTGAGGTGGCATACTGTGTATAAACCACTGAAACCTAGTTGGTATATGTACTCAGTTCAACTAAGACTTTGCAGTACTGGTGGGACGTTAGTGTGACTATGGGGTTGGAGCTCGCCCTGCCTCCACTGTTTTTATCTCCTTGAATGTTATTAGATCTAAAACTGAGAGTCTGATGCACAAAACTATGCGATAATCAAGTTTCAACATGACAGCAGCTCATAGATTAGATAGAAATGGCATGATGTTTGTCAGCAATGGAAGTTTGAGTAGGCATGCAAGCGATATCCCTGCAACATATGTCACCCTGTTGGGTTCCGTCATTGCTTTGGATATAAAGCTTAACACATTGAAGCTTTCTTTCCCCGTAATTGCTCCATGTGCACCCTTAATCAAGCTGCGTTCTTGATAGTTTTGGGTGGCTCTTCTGTAAAAGAAGTATTTGCTCCAGTCTGTCTCCAGGGTACTATGTTTGCTGCGCTCCCTCCTAGAACCTCCAAACAAGTCTCATAAGCCAGTTGCAGATGCAACTGATGGTAGTCAAGCTCCAAGTCTTCAGGCACATCCAAATGAGGCGCTTTCTTTAATTGTTCCTGAACAATAAATTGGAAACTCTGAACACAAAAGCGACTCCGCCACCAGCATCATCATGAATTGCCCCGTATGGGCAGCATTGTCCATTCCAATTGAGGGCTTCAATATTAAATAGGTTCATCATGTGTCTCTGGCGTCAACACTCTTCCATAACTATTTAAATTACTGAATGAGCATGACTTTCGTATTATCATCCAGGATTGAATGAAACAAAATTGATGTAATTTAAAATGTCTACAAGAGAGAAGCTGGTGGTGTAGTCCTGCTTTGTATGTCCTGAGGGTCTCTTTACTTGGGTTTTCACCTTGGGTGTTATGCCCCACCAGCTCCTGCTGCAAAATGCTGGGAGCGATGCTTTGGGCCTGAATTTCCCTTGGCATCCTTTTAAACAGGATATGAAATAAAGCCATTATGAAATTCCATTGCTGATAGTCATCACACCATATCTGCCTAAGAACAAGCAAATCTAGCTAGTCAGAACAGTGTCCTCTCCAAGATCGACCACAGCGATGTACTTCCCATGGGTCATCTTCCAGGACCTCTAGGATATTCGTAGTAATATGTAACAGTGGAGCTAGGGTGATCTTCAATCTCATGAATTGCTGCTATAATAAGTTTGAGGTGGAGATGCAGAATCACTAGGGTTTTGGCCAAATTCAGAGCCATAGAAGGCCTTGTAGTCGAATACCAGCGTAAGAAACGCTTACATAGTGGCAAAGCTTGCCATATACAATGAGACAAATGTTTATTTTTTTAATTGCATATTCAAAGAAGAATAAGAATCTTATTTCCCAAAAATTAATTAAGCATAACATTTTCCATAAATTAACAATGAGCGGAACATTGAATTCACCACATTTTTTGTAATACTTCACTTTTCAGAGTATAGGATCTCATGGATTAAAGTCATCAAGGGTGAATTAGTTTTAGAATCCTATTCAATAAGGAGATAAAGAAGAAGAAAAAAGTGTTTGGGGAAAGTGTCAGTAAAAGGGAAAGCCAATACAGAAAAAAGCGAAATGTCCTCAATGTGTCTTGCCTACCTTTATAACTGTTTGGCCATTGTGCATAGATACCACTTAATCAAGCAATGAAGTACACTGAGCATAGTGAATTATAGTAGTGAAATATGAAGGTGAGGGTTTCTGTGTGCCTGCCTTCTTTTCTAAAGTGCTTCCTGGAGGTTCAAAGAAATGGATCTCTGGTTTATTTCAAGTGTAAAGGGATCAGGGTATTAGTAAATAAAGGCATATTGTATATGAAGAATGCGTTCAAGAAACAGTTTTCAAGGTTGGGAAATTAAAGAAGGCTTTTTAACCACCTGATTGATATGAGAAATATTAATATATAGATCTATTGATAGCACCCTAGTCACAGATTCTTCATTTGAATGCCATAATTAAGCTTCATTCATACTTTGAATGTTGCTTGCATGTATTTCGGAATATCCAACATTACTCACACCTTTTATTGCTTCCTAAATCGATTTCCTAATTAGATGCCCCTCAAAGTATTAATAACTTTTATATATCTCTAGCATGCGTGCAGAATTACATCTTAAGTGCATTCGATTTGCATGTTTTTATCTCAAGTAGAAGGTTATTTCATATCTTCTATCACTGAATGATAAGTAAGTAAATCAGAATATTGATGAGAATACTATTTTTTTCGATTTTGATGCTGAATTAGGTCTTTTGTCACATTAGTGTCCTATAGTCAACTATTGAGGTCATCTGTGGCTTATTTTAAATTGGGAATTGCTCTTGGTTTACTACAGGGTTTTCGATAATTGCATTTATCACTGAATCTATAACTTATTTACGAAATGTGGCATTCATTCCTTTGAGGTGGCATACTGTGTATAAACCACTGAAACCTAGTTGGTATATGTACTCAGTTCAACTAAGACTTTGCAGTACTGGTGGGACGTTAGTGTGACTATGGGGTTGGAGCTCGCCCTGCCTCCACTGTTTTTATCTCCTTGAATGTTATTAGATCTAAAACTGAGAGTCTGATGCACAAAACTATGCGATAATCAAGTTTCAACATGACAGCAGCTCATAGATTAGATACAAATGGCATGATGTTTGTCAGCAATGGAAGTTTGAGTAGCCATGCAAGCGATATCCCTGCAACATATGTCACCCTGTTGGGTTCCGTCATTGCTTTGGCTATAAAGCTTAACACATTTAAGCTTTCTTTCCCCGTAATTGCTCCATGTGCACCCTTAATCAAGCTGCGTTCTTGATAGTTTTGGGTGGCTCTTCTGTAAAAGAAGTATTTGCTCCAGTCTGTCTCCAGGGTATTATAATTGCTGCGCTCCCTACTAGAACCTCCAAACAAGTCTCATAAGCCAGTTGCAGATGCAACTGATGGTAGTCAAGCTCCAAGTCTTCAGGCACATCCAAATGAGGCGCTTTCTTTAATTGTTCCTTAACAATAAATTGGAAACTCTGAACACAAAAGCGACTCCGCCACCAGCATCATCATGAATTGCCCCGTATGGGCAGCATTGTCCATTCCAATTGAGGGCTTCAATATTAAATAGGTTCATCATGTGTCTCTGGCGTCAACACTCTTCCATAACTATTTAAATTACTGAATGAGCATGACTTTCGTATTATCTTCCAGGATTGAATGAAACAAAATTGATGTAATTTAAAAGGTCTACAAGAGAGAAGCTGGTGGTGTAGTCCTGCTTTGTATGTCCTGAGGGTCTCTTTACTTGGGTTTTCACCTTGGGTGTTATGCCCCACCAGCTCCTGCTGCAAAATGCTGGGAGCGATGCTTTGGGCCTGAATTTCCCTTGGCATCCTTTTAAACAGGATATGAAATAAAGCCATTATGAAATTCCATTGCTGATAGTCATCACACCATATCTGCCTAAGAACAAGCAAATCTAGCTAGTCAGAACAGTGTCCTCTCCAAGATCGACCACAGCGATGTACATCCCATGGGTCATCTTCCAGGACCTCTAGGATATTCGTAGTAATATGTAACAGTGGAGCTAGGGTGATCTTCAATCTCATGAATTGCTGCTATAATAAGTTTGAGGTGGAGATGCAGAATCACTAGGGTTTTGGCCAAATTCAGAGCCATAGAAGGCCTTGTAGTCGAATTCCAGCGTAAGAAACGCTTACATAGTGGCAAAGCTTACCATATACAATGAGACAAAAGTTTATTTTTTTAATTGCATATTCAAAGAAGAATAAGAATCTTATTTCCCAAAAATTAATTAAGCATAACATTTTCCATAAATTAACAATGAGCGGAACATTGAATTCACCACATTTTTGGTAATACTTCACTTTTCAGAGTATAGGATCTCATGGATTAAAGTCATCAAGGGTGAATTAGTTTTAGAATCCTATTCAATAAGGAGATAAAGAAGAAGAAAAAAGTGTCTGGGGAAAGTGTCAGTAAAAGGGAAAGCCAATACAGAAAAAAGCGAAATGTCCTCAATGTGTCTTGCCTACCTTTATAACTGTTTGGCCATTGTGCATAGATACCACTTAATCAAGCAATGAAGTACACTGAGCATAGTGAATTATAGTAGTGAAATATGAAGGTGAGGGTTTTTGTGTGCCTGCCTTCTTTTCTAAAGTGCTTCCTGGAGGTTCAAAGAAACGGATCTCTGGTTTATTTCAAGTGTAAAGGGATCAGGGTATTAGTAAATAAAGGCATATTGTATATGAAGAATGCGTTCAAGAAACAGTTTTCAAGGTTGGGAAATTAAAGAAGGCTTTGTAACCACCTGATTGATATCAGAAATATTAATATATAGATCTATTGATAGCACCCTAGTCACAGATTCTTCGTTTGAAAGCCATAATTAAGCTTCATTGATACTTTGAATGTTGCTTGCATGTATTTCGGAATATCCAACATTACTCACACCTTTTATTGCTTCCTAAATCGATTTCATAATTAGATGCCCGTCAAAGTATTAATAACTTTTATATATCTCTAGCATGCGTGCAGAATTACATCTTAAGTGCATTCGATTTACATTTTTTTATCTCAAGTAGAAGGTTATTTCATATCTTTTATCACTGAATGATAAGTAAGTAAATCAGAATATTGATGAGAATACTATTTTTTTCGATTTTGATGCTGAATTAGGTCTTTTGTCACATTAGTGTCCTATAGTCAACTATTGAGGTCATCTGTGGCTTATTTTAAATTGAGAATTGCCCTTGGTTTACTACAGGGTTTTCAATAATTGCATTTATCACTGAATCTATAACTTATTTACGAAATGTGGCATTCATTCCTTTGAGGTGGCATACTGTGTATAAACCACTGAAACGTAGTTGGTATATGTACTCAGTTCAACTAAGACTTTGCAATACTGGTGGGACGTTAGTGTGACTATGGGGTTGGAGCTCGCCCTGCCTCCACTGTTTTTATCTCCTTGAATGTTATTAGATCTAAAACTGAGAGTCTGATGCACAAAACTATGCGATAATCAAGTTTCAACATGACAGCAGCTCATAGATTAGATAGAAATGGCATGATGTTTGTCAGCAATGGAAGTTTGAGTAGGCATGCAAGCGATATCCCTGCAACATATGTCACCCTGTTGGGTTCCCTCATTGCTTTGGATATAAAGCTTAACACATTCAAGCTTTCTTTCCCCATAATTGCTCCATGTGCACCCGTAATCAAGCTGCGTTCTTGATAGTTTTGGGTGGCTCTTCTGTAAAAGAAGTATTTGCTCCAGTCTGTCTCCAGGGTATTATAATTGCTGCGCTCCCTACTAGAACCTCCAAACAAGTCTCATAAGCCAGTTGCAGATGCAACTGATGGTAGTCAAGCTCCAAGTCTTCAGGCACATCCAAATGAGGCGCTTTCTTTAATTGTTCCTGAACAATAAATTGGAAACTCTGAACACAAAAGCGACTCCGCCACCAGCATCATCATGAATTGCCCCGTATGGGCAGCATTGTCCATTCCAATTGAGGTCTTCAATATTAAATAGGTTCATCATGTGTCTCTGGCGTCAACACTCTTCCATAACTATTTAAATTACTGAATGAGCATGACTTTCGTATTATCATCCAGGATTGAATGAAACAAAATTAATGTAATTCAAAAGGTCTACAAGAGAGAAGCTGGTGGTGTAGTCCTGCTTTGTATGTCCTGAGGGTCTCTTTACTTGGGTTTTCACCTTGGGTGTTATGCCCCACCAGCTCCTGCTGCAAAATGCTGGGAGCGATGCTTTGGGCCTGAATTTCCCTTGGCATCCTTTTAAACAGGATATGAAATAAAGCCATTATGAAATTCCATTGCTGATAGTCATCACACCATATCTGCCTAAGAACAAGCAAATCTAGCTAGTCAGAACAGTGTCCTCTCCAAGATCGACCACAGCGATGTACATCCCATGGGTCATCTTCCAGGACCTCTAGGATATTCGTAGTAATATGTAACAGTGGAGCTAGGGTGATCTTCAATCTCATGAATTGCTGCTATAATTAGTTTGAGGTGGAGATGCAGAATCACTAGGGTTTTGGCCAAATTCAGAGCCATAGAAGGCCTTGTAGTCGAATACCAGCGTAAGAAACGCTTACATAGTGGCAAAGCTTGCCATATACAATGAGACAAAAGTTTATTTTTTTAATTGCATATTCAAAGAAGAATAAGAATCTTATTTCCCAAAAATTAATTAAGCATAACATTTTCCATAAATTAACAATGAGTGGAACATTGAATTCACCACATTTTTGGTAAAACTTCACTTTTCAGAGTATAGGATCTCATGGATTAAAGTCATCAAGGGTGAATTAGTTTTAGAATCCTATTCAATAAGGAGATAAAGAAGAAGAAAAAAGTGTTTGGGGAAAGTGTCAGTAAAAGGGAAAGCCAATACAGAAAAAAGCGAAATGTCCTCAATGTGTCTTGCCTACCTTTATAACTGTTTGGCCATTGTGCATAGATACCACTTAATCAAGCAATGAAGTACACTGAGCATAGTGAATTATAGTAGTGAAATATGAAGGTGAGGGTTTCTGTGTGCCTGCCTTCTTTTCTAAAGTGCTTCCTGGAGGTTCAAAGAAATGGATCTCTGGTTTATTTCAAGTGTAAAGGGATCAGGGTATTAGTAAATAAAGGCATATTGTATATGAAGAATGCGTTCAAGAAACAGTTTTCAAGGTTGGGAAATTAAAGAAGGCTTTTTAACCACCTGATTGATATGAGAAATATTAATATATAGATCTATTGATAGCACCCTAGTCACAGATTCTTCATTTGAATGCCATAATTAAGCTTCATTCATACTTTGAATGTTGCTTGCATGTATTTCGGAATATCCAACATTACTCACACCTTTTATTGCTTCCTAAATCGATTTCCTAATTAGATGCCCCTCAAAGTATTAATAACTTTTATATATCTCTAGCATGCGTGCAGAATTACATCTTAAGTGCATTCGATTTGCATGTTTTTATCTCAAGTAGAAGGTTATTTCATATCTTCTATCACTGAATGATAAGTAAGTAAATCAGAATATTGATGAGAATACTATTTTTTTCGATTTTGATGCTGAATTAGGTCTTTTGTCACATTAGTGTCCTATAGTCAACTATTGAGGTCATCTGTGGCTTATTTTAAATTGGGAATTGCTCTTGGTTTACTACAGGGTTTTCGATAATTGCATTTATCACTGAATCTATAACTTATTTACGAAATGTGGCATTCATTCCTTTGAGGTGGCATACTGTGTATAAACCACTGAAACCTAGTTGGTATATGTACTCAGTTCAACTAAGACTTTGCAGTACTGGTGGGACGTTAGTGTGACTATGGGGTTGGAGCTCGCCCTGCCTCCACTGTTTTTATCTCCTTGAATGTTATTAGATCTAAAACTGAGAGTCTGATGCACAAAACTATGCGATAATCAAGTTTCAACATGACAGCAGCTCATAGATTAGATAGAAATGGCATGATGTTTGTCAGCAATGGAAGTTTGAGTAGCCATGCAAGCGATATCCCTGCAACATATGTCACCCTGTTGGGTTCCGTCATTGCTTTGGCTATAAAGCTTAACACATTTAAGCTTTCTTTCCCCGTAATTGCTCCATGTGCACCCTTAATCAAGCTGCGTTCTTGATAGTTTTGGGTGGCTCTTCTGTAAAAGAAGTATTTGCTCCAGTCTGTCTCCAGGGTATTATAATTGCTGCGCTCCCTACTAGAACCTCCAAACAAGTCTCATAAGCCAGTTGCAGATGCAACTGATGGTAGTCAAGCTCCAAGTCTTCAGGCACATCCAAATGAGGCGCTTTCTTTAATTGTTCCTGAACAATAAATTGGAAACTCTGAACACAAAAGCGACTCCGCCACCAGCATCATCATGAATTGCCCCGTATGGGCAGCATTGTCCATTCCAATTGAGGGCTTCAATATTAAATAGGTTCATCATGTGTCTCTGGCGTCAACACTCTTCCATAACTATTTAAATTACTGAATGAGCATGACTTTCGTATTATCTTCCAGGATTGAATGAAACAAAATTGATGTAATTTAAAAGGTCTACAAGAGAGAAGCTGGTGGTGTAGTCCTGCTTTGTATGTCCTGAGGGTCTCTTTACTTGGGTTTTCACCTTGGGTGTTATGCCCCACCAGCTCCTGCTGCAAAATGCTGGGAGCGATGCTTTGGGCCTGAATTTCCCTTGGCATCCTTTTAAACAGGATATGAAATAAAGCCATTATGAAATTCCATTGCTGATAGTCATCACACCATATCTGCCTAAGAACAAGCAAATCTAGCTAGTCAGAACAGTGTCCTCTCCAAGATCGACCACAGCGATGTACATCCCATGGGTCATCTTCCAGGACCTCTAGGATATTCGTAGTAATATGTAACAGTGGAGCTAGGGTGATCTTCAATCTCATGAATTGCTGCTATAATAAGTTTGAGGTGGAGATGCAGAATCACTAGGGTTTTGGCCAAATTCAGAGCCATAGAAGGCCTTGTAGTCGAATACCAGCGTAAGAAACGCTTACATAGTGGCAAAGCTTACCATATACAATGAGACAAAAGTTTATTTTTTTAATTGCATATTCAAAGAAGAATAAGAATCTTATTTCCCAAAAATTAATTAAGCATAACATTTTCCATAAATTAACAATGAGCGGAACATTGAATTCACCACATTTTTGGTAATACTTCACTTTTCAGAGTATAGGATCTCATGGATTAAAGTCATCAAGGGTGAATTAGTTTTAGAATCCTATTCAATAAGGAGATAAAGAAGAAGAAAAAAGTGTTTGGGGAAAGTGTCAGTAAAAGGGAAAGCCAATACAGAAAAAAGCGAAATGTCCTCAATGTGTCTTGCCTACCTTTATAATTGTTTGGCCATTGTGCATAGATACCACTTAATCAAGCAATGAAGTACACTGAGCATAGTGAATTATAGTAGTGAAATATGAAGGTGGGGGTTTTTGTGTGCCTGCCTTCTTTTCTAAAGTGCTTCCTGGAGGTTCAAAGAAACGGATCTCTGGTTTATTTCAAGTGTAAAGGGATCAGGGTATTAGTAAATAAAGGCATATTGTATATGAAGAATGCGTTCAAGAAACAGTTTTCAAGGTTGGGAAATTAAAGAAGGCTTTGTAACCACCTGATTGATATCAGAAATATTAATATATAGATCTATTGATAGCACCCTAGTCACAGATTCTTCGTTTGAAAGCCATAATTAAGCTTCATTGATACTTTGAATGTTGCTTGCATGTATTTCGGAATATCCAACATTACTCACACCTTTTATTGCTTCCTAAATCGATTTCATAATTAGATGCCCGTCAAAGTATTAATAACTTTTATATATCTCTAGCATGCGTGCAGAATTACATCTTAAGTGCATTCGATTTACATTTTTTTATCTCAAGTAGAAGGTTATTTCATATCTTTTATCACTGAATGATAAGTAAGTAAATCAGAATATTGATGAGAATACTATTTTTTTCGATTTTGATGCTGAATTAGGTCTTTTGTCACATTAGTGTCCTATAGTCAACTATTGAGGTCATCTGTGGCTTATTTTAAATTGAGAATTGCCCTTGGTTTACTACAGGGTTTTCAATAATTGCATTTATCACTGAATCTATAACTTATTTACGAAATGTGGCATTCATTCCTTTGAGGTGGCATACTGTGTATAAACCACTGAAACGTAGTTGGTATATGTACTCAGTTCAACTAAGACTTTGCAATACTGGTGGGACGTTAGTGTGACTATGGGGTTGGAGCTCGCCCTGCCTCCACTGTTTTTATCTCCTTGAATGTTATTAGATCTAAAACTGAGAGTCTGATGCACAAAACTATGCGATAATAAAGTTTCAACATGACAGCAGCTCATAGATTAGATAGAAATGGCATGATGTTTGTCAGCAATGGAAGTTTGAGTAGGCATGCAAGCGATATCCCTGCAACATATGTCACCCTGTTGGGTTCCCTCATTGCTTTGGATATAAAGCTTAACACATTCAAGCTTTCTTTCCCCATAATTGCTCCATGTGCACCCGTAATCAAGCTGCGTTCTTGATAGTTTTGGGTGGCTCTTCTGTAAAAGAAGTATTTGCTCCAGTCTGTCTCCAGGGTATTATAATTGCTGCGCTCCCTACTAGAACCTCCAAACAAGTCTCATAAGCCAGTTGCAGATGCAACTGATGGTAGTCAAGCTCCAAGTCTTCAGGCACATCCAAATGAGGCGCTTTCTTTAATTGTTCCTGAACAATAAATTGGAAACTCTGAACACAAAAGCGACTCCGCCACCAGCATCATCATGAATTGCCCCGTATGGGCAGCATTGTCCATTCCAATTGAGGTCTTCAATATTAAATAGGTTCATCATGTGTCTCTGGCGTCAACACTCTTCCATAACTATTTAAATTACTGAATGAGCATGACTTTCGTATTATCATCCAGGATTGAATGAAACAAAATTGATGTAATTCAAAAGGTCTACAAGAGAGAAGCTGGTGGTGTAGTCCTGCTTTGTATGTCCTGAGGGTCTCTTTACTTGGGTTTTCACCTTGGGTGTTATGCCCCACCAGCTCCTGCTGCAAAATGCTGGGAGCGATGCTTTGGGCCTGAATTTCCCTTGGCATCCTTTTAAACAGGATATGAAATAAAGCCATTATGAAATTCCATTGCTGATAGTCATCACACCATATCTGCCTAAGAACAAGCAAATCTAGCTAGTCAGAACAGTGTCCTCTCCAAGATCGACCACAGCGATGTACATCCCATGGGTCATCTTCCAGGACCTCTAGGATATTCGTAGTAATATGTAACAGTGGAGCTAGGGTGATCTTCAATCTCATGAATTGCTGCTATAATTAGTTTGAGGTGGAGATGCAGAATCACTAGGGTTTTGGCCAAATTCAGAGCCATAGAAGGCCTTGTAGTCGAATACCAGCGTAAGAAACGCTTACATAGTGGCAAAGCTTGCCATATACAATGAGACAAAAGTTTATATTTTTAATTGCATATTCAAAGAAGAATAAGAATCTTATTTCCCAAAAATTAATTAAGCATAACATTTTCCATAAATTAACAATGAGTGGAACATTGAATTCACCACATTTTTGGTAAAACTTCACTTTTCAGAGTATAGGATCTCATGGATTAAAGTCATCAAGGGTGAATTAGTTTTAGAATCCTATTCAATAAGGAGATAAAGAAGAAGAAAAAAGTGTTTGGGGAAAGTGTCAGTAAAAGGGAAAGCCAATACAGAAAAAAGCGAAATGTCCTCAATGTGTCTTGCCTACCTTTATAACTGTTTGGCCATTGTGCATAGATACCACTTAATCAAGCAATGAAGTACACTGAGCATAGTGAATTATAGTAGTGAAATATGAAGGTGAGGGTTTTTGTGTGCCTGCCTTCTTTTCTAAAGTGCTTCCTGGAGGTTCAAAGAAATGGATCTCTGGTTTATTTCAAGTGTAAAGGGATCAGGGTATTAGTAAATAAAGGCATATTGTATATGAAGAATGCGTTCAAGAAACAGTTTTCAAGGTTGGGAAATTAAAGAAGGCTTTTTAACCACCTGATTGATATGAGAAATATTAATATATAGATCTATTGATAGCACCCTAGTCACAGATTCTTCATTTGAATGCCATAATTAAGCTTCATTCATACTTTGAATGTTGCTTGCATGTATTTCGGAATATCCAACATTACTCACACCTTTTATTGCTTCCTAAATCGATTTCCTAATTAGATGCCCCTCAAAGTATTAATAACTTTTATATATCTCTAGCATGCGTGCAGAATTACATCTTAAGTGCATTCGATTTGCATGTTTTTATCTCAAGTAGAAGGTTATTTCATATCTTCTATCACTGAATGATAAGTAAGTAAATCAGAATATTGATGAGAATACTATTTTTTTCGATTTTGATGCTGAATTAGGTCTTTTGTCACATTAGTGTCCTATAGTCAACTATTGAGGTCATCTGTGGCTTATTTTAAATTGGGAATTGCTCTTGGTTTACTACAGGGTTTTCGATAATTGCATTTATCACTGAATCTATAACTTATTTACGAAATGTGGCATTCATTCCTTTGAGGTGGCATACTGTGTATAAACCACTGAAACCTAGTTGGTATATGTACTCAGTTCAACTAAGACTTTGCAGTACTGGTGGGACGTTAGTGTGACTATGGGGTTGGAGCTCGCCCTGCCTCCACTGTTTT
This sequence comes from Lissotriton vulgaris, assembly GCF_964263255.1. Lineage (NCBI taxonomy): Eukaryota > Metazoa > Chordata > Amphibia > Caudata > Salamandridae > Lissotriton > Lissotriton vulgaris. Next base: position 1,399,052,832 of record NC_141689.1, read on the forward strand.
TATCTCCTTGAATGTTATTAGATCTAAAACTGAGAGTCTGATGCACAAAACTATGCGATAATCAAGTTTCAACATGACAGCAGCTCATAGATTAGATAGAAATGGCATGATGTTTGTCAGCAATGGAAGTTTGAGTAGGCATGCAAGCGATATCCCGGCAACATATGTCACCCTGTTGGGTTCCCTCATTGCTTTGGATATAAAGCTTAACACATTGAAGCTTTCTTTCCCCGTAATTGCTCCATGTGCACCCTTAATCAAGCTGCGTTCTTGATAGTTTTGGGTGGCTCTTCTGTAAAAGAAGTATTTGCTCCAGTCTGTCTCCAGGGTACTATAATTGCTGCGCTCCCTCCTAGAACCTCCAAACAAGTCTCATAAGCCAGTTGCAGATGCAACTGATGGTAGTCAAGCTCCAAGTCTTCAGGCACATCCAAATGAGGCGCTTTCTTTAATTGTTCCTGAACAATAAATTGGAAACTCTGAACACAAAAGCGACTCCGGCACCAGCATCATCATGAATTGCCCCGTATGGGCAGCATTGTCCATTCCATTTGAGGGCTTCAATATTAAATAGGTTCATCATGTGTCTCTGGCGTCAACACTCTTCCATAACTATTTAAATTACTGAATGAGCATGACTTTCGTATTATCATCCAGGATTGAATGAAACAAAATTGATGTAATTTAAAATGTCTACAAGAGAGAAGCTGGTGGTGTAGTCCTGCTTTGTATGTCCTGAGGGTCTCTTTACTTGGGTTTTCACCTTGGGTGTTATGCCTCACCAGCTCCTGCTGCAAAATGCTGGGAGCGATGCTTTGGGCCTGAATTTCCCTTGGCATCCTTTTAAACAGGATATGAAATAAAGCCATTATGAAATTCCATTGCTGATAGTCATCACACCATATCTGCCTAAGAACAAGCAAATCTAGCTAGTCAGAACAGTGTCCTCTCCAAGATCGACCACAGCGATGTACTTCCCATGGGTCATCTTCCAGGACCTCTAGGATATTCGTAGTAATATGTAACAGTGGAGCTAGGGTGATCTTCAATCTCATGAATTGCTGCTAAAATAAGTTTGAGGTGGAGATGCAGAATCACTAGGGTTTTGGCCAAATTCAGAGCCATAGAAGGCCTTGTGGTCGAATACCAGCGTAAGAAACGCTTACATAGTGGCAAAGCTTGCCATATACAATGAGACAAAAGTTTATTTTTTTAATTGCATATTCAAAGAAGAATAAGAATCTTATTTCCCAAAAATTAATTAGGCATAACATTTTCCATAAATTAACAATGAGCGGAACATTGAATTCACCACATTTTTTGTAATACTTCACTTTTCAGAGTATAGGATCTCATGGATTAAAGTCATCAAGGGTGAATTAGTTTTAGAATCCTATTCAATAAGGAGATAAAGAAGAAGAAAAAAGTGTTTGGGGAAAGTGTCAGTAAAAGGGAAAGCCAATGCAGAAAAAAGCGAAATGTCCTCAATGTGTCTTGCCTACCTTTATAACTGTTTGGTCATTGTGCATAGATACCACTTAATCAAGCAATGAAGTACACTGAGCATAGTGAATTATAGTAGTGAAATATGAAGGTGAGGGTTTTTATGTGCCTGCCTTCTTTTCTAAAGTGCTTCCTGGAGGTTCAAAGAAACGGATCTCTGGTTTATTTCAAGTGTAAAGGGATCAGGGTATTAGTAAATAAAGGCATATTGTATATGAAGAATGCGTTCAAGAAACAGTTTTCAAGGTTGGGAAATTAAAGAAGGCTTTTTAACCACCTGATTGATATGAGAAATATTAATATATAGATCTATTGATAGCACCCTAGTCACAGATTCTTCGTTTGAAAGCCATAATTAAGCTTCATTCATACTTTGAATGTTGCTTGCATGTATTTCGGAATATCCAACATTACTCACACCTTTTATTGCTTCCTAAATCGATTTCCTAATTAGATGCCCGTCAAAGTATTAATAACTTTTATATATCTCTAGCATGCGTGCAGAATTACATCTAAAGTGCATTCGATTTACATTTTTTTATCTCAAGTAGAAAGTTATTTCATATCTTTTATCACTGAATGATAAGTAAGTAAATCAGAATATTGATGAGAATACTATTTTTTCCGATTTTGATGCTGAATTAGGTCTTTTGTCACATTAGTGTCCTATAGTCAACTATTGAGGTCATTTGTGGCTTATTTTAAATTGAGAATTGCCCTTGGTTTACTACAGGGTTTTCAATAATTGCATTTATCACTGAATCTATAACTTATTTACGAAATGTGGCATTCATTCCTTTGAGGTGGCATACTGTGTATAAACCACTGAAACCTAGTTGGTATATGTACTCAGTTCAACTAAGACTTTGCAGTACTGGTGGGACGTTAGTGTGACTATGGGGTTGGAGCTCGCCCTGCCTCCACTGTTTTTATCTCCTTGAATGTTATTAGATCTAAAACTGAGAGTCTGATGCACAAAACTATGCGATAATCAAGTTTCAACATGACAGCAGCTCATAGATTAGATAGAAATGGCATGATGTTTGTCAGCAATTAAAGTTTGAGTAGGCATGCAAGCGATATCCCTGCAACATATGTCACCCTGTTGGGTTCCGTCATTGCTTTGGATATAAAGCTTAACACATTGAAGCTTTCTTTCCCCGTAATTGCTCCATGTGCACCCTTAATCAAGCTGCGTTCTTGATAGTTTTGGGTGGCTCTTCTGTAAAAGAAGTATTTGCTCCAGTCTGTCTCCAGGGTACTATGTTTGCTGCGCTCCCTCCTAGAACCTCCAAACAAGTCTCATAAGCCAGTTGCAGATGCAACTGATGGTAGTCAAGCTCCAAGTCTTCAGGCACATCCAAATGAGGCGCTTTCTTGAATTGTTCCTGAACAATAAATTGGAAACTCTGAACACAAAAGCGACTCCGCCACCAGCATCATCATGAATTGCCCCGTATGGGCAGCATTGTCCATTCCAATTGAGGGCTTCAATATTAAATAGGTTCATCATGTGTCTCTGCCGTCAACACTCTTCCATAACTATTTAAATTACTGAATGAGCATGACTTTCGTATTATCATCCAGGATTGAATGAAACAAAATTGATGTAATTTAAAATGTCTACAAGAGAGAAGCTGGTGGTGTAGTCCTGCTTTGTATGTCCTGAGGGTCTCTTTACTTGGGTTTTCACCTTGGGTGTTATGCCCCACCAGCTCCTGCTGCAAAATGCTGGGAGCGATGCTTTGGGCCTGAATTTCCCTTGGCATCCTTTTAAACAGGATATGAAATAAAGCCATTATGAAATTCCATTGCTGATAGTCATCACACCATATCTGCCTAAGAACAAGCAAATCTAGCTAGTCAGAACAGTGTCCTCTCCAAGATCGACCACAGCGATGTACTTCCCATGGGTCATCTTCCAGGACCTCTAGGATATTCGTAGTAATATGTAACAGTGGAGCTAGGGTGATCTTCAATCTCATGAATTGCTGCTATAATAAGTTTGAGGTGGAGATGCAGAATCACTAGGGTTTTGGCCAAATTCAGAGCCATAGAAGGCCTTGTAGTCGAATACCAGCGTAAGAAACGCTTACATAGTGGCAAAGCTTGCCATATACAATGAGACAAATGTTTATTTTTTTAATTGCATATTCAAAGAAGAATAAGAATCTTATTTCCCAAAAATTAATTAAGCATAACATTTTCCATAAATTAACAATGAGCGGAACATTGAATTCACCACATTTTTTGTAATACTTCACTTTTCAGAGTATAGGATCTCATGGATTAAAGTCATCAAGGGTGAATTAGTTTTAGAATCCTATTCAATAAGGAGATAAAGAAGAAGAAAAAAGTGTTTGGGGAAAGTGTCAGTAAAAGGGAAAGCCAATACAGAAAAAAGCGAAATGTCCTCAATGTGTCTTGCCTACCTTTATAACTGTTTGGCCATTGTGCATAGATACCACTTAATCAAGCAATGAAGTACACTGAGCATAGTGAATTATAGTAGTGAAATATGAAGGTGAGGGTTTCTGTGTGCCTGCCTTCTTTTCTAAAGTGCTTCCTGGAGGTTCAAAGAAATGGATCTCTGGTTTATTTCAAGTGTAAAGGGATCAGGGTATTAGTAAATAAAGGCATATTGTATATGAAGAATGCGTTCAAGAAACAGTTTTCAAGGTTGGGAAATTAAAGAAGGCTTTTTAACCACCTGATTGATATGAGAAATATTAATATATAGATCTATTGATAGCACCCTAGTCACAGATTCTTCATTTGAATGCCATAATTAAGCTTCATTCATACTTTGAATGTTGCTTGCATGTATTTCGGAATATCCAACATTACTCACACCTTTTATTGCTTCCTAAATCGATTTCCTAATTAGATGCCCCTCAAAGTATTAATAACTTTTATATATCTCTAGCATGCGTGCAGAATTATATCTTAAGTGCATTCGATTTGCATGTTTTTATCTCAAGTAGAAGGTTATTTCATATCTTCTATCACTGAATGATAAGTAAGTAAATCAGAATATTGATGAGAATACTATTTTTTTCGATTTTGATGCTGAATTAGGTCTTTTGTCACATTAGTGTCCTATAGTCAACTATTGAGGTCATCTGTGGCTTATTTTAAATTGGGAATTGCTCTTGGTTTACTACAGGGTTTTCAATAATTGCATTTATCACTGAATCTATAACTTATTTACGAAATGTGGCATTCATTCCTTTGAGGTGGCATACTGTGTATAAACCACTGAAACCTAGTTGGTATATGTACTCAGTTCAACTAAGACTTTGCAGTACTGGTGGGACGTTAGTGTGACTATGGGGTTGGAGCTCGCCCTGCCTCCACTGTTTTTATCTCCTTGAATGTTATTAGATCTAAAACTGAGAGTCTGATGCACAAAACTATGCGATAATCAAGTTTCAACATGACAGCAGCTCATAGATTAGATAGAAATGGCATGATGTTTGTCAGCAATGGAAGTTTGAGTAGCCATGCAAGCGATATCCCTGCAACATATGTCACCCTGTTGGGTTCCGTCATTGCTTTGGCTATAAAGCTTAACACATTTAAGCTTTCTTTCCCCGTAATTGCTCCATGTGCACCCTTAATCAAGCTGCGTTCTTGATAGTTTTGGGTGGCTCTTCTGTAAAAGAAGTATTTGCTCCAGTCTGTCTCCAGGGTATTATAATTGCTGCGCTCCCTACTAGAACCTCCAAACAAGTCTCATAAGCCAGTTGCAGATGCAACTGATGGTAGTCAAGCTCCAAGTCTTCAGGCACATCCAAATGAGGCGCTTTCTTTAATTGTTCCTGAACAATAAATTGGAAACTCTGAACACAAAAGCGACTCCGCCACCAGCATCATCATGAATTGCCCCGTATGGGCAGCATTGTCCATTCCAATTGAGGGCTTCAATATTAAATAGGTTCATCATGTGTCTCTGGCGTCAACACTCTTCCATAACTATTTAAATTACTGAATGAGCATGACTTTCGTATTATCTTCCAGGATTGAATGAAACAAAATTGATGTAATTTAAAAGGTCTACAAGAGAGAAGCTGGTGGTGTAGTCCTGCTTTGTATGTCCTGAGGGTCTCTTTACTTGGGTTTTCACCTTGGGTGTTATGCCCCACCAGCTCCTGCTGCAAAATGCTGGGAGCGATGCTTTGGGCCTGAATTTCCCTTGGCATCCTTTTAAACAGGATATGAAATAAAGCCATTATGAAATTCCATTGCTGATAGTCATCACACCATATCTGCCTAAGAACAAGCAAATCTAGCTAGTCAGAACAGTGTCCTCTCCAAGATCGACCACAGCGATGTACATCCCATGGGTCATCTTCCAGGACCTCTAGGATATTCGTAGTAATATGTAACAGTGGAGCTAGGGTGATCTTCAATCTCATGAATTGCTGCTATAATAAGTTTGAGGTGGAGATGCAGAATCACTAGGGTTTTGGCCAAATTCAGAGCCATAGAAGGCCTTGTAGTTGAATACCAGCGTAAGAAACGCTTACATAGTGGCAAAGCTTACCATACACAATGAGACAAAAGTTTATTTTTTTAATTGCATATTCAAAGAAGAATAAGAATCTTATTTCCCAAAAATTAATTAAGCATAACATTTTCCATAAATTAACAATGAGCGGAACATTGAATTCACCACATTTTTGGTAATACTTCACTTTTCAGAGTATAGGATCTCATGGATTAAAGTCATCAAGGGTGAATTAGTTTTAGAATCCTATTCAATAAGGAGATAAAGAAGAAGAAAAAAGTGTTTGGGGAAAGTGTCAGTAAAAGGGAAAGCCAATACAGAAAAAAGCGAAATGTCCTCAATGTGTCTTGCCTACCTTTATAACTGTTTGGCCATTGTGCATAGATACCACTTAATCAAGCAATGAAGTACACTGAGCATAGTGAATTATAGTAGTGAAATATGAAGGTGAGGGTTTTTGTGTGCCTGCCTTCTTTTCTAAAGTGCTTCCTGGAGGTTCAAAGAAACGGATCTCTGGTTTATTTCAAGTGTAAAGGGATCAGGGTATTAGTAAATAAAGGCATATTGTATATGAAGAATGCGTTCAAGAAACAGTTTTCAAGGTTGGGAAATTAAAGAAGGCTTTGTAACCACCTGATTGATATCAGAAATATTAATATATAGATCTATTGATAGCACCCTAGTCACAGATTCTTCGTTTGAAAGCCATAATTAAGCTTCATTGATACTTTGAATGTTGCTTGCATGTATTTCGGAATATCCAACATTACTCACACCTTTTATTGCTTCCTAAATCGATTTCATAATTAGATGCCCGTCAAAGTATTAATAACTTTTATATATCTCTAGCATGCGTGCAGAATTACATCTTAAGTGCATTCGATTTACATTTTTTTATCTCAAGCAGAAGGTTATTTCATATCTTTTATCACTGAATGATAAGTAAGTAAATCAGAATATTGATGAGAATACTATTTTTTTCGATTTTGATGCTGAATTAGGTCTTTTGTCACATTAGTGTCCTATAGTCAACTATTGAGGTCATCTGTGGCTTATTTTAAATTGAGAATTGCCCTTGGTTTACTACAGGGTTTTCAATAATTGCATTTATCACTGAATCTATAACTTATTTACGAAATGTGGCATTCATTCCTTTGAGGTGGCATACTGTGTATAAACCACTGAAACGTCGTTGGTATATGTACTCAGTTCAACTAAGACTTTGCAATACTGGTGGGACGTTAGTGTGACTATGGGGTTGGAGCTCGCCCTGCCTCCACTGTTTTTATCTCCTTGAATGTTATTAGATCTAAAACTGAGAGTCTGATGCACAAAACTATGCGATAATCAAGTTTCAACATGACAGCAGCTCATAGATTAGATAGAAATGGCATGATGTTTGTCAGCAATGGAAGTTTGAGTAGGCATGCAAGCGATATCCCTGCAACATATGTCACCCTGTTGGGTTCCCTCATTGCTTTGGATATAAAGCTTAACACATTCAAGCTTTCTTTCCCCATAATTGCTCCATGTGCACCCGTAATCAAGCTGCGTTCTTGATAGTTTTGGGTGGCTCTTCTGTAAAAGAAGTATTTGCTCCAGTCTGTCTCCAGGGTATTATAATTGCTGCGCTCCCTACTAGAACCTCCAAACAAGTCTCATAAGCTAGTTGCAGATGCAACTGATGGTAGTCAAGCTCCAAGTCTTCAGGCACATCCAAATGAGGCGCTTTCTTTAATTGTTCCTGAACAATAAATTGGAAACTCTGAACACAAAAGCGACTCCGCCACCAGCATCATCATGAATTGCCCCGTATGGGCAGCATTGTCCATTCCAATTGAGGTCTTCAATATTAAATAGGTTCATCATGTGTCTCTGGCGTCAACACTCTTCCATAACTATTTAAATTACTGAATGAGCATGACTTTCGTATTATCATCCAGGATTGAATGAAACAAAATTGATGTAATTCAAAAGGTCTACAAGAGAGAAGCTGGTGGTGTAGTCCTGCTTTGTATGTCCTGAGGGTCTCTTTACTTGGGTTTTCACCTTGGGTGTTATGCCCCACCAGCTCCTGCTGCAAAATGCTGGGAGCGATGCTTTGGGCCTGAATTTCCCTTGGCATCCTTTTAAACAGGATATGAAATAAAGCCATTATGAAATTCCATTGCTGATAGTCATCACACCATATCTGCCTAAGAACAAGCAAATCTAGCTAGTCAGAACAGTGTCCTCTCCAAGATCGACCACAGCGATGTACTTCCCATGGGTCATCTTCCAGGACCTCTAGGATATTCGTAGTAATATGTAACAGTGGAGCTAGGGTGATCTTCAATCTCATGAATTGCTGCTATAATAAGTTTGAGGTGGAGATGCAGAATCACTAGGGTTTTGGCCAAATTCAGAGCCATAGAAGGCCTTGTGGTCGAATACCAGCGTAAGAAACGCTTACATAGTGGCAAAGCTTGCCATATACAATGAGACAAAAGTTTATTTTTTTAATTGCATATTCAAAGAAGAATAAGAATCTTATTTCCCCAAAATTAATTAGGCATAACATTTTCCATAAATTAACAATGAGCGGAACATTGAATTCACCACATTTTTTGTAATACTTCACTTTTCAGAGTATAGGATCTCATGGATTAAAGTCATCAAGGGTGAATTAGTTTTAGAATCCTATTCAATAAGGAGATAAAGAAGAAGAAAAAAGTGTTTGGGGAAAGTGTCAGTAAAAGGGAAAGCCAATGCAGAAAAAAGCGAAATGTCCTCAATGTGTCTTGCCTACCTTTATAACTGTTTGGTCATTGTGCATAGATACCACTTAATCAAGCAATGAAGTACACTGAGCATAGTAAATTATAGTAGTGAAATATGAAGGTGAGGGTTTTTATGTGCCTGCCTTCTTTTCTAAAGTGCTTCCTGGAGGTTCAAAGAAACGGATCTCTGGTTTATTTCAAGTGTAAAGGGATCAGGGTATTAGTAAATAAAGGCATATTGTATATGAAGAATGCGTTCAAGAAACAGTTTTCAAGGTTGGGAAATTAAAGAAGGCTTTTTAACCACCTGATTGATATGAGAAATATTAATATATAGATCTATTGATAGCACCCTAGTCACAGATTCTTCGTTTGAAAGCCATAATTAAGCTTCATTCATACTTTGAATGTTGCTTGCATGTATTTCGGAATATCCAACATTACTCACACCTTTTATTGCTTCCTAAATCGATTTCCTAATTAGATGCCCGTCAAAGTATTAATAACTTTTATATATCTCTAGCATGCGTGCAGAATTACATCTAAAGTGCATTCGATTTACATTTTTTTATCTCAAGTAGAAAGTTATTTCATATCTTTTATCACTGAATGATAAGTAAGTAAATCAGAATATTGATGAGAATACTATTTTTTCCGATTTTGATGCTGAATTAGGTCTTTTGTCACATTAGTGTCCTATAGTCAACTATTGAGGTCATCTGTGGCTTATTTTAAATTGAGAATTGCCCTTGGTTTATTACAGGGTTTTCAATAATTGCATTTATCACTGAATCTATAACTTATTTACGAAATGTGGCATTCATTCCTTTGAGGTGGCATACTGTGTATAAACCACTGAAACCTAGTTGGTATATGTACTCAGTTCAACTAAGACTTTGCAGTACTGGTGGGACGTTAGTGTGACTATGGGGTTGGAGCTCGCCCTGCCTCCACTGTTTTTATCTCCTTGAATGTTATTAGATCTAAAACTGAGAGTCTGATGCACAAAACTATGCGATAATCAAGTTTCAACATGACAGCAGCTCATAGATTAGATAGAAATGGCATGATGTTTGTCAGCAATGGAAGTTTGAGTAGGCATGCAAGCGATATCCCTGCAACATATGTCACCCTGTTGGGTTCCGTCATTGCTTTGGATATAAAGCTTAACACATTGAAGCTTTCTTTCCCCGTAATTGCTCCATGTGCACCCTTAATCAAGCTGCGTTCTTGATAGTTTTGGGTGGCTCTTCTGTAAAAGAAGTATTTGCTCCAGTCTGTCTCCAGGGTACTATGTTTGCTGCGCTCCCTCCTAGAACCTCCAAACAAGTCTCATAAGCCAGTTGCAGATGCAACTGATGGTAGTCAAGCTCCAAGTCTTCAGGCACATCCAAATGAGGCGCTTTCTTTAATTGTTCCTGAACAATAAATTGGAAACTCTGAACACAAAAGCGACTCCGCCACCAGCATCATCATGAATTGCCCCGTATGGGCAGCATTGTCCATTCCAATTGAGGGCTTCAATATTAAATAGGTTCATCATGTGTCTCTGCCGTCAACACTCTTCCATAACTATTTAAATTACTGAATGAGCATGACTTTCGTATTATCATCCAGGATTGAATGAAACAAAATTGATGTAATTTAAAATGTCTACAAGAGAGAAGCTGGTGGTGTAGTCCTGCTTTGTATGTCCTGAGGGTCTCTTTACTTGGGTTTTCACCTTGGGTGTTATGCCCCACCAGCTCCTGCTGCAAAATGCTGGGAGCGATGCTTTGGGCCTGAATTTCCCTTGGCATCCTTTTAAACAGGATATGAAATAAAGCCATTATGAAATTCCATTGCTGATAGTCATCACACCATATCTGCCTAAGAACAAGCAAATCTAGCTAGTCAGAACAGTGTCCTCTCCAAGATCGACCACAGCGATGTACTTCCCATGGGTCATCTTCCAGGACCTCTAGGATATTCGTAGTAATATGTAACAGTGGAGCTAGGGTGATCTTCAATCTCATGAATTGCTGCTATAATAAGTTTGAGGTGGAGATGCAGAATCACTAGGGTTTTGGCCAAATTCAGAGCCATAGAAGGCCTTGTAGTCGAATACCAGCGTAAGAAACGCTTACATAGTGGCAAAGCTTGCCATATACAATGAGACAAATGTTTATTTTTTTAATTGCATATTCAAAGACGAATAAGAATCTTATTTCCCAAAAATTAATTAAGCATAACATTTTCCATAAATTAACAATGAGCGGAACATTGAATTCACCACATTTTTTGTAATACTTCACTTTTCAGAGTATAGGATCTCATGGATTAAAGTCATCAAGGGTGAATTAGTTTTAGAATACTATTCAATAAGGAGATAAAGAAGAAGAAAATAGTGTTTGGGGAAAGTGTCAGTAAAAGGGAAAGCCAATACAGAAAAATGCGAAATGTCCTCAATTTGTCTTGCCTACCTTTATAACTGTTTGGCCATTGTGCATAGATACCACTTAATCAAGCAATGAAGTACACTGAGCATAGTGAATTATAGTAGTGAAATATGAAGGTGAGGGTTTCTGTGTGCCTGCCTTCTTTTCTAAAGTGCTTCCTGGAGGTTCAAAGAAATGGATCTCTGGTTTATTTCAAGTGTAAAGGGATCAGGGTATTAGTAAATAAAGGCATATTGTATATGAAGAATGCGTTCAAGAAACAGTTTTCAAGGTTGGGAAATTAAAGAAGGCTTTTTAACCACCTGATTGATATGAGAAATATTAATATATAGATCTATTGATAGCACCCTAGTCACAGATTCTTCATTTGAATGCCATAATTAAGCTTCATTCATACTTTGAATGTTGCTTGCATGTATTTCGGAATATCCAACATTACTCACACCTTTTATTGCTTCCTAAATTGATTTCCTAATTAGATGCCCCTCAAAGTATTAATAACTTTTATATATCTCTAGCATGCGTGCAGAATTACATCTTAAGTGCATTTGATTTGCATGTTTTTATCTCAAGTAGAAGGTTATTTCATATCTTCTATCCCTGAATGATAAGTAAGTAAATCAGAATATTGATGAGAATACTATTTTTTTCGATTTTGATGCTGAATTAGGTCTTTTGTCACATTAGTGTCCTATAGTCAACTATTGAGGTCATCTGTGGCTTATTTTAAATTGGGAATTGCTCTTGGTTTACTACAGGGTTTTCGATAATTGCATTTATCACTGAATCTATAACTTATTTACGAAATGTGGCATTCATTCCTTTGAGGTGGCATACTGTGTATAAACCACTGAAACCTAGTTGGTATATGTACTCAGTTCAACTAAGACTTTGCAGTACTGGTGGGACGTTAGTGTGACTATGGGGTTGGAGCTCGCCCTGCCTCCACTGTTTTTATCTCCTTGAATGTTATTAGATCTAAAACTGAGAGTCTGATGCACAAAACTATGCGATAATCAAGTTTCAACATGACAGCAGCTCATAGATTAGATAGAAATGGCATGATGTTTGTCAGCAATGGAAGTTTGAGTAGCCATGCAAGCGATATCCCTGCAACATATGTCACCCTGTTGGGTTCCGTCATTGCTTTGGCTATAAAGCTTAACACATTTAAGCTTTCTTTCCCCGTAATTGCTCCATGTGCACCCTTAATCAAGCTGCGTTCTTGATAGTTTTGGGTGGCTCTTCTGTAAAAGAAGTATTTGCTCCAGTCTGTCTCCAGGGTATTATAATTGCTGCGCTCCCTACTAGAACCTCCAAACAAGTCTCATAAGCCAGTTGCAGATGCAACTGATGGTAGTCAAGCTCCAAGTCTTCAGGCACATCCAAATGAGGCGCTTTCTTTAATTGTTCCTGAACAATAAATTGGAAACTCTGAGCACAAAAGCGACTCCGCCACCAGCATCATCATGAATTGCCCCGTATGGGCAGCATTGTCCATTCCAATTGAGGGCTTCAATATTAAATAGGTTCATCATGTGTCTCTGGCGTCAACACTCTTCCATAACTATTTAAATTACTGAATGAGCATGACTTTCGTATTATCTTCCAGGATTGAATGAAACAAAATTGATGTAATTTAAAAGGTCTACAAGAGAGAAGCTGGTGGTGTAGTCCTGCTTTGTATGTCCTGAGGGTCTCTTTACTTGGGTTTTCACCTTGGGTGTTATGCCCCACCAGCTCCTGCTGCAAAATGCTGGGAGCAATGCTTTGGGCCTGAATTTCCCTTGGCATCCTTTTAAACAGGATATGAAATAAAGCCATTATGAAATTCCATTGCTGATAGTCATCACACCATATCTGCCTAAGAACAAGCAAATCTAGCTAGTCAGAACAGTGTCCTCTCCAAGATCGACCACAGCGATGTACATCCCATGGGTCATCTTCCAGGACCTCTAGGATATTCGTAGTAATATGTAACAGTGGAGCTAGGGTGATCTTCAATCTCATGAATTGCTGCTATAATAAGTTTGAGGTGGAGATGCAGAATCACTAGGGTTTTGGCCAAATTCAGAGCCATAGAAGGCCTTGTAGTTGAATACCAGCGTAAGAAACGCTTACATAGTGGCAAAGCTTACCATATACAATGAGACAAAAGTTTATTTTTTTAATTGCATATTCAAAGAAGAATAAGAATCTTATTTCCCAAAAATTAATTAAGCATAACATTTTCCATAAATTAACAATGAGCGGAACATTGAATTCACCACATTTTTGGTAATACTTCACTTTTCAGAGTATAGGGTCTCATGGATTAAAGTCATCAAGGGTGAATTAGTTTTAGAATCCTATTCAATAAGGAGATAAAGAAGAAGAAAAAAGTGTTTGGGGAAAGTGTCAGTAAAAGGGAAAGCCAATACAGAAAAAAGCGAAATGTCCTCAATGTGTCTTGCCTACCTTTATAACTGTTTGGCCATTGTGCATAGATACCACTTAATCAAGCAATGAAGTACACTGAGCATAGTGAATTATAGTAGTGAAATATGAAGGTGAGGGTTTTTGTGTGCCTGCCTTCTTTTCTAAAGTGCTTCCTGGAGGTTCAAAGAAACGGATCTCTGGTTTATTTCAAGTGTAAAGGGATCAGGGTATTAGTAAATAAAGGCATATTGTATATGAAGAATGCGTTCAAGAAACAGTTTTCAAGGTTGGGAAATTAAAGAAGGCTTTGTAACCACCTGATTGATATCAGAAATATTAATATATAGATCTATTGATAGCACCCTAGTCACAGATTCTTCGTTTGAAAGCCATAATTAAGCTTCATTGATACTTTGAATGTTGCCTGCATGTATTTTGGAATATCCAACATTACTCACACCTTTTATTGCTTCCTAAATCGATTTCATAATTAGATGCCCGTCAAAGTATTAATAACTTTTATATATCTCTAGCATGCGTGCAGAATTACATCTTAAGTGCATTCGATTTACATTTTTTTATCTCAAGTAGAAGGTTATTTCATATCTTTTATCACTGAATGATAAGTAAGTAAATCAGAATATTGATGAGAATACTATTTTTTTCGATTTTGATGCTGAATTAGGTCTTTTGTCACATTAGTGTCCTATAGTCAACTATTGAGGTCATCTGTGGCTTATTCTAAATTGAGAATTGCCCTTGGTTTACTACAGGGTTTTCAATAATTGCATTTATCACTGAATCTATAACTTATTTACGAAATGTGGCATTCATTCCTTTGAGGTGGCATACTGTGTATAAACCACTGAAACGTAGTTGGTATATGTACTCAGTTCAACTAAGACTTTGCAATACTGGTGGGACGTTAGTGTGACTATGGGGTTGGAGCTCGCCCTGCCTCCACTGTTTTTATCTCCTTGAATGTTATTAGATCTAAAACTGAGAGTCTGATGCACAAAACTATGCGATAATCAAGTTTCAACATGACAGCAGCTCATAGATTAGATAGAAATGGCATGATGTTTGTCAGCAATGGAAGTTTGAGTAGGCATGCAAGCGATATCCCTGCAACATATGTCACCCTGTTGGGTTCCCTCATTGCTTTGGATATAAAGCTTAACACATTCAAGCTTTCTTTCCCCATAATTGCTCCATGTGCACCCGTAATCAAGCTGCGTTCTTGATAGTTTTGGGTGGCTCTTCTGTAAAAGAAGTATTTGCTCCAGTCTGTCTCCAGGGTATTATAATTGCTGCGCTCCCTACTAGAACCTCCAAACAAGTCTCATAAGCCAGTTGCAGATGCAACTGATGGTAGTCAAGCTCCAAGTCTTCAGGCACATCCAAATGAGGCGCTTTCTTTAATTGTTCCTGAACAATAAATTGGAAACTCTGAACACAAAAGCGCCAGCATCATCATGAATTGCCCCGTATGGGCAGCATTGTCCATTCCAATTGAGGTCTTCAATATTAAATAGGTTCATCACGTGTCTCTGGCGTCAACACTCTTCCATAACTATTTAAATTACTGAATGAGCATGACTTTCGTATTATCATCCAGGATTGAATGAAACAAAATTGATGTAATTCAAAAGGTCTACAAGAGAGAAGCTGGTGGTGTAGTCCTGCTTTGTATGTCCTGAGGGTCTCTTTACTTGGGTTTTCACCTTGGGTGTTATGCCCCACCAGCTCCTGCTGCAAAATGCTGGGAGCGATGCTTTGGGCCCGAATTTCCCTTGGCATCCTTTTAAACAGGATATGAAATAAAGCCATTATGAAATTCCATTGCTGATAGTCATCACACCATATCTGCCTAAGAACAAGCAAATCTAGCTAGTCAGAACAGTGTCCTCTCCAAGATCGACCACAGCGATGTACTTCCCATGGGTCATCTTCCAGGACCTCTAGAATATTCGTAGTAATATGTAACAGTGGAGCTAGGGTGATCTTCAATCTCATGAATTGCTGCTATAATAAGTTTGAGGTGGAGATGCAGAATCACTAGGGTTTTGGCCAAATTCAGAGCCATAGAAGGCCTTGTGGTCGAATACCAGCGTAAGAAACGCTTACATAGTGGCAAAGCTTGCCATATACAATGAGACAAAAGTTTATTTTTTTAATTGCATATTCAAAGAAGAATAAGAATCTTATTTCCCAAAAATTAATTAGGCATAACATTTTCCATATATTAACAATGAGCGGAACATTGAATTCACCACATTTTTTGTAATACTTCACTTTTCAGAGTATAGGATCTCATGGATTAAAGTCATCAAGGGTGAATTAGTTTTAGAATCCTATTCAATAAGGAGATAAAGAAGAAGAAAAAAGTGTTTGGGGAAAGTGTCAGTAAAAGGGAAAGCCAATGCAGAAAAAAGCGAAATGTCCTCAATGTGTCTTGCCTACCTTTATAACTGTTTGGTCATTGTGCATAGATACCACTTAATCAAGCAATGAAGTACACTGAGCATAGTGAATTATAGTAGTGAAATATGAAGGTGAGGGTTTTTATGTGCCTGCCTTCTTTTCTAAAGTGCTTCCTGGAGGTTCAAAGAAACGGATCTCTGGTTTATTTCAAGTGTAAAGGGATCAGGGTATTAGTAAATAAAGGCATATTGTATATGAAGAATGCGTTCAAGAAACAGTTTTCAAGGTTGGGAAATTAAAGAAGGCTTTGTAACCACCTGATTGATATGAGAAATATTAATATATAGATCTATTGATAGCACCCTAGTCACAGATTCTTAGTTTGAAAGCCATAATTAAGCTTCATTCATACTTTGAATGTTGCTTGCATGTATTTCGGAATATCCAACATTACTCACACCTTTTATTGCTTCCTAAATCGATTTCCTAATTAGATGCCCGTCAAAGTATTAATAACTTTTATATATCTCTAGCATGCGTGCAGAATTACATCTAAAGTGCATTCGATTTACATTTTTTTATCTCAAGTAGAAAGTTATTTCATATCTTTTATCACTGAATGATAAGTAAGTAAATCAGAATATTGATGAGAATACTATTTTTTCCGATTTTGATGCTGAATTAGGTCTTTTGTCACATTAGTGTCCTATAGTCAACTATTGAGGTCATCTGTGGCTTATTTTAAATTGAGAATTGCCCTTGGTTTATTACAGGGTTTTCAATAATTGCATTTATCACTGAATCTATAACTTATTTACGAAATGTGGCATTCATTCCTTTGAGGTGGCATACTGTGTATAAACCACTGAAACCTAGTTGGTATATGTACTCAGTTCAACTAAGACTTTGCAGTACTGGTGGGACGTTAGTGTGACTATGGGGTTGGAGCTCGCCCTGCCTCCACTGTTTTTATCTCCTTGAATGTTATTAGATCTAAAACTGAGAGTCTGATGCACAAAACTATGCGATAATCAAGTTTCAACATGACAGCAGCTCATAGATTAGATAGAAATGGCATGATGTTTGTCAGCAATGGAAGTTTGAGTAGGCATGCAAGCGATATCCCTGCAACATATGTCACCCTGTTGGGTTCCGTCATTGCTTTGGATATAAAGCTTAACACATTGAAGCTTTCTTTCCCCGTAATTGCTCCATGTGCACCCTTAATCAAGCTGCGTTCTTGATAGTTTTGGGTGGCTCTTCTGTAAAAGAAGTATTTGCTCCAGTCTGTCTCCAGGGTACTATGTTTGCTGCGCTCCCTCCTAGAACCTCCAAACAAGTCTCATAAGCCAGTTGCAGATGCAACTGATGGTAGTCAAGCTCCAAGTCTTCAGGCACATCCAAATGAGGCGCTTTCTTTAATTGTTCCTGAACAATAAATTGGAAACTCTGAACACAAAAGCGACTCCGCCACCAGCATCATCATGAATTGCCCCGTATGGGCAGCATTGTCCATTCCAATTGAGGGCTTCAATATTAAATAGGTTCATCATGTGTCTCTGCCGTCAACACTCTTCCATAACTATTTAAATTACTGAATGAGCATGACTTTCGTATTATCATCCAGGATTGAATGAAACAAAATTGATGTAATTTAAAATGTCTACAAGAGAGAAGCTGGTGGTGTAGTCCTGCTTTGTATGTCCTGAGGGTCTCTTTACATGGGTTTTCACCTTGGGTGTTATGCCCCACCAGCTCCTGCTGCAAAATGCTGGGAGCGATGCTTTGGGCCTGAATTTCCCTTGGCATCCTTTTAAACAGGATATGAAATAAAGCCATTATGAAATTCCATTGCTGATAGTCATCACACCATATCTGCCTAAGAACAAGCAAATCTAGCTAGTCAGAACAGTGTCCTCTCCAAGATCGACCACAGCGATGTACTTCCCATGGGTCATCTTCCAGGACCTCTAGGATATTCGTAGTAATATGTAACAGTGGAGCTAGGGTGATCTTCAATCTCATGAATTGCTGCTATAATAAGTTTGAGGTGGAGATGCAGAATCACTAGGGTTTTGGCCAAATTCAGAGCCATAGAAGGCCTTGTAGTCGAATACCAGCGTAAGAAACGCTTACATAGTGGCAAAGCTTGCCATATACAATGAGACAAATGTTTATTTTTTTAATTGCATATTCAAAGAAGAATAAGAATCTTATTTCCCAAAAATTAATTAAGCATAACATTTTCCATAAATTAACAATGAGCGGAACATTGAATTCACCACATTTTTGGTAATACTTCACTTTTCAGAGTATAGGGTCTCATGGATTAAAGTCATCAAGGGTGAATTAGTTTTAGAATCCTATTCAATAAGGAGATAAAGAAGAAGAAAAAAGTGTTTGGGGGAAAGTGTCAGTAAAAGGGAAAGCCAATACAGAAAAAAGCGAAATGTCCTCAATGTGTCTTGCCTACCTTTATAACTGTTTGGCCATTGTGCATAGATACCACTTAATCAAGCAATGAAGTACACTGAGCATAGTGAATTATAGTAGTGAAATATGAAGGTGAGGGTTTTTGTGTGCCTGCCTTCTTTTCTAAAGTGCTTCCTGGAGGTTCAAAGAAACGGATCTCTGGTTTATTTCAAGTGTAAAGGGATCAGGGTATTAGTAAATAAAGGCATATTGTATATGAAGAATGCGTTCAAGAAACAGTTTTCAAGGTTGGGAAATTAAAGAAGGCTTTGTAACCACCTGATTGATATCAGAAATATTAATATATAGATCTATTGATAGCACCCTAGTCACAGATTCTTCGTTTGAAAGCCATAATTAAGCTTCATTGATACTTTGAATGTTGCTTGCATGTATTTCGGAATATCCAACATTACTCACACCTTTTATTGCTTCCTAAATCGATTTCATAATTAGATGCCCGTCAAAGTATTAATAACTTTTATATATCTCTAGCATGCGTGCAGAATTACATCTTAAGTGCATTCGATTTACATTTTTTTATCTCAAGTAGAAGGTTATTTCATATCTTTTATCACTGAATGATAAGTAAGTAAATCAGAATATTGATGAGAATACTATTTTTTTCGATTTTGATGCTGAATTAGGTCTTTTGTCACATTAGTGTCCTATAGTCAACTATTGAGGTCATCTGTGGCTTATTCTAAATTGAGAATTGCCCTTGGTTTACTACAGGGTTTTCAATAATTGCATTTATCACTGAATCTATAACTTATTTACGAAATGTGGCATTCATTCCTTTGAGGTGGCATACTGTGTATAAACCACTGAAACGTAGTTGGTATATGTACTCAGTTCAACTAAGACTTTGCAATACTGGTGGGACGTTAGTGTGACTATGGGGTTGGAGCTCGCCCTGCCTCCACTGTTTTTATCTCCTTGAATGTTATTAGATCTAAAACTGAGAGTCTGATGCACAAAACTATGCGATAATCAAGTTTCAACATGACAGCAGCTCATAGATTAGATAGAAATGGCATGATGTTTGTCAGCAATGGAAGTTTGAGTAGGCATGCAAGCGATATCCCTGCAACATATGTCACCCTGTTGGGTTCCCTCATTGCTTTGGATATAAAGCTTAACACATTCAAGCTTTCTTTCCCCATAATTGCTCCATGTGCACCCGTAATCAAGCTGCGTTCTTGATAGTTTTGGGTGGCTCTTCTGTAAAAGAAGTATTTGCTCCAGTCTGTCTCCAGGGTATTATAATTGCTGCGCTCCCTACTAGAACCTCCAAACAAGTCTCATAAGCCAGTTGCAGATGCAACTGATGGTAGTCAAGCTCCAAGTCTTCAGGCACATCCAAATGAGGCGCTTTCTTTAATTGTTCCTGAACAATAAATTGGAAACTCTGAACACAAAAGCGACTCCGCCACCAGCATCATCATGAATTGCCCCGTATGGGCAGCATTGTCCATTCCAATTGAGGTCTTCAATATTAAATAGGTTCATCATGTGTCTCTGGCGTCAACACTCTTCCATAACTATTTAAATTACTGAATGAGCATGACTTTCGTATTATCATCCAGGATTGAATGAAACAAAATTGATGTAATTCAAAAGGTCTACAAGAGAGAAGCTGGTGGTGTAGTCCTGCTTTGTATGTCCTGAGGGTCTCTTTACTTGGGTTTTCACCTTGGGTGTTATGCCCCACCAGCTCCTGCTGCAAAATGCTGGGAGCGATGCTTTGGGCCCGAATTTCCCTTGGCATCCTTTTAAACAGGATATGAAATAAAGCCATTATGAAATTCCATTGCTGATAGTCATCACACCATATCTGCCTAAGAACAAGCAAATCTAGCTAGTCAGAACAGTGTCCTCTCCAAGATCGACCACAGCGATGTACTTCCCATGAGTCATCTTCCAGGACCTCTAGAATATTCGTAGTAATATGTAACAGTGGAGCTAGGGTGATCTTCAATCTCATGAATTGCTGCTATAATAAGTTTGAGGTGGAGATGCAGAATCACTAGGGTTTTGGCCAAATTCAGAGCCATAGAAGGCCTTGTGGTCGAATACCAGCGTAAGAAACGCTTACATAGTGGCAAAGCTTGCCATATACAATGAGACAAAAGTTTATTTTTTTAATTGCATATTCAAAGAAGAATAAGAATCTTATTTCCCAAAAATTAATTAGGCATAACATTTTCCATATATTAACAATGAGCGGAACATTGAATTCACCACATTTTTTGTAATACTTCACTTTTCAGAGTATAGGATCTCATGGATTAAAGTCATCAAGGGTGAATTAGTTTTAGAATCCTATTCAATAAGGAGATAAAGAAGAAGAAAAAAGTGTTTGGGGAAAGTGTCAGTAAAAGGGAAAGCCAATGCAGAAAAAAGCAAAATGTCCTCAATGTGTCTTGCCTACCTTTATAACTGTTTGGTCATTGTGCATAGATACCACTTAATCAAGCAATGAAGTACACTGAGCATAGTGAATTATAGTAGTGAAATATGAAGGTGAGGGTTTTTATGTGCCTGCCTTCTTTTCTAAAGTGCTTCCTGGAGGTTCAAAGAAACGGATCTCTGGTTTATTTCAAGTGTAAAGGGATCAGGGTATTAGTAAATAAAGGCATATTGTATATGAAGAATGCGTTCAAGAAACAGTTTTCAAGGTTGGGAAATTAAAGAAGGCTTTGTAACCACCTGATTGATATGAGAAATATTAATATATAGATCTATTGATAGCACCCTAGTCACAGATTCTTCGTTTGAAAGCCATAATTAAGCTTCATTCATACTTTGAATGTTGCTTGCATGTATTTCGGAATATCCAACATTACTCACACCTTTTATTGCTTCCTAAATCGATTTCCTAATTAGATGCCCGTCAAAGTATTAATAACTTTTATATATCTCTAGCATGCGTGCAGAATTACATCTAAAGTGCATTCGATTTACATTTTTTTATCTCAAGTAGAAAGTTATTTCATATCTTTTATCACTGAATGATAAGTAAGTAAATCAGAATATTGATGAGAATACTATTTTTTCCGATTTTGATGCTGAATTAGGTCTTTTGTCACATTAGTGTCCTATAGTCAACTATTGAGGTCATCTGTGGCTTATTTTAAATTGAGAATTGCCCTTGGTTTATTACAGGGTTTTCAATAATTGCATTTATCACTGAATCTATAACTTATTTACGAAATGTGGCATTCATTCCTTTGAGGTGGCATACTGTGTATAAACCACTGAAACCTAGTTGGTATATGTACTCAGTTCAACTAAGACTTTGCAGTACTGGTGGGACGTTAGTGTGACTATGGGGTTGGAGCTCGCCCTGCCTCCACTGTTTTTATCTCCTTGAATGTTATTAGATCTAAAACTGAGAGTCTGATGCACAAAACTATGCGATAATCAAGTTTCAACATGACAGCAGCTCATAGATTAGATAGAAATGGCATGATGTTTGTCAGCAATGGAAGTTTGAGTAGGCATGCAAGCGATATCCCTGCAACATATGTCACCCTGTTGGGTTCCGTCATTGCTTTGGATATAAAGCTTAACACATTGAAGCTTTCTTTCCCCGTAATTGCTCCATGTGCACCCTTAATCAAGCTGCGTTCTTGATAGTTTTGGGTGGCTCTTCTGTAAAAGAAGTATTTGCTCCAGTCTGTCTCCAGGGTACTATGTTTGCTGCGCTCCCTCCTAGAACCTCCAAACAAGTCTCATAAGCCAGTTGCAGATGCAACTGATGGTAGTCAAGCTCCAAGTCTTCAGGCACATCCAAATGAGGCGCTTTCTTTAATTGTTCCTGAACAATAAATTGGAAACTCTGAACACAAAAGCGACTCCGCCACCAGCATCATCATGAATTGCCCCGTATGGGCAGCATTGTCCATTCCAATTGAGGGCTTCAATATTAAATAGGTTCATCATGTGTCTCTGCCGTCAACACTCTTCCATAACTATTTAAATTACTGAATGAGCATGACTTTCGTATTATCATCCAGGATTGAATGAAACAAAATTGATGTAATTTAAAATGTCTACAAGAGAGAAGCTGGTGGTGTAGTCCTGCTTTGTATGTCCTGAGGGTCTCTTTACATGGGTTTTCACCTTGGGTGTTATGCCCCACCAGCTCCTGCTGCAAAATGCTGGGAGCGATGCTTTGGGCCTGAATTTCCCTTGGCATCCTTTTAAACAGGATATGAAATAAAGCCATTATGAAATTCCATTGCTGATAGTCATCACACCATATCTGCCTAAGAACAAGCAAATCTAGCTAGTCAGAACAGTGTCCTCTCCAAGATCGACCACAGCGATGTACATCCCATGGGTCATCTTCCAGGACCTCTAGGATATTCGTAGTAATATGTAACAGTGGAGCTAGGGTGATCTTCAATCTCATGAATTGCTGCTATAATAAGTTTGAGGTGGAGATGCAGAATCACTAGGGTTTTGGCCAAATTCAGAGCCATAGAAGGCCTTGTAGTTGAATACCAGCGTAAGAAACGCTTACATAGTGGCAAAGCTTACCATATACAATGAGACAAAAGTTTATTTTTTTAATTGCATATTCAAAGAAGAATAAGAATCTTATTTCCCAAAAATTAATTAAGCATAACATTTTCCATAAATTAACAATGAGCGGAACATTGAATTCACCACATTTTTGGTAATACTTCACTTTTCAGAGTATAGGATCTCATGGATTAAAGTCATCAAGGGTGAATTAGTTTTAGAATCCTATTCAATAAGGAGATAAAGAAGAAGAAAAGAGTGTTTGGGGAAAGTGTCAGTAAAAGGGAAAGCCAATACAGAAAAAAGCGAAATGTCCTCAATGTGTCTTGCCTACCTTTATAACTGTTTGGCCATTGTGCATAGATACCACTTAATCAAGCAATGAAGTACACTGAGCATAGTGAATTATAGTAGTGAAATATGAAGGTGAGGGTTTTTGTGTGCCTGCCTTCTTTTCTAAAGTGCTTCCTGGAGGTTCAAAGAAACGGATCTCTGGTTTATTTCAAGTGTAAAGGGATCAGGGTATTAGTAAATAAAGGCATATTGTATATGAAGAATGCGTTCAAGAAACAGTTTTCAAGGTTGGGAAATTAAAGAAGGCTTTGTAACCACCTGATTGATATCA
Source organism: Lissotriton vulgaris (assembly GCF_964263255.1). Lineage (NCBI taxonomy): Eukaryota > Metazoa > Chordata > Amphibia > Caudata > Salamandridae > Lissotriton > Lissotriton vulgaris. Next base: position 1,399,076,514 of record NC_141689.1, read on the forward strand.
GAAATATTAATATATAGATCTATTGATAGCACCCTAGTCACAGATTCTTCGTTTGAAAGCCATAATTAAGCTTCATTGATACTTTGAATGTTGCTTGCATGTATTTCGGAATATCCAACATTACTCACACCTTTTATTGCTTCCTAAATCGATTTCATAATTAGATGCCCGTCAAAGTATTAATAACTTTTATATATCTCTAGCATGCGTGCAGAATTACATCTTAAGTGCATTCGATTTACATTTTTTTATCTCAAGTAGAAGGTTATTTCATATCTTTTATCACTGAATGATAAGTAAGTAAATCAGAATATTGATGAGAATACTATTTTTTTCGATTTTGATGCTGAATTAGGTCTTTTGTCACATTAGTGTCCTATAGTCAACTATTGAGGTCATCTGTGGCTTATTTTAAATTGAGAATTGCCCTTGGTTTACTACAGGGTTTTCAATAATTGCATTTATCACTGAATCTATAACTTATTTACGAAATGTGGCATTCATTCCTTTGAGGTGGCATACTGTGTATAAACCACTGAAACGTAGTTGGTATATGTACTCAGTTCAACTAAGACTTTGCAATACTGGTGGGACGTTAGTGTGACTATGGGGTTGGAGCTCGCCCTGCCTCCACTGTTTTTATCTCCTTGAATGTTATTAGATCTAAAACTGAGAGTCTGATGCACAAAACTATGCGATAATCAAGTTTCAACATGACAGCAGCTCATAGATTAGATAGAAATGGCATGATGTTTGTCAGCAATGGAAGTTTGAGTAGGCATGCAAGCGATATCCCTGCAACATATGTCACCCTGTTGGGTTCCCTCATTGCTTTGGATATAAAGCTTAACACATTCAAGCTTTCTTTCCCCATAATTGCTCCATGTGCACCCGTAATCAAGCTGCGTTCTTGATAGTTTTGGGTGGCTCTTCTGTAAAAGAAGTATTTGCTCCAGTCTGTCTCCAGGGTATTATAATTGCTGCGCTCCCTACTAGAACCTCCAAACAAGTCTCATAAGCCAGTTGCAGATGCAACTGATGGTAGTCAAGCTCCAAGTCTTCAGGCACATCCAAATGAGGCGCTTTCTTTAATTGTTCCTGAACAATAAATTGGAAACTCTGAACACAAAAGCGACTCCGCCACCAGCATCATCATGAATTGCCCCGTATGGGCAGCATTGTCCATTCCAATTGAGGTCTTCAATATTAAATAGGTTCATCATGTGTCTCTGGCGTCAACACTCTTCCATAACTATTTAAATTACTGAATGAGCATGACTTTCGTATTATCATCCAGGATTGAATGAAACAAAATTGATGTAATTCAAAAGGTCTACAAGAGAGAAGCTGGTGGTGTAGTCCTGCTTTGTATGTCCTGAGGGTCTCTTTACTTGGGTTTTCACCTTGGGTGTTATGCCCCACCAGCTCCTGCTGCAAAATGCTGGGAGCGATGCTTTGGGCCTGAATTTCCCTTGGCATCCTTTTAAACAGGATATGAAATAAAGCCATTATGAAATTCCATTGCTGATAGTCATCACACCATATCTGCCTAAGAACAAGCAAATCTAGCTAGTCAGAACAGTGTCCTCTCCAAGATCGACCACAGCGATGTACATCCCATGGGTCATCTTCCAGGACCTCTAGGATATTCGTAGTAATATGTAACAGTGGAGCTAGGGTGATCTTCAATCTCATGAATTGCTGCTATAATTAGTTTGAGGTGGAGATGCAGAATCACTAGGGTTTTGGCCAAATTCAGAGCCATAGAAGGCCTTGTAGTCGAATACCAGCGTAAGAAACGCTTACATAGTGGCAAAGCTTGCCATATACAATGAGACAAAAGTTTATATTTTTAATTGCATATTCAAAGAAGAATAAGAATCTTATTTCCCAAAAATTAATTAAGCATAACATTTTCCATAAATTAACAATGAGTGGAACATTGAATTCACCACATTTTTGGTAAAACTTCACTTTTCAGAGTATAGGATCTCATGGATTAAAGTCATCAAGGGTGAATTAGTTTTAGAATCCTATTCAATAAGGAGATAAAGAAGAAGAAAAAAGTGTTTGGGGAAAGTGTCAGTAAAAGGGAAAGCCAATACAGAAAAAAGCGAAATGTCCTCAATGTGTCTTGCCTACCTTTATAACTGTTTGGCCATTGTGCATAGATACCACTTAATCAAGCAATGAAGTACACTGAGCATAGTGAATTATAGTAGTGAAATATGAAGGTGAGGGTTTTTGTGTGCCTGCCTTCTTTTCTAAAGTGCTTCCTGGAGGTTCAAAGAAATGGATCTCTGGTTTATTTCAAGTGTAAAGGGATCAGGGTATTAGTAAATAAAGGCATATTGTATATGAAGAATGCGTTCAAGAAACAGTTTTCAAGGTTGGGAAATTAAAGAAGGCTTTTTAACCACCTGATTGATATGAGAAATATTAATATATAGATCTATTGATAGCACCCTAGTCACAGATTCTTCATTTGAATGCCATAATTAAGCTTCATTTATACTTTGAATGTTGCTTGCATGTATTTCGGAATATCCAACATTACTCACACCTTTTATTGCTTCCTAAATCGATTTCCTAATTAGATGCCCCTCAAAGTATTAATAACTTTTATATATCTCTAGCATGCGTGCAGAATTACATCTTAAGTGCATTCGATTTGCATGTTTTTATCTCAAGTAGAAGGTTATTTCATATCTTTTATCACTGAATGATAAGTAAGTAAATCAGAATATTGATGAGAATACTATTTTTTTCGATTTTGATGCTGAATTAGGTCTTTTGTCACATTAGTGTCCTATAGTCAACTATTGAGGTCATCTGTGGCTTATTTTAAATTGAGAATTGCCCTTGGTTTACTACAGGGTTTTCAATAATTGCATTTATCACTGAATCTATAACTTATTTACGAAATGTGGCATTCATTCCTTTGAGGTGGCATACTGTGTATAAACCACTGAAACGTAGTTGGTATATGTACTCAGTTCAACTAAGACTTTGCAATACTGGTGGGACGTTAGTGTGACTATGGGGTTGGAGCTCGCCCTGCCTCCACTGTTTTTATCTCCTTGAATGTTATTAGATCTAAAACTGAGAGTCTGATGCACAAAACTATGCGATAATCAAGTTTCAACATGACAGCAGCTCATAGATTAGATAGAAATGGCATGATGTTTGTCAGCAATGGAAGTTTGAGTAGGCATGCAAGCGATATCCCTGCAACATATGTCACCCTGTTGGGTTCCGTCATTGCTTTGGATATAAAGCTTAACACATTGAAGCTTTCTTTCCCCGTAATTGCTCCATGTGCACCCTTAATCAAGCTGCGTTCTTGATAGTTTTGGGTGGCTCTTCTGTAAAAGAAGTATTTGCTCCAGTCTGTCTCCAGGGTATTATAATTGCTGCGCTCCCTCCTAGAACCTCCAAACAAGTCTCATAAGCCAGTTGCAGATGCAACTGATGGTAGTCAAGCTCCAAGTCTTCAGGCACATCCAAATGAGGCGCTTTCTTTAATTGTTCCTGAACAATAAATTGGAAACTCTGAACACAAAAGCAACTCCGCCACCAGCATCATCATGAATTGCCCCGTATGGGCAGCATTGTCCATTCCAATTGAGGGCTTCAATATTAAATAGGTTCATCATGTGTCTCTGGCGTCAACACTCTTCCATAACTATTTAAATTACTGAATGAGCATGACTTTCGTATTATCTTCCAGGATTGAATGAAACAAAATTGATGTAATTGAAAAGGTCTACAAGAGAGAAGCTGGTGGTGTAGTCCTGCTTTGTATGTCCTGAGGGTCTCTTTACTTGGGTTTTCACCTTGGGTGTTATGCCCCACCAGCTCCTGCTGCAAAATGTTGGGAGCGATGCTTTGGGCCTGAATTTCCCTTGGCATCCTTTTAAACAGGATATGAAATAAAGCCATTATGAAATTCCATTGCTGATAGTCATCACACCATATCTGCCTAAGAACAAGCAAATCTAGCTAGTCAGAACAGTGTCCTCTCCAAGATCGACCACAGCGATGTACTTCCCATGGGTCATCTTCCAGGACCTCTAGGATATTCGTAGTAATATGTAACAGTGGAGCTAGGGTGATCTTCAATCTCATGAATTGCTGCTATAATAAGTTTGAGGTGGAGGTGCAGAATCACTAGGGTTTTGGCCAAATTCAGAGCCATAGAAGGCCTTGTAGTCGAATACCAGCGTAAGAAACGCTTACATAGTGGCAAAGCTTGCCATATACAATGAGACAAAAGTTTATTTTTTTAATTGCATATACAAAGAAGAATAAGAATCTTATTTCCCAAAAATTAATTAAGCATAACATTTTCCATAAATTAACAATGAGCGGAACATTGAATTCACCACATTTTTTGTAATACTTCACTTTTCAGAGTATAGGATCTCATGGATTAAAGTCATCAAGGGTGAATTAGTTTTAGAATCCTATTCAATAAGGAGTTAAAGAAGAAGAAAAAAGTGTTTGGGGAAAGTGTCAGTAAAAGGGAAAGCCAATACAGAAAAAAGCGAAATGTCCTCAATGTGTCTTGCCTACCTTTATAACTGTTTGGTCATTGTGCATAGATACCACTTAATCAAGCAATGAAGTACACTGAGCATAGTGAATTATAGTAGTGAAATATGAAGGTGAGGGTTTTTGTGTGCCTGCCTTCTTTTCTAAAGTGCCTCCTGGAGGTTCAAAGAAACGGATCTCTGGTTTATTTCAAGTGTAAAGGGATCAGGGTATTAGTAAATAAAGGCATATTGTATATGAAGAATGCGTTCAAGAAACAGTTTTCAAGGTTGGGAAATTAAAGAAGGCTTTTTAACCACCTGATTGATATGAGAAATATTAATATATAGATCTATTGATAGCACCCTAGTCACAGATTCTTCGTTTGAAAGCCATAATTAAGCTACATTCATACTTTGAATGTTGCTTGCATGTATTTCGGAATATCCAACATTACTCACACCTTTTATTGCTTCCTAAATCAATTTCCTAATTAGATGCCCGTCAAAGTATTAATAACTTTTATATATCTCTAGCATGCGTGCAGAATTACATCTTAAGTGCATTCGATTTACATTTTTTTATCTCAAGTAGAAAGTTATTTCATATCTTTTATCACTGAATGATAAGTAAGTAAATCAGAATATTGATGAGAATACTATTTTTTTCGATTTTGATGCTGAATTAGGTCTTTTGTCACATTAGTGTCCTATAGTCAACTATTGAGGTCATCTGTGGCTTATTTTAAATTGGGAATTGCCCTTGGTTTACTACAGGGTTTTCAATAATTGCATTTATCACTGAATCTATAACTTATTTACGAAATGTGGCATTCATTCCTTTGAGGTGGCATACTGTGTATAAACCACTGAAACCTAGTTGGTATATGTACTCAGTTCAACTAAGACTTTGCAGTACTGGTGGGACGTTAGTGTGACTATGGGGTTGGAGCTCGCCCTGCCTCCACTGTTTTTATCTCCTTGAATGTTATTAGATCTAAAACTGAGAGTCTGATGCACAAAACTATGCGATAATCAAGTTTCAACATGACAGCAGCTCATAGATTAGATAGAAATGGCATGATGTTTGTCAGCAATGGAAGTTTGAGTAGCCATGCAAGCGATATCCCTGCAACATATGTCACCCTGTTGGGTTCCGTCATTGCTTTGGCTATAAACCTTAACACATTTAAGCTTTCTTTCCCCGTAATTGCTCCATGTGCACCCTTAATCAAGCTGCGTTCTTGATAGTTTTGGGTGGCTCTTCTGTAAAAGAAGTATTTGCTCCAGTCTGTCTCCAGGGTATTATAATTGCTGCGCTCCCTACTAGAACCTCCAAACAAGTCTCATAAGCCAGTTGCAGATGCAACTGATGGTAGTCAAGCTCCAAGTCTTCAGGCACATCCAAATGAGGCGCTTTCTTTAATTGTTCCTGAACAATAAATTGGAAACTCTGAACACAAAAGCGACTCCGCCACCATCATCATCATGAATTGCCCCGTATGGGCAGCATTGTCCATTCGAATTGAGGGCTTCAATATTAAATAGGTTCATCATGTGTCTCTGGCATCAACACTCTTCCATAACTATTTAAATTACTGAATGAGCATGACTTTCGTATTATCTTCCAGGATTGAATGAAACAAAATTGATGTAATTTAAAAGGTCTACAAGAGAGAAGCTGGTGGTGTAGTCCTGCTTTGTATGTCTTGAGTGTCTCTTTACTTGGGTTTTCACCTTGGGTGTTATGCCCCACCAGCTCCTGCTGCAAAATGCTGGGAGCGATGCTTTGGGCCTGAATTTCCCTTGGCATCCTTTTAAACAGGATATGAAATAAAGCCATTATGAAATTCCATTGCTGATAGTCATCACACCATATCTGCCTAAGAACAAGCAAATCTAGCTAGTCAGAACAGTGTCCTCTCCAAGATCGACCACAGCGATGTACATCCCATGGGTCATCTTCCAGGACCTCTAGGATATTCGTAGTAATATGTAACAGTGGAGCTAGGGTGATCTTCAATCTCATGAATTGCTGCTATAATTAGTTTGAGGTGGAGATGCAGAATCACTAGGGTTTTGGCCAAATTCAGAGCCATAGAAGGCCTTGTAGTCGAATACCAGCGTAAGAAACGCTTACATAGTGGCAAAGCTTGCCATATACAATGAGACAAAAGTTTATTTTTTTAATTGCATATTCAAAGAAGAATAAGAATCTTATTTCCCAAAAATTAATTAAGCATAACATTTTCCATAAATTAACAATGAGCGGAACATTGAATTCACCACATTTTTGGTAAAACTTAACTTTTCAGAGTATAGGATCTCATGGATTAAAGTCATCAAGGGTGAATTAGTTTTAGAATCCTATTCAATAAGGAGATCAAGAAGAAGAAAAAAGTGTTTGGGGAAAGTGTCAGTAAAAGGGAAAGCCAATACAGAAAAAAGCGAAATGTCCTCAATGTGTCTTGCCTACCTTTATAACTGTTTGGCCATTGTGCATAGATACCACTTAATCAAGCAATGAAGTACACTGAGCATAGTGAATTATAGTAGTGAAATATGAAGGTGAGGGTTTTTGTGTGCCTGCCTTCCTTTCTAAAGTGCTTCCTGAAGGTTCAAAGAAACGGATCTCTGGTTTATTTCAAGTGTAAAGGGATCAGGGTATTAGTAAATAAAGGCATATTGTATATGAAGAATGCGTTCAAGAAACAGTTTTCAAGGTTGGGAAATTAAAGAAGGCTTTGTAACCACCTGATTGATATGAGAAATATTAATATATAGATCTATTGATAGCACCCTAGTCACAGATTCTTCGTTTGAAAGCCATAATTAAGCTTCATTCATACTTTGAATGTTGCTTGCATGTATTTCGGAATATCCAACATTACTCACACCTTTTATTGCTTCCTAAATCGATTTCATAATTAGATGCCCGTCAAAGTATTAATAACTTTTATATATCTCTAGCATGCGTGCAGAATTACATCTTAAGTGCATTCGATTTACATTTTTTATCTCAAGTAGAAGGTTATTTCATATCTTTTATCACTGAATGATAAGTAAGTAAATCAGAATATTGATGAGAATACTATTTTTTTCGATTTTGATGCTGAATTAGGTCTTTTGTCACATTAGTGTCCTATAGTCAACTATTGAGGTCATCTGTGGCTTATTTTAAATTGAGAATTGCCCTTGGTTTACTACAGGGTTTTCAATAATTGCATTTATCACTGAATCTATAACTTATTTATGAAATGTGGCATTCATTCCTTTGAGGTGGCATACTGTGTGTAAACCACTGAAACGTAGTTGGTATATGTACTCAGTTCAACTAAGACTTTGCAATACTGGTGGGACGTTAGTGTGACTATGGGGTTGGAGCTCGCCCTGCCTCCACTGTTTTTATCTCCTTGAATGTTATTAGATCTAAAACTGAGAGTCTGATGCACAAAACTATGCGATAATCAAGTTTCAACATGACAGCAGCTCATAGATTAGATAGAAATGGCATGATGTTTGTCAGCAATGGAAGTTTGAGTAGGCATGCAAGCGATATCCCTGCAACATATGTCACCCTGTTGGGTTCCGTCATTGCTTTGGATATAAAGCTTAACACATTCAAGCTTTCTTTCCCCATAATTGCTCCATGTGCACCCGTAATCAAGCTGCGTTCTTGATAGTTTTGGGTGGCTCTTCTGTAAAAGAAGTATTTGCTCCAGTCTGTCTCCAGGGTATTATAATTGCTGCGCTCCCTACTAGAACCTCCAAACAAGTCTCATAAGCCAGTTGCAGATGCAACTGATGGTAGTCAAGCTCCAAGTCTTCAGGCACATCCAAATGAGGCGCTTTCTTTAATTGTTCCTGAACAATAAATTGGAAACTCTGAACACAAAAGCGACTCCGCCACCAGCATCATCATGAATTGCCCCGTATGGGCAGCATTGCCCATTCCAATTGAGGGCTTCAATATTAAATAGGTTCATCATGTGTCTCTGGCGTCAACACTCTTCCATAACTATTTAAATTACTGAATGAGCATGACTTTCGTATTATCATCCAGGATTGAATGAAACAAAATTGATGTAATTTAAAATGTCTACAAGAGAGAAGCTGGTGGTGTAGTCCTGCTTTGTATGTCCTGAGGGTCTCTTTACTTGGGTTTTCACCTTGGGTGTTATGCCCCACCAGCTCCTGCTGCAAAATGCTGGGAGCGATGCTTTGGGCCCGAATTTCCCTTGGCATCCTTTTAAACAGGATATGAAATAAAGCCATTATGAAATTCCATTGCTGATAGTCATCACACCATATCTGCCTAAGAACAAGCAAATCTAGCTAGTCAGAACAGTGTCCTCTCCAGCGATGTACTTCCCATGGGTCATCTTCCAGGACCTCTAGGATATTCGTAGTATTATGTAACAGTGGAGCTAGGGTGATCTTCAATCTCATGAATTGCTGCTATAATAAGTTTGAGGTGGAGATGCAGAATCACTAGGGTTTTGGCCAAATTCAGAGCCATAGAAGGCCTTGTAGTCGAATACCAGCGTAAGAAACGCTTACATAGTGGCAAAGCTTGCCATATACAATGAGACAAAAGTTTATTTTTTTAATTGCATATTCAAAGAAGAATAAGAATCTTATTTCCCAAAAATTAATTAAGCATAACATTTTCCATAAATTAACAATGAGCGGAACATTGAATTCACCACATTTTTTGTAATACTTCACTTTTCAGAGTATAGGATCTCATGGATTAAAGTCATCAAGGGTGAATTAGTTTTAGAATCCTATTCAATAAGGAGATAAAGAAGAAGAAAAAAGTGTTTGGGGAAAGTGTCAGTAAAAGGGAAAGCCAATACAGAAAAAAGCGAAATGTCCTCAATGTGTCTTGCCTACCTTTATAACTGTTTGGTCATTGTGCATAGATGCCACTTAATCAAACAATGAAGTACACTGAGCATAGTGAATTATAGTAGTGAAATATGAAGGTGAGGGTTTTTGTGTGCCTGCCTTCTTTTCTAAAGTGCTTCCTGGAGGTTCAAAGAAACGGATCTCTGGTTTATTTCAAGTGTAAAGGGATCAAGGTATTAGTAAATAAAGGCATATTGTATATGAAGAATGCGTTCAAGAAACAGTTTTCAAGGTTGGGAAATTAAAGAAGGCTTTTTAACCACCTGATTGATATGAGAAATATTAATATATAGATCTATTGATAGCACCCTAGTCACAGATTCTTCGTTTGAAAGCCATAATTAAGCTTCATTCATACTTTGAATGTTGCTTGCATGTATTTCGGAATATCCAACATTACTCACACCTTTTATTGCTTCCTAAATCGATTTCCTAATTAGATGCCCGTCAAAGTATTAATAACTTTTATATATCTCTAGCATGCGTGCAGAATTACATCTAAAGTGCATTCGATTTACATTTTTTTATCTCAAGTAGAAAGTTATTTCATATCTTTTTTCACTGAATGATAAGTAAGTAAATCAGAATATTGATGAGAATACTATTTTTTCCGATTTTGATGCTGAATTAGGTCTTTTGTCACATTAGTGTCCTATAGTCAACTATTGAGGTCATCTGTGGCTTATTTTAAATTGAGAATTGCCCTTGGTTTACTACTGGGTTTTCAATAATTGCATTTATCACTGAATCTATAACTTATTTACGAAATGTGGCATTCATTCCTTTGAGGTGGCATACTGTGTATAAACCACTGAAACCTAGTTGGTATATGTACTCAGTTCAACTAAGACTTTGCAGTACTGGTGGGACGTTAGTGTGACTATGGGGTTGGAGCTCGCCCTGCCTCCACTGTTTTTATCTCCTTGAATGTTATTAGATCTAAAACTGAGAGTCTGATGCACAAAACTATGCGATAATCAAGTTTCAACATGACAGCAGCTCATAGATTAGATAGAAATGGCATGATGTTTGTCAGCAATGGAAGTTTGAGTAGGCATGCAAGCGATATCCCTGCAACATATGTCACCCTGTTGGGTTCCGTCATTGCTTTGGATATAAAGCTTAACACATTGAAGCTTTCTTTCCCCGTAATTGCTCCATGTGCACCCTTAATCAAGCTGCGTTCTTGATAGTTTTGGGTGGCTCTTCTGTAAAAGAAGTATTTGCTCCAGTCTGTCTCCAGGGTACTATGTTTGCTGCGCTCCCTACTAGAACCTCCAAACAAGTCTCATAAGCCAGTTGCAGATGCAACTGATGGTAGTCAAGCTCCAAGTCTTCAGGCACATCCAAATGAGGCGCTTTCTTTAATTGTTCCTGAACAATAAATTGGAAACTCTGAACACAAAAGCGACTCCGCCACCAGCATCATCATGAATTGCCCCGTATGGGCAGCATTGTCCATTCCAATTGAGGGCTTCAATATTAAATAGGTTCATCATGTGTCTCTGGCGTCAACACTCTTCCATAACTATTTAAATTACTGAATGAGCATGACTTTCGTATTATCATCCAGGATTGAATGAAACAAAATTGATGTAATTTAAAATGTCTACAAGAGAGAAGCTGGTGGTGTAGTCCTGCTTGGTATGTCCTGAGGGTCTCTTTACTTGGGTTTTCACCTTGGGTGTTATGCCCCACCAGCTCCTGCTGCAAAATGCTGGGAACGATGCTTTGGGCCTCAATTTCCCTTGGCATCCTTTTAAACAGGATATGAAATAAAGCCATTATGAAATTCCATTGCTGATAGTCATCACACCATATCTGCCTAAGAACAAGCAAATCTAGCTAGTCAGAACAGTGTCCTCTCCAAGATCGACCACAGCGATGTACTTCCCATGGGTCATCTTCCAGGACCTCTAGGATATTCGTAGTAATATGTAACAGTGGAGCTAGGGTGATCTTCAATCTCATGAATTGCTGCTATAATAAGTTTGAGGTGGAGATGCAGAATCACTAGGGTTTTGGCCAAATTCAGAGCCATAGAAGGCCTTGTAGTCGAATACCAGCGTAAGAAACGCTTACATAGTGGCAAAGCTTGCCATATACAATGAGACAAATGTTTATTTTTTTTATTGCATATTCAAAGAAGAATAAGAATCTTATTTCCCAAAAATTAATTAAGCATAACATTTTCCATAAATTAACAATGAGCGGAACATTGAATTCACCACATTTTTTGTAATACTTCACTTTTTAGAGTATAGGATCTCATGGATTAAAGTCATCAAGGGTGAATTAGTTTTAGAATCCTATTCAATAAGGAGATAAAGAAGAAGAAAAAAGTGTTTGGGGAAAGTGTCAGTAAAAGGGAAAGCCAATACAGAAAAAAGCGAAATGTCCTCAATGTGTCTTGCCTACCTTTATAACTGTTTGGCCATTGTGCATAGATACCACTTAATCAAGCAATGAAGTACACTGAGCATAGTGAATTATAGTAGTGAAATATGAAGGTGAGGGTTTCTGTGTGCCTGCCTTCTTTTCTAAAGTGCTTCCTGGAGGTTCAAAGAAATGGATCTCTGGTTTATTTCAAGTGTAAAGGGATCAGGGTATTAGTAAATAAAGGCATATTGTATATGAAGAATGCGTTCAAGAAACAGTTTTCAAGGTTGGGAAATTAAAGAAGGCTTTTTAACCACCTGATTGATATGAGAAATATTAATATATAGATCTATTGATAGCACCCTAGTCACAGATTCTTCATTTGAATGCCATAATTAAGCTTCATTCATACTTTGAATGTTGCTTGCATGTATTTCGGAATATCCAACATTACTCACACCTTTTATTGCTTCCTAAATCGATTTCCTAATTAGATGCCCCTCAAAGTATTAATAACTTTTATATATCTCTAGAATGCGTGCAGAATTACATCTTAAGTGCATTCGATTTGCATGTTTTTATCTCAAGTAGAAGGTTATTTCATATCTTCCATCACTGAATGATAAGTAAGTAAATCAGAATATTGATGAGAATACTATTTTTTTCGATTTTGATGCTGAATTAGGTCTTTTGTCACATTGTTGTCCTATAGTCAACTATTGAGGTCATCTGTGGCTTATTTTAAATTGGGAATTGCTCTTGGTTTACTACAGGGTTTTCGATAATTGCATTTATCACTGAATCTATAACTTATTTACGAAATGTGGCATTCATTCCTTTGAGGTGGCATACTGTGTATAAACCACTGAAACCTAGTTGGTATATGTACTCAGTTCAACTAAGACTTTGCAGTACTGGTGGGACGTTAGTGTGACTATGGGGTTGGAGCTCGCCCTGCCTCCACTGTTTTTATCTCCTTGAATGTTATTAGATCTAAAACTGAGAGTCTGATGCACAAAACTATGCGATAATCAAGTTTCAACATGACAGCAGCTCATAGATTAGATAGAAATGGCATGATGTTTGTCAGCAATGGAAGTTTGAGTAGCCATGCAAGCGATATCCCTGCAACATATGTCACCCTGTTGGGTTCCGTCATTGCTTTGGCTATAAATCTTAACACATTTAAGCTTTCTTTCCCCGTAATTGCTCCATGTGCACCCTTAATCAAGCTGCGTTCTTGATAGTTTTGGGTGGCTCTTCTGTAAAAGAAGTATTTGCTCCAGTCTGTCTCCAGGGTATTATAATTGCTGCGCTCCCTACTAGAACCTCCAAACAAGTCTCATAAGCCAGTTGCAGATGCAACTGATGGTAGTCAAGCTCCAAGTCTTCAGGCACATCCAAATGAGGCGCTTTCTTTAATTGTTCCTGAACAATAAATTGGAAACTCTGAACACAAAAGCGACTCCGCCACCAGCATCATCATGAATTGCCCCGTATGGGCAGCATTGTCCATTCCAATTGAGGGCTTCAATATTAAATAGGTTCATCATGTGTCTCTGGCGTCAACACTCTTCCATAACTATTTAAATTACTGAATGAGCATGACTTTCGTATTATCTTCCAGGATTGAATGAAACAAAATTGATGTAATTTAAAAGGTCTACAAGAGAGAAGCTGGTGGTGTAGTCCTGCTTTGTATGTCCTGAGGGTCTCTTTACTTGGGTTTTCACCTTGGGTGTTATGCCCCACCAGCTCCTGCTGCAAAATGCTGGGAGCGATGCTTAGGGCCTGAATTTCCCTTGGCATCCTTTTAAACAGGATATGAAATAAAGCCATTATGAAATTCCATTGCTGATAGTCATCACACCATATCTGCCTAAGAACAAGCAAATCTAGCTAGTCAGAACAGTGTCCTCTCCAAGATCGACCACAGCGATGTACATCCCATGGGTCATCTTCCAGGACCTCTAGGATATTCGTAGTAATATGTAACAGTGGAGCTAGGGTGATCTTCAATCTCATGAATTGCTGCTATAATAAGTTTGAGGTGGAGATGCAGAATCACTAGGGTTTTGGCCAAATTCAGAGCCATAGAAGGCCTTGTAGTCGAATACCAGCGTAAGAAACGCTTACATAGTGGCAAAGCTTACCATATACAATGAGACAAAAGTTTATTTTTTTAATTGCATATTCAAAGAAGAATAAGAATCTTATTTCCCAAAAATTAATTAAGCATAACATTTTCCATAAATTAACAATGAGCGGAACATTGAATTCACCACATTTTTTGTAATACTTCACTTTTCAGAGTATAGGATCTCATGGATTAAAGTCATCAAGGGTGAATTAGTTTTAGAATCCTATTCAACAAGGAGATAAAGAAGAAGAAAAAAGTGTTTGGGGAAAGTGTCAGTAAAAGGGAAAGCCAATACAGAAAAAAGCGAAATGTCCTCAATGTGCCTTGCCTACCTTTATAACTGTTTGGCCATTGTGCATAGATACCACTTAATCACGCAATGAAGTACACTGAGCATAGTGAATTATAGTAGTGAAATATGAAGGTGAGGGTTTTTGTGTGCCTGCCTTCTTTTCTAAAGTGCTTCCTGGAGGTTCAAAGAAACGGATCTCTGGTTTATTTCAAGTGTAAAGGGATCAGGGTATTAGTAAATAAAGGCATATTGTATATGAAGAATGCGTTCAAGAAACAGTTTTCAAGGTTGGGAAATTAAAGAAGGCTTTTTAACCACCTGATTGATATGAGAAATATTAATATATAGATCTATTGATAGCACCCTAGTCACAGATTCTTCGTTTGAAAGCCATAATTAAGCTTCATTCATACTTTGAATGTTGCTTGCATGTATTTCGGAATATCCAACATTACTCACACCTTTTATTGCTTCCTAAATCGATTTCATAATTAGATGCCCGTCAAAGTATTAATAACTTTTATATATCTCTAGCATGCGTGCAGAATTACATCTTAAGTGCATTCGATTTACATTTTTTTTATCTCAAGTAGAAGGTTATTTCATATCTTTTATCACTGAATGATAAGTAAGTAAATCAGAATATTGATGAGAATACTATTTTTTTCGATTTTGATGCTGAATTTGGTCTTTTGTCACATTAGTGTCCTATAGTCAACTATTGAGGTCATCTGTGGCTTATTTTAAATTGAGAATTGCCCTTGGTTTACTACAGGGTTTTCAATAATTGCATTTATCACTGAATCTATAACTTATTTACGAAATGTGGCATTCATTCCTTTGAGGTGGCATACTGTGTATAAACCACTGAAACCTAGTTGGTATATGTACTCAGTTCAACTAAGACTTTGCAATACTGGTGGAACGTTAGTGTGACTATGGGGTTGGAGCTCGCCCTGCCTCCACTGTTTTTATCTCCTTGAATGTTATTAGATCTAAAACTGAGAGTCTGATGCACAAAACTATGCGATAATCAAGTTTCAACATGACAGCAGCTCATAGATTAGATAGAAATGGCATGATGTTTGTCAGCAATGGAAGTTTGAGTAGGCATGCAAGCGATATCCCTGCAACATATGTCACCCTGTAGGGTTCCGTCATTGCTTTGGATATAAAGCTTAACACATTCAAGCTTTCTTTCCCCATAATTGCTCCATGTGCACCCGTAATCAAGCTGCGTTCTTGATAGTTTTGGGTGGCTCTTCTGTAAAAGAAGTATTTGCTCCAGTCTGTCTCCAGGGTATTATAATTGCTGCGCTCCCTACTAGAACCTCCAAACAAGTCTCATAAGCCAGTTGCAGATGCAACTGATGGTAGTCAAGCTCCAAGTCTTCAGGCACATCCAAATGAGGCGCTTTCTTTAATTGTTCCTGAACAATAAATTGGAAACTCTGAACACAAAAGCGACTCCGCCACCAGCATCATCATGAATTGCCCCGTATGGGCAGCATTGTCCATTCCAATTGAGGGCTTCAATATTAAATAGGTTTATCATGTGTCTCTGGCGTCAACACTCTTCCATAACTATTTAAATTACTGAATGAGCATGACTTTCGTATTATCATCCAGGATTGAATGAAACAAAATTGATGTAATTTAAAAGGTCTACAAGAGAGAAGCTGGTGGTGTAGTCCTGCTTTGTATGTCCTGAGGGTCTCTTTACTTGTGTTTTCACCTTGGGTGTTATGCCCCACCAGCTCCTGCTGCAAAATGCTGGGAGCGATGCTTTGGGCCTGAATTTCCCTTGGCATCCTTTTAAACAGGATATGAAATAAAGCCATTATGAAATTCCATTGCTGATAGTCAACACACCATATCTGCCTAAGAACAAGCAAATCTAGCTAGTCAGAACAGTGTCCTCTCCAAGATCGACCACAGCGATGTACATCCCATGGGTCATCTTCCAGGACCTCTAGGATATTCGTAGTAATATGTAACAGTGGAGCTAGGGTGATCTTCAATCTCATGAATTGCTGCTATAATAAGTTTGAGGTGGAGATGCAGAATCACTAGGGTTTTGGCCAAATTCAGAGCCATAGAAGGCCTTGTAGTCGAATACCAGCGTAAGAAACGCTTACATAGTGGCAAAGCTTGCCATATACAATGAGACAAAAGTTTATTTTTTTAATTGCATATTCAAAGAAGAATAAGAATCTTATTTCCCAAAAATTAATGAAGCATAACATTTTCCATAAATTAACAATGAGCGGAACATTGAATTCACCACATTTTTTGTAATACTTCACTTTTCAGAGTATAGGATCTCATGGATTAAAGTCATCAAGGGTGAATTAGTTTTAGAATCCTTTTCAATAAGGAGATCAAGAAGAAGAAAAAAGTGTTTGGGGAAAGTGTCAGTAAAAGGGAAAGCCAATACAGAAAAAAGCGAAATGTCCTCAATGTGTCTTGCCTACCTTTATAACTGTTTGGCCATTGTGCATAGATACCACTTAATCAAGCAATGAAGTACACTGAGCATAGTGAATTATAGCAGTGAAATATGAAGGTGAGGGTTTTTGTGTGCCTGCCTTCTTTTCTAAAGTGCTTCCTGGAGGTTCAAAGAAACGGATCTCTGGTTTATTTCAAGTGTAAAGGGATCAGGGTATTAGTAAATAAAGGCATATTGTATATGAAGAATGCGTTCAAGAAACAGTTTTCAAGGTTGGGAAATTAAAGAAGGCTTTTTAACCACCTGATTGATATGAGAAATATTAATATATAGATCTATTGATAGCACCCTAGTCACAGATTCTTCATTTGAAAGCCATAATGAAGCTTCATTCATACTTTGAATGTTGCTTGCATGTATTTCGGAATATCCAACATTACTCACACCTTTTATTGCTTCCTAAATCAATTTCCTAATTAGATGCCCCTCAAAGTATTATTAACTTTTATATATCTCTAGCATGCGTGCAGAATTACATCTTAAGTGCATTCGATTTGCATGTTTTTATCTCAAGTAGAAGGTTATTTCATATCTTCTATCACTGAATGATAAGTAAGTAAATCAGAATATTGATGAGAATACTATTTTTTTCGATTTTGATGCTGAATTAGGTCTTTTGTCACATTAGTGTCCTATAGTCAACTATTGAGGTCATCTGTGGCTTATTTTAAATTGGGAATTGCTCTTGGTTTACTACAGGGTTTTCGATAATTGCATTTATCACTGAATCTATAACTTATTTACGAAATGTGGCATTCATTCCTTTGAGGTGGCATACTGTGTATAAACCACTGAAACCTAGTTGGTATATGTACTCAGTTCAACTAAGACTTTGCAGTACTGGTGGGACGTTAGTGTGACTATGGGGTTGGAGCTCGCCCTGCCTCCACTGTTTTTATCTCCTTGAATGTTATTAGATCTAAAACTGAGAGTCTGATGCACAAAACTATGCGATAATCAAGTTTCAACATGACAGCAGCTCATAGATTAGATAGAAATGGCATGATGTTTGTCAGCAATGGAAGTTTGAGTAGCCATGCAAGCGATATCCCTGCAACATATGTCACCCTGTTGGGTTCCGTCATTGCTTTGGCTATAAAGCTTAACACATTTAAGCTTTCTTTCCCCGTAATTGCTCCATGTGCACCCTTAATCAAGCTGCGTTCTTGATAGTTTTGGGTGGCTCTTCTGTAAAAGAAGTATTTGCTCCAGTCTGTCTCCAGGGTATTATAATTGCTGCGCTCCCTACTAGAACCTCCAAACAAGTCTCATAAGCCAGTTGCAGATGCAACTGATGGTAGTCAAGCTCCAAGTCTTCAGGCACATCCAAATGAGGCGCTTTCTTTAATTGTTCCTGAACAATAAATTGGAAACTCTGAACACAAAAGCGTCTCCGCCACCATCATCATCATGAATTGCCCCGTATGGGCAGCATTGTCCATTCCAATTGAGGGCTTCAATATTAAATAGGTTCATCATGTGTCTCTGGCATCAACACTCTTCCATAACTATTTAAATTACTGAATGAGCATGACTTTCGTATTATCTTCCAGGATTGAATGAAACAAAATTGATGTAATTTAAAAGGTCTACAAGAGAGAAGCTGGTGGTGTAGTCCTGCTTTGTATGTCTTGAGTGTCTCTTTACTTGGGTTTTCACCTTGGGTGTTATGCCCCACCAGCTCCTGCTGCAAAATGCTGGGAGCGATGCTTTGGGCCTGAATTTCCCTTGGCATCCTTTTAAACAGGATATGAAATAAAGCCATTATGAAATTCCATTGCTGATAGTCATCACACCATATCTGCCTAAGAACAAGCAAATCTAGCTAGTCAGAACAGTGTCCTCTCCAAGATCGACCACAGCGATGTACATCCCATGGGTCATCTTCCAGGACCTCTAGGATATTCGTAGTAATATGTAACAGTGGAGCTAGGGTGATCTTCAATCTCATGAATTGCTGCTATAATTAGTTTGAGGTGGAGATGCAGAATCACTAGGGTTTTGGCCAAATTCAGAGCCATAGAAGGCCTTGTAGTCGAATACCAGCGTAAGAAACGCTTACATAGTGGCAAAGCTTGCCATATACAATGAGACAAAAGTTTATTTTTTTAATTGCATATTCAAAGAAGAATAAGAATCTTATTTCCCAAAAATTAATTAAGCATAACATTTTCCATAAATTAACAATGAGCGGAACATTGAATTCACCACATTTTTGGTAAAACTTCACTTTTCAGAGTATAGGATCTCATGGATTAAAGTCATCAAGGGTGAATTAGTTTTAGAATCCTATTCAATAAGGAGATCAAGAAGAAGAAAAAAGTGTTTGGGGAAAGTGTCAGTAAAAGGGAAAGCCAATACAGAAAAAAGCGAAATGTCCTCAATGTGTCTTGCCTACCTTTATAACTGTTTGGCCATTGTGCATAGATACCACTTAATCAAGCAATGAAGTACACTGAGCATAGTGAATTATAGTAGTGAAATATGAAGGTGAGGGTTTTTGTGTGCCTGCCTTCTTTTCTAAAGTGCTTCCTGAAGGTTCAAAGAAACGGATCTCTGGTTTATTTCAAGTGTAAAGGGATCAGGGTATTAGTAAATAAAGGCATATTGTATATGAAGAATGCGTTCAAGAAACAGTTTTCAAGGTTGGGAAATTAAAGAAGGCTTTGTAACCACCTGATTGATATGAGAAATATTAATATATAGATCTATTGATAGCACCCTAGTCACAGATTCTTCGTTTGAAAGCCATAATTAAGCTTCATTCATACTTTGAATGTTGCTTGCATGTATTTCGGAATATCCAACATTACTCACACCTTTTATTGCTTCCTAAATCGATTTCATAATTAGATGCCCGTCAAAGTATTAATAACTTTTATATATCTCTAGCATGCGTGCAGAATTACATCTTAAGTGCATTCGATTTACATTTTTTATCTCAAGTAGAAGGTTATTTCATATCTTTTATCACTGAATGATAAGTAAGTAAATCAGAATATTGATGAGAATACTATTTTTTTCGATTTTGATGCTGAATTAGGTCTTTTGTCACATTAGTGTCCTATAGTCAACTATTGAGGTCATCTGTGGCTTATTTTAAATTGAGAATTGCCCTTGGTTTACTACAGGGTTTTCAATAATTGCATTTATCACTGAATCTATAACTTATTTACGAAATGTGGCATTCATTCCTTTGAGGTGGCATACTGTGTGTAAACCACTGAAACGTAGTTGGTATATGTACTCAGTTCAACTAAGACTTTGCAATACTGGTGGGACGTTAGTGTGACTATGGGGTTGGAGCTCGCCCTGCCTCCACTGTTTTTATCTCCTTGAATGTTATTAGATCTAAAACTGAGAGTCTGATGCACAAAACTATGCGATAATCAAGTTTCAACATGACAGCAGCTCATAGATTAGATAGAAATGGCATGATGTTTGTCAGCAATGGAAGTTTGAGTAGGCATGCAAGCGATATCCCTGCAACATATGTCACCCTGTTGGGTTCCGTCATTGCTTTGGATATAAAGCTTAACACATTGAAGCTTTCTTTCCCCGTAATTGCTCCAAGTGCACCCTTAATCAAGCTGCGTTCTTGATAGTTTTGGGTGGCTCTTCTGTAAAAGAAGTATTTGCTCCAGTCTGTCTCCAGGGTACTATGTTTGCTGCGCTCCCTCCTAGAACCTCCAAACAAGTCTCATAAGCCAGTTGCAGATGCAACTGATGGTAGTCAAGCTCCAAGTCTTCAGGCACATCCAAATGAGGCGCTTTCTTTAATTGTTCCTGAACAATAAATTGGAAACTCTGAACACAAAAGCGACTCCGCCACCAGCATCATCATGAATTGCCCCGTATGGGCAGCATTGTCCATTCCAATTGAGGGCTTCAATATTAAATAGGTTCATCATGTGTCTCTGGCGTCAACACTCTTCCATAACTATTTAAATTACTGAATGAGCATGACTTTCGTATTATCATCCAGGATTGAATGAAACAAAATTGATGTAATTTAAAATGTCTACAAGAGAGAAGCTGGTGGTGTAGTCCTGCTTTGTATGTCCTGAGGGTCTCTTTACTTGGGTTTTCACCTTGGGTGTTATGCCCCACCAGCTCCTGCTGCAAAATGCTGGGAGCGATGCTTTGGGCCTGAATTTCCCTTGGCATCCTTTTAAACAGGATATGAAATAAAGCCATTATGAAATTCCATTGCTGATAGTCATCACACCATATCTGCCTAAGAACAAGCAAATCTAGCTAGTCAGAACAGTGTCCTCTCCAATATCGACCACAGCGATGTACTTCCCATGGGTCATCTTCCAGGACCTCTAGGATATTCGTAGTAATATGTAACAGTGGAGCTAGGGTGATCTTCAATCTCATGAATTGCTGCTATAATAAGTTTGAGGTGGAGATGCAGAATCACTAGGGTTTTGGCCAAATTCAGAGCCATAGAAGGCCTTGTAGTCGAATACCAGCGTAGGAAACGCTTACATAGTGGCAAAGCTTGCCATACACAATGAGACAAATGTTTATTTTTTTAATTGCATATTCAAAGAAGAATAAGAATCTTATTTCCCAAAAATTAATTAAGCATAACATTTTCCATAAATTAACAATGAGCGGAACATTGAATTCACCACATTTTTTGTAATACTTCACTTTTCAGAGTATAGGATCTCATGGATTAAAGTCATCAAGGGTGAATTAGTTTTAGAATCCTATTCAATAAGGAGATAAAGAAGAAGAAAAAAGTGTTTGGGGAAAGTGTCAGTAAAAGGGAAAGCCAATACAGAAAAAAGCGAAATGTCCTCAATGTGTCTTGCCTACCTTTATAACTGTTTGGCCATTGTGCATAGATACCACTTAATCAAGCAATGAAGTACACTGAGCATAGTGAATTATAGTAGTGAAATATGAAGGTGAGGGTTTCTGTGTGCCTGCCTTCTTTTCTAAAGTGCTTCCTGGAGGTTCAAAGAAATGGATCTCTGGTTTATTTCAAGTGTAAAGGGATCAGGGTATTAGTAAATAAAGGCATATTGTATATGAAGAATGCGTTCAAGAAACAGTTTTCAAGGTTGGGAAATTAAAGAAGGCTTTTTAACCACCTGATTGATATGAGAAATATTAATGTATAGATCTATTGATAGCACCCTAGTCACAGATTCTTCATTTGAATGCCATAATTAAGCTTCATTCATACTTTGAATGTTGCTTGCATGTATTTCGGAATATCCAACATTACTCACACCTTTTATTGCTTCCTAAATCGATTTCCTAATTAGATGCCCCTCAAAGTATTAATAACTTTTATATATCTCTAGCATGCGTGCAGAATTACATCTTAAGTGCATTCGATTTGCATGTTTTTATCTCAAGTAGAAGGTTATTTCATATCTTCTATCACTGAATGATAAGTAAGTAAATCAGAATATTGATGAGAATACTATTTTTTTCGATTTTGATGCTGAATTAGGTCTTTTGTCACATTAGTGTCCTATAGTCAACTATTGAGGTCATCTGTGGCTTATTTTAAATTGGGAATTGCTCTTGGTTTACTACAGGGTTTTCGATAATTGCATTCATCACTGAATCTATAACTTATTTACGAAATGTGGCATTCATTCCTTTGAGGTGGCATACTGTGTATAAACCACTGAAACCTAGTTGGTATATGTACTCAGTTCAACTAAGACTTTGCAGTACTGGTGGGACGTTAGTGTGACTATGGGGTTGGAGCTCGCCCTGCCTCCACTGTTTTTATCTCCTTGAATGTTATTAGATCTAAAACTGAGAGTCTGATGCACAAAACTATGTGATAATCAAGTTTCAACATGACAGCAGCTCATAGATTAGATAGAAATGGCATGATGTTTGTCAGCAATGGAAGTTTGAGTAGCCATGCAAGCGATATCCCTGCAACATATGTCACCCTGTTAGCTTCCGTCATTGCTTTGGCTATAAAGCTTAACACATTTAAGCTTTCTTTCCCCGTAATTGCTCCATGTGCACCCTTAATCAAGCTGCGTTCTTGATAGTTTTGGGTGGCTCTTCTGTAAAAGAAGTATTTGCTCCAGTCTATCTCCAGGGTATTATAATTGCTGCGCTCCCTACTAGAACCTCCAAACAAGTCTCATAAGCCAGTTGCAGATGCAACTGATGGTAGTCAAGCTCCAAGTCTTCAGGCACATCCAAATGAGGCGCTTTCTTTAATTGTTCCTGAACAATAAATTGGAAACTCTGAACACAAAAGCGACTCCGCCACCATCATCATCATGAATTGCCCCGTATGGGCAGCATTGTCCATTCCAATTGAGGGCTTCAATATTAAATAGGTTCATCATGTGTCTCTGGCATCAACACTCTTCCATAACTATTTAAATTACTGAATGAGCATGACTTTCGTATTATCTTCCAGGATTGAATGAAACAAAATTGATGTAATTTAAAAGGTCTACAAGAGAGAAGCTGGTGGTGTAGTCCTGCTTTGTATGTCTTGAGTGTCTCTTTACTTGGGTTTTCACCTTGGGTGTTATGCCCCACCAGCTCCTGCTGCAAAATGCTGGGAGCGATGCTTTGGGCCTGAATTTCCCTTGGCATCCTTTTAAACAGGATATGAAATAAAGCCATTATGAAATTCCATTGCTGATAGTCATCACACCATATCTGCCTAAGAACAAGCAAATCTAGCTAGTCAGAACAGTGTCCTCTCCAAGATCGACCACAGCGATGTACATCCCATGGGTCATCTTCCAGGACCTCTAGGATATTCGTAGTAATATGTAACAGTGGAGCTAGGGTGATCTTCAATCTCATGAATTGCTGCTATAATTAGTTTGAGGTGGAGATGCAGAATCACTAGGGTTTTGGCCAAATTCAGAGCCATAGAAGGCCTTGTAGTCGAATACCAGCGTAAGAAACGCTTACATTGTGGCAAAGCTTGCCATATACAATGAGACAAAAGTTTATTTTTTTAATTGCATATTCAAAGAAGAATAAGAATCTTATTTCCCAAAAATTAATTAAGCATAACATTTTCCATAAATTAACAATGAGCGGAACATTGAATTCACCACATTTTTGGTAAAACTTCACTTTTCAGAGTATAGGATCTCATGGATTAAAGTCATCAAGGGTGAATTAGTTTTAGAATCCTATTCAATAAGGAGATCAAGAAGAAGAAAAAAGTGTTTGGGGAAAGTGTCAGTAAAAGGGAAAGCCAATACAGAAAAAAGCGAAATGTCCTCAATGTGTCTTGCCTACCTTTATAACTGTTTGGCCATTGTGCATAGATACCACTTAATCAAGCAATGAAGTACACTGAGCATAGTGAATTATAGTAGTGAAATATGAAGGTGAGGGTTTTTGTGTGCCTGCCTTCTTTTCTAAAGTGCTTCCTGAAGGTTCAAAGAAACGGATCTCTGGTTTATTTCAAGTGTAAAGGGATCAGGGTATTAGTAAATAAAGGCATATTGTATATGAAGAATGCGTTCAAGAAACAGTTTTCAAGGTTGGGAAATTAAAGAAGGCTTTGTAACCACCTGATTGATATGAGAAATATTAATATATAGATCTATTGATAGCACCCTAGTCACAGATTCTTCGTTTGAAAGCCATAATTAAGCTTCATTCATACTTTGAATGTTGCTTGCATGTATTTCGGAATATCCAACATTACTCACACCTTTTATTGCTTCCTAAATCAATTTCCTAATTAGATGCCCCTCAAAGTATTAATAACTTTTATATATCTCTAGCATGCGTGCAGAATTACATCTTAAGTGCATTCGATTTGCATGTTTTTATCTCAAGTAGAAGGTTATTTCATATCTTCTATCACTGAATGATAAGTAAGTAAATCAGAATATTGATGAGAATACTATTTTTTTCGATTTTGATGCTGAATTAGGTCTTTTGTCACATTAGTGTCCTATAGTCAACTATTGAGGTCATCTGTGGCTTATTTTAAATTGGGAATTGCTCTTGGTTTACTACAGGGTTTTCGATAATTGCATTTATCACTGAATCTATAACTTATTTACGAAATGTGGCATTCATTCCTTTGAGGTGGCATACTGTGTATAAACCACTGAAACCTAGTTGGTATATGTACTCAGTTCAACTAAGACTTTGCAGTACTGGTGGGACGTTAGTGTGACTATGGGGTTGGAGCTCGCCCTGCCTCCACTGTTTTTATCTCCTTGAATGTTATTAGATCTAAAACTGAGAGTCTGATGCACAAAACTATGCGATAATCAAGTTTCAACATGACAGCAGCTCATAGATTAGATAGAAATGGCATGATGTTTGTCAGCAATGGAAGTTTGAGTAGCCATGCAAGCGATATCCCTGCAACATATGTCACCCTGTTGGGTTCCGTCATTGCTTTGGCTATAAAGCTTAACACATTTAAGCTTTCTTTCCCCGTAATTGCTCCATGTGCACCCTTAATCAAGCTGCGTTCTTGATAGTTTTGGGTGGCTCTTCTGTAAAAGAAGTATTTGCTCCAGTCTGTCTCCAGGGTATTATAATTGCTGCGCTCCCTACTAGAACCTCCAAACAAGTCTCATAAGCCAGTTGCAGATGCAACTGATGGTAGTCAAGCTCCAAGTCTTCAGGCACATCCAAATGAGGCGCTTTCTTTAATTGTTCCTGAACAATAAATTGGATACTCTGAACACAAAAGCGACTCCGCCACCATCATCATCATGAATTGCCCCGTATGGGCAGCATTGTCCATTCCAATTGAGGGCTTCAATATTAAATAGGTTCATCATGTGTCTCTGGCATCAACACTCTTCCATAACTATTTAAATTACTGAATGAGCATGACTTTCGTATTATCTTCCAGGATTGAATGAAACAAAATTGATGTAATTTAAAAGGTCTACAAGAGAGAAGCTGGTGGTGTAGTCCTGCTTTGTATGTCTTGAGTGTCTCTTTACTTGGGTTTTCACCTTGGGTGTTATGCCCCACCAGCTCCTGCTGCAAAATGCTGGGAGCGATGCTTTGGGCCTGAATTTCCCTTGGCATCCTTTTAAACAGGATATGAAATAAAGCCATTATGAAATTCCATTGCTGATAGTCATCACACCATATCTGCCTAAGAACAAGCAAATCTAGCTAGTCAGAACAGTGTCCTCTCCAAGATCGACCACAGCGATGTACATCCCATGGGTCATCTTCCAGGACCTCTAGGATATTCGTAGTAATATGTAACAGTGGAGCTAGGGTGATCTTCAATCTCATGAATTGCTGCTATAATTAGTTTGAGGTGGAGATGCAGAATCACTAGGGTTTTGGCCAAATTCAGAGCCATAGAAGGCCTTGTAGTCGAATACCAGCGTAAGAAACGCTTACATAGTGGCAAAGCTTGCCATATACAATGAGACAAAAGTTTATTTTTTTAATTGCATATTCAAAGAAGAATAAGAATCTTATTTCCCAAAAATTAATTAAGCATAACATTTTCCATAAATTAACAATGAGCGGAACATTGAATTCACCACATTTTTGGTAAAACTTCACTTTTCAGAGTATAGGATCTCATGGATTAAAGTCATCAAGGGTGAATTAGTTTTAGAATCCTATTCAATAAGGAGATCAAGAAGAAGAAAAAAGTGTTTGGGGAAAGTGTCAGTAAAAGGGAAAGCCAATACAGAAAAAAGCGAAATGTCCTCAATGTGTCTTGCCTACCTTTATAACTGTTTGGCCATTGTGCATAGATACCACTTAATCAAGCAATGAAGTACACTGAGCATAGTGAATTATAGTAGTGAAATATGAAGGTGAGGGTTTTTGTGTGCCTGCCTTCTTTTCTAAAGTGCTTCCTGAAGGTTCAAAGAAACGGATCTCTGGTTTATTTCAAGTGTAAAGGGATCAGGGTATTAGTAAATAAAGGCATATTGTATATGAAGAATGCGTTCAAGAAACAGTTTTCAAGGTTGGGAAATTAAAGAAGGCTTTGTAACCACCTGATTGATATGAGAAATATTAATATATAGATCTATTGATAGCACCCTAGTCACAGATTCTTCGTTTGAAAGCCATAATTAAGCTTCATTCATACTTTGAATGTTGCTTGCATGTATTTCGGAATATCCAACATTACTCACACCTTTTATTGCTTCCTAAATCGATTTCATAATTAGATGCCCGTCAAAGTATTAATAACTTTTATATATCTCTAGCATGCGTGCAGAATTACATCTTAAGTGCATTCGATTTACATTTTTTTATCTCAAGTAGAAAGTTATTTCATATCTTTTATCACTGAATGATAAGTAAGTAAATCAGAATATTGATGAGAATACTATTTTTTCCGATTTTGATGCTGAATTAGGTCTTTTGTCACATTAGTGTCCTATAGTCAACTATTGAGGTCATCTGTGGCTTATTTTAAATTGAGAATTGCCCTTGGTTTACTACAGGGTTTCCAATAATTGCATTTATCACTGAATCTATAACTTATTTACGAAATGTGGCATTCATTCCTTTGAGGTGGCATACTGTGTATAAACCACTGAAACCTAGTTGGTATATGTACTCAGTTCAACTAAGACTTTGCAGTACTGGTGGGACGTTAGTGTGACTATGGGGTTGGAGCTCGCCCTGCCTCCACTGTTTTTATCTCCTTGAATGTTATTAGATCTAAAACTGAGAGTCTGATGCACAAAACTATGCGATAATCAAGTTTCAACATGACAGCAGCTCATAGATTAGATAGAAATGGCATGATGTTTGTCAGCAATGGAAGTTTGAGTAGGCATGCAAGCGATATCCCTGCAACATATGTCACCCTGTTGGGTTCCGTCATTGCTTTGGATATAAAGCTTAACACATTGAAGCTTTCTTTCCCCGTAATTGCTCCATGTGCACCCTTAATCAAGCTGCGTTCTTGATAGTTTTGGGTGGCTCTTCTGTAAAAGAAGTATTTGCTCCAGTCTGTCTCCAGGGTACTATGTTTGCTGCGCTCCCTCCTAGAACCTCCAAACAAGTCTCATAAGCCAGTTGCAGATGCAACTGATGGTAGTCAAGCTCCAAGTCTTCAGGCACATCCAAATGAGGCGCTTTCTTTAATTGTTCCTGAACAATAAATTGGAAACTCTGAACACAAAAGCGACTCCGCCACCAGCATCATCATGAATTGCCCCGTATGGGCAGCATTGTCCATTCCAATTGAGGGCTTCAATATTAAATAGGTTCATCATGTGTCTCTGGCGTCAACACTCTTCCATAACTATTTAAATTACTGAATGAGCATGACTTTCGTATTATCATCCAGGATTGAATGAAACAAAATTGATGTAATTTAAAATGTCTACAAGAGAGAAGCTGGTGGTGTAGTTCTGCTTTGTATGTCCTGAGGGTCTCTTTACTTGGGTTTTCACCTTGGGTGTTATGCCCCACCAGCTCCTGCTGCAAAATGCTGGGAGCGATGCTTTGGGCCTGAATTTCCCTTGGCATCCTTTTAAACAGGATATGAAATAAAGCCATTATGAAATTCCATTGCTGATAGTCATCACACCATATCTGCCTAAGAACAAGCAAATCTAGCTAGTCAGAACAGTGTCCTCTCCAAGATCGACCACAGCGATGTACTTCCCATGGGTCATCTTCCAGGACCTCTAGGATATTCGTAGTAATATGTAACAGTGGAGCTAGGGTGATCTTCAATCTCATGAATTGCTGCTATAATAAGTTTGAGGTGGAGATGCAGAATCACTAGGGTTTTGGCCAAATTCAGAGCCATAGAAGGCCTTGTAGTCGAATACCAGCGTAAGAAACGCTTACATAGTGGCAAAGCTTGCCATATACAATGAGACAAATGTTTATTTTTTTAATTGCATATTCAAAGAAGAATAAGAATCTTATTTCCCAAAAATTAATTAAGCATAACATTTTCCATAAATTAACAATGAGCGGAACATTGAATTCACCACATTTTTTGTAATACTTCACTTTTCAGAGTATAGGATCTCATGGATTAAAGTCATCACGGGTGAATTAGTTTTAGAATCCTATTCAATAAGGAGATAAAGAAGAAGAAAAAAGTGTTTGGGGAAAGTGTCAGTAAAAGGGAAAGCCAATACAGAAAAAAGCGAAATGTCCTCAATGTGTCTTGCCTACCTTTATAACTGTTTGGCCATTGTGCATAGATACCACTTAATCAAGCAATGAAGTACACTGAGCATAGTGAATTATAGTAGTGAAATATGAAGGTGAGGGTTTCTGTGTGCCTGCCTTCTTTTCTAAAGTGCTTCCTGGAGGTTCAAAGAAATGGATCTCTGGTTTATTTCAAGTGTAAAGGGATCAGGGTATTAGTAAATAAAGGCATATTGTATATGAAGAATGCGTTCAAGAAACAGTTTTCAAGGTTGGGAAATTAAAGAAGGCTTTTTAACCACCTGATTGATATGAGAAATATTAATATATAGATCTATTGATAGCACCCTAGTCACAGTTTCTTCATTTGAATGCCATAATTAAGCTTCATTCATACTTTGAATGTTGCTTGCATGTATTTCGGAATATCCAACATTACTCACACCTTTTATTGCTTCCTAAATCGATTTCCTAATTAGATGCCCCTCAAAGTATTAATAACTTTTATATATCTCTAGCATGCGTGCAGAATTACATCTTAAGTGCATTCGATTTGCATGTTTTTATCTCAAGTAGAAGGTTATTTCATATCTTCTATCACTGAATGATAAGTAAGTAAATCAGAATATTGATGAGAATACTATTTTTTTCGATTTTGATGCTGAATTAGGTCTTTTGTCACATTAGTGTCCTATAGTCAACTATTGAGGTCATCTGTGGCTTATTTTAAATTGGGAGTTGCTCTTTGTTTACTACAGGGTTTTCGATAATTGCATTTATCACTGAATCTATAACTTATTTACGAAATGTGGCATTCATTCCTTTGAGGTGGCATACTGTGTATAAACCACTGAAACCTAGTTGGTATATGTACTCAGTTCAACTAAGACTTTGCAGTACTGGTGGGACGTTAGTGTGACTATGGGGTTGGAGCTCGCCCTGCCTCCACTGTTTTTATCTCCTTGAATGTTATTAGATCTAAAACTGAGAGTCTGATGCACAAAACTATGCGATAATCAAGTTTCAACATGACAGCAGCTCATAGATTAGATAGAAATGGCATGATGTTTGTCAGCAATGGAAGTTTGAGTAGCCATGCAAGCGATATCCCTGCAACATATGTCACCCTGTTGGGTTCCGTCATTGCTTTGGCTATAAAGCTTAACACATTTAAGCTTTCTTTCCCCGTAATTGCTCCATGTGCACCCTTAATCAAGCTGCGTTCTTGATAGTTTTGGGTGGCTCTTCTGTAAAAGAAGTATTTGCTCCAGTCTGTCTCCAGGGTATTATAATTGCTGCGCTCCCTACTAGAACCTCCAAACAAGTCTCATAAGCCAGTTGCAGATGCAACTGATGGTAGTCAAGCTCCAAGTCTTCAGGCACATCCAAATGAGGCGCTTTCTTTAATTGTTCCTGAACAATAAATTGGAAACTCTGAACACAAAAGCCACTCCGCCACCATCATCATCATGAATTGCCCCGTATGGGCAGCATTGTCCATTCCAATTGAGGGCTTCAATATTAAATAGGTTCATCATGTGTCTCTGGCATCAACACTCTTCCATAACTATTTAAATTACTGAATGAGCATGACTTTCGTATTATCTTCCAGGATTGAATGAAACAAAATTGATGTAATTTAAAAGGTCTACAAGAGAGAAGCTGGTGGTGTAGTCCTGCTTTGTATGTCTTGAGTGTCTCTTTACTTGGGTTTTCACCTTGGGTGTTATGCCCCACCAGCTCCTGCTGCAAAATGCTGGGAGCGATGCTTTGGGCCTGAATTTCCCTTGGCATCCTTTTAAACAGGATATGAAATAAAGCCATTATGAAATTCCATTGCTGATAGTCATCACACCATATCTGCCTAAGAACAAGCAAATCTAGCTAGTCAGAACAGTGTCCTCTCCAAGATCGACCACAGCGATGTACATCCCATGGGTCATCTTCCAGGACCTCTAGGATATTCGTAGTAATATGTAACAGTGGAGCTAGGGTGATCTTCAATCTCATGAATTGCTGCTATAATTAGTTTGAGGTGGAGATGCAGAATCACTAGGGTTTTGGCCAAATTCAGAGCCATAGAAGGCCTTGTAGTCGAATACCAGCGTAAGAAACGCTTACATAGTGGCAAAGCTTGCCATATACAATGAGACAAAAGTTTATTTTTTTAATTGCATATTCAAAGAAGAATAAGAATCTTATTTCCCAAAAATTAATTAAGCATAACATTTTCCATAAATTAACAATGAGCGGAACATTGAATTCACCACATTTTTGGTAAAACTTCACTTTTCAGAGTATAGGATCTCATGGATTAAAGTCATCAAGGGTGAATTAGTTTTAGAATCCTATTCAATAAGGAGATCAAGAAGAAGAAAAAAGTGTTTGGGGAAAGTGTCAGTAAAAGGGAAAGCCAATACAGAAAAAAGCGAAATGTCCTCAATGTGTCTTGCCTACCTTTATAACTGTTTGGCCATTGTGCATAGATACAACTTAATCAAGCAATGAAGTACACTGAGCATAGTGAATTATAGTAGTGAAATATGAAGGTGAGGGTTTTTGTGTGCCTGCCTTCTTTTCTAAAGTGCTTCCTGAAGGTTCAAAGAAACGGATCTCTGGTTTATTTCAAGTGTAAAGGGATCAGGGTATTAGTAAATAAAGGCATATTGTATATGAAGAATGCGTTCAAGAAACAGTTTTCAA
Source organism: Lissotriton vulgaris (assembly GCF_964263255.1). Lineage (NCBI taxonomy): Eukaryota > Metazoa > Chordata > Amphibia > Caudata > Salamandridae > Lissotriton > Lissotriton vulgaris. Next base: position 1,399,108,085 of record NC_141689.1, read on the forward strand.
GGTTGGGAAATTAAAGAAGGCTTTGTAACCACCTGATTGATATGAGAAATATTAATATATAGATCTATTGATAGCACCCTAGTCACAGATTCTTCGTTTGAAAGCCATAATTAAGCTTCATTCATACTTTGAATGTTGCTTGCATGTATTTCGGAATATCCAACATTACTCACACCTTTTATTGCTTCCTAAATCGATTTCATAATTAGATGCCCGTCAAAGTATTAATAACTTTTATATATCTCTAGCATGCGTGCAGAATTACATCTTAAGTGCATTCGATTTACATTTTTTATCTCAAGTAGAAGGTTATTTCATATCTTTTATCACTGAATGATAAGTAAGTAAATCAGAATATTGATGAGAATACAATTTTTTTCGATTTTGATGCTGAATTAGGTCTTTTGTCACATTAGTGTCCTATAGTCAACTATTGAGGTCATCTGTGGCTTATTTTAAATTGAGAATTGCCCTTGGTTTACTACAGGGTTTTCAATAATTGCATTTATCACTGAATCTATAACTTATTTACGAAATGTGGCATTCATTCCTTTGAGGTGGCATACTGTGTGTAAACCACTGAAACGTAGTTGGTATATGTACTCAGTTCAACTAAGACTTTGCAATACTGGTGGGACGTTAGTGTGACTATGGGGTTGGAGCTCGCCCTGCCTCCACTGTTTTTATCTCCTTGAATGTTATTAGATCTAAAACTGAGAGTCTGATGCACAAAACTATGCGATAATCAAGTTTCAACATGACAGCAGCTCATAGATTAGATAGAAATGGCATGATGTTTGTCAGCAATGGAAGTTTGAGTAGGCATGCAAGCGATATCCCTGCAACATATGTCACCCTGTTGGGTTCCGTCATTGCTTTGGATATAAAGCTTAACACATTGAAGCTTTCTTTCCCCGTAATTGCTCCATGTGCACCCTTAATCAAGCTGCGTTCTTGATAGTTTTGGGTGGCTCTTCTGTAAAAGAAGTATTTGCTCCAGTCTGTCTCCAGGGTACTATGTTTGCTGCGCTCCCTCCTAGAACCTCCAAACAAGTCTCATAAGCCAGTTGCAGATGCAACTGATGGTAGTCAAGCTCCAAGTCTTCAGGCACATCCAAATGAGGCGCTTTCTTTAATTGTTCCTGAACAATAAATTGGAAACTCTGAACACAAAAGCGACTCCGCCACCAGCATCATCATGAATTGCCCCGTATGGGCAGCATTGTCCATTCCAATTGAGGGCTTCAATATTAAATAGGTTCATCATGTGTCTCTGGCGTCAACACTCTTCCATAACTATTTAAATTACTGAATGAGCATGACTTTCGTATTATCATCCAGGATTGAATGAAACAAAATTCATGTAATTTAAAATGTCTACAAGAGAGAAGCTGGTGGTGTAGTCCTGCTTTGTATGTCCTGAGGGTCTCTTTACTTGGGTTTTCACCTTGGGTGTTATGCCCCACCAGCTCCTGCTGCAAAATGCTGGGAGCGATGCTTTGGGCCTGAATTTCCCTTGGCATCCTTTTAAACAGGATATGAAATAAAGCCATTATGAAATTCCATTGCTGATAGTCATCACACCATATCTGCCTAAGAACAAGCAAATCTAGCTAGTCAGAACAGTGTCCTCTCCAAGATCGACCACAGCGATGTACTTCCCATGGGTCATCTTCCAGGACCTCTAGGATATTCGTAGTAATATGTAACAGTGGAGCTAGGGTGATCTTCAATCTCATGAATTGCTGCTATAATAAGTTTGAGGTGGAGATGCAGAATCACTAGGGTTTTGGCCAAATTCAGAGCCATAGAAGGCCTTGTAGTCGAATACCAGCGTAAGAAACGCTTACATAGTGGCAAAGCTTGCCATATACAATGAGACAAATGTTTATTTTTTTAATTGCATATTCAAAGAAGAATAAGAATCTTATTTCCCAAAAATTAATTAAGCATAACATTTTCCATAAATTAACAATGAGCGGAACATTGAATTCACCACATTTTTTGTAATACTTCACTTTTCAGAGTATAGGATCTCATGGATTAAAGTCATCAAGGGTGAATTAGTTTTAGAATCCTATTCAATAAGGAGATAAAGAAGAAGAAAAAAGTGTTTGGGGAAAGTGTCAGTAAAAGGGAAAGCCAATACAGAAAAAAGCGAAATGTCCTCAATGTGTCTTGCCTACCTTTATAACTGTTTGGCCATTGTGCATAGATACCACTTAATCAAGCAATGAAGTACACTGAGCATAGTGAATTATAGTAGTGAAATATGAAGGTGAGGGTTTTTGTGTGCCTGCCTTCTTTTCTAAAGTGCTTCCTGGAGGTTCAAAGAAACGGATCTCTGGTTTATTTCAAGTGTAAAGGGATCAGGGTATTAGTAAATAAAGGCATATTGTATATGAAGAATGCGTTCAAGAAACAGTTTTCAAGGTTGGGAAATTAAAGAAGGCTTTGTAACCACCTGATTGATATGAGAAATATTAATATATAGATCTATTGATAGCACCCTAGTCACAGATTCTTCGTTTGAAAGCCATAATTAAGCTTCATTCATACTTTGAATGTTGCTTGCATGTATTTCGGAATATCCAACATTACTCACACCTTTTATTGCTTCCTAAATCGATTTCCTAATTAGATGCCCCTCAAAGTATTAATAACTTTTATATATCTCTAGCATGCGTGCAGAATTACATCTTAAGTGCATTCGATTTGCATGTTTTTATCTCAAGTAGAAGGTTATTTCATATCTTCTATCACTGAATGATAAGTAAGTAAATCAGAATATTGATGAGAATACTATTTTTTTCGATTTTGATGCTGAATTAGGTCTTTTGTCACATTAGTGTCCTATAGTCAACTATTGAGGTCATCTGTGGCTTATTTTAAATTGGGAATTGCTCTTAGTTTACTACAGGGTTTTCGATAATTGCATTTATCACTGAATCTATAACTTATTTACGAAATGTGGCATTCATTCCTTTGAGGTGGCATACTGTGTATAAACCACTGAAACCTAGTTGGTATATGTACTCAGTTCAACTAAGACTTTGCAGTACTGGTGGGACGTTAGTGTGACTATGGGGTTGGAGCTCGCCCTGCCTCCACTGTTTTTATCTCCTTGAATGTTATTAGATCTAAAACTGAGAGTCTGATGCACAAAACTATGCGATAATCAAGTTTCAACATGACAGCAGCTCATAGATTAGATAGAAATGGCATGATGTTTGTCAGCAATGGAAGTTTGAGTAGCCATGCAAGCGATATCCCTGCAACATATGTCACCCTGTTGGGTTCCGTCATTGCTTTGGCTATAAAGCTTAACACATTGAAGCTTTCTTTCCCCGTAATTGCTCCATGTGCACCCTTAATCAAGCTGCGTTCTTGACAGTTTTGGGTGGTTCTTCTGTAAAAGAAGTATTTGCTCCAGTCTGTCTCCAGGGTATTATAATTGCTGCGCTCCCTACTAGAACCTCCAAACAAGTCTCATAAGCCAGTTGCAGATGCAACTGATGGTAGTCAAGCTCCAAGTCTTCAGGCACATCCAAATGAGGCGCTTTCTTTAATTGTTCCTGAACAATAAATTGGAAACTCTGAACACAAAAGCGACTCCGCCACCATCATCATCATGAATTGCCCCGTATGGGCAGCATTGTCCATTCCAATTGAGGGCTTCAATATTAAATAGGTTCATCATGTGTCTCTGGCATCAACACTCTTCCATAACTATTTAAATTACTGAATGAGCATGACTTTCGTATTATCTTCCAGGATTGAATGAAACAAAATTGATGTAATTTAAAAGGTCTACAAGAGAGAAGCTGGTGGTGTAGTCCTGCTTTGTATGTCTTGAGTGTCTCTTTACTTGGGTTTTCACCTTGGGTGTTATGCCCCACCAGCTCCTGCTGCAAAATGCTGGGAGCGATGCTTTGGGCCTGAATTTCCCTTGGCATCCTTTTAAACAGGATATGAAATAAAGCCATTATGAAATTCCATTGCTGATAGTCATCACACCATATCTGCCTAAGAACAAGCAAATCTAGCTAGTCAGAACAGTGTCCTCTCCAAGATCGACCACAGCGATGTACATCCCATGGGTCATCTTCCAGGACCTCTAGGATATTCGTAGTAATATGTAACAGTGGAGCTAGGGTGATCTTCAATCTCATGAATTGCTGCTACAATTAGTTTGAGGTGGAGATGCAGAATCACTAGGGTTTTGGCCAAATTCAGAGCCATAGAAGGCCTTGTAGTCGAATACCAGCGTAAGAAACGCTTACATAGTGGCAAAGCTTGCCATATACAATGAGACAAAAGTTGATTTTTTTAATTGCATATTCAAAGAAGAATAAGAATCTTATTTCCCAAAAATTAATTAAGCATAACATTTTCCATAAATTAACAATGAGCGGAACATTGAATTCACCACATTTTTGGTAAAACTTCACTTTTCAGAGTATAGGATCTCATGGATTAAAGTCATCAAGGGTGAATTCGTTTTAGAATCCTATTCAATAAGGAGATCAAGAAGAAGAAAAAAGTGTTTGGGGAAAGTGTCAGTAAAAGGGAAAGCCAATACAGAAAAAAGCGAAATGTCCTCAATGTGTCTTGCCTACCTTTATAACTGTTTGGCCATTGTGCATAGATACCACTTAATCAAGCAATGAAGTACACTGAGCATAGTGAATTATAGTAGTGAAATATGAAGGTGAGGGTTTTTGTGTGCCTGCCTTCTTTTCTAAAGTGCTTCCTGAAGGTTCAAAGAAACGGATCTCTGGTTTATTTCAAGTGTAAAGGGATCAGGGTATTAGTAAATAAAGGCATATTGTATATGAAGAATGCGTTCAAGAAACAGTTTTCAAGGTTGGGAAATTAAAGAAGGCTTTGTAACCACCTGATTGATATGAGAAATATTAATATATAGATCTATTGATAGCACCCTAGTCACAGATTCTTCGTTTGAAAGCCATAATTAAGCTTCATTCATACTTTGAATGTTGCTTGCATGTATTTCGGAATATCCAACATTACTCACACCTTTTATTGCTTCCTAAATCGATTTCATAATTAGATGCCCGTCAAAGTATTAATAACTTTTATATATCTCTAGCATGCGTGCAGAATTACATCTTAAGTGCATTCGATTTACATTTTTTATCTCAAGTAGAAGGTTATTTCATATCTTTTATCACTGAATGATAAGTAAGTAAATCAGAATATTGATGAGAATACTATTTTTTTCGATTTTGATGCTGAATTAGGTCTTTTGTCACATTAGTGTCCTATAGTCAACTATTGAGGTCATCTGTGGCTTATTTTAAATTGAGAATTGCCCTTGGTTTACTACAGGGTTTTCAATAATTGCATTTATCACTGAATCTATAACTTATTTACGAAATGTGGCATTCATTCCTTTGAGGTGGCATACTGTGTGTAAACCACTGAAACGTAGTTGGCATATGTACTCAGTTCAACTAAGACTTTGCAATACTGGTGGGACGTTAGTGTGACTATGGGGTTGGAGCTCGCCCTGCCTCCACTGTTTTTATCTCCTTGAATGTTATTAGATCTAAAACTGAGAGTCTGATGCACAAAACTATGCGATAATCAAGTTTCAACATGACAGCAGCTCATAGATTAGATAGAAATGGCATGATGTTTGTCAGCAATGGAAGTTTGAGTAGGCATGCAAGCGATATCCCTGCAACATATGTCACCCTGTTGGGTTCCGTCATTGCTTTGGATATAAAGCTTAACACATTCAAGCTTTCTTTCCCCATAATTGCTCCATGTGCACCCGTAATCAAGCTGCGTTCTTGATAGTTTTGGGTGGCTCTTCTGTAAAAGAAGTATTTGCTCCAGTCTGTCTCCAGGGTATTATAATTGCTGCGCTCCCTACTAGAACCTCCAAACAAGTCTCATAAGCCAGTTGCAGATGCAACTGATGGTAGTCAAGCTCCAAGTCTTCAGGCACATCCAAATGAGGCGCTTTCTTTAATTGTTCCTGAACAATAAATTGGAAACTCTGAACACAAAAGCGACTCCGCCACCAGCATCATCATGAATTGCCCCGTATGGGCAGCATTGTCCATTCCAATTGAGGGCTTCAATATTAAATAGGTTCATCATGTGTCTCTGGCGTCAACACTCTTCCATAACTATTTAAATTACTGAATGAGCATGACTTTCGTATTATCATCCAGGATTGAATGAAACAAAATTGATGTAATTTAAAATGTCTACAAGAGAGAAGCTGGTGGTGTAGTCCTGCTTTGTATGTCCTGAGGGTCTCTTTACTTGGGTTTTCACCTTGGGTGTTATGCCCCACCAGCTCCTGCTGCAAAATGCTGGGAGCGATGCTTTGGGCCCGAATTTCCCTTGGCATCCTTTTAAACAGGATATGAAATAAAGCCATTATGAAATTCCATTGCTGATAGTCATCACACCATATCTGCCTAAGAACAAGCAAATCTAGCTAGTCAGAACAGTGTCCTCTCCAAGATCGACCACAGCGATGTACTTCCCATGGGTCATCTTCCAGGACCTCTAGGATATTCGTAGTAATATGTAACAGTGGAGCTAGGGTGATCTTCAATCTCATGAATTGCTGCTATAATAAGTTTGAGGTGGAGATGCAGAATCACTAGGGTTTTGGCCAAATTCAGAGCCATAGAAGGCCTTGTAGTCGAATACCAGCGTAAGAAACGCTTACATAGTGGCAAAGCTTGCCATATACAATGAGACAAAAGTTTATTTTTTTAATTGCATATTCAAAGAAGAATAAGAATCTTATTTCCCAAAAATTAATTAGGCATAACATTTTCCATAAATTAACAATGAGCGGAACATTGAATTCACCACATTTTTTGTAATACTTCACTTTTCAGAGTATAGGATCTCATGGATTAAAGTCATCAAGGGTGAATTAGTTTTAGAATCCTATTCAATAAGGAGATAAAGAAGAAGAAAAAAGTGTTTGGGGAAAGTGTCAGTAAAAGGGAAAGCCAATACAGAAAAAAGCGAAATGTCCTCAATGTGTCTTGCCTACCTTTATAACTGTTTGGTCATTGTGCATAGATACCACTTAATCAAGCAATGAAGTACACTGAGCATAGTGAATTATAGTAGTGAAATATGAAGGTGAGGGTTTTTGTGTGCCTGCCTTCTTTTCTAAAGTGCTTCCTGGAGGTTCAAAGAAACGGATCTCTGGTTTATTTCAAGTGTAAAGGGATCAGGGTATTAGTAAATAAAGGCATATTGTATATGAAGAATGCGTTCAAGAAACAGTTTTCAAGGTTGGGAAATTAAAGAAGGCTTTTTAACCACCTGATTGATATGAGAAATATTAATATATAGATCTATTGATAGCACCCTAGTCACAGATTCTTCGTTTGAAAGCCATAATTAAGCTTCATTCATACTTTGAATGTTGCTTGCATGTATTTCGGAATATCCAACATTACTCACACCTTTTATTGCTTCCTAAATCGATTTCCTAATTAGATGCCCGTCAAAGTATTAATAACTTTTATATATCTCTAGCATGCGTGCAGAATTACATCTAAAGTGCATTCGATTTACATTTTTTTATCTCAAGTAGAAAGTTATTTCATATCTTTTATCACTGAATGATAAGTAAGTAAATCAGAATATTGATGAGAATACTATTTTTTCCGATTTTGATGCTGAATTAGGTCTTTTGTCACATTAGTGTCCTATAGTCAACTATTGAGGTCATCTGTGGCTTATTTTAAATTGAGAATTGCCCTTGGTTTACTACAGGGTTTCCAATAATTGCATTTATCACTGAATCTATAACTTATTTACGAAATGTGGCATTCATTCCTTTGAGGTGGCATACTGTGTATAAACCACTGAAACCTAGTTGGTATATGTACTCAGTTCAACTAAGACTTTGCAGTACTGGTGGGACGTTAGTGTGACTATGGGGTTGGAGCTCGCCCTGCCTCCACTGTTTTTATCTCCTTGAATGTTATTAGATCTAAAACTGAGAGTCTGATGCACAAAACTATGCGATAATCAAGTTTCAACATGACAGCAGCTCATAGATTAGATAGAAATGGCATGATGTTTGTCAGCAATGGAAGTTTGAGTAGGCATGCAAGCGATATCCCTGCAACATATGTCACCCTGTTGGGTTCCGTCATTGCTTTGGATATAAAGCTTAACACATTGAAGCTTTCTTTCCCCGTAATTGCTCCATGTGCACCCTTAATCAAGCTGCGTTCTTGATAGTTTTGGGTGGCTCTTCTGTAAAAGAAGTATTTGCTCCAGTCTGTCTCCAGGGTACTATGTTTGCTGCGCTCCCTCCTAGAACCTCCAAACAAGTCTCATAAGCCAGTTGCAGATGCAACTGATGGTAGTCAAGCTCCAAGTCTTCAGGCACAGCCAAATGAGGCGCTTTCTTTAATTGTTCCTGAACAATAAATTGGAAACTCTGAACACAAAAGCGACTCCGCCACCAGCATCATCATGAATTGCCCCGTATGGGCAGCATTGTCGATTCCAATTGAGGGCTTCAATATTAAATAGGTTCATCATGTGTCTCTGGCGTCAACACTCTTCCATAACTATTTAAATTACTGAATGAGCATGACTTTCGTATTATCATCCAGGATTGAATGAAACAAAATTGATGTAATTTAAAATGTCTACAAGAGAGAAGCTGGTGGTGTAGTCCTGCTTTGTATGTCCTGAGGGTCTCTTTACTTGGGTTTTCACCTTGGGTGTTATGCCCCACCAGCTCCTGCTGCAAAATGCTGGGAGCGATGCTTTGGGCCTGAATTTCCCTTGGCATCCTTTTAAACCGGATATGAAATAAAGCCATTATGAAATTCCATTGCTGATAGTCATCACACCATATCTGCCTAAGAACAAGCAAATCTAGCTAGTCAGAACAGTGTCCTCTCCAAGATCGACCACAGCGATGTACTTCCCATGGGTCATCTTCCAGGACCTCTAGGATATTCGTAGTAATATGTAACAGTGGAGCTAGGGTGATCTTCAATCTCATGAATTGCTGCTATAATAAGTTTGAGGTGGAGATGCAGAATCACTAGGGTTTTGGCCAAATTCAGAGCCATAGAAGGCCTTGTAGTCGAATACCAGCGTAAGAAACGCTTACATAGTGGCAAAGCTTGCCATATACAATGAGACAAAAGTTTATTTTTTTAATTGCATATTCAAAGAAGAATAAGAATCTTATTTCCCAAAAATTAATTAAGCATAACATTTTCCATAAATTAACAATGAGCGGAACATTGAATTCACCACATTTTTGGTAAAACTTCACTTTTCAGAGTATAGGATCTCATGGATTAAAGTCATCAAGGGTGAATTAGTTTTAGAATCCTATTCAATAAGGAGATCAAGAAGAAGAAAAAAGTGTTTGGGGAAAGTGTCAGTAAAAGGGAAAGCCAATACAGAAAAAAGCGAAATGTCCTCAATGTGTCTTGCCTACCTTTATAACTGTTTGGCCATTGTGCATAGATACCACTTAATCAAGCAATGAAGTACACTGAGCATAGTGAATTATAGTAGTGAAATATGAAGGTGAGGGTTTTTGTGTGCCTGCCTTCTTTTCTAAAGTGCTTCCTGAAGGTTCAAAGAAACGGATCTCTGGTTTATTTCAAGTGTAAAGGGATCAGGGTATTAGTAAATAAAGGCATATTGTATATGAAGAATGCGTTCAAGAAACAGTTTTCAAGGTTGGGAAATTAAAGAAGGCTTTGTAACCACCTGATTGATATGAGAAATATTAATATATAGATCTATTGATAGCACCCTAGTCACAGATTCTTCGTTTGAAAGCCATAATTAAGCTTCATTCATACTTTGAATGTTGCTTGCATGTATTTCGGAATATCCAACATTACTCACACCTTTTATTGCTTCCTAAATCGATTTCATAATTAGATGCCCGTCAAAGTATTAATAACTTTTATAAATCTCTAGCATGCGTGCAGAATTACATCTTAAGTGCATTCGATTTACATTTTTTATCTCAAGTAGAAGGTTATTTCATATCTTTTATCACTGAATGATAAGTAAGTAAATCAGAATATTGATGAGAATACTATTTTTTTCGATTTTGATGCTGAATTAGGTCTTTTGTCACATTAGTGTCCTATAGTCAACTATTGAGGTCATCTGTGGCTTATTTTAAATTGAGAATTGCCCTTGGTTTACTACAGGGTTTTCAATAATTGCATTAATCACTGAATCTATAACTTATTTACAAAATGTGGCATTCATTCCTTTGAGGTGGCATACTGTGTGTAAACCACTGAAACGTAGTTGGTATATGTACTCAGTTCAACTAAGACTTTGCAATACTGGTGGGACGTTAGTGTGACTATGGGGTTGGAGCTCGCCCTGCCTCCACTGTTTTTATCTCCTTGAATGTTATTAGATCTAAAACTGAGAGTCTGATGCACAAAACTATGCGATAATCAAGTTTCAACATGACAGCAGCTCATAGATTAGATAGAAATGGCATGATGTTTGTCAGCAATGGAAGTTTGAGTAGGCATGCAAGCGATATCCCTGCAACATATGTCACCCTGTTGGGTTCCGTCATTGCTTTGGATATAAAGCTTAACACATTCAAGCTTTCTTTCCCCATAATTGCTCCATGTGCACCCGTAATCAAGCTGCGTTCTTGATAGTTTTGGGTGGCTCTTCTGTAAAAGAAGTATTTGCTCCAGTCTGTCTCCAGGGTATTATAATTGCTGCGCTCCCTACTAGAACCTCCAAACAAGTCTCATAAGCCAGTTGCAGATGCAACTGATGGTAGTCAAGCTCCAAGTCTTCAGGCACATCCAAATGAGGCGCTTTCTTTAATTGTTCCTGAACAATAAATTGGAAACTCTGAACACAAAAGCGACTCCGCCACCAGCATCATCATGAATTGCCCCGTATGGGCAGCATTGTCCATTCCAATTGAGGGCTTCAATATTAAATAGGTTCATCATGTGTCTCTGGCGTCAACACTCTTCCATAACTATTTAAATTACTGAATGAGCATGACTTTCGTATTATCATCCAGGATTGAATGAAACAAAATTGATGTAATTTAAAATGTCTACAAGAGAGAAGCTGGTGGTGTAGTCCTGCTTTGTATGTCCTGAGGGTCTCTTTACTTGGGTTTTCACCTTGGGTGTTATGCCCCACCAGCTCCTGCTGCAAAATGCTGGGAGCGATGCTTTGGGCCCGAATTTCCCTTGGCATCCTTTTAAACAGGATATGAAATAAAGCCATTATGAAATTCCATTGCTGATAGTCATCACACCATATCTGCCTAAGAACAAGCAAATCTAGCTAGTCAGAACAGTGTCCTCTCCAAGATCGACCACAGCGATGTACTTCCCATGGGTCATCTTCCAGGACCTCTAGGATATTCGTAGTAATATGTAACAGTGGAGCTAGGGTGGTCTTCAATCTCATGAATTGCTGCTATAATAAGTTTGAGGTGGAGATGCAGAATCACTAGGGTTTTGGCCAAATTCAGAGCCATAGAAGGCCTTGTAGTCGAATACCAGCGTAAGAAACGCTTACATAGTGGCAAAGCTTGCCATATACAATGAGACAAAAGTTTATTTTTTTAATTGCATATTCAAAGAAGAATAAGAATCTTATTTCCCAAAAATTAATTAAGCATAACATTTTCCATAAATTAACAATGAGCGGAACATTGAATTCACCACATTTTTTGTAATACTTAACTTTTCAGAGTATAGGATCTCATGGATTAAAGTCATCAAGGGTGAATTAGTTTTAGAATCCTATTCAATATGGAGATAAAGAAGAAGAAAAAAGTGTTTGGGGAAAGTGTCAGTAAAAGGGAAAGCCAATACAGAAAAAAGCGAAATGTCCTCAATGTGTCTTGCCTACCTTTATAACTGTTTGGTCATTGTGCATAGATACCACTTAATCAAGCAATGAAGTACACTGAGCATAGTGAATTATAGTAGTGAAATATGAAGGTGAGGGTTTTTGTGTGCCTGCCTTCTTTTCTAAAGTGCTTCCTGGAGGTTCAAAGAAACGGATCTCTGGTTTATTTCAAGTGTAAAGGGATCAGGGTATTAGTAAATAAAGGCATATTGTATATGAAGAATGCGTTCAAGAAACAGTTTTCAAGGTTGGGAAATTAAAGAAGGCTTTTTAACCACCTGATTGATATGAGAAATATTAATATATAGATCTATTGATAGCACCCTAGTCACAGATTCTTCGTTTGAAAGCCATAATTAAGCTTCATTCATACTTTGAATGTTGCTTGCATGTATTTCGGAATATCCAACATTACTCACACCTTTTATTGCTTCCTAAATCGATTTCCTAATTAGATGCCCGTCAAAGTATTAATAACTTTTATATATCTCTAGCATGCGTGCAGAATTACATCTAAAGTGCATTCGATTTACATTTTTTTATCTCAAGTAGAAAGTTATTTCATATCTTTTATCACTGAATGATAAGTAAGTAAATCAGAATATTGATGAGAATACTATTTTTTCCGATTTTGATGCTGAATTAGGTCTTTTGTCACATTAGTGTCCTATAGTCAACTATTGAGGTCATCTGTGGCTTATTTTAAATTGAGAATTGCCCTTGGTTTACTACAGGGTTTCCAATAATTGCATTTATCACTGAATCTATAACTTATTTACGAAATGTGGCATTCATTCCTTTGAGGTGGCATACTGTGTATAAACCACTGAAACTTAGTTGGTATATGTACTCAGTTCAACTAAGACTTTGCAGTACTGGTGGGACGTTAGTGTGACTATGGGGTTGGAGCTCGCCCTGCCTCCACTGTTTTTATCTCCTTGAATGTTATTAGATCTAAAACTGAGAGTCTGATGCACAAAACTATGCGATAATCAAGTTTCAACATGACAGCAGCTCATAGATTAGATAGAAATGGCATGATGTTTGTCAGCAATGGAAGTTTGAGTAGGCATGCAAGCGATATCCCTGCAACATATGTCACCCTGTTGGGTTCCGTCATTGCTTTGGATATAAAGCTTAACACATTGAAGCTTTCTTTCCCCGTAATTGCTCCATGTGCACCCTTAATCAAGCTGCGTTCTTGATAGTTTTGGGTGGCTCTTCTGTAAAAGAAGTATTTGCTCCAGTCTGTCTCCAGGGTACTATGTTTGCTGCGCTCCCTCCTAGAACCTCCAAACAAGTCTCATAAGCCAGTTGCAGATGCAACTGATGGTAGTCAAGCTCCAAGTCTTCAGGCACATCCAAATGAGGCGCTTTCTTTAATTGTTCCTGAACAATAAATTGGAAACTCTGAACACAAAAGCGACTCCGCCACCAGCATCATCATGAATTGCCCCGTATGGGCAGCATTGTCCATTCCAATTGAGGGCTTCAATATTAAATAGGTTCATCATGTGTCTCTGGCGTCAACACTCTTCCATAACTATTTAAATTACTGAATGAGCATGACTTTCGTATTATCATCCAGGATTGAATGAAACAAAATTGATGTAATTTAAAATGTCTACAAGAGAGAAGCTGGTGGTGTAGTCCTGCTTTGTATGTCCTGAGGGTCTCTTTACTTGGGTTTTCACCTTGGGTGTTATGCCCCACCAGCTCCTGCTGCAAAATGCTGGGAGCGATGCTTTGGGCCTGAATTTCCCTTGGCATCCTTTTAAACAGGATATGAAATAAAGCCATTATGAAATTCCATTGCTGATAGTCATCACACCATATCTGCCTAAGAACAAGCAAATCTAGCTAGTCAGAACAGTGTCCTCTCCAAGATCGACCACAGCGATGTACTTCCCATGGGTCATCTTCCAGGACCTCTAGGATATTCGTAGTAATATGTAACAGTGGAGCTAGGGTGATCTTCAATCTCATGAATTGCTGCTATAATAAGTTTGAGGTGGAGATGCAGAATCACTAGGGTTTTGGCCAAATTCAGAGCCATAGAAGGCCTTGTAGTCGAATACCAGCGTAAGAAACGCTTACATAGTGGCAAAGCTTGCCATATACAATGAGACAAATGTTTATTTTTTTAATTGCATATTCAAAGAAGAATAAGAATCTTATTTCCCAAAAATTAATTAAGCATAACATTTTCCATAAATTAACAATGAGCGGAACATTGAATTCACCACATTTTTTGTAATACTTCACTTTTCAGAGTATAGGATCTCATGGATTAAAGTCATCAAGGGTGAATTAGTTTTAGAATCCTATTCAATAAGGAGATAAAGAAGAAGAAAAAAGTGTTTGGGGAAAGTGTCAGTAAAAGGGAAAGCCAATACAGAAAAAAGCGAAATGTCCTCAATGTGTCTTGCCTACCTTTATAACTGTTTGGCCATTGTGCATAGATACCACTTAATCAAGCAATGAAGTACACTGAGCATAGTGAATTATAGTAGTGAAATATGAAGGTGAGGGTTTCTGTGTGCCTGCCTTCTTTTCTAAAGTGCTTCCTGGAGGTTCAAAGAAACGGATCTCTGGTTTATTTCAAGTGTAAAGGGATCAGGGTATTAGTAAATAAAGGCATATTGTATATGAAGAATGCGTTCAAGAAACAGTTTTCAAGGTTGGGAAATTAAAGAAGGCTTTTTAACCACCTGATTGATATGAGAAATATTAATATATAGATCTATTGATAGCACCCTAGTCACAGATTCTTCATTTGAAAGCCATAATGAAGCTTCATTCATACTTTGAATGTTGCTTGCATGTATTTCGGAATATCCAACATTACTCACACCTTTTATTGCTTCCTAAATCAATTTCCTAATTAGATGCCCCTCAAAGTATTATTAACTTTTATATATCTCTAGCATGCGTGCAGAATTACATCTTAAGTGCATTCGATTTGCATGTTTTTATCTCAAGTAGAAGGTTATTTCATATCTTCTATCACTGAATGATAAGTAAGTAAATCAGAATATTGATGAGAATACTATTTTTTTCGATTTTGATGCTGAATTAGGTCTTTTGTCACATTAGTGTCCTATAGTCAACTATTGAGGTCATCTGTGGCTTATTTTAAATTGGGAATTGCTCTTGGTTTACTACAGGGTTTTCGATAATTGCATTTATCACTGAATCTATAACTTATTTACGAAATGTGGCATTCATTCCTTTGAGGTGGCATACTGTGTATAAACCACTGAAACCTAGTTGGTATATGTACTCAGTTCAACTAAGACTTTGCAGTACTGGTGGGACGTTAGTGTGACTATGGGGTTGGAGCTCGCCCTGCCTCCACTGTTTTTATCTCCTTGAATGTTATTAGATCTAAAACTGAGAGTCTGATGCACAAAACTATGCGATAATCAAGTTTCAACATGACAGCAGCTCATAGATTAGATAGAAATGGCATGATGTTTGTCAGCAATGGAAGTTTGAGTAGCCATGCAAGCGATATCCCTGCAACATATGTCACCCTGTTGGGTTCCGTCATTGCTTTGGCTATAAAGCTTAACACATTTAAGCTTTCTTTCCCCGTAATTGCTCCATGTGCACCCTTAATCAAGCTGCGTTCTTGATAGTTTTGGGTGGCTCTTCTGTAAAAGAAGTATTTGCTCCAGTCTGTCTCCAGGGTATTATAATTGCTGCGCTCCCTACTAGAACCTCCAAACAAGTCTCATAAGCCAGTTGCAGATGCAACTGATGGTAGTCAAGCTCCAAGTCTTCAGGCACATCCAAATGAGGCGCTTTCTTTAATTGTTCCTGAACAATAAATTGGAAACTCTGAACACAAAAGCGTCTCCGCCACCATCATCATCATGAATTGCCCCGTATGGGCAGCATTGTCCATTCCAATTGAGGGCTTCAATATTAAATAGGTTCATCATGTGTCTCTGGCATCAACACTCTTCCATAACTATTTAAATTACTGAATGAGCATGACTTTCGTATTATCTTCCAGGATTGAATGAAACAAAATTGATGTAATTTAAAAGGTCTACAAGAGAGAAGCTGGTGGTGTAGTCCTGCTTTGTATGTCTTGAGTGTCTCTTTACTTGGGTTTTCACCTTGGGTGTTATGCCCCACCAGCTCCTGCTGCAAAATGCTGGGAGCGATGCTTTGGGCCTGAATTTCCCTTGGCATCCTTTTAAACAGGATATGAAATAAAGCCATTATGAAATTCCATTGCTGATAGTCATCACACCATATCTGCCTAAGAACAAGCAAATCTAGCTAGTCAGAACAGTGTCCTCTCCAAGATCGACCACAGCGATGTACATCCCATGGGTCATCTTCCAGGACCTCTAGGATATTCGTAGTAATATGTAACAGTGGAGCTAGGGTGATCTTCAATCTCATGAATTGCTGCTATAATTAGTTTGAGGTGGAGATGCAGAATCACTAGGGTTTTGGCCAAATTCAGAGCCATAGAAGGCCTTGTAGTCGAATACCAGCGTAAGAAACGCTTACATAGTGGCAAAGCTTGCCATATACAATGAGACAAAAGTTTATTTTTTTAATTGCATATTCAAAGAAGAATAAGAATCTTATTTCCCAAAAATTAATTAAGCATAACATTTTCCATAAATTAACAATGAGCGGAACATTGAATTCACCACATTTTTGGTAAAACTTCACTTTTCAGAGTATAGGATCTCATGGATTAAAGTCATCAAGGGTGAATTAGTTTTAGAATCCTATTCAATAAGGAGATCAAGAAGAAGAAAAAAGTGTTTGGGGAAAGTGTCAGTAAAAGGGAAAGCCAATACAGAAAAAAGCGAAATGTCCTCAATGTGTCTTGCCTACCTTTATAACTGTTTGGCCATTGTGCATAGATACCACTTAATCAAGCAATGAAGTACACTGAGCATAGTGAATTATAGTAGTGAAATATGAAGGTGAGGGTTTTTGTGTGCCTGCCTTCTTTTCTAAAGTGCTTCCTGAAGGTTCAAAGAAACGGATCTCTGGTTTATTTCAAGTGTAAAGGGATCAGGGTATTAGTAAATAAAGGCATATTGTATATGAAGAATGCGTTCAAGAAACAGTTTTCAAGGTTGGGAAATTAAAGAAGGCTTTGTAACCACCTGATTGATATGAGAAATATTAATATATAGATCTATTGATAGCACCCTAGTCACAGATTCTTCGTTTGAAAGCCATAATTAAGCTTCATTCATACTTTGAATGTTGCTTGCATGTATTTCGGAATATCCAACATTACTCACACCTTTTATTGCTTCCTAAATCGATTTCATAATTAGATGCCCGTCAAAGTATTAATAACTTTTATATATCTCTAGCATGCGTGCAGAATTACATCTTAAGTGCATTCGATTTACATTTTTTATCTCAAGTAGAAGGTTATTTCATATCTTTTATCACTGAATGATAAGTAAGTAAATCAGAATATTGATGAGAATACTATTTTTTTCGATTTTGATGCTGAATTAGGTCTTTTGTCACATTAGTGTCCTATAGTCAACTATTGAGGTCATCTGTGGCTTATTTTAAATTGAGAATTGCCCTTGGTTTACTACAGGGTTTTCAATAATTGCATTTATCACTGAATCTATAACTTATTTACGAAATGTGGCATTCATTCCTTTGAGGTGGCATACTGTGTGTAAACCACTGAAACGTAGTTGGTATATGTACTCAGTTCAACTAAGACTTTGCAATACTGGTGGGACGTTAGTGTGACTATGGGGTTGGAGCTCGCCCTGCCTCCACTGTTTTTATCTCCTTGAATGTTATTAGATCTAAAACTGAGAGTCTGATGCACAAAACTATGCGATAATCAAGTTTCAACATGACAGCAGCTCATAGATTAGATAGAAATGGCATGATGTTTGTCAGCAATGGAAGTTTGAGTAGGCATGCAAGCGATATCCCTGCAACATATGTCACCCTGTTGGGTTCCGTCATTGCTTTGGATATAAAGCTTAACACATTGAAGCTTTCTTTCCCCGTAATTGCTCCAAGTGCACCCTTAATCAAGCTGCGTTCTTGATAGTTTTGGGTGGCTCTTCTGTAAAAGAAGTATTTGCTCCAGTCTGTCTCCAGGGTACTATGTTTGCTGCGCTCCCTCCTAGAACCTCCAAACAAGTCTCATAAGCCAGTTGCAGATGCAACTGATGGTAGTCAAGCTCCAAGTCTTCAGGCACATCCAAATGAGGCGCTTTCTTTAATTGTTCCTGAACAATAAATTGGAAACTCTGAACACAAAAGCGACTCCGCCACCAGCATCATCATGAATTGCCCCGTATGGGCAGCATTGTCCATTCCAATTGAGGGCTTCAATATTAAATAGGTTCATCATGTGTCTCTGGCGTCAACACTCTTCCATAACTATTTAAATTACTGAATGAGCATGACTTTCGTATTATCATCCAGGATTGAATGAAACAAAATTGATGTAATTTAAAATGTCTACAAGAGAGAAGCTGGTGGTGTAGTCCTGCTTTGTATGTCCTGAGGGTCTCTTTACTTGGGTTTTCACCTTGGGTGTTATGCCCCACCAGCTCCTGCTGCAAAATGCTGGGAGCGATGCTTTGGGCCTGAATTTCCCTTGGCATCCTTTTAAACAGGATATGAAATAAAGCCATTATGAAATTCCATTGCTGATAGTCATCACACCATATCTGCCTAAGAACAAGCAAATCTAGCTAGTCAGAACAGTGTCCTCTCCAATATCGACCACAGCGATGTACTTCCCATGGGTCATCTTCCAGGACCTCTAGGATATTCGTAGTAATATGTAACAGTGGAGCTAGGGTGATCTTCAATCTCATGAATTGCTGCTATAATAAGTTTGAGGTGGAGATGCAGAATCACTAGGGTTTTGGCCAAATTCAGAGCCATAGAAGGCCTTGTAGTCGAATACCAGCGTAGGAAACGCTTACATAGTGGCAAAGCTTGCCATACACAATGAGACAAATGTTTATTTTTTTAATTGCATATTCAAAGAAGAATAAGAATCTTATTTCCCAAAAATTAATTAAGCATAACATTTTCCATAAATTAACAATGAGCGGAACATTGAATTCACCACATTTTTTGTAATACTTCACTTTTCAGAGTATAGGATCTCATGGATTAAAGTCATCAAGGGTGAATTAGTTTTAGAATCCTATTCAATAAGGAGATAAAGAAGAAGAAAAAAGTGTTTGGGGAAAGTGTCAGTAAAAGGGAAAGCCAATACAGAAAAAAGCGAAATGTCCTCAATGTGTCTTGCCTACCTTTATAACTGTTTGGCCATTGTGCATAGATACCACTTAATCAAGCAATGAAGTACACTGAGCATAGTGAATTATAGTAGTGAAATATGAAGGTGAGGGTTTCTGTGTGCCTGCCTTCTTTTCTAAAGTGCTTCCTGGAGGTTCAAAGAAATGGATCTCTGGTTTATTTCAAGTGTAAAGGGATCAGGGTATTAGTAAATAAAGGCATATTGTATATGAAGAATGCGTTCAAGAAACAGTTTTCAAGGTTGGGAAATTAAAGAAGGCTTTTTAACCACCTGATTGATATGAGAAATATTAATGTATAGATCTATTGATAGCACCCTAGTCACAGATTCTTCATTTGAATGCCATAATTAAGCTTCATTCATACTTTGAATGTTGCTTGCATGTATTTCGGAATATCCAACATTACTCACACCTTTTATTGCTTCCTAAATCGATTTCCTAATTAGATGCCCCTCAAAGTATTAATAACTTTTATATATCTCTAGCATGCGTGCAGAATTACATCTTAAGTGCATTCGATTTGCATGTTTTTATCTCAAGTAGAAGGTTATTTCATATCTTCTATCACTGAATGATAAGTAAGTAAATCAGAATATTGATGAGAATACTATTTTTTTCGATTTTGATGCTGAATTAGGTCTTTTGTCACATTAGTGTCCTATAGTCAACTATTGAGGTCATCTGTGGCTTATTTTAAATTGGGAATTGCTCTTGGTTTACTACAGGGTTTTCGATAATTGCATTCATCACTGAATCTATAACTTATTTACGAAATGTGGCATTCATTCCTTTGAGGTGGCATACTGTGTATAAACCACTGAAACCTAGTTGGTATATGTACTCAGTTCAACTAAGACTTTGCAGTACTGGTGGGACGTTAGTGTGACTATGGGGTTGGAGCTCGCCCTGCCTCCACTGTTTTTATCTCCTTGAATGTTATTAGATCTAAAACTGAGAGTCTGATGCACAAAACTATGTGATAATCAAGTTTCAACATGACAGCAGCTCATAGATTAGATAGAAATGGCATGATGTTTGTCAGCAATGGAAGTTTGAGTAGCCATGCAAGCGATATCCCTGCAACATATGTCACCCTGTTAGCTTCCGTCATTGCTTTGGCTATAAAGCTTAACACATTTAAGCTTTCTTTCCCCGTAATTGCTCCATGTGCACCCTTAATCAAGCTGCGTTCTTGATAGTTTTGGGTGGCTCTTCTGTAAAAGAAGTATTTGCTCCAGTCTATCTCCAGGGTATTATAATTGCTGCGCTCCCTACTAGAACCTCCAAACAAGTCTCATAAGCCAGTTGCAGATGCAACTGATGGTAGTCAAGCTCCAAGTCTTCAGGCACATCCAAATGAGGCGCTTTCTTTAATTGTTCCTGAACAATAAATTGGAAACTCTGAACACAAAAGCGACTCCGCCACCATCATCATCATGAATTGCCCCGTATGGGCAGCATTGTCCATTCCAATTGAGGGCTTCAATATTAAATAGGTTCATCATGTGTCTCTGGCATCAACACTCTTCCATAACTATTTAAATTACTGAATGAGCATGACTTTCGTATTATCTTCCAGGATTGAATGAAACAAAATTGATGTAATTTAAAAGGTCTACAAGAGAGAAGCTGGTGGTGTAGTCCTGCTTTGTATGTCTTGAGTGTCTCTTTACTTGGGTTTTCACCTTGGGTGTTATGCCCCACCAGCTCCTGCTGCAAAATGCTGGGAGCGATGCTTTGGGCCTGAATTTCCCTTGGCATCCTTTTAAACAGGATATGAAATAAAGCCATTATGAAATTCCATTGCTGATAGTCATCACACCATATCTGCCTAAGAACAAGCAAATCTAGCTAGTCAGAACAGTGTCCTCTCCAAGATCGACCACAGCGATGTACATCCCATGGGTCATCTTCCAGGACCTCTAGGATATTCGTAGTAATATGTAACAGTGGAGCTAGGGTGATCTTCAATCTCATGAATTGCTGCTATAATTAGTTTGAGGTGGAGATGCAGAATCACTAGGGTTTTGGCCAAATTCAGAGCCATAGAAGGCCTTGTAGTCGAATACCAGCGTAAGAAACGCTTACATTGTGGCAAAGCTTGCCATATACAATGAGACAAAAGTTTATTTTTTTAATTGCATATTCAAAGAAGAATAAGAATCTTATTTCCCAAAAATTAATTAAGCATAACATTTTCCATAAATTAACAATGAGCGGAACATTGAATTCACCACATTTTTGGTAAAACTTCACTTTTCAGAGTATAGGATCTCATGGATTAAAGTCATCAAGGGTGAATTAGTTTTAGAATCCTATTCAATAAGGAGATCAAGAAGAAGAAAAAAGTGTTTGGGGAAAGTGTCAGTAAAAGGGAAAGCCAATACAGAAAAAAGCGAAATGTCCTCAATGTGTCTTGCCTACCTTTATAACTGTTTGGCCATTGTGCATAGATACCACTTAATCAAGCAATGAAGTACACTGAGCATAGTGAATTATAGTAGTGAAATATGAAGGTGAGGGTTTTTGTGTGCCTGCCTTCTTTTCTAAAGTGCTTCCTGAAGGTTCAAAGAAACGGATCTCTGGTTTATTTCAAGTGTAAAGGGATCAGGGTATTAGTAAATAAAGGCATATTGTATATGAAGAATGCGTTCAAGAAACAGTTTTCAAGGTTGGGAAATTAAAGAAGGCTTTGTAACCACCTGATTGATATGAGAAATATTAATATATAGATCTATTGATAGCACCCTAGTCACAGATTCTTCGTTTGAAAGCCATAATTAAGCTTCATTCATACTTTGAATGTTGCTTGCATGTATTTCGGAATATCCAACATTACTCACACCTTTTATTGCTTCCTAAATCAATTTCCTAATTAGATGCCCCTCAAAGTATTAATAACTTTTATATATCTCTAGCATGCGTGCAGAATTACATCTTAAGTGCATTCGATTTGCATGTTTTTATCTCAAGTAGAAGGTTATTTCATATCTTCTATCACTGAATGATAAGTAAGTAAATCAGAATATTGATGAGAATACTATTTTTTTCGATTTTGATGCTGAATTAGGTCTTTTGTCACATTAGTGTCCTATAGTCAACTATTGAGGTCATCTGTGGCTTATTTTAAATTGGGAATTGCTCTTGGTTTACTACAGGGTTTTCGATAATTGCATTTATCACTGAATCTATAACTTATTTACGAAATGTGGCATTCATTCCTTTGAGGTGGCATACTGTGTATAAACCACTGAAACCTAGTTGGTATATGTACTCAGTTCAACTAAGACTTTGCAGTACTGGTGGGACGTTAGTGTGACTATGGGGTTGGAGCTCGCCCTGCCTCCACTGTTTTTATCTCCTTGAATGTTATTAGATCTAAAACTGAGAGTCTGATGCACAAAACTATGCGATAATCAAGTTTCAACATGACAGCAGCTCATAGATTAGATAGAAATGGCATGATGTTTGTCAGCAATGGAAGTTTGAGTAGCCATGCAAGCGATATCCCTGCAACATATGTCACCCTGTTGGGTTCCGTCATTGCTTTGGCTATAAAGCTTAACACATTTAAGCTTTCTTTCCCCGTAATTGCTCCATGTGCACCCTTAATCAAGCTGCGTTCTTGATAGTTTTGGGTGGCTCTTCTGTAAAAGAAGTATTTGCTCCAGTCTGTCTCCAGGGTATTATAATTGCTGCGCTCCCTACTAGAACCTCCAAACAAGTCTCATAAGCCAGTTGCAGATGCAACTGATGGTAGTCAAGCTCCAAGTCTTCAGGCACATCCAAATGAGGCGCTTTCTTTAATTGTTCCTGAACAATAAATTGGATACTCTGAACACAAAAGCGACTCCGCCACCATCATCATCATGAATTGCCCCGTATGGGCAGCATTGTCCATTCCAATTGAGGGCTTCAATATTAAATAGGTTCATCATGTGTCTCTGGCATCAACACTCTTCCATAACTATTTAAATTACTGAATGAGCATGACTTTCGTATTATCTTCCAGGATTGAATGAAACAAAATTGATGTAATTTAAAAGGTCTACAAGAGAGAAGCTGGTGGTGTAGTCCTGCTTTGTATGTCTTGAGTGTCTCTTTACTTGGGTTTTCACCTTGGGTGTTATGCCCCACCAGCTCCTGCTGCAAAATGCTGGGAGCGATGCTTTGGGCCTGAATTTCCCTTGGCATCCTTTTAAACAGGATATGAAATAAAGCCATTATGAAATTCCATTGCTGATAGTCATCACACCATATCTGCCTAAGAACAAGCAAATCTAGCTAGTCAGAACAGTGTCCTCTCCAAGATCGACCACAGCGATGTACATCCCATGGGTCATCTTCCAGGACCTCTAGGATATTCGTAGTAATATGTAACAGTGGAGCTAGGGTGATCTTCAATCTCATGAATTGCTGCTATAATTAGTTTGAGGTGGAGATGCAGAATCACTAGGGTTTTGGCCAAATTCAGAGCCATAGAAGGCCTTGTAGTCGAATACCAGCGTAAGAAACGCTTACATAGTGGCAAAGCTTGCCATATACAATGAGACAAAAGTTTATTTTTTTAATTGCATATTCAAAGAAGAATAAGAATCTTATTTCCCAAAAATTAATTAAGCATAACATTTTCCATAAATTAACAATGAGCGGAACATTGAATTCACCACATTTTTGGTAAAACTTCACTTTTCAGAGTATAGGATCTCATGGATTAAAGTCATCAAGGGTGAATTAGTTTTAGAATCCTATTCAATAAGGAGATCAAGAAGAAGAAAAAAGTGTTTGGGGAAAGTGTCAGTAAAAGGGAAAGCCAATACAGAAAAAAGCGAAATGTCCTCAATGTGTCTTGCCTACCTTTATAACTGTTTGGCCATTGTGCATAGATACCACTTAATCAAGCAATGAAGTACACTGAGCATAGTGAATTATAGTAGTGAAATATGAAGGTGAGGGTTTTTGTGTGCCTGCCTTCTTTTCTAAAGTGCTTCCTGAAGGTTCAAAGAAACGGATCTCTGGTTTATTTCAAGTGTAAAGGGATCAGGGTATTAGTAAATAAAGGCATATTGTATATGAAGAATGCGTTCAAGAAACAGTTTTCAAGGTTGGGAAATTAAAGAAGGCTTTGTAACCACCTGATTGATATGAGAAATATTAATATATAGATCTATTGATAGCACCCTAGTCACAGATTCTTCGTTTGAAAGCCATAATTAAGCTTCATTCATACTTTGAATGTTGCTTGCATGTATTTCGGAATATCCAACATTACTCACACCTTTTATTGCTTCCTAAATCGATTTCATAATTAGATGCCCGTCAAAGTATTAATAACTTTTATATATCTCTAGCATGCGTGCAGAATTACATCTTAAGTGCATTCGATTTACATTTTTTTATCTCAAGTAGAAAGTTATTTCATATCTTTTATCACTGAATGATAAGTAAGTAAATCAGAATATTGATGAGAATACTATTTTTTCCGATTTTGATGCTGAATTAGGTCTTTTGTCACATTAGTGTCCTATAGTCAACTATTGAGGTCATCTGTGGCTTATTTTAAATTGAGAATTGCCCTTGGTTTACTACAGGGTTTCCAATAATTGCATTTATCACTGAATCTATAACTTATTTACGAAATGTGGCATTCATTCCTTTGAGGTGGCATACTGTGTATAAACCACTGAAACCTAGTTGGTATATGTACTCAGTTCAACTAAGACTTTGCAGTACTGGTGGGACGTTAGTGTGACTATGGGGTTGGAGCTCGCCCTGCCTCCACTGTTTTTATCTCCTTGAATGTTATTAGATCTAAAACTGAGAGTCTGATGCACAAAACTATGCGATAATCAAGTTTCAACATGACAGCAGCTCATAGATTAGATAGAAATGGCATGATGTTTGTCAGCAATGGAAGTTTGAGTAGGCATGCAAGCGATATCCCTGCAACATATGTCACCCTGTTGGGTTCCGTCATTGCTTTGGATATAAAGCTTAACACATTGAAGCTTTCTTTCCCCGTAATTGCTCCATGTGCACCCTTAATCAAGCTGCGTTCTTGATAGTTTTGGGTGGCTCTTCTGTAAAAGAAGTATTTGCTCCAGTCTGTCTCCAGGGTACTATGTTTGCTGCGCTCCCTCCTAGAACCTCCAAACAAGTCTCATAAGCCAGTTGCAGATGCAACTGATGGTAGTCAAGCTCCAAGTCTTCAGGCACATCCAAATGAGGCGCTTTCTTTAATTGTTCCTGAACAATAAATTGGAAACTCTGAACACAAAAGCGACTCCGCCACCAGCATCATCATGAATTGCCCCGTATGGGCAGCATTGTCCATTCCAATTGAGGGCTTCAATATTAAATAGGTTCATCATGTGTCTCTGGCGTCAACACTCTTCCATAACTATTTAAATTACTGAATGAGCATGACTTTCGTATTATCATCCAGGATTGAATGAAACAAAATTGATGTAATTTAAAATGTCTACAAGAGAGAAGCTGGTGGTGTAGTTCTGCTTTGTATGTCCTGAGGGTCTCTTTACTTGGGTTTTCACCTTGGGTGTTATGCCCCACCAGCTCCTGCTGCAAAATGCTGGGAGCGATGCTTTGGGCCTGAATTTCCCTTGGCATCCTTTTAAACAGGATATGAAATAAAGCCATTATGAAATTCCATTGCTGATAGTCATCACACCATATCTGCCTAAGAACAAGCAAATCTAGCTAGTCAGAACAGTGTCCTCTCCAAGATCGACCACAGCGATGTACTTCCCATGGGTCATCTTCCAGGACCTCTAGGATATTCGTAGTAATATGTAACAGTGGAGCTAGGGTGATCTTCAATCTCATGAATTGCTGCTATAATAAGTTTGAGGTGGAGATGCAGAATCACTAGGGTTTTGGCCAAATTCAGAGCCATAGAAGGCCTTGTAGTCGAATACCAGCGTAAGAAACGCTTACATAGTGGCAAAGCTTGCCATATACAATGAGACAAATGTTTATTTTTTTAATTGCATATTCAAAGAAGAATAAGAATCTTATTTCCCAAAAATTAATTAAGCATAACATTTTCCATAAATTAACAATGAGCGGAACATTGAATTCACCACATTTTTTGTAATACTTCACTTTTCAGAGTATAGGATCTCATGGATTAAAGTCATCACGGGTGAATTAGTTTTAGAATCCTATTCAATAAGGAGATAAAGAAGAAGAAAAAAGTGTTTGGGGAAAGTGTCAGTAAAAGGGAAAGCCAATACAGAAAAAAGCGAAATGTCCTCAATGTGTCTTGCCTACCTTTATAACTGTTTGGCCATTGTGCATAGATACCACTTAATCAAGCAATGAAGTACACTGAGCATAGTGAATTATAGTAGTGAAATATGAAGGTGAGGGTTTCTGTGTGCCTGCCTTCTTTTCTAAAGTGCTTCCTGGAGGTTCAAAGAAATGGATCTCTGGTTTATTTCAAGTGTAAAGGGATCAGGGTATTAGTAAATAAAGGCATATTGTATATGAAGAATGCGTTCAAGAAACAGTTTTCAAGGTTGGGAAATTAAAGAAGGCTTTTTAACCACCTGATTGATATGAGAAATATTAATATATAGATCTATTGATAGCACCCTAGTCACAGTTTCTTCATTTGAATGCCATAATTAAGCTTCATTCATACTTTGAATGTTGCTTGCATGTATTTCGGAATATCCAACATTACTCACACCTTTTATTGCTTCCTAAATCGATTTCCTAATTAGATGCCCCTCAAAGTATTAATAACTTTTATATATCTCTAGCATGCGTGCAGAATTACATCTTAAGTGCATTCGATTTGCATGTTTTTATCTCAAGTAGAAGGTTATTTCATATCTTCTATCACTGAATGATAAGTAAGTAAATCAGAATATTGATGAGAATACTATTTTTTTCGATTTTGATGCTGAATTAGGTCTTTTGTCACATTAGTGTCCTATAGTCAACTATTGAGGTCATCTGTGGCTTATTTTAAATTGGGAGTTGCTCTTTGTTTACTACAGGGTTTTCGATAATTGCATTTATCACTGAATCTATAACTTATTTACGAAATGTGGCATTCATTCCTTTGAGGTGGCATACTGTGTATAAACCACTGAAACCTAGTTGGTATATGTACTCAGTTCAACTAAGACTTTGCAGTACTGGTGGGACGTTAGTGTGACTATGGGGTTGGAGCTCGCCCTGCCTCCACTGTTTTTATCTCCTTGAATGTTATTAGATCTAAAACTGAGAGTCTGATGCACAAAACTATGCGATAATCAAGTTTCAACATGACAGCAGCTCATAGATTAGATAGAAATGGCATGATGTTTGTCAGCAATGGAAGTTTGAGTAGCCATGCAAGCGATATCCCTGCAACATATGTCACCCTGTTGGGTTCCGTCATTGCTTTGGCTATAAAGCTTAACACATTTAAGCTTTCTTTCCCCGTAATTGCTCCATGTGCACCCTTAATCAAGCTGCGTTCTTGATAGTTTTGGGTGGCTCTTCTGTAAAAGAAGTATTTGCTCCAGTCTGTCTCCAGGGTATTATAATTGCTGCGCTCCCTACTAGAACCTCCAAACAAGTCTCATAAGCCAGTTGCAGATGCAACTGATGGTAGTCAAGCTCCAAGTCTTCAGGCACATCCAAATGAGGCGCTTTCTTTAATTGTTCCTGAACAATAAATTGGAAACTCTGAACACAAAAGCCACTCCGCCACCATCATCATCATGAATTGCCCCGTATGGGCAGCATTGTCCATTCCAATTGAGGGCTTCAATATTAAATAGGTTCATCATGTGTCTCTGGCATCAACACTCTTCCATAACTATTTAAATTACTGAATGAGCATGACTTTCGTATTATCTTCCAGGATTGAATGAAACAAAATTGATGTAATTTAAAAGGTCTACAAGAGAGAAGCTGGTGGTGTAGTCCTGCTTTGTATGTCTTGAGTGTCTCTTTACTTGGGTTTTCACCTTGGGTGTTATGCCCCACCAGCTCCTGCTGCAAAATGCTGGGAGCGATGCTTTGGGCCTGAATTTCCCTTGGCATCCTTTTAAACAGGATATGAAATAAAGCCATTATGAAATTCCATTGCTGATAGTCATCACACCATATCTGCCTAAGAACAAGCAAATCTAGCTAGTCAGAACAGTGTCCTCTCCAAGATCGACCACAGCGATGTACATCCCATGGGTCATCTTCCAGGACCTCTAGGATATTCGTAGTAATATGTAACAGTGGAGCTAGGGTGATCTTCAATCTCATGAATTGCTGCTATAATTAGTTTGAGGTGGAGATGCAGAATCACTAGGGTTTTGGCCAAATTCAGAGCCATAGAAGGCCTTGTAGTCGAATACCAGCGTAAGAAACGCTTACATAGTGGCAAAGCTTGCCATATACAATGAGACAAAAGTTTATTTTTTTAATTGCATATTCAAAGAAGAATAAGAATCTTATTTCCCAAAAATTAATTAAGCATAACATTTTCCATAAATTAACAATGAGCGGAACATTGAATTCACCACATTTTTGGTAAAACTTCACTTTTCAGAGTATAGGATCTCATGGATTAAAGTCATCAAGGGTGAATTAGTTTTAGAATCCTATTCAATAAGGAGATCAAGAAGAAGAAAAAAGTGTTTGGGGAAAGTGTCAGTAAAAGGGAAAGCCAATACAGAAAAAAGCGAAATGTCCTCAATGTGTCTTGCCTACCTTTATAACTGTTTGGCCATTGTGCATAGATACAACTTAATCAAGCAATGAAGTACACTGAGCATAGTGAATTATAGTAGTGAAATATGAAGGTGAGGGTTTTTGTGTGCCTGCCTTCTTTTCTAAAGTGCTTCCTGAAGGTTCAAAGAAACGGATCTCTGGTTTATTTCAAGTGTAAAGGGATCAGGGTATTAGTAAATAAAGGCATATTGTATATGAAGAATGCGTTCAAGAAACAGTTTTCAAGGTTGGGAAATTAAAGAAGGCTTTGTAACCACCTGATTGATATGAGAAATATTAATATATAGATCTATTGATAGCACCCTAGTCACAGATTCTTCGTTTGAAAGCCATAATTAAGCTTCATTCATACTTTGAATGTTGCTTGCATGTATTTCGGAATATCCAACATTACTCACACCTTTTATTGCTTCCTAAATCGATTTCATAATTAGATGCCCGTCAAAGTATTAATAACTTTTATATATCTCTAGCATGCGTGCAGAATTACATCTTAAGTGCATTCGATTTACATTTTTTATCTCAAGTAGAAGGTTATTTCATATCTTTTATCACTGAATGATAAGTAAGTAAATCAGAATATTGATGAGAATACAATTTTTTTCGATTTTGATGCTGAATTAGGTCTTTTGTCACATTAGTGTCCTATAGTCAACTATTGAGGTCATCTGTGGCTTATTTTAAATTGAGAATTGCCCTTGGTTTACTACAGGGTTTTCAATAATTGCATTTATCACTGAATCTATAACTTATTTACGAAATGTGGCATTCATTCCTTTGAGGTGGCATACTGTGTGTAAACCACTGAAACGTAGTTGGTATATGTACTCAGTTCAACTAAGACTTTGCAATACTGGTGGGACGTTAGTGTGACTATGGGGTTGGAGCTCGCCCTGCCTCCACTGTTTTTATCTCCTTGAATGTTATTAGATCTAAAACTGAGAGTCTGATGCACAAAACTATGCGATAATCAAGTTTCAACATGACAGCAGCTCATAGATTAGATAGAAATGGCATGATGTTTGTCAGCAATGGAAGTTTGAGTAGGCATGCAAGCGATATCCCTGCAACATATGTCACCCTGTTGGGTTCCGTCATTGCTTTGGATATAAAGCTTAACACATTGAAGCTTTCTTTCCCCGTAATTGCTCCATGTGCACCCTTAATCAAGCTGCGTTCTTGATAGTTTTGGGTGGCTCTTCTGTAAAAGAAGTATTTGCTCCAGTCTGTCTCCAGGGTACTATGTTTGCTGCGCTCCCTCCTAGAACCTCCAAACAAGTCTCATAAGCCAGTTGCAGATGCAACTGATGGTAGTCAAGCTCCAAGTCTTCAGGCACATCCAAATGAGGCGCTTTCTTTAATTGTTCCTGAACAATAAATTGGAAACTCTGAACACAAAAGCGACTCCGCCACCAGCATCATCATGAATTGCCCCGTATGGGCAGCATTGTCCATTCCAATTGAGGGCTTCAATATTAAATAGGTTCATCATGTGTCTCTGGCGTCAACACTCTTCCATAACTATTTAAATTACTGAATGAGCATGACTTTCGTATTATCATCCAGGATTGAATGAAACAAAATTCATGTAATTTAAAATGTCTACAAGAGAGAAGCTGGTGGTGTAGTCCTGCTTTGTATGTCCTGAGGGTCTCTTTACTTGGGTTTTCACCTTGGGTGTTATGCCCCACCAGCTCCTGCTGCAAAATGCTGGGAGCGATGCTTTGGGCCTGAATTTCCCTTGGCATCCTTTTAAACAGGATATGAAATAAAGCCATTATGAAATTCCATTGCTGATAGTCATCACACCATATCTGCCTAAGAACAAGCAAATCTAGCTAGTCAGAACAGTGTCCTCTCCAAGATCGACCACAGCGATGTACTTCCCATGGGTCATCTTCCAGGACCTCTAGGATATTCGTAGTAATATGTAACAGTGGAGCTAGGGTGATCTTCAATCTCATGAATTGCTGCTATAATAAGTTTGAGGTGGAGATGCAGAATCACTAGGGTTTTGGCCAAATTCAGAGCCATAGAAGGCCTTGTAGTCGAATACCAGCGTAAGAAACGCTTACATAGTGGCAAAGCTTGCCATATACAATGAGACAAATGTTTATTTTTTTAATTGCATATTCAAAGAAGAATAAGAATCTTATTTCCCAAAAATTAATTAAGCATAACATTTTCCATAAATTAACAATGAGCGGAACATTGAATTCACCACATTTTTTGTAATACTTCACTTTTCAGAGTATAGGATCTCATGGATTAAAGTCATCAAGGGTGAATTAGTTTTAGAATCCTATTCAATAAGGAGATAAAGAAGAAGAAAAAAGTGTTTGGGGAAAGTGTCAGTAAAAGGGAAAGCCAATACAGAAAAAAGCGAAATGTCCTCAATGTGTCTTGCCTACCTTTATAACTGTTTGGCCATTGTGCATAGATACCACTTAATCAAGCAATGAAGTACACTGAGCATAGTGAATTATAGTAGTGAAATATGAAGGTGAGGGTTTTTGTGTGCCTGCCTTCTTTTCTAAAGTGCTTCCTGGAGGTTCAAAGAAACGGATCTCTGGTTTATTTCAAGTGTAAAGGGATCAGGGTATTAGTAAATAAAGGCATATTGTATATGAAGAATGCGTTCAAGAAACAGTTTTCAAGGTTGGGAAATTAAAGAAGGCTTTGTAACCACCTGATTGATATGAGAAATATTAATATATAGATCTATTGATAGCACCCTAGTCACAGATTCTTCGTTTGAAAGCCATAATTAAGCTTCATTCATACTTTGAATGTTGCTTGCATGTATTTCGGAATATCCAACATTACTCACACCTTTTATTGCTTCCTAAATCGATTTCCTAATTAGATGCCCCTCAAAGTATTAATAACTTTTATATATCTCTAGCATGCGTGCAGAATTACATCTTAAGTGCATTCGATTTGCATGTTTTTATCTCAAGTAGAAGGTTATTTCATATCTTCTATCACTGAATGATAAGTAAGTAAATCAGAATATTGATGAGAATACTATTTTTTTCGATTTTGATGCTGAATTAGGTCTTTTGTCACATTAGTGTCCTATAGTCAACTATTGAGGTCATCTGTGGCTTATTTTAAATTGGGAATTGCTCTTAGTTTACTACAGGGTTTTCGATAATTGCATTTATCACTGAATCTATAACTTATTTACGAAATGTGGCATTCATTCCTTTGAGGTGGCATACTGTGTATAAACCACTGAAACCTAGTTGGTATATGTACTCAGTTCAACTAAGACTTTGCAGTACTGGTGGGACGTTAGTGTGACTATGGGGTTGGAGCTCGCCCTGCCTCCACTGTTTTTATCTCCTTGAATGTTATTAGATCTAAAACTGAGAGTCTGATGCACAAAACTATGCGATAATCAAGTTTCAACATGACAGCAGCTCATAGATTAGATAGAAATGGCATGATGTTTGTCAGCAATGGAAGTTTGAGTAGCCATGCAAGCGATATCCCTGCAACATATGTCACCCTGTTGGGTTCCGTCATTGCTTTGGCTATAAAGCTTAACACATTGAAGCTTTCTTTCCCCGTAATTGCTCCATGTGCACCCTTAATCAAGCTGCGTTCTTGACAGTTTTGGGTGGTTCTTCTGTAAAAGAAGTATTTGCTCCAGTCTGTCTCCAGGGTATTATAATTGCTGCGCTCCCTACTAGAACCTCCAAACAAGTCTCATAAGCCAGTTGCAGATGCAACTGATGGTAGTCAAGCTCCAAGTCTTCAGGCACATCCAAATGAGGCGCTTTCTTTAATTGTTCCTGAACAATAAATTGGAAACTCTGAACACAAAAGCGACTCCGCCACCATCATCATCATGAATTGCCCCGTATGGGCAGCATTGTCCATTCCAATTGAGGGCTTCAATATTAAATAGGTTCATCATGTGTCTCTGGCATCAACACTCTTCCATAACTATTTAAATTACTGAATGAGCATGACTTTCGTATTATCTTCCAGGATTGAATGAAACAAAATTGATGTAATTTAAAAGGTCTACAAGAGAGAAGCTGGTGGTGTAGTCCTGCTTTGTATGTCTTGAGTGTCTCTTTACTTGGGTTTTCACCTTGGGTGTTATGCCCCACCAGCTCCTGCTGCAAAATGCTGGGAGCGATGCTTTGGGCCTGAATTTCCCTTGGCATCCTTTTAAACAGGATATGAAATAAAGCCATTATGAAATTCCATTGCTGATAGTCATCACACCATATCTGCCTAAGAACAAGCAAATCTAGCTAGTCAGAACAGTGTCCTCTCCAAGATCGACCACAGCGATGTACATCCCATGGGTCATCTTCCAGGACCTCTAGGATATTCGTAGTAATATGTAACAGTGGAGCTAGGGTGATCTTCAATCTCATGAATTGCTGCTACAATTAGTTTGAGGTGGAGATGCAGAATCACTAGGGTTTTGGCCAAATTCAGAGCCATAGAAGGCCTTGTAGTCGAATACCAGCGTAAGAAACGCTTACATAGTGGCAAAGCTTGCCATATACAATGAGACAAAAGTTGATTTTTTTAATTGCATATTCAAAGAAGAATAAGAATCTTATTTCCCAAAAATTAATTAAGCATAACATTTTCCATAAATTAACAATGAGCGGAACATTGAATTCACCACATTTTTGGTAAAACTTCACTTTTCAGAGTATAGGATCTCATGGATTAAAGTCATCAAGGGTGAATTCGTTTTAGAATCCTATTCAATAAGGAGATCAAGAAGAAGAAAAAAGTGTTTGGGGAAAGTGTCAGTAAAAGGGAAAGCCAATACAGAAAAAAGCGAAATGTCCTCAATGTGTCTTGCCTACCTTTATAACTGTTTGGCCATTGTGCATAGATACCACTTAATCAAGCAATGAAGTACACTGAGCATAGTGAATTATAGTAGTGAAATATGAAGGTGAGGGTTTTTGTGTGCCTGCCTTCTTTTCTAAAGTGCTTCCTGAAGGTTCAAAGAAACGGATCTCTGGTTTATTTCAAGTGTAAAGGGATCAGGGTATTAGTAAATAAAGGCATATTGTATATGAAGAATGCGTTCAAGAAACAGTTTTCAAGGTTGGGAAATTAAAGAAGGCTTTGTAACCACCTGATTGATATGAGAAATATTAATATATAGATCTATTGATAGCACCCTAGTCACAGATTCTTCGTTTGAAAGCCATAATTAAGCTTCATTCATACTTTGAATGTTGCTTGCATGTATTTCGGAATATCCAACATTACTCACACCTTTTATTGCTTCCTAAATCGATTTCATAATTAGATGCCCGTCAAAGTATTAATAACTTTTATATATCTCTAGCATGCGTGCAGAATTACATCTTAAGTGCATTCGATTTACATTTTTTATCTCAAGTAGAAGGTTATTTCATATCTTTTATCACTGAATGATAAGTAAGTAAATCAGAATATTGATGAGAATACTATTTTTTTCGATTTTGATGCTGAATTAGGTCTTTTGTCACATTAGTGTCCTATAGTCAACTATTGAGGTCATCTGTGGCTTATTTTAAATTGAGAATTGCCCTTGGTTTACTACAGGGTTTTCAATAATTGCATTTATCACTGAATCTATAACTTATTTACGAAATGTGGCATTCATTCCTTTGAGGTGGCATACTGTGTGTAAACCACTGAAACGTAGTTGGTATATGTACTCAGTTCAACTAAGACTTTGCAATACTGGTGGGACGTTAGTGTGACTATGGGGTTGGAGCTCGCCCTGCCTCCACTGTTTTTATCTCCTTGAATGTTATTAGATCTAAAACTGAGAGTCTGATGCACAAAACTATGCGATAATCAAGTTTCAACATGACAGCAGCTCATAGATTAGATAGAAATGGCATGATGTTTGTCAGCAATGGAAGTTTGAGTAGGCATGCAAGCGATATCCCTGCAACATATGTCACCCTGTTGGGTTCCGTCATTGCTTTGGATATAAAGCTTAACACATTCAAGCTTTCTTTCCCCATAATTGCTCCATGTGCACCCGTAATCAAGCTGCGTTCTTGATAGTTTTGGGTGGCTCTTCTGTAAAAGAAGTATTTGCTCCAGTCTGTCTCCAGGGTATTATAATTGCTGCGCTCCCTACTAGAACCTCCAAACAAGTCTCATAAGCCAGTTGCAGATGCAACTGATGGTAGTCAAGCTCCAAGTCTTCAGGCACATCCAAATGAGGCGCTTTCTTTAATTGTTCCTGAACAATAAATTGGAAACTCTGAACACAAAAGCGACTCCGCCACCAGCATCATCATGAATTGCCCCGTATGGGCAGCATTGTCCATTCCAATTGAGGGCTTCAATATTAAATAGGTTCATCATGTGTCTCTGGCGTCAACACTCTTCCATAACTATTTAAATTACTGAATGAGCATGACTTTCGTATTATCATCCAGGATTGAATGAAACAAAATTGATGTAATTTAAAATGTCTACAAGAGAGAAGCTGGTGGTGTAGTCCTGCTTTGTATGTCCTGAGGGTCTCTTTACTTGGGTTTTCACCTTGGGTGTTATGCCCCACCAGCTCCTGCTGCAAAATGCTGGGAGCGATGCTTTGGGCCCGAATTTCCCTTGGCATCCTTTTAAACAGGATATGAAATAAAGCCATTATGAAATTCCATTGCTGATAGTCATCACACCATATCTGCCTAAGAACAAGCAAATCTAGCTAGTCAGAACAGTGTCCTCTCCAAGATCGACCACAGCGATGTACTTCCCATGGGTCATCTTCCAGGACCTCTAGGATATTCGTAGTAATATGTAACAGTGGAGCTAGGGTGATCTTCAATCTCATGAATTGCTGCTATAATAAGTTTGAGGTGGAGATGCAGAATCACTAGGGTTTTGGCCAAATTCAGAGCCATAGAAGGCCTTGTAGTCGAATACCAGCGTAAGAAACGCTTACATAGTGGCAAAGCTTGCCATATACAATGAGACAAAAGTTTATTTTTTTAATTGCATATTCAAAGAAGAATAAGAATCTTATTTCCCAAAAATTAATTAGGCATAACATTTTCCATAAATTAACAATGAGCGGAACATTGAATTCACCACATTTTTTGTAATACTTCACTTTTCAGAGTATAGGATCTCATGGATTAAAGTCATCAAGGGTGAATTAGTTTTAGAATCCTATTCAATAAGGAGATAAAGAAGAAGAAAAAAGTGTTTGGGGAAAGTGTCAGTAAAAGGGAAAGCCAATACAGAAAAAAGCGAAATGTCCTCAATGTGTCTTGCCTACCTTTATAACTGTTTGGTCATTGTGCATAGATACCACTTAATCAAGCAATGAAGTACACTGAGCATAGTGAATTATAGTAGTGAAATATGAAGGTGAGGGTTTTTGTGTGCCTGCCTTCTTTTCTAAAGTGCTTCCTGGAGGTTCAAAGAAACGGATCTCTGGTTTATTTCAAGTGTAAAGGGATCAGGGTATTAGTAAATAAAGGCATATTGTATATGAAGAATGCGTTCAAGAAACAGTTTTCAAGGTTGGGAAATTAAAGAAGGCTTTTTAACCACCTGATTGATATGAGAAATATTAATATATAGATCTATTGATAGCACCCTAGTCACAGATTCTTCGTTTGAAAGCCATAATTAAGCTTCATTCATACTTTGAATGTTGCTTGCATGTATTTCGGAATATCCAACATTACTCACACCTTTTATTGCTTCCTAAATCGATTTCCTAATTAGATGCCCGTCAAAGTATTAATAACTTTTATATATCTCTAGCATGCGTGCAGAATTACATCTAAAGTGCATTCGATTTACATTTTTTTATCTCAAGTAGAAAGTTATTTCATATCTTTTATCACTGAATGATAAGTAAGTAAATCAGAATATTGATGAGAATACTATTTTTTCCGATTTTGATGCTGAATTAGGTCTTTTGTCACATTAGTGTCCTATAGTCAACTATTGAGGTCATCTGTGGCTTATTTTAAATTGAGAATTGCCCTTGGTTTACTACAGGGTTTCCAATAATTGCATTTATCACTGAATCTATAACTTATTTACGAAATGTGGCATTCATTCCTTTGAGGTGGCATACTGTGTATAAACCACTGAAACCTAGTTGGTATATGTACTCAGTTCAACTAAGACTTTGCAGTACTGGTGGGACGTTAGTGTGACTATGGGGTTGGAGCTCGCCCTGCCTCCACTGTTTTTATCTCCTTGAATGTTATTAGATCTAAAACTGAGAGTCTGATGCACAAAACTATGCGATAATCAAGTTTCAACATGACAGCAGCTCATAGATTAGATAGAAATGGCATGATGTTTGTCAGCAATGGAAGTTTGAGTAGGCATGCAAGCGATATCCCTGCAACATATGTCACCCTGTTGGGTTCCGTCATTGCTTTGGATATAAAGCTTAACACATTGAAGCTTTCTTTCCCCGTAATTGCTCCATGTGCACCCTTAATCAAGCTGCGTTCTTGATAGTTTTGGGTGGCTCTTCTGTAAAAGAAGTATTTGCTCCAGTCTGTCTCCAGGGTACTATGTTTGCTGCGCTCCCTCCTAGAACCTCCAAACAAGTCTCATAAGCCAGTTGCAGATGCAACTGATGGTAGTCAAGCTCCAAGTCTTCAGGCACAGCCAAATGAGGCGCTTTCTTTAATTGTTCCTGAACAATAAATTGGAAACTCTGAACACAAAAGCGACTCCGCCACCAGCATCATCATGAATTGCCCCGTATGGGCAGCATTGTCGATTCCAATTGAGGGCTTCAATATTAAATAGGTTCATCATGTGTCTCTGGCGTCAACACTCTTCCATAACTATTTAAATTACTGAATGAGCATGACTTTCGTATTATCATCCAGGATTGAATGAAACAAAATTGATGTAATTTAAAATGTCTACAAGAGAGAAGCTGGTGGTGTAGTCCTGCTTTGTATGTCCTGAGGGTCTCTTTACTTGGGTTTTCACCTTGGGTGTTATGCCCCACCAGCTCCTGCTGCAAAATGCTGGGAGCGATGCTTTGGGCCTGAATTTCCCTTGGCATCCTTTTAAACCGGATATGAAATAAAGCCATTATGAAATTCCATTGCTGATAGTCATCACACCATATCTGCCTAAGAACAAGCAAATCTAGCTAGTCAGAACAGTGTCCTCTCCAAGATCGACCACAGCGATGTACTTCCCATGGGTCATCTTCCAGGACCTCTAGGATATTCGTAGTAATATGTAACAGTGGAGCTAGGGTGATCTTCAATCTCATGAATTGCTGCTATAATAAGTTTGAGGTGGAGATGCAGAATCACTAGGGTTTTGGCCAAATTCAGAGCCATAGAAGGCCTTGTAGTCGAATACCAGCGTAAGAAACGCTTACATAGTGGCAAAGCTTGCCATATACAATGAGACAAAAGTTTATTTTTTTAATTGCATATTCAAAGAAGAATAAGAATCTTATTTCCCAAAAATTAATTAAGCATAACATTTTCCATAAATTAACAATGAGCGGAACATTGAATTCACCACATTTTTGGTAAAACTTCACTTTTCAGAGTATAGGATCTCATGGATTAAAGTCATCAAGGGTGAATTAGTTTTAGAATCCTATTCAATAAGGAGATCAAGAAGAAGAAAAAAGTGTTTGGGGAAAGTGTCAGTAAAAGGGAAAGCCAATACAGAAAAAAGCGAAATGTCCTCAATGTGTCTTGCCTACCTTTATAACTGTTTGGCCATTGTGCATAGATACCACTTAATCAAGCAATGAAGTACACTGAGCATAGTGAATTATAGTAGTGAAATATGAAGGTGAGGGTTTTTGTGTGCCTGCCTTCTTTTCTAAAGTGCTTCCTGAAGGTTCAAAGAAACGGATCTCTGGTTTATTTCAAGTGTAAAGGGATCAGGGTATTAGTAAATAAAGGCATATTGTATATGAAGAATGCGTTCAAGAAACAGTTTTCAAGGTTGGGAAATTAAAGAAGGCTTTGTAACCACCTGATTGATATGAGAAATATTAATATATAGATCTATTGATAGCACCCTAGTCACAGATTCTTCGTTTGAAAGCCATAATTAAGCTTCATTCATACTTTGAATGTTGCTTGCATGTATTTCGGAATATCCAACATTACTCACACCTTTTATTGCTTCCTAAATCGATTTCATAATTAGATGCCCGTCAAAGTATTAATAACTTTTATAAATCTCTAGCATGCGTGCAG
This sequence comes from Lissotriton vulgaris, assembly GCF_964263255.1. Classification (NCBI taxonomy): domain Eukaryota; kingdom Metazoa; phylum Chordata; class Amphibia; order Caudata; family Salamandridae; genus Lissotriton; species Lissotriton vulgaris. The sequence continues at coordinate 1,399,147,266 of NC_141689.1, forward strand.
AATTACATCTTAAGTGCATTCGATTTACATTTTTTATCTCAAGTAGAAGGTTATTTCATATCTTTTATCACTGAATGATAAGTAAGTAAATCAGAATATTGATGAGAATACTATTTTTTTCGATTTTGATGCTGAATTAGGTCTTTTGTCACATTAGTGTCCTATAGTCAACTATTGAGGTCATCTGTGGCTTATTTTAAATTGAGAATTGCCCTTGGTTTACTACAGGGTTTTCAATAATTGCATTAATCACTGAATCTATAACTTATTTACAAAATGTGGCATTCATTCCTTTGAGGTGGCATACTGTGTGTAAACCACTGAAACGTAGTTGGTATATGTACTCAGTTCAACTAAGACTTTGCAATACTGGTGGGACGTTAGTGTGACTATGGGGTTGGAGCTCGCCCTGCCTCCACTGTTTTTATCTCCTTGAATGTTATTAGATCTAAAACTGAGAGTCTGATGCACAAAACTATGCGATAATCAAGTTTCAACATGACAGCAGCTCATAGATTAGATAGAAATGGCATGATGTTTGTCAGCAATGGAAGTTTGAGTAGGCATGCAAGCGATATCCCTGCAACATATGTCACCCTGTTGGGTTCCGTCATTGCTTTGGATATAAAGCTTAACACATTCAAGCTTTCTTTCCCCATAATTGCTCCATGTGCACCCGTAATCAAGCTGCGTTCTTGATAGTTTTGGGTGGCTCTTCTGTAAAAGAAGTATTTGCTCCAGTCTGTCTCCAGGGTATTATAATTGCTGCGCTCCCTACTAGAACCTCCAAACAAGTCTCATAAGCCAGTTGCAGATGCAACTGATGGTAGTCAAGCTCCAAGTCTTCAGGCACATCCAAATGAGGCGCTTTCTTTAATTGTTCCTGAACAATAAATTGGAAACTCTGAACACAAAAGCGACTCCGCCACCAGCATCATCATGAATTGCCCCGTATGGGCAGCATTGTCCATTCCAATTGAGGGCTTCAATATTAAATAGGTTCATCATGTGTCTCTGGCGTCAACACTCTTCCATAACTATTTAAATTACTGAATGAGCATGACTTTCGTATTATCATCCAGGATTGAATGAAACAAAATTGATGTAATTTAAAATGTCTACAAGAGAGAAGCTGGTGGTGTAGTCCTGCTTTGTATGTCCTGAGGGTCTCTTTACTTGGGTTTTCACCTTGGGTGTTATGCCCCACCAGCTCCTGCTGCAAAATGCTGGGAGCGATGCTTTGGGCCCGAATTTCCCTTGGCATCCTTTTAAACAGGATATGAAATAAAGCCATTATGAAATTCCATTGCTGATAGTCATCACACCATATCTGCCTAAGAACAAGCAAATCTAGCTAGTCAGAACAGTGTCCTCTCCAAGATCGACCACAGCGATGTACTTCCCATGGGTCATCTTCCAGGACCTCTAGGATATTCGTAGTAATATGTAACAGTGGAGCTAGGGTGGTCTTCAATCTCATGAATTGCTGCTATAATAAGTTTGAGGTGGAGATGCAGAATCACTAGGGTTTTGGCCAAATTCAGAGCCATAGAAGGCCTTGTAGTCGAATACCAGCGTAAGAAACGCTTACATAGTGGCAAAGCTTGCCATATACAATGAGACAAAAGTTTATTTTTTTAATTGCATATTCAAAGAAGAATAAGAATCTTATTTCCCAAAAATTAATTAAGCATAACATTTTCCATAAATTAACAATGAGCGGAACATTGAATTCACCACATTTTTTGTAATACTTAACTTTTCAGAGTATAGGATCTCATGGATTAAAGTCATCAAGGGTGAATTAGTTTTAGAATCCTATTCAATATGGAGATAAAGAAGAAGAAAAAAGTGTTTGGGGAAAGTGTCAGTAAAAGGGAAAGCCAATACAGAAAAAAGCGAAATGTCCTCAATGTGTCTTGCCTACCTTTATAACTGTTTGGTCATTGTGCATAGATACCACTTAATCAAGCAATGAAGTACACTGAGCATAGTGAATTATAGTAGTGAAATATGAAGGTGAGGGTTTTTGTGTGCCTGCCTTCTTTTCTAAAGTGCTTCCTGGAGGTTCAAAGAAACGGATCTCTGGTTTATTTCAAGTGTAAAGGGATCAGGGTATTAGTAAATAAAGGCATATTGTATATGAAGAATGCGTTCAAGAAACAGTTTTCAAGGTTGGGAAATTAAAGAAGGCTTTTTAACCACCTGATTGATATGAGAAATATTAATATATAGATCTATTGATAGCACCCTAGTCACAGATTCTTCGTTTGAAAGCCATAATTAAGCTTCATTCATACTTTGAATGTTGCTTGCATGTATTTCGGAATATCCAACATTACTCACACCTTTTATTGCTTCCTAAATCGATTTCCTAATTAGATGCCCGTCAAAGTATTAATAACTTTTATATATCTCTAGCATGCGTGCAGAATTACATCTAAAGTGCATTCGATTTACATTTTTTTATCTCAAGTAGAAAGTTATTTCATATCTTTTATCACTGAATGATAAGTAAGTAAATCAGAATATTGATGAGAATACTATTTTTTCCGATTTTGATGCTGAATTAGGTCTTTTGTCACATTAGTGTCCTATAGTCAACTATTGAGGTCATCTGTGGCTTATTTTAAATTGAGAATTGCCCTTGGTTTACTACAGGGTTTCCAATAATTGCATTTATCACTGAATCTATAACTTATTTACGAAATGTGGCATTCATTCCTTTGAGGTGGCATACTGTGTATAAACCACTGAAACTTAGTTGGTATATGTACTCAGTTCAACTAAGACTTTGCAGTACTGGTGGGACGTTAGTGTGACTATGGGGTTGGAGCTCGCCCTGCCTCCACTGTTTTTATCTCCTTGAATGTTATTAGATCTAAAACTGAGAGTCTGATGCACAAAACTATGCGATAATCAAGTTTCAACATGACAGCAGCTCATAGATTAGATAGAAATGGCATGATGTTTGTCAGCAATGGAAGTTTGAGTAGGCATGCAAGCGATATCCCTGCAACATATGTCACCCTGTTGGGTTCCGTCATTGCTTTGGATATAAAGCTTAACACATTGAAGCTTTCTTTCCCCGTAATTGCTCCATGTGCACCCTTAATCAAGCTGCGTTCTTGATAGTTTTGGGTGGCTCTTCTGTAAAAGAAGTATTTGCTCCAGTCTGTCTCCAGGGTACTATGTTTGCTGCGCTCCCTCCTAGAACCTCCAAACAAGTCTCATAAGCCAGTTGCAGATGCAACTGATGGTAGTCAAGCTCCAAGTCTTCAGGCACATCCAAATGAGGCGCTTTCTTTAATTGTTCCTGAACAATAAATTGGAAACTCTGAACACAAAAGCGACTCCGCCACCAGCATCATCATGAATTGCCCCGTATGGGCAGCATTGTCCATTCCAATTGAGGGCTTCAATATTAAATAGGTTCATCATGTGTCTCTGGCGTCAACACTCTTCCATAACTATTTAAATTACTGAATGAGCATGACTTTCGTATTATCATCCAGGATTGAATGAAACAAAATTGATGTAATTTAAAATGTCTACAAGAGAGAAGCTGGTGGTGTAGTCCTGCTTTGTATGTCCTGAGGGTCTCTTTACTTGGGTTTTCACCTTGGGTGTTATGCCCCACCAGCTCCTGCTGCAAAATGCTGGGAGCGATGCTTTGGGCCTGAATTTCCCTTGGCATCCTTTTAAACAGGATATGAAATAAAGCCATTATGAAATTCCATTGCTGATAGTCATCACACCATATCTGCCTAAGAACAAGCAAATCTAGCTAGTCAGAACAGTGTCCTCTCCAAGATCGACCACAGCGATGTACTTCCCATGGGTCATCTTCCAGGACCTCTAGGATATTCGTAGTAATATGTAACAGTGGAGCTAGGGTGATCTTCAATCTCATGAATTGCTGCTATAATAAGTTTGAGGTGGAGATGCAGAATCACTAGGGTTTTGGCCAAATTCAGAGCCATAGAAGGCCTTGTAGTCGAATACCAGCGTAAGAAACGCTTACATAGTGGCAAAGCTTGCCATATACAATGAGACAAATGTTTATTTTTTTAATTGCATATTCAAAGAAGAATAAGAATCTTATTTCCCAAAAATTAATTAAGCATAACATTTTCCATAAATTAACAATGAGCGGAACATTGAATTCACCACATTTTTTGTAATACTTCACTTTTCAGAGTATAGGATCTCATGGATTAAAGTCATCAAGGGTGAATTAGTTTTAGAATCCTATTCAATAAGGAGATAAAGAAGAAGAAAAAAGTGTTTGGGGAAAGTGTCAGTAAAAGGGAAAGCCAATACAGAAAAAAGCGAAATGTCCTCAATGTGTCTTGCCTACCTTTATAACTGTTTGGCCATTGTGCATAGATACCACTTAATCAAGCAATGAAGTACACTGAGCATAGTGAATTATAGTAGTGAAATATGAAGGTGAGGGTTTCTGTGTGCCTGCCTTCTTTTCTAAAGTGCTTCCTGGAGGTTCAAAGAAATGGATCTCTGGTTTATTTCAAGTGTAAAGGGATCAGGGTATTAGTAAATAAAGGCATATTGTATATGAAGAATGCGTTCAAGAAACAGTTTTCAAGGTTGGGAAATTAAAGAAGGCTTTTTAACCACCTGATTGATATGAGAAATATTAATATATAGATCTATTGATAGCACCCTAGTCACAGATTCTTCATTTGAATGCCATAATTAAGCTTCATTCATACTTTGAATGTTGCTTGCATGTATTTCGGAATATCCAACATTACTCACACCTTTTATTGCTTCCTAAATCGATTTCCTAATTAGATGCCCCTCAAAGTATTAATAACTTTTATATATCTCTAGCATGCGTGCAGAATTACATCTTAAGTGCATTCGATTTGCATGTTTTTATCTCAAGTAGAAGGTTATTTCATATCTTCTATCACTGAATGATAAGTAAGTAAATCAGAATATTGATGAGAATACTATTTTTTTCGATTTTGATGCTGAATTAGGTCTTTTGTCACATTAGTGTCCTATAGTCAACTATTGAGGTCATCTGTGGCTTATTTTAAATTGGGAATTGCTCTTGGTTTACTACAGGGTTTTCGATAATTGCATTTATCACTGAATCTATAACTTATTTACGAAATGTGGCATTCATTCCTTTGAGGTGGCATACTGTGTATAAACCACTGAAACCTAGTTGGTATATGTACTCAGTTCAACTAAGACTTTGCAGTACTGGTGGGACGTTAGTGTGACTATGGGGTTGGAGCTCGCCCTGCCTCCACTGTTTTTATCTCCTTGAATGTTATTAGATCTAAAACTGAGAGTCTGATGCACAAAACTATGCGATAATCAAGTTTCAACATGACAGCAGCTCATAGATTAGATAGAAATGGCATGATGTTTGTCAGCAATGGAAGTTTGAGTAGCCATGCAAGCGATATCCCTGCAACATATGTCACCCTGTTGGGTTCCGTCATTGCTTTGGCTATAAAGCTTAACACATTTAAGCTTTCTTTCCCCGTAATTGCTCCATGTGCACCCTTAATCAAGCTGCGTTCTTGATAGTTTTGGGTGGCTCTTCTGTAAAAGAAGTATTTGCTCCAGTCTGTCTCCAGGGTATTATAATTGCTGCGCTCCCTACTAGAACCTCCAAACAAGTCTCATAAGCTAGTTGCAGATGCAACTGATGGTAGTCAAGCTCCAAGTCTTCAGGCACATCCAAATGAGGCGCTTTCTTTAATTGTTCCTGAACAATAAATTGGAAACTCTGAACACAAAAGCGACTCCGCCACCAGCATCATCATGAATTGCCCCGTATGGGCAGCATTGTCCATTCCAATTGAGGGCTTCAATATTAAATAGGTTCATCATGTGTCTCTGGCGTCAACACTCTTCCATAACTATTTAAATTACTGAATGAGCATGACTTTCGTATTATCTTCCAGGATTGAATGAAACAAAATTGATGTAATTTAAAAGGTCTACAAGAGAGAAGCTGGTGGTGTAGTCCTGCTTTGTATGTCCTGAGGGTCTCTTTACTTGGGTTTTCACCTTGGGTGTTATGCCCCACCAGCTCCTGCTGCAAAATGCTGGGAGCGATGCTTTGGGCCTGAATTTCCCTTGGCATCCTTTTAAACAGGATATGAAATAAAGCCATTATGAAATTCCATTGCTGATAGTCATCACACCATATCTGCCTAAGAACAAGCAAATCTAGCTAGTCAGAACAGTGTCCTCTCCAAGATCGACCACAGCGATGTACATCCCATGGGTCATCTTCCAGGACCTCTAGGATATTCGTAGTAATATGTAACAGTGGAGCTAGGGTGATCTTCAATCTCATGAATTGCTGCTATAATAAGTTTGAGGTGGAGATGCAGAATCACTAGGGTTTTGGCCAAATTCAGAGCCATAGAAGGCCTTGTAGTCGAATACCAGCGTAAGAAACGCTTACATAGTGCCAAAGCTTACCATATACAATGAGACAAAAGTTTATTTTTTTAATTGCATATTCAAAGAAGAATAAGAATCTTATTTCCCAAAAATTAATTAAGCATAACATTTTCCATAAATTAACAATGAGCGGAACATTGAATTCACCACATTTTTGGTAATACTTCACTTTTCAGAGTATAGGATCTCATGGATTAAAGTCATCAAGGGTGAATTAGTTTTAGAATCCTATTCAATAAGGAGATAAAGAAGAAGAAAAAAGTGTTTGGGGAAAGTGTCAGTAAAAGGGAAAGCCAATACAGAAAAAAGCGAAATGTCCTCAATGTGTCTTGCCTACCTTTATAACTGTTTGGCCATTGTGCATAGATACCACTTAATCAAGCAATGAAGTACACTGAGCATAGTGAATTATAGTAGTGAAATATGAAGGTGAGGGTTTTTGTGTGCCTGCCTTCTTTTCTAAAGTGCTTCCTGGAGGTTCAAAGAAACGGATCTCTGGTTTATTTCAAGTGTAAAGGGATCAGGGTATTAGTAAATAAAGGCATATTGTATATGAAGAATGCGTTCAAGAAACAGTTTTCAAGGTTGGGAAATTAAAGAAGGCTTTGTAACCACCTGATTGATATCAGAAATATTAATATATAGATCTATTGATAGCACCCTAGTCACAGATTCTTCGTTTGAAAGCCATAATTAAGCTTCATTGATACTTTGAATGTTGCTTGCATGTATTTCGGAATATCCAACATTACTCACACCTTTTATTGCTTCCTAAATCGATTTCATAATTAGATGCCCGTCAAAGTATTAATAACTTTTATATATCTCTAGCATGCGTGCAGAATTACATCTTAAGTGCATTCAATTTACATTTTTTTATCTCAAGTAGAAGGTTATTTCATATCTTTTATCACTGAATGATAAGTAAGTAAATCAGAATATTGATGAGAATACTATTTTTTTCGATTTTGATGCTGAATTAGGTCTTTTGTCACATTAGTGTCCTATAGTCAACTATTGAGGTCATCTGTGGCTTATTTTAAATTGAGAATTGCCCTTGGTTTACTACAGGGTTTTCAATAATTGCATTTATCACTGAATCTATAACTTATTTACGAAATGTGGCATTCATTCCTTTGAGGTGGCATACTGTGTATAAACCACTGAAACGTAGTTGGTATATGTACTCAGTTCAACTAAGACTTTGCAATACTGGTGGGACGTTAGTGTGACTATGGGGTTGGAGCTCGCCCTGCCTCCACTGTTTTTATCTCCTTGAATGTTATTAGATCTAAAACTGAGAGTCTGATGCACAAAACTATGCGATAATCAAGTTTCAACATGACAGCAGCTCATAGATTAGATAGAAATGGCATGATGTTTGTCAGCAATGGAAGTTTGAGTAGGCATGCAAGCGATATCCCTGCAACATATGTCACCCTGTTGGGTTCCCTCATTGCTTTGGATATAAAGCTTAACACATTCAAGCTTTCTTTCCCCATAATTGCTCCATGTGCACCCGTAATCAAGCTGCGTTCTTGATAGTTTTGGGTGGCTCTTCTGTAAAAGAAGTATTTGCTCCAGTCTGTCTCCAGGGTATTATAATTGCTGCGCTCCCTACTAGAACCTCCAAACAAGTCTCATAAGCCAGTTGCAGATGCAACTGATGGTAGTCAAGCTCCAAGTCTTCAGGCACATCCAAATGAGGCGCTTTCTTTAATTGTTCCTGAACAATAAATTGGAAACTCTGAACACAAAAGCGACTCCGCCACCAGCATCATCATGAATTGCCCCGTATGGGCAGCATTGTCCATTCCAATTGAGGTCTTCAATATTAAATAGGTTCATCATGTGTCTATGGCGTCAACACTCTTCCATAACTATTTAAATTACTGAATGAGCATGACTTTCGTATTATCATCCAGGATTGAATGAAACAAAATTAATGTAATTCAAAAGGTCTACAAGAGAGAAGCTGGTGGTGTAGTCCTGCTTTGTATGTCCTGAGGGTCTCTTTACTTGGGTTTTCACCTTGGGTGTTATGCCCCACCAGCTCCTGCTGCAAAATGCTGGGAGCGATGCTTTGGGCCTGAATTTCCCTTGGCATCCTTTTAAACAGGATATGAAATAAAGCCATTATGAAATTCCATTGCTGATAGTCATCACACCATATCTGCCTAAGAACAAGCAAATCTAGCTAGTCAGAACAGTGTCCTCTCCAAGATCGACCACAGCGATGTACATCCCATGGGTCATCTTCCAGGACCTCTAGGATATTCGTAGTAATATGTAACAGTGGAGCTAGGGTGATCTTCAATCTCATGAATTGCTGCTATAATTAGTTTGAGGTGGAGATGCAGAATCACTAGGGTTTTGGCCAAATTCAGAGCCATAGAAGGCCTTGTAGTCGAATACCAGCGTAAGAAACGCTTACATAGTGGCAAAGCTTGCCATATACAATGAGACAAAAGTTTATTTTTTTAATTGCATATTCAAAGAAGAATAAGAATCTTATTTCCCAAAAATTAATTAAGCATAACATTTTCCATAAATTAACAATGAGTGGAACATTGAATTCACCACATTTTTGGTAAAACTTCACTTTTCAGAGTATAGGATCTCATGGATTAAAGTCATCAAGGGTGAATTAGTTTTAGAATCCTATTCAATAAGGAGATAAAGAAGAAGAAAAAAGTGTTTGGGGAAAGTGTCAGTAAAAGGGAAAGCCAATACAGAAAAAAGCGAAATGTCCTCAATGTGTCTTGCCTACCTTTATAACTGTTTGGCCATTGTGCATAGATACCACTTAATCAAGCAATGAAGTACACTGAGCATAGTGAATTATAGTAGTGAAATATGAAGGTGAGGGTTTCTGTGTGCCTGCCTTCTTTTCTAAAGTGCTTCCTGGAGGTTCAAAGAAATGGATCTCTGGTTTATTTCAAGTGTAAAGGGATCAGGGTATTAGTAAATAAAGGCATATTGTATATGAAGAATGCGTTCAAGAAACAGTTTTCAAGGTTGGGAAATTAAAGAAGGCTTTTTAACCACCTGATTGATATGAGAAATATTAATATATAGATCTATTGATAGCACCCTAGTCACAGATTCTTCATTTGAATGCCATAATTAAGCTTCATTCATACTTTGAATGTTGCTTGCATGTATTTCGGAATATCCAACATTACTCACACCTTTTATTGCTTCCTAAATCGATTTCCTAATTAGATGCCCCTCAAAGTATTAATAACTTTTATATATCTCTAGCATGCGTGCAGAATTACATCTTAAGTGCATTCGATTTGCATGTTTTTATCTCAAGTAGAAGGTTATTTCATATCTTCTATCACTGAATGATAAGTAAGTAAATCAGAATATTGATGAGAATACTATTTTTTTCGATTTTGATGCTGAATTAGGTCTTTTGTCACATTAGTGTCCTATAGTCAACTATTGAGGTCATCTGTGGCTTATTTTAAATTGGGAATTGCTCTTGGTTTACTACAGGGTTTTCGATAATTGCATTTATCACTGAATCTATAACTTATTTACGAAATGTGGCATTCATTCCTTTGAGGTGGCATACTGTGTATAAACCACTGAAACCTAGTTGGTATATGTACTCAGTTCAACTAAGACTTTGCAGTACTGGTGGGACGTTAGTGTGACTATGGGGTTGGAGCTCGCCCTGCCTCCACTGTTTTTATCTCCTTGAATGTTATTAGATCTAAAACTGAGAGTCTGATGCACAAAACTATGCGATAATCAAGTTTCAACATGACAGCAGCTCATAGATTAGATAGAAATGGCATGATGTTTGTCAGCAATGGAAGTTTGAGTAGCCATGCAAGCGATATTCATGCAACATATGTCACCCTGTTGGGTTCCGTCATTGCTTTGGCTATAAAGCTTAACACATTTAAGCTTTCTTTCCCCGTAATTGCTCCATGTGCACCCTTAATCAAGCTGCGTTCTTGATAGTTTTGGGTGGCTCTTCTGTAAAAGAAGTATTTGCTCCAGTCTGTCTCCAGGGTATTATAATTGCTGCGCTCCCTACTAGAACCTCCAAACAAGTCTCATAAGCCAGTTGCAGATGCAACTGATGGTAGTCAAGCTCCAAGTCTTCAGGCACATCCAAATGAGGCGCTTTCTTTAATTGTTCCTGAACAATAAATTGGAAACTCTGAACACAAAAGCGACTCCGCCACCAGCATCATCATGAATTGCCCCGTATGGGCAGCATTGTCCATTCCAATTGAGGGCTTCAATATAAAATAGGTTCATCATGTGTCTCTGGCGTCAACACTCTTCCATAACTATTTAAATTACTGAATGAGCATGACTTTCGTATTATCTTCCAGGATTGAATGAAACAAAATTGATGTAATTTAAAAGGTCTACAAGAGAGAAGCTGGTGGTGTAGTCCTGCTTTGTATGTCCTGAGGGTCTCTTTACTTGGGTTTTCACCTTGGGTGTTATGCCCCACCAGCTCCTGCTGCAAAATGCTGGGAGCGATGCTTTGGGCCTGAATTTCCCTTGGCATCCTTTTAAACAGGATATGAAATAAAGCCATTATGAAATTCCATTGCTGATAGTCATCACACCATATCTGCCTAAGAACAAGCAAATCTAGCTAGTCAGAACAGTGTCCTCTCCAAGATCGACCACAGCGATGTACATCCCATGGGTCATCTTCCAGGACCTCTAGGATATTCGTAGTAATATGTAACAGTGGAGCTAGGGTGATCTTCAATCTCATGAATTGCTGCTATAATAAGTTTGAGGTGGAGATGCAGAATCACTAGGGTTTTGGCCAAATTCAGAGCCATAGAAGGCCTTGTAGTCGAATACCAGCGTAAGAAACGCTTACATAGTGGCAAAGCTTACCATATACAATGAGACAAAAGTTTATTTTTTTAATTGCATATTCAAAGAAGAATAAGAATCTTATTTCCCAAAAATTAATTAAGCATAACATTTTCCATAAATTAACAATGAGCGGAACATTGAATTCACCACATTTTTGGTAATACTTCACTTTTCAGAGTATAGGATCTCATGGATTAAAGTCATCAAGGGTGAATTAGTTTTAGAATCCTATTCAATAAGGAGATAAAGAAGAAGAAAAAAGTGTTTGGGGAAAGTGTCAGTAAAAGGGAAAGCCAATACAGAAAAAAGCGAAATGTCCTCAATGTGTCTTGCCTACCTTTATAACTGTTTGGCCATTGTGCATAGATACCACTTAATCAAGCAATGAAGTACACTGAGCATAGTGAATTATAGTAGTGAAATATGAAGGTGAGGGTTTTTGTGTGCCTGCCTTCTTTTCTAAAGTGCTTCCTGGAGGTTCAAAGAAACGGATCTCTGGTTTATTTCAAGTGTAAAGGGATCAGGGTATTAGTAAATAAAGGCATATTGTATATGAAGAATGCGTTCAAGAAACAGTTTTCAAGGTTGGGAAATTAAAGAAGGCTTTGTAACCACCTGATTGATATCAGAAATATTAATATATAGATCTATTGATAGCACCCTAGTCACAGATTCTTCGTTTGAAAGCCATAATTAAGCTTCATTGATACTTTGAATGTTGCTTGCATGTATTTCGGAATATCCAACATTACTCACACCTTTTATTGCTTCCTAAATCGATTTCATAATTAGATGCCCGTCAAAGTATTAATAACTTTTATATATCTCTAGCATGCGTGCAGAATTACATCTTAAGTGCATTCGATTTACATTTTTTTATCTCAAGTAGAAGGTTATTTCATATCTTTTATCACTGAATGATAAGTAAGTAAATCAGAATATTGATGAGAATACTATTTTTTTCGATTTTGATGCTGAATTAGGTCTTTTGTCACATTAGTGTCCTATAGTCAACTATTGAGGTCATCTGTGGCTTATTTTAAATTGAGAATTGCCCTTGGTTTACTACAGGGTTTTCAATAATTGCATTTATCACTGAATCTATAACTTATTTACGAAATGTGGCATTCATTCCTTTGAGGTGGCATACTGTGTATAAACCACTGAAACGTAGTTGGTATATGTACTCAGTTCAACTAAGACTTTGCAATACTGGTGGGACGTTAGTGTGACTATGGGGTTGGAGCTCGCCCTGCCTCCACTGTTTTTATCTCCTTGAATGTTATTAGATCTAAAACTGAGAGTCTGATGCACAAAACTATGCGATAATCAAGTTTCAACATGACAGCAGCTCATAGATTAGATAGAAATGGCATGATGTTTGTCAGCAATGGAAGTTTGAGTAGCCATGCAAGCGATATCCCTGCAACATATGTCACCCTGTTGGGTTCCGTCATTGCTTTGGCTATAAAGCTTAACACATTTAAGCTTTCTTTCCCCGTAATTGCTCCATGTGCACCCTTAATCAAGCTGCGTTCTTGATAGTTTTGGGTGGCTCTTCTGTAAAAGAAGTATTTGCTCCAGTCTGTCTCCAGGGTATTATAATTGCTGCGCTCCCTACTAGAACCTCCAAACAAGTCTCATAAGCCAGTTGCAGATGCAACTGATGGTAGTCAAGCTCCAAGTCTTCAGGCACATCCAAATGAGGCGCTTTCTTTAATTGTTCCTGAACAATAAATTGGAAACTCTGAACACAAAAGCGACTCCGCCACCAGCATCATCATGAATTGCCCCGTATGGGCAGCATTGTCCATTCCAATTGAGGTCTTCAATATTAAATAGGTTCATCATGTGTCTCTGGCGTCAACACTCTTCCATAACTATTTAAATTACTGAATGAGCATGACTTTCGTATTATCATCCAGGATTGAATGAAACAAAATTGATGTAATTCAAAAGGTCTACAAGAGAGAAGCTGGTGGTGTAGTCCTGCTTTGTATGTCCTGAGGCTCTCTTTACTTGGGTTTTCACCTTGGGTGTTATGCCCCACCAGCTTCTGCTGCAAAATGCTGGGAGCGATGCGTTGGGCCTGAATTTCCCTTGGCATCCTTTTAAACAGGATAGGAAATAAAGCCATTATGAAATTCCATTGCTGATAGCCATCACACCATATCTGCCTAAGAACAAGCAAATCTAGCTAGTCAGAACAGTGTCCTCTCCAAGATCGACCACAGCGATGTACTTCCCATGGGTCATCTTCCAGGACCTCTAGGATATTCATAGTAATATGTAACAGTGGAGCTAGGGTGATCTTCAATCTCATGAATTGCTGCTATAATAAGTTTGAGGTGGAGATGCAGAATCACTAGGGTTTTGGCCAAATTCAGAGCCATAGAAGGCCTTGTAGTCGAATACCAGCGTAAGAAACGCTTACATAGTGGCAAAGCTTGCCATATACAATGAGACAAATGTTTATTTTTTTAATTGCATATTCAAAGAAGAATAAGAATCTTATTTCCCAAAAATTAATTAAGCATAACATTTTCCATAAATTAACAATGAGCGGAACATTGAATTCACCACATTTTTTGTAATACTTCACTTTTCAGAGTATAGGATCTCATGGATTAAAGTCATCAAGGGTGAATTAGTTTTAGAATCCTATTCAATAAGGAGATAAAGAAGAAGAAAAAAGTGTTTGGGGAAAGTGTCAGTAAAAGGGAAAGCCAATACAGAAAACAGCGAAATGTCCTCAATGTGTCTTGCCTACCTTTATAACTGTTTGGCCATTGTGCATAGATACCACTTAATCAAGCAATGAAGTACACTGAGCATAGTGAATTATAGTAGTGAAATATGAAGGTGAGGGTTTTTGTGTGCCTGCCTTCTTTTCTAAAGTGCTTCCTGGAGGTTCAAAGAAATGGATCTCTGGTTTATTTCAAGTGTAAAGGGATCAGGGTATTAGTAAACAAAGGCATATTGTATATGAAGAATGCGTTCAAGAAACAGTTTTCAAGGTTGGGAAATTAAAGAAGGCTTTTTAACCACCTGATTGATATGAGAAATATTAATATATAGATCTATTGATAGCACCCTAGTCACAGATTCTTCATTTGAATGCCATAATTAAGCTTCATTCATACTTTGAATGTTGCTTGCATGTATTTCGGAATATCCAACATTACTCACACCTTTTATTGCTTCCTAAATCGATTTCCTAATTAGATGCCCCTCAAAGTATTAATAACTTTTATATATCTTTAGCATGCGTGCAGAATTACATCTTAAGTGCATTCGATTTGCATGTTTTTATCTCAAGTAGAAGGTTATTTCATCTCTTCTATCACTGAATGATAAGTAAGTAAATCAGAATATTGATGAGAATACTATTTTTTTCGATTTTGATGCTGAATTAGGTCTTTTGTCACATTAGTGTCCTATAGTCAACTATTGAGGTCATCTGTGGCTTATTTTAAATTGGGAATTGCTCTTGGTTTACTACAGGGTTTTCGATAATTGCATTTATCACTGAATCTATAACTTATTTACGAAATGTGGCATTCATTCCTTTGAGGTGGCATACTGTGTATAAACCACTGAAACCTAGTTGGTATATGTACTCAGTTCAACTAAGACTTTGCAGTACTGGTGGGACGTTAGTGTGACTATGGGGTTGGAGCTCGCCCTGCCTCCACTGTTTTTATCTCCTTGAATGTTATTAGATCTAAAACTGAGAGTCTGATGCACAAAACTATGCGATAATCAAGTTTTAACATGACAGCAGCTCATAGATTAGATAGAAATGGCATGATGTTTGTCAGCAATGGAAGTTTGAGTAGCCATGCAAGCGATATCCCTGCAACATATGTCACCCTGTTGGGTTCCGTCATTGCTTTGGCTATAAAGCTTAACACATTTAAGCTTTCTTTCCCCGTAATTGCTCCATGTGCACCCTTAATCAAGCTGCGTTCTTGATAGTTTTGGGTGGCTCTTCTGTAAAAGAAGTATTTGCTCCAGTCTGTCTCCAGGGTATTATAATTGCTGCGCTCCCTACTAGAACCTCCAAGCAAGTCTCATAAGCCAGTTGCAGATGCAACTGATGGTAGTCAAGCTCCAAGTCTTCAGGCACATCCAAATGAGGCGCTTTCTTTAATTGTTCCTGAACAATAAATTGGAAACTCTGAACACAAAAGCGACTCCGCCACCAGCATCATCATGAATTGCCCCGTATGGGCAGCATTGTCCATTCCAATTGAGGGCTTCAATATTAAATAGGTTCATCATGTGTCTCTGGCGTCAACACTCTTCCATAACTATTTAAATTACTGAATGAGCATGACTTTCGTATTATCTTCCAGGATTGAATGAAACAAAATTGATGTAATTTAAAAGGTCTACAAGAGAGAAGCTGGTGGTGTAGTCCTGCTTTGTATGTCCTGAGGGTCTCTTTACTTGGGTTTTCACCTTGGGTGTTATGCCCCACCAGCTCCTGCTGCAAAATGCTGGGAGCGATGCTTTGGGCCTGAATTTCCCTTGGCATCCTTTTAAACAGGATATGAAATAAAGCCATTATGAAATTCCATTGCTGATAGTCATCACACCATATCTGCCTAAGAACAAGCAAATCTAGCTAGTCAGAACAGTGTCCTCTCCAAGATCGACCACAGTGATGTACATCCCATGGGTCATCTTCCAGGACCTCTAGGATATTCGTAGCAATATGTAACAGTGGAGCTAGGGTGATCTTCCATCTCATGAATTGCTGCTATAATAAGTTTGAGGTGGAGATGCAGAATCACTAGGGTTTTGGCCAAATTCAGAGCCATAGAAGGCCTTGTAGTCGAATACCAGCGTAAGAAACGCTTACATAGTGGCAAAGCTTGCCATATACAATGAGACAAAAGTTTATTTTTTTAATTGCATATTCAAAGAAGAATAAGAATCTTATTTCCCAAAAATTAATTAAGCATAACATTTTCCATAAATTAACAATGAGTGGAACATTGAATTCACCACATTTTTGGTAAAACTTCACTTTTCAGAGTATAGGATCTCATGGATTAAAGTCATCAAGGGTGAATTAGTTTTAGAATCCTATTCAATAAGGAGATAAAGAAGAAGAAAAAAGTGTTTGGGGAAAGTGTCAGTAAAAGGGAAAGCCAATACAGAAAAAAGCGAAATGTCCTCAATGTGCCTTGCCTACCTTTATAACTGTTTGGCCATTGTGCATAGATACCACTTAATCAAGCAATGAAGTACACTGAGCATAGTGAATTATAGTAGTGAAATATGAAGGTGAGGGTTTTTGTGTGCCTGCCTTCTTTTCTAAAGTGCTTCCTGGAGGTTCAAAGAAACGGATCTCTGGTTTATTTCAAGTGTAAAGGGGTCAGGGTATTAGTAAATAAAGGCATATTGTATATGAAGAATGCGTTCAAGAAACAGTTTTCAAGGTTGGGAAATTAAAGAAGGCTTTTTAACCACCTGATTGATATGAGAAATATTAATATATAGATCTATTGATAGCACCCTAGTCACAGATTCTTCGTTTGAAAGCCATAATTAAGCTTCATTCATACTTTGAATGTTGCTTGCATGTATTTCGGAATATCCAACATTACTCACACCTTTTATTGCTTCCTAAATCGATTTCATAATTAGATGCCCGTCAAAGTATTAATAACTTTTATATATCTCTAGCATGCGTGCAGAATTACATCTTAAGTGCATTCGATTTACATTTTTTTTATCTCAAGTAGAAGGTTATTTCATATCTTTTATCACTGAATGATAAGTAAGTAAATCAGAATATTGATGAGAATACTATTTTTTTCGATTTTGATGCTGAATTTGGTCTTTTGTCACATTAGTGTCCTATAGTCAACTATTGAGGTCATCTGTGGCTTATTTTAAATTGAGAATTGCCCTTGGTTTACTACAGGGTTTTCAATAATTGCATTTATCACTGAATCTATAACTTATTTACGAAATGTGGCATTCATTCCTTTGAGGTGGCATACTGTGTATAAACCACTGAAACCTAGTTGGTATATGTACTCAGTTCAACTAAGACTTTGCAATACTGGTGGAACGTTAGTGTGACTATGGGGTTGGAGCTCGCCCTGCCTCCACTGTTTTTATCTCCTTGAATGTTATTAGATCTAAAACTGAGAGTCTGATGCACAAAACTATGCGATAATCAAGTTTCAACATGACAGCAGCTCATAGATTAGACAGAAATGGCATGATGTTTGTCAGCAATGGAAGTTTGAGTAGGCATGCAAGCGATATCCCTGCAACATATGTCACCCTGTAGGGTTCCGTCATTGCTTTGGATATAAAGCTTAACACATTCAAGCTTTCTTTCCCCATAATTGCTCCATGTGCACCCGTAATCAAGCTGCGTTCTTGATAGTTTTGGGTGGCTCTTCTGTAAAAGAAGTATTTGCTCCAGTCTGTCTCCAGGGTATTATAATTGCTGCGCTCCCTACTAGAACCTCCAAACAAGTCTCATAAGCCAGTTGCAGATGCAACTGATGGTAGTCAAGCTCCAAGTCTTCAGGCACATCCAAATGAGGCGCTTTCTTTAATTGTTCCTGAACAATAAATTGGAAACTCTGAACACAAAAGCGACTCCGCCACCAGCATCATCATGAATTGCCCCGTATGGGCAGCATTGTCCATTCCAATTGAGGGCTTCAATATTAAATAGGTTTATCATGTGTCTCTGGCGTCAACACTCTTCCATAACTATTCAAATTACTGAATGAGCATGACTTTCGTATTATCATCCAGGATTGAATGAAACAAAATTGATGTAATTTAAAAGGTCTACAAGAGAGAAGCTGGTGGTGTAGTCCTGCTTTGTATGTCCTGAGGGTCTCTTTACTTGTGTTTTCACCTTGGGTGTTATGCCCCACCAGCTCCTGCTGCAAAATGCTGGGAGCGATGCTTTGGGCCTGAATTTCCCTTGGCATCCTTTTAAACAGGATATGAAATAAAGCCATTATGAAATTCCATTGCTGATAGTCAACACACCATATCTGCCTAAGAACAAGCAAATCTAGCTAGTCAGAACAGTGTCCTCTCCAAGATCGACCACAGCGATGTACATCCCATGGGTCATCTTCCAGGACCTCTAGGATATTCGTAGTAATATGTAACAGTGGAGCTAGGGTGATCTTCAATCTCATGAATTGCTGCTATAATAAGTTTGAGGTGGAGATGCAGAATCACTAGGGTTTTGGCCAAATTCAGAGCCATAGAAGGCCTTGTAGTCGAATACCAGCGTAAGAAACGCTTACATAGTGGCAAAGCTTGACATATACAATGAGACAAAAGTTTATTTTTTTAATTGCATATTCAAAGAAGAATAAGAATCTTATTTCCCAAAAATTAATGAAGCATAACATTTTCCATAAATTAACAATGAGCGGAACATTGAATTCACCACATTTTTTGTAATACTTCACTTTTCAGAGTATAGGATCTCATGGATTAAAGTCATCAAGGGTGAATTAGTTTTAGAATCCTATTCAATAAGGAGATAAAGAAGAAGAAAAAAGTGTTTGGGGAAAGTGTCAGTAAAAGGGAAAGCCAATACAGAAAAAAGCGAAATGTCCTCAATGTGTCTTGCCTACCTTTATAACTGTTTGGCCATTGTGCATAGATACCAGTTAATCAAGCAATGAAGTACACTGAGCATAGTGAATTATAGTAGTGAAATATGAAGGTGAGGGTTTTTGTGTGCCTGCCTTCTTTTCTAAAGTGCTTCCTGGAGGTTCAAAGAAACGGATCTCTGGTTTATTTCAAGTGTAAAGGGATCAGGGTATTAGTAAATAAAGGCATATTGTATATGAAGAATGCGTTCAAGAAACAGTTTTCAAGGTTGGGAAATTAAAGAAGGCTTTTTGACCACCTGATTGATATGAGAAATATTAATATATAGATCTATTGATAGCACCCTAGTCACAGATTCTTCATTTGAAAGCCATAATGAAGCTTCATTCATACTTTGAATGTTGCTTGCATGTATTTCGGAATATCCAACATTACTCACACCTTTTATTGCTTCCTAAATCGATTTCCTAATTAGATGCCCCTCAAAGTATTAATAACTTTTATATATCTCTAGCATGCGTGCAGAATTACATCTTAAGTGCATTCGATTTGCATGTTTTTATCTCAAGTAGAAGGTTATTTCATATCTTCAATCACTGAATGATAAGTAAGTAAATCAGAATATTGATGAGAATACTATTTTTTTCGATTTTGATGCTGAATTAGGTCTTTTGTCACATTAGTGTCCTATAGTCAACTATTGAGGTCATCTGTGGCTTATTTTAAATTGGGAATTGCTCTTGGTTTACTACAGGGTTTTCGATAATTGCATTTATCACTGAATCTATAACTTATTTACGAAATGTGGCATTCATTCCTTTGAGGTGGCATACTGTGTATAAACCACTGAAACCTAGTTGGTATATGTACTCAGTTCAACTAAGACTTTGCAGTACTGGTGGGACGTTAGTGTGACTATGGGGTTGGAGCTCGCCCTGTCTCCACTGTTTTTATCTCCTTGAATGTTATTAGATCTAAAACTGAGAGTCTGATGCACAAAACTATGCGATAATCAAGTTTCAACATGACAGCAGCTCATAGATTAGATAGAAATGGCATGATGTTTGTCAGCAATGGAAGTTTGAGTAGCCATGCAAGCGATATCCCTGCAACATATGTCACCCTGTTGGGTTCCGTCATTGCTTTGGCTATAAAGCTTAACACATTTAAGCTTTCTTTCCCCGTAATTGCTCCATGTGCACCCATAATCAAGCTGCGATCTTCATAGTTTTGGGTGGCTCTTCTGTAAAAGAAGTATTTGCTCCAGTCTGTCTCCAGGGTATTATAATTGCTGCGCTCCCTACTAGAACCTCCAAACAAGTCTCATAAGCCAGTTGCAGATGCAACTGATGGTAGTCAAGCTCCAAGTCTTCAGGCACATCCAAATGAGGCGCTTTCTTTAATTGTTCCTGAACAATAAATTGGAAACTCTGAACACAAAAGCGACTCCGCCACCATCATCATCATGAATTGCCCCGTATGGGCAGCATTGTCCATTCCAATTGAGGGCTTCAATATTAAATAGGTTCATCATGTGTCTCTGGCATCAACACTCTTCCATAACTATTTAAATTACTGAATGAGCATGACTTTCGTATTATCTTCCAGGATTGAATGAAACAAAATTGATGTAATTTAAAAGGTCTACAAGAGAGAAGCTGGTGGTGTAGTCCTGCTTTGTATGTCTTGAGTGTCTCTTTACTTGGGTTTTCACCTTGGGTGTTATGCCCCACCAGCTCCTGCTGCAAAATGCTGGGAGCGATGCTTTGGGCCTGAATTTCCCTTGGCATCCTTTTAAACAGGATATGAAATAAAGCCATTATGAAATTCCATTGCTGATAGTCATCACACCATATCTGCCTAAGAACAAGCAAATCTAGCTAGTCAGAACAGTGTCCTCTCCAAGATCGACCACAGCGATGTACATCCCATGGGTCATCTTCCAGGACCTCTAGGATATTCGTAGTAATATGTAACAGTGGAGCTAGGGTGATCTTCAATCTCATGAATTGCTGCTATAATTAGTTTGAGGTGGAGATGCAGAATCACTAGGGTTTTGGCCAAATTCATAGCCATAGAAGGCCTTGTAGTCGAATACCAGCGTAAGAAACGCTTACATAGTGGCAAAGCTTGCCATATACAATGAGACAAAAGTTTATTTTTTTAATTGCATATTCAAAGAAGAATAAGAATCTTATTTCCCAAAAATTAATTAAGCATAACATTTTCCATAAATTAACAATGAGCGGAACATTGAATTCACCACATTTTTGGTAAAACTTCACTTTTCAGAGTATAGGATCTCATGGATTAAAGTCATCAAGGGTGAATTAGTTTTAGAATCCTATTCAATAAGGAGATAAAGAAGAAGAAAAAAGTGTTTGGGGAAAGTGTCAGTAAAAGGGAAAGCCAATACAGAAAAAAGCGAAATGTCCTCAATGTGTCTTGCCTACCTTTATAACTGTTTGGCCATTGTGCATAGATACCACTTAATCAAGCAATGAAGTACACTGAGCATAGTGAATTATAGTAGTGAAATATGAAGGTGAGGGTTTTTGTGTGCCTGCCTTCTTTTCTAAAGTGCTTCCTGAAGGTTCAAAGAAACGGATCTCTGGTTTATTTCAAGTGTAAAGGGATCAGGGTATTAGTAAATAAAGGCATATTGTATATGAAGAATGCGTTCCAGAAACAGTTTTCAAGGTTGGGAAATTAAAGAAGGCTTTGTAACCACCTGATTGATATGAGAAATATTAATATATAGATCTATTGATAGCACCCTAGTCACAGATTCTTCGTTTGAAAGCCATAATTAAGCTTCATTCATACTTTGAATGTTGCTTGCATGTATTTCGGAATATCCAACATTACTCACACCTTTTATTGCTTCCTAAATCGATTTCATAATTAGATGCCCGTCAAAGTATTAATAACTTTTATATATCTCTAGCATGCGTGCAGAATTACATCTTAAGTGCATTCGATTTACATTTTTTATCTCAAGTAGAAGGTTATTTCATATCTTTTATCACTGAATGATAAGTAAGTAAATCAGAATATTGATGAGAATACTATTTTTTTCGATTTTGATGCTGAATTAGGTCTTTTGTCACATTAGTGTCCTATAGTCAACTATTGAGGTCATCTGTGGCTTATTTTAAATTGAGAATTGCCCTTGGTTTACTACAGGGTTTTCAATAATTGCATTTATCACTGAATCTATAACTTATTTACGAAATGTGGCATTCATTCCTTTGAGGTGGCATACTGTGTGTAAACCACTGAAACGTAGTTGGTATATGTACTCAGTTCAACTAAGACTTTGCAATACTGGTGGGACGTTAGTGTGACTATGGGGTTGGAGCTCGCCCTGCCTCCACTGTTTTTATCTCCTTGAATGTTATTAGATCTAAAACTGAGAGTCTGATGCACAAAACTATGCGATAATCAAGTTTCAACATGACAGCAGCTCATAGATTAGATAGAAATGGCATGATGTTTGTCAGCAATGGAAGTTTGAGTAGGCATGCAAGCGATATCCCTGCAACATATGTCACCCTGTTGGGTTCCGTCATTGCTTTGGATATAAAGCTTAACACATTCAAGCTTTCTTTCCCCATAATTGCTCCATGTGCACCCGTAATCAAGCTGCGTTCTTGATAGTTTTGGGTGGCTCTTCTGTAAAAGAAGTATTTGCTCCAGTCTGTCTCCAGGGTATTATAATTGCTGCGCTCCCTACTAGAACCTCCAAACAAGTCTCATAAGCCAGTTGCAGATGCAACTGATGGTAGTCAAGCTCCAAGTCTTCAGGCACATCCAAATGAGGCGCTTTCTTTAATTGTTCCTGAACAATAAATTGGAAACTCTGAACACAAAAGCGACTCCGCCACCAGCATCATCATGAATTGCCCCGTATGGGCAGCATTGTCCATTCCAATTGAGGTCTTCAATATTAAATAGGTTCATCATGTGTCTCTGGCGTCAACACTCTTCCATAACTATTTAAATTACTGAATGAGCATGACTTTCGTATTATCATCCAGGATTGAATGTAACAAAATTGATGTAATTCAAAAGGTCTACAAGAGAGAAGCTGGTGGTGTAGTCCTGCTTTGTATGTCCTGAGGCTCTCTTTACTTGGGTTTTCACCTTGGGTGTTATGCCCCACCAGCTTCTGCTGCAAAATGCTGGGAGCGATGCGTTGGGCCTGAATTTCCCTTGGCATCCTTTTAAACAGGATAGGAAATAAAGCCATTATGAAATTCCATTGCTGATAGCCATCACACCATATCTGCCTAAGAACAAGCAAATCTAGCTAGTCAGAACAGTGTCCTCTCCAAGATCGACCACAGCGATGTACTTCCCATGGGTCATCTTCCAGGACCTCTAGGATATTCGTAGTAATATGTAACAGTGGAGCCAGGGTGATCTTCAATCTCATGAATTGCTGCTATAATAAGTTTGAGGTGGAGATGCAGAATCACTAGGGTTTTGGCCAAATTCAGAGCCATAGAAGGCCTTGTAGTCGAATACCAGCGTAAGAAACGCTTACATAGTGGCAAAGCTTGCCATATACAATGAGACAAATGTTTATTTTTTTAATTGCATATTCAAAGAAGAATAAGAATCTTATTTCCCAAAAATTAATTAAGCATAACATTTTCCATAAATTAACAATGAGCGGAACATTGAATTCACCACATTTTTTGTAATACTTCACTTTTCAGAGTATAGGATCTCATGGATTAAAGTCATCAAGGGTGAATTAGTTTTAGAATCCTATTCAATAAGGAGATAAAGAAGAAGAAAAAAGTGTTTGGGGAAAGTGTCAGTAAAAGGGAAAGCCAATGCAGAAAACAGCGAAATGTCTTCAATGTGTCTTGCCTACCTTTATAACTGTTTGGCCATTGTGCATAGATACCACTTAATCAAGCAATGAAGTACACTGAGCATAGTGAATTATAGTAGTGAAATATGAAGGTGAGGGGATTTTGTGTGCCTGCCTTCTTTTCTAAAGTGCTTCCTGGAGGTTCAAAGAAATGGATCTCTGGTTTATTTCAAGTGTAAAGGGATCAGGGTATTAGTAAATAAAGGCATATTGTATATGAAGAATGCGTTCAAGAAACAGTTTTCAAGGTTGGGAAATTAAAGAAGGCTTTTTAACCACCTGATTGATATGAGAAATATTAATATATAGATCTATTGATAGCACCCTAGTCACAGATTCTTCATTTGAATGCCATAATTAAGCTTCATTCATACTTTGAATGTTGCTTGCATGTATTTCGGAATATCCAACATTACTCACACCTTTTATTGCTTCCTAAATCGATTTCCTAATTAGATGCCCCTCAAAGTATTAATAACTTTTATATATCTTTAGCATGCGTGCAGAATTACATCTTAAGTGCATTCGATTTGCATGTTTTTATCTCAAGTAGAAGGTTATTTCATATCTTCTATCACTGAATGATAAGTAAGTAAATCAGAATATTGATGAGAATACTATTTTTTTCGATTTTGATGCTGAATTAGGTCTTTTGTCACATTAGTGTCCTATAGTCAACTATTGAGGTCATCTGTGGCTTATTTTAAATTGGGAATTGCTCTTTGTTTACTACAGGGTTTTCGATAATTGCATTTATCACTGAATCTATAACTTATTTACGAAATGTGGCATTCATTCCTTTGAGGTGGCATACTGTGTATAAACCACTGAAACCTAGTTGGTATATGTACTCAGTTCAACTAAGACTTTGCAGTACTGGTGGGACGTTAGTGTGACTATGGGGTTGGAGCTCGCCCTGCCTCCACTGTTTTTATCTCCTTGAATGTTATTAGATCTAAAACTGAGAGTCTGATGCACAAAACTATGCGATAATCAAGTTTCAACATGACAGCAGCTCATAGATTAGATAGAAATGGCATGATGTTTGTCAGCAATGGAAGTTTGAGTAGCCATGCAAGCGATATCCCTGCAACATATGTCACCCTGTTGGGTTCCGTCATTGCTTTGGCTATAAAGCTTAACACATTTAAGCTTTCTTTCCCCGTAATTGCTCCATGTGCACCTTTAATCAAGCTGCGTTCTTGATAGTTTTGGGTGGCTCTTCTGTAAAAGAAGTATTTGCTCCAGTCTGTCTCCAGGGTATTATAATTGCTGCGCTCCCTACTAGAACCTCCAAGCAAGTCTCATAAGCCAGTTGCAGATGCAACTGATGGTAGTCAAGCTCCAAGTCTTCAGGCACATCCAAATGAGGCGCTTTCTTTAATTGTTCCTGAACAATAAATTGGAAACTCTGAACACAAAAGCGACTCCGCCACCAGCATCATCATGAATTGCCCTGTATGGGCAGCATTGTCCATTCCAATTGAGGGCTTCAATATTAAATAGGTTCATCATGTGTCTCTGGCGTCAACACTCTTCCATAACTATTTAAATTACTGAATGAGCATGACTTTCGTATTATCTTCCAGGATTGAATGAAACAAAATTGATGTAATTTAAAAGGTCTACAAGAGAGAAGCTGGTGGTGTAGTCCTGCTTTGTATGTCCTGAGGGTCTCTTTACTTGGGTTTTCACCTTGGGTGTTATGCCCCACCAGCTCCTGCTGCAAAATGCTGGGAGCGATGCTTTGGGCCTGAATTTCCCTTGGCATCCTTTTAAACAGGATATGAAATAAAGCCATTATGAAATTCCATTGCTGATAGTCATCACACCATATCTGCCTAAGAACAAGCAAATCTAGCTAGTCAGAACAGTGTCCTCTCCAAGATCGACCACAGCGATGTACATCCCATGGGTCATCTTCCAGGACCTCTAGGATATTCGTAGTAATATGTAACAGTGGAGCTAGGGTGATCTTCAATCTCATGAATTGCTGCTATAATAAGTTTGAGGTGGAGATGCAGAATCACTAGGGTTTTGGCCAAATTCAGAGCCATAGAAGGCCTTGTAGTCGAATACCAGCGTAAGAAACGCTTACATAGTGGCAAAGCTTACCATATACAATGAGACAAAAGTTTATTTTTTTAATTGCATATTCAAAGAAGAATAAGAATCTTATTTCCCAAAAATTAATTAAGCATAACATTTTCCATAAATTAACAATGAGCGGAACATTTAATTCACCACATTTTTGGTAATACTTCACTTTTCAGAGTATAGGATCTCATGGATTAAAGTCATCAAGGGTGAATTAGTTTGAGAATCCTATTCAATAAGGAGATAAAGAAGAAGAAAAAAGTGTTTGGGGAAAGTGTCAGTAAAAGGGAAAGCCAATACAGAAAAAAGCGAAATGTCCTCAATGTGTCTTGCCTACCTTTATAACTGTTTGGCCATTGTGCATAGATACCACTTAATCAAGCAATGAAGTACACTGAGCATAGTGAATTATAGTAGTGAAATATGAAGGTGAGGGTTTTTGTGTGCCTGCCTTCTTTTCTAAAGTGCTTCCTGGAGGTTCAAAGAAACGGATCTCTGGTTTATTTCAAGTGTAAAGGGATCAGGGTATTAGTAAATAAAGGCATATTGTATATGAAGAATGCGTTCAAGAAACAGTTTTCAAGGTTGGGAAATTAAAGAAGGCTTTGTAACCACCTGATTGATATCAGAAATATTAATATATAGATCTATTGATAGCACCCTAGTCACAGATTCTTCGTTTGAAAGCCATAATTAAGCTTCATTGATACTTTGAATGTTGCTTGCATGTATTTCGGAATATCCAACATTACTCACACCTTTTATTGCTTCCTAAATCGATTTCATAATTAGATGCCCGTCAAAGTATTAATAACTTTTATATATCTCTAGCATGCGTGCAGAATTACATCTTAAGTGCATTCGATTTACATTTTTTTATCTCAAGTAGAAGGTTATTTCATATCTTTTATCACTGAATGATAAGTAAGTAAATCAGAATATTGATGAGAATACTATTTTTTTCGATTTTGATGCTGAATTAGGTCTTTTGTCACATTAGTGTCCTATAGTCAACTATTGAGGTCATCTGTGGCTTATTTTAAATTGAGAATTGCCCTTGGTTTACTACAGGGTTTTCAATAATTGCACTTATCACTGAATCTATAACTTATTTACGAAATGTGGCATTCATTCCTTTGAGGTGGCATACTGTGTATAAACCACTGAAACGTAGTTGGTATATGTACTCAGTTCAACTAAGACTTTGCAATACTGGTGGGACGTTAGTGTGACTATGGGGTTGGAGCTCGCCCTGCCTCCACTGTTTTTATCTCCTTGAATGTTATTAGATCTAAAACTGAGAGTCTGATGCACAAAACTATGCGATAATCAAGTTTCAACATGACAGCAGCTCATAGATTAGATAGAAATGGCATGATGTTTGTCAGCAATGGAAGTTTGAGTAGGCATGCAAGCGATATCCCTGCAACATATGTCACCCTGTTGGGTTCCCTCATTGCTTTGGATATAAAGCTTAACACATTCAAGCTTTCTTTCCCCATAATTGCTCCATGTGCACCCGTAATCAAGCTGCGTTCTTGATAGTTTTGGGTGGCTCTTCTGTAAAAGAAGTATTTGCATCAGTCTGTCTCCAGGGTATTATAATTGCTGCGCTCCCTACTAGAACCTCCAAACAAGTCTCATAAGCCAGTTGCAGATGCAACTGATGGTAGTCAAGCTCCAAGTCTTCAGGCACATCCAAATGAGGCGCTTTCTTTAATTGTTCCTGAACAATAAATTGGAAACTCTGAACACAAAAGCGACTCCGCCACCAGCATCATCATGAATTGCCCCGTATGGGCAGCATTGTCCATTCCAATTGAGGTCTTCAATATTAAATAGGTTCATCATGTGTCTCTGGCGTCAACACTCTTCCATAACTATTTAAATTACTGAATGAGCATGACTTTCGTATTATCATCCAGGATTGAATGAAACAAAATTGATGTAATTCAAAAGGTCTACAAGAGAGAAGCTGGTGGTGCAGTCCTGCTTTGTATGTCCTGAGGGTCTCTTTACTTGGGTTTTCACCTTGGGTGTTATGCCCCACCAGCTCCTGCTGCAAAATGCTGGGAGCGATGCTTTGGGCCTGAATTTCCCTTGGCATCCTTTTAAACAGGATATGAAATAAAGCCATTATGAAATTCCATTGCTGATAGTCATCACACCATATCTGCCTAAGAACAAGCAAATCTAGCTAGTCAGAACAGTGTCCTCTCCAAGATCGACCACAGCGATGTACATCCCATGGGTCATCTTCCAGGACCTCTAGGATATTCGTAGTAATATGTAACAGTGGAGCTAGGGTGAAATTCAATCTCATGAATTGCTGCTATAATTAGTTTGAGGTGGAGATGCAGAATCACTAGGGTTTTGGCCAAATTCAGAGCCATAGAAGGCCTTGTAGTCGAATACCAGCGTAAGAAACGCTTACATAGTGGCAAAGCTTGCCATATACAATGAGACAAAAGTTTATTTTTTTAATTGCATATTCAAAGAAGAATAAGAATCTTATTTCCCAAAAATTAATTAAGCATAACATATTCCATAAATTAACAATGAGTGGAACATTGAATTCACCACATTTTTGGTAAAACTTCACTTTTCAGAGTATAGGATCTCATGGATTAAAGTCATCAAGGGTGAATTAGTTTTAGAATCCTATTCAATAAGGAGATAAAGAAGAAGAAAAAAGTGTTTGGGGAAAGTGTCAGTAAAAGGGAAAGCCAATACAGAAAAAAGCGAAATGTCCTCAATGTGTCTTGCCTACCTTTATAACTGTTTGGCCATTGTGCATAGATACCACTTAATCAAGCAATGAAGTACACTGAGCATAGTGAATTATAGTAGTGAAATATGAAGGTGAGGGTTTTTGTGTGCCTGCCTTCTTTTCTAAAGTGCTTCCTGAAGGTTCAAAGAAACGGATCTCTGGTTTATTTCAAGTGTAAAGGGATCAGGGTATTAGTAAATAAAGGCATATTGTATATGAAGAATGCGTTCAAGAAACAGTTTTCAAGGTTGGGAAATTAAAGAAGGCTTTGTAACCACCTGATTGATATGAGAAATATTAATATATAGATCTATTGATAGCACCCTAGTCACAGATTCTTCGTTTGAAAGCCATAATTAAGCTTCATTCATACTTTGAATGTTGCTTGCATGTATTTCGGAATATCCAACATTACTCACACCTTTTATTGCTTCCTAAATCGATTTCATAATTAGATGCCCGTCAAAGTATTAATAACTTTTATATATCTCTAGCATGCGTGCAGAATTACATCTTAAGTGCATTCGATTTACATTTTTTTATCTCAAGTAGAAGGTTATTTCATATCTTTTATCACTGAATGATAAGTAAGTAAATCAGAATATTGATGAGAATACTATTTTTTTCGATTTTGATGCTGAATTAGGTCTTTTGTCACATTAGTGTCCTATAGTCAACTATTGAGGTCATCTGTGGCTTATTTTAAATTGAGAATTGCCCTTGGTTTACTACAGGGTTTTCAATAATTGCATTTATCACTGAATCTATAACTTATTTACGAAATGTGGCATTCATTCCTTTGAGGTGGCATACTGTGTATAAACCACTGAAACGTAGTTGGTATATGTACTCAGTTCAACTAAGACTTTGCAATACTGGTGGGACGTTAGTGTGACTATGGGGTTGGAGCTCGCCCTGCCACCACTGTTTTTATCTCCTTGAATGTTATTAGATCTAAAACTGAGAGTCTGATGCACAAAACTATGCGATAATCAAGTTTCAACATGACAGCAGCTCATAGATTAGATAGAAATGGCATGATGTTTGTCAGCAATGGAAGTTTGAGTAGGCATGCAAGCGATATCCCTGCAACATATGTCACCCTGTTGGGTTCCGTCATTGCTTTGGATATAAAGCTTAACACATTCAAGCTTTCTTTCCCCATAATTGCTCCATGTGCACCCGTAATCAAGCTGCGTTCTTGATAGTTTTGGGTGGCTCTTCTGTAAAAGAAGTATTTGCTCCAGTCTGTCTCCAGGGTATTATAATTGCTGCGCTCCCTACTAGAACCTCCAAACAAGTCTCATAAGCCAGTTGCAGATGCAACTGATGGTAGTCAAGCTCCAAGTCTTCAGGCACATCCAAATGAGGCGCTTTCTTTAATTGTTCCTGAACAATAAATTGGAAACTCTGAACACAAAAGCGACTCCGCCACCAGCATCATCATGAATTGCCCCGTATGGGCAGCATTGTCCATTCCAATTGAGGTCTTTAATATTAAATAGGTTCATCATGTGTCTCTGGCGTCAACACTCTTCCATAACTATTTAAATTACTGAATGAGCATGACTTTCGTATTATCATCCAGGATTGAATGAAACAAAATTGATGTAATTCAAAAGGTCTACAAGAGAGAAGCTGGTGGTGTAGTCCTGCTTTGTATGTCCTGAGGCTCTCTTTACTTGGGTTTTCACCTTGGGTGTTATGCCCCACCAGCTCCTGCTGCAAAATGCTGGGAGCGATGCGTTGGGCCTGAATTTCCCTTGGCATCCTTTTAAACAGGATAGGAAATAAAGCCATTATGAAATTCCATTGCTGATAGTCATCACACCATATCTGCCTAAGAACAAGCAAATCTAGCTAGTCAAAACAGTGTCCTCTCCAAGATCGACCACAGCGATGTACTTCCCATGGGTCATCTTCCAGGACCTCTAGGATATTCGTAGTAATATGTAACAGTGGAGCTAGGGTGATCTTCAATCTCATGAATTGCTGCTATAATAAGTTTGAGGTGGAGATGCAGAATCACTAGGGTTTTAGCCAAATTCAGAGCCATAGAAGGCCTTGTAGTCGAATACCAGCGTAAGAAACGCTTACATAGTGGCAAAGCTTGGCATATACAATGAGACAAAAGTTTATTTTTTTAATTGCATATTCAAAGAAGAATAAGAATGTTATTTCCCAAAAATTAATTAAGCATAACATTTTCCATAAATTAACAATGAGCGGAACATTGAATTCACCACATTTTTTGTAATACTTCACTTTTCAGAGTATAGGATCTCATGGATTAAAGTCATCAAGGGTGAATTTGTTTTCGAATCCTGTTCAATAAGGAGATAAAGAAGAAGAAAAAAGTGTTTGGGGAAAGTGTCAGTAAAAGGGAAAGCCAATACAGAAAAAAGCGAAATGTCCTCAATGTGTCTTGCCTACCTTTATAACTGTTTGGCCATTGTGCATAGATACCACTTAATCAAGCAATGAAGTACACTGAGCATAGTGAATTATAGTAGTGAAATATGAAGGTGAGGGTTTTTGTGTGCCTGCCTTCTTTTCTAAAGTGCTTCCTGGAGGTTCAAAGAAACGGATCTCTGGTTTATTTCAAGTGTAAAGGGATCAGGGTATTAGTAAATAAAGGCATATTGTATATGAAGAATGCATTCAAGAAACAGTTTTCAAGGTTGGGAAATTAAAGAAGGCTTTTTAACCACCTGATTGATATGAGAAATATTAATATATAGATCTATTGATAGCACCCTAGTCACAGATTCTTCGTTTGAAAGCCATAATTAAGCTTCATTCATACTTTGAATGTTGCTTGCATGTATTTCGGAATATCCAACATTACTCACACCTTTTATTGCTTCCTAAATCGATTTCATAATTAGATTCCCGTCAAAGTATTATTAACTTTTATATATCTCTAGCATGCGTGCAGAATTACATCTTAAGTGCATTCGATTTGCATGTTTTTATCTCAAGTAGAAGGTTATTTCATATCTTCTATCACTGAATGATAAGTAAGTAAATCAGAATATTGATGAGAATACTATTTTTTTCGATTTTGATGCTGAAATAGGTCTTTTGTCACATTAGTTTCCTATAGTCAACTATTGAGGTCATCTGTGGCTTATTTTAAATTGAGAATTGCTCTTGGTTTACTACAGGGTTTTCAATAATTGCATTTATCACTGAATCTATAACTTATTTACGAAATGTGGCATTCATTCCTTTGAGGTGGCATACTGTGTATAAACCACTGAAACCTAGTTGGTATATGTAGTCAGTTCAACTAAGACTTTGCAGTACTGGTGGGATGTTAGTGTGACTATGGGGTTGGAGCTCGCCCTGCCTCCACTATTTTTATCTCCTTGAATGTTATTAGATCTAAAACTGAGAGTCTGATGCACAAAACTATGCGATAATCAAGTTTCAACATGACAGCAGCTCATAGATTAGATAGAAATGGCATGATGTTTGTCAGCAATGGAAGTTTGAGTAGCCATGCAAGCGATATCCCTGCAACATATGTCACCCTGTTGGGTTCCGTCATTGCTTTGGATATAAAGCTTAACACATTTAAGCTTTCTTTCCCCGTAATTGCTCCATGTGCACCCTTAATCAAGCTGCGTTCTTGATAGTTTTGGGTGGCTCTTCTGTAAAGGAAGTATTTGCTCCAGTCTGTCTCCAGGGTATTATAATTGCTGCGCTCCCTACTAGAACCTCCAAACAAGTCTCATAAGCCAGTTGCAGATGCAACTGATGGTAGTCAAGCTCCAAGTCTTCAGGCACATCCAAATGAGGCGCTTTCTTTAATTGTTCCTGAACAATAAATTGGAAACTCTGAACACAAAAGCGACTCCGCCACCAGCATCATCATGAATTGCCCCGTATGGGCAGCATTGTCCATTCCAATTGAGGGCTTCAATATTAAATAGGTTCATCATGTGTCTCTGGCGTCAACACTCTTCCATAACTATTTAAATTACTGAATGAGCATGACTTTCGTATTATCATCCAGGATTGAATGAAACAGAATTGATGTAATTCAAAAGGTCTACAAGAGAGAAGCTGGTGGTGTGGTCCTGCTTTGTATGTCCTGAGGGTCTCTTTACTTGGGTTTTCACCTTGGGTGTTATGCCCCACCACATCCTGCTGCAAAATGCTGGGAGCGATGCTTTGGGCCTGAATTTCCCTTGGCATCCTTTTAAACAGGATAGGAAATAAAGCCATTATGAAATTCCATTGCTGATAGTCATCACACCATATCTGCCTAAGAACAAGCAAATCTAGCTAGTCAGAACAGTGTCCTCTCCAAGATCGACCACAGCGATGTACTTCCCATGGGTCATCTTCCAGGACCTCTAGGATATTCGTAGTAATATGTAACAGTGGAGCTAGGGTTATCTTCAATCTCATGAATTGCTGCTATAATAAGTTTGAGGTGGAGATGCAGAATCACTAGGGTTTTGGCCAAATTCAGAGCCATAGAAGGCCTTGTAGTCGAATACCAGCGTAAGAAACGCTTACATAGTGGCAAAGCTTGCCATATACAATGAGACAAAAGTTTATTTTTTTAATTGCATATTCAAAGAAGAATAAGAATCTTATTTCCCAAAAATTAATTAAGCATAACATTTTCCATAAATTAACAATGAGTGGAACATTGAATTCACCACATTTTTTGTAATACTTCACTTTTCAGAGTATAGGATCTCATGGATTAAAGTAATCAAGGGTGAATTAGTTTTAGAATCCTATTCAATAAGGAGATAAAGAAGAAGAAAAAAGTGTTTGGAGAAAGTGTCAGTAAAAGGGAAAGCCAATACAGAAAAACGCGAAATGTCCTCAATGTGTCTTGCCTACCTTTATAACTGTTTGGCCATTGTGCATAGATACCACTTAATCAAGAAATGAAGTACACTGAGCATAGTGAATTATAGTAGTGAAATATGAAGGTGAGGGTTTTTGTGTGCCTGCCTTCTTTTCTAAAGTGCTTCCTGGAGATTCAAAGAAACGTATCTCTGGTTTATTTCAAGTGTAAAGGGATCAGGGTATTAGTAAATAAAGGCATATTGTATATGAAGAATGCGTTCAAGAAACAGTTTTCAAGGTTGGGAAATTAAAGAAGGCTTTTTAACCACCTGATTGATATGAGAAATATTAATATATAGATCTATTGATAGCACCCTAGTCACAGATTCTTCGTTTGAAAGCCATAATTAAGCTTCATTCATACTTTGAATGTTGCTTGCATGTATTTCGGAATATCCAACATTACTTACACCTTTTATTGCCTCCTAAATCGATTTCATAATTAGATGCCCGTCAAAGTATTAATAACTTTTATATATCTCTAGCATGCGTGCAGAATTACATCTTAAGTGCATTCGATTTACATTTTTTTATCTCAAGTAGAAGGTTATTTCATATCTTTTATCACTGAATGATAAGTAAGTAAATCAGAATATTGATGAGAATACTATTTTTTTCGATTTTGATGCTGAAATAGGTCTTTTGTCACATTAGTGTCCTATAGTCAACTATTGAGGTCATGTGTGGCTTATTTTAAATTGAGAATTGCTCTTGGTTTACTACAGGGTTTTCAATAATTGCATTTATCACTGAATCTATAACTTATTTACGAAATGTGGCATTCATTCCTTTGAGGTGGCCTACTGTGTATAAACCAGTGAAACCTAGTTGGTATATGTACTCAGTTCAACTAAGACTTTGCAGTACTGGTGGGACGTTAGTGTGACTATGGGGTTGGAGCTCGCCCTGCCTCCACTGTTTTTCTCTCCTTGAATGTTATTAGATCTAAAACTGAGAGTCTGATGCACAAAACTATGCGATAATCAAGTTTCAACATGACAGCAGCTCATAGATTAGATAGAAATGGCATGATGTTTGTCAGCAATGGAAGTTTGAGTAGCCATGCAAGCGATATCCCTGCAACATATGTCACCCTGCTGGGTTCCGTCATTGCTTTGGATATAAAGCTTAACACATTTAAGCTTTCTTTCCCCGTAATTGCTCCATGTGCACCCTTAATCAAGCTGCGTTCTTGATAGTTTTGGGTGGCTCTTCTGTAAAAGAAGTATTTGCTCCAGTCTGTCTCCAGGGTATTATAATTGCTGCGCTCCCTACTAGAACCTCCAAACAAGTCTCATAAGCCAGTTGCAGATGCAACTGATGGTAGTCAAGCTCCAAGTCTTCAGGCACATCCAAATGAGGCGCTTTCTTTAATTGTTCCTGAACAATAAATTGGAAACTCTGAACACAAACGCGACTCCACCACCAGCATCATCATGAATTGCCCCGTATGGGCAGCATTGTCCATTCCAATTGAGGTCTTCAATATTAAATAGGTTCATCATGTGTCTCTGGCGTCAACACTCTTCCATAACTATTTAAATTACTGAATGAGCATGACTTTCGTATTATCATCCAGGATTGAATGAAACAAAATTGATGTAATTCAAAAGGTCTACAAGAGAGAAGCTGGTGGTGTAGTCCTGCTTTGTATGTCCTGAGGGTCTCTTTACTTGGGTTTTCACCTTGTGTGTTATGCCCCACCAGCTCCTGCTGCAAAATGCTGGGAGCGATGCTTTGGGCCTGAATTTCCCTTGGCATCCTTTTAAACAGGATAGGAAATAAAGCCATTATGAAATTCCATTGCTGATAGTCATCACACCATATCTGCCTAAGAACAAGCAAATCTAGCTAGTCAGAACAGTGTCCTCTCCAAGATCGACCACAGCGATGTACTTCCCATGGGTCATCTTCCAGGACCTCTAGGATATTCGTAGTAATATGTAACAGTGGAGCCAGGGTGATCTTCAATCTCATGAATTGCTGCTATAATAAGTTTGAGGTGGAGATGCAGAATCACTAGGGTTTTGGCCAAATTCAGAGCCATAGAAGGCCTTGTAGTCGAATACCAGCGTAAGAAACGCTTACATAGTGGCAAAGCTTGCCATATACAATGAGACAAATGTTTATTTTTTTAATTGCATATTCAAAGAAGAATAAGAATCTTATTTCCCAAAAATTAATTAAGCATAACATTTTCCATAAATTAACAATGAGCGGAACATTGAATTCACCACATTTTTTGTAATACTTCACTTTTCAGAGTATAGGATCTCATGGATTAAAGTCATCAAGGGTGAATTAGTTTTAGAATCCTATTCAATAAGGAGATAAAGAAGAAGAAAAAAGTGTTTGGGGAAAGTGTCAGTAAAAGGGAAAGCCAATGCAGAAAACAGCGAAATGTCTTCAATGTGTCTTGCCTACCTTTATAACTGTTTGGCCATTGTGCATAGATACCACTTAATCAAGCAATGAAGTACACTGAGCATAGTGAATTATAGTAGTGAAATATGAAGGTGAGGGGATTTTGTGTGCCTGCCTTCTTTTCTAAAGTGCTTCCTGGAGGTTCAAAGAAATGGATCTCTGGTTTATTTCAAGTGTAAAGGGATCAGGGTATTAGTAAATAAAGGCATATTGTATATGAAGAATGCGTTCAAGAAACAGTTTTCAAGGTTGGGAAATTAAAGAAGGCTTTTTAACCACCTGATTGATATGAGAAATATTAATATATAGATCTATTGATAGCACCCTAGTCACAGATTCTTCATTTGAATGCCATAATTAAGCTTCATTCATACTTTGAATGTTGCTTGCATGTATTTCGGAATATCCAACATTACTCACACCTTTTATTGCTTCCTAAATCGATTTCCTAATTAGATGCCCCTCAAAGTATTAATAACTTTTATATATCTTTAGCATGCGTGCAGAATTACATCTTAAGTGCATTCGATTTGCATGTTTTTATCTCAAGTAGAAGGTTATTTCATATCTTCTATCACTGAATGATAAGTAAGTAAATCAGAATATTGATGAGAATACTATTTTTTTCGATTTTGATGCTGAATTAGGTCTTTTGTCACATTAGTGTCCTATAGTCAACTATTGAGGTCATCTGTGGCTTATTTTAAATTGGGAATTGCTCTTTGTTTACTACAGGGTTTTCGATAATTGCATTTATCACTGAATCTATAACTTATTTACGAAATGTGGCATTCATTCCTTTGAGGTGGCATACTGTGTATAAACCACTGAAACCTAGTTGGTATATGTACTCAGTTCAACTAAGACTTTGCAGTACTGGTGGGACGTTAGTGTGACTATGGGGTTGGAGCTCGCCCTGCCTCCACTGTTTTTATCTCCTTGAATGTTATTAGATCTAAAACTGAGAGTCTGATGCACAAAACTATGCGATAATCAAGTTTCAACATGACAGCAGCTCATAGATTAGATAGAAATGGCATGATGTTTGTCAGCAATGGAAGTTTGAGTAGCCATGCAAGCGATATCCCTGCAACATATGTCACCCTGTTGGGTTCCGTCATTGCTTTGGCTATAAAGCTTAACACATTTAAGCTTTCTTTCCCCGTAATTGCTCCATGTGCACCTTTAATCAAGCTGCGTTCTTGATAGTTTTGGGTGGCTCTTCTGTAAAAGAAGTATTTGCTCCAGTCTGTCTCCAGGGTATTATAATTGCTGCGCTCCCTACTAGAACCTCCAAGCAAGTCTCATAAGCCAGTTGCAGATGCAACTGATGGTAGTCAAGCTCCAAGTCTTCAGGCACATCCAAATGAGGCGCTTTCTTTAATTGTTCCTGAACAATAAATTGGAAACTCTGAACACAAAAGCGACTCCGCCACCAGCATCATCATGAATTGCCCTGTATGGGCAGCATTGTCCATTCCAATTGAGGGCTTCAATATTAAATAGGTTCATCATGTGTCTCTGGCGTCAACACTCTTCCATAACTATTTAAATTACTGAATGAGCATGACTTTCGTATTATCTTCCAGGATTGAATGAAACAAAATTGATGTAATTTAAAAGGTCTACAAGAGAGAAGCTGGTGGTGTAGTCCTGCTTTGTATGTCCTGAGGGTCTCTTTACTTGGGTTTTCACCTTGGGTGTTATGCCCCACCAGCTCCTGCTGCAAAATGCTGGGAGCGATGCTTTGGGCCTGAATTTCCCTTGGCATCCTTTTAAACAGGATATGAAATAAAGCCATTATGAAATTCCATTGCTGATAGTCATCACACCATATCTGCCTAAGAACAAGCAAATCTAGCTAGTCAGAACAGTGTCCTCTCCAAGATCGACCACAGCGATGTACATCCCATGGGTCATCTTCCAGGACCTCTAGGATATTCGTAGTAATATGTAACAGTGGAGCTAGGGTGATCTTCAATCTCATGAATTGCTGCTATAATAAGTTTGAGGTGGAGATGCAGAATCACTAGGGTTTTGGCCAAATTCAGAGCCATAGAAGGCCTTGTAGTCGAATACCAGCGTAAGAAACGCTTACATAGTGGCAAAGCTTACCATATACAATGAGACAAAAGTTTATTTTTTTAATTGCATATTCAAAGAAGAATAAGAATCTTATTTCCCAAAAATTAATTAAGCATAACATTTTCCATAAATTAACAATGAGCGGAACATTTAATTCACCACATTTTTGGTAATACTTCACTTTTCAGAGTATAGGATCTCATGGATTAAAGTCATCAAGGGTGAATTAGTTTGAGAATCCTATTCAATAAGGAGATAAAGAAGAAGAAAAAAGTGTTTGGGGAAAGTGTCAGTAAAAGGGAAAGCCAATACAGAAAAAAGCGAAATGTCCTCAATGTGTCTTGCCTACCTTTATAACTGTTTGGCCATTGTGCATAGATACCACTTAATCAAGCAATGAAGTACACTGAGCATAGTGAATTATAGTAGTGAAATATGAAGGTGAGGGTTTTTGTGTGCCTGCCTTCTTTTCTAAAGTGCTTCCTGGAGGTTCAAAGAAACGGATCTCTGGTTTATTTCAAGTGTAAAGGGATCAGGGTATTAGTAAATAAAGGCATATTGTATATGAAGAATGCGTTCAAGAAACAGTTTTCAAGGTTGGGAAATTAAAGAAGGCTTTGTAACCACCTGATTGATATCAGAAATATTAATATATAGATCTATTGATAGCACCCTAGTCACAGATTCTTCGTTTGAAAGCCATAATTAAGCTTCATTGATACTTTGAATGTTGCTTGCATGTATTTCGGAATATCCAACATTACTCACACCTTTTATTGCTTCCTAAATCGATTTCATAATTAGATGCCCGTCAAAGTATTAATAACTTTTATATATCTCTAGCATGCGTGCAGAATTACATCTTAAGTGCATTCGATTTACATTTTTTTATCTCAAGTAGAAGGTTATTTCATATCTTTTATCACTGAATGATAAGTAAGTAAATCAGAATATTGATGAGAATACTATTTTTTTCGATTTTGATGCTGAATTAGGTCTTTTGTCACATTAGTGTCCTATAGTCAACTATTGAGGTCATCTGTGGCTTATTTTAAATTGAGAATTGCCCTTGGTTTACTACAGGGTTTTCAATAATTGCACTTATCACTGAATCTATAACTTATTTACGAAATGTGGCATTCATTCCTTTGAGGTGGCATACTGTGTATAAACCACTGAAACGTAGTTGGTATATGTACTCAGTTCAACTAAGACTTTGCAATACTGGTGGGACGTTAGTGTGACTATGGGGTTGGAGCTCGCCCTGCCTCCACTGTTTTTATCTCCTTGAATGTTATTAGATCTAAAACTGAGAGTCTGATGCACAAAACTATGCGATAATCAAGTTTCAACATGACAGCAGCTCATAGATTAGATAGAAATGGCATGATGTTTGTCAGCAATGGAAGTTTGAGTAGGCATGCAAGCGATATCCCTGCAACATATGTCACCCTGTTGGGTTCCCTCATTGCTTTGGATATAAAGCTTAACACATTCAAGCTTTCTTTCCCCATAATTGCTCCATGTGCACCCGTAATCAAGCTGCGTTCTTGATAGTTTTGGGTGGCTCTTCTGTAAAAGAAGTATTTGCATCAGTCTGTCTCCAGGGTATTATAATTGCTGCGCTCCCTACTAGAACCTCCAAACAAGTCTCATAAGCCAGTTGCAGATGCAACTGATGGTAGTCAAGCTCCAAGTCTTCAGGCACATCCAAATGAGGCGCTTTCTTTAATTGTTCCTGAACAATAAATTGGAAACTCTGAACACAAAAGCGACTCCGCCACCAGCATCATCATGAATTGCCCCGTATGGGCAGCATTGTCCATTCCAATTGAGGTCTTCAATATTAAATAGGTTCATCATGTGTCTCTGGCGTCAACACTCTTCCATAACTATTTAAATTACTGAATGAGCATGACTTTCGTATTATCATCCAGGATTGAATGAAACAAAATTGATGTAATTCAAAAGGTCTACAAGAGAGAAGCTGGTGGTGCAGTCCTGCTTTGTATGTCCTGAGGGTCTCTTTACTTGGGTTTTCACCTTGGGTGTTATGCCCCACCAGCTCCTGCTGCAAAATGCTGGGAGCGATGCTTTGGGCCTGAATTTCCCTTGGCATCCTTTTAAACAGGATATGAAATAAAGCCATTATGAAATTCCATTGCTGATAGTCATCACACCATATCTGCCTAAGAACAAGCAAATCTAGCTAGTCAGAACAGTGTCCTCTCCAAGATCGACCACAGCGATGTACATCCCATGGGTCATCTTCCAGGACCTCTAGGATATTCGTAGTAATATGTAACAGTGGAGCTAGGGTGAAATTCAATCTCATGAATTGCTGCTATAATTAGTTTGAGGTGGAGATGCAGAATCACTAGGGTTTTGGCCAAATTCAGAGCCATAGAAGGCCTTGTAGTCGAATACCAGCGTAAGAAACGCTTACATAGTGGCAAAGCTTGCCATATACAATGAGACAAAAGTTTATTTTTTTAATTGCATATTCAAAGAAGAATAAGAATCTTATTTCCCAAAAATTAATTAAGCATAACATATTCCATAAATTAACAATGAGTGGAACATTGAATTCACCACATTTTTGGTAAAACTTCACTTTTCAGAGTATAGGATCTCATGGATTAAAGTCATCAAGGGTGAATTAGTTTTAGAATCCTATTCAATAAGGAGATAAAGAAGAAGAAAAAAGTGTTTGGGGAAAGTGTCAGTAAAAGGGAAAGCCAATACAGAAAAAAGCGAAATGTCCTCAATGTGTCTTGCCTACCTTTATAACTGTTTGGCCATTGTGCATAGATACCACTTAATCAAGCAATGAAGTACACTGAGCATAGTGAATTATAGTAGTGAAATATGAAGGTGAGGGTTTTTGTGTGCCTGCCTTCTTTTCTAAAGTGCTTCCTGAAGGTTCAAAGAAACGGATCTCTGGTTTATTTCAAGTGTAAAGGGATCAGGGTATTAGTAAATAAAGGCATATTGTATATGAAGAATGCGTTCAAGAAACAGTTTTCAAGGTTGGGAAATTAAAGAAGGCTTTGTAACCACCTGATTGATATGAGAAATATTAATATATAGATCTATTGATAGCACCCTAGTCACAGATTCTTCGTTTGAAAGCCATAATTAAGCTTCATTCATACTTTGAATGTTGCTTGCATGTATTTCGGAATATCCAACATTACTCACACCTTTTATTGCTTCCTAAATCGATTTCATAATTAGATGCCCGTCAAAGTATTAATAACTTTTATATATCTCTAGCATGCGTGCAGAATTACATCTTAAGTGCATTCGATTTACATTTTTTTATCTCAAGTAGAAGGTTATTTCATATCTTTTATCACTGAATGATAAGTAAGTAAATCAGAATATTGATGAGAATACTATTTTTTTCGATTTTGATGCTGAATTAGGTCTTTTGTCACATTAGTGTCCTATAGTCAACTATTGAGGTCATCTGTGGCTTATTTTAAATTGAGAATTGCCCTTGGTTTACTACAGGGTTTTCAATAATTGCATTTATCACTGAATCTATAACTTATTTACGAAATGTGGCATTCATTCCTTTGAGGTGGCATACTGTGTATAAACCACTGAAACGTAGTTGGTATATGTACTCAGTTCAACTAAGACTTTGCAATACTGGTGGGACGTTAGTGTGACTATGGGGTTGGAGCTCGCCCTGCCACCACTGTTTTTATCTCCTTGAATGTTATTAGATCTAAAACTGAGAGTCTGATGCACAAAACTATGCGATAATCAAGTTTCAACATGACAGCAGCTCATAGATTAGATAGAAATGGCATGATGTTTGTCAGCAATGGAAGTTTGAGTAGGCATGCAAGCGATATCCCTGCAACATATGTCACCCTGTTGGGTTCCGTCATTGCTTTGGATATAAAGCTTAACACATTCAAGCTTTCTTTCCCCATAATTGCTCCATGTGCA
This sequence comes from Lissotriton vulgaris, assembly GCF_964263255.1. Lineage (NCBI taxonomy): Eukaryota > Metazoa > Chordata > Amphibia > Caudata > Salamandridae > Lissotriton > Lissotriton vulgaris. The sequence continues at coordinate 1,399,189,304 of NC_141689.1, forward strand.
CCCGTAATCAAGCTGCGTTCTTGATAGTTTTGGGTGGCTCTTCTGTAAAAGAAGTATTTGCTCCAGTCTGTCTCCAGGGTATTATAATTGCTGCGCTCCCTACTAGAACCTCCAAACAAGTCTCATAAGCCAGTTGCAGATGCAACTGATGGTAGTCAAGCTCCAAGTCTTCAGGCACATCCAAATGAGGCGCTTTCTTTAATTGTTCCTGAACAATAAATTGGAAACTCTGAACACAAAAGCGACTCCGCCACCAGCATCATCATGAATTGCCCCGTATGGGCAGCATTGTCCATTCCAATTGAGGTCTTTAATATTAAATAGGTTCATCATGTGTCTCTGGCGTCAACACTCTTCCATAACTATTTAAATTACTGAATGAGCATGACTTTCGTATTATCATCCAGGATTGAATGAAACAAAATTGATGTAATTCAAAAGGTCTACAAGAGAGAAGCTGGTGGTGTAGTCCTGCTTTGTATGTCCTGAGGCTCTCTTTACTTGGGTTTTCACCTTGGGTGTTATGCCCCACCAGCTCCTGCTGCAAAATGCTGGGAGCGATGCGTTGGGCCTGAATTTCCCTTGGCATCCTTTTAAACAGGATAGGAAATAAAGCCATTATGAAATTCCATTGCTGATAGTCATCACACCATATCTGCCTAAGAACAAGCAAATCTAGCTAGTCAAAACAGTGTCCTCTCCAAGATCGACCACAGCGATGTACTTCCCATGGGTCATCTTCCAGGACCTCTAGGATATTCGTAGTAATATGTAACAGTGGAGCTAGGGTGATCTTCAATCTCATGAATTGCTGCTATAATAAGTTTGAGGTGGAGATGCAGAATCACTAGGGTTTTAGCCAAATTCAGAGCCATAGAAGGCCTTGTAGTCGAATACCAGCGTAAGAAACGCTTACATAGTGGCAAAGCTTGGCATATACAATGAGACAAAAGTTTATTTTTTTAATTGCATATTCAAAGAAGAATAAGAATGTTATTTCCCAAAAATTAATTAAGCATAACATTTTCCATAAATTAACAATGAGCGGAACATTGAATTCACCACATTTTTTGTAATACTTCACTTTTCAGAGTATAGGATCTCATGGATTAAAGTCATCAAGGGTGAATTTGTTTTCGAATCCTGTTCAATAAGGAGATAAAGAAGAAGAAAAAAGTGTTTGGGGAAAGTGTCAGTAAAAGGGAAAGCCAATACAGAAAAAAGCGAAATGTCCTCAATGTGTCTTGCCTACCTTTATAACTGTTTGGCCATTGTGCATAGATACCACTTAATCAAGCAATGAAGTACACTGAGCATAGTGAATTATAGTAGTGAAATATGAAGGTGAGGGTTTTTGTGTGCCTGCCTTCTTTTCTAAAGTGCTTCCTGGAGGTTCAAAGAAACGGATCTCTGGTTTATTTCAAGTGTAAAGGGATCAGGGTATTAGTAAATAAAGGCATATTGTATATGAAGAATGCATTCAAGAAACAGTTTTCAAGGTTGGGAAATTAAAGAAGGCTTTTTAACCACCTGATTGATATGAGAAATATTAATATATAGATCTATTGATAGCACCCTAGTCACAGATTCTTCGTTTGAAAGCCATAATTAAGCTTCATTCATACTTTGAATGTTGCTTGCATGTATTTCGGAATATCCAACATTACTCACACCTTTTATTGCTTCCTAAATCGATTTCATAATTAGATTCCCGTCAAAGTATTATTAACTTTTATATATCTCTAGCATGCGTGCAGAATTACATCTTAAGTGCATTCGATTTGCATGTTTTTATCTCAAGTAGAAGGTTATTTCATATCTTCTATCACTGAATGATAAGTAAGTAAATCAGAATATTGATGAGAATACTATTTTTTTCGATTTTGATGCTGAAATAGGTCTTTTGTCACATTAGTTTCCTATAGTCAACTATTGAGGTCATCTGTGGCTTATTTTAAATTGAGAATTGCTCTTGGTTTACTACAGGGTTTTCAATAATTGCATTTATCACTGAATCTATAACTTATTTACGAAATGTGGCATTCATTCCTTTGAGGTGGCATACTGTGTATAAACCACTGAAACCTAGTTGGTATATGTAGTCAGTTCAACTAAGACTTTGCAGTACTGGTGGGATGTTAGTGTGACTATGGGGTTGGAGCTCGCCCTGCCTCCACTATTTTTATCTCCTTGAATGTTATTAGATCTAAAACTGAGAGTCTGATGCACAAAACTATGCGATAATCAAGTTTCAACATGACAGCAGCTCATAGATTAGATAGAAATGGCATGATGTTTGTCAGCAATGGAAGTTTGAGTAGCCATGCAAGCGATATCCCTGCAACATATGTCACCCTGTTGGGTTCCGTCATTGCTTTGGATATAAAGCTTAACACATTTAAGCTTTCTTTCCCCGTAATTGCTCCATGTGCACCCTTAATCAAGCTGCGTTCTTGATAGTTTTGGGTGGCTCTTCTGTAAAGGAAGTATTTGCTCCAGTCTGTCTCCAGGGTATTATAATTGCTGCGCTCCCTACTAGAACCTCCAAACAAGTCTCATAAGCCAGTTGCAGATGCAACTGATGGTAGTCAAGCTCCAAGTCTTCAGGCACATCCAAATGAGGCGCTTTCTTTAATTGTTCCTGAACAATAAATTGGAAACTCTGAACACAAAAGCGACTCCGCCACCAGCATCATCATGAATTGCCCCGTATGGGCAGCATTGTCCATTCCAATTGAGGGCTTCAATATTAAATAGGTTCATCATGTGTCTCTGGCGTCAACACTCTTCCATAACTATTTAAATTACTGAATGAGCATGACTTTCGTATTATCATCCAGGATTGAATGAAACAGAATTGATGTAATTCAAAAGGTCTACAAGAGAGAAGCTGGTGGTGTGGTCCTGCTTTGTATGTCCTGAGGGTCTCTTTACTTGGGTTTTCACCTTGGGTGTTATGCCCCACCACATCCTGCTGCAAAATGCTGGGAGCGATGCTTTGGGCCTGAATTTCCCTTGGCATCCTTTTAAACAGGATAGGAAATAAAGCCATTATGAAATTCCATTGCTGATAGTCATCACACCATATCTGCCTAAGAACAAGCAAATCTAGCTAGTCAGAACAGTGTCCTCTCCAAGATCGACCACAGCGATGTACTTCCCATGGGTCATCTTCCAGGACCTCTAGGATATTCGTAGTAATATGTAACAGTGGAGCTAGGGTTATCTTCAATCTCATGAATTGCTGCTATAATAAGTTTGAGGTGGAGATGCAGAATCACTAGGGTTTTGGCCAAATTCAGAGCCATAGAAGGCCTTGTAGTCGAATACCAGCGTAAGAAACGCTTACATAGTGGCAAAGCTTGCCATATACAATGAGACAAAAGTTTATTTTTTTAATTGCATATTCAAAGAAGAATAAGAATCTTATTTCCCAAAAATTAATTAAGCATAACATTTTCCATAAATTAACAATGAGTGGAACATTGAATTCACCACATTTTTTGTAATACTTCACTTTTCAGAGTATAGGATCTCATGGATTAAAGTAATCAAGGGTGAATTAGTTTTAGAATCCTATTCAATAAGGAGATAAAGAAGAAGAAAAAAGTGTTTGGAGAAAGTGTCAGTAAAAGGGAAAGCCAATACAGAAAAACGCGAAATGTCCTCAATGTGTCTTGCCTACCTTTATAACTGTTTGGCCATTGTGCATAGATACCACTTAATCAAGAAATGAAGTACACTGAGCATAGTGAATTATAGTAGTGAAATATGAAGGTGAGGGTTTTTGTGTGCCTGCCTTCTTTTCTAAAGTGCTTCCTGGAGATTCAAAGAAACGTATCTCTGGTTTATTTCAAGTGTAAAGGGATCAGGGTATTAGTAAATAAAGGCATATTGTATATGAAGAATGCGTTCAAGAAACAGTTTTCAAGGTTGGGAAATTAAAGAAGGCTTTTTAACCACCTGATTGATATGAGAAATATTAATATATAGATCTATTGATAGCACCCTAGTCACAGATTCTTCGTTTGAAAGCCATAATTAAGCTTCATTCATACTTTGAATGTTGCTTGCATGTATTTCGGAATATCCAACATTACTTACACCTTTTATTGCCTCCTAAATCGATTTCATAATTAGATGCCCGTCAAAGTATTAATAACTTTTATATATCTCTAGCATGCGTGCAGAATTACATCTTAAGTGCATTCGATTTACATTTTTTTATCTCAAGTAGAAGGTTATTTCATATCTTTTATCACTGAATGATAAGTAAGTAAATCAGAATATTGATGAGAATACTATTTTTTTCGATTTTGATGCTGAAATAGGTCTTTTGTCACATTAGTGTCCTATAGTCAACTATTGAGGTCATGTGTGGCTTATTTTAAATTGAGAATTGCTCTTGGTTTACTACAGGGTTTTCAATAATTGCATTTATCACTGAATCTATAACTTATTTACGAAATGTGGCATTCATTCCTTTGAGGTGGCCTACTGTGTATAAACCAGTGAAACCTAGTTGGTATATGTACTCAGTTCAACTAAGACTTTGCAGTACTGGTGGGACGTTAGTGTGACTATGGGGTTGGAGCTCGCCCTGCCTCCACTGTTTTTCTCTCCTTGAATGTTATTAGATCTAAAACTGAGAGTCTGATGCACAAAACTATGCGATAATCAAGTTTCAACATGACAGCAGCTCATAGATTAGATAGAAATGGCATGATGTTTGTCAGCAATGGAAGTTTGAGTAGCCATGCAAGCGATATCCCTGCAACATATGTCACCCTGCTGGGTTCCGTCATTGCTTTGGATATAAAGCTTAACACATTTAAGCTTTCTTTCCCCGTAATTGCTCCATGTGCACCCTTAATCAAGCTGCGTTCTTGATAGTTTTGGGTGGCTCTTCTGTAAAAGAAGTATTTGCTCCAGTCTGTCTCCAGGGTATTATAATTGCTGCGCTCCCTACTAGAACCTCCAAACAAGTCTCATAAGCCAGTTGCAGATGCAACTGATGGTAGTCAAGCTCCAAGTCTTCAGGCACATCCAAATGAGGCGCTTTCTTTAATTGTTCCTGAACAATAAATTGGAAACTCTGAACACAAACGCGACTCCACCACCAGCATCATCATGAATTGCCCCGTATGGGCAGCATTGTCCATTCCAATTGAGGTCTTCAATATTAAATAGGTTCATCATGTGTCTCTGGCGTCAACACTCTTCCATAACTATTTAAATTACTGAATGAGCATGACTTTCGTATTATCATCCAGGATTGAATGAAACAAAATTGATGTAATTCAAAAGGTCTACAAGAGAGAAGCTGGTGGTGTAGTCCTGCTTTGTATGTCCTGAGGGTCTCTTTACTTGGGTTTTCACCTTGTGTGTTATGCCCCACCAGCTCCTGCTGCAAAATGCTGGGAGCGATGCTTTGGGCCTGAATTTCCCTTGGCATCCTTTTAAACAGGATAGGAAATAAAGCCATTATGAAATTCCATTGCTGATAGTCATCACACCATATCTGCCTAAGAACAAGCAAATCTAGCTAGTCAGAACAGTGTCCTCTCCAAGATCGACCACAGCGATGTACTTCCCATGGGTCATCTTCCAGGACCTCTAGGATATTCGTAGTAATATGTAACAGTGGAGCTAGGGTGATCTTCAATCTCATGAATTGCTGCTATAATAAGTTTGAGGTGGAGATGCAGAATCACTAGGGTTTTGGCCAAATTCAGAGCCATAGAAGGCCTTGTAGTCGAATACCAGCGTAAGAAACGCTTACATAGTGGCAAAGCTTGCCATATACAATGAGACAAAAGTTTATTTTTTTATTTGCATATTCAAAGAAGAATAAGAATCTTATTTCCCAAAAATTAATTAAGCATAACATTTTCCATAAATTAACAATGAGTGGAACATTGAATTCACCACATTTTTTGTAATACTTCACTTTTCAGAGTATAGGATCTCATGGATTAAAGTCATCAAGGGTGAATTAGTTTTAGAATCCTATTCAATAAGGAGATAAAGAAGAAGAAAAAAGTGTTTGGAGAAAGTGTCAGTAAAAGGGAAAGCCAATACAGAAAAAAGCGAAATGTCCTCAATGTGTCTTGCCTACCTTTATAACTGTTTGGCCATTGTGCATTGATACCACTTAATCAAGCAATGAAGTACACTGAGCATAGTGAATTATAGTAGTGAAATATGAAGGTGAGGGTTTTTGTGTGCCTGCCTTCTTTTCTAAAGTGCTTCCTGGAGGTTCAAAGAAACGTATCTCTGGTTTATTTCAAGTGTAAAGGGATCAGGGTATTAGTAAATAAAGGCATATTGTATATGAAGAATGCGTTCAAGAAACAGTTTTCAAGGTTGGGAAATTAAAGAAGGCTTTTTAACCACCTGATTGATATGAGAAATATTAATATATAGATCTATTGATAGCACCCTAGTCACAGATTCTTCGTTTGAAAGCCATAATTAAGCTTCATTCATACTTTGAATGTTGCTTGCATGTATTTTGGAATATCCAACATTACTCACACCTTTTATTGCTTCCTAAATCGATTTCATAATTAGATCCCCGTCAAAGTATTAATAACTTTTATATATCTCTAGCATGCGTGCAGAATTACATCTTAAGTGCATTCGATTTACATTTTTTTATCTCAAGTAGAAGGTTATTTCATATCTTTTATCACTGAATGATAAGTAAGTAAATCAGAATATTGATGAGAATACTATTTTTTTCGATTTTAATGCTGAAATAGGTCTTTTGTCACATTAGTGTCCTATAGTCAACTATTGAGGTCATCTGTGGCTTATTTTAAATTGAGCATTGCTCTTGGTTTACTACAGGGTTTTCAATAATTGCATTTATCGCCGAATCTATAACTTATTTACGAAATGTGGCATTCATTCCTTTGAGGTGGCATACTGTGTATAAACCACTGAAACCTAGTTGGTATATGTACTCAGTTCAACTAGGACTTTGCAGTACTGGTGGGACGTTAGTGTGACTATGGGGTTGGAGCTCGCCCTGCCTCCACTGTTTTTATCTTCTTGAATGTTATTAGATCTAAAACTGAGAGTCTGATGCACAAAACTATGCGATAATCAAGTTTCAACATGACAGCAGCTCATAGATTAGATAGAAATGGCATGATGTTTGTCAGCAATGGAAGTTTGAGTAGCCATGCAAGCGATATCCCTGCAACATATGTCACCCTGTTGGGTTCCGTCATTGCTTTGGATATAAAGCTTAACACATTTAAGCTTTCTTTCCCCGTAATTGCTCCATGTGCACCCTTAATCAAGCTGCGTTCTTGATAGTTTTGGGTGGTTCTTCTGTAAAAGAAGTATTTGCTCCAGTCTGTCTCCAGGGTATTATAATTGCTGCGCTCCCTACTAGAACCTCCAAACAAGTCTCATAAGCCAGTTGCAGATGCACCTGATGGTAGTCAAGCTCCAAGTCTTCAGGCACATCCAAATGAGGCGCTTTCTTTAATTGTTCCTGAACAATAAATTGGAAACTCTGAACACAAAAGCGACTCCGCCACCAGCATCATCATGAATTGCCCCGTATGGCAGCATTGTCAATTCCAATTGAGGTCTTCAATATTAAATAGGTTCATCATGTGTCTCTGGCGTCAACACTCTTCCATAACTATTTAAATTACTGAATGAGCATGGCTTTCGTATTATCATCCAGGATTGAATGAAACAAAATTGATATAATTCAAAAGGTCTACAAGAGAGAAGCTGGTGGTGTAGTCCTGCTTTGTATGTCCTGAGGGTCTCTTTACTTGGGTTTTCACCTTGGGTGTTATGCCCCACCAGCTCCTGCTGCAAAATGCTGGGAGCGATGCTTTGGGCCTGAATTTCCCTTGGCATCCTTTTAAACAGGATAGGAAATAAAGCCATTATGAAATTCCATTGCTGATAGTCATCACACCATATCTGCCTAAGAACAAGCAAATCTAGCTAGTCAGAACAGTGTCCTCTCCAAGATCGACCACAGCGATGTACTTCCCATGGGTCATCTTCCAGGACCTCTAGGATATTCGTAGTAATATGTAACAGTGGAGCTAGGGTGATCTTCAATCTCATGAATTGCTGCTATAATAAGTTTGAGGTGGAGATGCAGAATCACTAGGGTTTTGGCCAAATTCAGAGCCATAGAAGGCCTTGTAGTCAAATACCAGCGTAAGAAACGCTTACATAGTGGCAAAGCTTGCCATATACAATGAGACAAAAGTTTATTTTTTTAATTGCATATTCAAAGAAGAATAAGAATCTTATTTCCCAAAAATTAATTAAGCATAACATTTTCCATAAATTAACAATGAGTGGAACATTGAATTCACCACATTTTTTGTAATACTTCACTTTTCAGAGTATAGGATCTCATGGATTAAAGTCATCAAGGGTGAATTAGTTTTAGAATCCTATTCAATAAGGAGATAAAGAAGAAGAAAAAAGTGTTTGGAGAAAGTGTCAGTAAAAGGGAAAGCCAATACAGAAAAAAGCGAAATGTCCTCAATGTGTCTTGCCTACCTTTATAACTGTTTGGCCATTGTGCATAGATACCACTTAATCAAGCAATGAAGTACACTGAGCATAGTGAATTATAGTAGTGAAATATGAAGGTGAGGGTTTTTGTGTGCCTGCCTTCTTTTCTAAAGTGCTTCCTGGAGGTTCAAAGAAACGTATCTCTGGTTTATTTCAAGTGTAAAGGGATCAGGGTATTAGTAAATAAAGGCATATTGTATATGAAGAATGCGTTCAAGAAACAGTTTTCAAGGTCGGGAAATTAAAGAAGGCTTTTTAACCACCTGATTGATATGAGAAATATTAATATATAGATCTATTGATAGCACCCTAGTCACAGATTCTTCGTTTGAAAGCCATAATTAAGCTTCATTCATACTTTGAATGTTGCTTGCATGTATTTCGGAATATCCAACATTACTTACACCTTTTATTGCTTCCTAAATCGATTTCATAATTAGATGCCTGTCAAAGTATTAATAACTTTTATATATCTCTAGCATGCGTGCAGAATTACATCTTAAGTGCATTCGATTTACATTTTTTTATCTCAAGTAGAAGGTTATTTCATATCTTTTATCACTGAATGATAAGTAAGTAAATCAGAATATTGATGAGAATACTATTTTTTTCGATTTTGATGCTGAAATAGGTCTTTTGTCACATTAGTGTCCTATAGTCAACTATTGAGGTCATGTGTGGCTTATTTTAAATTGAGAATTGCTCTTGGTTTACTACAGGGTTTTCAATAATTGCATTTATCACTGAATCTATAACTTATTTACGAAATGTGGCATTCATTCCTTTGAGGTGGCATACTGCGTATAAACCACTGAAACCTAGTTGGTATATGTACTCAGTTCAACTAAGACTTTGCAGTACTGGTGGGACGTTAGTGTGACTATGGGGTTGGAGCTCGCCCTGCCTCCACTGTTTTTCTCTCCTTGAATGTTATTAGATCTAAAACTGAGAGTCTGATGCACAAAACTATGCGATAATCAAGTTTCAACATGACAGCAGCTCATAGATTAGATAGAAATGGCATGATGTTTGTCAGCAATGGAAGTTTGAGTAGCCATGCAAGCGATATCCCTGCAACATATGTCACCCTGCTGGGTTCGGTCATTGCTTTGGATATAAAGCTTAACACATTTAAGCTTTCTTTCCCCGTAATTGCTCCATGTGCACCCTTAATCAAGCTGCGTTCTTGATAGTTTTGGGTGGCTCTTCTGTAAAAGAAGTATTTGCTCCAGTCTGTCTCCAGGGTATTATAATTGCTGCGCTCCCTACTAGAACCTCCAAACAAGTCTCATAAGCCAGTTGCAGATGCAACTGATGGTAGTCAAGCTCCAAGTCTTCAGGCACATCCAAATGAGGCGCTTTCTTTAATTGTTCCTGAACAATAAATTGGAAACTCTGAACACAAACGCGACTCCGCCACCAGCATCATCATGAATTGCCCCGTATGGGCAGCATTGTCCATTCCAATTGAGGTCTTCAATATTAAATAGGTTCATCATGTGTCTCTGGCGTCAACACTCTTCCATAACTATTTAAATTACTGAATGAGCATGACTTTCGTATTATCATCCAGGATTGAATGAAACAAAATTGATGTAATTCAAAAGGTCTACAAGAGAGAAGCTGGTGGTGTAGTCCTGCTTTGTATGTCCTGAGGGTCTCTTTACTTGGGTTTTCACCTTGGGTGTTATGCCCCACCAGCTCCTGCTGCAAAATGCTGGGAGCGATGCTTTGGGCCTGAATTTCCCTTGGCATCCTTTTAAACAGGATAGGAAATAAAGCCATTATGAAATTCCATTGCTGATAGTCATCACACCATATCTGCCTAAGAACAAGCAAATCTAGCTAGTCAGAACAGTGTCCTCTCCAAGATCGACCACAGCGATGTACTTCCCATGGGTCATCTTCCAGGACCTCTAGGATAGTCGTAGTAATATGTAACAGTGGAGCTAGGGTGACCTTCAATCTCATGAATTGCTGCTATAATAAGTTTGAGGTGGAGATGCAGAATCACTAGGGTTTTGGCCAAATTCAGAGCCATAGAAGGCCTTGTAGTCGAATACCAGCGTAAGAAACGCTTACATAGTGGCAAAGCTTGCCATATACAATGAGACAAAAGTTTATTTTTTTAATTGCATATTCAAAGAAGAATAAGAATCTTATTTCCCAAAAATGAATTAAGCATAACATTTTCCATAAATTAACAATGAGCGGAACATTAAATTCACCACATTTTTTGTAATACTTCACTTTTCAGAGTATAGGATCTCATGGATTAAAGTCATCAAGGGTGAATTCGTTTTAGAATCCTGTTCAATAAGGAGATAAAGAAGAAGAAAAAAGTGTTTGGGCAAAGTGTCAGTAAAAGGGAAAGCCAATACAGAAAAAAGCAAAATGTCCCCAATGTGTCTTGCCTACCTTATAACTGTTTGGCCATTGTGCATAGATACCACTTAATCAAGCAATGAAGTACACTGAGCATAGTGAATTATAGTAGTGAAATATGAAGGTGAGGGTTTTTGTGTGCCTGCCTTCTTTTCTAAAGTGCTTCCTGGAGGTTCAAAGAAACGGATCTCTGGTTTATTTCAAGTGTAAAGGGATCAGGGTATTAGTAAATAAAGGCATATTGTATATGAAGAATGCGTTCAAGAAACAGTTTTCAAGGTTGGGAAATTAAAGAAGGCTTTTTAACCACCTGATTGATATGAGAAATATTAATATATAGATCTATTGATAGCACCCTAGTCACAGATTCTTCGTTTGAAAGCCATAATTAAGCTTCATTCATACTTTGAATGTTGCTTGCATGTATTTCGGAATATCCAACATTACTCACACCTTTTATTGCTTCCTAAATCGATTTCATAATTAGATGCCCATCAAAGTATTAATAACTTTTATATATCTCTAGCATGCGTGCAGAATTACATCTTAAGTGCATTCGATGTACATTTTTTTATCTCAAGTAGAAGGTTATTTCATATCTTTTATCACTGAATGATAAGTAAGTAAATCAGAATATTGATGAGAATACAATTTTTTTCGATTTTGATGCTGAAATAGGTCTTTTGTCACATTAGTGTCCTATAGTCAACTATTGAGGTCATCTGTGGCTTATTTTAAATTGAGAATTGCTCTTGGTTTACTACAGGGTTTTCAATCATTGCATTTATCACTGAATCTGTAACTTATTTACGAAATGTGGCATTCATTCCTTTGAGGTGGCATACTGTGTATAAACCACTGAAACCTAGTTGGTATATGTACTCAGTTCAACTAAGACTTTGCAGTACTGGTGGGACGTTAGTGTGACTATGGGGTTGGAGCTCGCCCTGCCTCCACTGTTTTTATCTCCTTGAATGTTATTAGATCTAAAACTGAGAGTCTGATGCACAAAACTATGCGATAATCAAGTTTCAACATGACAGCAGCTCATAGATTAGATAGAAATGGCATGATGTTTTCAGCAATGGAAGTTTGAGTAGCCATGCAAGCGATATCCCTGCAACATATGTCACCCTGTTGGGTTCCGTCATTGCTTTGGATATCAAGCTTAACACATTTAAGCTTTCTTTCCCCGTAATTGCTCCATGTGCACCCTTAATCAAGCTGCGTTCTTGATAGTTTTGGGTGGCTCTTCTGTAAAAGAAGTATTTGCTCCAGTCTGTCTCCAGGATATTATAATTGCTGCGCTCCCTACTAGAACCTCCAAACAAGTCTCATAAGCCAGTTGCAGATGCAACTGATGGTAGTCAAGCTCCAAGTCTTCAGGCACATCCAAATGAGGCGCTTTCTTTAATTGTTCCTGAACAATAAATTGGAAACTCTGAACACAAAAGCGACTCCGCCACCAGCATCATCATGAATTGCCCCATATGGGCAGCATTGTCCATTCCAATTGAGGTCTTCAATATTAAATAGGTTCATCATGTGTCTCTGGCGTCAACACTCTTCCATAACTATTTAAATTACTGAATGAGCATGACTTTCGTATTATCATCCAGGATTGAATGAAACAAAATTGATGTAATTCAAAAGGTCTACAAGAGAGAACCTGGCGGTGTAGTCCTGCTTTGTATGTCCTGAGGGTCTCTTTACTTGGGTTTTCACCTTGGGTGTTATGCCCCACCAGCTCCTGCTGCAAAATGCTGGGAGCGATGCTTTGGGCCTGAATTTCCCTTGGCATCCTTTTAAACAGGATATGAAATAAAGCCATTATGAAATTCCATTGCTGATAGTCATCACACCATATCTGCCTAAGAACAAGCAAATCTAGCTAGTCAAAACAGTGTCCTCTCCAAGATCAACCACAGCGATGTACTTCCCATGGGTCATCTTCCAGGACCTCTAGGATATTCGTAGTAATATGTAACAGTGGAGCTAGGGTGATCTTCAATCTCATGAATTGCTGCTATAATAAGTTTGAGGTGGAGATGCAGAATCACTAGGGTTTTGGCCAAATTCAGAGCCATATAAGGCCTTGTAGTCGAATACCAGCGTAAGAAACGCTTACATAGTGGCAAAGCTTGCCATATACAATGAGACAAAAGTTTATTTTTTTAATTGCATATTCAAAGAAGAATAAGAATCTTATTTCCCAAAAATTAACTAAGTATAACATTTTCCATAAATTAACAATGAGCGGAACATTGAATTCACCACATTTTTTGTAATACTTCACTTTTCAGAGTATAGGATCTCATGGATTAAAGTCATCAAGGGTGAATTTGTTTTAGAATCCTGTTCAATAAGGAGATAAAGAAGAAGAAAAAAGTGTTTGGGGAAAGTGTCAGTAAAAGGGAAAGCCAATACAGAAAAAAGCGAAATGTCCTCAATGTGTCTTGCCTACCTTTATAACTGTTTGGCCATTGTGCATAGATACCACTTAATCAAGCAATGAAGTACACTGAGCATAGTGAATTATAGTAGTGAAATATGAAGGTGAGGGTTTTTGTGTGCCTGCCTTCTTTTCTAAAGTGCTTCCTGGATGTTCAAAGAAACGGATCTCTGGTTTATTTCAAGTGTAAAGGGATCAGGGTATTTGTAAATAAAGGCATATTGTATATGAAGAATGCGTTCAAGAAACAGTTTTCAAGGTTGGGAAATTAAAGAAGGCTTTTTAACCACCTGATTGATATGAGAAATATTAATATATAGATCTATTGATAGCACCCTAGTCACAGATTCTTCGTTTGAAAGCCATAATTAAGCTTCATTCATACTTTGAATGTTGCTTGCATGTATGTCGGAATATCCAACATTACTCACACCTTTTATTGCTTCCTAAATCGATTTCATAATTAGATGCCCGTCAAAGTATTAATAACTTTTATATATCTCTAGCATGCGTGCAGAATTACATCTTAAGTGCATTCGATTTACATTTTTTTATCTCAAGTAGAAGGTTATTTCATATGTTTTATCACTGAATGATAAGTAAGTAAATCAGAATATTGATGAGAATACTATATTTTTTTATTTTGATGCTGAATTAGGTCTTTTGTCACATTAGTGTCCTATAGTCAACTATTGAGGTCATCTGTGGCTTATTTTAAATTGAGAATTGCTCTTGGTTTACTACAGGGTTTTCAATAATTGCATTTATCACTGAATCTATAACTTATTTACGAAATGTGGCATTCATTCCTTTGAGGTGGCATACTGTGTATAAACCACTGAAACCTAGTGGGTATATGTACTCAGTTCAACTAAGACTTTGCAGTACTGGTGGGACGTTAGTGTGACTATGGGGTTGGAGCTCGCCCTCCCTCCACTGTTTTTAATCACCTTGAATGTTATTAGATCTAAAACTGAGAGTCTGATGCACAAAACTATGCGATAATCAAGTTTCAACATGACAGCAGCTCATAGATTAGATAGAAATGGCATGATGTTTGTCAGCAATGGAAGTTTGAGTAGCCATGCAAGAGATATCCCTGCAACATATGTCACCCTGTTGGGTTCCGTCATTGCTTTGGATATAAAGCTTAACACATTTAAGCTTTCTTTCCCCGTAATTGCTCCATGTGCACCCTTAATCAAGCTGCGTTCTTGATAGTTTTGGGTGGCTCTTCTGTAAAAGAAGTATTAGCTCCAGTCTGTCTCCAGGGTATTATAATTGCTGCGCTCCCTACTAGAACCTCCAAACGAGTCTCATAAGCCAGTTGCAGATGCAACTGATGGTAGTCAAGCTCCAAGTCTTCAGGCACATCCAAATGAGGCGCTTTCTTTAATTGTTCCTGAACAATAAATTGGAAACTCTGAACACAAAAGCGACTCCGCCACCAGCATCATCATGAATTGCCCCGTATGGGCAGCATTGTTCATTCCAATTGAGGGCTTCAATATTAAATAGGTTCATCATGTGTCTCTGGCGTACAACACTCTTCCATAACTATTTAAATTACTGAATGAGCATGACTTTCGTATTATCATCCAGGATTGAACGAAACAAAATTGATGTAATTTAAAAGGTCTACAAGAGAGAAGCTGGTGGTGTAGTCCTGCTTTGTATGTCCTAAGGGTCTCTTTACTTGGGTTTTCACCTTGGGTGTTATGCCCCACCAGCTCCTGCTGCAAAATGCTGGGAGCGATGCTTTGGGCCTGAATTTCCCATGGCATCCTTTTAAACAGGATATGAAATAAAGCCATTATGAAATTCCATTGCTGATAGTCATCACACCATATCTGCCTAAGAACAAGCAAATCTAGCTAGTCAGAACAGTGTCCTCTCCAAGATCGACCACAGCGATGTACTTCCCATGGGTCATCTTCCAGGACCTCTAGGATATTCGTAGTAATATGTAACAGTGGAGCTAGGGTGATCTTCAATCTCATGAATTGCTGCTTTAATAAGTTTGAGGTGGAGATGCAGAATCACTAGGGTTTTGGCCAAATTCAGAGCCATAGAAGGCCTTGTAGTCGACTACCAGCGTAAGAAACGCTTACATAGTGGCAAAGCTTGCCATATACAATGAGACAAAAGTTAATTTTTTTAATTGCATATTCAAAGAAGAATAAGAATCTTATTTCCCAAAAATTAATTAAGCATAACATTTTCCATAAATTAACAATGAGCGGAACATTGAATTCACCACATTTTTTGTAATACTTCATTTTTCAGAGTATAGGATCTCATGGATTAAAGTCATCAAGGGTGAATTCGTTTTAGAATCCTATTCAATAAGGAGATAAAGAAGAAGAAAAAAGTGTTTGGGGAAAGTGTCAGTAAAAGGGAAAGCCAATACAGAAAAAAGCGAAATGTCCTCAATGTGTCTTGCCTACCTTTATAACTGTTTGGCCATTGTGCATAGATACCACTTAATCAAGCAATGAAGTACACTGAGCATAGTGAATTATAGTAGTGAAATATGAAGGTGAGGGTTTTTGTGTGCCTGCCTTCTTTTCTAAAGTGCTTCCTGGATGTTCAAAGAAATGGATCTCTGGTTTATTTCAAGTGTAAAGGGATCAGGGTATTAGTAAATAAAGGCATATTGTATATGAAGAATGCGTTCAAGAAACAGTTTTCAAGGTTGGGAAATTAAAGAAGGCTTTTTAACCACCTGATTGATATGAGAAATATTAATATATAGATCTATTGATAGCACCCTAGTCACAGATTCTTCGTTTGAAAGCCATAATTAAGCTTCATTCATACTTTGAATGTTGCTTGCATGTATTTCGGAATATCCAACATTACTCACACCTTTTATTGCTTCCTAAATCGATTTCATAATTAGATAGCCGTCAAAGTATTAATAACTTTTATATATCTCTAGCATGCGTGCAGAATTACATCTTAAGTGCATTCGATTTACATTTTTTTATCTCAAGTAGAAGGTTATTTCATATCTTTTATCACTGAATGATAAGTAAGTAAATCATAATATTGATGAGAATACTATTTTTTTCGATGTTGATGCTGAATTAGGTCTTTTGTCACATTAATGTCCTATAGTCAACTATTGAGGTCATCTGTGGCTTATTTTAAATTGATAATTGCTCTTGGTTTACTACAGGGTTTTCAATAATTGCATTTATCACTGAATCTATAACTTATTTACGAAATGTGGCATTCATTCCTTTGAGGTGGCATACTGTGTATAAACCACTGAAACCTAGTGGGTATATGTACTCAGTTCAACTAAGACTTTGCAGTACTGGTGGGACGTTAGTGTGACTATGAAGTTGGAGCTCGCCCTCCCTCCACTGTTTTTATCTCCTTGATTGTTATTAGATCTAAAACTGAGAGTCTGATGCACAAAACTATGCGATAATCAAGTTTCAACATGACAGCAGCTCATAGATTAGATAGAAATGGCATGATGTTTGTCAGCAATGGAAGTTTGAGTAGCCATGCAAGAGATATCCCTGCAACATACGTCACCCTGTTGGGTTCCGTCATAGCTTTGGATATAAAGCTTAACACATTTAAGCTTTCTTTCCCCGTAATTGCTAGATGTGCACCCTTAATCAAGCTGCGTTCTTGATAGTTTTGGATGGCTCTTCTGTAAAAGAAGTATTTGCTCCAGTCTGTCTCCAGGGTATTATAATTGCTGCGCTCCCTACTAGAACCTCCAAACAAGTCTCATAAGCCAGTTGCAGATGCAACTGATGGTAGTCCAGCTCCAAGTCTTCTGGCACATCCAAATGAGGCGCTTTCTTTAATTGTTCCTGAACAATAAATTGGAAACTCTGAACACAAAAGCGACTCCGCCACCAGCATCATCATGAATTGCCCCGTATGGGCAGCATTGTCCATTCCAATTGAGGTCTTCAATATTAAATAGGTTCATCATGTGTCTCTGGCGTCAACACTCTTCCATAACTATTTAAATTACTGAATGAGCATGACTTTCGTATTATCATCCAGGATTGAATGAAACAAAATTGATGTAATTCAAAAGGTCTACAAGAGAGAAGCTGGTGGTGTAGTCCTGCTTTGTATGTCCTGAGGGTCTCTTTACTTGGGTTTTCACCTTGGGTGTTATGCCCCACCAGCTCCTGCTGCAAAATGCTGGGAGCGATGCTTTGGGCCTGAATTTCCCTTGGCATCCTTTTAAACAGGATAGGAAATAAAGCCATTATGAAATTCCATTGCTGATAGTCATCACACCATATCTACCTAAGAACAAGCAAATCTAGCTAGTCAGAACAGTGTCCTCTCCAAGATCGACCACAGCGATGTACTTCCCATGGGTCATCTTCCAGGACCTCTAGGATATTCGTAGTAATATGTAACAGTGGAGCTAGGGTGATCTTCAATCTCATGAATTGCTGCTATAATAAGTTTGAGGTGGAGATGCAGAATCACTAGGGTTTTGGCCAAATTCAGAGCCATAGAAGGCCTTGTAGTCGAATACCAGCGTAAGAAACGCTTACATAGTGGCAAAGCTTGCCATATACAATGAGACAAAAGTTTATTTTTTTAATTGCATATTCAAAGAAGAATAAGAATCTTATTTCCCAAAAATTAATTAAGCATAACATTTTCCATAAATTAACAATGAGCGGAACATTGAATTCACCACATTTTTTGTAATACTTCATTTTTCAGAGTATAGGATCTCATGGATTAAAGTCATCAAGGGTGAATTCGTTTTAGAATCCTATTCAATAAGGAGATAAAGAAGAAGAAAAAAGTGTTTGGGGAAAGTGTCAGTAAAAGGGAAAGCCAATACAGAAAAAAGCGAAATGTCCTCAATGTGTCTTGCCTACCTTTATAACTGTTTGGCCATTGTGCATAGATACCACTTAATCAAGCAATGAAGTACACTGAGCATAGTGAATTATAGTAGTGAAATATGAAGGTGAGGGTTTTTGTGTGCCTGCCTTCTTTTCTAAAGTGCTTCCTGGATGTTCAAAGAAATGGATCTCTGGTTTATTTCAAGTGTAAAGGGATCAGGGTATTAGTAAATAAAGGCATATTGTATATGAAGAATGCGTTCAAGAAACAGTTTTCAAGGTTGGGAAATTAAAGAAGGCTTTTTAACCACCTGATTGATATGAGAAATATTAATATATAGATCTATTGATAGCACCCTAGTCACAGATTCTTCGTTTGAAAGCCATAATTAAGCTTCATTCATACTTTGAATGTTGCTTGCATGTATTTCGGAATATCCAACATTACTCACACCTTTTATTGCTTCCTAAATCGATTTCATAATTAGATAGCCGTCAAAGTATTAATAACTTTTATATATCTCTAGCATGCGTGCAGAATTACATCTTAAGTGCATTCGATTTACATTTTTTTATCTCAAGTAGAAGGTTATTTCATATCTTTTATCACTGAATGATAAGTAAGTAAATCATAATATTGATGAGAATACTATTTTTTTCGATGTTGATGCTGAATTAGGTCTTTTGTCACATTAATGTCCTATAGTCAACTATTGAGGTCATCTGTGGCTTATTTTAAATTGATAATTGCTCTTGGTTTACTACAGGGTTTTCAATAATTGCATTTATCACTGAATCTATAACTTATTTACGAAATGTGGCATTCATTCCTTTGAGGTGGCATACTGTGTATAAACCACTGAAACCTAGTGGGTATATGTACTCAGTTCAACTAAGACTTTGCAGTACTGGTGGGACGTTAGTGTGACTATGAAGTTGGAGCTCGCCCTCCCTCCACTGTTTTTATCTCCTTGAATGTTATTAGATCTAAAACTGAGAGTCTGATGCACAAAACTATGCGATAATCAAGTTTCAACATGACAGCAGCTCATAGATTAGATAGAAATGGCATGATGTTTGTCAGCAATGGAAGTTTGAGTAGCCATGCAAGAGATATCCCTGCAACATATGTCACCCTGTTGGGTTCCGTCATTGCTTTGGATATAAAGCTTAACACATTTAAGCTTTCTTTCTACGTAATTGCTAGATGTGCACCCTTAATCAAGCTGCGTTCTTGATAGTTTTGGATGGCTCTTCTGTAAAAGAAGTATTTGCTCCAGTCTGTCTCCAGGGTATTATAATTGCTGCGCTCCCTACTAGAACCTCCAAACAAGTCTCATAAGCCAGTTGCAGATGCAACTGATGGTAGTCCAGCTCCAAGTCTTCAGGCACATCCAAATGAGGCGCTTTCTTTAATTGTTCCTGAACAATAAATTGGAAACTCTGAACACAAAAGCGACTCCGCCACCAGCATCATCATGAATTGCCCCGTATGGGCAGCATTGTCCATTCCAATTGAGGTCTTCAATATTAAATAGGTTCATCATGTGTCTCTGGCGTTAACACTCTTCCATAACTATTTAAATTACTGAATGAGCATGACTTTCGTATTATCATCCAGGATTGAATGAAACAAAATTGATGTAATTCAAAAGGTCTACAAGAGAGAAGCTGGTGGTGTAGTCCTGCTTTGTATGTCCTGAGGGTCTCTTTACTTGGGTTTTCACCTTGGGTGTTATGCCCCACCAGCTCCTGCTGCAAAATGCTGGGAGCGATGCTTTGGGCCTGAATTTCCCTTGGCATCCTTTTAAACAGGATAGGAAATAAAGCCATTATGAAATTCCATTGCTGATAGTCATCACACCATATCTACCTAAGAACAAGCAAATCTAGCTAGTCAGAACAGTGTCCTCTCCAAGATCGACCACAGCGATGTACTTCCCATGGGTCATCTTCCAGGACCTCTAGGATATTCGTAGTAATATGTAACAGTGGAGCTAGGGTGATCTTCAATCTCATGAATTGCTGCTATAATAAGTTTGAGGTGGAGATGCAGAATCACTAGGGTTTTGGCCAAATTCAGAGCCATAGAAGGCCTTGTAGTCGAATACCAGCGTAAGAAACGCTTACATAGTGGCAAAGCTTGCCATATACAATGAGACAAAAGTTTATTTTTTTAATTGCATATTCAAAGAAGAATAAGAATCTTATTTCCCAAAAATTAATTAAGCATAACATTTTCCATAAATTAACAATGAGCGGAACATTGAATTCACCACATTTTTTGTAATACTTAACTTTTCAGAGTATAGGATCTCATGGATTAAAGTCATCAAGGGTGAATTCGTTTTAGAATCCTGTTCAATAAGGAGATAAAGAAGAAGAAAAAAGTGTTTGGGGAAAGTGTCAGTAAAAGGGAAAGCTAATACAGAAAAAAGCGAAATGTCCTCAATGTGTCTTGCCTACCTTATAACTGTTTGGCCATTGTGCATAGATACCACTTAATCAAGCAATGAAGTACACTGAGCATAGTGAATTATAGTAGTGAAATATGAAGGTGAGGGTTTTTGTGTGCCTGCCTTCTTTTCTAAAGTACTTCCTGGAGGTTCAAAGAAACGGATCTCTGGTTTATTTCAAGTGTAAAGGGATCAGGGTATTAGTAAATAAAGGCATATTGTATATGAAGAATGCGTTCAAGAAACAGTTTTCAAGGTTGGGAAATTAAAGAAGGCTTTTTAACCACCTGATTGATATGAGAAATATTAATATATAGATCTATTGATAGCACCCTAGTCACAGATTCTTCGTTTGAAAGCCATAATTAAGCTTCATTCATACTTTGAATGTTGCTTGCATGTATTTCGGAATATCCAACATTACTCACACCTTTTATTGCTTCCTAAATCGATTTCATAATTAGATGCCCGTCAAAGTATTATTAACTTTTATATATCTCTAGCATGCGTGCAGAATTACATCTTAAGTGCATTTGATTTACATTTTTTTAGCTCAAGTAGAAGGTTATTTCATATCTTTTATCACTGAATGATAAGTAAGTAAATCAGAATATTGATGAGAATACTATTTTTTTCGATTTTGATGCTGAAATAGGTCTTTTGTCACATTAGTGTCCTATAGTCAACTACTGAGGTCATCTGTGGCTTATTTTAAATTGAGAATTGCTCTTGGTTTACTACAGGGTTTTCAATAATTGCATTTATCACTGAATCTATAACTTATTTACGAAATGTGGCATTCATTCCTTTGAGGTGGCATACTGTGTATAAACCACTGAAACCTAGTTGGTATATGTACTCAGTTCAACTAAGACTGTGCAGTACTGGTGGGACGTTAGTGTGACTATGGGGTTGGAGCTCGCCCTGCCTCCACTGTTTTTATCTCCTTGAATGTTATTAGATCTAAAACTGAGAGTCTGGTGCACAAAACTATGCGATAATCAAGTTTCAACATGACAGCAGCTCATAGGTTAGATAGAAATGGCATGATGTTTGTCAGCAATGGAAGTTTGAGTAGCCATGCAAGCGATATCCCTGCAACATATGTCACCCTGTTGGGTTCCGTCATTGCTTTGGATATAAAGCTTAACACATTTAAGCTTTCTTTCCCCGTAATTGCTCCATGTGCACCCTTAATCAAGCTGCGTTCTTGATAGTTTTGGGTGGTTCTTCTGTAAAAGAAGTATTAGCTCCAGTCTGTCTCCAGGGTATTATAATTGCTGCGCTCCCTACTAGAACCTCCAAACAAGTCTCATAAGCCAGTTGCAGATGCAACTGATGGTAGTCAAGCTCCAAGTCTTCAGGCACATCCAAATGAGGCGCTTTCTTTAATTGTTCCTGAACAATAAATTGGAAACTCTGAACACAAAAGCGACTCCGCCACCAGCATCATCATGAATTGCCCCGTATGGGCAGCATTGTCCATTCCAATTGAGGGCTTCAATATTAAATAGGTTCATCATGTGTCTCTGGCGTCAACACTCTTCCATAACTATTTATATTACTGAATGAGCATGACTTTTGTATTATCATCCAGGATTGAATGAAACAAAATTGATGTAATTTAAAAGGTCTACAAGAGAGAAGCTGGTGGTGTAGTCCTGCTTTGTATGTCCTGAGGGTCTCTTTACTTTGGTTTTCACCTTGGGTGTTATGCTCCTGCTGCAAAATGCTGGGAGCAATGCTTTGGGCCTGAATTTCCCTTGGCATCCTTTTAAACAGGATATGAAATAAAGCCATTATGAAATTCCATTGCTGATAGTCATCACACCATATCGGCCTAAGAACAAGCAAATCTAGCTAGTCAGAACAGTGTCCTCTCCAAGATCGACCACAGCGATGTACTTCCCATGGGTCATCTTCCAGGACCTCTAGGATATTCGTAGTAATATGTAACAGTGGAGCTAGGGTGATCTTCAATCTCATGAATTGCTGCTATAATAAGTTTGAGGTGGAGATGCAGAATCACTAGGGTTTTGGCCAAATTCAGAGCCATAGAAGGCCTTGTAGTCGAATACCAGCGTAAGAAACGCTTACATAGTGGCAAAGCTTGCCATATACAATGAGACAAAAGTTTATTTTTTAATTGCATATTCAAAGAAGAATAAGAATCTTATTTCCCAAAAATTAACTAAGCATAACATTTTCCATAAATTAACAATGAGCGGAACATTGAATTCACCACATTTTTTGTAATACTTCACTTTTCAGAGTATAGGATCTCATGGATTAAAGTCATCAAGGGTGAATTTGTTTTAGAATCCTGTTCAATAAGGAGATAAAGAAGAAGAAAAAAGTGTTTGGGGAAAGTGTCAGTAAAAGGGAAAGCCAATACAGAAAAAAGCGAAATGTCCTCAATGTGTCTTGCCTACCTTTATAACTGTTTGGCCATTGTGCATAGATACCACTTTATCAAGCAATGAAGTACACTGAGCATAGTGAATTATAGTAGTGAAATATGAAGGTGAGGGTTTTTGTGTGCCTGCCTTCTTTTCTAAAGTGCTTCCTGGAGGTTCAAAGAAACGGATCTCTGGTTTATTTCAAGTGTAAAGGGATCAGGGTATTAGTAAATAACGGCATATTGTATATGAAGAATGCGTTCAAGAAACAGTTTTCAAGGTTGGGAAATTAAAGAAGGCTTTTTAACCACCTGATTGATATGAGAAATATTAATATATAGATCTATTGATAGCACCCTAGTCACAGATTCTTCGTTTGAAAGCCATAATTAAGCTTCATTCATACTTTGAATGTTGCTTGCATGTATGTCGGAATATCCAACATTACTCACACCTTTTATTGCTTCCTGAATCGATTTCATAATTAGATGCCCGTCAAAGTATTAATAACTTTTATATATCTCTAGCATGCGTGCAGAATTACATCTTAAGTGCATTCGATTTACATTTTTTTATCTCAAGTAGAAGGTTATTTCATATGTTTTATCACTGAATGATAAGTAAGTAAATCAGAATATTGATGAGATACTAATTTTTTTTGATTTTGATGCTGAATTAGGTCTTTTGTCACATTAGTGTCCTATAGTCAACTATTGAGGTCATCTGTGGCTTATTTTAAATTGAGAATTGCTCTTGGTTTACTACAGGGTTTTCAATAATTGCATTTATCACTGAATCTATAACTTATTTACGAAATGTGGCATTCATTCCTTTGAGGTGGCATACTGTGTATAAACCACTGAAACCTAGTGGGTATATGTACTCAGTTCAACTAAGACTTTGCAGTACTGGTGGGACGTTAGTGTGACTATGGGGTTGGAGCTCGCCCTCCCTCCACTGTTTTTATCTCCTTGAATGTTATTAGATCTAAAACTGAGAGTCTGATGCACAAAACTATGCGATAATCAAGTTTCAACATGACAGCAGCTCATAGATTAGATAGAAATAGCATGATGTTTGTCAGCAATGGAAGTTTGAGTAGCCATGCAAGAGATATCCCTGCAACATATGTCACCCTGTTGGGTTCCGTCATTGCTTTGGATATAAAGCTTAACACATTTAAGCTTTCTTTCCCCGTAATTGCTCCATGTGCACCCTTAATCAAGCTGCGTTCTTGATAGTTTTGGGTGGCTCTTCTGTAAAAGAAGTATTAGCTCCAGTCTGTCACGAGGGTATTATAATTGCTGCGCTCCCTACTAGAACCTCCAAACAAGTCTCATAAGCCAGTTGCAGATGCAACTGATGGTAGTCAAGCTCCAAGTCTTCAGGCACATCCAAATGAGGCGCTTTCTTTAATTGTTCCTGAACAATAAATTTGAAACTCTGAACACAAAAGCGACTCCGCCACCAGCATCATCATGAATTGCCCCGTATGGGCAGCATTGTTCATTCCAATTGAGGGCTTCAATATTAAATAGGTTCATCATGTGTCTCTGGCGTCAACACTCTTCCATAACTATTTAAATTACTGAATGAGCATGACTTTCGTATTATCATCCAGGATTGAATGAAACAAAATTGATATAATTTAAAAGGTCTACAAGAGAGAAGCTGGTGGTGTAGTCCTGCTTTGTATGTCCTGAGGGTCTCTTTACTTGGGTTTTCACCTTGGGTGTTATGCCCCACCAGCTCCTGCTGCAAAATGCTGGGAGCAATTCTTTGGGCCTGAATTTCCCTTGGCATCCTTTTAAACAGGATATGAAATAAAGCCATTATGAAATTCCATTGCTGATAGTCATCACACCATATCTGCCTAAGAACAAGCAAATCTAGCTAGTCAGAACAGTGTCCTCTCCAAGATCGACCACAGCGATGTACTTCCCATGGGTCATCTTCCAGGACCTCTAGGATATTCGTAGTAATATGTAACAGTGGAGCTAGGGTGATCTTCAATCTCATGAATTGCTGCTATAATAAGTTTGAGGTGGAGATGCAGAATCACTAGGGTTTTGGCCAAATTCAGAGCCATAGAAGGCCTTGTAGTCGAATACCAGCGTAAGAAACGCTTACATAGTGGCAAAGCTTGCCATATACAATGAGACAAAAGTTTATTTTTTTAATTGCATATTCAAAGAAGAATAAGAATCTTATTTCCCAAAAATTAACTAAGCATAACATTTTCCATAAATTAACAATGAGCGGAACATTGAATTCACCACATTTTTTGTAATACTTCACTTTTCAGAGTATAGGATCTCATGGATTAAAGTCATCAAGGGTGAATTTGTTTTAGAATCCTGTTCAATAAGGAGATAAAGAAGAAGAAAAAAGTGTTTGGGGAAAGTGTCAGTAAAAGGGAAAGCCAATACAGAAAAAAGCGAAATGTCCTCAATGTGTCTTGCCTACCTTTATAACTGTTTGGCCATTGTGCATAGATACCACTTTATCAAGCAATGAAGTACACTGAGCATAGGGAATTATAGTAGTGAAATATGAAGGTGAGGGTTTTTGTGTGCCTGCCTTCTTTTCTAAAGTGCTTCCTGGAGGTTCAAAGAAACGGATCTCTGGTTTATTTCAAGTGTAAAGGGATCAGGGTATTAGTAAATAACGGCATATTGTATATGAAGAATGCGTTCAAGAAACAGTTTTCAAGGTTGGGAAATTAAAGAAGGCTTTTTAACCACCTGATTGATATGAGAAATATTAATATATAGATCTATTGATAGCACCCTAGTCACAGATTCTTCGTTTGAAAGCCATAATTAAGCTTCATTCATACTTTGAATGTTGCTTGCATGTATGTCGGAATATCCAACATTACTCACACCTTTTATTGCTTCCTAAATCGATTTCATAATTAGATGCCCGTCAAAGTATTAATAACTTTTATATATCTCTAGCATGCGTGCAGAATTACATCTTAAGTGCATTCGATTTACATTTTTTTATCTCAAGTAGAAGGTTATTTCATATGTTTTATCACTGAATGATAAGTAAGTAAATCAGAATATTGATGAGAATACTATATTTTTTTATTTTGATGCTGAATTAGGTCTTTTGTCACATTAGTGTCCTATAGTCAACTATTGAGGTCATCTGTGGCTTATTTTAAATTGAGAATTGCTCTTGGTTTACTACAGGGTTTTCAATAATTGCATTTATCACTGAATCTATAACTTATTTACGAAATGTGGCATTCATTCCTTTGAGGTGGCATACTGTGTATAAACCACTGAAACCTAGTGGGTATATGTACTCAGTTCAACTAAGACTTTGCAGTACTGGTGGGACGTTAGTGTGACTATGGGGTTGGAGCTCGCCCTCCCTCCACTGTTTTTAATCACCTTGAATGTTATTAGATCTAAAACTGAGAGTCTGATGCACAAAACTATGCGATAATCAAGTTTCAACATGACAGCAGCTCATAGATTAGATAGAAATGGCATGATGTTTGTCAGCAATGGAAGTTTGAGTAGCCATGCAAGAGATATCCCTGCAACATACGTCACCCTGTTGGGTTCCGTCATTGCTTTGGATATAAAGCTTAACACATTTAAGCTTTCTTTCCCCGTAATTGCTCCATGTGCACCCTTAATCAAGCTGCGTTCTTGATAGTTTTGGGTGGCTCTTCTGTAAAAGAAGTATTAGCTCCAGTCTGTCTCCAGGGTATTATAATTGCTGCGCTCCCTACTAGAACCTCCAAACGAGTCTCATAAGCCAGTTGCAGATGCAACTGATGGTAGTCAAGCTCCAAGTCTTCAGGCACATCCAAATGAGGCGCTTTCTTTAATTGTTCCTGAACAATAAATTGGAAACTCTGAACACAAAAGCGACTCCGCCACCAGCATCATCATGAATTGCCCCGTATGGGCAGCATTGTTCATTCCAATTGAGGGCTTCAATATTAAATAGGTTCATCATGTGTCTCTGGCGTACAACACTCTTCCATAACTATTTAAATTACTGAATGAGCATGACTTTCGTATTATCATCCAGGATTGAACGAAACAAAATTGATGTAATTTAAAAGGTCTACAAGAGAGAAGCTGGTGGTGTAGTCCTGCTTTGTATGTCCTGAGGGTCTCTTTACTTGGGTTTTCACCTTGGGTGTTATGCCCCACCAGCTCCTGCTGCAAAATGCTGGGAGCGATGCTTTGGGCCTGAATTTCCCTTGGCATCCTTTTAAACAGGATATGAAATAAAGCCATTATGAAATTCCATTGCTGATAGTCATCACACCATATCTGCCTAAGAACAAGCAAATCTAGCTAGTCAGAACAGTGTCCTCTCCAAGATCGACCACAGCGATGTACTTCCCATGGGTCATCTTCCAGGACCTCTAGGATATTCGTAGTAATATGTAACAGTGGAGCTAGGGTGATCTTCAATCTCATGAATTGCTGCTTTAATAAGTTTGAGGTGGAGATGCAGAATCACTAGGGTTTTGGCCAAATTCAGAGCCATAGAAGGCCTTGTAGTCGACTACCAGCGTAAGAAACGCTTACATAGTGGCAAAGCTTGCCATATACAATGAGACAAAAGTTTATTTTTTTAATTGCATATTCAAAGAAGAATAAGAATCTTATTTCCCAAAAATTAATTAAGCATAACATTTTCCATAAATTAACAATGAGCGGAACATTGAATTCACCACATTTTTTGTAATACTTCATTTTTCAGAGTATAGGATCTCATGGATTAAAGTCATCAAGGGTGAATTCGTTTTAGAATCCTATTCAATAAGGAGATAAAGAAGAAGAAAAAAGTGTTTGGGGAAAGTGTCAGTAAAAGGGAAAGCCAATACAGAAAAAAGCGAAATGTCCTCAATGTGTCTTGCCTACCTTTATAACTGTTTGGCCATTGTGCATAGATACCACTTAATCAAGCAATGAAGTACACTGAGCATAGTGAATTATAGTAGTGAAATATGAAGGTGAGGGTTTTTGTGTGCCTGCCTTCTTTTCTAAAGTGCTTCCTGGATGTTCAAAGAAATGGATCTCTGGTTTATTTCAAGTGTAAAGGGATCAGGGTATTAGTAAATAAAGGCATATTGTATATGAAGAATGCGTTCAAGAAACAGTTTTCAAGGTTGGGAAATTAAAGAAGGCTTTTTAACCACCTGATTGATATGAGAAATATTAATATATAGATCTATTGATAGCACCCTAGTCACAGATTCTTCGTTTGAAAGCCATAATTAAGCTTCATTCATACTTTGAATGTTGCTTGCATGTATTTCGGAATATCCAACATTACTCACACCTTTTATTGCTTCCTAAAT
The DNA here is from genome assembly GCF_964263255.1 of Lissotriton vulgaris. Classification (NCBI taxonomy): domain Eukaryota; kingdom Metazoa; phylum Chordata; class Amphibia; order Caudata; family Salamandridae; genus Lissotriton; species Lissotriton vulgaris. Next base: position 1,399,217,749 of record NC_141689.1, read on the forward strand.
CGATTTCATAATTAGATAGCCGTCAAAGTATTAATAACTTTTATATATCTCTAGCATGCGTGCAGAATTACATCTTAAGTGCATTCGATTTACATTTTTTTATCTCAAGTAGAAGGTTATTTCATATCTTTTATCACTGAATGATAAGTAAGTAAATCATAATATTGATGAGAATACTATTTTTTTTCGATGTTGATGCTGAATTAGGTCTTTTGTCACATTAATGTCCTATAGTCAACTATTGAGGTCATCTGTGGCTTATTTTAAATTGATAATTGCTCTTGGTTTACTACAGGGTTTTCAATAATTGCATTTATCACTGAATCTATAACTTATTTACGAAATGTGGCATTCATTCCTTTGAGGTGGCATACTGTGTATAAACCACTGAAACCTAGTGGGTATATGTACTCAGTTCAACTAAGACTTTGCAGTACTGGTGGGACGTTAGTGTGACTATGAAGTTGGAGCTCGCCCTCCCTCCACTGTTTTTATCTCCTTGAATGTTATTAGATCTAAAACTGAGAGTCTGATGCACAAAACTATGCGATAATCAAGTTTCAACATGACAGCAGCTCATAGATTAGATAGAAATGGCATGATGTTTGTCAGCAATGGAAGTTTGAGTAGCCATGCAAGAGATATCCCTGCAACATATGTCACCCTGTTGGGTTCCGTCATTGCTTTGGATATAAAGCTTAACACATTTAAGCTTTCTTTCTACGTAATTGCTAGATGTGCACCCTTAATCAAGCTGCGTTCTTGATAGTTTTGGATGGCTCTTCTGTAAAAGAAGTATTTGCTCCAGTCTGTCTCCAGGGTATTATAATTGCTGCGCTCCCTACTAGAACCTCCAAACAAGTCTCATAAGCCAGTTGCAGATGCAACTGATGGTAGTCCAGCTCCAAGTCTTCAGGCACATCCAAATGAGGCGCTTTCTTTAATTGTTCCTGAACAATAAATTGGAAACTCTGAACACAAAAGCGACTCCGCCACCAGCATCATCATGAATTGCCCCGTATGGGCAGCATTGTTCATTCCAATTGAGGGCTTCAATATTAAATAGTTTCATCATGTGTCTCTGGCGTACAACACTCTTCCATAACTATTTAAATTACTGAATGAGCATGACTTTCGTATTATCATCCAGGATTGAACGAAACAAAATTGATGTAATTTAAAAGGTCTACAAGAGAGAAGCTGGTGGTGTAGTCCTGCTTTGTATGTCCTGAGGGTCTCTTTACTTGGGTTTTCACCTTGGGTGTTATGCCCCACCAGCTCCTGCTGCAAAATGCTGGGAGCGATGCTTTGGGCCTGAATTTCCCTTGGCATCCTTTTAAACAGGATATGAAATAAAGCCATTATGAAATTCCATTGCTGATAGTCATCACACCATATCTGCCTAAGAACAAGCAAATCTAGCTAGTCAGAACAGTGTCCTCTCCAAGATCGACCACAGCGATGTACTTCCCATGGGTCATCTTCCAGGACCTCTAGGATATTCGTAGTAATATGTAACAGTGGAGCTAGGGTGATCTTCAATCTCATGAATTGCTGCTTTAATAAGTTTGAGGTGGAGATGCAGAATCACTAGGGTTTTGGCCAAATTCAGAGCCATAGAAGGCCTTGTAGTCGACTACCAGCGTAAGAAACGCTTACATAGTGGCAAAGCTTGCCATATACAATGAGACAAAAGTTTATTTTTTTAATTGCATATTCAAAGAAGAATAAGAATCTTATTTCCCAAAAATTAATTAAGCATAACATTTTCCATAAATTAACAATGAGCGGAACATTGAATTCACCACATTTTTTGTAATACTTCATTTTTCAGAGTATAGGATCTCATGGATTAAAGTCATCAAGGGTGAATTCGTTTTAGAATCCTATTCAATAAGGAGATAAAGAAGAAGAAAAAAGTGTTTGGGGAAAGTGTCAGTAAAAGGGAAAGCCAATACAGAAAAAAGCGAAATGTCCTCAATGTGTCTTGCCTACCTTTATAACTGTTTGGCCATTGTGCATAGATACCACTTAATCAAGCAATGAAGTACACTGAGCATAGTGAATTATAGTAGTGAAATATGAAGGTGAGGGTTTTTGTGTGCCTGCCTTCTTTTCTAAAGTGCTTCCTGGATGTTCAAAGAAATGGATCTCTGGTTTATTTCAAGTGTAAAGGGATCAGGGTATTAGTAAATAAAGGCATATTGTATATGAAGAATGCGTTCAAGAAACAGTTTTCAAGGTTGGGAAATTAAAGAAGGCTTTTTAACCACCTGATTGATATGAGAAATATTAATATATAGATCTATTGATAGCACCCTAGTCACAGATTCTTCGTTTGAAAGCCATAATTAAGCTTCATTCATACTTTGAATGTTGCTTGCATGTATGTCGGAATATCCAACATTACTCACACCTTTTATTGCTTCCTAAATCGATTTCATAATTAGATAGCCGTCAAAGTATTAATAACTTTTATATATCTCTAGCATGCGTGCAGAATTACATCTTAAGTGCATTCGATTTACATTTTTTTATCTCAAGTAGAAAGTTATTTCATATGTTTTATCACTGAATGATAAGTAAGTAAATCAGAAGATTGATGAGAATACTATATTTTTTTATTTTGATGCTGAATTAGGTCTTTTGTCACATTAGTGTCCTATAGTCAACTATTGAGGTCATCTGTGGCTTATTTTAAATTGAGAATTGCTCTTGGTTTAATACAGGGTTTTCAATAATTGCATTTATCACTGAATCTATAACTTATTTACGAAATGTGGCATTCATTCCTTTGAGGTGGCATACTGTGTATAAACCACTGAAACCTAGTGGGTATATGTACTCAGTTCAACTAAGACTTTGCAGTACTGGTGGGACGTTAGTGTGACTATGGGGTTGGAGCTCGCCCTCCCTCCACTGTTTTTAATCACCTTGAATGTTATTAGATCTAAAACTGAGAGTCTGATGCACAAAACTATGCGATAATCAAGTTTCAACATGACAGCAGCTCATAGATTAGATAGAAATGGCATGATGTTTGTCAGCAATGGAAGTTTGAGTAGCCATGCAAGAGATATCCCTGCAACATACGTCACCCTGTTGGGTTCCGTCATTGCTTTGGATATAAAGCTTAACACATTTAAGCTTTCTTTCCCCGTAATTGCTCCATGTGCACCCTTAATCAAGCTGCGTTCTTGATAGTTTTGGGTGGCTCTTCTGTAAAAGAAGTATTAGCTCCAGTCTGTCTCCAGGGTATTATAATTGCTGCGCTCCCTACTAGAACCTCCAAACGAGTCTCATAAGCCAGTTGCAGATGCAACTGATGGTAGTCAAGCTCCAAGTCTTCAGGCACATCCAAATGAGGCGCTTTCTTTAATTGTTCCTGAACAATAAATTGGAAACTCTGAACACAAAAGCGACTCCGCCACCAGCATCATCATGAATTGCCCCGTATGGGCAGCATTGTTCATTCCAATTGAGGGCTTCAATATTAAATAGGTTCATCATGTGTCTCTGGCGTACAACACTCTTCCATAACTATTTAAATTACTGAATGAGCATGACTTTCGTATTATCATCCAGGATTGAACGAAACAAAATTGATGTAATTTAAAAGGTCTACAAGAGAGAAGCTGGTGGTGTAGTCCTGCTTTGTATGTCCTGAGGGTCTATTTACTTGGGTTTTCACCTTGGGTGTTATGCCCCACCAGCTCCTGCTGCAAAATGCTGGGAGCGATGCTTTGGGCCTGAATTTCCCTTGGCATCCTTTTAAACAGGATATGAAATAAAGCCATTATGAAATTCCATTGCTGATAGTCATCACACCATATCTGCCTAAGAACAAGCAAATCTAGCTAGTCAGAACAGTGTCCTCTCCAAGATCGACCACAGCGATGTACTTCCCATGGGTCATCTTCCAGGACCTCTAGGATATTCGTAGTAATATGTAACAGTGGAGCTAGGGTGATCTTCAATCTCATGAATTGCTGCTTTAATAAGTTTGAGGTGGAGATGCAGAATCACTAGGGTTTTGGCCAAATTCAGAGCCATAGAAGGCCTTGTAGTCGACTACCAGCGTAAGAAACGCTTACATAGTGGCAAAGCTTGCCATATACAATGAGACAAAAGTTTATTTTTTTAATTGCATATTCAAAGAAGAATAAGAATCTTATTTCCCAAAAATTAATTAAGCATAACATTTTCCATAAATTAACAATGAGCGGAACATTGAATTCACCACATTTTTTGTAATACTTCATTTTTCAGAGTATAGGATCTCATGGATTAAAGTCATCAAGGGTGAATTCGTTTTAGAATCCTATTCAATAAGGAGATAAAGAAGAAGAAAAAAGTGTTTGGGGAAAGTGTCAGTAAAAGGGAAAGCCAATACAGAAAAAAGCGAAATGTCCTCAATGTGTCTTGCCTACCTTTATAACTGTTTGGCCATTGTGCATAGATACCACTTAATCAAGCAATGAAGTACACTGAGCATAGTGAATTATAGTAGTGAAATATGAAGGTGAGGGTTTTTGTGTGCCTGCCTTCTTTTCTAAAGTGCTTCCTGGATGTTCAAAGAAATGGATCTCTGGTTTATTTCAAGTGTAAAGGGATCAGGGTATTAGTAAATAAAGGCATATTGTATATGAAGAATGCGTTCAAGAAACAGTTTTCAAGGTTGGGAAATTAAAGAAGGCTTTTTAACCACCTGATTGATATGAGAAATATTAATATATAGATCTATTGATAGCACCCTAGTCACAGATTCTTCGTTTGAAAGCCATAATTAAGCTTCATTCATACTTTGAATGTTGCTTGCATGTATTTCGGAATATCCAACATTACTCACACCTTTTATTGCTTCCTAAATCGATTTCATAATTAGATAGCCGTCAAAGTATTAATAACTTTTATATATCTCTAGCATGCGTGCAGAATTACATCTTAAGTGCATTCGATTTACATTTTTTTATCTCAAGTAGAAGGTTATTTCATATCTTTTATCACTGAATGATAAGTAAGTAAATCAGAATATTGATGAGAATACTATTTTTTTCGATGTTGATGCTGAATTAGGTCTTTTGTCACATTAATGTCCTATAGTCAACTATTGAGGTCATCTGTGGCTTATTTTAAATTGATAATTGCTCTTGGTTTACTACAGGGTTTTCAATAATTGCATTTATCACTGAATCTATAACTTATTTACGAAATGTGGCATTCATTCCTTTGAGGTGGCATACTGTGTATAAACCACTGAAACCTAGTGGGTATATGTACTCAGTTCAACTAAGACTTTGCAGTACTGGTGGGACGTTAGTGTGACTATGAAGTTGGAGCTCGCCCTCCCTCCACTGTTTTTATCTCCTTGAATGTTATTAGATCTAAAACTGAGAGTCTGATGCACAAAACTATGCGATAATCAAGTTTCAACATGACAGCAGCTCATAGATTAGATAGAAATGGCATGATGTTTGTCAGCAATGGAAGTTTGAGTAGCCATGCAAGAGATATCCCTGCAACATATGTCACCCTGTTGGGTTCCGTCATTGCTTTGGATATAAAGCTTAACACATTTAAGCTTTCTTTCTACGTAATTGCTAGATGTGCACCCTTAATCAAGCTGCGTTCTTGATAGTTTTGGATGGCTCTTCTGTAAAAGAAGTATTTGCTCCAGTCTGTCTCCAGGGTATTATAATTGCTGCGCTCCCTACTAGAACCTCCAAACAAGTCTCATAAGCCAGTTGCAGATGCAACTGATGGTAGTCCAGCTCCAAGTCTTCAGGCACATCCAAATGAGGCGCTTTCTTTAATTGTTCCTGAACAATAAATTGGAAACTCTGAACACAAAAGCGACTCCGCCACCAGCATCATCATGAATTGCCCCGTATGGGCAGCATTGTCCATTCCAATTGAGGTCTTCAATATTAAATAGGTTCATCATGTGTCTCTGGCGTCAACACTCTTCCATAACTATTTAAATTACTGAATGAGCATGACTTTCGTATTATCATCCAGGATTGAATGAAACAAAATTGATGTAATTCAAAAGGTCTACAAGAGAGAAGCTGGTGGTGTAGTCCTGCTTTGTATGTCCTGAGGGTCTCTTTACTTGGGTTTTCACCTTGGGTGTTATGCCCCACCAGCTCCTGCTGCAAAATGCTGGGAGCGATGCTTTGGGCCTGAATTTCCCTTGGCATCCTTTTAAACAGGATAGGAAATAAAGCCATTATGAAATTCCATTGCTGATAGTCATCACACCATATCTACCTAAGAACAAGCAAATCTAGCTAGTCAGAACAGTGTCCTCTCCAAGATCGACCACAGCGATGTACTTCCCATGGGTCATCTTCCAGGACCTCTAGGATATTCGTAGTAATATGTAACAGTGGAGCTAGGGTGATCTTCAATCTCATGAATTGCTGCTATAATAAGTTTGAGGTGGAGATGCAGAATCACTAGGGTTTTGGCCAAATTCAGAGCCATAGAAGGCCTTGTAGTCGAATACCAGCGTAAGAAACGCTTACATAGTGGCAAAGCTTGCCATATACAATGAGACAAAAGTTTATTTTTTTAATTGCATATTCAAAGAAGAATAAGAATCTTATTTCCCAAAAATTAATTAAGCATAACATTTTCCATAAATTAACAATGAGCGGAACATTGAATTCACCACATTTTTTGTAATACTTAACTTTTCAGAGTATAGGATCTCATGGATTAAAGTCATCAAGGGTGAATTCGTTTTAGAATCCTGTTCAATAAGGAGATAAAGAAGAAGAAAAAAGTGTTTGGGGAAAGTGTCAGTAAAAGGGAAAGCCAATACAGAAAAAAGCGAAATGTCCTCAATGTGTCTTGCCTACCTTATAACTGTTTGGCCATTGTGCATAGATACCACTTAATCAAGCAATGAAGTACACTGAGCATAGTGAATTATAGTAGTGAAATATGAAGGTGAGGGTTTTTGTGTGCCTGCCTTCTTTTCTAAAGTACTTCCTGGAGGTTCAAAGAAACGGATCTCTGGTTTATTTCAAGTGTAAAGGGATCAGGGTATTAGTAAATAAAGGCATATTGTATATGAAGAATGCGTTCAAGAAACAGTTTTCAAGGTTGGGAAATTAAAGAAGGCTTTTTAACCACCTGATTGATATGAGAAATATTAATATATAGATCTATTGATAGCACCCTAGTCACAGATTCTTCGTTTGAAAGCCATAATTAAGCTTCATTCATACTTTGAATGTTGCTTGCATGTATTTCGGAATATCCAACATTACTCACACCTTTTATTGCTTCCTAAATCGATTTCATAATTAGATGCCCGTCAAAGTATTATTAACTTTTATATATCTCTAGCATGCGTGCAGAATTACATCTTAAGTGCATTTGATTTACATTTTTTTAGCTCAAGTAGAAGGTTATTTCATATCTTTTATCACTGAATGATAAGTAAGTAAATCAGAATATTGATGAGAATACTATTTTTTTCGATTTTGATGCTGAAATAGGTCTTTTGTCACATTAGTGTCCTATAGTCAACTACTGAGGTCATCTGTGGCTTATTTTAAATTGAGAATTGCTCTTGGTTTACTACAGGGTTTTCAATAATTGCATTTATCACTGAATCTATAACTTATTTACGAAATGTGGCATTCATTCCTTTGAGGTGGCATACTGTGTATAAACCACTGAAACCTAGTTGGTATATGTACTCAGTTCAACTAAGACTGTGCAGTACTGGTGGGACGTTAGTGTGACTATGGGGTTGGAGCTCGCCCTGCCTCCACTGTTTTTATCTCCTTGAATGTTATTAGATCTAAAACTGAGAGTCTGGTGCACAAAACTATGCGATAATCAAGTTTCAACATGACAGCAGCTCATAGGTTAGATAGAAATGGCATGATGTTTGTCAGCAATGGAAGTTTGAGTAGCCATGCAAGCGATATCCCTGCAACATATGTCACCCTGTTGGGTTCCGTCATTGCTTTGGATATAAAGCTTAACACATTTAAGCTTTCTTTCCCCGTAATTGCTCCATGTGCACCCTTAATCAAGCTGCGTTCTTGATAGTTTTGGGTGGTTCTTCTGTAAAAGAAGTATTAGCTCCAGTCTGTCTCCAGGGTATTATAATTGCTGCGCTCCCTACTAGAACCTCCAAACAAGTCTCATAAGCCAGTTGCAGATGCAACTGATGGTAGTCAAGCTCCAAGTCTTCAGGCACATCCAAATGAGGCGCTTTCTTTAATTGTTCCTGAACAATAAATTGGAAACTCTGAACACAAAAGCGACTCCGCCACCAGCATCATCATGAATTGCCCCGTATGGGCAGCATTGTCCATTCCAATTGAGGGCTTCAATATTAAATAGGTTCATCATGTGTCTCTGGCGTCAACACTCTTCCATAACTATTTATATTACTGAATGAGCATGACTTTCGTATTATCATCCAGGATTGAATGAAACAAAATTGATGTAATTTAAAAGGTCTACAAGAGAGAAGCTGGTGGTGTAGTCCTGCTTTGTATGTCCTGAGGGTCTCTTTACTTTGGTTTTCACCTTGGGTGTTATGCTCCTGCTGCAAAATGCTGGGAGCAATGCTTTGGGCCTGAATTTCCCTTGGCATCCTTTTAAACAGGATATGAAATAAAGCCATTATGAAATTCCATTGCTGATAGTCATCACACCATATCTGCCTAAGAACAAGCAAATCTAGCTAGTCAGAACAGTGTCCTCTCCAAGATCGACCACAGCGATGTACTTCCCATGGGTCATCTTCCAGGACCTCTAGGATATTCGTAGTAATATGTAACAGTGGAGCTAGGGTGATCTTCAATCTCATGAATTGCTGCTATAATAAGTTTGAGGTGGAGATGCAGAATCACTAGGGTTTTGGCCAAATTCAGAGCCATAGAAGGCCTTGTAGTCGAATACCAGCGTAAGAAACGCTTACATAGTGGCAAAGCTTGCCATATACAATGAGACAAAAGTTTATTTTTTTAATTGCATATTCAAAGAAGAATAAGAATCTTATTTCCCAAAAATTAACTAAGCATAACATTTTCCATAAATTAACAATGAGCGGAACATTGAATTCACCACATTTTTTGTAATACTTCACTTTTCAGAGTATAGGATCTCATGGATTAAAGTCATCAAGGGTGAATTTGTTTTAGAATCCTGTTCAATAAGGAGATAAAGAAGAAGAAAAAAGTGTTTGGGGAAAGTGTCAGTAAAAGGGAAAGCCAATACAGAAAAAAGCGAAATGTCCTCAATGTGTCTTGCCTACCTTTATAACTGTTTGGCCATTGTGCATAGATACCACTTTATCAAGCAATGAAGTACACTGAGCATAGTGAATTATAGTAGTGAAATATGAAGGTGAGGGTTTTTGTGTGCCTGCCTTCTTTTCTAAAGTGCTTCCTGGAGGTTCAAAGAAACGGATCTCTGGTTTATTTCAAGTGTAAAGGGATCAGGGTATTAGTAAATAACGGCATATTGTATATGAAGAATGCGTTCAAGAAACAGTTTTCAAGGTTGGGAAATTAAAGAAGGCTTTTTAACCACCTGATTGATATGAGAAATATTAATATATAGATCTATTGATAGCACCCTAGTCACAGATTCTTCGTTTGAAAGCCATAATTAAGCTTCATTCATACTTTGAATGTTGCTTGCATGTATGTCGGAATATCCAACATTACTCACACCTTTTATTGCTTCCTAAATCGATTTCATAATTAGATGCCCGTCAAAGTATTAATAACTTTTATATATCTCTAGCATGCGTGCAGAATTACATCTTAAGTGCATTCGATTTACATTTTTTTATCTCAAGTAGAAGGTTATTTCATATGTTTTATCACTGAATGATAAGTAAGTAAATCAGAATATTGATGAGAATACTAATTTTTTTTGATTTTGATGCTGAATTAGGTCTTTTGTCACATTAGTGTCCTATAGTCAACTATTGAGGTCATCTGTGGCTTATTTTAAATTGAGAATTGCTCTTGGTTTACTACAGGGTTTTCAATAATTGCATTTATCACTGAATCTATAACTTATTTACGAAATGTGGCATTCATTCCTTTGAGGTGGCATACTGTGTATAAACCACTGAAACCTAGTGGGTATATGTACTCAGTTCAACTAAGACTTTGCAGTACTGGTGGGACGTTAGTGTGACTATGGGGTTGGAGCTCGCCCTCCCTCCACTGTTTTTATCTCCTTGAATGTTATTAGATCTAAAACTGAGAGTCTGATGCACAAAACTATGCGATAATCAAGTTTCAACATGACAGCAGCTCATAGATTAGATAGAAATGGCATGATGTTTGTCAGCAATGGAAGTTTGAGTAGCCATGCAAGAGATATCCCTGCAACATATGTCACCCTGTTGGGTTCCGTCATTGCTTTGGATATAAAGCTTAACACATTTAAGCTTTCTTTCCCCGTAATTGCTCCATGTGCACCCTTAATCAAGCTGCGTTCTTGATAGTTTTGGGTGGCTCTTCTGTAAAAGAAGTATTAGCTCCAGTCTGTCACGAGGGTATTATAATTGCTGCGCTCCCTACTAGAACCTCCAAACAAGTCTCATAAGCCAGTTGCAGATGCAACTGATGGTAGTCAAGCTCCAAGTCTTCAGGCACATCCAAATGAGGCGCTTTCTTTAATTGTTCCTGAACAATAAAGTGGAAACTCTGAATACAAAAGCGCCTCCGCCACCAGCATCATCATGAATTGCCCCGTATGGGCAGCATTGTTCATTCCAATTGAGGGCTTCAATATTAAATAGGTTCATCATGTGTCTCTGGCGTCAACACTCTTCCATAACTATTTAAATTACTGAATGAGCATGACTTTCGTATTATCATCCAGGATTGAATGAAACAAAATTGATATAATTTAAAAGGTCTACAAGAGAGAAGCTGGTGGTGTAGTCCTGCTTTGTATGTCCTGAGGGTCTCTTTACTTGGGTTTTCACCTTGGGTGTTATGCCCCACCAGCTCCTGCTGCAAAATGCTGGGAGCAATTCTTTGGGCCTGAATTTCCCTTGGCATCCTTTTAAACAGGATATGAAATAAAGCCATTATGAAATTCCATTGCTGATAGTCATCACACCATATCTGCCTAAGAACAAGCAAATCTAGCTAGTCAGAACAGTGTCCTCTCCAAGATCGACCACAGCGATGTACTTCCCATGGGTCATCTTCCAGGACCTCTAGGATATTCGTAGTAATATGTAACAGTGGAGCTAGGGTGATCTTCAATCTCATGAATTGCTGCTATAATAAGTTTGAGGTGGAGATGCAGAATCACTAGGGTTTTGGCCAAATTCAGAGCCATAGAAGGCCTTGTAGTCGAATACCAGCGTAAGAAACGCTTACATAGTGGCAAAGCTTGCCATATACAATGAGACAAAAGTTTATTTTTTTAATTGCATATTCAAAGAAGAATAAGAATCTTATTTCCCAAAAAATAATTAAGCATAACATTTTCCATAAATTAACAATGAGTGGAACATTGAATTCACCACATTTTTTGTAATACTTCACTTTTCAGAGTATAGGATCTCATGGATTAAAGTCATCAAGGGTGAATTTGTTTCAGAATCCTGTTCAATAAGGAGATAAAGAAGAAGAAAAAAGTGTTTGGGTAAAGTGTCAGTAAAAGGGAAAGCCAATACAGAAAAAAGCGAAATGTCCTCAATGTGTCTTGCCTACCTTTATAACTGTTTGGCCATTGTGCATAGATACCACTTTATCAAGCAATGAAGTACACTGAGCATCGTGAATTATAGTAGTGAAATATGAAGGTGAGGGTTTTTGTGTGCCTGCCTTCTTTTCTAAAGTGCTTCCTGGAGGTTCAAAGAAACGGATCTCTGGTTTATTTCAAGTGTAAAGGGATCAGGGTATTAGTAAATAACGGCATATTGTATATGAAGAATGCGTTCAAGAAACAGTTTTCAAGGTTGGGAAATTAAAGAAGGCTTTTTAACCACCTGATTGATATGAGAAATATTAATATATAGATCTATTGATAGCACCCTAGTCACAGATTCTTCGTTTGAAAGCCATAATTAAGCTTCATTCATACTTTGAATGTTGCTTGCATGTATGTCGGAATATCCAACATTACTCACACCTTTTATTGCTTCCTAAATCGATTTCATAATTAGATGCCCGTCAAAGTATTAATAACTTTTATATATCTCTAGCATGCGTGCAGAATTACATCTTAAGTGCATTCGATTTACATTTTTTTTATCTCAAGTAGAAGGTTATTTCATATGTTTTATCACTGAATGATAAGTAAGTAAATCAGAATATTGATGAGAATACTATTTTTTTTTATTTTGATGCTGAATTAGGTCTTTTGTCACATTAGTGTCCTATAGTCAACTATTGAGGTCATCTGTGGCTTATTTTAAATTGAGAATTGCTCTTGGTTTACTACAGGGTTTTCAATAATTGCATTTATCACTGAATCTATAACTTATTTACGAAATGTGGCATTCATTCCTTTGAGGTGGCATACTGTGTATAAACCACTGAAACCTAGTGGGTATATGTACTCAGTTCAACTAAGACTTTGCAGTACTGGTGGGACGTTAGTGTGACTATGGGGTTGGAGCTCGCCCTCCCTCCACTGTTTTTATCTCCTTGAATGTTATTAGATCTAAAACTGAGAGTCTGATGCACAAAACTATGCGATAATCAAGTTTCAACATGACAGCAGCTCATAGATTAGATAGAAATGGCATGATGTTTGTCAGCAATGGAAGTTTGAGTAGCCATGCAAGAGATATCCCTGCAACATATGTCACCCTGTTGGGTTCCGTCATTGCTTTGGATATAAAGCTTAACACATTTAAGCTTTCTTTCCCCGTAATTGCTCCATGTGCACCCTTAATCAAGCTGCGTTCTTGATAGTTTTGGGTGGCTCTTCTGTAAAAGAAGTATTAGCTCCAGTCTGTCTCGAGGGTATTATAATTGCTGCGCTCCCTACTAGAACCTCCAAACAAGTCTCATAAGCCAGTTGCAGATGCAACTGATGGTAGTCAAGCTCCAAGTCTTCAGGCACATCCAAATGAGGCGCTTTCTTTAAATGTTCCGGAACAATAAATTGGAAACTCTGAACACAAAAGCGACTCCGCCACCAGCATCATCATGAATTGCCCCGTATGGGCAGCATTGTTCATTCCAATTGAGGGCTTCAATATTAAATAGGTTCATCATGTGTCTCTGGCGTCAACACTCTTCCATAACTATTTAAATTACTGAATGAGCATGACTTTCGTATTATCATCCAGGATTGAATGAAACAAAATTGATGTAATTCAAAAGGTCTACAAGAGAGAAGCTGGTGGTGTAGTCCTGCTTTGTATGTCCTGAGGGTCTCTTTACTTGGGTTTTCACCTTGGGTGTTATGCCCCACCAGCTCCTGCTGCAAAATGCTGGGAGCGATGCTTTGGGCCTGAATTTCCCTTGGCATCCTTTTAAACAGGATAGGAAATAAAGCCATTATGAAATTCCATTGCTGATAGTCATCACACCATATCTGCCTAAGAACAAGCAAATCTAGCTAGTCAGAACAGTGTCCTCTCCAAGATCGACCACAGCGATGTACTTCCCATGGGTCATCTTCCAGGACCTCTAGGATATTCGTAGTAATATGTAACAGTGGAGCTAGGGTGATCTTCAATCTCATGAATTGCTGCTATAATAAGTTGGAGGTGGAGATGCAGAATCACTAGGGTTTTGGCCAAATTCAGAGCCATAGAAGGCCTTGTAGTCGAATACCAGCGTAAGAAACGCTTACATAGTGGCAAAGCTTGCCATATACAATGAGACAAAAGTTTATTTTTTTAATTGCATATTCAAAGAAGAATAAGAATCTTATTTCCCAAAAATTAACTAAGCATAACATTTTCCATAAATTAACAATGAGCGGAACATTGAATTCACCACATTTTTTGTAATACTTCACTTTTCAGAGTATAGGATCTCATGGATTAAAGTCATCAAGGGTGAATTTGTTTCAGAATCCTGTTCAATAAGGAGATAAAGAAGAAGAAAAAAGTGTTTGGGGAAAGTGTCAGTAAAAGGGAAAGCCAATACAGAAAAAAGCGAAATGTCCTCAATGTGTCTTGCCTACCTTTATAACTGTTTGGCCATTGTGCATAGATACCACTTTATCAAGCAATGAAGTACACTGAGCATAGTGAATTATAGTAGTGAAATATGAAGGTGAGGGTTTTTGTGTGCCTGCCTTCTTTTCTAAAGTGCTTCCTGGAGGTTCAAAGAAACGGATCTCTGGTTTATTTCAAGTGTAAAGGGATCAGGGTATTAGTAAATAACGGCATATTGTATATGAAGAATGCGTTCAAGAAACAGTTTTCAAGGTTGGGAAATTAAAGAAGCCTTTTTAACCACCTGATTGATATGAGAAATATTAATATATAGATCTATTGATAGCACCCTAGTCACAGATTCTTCGTTTGAAAGCCATAATTAAGCTTCATTCATACTTTGAATGTTGCTTGCATGTATGTCGGAATATCAAACATTACTCACACCTTTTATTGCTTCCTAAATCGATTTCATAATTAGATGCCCGTCAAAGTATTAATAACTTTTATATATCTCTAGCATGCGTGCAGAATTACATCTTAAGTGCATTCGATTTACATTTTTTTATCTCAAGTAGAAGGTTATTTCATATGTTTTATCACTGAATGATAAGTAAGTAAATCAGAATATTGATGAGAATACTATTTTTTTTGATTTTGATGCTGAATTAGGTCTTTTGTCACATTAGTGTCCTATAGTCAACTATTGAGGTCATCTGTGGCTTATTTTAAATTGAGAATTGCTCTTGGTTTACTACAGGGTTTTTAATAATTGCATTTATCACTGAATCTATAACTTATTTACGAAATGTGGCATTCATTCCTTTGAGGTGGCATACTGTGTATAAACCACTGAAACCTAGTGGGTATATGTACTCAGTTCAACTAAGACTTTGCAGTACTGGTGGGACGTTAGTGTGACTATGGGGTTGGAGCTCGCCCTCCCTCCACTGTTTTTATCTCCTTGAATGTTATTAGATCTAAAACTGAGAGTCTGATGCACAAAACTATGCGATAATCAAGTTTCAACATGACAGCAGCTCATAGATTAGATAGAAATGGCATGATGTTTGTCAGCAATGGAAGTTTGAGTAGCCATGCAAGAGATATCCCTGCAACATATGTCACCCTGTTGGGTTCCGTCATTGCTTTGGATATAAAGCTTAACACATTTAAGCTTTCTTTCCCCGTAATTGCTCCATGTGCACCCTTAATCAAGCTGCGTTCTTGATAGTTTTGGGTGGCTCTTCTGTAAAAGAAGTATTAGCTCCAGTCTGTCTCGAGGGTATTATAATTGCTGCGCTCCCTACTAGAACCTCCAAACAAGTCTCATAAGCCAGTTGCAGATGCATCTGATGGTAGTCAAGCTCCAAGTCTTCAGGCACATCCAAATGAGGCGCTTTCTTTAATTGTTCCGGAACAATAAATTGGAAACTCTGAACACAAAAGCGACTCCGCCACCAGCATCATCATGAATTGCCCCGTATGGGCAGCATTGTTCATTCCAATTGAGGGCTTCAATATTAAATAGGTTCATCATGTGTCTCCGGCGTCAACACTCTTCCATAACTATTTAAATTACTGAATGAGCATGACTTTCGTATTATCATCCAGGATTGAATGAAACAAAATTGATGTAATTCAAAAGGTCTACAAGAGAGAAGCTGGTGGTGTAGTCCTGCTTTGTATGTCCTGAGGGTCTCTTTACTTGGGTTTTCACCTTGGGTGTTATGCCCCACCAGCTCCTGCTGCAAAATGCTGGGAGCGATGCTTTGGGCCTGAATTTCCCTTGGCATCCTTTTAAACAGGATAGGAAATAAAGCCATTATGAAATTCCATTGCTGATAGTCATCACACCATATCTGCCTAAGAACAAGCAAATCTAGCTAGTCAGAACAGTGTCCTCTCCAAGATCGACCACAGCAATGTACTTCCCATGGGTCATCTTCCAGGACCTCTAGGATATTCGTAGTAATATGTAACAGTGGAGCTAGGGTGATCTTCAATCTCATGAATTGCTGCTATAATAAGTTTGAGGTGGAGATGCAGAATCACTAGGGTTTTGGCCAAATTCAGAGCCATAGAAGGCCTTGTAGTCGAATACCAGCGTAAGAAACGCTTACATAGTGGCAAAGCTTGCCATATACAATGAGACAAAAGTTTATTTTTTTAATTGCATATTCAAAGAAGAATAAGAATCTTATTTCCCAAAAATTAACTAAGCATAACATTTTCCATAAATTAACAATGAGCGGAACATTGAATTCACCACATTTTTTGTAATACTTCACTTTTCAGAGTATAGGATCTCATGGATTAAAGTCATCAAGGGTGAATTTGTTTTAGAATCCTGTTCAATAAGGAGATAAAGAAGAAGAAAAAAGTGTTTGGGGAAAGTGTCAGTAAAAGGGAAAGCCAATACAGAAAAAAGCGAAATGTCCTCAATGTGTCTTGCCTACCTTTATAACTGTTTGGCCATTGTGCATAGATACCACTTAATCAAGCAATGAAGTACACTGAGCATAGTGAATTATAGTAGTGAAATATGAAGGTGAGGGTTTTTGTGTGCCTGCCTTCTTTTCTAAAGTGCTTCCTGGAGGTTCAAAGAAACGGATCTCTGGTTTATTTCAAGTGTAAAGGGATCAGGGTATTAGTAAATAAAGGCATATTGTATATGAAGAATGCGTTCAAGAAACAGTTTTCAAGGTTGGGAAATTAAAGAAGGCTTTTTAACCACCTGATTGATATGAGAAATATTAATATATAGATCTATTGATAGCACCCTAGTCACAGATTCTTCGTTTGAAAGCCATAATTAAGCTTCATTCATACTTTGAATGTTGCTTGCATGTATGTCGGAATATCCAACATTACTCACACCTTTTATTGCTTCCTAAATCGATTTCATAATTAGATGCCCGTCAAAGTATTAATAACTTTTATATATCTCTAGCATGCGTGCAGAATTACATCTTAAGTGCATTCGATTTACATTTTTTATCTCAAGTAGAAGGTTATTTCATATGTTTTATCACTGAATGATAAGTAAGTAAATCAGAATATTGATGAGAATACTATTTTTTTTGATTTTGATGCTGAATTAGGTCTTTTGTCACATTAGTGTCCTATAGTCAACTATTGAGGTCATCTGTGGCTTATTTTAAATTGAGAATTGCTCTTGGTTTACTACAGGGTTTTCAATAATTGCATTTATCACTGAATCTATAACTTATTTACGAAATGTGGCATTCATTCCTTTGAGGTGGCATACTGTGTATAAACCACTGAAACCTAGTGGGTATATGTACTCAGTTCAACTAAGACTTTGCAGTACTGGTGGGACGTTAGTGTGACTATGGGGTTGGAGCTCGCCCTCCCTCCACTGTTTTTATCTCCTTGAATGTTATTAGATCTAAAACTGAGAGTCTGATGCACAAAACTATGCGATAATCAAGTTTCAACATGACAGCAGCTCATAGATTAGATAGAAATGGCATGATGTTTGTCAGCAATGGAAGTTTGAGTAGCCATGCAAGAGATATCCCTGCAACATATGTCACCCTGTTGGGTTCCGTCATTGCTTTGGATATAAAGCTTAACACATTTAAGCTTTCTTTCCCCATAATTGCTCCATGTGCACCCTTAATCAAGCTGCGTTCTTGATAGTTTTGGGTGGCTCTTCTGTAAAAGAAGTATTAGCTCCAGTCTGTCTCGAGGGTATTATAATTGCTGCGCTCCCTACTAGAACCTCCAAACAAGTCTCATAAGCCAGTTGCAGATGCAACTGATGGTAGTCAAGCTCCAAGTCTTCAGGCACATCCAAATGAGGCGCTTTCTTTAAATGTTCCGGAACAATAAATTGGAAACTCTGAACACAAAAGCGACTCCGCCACCAGCATCATCATGAATTGCCCCGTATGGGCAGCATTGTTCATTCCAATTGAGGGCTTCAATATTAAATAGGTTCATCATGTGTCTCTGGCGTCAACACTCTTCCATAACTATTTAAATTACTGAATGAGCATGACTTTCGTATTATCATCCAGGATTGAATGAAACAAAATTGATGTAATTCAAAAGGTCTACAAGAGAGAAGCTGGTGGTGTAGTCCTGCTTTGTATGTCCTGAGGGTCTCTTTACTTGGGTTTTCACCTTGGGTGTTATGCCCCACCAGCTCCTGCTGCAAAATGCTGGGAGCGATGCTTTGGGCCTGAATTTCCCTTGGCATCCTTTTAAACAGGATAGGAAATAAAGCCATTATGAAATTCCATTGCTGATAGTCATCACACCATATCTGCCTAAGAACAAGCAAATCTAGCTAGTCAGAACAGTGTCCTCTCCAAGATCGACCACAGCGATGTACTTCCCATGGGTCATCTTCCAGGACCTCTAGGATATTCGTAGTAATATGTAACAGTGGAGCTAGGGTGATCTTCAATCTCATGAATTGCTGCTATAATAAGTTTGAGGTGGAGATGCAGAATCACTAGGGTTTTGGCCAAATTCAGAGCCATAGAAGGCCTTGTAGTCGAATACCAGCGTAAGAAACGCTTACATAGTGGCAAAGCTTGCCATATACAATGAGACAAAAGTTTATTTTTTTAATTGCATATTCAAAGAAGAATAAGAATCTTATTTCCCAAAAATTAACTAAGCATAACATTTTCCATAAATTAACAATGAGCGGAACATTGAATTCACCACATTTTTTGTAATACTTCACTTTTCAGAGTATAGGATCTCATGGATTAAAGTCATCAAGGGTGAATTTGTTTTAGAATCCTGTTCAATAAGGAGATAAAGAAGAAGAAAAAAGTGTTTGGGGAAAGTGTCAGTAAAAGGGAAAGCCAATACAGAAAAAAGCGAAATGTCCTCAATGTGTCTTGCCTACCTTTATAACTGTTTGGCCATTGTGCATAGATACCACTTTATCAAGCAATGAAGTACACTGAGCATAGTGAATTATAGTAGTGAAATATGAAGGTGAGGGTTTTTGTGTGCCTGCCTTCTTTTCTAAAGTGCTTCCTGGAGGTTCAAAGAAACGGATCTCTGGTTTATTTCAAGTGTAAAGGGATCAGGGTATTAGTAAATAACGGCATATTGTATATGAAGAATGCGTTCAAGAACCAGTTTTCAAGGTTGGGAAATTAAAGAAGGCTTTTTAACCACCTGATTGATATGAGAAATATTAATATATAGATCTATTGATAGCACCCTAGTCACAGATTCTTCGTTTGAAAGCCATAATTAAGCTTCATTCATACTTTGAATGTTGCTTGCATGTATTTCAGAATATCCAACATTACTCACACCTTTTATGGCTTCCTAAATCGATTTCATAATTAGATGCCCGTCAAAGTATTAATAACTTTTATATATCTCTAGCATGCATGCAGAATTACATCTTAAGTGCATTCGATTTACATATTTTTTATCTCAAGTAGAAGGTTATTTCATATCTTTTATCACTGAATAATAAGTAAGTAAATCAGAATATTGATGAGAATACTATTTTTTTCGATTTTGATGCTGAATTAGGTCTTTTGTCACATTAGTGTCCTATAGTCAACTATTGAGGTCATCTGTGGCTTATTTTAAATTGAGAATTGCTCTTGGTTTACTACAGGGTTTTCAATAATTGCATTTATCACTGAATCTATAACTTATTTACAAAATGTGGCATTCATTCCTTTGAGGTGGCATACTGTGTATAAACCACTGAAACCTAGTGGGTATATGTACTCAGTTCAACTAAGACTTTGCAGTACTGGTGGGACGTTAGTGTGACTATGGGGTTGGAGCTCGCCCTCCCTCCACTGTTTTTATCTCCTTGAATGTTATTAGATCTAAAACTGAGAGTCTGATGCACAAAACTATGCGATAATCAAGTTTCAACATGACAGAAGCTCATAGATTAGATAGAAATGGCATGATGTTTGTCAGCAATGGAAGTTTGAGTAGCCATGCAAGAGATATCCCTGCAACATATGTCACCCTGTTGGGTTCCGTCATTGCTTTGGATATAAAGCTTAACACATTTAAGCTTTCTTTCCCCGTAATTGCTCCATGTGCACCCTTAATCAAGCTGCGTTCTTGATAGTTTTGGGTGGCTCTTCTGTAAAAGAAGTATTAGCTCCAGTCTGTCTCGAGGGTATTATAATTGCTGCGCTCCCTACTAGAACCTCCAAACAAGTCTCATAAGCCAGTTGCAGATGCAACTGATGGTAGTCAAGCTCCAAGTCTTCAGGCACATCCAAATGAGGCGCTTTCTTTAATTGTTCCGGAACAATAAATTGGAAACTCTGAACACAAAAGCGACTCCGCCACCAGCATCATCATGAATTGCCCCGTACGGGCAGCATTGTTCATTCCAATTGAGGGCTTCAATATTAAATAGGTTCATCATGTGTCTCTGGCGTCAACACTCTTCCATAACTATTTAAATTACTGAATGAGCATGACTTTCGTATTATCATCCAGGATTGAATGAAACAAAATTGATGTAATTCAAAAGGTCTACAAGAGAGAAGCTGGTGGTGTAGTCCTGCTTTGTATGTCCTGAGGGTCTCTTTACTTGGGTTTTCACCTTGGGTGTTATGCCCCACCAGCTCCTGCTGCAAAATGCTGGGAGCGATGCTTTGGGCCTGAATTTCCCTTGGCATCCTTTTAAACAGGATAGGAAATAAAGCCATTATGAAATTCCATTGCTGATAGTCATCACACCATATCTGCCTAAGAACAAGCAAATCTAGCTAGTCAGAACAGTGTCCTCTCCAAGATCGACCACAGCGATGTACTTCCCATGGGTCATCTTCCAGGACCTCTAGGATATTCGTAGTAATATGAAACAGTGTAGCTAGGGTGATCTTCAATCTCATGAATTGCTGCTATAATAAGTTTGAGGTGGAGATGCAGAATCACTAGGGTTTTGGCCAAATTCAGAGCCATAGAAGGCCTTGTAGTCGAATACCAGCGTAAGAAACGCTTACATAGTGGCTAAGCTTGCCATATACAATGAGACAAAAGTTTATTTTTTTAATTGCATATTCAAAGAAGAATAAGAATCTTATTTCCCAAAAATAAACTAAGCATAACATTTTCCATAAATTAACAATGAGCGGAACATTGAATTCACCACATTTTTTGTAATACTTCACTTTTCAGAGTATAGGATCTCATGGATTAAAGTCATCAAGGGTGAATTTGTTTTAGAATCCTGTTCAATAAGGAGATAAAGAAGAAGAAAAAAGTGTTTGGGGAAAGTGTCAGTAAAAGGGAAAGCCAATACAGAAAAAAGCGAAATGTCCTCAATGTGTCTTGCCTACCTTTATAACTGTTTGGCCATTGCGCATAGATACCACTTAATCAAGCAATGAAGTACACTGAGCATAGTGAATTATAGTAGTGAAATATGAAGGTGAGGGTTTTTGTGTGCCTGCCTTCTTTTCTAAAGTGCTTCCTGGAGGTTCAAAGAAACGGATCTCTGGTTTATTTCAAGTGTAAAGGGATCAGGGTATTAGTAAATAAAGGCATATTGTATATGAAGAATGCGTTCAAGAAACAGTTTTCAAGGTTGGGAAATTAAAGAAGGCTTTTTAACGACCTGATTGATATGAGAAATATTAATATATAGATCTATTGATAGCACCCTAGTCACAGATTCTTCATTTGAAAGCCATAATTAAGCTTCATTCATACTTTGAATGTTGCTTGCATGTATTTCGGAATATCCAACATTACTCACACCTTTTATTGCTTCCTAAATCGATTTCATAATTAGATGCTCGTCAAAGTATTAATAACTTTTATATATCTCTAGCATGCGTGCAGAATTACATCTTAAGTGCATTCGATTTACATTTTTTTTATCTCAAGTAGAAGGTTATTTCATATCTTTTATCACTGAATGATAAGTAAGTAAATCAGAATATTGATGAGAATACTATTTTTTTCGATTTTGATGCTGAAATAGGTCTTTTGTCACATTAGTGTCCTATAGTCAACTATTGAGGTCATCTGTGGCTTATTTTAAATTGAGAATTGCTCTTGGTTTACTACAGGGTTTTCAATAATTGCATTTATCACTGAATCTATAACTTATTTACGAAATGTGGCATTCATTCCTTTGAGGTGGCATACTGTGTATAAACCACTGAAACCTAGTTGGTATATGTACTCAGTTCAACTAAGACTTTGCAGTACTGGTGGGACGTTAGTGTGACTATGGGGTTGAAGCTCGCCCTGCCTCCACTGTTTTTATCTCCTTGAATGTTATTAGATCAAAAACTGAGAGTCTGATGCACAAAACTATGCGATAATCAAGTTTCAACATGACAGAAGCTCATAGATTAGATAGAAATGGCATGATGTTTGTCAGCAATGGAAGTTTGAGTAGCCATGCAAGCGATATCCCTGCAACATATGTCACCCTGTTGGGTTCCGTCATTGCTTTGGATATAAAGCTTAACACATTTAAGCTTTCTTTCCCCGTAATTGCTCCATGTGCACCCTTAATCAAGCTGCGTTCTTGATAGTTTTGGGTGGCTCTTCTGTAAAAGAAGTATTTGCTCCAGTCTGTCTCCAGGGTATTATAATTGCTGCGCTCCCTACTAGAACCTCCAAACAAGTCTCATAAGCCAGTTGCAGATGCAACTGATGGTAGTCAAGCTCCAAGTCTTCAGGCACATCCAAATGAGGCGTTTTCTTTATTTGTTCCTGAACAATAAATTGGAAACTCTGAACACAAAAGCGACTCCGCCACCAGCATCATCATGAATTGCCCCGTATGGGCAGCATTGTCCATTCCAATTGAGGGCTTCAATATTAAATAGGTTCATCATGTGTCTCTGGCGTCAACACTCTTCCATAACTATTTAAATTACTGAATGAGCATGACTTTCGTATTATAATCCAGGATTGAATGAAACAAAATTGATGTAATTCAAAAGGTCTACAAGAGAGAAGCTGGTGGTGTAGTCCTGCTTTGTATGTCCTGAGGGTCTCATTACTTGGGTTTTCACCTTGGGTGTTATGCCCCACCAGCTCCTGCTGCAAAATGCTGGGAGCGATGCTTTGGGCCTAAATTTCCCTTGGCATCCTTTTAAACAGGATATGAAATAAAGCCATTATGAAATTCCATTGCTGATAGTCATCACACCATATCTGCCTAAGAACAAGCAAATCTAGCTAGTCAGAACAGTGTCCTCTCCAAGATCGACCACAGCGATGTACTTCCCATGGGTCATCTTCCAGGACCTCTAGGATATTCGTAGTAATATGTAACAGTGGAGCTAGGGTGATCTTCAATCTCATGAATTGCTGCTATAATAAGTTTGAGGTGGAGATGCAGAATCACTAGGGTTTTGGCCAAATTCAGAGCCATAAAAGGCCTTGTAGTCGAATACCAGCGTAAGAAACGCTTACATAGTGGCAAAGCTTGCCATATATAATGAGACAAAAGTTTTTTTTTTAATTGCATATTCAAAGAAGAATAAGAATCTTATTTCCCAAAAATAATTAAGCATAACATTTTCCATAAATTAACAATGAGCGGAACATTGAATTCACCACATTTTTTGTAATACTTCACTTTTCAGAGTATAGGATCTCATGGATTAAAGTCATCAAGGGTGAATTAGTTTTAGAATCCTATTCAATAAGGAGATAAAGAAGAAGAAAAAAGTGTTTGGGGAAAGTGTCAGTAAATGGGAAAGCCAATACAGAAAAAAACGAAATGTCCTCAATGTGTTTTGCCTACCTTTATAACTGTTTGACCATTGTGCATAGATACCACTTAATCAAGCAATGAAGTACACTGAGCATAGTGAATTATAGTAGTGAAATATGAAGGTGAGGGTTTTTGTGTGCCTGCCTTCTTTTCTAAAGTGCTTCCTGGAGATTCAAAGAAACTGATCTCTGGTTTATTTCAAGTGTAAAGGGATCAGGGTATTAGTAAATAAAGGCATATTGTATATGAAGAATGCGTTCAAGAAACAGTTTTCAAGGTTGGGAAATTAAAGAAGGCTTTTTAACCACCTGATTGATATGAGAAATATTAATATATAGATCTATTGATAGCACCCTAGTCATAGATTCTTCGTTTGAAAGCCATAATTAAGCTTCATTCATACTTTGAATGTTGCTTGCATGTATTTCGGAATATCCAACATTACTCACACCTTTTATTGCTTCCTAAATCGATTTCATAATTAGATGCCCGTCAAAGTATTAATAACTTTTATATATCTCTAGCATGCGTGCAGAATTACATTTTAAGTGCATTCGATTTACATTTTTTTATCTCAAGTAGAAGGTTATTTCATATCTTTTGTCACTGAATAATAAGTAAGTAAATCAGAATATTGATGAGAATACTATTTTTTTCGATTTTGATGCTGCAATAGGTCTTTTGTCACATTAGTGTCCTATAGTCAACTATTGAGGTCATCTGTGGCTTATTTTAAATTGAGAATTGCTCTTGGTTTACTACAGGGTTTTCAATAATTGCATTTATCACTGAATCTATAACTTATTTACGAAATGTGGCATTCATTCCTTTGAGGTGGCATACTGTGTATAAACCACTGAAACCTAGTTGGTATATGTACTCAGTTCAACTAAGACTTTGCAGTACTGGTGGGACGTTAGTGTGACTATGGGGTTGGAGCTCGCCCTGCCTCCACTGTTTTTATCTCCTTGAATGTTATTAGATCTAAAACTGAGAGTCTGATGCACAAAACTATGCGATAATCAAGTTTCAACATGACAGCAGCTCATAGATTAGATAAAAATGGCATGATGTTTGTCAGCAATGGAAGTTTGAGTAGCCATGCAAGCGATATCCCTGCAACATATGTCACCCTGTCGGGTTCCGTCATTGCTTTGGATATAAAGCTTAACACATTTAAGCTTTCTTTCCCCGTAATTGCTCCATGTGCACCCTTAATCAAGCTGCGTTCTTGATAGTTTTGGGTGGCTCTTCTGTAAAAGAAGTATTTGCTCCAGTCTGTCTCCAGGGTATTATAATTGCTGCGCTCCCTACTAGAACCTCCAAACAAGTCTCATAAGCCAGTTGCAGATGCAACTGATGGTAGTCAAGCTCCAAGTCTTCAGGCACATCCAAATGAGGCGCTTTCTTTAATTGTTCCTGAACAATAAATTGGAAACTGAACACAAAAGCGACTCCGCCACCAGCATCATCATGAATTGCCCCGTATGGGCAGCATTGTCCATACCAATTGAGGGCTTCAATTTTAAATAGGTTCATCATGTGTCTCTGGCGTCAACATTCTTCCATAACTATTTAAATTACTGAATGAGCATGACTTTCGTATTATCATCCAGGATTGAATGAAACAAAATTGATGTAATTCAAAAGGTCTACAAGAGAGAAGCTGGTGGTGTAGTCCTGCTTTGTATGTCCTGAGGGTCTCGTTACTGGGGATTTCACCTTGGGTGTTATGCCCCACCAGCTCCTGCTGCAAAATGCTGGGAGCGATGCTTTGGGCCTGAATTTCCCTTGGCATCCTTTTAAACAGGATATGAAATAAAGCCATTATGAAATTCCATTGCTGATAGTCATCACACTATATCTGCCTAAGAACAAGCAAATCTAGCTAGTCAGAACAGTGTCCTCTCCTAGATCGACCACAGCGATGTACTTCCCATGGGTCATCTTCCAGGACCTCTAGGATATTCGTAGTAATATGTAACAGTGGAGCTAGGGTGATCTTCAATCTCATGAATTGCTGCTATAATAAGTTTGAGGTGGAGATGCAGATTCACTAGGGTTTTGGCCAAATTCAGAGCCATAGAAGGCCTTGTAGTCGAATACCAGCGTAAGAAACGCTTACATAGTGGCAAAGCTTGCCATATACAATGAGACAAAAGTTTATTTTTTTAATTGCATATTCAAAGAAGAATAAGAATCTTATTTCCCAAAAATTAATTAAGCATAACATTTTCCATAAATTAACAATGAGCGGAACATTGAATTCACCACATTTTTTGTAATACTTCACTTTTCAGAGTATAGGATCTCATGGATTAAAGTCATCAAGGGTGAATTAGTTTTAGAATCCTATTCAATAAGGAGATAAAGAAGAAGAAAAAAGTGTTTGGGGAAAGTGTCAGTAAAAGGGAAAGCCAATACAGAAAAAAGCGAAATGTCCTCAATGTGTCTTGCCTACCTTTATAACTGTTTGACCATTGTGCATAGATACCACTTAATCAAGCAATGAAGTACACTGAGCATAGTGAATTATAGTAGTGAAATATGAAGGTGAGGGTTTTTGTGTGCCTGCCTTCTTTTCTAAAGTGCTTCCTGGAGGTTCAAAGAAACGGATCTCTGGTTTATTTCAAGTGTAAAGGGATCAGGGTATTAGTAAATAAAGGCATATTGTATATGAAGAATGCGTTCAAGAAACAGTTTTCAAGGTTGGGAAATTAAAGAAGGCTTTTTAACGACCTGATTGATATGAGAAATATTAATATATAGATCTATTGATAGCACCCTAGTCACAGATTCTTCGTTTGAAAGCCATAATTAAGCTTCATTCATACTTTGAATGTTGCTTGCATGTATTTCGGAATATCCAACATTACTCACACCTTTTATTGCTTCCTAAATCGATTTCATAATTAGATGCCCGTCAAAGTATTAATAACTTTTATATATCTCTAGCATGCGTGCAGAATTACATCTTAAGTGCATTCGATTTACATTTTTTTATCTCAAGTAGAAGGTTATTTCATATCTTTTATCACTGAATGATAAGTAAGTAAATCAGAATATTGATGAGAATACTATATTTTTCGATTTTGATGCTGAAATAGGTCTTTTGTCACATTAGTGTCCTATAGTCAACTATTGAGGTCATCTGTGGCTTATTTTAAATTGAGAATTGCTCTTGGTTTACTACAGGGTTTTCAATAATTGCATTTATCACTGAATCTATAACTTATTTACGAAATTTGGCATTCATTCCTTTGAGGTGGCATACTGTGTATAAACCACTGAAACCTAGTTGGTATATGTACTCAGTTCAACTAAGACTTTGCAGTACTGGTGGGACGTTAGTGTGACTATGGGGTTGAAGCTCGCCCTGCCTCCACTGTTTTTATCTCCTTGAATGGTATTAGATCTAAAACTGAGAGTCTGATGCACAAAACTATGCGATAATCAAGTTTCAACATGACAGCAGCTCATAGATTAGATTGAAATGGCATGATGTTTGTCAGCAATGGAAGTTTGAGTAGCCATGCAAGCGATATCCCTGCAACATATGTCACCCTGTTGGGTTCCGTCATTGCTTTGGATATAAAGCTTAACACATTTAAGCTTTCTTTCCCCGTAATTGCTACATATGCACCCTTAATCAAGCTGCGTTCTTGATAGTTTTGGGTGGCTCTTCTGTAAAAGAAGTATTTGCTCCAGTCTGTCTCCAGGGTATTATAATTGCTGCGCTCCCTACTAGAACCTCCAAACAAGTCTCATAAGCCAGTTGCAGATGCAACTGATGGTAGTCAAGCTCCAAGTCTTCAGGCACATCCAAATGAGGCGCTTTCTTTAATTGTTCCTGAACAATAAATTGGAAACTCTGAACACAAAAGCGACTCCGCCACCAGCATCATCATGAATTGCCCCGTATGGGCAGCATTGTCCATTCCAATTGAGGTCTTCAATATTAAATAGGTTCATCATGTGTCTCTGGCGTCAACACTCTTCCATAACTATTTAAATTACTGAATGAGCATGACTTTCGTATTATCATCCAGGATTGAATGAAACAAAATTGATGTAATTCAAAAGGTCTACAAGAGAGAAGCTGGTGGTGTAGTCCTGCTTTGTATGTCCTGAGGGTCTCTTTACTTGGGTTTTCACCTTGGGTGTTATGCCCCACCAGCTCCTGCTGCAAAATGCTGGGAGCGATGCTTTGGGCCTGAATTTCCCTTGGCATCCTTTTAAACAGGATATGAAATAAAGCCATTATGAAATTCCATTGCTGATAGTCATCACACTATATCTGCCTAAGAACAAGCAAATCTAGCTAGTCAGAACAGTGTCCTCTCCTAGATCGACCACAGCGATGTACTTCCCATGGGTCATCTTCCAGGACCTCTAGGATATTCATAGTAATATGTAACAGTGGAGCTAGGGTGATCTTCAATCTCATGAATTGCTGCTATAATAAGTTTGAGGTGGAGATGCAGAATCACTAGGGTTTTGGCCAAATTCAGAGCCATAGAAGGCCTTGTAGTCGAATACCAGCGTAAGAAACGCTTACATAGTGGCAAAGCTTGCCATATACAATGGGACAAAAGTTTATTTTTTTAATTGCATATTCAAAGAAGAATAAGAATCTTATTTCCCAAAAATTAATTAAACATAACATTTTCCATAAATTAACAATGAGTGGAACATTGAATTCACCACATTTTTTGTAATACTTCACTTTTCAGAGTATAGGATCTCATGGATTAAAGTCATCAAGGGTGAATTAGTTTTAGAATCCTATTCAATAAGGAGATAAAGAAGAAGAAAAAAGTGTTTGGGGAAAGTGTCAGTAAAAGGGAAAGCCAATACAGAAAAAAGCGAAATGTCCTCAATGTGTCTTGCCTACCTTTATAACTGTTTGGCCATTTTGCATAGATACCACTTAATCAAGCAATGAAGTACACTGAGCATAGTAAATTATAGTAGTGAAATATGAAGGTGAGGGTTTTTGTGTGCCTGCCTTCTTTTCTAAAAGCTTCCTGGAGGTTCAAAGAAACGGATCTCTAGTTTATTTCAAGTGTAAAGGGATCAGGGTATTAGTAAATAAAGGCATATTGTATATGAAGAATGCATTCAAGAAACAGTTTTCAAGGTTGGGAAATTAAAGAAGGCTTTTTAACCACCTGATTGATATGAGAAATATTAATATATAGATCTATTGATAGCACCCTAGTCACAGATTCTTCGTTTGAAAGCCATAATTAAGCTTCATTCATACTTTGAATGTTGCTTGCATGTATTTCAGAATATCCAACATTACTCACACCTTTTATGGCTTCCTAAATCGATTTCATAATTAGATGCCCGTCAAAGTATTAACAACTTTTATATATCTCTAGCATGCGTGCAGAATTACATCTTAAGTGCATTCGATTTACATATTTTTTATCTCAAGTAGAAGGTTATTTCATATCTTTTATCACTGAATAATAAGTAAGTAAATCAGAATATTGATGAGAATACTATTTTTTTCGATTTTGATGCTGAATTAGGTCTTTTGTCACATTAGTGTCCTATAGTCAACTATTGAGGTCATCTGTGGCTTATTTTAAATTGAGAATTGCTCTTGGTTTACTACAGGGTTTTCAATAATTGCATTTATCACTGAATCTATAACTTATTTACGAAATGTGGCATTCATTCCTTTGAGGTGGCATACTGTGTATAAACCACTGAAACCTAGTGGGTATATGTACTCAGTTCAACTAAGACTTTGCAGTACTGGTGGGACGTTAGTGTGACTATGGGGTTGGAGCTCGCCCTCCCTCCACTGTTTTTATCTCCTTGAATGTTATTAGATCTAAAACTGAGAGTCTGATGCACAAAACTATGCGATAATCAAGTTTCAACATGACAGCAGCTCATAGATTAGATAGAAATGGCATGATGTTTGTCAGCAATGGAAGTTTGAGTAGCCATGCAAGAGATATCCCTGCAACATATGTCACCCTGTTGGGTTCCGTCATTGCTTTGGATATAAAGCTTAACACATTTAAGCTTTCTTTCCCCGTAATTGCTCTATGTGCACCCTTAATCAAGCTGCGTTCTTGATAGTTTTGGGTGGCTCTTCTGTAAAAGAAGTATTAGCTCCAGTCTGTCTCGAGGGTATTATAATTGCTGCGCTCCCTACTAGAACCTCCAAACAAGTCTCATAAGCCAGTTGCAGATGCAACTGATGGTAGTCAAGCTCCAAGTCTTCAGGCACATCCAAATGAGGCGCTTTCTTTAATTGTTCCGGAACAATAAATTGGAAACTCTGAACACAAAAGCGACTCCGCCACCAGCATCATCATGAATTGCCCCGTATGGGCAGCATTGTTCATTCCAATTGAGGGCTTCAATATTAAATAGGTTCATCATGTGTCTCTGGCGTCAACACTCTTCCATAACTATTTAAATTACTGAATGAGCATGACTTTCGTATTATCATCCAGGATTGAATGAAACAAAATTGATGTAATTCAAAAGGTCTACAAGAGAGAAGCTGGTGGTGTAGTCCTGCTTTGTATGTCCTGAGGGTCTCTTTACTTGGGTTTTCACCTTGGGTGTTATGCCCCACCAGCTCCTGCTGCAAAATGCTGGGAGCGATGCTTTGGGCCTGAATTTCCCTTGGCATCCTTTTAAACAGGATAGGAAATAAAGCCATTATGAAATTCCATTGCTGATAGTCATCACACCATATCTGCCTAAGAACAAGCAAATCTAGCTAGTCAGAACAGTGTCCTCTCCAAGATCGACCACAGCGATGTACTTCCCATGGGTCATCTTCCAGGACCTCTAGGATATTCGTAGTAATATGTAACAGTGGAGCTAGGGTAATCTTCAATCTCATGAATTGCTGCTATAATAAGTTTGAGGTGGAGATGCAGAATCACTAGGGTTTTGGCCAAATTCAGAGCCATAGAAGGCCTTGTAGTCGAATACCAGCGTAAGAAACGCTTACATAGTGGCAAAGCTTGCCATATACAATGAGACAAAAGTTTATTTTTTTAATTGCATATTCAAAGAAGAATAAGAATGTTATTTCCCAAAAATTAATTAAGCATAACATTTTCCATAAATTAACAATGAGCAGAACATTGAATTCACCACATTTTTTGTAATACTTCACTTTTCAGAGTATAGGATCTCATGGATTAAAGTCATCAAGGGTGAATTAGTTTTAGAATCCTATTCAATAAGGAGATAAAGAAGAAGAAAAAAGTGTTTGGGGAAAGTGTCAGTAAAAGGGAAAGCCAATACAGAAAAAAGCGAAATGTCCTCAATGTGTCTTGCCTACCTTTATAACTGTTTGACCATTGTGCATAGATACCACTTAATCAAGCAATGAAGTACACTGAGCATAGTGAATTATAGTAGTGAAATATGAAGGTGAGGGTTTTTGTGTGCCTGCCTTCTTTTCTAAAGTGCTTCCTGGAGGTTCAAAGAAACGGATCTCTGGTTTATTTCAAGTGTAAAGGGATCAGGGTATTAGTAAATAAAGGCATGTTGTATATGAAGAATGCGTTCAAGAACCAGTTTTCAAGGTTGGGAAATTAAAGAAGGCTTTTTAACCACCTGATTGATATGAGAAATATTAATATATAGATCTATTGATAGCACCCTAGTCACAGATTCTTCGTTTGAAAGCCATAATTAAGCTTCATTCATACTTTGAATGTTGCTTGCATGTATTTCGGAATATCCAACATTACTCACACCTTTTATTGCTTCCTAAATCGATTTCATAATTAGATGCCCGTCAAAGTATTAATAACTTTTATATATCTCTAGCATGCGTGCAGAATTACATCTTAAGTGCATTCGATTTACATTTTTTTATCTCAAGTAGAAGGTTATTTCATATCTTTTATCACTGAATGATAAGTAAGTAAATCAGAATATTGATGAGAATACTATATTTTTCGATTTTGATGCTGAAATAGGTCTTCTGTCACATTAGTGTCCTATAGTCAACTATTGAGGTCATATGTGGCTTATTTTAAATTGAGAATTGCTCTTGGTTTACTACAGGGTTTTCAATAATTGCATTTATCACTGAATCTATAACTTATTTACGAAATGTGGCATTCATTCCTTTGAGGTGGCATACTGTGTATAAACCACTGAAACCTAGTTGGTATATCTACTCAGTTCAACTAAGACTTTGCAGTACTGGTGGGACGTTAGTGTGACTATGGGGTTGAAGCTCGCCCTGCCTCCACTGTTTTTATCTCCTTGAATGTTATTAGATCTAAAACTGAGAGTCTGATGCACAAAACTATGCGATAATCAAGTTTCAACATGACAGCAGCTCATAGATTAGATAGAAATGGCATGATATTTGTCAGCAATGGAAGTTTGAGTAGCCATGCAAGCGATATCCCTGCAACATATGTCACCCTGTTGGGTTCCGTCATTGCTTTGGATATAAAGCTTAACACATTTAAGCTTTCTTTCCCCGTAATTGCTACATGTGCACCCTTAATCAAGCTGCGTTCTTGATAGTTTTGGGTGGCTCTTCTGTAAAAGAAGTATTTGCTCCAGTCTGTCTCCAGGGTATTATAATTGCTGCGCTCCCTACTAGAACCTCCAAACAAGTCTCATAAGCCAGTTGCAGATGCAACTGATGGTAGTCAAGCTCCAAGTCTTCAGGCACATCCAAATGAGGCGCTTTCTTTAATTGTTCCTGAACAATAAATTGGAAACTCTGAACACAAAAGCGACTCCGCCACCAGCATCATCATGAATTGCCCCGTATGGGCAGCATTGTCCATTCCAATTGAGGTCTTCAATATTAAATAGGTTCATCATGTGTCTCTGGCGTCAACACTCTTCCATAACTATTTAAATTACTGAATGAGCATGACTTTCGTATTATCATCCAGGATTGAATGAAACAAAATTGATGTAATTCAAAAGGTCTACAAGAGAGAAGCTGGTGGTGTAGTCCTGCTTTGTATGTCCTGAGGGTCTCTTTACTTGGGTTTTCACCTTGGGTGTTATGCCCCACCAGCTCCTGCTGCAAAATGCTGGGAGCGATGCTTTGGGCCTGAATTTCCCTTGGCATCCTTTTAAACAGGATATGAAATAAAGCCATTATGAAATTCCATTGCTGATAGTCATCACACTATATCTGCCTAAGAACAAGCAAATCTAGCTAGTCAGAACAGTGTCCTCTCCTAGATCGACCACAGCGATGTACTTCCCATGGGTCATCTTCCAGGACCTCTAGGATATTCGTAGTAATATGTAACAGTGGAGCTAGGGTGATCTTCAATCTCATGAATTGCTGCTATAATAAGTTTGAGGTGGAGATGCAGATTCACTAGGGTTTTGGCCAAATTCAGAGCCATAGAAGGCCTTGTAGTCGAATACCAGCGTAAGAAACGCTTACATAGTGGCAAAGCTTGCCATATACAATGAGACAAAAGTTTATTTTTTTAATTGCATATTCAAAGAAGAATAAGAATCTTATTTCCCAAAAATTAATTAAGCATAACATTTTCCATAAATTAACAATGAGCGGAACATTGAATTCACCACATTTTTGGTAATACTTCACTTTTCAGAGTATAGGATCTCATGGATTAAAGTCATCAAGGGTGAATTAGTTTTAGAATCCTATTCAATAAGGAGATAAAGAAGAAGAAAAAAGTGTTTGGGGAAAGTGCCAGTAAAAGGGAAAGCCAATACAGAAAAAAGCGAAATGTCCTCAATGTGTCTTGCCTACCTTTATAACTGTTTGGCCATTGTGCATAGATACCACTTAATCAAGCAATGAAGTACACTGAGCATAGTGAATTATAGTAGTGAAATATGAAGGTGAGGGTTTTTGTGTGCCTGCCTTCTTTTCTAAAGTGCTTCCTGGAGGTTCAAAGAAACGGATCTCTGGTTTATTTCAAGTGTAAAGGGATCAGGGTATTAGTAAATAAAGGCATATTGTATATGAAGAATGCGTTCAAGAAACAGTTTTCAAGGTTGGGAAATTAAAGAAGGCTTTTTAACGACCTGATTGATATGAGAAATATTAATATATAGATCTATTGATAGCACCCTAGTCACAGATTCTTCATTTGAAAGCCATAATTAAGCTTCATTCATACTTTGAATGTTGCTTGCATGTATTTCGGAATATCCAACATTACTCACACCTTTTATTGCTTCCTAAATCGATTTCATAATTAGATGCCCGTCAAAGTATTAATAACTTTTATATATCTCTAGCATGCGTGCAGAATTACATCTTAAGTGCATTCGATTTACTTTTTTTATCTCAAGTAGAAGGTTATTTCATATCTTTTATCACTGAATGATAAGTAAGTAAATCAGAATATTGATGAGAATACTATTTTTTTCGATTTTGATGCTGAAATAGGTCTTTTGTCACATTAGTGTCCTATAGTCAACTATTGAGGTCATCTGTGGCTTATTTTAAATTGAGAATTGCTCTTGGTTTACTACAGGGTTTTCAATAATTGCATTTATCACTGAATCTATAACTTATTTACGAAATGTGGCATTCATTCCTTTGAGGTGGCATACTGTGTATAAACCACTGAAACCTAGTTGGTATATGTACTCAGTGCAACTAAGACTTTGCAGTACTGGTGGGCTGTTAGTGTGACTATGGGGTTGAAGCTCGCCCTGCCTCCACTGTTTTTATCTCCTTGAATGTTATTAGATCAAAAACTGAGAGTCTGATGCACAAAACTATGCGATAATCAAGTTTCAACATGACAGCAGCTCATAGATTAGATAGAAATGGCATGATGTTTGTCAGCAATGGAAGTTTGAGTAGCCATGCAAGCGATATCCCTGCAACATATGTCACCCTGTTGGGTTCCGTCATTGCTTTGGATATAAAGCTTAACACATTTAAGCTTTCTTTCCCCGTAATTGCTCCATGTGCACCCTTAATCAAGCTGCGTTCTTGATAGTTTTGGGTGGCTCTTCTGTAAAAGAAGTATTTGCTCCAGTCTGTCTCCAGGGTATTATAATTGCTGCGCTCCCTACTAGAACCTCCAAACAAGTCTCATAAGCCAGTTGCAGATGCAACTGATGGTAGTCAAGCTCCAAGTCTTCAGGCACATCCAAATGAGGCGCTTTCTTTAATTGTTCCTGAACAATAAATTGGAAACTGAACACAAAAGCGACTCCGCCACCAGCATCATCATGAATTGCCCCGTATGGGCAGCATTGTCCATACCAATTGAGGGCTTCAATTTTAAATAGGTTCATCATGTGTCTCTGGCGTCAACATTCTTCCATAACTATTTAAATTACTGAATGAGCATGACTTTCGTATTATCATCCAGGATTGAATGAAACAAAATTGATGTAAATCAAACGGTCTACAAGAGAGAAGCTGGTGGTGTAGTCCTGCTTTGTATGTCCTGAGGGTCTCGTTACTGGGGATTTCACCTTGGGTGTTATGCCCCACCAGCTCCTGCTGCAAAATGCTGGGAGCGATGCTTTGGGCCTGAATTTTCCTTGGCATCCTTTTAAACAGGATATGAAATAAAGCCATTATGAAATTCCATTGCTGATAGTCATCACACCATATCTGCCTAAGAACAAGCAAATCTAGCTAGTCAGAACAGTGTCCTCTCCAAGATCGACCACAGCGATGTACTTCCCATGGGTCATCTTCCAGGACCTCTAGGATATTCGTAGTAATATGTAACAGTGGAGCTAGGGTAATCTTCAATCTCATGAATTGCTGCTATAATAAGTTTGAGGTGGAGATGCAGAATCACTAGGGTTTTGGCCAAATTCAGAGCCATAGAAGGCCTTGTAGTCGAATACCAGCGTAAGAAACGCTTACATAGTGGCAAAGCTTGCCATATACAATGAGACAAAAGTTTATTTTTTTAATTGCATATTCAAAGAAGAATAAGAATGTTATTTCCCAAAAATTAATTAAGCATTACATTTTCCATGAATTAACAATGAGCGGAACATTGAATTCACCACATTTTTTGTAATACTTCACTTTTCAGAGTATAGGATCTCATGGATTAAAGTCATCAAGGGTGAATTAGTTTTAGAATCCTATTCAATAAGGAGATAAAGAAGAAGAAAAAAGTGTTTGGGGAAAGTGTCAGTAAAAGGGAAAGCCAATACAGAAAAAAGCGAAATGTCCTCAATGTGTCTTGCCTACCTTTATAACTGTTTGACCATTGTGCATAGATACCACTTAATCAAGCAATGAAGTACACTGAGCATAGTGAATTATAGTAGTGAAATATGAAGGTGAGGGTTTTTGTGTGCCTGCCTTCTTTTCTAAAGTGCTTCCTGGAGGTTCAAAGAAACGGATCTCTGGTTTATTTCAAGTGTAAAGGGATCAGGGTATTAGTAAATAAAGGCATGTTGTATATGAAGAATGCGTTCAAGAACCAGTTTTCAAGGTTGGGAAATTAAAGAAGGCTTTTTAACCACCTGATTGATATGAGAAATATTAATATATAGATCTATTGATAGCACCCTAGTCACAGATTCTTCGTTTGAAAGCCATAATTAAGCTTCATTCATACTTTGAATGTTGCTTGCATGTATTTCGGAATATCCAACATTACTCACACCTTTTATTGCTTCCTAAATCGATTTCATAATTAGATGCCCGTCAAAGTATTAATAACTTTTATATATCTCTAGCATGCGTGCAGAATTACATCTTAAGTGCATTCGATTTACATTTTTTTATCTCAAGTAGAAGGTTATTTCATATCTTTTATCACTGAATGATAAGTAAGTAAATCAGAATATTGATGAGAATACTATATTTTTCGATTTTGATGCTGAAATAGGTCTTTTGTCACATTAGTGTCATATAGTCAACTATTGAGGTCATATGTGGCTTATTTTAAATTGAGAATTGCTCTTGGTTTACTACAGGGTTTTCAATAATTGCATTTATCACTGAATCTATAACTTATTTACGAAATGTGGCATTCATTCCTTTGAGGTGGCATACTGTGTATAAACCACTGAAACCTAGTTGGTATATCTACTCAGTTCAACTAAGACTTTGCAGTACTGGTGGGACGTTAGTGTGACTATGGGGTTGAAGCTCGCCCTGCCTCCACTGTTTTTATCTCCTTGAATGTTATTAGATCTAAAACTGAGAGTCTGATGCACAAAACTATGCGATAATCAAGTTTCAACATGACAGCAGCTCATAGATTAGATAGAAATGGCATGATGTTTGTCAGCAATGGAAGTTTGAGTAGCCATGCAAGAGATATCCCTGCAACATATGTCACCCTGTTGGGTTCCGTCATTGCTTTGGATATAAAGCTTAACACATTTAAGCTTTCTTTCCCCGTAATTGCTCCATGTGCACCCTTAATCAAGCTGCGTTCTTGATAGTTTTGGGTGGCTCTTCTGTAAAAGAAGTATTAGCTCCAGTCTGTCTCGAGGGTATTATAATTGCTGCGCTCCCTACTAGAACCTCCAAACAAGTCTCATAAGCCAGTTGCAGATGCAACTGATGGTAGTCAAGCTCCAAGTCTTCAGGCACATCCAAATGAGGCGCTTTCTTTAATTGTTCCGGAACAATAAATTGGAAACTCTGAACACAAAAGCGACTCCGCCACCAGCATCATCATGAATTGCCCCGTATGGGCAGCATTGTTCATTCCAATTGAGGGCTTCAATATTAAATAGGTTCATCATGTGTCTCTGGCGTCAACACTCTTCCATAACTATTTAAATTACTGAATGAGCATGACTTTCGTATTATCATCCAGGATTGAATGAAACAAAATTGATGTAATTCAAAAGGTCTACAAGAGAGAAGCTGGTGGTGTAGTCCTGCTTTGTATGTCCTGAGGGTCTCTTTACTTGGGTTTTCACCTTGGGTGTTATGCCCCACCAGCTCCTGCTGCAAAATGCTGGGAGCGATGCTTTGGGCCTGAATTTCCCTTGGCATCCTTTTAAACAGGATAGGAAATAAAGCCATTATGAAATTCCATTGCTGATAGTCATCACACCATATCTGCCTAAGAACAAGCAAATCTAGCTAGTCAGAACAGTGTCCTCTCCAAGATCGACCACAGCGATGTACTTCCCATGGGTCATCTTCCAGGACCTCTAGGATATTCGTAGTAATATGAAACAGTGTAGCTAGGGTGATCTTCAATCTCATGAATTGCTGCTATAATAAGTTTGAGGTGGAGATGCAGAATCACTAGGGTTTTGGCCAAATTCAGAGCCATAGAAGGCCTTGTAGTCGAATACCAGCGTAAGAAACGCTTACATAGTGGCAAAGCTTGCCATATACAATGAGACAAAAGTTTATTTTTTTAATTGCATATTCAAAGAAGAATAAGAATCTTATTTCCCAAAAATTAACTAAGCATAACATTTTCCATAAATTAACAATGAGCGGAACATTGAATTCACCACATTTTAACTTTTTAACGACCTGATTGATATGAGAAATATTAATATATAGATCTATTGATAGCACCCTAGTCACAGATTCTTCATTTGAAAGCCATAATTAAGCTTCATTCATACTTTGAATGTTGCTTGCATGTATTTCGGAATATCCAACATTACTCACACCTTTTATTGCTTCCTAAATCGATTTCATAATTAGATGCCCGTCAAAGTATTAATAACTTTTATATATCTCTAGCATGCGTGCAGAATTACATCTTAAGTGCATTCGATTTACATTTTTTTATCTCAAGTAGAAGGTTATTTCATATCTTTTATCACTGAATGATGAGTAAGTAAATCAGAATATTGATGAGAATACTATTTTTTTCGATTTTGATGCTGAAATAGGTCTTTTGTCACATTAGTGTCCTATAGTCAACTATTGAGGTCATCTGTGGCTTATTTTAAATTGAGAATTGCTCTTGGTTTACTACAGGGTTTTCAATAATTGCATTTATCACTGAATCTATAACTTATTTACGAAATGTGGCATTCATTCCTTTGAGGTGGCATACTGTGTATAAACCACTGAAACCTAGTTGGTATATGTACTCAGTGCAACTAAGACTTTGCAGTACTGGTGGGACGTTAGTGTGACTATGGGGTTGAAGCTCGCCCTGCCTCCACTGTTTTTATCTCCTTGAATGTTATTAGATCAAAAACTGAGAGTCTGATGCACAAAACTATGCGATAATCAAGTTTCAACATGACAGCAGCTCATAGATTAGATAGAAATGGCATGATGTTTGTCAGCAATGGAAGTTTGAGTAGCCATGCAAGCGATATCCCTGCAACATATGTCACCCTGTTGGGTTCCGTCATTGCTTTGGATATAAAGCTTAACACATTTAAGCTTTCTTTCCCCGTAATTGCTCCATGTGCACCCTTAATCAAGCTGCGTTCTTGATAGTTTTGGGTGGCTCTTCTGTAAAAGAAGTATTTGCTCCAGTCTGTCTCCAGGGTATTATAATTGCTGCGCTCCCTACTAGAACCTCCAAACAAGTCTCATAAGCCAGTTGCAGATGCAACTGATGGTAGTCAAGCTCCAAGTCTTCAGGCACATCCAAATGAGGCGCTTTCTTTAATTGTTCCTGAACAATAAATTGGAAACTGAACACAAAAGCGACTCCGCCACCAGCATCATCATGAATTGCCCCGTATGGGCAGCATTGTCCATACCAATTGAGGGCTTCAATTTTAAATAGGTTCATCATGTGTCTCTGGCGTCAACATTCTTCCATAACTATTTAAATTACTGAATGAGCATGACTTTCGTATTATCATCCAGGATTGAATGAAACAAAATTGATGTAAATCAAACGGTCTACAAGAGAGAAGCTGGTGGTGTAGTCCTGCTTTGTATGTCCTGAGGGTCTCGTTACTGGGGATTTCACCTTGGGTGTTATGCCCCACCAGCTCCTGCTGCAAAATGCTGGGAGCGATGCTTTGGGCCTGAATTTTCCTTGGCATCCTTTTAAACAGGATATGAAATAAAGCCATTATGAAATTCCATTGCTGATAGTCATCACACCATATCTGCCTAAGAACAAGCAAATCTAGCTAGTCAGAACAGTGTCCTCTCCAAGATCGACCACAGCGATGTACTTCCCATGGGTCATCTTCCAGGACCTCTAGGATATTCGTAGTAATATGTAACAGTGGAGCTAGGGTAATCTTCAATCTCATGAATTGCTGCTATAATAAGTTTGAGGTGGAGATGCAGAATCACTAGGGTTTTGGCCAAATTCAGAGCCATAGAAGGCCTTGTAGTCGAATACCAGCGTAAGAAACGCTTACATAGTGGCAAAGCTTGCCATATACAATGAGACAAAAGTTTATTTTTTTAATTGCATATTCAAAGAAGAATAAGAATGTTATTTCCCAAAAATTAATTAAGCATAACATTTTCCATAAATTAACAATGAGCGGAACATTGAATTCACCACATTTTTTGTAATACTTCACTTTTCAGAGTATAGGATCTCATGGATTAAAGTCATCAAGGGTGAATTAGTTTTAGAATCCTATTCAATAAGGAGATAAAGAAGAAGAAAAAAGTGTTTGGGGAAAGTGTCAGTAAAAGGGAAAGCCAATACAGAAAAAAGCGAAATGTCCTCAATGTGTCTTGCCTACCTTTATAACTGTTTGACCATTGTGCATAGATACCACTTAATCAAGCAATGAAGTACACTGAGCATAGTGAATTATAGTAGTGAAATATGAAGGTGAGGGTTTTTGTGTGCCTGCCTTCTTTTCTAAAGTGCTTCCTGGAGGTTCAAAGAAACGGATCTCTGGTTTATTTCAAGTGTAAAGGGATCAGGGTATTAGTAAATAAAGGCATGTTGTATATGAAGAATGCGTTCAAGAACCAGTTTTCAAGGTTGGGAAATTAAAGAAGGCTTTTTAACCACCTGATTGATATGAGAAATATTAATATATAGATCTATTGATAGCACCCTAGTCACAGATTCTTCGTTTGAAAGCCATAATTAAGCTTCATTCATACTTTGAATGTTGCTTGCATGTATTTCGGAATATCCAACATTACTCACACCTTTTATTGCTTCCTAAATCGATTTCATAATTAGATGCCCGTCAAAGTATTAATAACTTTTATATATCTCTAGCATGCGTGCAGAATTACATCTTAAGTGCATTCGATTTACATTTTTTTATCTCAAGTAGAAGGT
The DNA here is from genome assembly GCF_964263255.1 of Lissotriton vulgaris. NCBI lineage: Eukaryota > Metazoa > Chordata > Amphibia > Caudata > Salamandridae > Lissotriton > Lissotriton vulgaris. Next base: position 1,399,258,769 of record NC_141689.1, read on the forward strand.
TATTTCATATCTTTTATCACTGAATGATAAGTAAGTAAATCAGAATATTGATGAGAATACTATATTTTTCGATTTTGATGCTGAAATAGGTCTTTTGTCACATTAGTGTCCTATAGTCAACTATTGAGGTCATATGTGGCTTATTTTAAATTGAGAATTGCTCTTGGTTTACTACAGGGTTTTCAATAATTGCATTTATCACTGAATCTATAACTTATTTACGAAATAAATGTGGCATTCATTCCTTTGAGGTGGCATACTGTGTATAAACCACTGAAACCTAGTTGGTATATCTACTCAGTTCAACTAAGACTTTGCAGTACTGGTGGGACGTTAGTGTGACTATGGGGTTGAAGCTCGCCCTGCCTCCACTGTTTTTATCTCCTTGAATGTTATTAGATCTAAAACTGAGAGTCTGATGCACAAAACTATGCGATAATCAAGTTTCAACATGACAGCAGCTCATAGATTAGATAGAAATGGCATGATATTTGTCAGCAATGGAAGTTTGAGTAGCCATGCAAGCGATATCCCTGCAACATATGTCACCCTGTTGGGTTCCGTCATTGCTTTGGATATAAAGCTTAACACATTTAAGCTTTCTTTCCCCGTAATTGCTACATGTGCACCCTTAATCAAGCTGCGTTCTTGATAGTTTTGGGTGGCTCTTCTGTAAAAGAAGTATTTGCTCCAGTCTGTCTCCAGGGTATTATAATTGCTGCGCTCCCTACTAGAACCTCCAAACAAGTCTCATAAGCCAGTTGCAGATGCAACTGATGGTAGTCAAGCTCCAAGTCTTCAGGCACATCCAAATGAGGCGCTTTCTTTAATTGTTCCTGAACAATAAATTGGAAACTCTGAACACAAAAGCGACTCCGCCACCAGCATCATCATGAATTGCCCCGTATGGGCAGCATTGTCCATTCCAATTGAGGTCTTCAATATTAAATAGGTTCATCATGTGTCTCTGGCGTCAACACTCTTCCATAACTATTTAAATTACTGAATGAGCATGACTTTCGTATTATCATCCAGGATTGAATGAAACAAAATTGATGTAATTCAAAAGGTCTACAAGAGAGAAGCTGGTGGTGTAGTCCTGCTTTGTATGTCCTGAGGGTCTCTTTACTTGGGTTTTCACCTTGGGTGTTATGCCCCACCAGCTCCTGCTGCAAAATGCTGGGAGCGATGCTTTGGGCCTGAATTTCCCTTGGCATCCTTTTAAACAGGATATGAAATAAAGCCATTATGAAATTCCATTGCTGATAGTCATCACACTATATCTGCCTAAGAACAAGCAAATCTAGCTAGTCAGAACAGTGTCCTCTCCTAGATCGACCACAGCGATGTACTTCCCATGGGTCATCTTCCAGGACCTCTAGGATATTCGTAGTAATATGTAACAGTGGAGCTAGGGTGATCTTCAATCTCATGAATTGCTGCTATAATAAGTTTGAGGTGGAGATGCAGATTCACTAGGATTTTGGCCAAATTCAGAGCCATAGAAGGCCTTGTAGTCGAATACCAGCGTAAGAAACGCTTACATAGTGGCAAAGCTTGCCATATACAATGAGACAAAAGTTTATTTTTTTAATTGCATATTCAAAGAAGAATAAGAATCTTATTTCCCAAAAATTAATTAAGCATAACATTTTCCATAAATTAACAATGAGCGGAACATTGAATTCACCACATTTTTGGTAATACTTCACTTTTCAGAGTATAGGATCTCATGGATTAAAGTCATCAAGGGTGAATTAGTTTTAGAATCCTATTCAATAAGGAGATAAAGAAGAAGAAAAAAGTGTTTGGGGAAAGTGCCAGTAAAAGGGAAAGCCAATACAGAAAAAAGCGAAATGTCCTCAATGTGTCTTGCCTACCTTTATAACTGTTTGGCCATTGTGCATAGATACCACTTAATCAAGCAATGAAGTACACTGAGCATAGTGAATTATAGTAGTGAAATATGAAGGTGAGGGTTTTTGTGTGCCTGCCTTCTTTTCTAAAGTGCTTCCTGGAGGTTCAAAGAAACGGATCTCTGGTTTATTTCAAGTGTAAAGGGATCAGGGTATTAGTAAATAAAGGCATATTGTATATGAAGAATGCGTTCAAGAAACAGTTTTCAAGGTTGGTAAATTAAAGAAGGCTTTTTAACGACCTGATTGATATGAGAAATATTAATATATAGATCTATTGATAGCACCCTAGTCACAGATTCTTCATTTGAAAGCCATAATTAAGCTTCATTCATACTTTGAATGTTGCTTGCATGTATTTCGGAATATCAAACATTACTCACACCTTTTATTGCTTCCTAAATCGATTTCATAATTAGATGCCCGTCAAAGTATTAATAACTTTTATATATCTCTAGCATGCGTGCAGAATTACATCTTAAGTGCATTCGATTTACATTCTTTTATCTCAAGTAGAAGGTTATTTCATATCTTTTATCACTGAATGATAAGTAAGTAAATCAGAATATTGATGAGAATACTATTTTTTTCGATTTTGATGCTGAAATAGGTCTTTTGTCACATTAGTGTCCTATAGTCAACTATTGAGGTCATCTGTGGCTTATTTTAAATTGAGAATTGCTCTTGGTTTACTACAGGGTTTTCAATAATTGCATTTATCACTGAATCTATAACTTATTTACCAAATGTGGCATTCATTCCTTTGAGGTGGCATACTGTGTATAAACCACTGAAACCTAGTTGGTATATGTACTCAGTGCAACTAAGACTTTGCAGTACTGGTGGGACGTTAGTGTGACTATGGGGTTGAAGCTCGCCCTGCCTCCACTGTTTTTATCTCCTTGAATGTTATTAGATCAAAAACTGAGAGTCTGATGCACAAAACTATGCGATAATCAAGTTTCAACATGACAGCAGCTCATAGATTAGATAGAAATGGCATGATGTTTGTCAGCAATGGAAGTTTGAGTAGCCATGCAAGCGATATCCCTGCAACATATGTCACCCTGTTGGGTTCAGTCATTGCTTTGGATATAAAGCTTAACACATTTAAGCTTTCTTTCCCCGTAATTGCTCCATGTGCACCCTTAATCAAGCTGCGTTCTTGATAGTTTTGGGTGGCTCTTCTGTAAAAGAAGTATTTGCTCCAGTCTGTCTCCAGGGTATTATAATTGCTGCGCTCCCTACTAGAACCTCCAAACAAGTCTCATAAGCCAGTTGCAGATGCAACTGATGGTAGTCAAGCTCCAAGTCTTCAGGCACATCCAAATGAGGCGCTTTCTTTAATTGTTCCTGAACAATAAATTGGAAACTGAACACAAAAGCGACTCCGCCACCAGCATCATCATGAATTGCCCCGTATGGGCAGCATTGTCCATACCAATTGAGGGCTTCAATTTTAAATAGGTTCATCATGTGTCTCTAACTATTTAAATTACTGAATGAGCATGACTTTCGTATTATCATCCAGGATTGAATGAAACAAAATTGATGTAATTCAAACGGTCTACAAGAGAGAAGCTGGTGGTGTAGTCCTGCTTTGTATGTCCTGAGGGTCTCGTTACTGGGGATTTCACCTTGGGTGTTATGCCCCACCAGCTCCTGCTGCAAAATGCTGGGAGCGATGCTTTGGGCCTGAATTTTCCTTGGCATCCTTTTAAACAGGATATGAAATAAAGCCATTATGAAATTCCATTGCTGATAGTCATCACACCATATCTGCCTAAGAACAAGCAAATCTAGCTAGTCAGAACAGTGTCCTCTCCAAGATCGACCACAGCGATGTACTTCCCATGGGTCATCTTCCAGGACCTCTAGGATATTCGTAGTAATATGTAACAGTGGAGCTAGGGTAATCTTCAATCTCATGAATTGCTGCTATAATAAGTTTGAGGTGGAGATGCAGAATCACTAGGGTTTTGGCCAAATTCAGAGCCATAGAAGGCCTTGTAGTCGAATACCAGCGTAAGAAACGCTTACATAGTGGCAAAGCTTGCCATATACAATGAGACAAAAGTTTATTTTTTTAATTGCATATTCAAAGAAGAATAAGAATGTTATTTCCCAAAAATTAATTAAGCATAACATTTTCCATAAATTAACAATGAGCGGAACATTGAATTCACCACATTTTTTGTAATACTTCACTTTTCAGAGTATAGGATCTCATGGATTAAAGTCATCAAGGGTGAATTAGTTTGAGAATCCTATTCAATAAGGAGATAAAGAAGAAGAAAAAAGTGTTTGGGGAAAGTGTCAGTAAAAGGGAAAGCCAATACAGAAAAAAGCGAAATGTCCTCAATGTGTCTTGCCTACCTTTATAACTGTTTGACCATTGCGCATAGATACCACTTAATCAAGCAATGAAGTACACTGAGCATAGTGAATTATAGTAGTGAAATATGAAGGTGAGGGTTTTTGTGTGCCTGCCTTCTTTTCTAAAGTGCTTCCTGGAGGTTCAAAGAAACGGATCTCTGGTTTATTTCAAGTGTAAAGGGATCAGGGTATTAGTAAATAAAGGCATGTTGTATATGAAGAATGCGTTCAAGAACCAGTTTTCAAGGTTGGGAAATTAAAGAAGGCTTTTTAACCACCTGATTGATATGAGAAATATTAATATATAGATCTATTGATAGCACCCTAGTCACAGATTCTTCGTTTGAAAGCCATAATTAAGCTTCATTCATACTTTGAATGTTGCTTGCATGTATTTCGGAATATCCAACATTACTCACACCTTTTATTGCTTCCTAAATCGATTTCATAATTAGATGCCCGTCAAAGTATTAATAACTTTTATATATCTCTAGCATGCGTGCAGAATTACATCTTAAGTGCATTCGATTTACATTTTTTTATCTCAAGTAGAAGGTTATTTCATATCTTTTATCACTGAATGATAAGTAAGTAAATCAGAATATTGATGAGAATACTATATTTTTCGATTTTGATGCTGAAATAGGTCTTTTGTCACATTAGTGTCCTATAGTCAACTATTGAGGTCATCTGTGGCTTATTTTAAATTGAGAATTGCTCTTGGTTTACTACAGGGTTTTCAATAATTGCATTTATCACTGAATCTATAACTTATTTACGAAATGTGGCATTCATTCCTTTGAGGTGGCATACTGTGTATAAACCACTGAAACCTAGTTGGTATATCTACTCAGTTCAACTAAGACTTTGCAGTACTGGTGGGACGTTAGTGTGACTATGGGGTTGAAGCTCGCCCTGCCTCCACTGTTTTTATCTCCTTGAATGTTATTAGATCTAAAACTGAGAGTCTGATGCACAAAACTATGCGATAATCAAGTTTCAACATGACAGCAGCTCATAGATTAGATAGAAATGGCATGATGTTTGTCAGCAATGGAAGTTTGAGTAGCCATGCAAGCGATATCCCTGCAACATATGTCACCCTGTTGGGTTCCGTCATTGCTTTGGATATAAAGCTTAACACATTTAAGCTTTCTTTCCCCGTAATTGCTACATGTGCACCCTTAATCAAGCTGCGTTCTTGATAGTTTTGGGTGGCTCTTCTGTAAAAGAAGTATTTGCTCCAGTCTGTCTCCAGGGTATTATAATTGCTGCGCTCCTTACTAGAACCTCCAAACAAGTCTCATAAGCCAGTTGCAGATGCAACTGATGGTAGTCAAGCTCCAAGTCTTCAGGCACATCCAAATGAGGCGCTTTCTTTAATTGTTCCTGAACAATAAATTGGAAACTCTGAACACAAAAGCGACTCCGCCACCAGCATCATCATGAATTGCCCCGTATGGGCAGCATTGTCCATTCCAATTGAGGTCTTCAATATTAAATAGGTTCATCATGTGTCTCTGGCGTCAACACTCTTCCATAACTATTTAAATTACTGAATGAGCATGACTTTCGTATTATCATCCAGGATTGAATGAAACAAAATTGATGTAATTCAAAAGGTCTACAAGAGAGAAGCTGGTGGTGTAGTCCTGCTTTGTATGTCCTGAGGGTCTCTTTACTTGGGTTTTCACCTTGGGTGTTATGCCCCACCAGCTCCTGCTGCAAAATGCTGGGAGCGATGCTTTGGGCCTGAATTTCCCTTGGCATCCTTTTAAACAGGATATGAAATAAAGCCATTATGAAATTCCATTGCTGATAGTCATCACACTATATCTGCCTAAGAACAAGCAAATCTAGCTAGTCAGAACAGTGTCCTCTCCTAGATCGACCACAGCGATGTACTTCCCATGGGTCATCTTCCAGGACCTCTAGGATATTATTAGTAATATGTAACAGTGGAGCTAGGGTGATCTTTAATCTCATGAATTGCTGCTATAATAAGTTTGAGGTGGAGATGCAGATTCACTAGGGTTTTGGCCAAATTCAGAGCCATAGAAGGCCTTGTAGTCGAATACCAGCGTAAGAAACGCTTACATAGTGGCAAAGCTTGCCATATACAATGAGTCAAAAGTTTATTTTTTTAATTGCATATTCAAAGAAGAATAAGAATCTTATTTCCCAAAAATTAATTAAGCATAACATTTTCCATAAATTAACAATGAGCGGAACATTGAATTCACCACATTTTTTGTAATACTTCACTTTTCAGAGTATAGGATCTCATGGATTAAAGTCATCAAGGGTGAATTAGTTTTAGAATCCTATTCAATAAGGAGATAAAGAAGAAGAAAAAAGTGTTTGGGGAAAGTGTCAGTAAAAGGGAAAGCCAATACAGAAAAAAGCGAAATGTCCTCAATGTGTCTTGCCTACCTTTATAACTGTTTGACCATTGTGCATAGATACCACTTAATCAAGCAATGAAGTACACTGAGCATAGTGAATTATAGTAGTGAAATATGAAGGTGAGGGTTTTTGTGTGCCTGCCTTCTTTTCTAAAGTGCTTCCTGGAGGTTCAAAGAAACGGATCTCTGGTTTATTTCAAGTGTAAAGGGATCAGGGTATTAGTAAATAAAGGCATATTGTATATGAAGAATGCATTCAAGAAACAGTTTTCAAGGTTGGGAAATTAAAGAAGGCTTTTTAACCACCTGATTGATATGAGAAATATTAATGTATAGATCTATTGATAGCACCCTAGTCACAGATTCTTCGTTTGAAAGCCATAATTAAGCTTCATTCATACTTTGAATGTTGCTTGCATGTATTTCGGAATATCCAACATTACTCACACCTTTTATTGCTTCCTAAATCGATTTCATAATTAGATGCCCGTCAAAGTATTAATAACTTTTATATATCTCTAGCATGCGTGCAGAATTACATCTTAAGTGCATTCGATTTACATTCTTTTATCTCAAGTAGGAGGTTATTTCATATCTTTTATCACTGAATGATAAGTAAGTAAATCAGAATATTGATGAGAATACTATATTTTTCGATTTTGATGCTGAAATAGGTCTTTTGTCACATTAGTGTCCTATAGTCAACTATTGAGGTCATCTGTGGCTTATTTTAAATTGAGAATTGCTCTTGGTTTACTACAGGGTTTTCAATAATTGCATTTATCACTGAATCTATAACTTATTTACGAAATGTGGCATTCATTCCTTTGAGGTGGCATACTGTGTATAAACCACTGAAACCTAGTTGGTATATGTACTCAGTTCAACTAAGACTTTGCAGTACTGGTGGGACGTTAGTGTGACTATGGGGTTGAAGCTCACCCTGCCTCCACTGTTTTTATCTCCTTGAATGTTATTAGATCTAATACTGAGAGTCTGATGCACAAAACTATGCGATAATCAAGTTTCAACATGACAGCAGCTCATAGATTAGATTGAAATGGCATGATGTTTGTCAGCAATGGAAGTTTGAGTAGCCATGCAAGCGATATCCCTGCAACATATGTCACCCTGTTGGGTTCCGTCATTGCTTTGGATATAAAGCTTAACACATTTAAGCTTTCTTTCCCCGTAATTGCTACATGTGCACCCTTAATCAAGCTGCGTTCTTGATAGTTTTGGGTGGCTCTTCTGTAAAAGAAGTATTTGCTCCAGTCTGTCTCCAGGGTATTATAATTGCTGCGCTCCCTACTAGAACCTCCAAACAAGTCTCATAAGCCAGTTGCAGATGCAACTGATGGTAGTCAAGCTCCAAGTCTTCAGGCACATCCAAATGAGGCGCTTTCTTTAATTGTTCCTGAACAATAAATTGGAAACTCTGAACACAAAAGCGACTCCGCCACCAGCATCATCATGAATTGCCCCGTATGGGCAGCATTGTCCATTCCAATTGAGGTCTTCAATATTAAATAGGTTCATCATGTGTCTCTGGCGTCAACACTCTTCCATAACTATTTAAATTACTGAATGAGCATGACTTTCGTATTATCATCCAGGATTGAATGAAACAAAATTGATGTAATTCAAAAGGTCTACAAGAGAGAAGCTGGTGGTGTAGTCCTGCTTTGTATGTCCTGAGGGTCTCTTTACTTGGGTTTTCACCTTGGGTGTTATGCCCCACCAGCTCCTGCTGCAAAATGCTGGGAGCGATGCTTTGGGCCTGAATTTCCCTTGGCATCCTTTTAAACAGGATATGAAATAAAGCCATTATGAAATTCCATTGCTGATAGTCATCACACTATATCTGCCTAAGAACAAGCAAATCTAGCTAGTCAGAACAGTGTCCTCTCCTAGATCGACCACAGCGATGTACTTCCCATGGGTCATCTTCCAGGACCTCTAGGATATTCGTAGTAATATGTAACAGTGGAGCTAGGGTGATCTTCAATCTCATGAATTGCTGCTATAATAAGTTTGAGGTGGAGATGCAGATTCACTAGGGTTTTGGCCAAATTCAGAGCCATAGAAGGCCTTGTAGTCGAATACCAGCGTAAGAAACGCTTACATAGTGGCAAAGCTTGCCATATACAATGAGACAAAAGTTTATTTTTTTAATTGCATATTCAAAGAAGAATAAGAATCTTATTTCCCAAAAATTAATTAAGCATAACATTTTCCATAAATTAACAATGAGCGGAACATTGAATTCACCACATTTTTTGTAATACTTCACTTTTCAGAGTATAGGATCTCATGGATTAAAGTCATCAAGGGTGAATTAGTTTCAGAATCCTATTCAATAAGGAGATAAAGAAGAAGAAAAAAGTGTTTGGGGAAAGTGTCAGTAAAAGGGAAAGCCAATACAGAAAAAAGCGAAATGTCCTCAATGTGTCTTGCCTACCTTTATAACTGTTTGGCCATTGTGCATAGATACCACTTAATCAAGCAATGAAGTACACTGAGCATAGTGAATTATAGTAGTGAAATATGAAGGTGAGGGTTTTTGTGTGCCTGCCTTCTATTCTAAAGTGCTTCCTGGAGGTTCAAAGAAACGGATCTCTGGTTTATTTCAAGTGTAAAGGGATCAGGGTATTAGTAAATAAAGGCATATTGTATATGAAGAATGCGTTCAAGAAACAGTTTTCAAGGTTGGGAAATTAAAGAAGGCTTTTTAACCACCTTATTGATATGAGAAATATTAATATATAGATCTATTGATAGCACCCTAGTCACAGATTCTTCGTTTGAAAGCCATAATTAAGCTTCATTCATACTTTGAATGTTGCTTGCATGTATTTCGGAATATCCAACATTACTCACACCTTTTATTGCTTCCTAAAACGATTTCATAATTAGATGCCCGTCAAAGTATTAATAACTTTTATATATCTCTAGCATGCGTGCAGAATTACATCTTAAGTGCATTCGATTTAATTTTTTTATCTCAAGTAGAAGGTTATTTCATATCTTTTATCACTGAATGATAAGTAAGTAAATCAGAATATTGATGAGAATACTATTCTTTTTGATTTTGATGCTGAATTAGGTCTTTTGTCACATTAGTGTCCGATAGTCAACTATTGAGGTCATCTGTGGCTTATTTTAAATTGAGAATTGCTCTTGGTTTACTACAGGGTTTTCAATAATTGGATTTATCACTGAATCTATAACTTATTTACAAAATGTGGCATTCATTCCTTTGAGGTGGCATACTGTGTATAAACCACTGAAACCTAGTGGGTATATGTACTCAGTTTAACTAAGACTTTGCAGTTCTGGTGGGACGTTAGTGTTTGACTATGGGTTTGGAGCTCGCCCTGCCTCCACTGTTTTTATCTCCTTGAATGTTATAAGATCTAAAACTGAGAGTCTGATGCACAAAACTATGCGATAATCAAGTTTCAACATGACAGCAGCTCATAGATTAGATAGAAATGGCATGATGTTTGTCAGCAATGGAAGTTTGAGTAGCCATGCAAGCGATATCCCTGCAACATATGTCACCCTGTTGGGTTCCGTCATTGCTTTGGATATAAAGCTTAACACATTTGAGCTTTCTTTCCCCGTAATTGCTCCATGTGCACCCTTAATCAAGCTGCGTTCTTGATAGTTTTGGGTGGCTCTTCTGTAAAAGAAGTATTTGCTCCAGTCTGTCTCCAGGGTATTATAATTGCTGCGCTCCCTACTAGAACCTCCAAACAAGTCTCATAAGCCAGTTGCAGATGCAACTGATGGTAGTCAAGCTCCAGGTCTTCAGACACATCCAAATGAGGCGCTTTCTTTAATTGTTTCCTGAACAATAAATTGGAAACTCTGAACACAAAAGCGACTCCGCCACCAGCATCATCATGAATTGCCCCGTATGGGCAGCATTGTCCATACCAATTGAGGGCTTCAATTTTAAATAGGTTCATCATGTGTCTCTGGCGTCAACATTCTTCCATAACTATTTAAATTACTGAATGAGCATGACTTTCGTATTATCATCCAGGATTGAATGAAACAAAATTGATGTAATTCAAAAGGTCTACAAGAGAGAAGCTGGTGGTGTAGTCCTGCTTTGTATGTCCTGAGGGTCTCTTTTACTTGGGTTTTCACCTTGGGTGTTATGCCCCACCAGCTCCTGCTGCAAAATGCTGGGAGCGATGCGTTGGGCCTGAATTTCCCTTGGCATCCTTTTAAACAGGATATGAAATAAAGCCATTATGAAATTCCATTGCTGATAGTCATCACACTATATCTGCCTAAGAACAAGCAAATCTAGCTAGTCAGAACAGTGTCCTCTCCTAGATCGACCACAGCGATGTACTTCCCATGGGTCATCTTCCAGGACCTCTAGGATATTCGTAGTAATATGTAACAGTGGAGCTAGGGTGATCTTCAATCTCATGAATTGCTGCTATAATAAGTTTGAGGTGGAGATGCAGATTCACTAGGGTTTTGGCCAAATTCAGAGCCATAGAAGGCCTTGTAGTCGAATACCAGCGTAAGAAACGCTTACATAGTGGCAAAGCTTGCCATATACAATGAGACAAAAGTTTATTTTTTTAATTGCATATTCAAAGAAGAATAAGAATCTTATTTCCCAAAAATTAATTAAGCATAACATTTTCCATAAATTAACAATGAGCGGAACATTGAATTCACCACATTTTTTGTAATACTTCACTTTTCAGAGTATAGGATCTCATGGATTAAAGTCATCAAGGGTGAATTAGTTTCAGAATCCTATTCAATAAGGAGATAAAGAAGAAGAAAAAAGTGTTTGGGGAAAGTGTCAGTAAAAGGGAAAGCCAATACAGAAAAAAGCGAAATGTCCTCAATGTGTCTTGCCTACCTTTATAACTGTTTGGCCATTGTGCATAGATACCACTTAATCAAGCAATGAAGTACACTGAGCATAGTGAATTATAGTAGTGAAATATGAAGGTGAGGGTTTTTGTGTGCCTGCCTTCTATTCTAAAGTGCTTCCTGGAGGTTCAAAGAAACGGATCTCTGGTTTATTTCAAGTGTAAAGGGATCAGGGTATTAGTAAATAAAGGCATATTGTATATGAAGAATGCGTTCAAGAAACAGTTTTCAAGGTTGGGAAATTAAAGAAGGCTTTTTAACCACCTTATTGATATGAGAAATATTAATATATAGATCTATTGATAGCACCCTAGTCACAGATTCTTCGTTTGAAAGCCATAATTAAGCTTCATTCATACTTTGAATGTTGCTTGCATGTATTTCGGAATATCCAACATTACTCACACCTTTTATTGCTTCCTAAAACGATTTCATAATTAGATGCCCGTCAAAGTATTAATAACTTTTATATATCTCTAGCATGCGTGCAGAATTACATTTTAAGTGCATTCGATTTACATTTTTTTTCATCTCAAGTAGAAGGTTATTTCATATCTTTTATCACTGAATGATAAGTAAGTAAATCAGAATATTGATGAGAATACTATTTTTTTCGATTTTGATGCTGAATTAGGTCTTTTGTCACATTAGTGTCCTATAGTCAACTATTGAGGTCATTTGTGGCTTATTTTAAATTGAGAATTGCTCTTGGCTTACTACAGGGTTTTCAATAATTGCATTTATCACTGAATCTATAACTTATTTACAAAATGTGGCATTCATTCCTTTGAGGTGGCACACTGTGTATAAACCACTGAAACCTAGTGGGTATATGTACTCAGTTCAACTAAGACTTTGCAGTACTGGTGGGACGTTAGTGTTTGACTATGGGTTTGGAGCTCGCCCTGCCTCCACTGTTTTTATCTCCTTGAATGTTATTAGATCTAAAACTGAGAGTCTGATGCACAAAACTATGCGATAATCAAGTTTCAACACGACAGCAGCTCATAGATCAGATAGAAATGGCATGATGTTTGTCAGCAATGGAAGTTTGAGTAGCCATGCAAGAGATATCCCTGCAACATATGTCACCCTGTTGGGTTCCGTCATTGCTTTGGATAAAAAGCTTAACACATTTAAGTTTTCTTTCCCCGTAATTTCTCCATGTGCACCCTTAATCAAGCTGCGTTCTTGATAGTTTTGGGTGGCTCTTCTGTAAAAGAAGTATTTGCTCCAGTCTGTCTCCAGGGTATTATAATTGCTGCGCTCCCTACTAGAACCTCTAAACAAGTCTCATAAGCCAGTTGCAGATGCAACTGATGGTAGTCAAGCTCCAAGTCTTCAGGCACATCCAAATGAGGCGCTTTCTTTAATTGTTCCTGAACAATAAATTGGAAACTCTGAACACAAAAGCGACTCCGCCACCAGCATCATCATGAATTGCCCCGTATGGGCAGCATTGTCCATTCCAATTTAGGGCTTCAATATTAAATAGGTTCATCATGTGTCTCTGGCGTCAACACTCTTCCATAACTATTTAAATTACTGAATGAGCATGACTTTCGTATTATCATCCAGGATTGAATGAAACAAAATTGATGTAATTCAAAAGGTCTACAAGAGAGAAGCTGGTGGTGTAGTCCTGCTTTGTTTGTCCTGAGGGTCTCTTTACTTGGGTTTTCACCTTGGGTGTTATGCCCCACCAGCTCCTGCTGCAAAATGCTGGGAGCGATGCTTTGGGCCTGAATTTCCCTTGGCATCCTTTTAAACAGGATATGAAATAAAGCCATTATGAAATTCCATTGCTGATAGTCATCACACCATATCTGCCTAAGAACAAGCAAATCTAGCTAGTCAGAACAGTGTCCTCTCCAAGATCGACCACAGCTATGTACTTCCCATGGGTCATCTTCCAGGACCTCTAGGATATTCGTAGTAATATGTAACAGTGGAGCTAGGGTGATCTTCAATCTCATGAATTGCTGCTATAATAAGTTTGAGGTGGAGATGCAGAATCACTAGGGTTTTGGCCAAATTCAGAGCCATAGAAGGCCTTGTAGTCGAATACCAGCGTAAGAAACGCTGACATAGTGGCAAAGCTTGCCATATACAATGAGACAAAAGTTTATTTTTTTAATTGCATATTCAAAGAAGAATAAGAATCTTATTTCCCAAAAATTAATTAAGCATAACATTTTCCATAAATTAACAATGAGCGGAACATTGAATTCACCACATTTTTTGTAATATTTCACTTTTCAGAGTATAGGATCTCATGGATTAAAGTCATCAAGGGTGAATTCGTTTTAGAATCCTATTCAATAAGGAGATAAAGAAGAAGAAAAAAGTGTTTGGGGAAAGTGTCAGTAAAAGGGAAAGCCAATACAGAAAAAAGCGAAATGTCCTCAATGTGTCTTGCCTACCTTTATAACTGTTTGGCCATTGTGCATAGATACCACTTAATCAAGCAATGAAGTACATTGAGCATAGTGAATTATAGTAGTGAAATATGAAGGTGAGGGTTTTTGTGTGCCTGCCTTCTTTTCTAAAGTGCTTCCTGGAGGTTCAAAGAAACGTATCTCTGGTTTATTTCAAGTGTAAAGGGATCAGGGTATTAGTAAATAAAGGCATATTGTATATGAAGAATGCGTTCAAGAAACAGTTTTCAAGGTTGGGAAATTAAAGAAGGCTTTTTAACCACCTGATTGATATGAGAAATATTAATATATAGATCTATTGATAGCACCCTAGTCACAGATTCTTCGTTTGAAAGCCATAATTAAGCTTCATTCATACTTTGAATGTTGCTTGCATGTATTTCGGAATATCCAACATTACTCACACCTTTTATTGCTTCCTAAATCGATTTCATAATTAGATGCCCATCAAAGTATTAATAACTTTTATATATCTCTAGCATGCGTGCAGAATTACATCTTAAGTGCATTCGATTTACATGTTTTTATCTCAAGTAGGTTATTTCATATCTTCTATCACTGAATGATAAGTAAGTAAATCAGAATATTGATGAGAATACTATTTTTTTCGATTTTGATGCTGAATTAGGTCTTTTGTCACATTAGTGTCCTATAGTCAACTATTGAGGTCATCTGTGGCTTATTTTAAATTGAGAATTGCTCTTGGTTTACTACAGGGTTTTCAATAATTGCATTTATCACTGAATCTATAACTTATTTACGAAATGTGGCATTCATTCCTTTGAGGTGGCATACTGTGTATAAACCACTGAAACCTAGTTGGTATATGTAATCAGTTCAACTAAGACTTTGCAGTACTGATGGGACGTTAGTGTGACTATGGGGTTGGAGCTCGCCCTGCCTCCACTGTTTTTATCTCCTTGAATGTTATTAGATCTAAAACTGAGAGTCTGATGCACAAAACTATGCGATAATCAAGTTTCAACATGACAGCAGCTCATAGATTAGATAGAAATGGCATGATGTTTGTCAGCAATGGAAGTTTGAGTAGCCATGCAAGCGATATCCCTGCAACATATGTCACCCTGTTGGGTTCCGTCATTGCTTTGGATATAAAGCTTAACACATTTAAGCTTTCTTTTCCCGTAATTGCTCCATGTGCACCCTTAATCAAGCTGCGTTATTGATAGTTTTTGGTGGCTCTTCTGTAAAAGAAGTATTTGCTCCAGTCTGTCTCCAGGGTATTATAATTGCTGCGCTCCCTACTAGAACCTCCAAACAAGTCTCATAAGCCAGTTGCAGATGCAACTGATGGTAGTCAAGCTCCAAGTCTTCAGGCACATCCAAATGAGGGGCTTTCTTTAATTGTTCCTGAACAATAAATTGGAAACTCTGAACACAAAAGCGACTCCGCCACCAGCATCATCATGAATTGCCCCGTATGGGCAGCATTGTCCATTCCAATTGAGGGCTTCAATATTAAATAGGTTCATCATGTGTCTCTGGCGTCAACACTCTTCCATAACTATTTAAATTACTGAATGAGCATGACTTTCGTATTATCATCCAGGATTGAATGAAACAAAATTGATGTAATTTAAAAAGTCTACAAGAGAGAAGCTGGTGGTGTAGTCCTGCTTTGTATGTCCTGAGGGTCTCTTTACTTGGGTTTTCACCTTGGGTGTTATGCCCCACCAGCTCCTGCTGCAAAATGCTGGGAGCGATGCTTTGGGCCCGAATTTCCCTTGGCATCCTTTTAAACAGGATATGAAATAAAGCCATCATGAAATTCCATTGCTGATAGTCATCACACCATATCTGCCTAAGAACAAGCAAATCTAGCTAGTCAGAACAGTGTCCTCTCCAAGATCGACCACAGCGATGTACTTCCCATGGGTCATCTTCCAGGACCTCTAGGATATTCGTAGTAATATGTAACAGTGGAGCTAGGGTGATCTTCAATCTCATGAATTGCTGCTACAATAAGTTTGAGGTGGAGATGCAGAATCACTAGGGTTTTGGCCAAATTCAGAGCCATAGAAGGCCTTGTAGTCGAATACCAGCGTAAGAAACGCTTACATAGTGGCAAAGCTTGCGATATACAATGAGACAAAAGTTAATTTTTTTAATTGCATATTCAAAGAAGAATAAGAATCTTATTTCCCAAAAATTAATTAAGCATAACATTTTCCATAAATTAACAATGAGCGGAACATTGAATTCACCACATTTTTTGTAATACTTCACTTTTCAGAGTATAGGATCTCATGGATTAAAGTCATCAAGGGTGAATTAGTTTTAGAATCCTATTCAATAAGGAGATAAAGAAGAAGAAAAAAGTGTTTGGGGAAAGTGTCAGTAAAAGGGAAAGCCAATACAGAAAAAAGCGAAATGTCCTCAATGTGTCTTGCCTACCTTTATAACTGTTTGGCCATTGTGCATAGATACCACCTAATCAAGCAATGAAGTACACTGAGCATAGTGAATTATAGTAGTGAAATATGAAGGTGAGGGTTTTTGTGTGCCTGCCTTCTTTTCTAAAGTGCTTCCTGGAGGTTCAAAGAAACGGATCTCTGGTTTATTTCAAGTGTAAAGGGATCAGGGTATTAGTAAATAAAGGCATATTGTATATGAAGAATGCGTTCAAGAAACAGTTTTCAAGGTTGGGAAATTAAAGAAGGCTTTCTAACCACCTGATTGATATGAGAAATAATAATATATAGATCTATTGATAGCACCCTAGTCACAGATTCTTCGTTTGAAAGCCATAATTAAGCTTCCTTCATACTTTGAATGTTGCTTGCATGTATTTCGGAATATCCAACATTACTCACACCTTTTATTGCTTCCTAAATCGATTTCATAATTAGATGCCTGTCAAAGTATAAATAACTTTTATATATCTCTAGTATGCGTGCAGAATTACATTTTAAGTGCATTCGATTTACATTTTTTTCATCTCAAGTAGAAGGTTATTTCATATCTTTTATCACTGAATGATAAGTAAGTAAATCAGAATATTGATGAGAATACTATTTTTTTCGATTTTGATGCTGAAATTGGTCTTTTGACTATAGGTTTAGTGTCCTATAGTCAACTATTGAGGTCATCTGCGGCTTATTTTAAATTGAGAATTGCTCTTGGTTTACTACAGGGTTTTTAATAATTGCATTCATCACTGAATCTATAACTTATTTAAGAAATGTGGCATTCATTCCTTTGAGGTGGCATACTGTGTATAAACCACTGAAACCTAGTTGGTATATGTACTCAGTTCAACTAAGACTTTGCAGTACTGGTGGGACGTTAGTGTGACTATGGGGTTGGAGCTCGCCCTGCCTCCACTGTTTTTATCTCCTTGACTGTTATTAGATCTAAAACTGAGAGTCTGATGCACAAAACTATGCGATAATCAAGTTTCAACATGACAGCAGCTCATAGATTAGATAGAAATGGCATGATGTTTGTCAGCAATGGAAGTTTGAGTAGCCATGCAAGAGATATCCCTGCAACATATGTCACCCTGTTGGGTTCCGTCATTGCTTTGGATATAAAGCTTAACACATTTAAGCTTTCTTTCCCCGTAATTGCTCCATGTGCACCCTTAATCAAGCTGCGTTCTTGATAGTTTTGGGTGGCTCTTCTGTAAAAGAAGTATTAGCTCCAGTCTGTCTCGAGGGTATTATAATTGCTGCGCTCCCTACTAGAACCTCCAAACAAGTCTCATGAGCCAGTTGCAGATGCAACTGATGGTAGTCAAGCTCCAAGTCTTCAGGCACATCCAAATGAGGCGCTTTCTTTAATTGTTCCGGAACAATAAATTGGAAACTCTGAACACAAAAGCGACTCCGCCACCAGCATCATCATGAATTGCCCCGTATGGGCAGCATTGTTCATTCCAATTGAGGGCTTCAATATTAAATAGGTTCATCATGTGTCTCTGGCGTCAACACTCTTCCATAACTATTTAAATTACTGAATGAGCATGACTTTCGTATTATCATCCAGGATTGAATGAAACAAAATTGATGTAATTCAAAAGGTCTACAAGAGAGAAGCTGGTGGTGTAGTCCTGCTTTGTATGTCCTGAGGGTCTCTTTACTTGGGTTTTCACCTTGGGTGTTATGCCCCACCAGCTCCTGCTGCAAAATGCTGGGAGCGATGCTTTGGGCCTGAATTTCCCTTGGCATCCTTTTAAACAGGATAGGAAATAAAGCCATTATGAAATTCCATTGCTGATAGTCATCACACCATATCTGCCTAAGAACAAGCAAATCTAGCTAGTCAGAACAGTGTCCTCTCCAAGATCGACCACAGCGATGTACTTCCCATGGGTCATCTTCCAGGACCTCTAGGATATTCGTAGTAATATGAAACAGTGTAGCTAGGGTGATCTTCAATCTCATGAATTGCTGCTATAATAAGTTTGAGGTGGAGATGCAGAATCACTAGGGTTTTGGCCAAATTCAGAGCCATAGAAGGCCTTGTAGTCGAATACCAGCGTAAGAAACGCTTACATAGTGGCAAAGCTTGCCATATACAATGAGACAAAAGTTTATTTTTTTAATTGCATATTCAAAGAAGAATAAGAATCTTATTTCCCAAAAATTAACTAAGCATAACATTTTCCATAAATTAACAATGAGCGGAACATTGAATTCACCACATTTTAACTTTTTAACGACCTGATTGATATGAGAAATATTAATATATAGATCTATTGATAGCACCCTAGTCACAGATTCTTCATTTGAAAGCCATAATTAAGCTTCATTCATACTTTGAATGTTGCTTGCATGTATTTCGGAATATCCAACATTACTCACACCTTTTATTGCTTCCTAAATCGATTTCATAATTAGATGCCCGTCAAAGTATTAATAACTTTTATATATCTCTAGCATGCGTGCAGAATTACATCTTAAGTGCATTCGATTTACATTTTTTTATCTCAAGTAGAAGGTTATTTCATATCTTTTATCACTGAATGATAAGTAAGTAAATCAGAATATTGATGAGAATACTATTTTTTTCGATTTTGATGCTGAAATAGGTCTTTTGTCACATTAGTGTCCTATAGTCAACTATTGAGGTCATCTGTGGCTTATTTTAAATTGAGAATTGCTCTTGGTTTACTACAGGGTTTTCAATAATTGCATTTATCACTGAATCTATAACTTATTTACGAAATGTGGCATTCATTCCTTTGAGGTGGCATACTGTGTATAAACCACTGAAACCTAGTTGGTATATGTACTCAGTGCAACTAAGACTTTGCAGTACTGGTGGGACGTTAGTGTGACTATGGGGTTGAAGCTCGCCCTGCCTCCACTGTTTTTATCTCCTTGAATGTTATTAGATCAAAAACTGAGAGTCTGATGCACAAAACTATGCGATAATCAAGTTTCAACATGACAGCAGCTCATAGATTAGATAGAAATGGCATGATGTTTGTCAGCAATGGAAGTTTGAGTAGCCATGCAAGCGATATCCCTGCAACATATGTCACCCTGTTGGGTTCCGTCATTGCTTTGGATATAAAGCTTAACACATTTAAGCTTTCTTTCCCCGTAATTGCTCCATGTGCACCCTTAATCAAGCTGCGTTCTTGATAGTTTTGGGTGGCTCTTCTGTAAAAGAAGTATTTGCTCCAGTCTGTCTCCAGGGTATTATAATTGCTGCGCTCCCTACTAGAACCTCCAAACAAGTCTCATAAGCCAGTTGCAGATGCAACTGATGGTAGTCAAGCTCCAAGTCTTCAGGCACATCCAAATGAGGCGCTTTCTTTAATTGTTCCTGAACAATAAATTGGAAACTGAACACAAAAGCGACTCCGCCACCAGCATCATCATGAATTGCCCCGTATGGGCAGCATTGTCCATACCAATTGAGGGCTTCAATTTTAAATAGGTTCATCATGTGTCTCTGGCGTCAACATTCTTCCATAACTATTTAAATTACTGAATGAGCATGACTTTCGTATTATCATCCAGGATTGAATGAAACAAAATTGATGTAAATCAAACGGTCTACAAGAGAGAAGCTGGTGGTGTAGTCCTGCTTTGTATGTCCTGAGGGTCTCGTTACTGGGGATTTCACCTTGGGTGTTATGCCCCACCAGCTCCTGCTGCAAAATGCTGGGAGCGATGCTTTGGGCCTGAATTTTCCTTGGCATCCTTTTAAACAGGATATGAAATAAAGCCATTATGAAATTCCATTGCTGATAGTCATCACACCATATCTGCCTAAGAACAAGCAAATCTAGCTAGTCAGAACAGTGTCCTCTCCAAGATCGACCACAGCGATGTACTTCCCATGGGTCATCTTCCAGGACCTCTAGGAT
This sequence comes from Lissotriton vulgaris, assembly GCF_964263255.1. NCBI lineage: Eukaryota > Metazoa > Chordata > Amphibia > Caudata > Salamandridae > Lissotriton > Lissotriton vulgaris. The sequence goes on from NC_141689.1 coordinate 1,399,279,158, forward strand.
ATTCGTAGTAATATGTAACAGTGGAGCTAGGGTAATCTTCAATCTCATGAATTGCTGCTATAATAAGTTTGAGGTGGAGATGCAGAATCACTAGGGTTTTGGCCAAATTCAGAGCCATAGAAGGCCTTGTAGTCGAATACCAGCGTAAGAAACGCTTACATAGTGGCAAAGCTTGCCATATACAATGAGACAAAAGTTTATTTTTTTAATTGCATATTCAAAGAAGAATAAGAATGTTATTTCCCAAAAATTAATTAAGCATAACATTTTCCATAAATTAACAATGAGCGGAACATTGAATTCACCACATTTTTTGTAATACTTCACTTTTCAGAGTATAGGATCTCATGGATTAAAGTCATCAAGGGTGAATTAGTTTTAGAATCCTATTCAATAAGGAGATAAAGAAGAAGAAAAAAGTGTTTGGGGAAAGTGTCAGTAAAAGGGAAAGCCAATACAGAAAAAAGCGAAATGTCCTCAATGTGTCTTGCCTACCTTTATAACTGTTTGACCATTGTGCATAGATACCACTTAATCAAGCAATGAAGTACACTGAGCATAGTGAATTATAGTAGTGAAATATGAAGGTGAGGGTTTTTGTGTGCCTGCCTTCTTTTCTAAAGTGCTTCCTGGAGGTTCAAAGAAACGGATCTCTGGTTTATTTCAAGTGTAAAGGGATCAGGGTATTAGTAAATAAAGGCATGTTGTATATGAAGAATGCGTTCAAGAACCAGTTTTCAAGGTTGGGAAATTAAAGAAGGCTTTTTAACCACCTGATTGATATGAGAAATATTAATATATAGATCTATTGATAGCACCCTAGTCACAGATTCTTCGTTTGAAAGCCATAATTAAGCTTCATTCATACTTTGAATGTTGCTTGCATGTATTTCGGAATATCCAACATTACTCACACCTTTTATTGCTTCCTAAATCGATTTCATAATTAGATGCCCGTCAAAGTATTAATAACTTTGATATATCTCTAGCATGCGTGCAGAATTACATCTTAAGTGCATTCGATTTACATTTTTTTTATCTCAAGTAGAAGGTTATTTCATATCTTTTATCACTGAATGATAAGTAAGTAAATCAGAATATTGATGAGAATACTATATTTTTCGATTTTGATGCTGAAATAGGTCTTTTGTCACATTAGTGTCCTATAGTCAACTATTGAGGTCATATGTGGCTTATTTTAAATTGAGAATTGCTCTTGGTTTACTACAGGGTTTTCAATAATTGCATTTATCACTGAATCTATAACTTATTTACGAAATGTGGCATTCATTCCTTTGAGGTGGCATACTGTGTATAAACCACTGAAACCTAGTTGGTATATCTACTCAGTTCAACTAAGACTTTGCAGTACTGGTGGGACGTTAGTGTGACTATGGGGTTGAAGCTCGCCCTGCCTCCACTGTTTTTATCTCCTTGAATGTTATTAGATCTAAAACTGAGAGTCTGATGCACAAAACTATGCGATAATCAAGTTTCAACATGACAGCAGCTCATAGATTAGATAGAAATGGCATGATATTTGTCAGCAATGGAAGTTTGAGTAGCCATGCAAGCGATATCCCTGCAACATATGTCACCCTGTTGGGTTCCGTCATTGCTTTGGATATAAAGCTTAACACATTTAAGCTTTCTTTCCCCGTAATTGCTACATGTGCACCCTTAATCAAGCTGCGTTCTTGATAGTTTTGGGTGGCTCTTCTGTAAAAGAAGTATTTGCTCCATTCTGTCTCCAGGGTATTATAATTGCTGCGCTCCCTACTAGAACCTCCAAACAAGTCTCATAAGCCAGTTGCAGATGCAACTGATGGTAGTCAAGCTCCAAGTCTTCAGGCACATCCAAATGAGGCGCTTTCTTTAATTGTTCCTGAACAATAAATTGGAAACTCTGAACACAAAAGCGACTCCGCCACCAGCATCATCATGAATTGCCCCGTATGGGCAGCATTGTCCATTCCAATTGAGGTCTTCAATATTAAATAGGTTCATCATGTGTCTCTGGCGTCAACACTCTTCCATAACTATTTAAATTACTGAATGAGCATGACTTTCGTATTATCATCCAGGATTGAATGAAACAAAATTGATGTAATTCAAAAGGTCTACAAGAGAGAAGCTGGTGGTGTAGTCCTGCTTTGTATGTCCTGAGGGTCTCTTTACTTGGGTTTTCACCTTGGGTGTTATGCCCCACCAGCTCCTGCTGCAAAATGCTGGGAGCGATGCTTTGGGCCTGAATTTCCCTTGGCATCCTTTTAAACAGGATATGAAATAAAGCCATTATGAAATTCCATTGCTGATAGTCATCACACTATATCTGCCTAAGAACAAGCAAATCTAGCTAGTCAGAACAGTGTCCTCTCCTAGATCGACCACAGCGATGTACTTCCCATGGGTCATCTTCCAGGACCTCTAGGATATTCGTAGTAATATGTAACAGTGGAGCTAGGGTGATCTTCAATCTCATGAATTGCTGCTATAATAAGTTTGAGGTGGAGATGCAGATTCACTAGGGTTTTGGCCAAATTCAGAGCCATAGAAGGCCTTGTAGTCGAATACCAGCGTAAGAAACGCTTACATAGTGGCAAAGCTTGCCATATACAATGAGACAAAAGTTTATTTTTTTAATTGCATATTCAAAGAAGAATAAGAATCTTATTTCCCAAAAATTAATTAAGCATAACATTTTCCATAAATTAACAATGAGCGGAACATTGAATTCACCACATTTTTGGTAATACTTCACTTTTCAGAGTATAGGATCTCATGGATTAAAGTCATCAAGGGTGAATTAGTTTTAGAATCCTATTCAATAAGGAGATAAAGAAGAAGAAAAAAGTGTTTGGGGAAAGTGCCAGTAAAAGGGAAAGCCAATACAGAAAAAAGCGAAATGTCCTCAATGTGTCTTGCCTACCTTTATAACTGTTTGGCCATTGTGCATAGATACCACTTAATCAAGCAATGAATTACACTGAGCATAGTGAATTATAGTAGTGAAATATGAAGGTGAGGGTTTTTGTGTGCCTGCCTTCTTTTCTAAAGTGCTTCCTGGAGGTTCAAAGAAACGGATCTCTGGTTTATTTCAAGTGTAAAGGGATCAGGGTATTAGTAAATAAAGGCATATTGTATATGAAGAATGCGTTCAAGAAACAGTTTTCAAGGTTGGGAAATTAAAGAAGGCTTTTTAACGACCTGATTGATATGAGAAATATTAATATATAGATCTATTGATAGCACCCTAGTCACAGATTCTTCATTTGAAAGCCATAATTAAGCTTCATTCATACTTTGAATGTTGCTTGCATGTATTTCGGAATATCAAACATTACTCACACCTTTTATTGCTTCCTAAATCGATTTCATAATTAGATGCCCGTCAAAGTATTAATAACTTTTATATATCTCTAGCATGCGTGCAGAATTACATCTTAAGTGCATTCGATTTACATTCTTTTATCTCAAGTAGAAGGTTATTTCATATCTTTTATCACTGAATGATAAGTAAGTAAATCAGAATATTGATGAGAATACTATTTTTTTCGATTTTGATGCTGAAATAGGTCTTTTGTCACATTAGTGTCCTATAGTCAACTATTGAGGTCATCTGTGGCTTATTTTAAATTGAGAATTGCTCTTGGTTTACTACAGGGTTTTCAATAATTGCATTTATCACTGAATCTATAACTTATTTACGAAATGTGGCATTCATTCCTTTGAGGTGGCATACTGTGTATAAACCACTGAAACCTAGTTGGTATATGTACTCAGTGCAACTAAGACTTTGCAGTACTGGTGGGACGTTAGTGTGACTATGGGGTTGAAGCTCGCCCTGCCTCCACTGTTTTTATCTCCTTGAATGTTATTAGATCAAAAACTGAGAGTCTGATGCACAAAACTATGCGATAATCAAGTTTCAACATGACAGCAGCTCATAGATTAGATAGAAATGGCATGATGTTTGTCAGCAATGGAAGTTTGAGTAGCCATGCAAGCGATATCCCTGCAACATATGTCACCCTGTTGGGTTCAGTCATTGCTTTGGATATAAAGCTTAACACATTTAAGCTTTCTTTCCCCGTAATTGCTCCATGTGCACCCTTAATCAAGCTGCGTTCTTGATAGTTTTGGGTGGCTCTTCTGTAAAAGAAGTATTTGCTCCAGTCTGTCTCCAGGGTATTATAATTGCTGCACTCCCTACTAGAACCTCCAAACAAGTCTCATAAGCCAGTTGCAGATGCAACTGATGGTAGTCAAGCTCCAAGTCTTCAGGCACATCCAAATGAGGCGCTTTCTTTAATTGTTCCTGAACAATAAATTGGAAACCGAACACAAAAGCGACTCCGCCACCAGCATCATCATGAATTGCCCCGTATGGGCAGCATTGTCCATACCAATTGAGGGCTTCAATTTTAAATAGGTTCATCATGTGTCTCTAACTATTTAAATTACTGAATGAGCATGACTTTCGTATTATCATCCAGGATTGAATGAAACAAAATTGATGTAATTCAAACGGTCTACAAGAGAGAAGCTGGTGGTGTAGTCCTGCTTTGTATGTCCTGAGGGTCTCGTTACTGGGGATTTCACCTTGGGTGTTATGCCCCACCAGCTCCTGCTGCAAAATGCTGGGAGCGATGCTTTGGGCCTGAATTTTCCTTGGCATCCTTTTAAACAGGATATGAAATAAAGCCATTATGAAATTCCATTGCTGATAGTCATCACACCATATCTGCCTAAGAACAAGCAAATCTAGCTAGTCAGAACAGTGTCCTCTCCAAGATCGACCACAGCGATGTACTTCCCATGGGTCATCTTCCAGGACCTCTAGGATATTCGTAGTAATATGTAACAGTGGAGCTAGGGTAATCTTCAATCTCATGAATTGCTGCTATAATAAGTTTGAGGTGGAGATGCAGAATCACTAGGGTTTTGGCCAAATTCAGAGCCATAGAAGGCCTTGTAGTCGAATACCAGCGTAAGAAACGCTTACATAGTGGCAAAGCTTGCCATATACAATGAGACAAAAGTTTATTTTTTTAATTGCATATTCAAAGAAGAATAAGAATGTTATTTCCCAAAAATTAATTAAGCATAACATTTTCCATAAATTAACAATGAGCGGAACATTGAATTCACCACATTTTTTGTAATACTTCACTTTTCAGAGTATAGGATCTCATGGATTAAAGTCATCAAGGGTGAATTAGTTTGAGAATCCTATTCAATAAGGAGATAAAGAAGAAGAAAAAAGTGTTTGGGGAAAGTGTCAGTAAAAGGGAAAGCCAATACAGAAAAAAGCGAAATGTCCTCAATGTGTCTTGCCTACCTTTATAACTGTTTGACCATTGCGCATAGATACCACTTAATCAAGCAATGAAGTACACTGAGCATAGTGAATTATAGTAGTGAAATATGAAGGTGAGGGTTTTTGTGTGCCTGCCTTCTTTTCTAAAGTGCTTCCTGGAGGTTCAAAGAAACGGATCTCTGGTTTATTTCAAGTGTAAAGGGATCAGGGTATTAGTAAATAAAGGCATGTTGTATATGAAGAATGCGTTCAAGAACCAGTTTTCAAGGTTGGGAAATTAAAGAAGGCTTTTTAACCACCTGATTGATATGAGAAATATTAATATATAGATCTATTGATAGCACCCTAGTCACAGATTCTTCGTTTGAAAGCCATAATTAAGCTTCATTCATACTTTGAATGTTGCTTGCATGTATTTCGGAATATCCAACATTACTCACACCTTGTATTGCTTCCTAAATCGATTTCATAATTAGATGCCCGTCAAAGTATTAATAACTTTTATATATCTCTAGCATGCGTGCAGAATTACATCTTAAGTGCATTCGATTTACATTTTTTTATCTCAAGTAGAAGGTTATTTCATATCTTTTATCACTGAATGATAAGTAAGTAAATCAGAATATTGATGAGAATACTATATTTTTCAATTTTGATGCTGAAATAGGTCTTTTGTCACATTAGTGTCCTATAGTCAACTATTGAGGTCATCTGTGGCTTATTTTAAATTGAGAATTGCTCTTGGTTTACTACAGGGTTTTCAATAATTGCATTTATCACTGAATCTATAACTTATTTACGAAATGTGGCATTCATTCCTTTGAGGTGGCATACTGTGTATAAACCACTGAAACCTAGTTGGTATATCTACTCAGTTCAACTAAGACTTTGCAGTACTGGTGGGACGTTAGTGTGACTATGGGGTTGAAGCTCGCCCTGCCTCCACTGTTTTTATCTCCTTGAATGTTATTAGATCTAAAACTGAGAGTCTGATGCACAAAACTATGCGATAATCAAGTTTCAACATGACAGCAGCTCATAGATTAGATAGAAATGGCATGATGTTTGTCAGCAATGGAAGTTTGAGTAGCTATGCAAGCGATATCCCTGCAACATATGTCACCCTGTTGGGTTCCGTCATTGCTTTGGATATAAAGCTTAACACATTTAAGCTTTCTTTCCCCGTAATTGCTACATGTGCACCCTTAATCAAGCTGCGTTCTTGATAGTTTTGGGTGGCTCTTCTGTAAAAGAAGTATTTGCTCCAGTCTGTCTCCAGGGTATTATAATTGCTGCGCTCCCTACTAGAACCTCCAAACAAGTCTCATAAGCCAGTTGCAGATGCAACTGATGGTAGTCAAGCTCCAAGTCTTCAGGCACATCCAAATGAGGCGCTTTCTTTAATTGTTCCTGAACAATAAATTGGAAACTCTGAACACAAAAGCGACTCCGCCACCAGCATCATCATGAATTGCCCCGTATGGGCAGCATTGTCCATTCCAATTGAGGTCTTCAATATTAAATAGGTTCATCATGTGTCTCTGGCGTCAACACTCTTCCATAACTATTTAAATTACTGAATGAGCATGACTTTCGTATTATCATCCAGGATTGAATGAAACAAAATTGATGTAATTCAAAAGGTCTACAAGAGAGAAGCTGGTGGTGTAGTCCTGCTTTGTATGTCCTGAGGGTCTCTTTACTTGGGTTTTCACCTTGGGTGTTATGCCCCACCAGCTCCTGCTGCAAAATGCTGGGAGCGATGCTTTGGGCCTGAATTTCCCTTGGCATCCTTTTAAACAGGATATAAAATAAAGCCATTATGAAATTCCATTGCTGATAGTCATCACACTATATCTGCCTAAGAACAAGCAAATCTAGCTAGTCAGAACAGTGTCCTCTCCTAGATCGACCACAGCGATGTACTTCCCATGGGTCATCTTCCAGGACCTCTAGGATATTCGTAGTAATATGTAACAGCGGAGCTAGGGTGATCTTCAATCTCATGAATTGCTGCTATAATAAGTTTCAGGTGGAGATGCAGATTCACTAGGGTTTTGGCCAAATTCAGAGCCATAGAAGGCCTTGTAGTCGAATACCAGCGTAAGAAACGCTTACATAGTGGCAAAGCTTGCCATATACAATGAGACAAAAGTTTATTTTTTTAATTGCATATTCAAAGAAGAATAAGAATCTTATTTCCCAAAAATTAATTAAGCATAACATTTTCCATAAATTAACAATGAGCGGAACATTGAATTCACCACATTTTTTGTAATACTTCACTTTTCAGAGTATAGGATCTCATGGATTAAAGTCATCAAGGGTGAATTAGTTTTAGAATCCTATTCAATAAGGAGATAAAGAAGAAGAAAAAAGTGTTTGGGGAAAGTGTCAGTAAAAGGGAAAGCCAATACAGAAAAAAGCGAAATGTCCTCAATGTGTCTTGCCTACCTTTATAACTGTTTGACCATTGTGCATAGATACCACTTAATCAAGCAATGAAGTACACTGAGCATCGTGAATTATAGTAGTGAAATATGAAGGTGAGGGTTTTTGTGTGCCTGCCTTCTTTTCTAAAGTGCTTCCTGGAGGTTCAAAGAAACGGATCTCTGGTTTATTTCAAGTGTAAAGGGATCAGGGTATTAGTAAATAAAGGCATATTGTATATGAAGAATGCATTCAAGAAACAGTTTTCAAGGTTGGGAAATTAAAGAAGGCTTTTTAACCACCTGATTGATATGAGAAATATTAATGTATAGATCTATTGATAGCACCCTAGTCACAGATTCTTCGTTTGAAAGCCATAATTAAGCTTCATTCATACTTTGAATGTTGCTTGCATGTATTTCGGAATATCCAACATTACTCACACCTTTTATTGCTTCCTAAATCGATTTCATAATTAGATGCCCGTCAAAGTATTAATAACTTTTATATATCTCTAGCATGCGTGCAGAATTACATCTTAAGTGCATTCGATTTACATTCTTTTATCTCAAGTAGAAGGTTATTTCATATCTTTTATCACTGAATGATAAGTAAGTAAATCAGAATATTGATGAGAATACTATATTTTTCGATTTTGATGCTGAAATAGGTCTTTTGTCACATTAGTGTCCTATAGTCAACTATTGAGGTCATCTGTGGCTTATTTTAAATTGAGAATTGCTCTTGGTTTACTACAGGGTTTTCAATAATTGCATTTATCACTGAATCTATAACTTATTTACGAAATGTGGCATTCATTCCTTTGAGGTGGCATACTGTGTATAAACCACTGAAACCTAGTTGGTATATGTACTCAGTTCAACTAAGACTTTGCAGTACTGGTGGGACGTTAGTGTGACTATGGGGTTGAAGCTCGCCCTGCCTCCACTGTTTTTATCTCCTTGAATGTTATTAGATCTAATACTGAGAGTCTGATGCACAAAACTATGCGATAATCAAGTTTCAACATGACAGCAGCTCATAGATTAGATTGAAATGGCATGATGTTTGTCAGCAATGGAAGTTTGAGTAGCCATGCAAGCGATATCCCTGCAACATATGTCACCCTGTTGGGTTCCGTCATTGCTTTGGATATAAAGCTTAACACATTTAAGCTTTCTTTCCCCGTAATTGCTACATGTGCACCCTTAATCAAGCTGCGTTCTTGATAGTTTTGGGTGGCTCTTCTGTAAAAGAAGTATTTGCTCCAGTCTGTCTCCAGGGTATTATAATTGCTGCGCTCCCTACTAGAACCTCCAAACAAGTCTCATAAGCCAGTTGCAGATGCAACTGATGGTAGTCAAGCTCCAAGTCTTCAGGCACATCCAAATGAGGCGCTTTCTTTAATTGTTCCTGAACAATAAATTGGAAACTCTGAACACAAAAGCGACTCCGCCACCAGCATCATCATGAATTGCCCCGTATGGGCAGCATTGTCCATTCCAATTGAGGTCTTCAATATTAAATAGGTTCATCATGTGTCTCTGGCGTCAACACTCTTCCATAACTATTTAAATTACTGAATGAGCATGACTTTCGTATTATCATCCAGGATTGAATGAAACAAAATTGATGTAATTCAAAAGGTCTACAAGAGAGAAGCTGGTGGTGTAGTCCTGCTTTGTATGTCCTGAGGGTCTCTTTACTTGGGTTTTCACCTTGGGTGTTATGCCCCACCAGCTCCTGCTGCAAAATGCTGGGAGCGATGCTTTGGGCCCGAATTTCCCTTGGCATCCTTTTAAACAGGATATGAAATAAAGCCATTATGAAATTCCATTGCTGATAGTCATCACACCATATCTGCCTAAGAACAAGCAAATCTAGCTAGTCAGAACAGTGTCCTCTCCAAGATCGACCACAGCGATGTACTTCCCATGGGTCATCTTCCAGGACCTCTAGGATATTCGTAGTAATATGTAACAGTGGAGCTAGGGTGATCTTCAATCTCATGAATTGCTGCTATAATAAGTTTGAGGTGAAGATGCAGAATCACTAGGGTTTTGGCCAAATTCAGAGCCATAGAAGGCCTTGTAGTCGAATACCAGCGTAAGAAACGCTTACATAGTGGCAATGCTTGCCATATACAATGAGACAAAAGTTTATTTTTTTAATTGCATATTCAAAGAAGAATAAGAATCTTATTTCCCAAAAATTAATTAAGCATAACATTTTCCATAAATTAACAATGAGCGGAACATTGAATTCACCACATTTTTTGTAATACTTCACTTTTCAGAGTATAGGATCTCATGGATTAAAGTCATCAAGGGTGAATTAGTTTTAGAATCCTATTCAATAAGGAGATAAAGAAGAAGAAAAAAGTGTTTGGGGAAAGTGTCAGTAAAAGGGAAAGCCAATACAGAAAAAAGCGAAATGTCCTCAATGTGTCTTGCCTACCTTTATAACTGTTTGACCATTGTGCATAGATACCACTTAATCAAGCAATGAAGTACACTGACCATAGTGAATTATAGTAGTGAAATATGAAGGTGAGGGTTTTTGTGTGCCTGCCTTCTTTTCTAAAGTGCTTCCTGGAGGTTCAAAGAAACGGATCTCTGGTTTATTTCAAGTGTAAAGGGATCAGGGTATTAGTAAATAAAGGCATATTGTATATGAAGAATGCATTCAAGAAACAGTTTTCAAGGTTGGGAAATTAAAGAAGGCTTTTTAACCACCTGATTGATATGAGAAATATTAATGTATAGATCTATTGATAGCACCCTAGTCACAGATTCTTCGTTTGAAAGCCATAATTAAGCTTCATTCATACTTTGAATGTTGCTTGCATGTATTTCGGAATATCCAACATTACTCACACCTTTTATTGCTTCCTAAATCGATTTCATAATTAGATGCCCGTCAAAGTATTAATAACTTTTATATATCTCTAGCATGCGTGCAGAATTACATCTTAAGTGCATTCGATTTACATTCTTTTATCTCAAGTAGAAGGTTATTTCATATCTTTTATCACTGAATGATAAGTAAGTAAATCAGAATATTGATGAGAATACTATATTTTTCGATTTTGATGCTGAAATAGGTCTTTTGTCACATTAGTGTCCTATAGTCAACTATTGAGGTCATCTGTGGCTTATTTTAAATTGAGAATTGCTCTTGGTTTACTACAGGGTTTTCAATAATTGCATTTATCACTGAATCTATAACTTATTTACGAAATGTGGCATTCATTCCTTTGAGGTGGCATACTGTGTATAAACCACTGAAACCTAGTTGGTATATCTACTCAGTTCAACTAAGACTTTGCAGTACTGGTGGGACGTTAGTGTGACTATGGGGTTGAAGCTCGCCCTGCCTCCACTGTTTTTATCTCCTTGAATGTTATTAGATCTAAAACTGAGAGTCTGATGCACAAAACTATGCGATAATCAAGTTTCAACATGACAGCAGCTCATAGATTAGATAGAAATGGCATGATGTTTGTCAGCAATGGAAGTTTGAGTAGCCATGCAAGCGATATCCCTGCAACATATGTCACCCTGTTGGGTTCCGTCATTGCTTTGGATATAAAGCTTAACACATTTAAGCTTTCTTTCCCCGTAATTGCTACATGTGCACCCTTAATCAAGCTGCGTTCTTGATAGTTTTGGGTGGCTCTTCTGTAAAAGAAGTATTTGCTCCAGTCTGTCTCCAGGGTATTATAATTGCTGCGCTCCCTACTAGAACCTCCAAACAAGTCTCATAAGCCAGTTGCAGATGCAACTGATGGTAGTCAAGCTCCAAGTCTTCAGGCACATCCAAATGAGGCGCTTTCTTTAATTGTTCCTGAACAATAAATTGGAAACTCTGAACACAAAAGCGACTCCGCCACCAGCATCATCATGAATTGCCCCGTATGGGCAGCATTGTCCATTCCAATTGAGGTCTTCAATATTAAATAGGTTCATCATGTGTCTCTGGCGTCAACACTCTTCCATAACTATTTAAATTACTGAATGAGCATGACTTTCGTATTATCATCCAGGATTGAATGAAACAAAATTGATGTAATTCAAAAGGTCTACAAGAGAGAAGCTGGTGGTGTAGTCCTGCTTTGTATGTCCTGAGGGTCTCTTTACTTGGGTTTTCACCTTGGGTGTTATGCCCCACCAGCTCCTGCTGCAAAATGCTGGGAGCGATGCTTTGGGCCTGAATTTCCCTTGGCATCCTTTTAAACAGGATATAAAATAAAGCCATTATGAAATTCCATTGCTGATAGTCATCACACTATATCTGCCTAAGAACAAGCAAATCTAGCTAGTCAGAACAGTGTCCTCTCCTAGATCGACCACAGCGATGTACTTCCCATGGGTCATCTTCCAGGACCTCTAGGATATTCGTAGTAATATGTAACAGCGGAGCTAGGGTGATCTTCAATCTCATGAATTGCTGCTATAATAAGTTTCAGGTGGAGATGCAGATTCACTAGGGTTTTGGCCAAATTCAGAGCCATAGAAGGCCTTGTAGTCGAATACCAGCGTAAGAAACGCTTACATAGTGGCAAAGCTTGCCATATACAATGAGACAAAAGTTTATTTTTTTAATTGCATATTCAAAGAAGAATAAGAATCTTATTTCCCAAAAATTAATTAAGCATAACATTTTCCATAAATTAACAATGAGCGGAACATTGAATTCACCACATTTTTTGTAATACTTCACTTTTCAGAGTATAGGATCTCATGGATTAAAGTCATCAAGGGTGAATTAGTTTTAGAATCCTATTCAATAAGGAGATAAAGAAGAAGAAAAAAGTGTTTGGGGAAAGTGTCAGTAAAAGGGAAAGCCAATACAGAAAAAAGCGAAATGTCCTCAATGTGTCTTGCCTACCTTTATAACTGTTTGACCATTGTGCATAGATACCACTTAATCAAGCAATGAAGTACACTGAGCATCGTGAATTATAGTAGTGAAATATGAAGGTGAGGGTTTTTGTGTGCCTGCCTTCTTTTCTAAAGTGCTTCCTGGAGGTTCAAAGAAACGGATCTCTGGTTTATTTCAAGTGTAAAGGGATCAGGGTATTAGTAAATAAAGGCATATTGTATATGAAGAATGCATTCAAGAAACAGTTTTCAAGGTTGGGAAATTAAAGAAGGCTTTTTAACCACCTGATTGATATGAGAAATATTAATGTATAGATCTATTGATAGCACCCTAGTCACAGATTCTTCGTTTGAAAGCCATAATTAAGCTTCATTCATACTTTGAATGTTGCTTGCATGTATTTCGGAATATCCAACATTACTCACACCTTTTATTGCTTCCTAAATCGATTTCATAATTAGATGCCCGTCAAAGTATTAATAACTTTTATATATCTCTAGCATGCGTGCAGAATTACATCTTAAGTGCATTCGATTTACATTCTTTTATCTCAAGTAGAAGGTTATTTCATATCTTTTATCACTGAATGATAAGTAAGTAAATCAGAATATTGATGAGAATACTATATTTTTCGATTTTGATGCTGAAATAGGTCTTTTGTCACATTAGTGTCCTATAGTCAACTATTGAGGTCATCTGTGGCTTATTTTAAATTGAGAATTGCTCTTGGTTTACTACAGGGTTTTCAATAATTGCATTTATCACTGAATCTATAACTTATTTACGAAATGTGGCATTCATTCCTTTGAGGTGGCATACTGTGTATAAACCACTGAAACCTAGTTGGTATATCTACTCAGTTCAACTAAGACTTTGCAGTACTGGTGGGACGTTAGTGTGACTATGGGGTTGAAGCTCGCCCTGCCTCCACTGTTTTTATCTCCTTGAATGTTATTAGATCTAAAACTGAGAGTCTGATGCACAAAACTATGCGATAATCAAGTTTCAACATGACAGCAGCTCATAGATTAGATTGAAATGGCATGATGTTTGTCAGCAATGGAAGTTTGAGTAGCCATGCAAGCGATATCCCTGCAACATATGTCACCCTGTTGGGTTCCGTCATTGCTTTGGATATAAAGCTTAACACATTTAAGCTTTCTTTCCCCGTAATTGCTACATGTGCACCCTTAATCAAGCTGCGTTCTTGATAGTTTTGGGTGGCTCTTCTGTAAAAGAAGTATTTGCTCCAGTCTGTCTCCAGGGTATTATAATTGCTGCGCTCCCTACTAGAACCTCCAAACAAGTCTCATAAGCAGGTTGCAGATGCAACTGATGGTAGTCAAGCTCCAAGTCTTCAGGCACATCCAAATGAGGCGCTTTCTTTAATTGTTCCTGAACAATAAATTGGAAACTCTGAACACAAAAGCGACTCCGCCACCAGCATCATCATGAATTGCCCCGTATGGGCAGCATTGTCCATTCCAATTGAGGTCTTCAATATTAAATAGGTTCATCATGTGTCTCTGGCGTCAACACTCTTCCATAACTATTTAAATTACTGAATGAGCATGACTTTCGTATTATCATCCAGGATTGAATGAAACAAAATTGATGTAATTCAAAAGGTCTACAAGAGAGAAGCTGGTGGTGAAGTCCTGCTTTGTATGTCCTGAGGGTCTCTTTACTTGGGTTTTCACCTTGGGTGTTATGCCCCACCAGCTCCTGCTCCAAAATGCTGGGAGCGATGCTTTGGGCCTGAATTTCCCTTGGCATCCTTTTAAACAGGATATGAAATAAAGCCATTATGAAATTCCATTGCTGATAGTCATCACACTATATCTGCCTAAGAACAAGCAAATCTAGCTAGTCAGAACAGTGTCCTCTCCTAGATCGACCACAGCGATGTACTTCCCATGGGTCATCTTCCAGGACCTCTAGGATATTCGTAGTAATATGTAACAGTGAAGCTAGGGTGATCTTCAATCTCATGAATTGCTGCTATAATAAGTTTGAGGTGGAGATGCAGATTCACTAGGGTTTTGGCCAAATTCAGAGCCATAGAAGGCCTTGTAGTCGAATACCAGCGTAAGAAACGCTTACATAGTGGCAAAGCTTGCCATATACAATGAGTCAAAAGTTTATTTTTTTAATTGCATATTCAAAGAAGAATAAGAATCTTATTTCCCAAAAATTAATTAAGCATAACATTTTCCATAAATTAACAATGAGCGGAACATTGAATTCACCACATTTTTTGTAATACTTCACTTTTCAGAGTATAGGATCTCATGGATTAAAGTCATCAAGGGTGAATTAGTTTTAGAATCCTATTCAATAAGGAGATAAAGAAGAAGAAAAAAGTGTTTGGGGAAAGTGTCAGTAAAAGGGAAAGCCAATACAGAAAAAAGCGAAATGTCCTCAATGTGTCTTGCCTACCTTTATAACTGTTTGGTCATTGTGCATAGATACCACTTAATCAAGCAATGAAGTACACTGAGCATAGTGAATTATAGTAGTGAAATATGAAGGTGAGGGTTTTTGTGTGCCTGCCTTCTTTTCTAAAGTGCTTCCTGGAGGTTCAAAGAAACGGATCTCTGGTTTATTTCAAGTGTAAAGGGATCAGGGTATTAGTAAATAAAGGCATATTGTATATGAAGAATGCATTCAAGAAACAGTTTTCAAGGTTGGGAAATTAAAGAAGGCTTTTTAACCACCTGATTGATATGAGAAATATTAATGTATAGATCTATTGATAGCACCCTAGTCACAGATTCTTCGTTTGAAAGCCATAATTAAGCTTCATTCATACTTTGAATGTTGCTTGCATGTATTTCGGAATATCCAACATTACTCACACCTTTTATTGCTTCCTAAATCGATTTCATAATTAGATGCCCGTCAAAGTATTAATAACTTTTATATATCTCTAGCATGCGTGCAGAATTACATCTTAAGTGCATTCGATTTACATTCTTTTATCTCAAGTAGAAGGTTATTTCATATCTTTTATCACTGAATGATAAGTAAGTAAATCAGAATATTGATGAGAATACTATATTTTTCGATTTTGATGCTGAAATAGGTCTTTTGTCACATTAGTGTCCTATAGTCAACTATTGAGGTCATCTGTGGCTTATTTTAAATTGAGAATTGCTCTTGGTTTACTACAGGGTTTTCAATAATTGCATTTATCACTGAATCTATAACTTATTTACGAAATGTGGCATTCATTCTTTTGAGGTGGCATACTGTGTATAAACCACTGAAACCTAGTTGGTATATGTACTCAGTTCAACTAAGACTTTGCAGTACTGGTGGGACGTTAGTGTGACTATGGGGTTGAAGCTCGCCCTGCCTCCACTGTTTTTATCTCCTTGAATGTTATTAGATCTAATACTGAGAGTCTGATGCACAAAACTATGCGATAATCAAGTTTCAACATGACAGCAGCTCATAGATTAGATTGAAATGGCATGATGTTTGTCAGCAATGGAAGTTTGAGTAGCCATGCAAGCGATATCCCTGCAACATATGTCACCCTGTTGGGTTCCGTCATTGCTTTGGATATAAAGCTTAACACATTTAAGCTTTCTTTCCCCGTAATTGCTACATGTGCACCCTTAATCAAGCTGCGTTCTTGATAGTTTTGGGTGGCTCTTCTGTAAAAGAAGTATTTGCTCCAGTCTGTCTCCAGGGTATTATAATTGCTGCGCTCCCTACTAGAACCTCCAAACAAGTCTCATAAGCCAGTTGCAGATGCAACTGATGGTAGTCAAGCTCCAAGTCTTCAGGCACATCCAAATGAGGCGCTTTCTTTAATTGTTCCTGAACAATAAATTGGAAACTCTGAACACAAAAGCGACTCCGCCACCAGCATCATCATGAATTGCCCCGTATGGGCAGCATTGTCCATTCCAATTGAGGTCTTCAATATTAAATAGGTTCATCATGTGTCTCTGGCGTCAACACTCTTCCATAACTATTTAAATTACTGAATGAGCATGACTTTCGTATTATCATCCAGGATTGAATGAAACAAAATTGATGTAATTCAAAAGGTCTACAAGAGAGAAGCTGGTGGTGTAGTCCTGCTTTGTATGTCCTGAGGGTCTCTTTACTTGGGTTTTCACCTTGGGTGTTATGCCCCACCAGCTCCTGCTGCAAAATGCTGGGAGCGATGCTTTGGGCCCGAATTTCCCTTGGCATCCTTTTAAACAGGATATGAAATAAAGCCATTATGAAATTCCATTGCTGATAGTCATCACACCATATCTGCCTAAGAACAAGCAAATCTAGCTAGTCAGAACAGTGTCCTCTCCAAGATCGACCACAGCGATGTACTTCCCATGGGTCATCTTCCAGGACCTCTAGGATATTCGTAGTAATATGTAACAGTGGAGCTAGGGTGATCTTCAATCTCATGAATTGCTGCTATAATAAGTTTGAGGTGAAGATGCAGAATCACTAGGGTTTTGGCCAAATTCAGAGCCATAGAAGGCCTTGTAGTCGAATACCAGCGTAAGAAACGCTTACATAGTGGCAATGCTTGCCATATACAATGAGACAAAAGTTTATTTTTTTAATTGCATATTCAAAGAAGAATAAGAATCTTATTTCCCAAAAATTAATTAAGCATAACATTTTCCATAAATTAACAATGAGCGGAACATTGAATTCACCACATTTTTTGTAATACTTCACTTTTCAGAGTATAGGATCTCATGGATTAAAGTCATCAAGGGTGAATTAGTTTTAGAATCCTATTCAATAAGGAGATAAAGAAGAAGAAAAAAGTGTTTGGGGAAAGTGTCAGTAAAAGGGAAAGCCAATACAGAAAAAAGCGAAATGTCCTCAATGTGTCTTGCCTACCTTTATAACTGTTTGACCATTGTGCATAGATACCACTTAATCAAGCAATGAAGTACACTGACCATAGTGAATTATAGTAGTGAAATATGAAGGTGAGGGTTTTTGTGTGCCTGCCTTCTTTTCTAAAGTGCTTCCTGGAGGTTCAAAGAAACGGATCTCTGGTTTATTTCAAGTGTAAAGGGATCAGGGTATTAGTAAATAAAGGCATATTGTATATGAAGAATGCATTCAAGAAACAGTTTTCAAGGTTGGGAAATTAAAGAAGGCTTTTTAACCACCTGATTGATATGAGAAATATTAATGTATAGATCTATTGATAGCACCCTAGTCACAGATTCTTCGTTTGAAAGCCATAATTAAGCTTCATTCATACTTTGAATGTTGCTTGCATGTATTTCGGAATATCCAACATTACTCACACCTTTTATTGCTTCCTAAATCGATTTCATAATTAGATGCCCGTCAAAGTATTAATAACTTTTATATATCTCTAGCATGCGTGCAGAATTACATCTTAAGTGCATTCGATTTACATTCTTTTATCTCAAGTAGAAGGTTATTTCATATCTTTTATCACTGAATGATAAGTAAGTAAATCAGAATATTGATGAGAATACTATATTTTTCGATTTTGATGCTGAAATAGGTCTTTTGTCACATTAGTGTCCTATAGTCAACTATTGAGGTCATCTGTGGCTTATTTTAAATTGAGAATTGCTCTTGGTTTACTACAGGGTTTTCAATAATTGCATTTATCACTGAATCTATAACTTATTTACGAAATGTGGCATTCATTCCTTTGAGGTGGCATACTGTGTATAAACCACTGAAACCTAGTTGGTATATCTACTCAGTTCAACTAAGACTTTGCAGTACTGGTGGGACGTTAGTGTGACTATGGGGTTGAAGCTCGCCCTGCCTCCACTGTTTTTATCTCCTTGAATGTTATTAGATCTAAAACTGAGAGTCTGATGCACAAAACTATGCGATAATCAAGTTTCAACATGACAGCAGCTCATAGATTAGATAGAAATGGCATGATGTTTGTCAGCAATGGAAGTTTGAGTAGCCATGCAAGCGATATCCCTGCAACATATGTCACCCTGTTGGGTTCCGTCATTGCTTTGGATATAAAGCTTAACACATTTAAGCTTTCTTTCCCCGTAATTGCTACATGTGCACCCTTAATCAAGCTGCGTTCTTGATAGTTTTGGGTGGCTCTTCTGTAAAAGAAGTATTTGCTCCAGTCTGTCTCCAGGGTATTATAATTGCTGCGCTCCCTACTAGAACCTCCAAACAAGTCTCATAAGCCAGTTGCAGATGCAACTGATGGTAGTCAAGCTCCAAGTCTTCAGGCACATCCAAATGAGGCGCTTTCTTTAATTGTTCCTGAACAATAAATTGGAAACTCTGAACACAAAAGCGACTCCGCCACCAGCATCATCATGAATTGCCCCGTATGGGCAGCATTGTCCATTCCAATTGAGGTCTTCAATATTAAATAGGTTCATCATGTGTCTCTGGCGTCAACACTCTTCCATAACTATTTAAATTACTGAATGAGCATGACTTTCGTATTATCATCCAGGATTGAATGAAACAAAATTGATGTAATTCAAAAGGTCTACAAGAGAGAAGCTGGTGGTGTAGTCCTGCTTTGTATGTCCTGAGGGTCTCTTTACTTGGGTTTTCACCTTGGGTGTTATGCCCCACCAGCTCCTGCTGCAAAATGCTGGGAGCGATGCTTTGGGCCTGAATTTCCCTTGGCATCCTTTTAAACAGGATATGAAATAAAGCCATTATGAAATTCCATTGCTGATAGTCATCACACCATATCTGCCTAAGAACAAGCAAATCTAGCTAGTCCGAACAGTGTCCTCTCCAAGATCGACCACAGCGATGTACTTCCCATGGGTCATCTTCCAGGACCTTTAGGATATTCGTAGTAATATGTAACAGTGGAGCTAGGGTGATCTTCAATCTCATGAATTGCTGCTATAATAAGTTTGAGGTGGAGATGCAGAATCACTAGGGTTTTGGCCAAATTCAGAACCATAGAAGGCCTTGTAGTCGAATACCAGTGTAAGAAACGCTTACATAGTGGCAAAGCTTGCCATATACAATGAGACAAAAGTTTATTTTTTTAATTGCATATTCAAAGAAGAATAAGAATCTTATTTCCCAAAAATAATTAAGCATAACATTTTCCATAAATTAACAATGAGCGGAACATTGAATTCACCACATTTTTTGTAATACTTCACTTTTCAGAGTATAGGATCTCATGGATTAAAGTCATCAAGGGTGAATTAGTTTTAGAATCCTATTCAATAAGGAGATAAAGAAGAAGAAAAAAGTGTTTGGGGAAAGTGTCAGTAAATGGGAAAGCCAATACAGAAAAAAACGAAATGTCCTCAATGTGTCTTGCCTACCTTTATAACTGTTTGACCATTGTGCATAGATACCACTTAATCAAGCAATGAAGTACACTGAGCATAGTGAATTATAGTAGTGAAATATGAAGGTGAGGGTTTTTGTGTGCCTGCCTTCTTTTCTAAAGTGCTTCCTGGAGGTTCAAAGAAACTGATCTCTGGTTTATTTCAAGTGTAAAGGGATCAGGGTATTAGTAAATAAAGGCATATTGTATATGAAGAATGCGTTCAAGAAACAGTTTTCAAGGTTGGGAAATTAAAGAAGGCTTTTTAACCACCTGATTGATATGAGAAATATTAATATATAGATCTATTGATAGCACCCTAGTCATAGATTCTTCGTTTGAAAGCCATAATTAAGCTTCATTCATACTTTGAATGTTGCTTGCATGTATTTCGGAATATCCAACATTACTCACACCTTTTATTGCTTCCTAAATCGATTTCATAATTAGATGCCCGTCAAAGTATTAATAACTTTTATATATCTCTAGCATGCGTGCAGAATTACATTTTAAGTGCATTCGATTTACATTTTTTTATCTCAAGTAGAAGGTTATTTCATATCTTTTGTCACTGAATGATAAGTAAGTAAATCAGAATATTGATGAGAATACTATTTTTTTCGATTTTGATGCTGCAATAGGTCTTTTGTCACATTAGTGTCCTATAGTCAACTATTGAGGTCATCTGTGGCTTATTTTAAATTGAGAATTGCTCTTGGTTTACTACAGGGTTTTCAAAAATTGCATTTATCACTGAATCTATAACTAATTTACGAAATGTGGCATTCATTCCTTTGAGGTGGCATACTGTGTATAAACCACTGAAACCTAGTGGGTATATGTACTCAGTTCAACTAAGACTTTGCAGTACTGGTGGGACGTTAGTGTGACTATGGGGTTGGAGCTCGCCCTGCCTCCACTGTTTTTATCTCCTTGAATGTTATTAGATCTAAAACTGAGAGTCTGATGCACAAAACTATGCGATAATCAAGTTTCAACATGACAGCAGCTCATAGATTAGATAGAAATGGCATGATGTTTGTCAGCAATGGAAGTTTGAGTAGCCATGCAAGCGATATCCCTGCAACATATGTCACCCTGTTGGGTTCCGTCATTGCTTTGGATATAAAGCTTAACACATTTAAGCTTTCTTTCCCCGTAATTGCTCCATGTGCACCCTTAATCAAGCTGCGTTCTTGATAGTTTTGGGTGGCTCTTCTGTAAAAGAAGTATTTGCTCCAGTCTGTCTCCAGGGTATTATAATTGCTGCGCTCCCTACTAGAACCTCCAAACAAGTCTCATAAGCCAGTTGCAGATGCAACTGATGGTAGTCAAGCTCCAAGTCTTCAGGCACATCCAAATGAGGCGCTTTCTTTAATTGTTCCTGAACAATAAATTGGAAACTGAACACAAAAGGGACTCCGCCACCAGCATCATCATGAATTGCCCCGCATGGGCAGCATTGTCCATTCCAATTGAGTTCTTCAATATTAAATAGGTTCATCATGTGTCTCTGGCGTCAACATTCTTCCATAATTTTTTAAATTACTGAATGAGCATGACTTTCGTATTATCATCCAGGATTGAATGAAACAAAATTGATGTAATTCAAAAGGTCTACAAGAGAGAAGCTGGTGGTGTAGTCCTGCTTTGTATGTCCTGAGGGTCTCTTTACTTGGGTTTTCACCTTGGGTGTTATGCCCCACCAGCTCCTGCTGCAAAATGCTGGGAGCGATGCTTTGGGCCTGAATTTCCCTTGGCATCCTTTTAAACAGGATATGAAATAAAGCCATTATGAAATTCCATTGCTGATAGTCATCACACTATATCTGCCTAAGAACAAGCAAATCTAGCTAGTCAGAACAGTGTCCTCTCCTAGATCGACCACAGCGATGTACTTCCCATGGGTCATCTTCCAGGACCTCTAGGATATTCGTAGTAATATGTAACAGTGGAGCTAGGGTGATCTTCAATCTCATGAATTGCTGCTATAATAAGTTTGAGGTGGAGATGCAGATTCACTAGGGTTTTGGCCAAATTCAGAGCCATAGAAGGCCTTGTAGTCGAATACCAGCGTAAGAAACGCTTACATAGTGGCAAAGCTTGCCATATACAATGAGACAAAAGTTTATTTTTTTAATTGCATATTCAAAGAAGAATAAGAATCTTATTTCCCAAAAATTAATTAAGCATAACATTTTCCATAAATTAACAATGAGCGGAACATTGAATTCACCACATTTTTTGTAATACTTCACTTTTCAGAGTATAGGATCTCATGGATTAAAGGCATCAAGGGTGAATTAGTTTCAGAATCCTATTCAATAAGGAGATAAAGAAGAAGAAAAAAGTGTTTGGGGAAAGTGTCAGTAAAAGGGAAAGCCAATACAGAAAAAAGCGAAATGTCCTCAATGTGTCTTGCCTACCTTTATAACTGTTTGGCCATTGTGCATAGATACCACTTAATCAAGCAATGAAGTACACTGAGCATAGTGAATTATAGTAGTGAAATATGAAGGTGAGGGTTTTTGTGTGCCTGCCTTCTATTCTAAAGTGCTTCCTGGAGGTTCAAAGAAACGGATCTCTGGTTTATTTCAAGTGTAAAGGGATCAGGGTATTAGTAAATAAAGGCATATTGTATATGAAGAATGCGTTCAAGAAACAGTTTTCAAGGTTGGGAAATTAAAGAAGGCTTTTTAACCACCTTATTGATATGAGAAATATTAATATATAGATCTATTGATAGCACCCTAGTCACAGATTCTTCGTTTGAAAGCCATAATTAAGCTTCATTCATACTTTGAATGTTGCTTGCATGTATTTCGGAATATCCAACATTACTCACACCTTTTATTGCTTCCTAAAACGATTTCATAATTAGATGCCCGTCAAAGTATTAATAACTTTTATATATCTCTAGCATGCGTGCAGAATTACATCTTAAGTGCATTCGATTTAATTTTTTTATCTCAAGTAGAAGGTTATTTCATATCTTTTATCACTGAATGATAAGTAAGTAAATCAGAATATTGATGAGAATACTATTCTTTTTGATTTTGATGCTGAATTAGGTCTTTTGTCACATTAGTGTCCGATAGTCAACTATTGAGGTCATCTGTGGCTTATTTTAAATTGAGAATTGCTCTTGGTTTACTACAGGGTTTTCAATAATTGGATTTATCACTGAATCTATAACTTATTTACAAAATGTGGCATTCATTCCTTTGAGGTGGCATACTGTGTATAAACCACTGAAACCTAGTGGGTATATGTACTCAGTTTAACTAAGACTTTGCAGTTCTGGTGGGACGTTAGTGTTTGACTATGGGTTTGGAGCTCGCCCTGCCTCCACTGTTTTTATCTCCTTGAATGTTATAAGATCTAAAACTGAGAGTCTGATGCACAAAACTATGCGATAATCAAGTTTCAACATGACAGCAGCTCATAGATTAGATAGAAATGGCATGATGTTTGTCAGCAATGGAAGTTTGAGTAGCCATGCAAGCGATATCCCTGCAACATATGTCACCCTGTTGGGTTCCGTCATTGCTTTGGATATAAAGCTTAACACATTTGAGCTTTCTTTCCCCGTAATTGCTCCATGTGCACCCTTAATCAAGCTGCGTTCTTGATAGTTTTGGGTGGCTCTTCTGTAAAAGAAGTATTTGCTCCAGTCTGTCTCCAGGGTATTATAATTGCTGCGCTCCCTACTAGAACCTCCAAACAAGTCTCATAAGCCAGTTGCAGATGCAACTGATGGTAGTCAAGCTCCAGGTCTTCAGACACATCCAAATGAGGCGCTTTCTTTAATTGTTTCCTGAACAATAAATTGGAAACTCTGAACACAAAAGCGACTCCGCCACCAGCATCATCATGAATTGCCCCGTATGGGCAGCATTGTCCATACCAATTGAGGGCTTCAATTTTAAATAGGTTCATCATGTGTCTCTGGCGTCAACATTCTTCCATAACTATTTAAATTACTGAATGAGCATGACTTTCGTATTATCATCCAGGATTGAATGAAACAAAATTGATGTAATTCAAAAGGTCTACAAGAGAGAAGCTGGTGGTGTAGTCCTGCTTTGTATGTCCTGAGGGTCTCTTTACTTGGGTTTTCACCTTGGGTGTTATGCCCCACCAGCTCCTGCTGCAAAATGCTGGGAGCGATGCGTTGGGCCTGAATTTCCCTTGGCATCCTTTTAAACAGGATATGAAATAAAGCCATTATGAAATTCCATTGCTGATAGTCATCACACTATATCTGCCTAAGAACAAGCAAATCTAGCTAGTCAGAACAGTGTCCTCTCCTAGATCGACCACAGCGATGTACTTCCCATGGGTCATCTTCCAGGACCTCTAGGATATTCGTAGTAATATGTAACAGTGGAGCTAGGGTGATCTTCAATCTCATGAATTGCTGCTATAATAAGTTTGAGGTGGAGATGCAGATTCACTAGGGTTTTGGCCAAATTCAGAGCCATAGAAGGCCTTGTAGTCGAATACCAGCGTAAGAAACGCTTACATAGTGGCAAAGCTTGCCATATACAATGAGACAAAAGTTTATTTTTTTAATTGCATATTCAAAGAAGAATAAGAATCTTATTTCCCAAAAATTAATTAAGCATAACATTTTCCATAAATTAACAATGAGCGGAACATTGAATTCACCACATTTTTTGTAATACTTCACTTTTCAGAGTATAGGATCTCATGGATTAAAGTCATCAAGGGTGAATTAGTTTCAGAATCCTATTCAATAAGGAGATAAAGAAGAAGAAAAAAGTGTTTGGGGAAAGTGTCAGTAAAAGGGAAAGCCAATACAGAAAAAAGCGAAATGTCCTCAATGTGTCTTGCCTACCTTTATAACTGTTTGGCCATTGTGCATAGATACCACTTAATCAAGCAATGAAGTACACTGAGCATAGTGAATTATAGTAGTGAAATATGAAGGTGAGGGTTTTTGTGTGCCTGCCTTCTATTCTAAAGTGCTTCCTGGAGGTTCAAAGAAACGGATCTCTGGTTTATTTCAAGTGTAAAGGGATCAGGGTATTAGTAAATAAAGGCATATTGTATATGAAGAATGCGTTCAAGAAACAGTTTTCAAGGTTGGGAAATTAAAGAAGGCTTTTTAACTACCTTATTGATATGAGAAATATTAATATATAGATCTATTGATAGCACCCTAGTCACAGATTCTTCGTTTGAAAGCCATAATTAAGCTTCATTCATACTTTGAATGTTGCTTGCATGTATTTCGGAATATCCAACATTACTCACACCTTTTATTGCTTCCTAAAACGATTTCATAATTAGATGCCCGTCAAAGTATTAATAACTTTTATATATCTCTAGCATGCGTGCAGAATTACATTTTAAGTGCATTCGATTTACATTTTTTTTCATCTCAAGTAGAAGGTTATTTCATATCTTTTATCACTGAATGATAAGTAAGTAAATCAGAATATTGATGAGAATACTATTTTTTTCGATTTTGATACTGAATTAGGTCTTTTGTCACATTAGTGTCCTATAGTCAACTATTGAGGTCATTTGTGGCTTATTTTAAATTGAGAATTGCTCTTGGCTTACTACAGGGTTTTCAATAATTGCATTTATCACTGAATCTATAACTTATTTACAAAATGTGGCATTCATTCCTTTGAGGTGGCACACTGTGTATAAACCACTGAAACCTAGTGGGTATATGTACTCAGTTCAACTAAGACTTTGCAGTACTGGTGGGACGTTAGTGTTTGACTATGGGTTTGGAGCTCGCCCTGCCTCCACTGTTTTTATCTCCTTGAATGTTATTAGATCTAAAACTGAGAGTCTGATGCACAAAACTATGCGATAATCAAGTTTCAACACGACAGCAGCTCATAGATCAGATAGAAATGGCATGATGTTTGTCAGCAATGGAAGTTTGAGTAGCCATGCAAGAGATATCCCTGCAACATATGTCACCCTGTTGGGTTCCGTCATTGCTTTGGATATAAAGCTTAACACATTTAAGTTTTCTTTCCCCGTAATTTCTCCATGTGCACCCTTAATCAAGCTGCGTTCTTGATAGTTTTGGGTGGCTCTTCTGTAAAAGAAGTATTTGCTCCAGTCTGTCTCCAGGGTATTATAATTGCTGCGCTCCCTACTAGAACCTCTAAACAAGTCTCATAAGCCAGTTGCAGATGCAACTGATGGTAGTCAAGCTCCAAGTCTTCAGGCACATCCAAATGAGGCGCTTTCTTTAATTGTTCCTGAACAATAAATTGGAAACTCTGAACACAAAAGCGACTCCGCCACCAGCATCATCATGAATTGCCCCGTATGGGCAGCATTGTCCATTCCAATTTAGGGCTTCAATATTAAATAGGTTCATCATGTGTCTCTGGCGTCAACACTCTTCCATAACTATTTAAATTACTGAATGAGCATGACTTTCGTATTATCATCCAGGATTGAATGAAACAAAATTGATGTAATTCAAAAGGTCTACAAGAGAGAAGCTGGTGGTGTAGTCCTGCTTTGTTTGTCCTGAGGGTCTCTTTACTTGGGTTTTCACCTTGGGTGTTATGCCCCACCAGCTCCTGCTGCAAAATGCTGGGAGCGATGCTTTGGGCCTGAATTTCCCTTGGCATCCTTTTAAACAGGATATGAAATAAAGCCATTATGAAATTCCATTGCTGATAGTCATCACACCATATCTGCCTAAGAACAAGCAAATCTAGCTAGTCAGAACAGTGTCCTCTCCAAGATCGACCACAGCTATGTACTTCCCATGGGTCATCTTCCAGGACCTCTAGGATATTCGTAGTAATATGTAACAGTGGAGCTAGGGTGATCTTCAATCTCATGAATTGCTGCTATAATAAGTTTGAGGTGGAGATGCAGAATCACTAGGGTTTTGGCCAAATTCAGAGCCATAGAAGGCCTTGTAGTCGAATACCAGCGTAAGAAACGCTGACATAGTGGCAAAGCTTGCCATATACAATGAGACAAAAGTTTATTTTTTTAATTGCATATTCAAAGAAGAATAAGAATCTTATTTCCCAAAAATTAATTAAGCATAACATTTTCCATAAATTAACAATGAGCGGAACATTGAATTCACCACATTTTTTGTAATATTTCACTTTTCAGAGTATAGGATCTCATGGATTAAAGTCATCAAGGGTGAATTCGTTTTAGAATCCTATTCAATAAGGAGATAAAGAAGAAGAAAAAAGTGTTTGGGGAAAGTGTCAGTAAAAGGGAAAGCCAATACAGAAAAAAGCGAAATGTCCTCAATGTGTCTTGCCTACCTTTATAACTGTTTGGCCATTGTGCATAGATACCACTTAATCAAGCAATGAAGTACATTGAGCATAGTGAATTATAGTAGTGAAATATGAAGGTGAGGGTTTTTGTGTGCCTGCCTTCTTTTCTAAAGTGCTTCCTGGAGGTTCAAAGAAACGTATCTCTGGTTTATTTCAAGTGTAAAGGGATCAGGGTATTAGTAAATAAAGGCATATTGTATATGAAGAATGCGTTCAAGAAACAGTTTTCAAGGTTGGGAAATTAAAGAAGGCTTTTTAACCACCTGATTGATATGAGAAATATTAATATATAGATCTATTGATAGCACCCTAGTCACAGATTCTTCGTTTGAAAGCCATAATTAAGCTTCATTCATACTTTGAATGTTGCTTGCATGTATTTCGGAATATCCAACATTACTCACACCTTTTATTGCTTCCTAAATCGATTTCATAATTAGATGCCCATCAAAGTATTAATAACTTTTATATATCTCTAGCATGCGTGCAGAATTACATCTTAAGTGCATTCGATTTACATGTTTTTATCTCAAGTAGGTTATTTCATATCTTCTATCACTGAATGATAAGTAAGTAAATCAGAATATTGATGAGAATACTATTTTTTTCGATTTTGATGCTGAATTAGGTCTTTTGTCACATTAGTGTCCTATAGTCAACTATTGAGGTCATCTGTGGCTTATTTTAAATTGAGAATTGCTCTTGGTTTACTACAGGGTTTTCAATAATTGCATTTATCACTGAATCTATAACTTATTTACGAAATGTGGCATTCATTCCTTTGAGGTGGCATACTGTGTATAAACCACTGAAACCTAGTTGGTATATGTAATCAGTTCAACTAAGACTTTGCAGTACTGATGGGACGTTAGTGTGACTATGGGGTTGGAGCTCGCCCTGCCTCCACTGTTTTTATCTCCTTGAATGTTATTAGATCTAAAACTGAGAGTCTGATGCACAAAACTATGCGATAATCAAGTTTAAACATGACAGCAGCTCATAGATTAGATAGAAATGGCATGATGTTTGTCAGCAATGGAAGTTTGAGTAGCCATGCAAGCGATATCCCTGCAACATATGTCACCCTGTTGGGTTCCGTCATTGCTTTGGATATAAAGCTTAACACATTTAAGCTTTCTTTTCCCGTAATTGCTCCATGTGCACCCTTAATCAAGCTGCGTTATTGATAGTTTTTGGTGGCTCTTCTGTAAAAGAAGTATTTGCTCCAGTCTGTCTCCAGGGTATTATAATTGCTGCGCTCCCTACTAGAACCTCCAAACAAGTCTCATAAGCCAGTTGCAGATGCAACTGATGGTAGTCAAGCTCCAAGTCTTCAGGCACATCCAAATGAGGGGCTTTCTTTAATTGTTCCTGAACAATAAATTGGAAACTCTGAACACAAAAGCGACTCCGCCACCAGCATCATCATGAATTGCCCCGTATGGGCAGCATTGTCCATTCCAATTGAGGGCTTCAATATTAAATAGGTTCATCATGTGTCTCTGGCGTCAACACTCTTCCATAACTATTTAAATTACTGAATGAGCATGACTTTCGTATTATCATCCAGGATTGAATGAAACAAAATTGATGTAATTTAAAAAGTCTACAAGAGAGAAGCTGGTGGTGTAGTCCTGCTTTGTATGTCCTGAGGGTCTCTTTACTTGGGTTTTCACCTTGGGTGTTATGCCCCACCAGCTCCTGCTGCAAAATGCTGGGAGCGATGCTTTGGGCCCGAATTTCCCTTGGCATCCTTTTAAACAGGATATGAAATAAAGCCATCATGAAATTCCATTGCTGATAGTCATCACACCATATCTGCCTAAGAACAAGCAAATCTAGCTAGTCAGAACAGTGTCCTCTCCAAGATCGACCACAGCGATGTACTTCCCATGGGTCATCTTCCAGGACCTCTAGGATATTCGTAGTAATATGTAACAGTGGAGCTAGGGTGATCTTCAATCTCATGAATTGCTGCTACAATAAGTTTGAGGTGGAGATGCAGAATCACTAGGGTTTTGGCCAAATTCAGAGCCATAGAAGGCCTTGTAGTCGAATACCAGCGTAAGAAACGCTTACATAGTGGCAAAGCTTGCGATATACAATGAGACAAAAGTTAATTTTTTTAATTGCATATTCAAAGAAGAATAAGAATCTTATTTCCCAAAAATTAATTAAGCATAACATTTTCCATAAATTAACAATGAGCGGAACATTGAATTCACCACATTTTTTGTAATACTTCACTTTTCAGAGTATAGGATCTCATGGATTAAAGTCATCAAGGGTGAATTAGTTTTAGAATCCTATTCAATAAGGAGATAAAGAAGAAGAAAAAAGTGTTTGGGGAAAGTGTCAGTAAAAGGGAAAGCCAATACAGAAAAAAGCGAAATGTCCTCAATGTGTCTTGCCTACCTTTATAACTGTTTGGCCATTGTGCATAGATACCACCTAATCAAGCAATGAAGTAAACTGAGCATAGTGAATTATAGTAGTGAAATATGAAGGTGAGGGTTTTTGTGTGCCTGCCTTCTTTTCTAAAGTGCTTCCTGGAGGTTCAAAGAAACGGATCTCTGGTTTATTTCAAGTGTAAAGGGATCAGGGTATTAGTAAATAAAGGCATATTGTATATGAAGAATGCGTTCAAGAAACAGTTTTCAAGGTTGGGAAATTAAAGAAGGCTTTCTAACCACCTGATTGATATGAGAAATATTAATATATAGATCTATTGATAGCACCCTAGTCACAGATTCTTCGTTTGAAAGCCATAATTAAGCTTCCTTCATACTTTGAATGTTGCTTGCATGTATTTCGGAATATCCAACATTACTCACACCTTTTATTGCTTCCTAAATCGATTTCATAATTAGATGCCTGTCAAAGTATAAATAACTTTTATATATCTCTAGTATGCGTGCAGAATTACATTTTAAGTGCATTCGATTTACATTTTTTTCATCTCAAGTAGAAGGTTATTTCATATCTTTTATCACTGAATGATAAGTAAGTAAATCAGAATATTGATGAGAATACTATTTTTTTCGATTTTGATGCTGAAATTGGTCTTTTGACTATAGGTTTAGTGTCCTATAGTCAACTATTGAGGTCATCTGCGGCTTATTTTAAATTGAGAATTGCTCTTGGTTTACTACAGGGTTTTTAATAATTGCATTCATCACTGAATCTATAACTTATTTAAGAAATGTGGCATTCATTCCTTTGAGGTGGCATACTGTGTATAAACCACTGAAACCTAGTTGGTATATGTACTCAGTTCAACTAAGACTTTGCAGTACTGGTGGGACGTTAGTGTGACTATGGGGTTGGAGCTCGCCCTGCCTCCACTGTTTTTATCTCCTTGACTGTTATTAGATCTAAAACTGAGAGTCTGATGCACAAAACTATGCGATAATCAAGTTTCAACATGACAGCAGCTCATAGATTAGATAGAAATGGCATGATGTGTGTCAGCAATGGAAGTTTGAGTAGCCATGCAAGAGATATCCCTGCAACATATGTCACCCTGTTGGGTTCCGTCATTGCTTTGGATATAAAGCTTAACACATTTAAGCTTTCTTTCCCCGTAATTGCTCCATGTGCACCCTTAATCAAGCTGCGTTCTTGATAGTTTTGGGTGGCTCTTCTGTAAAAGAAGTATTAGCTCCAGTCTGTCTCGAGGGTATTATAATTGCTGCGCTCCCTACTAGAACCTCCAAACAAGTCTCATGAGCCAGTTGCAGATGCAACTGATGGTAGTGAAGCTCCAAGTCTTCAGGCACATCCAAATGAGGCGCTTTCTTTAATTGTTCCGGAACAATAAATTGGAAACTCTGAACACAAAAGCGACTCCGCCACCAGCATCATCATGAATTGCCCCGTATGGGCAGCATTGTTCATTCCAATTGAGGGCTTCAATATTAAATAGGTTCATCATGTGTCTCTGGCATCAACACTCTTCCATAACTATTTAAATTACTGAATGAGCATGACTTTCGTATTATCATCCAGGATTGAATGAAACAAAATTGATGTAATTCAAAAGGTCTACAAGAGAGAAGCTGGTGGTGTAGTCCTGCTTTGTATGTCCTGAGGGTCTCTTTACTTGGGTTTTCACCTTGGGTGTTATGCCCCACCAGCTCCTGCTGCAAAATGCTGGGAGCGATGCTTTGGGCCTGAATTTCCCTTGGCATCCTTTTAAACAGGATAGGAAATAAAGCCATTATGAAATTCCATTGCTGATAGTCATCACACCATATCTGCCTAAGAACAAGCAAATCTAGCTAGTCAGAACAGTGTCCTCTCCAAGATCGACCACAGCGATGTACTTCCCATGGGTCATCTTCCAGGACCTCTAGGATATTCGTAGTAATATGAAACAGTGTAGCTAGGGTGATCTTCAATCTCATGAATTGCTGCTATAATAAGTTTGAGGTGGAGATGCAGAATCACTAGGGTTTTGGCCAAATTCAGAGCCATAGAAGGCCTTGTAGTCGAATACCAGCGTAAGAAACGCTTACATAGTGGCAAAGCTTGCCATATACAATGAGACAAAAGTTTATTTTTTTAATTGCATATTCAAAGAAGAATAAGAATCTTATTTCCCAAAAATTAACTAAGCATAACATTTTCCATAAATTAACAATGAGCGGAACATTGAATTCACCACATTTTAACTTTTTAACGACCTGATTGATATGAGAAATATTAATATATAGATCTATTGATAGCACCCTAGTCACAGATTCTTCATTTGAAAGCCATAATTAAGCTTCATTCATACTTTGAATGTTGCTTGCATGTATTTCGGAATATCCAACATTACTCACACCTTTTATTGCTTCCTAAATCGATTTCATAATTAGATGCCCGTCAAAGTATTAATAACTTTTATATATCTCTAGCATGCGTGCAGAATTACATCTTAAGTGCATTCGATTTACATTTTTTTATCTCAAGTAGAAGGTTATTTCATATCTTTTATCACTGAATGATAAGTAAGTAAATCAGAATATTGATGAGAATACTATTTTTTTCGATTTTGATGCTGAAATAGGTCTTTTGTCACATTAGTGTCCTATAGTCAACTATTGAGGTCATCTGTGGCTTATTTTAAATTGAGAATTGCTCTTGGTTTACTACAGGGTTTTCAATAATTGCATTTATCACTGAATCTATAACTTATTTACGAAATGTGGCATTCATTCCTTTGAGGTGGCATACTGTGTATAAACCACTGAAACCTAGTTGGTATATGTACTCAGTGCAACTAAGACTTTGCAGTACTGGTGGGACGTTAGTGTGACTATGGGGTTGAAGCTCGCCCTGCCTCCACTGTTTTTATCTCCTTGAATGTTATTAGATCAAAAACTGAGAGTCTGATGCACAAAACTATGCGATAATCAAGTTTCAACATGACAGCAGCTCATAGATTAGATAGAAATGGCATGATGTTTGTCAGCAATGGAAGTTTGAGTAGCCATGCAAGCGATATCCCTGCAACATATGTCACCCTGTTGGGTTCCGTCATTGCTTTGGATATAAAGCTTAACACATTTAAGCTTTCTTTCCCCGTAATTGCTCCATGTGCACCCTTAATCAAGCTGCGTTCTTGATAGTTTTGGGTGGCTCTTCTGTAAAAGAAGTATTTGCTCCAGTCTGTCTCCAGGGTATTATAATTGCTGCGCTCCCTACTAGAACCTCCAAACAAGTCTCATAAGCCAGTTGCAGATGCAACTGATGGTAGTCAAGCTCCAAGTCTTCAGGCACATCCAAATGAGGCGCTTTCTTTAATTGTTCCTGAACAATAAATTGGAAACTGAACACAAAAGCGACTCCACCACCAGCATCATCATGAATTGCCCCGTATGGGCAGCATTGTCCATACCAATTGAGGGCTTCAATTTTAAATAGGTTCATCATGTGTCTCTGGCGTCAACATTCTTCCATAACTATTTAAATTACTGAATGAGCATGACTTTCGTATTATCATCCAGGATTGAATGAAACAAAATTGATGTAAATCAAACGGTCTACAAGAGAGAAGCTGGTGGTGTAGTCCTGCTTTGTATGTCCTGAGGGTCTCGTTACTGGGGATTTCACCTTGGGTGTTATGCCCCACCAGCTCCTGCTGCAAAATGCTGGGAGCGATGCTTTGGGCCTGAATTTTCCTTGGCATCCTTTTAAACAGGATATGAAATAAAGCCATTATGTAATTCCATTGCTGATAGTCATCACACCATATCTGCCTAAGAACAAGCAAATCTAGCTAGTCAGAACAGTGTCCTCTCCAAGATCGACCACAGCGATGTACTTCCCATGGGTCATCTTCCAGGACCTCTAGGATATTCGTAGTAATATGTAACAGTGGAGCTAGGGTAATCTTCAATCTCATGAATTGCTGCTATAATAAGTTTGAGGTGGAGATGCAGAATCACTAGGGTTTTGGCCAAATTCAGAGCCATAGAAGGCCTTGTAGTCGAATACCAGCGTAAGAAACGCTTACATAGTGGCAAAGCTTGCCATATACAATGAGACAAAAGTTTATTTTTTTAATTGCATATTCAAAGAAGAATAAGAATGTTATTTCCCAAAAATTAATTAAGCATAACATTTTCCATAAATTAACAATGAGCGGAACATTGAATTCACCACATTTTTTGTAATACTTCACTTTTCAGAGTATAGGATCTCATGGATTAAAGTCATCAAGGGTGAATTAGTTTTAGAATCCTATTCAATAAGGAGATAAAGAAGAAGAAAAAAGTGTTTGGGGAAAGTGTCAGTAAAAGGGAAAGCCAATACAGAAAAAAGCGAAATGTCCTCAATGTGTCTTGCCTACCTTTATAACTGTTTGACCATTGTGCATAGATACCACTTAATCAAGCAATGAAGTACACTGAGCATAGTGAATTATAGTAGTGAAATATGAAGGTGAGGGTTTTTGTGTGCCTGCCTTCTTTTCTAAAGTGCTTCCTGGAGGTTCAAAGAAACGGATCTCTGGTTTATTTCAAGTGTAAAGGGATCAGGGTATTAGTAAATAAAGGCATGTTGTATATGAAGAATGCGTTCAAGAACCAGTTTTCAAGGTTGGGAAATTAAAGAAGGCTTTTTAACCACCTGATTGATATGAGAAATATTAATATATAGATCTATTGATAGCACCCTAGTCACAGATTCTTCGTTTGAAAGCCATAATTAAGCTTCATTCATACTTTGAATGTTGCTTGCATGTATTTCGGAATATCCAACATTACTCACACCTTTTATTGCTTCCTAAATCGATTTCATAATTAGATGCCCGTCAAAGTATTAATAACTTTGATATATCTCTAGCATGCGTGCAGAATTACATCTTAAGTGCATTCGATTTACATTTTTTTATCTCAAGTAGAAGGTTATTTCATATCTTTTATCACTGAATGATAAGTAAGTAAATCAGAATATTGATGAGAATACTATATTTTTCGATTTTGATGCTGAAATAGGTCTTTTGTCACATTAGTGTCCTATAGTCAACTATTGAGGTCATATGTGGCTTATTTTAAATTGAGAATTGCTCTTGGTTTACTACAGGGTTTTCAATAATTGCATTTATCACTGAATCTATAACTTATTTACGAAATGTGGCATTCATTCCTTTGAGGTGGCATACTGTGTATAAACCACTGAAACCTAGTTGGTATATCTACTCAGTTCAACTAAGACTTTGCAGTACTGGTGGGACGTTAGTGTGACTATGGGGTTGAAGCTCGCCCTGCCTCCACTGTTTTTATCTCCTTGAATGTTATTAGATCTAAAACTGAGAGTCTGATGCACAAAACTATGCGATAATCAAGTTTCAACATGACAGCAGCTCATAGATTAGATAGAAATGGCATGATGTTTGTCAGCAATGGAAGTTTGAGTAGCCATGCAAGCGATATCCCTGCAACATATGTCACCCTGTTGGGTTCCGTCATTGCTTTGGATATAAAGCTTAACACATTTAAGCTTTCTTTCCCCGTAATTGCTACATGTGCACCCTTAATCAAGCTGCGTTCTTGATAGTTTTGGGTGGCTCTTCTGTAAAAGAAGTATTTGCTCCAGTCTGTCTCCAGGGTATTATAATTGCTGCGCTCCCTACTAGAACCTCCAAACAAGTCTCATAAGCCAGTTGCAGATGCAACTGATGGTAGTCAAGCTCCAAGTCTTCAGGCACATCCAAATGAGGCGCTTTCTTTAATTGTTCCTGAACAATAAATTGGAAACTCTGAACACAAAAGCGACTCCGCCACCAGCATCATCATGAATTGCCCCGTATGGGCAGCATTGTCCATTCCAATTGAGGTCTTCAATATTAAATAGGTTCATCATGTGTCTCTGGCGTCAACACTCTTCCATAACTATTTAAATTACTGAATGAGCATGACTTTCGTATTATCATCCAGGATTGAATGAAACAAAATTGATGTAATTCAAAAGGTCTACAAGAGAGAAGCTGGTGGTGTAGTCCTGCTTTGTATGTCCTGAGGGTCTCTTTACTTGGGTTTTCACCTTGGGTGTTATGCCCCACCAGCTCCTGCTGCAAAATGCTGGGAGCGATGCTTTGGGCCTGAATTTCCCTTGGCATCCTTTTAAACAGGATATGAAATAAAGCCATTATGAAATTCCATTGCTGATAGTCATCACACTATATCTGCCTAAGAACAAGCAAATCTAGCTAGTCAGAACAGTGTCCTCTCCTAGATCGACCACAGCGATGTACTTCCCATGGGTCATCTTCCAGGACCTCTAGGATATTCGTAGTAATATGTAACAGTGGAGCTAGGGTGATCTTCAATCTCATGAATTGCTGCTATAATAAGTTTGAGGTGGAGATGCAGATTCACTAGGGTTTTGGCCAAATTCAGAGCCATAGAAGGCCTTGTAGTCGAATACCAGCGTAAGAAACGCTTACATAGTGGCAAAGCTTGCCATATACAATGAGACAAAAGTTTATTTTTTTAATTGCATATTCAAAGAAGAATAAGAATCTTATTTCCCAAAAATTAATTAAGCATAACATTTTCCATAAATTAACAATGAGCGGAACATTGAATTCACCACATTTTTTGTAATACTTCACTTTTCAGAGTATAGGATCTCATGGATTAAAGTCATCAAGGGTGAATTAGTTTTAGAATCCTATTCAATAAGGAGATAAAGAAGAAGAAAAAAGTGTTTGGGGAAAGTGTCAGTAAAAGGGAAAGCCAATACAGAAAAAAGCGAAATGTCCTCAATGTGTCTTGCCTACCTTTATAACTGTTTGACCATTGTGCATAGATACCACTTAATCAAGCAATGAAGTACACTGAGCATCGTGAATTATAGTAGTGAAATATGAAGGTGAGGGTTTTTGTGTGCCTGCCTTCTTTTCTAAAGTGCTTCCTGGAGGTTCAAAGAAACGGATCTCTGGTTTATTTCAAGTGTAAAGGGATCAGGGTATTAGTAAATAAAGGCATATTGTATATGAAGAATGCATTCAAGAAACAGTTTTCAAGGTTGGGAAATTAAAGAAGGCTTTTTAACCACCTGATTGATATGAGAAATATTAATGTATAGATCTATTGATAGCACCCTAGTCACAGATTCTTCATTTGAAAGCCATAATTAAGCTTCATTCATACTTTGAATGTTGCTTGCATGTATTTCGGAATATCCAACATTACTCACACCTTTTATTGCTTCCTAAATCGATTTCATAATTAGATGCCCGTCAAAGTATTAATAACTTTTATATATCTCTAGCATGCGTGCAGAATTACATCTTAAGTGCATTCGATTTACATTCTTTTATCTCAATTAGAAGGTTATTTCATATCTTTTATCACTGAATGATAAGTAAGTAAATCAGAATATTGATGAGAATACTATATTTTTCGATTTTGATGCTGAAATAGGTCTTTTGTCACATTAGTGTCCTATAGTCAACTATTGAGGTCATCTGTGGCTTATTTTAAATTAAGAATTGCTCTTGGTTTACTACAGGGTTTTCAATAATTGCATTTATCACTGAATCTATAACTTATTTACGAAATGTGGCATTCATTCCTTTGAGGTGGCATACTGTGTATAAACCACTGAAACCTAGTTGGTATATCTACTCAGTTCAACTAAGACTTTGCAGTACTGGTGGGACGTTAGTGTGACTATGGGGTTGAAGCTCGCCCTGCCTCCACTGTTTTTATCTCCTTGAATGTTATTAGATCTAAAACTGAGAGTCTGATGCACAAAACTATGCGATAATCAAGTTTCAACATGACAGCAGCTCATAGATTAGATTGAAATGGCATGATGTTTGTCAGCAATGGAAGTTTGAGTAGCCATGCAAGCGATATCCCTGCAACATATGTCACCCTGTTGGGTTCCGTCATTGCTTTGGATATAAAGCTTAACACATTTAAGCTTTCTTTCCCCGTAATTGCTACATGTGCACCCTTAATCAAGCTGCGTTCTTGATAGTTTTGGGTGGCTCTTCTGTAAAAGAAGTATTTGCTCCAGTCTGTCTCCAGGGTATTATAATTGCTGCGCTCCCTACTAGAACCTCCAAACAAGTCTCATAAGCCAGTTGCAGATGCAACTGATGGTAGTCAAGCTCCAAGTCTTCAGGCACATCCAAATGAGGCGCTTTCTTTAATTGTTCCTGAACAATAAATTGGAAACTCTGAACACAAAAGCGACTCCGCCACCAGCATCATCATGAATTGCCCCGTATGGGCAGCATTGTCCATTCCAATTGAGGTCTTCAATATTAAATAGGTTCATCATGTGTCTCTGGCGTCAACACTCTTCCATAACTATTTAAATTACTGAATGAGCATGACTTTCGTATTATCATCCAGGATTGAATGAAACAAAATTGATGTAATTCAAAAGGTCTACAAGAGAGAAGCTGGTGGTGTAGTCCTGCTTTGTATGTCCTGAGGGTCTCTTTACTTGGGTTTTCACCTTGGGTGTTATGCCCCACCAGCTCCTGCTGCAAAATGCTGGGAGCGATGCTTTGGGCCTGAATTTCCCTTGGCATCCTTTTAAACAGGATATGAAATAAAGCCATTATGAAATTCCATTGCTGATAGTCATCACACTATATCTGCCTAAGAACAAGCAAATCTAGCTAGTCAGAACAGTGTCCTCTCCTAGATCGACCACAGCGATGTACTTCCCATGGGTCATCTTCCAGGACCTCTAGGATATTCGTAGTAATATGTAACAGTGGAGCTAGGGTGATCTTCAATCTCATGAATTGCTGCTATAATAAGTTTGAGGTGGAGATGCAGATTCACTAGGGTTTTGGCCAAATTCAGAGCCATAGAAGGCCTTGTAGTCGAATACCAGCGTAAGAAACGCTTACATAGTGGCAAAGCTTGCCATATACAATGAGTCAAAAGTTTATTTTTTTAATTGCATATTCAAAGAAGAATAAGAATCTTATTTCCCAAAAATTAATTAAGCATAACATTTTCCATAAATTAACAATGAGCGGAACATTGAATTCACCACATTTTTTGTAATACTTCACTTTTCAGAGTATAGGATCTCATGGATTAAAGTCATCAAGGGTGAATTAGTTTTAGAATCCTATTCAATAAGGAGATAAAGAAGAAGAAAAAAGTGTTTGGGGAAAGTGTCAGTAAAAGGGAAAGCCAATACAGAAAAAAGCGAAATGTCCTCAATGTGTCTTGCCTACCTTTATAACTGTTTGACCATTGTGCATAGATACCACTTAATCAAGCAATGAAGTACACTGAGCATAGTGAATTATAGTAGTGAAATATGAAGGTGAGGGTTTTTGTGTGCCTGCCTTCTTTTCTAAAGTGCTTCCTGGAGGTTCAAAGAAACGGATCTCTGGTTTATTTCAAGTGTAAAGGGATCAGGGTATTAGTAAATAAAGGCATATTGTATATGAAGAATGCATTCAAGAAACAGTTTTCAAGGTTGGGAAATTAAAGAAGGCTTTTTAACCACCTGATTGATATGAGAAATATTAATGTATAGATCTATTGATAGCACCCTAGTCACAGATTCTTCGTTTGAAAGCCATAATTAAGCTTCATTCATACTTTGAATGTTGCTTGCATGTATTTCGGAATATCCAACATTACTCACACCTTTTATTGCTTCCTAAATCGATTTCATAATTAGATGCCCGTCAAAGTATTAATAACTTTTATATATCTCTAGCATGCGTGGAGAATTACATCTTAAGTGCATTCGATTTACATTCTTTTATCTCAAGTAGAAGGTTATTTCATATCTTTTATCACTGAATGATAAGTAAGTAAATCAGAATATTGATGAGAATACTATATTTTTCGATTTTGATGCTGAAATAGGTCTTTTGTCACATTAGTGTCCTATAGTCAACTATTGAGGTCATCTGTGGCTTATTTTAAATTGAGAATTGCTCTTG
This sequence comes from Lissotriton vulgaris, assembly GCF_964263255.1. NCBI lineage: Eukaryota > Metazoa > Chordata > Amphibia > Caudata > Salamandridae > Lissotriton > Lissotriton vulgaris. The sequence continues at coordinate 1,399,318,841 of NC_141689.1, forward strand.
GTTTACTACAGGGTTTTCAATAATTGCATTTATCACTGAATCTATAACTTATTTACGAAATGTGGCATTCATTCCTTTGAGGTGGCATACTGTGTATAAACCACTGAAACCTAGTTGGTATATGTACTCAGTTCAACTAAGACTTTGCAGTACTGGTGGGACGTTAGTGTGACTATGGGGTTGAAGCTCCCCCTGCCTCCACTGTTTTTATCTCCTTGAATGTTATTAGATCTAATACTGAGAGTCTGATGCACAAAACTATGCGATAATCAAGTTTCAACATGACAGCAGCTCATAGATTAGATAGAAATGGCATGATGTTTGTCAGCAATGGAAGTTTGAGTAGCCATGCAAGCGATATCCCTGCAACATATGTCACCCTGTTGGGTTCCGTCATTGCTTTGGATATAAAGCTTAACACATTTAAGCTTTCTTTCCCCGTAATTGCTACATGTGCACCCTTAATCAAGCTGCGTTCTTGATAGTTTTGGGTGGCTCTTCTGTAAAAGAAGTATTTGCTCCAGTCTGTCTCCAGGGTATTATAATTGCTGCGCTCCCTACTAGAACCTCCAAACAAGTCTCATAAGCCAGTTGCAGATGCAACTGATGGTAGTCAAGCTCCAAGTCTTCAGGCACATCCAAATGAGGCGCTTTCTTTAATTGTTCCTGAACAATAAATTGGAAACTCTGAACACAAAAGCGACTCCGCCACCAGCATCATCATGAATTGCCCCGTATGGGCAGCATTGTCCATTCCAATTGAGGTCTTCAATATTAAATAGGTTCATCATGTGTCTCTGGCGTCAACACTCTTCCATAACTATTTAAATTACTGAATGAGCATGACTTTCGTATTATCATCCAGGATTGAATGAAACAAAATTGATGTAATTCAAAAGGTCTACAAGAGAGAAGCTGGTGGTGTAGTCCTGCTTTGTATGTCCTGAGGGTCTCTTTACTTGGGTTTTCACCTTGGGTGTTATGCCCCACCAGCTCCTGCTGCAAAATGCTGGGAGCGATGCTTTGGGCCTGAATTTCCCTTGGCATCCTTTTAAACAGGATATGAAATAAAGCCATTATGAAATTCCATTGCTGATAGTCATCACACCATATCTGCCTAAGAACAAGCAAATCTAGCTAGTCCGAACAGTGTCCTCTCCAAGATCGACCACAGCGATGTACTTCCCATGGGTCATCTTCCAGGACCTTTAGGATATTCGTAGTAATATGTAACAGTGGAGCTAGGGTGATCTTCAATCTCATGAATTGCTGCTATAATAAGTTTGAGGTGGAGATGCAGAATCACTAGGGTTTTGGCCAAATTCAGAGCCATAGAAGGCCTTGTAGTCGAATACCAGCGTAAGAAACGCTTACATAGTGGCAAAGCTTGCCATATACAATGAGACAAAAGTTTATTTTTTTAATTGCATATTCAAAGAAGAATAAGAATCTTATTTCCCAAAAATAATTAAGCATAACATTTTCCATAAATTAACAATGAGCGGAACATTGAATTCACCACATTTTTTGTAATACTTCACTTTTCAGAGTATAGGATCTCATGGATTAAAGTCATCAAGGGTGAATTAGTTTTAGAATCCTATTCAATAAGGAGATAAAGAAGAAGAAAAAAGTGTTTGGGGAAAGTGTCAGTAAATGGGAAAGCCAATACAGAAAAAAACGAAATGTCCTCAATGTGTCTTGCCTACCTTTATAACTGTTTGACCATTGTGCATAGATACCACTTAATCAAGCAATGAAGTACACTGAGCATAGTGAATTATAGTAGTGAAATATGAAGGTGAGGGTTTTTGTGTGCCTGCCTTCTTTTCTAAAGTGCTTCCTGGAGGTTCAAAGAAACTGATCTCTGGTTTATTTCAAGTGTAAAGGGATCAGGGTATTAGTAAATAAAGGCATATTGTATATGAAGAATGCGTTCAAGAAACAGTTTTCAAGGTTGGGAAATTAAAGAAGGCTTTTTAACCACCTGATTGATATGAGAAATATTAATATATAGATCTATTGATAGCACCCTAGTCATAGATTCTTCGTTTGAAAGCCATAATTAAGCTTCATTCATACTTTGAATGTTGCTTGCATGTATTTCGGAATATCCAACATTACTCACACCTTTTATTGCTTCCTAAATCGATTTCATAATTAGATGCCCGTCAAAGTATTAATAACTTTTATATATCTCTAGCATGCGTGCAGAATTACATTTTAAGTGCATTCGATTTACATTTTTTTATCTCAAGTAGAAGGTTATTTCATATCTTTTGTCACTGAATGATAAGTAAGTAAATCAGAATATTGATGAGAATACTATTTTTTTCGATTTTGATGCTGCAATAGGTCTTTTGTCACATTAGTGTCCTATAGTCAACTATTGAGGTCATCTGTGGCTTATTTTAAATTGAGAATTGCTCTTGGTTTACTACAGGGTTTTCAAAAATTGCATTTATCACTGAATCTATAACTTATTTACGAAATGTGGCATTCATTCCTTTGAGGTGGCATACTGTGTATAAACCACTGAAACCTAGTGGGTATATGTACTCAGTTCAACTAAGACTTTGCAGTACTGGTGGGACGTTAGTGTGACTATGGGGTTGGAGCTCGCCCTGCCTCCACTGTTTTTATCTCCTTGAATGTTATTAGATCTAAAACTGAGAGTCTGATGCACAAAACTATGCGATAATCAAGTTTCAACATGACAGCAGCTCATAGATTAGATAGAAATGGCATGATGTTTGTCAGCAATGGAAGTTTGAGTAGCCATGCAAGCGATATCCCTGCAACATATGTCACCCTGTTGGGTTCCGTCATTGCTTTGGATATAAAGCTTAACACATTTAAGCTTTCTTTCCCCGTAATTGCTCCATGTGCACCCTTAATCAAGCTGCGTTCTTGATAGTTTTGGGTGGCTCTTCTGTAAAAGAAGTATTTGCTCCAGTCTGTCTCCAGGGTATTATAATTGCTGCGCTCCCTACTAGAACCTCCAAACAAGTCTCATAAGCCAGTTGCAGATGCAACTGATGGTAGTCAAGCTCCAAGTCTTCAGGCACATCCAAATGAGGCGCTTTCTTTAATTGTTCCTGAACAATAAATTGGAAACTGAACACAAAAGGGACTCCGCCACCAGCATCATCATGAATTGCCCCGCATGGGCAGCATTGTCCATTCCAATTGAGTTCTTCAATATTAAATAGGTTCATCATGTGTCTCTGGCGTCAACATTCTTCCATAACTTTTTAAATTACTGAATGAGCATGACTTTCGTATTATCATCCAGGATTGAATGAAACAAAATTGATGTAATTCAAAAGGTCTACAAGAGAGAAGCTGGTGGTGTAGTCCTGCTTTGTATGTCCTGAGGGTCTCTTTACTTGGGTTTTCACCTTGGGTGTTATGCCCCACCAGCTCCTGCTGCAAAATGCTGGGAGCGATGCTTTGGGCCTGAATTTCCCTTGGCATCCTTTTAAACAGGATATGAAATAAAGCCATTATGAAATTCCATTGCTGATAGTCATCACACTATATCTGCCTAAGAACAAGCAAATCTAGCTAGTCAGAACAGTGTCCTCTCCTAGATCGACCACAGCGATGTACTTCCCATGGGTCATCTTCCAGGACCTCTAGGATATTCGTAGTAATATGTAACAGTGGAGCTAGGGTGATCTTCAATCTCATGAATTGCTGCTATAATAAGTTTGAGGTGGAGATGCAGATTCACTAGGGTTTTGGCCAAATTCAGAGCCATAGAAGGCCTTGTAGTCGAATACCAGCGTAAGAAACGCTTACATAGTGGCAAAGCTTGCCATATACAATGAGACAAAAGTTTATTTTTTTAATTGCATATTCAAAGAAGAATAAGAATCTTATTTCCCAAAAATTAATTAAGCATAACATTTTCCATAAATTAACAATGAGCGGAACATTGAATTCACCACATTTTTTGTAATACTTCACTTTTCAGAGTATAGGATCTCATGGATTAAAGTCATCAAGGGTGAATTAGTTTCAGAATCCTATTCAATAAGGAGATAAAGAAGAAGAAAAAAGTGTTTGGGGAAAGTGTCAGTAAAAGGGAAAGCCAATACAGAAAAAAGCGAAATGTCCTCAATGTGTCTTGCCTACCTTTATAACTGTTTGGCCATTGTGCATAGATACCACTTAATCAAGCAATGAAGTACACTGAGCATAGTGAATTATAGTAGTGAAATATGAAGGTGAGGGTTTTTGTGTGCCTGCCTTCTATTCTAAAGTGCTTCCTGGAGGTTCAAAGAAACGGATCTCTGGTTTATTTCAAGTGTAAAGGGATCAGGGTATTAGTAAATAAAGGCATATTGTATATGAAGAATGCGTTCAAGAAACAGTTTTCAAGGTTGGGAAATTAAAGAAGGCTTTTTAACCACCTTATTGATATGAGAAATATTAATATATAGATCTATTGATAGCACCCTAGTCACAGATTCTTCGTTTGAAAGCCATAATTAAGCTTCATTCATACTTTGAATGTTGCTTGCATGTATTTCGGAATATCCAACATTACTCACACCTTTTATTGCTTCCTAAAACGATTTCATAATTAGATGCCCGTCAAAGTATTAATAACTTTTATATATCTCTAGCATGCGTGCAGAATTACATCTTAAGTGCATTCGATTTAATTTTTTTATCTCAAGTAGAAGGTTATTTCATATCTTTTATCACTGAATGATAAGTAAGTAAATCAGAATATTGATGAGAATACTATTCTTTTTGATTTTGATGCTGAATTAGGTCTTTTGTCACATTAGTGTCCGATAGTCAACTATTGAGGTCATCTGTGGCTTATTTTAAATTGAGAATTGCTCTTGGTTTACTACAGGGTTTTCAATAATTGGATTTATCACTGAATCTATAACTTATTTACAAAATGTGGCATTCATTCCTTTGAGGTGGCATACTGTGTATAAACCACTGAAACCTAGTGGGTATATGTACTCAGTTCAACTAAGACTTTGCAGTACTGGTGGGACGTTAGTGTGACTATGGGGTTGGAGCTCGCCCTCCCTCCACTGTTTTTAATCACCTTGAATGTTATTAGATCTAAAACTGAGAGTCTGATGCACAAAACTATGCGATAATCAAGTTTCAACATGACAGCAGCTCATAGATTAGATAGAAATGGCATGATGTTTGTCAGCAATGGAAGTTTGAGTAGCCATGCAAGAGATATCCCTGCAACATACGTCACCCTGTTGGGTTCCGTCATTGCTTTGGATATAAAGCTTAACACATTTGAGCTTTCTTTCCCCGTAATTGCTCCATGTGCACCCTTAATCAAGCTGCGTTCTTGATAGTTTTGGGTGGCTCTTCTGTAAAAGAAGTATTTGCTCCAGTCTGTCTCCAGGGTATTATAATTGCTGCGCTCCCTACTAGAACCTCCAAACAAGTCTCATAAGCCAGTTGCAGATGCAACTGATGGTAGTCAAGCTCCAGGTCTTCAGACACATCCAAATGAGGCGCTTTCTTTAATTGTTTCCTGAACAATAAATTGGAAACTCTGAACACAAAAGCGACTCCGCCACCAGCATCATCATGAATTGCCCCGTATGGGCAGCATTGTCCATACCAATTGAGGGCTTCAATTTTAAATAGGTTCATCATGTGTCTCTGGCGTCAACATTCTTCCATAACTATTTAAATTACTGAATGAGCATGACTTTCGTATTATCATCCAGGATTGAATGAAACAAAATTGATGTAATTCAAAAGGTCTACAAGAGAGAAGCTGGTGGTGTAGTCCTGCTTTGTATGTCCTGAGGGTCTCTTTACTTGGGTTTTCACCTTGGGTGTTATGCCCCACCAGCTCCTGCTGCAAAATGCTGGGAGCGATGCGTTGGGCCTGAATTTCCCTTGGCATCCTTTTAAACAGGATATGAAATAAAGCCATTATGAAATTCCATTGCTGATAGTCATCACACTATATCTGCCTAAGAACAAGCAAATCTAGCTAGTCAGAACAGTGTCCTCTCCTAGATCGACCACAGCGATGTACTTCCCATGGGTCATCTTCCAGGACCTCTAGGATATTCGTAGTAATATGTAACAGTGGAGCTAGGGTGATCTTCAATCTCATGAATTGCTGCTATAATAAGTTTGAGGTGGAGATGCAGATTCACTAGGGTTTTGGCCAAATTCAGAGCCATAGAAGGCCTTGTAGTCGAATACCAGCGTAAGAAACGCTTACATAGTGGCAAAGCTTGCCATATACAATGAGACAAAAGTTTATTTTTTTAATTGCATATTCAAAGAAGAATAAGAATCTTATTTCCCAAAAATTAATTAAGCATAACATTTTCCATAAATTAACAATGAGCGGAACATTGAATTCACCACATTTTTTGTAATACTTCACTTTTCAGAGTATAGGATCTCATGGATTAAAGTCATCAAGGGTGAATTAGTTTCAGAATCCTATTCAATAAGGAGATAAAGAAGAAGAAAAAAGTGTTTGGGGAAAGTGTCAGTAAAAGGGAAAGCCAATACAGAAAAAAGCGAAATGTCCTCAATGTGTCTTGCCTACCTTTATAACTGTTTGGCCATTGTGCATAGATACCACTTAATCAAGCAATGAAGTACACTGAGCATAGTGAATTATAGTAGTGAAATATGAAGGTGAGGGTTTTTGTGTGCCTGCCTTCTATTCTAAAGTGCTTCCTGGAGGTTCAAAGAAACGGATCTCTGGTTTATTTCAAGTGTAAAGGGATCAGGGTATTAGTAAATAAAGGCATATTGTATATGAAGAATGCGTTCAAGAAACAGTTTTCAAGGTTGGGAAATTAAAGAAGGCTTTTTAACCACCTTATTGATATGAGAAATATTAATATATAGATCTATTGATAGCACCCTAGTCACAGATTCTTCGTTTGAAAGCCATAATTAAGCTTCATTCATACTTTGAATGTTGCTTGCATGTATTTCGGAATATCCAACATTACTCACACCTTTTATTGCTTCCTAAAACGATTTCATAATTAGATGCCCGTCAAAGTATTAATAACTTTTATATATCTCTAGCATGCGTGCAGAATTACATCTTAAGTGCATTCGATTTAATTTTTTTATCTCAAGTAGAAGGTTATTTCATATCTTTTATCACTGAATGATAAGTAAGTAAATCAGAATATTGATGAGAATACTATTCTTTTTGATTTTGATGCTGAATTAGGTCTTTTGTCACATTAGTGTCCGATAGTCAACTATTGAGGTCATCTGTGGCTTATTTTAAATTGAGAATTGCTCTTGGTTTACTACAGGGTTTTCAATAATTGGATTTATCACTGAATCTATAACTTATTTACAAAATGTGGCATTCATTCCTTTGAGGTGGCATACTGTGTATAAACCACTGAAACCTAGTGGGTATATGTACTCAGTTCAACTAAGACTTTGCAGTACTGGTGGGACGTTAGTGTGACTATGGGGTTGGAGCTCGCCCTCCCTCCACTGTTTTTAATCACCTTGAATGTTATTAGATCTAAAACTGAGAGTCTGATGCACAAAACTATGCGATAATCAAGTTTCAACATGACAGCAGCTCATAGATTAGATAGAAATGGCATGATGTTTGTCAGCAATGGAAGTTTGAGTAGCCATGCAAGAGATATCCCTGCAACATACGTCACCCTGTTGGGTTCCGTCATTGCTTTGGATATAAAGCTTAACACATTTGAGCTTTCTTTCCCCGTAATTGCTCCATGTGCACCCTTAATCAAGCTGCGTTCTTGATAGTTTTGGGTGGCTCTTCTGTAAAAGAAGTATTTGCTCCAGTCTGTCTCCAGGGTATTATAATTGCTGCGCTCCCTACTAGAACCTCCAAACAAGTCTCATAAGCCAGTTGCAGATGCAACTGATGGTAGTCAAGCTCCAGGTCTTCAGACACATCCAAATGAGGCGCTTTCTTTAATTGTTTCCTGAACAATAAATTGGAAACTCTGAACACAAAAGCGACTCCGCCACCAGCATCATCATGAATTGCCCCGTATGGGCAGCATTGTCCATACCAATTGAGGGCTTCAATTTTAAATAGGTTCATCATGTGTCTCTGGCGTCAACATTCTTCCATAACTATTTAAATTACTGAATGAGCATGACTTTCGTATTATCATCCAGGATTGAATGAAACAAAATTGATGTAATTCAAAAGGTCTACAAGAGAGAAGCTGGTGGTGTAGTCCTGCTTTGTATGTCCTGAGGGTCTCTTTACTTGGGTTTTCACCTTGGGTGTTATGCCCCACCAGCTCCTGCTGCAAAATGCTGGGAGCGATGCGTTGGGCCTGAATTTCCCTTGGCATCCTTTTAAACAGGATATGAAATAAAGCCATTATGAAATTCCATTGCTGATAGTCATCACACTATATCTGCCTAAGAACAAGCAAATCTAGCTAGTCAGAACAGTGTCCTCTCCTAGATCGACCACAGCGATGTACTTCCCATGGGTCATCTTCCAGGACCTCTAGGATATTCGTAGTAATATGTAACAGTGGAGCTAGGGTGATCTTCAATCTCATGAATTGCTGCTATAATAAGTTTGAGGTGGAGATGCAGATTCACTAGGGTTTTGGCCAAATTCAGAGCCATAGAAGGCCTTGTAGTCGAATACCAGCGTAAGAAACGCTTACATAGTGGCAAAGCTTGCCATATACAATGAGACAAAAGTTTATTTTTTTAATTGCATATTCAAAGAAGAATAAGAATCTTATTTCCCAAAAATTAATTAAGCATAACATTTTCCATAAATTAACAATGAGCGGAACATTGAATTCACCACATTTTTTGTAATACTTCACTTTTCAGAGTATAGGATCTCATGGATTAAAGTCATCAAGGGTGAATTAGTTTCAGAATCCTATTCAATAAGGAGATAAAGAAGAAGAAAAAAGTGTTTGGGGAAAGTGTCAGTAAAAGGGAAAGCCAATACAGAAAAAAGCGAAATGTCCTCAATGTGTCTTGCCTACCTTTATAACTGTTTGGCCATTGTGCATAGATACCACTTAATCAAGCAATGAAGTACACTGAGCATAGTGAATTATAGTAGTGAAATATGAAGGTGAGGGTTTTTGTGTGCCTGCCTTCTATTCTAAAGTGCTTCCTGGAGGTTCAAAGAAACGGATCTCTGGTTTATTTCAAGTGTAAAGGGATCAGGGTATTAGTAAATAAAGGCATATTGTATATGAAGAATGCGTTCAAGAAACAGTTTTCAAGGTTGGGAAATTAAAGAAGGCTTTTTAACCACCTTATTGATATGAGAAATATTAATATATAGATCTATTGATAGCACCCTAGTCACAGATTCTTCGTTTGAAAGCCATAATTAAGCTTCATTCATACTTTGAATGTTGCTTGCATGTATTTCGGAATATCCAACATTACTCACACCTTTTATTGCTTCCTAAATCGATTTCATAATTAGATGCCCGTCAAAGTATTAATAACTTTTATATATCTCTAGCATGCGTGCAGAATTACATCTTAAGTGCATTCGATTTACATGTTTTTATCTCAAGTAGGTTATTTCATATCTTCTATCACTGAATGATAAGTAAGTAAATCAGAATATTGATGAGAATACTATTTTTTTCGATTTTGATGCTGAATTAGGTCTTTTGTCACATTAGTGTCCTATAGTCAACTATTGAGGTCATCTGTGGCTTATTTTAAATTGAGAATTGCTCTTGGTTTACTACAGGGTTTTCAATAATTGCATTTATCACTGAATCTATAACTTATTTACGAAATGTGGCATTCATTCCTTTGAGGTGGCATACTGTGTATAAACCACTGAAACCTAGTTGGTATATGTAATCAGTTCAACTAAGACTTTGCAGTACTGATGGGACGTTAGTGTGACTATGGGGTTGGAGCTCGCCCTGCCTCCACTGTTTTTATCTCCTTGAATGTTATTAGATCTAAAACTGAGAGTCTGATGCACAAAACTATGCGATAATCAAGTTTCAACATGACAGCAGCTCATAGATTAGATAGAAATGGCATGATGTTTGTCAGCAATGGAAGTTTGAGTAGCCATGCAAGCGATATCCCTGCAACATATGTCACCCTGTTGGGTTCCGTCATTGCTTTGGATATAAAGCTTAACACATTTAAGCTTTCTTTTCCCGTAATTGCTCCATGTGCACCCTTAATCAAGCTGCGTTATTGATAGTTTTTGGTGGCTCTTCTGTAAAAGAAGTATTTGCTCCAGTCTGTCTCCAGGGTATTATAATTGCTGCGCTCCCTACTAAAACTTCCAAACAAGTCTCATAAGCCAGTTGCAGATGCAACTGATGGTAGTCAAGCTCCAAGTCTTCAGGCACATCCAAATGAGGGGCTTTCTTTAATTGTTCCTGAACAATAAATTGGAAACTCTGAACACAAAAGCGACTCCGCCACCAGCATCATCATGAATTGCCCCGTATGGGCAGCATTGTCCATTCCAATTGAGGGCTTCAATATTAAATAGGTTCATCATGTGTCTCTGGCGTCAACACTCTTCCATAACTATTTAAATTACTGAATGAGCATGACTTTCGTATTATCATCCAGGATTGAATGAAACAAAATTGATGTAATTTAAAAAGTCTACAAGAGAGAAGCTGGTGGTGTAGTCCTGCTTTGTATGTCCTGAGGGTCTCTTTACTTGGGTTTTCACCTTGGGTGTTATGCCCCACCAGCTCCTGCTGCAAAATGCTGGGAGCGATGCTTTGGGCCCGAATTTCCCTTGGCATCCTTTTAAACAGGATATGAAATAAAGCCATCATGAAATTCCATTGCTGATAGTCATCACACCATATCTGCCTAAGAACAAGCAAATCTAGCTAGTCAGAACAGTGTCCTCTCCAAGATCGACCACAGCGATGTACTTCCCATGGGTCATCTTCCAGGACCTCTAGGATATTCGTAGTAATATGTAACAGTGGAGCTAGGGTGATCTTCAATCTCATGAATTGCTGCTACAATAAGTTTGAGGTGGAGATGCAGAATCACTAGGGTTTTGGCCAAATTCAGAGCCATAGAAGGCCTTGTAGTCGAATACCAGCGTAAGAAACGCTTACATAGTGGCAAAGCTTGCGATATACAATGAGACAAAAGTTAATTTTTTTAATTGCATATTCAAAGAAGAATAAGAATCTTATTTCCCAAAAATTAATTAAGCATAACATTTTCCATAAATTAACAATGAGCGGAACATTGAATTCACCACATTTTTTGTAATTCTTCACTTTTCAGAGTATAGGATCTCATGGATTAAAGTCATCAAGGGTGAATTAGTTTTAGAATCCTATTCAATAAGGAGATAAAGAAGAAGAAAAAAGTGTTTGGGGAAAGTGTCAGTAAAAGGGAAAGCCAATACAGAAAAAAGCGAAATGTCCTCAATGTGTCTTGCCTACCTTTATAACTGTTTGGCCATTGTGCATAGATACCACCTAATCAAGCAATGAAGTACACTGAGCATAGTGAATTATAGTAGTGAAATATGAAGGTGAGGGTTTTTGTGTGCCTGCCTTCTTTTCTAAAGTGCTTCCTGGAGGTTCAAAGAAACGGATCTCTGGTTTATTTCAAGTGTAAAGGGATCAGGGTATTAGTAAATAAAGGCATATTGTATATGAAGAATGCGTTCAAGAAACAGTTTTCAAGGTTGGGAAATTAAAGAAGGCTTTCTAACCACCTGATTGATATGAGAAATATTAATATATAGATCTATTGATAGCACCCTAGTCACAGATTCTTCGTTTGAAAGCCATAATTAAGCTTCCTTCATACTTTGAATGTTGCTTGCATGTATTTCGGAATATCCAACATTACTCACACCTTTTATTGCTTCCTAAATCGATTTCATAATTAGATGCCTGTCAAAGTATAAATAACTTTTATATATCTCTAGTATGCGTGCAGAATTACATTTTAAGTGCATTCGATTTACATTTTTTTCATCTCAAGTAGAAGGTTATTTCATATCTTTTATCACTGAATGATAAGTAAGTAAATCAGAATATTGATGAGAATACTATTTTTTTCGATTTTGATGCTGAAATTGGTCTTTTGACTATAGGTTTAGTGTCCTATAGTCAACTATTGAGGTCATCTGCGGCTTATTTTAAATTGAGAATTGCTCTTGGTTTACTACAGGGTTTTTAATAATTGCATTCATCACTGAATCTATAACTTATTTAAGAAATGTGGCATTCATTCCTTTGAGGTGGCATACTGTGTATAAACCACTGAAACCTAGTTGGTATATGTACTCAGTTCAACTAAGACTTTGCAGTACTGGTGGGACGTTAGTGTGACTATGGGGTTGGAGCTCGCCCTGCCTCCACTGTTTTTATCTCCTTGACTGTTATTAGATCTAAAACTGAGAGTCTGATGCACAAAACTATGCGATAATCAAGTTTCAACATGACAGCAGCTCATAGATTAGATAGAAATGGCATAATGTTTGTCAGCAATGGAAGTTTGAGTAGCCATGCAAGCGATATCCCTGCAACATATGTCACCCTGTTGTGTTCCGTCATTGCTTTGGATATAAAGCTTAATACATTTAAGCTTTCTTTCCCCATAATTGCTCCATGTGCACCCTTAATCAAGCTGCATTCTTGATAGTTTTGGGTGGCTCTTCTGTAAAAGAAGTATTTGCTCCAGTCTGTCTCCAGGGTATTATAATTGCTGCGCTCCCTACTAGAACCTCCAAACAAGTCTCATAAGCCAGTTGCAGATGCAACTGATGGTAGTCAAGCTCCAAGTCTTCAGGCACATCCAAATGAGGCGCTTTCTTTAATTGTTCCTGAACAATAAATTGGAAACTCTGAACACAAAAGCGACTCTGCCACCAGCATCATTATGAATTGCCCCGTATGGGCAGCATTGTCCATTCCAATTGAGGTCTTCAATATTAAATAGGTTCATCATGTGTCTCTGGCGTCAACACTCTTCCATAACTATTTAAATTACTGAATGAGCATGACTTTCGTATTATCATCCAGGATTGAATGAAACAAAATTGATGTAATTCAAAAGGTCTACAAGAGAGAAGCTGGTGGTGTAGTCCTGCTTTGTATGTCCTGAGGGTCTCTTTACTTGGGTTTTCACCTTGGGTGTTATGCCCCACCAGCTCCTGCTGCAAAATGCTGGGAGCGATGCTTTGGGCCTGAATTTCCCTTGGCATCCTTTTAAACAGGATATGAAATAAAGCCATTATGAAATTCCATTGCTGATAGTCATCACACCATATCTGCCTAAGAACAAGCAAATCTAGCTAGTTAGAACAGTGTCCTCTCCAAGATCGACCACAGCGATGTACTTCCCATGGGTTATCTTCCAGGACCTCTAGGATATTCGTAGTAATATGTAACAGTGGAGCTAGGGTGATCTTCAATCTCATGAATTGCTGCTATAATAAGTTTGAGGTGGAGATGCAGAATCACTAGGGTTTTGGCCAAATTCAGAGCCATAGAAGGCCTTGTAGTCGAATACCAGCGTAAGAAACGCTTACATAGTGGCAAAGCTTGCGATATACAATGAGACAAAAGTTAATTTTTTTAATTGCATATTCAAAGAAGAATAAGAATCTTATTTCCCAAAAATTAATTAAGCATAACATTTTCCATAAATTAACAATGAGCGGAACATTGAATTCACCACATTTTTTGTAATAATTCGCTTTTCAGAGTATAGGATCTCATGGATTAAAGTCATCAAGGGTGAATTAGTTTTAGAATCCTATTCAATAAGGAGATAAAGAAGAAAAAAAGTGTTTGGGGAAAGTGTCAGTAAAAGGGAAAGCCAATACAGAAAAAAGCGAAATGTCCTCAATGTGTCTTGCCTACCTTTATAACTGTTTGGCCATTGTGCATAGATACCACTTAATCAAGCAATGAAGTACACTGAGCATAGTGAATTATAGTAGTGAAATATGAAGGTGAGGGTTTTTGTGTGCCTGCCTTCTTTTCTAAAGTGCTTCCTGGAGGTTCAAAGAAACGGATCTCCGGTTTATTTCAAGTGTAAAGGGATCAGGGTATTAGTAAATAAAGGCATATTGTATATGAAGAATGCGTTCAAGAAACAGTTTTCAAGGTTGGGAAATTAAAGAAGGCTTTCTAACCACCTGATTGATATGAGAAATATTAATATATAGATCTATTGATAGCACCCTAGTCACAGATTCTTCGTTTGAAAGCCATAATTAAGCTTCATTCATACTTTGAATGTTGCTTGCATGTATTTCGGAATATCCAACATTACTCACACCTTTTATTGCTTCCTAAATCGATTTCATAATTAGATGCCCGTCAAAGTATTAATAACTTTTATATATCTCTAGCATGCGTGCAGAATTACATTTTAAGTGCATTCGATTTACATTTTTTTATCTCAAGTAGAAGGTTATTTCATATCTTTTATCACTGAATGATAAGTAAGTAAATCAGAATATTGATGAGAATACTATTTTTTTCGATTTTGATGCTGAAATTGGTCTTTTGACTATAGGTTTAGTGTCCTATAGTCAACTATTGAGGTCATCTGTGGCTTATTTTAAATTGAGAATTGCTCTTGGTTTACTACAGGGTTTTCAATAATTGCATTTATCACTGAATCTATAACTTATTTGCAAAATGTGGCATTCATTCCTTTGAGGTGGCACACTGTGTATAAACCACTGAAACCTAGTGGGTATATGTACTCAGTTCAACTAAGACTTTGCAGTACTGGTGGGACGTTAGTGTTTGACTATGGGTTTGGAGCTCACCCTGCCTCCACTGTTTTTATCTCCTTGAATGTTATTAGATCTAAAACTGAGAGTCTGATGCACAAAACTATGCGATAATCAAGTTTCAACACGATAACAGCTCATAGATTAGATAGAAATGGCATGATGTTTGTCAGCAATGGAAGTTTGAGTAGCCATGCAAGAGATATCCCTGCAACATATGTCACCCTGTTGGGTTCCGTCATTGCTTTGGATATAAAGCTTAACACATTTAAGTTTTCTTTCCCCGTAATTTCTCCATGTGCACCCTTAATCAAGCTGCGTTCTTGATAGTTTTGGGTGGCTCTTCTGTAAAAGAAGTATTTGCTCCAGTCTGTCTCCAGGGTATTATAATTGCTGCGCTCCCTACTAGAACCTCTAAACAAGTCTCATAAGCCAGTTGCAGATGCAACTGATGGTAGTCAAGCTCCAAGTCTTCAGGCACATCCAAATGAGGCGCTTTCTTTAATTGTTCCTGAACAATAAATTGGAAACTCTGAACACAAAAGCGACTCCGCCACCAGCATCATCATGAATTGCCCCGTATGGGCAGCATTGTCCATTCCAATTGAGGGCTTCAATATTAAATAGGTTCATCATGTGTCTCTGGCGTCAACACTCTTCCATAACTATTTAAATTACTGAATGAGCATGACTTTCGTATTATCATCCAGGATTGAATGAAACAAAATTGATGTAATTCAAAAGGTCTACAAGAGAGAAGCTGGTGGTGTAGTCCTGCTTTGTATGTCATGAGGGTCTCTTTACTTGGGTTTTCACCTTGGGTGTTATGCCCCACCAGCTCCTGCTGCAAAATGCTGGGAGCGATGCTTTGGGCCTGAATTTCCCTTGGCATCCTTTTAAACAGGATATGAAATAAAGCCATTATGAAATTCCATTGCTGATAGTCATCACACCATATCTGCCTAAGAACAAGCAAATCTAGCTAGTCAGAACAGTGTCCTCTCCAAGATCGACCACAGCGATGTACTTCCCATGGGTCATCTTCCAGGACCTCTAGGATATTCGTAGTAATATGTAACAGTGGAGCTAGGGTGATCTTCAATCTCATGAATTGCTGCTATAATAAGTTTGAGGTGGAGATGCAGAATCACTAGGGTTTTGGCCAAATTCAGAGCCATAGAAGGCCTTGTAGTCGAATACCAGCGTAAGAAACGCTGACATAGTGGCAAAGCTTGCCATATACAATGAGACAAAAGTTTATTTTTTTAATTGCATATTCAAAGAAGAATAAGAATCTTATTTCCCAAAAATTAATTAAGCATAACATTTTCCATAAATTAACAATGAGCGGAACATTGAATTCACCACATTTTTTGTAATATTTCACTTTTCAGAGTATAGGATCTCATGGATTAAAGTCATCAAGGGTGAATTCGTTTTAGAATCCTATTCAATAAGGAGATAAAGAAGAAGAAAAAAGTGTTTGGGGAAAGTGTCAGTAAAAGGGAAAGCCAATACAGAAAAAAGCGAAATGTCCTCAATGTGTCTTGCCTACCTTTATAACTGTTTGGCCATTGTGCATAGATACCACTTAATCAAGCAATGACGTACACTGAGCATAGTGAATTATAGTAGTGAAATATGAAGCTGAGGGTTTTTATGTGCCTGCCTTCTTTTCTAAAGTGCTTCCTGGAGGTTCAAAGAAACGTATCTCTGGTTTATTTCAAGTGTAAAGGGATCAGGGTATTAGTAAATAAAGGCATATTGTATATGAAGAATGCGTTCAAGAAACAGTTTTCAAGGTTGGGAAATTAAAGAAGGCTTTTTAACCACCTGATTGATATGAGAAATATTAATATATAGATCTATTGATAGCACCCTAGTCACAGATTCTTCGTTTGAAAGCCATAATTAAGCTTCATTCATACTTTGAATGTTGCTTGCATGTATTTCGGAATATCCAACATTACTCACACCTTTTATTGCTTCCTAAATCGATTTCATAATTAGATGCCCATCAAAGTATTAATAACTTTTATATATCTCTAGCATGCGTGCAGAATTACATCTTAAGTGCATTCTATTTACATGTTTTTATCTCAAGTAGGTTATTTCATATCTTCTATCACTGAATGATAAGTAAGTAAATCAGAATATTGATGAGAATACTATTTTTTTCGATTTTGATGCGGAATTAGGTCTTTTGTCACATTAGTGTCCTATAGTCAACTATTGAGGTCATCTGTGGCTTATTTTAAATTGAGAATTGCTCTTGGTTTACTACAGGGTTTTCAATAATTGCATTTATCACTGAATCTATAACTTATTTACGAAATGTGGCATTCATTCCTTTGAGGTGGCATACTGTGTATAAACCACTGAAACCTAGTTGGTATATGTAATCAGTTCAACGAAGACTTTGCAGTACTGGTAGGACGTTGGTGTGACTATGGGGTTGGAGCTCGCCCTGCCTCCACTGTTTTTATCTCCTTGAATGTTATTAGATCTAAAACTGAGAGTCTGATGCACAAAACTATGCGATAATCAAGTTTCAACATGATAGCAGCTCATAGATTAGATAGGAATGGCATAATGTTTGTCAGCAATGGAAGTTTGAGTAGCCATGCAAGCGATATCCCTGCAACATATGTCACCCTGTTGGGTTCCGTCATTGCTTTGGATATAAAGCTTAACACATTTAAGCTTTGTTTTCCCGTAATTGCTCCATGTGCACCCTTAATCAAGCTGCGTTCTTGATAGTTTTGGTTGGCTCTTCTGTAAAAGAAGTATTTGCTCCAGTCTGTCTCCAGGGTATTATAATTGCTGCACTCCCTACTAGAACCTCCAAACAAGTCTCATAAGCCAGTTGCAGATGCAACTGATGGTAGTCAAGCTCCAAGTCTTCAGGCACATCCAAATGAGGCGCTTTCTTTAATTGTTCCTGAACAATAAATTGGAAACTCTGAACACAAAAGCGACTCCGCCACCAGCATCATCATGAATTGCCCCGTATGGGCAGCATTGTCCATTCCAATTGAGGGCTTCAATATTAAATAGGTTCATCATGTGTCTCTGGCGTCAACACTCTTCCATAACTATTTAAATTACTGAATGAGCATGACTTTCGTATTATCATCCAGGATTGAATGAAACAAAATTGATGTAATTTAAAAAGTCTACAAGAGAGAAGCTGGTGGTGTAGTCCTGCTTTGTATGTCCTGAGGGTCTCTTTACTTGGGTTTTCACCTTGGGTGTTATGCCCCACCAGCTCCTGCTTCAAAATGCTGGGAGCGATGCTTTGGGCCTGAATTTCCCTTGGCATCCTTTTAAACAGGATATGAAATAAAGCCATCATGAAATTCCATTGCTGATAGTCATCTCACCATATCTGCCTAAGAACAAGCAAATCTAGCTAGTCAGAACAGTGTCCTCTCCAAGATCGACCACAGCGATGTACTTCCCATGGGTCATCTTCCAGGACCTCTAGGATATTCGTAGTAATATGTAACAGTGGAGCTAGGGTGATCTTCAATCTCATGAATTGCTGCTACAATAAGTTTGAGGTGGAGATGCAGAATCACTAGGGTTTTGGCCAAATTCAGAGCCATAGAAGGCCTTGTAGTCGAATACCAGCGTAAGAAACGCTTACATAGTGGCAAAGCTTGCGATATACAATGAGACAAAAGTTAATTTTTTTAATTGCATATTCAAAGAAGAATAAGAATCTTATTTCCCAAAAATTAATTAAGCATAAAATTTTCCATAAATTAACAATGAGCGGAACATTGAATTCACCACATTTTTTGTAATACTTCACTTTTCAGAGTATAGGATCTCATGGATTAAAGTCATCAAGAGTGAATTAGTTTTAGAATCCTATTCAATAAGGAGATAAAGAAGAAGAAAAAAGTGTTTGGGGAAAGTGTCAGTAAAAGGGATAGCCAATACAGAAAAAAGCGAAATGTCCTCAATGTGTCTTGCCTACCTTTATAACTGTTTGGCCATTGTGCATAGATACCACCTAATCAAGCAATGAAGTACACTGAGCATAGTGAATTATAGTAGTGAAATATGAAGGTGAGGGTTTTTGTGTGCCTGCCTTCTTTTCTAAAGTGCTTCCTGGAGGTTCAAAGAAACGGATCTCTGGTTTATTTCAAGTGTAAAGGGATCAGGGTATTAGTAAATAAAGGCATATTGTATATGAAGAATGCGTTCAAGAAACAGTTTTCAAGGTTGGGAAATTAAAGAAGGCTTTCTAACCACCTGATTGATATGAGAAATATTAATATATAGATCTATTGATAGCACCCTAGTCACAGATTCTTCGTTTGAAAGCCATAATTAAGCTTCCTTCATACTTTGAATGTTGCTTGCATGTATTTCGGAATATCCAACATTACTCACACCTTTTATTGCTTCCTAAATCGATTTCATAATTAGATGCCCGTCAAAGTATAAATAACTTTTATATATCTCTAGCATGCGTGCAGAATTACATTTTAAGTGCATTCGATTTACATTTTTTTTCATCTCAAGTAGAAGGTTATTTCATATCTTTTATCACTGAATGATAAGTAAGTAAATCAGAATATTGATGAGAATACTATTTTTTTCGATTTTGATGCTGAAATTGGTCTTTTGACTATAGGTTTAGTGTCCTATAGTCAACTATTGAGGTCATCTGTGGCTTATTTTAAATTGAGAATTGCTCTTGGTTTACTACAGGGTTTTCAATAATTGCATTCATCACTGAATCTATAACTTATTTAAGAAATGTGGCATTCATTCCTTTGAGGTGGCATACTGTGTATAAACCACTGAAACCTAGTTGGTATATGTACTCAGTTCAACTAAGACTTTGCAGTACTGGTGGGACGTTAGTGTGACTATGGGGTTGGAGCTCGCCTTGCCTCCACTGTTTGTATCTCCTTGAATGTTATTAGATCTAAAACTGAGAGTCTGATGCACAAAACTATGCGATAATCAAGTTTCAACATGACAGCAGCTCATAGATTAGATAGGAATGGCATGATGTTTGTCAGCAATGGAAGTTTGAGTAGCCATGCAAGCGATATCCCTGCAACATATGTCACCCTGTTGGGTTCCGTCATTGCTTTGGATGTAAAGCTTAACACATTAAGCTTTCTTTCCCCGTAATTGCTCCATATGCACCCTTAATCAAGCTGCGTTCTTGATAGTTTTGGGTGGCTCTTCTGTAAAAGAAGTATTTGCTCCAGTCTGTCTCCAGGGTATTATAATTGCTGCGCTCCCTACTAGAACCTCCAAACAAGTCTCATAAGCCAGTTGCAGATGCAACTGATGGTAGTCAAGCTCCAAGTCTTCAGGCACATCCAAATGAGGCGCTTTCTTTAATTGTTCCTGAACAATACATTGGAAACTCTGAACACAAAAGCGACTCCGCCACCAGCATCATCATGAATTGCCCCGTATGGGCAGCATTGTCCATTCCAATTGAGGGCTTCAATATTAAATAGGTTCATCATGTGTCTCTGGCGTCAACACTCTTCCATAACTATTTAAATTACTGAATGAGCATGACGTTCGTATTATCATCCAGGATTGAATGAAACAAAATTGATGTAATTCAAAAGGTCTACAAGAGAGAAGCTGGTGGTGTAGTCCTGCTTTGTATGTCATGAGGGTCTCTTTACTTGGGTTTTCACCTTGGGTGTTATGCCCCACCAGCTCCTGCTGCAAAATGCTGGGAGCGATGCTTTGGGCCTGAATTTCCCTTGGCATCCTTTTAAACAGGATATGAAATAAAGCCATTATGAAATTCCATTGCTGATAGTCATCTCACCATATCTGCCTAAGAACAAGCAAATCTAGCTAGTCAGAACAGTGTCCTCTCCAAGATCGACCACAGCGATGTACTTCCCATGGGTCATCTTCCAGGACCTCTAGGATATTCGTAGTAATATGTAACAGTGGAGCTAGGGTGATCTTCAATCTCATGAATTGCTGCTACAATAACTTTGAGGTGGAGATGCAGAATCACTAGGGTTTTGGCCAAATTCAGAGCCATAGAAGGCCTTGTAGTCGAATACCAGCGTAAGAAACGCTTACATAGTGGCAAAGCTTGCGATATACAGTGAGACAAAAGTTAATTTTTTTAATTGCATATTCAAAGAAGAATAAGAATCTTATTTCCCAAAAATTAATTAAGCATAACATTTTCCATAAATTAACAATGAGCGGAACATTGAATTCACCACATTTTTTGTAATACTTCACTTTTCAGAGTATAGGATCTCATGGATTAAAGTCATCAAGGGTGAATTAGTTTTAGAATCCTATTCAATAAGGAGATAAAGAAGAAGAAAAAAGTGTTTGGGGAAAGTGTCAGTAAAAGGGAAAGCCAATACAGAAAAAAGCGAAATGTCCTCAATGTGTCTTGCCTACCTTTATAACTGTTTGGCCATTGTGCATAGATACCACCTAATCAAGCAATGAAGTACACTGAGCATAGTGAATTATAGTAGTGAAATATGAAGGTGAGGGTTTTTGTGTGCCTGCCTTCTTTTCTAAAGTGCTTCCTGGAGGTTCAAAGAAACGGATCTCTGGTTTATTTCAAGTGTAAAGGGATCAGGGTATTAGTAAATAAAGGCATATTGTATATGAAGAATGCGTTCAAGAAACAGTTTTCAAGGTTGGAAAATTAAAGAAGGCTTTCTAACCACCTGATTGATATGAGAAATATTAATATATAGATCTATTGATAGCACCCTAGTCACAGATTCTTCGTTTGAAAGCCATAATTAAGCTTCCTTCATACTTTGAATGTTGCTTGCATGTATTTCGGAATATCCAACATTACTCACACCTTTTATTGCTTCCTAAATCGATTTCATAATTAGATGCCTGTCAAAGTATAAATAACTTTTATATATCTCTAGTATGCGTGCAGAATTACATTTTAAGTGCATTCGATTCACATTTTGTTCATCTCAAGTAGAAGGTTATTTCATATCTTTTATCACTGAATGATAAGTAAGTAAATCAGAATATTGATGAGAATACTATTTTTTTCGATTTTGATGCTGAAATTGGTCTTTTGACTATAGGTTTAGTGTCCTATAGTCAACTATTGAGGTCATCTGCGGCTTATTTTAAATTGAGAATTGCTCTTGGTTTACTACAGGGTTTTTAATAATTGCATTCATCACTGAATCTATAACTTATTTAAGAAATGTGGCATTCAATCCTTTGAGGTGGCATACTGTGTATAAACCACTGAAACCTAGTTGGTATATGTACTCAGTTCAACTAAGACTTTGCAGTACTGGTGGGACGTTAGTGTGACTATGGGGTTGGAGCTCGCCCTGCCTCCACTGTTTTTATCTCCTTGAATGTTATTAGATCTAAAACTGAGAGTCTGATGCACAAAACTATGCGATAATCAAGTTTCAACATGACAGCAGCTCATAGATTAGATAGAAATGGCATGATGTTTGTCAGCAATGGAAGTTTGAGTAGCCATGCAAGCGATATCCCTGCAACATATGTCACCCTGTTGTGTTCCGTCATTGCTTTGGATATAAAGCTTAATACATTTAAGCTTTCTTTCCCCATAATTGCTCCATGTGCACCCTTAATCAAGCTGCGTTCTTGATAGTTTTGGGTGGCTCTTCTGTAAAAGAAGTATTTGCTCCAGTCTGTCTCCAGGGTATTATAATTGCTGCGCTCCCTACTAGAACCTCCAAACAAGTCTCATAAGCCAGTTGCAGATGCAACTGATGGTAGTCAAGCTCCAAGTCTTCAGGCACATCCAAATGAGGCGCTTTCTTTAATTGTTCCTGAACAATAAATTGGAAACTCTGAACACAAAAGCGACTCTGCCACCAGCATCATTATGAATTGCCCCGTATGGGCAGCATTGTCCATTCCAATTGAGGTCTTCAATATTAAATAGGTTCATCATGTGTCTCTGGCGTCAACACTCTTCCATAACTATTTAAATTACTGAATGAGCATGACTTTCGTATTATCATCCAGGATTGAATGAAACAAAATTGATGTAATTCAAAAGGTCTACAAGAGAGAAGCTGGTGGTGTAGTCCTGCTTTGTATGTCCTGAGGGTCTCTTTACTTGGGTTTTCACCTTGGGTGTTATGCCCCACCAGCTCCTGCTGCAAAATGCTGGGAGCGATGCTTTGGGCCTGAATTTCCCTTGGCATCCTTTTAAACAGGATATGAAATAAAGCCATTATGAAATTCCATTGCTGATAGTCATCACACCATATCTGCCTAAGAACAAGCAAATCTAGCTAGTTAGAACAGTGTCCTCTCCAAGATCGACCACAGCGATGTACTTCCCATGGGTTATCTTCCAGGACCTCTAGGATATTCGTAGTAATATGTAACAGTGGAGCTAGGGTGATCTTCAATCTCATGAATTGCTGCTATAATAAGTTTGAGGTGGAGATGCAGAATCACTAGGGTTTTGGCCAAATTCAGAGCCATAGAAGGCCTTGTAGTCGAATACCAGCGTAAGAAACGCTTACATAGTGGCAAAGCTTGCGATATACAATGAGACAAAAGTTAATTTTTTTAATTGCATATTCAAAGAAGAATAAAAATCTTATTTCCCAAAAATTAATTAAGCATAACATTTTCCATAAATTAACAATGAGCGGAACATTGAATTCACCACATTTTTTGTAATAATCCACTTTTCAGAGTATAGGATCTCATGGATTAAAGTCATCAAGGGTGAATTAGTTTTAGAATCCTATTCAATTAAGAGATAAAGAAGAAAAAAAGTGTTTGGGGAAAGTGTCAGTAAAAGGGAAAGCCAATACAGAAAAAAGCGAAATGTCCTCAATGTGTCTTGCCTACCTTTATAACTGTTTGGCCATTGTGCATAGATACCACTTAATCAAGCAATGAAGTACACTGAGCATAGTGAATTATAGTAGTGAAATATGAAGGTGAGGGTTTTTGTGTGCCTGCCTTCTTTTCTAAAGTGCTTCCTGGAGGTTCAAAGAAACGGATCTCCGGTTTATTTCAAGTGTAAAGGGATCAGGGTATTAGTAAATAAAGGCATATTGTATATGAAGAATGCGTTCAAGAAACAGTTTTCAAGGTTGGGAAATTAAAGAAGGCTTTCTAACCACCTGATTGATATGAGAAATATTAATATATAGATCTATTGATAGCACCCTAGTCACAGATTCTTCGTTTGAAAGCCATAATTAAGCTTCATTCATACTTTGAATGTTGCTTGCATGTATTTCGGAATATCCAACATTACTCACACCTTTTATTGCTTCCTAAATCGATTTCATAATTAGATGCCCGTCAAAGTATTAATAACTTTTATATATCTCTAGCATGCGTGCAGAATTACATTTTAAGTGCATTCGATTTACATTTTTTTATCTCAAGTAGAAGGTTATTTCATATCTTTTATCACTGAATGATAAGTAAGTAAATCAGAATATTGATGAGAATACTATTTTTTTCGATTTTGATGCTGAAATTGGTCTTTTGACTATAGGTTTAGTGTCCTATAGTCAACTATTGAGGTCATCTGTGGCTTATTTTAAATTGAGAATTGCTCTTGGTTTACTACAGGGTTTTCAATAATTGCATTTATCACTGAATCTATAACTTATTTGCAAAATGTGGCATTCATTCCTTTGAGGTGGCACACTGTGTATAAACCACTGAAACCTAGTGGGTATATGTACTCAGTTCAACTAAGACTTTGCAGTACTGGTGGGACGTTAGTGTTTGACTATGGGTTTGGAGCTCACCCTGCCTCCACTGTTTTTATCTCCTTGAATGTTATTAGATCTAAAACTGAGAGTCTGATGCACAAAACTATGCGATAATCAAGTTTCAACACGACAACAGCTCATAGATTAGATAGAAATGGCATGATGTTTGTCAGCAATGGAAGTTTGAGTAGCCATGCAAGAGATATCCCTGCAACATATGTCACCCTGTTGGGTTCCGTCATTGCTTTGGATATAAAGCTTAACACATTTAAGTTTTCTTTCCCCGTAATTTCTCCATGTGCACCCTTAATCAAGCTGCGTTCTTGATAGTTTTGGGTGGCTCTTCTGTAAAAGAAGTATTTGCTCCAGTCTGTCTCCAGGGTATTATAATTGCTGCGCTCCCTACTAGAACCTCTAAACAAGTCCCATAAGCCAGTTGCAGATGCAACTGATGGTAGTCAAGCTCCAAGTCTTCAGGCACATCCAAATGAGGCGCTTTCTTTAATTGTTCCTGAACAATAAATTGGAAACTCTGAACACAAAAGCGACTCCGCCACCAGCATCATCATGAATTGCCCCGTATGGGCAGCATTGTCCATTCCAATTGAGGGCTTCAATATTAAATAGGTTCATCATGTGTCTCTGGCGTCAACACTCTTCCATAACTATTTAAATTACTGAATGAGCATGACTTTCGTATTATCATCCAGGATTGAATGAAACAAAATTGATGTAATTCAAAAGGTCTACAAGAGAGAAGCTGGTGGTGTAGTCCTGCTTTGTATGTCATGAGGGTCTCTTTACTTGGGTTTTCACCTTGGGTGTTATGCCCCACCAGCTCCTGCTGCAAAATGCTGGGAGCGATGCTTTGGGCCTGAATTTCCCTTGGCATCCTTTTAAACAGGATATGAAATAAAGCCATTATGAAATTCCATTGCTGATAGTCATCACACCATATCTGCCTAAGAACAAGCAAATCTAGCTAGTCAGAACAGTGTCCTCTCCAAGATCGACCACAGCGATGTACTTCCCATGGGTCATCTTCCAGGACCTCTAGGATATTCGTAGTAATATGTAACAGTGGAGCTAGGGTGATCTTCAATCTCATGAATTGCTGCTATAATAAGTTTGAGGTGGAGATGCAGAATCACTAGGGTTTTGGCCAAATTCAGAGCCATAGAAGGCCTTGTAGTCGAATACCAGCGTAAGAAACGCTTACATAGTGGCAAAGCTTGTGATATACAATGAGACAAAAGTTAATTTTTTTAATTGCATATTCAAAGAAGAATAAGAATCTTATTTCCCAAAAATTAATTAAGCATAAAATTTTCCATAAATTAACAATGAGCGGAACATCGAATTCACCACATTTTTTGTAATACTTCACTTTTCAGAGTATAGGATCTCATGGATTAAAGTCATCAAGGGTGAATTAGTTTTAGAATCCTATTCAATAAGGAGATAAAGAAGAAGAAAAAAGTGTTTGGGGAAAGTGTCAGTAAAAGGGATAGCCAATACAGAAAAAAGCGAAATGTCCTCAATGTGTCTTGCCTACCTTTATAACTGTTTGGCCATTGTGCATAGATACCACCTAATCAAGCAATGAAGTACACTGAGCATAGTGAATTATAGTAGTGAAATATGAAGGTGAGGGTTTTTGTGTGCCTGCCTTCTTTTCTAAAGTGCTTCCTGGAGGTTCAAAGAAACGGATCTCTGGTTTATTTCAAGTGTAAAGGGATCAGGGTATTAGTAAATAAAGGCATATTGTATATGAAGAATGCGTTCAAGAAACAGTTTTCAAGGTTGGGAAATTAAAGAAGGCTTTCTAACCACCTGATTGATATGAGAAATATTAATATATAGATCTATTGATAGCACCCTAGTCACAGATTCTTCGTTTGAAAGCCATAATTAAGCTTCCTTCATACTTTGAATGTTGCTTGCATGTATTTCGGAATATCCAACATTACTCACACCTTTTATTGCTTCCTAAATCGATTTCATAATTAGATGCCCGTCAAAGTATAAATAACTTTTATATATCTCTAGCATGCGTGCAGAATTACATTTTAAGTGCATTCGATTTACATTTTTTTTCATCTCAAGTAGAAGGTTATTTCATATCTTTTATCACTGAATGATAAGTAAGTAAATCAGAATATTGATGAGAATACTATTTTTTTCGATTTTGATGCTGAAATTGGTCTTTTGACTATAGGTTTAGTGTCCTATAGTCAACTATTGAGGTCATCTGTGGCTTATTTTAAATTGAGAATTGCTCTTGGTTTACTACAGGGTTTTCAATAATTGCATTCATCACTGAATCTATAACTTATTTAAGAAATGTGGCATTCATTCCTTTGAGGTGGCATACTGTGTATAAACCACTGAAACCTAGTTGGTATATGTACTCAGTTCAACTAAGACTTTGCAGTACTGGTGGGACGTTAGTGTGACTATGGGGTTGGAGCTCGCCCTTCCTCCACTGTTTTTATCTCCTTGAATGTTATTAGATCTAAAACTGAGAGTCTGATGCACAAAACTATGCGATAATCAAGTTTCAACATGACAGCAGCTCATAGATTAGATAGAAATGGCATGATGTTTGTCAGCAATGGAAGTTTGAGTAGCCATGCAAGCGATATCCCTGCAACATATGTCACCCTGTTTTGGGTTCCGTCATTGCTTTGGATATAAAGCTTAATACATTTAAGCTTTCTTTCCCCATAATTGCTCCATGTGCACCCTTAATCAAGCTGCGTTCTTGATAGTTTTGGGTGGCTCTTCTGTAAAAGAAGTATTTGCTCCAGTCTGTCTCCAGGGTATTATAATTGCTGCGCTCCCTACTAGAACCTCCAAACAAGTCTCATAAGCCAGTTGCAGATGCAACTGATGGTAGTCAAGCTCCAAGTCTTCAGGCACATCCAAATTAGGCGCTTTCTTTAATTGTTCCTGAACAATAAATTGGAAACTCTGAACACAAAAGCGACTCCGCCACCAGCATCATCATGAATTGCCCCGTATGGGCAGCATTGTCCATTCCAATTGAGGTCTTCAATATTAAATAGGTTCATCATGTGTCTCTGGCGTCAACACTCTTCCATAACTATTTAAATTACTGAATGAGCATGACTTTCGTATTATCATCCAGGATTGAATGAAACAAAATTGATGTAATTCAAAAGGTCTACAAGAGAGAAGCTGGTGGTGTAGTCCTGCTTTGTATGTCCTCAGGGTCTCTTTACTTGGGTTTTCACCTTGGGTGTTATGCCCCACCATCTCCTGCTGCAAAATGCTGGGAGCGATGCTTTGGGCCTGAATTTCCCTTGGCATCCTTTTAAACAGGAAATGAAATAAAGCCATTATGAAATTCCATTGCTGATAGTCATCACACCATATCTGCCTAAGAACAAGCAAATCTAGCTAGTCAGAACAGTGTCCTCTCCAAGATCAACCACAGCGATGTACTTCCCATGGGTCATCTTCCAGGACCTCTAGGATATTCGTAGTAATATGTAACAGTGGAGCTAGGGTGATCTTCAATCTCATGAATTGCTGCTATAATAAGTTTGAGGTGGAGATGCAGAATCACTAGGGTTTTGGCCAAATTCAGAGCCATAGAAGGCCTTTTAGTCGAATACCAGCGTAAGAAACGCTTACATAGTGGCAAAGCTTGCCATATACAATGAGACAAAAGTTTATTTTTTTAATTGCATATTCAAAGAAGAATAAGAATCTTATTTCCCAAAAATTAATTAAGCATAACATTTTCCATAAATTAACAATGAGCGGAACATTGACTTCACCACATTTTTTGTAATACTTCACTTTTCAGAGTATAGGATCTCATGGATTAAAGTCATCAAGGGTGAATTAGTTTTAGAATCCTATTCAATAAGGAGATAAAGAAGAAGAAAAAAGTGTTTGGGGAAAGTGTCAGTAAAAGGGAAAGCCAATACAGAAAAAAGCAAAATGTCCTCAATGTGTCTTGCCTACCTTTATAACTGTTTGGCCATTGTGCATAGATACCACTTAATCAAGCAATGAAGTACACTGAGCATAGTGAATTATAGTAGTGAAATATGAAGGTGAGGGTTTTTGTGTGCCTGCCTTCTTTTCTAAAGTGCTTCCTGGAGGTTCAAAGAAACGTATCTCTGGTTTATTTCAAGTGTAAAGGGATCAGGGTATTAGTAAATAAAGGCATATTGTATATGAAGAATGCGTTCAAGAAACAGTTTTCAAGGTTGGGAAATTAAAGAAGGCTTTTTAACCACCTGATTGATATGAGAAATATTAATATATAGATCTATTGATAGCACCCTAGTCACAGATTCTTCGTTTGAAAGCCATAATTAAGCTTCATTCATACTTTGAATGTTGCTTGCATGTATTTCGGAATATCCAACATTACTCACACCTTTTATTGCTTCCTAAATCGATTTCATAATTAGATGCCCGTCAAAGTATTAATAACTTTTATATATCTATAGCATGCGTGCAGAATTACATCTTAAGTGCATTCGATTTACATGTTTTTATCTCAAGTAGGTTATTTCATATCTTTTATCACTGAATGATAAGTAAGTAAATCAGAATATTGATGAGAATACTATTTTTTTCGATTGTGATGCTGAATTAGGTCTTTTGACACATTAGTGTCCTATAGTCAACTATTGAGGTCATCTGTGGCTTATTTTAAATTGAGAATTGCTCTTGGTTTACTACAGGGTTTTCAATAATTGCATTTATCACTGAATCTATAACTTATTTACGAAATGTGGCATTCAGTCCTTTGAGGTGGCATACTGTGTATAAACCACTGAAACCTAGTTGGTATATGTAATCAGTTCAACTACGACTTTGCAGTACTGGGCGGATGTTAGTGTGACTATGGGGTTGGAGCTCGCCCTGCCTCCACTGTTTTTATCTCCTTGAATGTTATTAGATCTAAAACTGAGAGTCTGATGCACAAAACTATGCGATAATCAAGTTTCAACATGACAGCAGCTCATAGATTAGATAGAAATGGCATGATGTTTGTCAGCAATGGAAGTTTGAGTAGCCATGCAAGCGATATCCCTGCAACATATGTCACCCTGTTGGATTCCGTCATTGCTTTGGATATAAAGCTTAACACATTTAAGCTTTCTTTCCCAGTAATTGCTCCATGTGCACCCTTAATCAAGCTGCGTTCTTGATAGTTTTGGGTGGCTCTTCTGTAAAAGAAGTATTTGCTCCAGTCTGTCTCCAGGGTATTATAATTGCTGCGCTCCCTACTAGAATCCCCCAAACAAGTCTCATAAGCCAGTTGCAGATGCAACTGATGGTAGTCAAGCTCCAAGTCTTCAGGCACATCCAAATGAGGCGCTTTCTTTAATTGTTCCTGAACAATAAATTGGAAACTCTGAACACAAAAGCGACTCTGCCACCAGCATCATCATGAATTGCCCCGTATGGGCAGCATTGTCCATTCCAATTGAGGGATTCAATATTAAATAGGTTCATCATGTGTCTCTGGCGTCAACACTCTTCCATAACTATTTAAATTACTGAATGAGCATGACTTTCGTATTATCATCCAGGATTGAATGAAACACAATTGATGTAATTCAAAAGGTCTACAAGAGAGAAGCTGGTGGTGTAGTCCTGCTTTGTATGTCCTGAGGGTCTCTTTACTTGGGTTTTCACCTTGGGTGTTATGCCCCACCAGCTCCTGCTGCAAAATGCTGGGAGCGATGCTTTGGGCCTGAATTTCCCTTGGCATCCTTTTAAACAGGATATGAAATAAAGCCATTATGAAATTCCATTGCTGATAGTCATCACAACATATCTGCCTAAGAACAAGCAAATCTAGCTAGTCAGAACAGTGTCCTCTCCAAGATCAACCACAGCGATGTACTTCCCATGGGTCATCTTCCAGGACCTCTAGGATATTCGTAGTAATATGTTACAGTGGAGCTAGGGTGATCTTCAATCTCATGAATTGCTGCTATAATAAGTTTGAGGTGGAGATGCAGAATCACAAGGGTTTTGGCCAAATTCAGAGCCATAGAAGGCCTTGTAGTCGAATACCAGCGTAAGAAACGCTTACATAGTGGCAAAGCTTGCCATATACAATGAGACAAAAGTTTATTTTTTTAATTGCATATTCAAAGAAGAATAAGAATCTTATTTCCCAAAAATTAATTAAGCTTAACATTTTCCATAAATTAACAATGAGCCGAACATTGAATTCACCACATTTTTTGTAATACTTCACTTTTCAGAGTATAGGATCTCATGGATTAAAGTCATCAAGGGTGAATTTGTTTTAGAATCCTGTTCAATAAGGAGATAAAGAAGAAAAAAAAAGTGTTTGGGGAAAGTGTCAGTAAAAGGGAAAGCCAATACAGAAAAAAGCGAAATGTCCTCAATGTGTCTTGCCTACCTTTATAACTGTTTGGCCATTGTGCATAGATACCACTTAATCAAGCAATGAAGTACACTGAGCATAGTGAATTATAGTAGTGAAATATGAAGGTGAGGGTTTTTGTGTGCCTGCCTTCTTTTCTAAAGTGCTTCCTGGAGGTTCAAAGAAACGTATCTCTGGTTTATTTCAAGTGTAAAGGGATCAGGGTATTAGTAAATAAAGGCATATTGTATATGAAGAATGCATTCAAGAAACAGTTTTCAAGGTTGGGAAATTAAAGAAGGCTTTTTAACCACCTGATTGATATGAGAAATATTAATATATAGATCTATTGAAAGCACCCTAGTCCCAGATTCTTCGTTTGAAAGCCATAATTAAGCTTCATTCATACTTTGAATGTTGCTTGCATGTATTTCGGAATATCCAACATTACTCACACCTTTTATTGCTTCCTAAATCGATTTCATAATTAGATGCCCATCAAAGTATTAATAACTTTTATATATCTCTAGCATGCGTGCAGAATTACATCTTAAGTGCATTCGATTTACATGTTTTTATCTCAAGTAGGTTATTTCATATCTTCTATCACTGAATGATAAGTAAGTAAATCAGAATATTAATGAGAATACTATTTTTTTCGATTTTGATGCTGAATTAGGTCTTTTGTCACATTAGTGTCCTATAGTCAACTATTGAGGTCATCTGTGGCTTATTTTAAATTGAGAATTGCTCTTGGTTTACTACAGGGTTATTAATAATTGCATTTATCACTGAATCTATAACTTATTTACGAAATGTGGCATTCATTCCTTTGAGGTGGCATACTGTGTATAAACCACTGAAACCTAGTTGGTATATGTAATCAGTTCAACTAAGACTTTGCAGTACTGGTAGGACGTTGGTGTGACTATGGGGTTGGAGCTCGCCCTGCCTCCACTGTTTTTATCTCCTTGAATGTTATTAGATCTAAAACTGAGAGTCTGATGCACAAAACTATGCGATAATCAAGTTTCAACATGACAGCAGCTCATAGATTAGATAGGAATGGCATGATGTTTGTCAGCAATGGAAGTTTGAGTAGCCATGCAAGCGATATCCCTGCAACATATGTCACCCTGTTGGGTTCCGTCATTGCTTTGGATATAAAGCTTAACACATTTAAGCTTTTTTTCCCCGTAATTGCTCCATGTGCACCCTTAATCAAGCTGCGTTCTTGATAGTTTTGGGTGGCTCTTCTGTAAAAGAAGTATTTGCTCCAGTCTGTCTCCAGGGTATTATAATTGCTGCGCTCCCTACTAGAACCTCCAAACAAGTCTCATAAGCCAGTTGCAGATGCAACTGATGGTAGTCAAGCTCCAAGTCTTCAGGCACATCCAAATGAGGCGCTTTCTTTAATTGTTCCTGAACAATAAATTGGAAACTCTGAACACAAAAGCGACTCCGCCACCATTATCATCATGAATTGCCCCGTATGGGCAGCATTGTCCATTCCAATTGAGGGCTTCAATATTAAATAGGTTCATCATGTGTCTCTGGCGTCAACACTCTTCCATAACTATTTAAATTACTGAATGAGCATGACTTTCGTATTATCATCCAGGATTGAATGAAACAAAATTGATGTAATTTAAAAAGTCTACAAGAGAGAAGCTGGTGGTGTAGTCCTGCTTTGTATGTCCTGAGGGTCTCTTTACTTGGGTTTTCACCTTGGGTGTTATGCCCCACCAGCTCCTGCTTCAAAATGCTGGGAGCGATGCTTTGGGCCTGAATTTCCCTTGGCATCCTTTTAAACAGGATATGAAATAAAGCCATCATGAAATTCCATTGCTGATAGTCATCACACCATATCTGCCTAAGAACAAGCAAATCTAGCTAGTCAGAACAGTGTCCTCTCCAAGATCGACCACAGCGATGTACTTCCCATGGGTCATCTTCCAGGACCTCTAGGATATTCGTAGTAATATGTAACAGTGGAGCTAGGGTGATCTTCAATCTCATGAATTGCTGCTACAATAAGTTTGAGGTGGAGATGCAGAATCACTAGGGTTTTGGCCAAATTCAGAGCCATAGAAGGCCTTGTAGTCGAATACCAGCGTAAGAAACGCTTACATAGTGGCAAAGCTTGCGATATACAATGAGACAAAAGTTAATTTTTTTAATTGCATATTCAAAGAAGAATAAGAATCTTATTTCCCAAAAATTAATTAAGCATAAAATTTTCCATAAATTAACAATGAGCGGAACATTGAATTCACCACATTTTTTGTAATACTTCACTTTTCAGAGTATAGGATCTCATGGATTAAAGTCATCAAGGGTGAATTAGTTTTAGAATCCTATTCAATAAGGAGATAAAGAAGAAGAAAAAAGTGTTTGGGGAAAGTGTCAGTAAAAGGGAAAGCCAATACAAAAAAAAGCGAAATGTCCTCAATGTGTCTTGCCTACCTTTATAACTGTTTGGCCATTGTGCATAGATACCACCTAATCAAGCAATGAAGTACACTGAGCATAGTGAATTATAGTAGTGAAATATGAAGGTGAGGGTTTTTGTGTGCCTGCCTTCTTTTCTAAAGTGCTTCCTGGAGGTTCAAAGAAACGGATCTCTGGTTTATTTCAAGTGTAAAGGGATCATGGTATTAGTAAATAAAGGCATATTGTATATGAAGAATGCGTTCAAGAAACAGTTTTCAAGGTTGGGAAATTAAAGAAGGCTTTCTAACCACCTGATTGATATGAGAAATATTAATATATAGATCTATTGATAGCACCCTAGTCACAGATTCTTCGTTTGAAAGCCATAATTAAGCTTCCTTCATACTTTGAATGTTGCTTGCATGTATTTCGGAATATCCAACATTACTCACACCTTTTATTGCTTCCTAAATCGATTTCATAATTAGATGCCCGTCAAAGTATAAATAACTTTTATATATCTCTAGCATGTGTGCAGAATTACATTTTAAGTGCATTCGATTTACATTTTTTTCATCTCAAGTAGAAGGTTATTTCATATCTTTTATCACTGAATGATAAGTAAGTAAATCAGAATATTGATGAGAATACTATTTTTTTCGATTTTGATGCTGAAATTGGTCTTTTGACTATAGGTTTAGTGTCCTATAGTCAACTATTGAGGTCATCTGCGGCTTATTTTAAATTGAGAATTGCTCTTGGTTTACTACAGGGTTTTCAATAATTGCATTCATCACTGAATCTATAACTTATTTAAGAAATGTGGCATTCATTCCTTTGAGGTGGCATACTGTGTATAAACCACTGAAACCTAGTTGGTATATGTACTCAGTTCAACTAAGACTTTGCAGTACTGGTGGGACGTTAGTGTGACTATGGGGTTGGAGCTCGCCCTGCCTCCACTGTTTTTATCTCCTTGAATGTTATTAGATCTAAAACTGAGAGTCTGATGCACAAAACTATGCGATAATCAAGTTTCAACATGACAGCAGCTCATAGATTAGATAGAAATGGCATGATGTTTGTCAGCAATGGAAGTTTGAGTAGCCATGCAAGCGATATCCCTGCAACATATGTCACCCTGTTGGGTTCCGTCATTGCCTTGGATATAAAGCTTAATACATTTAAGCTTTCTTTCCCCATAATTGCTCCATGTGCACCCTTAATCAAGCTGCGTTCTTGATAGTTTTGGGTGGCTCTTCTGTAAAAGAAGTATTTGCTCCAGTCTGTCTCCAGGGTATTATAATTGCTGCGCTCCCTACTAGAACCTCCAAACAACTCTCATAAGCCAGTTGCAGATGCAACTGATGGTAGTCAAGCTCCAAGTCTTCAGGCACATCCAAATTAGGCGCTTTCTTTAATTGTTCCTGAACAATAAATTGGAAACTCTGAACACAAAAACGACTCCGCCACCAGCATCATCATGAATTGCCCCGTATGGGCAGCATTGTCCATTCCAATTGAGGTCTTCAATATTAAATAGGTTCATCATGTGTCTCTGGCGTCAACACTCTTCCATAACTATTTAAATTACTGAATGAGCATGACTTTCGTATTATCATCCAGGATTGAATGAAACAAAATTGATGTAATTCAAAAGGTCTACAAGAGAGAAGCTGGTGGTGTAGTCCTGCTTTGTATGTCCTGAGGGTCTCTTTACTTGGGTTTTCACCTTGGGTGTTATGCCCCACCAGCTCCTGCTGCAAAATACTGGGAGCGATGCTTTGGGCCTGAATTGCCCTTGGCATCCTTTTAAACAGGATATGAAATAAAGCCATTATGAAATTCCATTGCTGATAGTCATCACACCATATCTGCCTAAGAACAAGCAAATCTAGCTAGTCAGAACAGTGTCCTCTCCAAGATCAACCACAGCGATGTACTTCCCATGGGTCATCTTCCAGGACCTCTAGGATATTCGTAGTAATATGTAACAGTGGAGCTAGGGTGATCTTCAATCTCATGAATTGCTGCTATAATAAGTTTGAGGTGGAGATGCAGAATCACTAGGGTTTTGGCCAAATTCAGAGCCATAGAAGGCCTTTTAGTCGAATACCAGCGTAAGAAACGCTTACATAGTGGCAAAGCTTGCCATATACAATGAGACAAAAGTTTATTTTTTTAATTGCATATTCAAAGAAGAATAAGAATCTTATTTCCCAAAAATTAATTAAGCATAACATTTTCCATAAATTAACAATGAGCGGAACATTGACTTCACCACATTTTTTGTAATACTTCACTTTTCAGAGTATAGGATCTCATGGATTAAAGTCATCAAGGGTGAATTAGTTTTAGAATCCTATTCAATAAGGAGATAAAGAAGAAGAAAAAAGGGTTTGGGGAAAGTGTCAGTAAAAGGGAAAGCCAATACAGAAAAAAGCAAAATGTCCTCAATGTGTCTTGCCTACCTTTATAACTGTTTGGCCATTGTGCATAGATACCACTTAATCAAGCAATGAAGTACACTGAGCATAGTGAATTATAGTAGTGAAATATGAAGGTGAGGGTTTTTGTGTGCCTGCCTTCTTTTCTAAAGTGCTTCCTGGAGGTTCAAAGAAACGTATCTCTGGTTTATTTCAAGTGTAAAGGGATCAGGGTATTAGTAAATAAAGGCATATTGTATATGAAGAATGCGTTCAAGAAAAAGTTTTCAAGGTTGGGAAATTAAAGAAGGCTTTTTAACCACCTGATTGATATGAGAAATATTAATATATAGA
The DNA here is from genome assembly GCF_964263255.1 of Lissotriton vulgaris. Taxonomy (NCBI): domain Eukaryota; kingdom Metazoa; phylum Chordata; class Amphibia; order Caudata; family Salamandridae; genus Lissotriton; species Lissotriton vulgaris. Next base: position 1,399,354,946 of record NC_141689.1, read on the forward strand.
TCTATTGATAGCACCCTAGTCACAGATTCTTCGTTTGAAAGGCATAATTAAGCTTCATTCATACTTTGAATGTTGCTTGCATGTATTTCGGAATATCCAACATTACTCACACCTTTTATTGCTTCCTAAATCGATTTCATAATTAGATGCCCGTCAAAGTATTAATAACTTTTATATATCTCTAGCATGCGTGCAGAATTACATCTTAAGTGCATTCGATTTACATGTTTTTATCTCAAGTAAGTTATTTCATATCTTCTATCACTGAATGATAAGTAAGTAAATCAGAATATTGATGAGAATACTATTTTTTTCGATTTTGATGCTGAATTAGGTCTTTTGTCACATTAGTGTCCTATAGTCAACTATTGAGGTCATTTGTGGCTTATTTTAAACTGAGAATTGCTCTTGGTTTACTACAGGGTTTTCAATAATTGCATTTATCACTGAATCTATAACTTATTTACGAAATGTGGCATTCATTCCTTTGAGGTGGCATACTGTGTATAAACCACTGAAACCTAGTTGGTATATGTAATCAGTTCAACTAAGACTTTGCAGTACTGGTGGGACGTTAGTGTGACTGTGGGGTTGGAGCTCGCCCTGCCTCCACTGTTTTTATCTCCTTGAATGTTATTAGATCTAAAACTGAGAGTCTGATGCACAAAACTATGCGATAATCAAGTTTCAACATGACAGCAGCTCATAGATTAGATAGGAATGGCATGATGTTTGTCAGCAATGGAAGTTTGAGTAGCCATGCAAGCGATATCCCTGCAACATATGTCACCCTGTTGGGTTCCGTCATTGCTTTGGATGTAAAGCTTAACACATTAAGCTTTCTTTCCCCGTAATTGCTCCATATGCACCCTTAATCAAGCTGCGTTCTTGATAGTTTTGGGTGGCTCTTCTGTAAAAGAAGTATCTCCAGTCTGTCTCCAGGGTATTATAATTGCTGTGCTCCCTACTAGAACCTCCAAACAAGTCTCATAAGCCAGTTGCAGATGCAACTGATGGTAGTCAAGCTCCAAGTCTTCAGGCACATCCAAATGAGGCGCTTTCTTTAATTGTTCCTGAACAATAAATTGGAAACTCTAAACACAAAAGCGACTCCGCCACCAGCATCATCATGAATTGCCCCGTATGGGCAGCATTGTCCATTCCAATTGAGGGCTTCAATATTAAATAGGTTCATCATGTGTCTCTGGCGTCAACACTCTTCCATAACTATTTAAATTACTGAATGAGCATGACTTTCGTATTATCATCCAGGATTGAATGAAACAAAATTGATGTAATTTAAAAGGTCTACAAGAGAGAAGCTGGTGGTGTAGTCCTGCTTTGTATGTCCTGAGGGTCTCTTTACTTGGGTTTTCACCTTGGGTGTTATGCCCCACCAGCTCCTGCTGCAAAATGCTGGGAGCGATGCTTTGGGCCTGAATTTCCTTTGGCATCCTTTTAAACAGGATATGAAATAAAGCCATCATGAAATTCCATTGCTGATAGTCATCACACCATATCTGCCTAAGAACAAGCAAATCTAGCTAGTCAGAACAGTGTCCTCTCCAAGATCGACCACAGCGATGTACTTCCCATGGGTCATCTTCCAGGACCTCTAGGATATTCGTAGTAATATGTAACAGTGGAGCTAGGGTGATCTTCAATCTCATGAATTGCTGCTATAATAAGTTTGAGGTGGAGATGCAGAATCACTAGGGTTTTGGCCAAATTCAGAGCCATAGAAGGCCTTGTAGTAGAATACCAGCGTAAGAAACGCTTACATAGTGGCAAAGCTTGCCATATACAATGAGACAAAAGTTTAATTTTTTTAATTGCATATTCAAAGAAGAATAAGAATCTTATTTCCCAAAATATAATTAAGCATAACATTTTCCATAAATTAACAATGAGCGGAACATTGAATTCACCACATTTTTTGTAATACTTCACTTTTCAGAGCATAGGATCTCATGGATTAAAGTCATCAAGGGTGAATTAGTTTTAGAATCCTATTCAATAAGGAGATAAAGAAGAAGAAAAAAGTGTTTGGGGGAAAGTGTCAGTAAAAGGGAAAGCCAATACAGAATAAAGCGAAATGTCCTCAATGTGTCTTGCCTACCTTAATAACTGTTTGGCCATTGTGCATAGATACCACTTAATCAAGCAATGAAGTACACTGAGCATAGTGAAATATAGTAGTGAAATATGAAGGTGAGGGTTTTTGTGTGCCTGCCTTCTTTTCTATAGTGCTTCCTGGAGGTTCAAAGAAACGGATCTCTAGTTTATTTCAAGTGTAAAGGGATCAGGGTATTAGTAAATAAAGGCATATTGTATATGAAGAATGCATTCAAGAAACAGTTTTCAAGGTTGGGAAATTAAAGAAGGCTTTTTAACCACCTGATTGATATGAGACATATTAATATATAGATCTATTGATAGCACCCTAGTCACAGATTCTTCGTTTGAAAGCCATAATTAAGCTTCATTCATACTTTGAATGTTGCTTGCATGTATTTCGGAATATCCAACATTACTCATACCTTTTATTGCTTCCTAAATTGATTTCATAATTAGATGCCCGTCAAAGTATTAATAACTTTTATATATCTATAGCATGCGTGCAGAATTACATCTTAAGTGCATTCGATTTACATGTTTTTATCTCAAGTAGGTTATTTCATATCTTTTATCACTGAATGATAAGTAAGTAAATCAGAATATTGATGAGAATACTATTTTTTTCGATTTTGATGCTGAATTAGGTCTTTTGACACATTAGTGTCCTATAGTCAACTATTGAGGTCATCTGTGGCTTATTTTAAATTGAGAATTGCTCTTGGTTTACTACAGGGTTTTCAATAATTGCATTTATCACTGAATCTATAACTTATTTACGAAATGTGGCATTCATTCCTTTGAGGTGGCATACTGTGTATAAACCACTGAAACCTAGTTGGTATATGTAATCAGTTCAACTAAGACTTTGCAGTACTGGTGGGACGTTAGTGTGACTATGGGGTTGGAGCTCGCCCTGCCTCCACTGTTTTTATCTCCTTGAATGTTATTAGATCTAAAACTGAGAGTCTGATGCACAAAACTATGCGATAATCAAGTTTCAACATGACAGCAGCTCATAGATTAGATAGAAATGGCATGATGTTTGTCAGCAATGGAAGTTTGAGTAGCCATGCAAGCGATATCCCTGCAACATATGTCCCCCTGTTGGGTTCCGTCATTGCTTTGGATATAAAGCTTAACACATTTAAGCTTTCTTTCCCCGTAATTGCTCCATGTGCACCCTTAATCAAGCTGCGTTCTTGATAGTTTTGGGTGGCTCTTCTGTAAAAGAAGTATTTGCTCCAGTCTGTCTCCAGGGTATTATAATTGCTGCGCTCCTTACTAGAACCTCCAAACAAGTCTCATAAGCCAGTTGCAGATGCAACTGATGGTAGTCAAGCTCCAAGTCTTCAGGCACATCCAAATGAGGGGCTTTCTTTAATTGTTCCTGAACAATAAATTGGAAACTCTGAACACAAAAGTGACTCCACCACCAGCATCATCATGAATTGCCCTGTATGGGCAGCATTGTCCATTCCAATTGAGGTCTTCAATATTAAATAGGTTCATCATGTGTCTCTGGCGTCAACACTCTTCCATAACTATTTAAATTACTGAATGAGCATGACTTTCGTATTATCATCCAGGATTGAATGAAACAAAATTGATGTAATTCAAAAGGTCTACAAGAGAGAAGCTGGTGGTGTAGTCCTGCTTTGTATGTCCTGAGGGTCTCTTTACTTGGGTTTTCACCTTGGGTGTTATGCCCCACCAGCTCCTGCTGCAAAATGCTGGGAGCGATGCTTTGGGCCTGAATTTCCCTTGGCATCCTTTTAAACAGGATATGAAATAAAGCCATTATGAAATTCCATTGCTGATAGTCATCACACCATATCTGCCTAAGAACAAGCAAATCTAGCTAGTCAGAACAGTGTCCTCTCCAAGATCGACCACAGCGATGTACTTCCCATGGGTCATCTTCCAGGACCTCTAGGATATTCGTAGTAATATGTAACAGTGGAGCTAGGGGGATCTTCAATCTCATGAATTGCTGCTATAATAAGTTTGAGGTGGAGATGCAGAATCACTAGGGTTTTGGCCAAATTCAGAGCCATAGAAGGCCTTGTAGTCGAATACCAGCGTAAGAAACGCTTACATAGTGGCAAAGCTTGCCATATATAATGAGACAAAAGTTTATTTTTTTAATTGCATATTCAAAGAAGAATAAGAATCTTATTTCCCAAAAATTAATTAAGCATAACATTTTCCATAAATTAACAATGAGCGGATCATTGAATTCACCACATTTTTTGTAATACTTCACTTTTCAGAGTATAGGATCTCATGGATTAAAGTCATCAAGGGTGAATTAGTTTTAGAATCCTATTCAATAAGGAGATAAAGAATAAGAAAAAAGGGTTTGGGGAAAGTGTCAGTAAAAGGGAAAGCCAATACAGAAAAAAGCAAAATGTCCTCAATGTGTCTTGCCTACCTTTATAACTGTTTGGCCATTGTGCATAGATACCACTTAATCAAGCAATGAAGTACACTGAGCATAGTGAATTATAGTAGTGAAATATGAAGGTGAGGGTTTTTGTGTGCCTGCCTTCTTTTCTAAAGTGCTTCCTGGAGGTTCAAAGAAACGTATCTCTGGTTTATTTCAAGTGTAAAGGGATCAGGGTATTAGTAAATAAAGGCATATTGTATATGAAGAATGCGTTCAAGAAAAAGTTTTCAAGGTTGGGAAATTAAAGAAGGCTTTTTAACCACCTGATTGATATGAGAAATATTAATATATAGATCTATTGATAGCACCCTAGTCACAGATTCTTCGTTTGAAAGGCATAATTAAGCTTCATTCATACTTTGAATGTTGCTTGCATGTATTTCGGAATATCCAACATTACTCACACCTTTTATTGCTTCCTAAATCGATTTCATAATTAGATGCCCGTCAAAGTATTAATAACTTTTATATATCTCTAGCATGCGTGCAGAATTACATCTTAAGTGCATTCGATTTACATGTTTTTATCTCAAGTAAGTTATTTCATATCTTCTATCACTGAATGATAAGTAAGTAAATCAGAATATTGATGAGAATACTATTTTTTTCGATTTTGATGCTGAATTAGGTCTTTTGTCACATTAGTGTCCTATAGTCAACTATTGAGGTCATTTGTGGCTTATTTTAAACTGAGAATTGCTCTTGGTTTACTACAGGGTTTTCAATAATTGCATTTATCACTGAATCTATAACTTATTTACGAAATGTGGCATTCATTCCTTTGAGGTGGCATACTGTGTATAAACCACTGAAACCTAGTTGGTATATGTAATCAGTTCAACTAAGACTTTGCAGTACTGGTGGGACGTTAGTGTGACTGTGGGGTTGGAGCTCGCCCTGCCTCCACTGTTTTTATCTCCTTGAATGTTATTAGATCTAAAACTGAGAGTCTGATGCACAAAACTATGCGATAATCAAGTTTCAACATGACAGCAGCTCATAGATTAGATAGGAATGGCATGATGTTTGTCAGCAATGGAAGTTTGAGTAGCCATGCAAGCGATATCCCTGCAACATATGTCACCCTGTTGGGTTCCGTCATTGCTTTGGATGTAAAGCTTAACACATTAAGCTTTCTTTCCCCGTAATTGCTCCATATGCACCCTTAATCAAGCTGCGTTCTTGATAGTTTTGGGTGGCTCTTCTGTAAAAGAAGTATCTCCAGTCTGTCTCCAGGGTATTATAATTGCTGTGCTCCCTACTAGAACCTCCAAACAAGTCTCATAAGCCAGTTGCAGATGCAACTGATGGTAGTCAAGCTCCAAGTCTTCAGGCACATCCAAATGAGGCGCTTTCTTTAATTGTTCCTGAACAATAAATTGGAAACTCTAAACACAAAAGCGACTCCGCCACCAGCATCATCATGAATTGCCCCGTATGGGCAGCATTGTCCATTCCAATTGAGGGCTTCAATATTAAATAGGTTCATCATGTGTCTCTGGCGTCAACACTCTTCCATAACTATTTAAATTACTGAATGAGCATGACTTTCGTATTATCATCCAGGATTGAATGAAACAAAATTGATGTAATTTAAAAGGTCTACAAGAGAGAAGCTGGTGGTGTAGTCCTGCTTTGTATGTCCTGAGGGTCTCTTTACTTGGGTTTTCACCTTGGGTGTTATGCCCCACCAGCTCCTGCTGCAAAATGCTGGGAGCGATGCTTTGGGCCTGAATTTCCTTTGGCATCCTTTTAAACAGGATATGAAATAAAGCCATCATGAAATTCCATTGCTGATAGTCATCACACCATATCTGCCTAAGAACAAGCAAATCTAGCTAGTCAGAACAGTGTCCTCTCCAAGATCGACCACAGCGATGTACTTCCCATGGGTCATCTTCCAGGACCTCTAGGATATTCGTAGTAATATGTAACAGTGGAGCTAGGGTGATCTTCAATCTCATGAATTGCTGCTATAATAAGTTTGAGGTGGAGATGCAGAATCACTAGGGTTTTGGCCAAATTCAGAGCCATAGAAGGCCTTGTAGTAGAATACCAGCGTAAGAAACGCTTACATAGTGGCAAAGCTTGCCATATACAATGAGACAAAAGTTTAATTTTTTTAATTGCATATTCAAAGAAGAATAAGAATCTTATTTCCCAAAATATAATTAAGCATAACATTTTCCATAAATTAACAATGAGCGGAACATTGAATTCACCACATTTTTTGTAATACTTCACTTTTCAGAGCATAGGATCTCATGGATTAAAGTCATCAAGGGTGAATTAGTTTTAGAATCCTATTCAATAAGGAGATAAAGAAGAAGAAAAAAGTGTTTGGGGGAAAGTGTCAGTAAAAGGGAAAGCCAATACAGAATAAAGCGAAATGTCCTCAATGTGTCTTGCCTACCTTAATAACTGTTTGGCCATTGTGCATAGATACCACTTAATCAAGCAATGAAGTACACTGAGCATAGTGAAATATAGTAGTGAAATATGAAGGTGAGGGTTTTTGTGTGCCTGCCTTCTTTTCTATAGTGCTTCCTGGAGGTTCAAAGAAACGGATCTCTAGTTTATTTCAAGTGTAAAGGGATCAGGGTATTAGTAAATAAAGGCATATTGTATATGAAGAATGCATTCAAGAAACAGTTTTCAAGGTTGGGAAATTAAAGAAGGCTTTTTAACCACCTGATTGATATGAGACATATTAATATATAGATCTATTGATAGCACCCTAGTCACAGATTCTTCGTTTGAAAGCCATAATTAAGCTTCATTCATACTTTGAATGTTGCTTGCATGTATTTCGGAATATCCAACATTACTCATACCTTTTATTGCTTCCTAAATTGATTTCATAATTAGATGCCCGTCAAAGTATTAATAACTTTTATATATCTATAGCATGCGTGCAGAATTACATCTTAAGTGCATTCGATTTACATGTTTTTATCTCAAGTAGGTTATTTCATATCTTTTATCACTGAATGATAAGTAAGTAAATCAGAATATTGATGAGAATACTATTTTTTTCGATTTTGATGCTGAATTAGGTCTTTTGACACATTAGTGTCCTATAGTCAACTATTGAGGTCATCTGTGGCTTATTTTAAATTGAGAATTGCTCTTGGTTTACTACAGGGTTTTCAATAATTGCATTTATCACTGAATCTATAACTTATTTACGAAATGTGGCATTCATTCCTTTGAGGTGGCATACTGTGTATAAACCACTGAAACCTAGTTGGTATATGTAATCAGTTCAACTAAGACTTTGCAGTACTGGTGGGACGTTAGTGTGACTATGGGGTTGGAGCTCGCCCTGCCTCCACTGTTTTTATCTCCTTGAATGTTATTAGATCTAAAACTGAGAGTCTGATGCACAAAACTATGCGATAATCAAGTTTCAACATGACAGCAGCTCATAGATTAGATAGAAATGGCATGATGTTTGTCAGCAATGGAAGTTTGAGTAGCCATGCAAGCGATATCCCTGCAACATATGTCACCCTGTTGGGTTCCGTCATTGCTTTGGATATAAAGCTTAACACATTTAAGCTTTCTTTCCCCGTAATTGCTCCATGTGCACCCTTAATCAAGCTGCGTTCTTGATAGTTTTGGGTGGCTCTTCTGTAAAAGAAGTATTTGCTCCAGTCTGTCTCCAGGGTATTATAATTGCTGCGCTCCTTACTAGAACCTCCAAACAAGTCTCATAAGCCAGTTGCAGATGCAACTGATGGTAGTCAAGCTCCAAGTCTTCAGGCACATCCAAATGAGGGGCTTTCTTTAATTGTTCCTGAACAATAAATTGGAAACTCTGAACACAAAAGTGACTCCACCACCAGCATCATCATGAATTGCCCTGTATGGGCAGCATTGTCCATTCCAATTGAGGTCTTCAATATTAAATAGGTTCATCATGTGTCTCTGGCGTCAACACTCTTCCATAACTATTTAAATTACTGAATGAGCATGACTTTCGTATTATCATCCAGGATTGAATGAAACAAAATTGATGTAATTCAAAAGGTCTACAAGAGAGAAGCTGGTGGTGTAGTCCTGCTTTGTATGTCCTGAGGGTCTCTTTACTTGGGTTTTCACCTTGGGTGTTATGCCCCACCAGCTCCTGCTGCAAAATGCTGGGAGCGATGCTTTGGGCCTGAATTTCCCTTGGCATCCTTTTAAACAGGATATGAAATAAAGCCATTATGAAATTCCATTGCTGATAGTCATCACACCATATCTGCCTAAGAACAAGCAAATCTAGCTAGTCAGAACAGTGTCCTCTCCAAGATCGACCACAGCGATGTACTTCCCATGGGTCATCTTCCAGGACCTCTAGGATATTCGTAGTAATATGTAACAGTGGAGCTAGGGGGATCTTCAATCTCATGAATTGCTGCTATAATAAGTTTGAGGTGGAGATGCAGAATCACTAGGGTTTTGGCCAAATTCAGAGCCATAGAAGGCCTTGTAGTCGAATACCAGCGTAAGAAACGCTTACATAGTGGCAAAGCTTGCCATATATAATGAGACAAAAGTTTATTTTTTTAATTGCATATTCAAAGAAGAATAAGAATCTTATTTCCCAAAAATTAATTAAGCATAACATTTTCCATAAATTAACAATGAGCGGATCATTGAATTCACCACATTTTTTGTAATACTTCACTTTTCAGAGTATAGGATCTCATGGATTAAAGTCATCAAGGGTGAATTAGTTTTAGAATCCTATTCAATAAGGAGATAAAGAAGAAGAAAAAAGTGTTTGGGGAAAGTGTCAGTAAAAGGGAAAGCCAATACAGAAAAAAGCGAAATGTCCTCAATGTGTCTTGCCTACCTTTATAACTGTTTGGCCATTGTGCATAGATACCACTTAATCAAGCAATGAAGTACACTGAGCATAGTGAATTATAGTAGTGAAATATGAAGGTGAGGGTTTTTGTGTGCCTGCCTTCTTTTATAAAGTGCTTCCTGGAGGTTCAAAGAAACGGATCTCTGGTTTATTTCAAGTGTAAAGGGATCAGGGTATTAGTAAATAAAGGCATATTGTATATGAAGAATGCGTTCAAGAAACAGTTTTCAAGGTTGGGAAATTAAAGAAGGCTTTCTAACCACCTGATTGATATGAGAAATATTAATAAATATATCTATTGATAGCACCCTAGTCACAGATTCTTCGTTTGAAAGCCATAATTAAGCTTCATTCATACTTTGAATGTTCCTTGCTTGTATTTCGGAATATCCAACATTACTCACACCTTTTATTGCTTCCTAAATCGATTTCATAATTAGATGCCCGTCAAAGTATTAATAACTTTTATATATCTCTAGCATGCGTGCAGAATTACATCTTAAGTGCATTCGATTTACATGTTTTTATCTCAAGTAGGTTAGTTCATATCTTCTATCACTGAATGATAAGTAAGTAAATCAGAATATTGATGAGAATACTATTTTTTTTGATTTTGATGCTGAATTAGGTCTTTTGTCATATTAGTGTCCTATAGTCAACTATTGAGGTCATTTGTGGCTTATTTTAAATTGAGAATTGCTCTTGGTTTACTACAGGGTTTTCAATAATTGCATTGATCACTGAATCTATAACTTATTTAGGAAATGTGGCATTCATTCCTTTGAGGTGGCATACTGTGTATAAACCACTGAAACCTAGTTGGTATATGTAATCAGTTCAACTAAGACTTTGCAGTACTGGTGGGACGTTAGTGTGACTATGGGGTTGGAGCTCGCCCTGCCTCCACTGTTTTTATCTCCTTGAATGTTATTAGATCTAAACCTGAGAGTCTGATGCACAAACTATGCGATAATCAAGTTTCAACATGACAGCAGCTCATAGATTAGATAGGAATGGCATGATGTTTGTCAGCAATGGAAGTTTGAGTAGCCATGCAAGCGATATCCCTGCAACATATGTCACCCTGTTGGGTTCCGTCATTGCTTTGGATATGAAGCTTAACACATTTAAGCTTTCTTTCCCCGTAATTGCTCCATGTGCACCCTTAATCAAGCTGCGTTTTTGATAGTTTTGGGTGGCTCTTCTGTAAAAGAAGTATTTGCTCCAGTCTGTCTCCAGGGTATTATAATTGCTTCGCTCCCTACTAGAACCTCCAAACAAGTCTCATAAGCCAGTTGCAGATGCAACTGATGGTAGTCAAGCTTCAAGTCTTCAGGCACATCCAAATGAAGCGCTTTCTGTAATTGTTCCTGAACAATAAATTGGAAACTCTGAACACAAAAGCGACTCCGCCACCAGCATCATCATGAATTGCCCCGTATGGGCAGCATTGTCCATTCCAATTGAGGGCTTCAATATTAAATAGGTTTATCATGTGTCTCTGGCGTCAACACTCTTCCATAACTATTTAAATTACTGAATGAGCATGACTTTCGTATTATCATCCAGGATTGAATGAAACAAAATTGATGTAATTTAAAAGGTCTACAAGAGAGAAGCTGGTAATGTAAGTCCTGCTTTGTATGTCCTGAGGGTGTCTTTACTTGGGTTTTCACCTTGGGTGTTATGCCCCACCAGCTCCTGCTGCAAAATGCTGGGAGCGATGCTTTGGGCCTGAATTTCCCTTGGCATCCTTTTAAACAGGATATGAAATAAAGCCATCATGAAATTCCATTGCTGATAGTCATCACACCATATCTGCCTAAGAACAAGCAAATCTAGCTAGTCAGAACAGTGTCCTCTCCAAGATCGACCACAGCGATGTACTTCCCATGGGTCATCTTCCAGGACCTCTAGGATATTCGTAGTAATATGTAACAGTGGAGCTAGGGTGATCTTCAATCTCATGAATTGCTGCTATCATAAGTTTGAGGTGGAGATGCAGAATCACTAGGGTTTTGGCCAAATTCAGAGCCATAGAAGGCCTTGTAGTCGAATACCAGCGTAAGAAACGCTTACATAGTGGCAAAGCTTGCGATATACAATGAGACAAAAGTTAATTTTTTTAATTGCATATTCAAAGAAGAATAAGAATCTTATTTCCCAAAAATTAATTAAGCAAAACATTTTCCATAAATTAACAACGAGCGGAACATTGAATTCACCACATTTTTTGTAATACTTCACTTTTCAGAGTATAGGATCTCATGGATTAAACTCATCAAGGGTGAATTAGTTTTAGAATCCTATTCAATAAGGAGATAAAGAAGAAGAAAAAAGTGTTTGGGGAAAGTGTCAGTAAAAGGGAAAGCCAATACAGAAAAAAGCGAAATGTCCTCAATGTGTCTTGCCTACCTTTATAACTGTTTGGCCATTGTGCATAGATACCACTTAATCAAGCAATGAAGTACACTGAGCATAGTGAATTATAGTAGTGAAATATGAAGGTGAGGGTTTTTGTGTGCCTGCCTTCTTTTCTAAACTGCTTCCTGGAGGTTCAAAGAAACGGATCTCTGGTTTATTTCAAGTGTAAAGGGATCAGGGTATTAGTAAATAAAGACATATTGTATATGAAGAATGCGTTCAAGAAACAGTTTTCAAGGTTGGGAAATTAAAGAAGGCTTTCTAACCACCTGATTGATATGAGAAATATTAATATATAGATCTATTGATAGCACCCTAGTCACAGATTCTTCGTTTGAAAGCCATAATTAAGCTTCATTCATACTTTGAATGTTCCTTGCTTGTATTTCGGAATATCCAACACTACTCACACCTTTTATTGCTTCCTAAATCGATTTCATAATTAGATGCCCGTCAAAGTATTAATAACTTTTATATATCTCTAGCATGCGTGCAGAATTACATCTTAAGTGCATTCGATTTACATGTTTTTATCTCAAGTAGGTTAGTTCATATCTTCTATCACTGAATGATAAGTAAGTAAATCAGAATATTGATGAGAATACTATTTTTTTCGATTTTGATGCTGAATTAGGTCTTTTGTCACATTAGTGTCCTATAGTCAACTATTGAGGTCATTTGTGGCATATTTTAAATTGAGAATTGCTCTTGGTTTACTACAGGGTTTTCAATAATTGCATTTATCACTGAATCTATAACTTATTTACGAAATGTGGCATTCATTCCTTTGAGGTGGCATACTGTGTATAAACCACTGAAACCTAGTTGGTATATGTAATCAGTTCAACTAAGACTTTGCAGTACTGGTGGGACGTTAGTGTGACTATGGGGTTGGAGCTCGCCCTGCCTCCACTGTTTTTATCTCCTTGAATGTTATTAGATCTAAAACTGAGAGTCTGATGCACAAAACTATGCGATAATCAAGTTTCAACATGACAGCAGCTCATAGATTAGATAGGAATGGCATGATGTTTGTCAGCAATGGAAGTTTGAGTAGCCATGCAAGCGATATCCCTGCAACATATGTCACCCTGTTGGGTTCCGTCATTGCTTTGGATATAAAGCTTAACACATTTAAGCTTTCTTTCCCCGTAATTGCTTCATGTGCACCCTTAATCAAGCTGCGTTCTTGATAGTTTTGGGTGGCTCTTCTGTAAAAGAAGTATTTGCTCCAGTCTGTCTCCAGGGTATTATAATTGCTGCGCTCCCTACTAGAACCTCCAAACAAGTCTCATAAGCCAGTTGCAGATGCAACTGATGGTAGTCAAGCTTCAAGTCTTCAGGCACATCCAAATGAGGCGCTTTCTTTAATTGTTCCTGAACAATAAATTGGAAACTCTGAACACAAAAGCGACTCCGCCACCAGCATCATCATGAATTGCCCCGTATGGGCAGCATTGTCCATTCCAATTGAGGGCTTCAATATTAAATAGGTTTATCATGTGTCTCTGGCGTCAACACTCTTCCATAACTATTTAAATTACTGAATGAGCATGACTTTCGTATTATCATCCAGGATTGAATGAAACAAAATTGATGTAATTTAAAAGGTCTACAAGAGAGAAGCTGGTAATGTAAGTCCTGCTTTGTATGTCCTGAGGGTGTCTTTACTTGTGTTTTCACCTTGGGTGTTATGCCCCACCAGCTCCTGCTGCAAAATGCTGGGAGCGATGCTTTGGGCCTGAATTTCCCTTGGCATCCTTTTAAACAGGATATGAAATAAAGCCATCATGAAATTCCATTGCTGATAGTCATCACACCATATCTGCCTAAGAACAAGCAAATCTAGCTAGTCAGAACAGTGTCCTCTCCAAGATCGACCACAGCGATGTACTTCCCATGGGTCATCTTCCAGGACCTCTAGGATATTCGTAGTAATATGTAACAGTGGAGCTAGGGTGATCTTCAATCTCATGAATTGCTGCTATAATAAGTTTGAGGTGGAGATGCAGAATCACTAGGGTTTTGGCCAAATTCAGAGCCATAGAAGGCCTTGTAGTCGAATACCAGTGTAAGAAACGCTTACATAGTGGCAAAGCTTGAGATATACAATGAGACAAAAGTTAATTTTTTTAATTGCATATTCAAAGAAGAATAAGAATCTTATTTCCCAAAAATTAATTAAGCATAACATTTTCCATAAATTAACAATGAGCGGAACATTGAATTCACCACATTTTTTGTAATATTTCACTTTTCAGAGTATAGGATCTCATGGATTAAAGTCATCAAGGGTGAATTAGTTTTAGAATCCTATTCAATAAGGAGGTAAAGAAGAAGAAAAAAGTGTTTGGGGGAAGTGTCAGTAAAAGGGAAAGCCAATACAGAAAAAAGCGAAATGTCCTCAATGTGTCTTGCCTACCTTTATAACTGTTTGGCCATTGTGCATAGATACCACCTAATCAAGCAATGAAGTACACTGAGCATAGTGAATTATAGTAGTGAAATATGAAGGTGAGGGTTTTTGTGTGCCTGCCTTCTTTTCTAAAGTGCTTCCTGGAGGTTCACAGAAACGGATCTCTGGTTTATTTCAAGTGTAAAGGGATCAGGGTATTAGTAAATAAAGGCATATTGTATATGAAGAATGCGTTCAAGAAACAGTTTTCAAGGTTGGGAAATTAAAGAAGGCTTTCTAACCACCTGATTGATATGAGAAATATTAATATATAGATCTATTGATAGCACCCTAGTCACAGATTCTTCGTTTGAAAGCCATAATTAAGCTTCCTTCATACTTTGAATGTTGCTTGCATGTATTTCGGAATATCCAACCTTACTCACACCTTTTATTGCTTCCTAAATCGATTTCATAATTAGATGCCCGTCAAAGTATGAATAACTTTTATATATCTCTAGCATGCGTGCAGAATTACATTTTAAGTGCATTCGATTTACATTTTTTTTATCTCAAGTAGAAGGTTATTTCATATCTTTTATCACTGAATGATAAGTAAGTAAATCAGAATATTGATGAGAATACTATTTTTTTCGATTTTGATGCTGAATTAGGTCTTTTGTCACATTAGTGTCCTATAGTCAACTATTGAGGTCATCTGTGGCTTATTTTAAATTGAGAATTGCTCTTGGTTTACTACAGGGTTTTCAATAATTGCATTTATCACTGAATCTATAACTTATTTACAAAATGTGGCATTCATTCCTTTGAGGTGGCATACTGTGTATAAACCACTGAAACCTAGTTGGTATATGTACTCAGTTCAACTAAGACTTTGCAGTACTGGTGGGACGTTAGTGTGACTATGGGGTTGGAGCTCGCCCTGCCTCCACTGTTTTTATCTCCTTGAATGTTATTAGATCTAAAACTGAGAGTCTGATGCACAAAACTATGCGATAATCAAGTTTCAACATGACAGCAGCTCATAGATTAGATAGAAATGGCATGATGTTTGTCAGCAATGGAAGTTTGAGTAGCCATGCAAGCGATATCCCTGCAACATATGTCACCCTGTTGGGTTCCGTCATTGCTTTGGATATTAAGCTTAACACATTTAAGCTTTCTTTCCCCGTAATTGCTCCATGTGCACCCTTAATCAAGCTGCGTTCTTGATAGTTTTGGGTGGCTCTTCTGTAAAAGAAGTATTTGCTCCAGTCTGTCTCCAGGGTATTATAATTGCTGCGCTCCCTACTAGAACCTCCAAACAAGTCTCATAAGCCAGTTGCAGATGCAACTGATGGTAGTCAAGCTCCAAGTCTTCAGGCACATCCAAATGAGGCGCTTTCTTTAATTGTTCCTGAACAATAAATTGGAAACTCTGAACACAAAAGCGACTCCGCCACCAGCATCATCATGAATTGCCCCGTATGGGCAGCATTGTCCATTCCAATTGAGGGCTTCAATATTAAATAGGTTCATCATGTGTCTCTGGCGTCAACACTCTTCCATAACTATTTAAATTACTGAATGAGCATGACTTTCGTATTATCATCCAGGATTGAATGAAACAAAATTGATGTAATTTAAAAGGTCTACAAGAGAGAAGCTGGTGGTGTAGTCCTGCTTTGTATGTCCTAAGGGTCTCTTTACTTGGGTTTTCACCTTGGGTGTTATGCCTAACCAGCTCCTGCTGCAAAATGCTGGGAGTGATGCTTTGGGCCTGAATTTCCCTTGGCATCCTTTTAAACATGATATGAAATAAAGCCATTATGAAATTCCATTGCTGATAGTCATCACACCATATTTGCCTAAGAACAAGCAAATCTAGCTAGTCAGAACAATGTCCTCTCCAAGATCGACCACAGCGATGTACTTCCCATGGGTCATCTTCCAGGACCTCTAGGATATTCGTAGTAATATGTAACAGTGGAGCTAGGGTGATCTTCAATCTCATGAATTGCTGCTATAATAAGTTTGAGGTGGAGATGCAGAATCACTAGGGTTTTGGCCAAATTCAGAGCCATAGAAGGCCTTGTAGTCGAATACCAGCGTAAGAAACGCTTACATAGTGGCAAAGCTTGCCATATACAATGAGACAAAAGTTTATTTTTTTAATTGCATATTCAAAGAAGAATAAGAATCTTATTTCCCAAAAATTAATTAAGCATAACATTTTCCATAAATTAACAATGAGCGGAACATTGAATTCACCACATTTTTTGTAATACTTCACTTTTCAGAGTATAGGATCTCATGGATTAAAGTCATCAAGGGTGAATTAGTTTTAGAATCCTATTCAATAAGGAGATAAAGAAGAAGAAAAAAGTGTTTGGGGAAAGTGTCAGTAAAAGGGAAAGCCAATACAGAAAAAAGCGAAATGTCCTCAATGTGTCTTGCCTACCTTTATAACTGTTTGACCATTGTGCATAGATACCACTTAATCAAGCAATGAAGTACACTGAGCATAGTGAATTATAGTAGTGAAATATGAAGGTGAGGGTTTTTGTGTGCCTGCCTTCTTTTCTAAAGTGCTTCCTGGAGGTTCAAAGAAACGGATCTCTGGTTTATTTCAAGTGTAAAGGGATCAGGGTATTAGTAAATAAAGGCATATTGTATATGAAGAATGCGTTCAAGAAACAGTTTTCAAGGTTGGGAAATTAAAGAAGGCTTTTTAACCACCTGATTGATATGAGAAATATTAATATATAGATCTATTGATAGCACCCTAGTCACAGATTCTTCGTTTGAAAGCCATAATTAAGCTTCATTCATACTTTGAATGTTGCTTGCATGTATTTCGGAATATCCAACATTACTCACACCTTTTATTGCTTACTAAATCGATTTCATAATTAGATGCCCGTCAAAGTATTAATAACTTTTATATATCTCTAGCATGCGTGCAGAATTACATCTTAAGTGCATTCGATTTACATTTTTTTATCTCAAGTAGAAGGTTATTTCATATCTTTTATCACTGAATGATAAGTAAGTAAATCAGAATATTGATGAGAATACTATATTTTTCGATTTTGATGCTGAAATAGGTCTTTTGTCACATTAGTGTCCTATAGTCAACTATTGAGGTCATCTGTGGCTTATTTTAAATTGAGAATTGCTCTTGGTTTACTACAGGGTTTTCAATAATTGCATTTATCACTGAATATATAACTTATTTACGAAATGTGGCATTCATTCCTTTGAGGTGGCATACTGTGTATAAACCACTGAAACCTAGTTGGTATATGTACTCAGTTCAACTAAGACTTTGCAGTACTGGTGGGACGTTAGTGTGACTATGGGGTTGAAGCTCGCCCTGCCTCCACTGTTTTTATCTCCTTGAATGTTATTAGATCTAAAACTGAGAGTCTGATGCACAAAACTATGCGATAATCAAGTTTCAACATGACAGCAGCTCATAGATTAGACAGAAATGGCATGATGTTTGTCAGCAATGGAAGTTTGAGTAGCCATGCAAGCGATATCCCTGCAACATATGTCACCCTGTTGGGTTCCGTCATTGCTTTGGATATAAAGCTTAACACATTTAAGCTTTCTTTCCCCGTAATTGCTCCATGTGCACCCTTAATCAAGCTGCGTTCTTGATAGTTTTGGGTGGCTCTTCTGTAAAAGAAGTATTTGCTCCAGTCTGTCTCCAGGGTATTATAATTGCTGCGCTCCCTACTAGAACCTCCAAACAAGTCTCATAAGCCAGTTGCAGATGCAACTGATGGTAGTCAAGCTCCAAGTCTTCAGGCACATCCAAATGAGGTGCTTTCTTTAATTGTTCCTGAACAATAAATTGGAAACTCTGAACACAAAAGCGACTCCGCCACCAGCATCATCATGAATTGCCCCGTATGGGCAGCATTGTCCATTCCAATTGAGGGCTTCAATATTAAATAGGTTCATCATGTGTCTCTGGCGTCAACACTCTTCCATAACTATTTAAATTACTGAATGAGCATGACTTTCGTATTATCATCCAGGATTGAATGAAACAAAATTGATGTAATTTAAAAGGTCTACAAGAGAGAAGCTGGTGGTGTAGTCCTGCTTTGTATGTCCTGAGGGTCTCTTTACTTGGGTTTTCACCTTGGGTGTTATGCCCCACCAGCTCCTGCTGCAAAATGCTGGGAGCGATGCTTTGGGCCTGAATTTCCTTTGGCATCCTTTTAAACAGGATATGAAATAAAGCCATCATGAAATTCCATTGCTGATAGTCATCACACCATATCTGCCTAAGAACAAGCAAATCTAGCTAGTCAGAACAGTGTCCTCTCCAAGATCGACCACAGCGATGTACTTCCCATGGGTCATCTTCCAGGACCTCTAGGATATTCGTAGTAATATGTAACAGTGGAGCTAGGGTGATCTTCAATCTCATGAATTGCTGCTATAATAAGTTTGAGGTGGAGATGCAGAATCACTAGGGTTTTGGCCAAATTCAGAGCCATAGAAGGCCTTGTAGTCGAATACCAGCGTAAGAAACGCTTACATAGTGGCAAAGCTTGCTATATACAATGAGACAAAAGTTTAATTTTTTTAATTGCATATTCAAAGAAGAATAAGAATCTTATTTCCCAAAAATTAATTAAGCATAACATTTTCCATAAATTAACAATGAGCAGAACATTGAATTCACCACATTTTTTGTAATACTTCACTTTTCAGAGCATAGGATCTCATAGATTAAAGTCATCAAGGGTGAATTAGTTTTAGAATCCTATTCAATAAGGAGATAAAGAAGAAGAAAAAAGTGTTTGGGGAAAGTGTCAGTAAAAGGGAAAGCCAATACAGAATAAAGCGAAATGTCCTCAATGTGTCTTGCCTACCTTTATAACTGTTTGGCCATTGTGCATAGATACCACTTAATCAAGCAATGAAGTACACTGAGCATAGTGAATTATAGTAGTGAAATATGAAGGTGAGGGTTTTTGTGTGCCTGCCTTCTTTTCTATAGTGCTTCCTGGAGGTTCAAAGAAACGGATCTCTAGTTTATTTCAAGTGTAAAGGGATCAGGGTATTAGTAAATAAAGGCATATTGTATATGAAGAATGCGTTCAAGAAACAGTTTTCAAGGTTGGGAAATTAAAGAAGGCTTTTTAACCACCTGATTGATATGAGAAATATTAATATATAGATCTATTGATAGCACCCTAGTCACAGATTCTTCGTTTGAAAGCCATAATTAAGCTTCATTCATACTTTGAATGTTGCTTGCATGTATTTCGGAATATCCAACATTACTCACACCTTTTATTGCTTCCTAAATTGATTTCATAATTAGATGCCCGTCAAAGTATTAATAACTTTTATATATCTATAGCATGCGTGCAGAATTACATCTTAAGTGCATTCGATTTACATGTTTTTATCTCAAGTAGGTTATTTCATATCTTTTATCACTGAATGATAAGTAAGTAAATCAGAATATTGATGAGAATACTATTTTTTTCGATTTTGATGCTGAATTAGGTCTTTTGACACATTAGTGTCCTATAGTCAACTATTGAGGTCATCTGTGGCTTATTTTAAATTGAGAATTGCTCTTGGTTTACTACAGGGTTTTCAATAATTGCATTTATCACTGAATCTATAACTTATTTACGAAATGTGGCATTCATTCCTTTGAGGTGGCATACTGTGTATAAACCACTGAAACCTAGTTGGTATATGTAATCAGTTCAACTACGACTTTGCAGTACTGGGCGGATGTTAGTGTGACTATGGGGTTGGAGCTCGCCCTGCCTCCACTGTTTTTATCTCCTTGAATGTTATTAGATCTAAAACTGAGAGTCTGATGCACAAAACTATGCGATAATCAAGTTTCAACATGACAGCAGCTCATAGATTAGATAGAAATGGCATGATGTTTGTCAGCAATGGAAGTTTGAGTAGCCATGCAAGCGATATCCCTGCAACATATGTCACCCTGTTGGGTTCCGTCATTGCTTTGGATATAAAGCTTAACACATTTAAGCTTTCTTTCCCAGTAATTGCTCCATGTGCACCCTTAATCAAGCTGCGTTCTTGATAGTTTTGGGTGGCTCTTCTGTAAAAGAAGTATTTGCTCCAGTCTGTCTCCAGGGTATTATAATTGCTGCGCTCCCTACTAGAACCCCCAAACAAGTCTCATAAGCCAGTTGCAAATGCAACTGATGGTAGTCAAGCTCCAAGTCTTCAGGCACATCCAAATGAGGCGCTTTCTTTAATTGTTCCTGAACAATAAATTGGAAACTCTGAACACAAAAGCGACTCTGCCACCAGCATCATCATGAATTGCCCCGTATGGGCAGCATTGTCCATTCCAATTGAGGGATTCAATATTAAATAGGTTCATCATGTGTCTCTGGCGTCAACACTCTTCCATAACTATTTAAATGACTGAATGAGCATGACTTTCGTATTATCATCCAGGATTGAATGAAACAAAATTGATGTAATTCAAAAGGTCTACAAGAGAGAAGCTGGTGGTGTAGTCCTGCTTTGTATGTCCTGAGGGTCTCTTTACTTGGGTTTTCACCTTGGGTGTTATGCCCCAGCAGCTCCTGCTGCAAAATGCTGGGAGCGATGCTTTGGGCCTGAATTTCCCTTGGCATCCTTTTAAACAGGATATGAAATAAAGCCATTATGAAATTCCATTGCTGATAGTCATCACAACATATCTGCCTAAGAACAAGCAAATCTAGCTAGTCAGAACAGTGTCCTCTCCAAGATCAACCACAGCGATGTACTTCCCATGGGTCATCTTCCAGGACCTCTAGGATATTCGTAGTAATATGTTACAGTGGAGCTAGGGTGATCTTCAATCTCATGAATTGCTGCTATAATAAGTTTGAGGTGGAGATGCAGAATCACAAGGCTTTTGGCCAAATTCAGAGCCATAGACAGAAGGCCTTGTAGTCGAATACCAGCGTAAGAAACGCTTACATAGTGGCAAAGCTTGCCATATACAATGAGACAAAAGTTTATTTTTTTAATTGCATATTCAAAGAAGAATAAGAATCTTATTTCCCAAAAATTAATTAAGCATAACATTTTCCATAAATTAACAATGAGCGGAACATTGAA
This sequence comes from Lissotriton vulgaris, assembly GCF_964263255.1. Taxonomy (NCBI): domain Eukaryota; kingdom Metazoa; phylum Chordata; class Amphibia; order Caudata; family Salamandridae; genus Lissotriton; species Lissotriton vulgaris. The sequence continues at coordinate 1,399,376,321 of NC_141689.1, forward strand.
TTCACCACATTTTTTGTAATACTTCACTTTTCAGAGTATAGGATCTCATGGATTAAAGTCATCAAGGGTGAATTAGTTTTAGAATCCTATTCAATAAGGAGATAAAGAAGAAGAAAAAAGTGTTTGGGGAAAGTGTCAGTAAAAGGGAAAGCCAATACAGAAAAAAGCGAAATGTCCTCAATGTGTCTTGCCTACCTTTATAACTGTTTGGCCATTGTGCATAGATACCACTTAATCAAGCAATGAAGTACACTGAGCATAGTGAATTATAGTAGTGAAATATGAAGATGAGGGTTTTTGTGTGCCTGCCTTCTTTTCTAAAGTGCTTCCTGGAGGTTCAAAGAAACAGATCTCTGGTTTATTTCAAGTGTAAAGGGATCAGGGTATTAGTAAATAAAGGCATATTGTATATGAAGAATGCGTTCAAGAAACAGTTTTCAAGGTTGGGAAATTAAAGAAGGCTTTTTAACCACCTGATTGATATGAGAAATATTAATATATAGATCTATTGATAGCACCCTAGTCACAGATTCTTCGTTTGAAAGCCATAATTAAGCTTCATTCATACTTTGAATGTTGCTTGCATGTATTTCGGAATATCCAACATTACTCACACCTTTTATTGCTTCCTAAATCGATTTCATAATTAGATGCCCGTCAAAGTATTAATAACTTTTATATATCTCTAGCATGCGTGCAGAATTACATCTTAAGTGCATTCGATTTACATGTTTTTATCTCAAGTAGGTTATTTCATATCTTCTATCACTGAATGATAAGTAAGTAAATCAGAATATTGATGAGAATACTAATTTTTTCGATTTTGATGCTGAATTAGGTCTTTTGTCACATTAGTGTCCTATAGTCAACTACTGAGGTCATCTGTGGCTTATTTTAAATTGAGAATTGCTCTTGGTTTACTACAGGGTTTTCAATAATTGCATTTATCACTGAATCTATAACTTATTTACGAAATGTGGCATTCATTCCTTTGAGGTGGCATACTGTGTATAAACCACTGAAACCTAGTTGGTATATGTAATCAGTTCAACTAAGACTTTGCAGTACTGGTGGGACGTTAGTGTGACTATGGGGTTGGAGCTCGCCCTGCCTCCACTGTTTTTATCTCCTTGAATGTTATTAGATCTAAAACTGAGAGTCTGATGCACAAAACTATGCGATAATCAAGTTTCAACATGACAGCAGCTCATAGATTAGATAGAATTGGCATGATGTTTGTCAGCAATGGAAGTTTGAGTAGCCATGCAAGCGATATCCCTGCAACATATGTCACCCTGTTGGGTTCCGTCATTGCTTTGGATATAAAGCTTAACACATTTAAGCTTTCTTTCCCCGTAATTGCTCCATGTGCACCCTTAATCAAGCTGCGTTCTTGATAGTTTTGGGTGGCTCTTCTGTAAAAGAAGTATTTGCTCCAGTCTGTCTCCAGGGTATTATAATTGCTGCGCTCCTTACTAGAACCTCCAAACAAGTCTCATAAGCCAGTTGCAGATGCAACTGATGGTAGTCAAGCTCCAAGTCTTCAGGCACATCCAAATGAGGGGCTTTCTTTAATTGTTCCTGAACAATAAATTGGAAACTCTGAACACAAAAGTGACTCCACCACCAGCATCATCATGAATTGCCCTGTATGGGCAGCATTGTCCATTCCAATTGAGGGCTTCAATATTAAATAGGTTCATCATGTGTCTCTGGCGTCAACACTCTTCCATAACTATTTAAATTACTGAATGAGCATGACTTTCGTATTATCATCCAGGATTGAATGAAACAAAATTGATGTAATTTAAAAAGTCTACAAGAGAGAAGCTGGTGGTGTAGTCCTGCTTTGTATGTCCTGAGGGTCTCTTTACTTGGGTTTTCACCTTGGGTGTTATGCCCCACCAGCTCCTGCTTCAAAATGCTGGGAGCGATGCTTTGGGCCTGAATTTCCCTTGGCATCCTTTTAAACAGGATATGAAATAAAGCCATCATGAAATTCCATTGCTGATAGTCATCACACCATATCTGCCTAAGAACAAGCAAATCTAGCTAGTCAGAACAGTGTCCTCTCCAAGATCGACCACAGCGATGTACTTCCCATGGGTCATCTTCCAGGACCTCTAGGATATTCGTAGTAATATGTAACAGTGGAGCTAGGGTGATCTTCAATCTCATGAATTGCTGCTACAATAAGTTTGAGGTGGAGATGCAGAATCACTAGGGTTTTGGCCAAATTCAGAGCCATAGAAGGCCTTGTAGTCGAATACCAGCGTAAGAAACGCTTACATAGTGGCAAAGCTTGCGATATACAATGAGACAAAAGTTAATTTTTTTAATTGCATATTCAAAGAAGAATAAGAATCTTATTTCCCAAAAATTAATTAAGCATAAAATTTTCCATAAATTAACAATGAGCGGAACATTGAATTCACCACATTTTTTGTAATACTTCACTTTTCAGAGTATAGGATCTCATGGATTAAAGTCATCAAGGGTGAATTAGTTTTAGAATCCTATTCAATAAGGAGATAAAGAAGAAGAAAAAAGTGTTTGGGGAAAGTGTCAGTAAAAGGGAAAGCCAATACAAAAAAAAGCGAAATGTCCTCAATGTGTCTTGCCTACCTTTATAACTGTTTGGCCATTGTGCATAGATACCACCTAATCAAGCAATGAAGTACACTGAGCATAGTGAATTATAGTAGTGAAATATGAAGGTGAGGGTTTTTGTGTGCCTGCCTTCTTTTCTAAAGTGCTTCCTGGAGGTTCAAAGAAACGGATCTCTGGTTTATTTCAAGTGTAAAGGGATCATGGTATTAGTAAATAAAGGCATATTGTATATGAAGAATGCGTTCAAGAAACAGTTTTCAAGGTTGGGAAATTAAAGAAGGCTTTCTAACCACCTGATTGATATGAGAAATATTAATATATAGATCTATTGATAGCACCCTAGTCACAGATTCTTCGTTTGAAAGCCATAATTAAGCTTCCTTCATACTTTGAATGTTGCTTGCATGTATTTCGGAATATCCAACATTACTCACACCTTTTATTGCTTCCTAAATCGATTTCATAATTAGATGCCCGTCAAAGTATAAATAACTTTTATATATCTCTAGCATGTGTGCAGAATTACATTTTAAGTGCATTCGATTTACATTTTTTTCATCTCAAGTAGAAGGTTATTTCATATCTTTTATCACTGAATGATAAGTAAGTAAATCAGAATATTGATGAGAATACTATTTTTTTCGATTTTGATGCTGAAATTGGTCTTTTGACTATAGGTTTAGTGTCCTATAGTCAACTATTGAGGTCATCTGCGGCTTATTTTAAATTGAGAATTGCTCTTGGTTTACTACAGGGTTTTCAATAATTGCATTCATCACTGAATCTATAACTTATTTAAGAAATGTGGCATTCATTCCTTTGAGGTGGCATACTGTGTATAAACCACTGAAACCTAGTTGGTATATGTACTCAGTTCAACTAAGACTTTGCAGTACTGGTGGGACGTTAGTGTGACTATGGGGTTGGAGCTCGCCCTGCCTCCACTGTTTTTATCTCCTTGAATGTTATTAGATCTAAAACTGAGAGTCTGATGCACAAAACTATGCGATAATCAAGTTTCAACATGACAGCAGCTCATAGATTAGATAGAAATGGCATGATGTTTGTCAGCAATGGAAGTTTGAGTAGCCATGCAAGCGATATCCCTGCAACATATGTCACCCTGTTGGGTTCCGTCATTGCCTTGGATATAAAGCTTAATACATTTAAGCTTTCTTTCCCCATAATTGCTCCATGTGCACCCTTAATCAAGCTGCGTTCTTGATAGTTTTGGGTGGCTCTTCTGTAAAAGAAGTATTTGCTCCAGTCTGTCTCCAGGGTATTATAATTGCTGCGCTCCCTACTAGAACCTCCAAACAACTCTCATAAGCCAGTTGCAGATGCAACTGATGGTAGTCAAGCTCCAAGTCTTCAGGCACATCCAAATTAGGCGCTTTCTTTAATTGTTCCTGAACAATAAATTGGAAACTCTGAACACAAAAACGACTCCGCCACCAGCATCATCATGAATTGCCCCGTATGGGCAGCATTGTCCATTCCAATTGAGGTCTTCAATATTAAATAGGTTCATCATGTGTCTCTGGCGTCAACACTCTTCCATAACTATTTAAATTACTGAATGAGCATGACTTTCGTATTATCATCCAGGATTGAATGAAACAAAATTGATGTAATTCAAAAGGTCTACAAGAGAGAAGCTGGTGGTGTAGTCCTGCTTTGTATGTCCTGAGGGTCTCTTTACTTGGGTTTTCACCTTGGGTGTTATGCCCCACCAGCTCCTGCTGCAAAATACTGGGAGCGATGCTTTGGGCCTGAATTGCCCTTGGCATCCTTTTAAACAGGATATGAAATAAAGCCATTATGAAATTCCATTGCTGATAGTCATCACACCATATCTGCCTAAGAACAAGCAAATCTAGCTAGTCAGAACAGTGTCCTCTCCAAGATCAACCACAGCGATGTACTTCCCATGGGTCATCTTCCAGGACCTCTAGGATATTCGTAGTAATATGTAACAGTGGAGCTAGGGTGATCTTCAATCTCATGAATTGCTGCTATAATAAGTTTGAGGTGGAGATGCAGAATCACTAGGGTTTTGGCCAAATTCAGAGCCATAGAAGGCCTTTTAGTCGAATACCAGCGTAAGAAACGCTTACATAGTGGCAAAGCTTGCCATATACAATGAGACAAAAGTTTATTTTTTTAATTGCATATTCAAAGAAGAATAAGAATCTTATTTCCCAAAAATTAATTAAGCATAACATTTTCCATAAATTAACAATGAGCGGAACATTGACTTCACCACATTTTTTGTAATACTTCACTTTTCAGAGTATAGGATCTCATGGATTAAAGTCATCAAGGGTGAATTAGTTTTAGAATCCTATTCAATAAGGAGATAAAGAAGAAGAAAAAAGGGTTTGGGGAAAGTGTCAGTAAAAGGGAAAGCCAATACAGAAAAAAGCAAAATGTCCTCAATGTGTCTTGCCTACCTTTATAACTGTTTGGCCATTGTGCATAGATACCACTTAATCAAGCAATGAAGTACACTGAGCATAGTGAATTATAGTAGTGAAATATGAAGGTGAGGGTTTTTGTGTGCCTGCCTTCTTTTCTAAAGTGCTTCCTGGAGGTTCAAAGAAACGTATCTCTGGTTTATTTCAAGTGTAAAGGGATCAGGGTATTAGTAAATAAAGGCATATTGTATATGAAGAATGCGTTCAAGAAAAAGTTTTCAAGGTTGGGAAATTAAAGAAGGCTTTTTAACCACCTGATTGATATGAGAAATATTAATATATAGATCTATTGATAGCACCCTAGTCACAGATTCTTCGTTTGAAAGGCATAATTAAGCTTCATTCATACTTTGAATGTTGCTTGCATGTATTTCGGAATATCCAACATTACTCACACCTTTTATTGCTTCCTAAATCGATTTCATAATTAGATGCCCGTCAAAGTATTAATAACTTTTATATATCTCTAGCATGCGTGCAGAATTACATCTTAAGTGCATTCGATTTACATGTTTTTATCTCAAGTAAGTTATTTCATATCTTCTATCACTGAATGATAAGTAAGTAAATCAGAATATTGATGAGAATACTATTTTTTTCGATTTTGATGCTGAATTAGGTCTTTTGTCACATTAGTGTCCTATAGTCAACTATTGAGGTCATTTGTGGCTTATTTTAAACTGAGAATTGCTCTTGGTTTACTACAGGGTTTTCAATAATTGCATTTATCACTGAATCTATAACTTATTTACGAAATGTGGCATTCATTCCTTTGAGGTGGCATACTGTGTATAAACCACTGAAACCTAGTTGGTATATGTAATCAGTTCAACTAAGACTTTGCAGTACTGGTGGGACGTTAGTGTGACTGTGGGGTTGGAGCTCGCCCTGCCTCCACTGTTTTTATCTCCTTGAATGTTATTAGATCTAAAACTGAGAGTCTGATGCACAAAACTATGCGATAATCAAGTTTCAACATGACAGCAGCTCATAGATTAGATAGGAATGGCATGATGTTTGTCAGCAATGGAAGTTTGAGTAGCCATGCAAGCGATATCCCTGCAACATATGTCACCCTGTTGGGTTCCGTCATTGCTTTGGATGTAAAGCTTAACACATTAAGCTTTCTTTCCCCGTAATTGCTCCATATGCACCCTTAATCAAGCTGCGTTCTTGATAGTTTTGGGTGGCTCTTCTGTAAAAGAAGTATCTCCAGTCTGTCTCCAGGGTATTATAATTGCTGTGCTCCCTACTAGAACCTCCAAACAAGTCTCATAAGCCAGTTGCAGATGCAACTGATGGTAGTCAAGCTCCAAGTCTTCAGGCACATCCAAATGAGGCGCTTTCTTTAATTGTTCCTGAACAATAAATTGGAAACTCTAAACACAAAAGCGACTCCGCCACCAGCATCATCATGAATTGCCCCGTATGGGCAGCATTGTCCATTCCAATTGAGGGCTTCAATATTAAATAGGTTCATCATGTGTCTCTGGCGTCAACACTCTTCCATAACTATTTAAATTACTGAATGAGCATGACTTTCGTATTATCATCCAGGATTGAATGAAACAAAATTGATGTAATTTAAAAGGTCTACAAGAGAGAAGCTGGTGGTGTAGTCCTGCTTTGTATGTCCTGAGGGTCTCTTTACTTGGGTTTTCACCTTGGGTGTTATGCCCCACCAGCTCCTGCTGCAAAATGCTGGGAGCGATGCTTTGGGCCTGAATTTCCTTTGGCATCCTTTTAAACAGGATATGAAATAAAGCCATCATGAAATTCCATTGCTGATAGTCATCACACCATATCTGCCTAAGAACAAGCAAATCTAGCTAGTCAGAACAGTGTCCTCTCCAAGATCGACCACAGCGATGTACTTCCCATGGGTCATCTTCCAGGACCTCTAGGATATTCGTAGTAATATGTAACAGTGGAGCTAGGGTGATCTTCAATCTCATGAATTGCTGCTATAATAAGTTTGAGGTGGAGATGCAGAATCACTAGGGTTTTGGCCAAATTCAGAGCCATAGAAGGCCTTGTAGTAGAATACCAGCGTAAGAAACGCTTACATAGTGGCAAAGCTTGCCATATACAATGAGACAAAAGTTTAATTTTTTTAATTGCATATTCAAAGAAGAATAAGAATCTTATTTCCCAAAATATAATTAAGCATAACATTTTCCATAAATTAACAATGAGCGGAACATTGAATTCACCACATTTTTTGTAATACTTCACTTTTCAGAGCATAGGATCTCATGGATTAAAGTCATCAAGGGTGAATTAGTTTTAGAATCCTATTCAATAAGGAGATAAAGAAGAAGAAAAAAGTGTTTGGGGGAAAGTGTCAGTAAAAGGGAAAGCCAATACAGAATAAAGCGAAATGTCCTCAATGTGTCTTGCCTACCTTAATAACTGTTTGGCCATTGTGCATAGATACCACTTAATCAAGCAATGAAGTACACTGAGCATAGTGAAATATAGTAGTGAAATATGAAGGTGAGGGTTTTTGTGTGCCTGCCTTCTTTTCTATAGTGCTTCCTGGAGGTTCAAAGAAACGGATCTCTAGTTTATTTCAAGTGTAAAGGGATCAGGGTATTAGTAAATAAAGGCATATTGTATATGAAGAATGCATTCAAGAAACAGTTTTCAAGGTTGGGAAATTAAAGAAGGCTTTTTAACCACCTGATTGATATGAGACATATTAATATATAGATCTATTGATAGCACCCTAGTCACAGATTCTTCGTTTGAAAGCCATAATTAAGCTTCATTCATACTTTGAATGTTGCTTGCATGTATTTCGGAATATCCAACATTACTCATACCTTTTATTGCTTCCTAAATTGATTTCATAATTAGATGCCCGTCAAAGTATTAATAACTTTTATATATCTATAGCATGCGTGCAGAATTACATCTTAAGTGCATTCGATTTACATGTTTTTATCTCAAGTAGGTTATTTCATATCTTTTATCACTGAATGATAAGTAAGTAAATCAGAATATTGATGAGAATACTATTTTTTTCGATTTTGATGCTGAATTAGGTCTTTTGACACATTAGTGTCCTATAGTCAACTATTGAGGTCATCTGTGGCTTATTTTAAATTGAGAATTGCTCTTGGTTTACTACAGGGTTTTCAATAATTGCATTTATCACTGAATCTATAACTTATTTACGAAATGTGGCATTCATTCCTTTGAGGTGGCATACTGTGTATAAACCACTGAAACCTAGTTGGTATATGTAATCAGTTCAACTAAGACTTTGCAGTACTGGTGGGACGTTAGTGTGACTATGGGGTTGGAGCTCGCCCTGCCTCCACTGTTTTTATCTCCTTGAATGTTATTAGATCTAAAACTGAGAGTCTGATGCACAAAACTATGCGATAATCAAGTTTCAACATGACAGCAGCTCATAGATTAGATAGAAATGGCATGATGTTTGTCAGCAATGGAAGTTTGAGTAGCCATGCAAGCGATATCCCTGCAACATATGTCCCCCTGTTGGGTTCCGTCATTGCTTTGGATATAAAGCTTAACACATTTAAGCTTTCTTTCCCCGTAATTGCTCCATGTGCACCCTTAATCAAGCTGCGTTCTTGATAGTTTTGGGTGGCTCTTCTGTAAAAGAAGTATTTGCTCCAGTCTGTCTCCAGGGTATTATAATTGCTGCGCTCCTTACTAGAACCTCCAAACAAGTCTCATAAGCCAGTTGCAGATGCAACTGATGGTAGTCAAGCTCCAAGTCTTCAGGCACATCCAAATGAGGGGCTTTCTTTAATTGTTCCTGAACAATAAATTGGAAACTCTGAACACAAAAGTGACTCCACCACCAGCATCATCATGAATTGCCCTGTATGGGCAGCATTGTCCATTCCAATTGAGGTCTTCAATATTAAATAGGTTCATCATGTGTCTCTGGCGTCAACACTCTTCCATAACTATTTAAATTACTGAATGAGCATGACTTTCGTATTATCATCCAGGATTGAATGAAACAAAATTGATGTAATTCAAAAGGTCTACAAGAGAGAAGCTGGTGGTGTAGTCCTGCTTTGTATGTCCTGAGGGTCTCTTTACTTGGGTTTTCACCTTGGGTGTTATGCCCCACCAGCTCCTGCTGCAAAATGCTGGGAGCGATGCTTTGGGCCTGAATTTCCCTTGGCATCCTTTTAAACAGGATATGAAATAAAGCCATTATGAAATTCCATTGCTGATAGTCATCACACCATATCTGCCTAAGAACAAGCAAATCTAGCTAGTCAGAACAGTGTCCTCTCCAAGATCGACCACAGCGATGTACTTCCCATGGGTCATCTTCCAGGACCTCTAGGATATTCGTAGTAATATGTAACAGTGGAGCTAGGGGGATCTTCAATCTCATGAATTGCTGCTATAATAAGTTTGAGGTGGAGATGCAGAATCACTAGGGTTTTGGCCAAATTCAGAGCCATAGAAGGCCTTGTAGTCGAATACCAGCGTAAGAAACGCTTACATAGTGGCAAAGCTTGCCATATATAATGAGACAAAAGTTTATTTTTTTAATTGCATATTCAAAGAAGAATAAGAATCTTATTTCCCAAAAATTAATTAAGCATAACATTTTCCATAAATTAACAATGAGCGGATCATTGAATTCACCACATTTTTTGTAATACTTCACTTTTCAGAGTATAGGATCTCATGGATTAAAGTCATCAAGGGTGAATTAGTTTTAGAATCCTATTCAATAAGGAGATAAAGAATAAGAAAAAAGGGTTTGGGGAAAGTGTCAGTAAAAGGGAAAGCCAATACAGAAAAAAGCAAAATGTCCTCAATGTGTCTTGCCTACCTTTATAACTGTTTGGCCATTGTGCATAGATACCACTTAATCAAGCAATGAAGTACACTGAGCATAGTGAATTATAGTAGTGAAATATGAAGGTGAGGGTTTTTGTGTGCCTGCCTTCTTTTCTAAAGTGCTTCCTGGAGGTTCAAAGAAACGTATCTCTGGTTTATTTCAAGTGTAAAGGGATCAGGGTATTAGTAAATAAAGGCATATTGTATATGAAGAATGCGTTCAAGAAAAAGTTTTCAAGGTTGGGAAATTAAAGAAGGCTTTTTAACCACCTGATTGATATGAGAAATATTAATATATAGATCTATTGATAGCACCCTAGTCACAGATTCTTCGTTTGAAAGGCATAATTAAGCTTCATTCATACTTTGAATGTTGCTTGCATGTATTTCGGAATATCCAACATTACTCACACCTTTTATTGCTTCCTAAATCGATTTCATAATTAGATGCCCGTCAAAGTATTAATAACTTTTATATATCTCTAGCATGCGTGCAGAATTACATCTTAAGTGCATTCGATTTACATGTTTTTATCTCAAGTAAGTTATTTCATATCTTCTATCACTGAATGATAAGTAAGTAAATCAGAATATTGATGAGAATACTATTTTTTTCGATTTTGATGCTGAATTAGGTCTTTTGTCACATTAGTGTCCTATAGTCAACTATTGAGGTCATTTGTGGCTTATTTTAAACTGAGAATTGCTCTTGGTTTACTACAGGGTTTTCAATAATTGCATTTATCACTGAATCTATAACTTATTTACGAAATGTGGCATTCATTCCTTTGAGGTGGCATACTGTGTATAAACCACTGAAACCTAGTTGGTATATGTAATCAGTTCAACTAAGACTTTGCAGTACTGGTGGGACGTTAGTGTGACTGTGGGGTTGGAGCTCGCCCTGCCTCCACTGTTTTTATCTCCTTGAATGTTATTAGATCTAAAACTGAGAGTCTGATGCACAAAACTATGCGATAATCAAGTTTCAACATGACAGCAGCTCATAGATTAGATAGGAATGGCATGATGTTTGTCAGCAATGGAAGTTTGAGTAGCCATGCAAGCGATATCCCTGCAACATATGTCACCCTGTTGGGTTCCGTCATTGCTTTGGATGTAAAGCTTAACACATTAAGCTTTCTTTCCCCGTAATTGCTCCATATGCACCCTTAATCAAGCTGCGTTCTTGATAGTTTTGGGTGGCTCTTCTGTAAAAGAAGTATCTCCAGTCTGTCTCCAGGGTATTATAATTGCTGTGCTCCCTACTAGAACCTCCAAACAAGTCTCATAAGCCAGTTGCAGATGCAACTGATGGTAGTCAAGCTCCAAGTCTTCAGGCACATCCAAATGAGGCGCTTTCTTTAATTGTTCCTGAACAATAAATTGGAAACTCTAAACACAAAAGCGACTCCGCCACCAGCATCATCATGAATTGCCCCGTATGGGCAGCATTGTCCATTCCAATTGAGGGCTTCAATATTAAATAGGTTCATCATGTGTCTCTGGCGTCAACACTCTTCCATAACTATTTAAATTACTGAATGAGCATGACTTTCGTATTATCATCCAGGATTGAATGAAACAAAATTGATGTAATTTAAAAGGTCTACAAGAGAGAAGCTGGTGGTGTAGTCCTGCTTTGTATGTCCTGAGGGTCTCTTTACTTGGGTTTTCACCTTGGGTGTTATGCCCCACCAGCTCCTGCTGCAAAATGCTGGGAGCGATGCTTTGGGCCTGAATTTCCTTTGGCATCCTTTTAAACAGGATATGAAATAAAGCCATCATGAAATTCCATTGCTGATAGTCATCACACCATATCTGCCTAAGAACAAGCAAATCTAGCTAGTCAGAACAGTGTCCTCTCCAAGATCGACCACAGCGATGTACTTCCCATGGGTCATCTTCCAGGACCTCTAGGATATTCGTAGTAATATGTAACAGTGGAGCTAGGGTGATCTTCAATCTCATGAATTGCTGCTATAATAAGTTTGAGGTGGAGATGCAGAATCACTAGGGTTTTGGCCAAATTCAGAGCCATAGAAGGCCTTGTAGTAGAATACCAGCGTAAGAAACGCTTACATAGTGGCAAAGCTTGCCATATACAATGAGACAAAAGTTTAATTTTTTTAATTGCATATTCAAAGAAGAATAAGAATCTTATTTCCCAAAATATAATTAAGCATAACATTTTCCATAAATTAACAATGAGCGGAACATTGAATTCACCACATTTTTTGTAATACTTCACTTTTCAGAGCATAGGATCTCATGGATTAAAGTCATCAAGGGTGAATTAGTTTTAGAATCCTATTCAATAAGGAGATAAAGAAGAAGAAAAAAGTGTTTGGGGGAAAGTGTCAGTAAAAGGGAAAGCCAATACAGAATAAAGCGAAATGTCCTCAATGTGTCTTGCCTACCTTAATAACTGTTTGGCCATTGTGCATAGATACCACTTAATCAAGCAATGAAGTACACTGAGCATAGTGAAATATAGTAGTGAAATATGAAGGTGAGGGTTTTTGTGTGCCTGCCTTCTTTTCTATAGTGCTTCCTGGAGGTTCAAAGAAACGGATCTCTAGTTTATTTCAAGTGTAAAGGGATCAGGGTATTAGTAAATAAAGGCATATTGTATATGAAGAATGCATTCAAGAAACAGTTTTCAAGGTTGGGAAATTAAAGAAGGCTTTTTAACCACCTGATTGATATGAGACATATTAATATATAGATCTATTGATAGCACCCTAGTCACAGATTCTTCGTTTGAAAGCCATAATTAAGCTTCATTCATACTTTGAATGTTGCTTGCATGTATTTCGGAATATCCAACATTACTCATACCTTTTATTGCTTCCTAAATTGATTTCATAATTAGATGCCCGTCAAAGTATTAATAACTTTTATATATCTATAGCATGCGTGCAGAATTACATCTTAAGTGCATTCGATTTACATGTTTTTATCTCAAGTAGGTTATTTCATATCTTTTATCACTGAATGATAAGTAAGTAAATCAGAATATTGATGAGAATACTATTTTTTTCGATTTTGATGCTGAATTAGGTCTTTTGACACATTAGTGTCCTATAGTCAACTATTGAGGTCATCTGTGGCTTATTTTAAATTGAGAATTGCTCTTGGTTTACTACAGGGTTTTCAATAATTGCATTTATCACTGAATCTATAACTTATTTACGAAATGTGGCATTCATTCCTTTGAGGTGGCATACTGTGTATAAACCACTGAAACCTAGTTGGTATATGTAATCAGTTCAACTAAGACTTTGCAGTACTGGTGGGACGTTAGTGTGACTATGGGGTTGGAGCTCGCCCTGCCTCCACTGTTTTTATCTCCTTGAATGTTATTAGATCTAAAACTGAGAGTCTGATGCACAAAACTATGCGATAATCAAGTTTCAACATGACAGCAGCTCATAGATTAGATAGAAATGGCATGATGTTTGTCAGCAATGGAAGTTTGAGTAGCCATGCAAGCGATATCCCTGCAACATATGTCACCCTGTTGGGTTCCGTCATTGCTTTGGATATAAAGCTTAACACATTTAAGCTTTCTTTCCCCGTAATTGCTCCATGTGCACCCTTAATCAAGCTGCGTTCTTGATAGTTTTGGGTGGCTCTTCTGTAAAAGAAGTATTTGCTCCAGTCTGTCTCCAGGGTATTATAATTGCTGCGCTCCTTACTAGAACCTCCAAACAAGTCTCATAAGCCAGTTGCAGATGCAACTGATGGTAGTCAAGCTCCAAGTCTTCAGGCACATCCAAATGAGGGGCTTTCTTTAATTGTTCCTGAACAATAAATTGGAAACTCTGAACACAAAAGTGACTCCACCACCAGCATCATCATGAATTGCCCTGTATGGGCAGCATTGTCCATTCCAATTGAGGTCTTCAATATTAAATAGGTTCATCATGTGTCTCTGGCGTCAACACTCTTCCATAACTATTTAAATTACTGAATGAGCATGACTTTCGTATTATCATCCAGGATTGAATGAAACAAAATTGATGTAATTCAAAAGGTCTACAAGAGAGAAGCTGGTGGTGTAGTCCTGCTTTGTATGTCCTGAGGGTCTCTTTACTTGGGTTTTCACCTTGGGTGTTATGCCCCACCAGCTCCTGCTGCAAAATGCTGGGAGCGATGCTTTGGGCCTGAATTTCCCTTGGCATCCTTTTAAACAGGATATGAAATAAAGCCATTATGAAATTCCATTGCTGATAGTCATCACACCATATCTGCCTAAGAACAAGCAAATCTAGCTAGTCAGAACAGTGTCCTCTCCAAGATCGACCACAGCGATGTACTTCCCATGGGTCATCTTCCAGGACCTCTAGGATATTCGTAGTAATATGTAACAGTGGAGCTAGGGGGATCTTCAATCTCATGAATTGCTGCTATAATAAGTTTGAGGTGGAGATGCAGAATCACTAGGGTTTTGGCCAAATTCAGAGCCATAGAAGGCCTTGTAGTCGAATACCAGCGTAAGAAACGCTTACATAGTGGCAAAGCTTGCCATATATAATGAGACAAAAGTTTATTTTTTTAATTGCATATTCAAAGAAGAATAAGAATCTTATTTCCCAAAAATTAATTAAGCATAACATTTTCCATAAATTAACAATGAGCGGATCATTGAATTCACCACATTTTTTGTAATACTTCACTTTTCAGAGTATAGGATCTCATGGATTAAAGTCATCAAGGGTGAATTAGTTTTAGAATCCTATTCAATAAGGAGATAAAGAAGAAGAAAAAAGTGTTTGGGGAAAGTGTCAGTAAAAGGGAAAGCCAATACAGAAAAAAGCGAAATGTCCTCAATGTGTCTTGCCTACCTTTATAACTGTTTGGCCATTGTGCATAGATACCACTTAATCAAGCAATGAAGTACACTGAGCATAGTGAATTATAGTAGTGAAATATGAAGGTGAGGGTTTTTGTGTGCCTGCCTTCTTTTATAAAGTGCTTCCTGGAGGTTCAAAGAAACGGATCTCTGGTTTATTTCAAGTGTAAAGGGATCAGGGTATTAGTAAATAAAGGCATATTGTATATGAAGAATGCGTTCAAGAAACAGTTTTCAAGGTTGGGAAATTAAAGAAGGCTTTCTAACCACCTGATTGATATGAGAAATATTAATAAATATATCTATTGATAGCACCCTAGTCACAGATTCTTCGTTTGAAAGCCATAATTAAGCTTCATTCATACTTTGAATGTTCCTTGCTTGTATTTCGGAATATCCAACATTACTCACACCTTTTATTGCTTCCTAAATCGATTTCATAATTAGATGCCCGTCAAAGTATTAATAACTTTTATATATCTCTAGCATGCGTGCAGAATTACATCTTAAGTGCATTCGATTTACATGTTTTTATCTCAAGTAGGTTAGTTCATATCTTCTATCACTGAATGATAAGTAAGTAAATCAGAATATTGATGAGAATACTATTTTTTTTGATTTTGATGCTGAATTAGGTCTTTTGTCATATTAGTGTCCTATAGTCAACTATTGAGGTCATTTGTGGCTTATTTTAAATTGAGAATTGCTCTTGGTTTACTACAGGGTTTTCAATAATTGCATTGATCACTGAATCTATAACTTATTTAGGAAATGTGGCATTCATTCCTTTGAGGTGGCATACTGTGTATAAACCACTGAAACCTAGTTGGTATATGTAATCAGTTCAACTAAGACTTTGCAGTACTGGTGGGACGTTAGTGTGACTATGGGGTTGGAGCTCGCCCTGCCTCCACTGTTTTTATCTCCTTGAATGTTATTAGATCTAAAACTGAGAGTCTGATGCACAAAACTATGCGATAATCAAGTTTCAACATGACAGCAGCTCATAGATTAGATAGGAATGGCATGATGTTTGTCAGCAATGGAAGTTTGAGTAGCCATGCAAGCGATATCCCTGCAACATATGTCACCCTGTTGGGTTCCGTCATTGCTTTGGATATAAAGCTTAACACATTTAAGCTTTCTTTCCCCGTAATTGCTCCATGTGCACCCTTAATCAAGCTGCGTTCTTGATAGTTTTGGGTGGCTCTTCTGTAAAAGAAGTATTTGCTCCAGTCTGTCTCCAGGGTATTATAATTGCTGCGCTCCCTACTAGAACCTCCAAACAAGTCTCATAAGCCAGTTGCAGATGCAACTGATGGTAGTCAAGCTTCAAGTCTTCAGGCACATCCAAATGAGGCGCTTTCTTTAATTGTTCCTGAACAATAAATTGGAAACTCTGAACACAAAAGCGACTCCGCCACCAGCATCATCATGAATTGCCCCGTATGGGCAGCATTGTCCATTCCAATTGAGGGCTTCAATATTAAATAGGTTTATCATGTGTCTCTGGCGTCAACACTCTTCCATAACTATTTAAATTACTGAATGAGCATGACTTTCGTATTATCATCCAGGATTGAATGAAACAAAATTGATGTAATTTAAAAGGTCTACAAGAGAGAAGCTGGTAATGTAAGTCCTGCTTTGTATGTCCTGAGGGTGTCTTTACTTGTGTTTTCACCTTGGGTGTTATGCCCCACCAGCTCCTGCTGCAAAATGCTGGGAGCGATGCTTTGGGCCTGAATTTCCCTTGGCATCCTTTTAAACAGGATATGAAATAAAGCCATCATGAAATTCCATTGCTGATAGTCATCACACCATATCTGCCTAAGAACAAGCAAATCTAGCTAGTCAGAACAGTGTCCTCTCCAAGATCGACCACAGCGATGTACTTCCCATGGGTCATCTTCCAGGACCTCTAGGATATTCGTAGTAATATGTAACAGTGGAGCTAGGGTGATCTTCAATCTCATGAATTGCTGCTATAATAAGTTTGAGGTGGAGATGCAGAATCACTAGGGTTTTGGCCAAATTCAGAGCCATAGAAGGCCTTGTAGTCGAATACCAGTGTAAGAAACGCTTACATAGTGGCAAAGCTTGAGATATACAATGAGACAAAAGTTAATTTTTTTAATTGCATATTCAAAGAAGAATAAGAATCTTATTTCCCAAAAATTAATTAAGCATAACATTTTCCATAAATTAACAATGAGCGGAACATTGAATTCACCACATTTTTTGTAATATTTCACTTTTCAGAGTATAGGATCTCATGGATTAAAGTCATCAAGGGTGAATTAGTTTTAGAATCCTATTCAATAAGGAGGTAAAGAAGAAGAAAAAAGTGTTTGGGGGAAGTGTCAGTAAAAGGGAAAGCCAATACAGAAAAAAGCGAAATGTCCTCAATGTGTCTTGCCTACCTTTATAACTGTTTGGCCATTGTGCATAGATACCACCTAATCAAGCAATGAAGTACACTGAGCATAGTGAATTATAGTAGTGAAATATGAAGGTGAGGGTTTTTGTGTGCCTGCCTTCTTTTCTAAAGTGCTTCCTGGAGGTTCACAGAAACGGATCTCTGGTTTATTTCAAGTGTAAAGGGATCAGGGTATTAGTAAATAAAGGCATATTGTATATGAAGAATGCGTTCAAGAAACAGTTTTCAAGGTTGGGAAATTAAAGAAGGCTTTCTAACCACCTGATTGATATGAGAAATATTAATATATAGATCTATTGATAGCACCCTAGTCACAGATTCTTCGTTTGAAAGCCATAATTAAGCTTCCTTCATACTTTGAATGTTGCTTGCATGTATTTCGGAATATCCAACCTTACTCACACCTTTTATTGCTTCCTAAATCGATTTCATAATTAGATGCCCGTCAAAGTATGAATAACTTTTATATATCTCTAGCATGCGTGCAGAATTACATTTTAAGTGCATTCGATTTACATTTTTTTTATCTCAAGTAGAAGGTTATTTCATATCTTTTATCACTGAATGATAAGTAAGTAA
The DNA here is from genome assembly GCF_964263255.1 of Lissotriton vulgaris. Lineage (NCBI taxonomy): Eukaryota > Metazoa > Chordata > Amphibia > Caudata > Salamandridae > Lissotriton > Lissotriton vulgaris. The sequence goes on from NC_141689.1 coordinate 1,399,394,127, forward strand.
ATCAGAATATTGATGAGAATACTATTTTTTTCGATTTTGATGCTGAATTAGGTCTTTTGTCACATTAGTGTCCTATAGTCAACTATTGAGGTCATCTGTGGCTTATTTTAAATTGAGAATTGCTCTTGGTTTACTACAGGGTTTTCAATAATTGCATTTATCACTGAATCTATAACTTATTTACAAAATGTGGCATTCATTCCTTTGAGGTGGCATACTGTGTATAAACCACTGAAACCTAGTTGGTATATGTACTCAGTTCAACTAAGACTTTGCAGTACTGGTGGGACGTTAGTGTGACTATGGGGTTGGAGCTCGCCCTGCCTCCACTGTTTTTATCTCCTTGAATGTTATTAGATCTAAAACTGAGAGTCTGATGCACAAAACTATGCGATAATCAAGTTTCAACATGACAGCAGCTCATAGATTAGATAGAAATGGCATGATGTTTGTCAGCAATGGAAGTTTGAGTAGCCATGCAAGCGATATCCCTGCAACATATGTCACCCTGTTGGGTTCCGTCATTGCTTTGGATATTAAGCTTAACACATTTAAGCTTTCTTTCCCCGTAATTGCTCCATGTGCACCCTTAATCAAGCTGCGTTCTTGATAGTTTTGGGTGGCTCTTCTGTAAAAGAAGTATTTGCTCCAGTCTGTCTCCAGGGTATTATAATTGCTGCGCTCCCTACTAGAACCTCCAAACAAGTCTCATAAGCCAGTTGCAGATGCAACTGATGGTAGTCAAGCTCCAAGTCTTCAGGCACATCCAAATGAGGCGCTTTCTTTAATTGTTCCTGAACAATAAATTGGAAACTCTGAACACAAAAGCGACTCCGCCACCAGCATCATCATGAATTGCCCCGTATGGGCAGCATTGTCCATTCCAATTGAGGGCTTCAATATTAAATAGGTTCATCATGTGTCTCTGGCGTCAACACTCTTCCATAACTATTTAAATTACTGAATGAGCATGACTTTCGTATTATCATCCAGGATTGAATGAAACAAAATTGATGTAATTTAAAAGGTCTACAAGAGAGAAGCTGGTGGTGTAGTCCTGCTTTGTATGTCCTAAGGGTCTCTTTACTTGGGTTTTCACCTTGGGTGTTATGCCTAACCAGCTCCTGCTGCAAAATGCTGGGAGTGATGCTTTGGGCCTGAATTTCCCTTGGCATCCTTTTAAACATGATATGAAATAAAGCCATTATGAAATTCCATTGCTGATAGTCATCACACCATATTTGCCTAAGAACAAGCAAATCTAGCTAGTCAGAACAATGTCCTCTCCAAGATCGACCACAGCGATGTACTTCCCATGGGTCATCTTCCAGGACCTCTAGGATATTCGTAGTAATATGTAACAGTGGAGCTAGGGTGATCTTCAATCTCATGAATTGCTGCTATAATAAGTTTGAGGTGGAGATGCAGAATCACTAGGGTTTTGGCCAAATTCAGAGCCATAGAAGGCCTTGTAGTCGAATACCAGCGTAAGAAACGCTTACATAGTGGCAAAGCTTGCCATATACAATGAGACAAAAGTTTATTTTTTTAATTGCATATTCAAAGAAGAATAAGAATCTTATTTCCCAAAAATTAATTAAGCATAACATTTTCCATAAATTAACAATGAGCGGAACATTGAATTCACCACATTTTTTGTAATACTTCACTTTTCAGAGTATAGGATCTCATGGATTAAAGTCATCAAGGGTGAATTAGTTTTAGAATCCTATTCAATAAGGAGATAAAGAAGAAGAAAAAAGTGTTTGGGGAAAGTGTCAGTAAAAGGGAAAGCCAATACAGAAAAAAGCGAAATGTCCTCAATGTGTCTTGCCTACCTTTATAACTGTTTGACCATTGTGCATAGATACCACTTAATCAAGCAATGAAGTACACTGAGCATAGTGAATTATAGTAGTGAAATATGAAGGTGAGGGTTTTTGTGTGCCTGCCTTCTTTTCTAAAGTGCTTCCTGGAGGTTCAAAGAAACGGATCTCTGGTTTATTTCAAGTGTAAAGGGATCAGGGTATTAGTAAATAAAGGCATATTGTATATGAAGAATGCGTTCAAGAAACAGTTTTCAAGGTTGGGAAATTAAAGAAGGCTTTTTAACCACCTGATTGATATGAGAAATATTAATATATAGATCTATTGATAGCACCCTAGTCACAGATTCTTCGTTTGAAAGCCATAATTAAGCTTCATTCATACTTTGAATGTTGCTTGCATGTATTTCGGAATATCCAACATTACTCACACCTTTTATTGCTTACTAAATCGATTTCATAATTAGATGCCCGTCAAAGTATTAATAACTTTTATATATCTCTAGCATGCGTGCAGAATTACATCTTAAGTGCATTCGATTTACATTTTTTTATCTCAAGTAGAAGGTTATTTCATATCTTTTATCACTGAATGATAAGTAAGTAAATCAGAATATTGATGAGAATACTATATTTTTCGATTTTGATGCTGAAATAGGTCTTTTGTCACATTAGTGTCCTATAGTCAACTATTGAGGTCATCTGTGGCTTATTTTAAATTGAGAATTGCTCTTGGTTTACTACAGGGTTTTCAATAATTGCATTTATCACTGAATATATAACTTATTTACGAAATGTGGCATTCATTCCTTTGAGGTGGCATACTGTGTATAAACCACTGAAACCTAGTTGGTATATGTACTCAGTTCAACTAAGACTTTGCAGTACTGGTGGGACGTTAGTGTGACTATGGGGTTGAAGCTCGCCCTGCCTCCACTGTTTTTATCTCCTTGAATGTTATTAGATCTAAAACTGAGAGTCTGATGCACAAAACTATGCGATAATCAAGTTTCAACATGACAGCAGCTCATAGATTAGACAGAAATGGCATGATGTTTGTCAGCAATGGAAGTTTGAGTAGCCATGCAAGCGATATCCCTGCAACATATGTCACCCTGTTGGGTTCCGTCATTGCTTTGGATATAAAGCTTAACACATTTAAGCTTTCTTTCCCCGTAATTGCTCCATGTGCACCCTTAATCAAGCTGCGTTCTTGATAGTTTTGGGTGGCTCTTCTGTAAAAGAAGTATTTGCTCCAGTCTGTCTCCAGGGTATTATAATTGCTGCGCTCCCTACTAGAACCTCCAAACAAGTCTCATAAGCCAGTTGCAGATGCAACTGATGGTAGTCAAGCTCCAAGTCTTCAGGCACATCCAAATGAGGTGCTTTCTTTAATTGTTCCTGAACAATAAATTGGAAACTCTGAACACAAAAGCGACTCCGCCACCAGCATCATCATGAATTGCCCCGTATGGGCAGCATTGTCCATTCCAATTGAGGGCTTCAATATTAAATAGGTTCATCATGTGTCTCTGGCGTCAACACTCTTCCATAACTATTTAAATTACTGAATGAGCATGACTTTCGTATTATCATCCAGGATTGAATGAAACAAAATTGATGTAATTTAAAAGGTCTACAAGAGAGAAGCTGGTGGTGTAGTCCTGCTTTGTATGTCCTGAGGGTCTCTTTACTTGGGTTTTCACCTTGGGTGTTATGCCCCACCAGCTCCTGCTGCAAAATGCTGGGAGCGATGCTTTGGGCCTGAATTTCCTTTGGCATCCTTTTAAACAGGATATGAAATAAAGCCATCATGAAATTCCATTGCTGATAGTCATCACACCATATCTGCCTAAGAACAAGCAAATCTAGCTAGTCAGAACAGTGTCCTCTCCAAGATCGACCACAGCGATGTACTTCCCATGGGTCATCTTCCAGGACCTCTAGGATATTCGTAGTAATATGTAACAGTGGAGCTAGGGTGATCTTCAATCTCATGAATTGCTGCTATAATAAGTTTGAGGTGGAGATGCAGAATCACTAGGGTTTTGGCCAAATTCAGAGCCATAGAAGGCCTTGTAGTCGAATACCAGCGTAAGAAACGCTTACATAGTGGCAAAGCTTGCTATATACAATGAGACAAAAGTTTAATTTTTTTAATTGCATATTCAAAGAAGAATAAGAATCTTATTTCCCAAAAATTAATTAAGCATAACATTTTCCATAAATTAACAATGAGCAGAACATTGAATTCACCACATTTTTTGTAATACTTCACTTTTCAGAGCATAGGATCTCATAGATTAAAGTCATCAAGGGTGAATTAGTTTTAGAATCCTATTCAATAAGGAGATAAAGAAGAAGAAAAAAGTGTTTGGGGAAAGTGTCAGTAAAAGGGAAAGCCAATACAGAATAAAGCGAAATGTCCTCAATGTGTCTTGCCTACCTTTATAACTGTTTGGCCATTGTGCATAGATACCACTTAATCAAGCAATGAAGTACACTGAGCATAGTGAATTATAGTAGTGAAATATGAAGGTGAGGGTTTTTGTGTGCCTGCCTTCTTTTCTATAGTGCTTCCTGGAGGTTCAAAGAAACGGATCTCTAGTTTATTTCAAGTGTAAAGGGATCAGGGTATTAGTAAATAAAGGCATATTGTATATGAAGAATGCGTTCAAGAAACAGTTTTCAAGGTTGGGAAATTAAAGAAGGCTTTTTAACCACCTGATTGATATGAGAAATATTAATATATAGATCTATTGATAGCACCCTAGTCACAGATTCTTCGTTTGAAAGCCATAATTAAGCTTCATTCATACTTTGAATGTTGCTTGCATGTATTTCGGAATATCCAACATTACTCACACCTTTTATTGCTTCCTAAATTGATTTCATAATTAGATGCCCGTCAAAGTATTAATAACTTTTATATATCTATAGCATGCGTGCAGAATTACATCTTAAGTGCATTCGATTTACATGTTTTTATCTCAAGTAGGTTATTTCATATCTTTTATCACTGAATGATAAGTAAGTAAATCAGAATATTGATGAGAATACTATTTTTTTCGATTTTGATGCTGAATTAGGTCTTTTGACACATTAGTGTCCTATAGTCAACTATTGAGGTCATCTGTGGCTTATTTTAAATTGAGAATTGCTCTTGGTTTACTACAGGGTTTTCAATAATTGCATTTATCACTGAATCTATAACTTATTTACGAAATGTGGCATTCATTCCTTTGAGGTGGCATACTGTGTATAAACCACTGAAACCTAGTTGGTATATGTAATCAGTTCAACTACGACTTTGCAGTACTGGGCGGATGTTAGTGTGACTATGGGGTTGGAGCTCGCCCTGCCTCCACTGTTTTTATCTCCTTGAATGTTATTAGATCTAAAACTGAGAGTCTGATGCACAAAACTATGCGATAATCAAGTTTCAACATGACAGCAGCTCATAGATTAGATAGAAATGGCATGATGTTTGTCAGCAATGGAAGTTTGAGTAGCCATGCAAGCGATATCCCTGCAACATATGTCACCCTGTTGGGTTCCGTCATTGCTTTGGATATAAAGCTTAACACATTTAAGCTTTCTTTCCCAGTAATTGCTCCATGTGCACCCTTAATCAAGCTGCGTTCTTGATAGTTTTGGGTGGCTCTTCTGTAAAAGAAGTATTTGCTCCAGTCTGTCTCCAGGGTATTATAATTGCTGCGCTCCCTACTAGAACCCCCAAACAAGTCTCATAAGCCAGTTGCAAATGCAACTGATGGTAGTCAAGCTCCAAGTCTTCAGGCACATCCAAATGAGGCGCTTTCTTTAATTGTTCCTGAACAATAAATTGGAAACTCTGAACACAAAAGCGACTCTGCCACCAGCATCATCATGAATTGCCCCGTATGGGCAGCATTGTCCATTCCAATTGAGGGATTCAATATTAAATAGGTTCATCATGTGTCTCTGGCGTCAACACTCTTCCATAACTATTTAAATGACTGAATGAGCATGACTTTCGTATTATCATCCAGGATTGAATGAAACAAAATTGATGTAATTCAAAAGGTCTACAAGAGAGAAGCTGGTGGTGTAGTCCTGCTTTGTATGTCCTGAGGGTCTCTTTACTTGGGTTTTCACCTTGGGTGTTATGCCCCAGCAGCTCCTGCTGCAAAATGCTGGGAGCGATGCTTTGGGCCTGAATTTCCCTTGGCATCCTTTTAAACAGGATATGAAATAAAGCCATTATGAAATTCCATTGCTGATAGTCATCACAACATATCTGCCTAAGAACAAGCAAATCTAGCTAGTCAGAACAGTGTCCTCTCCAAGATCAACCACAGCGATGTACTTCCCATGGGTCATCTTCCAGGACCTCTAGGATATTCGTAGTAATATGTTACAGTGGAGCTAGGGTGATCTTCAATCTCATGAATTGCTGCTATAATAAGTTTGAGGTGGAGATGCAGAATCACAAGGCTTTTGGCCAAATTCAGAGCCATAGACAGAAGGCCTTGTAGTCGAATACCAGCGTAAGAAACGCTTACATAGTGGCAAAGCTTGCCATATACAATGAGACAAAAGTTTATTTTTTTAATTGCATATTCAAAGAAGAATAAGAATCTTATTTCCCAAAAATTAATTAAGCATAACATTTTCCATAAATTAACAATGAGCGGAACATTGAATTCACCACATTTTTTGTAATACTTCACTTTTCAGAGTATAGGATCTCATGGATTAAAGTCATCAAGGGTGAATTAGTTTTAGAATCCTATTCAATAAGGAGATAAAGAAGAAGAAAAAAGTGTTTGGGGAAAGTGTCAGTAAAAGGGAAAGCCAATACAGAAAAAAGCGAAATGTCCTCAATGTGTCTTGCCTACCTTTATAACTGTTTGGCCATTGTGCATAGATACCACTTAATCAAGCAATGAAGTACACTGAGCATAGTGAATTATAGTAGTGAAATATGAAGATGAGGGTTTTTGTGTGCCTGCCTTCTTTTCTAAAGTGCTTCCTGGAGGTTCAAAGAAACAGATCTCTGGTTTATTTCAAGTGTAAAGGGATCAGGGTATTAGTAAATAAAGGCATATTGTATATGAAGAATGCGTTCAAGAAACAGTTTTCAAGGTTGGGAAATTAAAGAAGGCTTTTTAACCACCTGATTGATATGAGAAATATTAATATATAGATCTATTGATAGCACCCTAGTCACAGATTCTTCGTTTGAAAGCCATAATTAAGCTTCATTCATACTTTGAATGTTGCTTGCATGTATTTCGGAATATCCAACATTACTCACACCTTTTATTGCTTCCTAAATCGATTTCATAATTAGATGCCCGTCAAAGTATTAATAACTTTTATATATCTCTAGCATGCGTGCAGAATTACATCTTAAGTGCATTCGATTTACATGTTTTTATCTCAAGTAGGTTATTTCATATCTTCTATCACTGAATGATAAGTAAGTAAATCAGAATATTGATGAGAATACTAATTTTTTCGATTTTGATGCTGAATTAGGTCTTTTGTCACATTAGTGTCCTATAGTCAACTACTGAGGTCATCTGTGGCTTATTTTAAATTGAGAATTGCTCTTGGTTTACTACAGGGTTTTCAATAATTGCATTTATCACTGAATCTATAACTTATTTACGAAATGTGGCATTCATTCCTTTGAGGTGGCATACTGTGTATAAACCACTGAAACCTAGTTGGTATATGTAATCAGTTCAACTAAGACTTTGCAGTACTGGTGGGACGTTAGTGTGACTATGGGGTTGGAGCTCGCCCTGCCTCCACTGTTTTTATCTCCTTGAATGTTATTAGATCTAAAACTGAGAGTCTGATGCACAAAACTATGCGATAATCAAGTTTCAACATGACAGCAGCTCATAGATTAGATAGAATTGGCATGATGTTTGTCAGCAATGGAAGTTTGAGTAGCCATGCAAGCGATATCCCTGCAACATATGTCACCCTGTTGGGTTCCGTCATTGCTTTGGATATAAAGCTTAACACATTTAAGCTTTCTTTCCCCGTAATTGCTCCATGTGCACCCTTAATCAAGCTGCGTTCTTGATAGTTTTGGGTGGCTCTTCTGTAAAAGAAGTATTTGCTCCAGTCTGTCTCCAGGGTATTATAATTGCTGCGCTCCTTACTAGAACCTCCAAACAAGTCTCATAAGCCAGTTGCAGATGCAACTGATGGTAGTCAAGCTCCAAGTCTTCAGGCACATCCAAATGAGGGGCTTTCTTTAATTGTTCCTGAACAATAAATTGGAAACTCTGAACACAAAAGTGACTCCACCACCAGCATCATCATGAATTGCCCTGTATGGGCAGCATTGTCCATTCCAATTGAGGTCTTCAATATTAAATAGGTTCATCATGTGTCTCTGGCGTCAACACTCTTCCATAACTATTTAAATTACTGAATGAGCATGACTTTCGTATTATCATCCAGGATTGAATGAAACAAAATTGATGTAATTCAAAAGGTCTACAAGAGAGAAGCTGGTGGTGTAGTCCTGCTTTGTATGTCCTGAGGGTCTCTTTACTTGGGTTTTCACCTTGGGTGATATGCCCCACCAGCTCCTGCTGCAAAATGCTGGGAGCGATGCTTTGGGCCTGAATTTCCCTTGGCATCATTTTAAACAGGATATGAAATAAAGCCATTATGAAATTCCATTGCTGATAGTCATCACACCATATCTGCCTAAGAACAAGCAAATCTAGCTAGTCAGAACAGTGTCCTCTCCAAGATCGACCACAGCGATGTACTTCCCATGGGTCATCTTCCAGGACCTCTAGGATATTCGTAGTAATATGTAACAGTGGAGCTAGGGTGATCTTCAATCTCATGAATTGCTGCTATAATAAGTTTGAGGTGGAGATGCAGAATCACTAGGGTTTTGGCCAAATTCAGAGCCATAGAAGGCCTTGTAGTCGAATACCAGCGTAAGAAACGCTTACATAGTGGCAAAGCTTGCTATATACAATGAGACAAAAGTTTAATTTTTTTAATTGCATATTCAAAGAAGAATAAGAATCTTATTTCCCAAAAATTAATTAAGCATAACATTTTCCCTAAATTAACAATGAGCAGAACATTGAATTCACCACATTTTTTGTAATACTTCACTTTTCAGAGCATAGGATCTCATAGATTAAAGTCATCAAGGGTGAATTAGTTTTAGAATCCTATTCAATAAGGAGATAAAGAAGAAGAAAAAAGTGTTTGGGGAAAGTGTCAGTAAAAGGGAAAGCCAATACAGAATAAAGCGAAATGTCCTCAATGTGTCTTGCCTACCTTTATAACTGTTTGGCCATTGTGCATAGATACCACTTAATCAAGCAATGAAGTACACTGAGCATAGTGAATTATAGTAGTGAAATATGAAGGTGAGGGTTTTTGTGTGCCTGCCTTCTTTTCTATAGTGCTTCCTGGAAGTTCAAAGAAACGGATCTCTAGTTTATTTCAAGTGTAAAGGGATCAGGGTATTAGTAAATAAAGGCATATTGTATATGAAGAATGCGTTCAAGAAACAGTTTTCAAGGTTGGGAAATTAAAGAAGGCTTTTTAACCACCTGATTGATATGAGAAATATTAATATATAGATCTATTGATAGCACCCTAGTCACAGATTCTTCGTTTGAAAGCCATAATTAAGCTTCATTCATACTTTGAATGTTGCTTGCATGTATTTCGGAATATCCAACATTACTCACACCTTTTATTGCTTCCTAAATTGATTTCATAATTAGATGCCCGTCAAAGTATTAATAACTTTTATATATCTATAGCATGCGTGTAGAATTACATCTTAAGTGCATTCGATTTACATGTTTTTATCTCAAGTAGGTTATTTCATATCTTTTATCACTGAATGATAAGTAAGTAAATCAGAATATTGATGAGAATACTATTTTTTTCGATTTTGATGCTGAATTAGGTCTTTTGACACATTAGTGTCCTATAGTCAACTATTGAGGTCATCTGTGGCTTATTTTAAATTGAGAATTGCTCTTGGTTTACTACAGGGTTTTCAATAATTGCATTTATCACTGAATCTATAACTTATTTACGAAATGTGGCATTCATTCCTTTGAGGTGGCATACTGTGTATAAACCACTGAAACCTAGTTGGTATATGTAATCAGTTCAACTACGACTTTGCAGTACTGGGCGGATGTTAGTGTGACTATGGGGTTGGAGCTCGCCCTGCCTCCACTGTTTTTATCTCCTTGAATGTTATTAGATCTAAAACTGAGAGTCTGATGCACAAAACTATGCGATAATCAAGTTTCAACATGACAGCAGCTCATAGATTAGATAGAAATGGCATGATGTTTGTCAGCAATGGAAGTTTGAGTAGCCATGCAAGCGATATCCCTGCAACATATGTCACCCTGTTGGGTTCCGTCATTGCTTTGGATATAAAGCTTAACACATTTAAGCTTTCTTTCCCAGTAATTGCTCCATGTGCACCATTAATCAAGCTGCGTTCTTGATAGTTTTGGGTGGCTCTTCTGTAAAAGAAGTATTTGCTCCAGTCTGTCTCCAGGGTATTATAATTGCTGCGCTCCCTACTAGAACCCCCAAACAAGTCTCATAAGCCAGTTGCAAATGCAACTGATGGTAGTCAAGCTCCAAGTCTTCAGGCACATCCAAATGAGGGGCTTTCTTTAATTGTTCCTGAACAATAAATTGGAAACTCTGAACACAAAAGTGACTCCACCACCAGCATCATCATGAATTGCCCCGTATGGGCAGCATTGTCCATTCCAATTGAGGGATTCAATATTAAATAGGTTCATCATGTGTCTCTGGCGTCAACACTCTTCCATAACTATTTAAATGACTGAATGAGCATGACTTTCGTATTATCATCCAGGATTGAATGAAACAAAATTGATGTAATTCAAAAGGTCTACAAGAGAGAAGCTGGTGGTGTAGTCCTGCTTTGTATGTCCTGAGGGTCTCTTTACTTGGGTTTTCACCTTGGGTGTTATGCCCCACCAGCTCCTGCTGCAAAATGCTGGGAGCGATGCTTTGGGCCTGAATTTCCCTTGGCATCATTTTAAACAGGATATGAAATAAAGCCATTATGAAATTCCATTGCTGATAGTCATCACACCATATCTGCCTAAGAACAAGCAAATCTAGCTAGTCAGAACAGTGTCCTCTCCAAGATCGACCACAGCGATGTACTTCCCATGGGTCATCTTCCAGGACCTCTAGGATATTCGTAGTAATATGTAACAGTGGAGCTAGGGTGATCTTCAATCTCATGAATTGCTGCTATAATAAGTTTGAGGTGGAGATGCAGAATCACTAGGGTTTTGGCCAAATTCAGAGCCATAGAAGGCCTTGTAGTCGAATACCAGCGTAAGAAACGCTTACATAGTGGCAAAGCTTGCTATATACAATGAGACAAAAGTTTAATTTTTTTAATTGCATATTCAAAGAAGAATAAGAATCTTATTTCCCAAAAATTAATTAAGCATAACATTTTCCATAAATTAACAATGAGCAGAACATTGAATTCACCACATTTTTTGTAATACTTCACTTTTCAGAGCATAGGATCTCATAGATTAAAGTCATCAAGGGTGAATTAGTTTTAGAATCCTATTCAATAAGGAGATAAAGAAGAAGAAAAAAGTGTTTGGGGAAAGTGTCAGTAAAAGGGAAAGCCAATACAGAATAAAGCGAAATGTCCTCAATGTGTCTTGCCTACCTTTATAACTGTTTGGCCATTGTGCATAGATACCACTTAATCAAGCAATGAAGTACACTGAGCATAGTGAATTATAGTAGTGAAATATGAAGGTGAGGGTTTTTGTGTGCCTGCCTTCTTTTCTATAGTGCTTCCTGGAAGTTCAAAGAAACGGATCTCTAGTTTATTTCAAGTGTAAAGGGATCAGGGTATTAGTAAATAAAGGCATATTGTATATGAAGAATGCGTTCAAGAAACAGTTTTCAAGGTTGGGAAATTAAAGAAGGCTTTTTAACCACCTGATTGATATGAGAAATATTAATATATAGATCTATTGATAGCACCCTAGTCACAGATTCTTCGTTTGAAAGCCATAATTAAGCTTCATTCATACTTTGAATGTTGCTTGCATGTATTTCGGAATATCCAACATTACTCACACCTTTTATTGCTTCCTAAATTGATTTCATAATTAGATGCCCGTCAAAGTATTAATAACTTTTATATATCTATAGCATGCGTGTAGAATTACATCTTAAGTGCATTCGATTTACATGTTTTTATCTCAAGTAGGTTATTTCATATCTTTTATCACTGAATGATAAGTAAGTAAATCAGAATATTGATGAGAATACTATTTTTTTCGATTTTGATGCTGAATTAGGTCTTTTGACACATTAGTGTCCTATAGTCAACTATTGAGGTCATCTGTGGCTTATTTTAAATTGAGAATTGCTCTTGGTTTACTACAGGGTTTTCAATAATTGCATTTATCACTGAATCTATAACTTATTTACGAAATGTGGCATTCATTCCTTTGAGGTGGCATACTGTGTATAAACCACTGAAACCTAGTTGGTATATGTAATCAGTTCAACTACGACTTTGCAGTACTGGGCGGATGTTAGTGTGACTATGGGGTTGGAGCTCGCCCTGCCTCCACTGTTTTTATCTCCTTGAATGTTATTAGATCTAAAACTGAGAGTCTGATGCACAAAACTATGCGATAATCAAGTTTCAACATGACAGCAGCTCATAGATTAGATAGAAATGGCATGATGTTTGTCAGCAATGGAAGTTTGAGTAGCCATGCAAGCGATATCCCTGCAACATATGTCACCCTGTTGGGTTCCGTCATTGCTTTGGATATAAAGCTTAACACATTTAAGCTTTCTTTCCCAGTAATTGCTCCATGTGCACCCTTAATCAAGCTGCGTTCTTGATAGTTTTGGGTGGCTCTTCTGTAAAAGAAGTATTTGCTCCAGTCTGTCTCCAGGGTATTATAATTGCTGCGCTCCCTACTAGAACCCCCAAACAAGTCTCATAAGCCAGTTGCAAATGCAACTGATGGTAGTCAAGCTCCAAGTCTTCAGGCACATCCAAATGAGGCGCTTTCTTTAATTGTTCCTGAACAATAAATTGGAAACTCTGAACACAAAAGCGACTCTGCCACCAGCATCATCATGAATTGCCCCGTATGGGCAGCATTGTCCATTCCAATTGAGGGATTCAATATTAAATAGGTTCATCATGTGTCTCTGGCGTCAACACTCTTCCATAACTATTTAAATGACTGAATGAGCATGACTTTCGTATTATCATCCAGGATTGAATGAAACAAAATTGATGTAATTCAAAAGGTCTACAAGAGAGAAGCTGGTGGTGTAGTCCTGCTTTGTATGTCCTGAGGGTCTCTTTACTTGGGTTTTCACCTTGGGTGTTATGCCCCAGCAGCTCCTGCTGCAAAATGCTGGGAGCGATGCTTTGGGCCTGAATTTCCCTTGGCATCCTTTTAAACAGGATATGAAATAAAGCCATTATGAAATTCCATTGCTGATAGTCATCACAACATATCTGCCTAAGAACAAGCAAATCTAGCTAGTCAGAACAGTGTCCTCTCCAAGATCAACCACAGCGATGTACTTCCCATGGGTCATCTTCCAGGACCTCTAGGATATTCGTAGTAATATGTTACAGTGGAGCTAGGGTGATCTTCAATCTCATGAATTGCTGCTATAATAAGTTTGAGGTGGAGATGCAGAATCACAAGGCTTTTGGCCAAATTCAGAGCCATAGACAGAAGGCCTTGTAGTCCAATACCAGCGTAAGAAACGCTTACATAGTGGCAAAGCTTGCCATATACAATGAGACAAAAGTTTATTTTTTTAATTGCATATTCAAAGAAGAATAAGAATCTTATTTCCCAAAAATTAATTAAGCATAACATTTTCCATATATTAACAATGAGTGGAACATTGAATTCACCACATTTTTTGTAATACTTCACTTTTCAGAGTATAGGATCTCATGGATTAAAGTCATCAAGGGTGAATTCGTTTTAGAATCCTATTCAATAAGGAGATAAAGAAGAAGAAAAAAGTGTTTGGGGAAAGTGTCAGTAAAAGGGAAAGCCAATACAGAAAAAAGCGAAATGTCCTCAATGTGTCTTGCCTACCTTTATAACTGTTTGGCCATTGTGCATAGATACCACTTAATCAAGCAATGAAGTACACTGAGCATAGTGAATTATAGTAGTGAAATATGAAGGTGAGGGTTTTTGTGTGCCTGCCTTCTTTTCTAAAGTGCTTCCTGGAGGTTCAAAGAAACGGATCTCTGGTTTATTTCAAGTGTAAAGGGATCAGGGTATTAGTAAATAAAGGCATATTGTATATGAAGAATGCGTTCAAGAAACAGTTTTCAAGGTTGGGAAATTAAAGAAGGCTTTTTAACCACCTGATTGATATGAGAAATATTAATATATAGATCTATTGATAGCACCCTAGTCACAGATTCTTCGTTTGAAAGCCATAATTAAGCTTCATTCATACTTTGAATGTTGCTTGCATGTATTTCGGAATATCCAACATTACTCACACCTTTTATTGCTTCCTAAATCGATTTCATAATTAGATGCCCGTCAAAGTATTAATAACTTTTATATATCTCTAGCATGCGTGCAGAATTACATCTTAAGTGCATTCGATTTACATGTTTTTATCTCAAGTAGGTTATTTCATATCTTCTATCACTGAATGATAAGTAAGTAAATCAGAATATTGATGAGAATACTAATTTTTTCGATTTTGATGCTGAATTAGGTCTTTTGTCACATTAGTGTCCTATAGTCAACTATTGAGGTCATCTGTGGCTTATTTTAAATTGAGAATTGCTCTTGGTTTACTACAGGGTTTTCAATAATTGCATTTATCACTGAATCTATAACTTATTTACGAAATGTGGCATTCATTCCTTTGAGGTGGCATACTGTGTATAAACCACTGAAACCTAGTTGGTATATGTAATCAGTTCAACTAAGACTTTGCAGTACTGGTGGGACGTTAGTGTGACTATGGGGTTGGAGCTCGCCCTGCCTCCACTGTTTTTATCTCCTTGAATGTTATTAGATCTAAAACTGAGAGTCTGATGCACAAAACTATGCGATAATCAAGTTTCAACATGACAGCAGCTCATAGATTAGATAGAAATGGCATGATGTTTGTCAGCAATGGAAGTTTGAGTAGCCATGCAAGCGATATCCCTGCAACATATGTCACCCTGTTGGGTTCCGTCATTGCTTTGGATATAAAGCTTAACACATTTAAGCTTTCTTTCCCCGTAATTGCTCCATGTGCACCCTTAATCAAGCTGCGTTCTTGATAGTTTTGGGTGGCTCTTCTGTAAAAGAAGTATTTGCTCCAGTCTGTCTCCAGGGTATTATAATTGCTGCGCTCCTTACTAGAACCTCCAAACAAGTCTCATAAGCCAGTTGCAGATGCAACTGATGGTAGTCAAGCTCCAAGTCTTCAGGCACATCCAAATGAGGGGCTTTCTTTAATTGTTCCTGAACAATAAATTGGAAACTCTGAACACAAAAGTGACTCCACCACCAGCATCATCATGAATTGCCCTGTATGGGCAGCATTGTCCATTCCAATTGAGGTCTTCAATATTAAATAGGTTCATCATGTGTCTCTGGCGTCAACACTCTTCCATAACTATTTAAATTACTGAATGAGCATGACTTTCGTATTATCATCCAGGATTGAATGAAACAAAATTGATGTAATTCAAAAGGTCTACAAGAGAGAAGCTGGTGGTGTAGTCCTGCTTTGTATGTCCTGAGGGTCTCTTTACTTGGGTTTTCACCTTGGGTGTTATGCCCCACCAGCTCCTGCTGCAAAATGCTGGGAGCGATGCTTTGGGCCTGAATTTCCCTTGGCAATCTTTTAAACAGGATATGAAATAAAGCCATCATGAAATTCCATTGCTGATAGTCATCACACCATATCTGCCTAAGAACAAGCAAATCTAGCTAGTCAGAACAGTGTCCTCTCCAAGATCGACCACAGCGATGTACTTCCCATGGGTCATCTTCCAGGACCTCTAGGATATTCGTAGTAATATGTAACAGTGGAGCTAGGGTGATCTTCAATCTCATGAATTGCTGCTATAATAAGTTTGAGGTGGAGATGCAGAATCACTAGGGTTCTGGCCAAATTCAGAGCCATAGAAGGCCTTGTAGTCGAATACCAGCGTAAGAAACGCTTACATAGTGGCAAAGCTTGCTATATACAATGAGACAAATGTTTAATTTTTTTAATTGCATATTCAAAGAAGAATAAGAATCTTATTTCCCAAAAATTAATTAAGCATAACATTTTCCATAAATTAACAATGAGCAGAACATTGAATTCACCACATTTTTTGTAATACTTCACTTTTCAGAGCATAGGATCTCATAGATTAAAGTCATCAAGGGTGAATTAGTTTTAGAATCCTATTCAATAAGGAGATAAAGAAGAAGAAAAAAGTGTTTGGGGAAAGTGTCAGTAAAAGGGAAAGCCAATACAGAATAAAGCGAAATGTCCTCAATGTGTCTTGCCTACCTTTATAACTGTTTGGCCATTGTGCATAGATACCACTTAATCAAGCAATGAAGTACACTGAGCATAGTGAATTATAGTAGTGAAATATGAAGGTGAGGGTTTTTGTGTGCCTGCCTTCTTTTCTATAGTGCTTACTGGAGGTTCAAAGAAACGGATCTCTAGTTTATTTCAAGTGTAAAGGGATCAGGGTATTAGTAAATAAAGGCATATTGTATATGAAGAATGCGTTCAAGAAACAGTTTTCAAGGTTGGGAAATTAAAGAAGGCTTTTTAACCACCTGATTGATATGAGAAATATTAATATATAGATCTATTGATAGCACCCTAGTCACAGATTCTTCGTTTGAAAGCCATAATTAAGCTTCATTCATACTTTGAATGTTGCTTGCATGTATTTCGGAATATCCAACATTACTCACACCTTTTATTGCTTCCTAAATCGATTTCATAATTAGATGCCCGTCAAAGTATTAATAACTTTTATATATCTCTAGCATGCGTGCAGAATTACATCTTAAGTGCATTCGATTCACATGTTTTTATCTCAAGTAGGTTATTTCATATCTTTTATCACTGAATGATAAGTAAGTAAATCAGAATATTGATGAGAATACTATTTATTTCGATTTTGATGCTGAATTAGGTCTTTTGACACATTAGTGTCCTATAGTCAACTATTGAGGTCATCTGTAGCTTATTTTAATTTGAGAATTGCTCTTGGTTTACTACAGGGTTTTCAATAATTGCATTTATCACTGAATCTATAACTTATTTACGAAATGTGGCATTCATTCCTTTGAGGTGGCATACTGTGTATAAACCACTGAAACCTAGTTGGTATATGTAATCAGTTCAACTACGACTTTGCAGTACTGGGCGGATGTTAGTGTGACTATGGGGTTGGAGCTCGCCCTGCCTCCACTGTTTTTATCTCCTTGAATGTTATTAGATCTAAAACTGAGAGTCTGATGCACTAAACTATGAGATAATCAAGTTTCAACATGACAGCAGCTCATAGATTAGATAGGAATGGCATGATGTTTGTCAGCAATGGAAGTTTGAGTAGCCATGCAAGCGATATCCCTGCAACATATGTCACCCTGTTGGGTTCCGTCATTGCTTTGGATATAAAGCTTAACACATTTAAGCTTTCTTTCCCCGTAATTGCTCCATGTGCACCCTTAATCAAGCTGCGTTCTTGATAGTTTTGGGTGGCTCTTCTGTAAAAGAAGTATTTAATCCAGTCTGTCTCCAGGGTATTATAATTGCTGCGCTCCCTACTAGAACCTCCAAGCAAGTCTCATAAGCCAGTTGCAGATGCAACTGATGGTAGTCAAGCTCCAAGTCTTCAGGCACATCCAAATGAGGCGCTTTCTTTAATTGTTCCTGAACAATACATTGGAAACTCTGAACACAAAAGCGACTCCGCCACCAGCATCATCATGAATTGCCCCGTATGGGCAGCATTGTCCATTCCAATTGAGGGCTTCAATATTAAATAGGTTCATCATGTGTCTCTGGCGTCAACACTCTTCCATAACTATTTAAATTACTGAATGAGCATGACTTTCGTATTATCATCCAGGATTGAATGAAACAAAATTGATGTAATTTAAAAGGTCTACAAGAGAGAAGCTGGTGGTGTAGTCCTGCTTTGTATGTCCTGAGGGTCTCTTTACTTGGGTTTTCACCTTGGGTTTTATGCCCCACCAGCTCCTGCTGCAAAATGCTGGGAGCGATGCTTTGGGCCTGAATTTCCTTTGGCATCCTTTTAAACAGGATATGAAATAAAGCCATCATGAAATTCCATTGCTGATAGTCATCACACCATATCTGCCTAAGAACAAGCAAATCTAGCTAGTCAGAACAGTGTCCTCTCCAAGATCGACCACAGCGATGTACTTCCCATGGGTCATCTTCCAGGACCTCTAGGATATTCGTAGTAATATGTAACAGTGGAGCTAGGGTGATCTTCAATCTCATGAATTGCTGCTATAATAAGTTTGAGGTGGAGATGCAGAATCACTAGGGTTTTGGCCAAATTCAGAGCCATAGAAGGCCTTGTAGTCGAATACCAGCGTAAGAAACGCTTACATGGTGGCAAAGCTTGCCATATACAATGAGACAAAAGTTTATTTTTTTAATTGCATATTCAAAGAAGAATAAGAATCTTATTTCCCAAAAATTTATTAAGCATAACATTTTCCATAAATTAACAATGAGCGGAACATTGAATTCACCACATTTTTTGTAATACTTCACTTTTCAGAGCATAGGATCTCATGGATTAAAGTCATCAAGGGTGAATTAGTTTTAGAATCCTATTCAATAAGGAGATAAAGAAGAAGAAAAAAGTGTTTGGGGAAAGTGTCAGTAAAAGGGAAAGCCAATACAGAATAAAGCGAAATGTCCTCAATGTGTCTTGCTTACCTTTATAACTGTTTGGCCATTGTGCATAGATACCACTTAATCAAGCAATGAAGTACACTGAGCATAGTGAATTATAGTAGTGAAATATGAAGGTGAGGGTTTTTGTGTGCCTGCCTTCTTTTCTAAAGTGCTTCCTGGAGGTTCAAAGAAACGGATCTCTGGTTTATTTCAAGTGTAAAGGGATCAGGGTATTAGTAAATAAAGGCATATTGTATATGAAGAATGCGTTCAAGAAACAGTTTTCAAGGTTGGGAAATTAAAGAAGGCTTTTTAACCACCTGATTGATATGAGAAATATTAATATATAGATCTATTGAAAGCACCCTAGTCACAGATTCTTTGTTTGAAAGCCATAATTAAGCTTCATTCATACTTTGAATGTTGCTTGCATGTATTTCGGAATATCCAACATTACTCACACCTTTTATTGCTTCCTAAATCGATTTCATAATTAGATGCCCGTCAAAGTATTAATACTTTTTATATATCTCTAGCATGCGTGCAGAATTACATTTTAAGTGCATTCGATTTACATTTTTTTATTTCAAGTAGAAGGTTATTTCATATCTTTTATCACTGAATGATAAGTAAGTAAATCAGAATATTGATGAGAATACTATTTTTTTCGATTTTGATGCTGAAATTGGTCTTTTGTCACATTAGTGTCCTATAGTCAACTATTGAGGTCATCTGTGGCTTATTTTAAATTGAGAATTGCTCTTGGGTTACTACAGGGTTTTCAATAATTGCATTTATCACTGAATCTATAACTTATTTACGAAATGTGGCATTCATTCCTTTGAGGTGGCATACTGTGTATAAACCACTGAAACCTAGTTGGTATATGTACTCAGTTCAACTAAGACTTTGCAGTACTGGTGGGACGTTAGTGTGACTATGGGGTTAAAGCTCGCCCTGCCTCCACTGTTTTTATCTCCTTGAATGTTATTAGATCTAAAACTGAGAGTCTGATGCACAAAACTATGCGATAATCAAGTTTCAACATGACAGCAGCTCATAGATTAGATAGTTATCCAGTATTGGGGTATCTTTCATAGATTCACATGCCTGAATCATTCCCCGTCGTCGAGGCGGGAGTCCCACGGTAAATTATATATATATAGCAGTGCCTAAAAACCATTAGTAGTAGGCTAAAAAAGTATATAGGCCCAACTAGGCCCAAAACTTAGCAGCCTATCTACCTCATTATGTAAAAAGAACTGAAAATGTAGCCTCAGCCAATCAGCTAACCTCACCCTCTAGAACCTTCCCAGCCCAGGCAGTTCTCCTCAGATTTTCACCGCACTTCGTGTGTAAGGGAGTCTCCCAAGTGCCTACTCAGTTTTTCTTCAGAAATTTCTTCAATTCTTTCAAGATGTCGGAAAAGAAGGCTTTATTCAAGGCCTGTGCTTCATGCTTCAAGAAGAGAGTTCACGTGGACGACGAGCACTCGGACTGTATTTATTGTTTGCATCCTTCACATGTGGTGAAGGATTGCAGGATATGTCGAACCTTCCCTCCTAAGACCAAAAGGGATAGAGAGGCGAGAGTTCTTTTGTGGCTGAAGTCGTCTGTCAGAGATGACGAGGACAGAGCCTCTACTTCAAGTAAGAGAGCCAGTTCCAAAGAGAGGTGTTCCCCTGAGAGATTGAAAAATCTAAGTTCTCTCATAAACCCTCTGAATCCACAAAGAGTGCTGCGTCAACAGAGTCTTCTACTGTGAGTACAGTCCGCACTAAAGCTGTCACTTTAGTGTCTTCTCTCACTGTTACCACCTATTCTACGTCTTCTACTTCTTCAAATACTGTTTCCACCTCAGCAATTACTTCTCCTGTGATGTCCGTCATGGCCTCTTCTTCTGAGACAAGATCGTCAAGGAAAAGCGCGTCGTCGACGAGTCTACCGTCGACGACCAAATCACCATCTTTGAAGCGCTCGTCATCGCTTCCGTCGACGCTCTCGTCGACGGCTCCCCCGTCGACGAAGACTTCCACTATCCCGTCGACGAAGACCCAGTCGACGAAGATCCCGTCGACGAAGATCCCGTCGACGAAGACCCCGTCGACGAAGACCCCGTCGACGGAGGGCCCGTCGACGAAGGGCCCGTCGACGAAAGGCTCGTCGACGAAGACCCGTCGACGACAGGCCCGTCGACGACAAGCACGTCGACGAGGGTTTCAGCTCCGTCGACGACTAGCTCGACGACGAGGAGTCCGTCGTCGGATCCGTCTACTAGAACGCCTTCCAAGAAGTCTTCATCCATGATTACAATACCTGTGACGATACCGTCGACGACAACATCGGCAACTCACGCACCTGTTTCTCTTTTGCCATCAACAGCAGCGCTGGCATCTTTGAATGTGCCATCTACGCATTTGTTGCCCACATCTCCGGTTAGGGTGCAGTATACCCATTTTCAGATGAAATCTTTTCAGAGACAGAGTTACTCTCATTTGTCTCCCCTTTTGCCTTCGCATATCTTGGAAAATTACGTGGAAGCAGATTCGGATAATGAAGATGATGATGATGATGATCCTTTTGGAGTGGCCCATCACCCTTCCCAGTTGCACATAAAATATCAAGAGGATGAGGATGATGATGAGGTTCATTGCTATCAGGAAAATTTGGCTACTCCTTATCATCAGGAGCAACAACACACAGAGGACACGACTCATCTTCCGTCTGTTCTAGTACAGGATTTGCAGGCCATGCTGGCCGATTATCGTCAGAGGTTTCCACCAACTCTGCCTACTCCAAATACTGTGCCAGAGGACATGCCAGTAAATCCACCGCCACATCCTTCACACTCTCCAAGGCAGGATGTTGGCCCCGGAACTGGAGATCAGGATGTTGACATCTCATCTCCAGATGAGGATGAAAGGGAGGATGGGGAGCTTCCGGATTCCACGCCTACGGAACCATGGAATGATTACGTCATCCCTATGCCCTCTCCTAACCTGCCAAGACCTTCAGATTCTCCGCCAGAAGACATAGGAGGTTTTCATAACATCATGCACCGGGCGGCTGCTCGATTTGCAATCACAGTTTCGGTTGAACAAACCGACTGTTTTCTTCATGATTTTAAAGAAGGGTATAGAAGGGTGTCCAGATCTATCCCTATCATTGATTATATCTGGAAAGAAGGGATTGATATTATGAAGACGCCAGCTTCCATCCCGGCGGTTCTTCCAAGAGTCGACAAAAAGTACCGAGCACCACCGGACACTCCTTCATGTTTGATTGGTCATCCGCGTCCTGACTCAGTGATTTCACAAGCGGCTCAACAACGATCCAAAAATCCGGTTGCACCTCTTTCAACGCCTCCAGACAAAGAGGGCAGGAGATTGGATGCAATTGGAAAGAAGTTCTCGGCTAATGCCGCTGCTACTGTCAAGATTGCTAATTCTTTGGCGATTTTAGCACGGTACGACAGACAAATGTGGTCAGATCTGTCGGAGTTCATCAATTTGGTTCCCGATGACCGTGTTGAAGAGGTCAGGAAGGTTGTCTTGGAAGGCGAGCGGGCAGCTTCTGAAATTATCGATTGCGCCCTCGATGTATCTAATACAGCCTTTAGACAATTGGCCGGAGCGGCAGTTCTCAGACGGCAAGGATGGCTCAAGGCGACTTCTTTCAGACCTGAGGTCCAGACCAAAATACTGGACATGGCCTATAATGGCGAGTTATTGTTTGGCAAGCACATAGATGAAGCATTGCTTGCGATAAAAACGGATACTGATACGGCCAAATCGCTTGGTGCACTACAGTATAAGCGAGGTTTTTTCAGAGGAGCAAGAGGCCGTGGGTTTTCATCAAGAGGACATTATCAAAATCAACAAAACCGCCAGTATCAACCTCAAAATAAGCCGTACTACCAGCAGTCCTATCGGCAGTCATCGTCAGCGGGTTTCTCTCGTCAAGGAGGGAAACGACGTTCTAACTACCAGGGACGAGATTCAAACAAACGCCAGTGAGTTTTGCCGGACACCATCCTCCCTTCCCTCCCTCCCCGTGGGCGCCAAGATTTCCGCCTTTTATCAGCAGTGGCGGAAAATAACTTCAGATCAGTGGGTTCTGGACATAGTCAAACACGGACACACTCTGGAGTTCTTGCAGAAACCTCCAACATTACCGCCCAGGGGTCCCTCCCCTCCTCGTCTTCATTTGTTATACATGGAAGCCATGAAAATGCTGCACAAAAATGCGATAGAGAAAGTCCCAGCATCCCAGAAAAATCAGGGGTTTTATTCTCGCTTCTTCCTTGTGGAAAAGGTTTCAGGAGAGTGGCGTCCAATTCTGGATCTACGAAACTTAAACACATATCTGAAAAAGCAGAGTTTCCGCATGGTGACACTCACGGATGTCCTCAATTGCCTCATGGAGGGAGATTTCATGGCTTCCCTGGATATGGAAGACGCCTACTTTCACATTCCAATTCATCCAAACCACCGCAAGTATCTGAGATTCACAGTGGCTGGTGTCCATTTTCAATTCAAGGTGCTCCCTTTCGGCCTGAAGTCTGCACCAAGAATCTTTACCAAGACTCTAGTCCCAGTTGCAGCTGCGTTGAGGTCACAGGGAATCCAAGTATTCCCGTACCTCGACGATTGGTTAATAAAGAGTCCGACGAGGACTTCAACAAGGCAATCGGTCAAGAGTGCTCTGTCAATGTTCTCGAATCTGGGTTTGACCCTCAACGCCAAAAAATCTCAACTTCAACCCAGCCAAATTCTGACGTTCCTGGGAGCAGTACTAGACACCTCTCAGTGCAAGGCCTTCTTGACCCAAATTCGTCAGGACAAGATCACAAAGCTGGCAAGCCAAATACGGTCAAAAAAGTCTCTTTCGGTCCGACAGTTTGTTTCCCTGCTAGGGATGTGTTCCTTCGCACTCCATCTAGTCCCACTGGCTCGACTCAGAATGAGGCCTCTCCAGGAGGAATTGCATCGACAATGGCGGCAGATAGACGGATCTTTCGAGGACCGTATCAAGGTCACGCCCAAGATAAAACAAGCTCTTCTGTGGTGGGCGGCAAAGAACAATTTGTCTCCAGGGCTCACTTTTCTTCAGACTCTACCGGAATTTACTCTAACGACAGATGCCTCCATGGAGGGTTGGGGAGGTCATCTCCAGGACCTTCAGGTGCAGGGACGGTGGTCCCATCAGTACAAGCACAAACATATCAACTGCCTCGAGTTGAGGGCAATTTTCCTGTCCTTGCGAGCCTTCCTGCCAAGAATTGCAGGCTCTGCAGTACTGGTGCGCACGGACAACACCACCAGCATGTTTTACGTAAACAAGCAAGGGGGCACAAAATCTCTGGCCCTGTCTCTTCAGGCGCAGGAAATGTGGGAATGGTTACTCCACCACAAAATTTCCCTCAGAGCGGAACATGTTCAAGGAATTCAGAATTCTCTGGCCGACGATCTCAGCAGATCATTCACAGGATGTCACGAGTGGGAACTCGAACAACGCCAAGTGGAAACAATCTTCCAGCTCTGGGGCACACCAACGCTGGACCTGTTTGCCACGCAACAGAACAGCAAATGCATATACTTTGCCAGCAGGTTCCACCAGCAAGGATCGAGGGGAAATGCCCTGTTGATGAGGTGGACCGGAATCTTTGCATATGCCTTCCCGCCGATTCCTCTCATCCCAAAGGTTCTACAGAAAATGAAGAGAGAGCGTTGCTCTCTAATCCTAATTGCTCCTCGCTGGCCGAGGCAGTATTGGTTCCAGGAGCTTCTCATACTCTCCCATCAACCTCCACTGCGCCTCAAGCCGACGCTTTCAATGCTGACAAGGGAGGAAGGACAAATACTTCATCCAGATCCTCAGTCGCTACACTTGCACGCCTGGCTCCTGATTTCTTAGAGTTTAAGGACCTAGAGATTTCTCCAGACTGTAGAGCTGTTCTATCTCAGGCTCGTGCACAGTCTACCATCAGAACCTATCGCTTCAAATGGAAGAGATTCTGTTTATGGTGCGGAGAGCATGACGTCCATCCACTACAGGCTCCTCCAGAGAAGATTCTGCCTTATCTGCTGTCTTTAGCCAGATCAGGTCTCGCTTTTTCTTCTATCAAAGTTCACCTTGCTGCCATATCCAGATTCAGGAAGAGTTACAACAAACCATCTTTGTGTTCTTCTTCTTTAATTAAACAGTTCCTTAAAGGATTGTTTCGAGTTTTCCCTCCAGTGCGGCCTCCTCCTCCTGAGTGGGATCTCAATATTGTGTTATCTCAGTTGCTGAAAAGGCCTTTTGAACCAATTCATAAATCGGAACTTAAATTCTTGACTTGGAAAGTGGCTATTCTGTTAGCCCTCACTTCAACCCGGAGAGTAAGTGAGATGCAAGCGTTCACTATATCAGAACCTTTCCTACATTTTTCAAAAGATTGTGTGACAC
This sequence comes from Lissotriton vulgaris, assembly GCF_964263255.1. Classification (NCBI taxonomy): domain Eukaryota; kingdom Metazoa; phylum Chordata; class Amphibia; order Caudata; family Salamandridae; genus Lissotriton; species Lissotriton vulgaris. Next base: position 1,399,419,398 of record NC_141689.1, read on the forward strand.
TTAGAACTCATCCTAAGTTTATTCCCAAAGTTCCGACCCAGTTTCACATCAACCAACCGGTGAAACTCAAGACTTTCTTTCCAGACCCAAAGACTCCAGCTGAAAGGATGCTGCATTCCTTGGATGTCCAAAGATGCCTCAAATTCTATTTACAAAGACAAAAGATTTACGCAAATCTACCCAACTGTTTGTGGCTTATGGTCAAGCTACACGTGGTCAGGCAGTGACGAAGGCAACTATAGCCAGATGGCTTTCCTCTGTCATTGTCTTCTGTCATGAGAAAGCGAACAAGCCCCTGACAAGAACGGTTAAGGCGCATTCCACCAGGATGATGTCAGCGTCTACTGCCCTATTTGCAGGGGTGTCCCTGGAAAACATCTGCCGTGCTGCTACATGGAAAAGTGTGCATACTTTTACCAAGCACTATTGCCTGCAGCCGGTGCTACATGAAGATACGTCAGTGGGAGAAGCAGTGTTACAGCATCTTCTTCACTGAGGTCAGCCTGTTATGGTTTTTTCTTGTTTCTATTGCTATATGTGTGCTAATATACTATTTTAATGCTCTGTATATAGATATATTTTATATGAAGGTATTGTCATGATTTTGCATATGTATTGAAATATGTTATTGCTCTAGTACCTTCCAGGTTGTGTGGGGATATATGGTTTGGATTGTCTCCCACCTTCCTCTACCGACAGTTATGGTTATTACAGCTTGCTACTCTGATTCAGGCATGTGAATCTATGAAAGATACCCCAATACTGGATAAGAAAACAAGTTACTTACCTGTAACTACAGTTATCCAGTATTGGTATCTTTCATAGATTCACATGCACCCACCCTCCTCCCCGGCAAGGCAGTTCTTATTATGGTTACTACTTCTCACTTGTGCTGGGAAAATCTGAGGAGAACTGCCTGGGCTGGGAAGGTTCTAGAGGGTGAGGTTAGCTGATTGGCTGAGGCTACATTTTCAGTTCTTTTTACATAATGAGGTAGATAGGCTGCTAAGTTTTGGGCCTAGTTGGGCCTATATACTTTTTTAGCCTACTACTAATGGTTTTTAGGCACTGCTATATATATATAATTTACCGTGGGACTCCCGCCTCGACGACGGGGAATGATTCAGGCATGTGAATCTATGAAAGATACCAATACTGGATAACTGTAGTTACAGGTAAGTAACTTGTTTTCAAATGGCATGATGTTTGCCAGCAATGGAAGTTTGAGTAGCCATGCAAGCGATATCCCTGCAACATATGTCACCCTGTTGGGTTCCGTCATTGCTTTGGATATAAAGCTTAACACATTTAAGCATTCTTTCCCCGTAATTGCTCCATGTGCACCCTTAATCAAGCTGCGTTCTTGATAGTATTGGGTGGCTCTTCTGTAAAAGAAGTATTTGCTCCAGTCTGTCTCCAGGGTATTATAATTGCTGCGCTCCCTACTAGAACCTACAAACAAGTCTCATAAACCAGTTGCAGATGCAACTGATGGTAGTCAAGCTCCAAGTCATCAGGCACATCCAAATGAGGCGCTTTCTTTAATTGTTCCTGAACAATAAATTGGAAACTCTGAACACAAAAGCGACTCCGCCACCAGCATCATCATGAATTGCCCCGTATGGGCAGCATTGTCCATTCCAATTGAGGGCTTCAATATTAAATAGGTTCATCATGTGTCTCTGGCGTCAACACTCTTCCATAACTATTTAAATTACTGAATGAGCATGACTTTCGTATTATCATCCAGGATTGAATGAAACAAAATTGATGTAATTTAAAAGGTCTACAAGAGAGAAGCTGGTGGTGTAGTCCTGCTTTGTATGTCCTGAGGGTCTCTTTACTTGGTTTTTCACCTTGGGTGTTATGCCCCACCAGCTCCTGCTGCAAAATGCTGGGAGCGATGCTTTGGGCCTGAATTTCCCTTGGCATCCTTTTAAACAGGATATGAAATAAAGCCATTATGAAATTCCATTGCTGATAGTCATCACACCATATCTGCCTAAGAACAAGCAAATCTAGCTAGTCAGAACAGTGTCCTCTCCAAGATCGACCACAGCGATGTACTTCCCATGGGTCATCTTCCAGGACCTCTAGGATATTCATAGTAATATGTAACAGTGGAGCTAGGGTGATCTTCAATCTCATGAATTGCTGCTATAATAAGTTTGAGATGGAGATGCAGAATCACTAGGGTTTTGGCCAAATTCAGAGCCATAGAAGGCCTTGTAGTCGAATACCAGCGTAAGAAACGCTTACATAGTGGCAAAGCTTGCCATATACAATGAGACAAAAGTTTATTTTTTTAATTGCATATTCGAAGAAGAATAAGAATCTTATTTCCCAAAAATTAATTAAGCATAACATTTTCCATAAATTAACAATGAGCGGAACATTGAATTCACCACATTTTTTGTAATACTTCACTTTTCAGAGTATAGGATCTCGTGGATTAAAGTCATCAAGGGTGAATTCGTTTTAGAATCCTATTCAATAAGGAGATAAAGAAGAAGAAAAAAGTGTTTGGGGAAAGTGTCAGTAAAAGGGAAAGCCAATACAGAAAAAAGCGAAATGTCCTCAATGTGTCTTGCCTACCTTTATAACTGTTTGGCCATTGTGCATAGATACCACTTAATCAAGCAATGAAGTACACTGAGCATAGTGAATTATAGTAGTGAAATATAAAGGTGAGGGTTTTTGTGTGCCTGCCTTCTTTTCTAAAGTGCTTCCTGGAGGTTCAAAGAAACGGATCTCTGGTTTATTTCAAGTGTAAAGGGATCAGGGTATTAGTAAATAAAGGCATATTGTATATTAAGAATGCGTTCAAGAAACAGTTTTCAAGGTTGGGAAATTAAAGAAGGCTTTTTAACCACCTGATTGATATGAGAAATATTAATATATAGATTTATTGATAGCACCCTAGTCACAGATTCTTCGTTTGAAAGCCATAATTAAGCTTCATTCATACTTTGAATGTTGCTTGCATGTATTTCGGAATATCCAACATTACTCACACTTTTTATTGCTTCCTAAATCGATTTCATAATTAGATGCCCGTCAAAGTATTAATAACTTTTATATATCTCTAGCATGCGTGCAGAATTACATCTTAAGTGCATTTGATTTAATTTTTTTTATCTCAAGTAGAAGGTTATTTCATATCTTTTATCACTGAATGATAAGTAAGTAAATCAGAATATTGATGAGAATACTATTTTTTTCGATTTTGATGCTGAAATAGGTCTTTTGTCACATTAGTGTCCTATAGTCAACTATTGAGGTCATCTGTGGCTTATTTTAAATTGAGAATTGCTCTTGGTTTACTACAGGGTTTTCAATAATTGCATTTATCACTGAATCTATAACTTATTTATGAAATGTGGCATTCATTCCTTTGAGGTGGCATACTGTGTATAAACCACTGAAACCTAGTTGGTATATGTACTCAGTTCAACTAAGACTTTGCAGTACTGGTGGGACGTTAGTGTGACTATGGGGTTGGAGCTCGCCCTGCCTCCACTGTTTTTATCTCCTTGAATGTTATTAGATCTAAAACTGAGAGTCTGATGCACAAAACTATGCGATAATCAAGTTTCAACATGACAGCAGCTCATAGATTAGATAGAAATGGCATGATGTTTGTCAGCAATGGAAGTTTGAGTAGCCATGCAAGCGATATCCCTGCAACATATGTCACCCTGTTGGGTTCCGTCATTGCTTTGGATATAAAGCTTAACACGTTTAAGCTTTCTTTCCCCGTAATTGCTCCATGTGCACCCTTAATCAATCTGCGTTCTTGATAGTTTTGGGTGGCTCTTCTGTAAAAGAAGTATTTGCTCCAGTCTGTCTCCAGGGTATTATAATTGCTGCGCTCCCTACTAGAACCTCAAAACAAGTCTCATAAGCCAGTTGCAGATGCAACTGATGGTAGTCAATCTCCAAGTCTTCAGGCACATCCAAATGAGGCGCTTTCTTTGATTGTTCCTGAACAATAAATTGGAAACTCTGAACACAAAAGCGACTCCGCCACCAGCATCATCATGAATTGCCCCGTATGCGCAGCATTGTCCATTCCAATTGAGGTCTTCAATATTAAATAGGTTCATCATGTGTCTCTGGCGTCAACACTCTTCCATAACTATTTAAATTACTGAATGAGCATGACTTTCGTATTATCATCCAGGATTGAATGAAAGAAAATTGATGTAATTCAAAAGGTCTACAAGAGAGAAGCTGGTGGTGTAGTCCTGCTTTGTATGTCCTGAGGGTCTCTTTACTTGGGTTTTCACCTTGGGTGTTATGCCCCACCAGCTCCTGCTGCAAAATGCTGGGAGCGATGCTTTGGGCCTGAATTTACCGTGGCATTCTTTTAAACAGGATATGAAATAAAGCCATTATGAAATTCCATTGCTGATAGTCATCACACCATATCTGCCTAAGAACAAGCAAATCTAGCTAGTCAGAACAGTGTCCTCTCCAAGATCGACCACAGCGATGTACTTCCCATGGGTCATCTTCCAGGACCTCTAGGATATTCGTAGTAATATGTAACAGTGGAGCTAGGGTGATCTTCAATCTCATGAATTGCTGCTATAATAAGTTTGAGGTGGAGATGCAGAATCACTAGGGTTTTGGCCAAATTCAGAGCCATAGAAGGCCTTGTAGTCGAATATCAGTGTAAGAAACGCTTACATAGTGGCAAAGCTTGCCATATACAATGAGACAAAAGTTTATTTTTTTAATTGCATATTCAAAGAAGAATAAGAATCTTATTTCCCAAAAATTAATTAAGCATAACATTTTCCATAAATTAACAATGAGCGGAACATTGAATTCACCACATTTTTTGTAATACTTCACTTTTCAGAGTATAGGATTTCATGGATTAAAGTCATCAAGGGTGAATTCGTTTTAGAATCCTATTCAATAAGGAGATAAAGAAGAAGAAAAAAGTGTTTGGGGAAAGTGTCAGTAAAAGGGAAAGCCAATACAGAAAAAAGCGAAATGTCCTCAATGTGTCTTGCCTACCTTTATAACTGTTTGGCCATTGTGCATAGATACCACTTAATCAAGCAATGAAGTATACTGAGCATAGTGAATTATAGTAGTGAAATATGAAGGTGAGGGTTTTTGTGTGCCTGCCTTCTTTTCTAAAGTGCTTCCTGGAGGTTCAAAGAAACGTATCTCTGGTTTATTTCAAGTGTAAAGGGATCAGGGTATTAGTAAATAAAGGCATATTGTATATGAAGAATGCGTTCAAGAAACAGTTTTCAAGGTTGGGAAATTAAAGAAGGCTTTTTAACCACCTGATTGATATGAGAAATATTAAAATATAGATCTATTGATAGCACCCTAGTCACAGATTCTTCGTTTGAAAGCCATAATTAAGCTTCATTCATACTTTGAATGTTGCTTGCATGTATTTCGGAATATCCAACATTACTCATACCTTTTATTGCTTCCTAAATCGATTTCATAATTAGATGCCCGTCAAAGTATTAATAACTTTTATATATCTCTAGCATGCGTGCAGAATTACATTTTAAGTGCATTCGATTTACATCTTTTTTATCTCAAGTAGAAGGTTATTTCATATCTTTTATCACTGAATGATAAGTAAGTAAATCAGAATATTGATGAGAATACTATTTTTTTCGATTTGATGCTGAAATAGGTCTTTTGACTATAGGTTTAGTGTCCTATAGTCAACTATTGAGGTCATCTGTGGCTTATTTTAAATTAAGAATTGCTCTTGGTTTACTACAGGGTTTTCAATAATTGCATTTATCACTGAATCTATAACTTATTTACGAAATGTGGCATTTATTCCTTTGAGGTGGCATACTGTGTATAAACCACTGAAACCTAGTTGGTATATGTACTCAGTTCAACTAAGACTTTGCAGTACTGGTGGGACGTTAGTGTGACTATGGGGTTGAAGCTCGTCCTGCCTCCACTGTTTTTATCTCCTTGAATGTTATTAGATCTAAAACTGAGAGTCTGATGCACAAAACTATGCGATAATCAAGTTTCAACATGGCAGCAGCTCATAGATTAGATAGAAATGGCATGATGTTTGTCAGCAATGGAAGTTTGAGTAGCCATGCAAGCGATATCCCTGCAACATATTTCACCCTGTTGGGTTCCGTCATTGCTTTGGATATAAAGCTTAACACATTTAAGCTTTCCTTCCCCGTAATTGCTACATGTGCACCCTTAATCAAGCTGCGTTCTTGATAGTTTTGGGTGGCTCTTCTGTAAAAGAAGTATTTGCTCCAGTCTGTCTCCAGGGTATTATAATTGCTGCACTCCCTACTAGAACCTCCAAACAAGTCTCATAAGCCAGTTGCAGATGCAACTGATGGTAGTCAAGCTCCAAGTCTTCCGGCACATCCAAATGAGGCGCTTTCTTTAATTGTTCCTGAACAATAAATTGGAAACTCTGAACACAAAAGCGACTCCGCCACCAGCATCATCATGAATTGCCCCGTATGGGCAGCATTGTCCATTCCAATTGAGGTCTTCAATATTAAATAGGTTCATCATGTGTCTCTGGCATCAACACTCTTCCATAACTATTTAAATTACTGAATGAGCATGACTTTCGTATTATCATCCAGGATTGAATGAAACAAAATTGATGTAATTTAAAAGGTCTACAAGAGAGAAGCTGGTGGTGTAGTCCTGCTTTGTATGTCCTGAGGGTCTTGTTACTTGGGTTTTCACCTTGGGTGTTATGCCCCACCAGCTCCTGCTGCAAAATGCTGGGAGCGATGCTTTGGGCCTGAATTTCCCTTGGCATCCTTTTAAACAGGATATGAAATAAAGCCATTATGAAATTCCATTGCTGATAGTCATCACACCATATCTGCCTAAGAACAAGCAAATCTAGCTAGTCAGAACAGTGTCCTCTCCAAGATCGACCACAGCGATGTACTTCCCATGGGTCATCTTCCAGGACCTCTAGAATATTCGTAGTAATATGTAACAGTGGAGCTAGGGTGAACATCAATCTCATGAATTGCTGCTATAATAAGTTTGAGATGGAGATGCAGAATCACTAGGGTTTTGGCCAAATTCTTAGCCATAGAAGGCCTTGTAGTCGAATACCAGCGTAAGAAACGCTTACATAATGGCAAAGCTTGCCATATACAATGAGACAAAAGTTTATTTTTTTAATTGCATATTCAAAGAAGAATAAGAATCTTATTTCCCAAAAATTAATTAAGCATAACATTTTCCATAAATTAACAATGAGCGGAACATTGAATTCACCACATTTTTTGTAATACTTCACTTTTCAGAGTATAGGATCTCATGGATTAAAGTCATCAAGGGTGAATTCATTTTAGAATCCTATTCAATAAGGAGATAAAGAAGAAGAAAAAAGTGTTTGGGGAAAGTGTCAGTAAAAGGGAAAGCCAATACAGAAAAAAGCGAAATGTCCTCAATGTGTCTTGCCTACCTTTATAACTGTTTAGCCATTGTGCATAGATACCACTTAATCAAGCAATGAAGTACACTGAGCATAGTGAATTATAGTAGTGAAATATGAAGGTGAGGGTTTTTGTGTGCCTGCCTTCTTTTCTAAAGTGCTTCCTGGAGGTTCAAAGAAACGGATCTCTGGTTTATTTCAAGTGTAAAGGGATCAGGGTATTAGTAAATAAAGGCATATTGTATATTAAGAATGCGTTCAAGAAACAGTTTTCAAGGTTGGGAAATTAAAGACGGCTTTTTAACCACCTGATTGATATGAGAAATATTAATATATAGATTTATTGATAGCACCCTAGTCACAGATTCTTCGTTTGAAAGCCATAATTAAGCTTCATTCATACTTTGAATGTTGCTTGCATGTATTTCGGAATATCCAACATTACTCACACCTTTTATTGCTTCCTAAATCGATTTCATAATTAGATGCCCGTCAAAGTATTAATAACTTTTATATATCTCTAGCATGCGTGCAGAATTACATCTTAAGTGCATTCGATTTACATTTTTTTATCTCAAGTAGAAGGTTATTTCATATCTTTTATCACTGAATTATAAGTAAGTAAATCAGAATATTGATGAGAATACTATTTTTTTCGATTTTGATGCTGAAATAGGTCTTTTGTCACATTAGTGTCCTATAGTCAACTATTGAGGTCATCTGTGGCTTATTTTAAATTGAGAATTGCTCTTGGTTTACTACAGGGTTTTCAATAATTGCATTTATCACTGAATCTATAACTTATTTATGAAATGTGGCATTCATTCCTTTGAGGTGGCATACTGTGTATAAACCACTGAAACCTAGTTGGTATATGTACTCAGTTCAACTAAGACTTTGCAGTACTGGTGGGACGTTAGTGTGACTATGGGGTTGGAGCTCGCCCTGCCTCCACTGTTTTTATCTCCTTGAATGTTATTAGATCTAAAACTGAGAGTCTGATGCACAAAACTATGCGATAATCAAGTTTCAACATGACAGCAGCTCATAGATTAGATAGAAATGGCTTGATGTTTGTCAGCAATGGAAGTTTGAGTAGCCATGCAAGCGATATCCCTGCAACATATGTCACCCTGTTGGGTTCCGTCATTGCTTTGGATATAAAGCTTAACACATTTAAGCTTTCTTTCCCCGTAATTGCTCCATGTGCACCCTTAATCAAGCTGCGTTCTTGATAGTTTTGGGTGGCTCTTCTGTAAAAGAAGTATTTGCTCCAGTCTGTCTCCAGGGTATTATAATTGCTGCGCTCCCTACTAGAACCTCAAAACAAGTCTCATAAGCCAGTTGCAGATGCAACTGATGGTAGTCAAACTCCAAGTCTTCAGGCACATCCAAATGAGGCGCTTTCTTTAATTGTTCCTGAACAATAAATTGGAAACTCTGAACACAAAAGCGACTCCGCCACCAGCATCATCATGAATTGCCCCGTATGGGCAGCATTGTCCATTCCAATTGAGGTCTTCAATATTAAATAGGTTCATCATGTGTCTCTGGCGTCAACACTCTTCCATAACTATTTAAATTACTGAATGAGCATGACTTTCGTATTATCATCCAGGATTGAATGAAACAAAATTGATGTAATTTAAAAGGTCTACAAGAGAGAAGCTGGTGGTGTAGTCCTGCTTTGTATGTCCTGAGGGTCTCTTTACTTGGGTTTTCACCTTGGGTTTTATGCCCCACCAGCTCCTGCTGCAAAATGCTGGGAGCGATGCTTTGGGCCTGAATTTCCTTTGGCATCCTTTTAAACAGGATATGAAATAAAGCCATCATGAAATTCCATTGCTGATAGTCATCACACCATATCTGCCTAAGAACAAGCAAATCTAGCTAGTCAGAACAGTGTCCTCTCCAAGATCGACCACAGCGATGTACTTCCCATGGGTCATCTTCCAGGACCTCTAGGATATTCGTAGTAATATGTAACAGTGGAGCTAGGGTGATCTTCAATCTCATGAATTGCTGCTATAATAAGTTTGAGGTGGAGATGCAGAATCACTAGGGTTTTGGCCAAATTCAGAGCCATAGAAGGCCTTGTAGTCGAATACCAGCGTAAGAAACGCTTACATGGTGGCAAAGCTTGCCATATACAATGAGACAAAAGTTTATTTTTTTAATTGCATATTCAAAGAAGAATAAGAATCTTATTTCCCAAAAATTTATTAAGCATAACATTTTCCATAAATTAACAATGAGCGGAACATTGAATTCACCACATTTTTTGTAATACTTCACTTTTCAGAGCATAGGATCTCATGGATTAAAGTCATCAAGGGTGAATTAGTTTTAGAATCCTATTCAATAAGGAGATAAAGAAGAAGAAAAAAGTGTTTGGGGAAAGTGTCAGTAAAAGGGAAAGCCAATACAGAATAAAGCGAAATGTCCTCAATGTGTCTTGCTTACCTTTATAACTGTTTGGCCATTGTGCATAGATACCACTTAATCAAGCAATGAAGTACACTGAGCATAGTGAATTATAGTAGTGAAATATGAAGGTGAGGGTTTTTGTGTGCCTGCCTTCTTTTCTAAAGTGCTTCCTGGAGGTTCAAAGAAACGGATCTCTGGTTTATTTCAAGTGTAAAGGGATCAGGGTATTAGTAAATAAAGGCATATTGTATATGAAGAATGCGTTCAAGAAACAGTTTTCAAGGTTGGGAAATTAAAGAAGGCTTTTTAACCACCTGATTGATATGAGAAATTTTAATATATAGATCTATTGAAAGCACCCTAGTCACAGATTCTTTGTTTGAAAGCCATAATTAAGCTTCATTCATACTTTGAATGTTGCTTGCATGTATTTCGGAATATCCAACATTACTCACACCTTTTATTGCTTCCTAAATCGATTTCATAATTAGATGCCCGTCAAAGTATTAATACTTTTTATATATCTCTAGCATGCGTGCAGAATTACATTTTAAGTGCATTCGATTTACATTTTTTTATTTCAAGTAGAAGGTTATTTCATATCTTTTATCACTGAATGATAAGTAAGTAAATCAGAATATTGATGAGAATACTATTTTTTTCGATTTTGATGCTGAAATTGGTCTTTTGTCACATTAGTGTCCTATAGTCAACTATTGAGGTCATCTGTGGCTTATTTTAAATTGAGAATTGCTCTTGGGTTACTACAGGGTTTTCAATAATTGCATTTATCACTGAATCTATAACTTATTTACGAAATGTGGCATTCATTCCTTTGAGGTGGCATACTGTGTATAAACCACTGAAACCTAGTTGGTATATGTACTCAGTTCAACTAAGACTTTGCAGTACTGGTGGGACGTTAGTGTGACTATGGGGTTAAAGCTCGCCCTGCCTCCACTGTTTTTATCTCCTTGAATATTATTAGATCTAAAACTGAGAGTCTGATGCACAAAACTATGCGATAATCAAGTTTCAACATGACAGCAGCTCATAGATTAGATAGAAATGGCATGATGTTTGCCAGCAATGGAAGTTTGAGTAGCCATGCAAGCGATATCCCTGCAACATATGTCACCCTGTTGGGTTCCGTCATTGCTTTGGATATAAAGCTTAACACATTTAAGCATTCTTTCCCCGTAATTGCTCCATGTGCACCCTTAATCAAGCTGCGTTCTTGATAGTATTGGGTGGCTCTTCTGTAAAAGAAGTATTTGCTCCAGTCTGTCTCCAGGGTATTATAATTGCTGCGCTCCCTACTAGAACCTACAAACAAGTCTCATAAACCAGTTGCAGATGCAACTGATGGTAGTCAAGCTCCAAGTCATCAGGCACATCCAAATGAGGCGCTTTCTTTAATTGTTCCTGAACAATAAATTGGAAACTCTGAACACAAAAGCGACTCCGCCACCAGCATCATCATGAATTGCCCCGTATGGGCAGCATTGTCCATTCCAATTGAGGGCTTCAATATTAAATAGGTTCATCATGTGTCTCTGGCGTCAACACTCTTCCATAACTATTTAAATTACTGAATGAGCATGACTTTCGTATTATCATCCAGGATTGAATGAAACAAAATTGATGTAATTTAAAAGGTCTACAAGAGAGAAGCTGGTGGTGTAGTCCTGCTTTGTATGTCCTGAGGGTCTCTTTACTTGGTTTTTCACCTTGGGTGTTATGCCCCACCAGCTCCTGCTGCAAAATGCTGGGAGCGATGCTTTGGGCCTGAATTTCCCTTGGCATCCTTTTAAACAGGATATGAAATAAAGCCATTATGAAATTCCATTGCTGATAGTCATCACACCATATCTGCCTAAGAACAAGCAAATCTAGCTAGTCAGAACAGTGTCCTCTCCAAGATCGACCACAGCGATGTACTTCCCATGGGTCATCTTCCAGGACCTCTAGGATATTCATAGTAATATGTAACAGTGGAGCTAGGGTGATCTTCAATCTCATGAATTGCTGCTATAATAAGTTTGAGATGGAGATGCAGAATCACTAGGGTTTTGGCCAAATTCAGAGCCATAGAAGGCCTTGTAGTCGAATACCAGCGTAAGAAACGCTTACATAGTGGCAAAGCTTGCCATATACAATGAGACAAAAGTTTATTTTTTTAATTGCATATTCGAAGAAGAATAAGAATCTTATTTCCCAAAAATTAATTAAGCATAACATTTTCCATAAATTAACAATGAGCGGAACATTGAATTCACCACATTTTTTGTAATACTTCACTTTTCAGAGTATAGGATCTCATGGATTAAAGTCATCAAGGGTGAATTCGTTTTAGAATCCTATTCAATAAGGAGATAAAGAAGAAGAAAAAAGTGTTTGGGGAAAGTGTCAGTAAAAGGGAAAGCCAATACAGAAAAAAGCGAAATGTCCTCAATGTGTCTTGCCTACCTTTATAACTGTTTGGCCATTGTGCATAGATACCACTTAATCAAGCAATGAAGTACACTGAGCATAGTGAATTATAGTAGTGAAATATAAAGGTGAGGGTTTTTGTGTGCCTGCCTTCTTTTCTAAAGTGCTTCCTGGAGGTTCAAAAAAACGGATCTCTGGTTTATTTCAAGTGTAAAGGGATCAGGGTATTAGTAAATAAAGGCATATTGTATATGAAGAATGCGTTCAAGAAACAGTTTTCAAGGTTGGGAAATTAAAGAAGGCTTTTTAACCACCTGATTGATATGAGAAATATTAATATATAGATCTATTGATAGCACCCTAGTCACAGATTCTTCGTTTGAAAGCCATAATTAATCTTCATTCATACTTTGAATGTTGCTTGCATGTATTTCGGAATATCCAACATTACTCACACCTTTTATTGCTTCCTAAATCGATTTCATAATTAGATGCCCGTCAAAGTATTAATAACTTTTATATATCTCTAGCATGCGTGCAGAATTACATCTTAAGTGCATTCGATTTACATGTTTTTATCTCAAGTAGAAGGTTATTTCATATCTTTTATCACTGAATGATAAGTAAGTAAATCAGAATATTGATGAGAATACTATATATTTCGATGTTGATGCTGAAATAGGTCTTTTGTCACATTAGTGTCCTATAGTCAACTATTGAGGTCATCTGTGGCTTATTTTAAATTGAGAATTGCTCTTGGTTTACTACAGGGTTTTCAATAATTGCATTTATCACTGAATCTATAACTTATTTATGAAATGTGGCATTCATTCCTTTGAGGTGGCATACTGTGTATAAACCACTGAAACCTAGTTGGTATATGTACTCAGTTCAACTAAGACTTTGCAGTACTGGTGGGACGTTAGTGTGACTATGGGGTTGGAGCTCGCCCTGCCTCCACTGTTTTTATCTCCTTGAATGTTATTAGATCTAAAACTGAGAGTCTGATGCACAAAACTATGCGATAATCAAGTTTCAACATGACAGCAGCTCATAGATTAGATAGAAATGGCATGATGTTTGTCAGCAATGGAAGTTTGAGTAGCCATGCAAGCGATATCCCTGCAACATATGTCACCCTGTTGGGTTCCGTCATTGCTTTGGATATAAAGCTTAACACATTTAAGCTTTCTTTCCCCGTAATTGCTCCATGTGCACCCTTAATCAAGCTGCGTTCTTGATAGTTTTGGGTGGCTCTTCTGTAAAAGAAGTATTTGCTCCAGTCTGTCTCCAGGGTATTATAATTGCTGCGCTCCCTACTAGAACCTCAAAACAAGTCTCATAAGCCAGTTGCAGATGCAACTGATGGTAGTCAATCTCCAAGTCTTTAGGCACATCCAAATGAGGCGCTTTCTTTAATTGTTCCTGAACAATAAATTGGAAACTCTGAACACAAAAGCGACTCCGCCACCAGCATCATCATAAATTGCCCCGTATGGGCAGCATTGTCCATTCCAATTGAGGTCTTCAATATTAAATAGGTTCATCATGTGTCTCTGGCGTCAACACTCTTCCATAACTATTTAAATTACTGAATGAGCATGACTTTCGTATTATCATCCAGGATTGAATGAAACAAAATTGATGTAATTCAAAAGGTCTACAAGAGAGAAGCTGGTGGTGTAGTCCTGCTTTGTATGTCCTGATGGTCTCTTTACTTGGGTTTTCACCTTGGGTGTTATGCCCCACCAGCTCCTGCTGCAAAATGCTGGGAGCGATGCTTTGGGCCTGAATTTACCGTGGCATTCTTTTAAACAGGATATGAAATAAAGCCATTATGAAATTCCATTGCTGATAGTCATCACACCATATCTGCCTAAGAACAAGCAAATCTAGCTAGTCAGAACACTGTCCTCTCCAAGATCGACCACAGCGATGTACTTCCCATGGGTCATCTTCCAGGACCTCTAGGATATTCGTAGTAATATGTAACAGTGGAGCTAGGGTGATCTTCAATCTCACTTTTCAGAGTATAGGATCTCATGGATTAAAGTCATCAAGGGTGAATTCGTTTTAGAATCCTATTCAATAAGGAGATAAAGAAGAAGAAAAAAGTGTTTGGGGAAAGTGTCAGTAAAAGGGAAAGCAAATACAGAAAAAAGCGAAATGTCCTCAATGTGTCTTGCCTACCTTTATAACTGTTTGGCCATTGTGCATAGATACCACTTAATCAAGCAATGAAGTATACTGAGCATAGTGAATTATAGTAGTGAAATATGAAGGTGAGGGTTTTTGTGTGCCTGCCTTCTTTTCTAAAGTGCTTCCTGGAGGTTCAAAGAAACGTATCTCTGGTTTATTTCAAGTGTAAAGGGATCAGTGTATTAGTAAATAAAGGCATATTGTATATGAAGAATGCGTTCAAGAAACAGTTTTCAAGGTTGGGAAATTAAAGAAGGCTTTTTAACCACCTGATTGATATGAGAAATATTAATATATAGATCTATTGATAGCACCCTAGTCACAGATTCTTCGTTTGAAAGCCATAATTAAGCTTCATTCATACTTTGAATGTTGCTTGCATGTATTTCGGAATATCCAACATTACTCATACCTTTTATTGCTTCCTAAATCGATTTCATAATTAGATGCCCGTCAAAGTATTAATAACTTTTATATATCTCTAGCATTCGTGCAGAATTACATTTTAAGTGCATTCGATTTACATCATTTTTATCTCAAGTAGAAGGTTATTTCATATCTTTTATCACTGAATGATAAGTAAGTAAATCAGAATATTGATGAGAATACTATTTTTTTCGATTTGATGCTGAAATAGGTCTTTTGACTATAGGTTTAGTGTCCTATAGTCAACTATTGAGGTCATCTGTGGCTTATTTTAAATTAAGAATTGCTCTTGGTTTACTACAGGGTTTTCAATAATTGCATTTATCACTGAATCTATAACTTATTTACGAAATGTGGCATTCATTCCTTTGAGGTGGCATACTGTGTATAAACCACTGAAACCTAGTTGGTATATGTACTCAGTTCAACTAAGACTTTGCAGTACTGGTGGGACGTTAGTGTGACTATGGGGTTGAAGCTCGTCCTGCCTCCACTGTTTTTATCTCCTTGAATGTTATTAGATCTAAAACTGAGAGTCTGATGCACAAAACTATGCGATAATCAAGTTTCAACATGACAGCAGCTCATAGATTAGATAGAAATGGCATGATGTTTGTCAGCAATGGAAGTTTGAGTAGTCATGCAAGCGATATCCCTGCAACATATTTCACCCTGTTGGGTTTTGTCATTGCTTTGGATATAAAGCTTAACACATTTAAGCTTTCCTTCCCCGTAATTGCTCCATGTGCACCCTTAATCAAGCTGCGTTCTTGATAGTTTTGGGTTGCTCTTCTGTAAAAGAAGTATTTGCTCCAGTCTGTCTCCAGGGTATTATAATTGCTGCGCTCCCTACTAGAACCTCCAAACAAGTCTCATAAGCCAGTTGCAGATGCAACTGATGGTAGTCAAGCTCCAAGTCTTCAGGCACATCCAAATGAGGCGCTTTCTTTAATTGTTCCTGAACAATAAATTGGAAACTCTGAACACAAAAGCGACTCCGCCACCAGCATCATCATGAATTGCCCCGTATGGGCAGCATTGTTCATTCCAATTGAGGGCTTCAATATTAAATAGGTTCATCATGTGTCTCTGGCGTCAACACTCTTCCATAACTATTTAAATTACTGAATGAGCATGACTTTCGTATTATCATCCAGGATTGAATGAAACAAAATTGATATAATTTAAAAGGTCTACAAGAGAGAAGCTGGTGGTGTAGTCCTGCTTTGTATGTCCTGAGGGTCTCTTTACTTGGGTTTTCACCTTGGGTGTTATGCCCCACCAGCTCCTGCTGCAAAATGCTGGGAGCAATTCTTTGGGCCTGAATTTCCCTTGGCATCCTTTTAAACAGGATATGAAATAAAGCCATTATGAAATTCCATTGCTGATAGTCATCACACCATATCTGCCTAAGAACAAGCAAATCTAGCTAGTCAGAACAGTGTCCTCTCCAAGATCGACCACAGCGATGTACTTCCCATGGGTCATCTTCCAGGACCTCTAGGATATTCGTAGTAATATGTAACAGTGGAGCTAGGGTGATCTTCAATCTCATGAATTGCTGCTATAATAAGTTTGAGGTGGAGATGCAGAATCACTAGGGTTTTGGCCAAATTCAGAGCCATAGAAGACCTTGTAGTCGAATACCAGCGTAAGAAACGCTTACATAGTGGCAAAGCTTGCCATATACAATGAGACAAAAGTTTATTTTTTTAATTGCATATTCAAAGAAGAATAAGAATCTTATTTCCCAAAAATTAATTAAGCATAACATTTTCCATAAATTAACAATGAGTGGAACATTGAATTCACCACATTTTTTGTAATACTTCACTTTTCAGAGTATAGGATCTCATGGATTAAAGTCATCAAGGGTGAATTAGTTTTAGAATCCTATTCAATAAGGAGATAAAGAAGAAGAAAAAAGTGTTTGGGGAAAGTGTCAGTAAAAGGGAAAGCCAATACAGAAAAAAGTGAAATGTCCTCAATGTGTCTTGCCTACCTTTATAACTGTTTGGCCATTTTGCATAGATACCACTTAATCAAGCAATGAAGTACACTGAGCATAGTAAATTATAGTAGTGAAATATGAAGGTGAGGGTTTTTGTGTGCCTGCCTTCTTTTCTAAAGTGCTTCCTGGAGGTTCAAAGAAACGGATCTCTAGTTTATTTCAAGTGTAAAGGGATCAGGGTATTAGTAAATAAAGGCATATTGTATATGAAGAATGCATTCAAGAAACAGTTTTCAAGGTTGGGAAATTAAAGAAGGCTTTTTAACCACCTGATTGATATGAGAAATATTAATATATAGATCTATTGATAGCACCCTAGTCACAGATTCTTCGTTTGAAAGCCATAATTAAGCTTCATTCATACTTTGAATGTTGCTTGCATGTATTTCAGAATATCCAACATTACTCACACCTTTTATGGCTTCCTAAATCGATTTCATAATTAGATGCCCGTCAAAGTATTAATAACTTTTATATATCTCTAGCATGCGTGCAGAATTACATCTTAAGTGCATTCGATTTACATATTTTTTATCTCAAGTAGAAGGTTATTTCATATCTTTTATCACTGAATAATAAGTAAGTAAATCAGAATATTGATGAGAATACTATTTTTTTCGATTTTGATGCTGAATTAGGTCTTTTGTCACATTAGTGTCCTATAGTCAACTATTGAGGTCATCTGTGGCTTATTTTAAATTGAGAATTGCTCTTGGTTTACTACAGGGTTTTCAATAATTGCATTTATCACTGAATCTATAACTTATTTACAAAATGTGGCATTCATTCCTTTGAGGTGGCATACTGTGTATAAACCACTGAAACCTAGTGGGTATATGTACTCAGTTCAACTAAGACTTTGCAGTACTGGTGGGACGTTAGTGTGACTATGGGGTTGGAGCTCGCCCTCCCTCCACTGTTTTTATCTCCTTGAATGTTATTAGATCTAAAACTGAGAGTCTGATGCACAAAACTATGCGATAATCAAGTTTCAACATGACAGCAGCTCATAGATTAGATAGAAATGGCATGATGTTTGTCAGCAATGGAAGTTTGAGTAGCCATGCAAGAGATATCCCTGCAACATATGTCACCCTGTTGGGTTCCGTCATTGCTTTGGATATAAAGCTTAACACATTTAAGCTTTCTTTCCCCGTAATTGCTCCATGTGCACCCTTAATCAAGCTGCGTTCTTGATAGTTTTGGGTGGCTCTTCTGTAAAAGAAGTATTAGCTCCAGTCTGTCTCGAGGGTATTATAATTGCTGCGCTCCCTACTAGAACCTCCAAACAAGTCTCATAAGCCAGTTGCAGATGCAACTGATGGTAGTCAAGCTCCAAGTCTTCAGGCACATCCAAATGAGGCGCTTTCTTTAATTGTTCCGGAACAATAAATTGGAAACTCTGAACACAAAAGCGACTCCGCCACCAGCATCATCATGAATTGCCCCGTACGGGCAGCATTGTTCATTCCAATTGAGGGCTTCAATATTAAATAGGTTCATCATGTGTCTCTGGCGTCAACACTCTTCCATAACTATTTAAATTACTGAATGAGCATGACTTTCGTATTATCATCCAGGATTGAATGAAACAAAATTGATGTAATTCAAAAGGTCTACAAGAGAGAAGCTGGTGGTGTAGTCCTGCTTTGTATGTCCTGAGGGTCTCTTTACTTGGGTTTTCACCTTGGGTGTTATGCCCCACCAGCTCCTGCTGCAAAATGCTGGGAGCGATGCTTTGGGCCTGAATTTCCCTTGGCATCCTTTTAAACAGGATAGGAAATAAAGCCATTATGAAATTCCATTGCTGATAGTCATCACACCATATCTGCCTAAGAACAAGCAAATCTAGCTAGTCAGAACAGTGTCCTCTCCAAGATCGACCACAGCGATGTACTTCCCATGGGTCATCTTCCAGGACCTCTAGGATATTCGTAGTAATATGAAACAGTGTAGCTAGGGTGATCTTCAATCTCATGAATTGCTGCTATAATAAGTTTGAGGTGGAGATGCAGAATCACTAGGGTTTTGGCCAAATTCAGAGCCATAGAAGGCCTTGTAGTCGAATACCAGCGTAAGAAACGCTTACATAGTGGCAAAGCTTGCCATATACAATGAGACAAAAGTTTATTTTTTTAATTGCATATTCAAAGAAGAATAAGAATCTTATTTCCCAAAAATTAACTAAGCATAACATTTTCCATAAATTAACAATGAGCGGAACATTGAATTCACCACATTTTTTGTAATACTTCACTTTTCAGAGTATAGGATCTCATGGATTAAAGTCATCAAGGGTGAATTAGTTTTAGAATCCTATTCAATAAGGAGATAAAGAAGAAGAAAAAAGTGTTTGGGGAAAGTGTCAGTAAATGGGAAAGCCAATACAGAAAAAAACGAAATGTCCTCAATGTGTTTTGCCTACCTTTATAACTGTTTGACCATTGTGCATAGATACCACTTAATCAAGCAATGAAGTACACTGAGCATAGTGAATTATAGTAGTGAAATATGAAGGTGAGGGTTTTTGTGTGCCTGCCTTCTTTTCTAAAGTGCTTCCTGGAGATTCAAAGAAACTGATCTCTGGTTTATTTCAAGTGTAAAGGGATCAGGGTATTAGTAAATAAAGGCATATTGTATATGAAGAATGCGTTCAAGAAACAGTTTTCAAGGTTGGGAAATTAAAGAAGGCTTTTTAACCACCTGATTGATATGAGAAATATTAATATATAGATCTATTGATAGCACCCTAGTCATAGATTCTTCGTTTGAAAGCCATAATTAAGCTTCATTCATACTTTGAATGTTGCTTGCATGTATTTCGGAATATCCAACATTACTCACACCTTTTATTGCTTCCTAAATCGATTTCATAATTAGATGCCCGTCAAAGTATTAATAACTTTTATATATCTCTAGCATGCGTGCAGAATTACATTTTAAGTGCATTCGATTTACATTTTTTTATCTCAAGTAGAAGGTTATTTCATATCTTTTGTCACTGAATAATAAGTAAGTAAATCAGAATATTGATGAGAATACTATTTTTTTCGATTTTGATGCTGCAATAGGTCTTTTGTCACATTAGTGTCCTATAGTCAACTATTGAGGTCATCTGTGGCTTATTTCAAATTGAGAATTGCTCTTGGTTTACTACAGGGTTTTCAATAATTGCATTTATCACTGAATCTATAACTTATTTACGAAATGTGGCATTCATTCCTTTGAGGTGGCATACTGTGTATAAACCACTGAAACCTAGTTGGTATATGTACTCAGTTCAACTAAGACTTTGCAGTACTGGTGGGACGTTAGTGTGACTATGGGGTTGGAGCTCGCCCTGCCTCCACTGTTTTTATCTCCTTGAATGTTATTAGATCGAAAACTGAGAGTCTGATGCACAAAACTATGCGATAATCAAGTTTCAACATGACAGCAGCTCATAGATTAGATAAAAATGGCATGATGTTTGTCAGCAATGGAAGTTTGAGTAGCCATGCAAGCGATATCCCTGCAACATATGTCACCCTGTTGGGTTCCGTCATTGCTTTGGATATAAAGCTTAACACATTTAAGCTTTCTTTCCCCGTAATTGCTCCATGTGCACCCTTAATCAAGCTGCGTTCTTGATAGTTTTGGGTGGCTCTTCTGTAAAAGAAGTATTTGCTCCAGTCTGTCTCCAGGGTATTATAATTGCTGCGCTCCCTACTAGAACCTCCAAACAAGTCTCATAAGCCAGTTGCAGATGCAACTGATGGTAGTCAAGCTCCAAGTCTTCAGGCACATCCAAATGAGGCGCTTTCTTTAATTGTTCCTGAACAATAAATTGGAAACTGAACACAAAAGCGACTCCGCCACCAGCATCATCATGAATTGCCCCGTATGGGCAGCATTGTCCATACCAATTGAGGGCTTCAATTTTAAATAGGTTCATCATGTGTCTCTGGCGTCAACATTCTTCCATAACTATTTAAATTACTGAATGAGCATGACTTTCGTATTATCATCCAGGATTGAATGAAACAAAATTGATGTAATTCAAAAGGTCTACAAGAGAGAAGCTGGTGGTGTAGTCCTGCTTTGTATGTCCTGAGGGTCTCGTTACTGGGGATTTCACCTTGGGTGTTATGCCCCACCAGCTCCTGCTGCAAAATGCTGGGAGCGATGCTTTGGGCCTGAATTTCCCTTGGCATCCTTTTAAACAGGATATGAAATAAAGCCATTATGAAATTCCATTGCTGATAGTCATCACACCATATCTGCCTAAGAACAAGCAAATCTAGCTAGTCAGAACAGTGTCCTCTCCAAGATCGACCACAGCGATGTACTTCCCATGGGTCATCTTCCAGGACCTCTAGGATATTCGTAGTAATATGTAACAGTGGAGCTAGGGTAATCTTCAATCTCATGAATTGCTGCTATAATAAGTTTGAGGTGGAGATGCAGAATCACTAGGGTTTTGGCCAAATTCAGAGCCATAGAAGGCCTTGTAGTCGAATACCAGCGTAAGAAATGCTTACATAGTGGCAAAGCTTGCCATATACAATGAGACAAAAGTTTATTTTTTTAATTGCATATTCAAAGAAGAATAAGAATGTTATTTCCCAAAAATTAATTAAGCATAACATTTTCCATAAATTAACAATGAGCGGAACATTGAATTCACCACATTTTTTGTAATACTTCACTTTTCAGAGTATAGGATCTCATGGATTAAAGTCATCAAGGGTGAATTAGTTTGAGAATCCTATTCAATAAGGAGATAAAGAAGAAGAAAAAAGTGTTTGGGGAAAGTGTCAGTAAAAGGGAAAGCCAATACAGAAAAAAAGCGAAATGTCCTCAATGTGTCTTGCCTACCTTTATAACTGTTTGACCATTGTGCATAGATACCACTTAATCAAGCAATGAAGTACACTGAGCATAGTGAATTATAGTAGTGAAATATGAAGGTGAGGGTTTTTGTGTGCCTGCCTTCTTTTCTAAAGTGCTTCCTGGAGGTTCAAAGAAACTGATCTCTGGTTTATTTCAAGTGTAAAGGGATCAGGGTATTAGTAAATAAAGGCATATTGTATATGAAGAATGCGTTCAAGAAACAGTTTTCAAGGTTGGGAAATTAAAGAAGGCTTTTTAACCACCTGATTGATATGAGAAATATTAATATATAGATCTATTGATAGCACCCTAGTCATAGATTCTTCGTTTGAAAGCCATAATTAAGCTTCATTCATACTTTGAATGTTGCTTGCATGTATTTCGGAATATCCAACATTACTCACACCTTTTATTGCTTCCTAAATCGATTTCATAATTAGATGCCCGTCAAAGTATTAATAACTTTTATATATCTCTAGCATGCGTGCAGAATTACATTTTAAGTGCATTCGATTTACATTTTTTTATCTCAAGTAGAAGGTTATTTCATATCTTTTGTCACTGAATAATAAGTAAGTAAATCAGAATATTGATGAGAATACTATTTTTTTCGATTTTGATGCTGCAATAGGTCTTTTGTCACATTAGTGTCCTATAGTCAACTATTGAGGTCATCTGTGGCTTATTTCAAATTGAGAATTGCTCTTGGTTTACTACAGGGTTTTCAATAATTGCATTTATCACTGAATCTATAACTTATTTACGAAATGTGGCATTCATTCCTTTGAGGTGGCATACTGTGTATAAACCACTGAAACCTAGTTGGTATATGTACTCAGTTCAACTAAGACTTTGCAGTACTGGTGGGACGTTAGTGTGACTATGGGGTTGGAGCTCGCCCTGCCTCCACTGTTTTTATCTCCTTGAATGTTATTAGATCGAAAACTGAGAGTCTGATGCACAAAACTATGCGATAATCAAGTTTCAACATGACAGCAGCTCATAGATTAGATAAAAATGGCATGATGTTTGTCAGCAATGGAAGTTTGAGTAGCCATGCAAGCGATATCCCTGCAACATATGTCACCCTGTTGGGTTCCGTCATTGCTTTGGATATAAAGCTTAACACATTTAAGCTTTCTTTCCCCGTAATTGCTCCATGTGCACCCTTAATCAAGCTGCGTTCTTGATAGTTTTGGGTGGCTCTTCTGTAAAAGAAGTATTTGCTCCAGTCTGTCTCCAGGGTATTATAATTGCTGCGCTCCCTACTAGAACCTCCAAACAAGTCTCATAAGCCAGTTGCAGATGCAACTGATGGTAGTCAAGCTCCAAGTCTTCAGGCACATCCAAATGAGGCGCTTTCTTTAATTGTTCCTGAACAATAAATTGGAAACTGAACACAAAAGCGACTCCGCCACCAGCATCATCATGAATTGCCCCGTATGGGCAGCATTGTCCATACCAATTGAGGGCTTCAATTTTAAATAGGTTCATCATGTGTCTCTGGCGTCAACATTCTTCCATAACTATTTAAATTACTGAATGAGCATGACTTTCGTATTATCATCCAGGATTGAATGAAACAAAATTGATGTAATTCAAAAGGTCTACAAGAGAGAAGCTGGTGGTGTAGTCCTGCTTTGTATGTCCTGAGGGTCTCGTTACTGGGGATTTCACCTTGGGTGTTATGCCCCACCAGCTCCTGCTGCAAAATGCTGGGAGCGATGCTTTGGGCCTGAATTTCCCTTGGCATCCTTTTAAACAGGATATGAAATAAAGCCATTATGAAATTCCATTGCTGATAGTCATCACACCATATCTGCCTAAGAACAAGCAAATCTAGCTAGTCAGAACAGTGTCCTCTCCAAGATCGACCACAGCGATGTACTTCCCATGGGTCATCTTCCAGGACCTCTAGGATATTCGTAGTAATATGTAACAGTGGAGCTAGGGTAATCTTCAATCTCATGAATTGCTGCTATAATAAGTTTGAGGTGGAGATGCAGAATCACTAGGGTTTTGGCCAAATTCAGAGCCATAGAAGGCCTTGTAGTCGAATACCAGCGTAAGAAATGCTTACATAGTGGCAAAGCTTGCCATATACAATGAGACAAAAGTTTATTTTTTTAATTGCATATTCAAAGAAGAATAAGAATGTTATTTCCCAAAAATTAATTAAGCATAACATTTTCCATAAATTAACAATGAGCGGAACATTGAATTCACCACATTTTTTGTAATACTTCACTTTTCAGAGTATAGGATCTCATGGATTAAAGTCATCAAGGGTGAATTAGTTTGAGAATCCTATTCAATAAGGAGATAAAGAAGAAGAAAAAAGTGTTTGGGGAAAGTGTCAGTAAAAGGGAAAGCCAATACAGAAAAAAAGCGAAATGTCCTCAATGTGTCTTGCCTACCTTTATAACTGTTTGACCATTGTGCATAGATACCACTTAATCAAGCAATGAAGTACACTGAGCATAGTGAATTATAGTAGTGAAATATGAAGGTGAGGGTTTTTGTGTGCCTGCCTTCTTTTCTAAAGTGCTTCCTGGAGGTTCAAAGAAACGGATCTCTGGTTTATTTCAAGTGTAAAGGGATCAGGGTATTAGTAAATAAAGGCATGTTGTATATGAAGAATGCGTTCAAGAACCAGTTTTCAAGGTTGGGAAATTAAAGAAGGCTTTTTAACCACCTGATTGATATGAGAAATATTAATATATAGATCTATTGATAGCACCCTAGTCACAGATTCTTCGTTTGAAAGCCATAATTAAGCTTCATTCATACTTTGAATGTTGCTTGCATGTATTTCGGAATATCCAACATTACTCACACCTTTTATTGCTTCCTAAATCGATTTCATAATTAGATGCCCGTCAAAGTATTAATAACTTTTATATATCTCTAGCATGCGTGCAGAATTACATCTTAAGTGCATTCGATTTACATTTTTTTATCTCAAGTAGAAGGTTATTTCATATCGTTTTTCACTGAATGATGAGTAAGTAAATCAGAATATTGATGAGAATACTATATTTTTCGATTTTGATGCTGAAATAGGTCTTTTGTCACATTAGTGTCCTATAGTCAACTATTGAGGTCATCTGTGGCTTATTTTAAATTGAGAATTGCTCTTGGTTTACTACAGGGTTTTCAATAATTGCATTTATCACTGAATCTATAACTTATTTACGAAATGTGGCATTCATTCCTTTGAGGTGGCATACTGTGTATAAACCACTGAAACCTAGTTGGTATATGTACTCAGTTCAACTAAGACTTTGCAGTACTGGTGGGACGTTAGTGTGACTATGGGGTTGAAGCTCGCCCTGCCTCCACTGTTTTTATCTCCTTGAATGTTATTAGATCTAAAACTGAGAGTCTGATGCACAAAACTATGCGATAATCAAGTTTCAACATGACAGCAGCTCATAGATTAGATAGAAATGGCATGATGTTTGTCAGCAATGGAAGTTTGAGTAGCCATGCAAGCGATATCCCTGCAACATATGTCACCCTGTTGGGTTCCGTCATTGCTTTGGATATAAAGCTTAACACATTTAAGCTTTCTTTCCCCGTAATTGCTACATGTGCACCCTTAATCAAGCTGCGTTCTTGATAGTTTTGGGTGGCTCTTCTGTAAAAGAAGTATTTGCTCCAGTCTGTCTCCAGGGTATTATAATTGCTGCGCTCCCTACTAGAACCTCCAAACAAGTCTCATAAGCCAGTTGCAGATGCAACTGATGGTAGTCAAGCTCCAAGTCTTCAGGCACATCCAAATGAGGCGCTTTCTTTAATTGTTCCTGAACAATAAATTGGAAACTCTGAACACAAAAGCGACTCCGCCACCAGCATCATCATGAATTGCCCCGTATGGGCAGCATTGTCCATTCCAATTGAGGTCTTCAATATTGAATAGGTTCATCATGTGTCTCTGGCGTCAACACTCTTCCATAACTATTTAAATTACTGAATGAGCATGACTTTCGTATTATCATCCAGGATTGAATGAAACAAAATTGATGTAATTCAAAAGGTCTACAAGAGAGAAGCTGGTGGT
This sequence comes from Lissotriton vulgaris, assembly GCF_964263255.1. NCBI lineage: Eukaryota > Metazoa > Chordata > Amphibia > Caudata > Salamandridae > Lissotriton > Lissotriton vulgaris. Next base: position 1,399,445,264 of record NC_141689.1, read on the forward strand.
GTAGTCCTGCTTTGTATGTCCTGAGGGTCTCTTTACTTGAGTTTTCACCTTGGGTGTTATGCCCCACCAGCTCCTGCTGCAAAATGCTGGGAGCGATGCTTTGGGCCTGAATTTCCCTTGGCATCCTTTTAAACAGGATATGAAATAAAGCCATTATGAAATTCCATTGCTGATAGTCATCACACTATATCTGCCTAAGAACAAGCAAATCTAGCTAGTCAGAACAGTGTCCTCTCCTAGATCGACCCCAGCGATGTACTTCCCATGGGTCATCTTCCAGGACCTCTAGGATATTCGTAGTAATATGTAACAGTGGAGCTAGGGTGATCTTCAATCTCATGAATTGCTGCTATAATAAGTTTGAGGTGGAGATGCAGATTCACTAGGGTTTTGGCCAAATTCAGAGCCATAGTCGAATACCAGCGTAAGAAACGCTTACATAGTGGCAAAGCTTGCCATATACAATGAGACAAAAGTTTATTTTTTTAATTGCATATTCAAAGAAGAATAAGAATCTTATTTCCCAAAAATTAATTAAGCATAACATTTTCCATAAATTAACAATGAGCGGAACATTGAATTCACCACATTTTTTGTAATACTTCACTTTTCAGAGTATAGGATCTCATGGATTAAAGTCATCAAGGGTGAATTAGTTTTAGAATCCTATTCAATAAGGAGATAAAGAAGAAGAAAAAAGTGTTTGGGGAAAGTGTCAGTAAAAGGGAAAGCCAATACAGAAAAAAGCGAAATGTCCTCAATGTGTCTTGCCTACCTTTATAACTGTTTGACCATTGTGCATAGATACCACTTAATCAAGCAATGAAGTACACTGAGCATAGTGAATTATAGTAGTGAAATATGAAGGTGAGGGTTTTTGTGTGCCTGCCTTCTTTTCTAAAGTGCTTCCTGGAGGTTCAAAGAAACGGATCTCTGGTTTATTTCAAGTGTAAAGGGATCAGGGTATTAGTAAATAAAGGCATATTGTATATGAAGAATGCGTTCAAGAAACAGTTTTCAAGGTTGGGAAATTAAAGAAGGCTTTTTAACCACCTGATTGATATGAGAAATATTAATATATAGATCTATTGATAGCACCCTAGTCACAGATTCTTCGTTTGAAAGCCATAATTAAGCTTCATTCATACTTTGAATGTTGCTTGCATGTATTTCGGAATATCCAACATTACTCACACCTTTTATTGCTTACTAAATCGATTTCATAATTAGATGCCCGTCAAAGTATTAATAACTTTTATATATCTCTAGCATGCGTGCAGAATTACATCTTAAGTGCATTCGATTTACATTTTTTTATCTCAAGTAGAAGGTTATTTCATATCTTTTATCACTGAATGATAAGTAAGTAAATCAGAATATTGATGAGAATACTATATTTTTCGATTTTGATGCTGAAATAGGTCTTTTGTCACATTAGTGTCCTATAGTCAACTATTGAGGTCATCTGTGGCTTATTTTAAATTGAGAATTGCTCTTGGTTTACTACAGGGTTTTCAATAATTGCATTTATCACTGAATATATAACTTATTTACGAAATGTGGCATTCATTCCTTTGAGGTGGCATACTGTGTATAAACCACTGAAACCTAGTTGGTATATGTACTCAGTTCAACTAAGACTTTGCAGTACTGGTGGGACGTTAGTGTGACTATGGGGTTGAAGCTCGCCCTGCCTCCACTGTTTTTATCTCCTTGAATGTTATTAGATCTAAAACTGAGAGTCTGATGCACAAAACTATGCGATAATCAAGTTTCAACATGACAGCAGCTCATAGATTAGATTGAAATGGCATGATGTTTGTCAGCAATGGAAGTTTGAGTAGCCATGCAAGCGATATCCCTGCAACATATGTCACCCTGTTGGGTTCCGTCATTGCTTTGGATATAAAGCTTAACACATTTAAGCTTTCTTTCCCCGTAATTGCTACATGTGCACCCTTAATCAAGCTGCGTTCTTGATAGTTTTGGGTGGCTCTTCTGTAAAAGAAGTATTTGCTCCAGTCTGTCTCCAGGGTATTATAATTGCTGCGCTCCTTACTAGAACCTCCAAACAGGTCTCATAAGCCAGTTGCAGATGCAACTGATGGTAGTCAAGCTCCAAGTCTTCAGGCACATCCAAATGAGGCGCTTTCTTTAATTGTTCCTGAACAATAAATTGAAAACTCTGAACACAAAAGCGACTCCGCCACCAGCATCATCATGAATTGCCCCGTATGGGCAGCATTGTCCATTCCAATTGAGGTCTTCAATATTAAATAGGTTCATCATGTGTCTCTGGCGTCAACACTCTTCCATAACTATTTAAATTACTGAATGAGCATGACTTTCGTATTATCATCCAGGATTGAATGAAACAAAATTGATGTAATTCAAAAGGTCTACAAGAGAGAAGCTGGTGGTGTAGTCCTGCTTTGTATGTCCTGAGGGTCTCTTTACTTGGGTTTTCACCTTGGGTGTTATGCCCCACCAGCTCCTGCTGCAAAATGCTGGGAGCGATGCTTTGGGCCTGAATTTCCCTTGGCATCCTTTTAAACAGGATATGAAATAAAGCCATTATGAAATTCCATTGCTGATAGTCATCACACTATATCTGCCTAAGAACAAGCAAATCTAGCTAGTCAGAACAGTGTCCTCTCCTAGATCGACCACAGCGATGTACTTCCCATGGGTCATCTTCCAGGACCTCTAGGATATTCATAGTAATATGTAACAGTGGAGCTAGGGTGATCTTCAATCTCATGAATTGCTGCTATAATAAGTTTGAGGTGGAGATGCAGAATCACTAGGGTTTTGGCCAAATTCAGAGCCATAGAAGGCCTTGTAGTCGAATACCAGCGTAAGAAACGCTTACATAGTGGCAAAGCTTGCCATATACAATGGGACAAAAGTTTATTTTTTTAATTGCATATTCAAAGAAGAATAAGAATCTTATTTCCCAAAAATTAATTAAGCATAACATTTTCCATAAATTAACAATGAGTGGAACATTGAATTCACCACATTTTTTGTAATACTTCACTTTTCAGAGTATAGGATCTCATGGATTAAAGTCATCAAGGGTGAATTAGTTTTAGAATCCTATTCAATAAGGAGATAAAGAAGAAGAAAAAAGTGTTTGGGGAAAGTGTCAGTAAAAGGGAAAGCCAATACAGAAAAAAGTGAAATGTCCTCAATGTGTCTTGCCTACCTTTATAACTGTTTGGCCATTTTGCATAGATACCACTTAATCAAGCAATGAAGTACACTGAGCATAGTAAATTATAGTAGTGAAATATGAAGGTGAGGGTTTTTGTGTGCCTGCCTTCTTTTCTAAAAGCTTCCTGGAGGTTCAAAGAAACGGATCTCTAGTTTATTTCAAGTGTAAAGGGATCAGGGTATTAGTAAATAAAGGCATATTGTATATGAAGAATGCATTCAAGAAACAGTTTTCAAGGTTGGGAAATTAAAGAAGGCTTTTTAACCACCTGATTGATATGAGAAATATTAATATATAGATCTATTGATAGCACCCTAGTCACAGATTCTTCGTTTGAAAGCCATAATTAAGCTTCATTCATACTTTGAATGTTGCTTGCATGTATTTCAGAATATCCAACATTACTCACACCTTTTATGGCTTCCTAAATCGATTTCATAATTAGATGCCCGTCAAAGTATTAATAACTTTTATATATCTCTAGCATGCGTGCAGAATTACATCTTAAGTGCATTCGATTTACATATTTTTTATCTCAAGTAGAAGGTTATTTCATATCTTTTATCACTGAATAATAAGTAAGTAAATCAGAATATTGATGAGAATACTATTTTTTTCGATTTTGATGCTGAATTAGGTCTTTTGTCACATTAGTGTCCTATAGTCAACTATTGAGGTCATCTGTGGCTTATTTTAAATTGAGAATTGCTCTTGGTTTACTACAGGGTTTTTCAATAATTGCATTTATCACTGAATCTATAACTTATTTACGAAATGTGGCATTCATTCCTTTGAGGTGGCATACTGTGTATAAACCACTGAAACCTAGTGGGTATATGTACTCAGTTCAACTAAGACTTTGCAGTACTGGTGGGACGTTAGTGTGACTATGGGGTTGGAGCGCGCCCTCCCTCCACTGTTTTTATCTCCTTGAATGTTATTAGATCTAAAACTGAGAGTCTGATGCACAAAACTATGCGATAATCAAGTTTCAACATGACAGCAGCTCATAGATTAGATAGAAATGGCATGATGTTTGTCAGCAATGGAAGTTTGAGTAGCCATGCAAGAGATATCCCTGCAACATATGTCACCCTGTTGGGTTCCGTCATTGCTTTGGATATAAAGCTTAACACATTTAAGCTTTCTTTCCCCGTAATTGCTCCATGTGCACCCTTAATCAAGCTGCGTTCTTGATAGTTTTGGGTGGCTCTTCTGTAAAAGAAGTATTAGCTCCAGTCTGTCTCGAGGGTATTATAATTGCTGCGCTCCCTACTAGAACCTCCAAACAAGTCTCATAAGCCAGTTGCAGATGCAACTGATGGTAGTCAAGCTCCAAGTCTTCAGGCACATCCAAATGAGGCGCTTTCTTTAATTGTTCCGGAACAATAAATTGGAAACTCTGAACACAAAAGCGACTCCGCCACCAGCATCATCATGAATTGCCCCGTATGGGCAGCATTGTCCATTCCAATTGAGGTGTTCAATATTAAATAGGTTCATCATGTGTCTCTGGCGTCAACACTCTTCCATAACTATTTAAATTACTGAATGAGCATGACTTTCGTATTATCATCCAGGATTGAATGAAACAAAATTGATGTAATTTAAAAGGTCTACAAGAGAGAAGCTGGTGGTGTAGTCCTGCTTTGTATGTCCTGAGGGTCTCGTTACTTGGGTTTTCACCTTGGGTGTTATGCCCCACCAGCTCCTGCTGCAAAATGCTGGGAGCGATGCTTTGGGCCTGAATTTCCCTTGGCATCCTTTTAAACAGGATATGAAATAAAGCCATTATGAAATTCCATTGCTGATAGTCATCACACCATATCTGCCTAAGAACAAGCAAATCTAGCTAGTCAGAACAGTGTCCTCTACAAGATCGACCACAGCGATGTACTTCCCATGGGTCATCTTCCAGGACCTCTAGGATATTCGTAGTAATATGTAACAGTGGAGCTAGGGTGAACATCAATCTCATGAATTGCTGCTATAATAAGTTTGAGATGGAGATGCAGAATCACTAGGGTTTTGGCCAAATTCTTAGCCATAGAAGGCCTTGTAGTCGAATACCAGCGTAAGAAACGCTTACATAATGGCAAAGCTTGCCATATACAATGAGACAAAAGTTTATTTTTTTAATTGCATATTCAAAGAAGAATAAGAATCTTATTTCCCAAAAATTAATTAAGCATAACATTTTCCATAAATTAACAATGAGCGGAACATTGAATTCTCCACATTTTTTGTAATACTTCACTTTTCAGAGTATAGGATCTCATGGATTAAAGTCATCAAGGGTGAATTAGTTTTAGAATCCTATTCAATAAGGAGATAAAGAAGAAGAAAAAAGTGTTTGGGGAAAGTGTCAGTAAAAGGGAAAGCCAATACAGAAAAAAGCAAAATGTCCTCAATGTGTCTTGCCTACCTTTATAACTGTTTGGCCATTGTGCATAGATACCACTTAATCAAGCAATGAAGTACACTGAGCATAGTAAATTATAGTAGTGAAATATGAAGGTGAGGGTTTTTGTGTGCCTGCCTTCTTTTCTAAAGTGCTTCCTGGAGGTTCAAAGAAACGTATCTCTGGTTTATTTCAAGTGTAAAGGGATCAGGGTATTAGTAAATAAAGGCATATTGTATATGAAGAATGCGTTCAAGAAACAGTTTTCAAGGTTAGGAAATTAAAGAAGGCTTTCTAACCACCTGATTGATATGAGAAATATTAATATATAGATCTATTGATAGCACCCTAGTCACAGATTCTTCGTTTGAAAGCCATAATTAAGCTTCATTCATACTTTGAATGTTGCTTGCATGTATTTCGGAATATCCAACATTACTCACACCTTCTATTGCTTCCTAAATCGATTTCATAATTAGATGCCCGTCAAAGTATTAATAACTTTTATATATCTCTAGCATGCGTGCAGAATTACATTTTAAGTGCATTCGATTTACATTTTTTTATTTCAAGTAGAAGGTTATTTCATATCTTTTATCACTGAATGATAAGTAAGTAAATCAGAATATTGATGAGAATACTATTTTTTTCGATTTTGATGCTGAAATTGGTCTTTTGTCACATTAGTGTCCTATAGTCAACTATTGAGGTCATCTGTGGCTTATTTTAAATTGAGAATTGCTCTTGGGTTACTACAGGGTTTTCAATAATTGCATTTATCACTGAATCTATAACTTATTTACGAAATGTGGCATTCATTCCTTTGAGGTGGCATACTGTGTATAAACCACTGAAACCTAGTTGGTATATGTACTCAGTTCAACTAAGACTTTGCAGTACTGGTGGGACGTTAGTGTGACTATGGGGTTAAAGCTCGCCCTGCCTCCACTGTTTTTATCTCCTTGAATGTTATTAGATCTAAAACTGAGAGTCTGATGCACAAAACTATGCGATAATCAAGTTTCAACATGACAGCAGCTCATAGATTAGATAGAAATGGCATGATGTTTGTCAGCAATGGAAGTTTGAGTAGCCATGCAAGAGATATCCCTGCAACATATGTCACCCTGTTGGGTTCCGTCATTGCTTTGGATATAAAGCTTAACACATTTAAGCATTCTTTCCCCGTAATTGCTCCATGTGCACCCTTAATCAAGCTGCGTTCTTGATAGTATTGGGTGGCTCTTCTGTAAAAGAAGTATTTGCTCCAGTCTGTCTCCAGGGTATTATAATTGCTGCGCTCCCTACTAGAACCTACAAACAAGTCTCATAAACCAGTTGCAGATGCAACTGATGGTAGTCAAGCTCCAAGTCATCAGGCACATCCAAATGAGGCGCTTTCTTTAATTGTTCCTGAACAATAAATTGGAAACTCTGAACACAAAAGCGACTCCGCCACCAGCATCATCATGAATTGCCCCGTATGGGCAGCAATGTCCATTCCAATTGAGGTCTTCAATATTAAATAGGTTCATCATGTGTCTCTGGCGTCAACACTCTTCCATAACTATTTAAATTACTGAATGAGCATGACTTTCGTATTATCATCCAGGATTGAATGAAACAAAATTGATGTAATTCAAAAGGTCTACAAGAGAGAAGCTGGTGGTGTAGTCCTGCTTTGTATGTCCTGAGGGTCTCTTTACCTGGGTTTTCACCTTGGGTGTTATGCCCCACCAGCTCCTGCTGCAAAATGCTGGGAGCGATGCTTTGGGCCTGAATTTCCCTTGGCATCCTTTTAAACAGGATATGAAATAAAGCCATTATGAAATTCCATTGCTGATAGTCATCACACCATATCTGCCTAAGAACAAGCAAATCTAGCTAGTCAGAACAGTGTCCTCTCCAAGATCGACCACAGCGATGTACTTCCCATGGGTCATCTTCCAGGACCTCTAGGATATTCGTAGTAATATGTAACAGTGGAGCTAGGGTGATCTTCAATCTCATGAATTGCTGCTATAATACGTTTGAGGTGGAGATGCAGAATCACTAGGGTTTTGGCCAAATTCAGAGCCATAGAAGGCCTTGTAGTCGAATACCAGCGTAAGAAACGCTTACATAGTGGCAAAGCTTGCCATATACAATGAGACAAAAGTTTATTTTTTTAATTGCATATTCAAAGAAGAATAAGAATCTTATTTCCCAAAAATTAATTAAGCATAACATTTTCCATAAATTAACAATGAGCGGAACATTTAATTCACCACATTTTTTGTAATACTTCACTTTTCAGAGTATAGGATCTCATGGATTAAAGTCATCAAGGGTGAATTGGTTTTAGAATCCTATTCAATAGGGAGATAAAGAAGAAGAAAAAAGTGTTTGGGGAAAGTGTCAGTAAAAGGGAAAGCCAATACAGAAAAAAGCGAAATGTCCTCAATGTGTCTTGCCTACCTTTATAACTGTTTGGCCATTGTGCATAGATACCACTTAATCAAGCAATGAAGTACACTGAGCATAGTGAATTATAGTAGTGAAATATGAAGGTGAAGGTTTTTGTGTGCCTGCCTTCTTTTCTAAAGTGCTTCCTGGAGGTTCAAAAAAACGGATCTCTGGTTTATTTCAAGTGTAAAGGGATCAGGGTATTAGTAAATAAAGGCATATTGTATATGAAGAATGCGTTCAAGAAACAGTTTTCAAGGTTGGGAAATTAAAGAAGGCTTTTTAACCACCTGATTGATATGAGAAATATTAATATATAGATCTATTGATAGCACCCTAGTCACAGATTCTTCGTTTGAAAGCCATAATTAATCTTCATTCATACTTTGAATGTTGCTTGCATGTATTTCGGAATATCCAACATTACTCACACCTTTTATTGCTTCCTAAATCGATTTCATAATTAGATGCCCGTCAAAGTATTAATAACTTTTATATATCTCTAGCATGCGTGCAGAATTACATCTTAAGTGCATTCGATTTACATGTTTTTATCTCAAGTAGAAGGTTATTTCATATCTTTTATCACTGAATGATAAGTAAGTAAATCAGAATATTGATGAGAATACTATATATTTCGATGTTGATGCTGAAATAGGTCTTTTGTCACATTAGTGTCCTATAGTCAACTATTGAGGTCATCTGTGGCTTATTTTAAATTGAGAATTGCTCTTGGTTTACTACAGGGTTTTCAATAATTGCATTTATCACTGAATATATAACTTATTTACGAAATGTGGCATTCATTCCTTTGAGGTGGCATACTGTGTATAAACCACTGAAACCTAGTTGGTATATGTACTCAGTTCAACTAAGACTTTGCAGTACTGGTGGGACGTTAGTGTGACTATGGGGTTGAAGCTCGCCCTGCCTCCACTGTTTTTATCTCCTTGAATGTTATTAGATCTAAAACTGAGAGTCTGATGCACAAAACTATGCGATAATCAAGTTTCAACATGACAGCAGCTCATAGATTAGATTGAAATGGCATGATGTTTGTCAGCAATGGAAGTTTGAGTAGCCATGCAAGCGATATCCCTGCAACATATGTCACCCTGTTGGGTTCCGTCATTGCTTTGGATATAAAGCTTAACACATTTAAGCTTTCTTTCCCCGTAATTGCTACATGTGCACCCTTAATCAAGCTGCGTTCTTGATAGTTTTGGGTGGCTCTTCTGTAAAAGAAGTATTTGCTCCAGTCTGTCTCCAGGGTATTATAATTGCTGCGCTCCTTACTAGAACCTCCAAACAGGTCTCATAAGCCAGTTGCAGATGCAACTGATGGTAGTCAAGCTCCAAGTCTTCAGGCACATCCAAATGAGGCGCTTTCTTTAATTGTTCCTGAACAATAAATTGAAAACTCTGAACACAAAAGCGACTCCGCCACCAGCATCATCATGAATTGCCCCGTATGGGCAGCATTGTCCATTCCAATTGAGGTCTTCAATATTAAATAGGTTCATCATGTGTCTCTGGCGTCAACACTCTTCCATAACTATTTAAATTACTGAATGAGCATGACTTTCGTATTATCATCCAGGATTGAATGAAACAAAATTGATGTAATTCAAAAGGTCTACAAGAGAGAAGCTGGTGGTGTAGTCCTGCTTTGTATGTCCTGAGGGTCTCTTTACTTGGGTTTTCACCTTGGGTGTTATGCCCCACCAGCTCCTGCTGCAAAATGCTGGGAGCGATGCTTTGGGCCTGAATTTCCCTTGGCATCCTTTTAAACAGGATATGAAATAAAGCCATTATGAAATTCCATTGCTGATAGTCATCACACTATATCTGCCTAAGAACAAGCAAATCTAGCTAGTCAGAACAGTGTCCTCTCCTAGATCGACCACAGCGATGTACTTCCCATGGGTCATCTTCCAGGACCTCTAGGATATTCATAGTAATATGTAACAGTGGAGCTAGGGTGATCTTCAATCTCATGAATTGCTGCTATAATAAGTTTGAGGTGGAGATGCAGAATCACTAGGGTTTTGGCCAAATTCAGAGCCATAGAAGGCCTTGTAGTCGAATACCAGCGTAAGAAACGCTTACATAGTGGCAAAGCTTGCCATATACAATGGGACAAAAGTTTATTTTTTTAATTGCATATTCAAAGAAGAATAAGAATCTTATTTCCCAAAAATTAATTAAGCATAACATTTTCCATAAATTAACAATGAGTGGAACATTGAATTCACCACATTTTTTGTAATACTTCACTTTTCAGAGTATAGGATCTCATGGATTAAAGTCATCAAGGGTGAATTAGTTTTAGAATCCTATTCAATAAGGAGATAAAGAAGAAGAAAAAAGTGTTTGGGGAAAGTGTCAGTAAAAGGGAAAGCCAATACAGAAAAAAGTGAAATGTCCTCAATGTGTCTTGCCTACCTTTATAACTGTTTGGCCATTTTGCATAGATACCACTTAATCAAGCAATGAAGTACACTGAGCATAGTAAATTATAGTAGTGAAATATGAAGGTGAGGGTTTTTGTGTGCCTGCCTTCTTTTCTAAAAGCTTCCTGGAGGTTCAAAGAAACGGATCTCTAGTTTATTTCAAGTGTAAAGGGATCAGGGTATTAGTAAATAAAGGCATATTGTATATGAAGAATGCATTCAAGAAACAGTTTTCAAGGTTGGGAAATTAAAGAAGGCTTTTTAACCACCTGATTGATATGAGAAATATTAATATATAGATCTATTGATAGCACCCTAGTCACAGATTCTTCGTTTGAAAGCCATAATTAAGCTTCATTCATACTTTGAATGTTGCTTGCATGTATTTCAGAATATCCAACATTACTCACACCTTTTATGGCTTCCTAAATCGATTTCATAATTAGATGCCCGTCAAAGTATTAATAACTTTTATATATCTCTAGCATGCGTGCAGAATTACATCTTAAGTGCATTCGATTTACATATTTTTTATCTCAAGTAGAAGGTTATTTCATATCTTTTATCACTGAATAATAAGTAAGTAAATCAGAATATTGATGAGAATACTATTTTTTTCGATTTTGATGCTGAATTAGGTCTTTTGTCACATTAGTGTCCTATAGTCAACTATTGAGGTCATCTGTGGCTTATTTTAAATTGAGAATTGCTCTTGGTTTACTACAGGGTTTTTCAATAATTGCATTTATCACTGAATCTATAACTTATTTACGAAATGTGGCATTCATTCCTTTGAGGTGGCATACTGTGTATAAACCACTGAAACCTAGTGGGTATATGTACTCAGTTCAACTAAGACTTTGCAGTACTGGTGGGACGTTAGTGTGACTATGGGGTTGGAGCTCGCCCTCCCTCCACTGTTTTTATCTCCTTGAATGTTATTAGATCTAAAACTGAGAGTCTGATGCACAAAACTATGCGATAATCAAGTTTCAACATGACAGCAGCTCATAGATTAGATAGAAATGGCATGATGTTTGTCAGCAATGGAAGTTTGAGTAGCCATGCAAGAGATATCCCTGCAACATATGTCACCCTGTTGGGTTCCGTCATTGCTTTGGATATAAAGCTTAACACATTTAAGCTTTCTTTCCCCGTAATTGCTCCATGTGCACCCTTAATCAAGCTGCGTTCTTGATAGTTTTGGGTGGCTCTTCTGTAAAAGAAGTATTAGCTCCAGTCTGTCTCGAGGGTATTATAATTGCTGCGCTCCCTACTAGAACCTCCAAACAAGTCTCATAAGCCAGTTGCAGATGCAACTGATGGTAGTCAAGCTCCAAGTCTTCAGGCACATCCAAATGAGGCGCTTTCTTTAATTGTTCCGGAACAATACATTGGAAACTCTGAACACAAAAGCGACTCCGCCACCAGCATCATCATGAATTGCCCCGTATGGGCAGCATTGTCCATTCCAATTGAGGTGTTCAATATTAAATAGGTTCATCATGTGTCTCTGGCGTCAACACTCTTCCATAACTATTTAAATTACTGAATGAGCATGACTTTCGTATTATCATCCAGGATTGAATGAAACAAAATTGATGTAATTTAAAAGGTCTACAAGAGAGAAGCTGGTGGTGTAGTCCTGCTTTGTATGTCCTGAGGGTCTCGTTACTTGGGTTTTCACCTTGGGTGTTATGCCCCACCAGCTCCTGCTGCAAAATGCTGGGAGCGATGCTTTGGGCCTGAATTTCCCTTGGCATCCTTTTAAACAGGATATGAAATAAAGCCATTATGAAATTCCATTGCTGATAGTCATCACACCATATCTGCCTAAGAACAAGCAAATCTAGCTAGTCAGAACAGTGTCCTCTACAAGATCGACCACAGCGATGTACTTCCCATGGGTCATCTTCCAGGACCTCTAGGATATTCGTAGTAATATGTAACAGTGGAGCTAGGGTGAACATCAATCTCATGAATTGCTGCTATAATAAGTTTGAGATGGAGATGCAGAATCACTAGGGTTTTGGCCAAATTCTTAGCCATAGAAGGCCTTGTAGTCGAATACCAGCGTAAGAAACGCTTACATAATGGCAAAGCTTGCCATATACAATGAGACAAAAGTTTATTTTTTTAATTGCATATTCAAAGAAGAATAAGAATCTTATTTCCCAAAAATTAATTAAGCATAACATTTTCCATAAATTAACAATGAGCGGAACATTGAATTCTCCACATTTTTTGTAATACTTCACTTTTCAGAGTATAGGATCTCATGGATTAAAGTCATCAAGGGTGAATTAGTTTTAGAATCCTATTCAATAAGGAGATAAAGAAGAAGAAAAAAGTGTTTGGGGAAAGTGTCAGTAAAAGGGAAAGCCAATACAGAAAAAAGCAAAATGTCCTCAATGTGTCTTGCCTACCTTTATAACTGTTTGGCCATTGTGCATAGATACCACTTAATCAAGCAATGAAGTACACTGAGCATAGTAAATTATAGTAGTGAAATATGAAGGTGAGGGTTTTTGTGTGCCTGCCTTCTTTTCTAAAGTGCTTCCTGGAGGTTCAAAGAAACGTATCTCTGGTTTATTTCAAGTGTAAAGGGATCAGGGTATTAGTAAATAAAGGCATATTGTATATGAAGAATGCGTTCAAGAAACAGTTTTCAAGGTTAGGAAATTAAAGAAGGCTTTCTAACCACCTGATTGATATGAGAAATATTAATATATAGATCTATTGATAGCACCCTAGTCACAGATTCTTCGTTTGAAAGCCATAATTAAGCTTCATTCATACTTTGAATGTTGCTTGCATGTATTTCGGAATATCCAACATTACTCACACCTTCTATTGCTTCCTAAATCGATTTCATAATTAGATGCCCGTCAAAGTATTAATAACTTTTATATATCTCTAGCATGCGTGCAGAATTACATTTTAAGTGCATTCGATTTACATTTTTTTATTTCAAGTAGAAGGTTATTTCATATCTTTTATCACTGAATGATAAGTAAGTAAATCAGAATATTGATGAGAATACTATTTTTTTCGATTTTGATGCTGAAATTGGTCTTTTGTCACATTAGTGTCCTATAGTCAACTATTGAGGTCATCTGTGGCTTATTTTAAATTGAGAATTGCTCTTGGGTTACTACAGGGTTTTCAATAATTGCATTTATCACTGAATCTATAACTTATTTACGAAATGTGGCATTCATTCCTTTGAGGTGGCATACTGTGTATAAACCACTGAAACCTAGTTGGTATATGTACTCAGTTCAACTAAGACTTTGCAGTACTGGTGGGACGTTAGTGTGACTATGGGGTTAAAGCTCGCCCTGCCTCCACTGTTTTTATCTCCTTGAATGTTATTAGATCTAAAACTGAGAGTCTGATGCACAAAACTATGCGATAATCAAGTTTCAACATGACAGCAGCTCATAGATTAGATAGAAATGGCATGATGTTTGTCAGCAATGGAAGTTTGAGTAGCCATGCAAGAGATATCCCTGCAACATATGTCACCCTGTTGGGTTCCGTCATTGCTTTGGATATAAAGCTTAACACATTTAAGCATTCTTTCCCCGTAATTGCTCCATGTGCACCCTTAATCAAGCTGCGTTCTTGATAGTATTGGGTGGCTCTTCTGTAAAAGAAGTATTTGCTCCAGTCTGTCTCCAGGGTATTATAATTGCTGCGCTCCCTACTAGAACCTACAAACAAGTCTCATAAACCAGTTGCAGATGCAACTGATGGTAGTCAAGCTCCAAGTCATCAGGCACATCCAAATGAGGCGCTTTCTTTAATTGTTCCTGAACAATAAATTGGAAACTCTGAACACAAAAGCGACTCCGCCACCAGCATCATCATGAATTGCCCCGTATGGGCAGCAATGTCCATTCCAATTGAGGTCTTCAATATTAAATAGGTTCATCATGTGTCTCTGGCGTCAACACTCTTCCATAACTATTTAAATTACTGAATGAGCATGACTTTCGTATTATCATCCAGGATTGAATGAAACAAAATTGATGTAATTCAAAAGGTCTACAAGAGAGAAGCTGGTGGTGTAGTCCTGCTTTGTATGTCCTGAGGGTCTCTTTACCTGGGTTTTCACCTTGGGTGTTATGCCCCACCAGCTCCTGCTGCAAAATGCTGGGAGCGATGCTTTGGGCCTGAATTTCCCTTGGCATCCTTTTAAACAGGATATGAAATAAAGCCATTATGAAATTCCATTGCTGATAGTCATCACACCATATCTGCCTAAGAACAAGCAAATCTAGCTAGTCAGAACAGTGTCCTCTCCAAGATCGGCCACAGCGATGTACTTCCCATGGGTCATCTTCCAGGACCTCTAGGATATTCGTAGTAATATGTAACAGTGGAGCTAGGGTGATCTTCAATCTCATGAATTGCTGCTATAATACGTTTGAGGTGGAGATGCAGAATCACTAGGGTTTTGGCCAAATTCAGAGCCATAGAAGGCCTTGTAGTCGAATACCAGCGTAAGAAACGCTTACATAGTGGCAAAGCTTGCCATATACAATGAGACAAAAGTTTATTTTTTTAATTGCATATTCAAAGAAGAATAAGAATCTTATTTCCCAAAAATTAATTAAGCATAACATTTTCCATAAATTAACAATGAGCGGAACATTTAATTCACCACATTTTTTGTAATACTTCACTTTTCAGAGTATAGGATCTCATGGATTAAAGTCATCAAGGGTGAATTGGTTTTAGAATCCTATTCAATAGGGAGATAAAGAAGAAGAAAAAAGTGTTTGGGGAAAGTGTCAGTAAAAGGGAAAGCCAATACAGAAAAAAGCGAAATGTCCTCAATGTGTCTTGCCTACCTTTATAACTGTTTGGCCATTGTGCATAGATACCACTTAATCAAGCAATGAAGTACACTGAGCATAGTGAATTATAGTAGTGAAATATGAAGGTGAAGGTTTTTGTGTGCCTGCCTTCTTTTCTAAAGTGCTTCCTGGAGGTTCAAAAAAACGGATCTCTGGTTTATTTCAAGTGTAAAGGGATCAGGGTATTAGTAAATAAAGGCATATTGTATATGAAGAATGCGTTCAAGAAACAGTTTTCAAGGTTGGGAAATTAAAGAAGGCTTTTTAACCACCTGATTGATATGAGAAATATTAATATATAGATCTATTGATAGCACCCTAGTCACAGATTCTTCGTTTGAAAGCCATAATTAATCTTCATTCATACTTTGAATGTTGCTTGCATGTATTTCGGAATATCCAACATTACTCACACCTTTTATTGCTTCCTAAATCGATTTCATAATTAGATGCCCGTCAAAGTATTAATAACTTTTATATATCTCTAGCATGCGTGCAGAATTACATCTTAAGTGCATTCGATTTACATGTTTTTATCTCAAGTAGAAGGTTATTTCATATCTTTTATCACTGAATGATAAGTAAGTAAATCAGAATATTGATGAGAATACTATATATTTCGATGTTGATGCTGAAATAGGTCTTTTGTCACATTAGTGTCCTATAGTCAACTATTGAGGTCATCTGTGGCTTATTTTAAATTGAGAATTGCTCTTGGTTTACTACAGGGTTTTCAATAATTGCATTTATCACTGAATCTATAACTTATTTATGAAATGTGGCATTCATTCCTTTGAGGTGGCATACTGTGTATAAACCACTGAAACCTAGTTGGTATATGTACTCAGTTCAACTAAGACTTTGCAGTACTGGTGGGACGTTAGTGTGACTATGGGGTTGGAGCTCGCCCTGCCTCCACTGTTTTTATCTCCTTGAATGTTATTAGATCTAAAACTGAGAGTCTGATGCACAAAACTATGCGATAATCAAGTTTCAACATGACAGCAGCTCATAGATTAGATAGAAATGGCATGATGTTTGTCAGCAATGGAAGTTTGAGTAGCCATGCAAGCGATATCCCTGCAACATATGTCACCCTGTTGGGTTCCGTCATTGCTTTGGATATAAAGCTTAACACATTTAAGCTTTCTTTCCCCGTAATTGCTCCATGTGCACCCTTAATCAAGCTGCGTTCTTGATAGTTTTGGGTGGCTCTTCTGTAAAAGAAGTATTTGCTCCAGTCTGTCTCCAGGGTATTATAATTGCTGCGCTCCCTACTAGAACCTCAAAACAAGTCTCATAAGCCAGTTGCAGATGCAACTGATGGTAGTCAATCTCCAAGTCTTCAGGCACATCCAAATGAGGCGCTTTCTTTAATTGTTCCTGAACAATAAATTGGAAACTCTGAACACAAAAGCGACTCCGCCACCAGCATCATCATAAATTGCCCCGTATGGGCAGCATTGTCCATTCCAATTGAGGTCTTCAATATTAAATAGGTTCATCATGTGTCTCTGGCGTCAACACTCTTCCATAACTATTTAAATTACTGAATGAGCATGACTTTCGTATTATCATCCAGGATTGAATGAAACAAAATTGATGTAATTCAAAAGGTCTACAAGAGAGAAGCTGGTGGTGTAGTCCTGCTTTGTATGTCCTGATGGTCTCTTTACTTGGGTTTTCACCTTGGGTGTTATGCCCCACCAGCTCCTGCTGCAAAATGCTGGGAGCGATGCTTTGGGCCTGAATTTACCGTGGCATTCTTTTAAACAGGATATGAAATAAAGCCATTATGAAATTCCATTGCTGATAGTCATCACACCATATCTGCCTAAGAACAAGCAAATCTAGCTAGTCAGAACAGTGTCCTCTCCAAGATCGACCACAGCGATGTACTTCCCATGGGTCATCTTCCAGGACCTCTAGGATATTCGTAGTAATATGTAACAGTGGAGCTAGGGTGATCTTCAATCTCACTTTTCAGAGTATAGGATCTCATGGATTAAAGTCATCAAGGGTGAATTCGTTTTAGAATCCTATTCAATAAGGAGATAAAGAAGAAGAAAAAAGTGTTTGGGGAAAGTGTCAGTAAAAGGGAAAGCAAATACAGAAAAAAGCGAAATGTCCTCAATGTGTCTTGCCTACCTTTATAACTGTTTGGCCATTGTGCATAGATACCACTTAATCAAGCAATGAGGTATACTGAGCATAGTGAATTATAGTAGTGAAATATGAAGGTGAGGGTTTTTGTGTGCCTGCCTTCTTTTCTAAAGTGCTTCCTGGAGGTTCAAAGAAACGTATCTCTGGTTTATTTCAAGTGTAAAGGGATCAGTGTATTAGTAAATAAAGGCATATTGTATATGAAGAATGCGTTCAAGAAACAGTTTTCAAGGTTGGGAAATTAAAGAAGGCTTTTTAACCACCTGATTGATATGAGAAATATTAATATATAGATCTATTGATAGCACCCTAGTCACAGATTCTTCGTTTGAAAGCCATAATTAAGCTTCATTCATACTTTGAATGTTGCTTGCATGTATTTCGGAATATCCAACATTACTCATACCTTTTATTGCTTCCTAAATCGATTTCATAATTAGATGCCCGTCAAAGTATTAATAACTTTTATATATCTCTAGCATTCGTGCAGAATTACATTTTAAGTGCATTCGATTTACATCTTTTTTATCTCAAGTAGAAGGTTATTTCATATCTTTTATCACTGAATGATAAGTAAGTAAATCAGAATATTGATGAGAATACTATTTTTTTCGATTTGATGCTGAAATAGGTCTTTTGACTATAGGTTTAGTGTCCTATAGTCAACTATTGAGGTCATCTGTGGCTTATTTTAAATTAAGAATTGCTCTTGGTTTACTACAGGGTTTTCAATAATTGCATTTATCACTGAATCTATAACTTATTTACGAAATGTGGCATTCATTCCTTTGAGGTGGCATACTGTGTATAAACCACTGAAACCTAGTTGGTATAAGTACTCAGTTCAACTAAGACTTTGCAGTACTGGTGGGACGTTAGTGTGACTATGGGGTTGAAGCTCGTCCTGCCTCCACTGTTTTTATCTCCTTGAATGTTATTAGATCTAAAACTGAGAGTCTGATGCACAAAACTATGCGATAATCAAGTTTCAACATGACAGCAGCTCATAGATTAGATAGAAATGGCATGATGTTTGTCAGCAATGGAAGTTTGAGTAGTCATGCAAGCGATATCCCTGCAACATATTTCACCCTGTTGGGTTTTGTCATTGCTTTGGATATAAAGCTTAACACATTTAAGCTTTCCTTCCCCGTAATTGCTCCATGTGCACCCTTAATCAAGCTGCGTTCTTGATAGTTTTGGGTGGCTCTTCTGTAAAAGAAGTATTTGCTCCAGTCTGTCTCCAGGGTATTATAATTGCTGCGCTCCCTACTAGAACCTCCAAACAAGTCTCATAAGCCAGTTGCAGATGCAACTGATGGTAGTCAAGCTCCAAGTCTTCAGGCACATCCAAATGAGGCGCTTTCTTTAATTGTTCCTGAACAATAAATTGGAAACTCTGAACACAAAAGCGACTCCGCCACCAGCATCATCATGAATTGCCCCGTGTGGGCAGCATTGTTCATTCCAATTGAGGGCTTCAATATTAAATAGGTTCATCATGTGTCTCTGGCGTCAACACTCTTCCATAACTATTTAAATTACTGAATGAGCATGACTTTCGTATTATCATCCAGGATTGAATGAAACAAAATTGATGTAATTCAAAAGGTCTACAAGAGAGAAGCTGGTGGTGTAGTCCTGCTTTGTATGTCCTGAGGGTCTCTTTACTTGGGTTTTCACCTTGGGTGTTATGCCCCACCAGCTCCTGCTGCAAAATGCTGGGAGCGATGCTTTGGGCCTGAATTTCCCTTGGCATCCTTTTAAACAGGATAGGAAATAAAGCCATTATGAAATTCCATTGCTGATAGTCATCACACCATATCTGCCTAAGAACAAGCAAATCTAGCTAGTCAGAACAGTGTCCTCTCCAAGATCGACCACAGCGATGTACTTCCCATGGGTCATCTTCCAGGACCTCTAGGATATTCGTAGTAATATGTAACAGTGGAGCTAGGGTGATCTTCAATCTCATGAATTGCTGCTATAATAAGTTTGAGGTGGAGATGCAGAATCACTAGGGTTTTGGCCAAATTCAGAGCCATAGAAGGCCTTGTAGTCGAATAGCAGCGTAAGAAACGCTTACATAGTGGCAAAGCTTGCCATATACAATGAGACAAAAGTTTATTTTTTTAATTGCATATTCAAAGAAGAATAAGAATCTTATTTCCCAAAAATTAACTAAGCATAACATTTTCCATAAATTAACAATGAGCGGAACATTGAATTCACCACATTTTTTGTAATACTTCACTTTTCAGAGTATAGGATCTCATGGATTAAAGTCATCAAGGGTGAATTTGTTTTAGAATCCTGTTCAATAAGGAGATAAAGAAGAAGAAAAAAGTGTTTGGGGAAAGTGTCAGTAAAAGGGAAAGCCAATACAGAAAAAAGCGAAATGTCCTCAATGTGTCTTGCCTACCTTTATAACTGTTTGGCCATTGTGCATAGATACCACTTTATCAAGCAATGAAGTACACTGAGCATAGTGAATTATAGTAGTGAAATATGAAGGTGAGGGTTTTTGTGTGCCTGCCTTCTTTTCTAAAGTGCTTCCTGGAGGTTCAAAGAAACGGATCTCTGGTTTATTTCAAGTGTAAAGGGATCAGGGTATTAGTAAATAACGGCATATTGTATATGAAGAATGCGTTCAAGAAACAGTTTTCAAGGTTGGGAAATTAAAGAAGGCTTTTTAACCACCTGATTGATATGAGAAATATTCATATATAGATCTATTGATAGCACCCTAGTCACAGATTCTTCGTTTGAAAGCCATAATTAAGCTTCATTCATACTTTGAATGTTGCTTGCATGTATGTCGGAATATCCAACATTACTCACACCTTTTATTGCTTCCTAAATCGATTTCATAATTAGATGCCCGTCAAAGTATTAATAACTTTTATATATCTCTAGCATGCGTGCAGAATTACATCTTAAGTGCATTCGATTTACATTTTTTTATCTCAAGTAGAAGGTTATTTCATATGTTTTATCACTGAATGATAAGTAAGTAAATCAGAATATTGATGAGAATACTATTTTTTTTTATTTTGATGCTGAATTAGGTCTTTTGTCACATTAGTGTCCTATAGTCAACTATTGAGGTCATCTGTGGCTTATTTTAAATTGAGAATTGCTCTTGGTTTACTACAGGGTTTTCAATAATTGCATTTATCACTGAATCTATAACTTATTTACGAAATGTGGCATTCATTCCTTTGAGGTGGCATACTGTGTATAAACCACTGAAACCTAGTGGGTATATGTACTCAGTTCAACTAAGACTTTGCAGTACTGGTGGGACGTTAGTGTGACTATGGGGTTGGAGCTCGCCCTCCCTCCACTGTTTTTATCTCCTTGAATGTTATTAGATCTAAAACTGAGAGTCTGATGCACAAAACTATGCGATAATCAAGTTTCAACATGACAGCAGCTCATAGATTAGATAGAAATGGCATGATGTTTGTCAGCAATGGAAGTTTGAGTAGCCATGCAAGAGATATCCCTGCAACATATGTCACCCTGTTGGGTTCCGTCATTGCTTTGGATATAAAGCTTAACACATTTAAGCTTTCTTTCCCCGTAATTGCTCCATGTGCACCCTTAATCAAGCTGCGTTCTTGATAGTTTTGGGTGGCTCTTCTGTAAAAGAAGTATTAGCTCCAGTCTGTCACGAGGGTATTATAATTGCTGCGCTCCCTACTAGAACCTCCAAACAAGTCTCATAAGCCAGTTGCAGATGCAACTGATGGTAGTCAAGCTCCAAGTCTTCAGGCACATCCAAATGAGGCGCTTTCTTTAATTGTTCCTGAACAATAAATTGGAAACTCTGAACACAAAAGCGACTCCGCCACCAGCATCATCATGAATTGCCCCGTATGGGCAGCATTGTTCATTCCAATTGAGGGCTTCAATATTAAATAGGTTCATCATGTGTCTCTGGCGTCAACACTCTTCCATAACTATTTAAATTACTGAATGAGCATGACTTTCGTATTATCATCCAGGATTGAATGAAACAAAATTGATATAATTTAAAAGGTCTACAAGAGAGAAGCTGGTGGTGTAGTCCTGCTTTGTATGTCCAGAGGGTCTCTTTACTTGGGTTTTCACCTTGGGTGTTATGCCCCACCAGCTCCTGCTGCAAAATGCTGGGAGCAATTCTTTGGGCCTGAATTTCCCTTGGCATCCTTTTAAACAGGATATGAAATAAAGCCATTATGAAATTCCATTGCTGATAGTCATTACACCATATCTGCCTAAGAACAAGCAAATCTAGCTAGTCAGAACAGTGTCCTCTCCAAGATCGACCACAGCGATGTACTTCCCATGGGTCATCTTCCAGGACCTCTAGGATATTCGTAGTAATATGTAACAGTGGAGCTAGGGTGATCTTCAATCTCATGAATTGCTGCTATAATAAGTTTGAGGTGGAGATGCAGAATCACTAGGGTTTTGGCCAAATTCAGAGCCATAGAAGGCCTTGTAGTCGAATACCAGCGTAAGAAACGCTTACATAGTGGCAAAGCTTGCCATATACAATGAGACAAAAGTTTATTTTTTTAATTGCATATTCAAAGAAGAATAAGAATCTTATTTCCCAAAAATTAATTAAGCATAACATTTTCCATAAATTAACAATGAGTGGAACATTGAATTCACCACATTTTTTGTAATACTTCACTTTTCAGAGTATAGGATCTCATGGATTAAAGTCATCAAGGGTGAATTAGTTTTAGAATCCTATTCAATAAGGAGATAAAGAAGAAGAAAAAAGTGTTTGGGGAAAGTGTCAGTAAAAGGGAAAGCCAATACAGAAAAAAGTGAAATGTCCTCAATGTGTCTTGCCTACCTTTATAACTGTTTGGCCATTTTGCATAGATACCACTTAATCAAGCAATGAAGTACACTGAGCATAGTAAATTATAGTAGTGAAATATGAAGGTGAGGGTTTTTGTGTGCCTGCCTTCTTTTCTAAAGTGCTTCCTGGAGGTTCAAAGAAACGGATCTCTAGTTTATTTCAAGTGTAAAGGGATCAGGGTATTAGTAAATAAAGGCATATTGTATATGAAGAATGCATTCAAGAAACAGTTTTCAAGGTTGGGAAATTAAAGAAGGCTTTTTAACCACCTGATTGATATGAGAAATATTAATATATAGATCTATTGATAGCACCCTAGTCACAGATTCTTCGTTTGAAAGCCATAATTAAGCTTCATTCATACTTTGAATGTTGCTTGCATGTATTTCAGAATATCCAACATTACTCACACCTTTTATGGCTTCCTAAATCGATTTCATAATTAGATGCCCGTCAAAGTATTAATAACTTTTATATATCTCTAGCATGCGTGCAGAATTACATCTTAAGTGCATTCGATTTACATATTTTTTATCTCAAGTAGAAGGTTATTTCATATCTTTTATCACTGAATAATAAGTAAGTAAATCAGAATATTGATGAGAATACTATTTTTTTCGATTTTGATGCTGAATTAGGTCTTTTGTCACATTAGTGTCCTATAGTCAACTATTGAGGTCATCTGTGGCTTATTTTAAATTGAGAATTGCTCTTGGTTTACTACAGGGTTTTCAATAATTGCATTTATCACTGAATCTATAACTTATTTACAAAATGTGGCATTCATTCCTTTGAGCTGGCATACTGTGTATAAACCACTGAAACCTAGTGGGTATATGTACTCAGTTCAACTAAGACTTTGCAGTACTGGTGGGACGTTAGTGTGACTATGGGGTTGGAGCTCGCCCTCCCTCCACTGTTTTTATCTCCTTGAATGTTATTAGATCTAAAACTGAGAGTCTGATGCACAAAACTATGCGATAATCAAGTTTCAACATGACAGCAGCTCATAGATTAGATAGAAATGGCATGATGTTTGTCAGCAATGGAAGTTTGAGTAGCCATGCAAGAGATATCCCTGCAACATATGTCACCCTGTTGGGTTCCGTCATTGCTTTGGATATAAAGCTTAACACATTTAAGCTTTCTTTCCCCGTAATTGCTCCATGTGCACCCTTAATCAAGCTGCGTTCTTGATAGTTTTGGGTGGCTCTTCTGTAAAAGAAGTATTAGCTCCAGTCTGTCTCGAGGGTATTATAATTGCTGCGCTCCCTACTAGAACCTCCAAACAAGTCTCATAAGCCAGTTGCAGATGCAACTGATGGTAGTCAAGCTCCAAGTCTTCAGGCACATCCAAATGAGGCGCTTTCTTTAATTGTTCCGGAACAATAAATTGGAAACTCTGAACACAAAAGCGACTCCGCCACCAGCATCATCATGAATTGCCCCGTACGGGCAGCATTGTTCATTCCAATTGAGGGCTTCAATATTAAATAGGTTCATCATGTGTCTCTGGCGTCAACACTCTTCCATAACTATTTAAATTACTGAATGAGCATGACTTTCGTATTATCATCCAGGATTGAATGAAACAAAATTGATGTAATTCAAAAGGTCTACAAGAGAGAAGCTGGTGGTGTAGTCCTGCTTTGTATGTCCTGAGGGTCTCTTTACTTGGGTTTTCACCTTGGGTGTTATGCCCCACCAGCTCCTGCTGCAAAATGCTGGGAGCGATGCTTTGGGCCTGAATTTCCCTTGGCATCCTTTTAAACAGGATAGGAAATAAAGCCATTATGAAATTCCATTGCTGATAGTCATCACACCATATCTGCCTAAGAACAAGCAAATCTAGCTAGTCAGAACAGTGTCCTCTCCAAGATCGACCACAGCGATGTACTTCCCATGGGTCATCTTCCAGGACCTCTAGGATATTCGTAGTAATATGTAACAGTGGAGCTAGGGTGATCTTCAATCTCATGAATTGCTGCTATAATAAGTTTGAGGTGGAGATGCAGAATCACTAGGGTTTTGGCCAAATTCAGAGCCATAGAAGGCCTTGTAGTCGAATACCAGCGTAAGAAACGCTTACATAGTGGCAAAGCTTGCCATATACAATGAGACAAAAGTTTATTTTTTTAATTGCATATTCAAAGAAGAATAAGAATCTTATTTCCCAAAAATTAACTAAGCATAACATTTTCCATAAATTAACAATGAGCGGAACATTGAATTCACCACATTTTTTGTAATACTTCACTTTTCAGAGTATAGGATCTCATGGATTAAAGTCATCAAGGGTGAATTTGTTTTAGAATCCTGTTCAATAAGGAGATAAAGAAGAAGAAAAAAGTGTTTGGGGAAAGTGTCAGTAAAAGGGAAAGCCAATACAGAAAAAAGCGAAATGTCCTCAATGTGTCTTGCCTACCTTTATAACTGTTTGGCCATTGTGCATAGATACCACTTTATCAAGCAATGAAGTACACTGAGCATAGTGAATTATAGTAGTGAAATATGAAGGTGAGGGTTTTTGTGTGCCTGCCTTCTTTTCTAAAGTGCTTCCTGGAGGTTCAAAGAAACGGATCTCTGGTTTATTTCAAGTGTAAAGGGATCAGGGTATTAGTAAATAACGGCATATTGTATATGAAGAATGCGTTCAAGAAACAGTTTTCAAGGTTGGGAAATTAAAGAAGGCTTTTTAACCACCTGATTGATATGAGAAATATTAATATATAGATCTATTGATAGCACCCTAGTCACAGATTCTTCGTTTGAAAGCCATAATTAAGCTTCATTCATACTTTGAATGTTGCTTGCATGTATGTCGGAATATCCAACATTACTCACACCTTTTATTGCTTCCTAAATCGATTTCATAATTAGATGCCCGTCAAAGTATTAATAACTTTTATATATCTCTAGCATGCGTGCAGAATTACATCTTAAGTGCATTCGATTTACATTTTTTTATCTCAAGTAGAAGGTTATTTCATATGATTTATCACTGAATGATAAGTAAGTAAATCAGAATATTGATGAGAATACTATTTTTTTTTATTTTGATGCTGAATTAGGTCTTTTGTCACATTAGTGTCCTATAGTCAACTATTGAGGTCATCTGTGGCTTATTTTAAATTGAGAATTGCTCTTGGTTTACTACAGGGTTTTCAATAATTGCATTTATCACTGAATCTATAACTTATTTACGAAATGTGGCATTCATTCCTTTGAGGTGGCATACTGTGTATAAACCACTGAAACCTAGTGGGTATATGTACTCAGTTCAACTAAGACTTTGCAGTACTGGTGGGACTTTAGTGTGACTATGGGGTTGGAGCTCGCCCTCCCTCCACTGTTTTTATCTCCTTGAATGTTATTAGATCTAAAACTGAGAGTCTGATGCACAAAACTATGCGATAATCAAGTTTCAACATGACAGCAGCTCATAGATTAGATAGAAATGGCATGATGTTTGTCAGCAATGGAAGTTTGAGTAGCCATGCAAGAGATATCCCTGCAACATATGTCACCCTGTTGGGTTCCGTCATTGCTTTGGATATAAAGCTTAACACATTTAAGCTTTCTTTCCCCGTAATTGCTCCATGTGCACCCTTAATCAAGCTGCGTTCTTGATAGTTTTGGGTGGCTCTTCTGTAAAAGAAGTATTAGCTCCAGTCTGTCACGAGGGTATTATAATTGCTGCGCTCCCTACTAGAACCTCCAAACAAGTCTCATAAGCCAGTTGCAGATGCAACTGATGGTAGTCAAGCTCCAAGTCTTCAGGCACATCCAAATGAGGCGCTTTCTTTAATTGTTCCTGAACAATAAATTGGAAACTCTGAACACAAAAGCGACTCCGCCACCAGCATCATCATGAATTGCCCCGTATGGGCAGCATTGTTCATTCCAATTGAGGGCTTCAATATTAAATAGGTTCATCATGTGTCTCTGGCGTCAACACTCTTCCATAACTATTTAAATTACTGAATGAGCATGATTTTCGTATTATCATCCAGGATTGAATGAAACAAAATTGATATAATTTAAAAGGTCTACAAGAGAGAAGCTGGTGGTGTAGTCCTGCTTTGTATGTCCAGAGGGTCTCTTTACTTGGGTTTTCACCTTGGGTGTTATGCCCCACCAGCTCCTGCTGCAAAATGCTGGGAGCAATTCTTTGGGCCTGAATTTCCCTTGGCATCCTTTTAAACAGGATATGAAATAAAGCCATTATGAAATTCCATTGCTGATAGTCATTACACCATATCTGCCTAAGAACAAGCAAATCTAGCTAGTCAGAACAGTGTCCTCTCCAAGATCGACCACAGCGATGTACTTCCCATGGGTCATCTTCCAGGACCTCTAGGATATTCGTAGTAATATGTAACAGTGGAGCTAGGGTGATCTTCAATCTCATGAATTGCTGCTATAATAAGTTTGAGGTGGAGATGCAGAATCACTAGGGTTTTGGCCAAATTCAGAGCCATAGAAGGCCTTGTAGTCGAATACCAGCGTAAGAAACGCTTACATAGTGGCAAAGCTTGCCATATACAATGAGACAAAAGTTTATTTTTTTAATTGCATATTCAAAGAAGAATAAGAATCTTATTTCCCAAAAATTAATTAAGCATAACATTTTCCATAAATTAACAATGAGTGGAACATTGAATTCACCACATTTTTTGTAATACTTCACTTTTCAGAGTATAGGATCTCATGGATTAAAGTCATCAAGGGTGAATTAGTTTTAGAATCCTATTCAATAAGGAGATAAAGAAGAAGAAAAAAGTGTTTGGGGAAAGTGTCAGTAAAAGGGAAAGCCAATACAGAAAAAAGTGAAATGTCCTCAATGTGTCTTGCCTACCTTTATAACTGTTTGGCCATTTTGCATAGATACCACTTAATCAAGCAATGAAGTACACTGAGCATAGTAAATTATAGTAGTGAAATATGAAGGTGAGGGTTTTTGTGTGCCTGCCTTCTTTTCTAAAGTGCTTCCTGGAGGTTCAAAGAAACGGATCTCTAGTTTATTTCAAGTGTAAAGGGATCAGGGTATTAGTAAATAAAGGCATATTGTATATGAAGAATGCATTCAAGAAACAGTTTTCAAGGTTGGGAAATTAAAGAAGGCTTTTTAACCACCTGATTGATATGAGAAATATTAATATATAGATCTATTGATAGCACCCTAGTCACAGATTCTTCGTTTGAAAGCCATAATTAAGCTTCATTCATACTTTGAATGTTGCTTGCATGTATTTCAGAATATCCAACATTACTCACACCTTTTATGGCTTCCTAAATCGATTTCATAATTAGATGCCCGTCAAAGTATTAATAACTTTTATATATCTCTAGCATGCGTGCAGAATTACATCTTAAGTGCATTCGATTTACATATTTTTTATCTCAAGTAGAAGGTTATTTCATATCTTTTATCACTGAATAATAAGTAAGTAAATCAGAATATTGATGAGAATACTATTTTTTTCGATTTTGATGCTGAATTAGGTCTTTTGTCACATTAGTGTCCTATAGTCAACTATTGAGGTCATCTGTGGCTTATTTTAAATTGAGAATTGCTCTTGGTTTACTACAGGGTTTTCAATAATTGCATTTATCACTGAATCTATAACTTATTTACAAAATGTGGCATTCATTCCTTTGAGCTGGCATACTGTGTATAAACCACTGAAACCTAGTGGGTATATGTACTCAGTTCAACTAAGACTTTGCAGTACTGGTGGGACGTTAGTGTGACTATGGGGTTGGAGCTCGCCCTCCCTCCACTGTTTTTATCTCCTTGAATGTTATTAGATCTAAAACTGAGAGTCTGATGCACAAAACTATGCGATAATCAAGTTTCAACATGACAGCAGCTCATAGATTAGATAGAAATGGCATGATGTTTGTCAGCAATGGAAGTTTGAGTAGCCATGCAAGAGATATCCCTGCAACATATGTCACCCTGTTGGGTTCCGTCATTGCTTTGGATATAAAGCTTAACACATTTAAGCTTTCTTTCCCCGTAATTGCTCCATGTGCACCCTTAATCAAGCTGCGTTCTTGATAGTTTTGGGTGGCTCTTCTGTAAAAGAAGTATTAGCTCCAGTCTGTCTCGAGGGTATTATAATTGCTGCGCTCCCTACTAGAACCTCCAAACAAGTCTCATAAGCCAGTTGCAGATGCAACTGATGGTAGTCAAGCTCCAAGTCTTCAGGCACATCCAAATGAGGCGCTTTCTTTAATTGTTCCGGAACAATAAATTGGAAACTCTGAACACAAAAGCGACTCCGCCACCAGCATCATCATGAATTGCCCCGTACGGGCAGCATTGTTCATTCCAATTGAGGGCTTCAATATTAAATAGGTTCATCATGTGTCTCTGGCGTCAACACTCTTCCATAACTATTTAAATTACTGAATGAGCATGACTTTCGTATTATCATCCAGGATTGAATGAAACAAAATTGATGTAATTCAAAAGGTCTACAAGAGAGAAGCTGGTGGTGTAGTCCTGCTTTGTATGTCCTGAGGGTCTCTTTACTTGGGTTTTCACCTTGGGTGTTATGCCCCACCAGCTCCTGCTGCAAAATGCTGGGAGCGATGCTTTGGGCCTGAATTTCCCTTGGCATCCTTTTAAACAGGATAGGAAATAAAGCCATTATGAAATTCCATTGCTGATAGTCATCACACCATATCTGCCTAAGAACAAGCAAATCTAGCTAGTCAGAACAGTGTCCTCTCCAAGATCGACCACAGCGATGTACTTCCCATGGGTCATCTTCCAGGACCTCTAGGATATTCGTAGTAATATGAAACAGTGTAGCTAGGGTGATCTTCAATCTCATGAATTGCTGCTATAATAAGTTTGAGGTGGAGATGCAGAATCACTAGGGTTTTGGCCAAATTCAGAGCCATAGAAGGCCTTGTAGTCGAATACCAGCGTAAGAAACGCTTACATAGTGGCAAAGCTTGCCATATACAATGAGACAAAAGTTTATTTTTTTAATTGCATATTCAAAGAAGAATAAGAATCTTATTTCCCAAAAATTAACTAAGCATAACATTTTCCATAAATTAACAATGAGCGGAACATTGAATTCACCACATTTTTTGTAATACTTCACTTTTCAGAGTATAGGATCTCATGGATTAAAGTCATCAAGGGTGAATTTGTTTTAGAATCCTGTTCAATATGGAGATAAAGAAGAAGAAAAAAGTGTTTGGGGAAAGTGTCAGTAAAAGGGAAAGCCAATACAGAAAAAAGCGAAATGTCCTCAATGTGTCTTGCCTATCTTTATAACTGTTTGGCCATTTTGCATAGATACCACTTAATCAAGCAATGAATTACACTGAGCATAGTGAATTATAGTAGTGAAATATGAAGGTGAGGGTTTTTGTGTGCCTGCCTTCTTTTCTAAAGTGCTTCCTGGAGGTTCAAAGAAACGGATCTCTGGTTTATTTCAAGTGTAAAGGGATCAGGGTATTAGTAAATAAAGGCATATTGTATATGAAGAATGCGTTCAAGAAACAGTTTTCAAGGTTGGGAAATTAAAGAAGGCTTTTTAACGACCTGATTGATATGAGAAATATTAATATATAGATCTATTGATAGCACCCTAGTCACAGATTCTTCATTTGAAAGCCATAATTAAGCTTCATTCATACTTTGAATGTTGCTTGCATGTATTTCGGAATATCCAACATTACTCACACCTTTTATTGCTTCCTAAATCGATTTCATAATTAGATGCCCGTCAAAGTATTAATAACTTTTATATATCTCTAGCATGCGTACAGAATTACATCTTAAGTGCATTCGATTTACATTTTTTTATCTCAAGTAGAAGGTTATTTCATATCTTTTATCACTGAATGATAAGTAAGTAAATCAGAATATTGATGAGAATACTATTTTTTTCGATTTTGATGCTGAAATAGGTCTTTTGTCACATTAGTGTCCTATAGTCAACTATTGAGGTCATCTGTGGCTTATTTTAAATTGAGAATTGCTCTTGGTTTACTACAGGGTTTTCAATAATTGCATTTATCACTGAATCTATAACTTATTTACGAAATGTGGCATTCATTCCTTTGAGGTGGCATACTGTGTATAAACCACTGAAACCTAGTTGGTATATGTACTCAGTTCAACTAAGACTTTGCAGTACTGGTGGGACGTTAGTGTGACTATGGGGTTGAAGCTCGCCCTGCCTCCACTGTTTTTATCTCCTTGAATGTTATTAGATCAAAAACTGAGAGTCTGATGCACAAAACTATGCGATAATCAAGTTTCAACATGACAGAAGCTCATAGATTAGATAGAAATGGCATGATGTTTGTCAGCAATGGAAGTTTGAGTAGCCATGCAAGCGATATCCCTGCAACATATGTCACCCTGTTGGGTTCCGTCATTGCTTTGGATATTAAGCTTAACACATTTAAGCTTTCTTTCCCCGTAATTGCTCCATGTGCACCCTTAATCAAGCTGCGTTCTTGATAGTTTTGGGTGGCTCTTCTGTAAAAGAAGTATTTGCTCCAGTCTGTCTCCAGGGTATTATAATTGCTGCGCTCCCTACTAGAACCTCCAAACAAGTCTCATAAGCCAGTTGCAGATGCAACTGATGGTAGTCAAGCTCCAAGTCTTCAGGCACATCCAAATGAGGCGTTTTCTTTATTTGTTCCTGAACAATAAATTTGAAACTCTGAACACAAAAGCGACTCCGCCACCAGCATCATCATGAATTGCCCCGTATGGGCAGCATTGTCCATTCCAATTGAGGGCTTCAATATTAAATAGGTTCATCATGTGTCTCTGGCGTCAACACTCTTCCATAACTATTTAAATTACTGAATGAGCATGACTTTCGTATTATAATCCAGGATTGAATGAAACAAAATTGATGTAATTCAAAAGGTCTACAAGAGAGAAGCTGGTGGTGTAGTCCTGCTTTGTATGTCCTGAGGGTCTCATTACTTGGGTTTTCACCTTGGGTGTTATGCCCCACCAGCTCCTGCTGCAAAATGCTGGGAGCGATGCTTTGGGCCTAAATTTCCCTTGGCATCCTTTTAAACAGGATATGAAATAAAGCCATTATGAAATTCCATTGCTGATAGTCATCACACCATATCTGCCTAAGAACAAGCAAATCTAGCTAGTCAGAACAGTGTCCTCTCCAAGATCGACCACAGCGATGTACTTCCCATGGGTCATCTTCCAGGACCTCTAGGATATTCGTAGTAATATGTAACAGTGGAGCTAGGGTGATCTTCAATCTCATGAATTGCTGCTATAATAAGTTTGAGGTGGAGATGCAGAATCACTAGGGTTTTGGCCAAATTCAGAGCCATAGAAGGCCTTGTAGTCGAATACCAGCGTAAGAAACGCTTACATAGTGGCAAAGCTTGCCATATATAATGAGACAAAAGTTTTTTTTTTAATTGCATATTCAAAGAAGAATAAGAATCTTATTTCCCAAAAATAATTAAGCATAACATTTTCCATAAATTAACAATGAGCGGAACATTGAATTCACCACATTTTTTGTAATACTTCACTTTTCAGAGTATAGGATCTCATGGATTAAAGTCATCAAGGGTGAATTAGTTTTAGAATCCTATTCAATAAGGAGATAAAGAAGAAGAAAAAAGTGTTTGGGGAAAGTGTCAGTAAATGGGAAAGCCAATACAGAAAAAAACGAAATGTCCTCAATGTGTTTTGCCTACCTTTATAACTGTTTGACCATTGTGCATAGATACCACTTAATCAAGCAATGAAGTACACTGAGCATAGTGAATTATAGTAGTGAAATATGAAGGTGAGGGTTTTTGTGTGCCTGCCTTCTTTTCTAAAGTGCTTCCTGGAGATTCAAAGAAACTGATCTCTGGTTTATTTCAAGTGTAAAGGGATCAGGGTATTAGTAAATAAAGGCATATTGTATATGAAGAATGCGTTCAAGAAACAGTTTTCAAGGTTGGGAAATTAAAGAAGGCTTTTTAACCACCTGATTGATATGAGAAATATTAATATATAGATCTATTGATAGCACCCTAGTCATAGATTCTTCGTTTGAAAGCCATAATTAAGCTTCATTCATACTTTGAATGTTGCTTGCATGTATTTCGGAATATCCAACATTACTCACACCTTTTATTGCTTCCTAAATCGATTTCATAATTAGATGCCCGTCAAAGTATTAATAACTTTTATATATCTCTAGCATGCGTGCAGAATTACATTTTAAGTGCATTCGATTTACATTTTTTTATCTCAAGTAGAAGGTTATTTCATATCTTTTGTCACTGAATAATAAGTAAGTAAATCAGAATATTGATGAGAATACTATTTTTTTCGATTTTGATGCTGCAATAGGTCTTTTGTCACATTAGTGTCCTATAGTCAACTATTGAGGTCATCTGTGGCTTATTTTAAATTGAGAATTGCTCTTGGTTTACTACAGGGTTTTCAATAATTGCATTTATCACTGAATCTATAACTTATTTACGAAATGTGGCATTCATTCCTTTGAGGTGGCATACTGTGTATAAACCACTGAAACCTAGTTGGTATATGTACTCAGTTCAACTAAGACTTTGCAGTACTGGTGGGACGTTAGTGTGACTATGGGGTTGGAACTCGCCCTGCCTCCACTGTTTTTATCTCCTTGAATGTTATTAGATCTAAAACTGAGAGTCTGATGCACAAAACTATGCGATAATCAAGTTTCAACATGACAGCAGCTCATAGATTAGATAAAAATGGCATGATGTTTGTCAGCAATGGAAGTTTGAGTAGCCATGCAAGCGATATCCCTGCAACATATGTCACCCTGTTGGGTTCCGTCATTGCTTTGGATATAAAGCTTAACACATTTAAGCTTTCTTTCCCCGTAATTGCTCCATGTGCACCCTTAATCAAGCTGCGTTCTTGATAGTTTTGGGTGGCTCTTCTGTAAAAGAAGTATTTGCTCCAGTCTGTCTCCAGGGTATTATAATTGCTGCGCTCCCTACTAGAACCTCCAAACAAGTCTCATAAGCCAGTTGCAGATGCAACTGATGGTAGTCAAGCTCCAAGTCTTCAGGCACATCCAAATGAGGCGCTTTCTTTAATTGTTCCTGAACAATAAATTGGAAACTGAACACAAAAGCGACTCCGCCACCAGCATCATCATGAATTGCCCCGTATGGGCAGCATTGTCCATACCAATTGAGGGCTTCAATTTTAAATAGGTTCATCATGTGTCTCTGGCGTCAACATTCTTCCATAACTATTTAAATTACTGAATGAGCATGACTTTCGTATTATCATCCAGGATTGAATGAAACAAAATTGATGTAATTCAAAAGGTCTACAAGAGAGAAGCTGGTGGTGTAGTCCTGCTTTGTATGTCCTGAGGGTCTCGTTACTGGGGATTTCACCTTGGGTGTTATGCCCCACCAGCTCCTGCTGCAAAATGCTGGGAGCGATGCTTTGGGCCTGAATTTCCCTTGGCATCCTTTTAAACAGGATATGAAATAAAGCCATTATGAAATTCCATTGCTGATAGTCATCACACCATATCTGCCTAAGAACAAGCAAATCTAGCTAGTCAGAACAGTGTCCTCTCCAAGATCGACCACAGCGATGTACTTCCCATGGGTCATTTTCCAGGACCTCTAGGATATTCGTAGTAATATGTAACAGTGGAGCTAGGGTAATCTTCAATCTCATGAATTGCTGCTATAATAAGTTTGAGGTGGAGATGCAGAATCACTAGGGTTTTGGCCAAATTCAGAGCCATAGAAGGCCTTGTAGTCGAATACCAGCGTAAGAAATGCTTACATAGTGGCAAAGCTTGCCATATACAATGAGACAAAAGTTTATTTTTTTAATTGCATGTTCAAAGAAGAATAAGAATGTTATTTCCCAAAAATTAATTAAGCATAACATTTTCCATAAATTAACAATGAGCGGAACATTGAATTCACCACATTTTTTGTAATACTTCACTTTTCAGAGTATAGGATCTCATGGATTAAAGTCATCAAGGGTGAATTAGTTTGAGAATCCTATTCAATAAGGAGATAAAGAAGAAGAAAAAAGTGTTTGGGGAAAGTGTCAGTAAAAGGGAAAGCCAATACAGAAAAAAGCGAAATGTCCTCAATGTGTCTTGCCTACCTTTATAACTGTTTGACCATTGTGCATAGATACCACTTAATCAAGCAATGAAGTACACTGAGCATAGTGAATTATAGTAGTGAAATATGAAGGTGAGGGTTTTTGTGTGCCTGCCTTCTTTTCTAAAGTGCTTCCTGGAGGTTCAAAGAAACGGATCTCTGGTTTATTTCAAGTGTAAAGGGATCAGGGTATTAGTAAATAAAGGCATGTTGTATATGAAGAATGTGTTCAAGAACCAGTTTTCAAGGTTGGGAAATTAAAGAAGGCTTTTTAACCACCTGATTGATATGAGAAATATTAATATATAGATCTATTGATAGCACCCTAGTCACAGATTCTTCGTTTGAAAGCCATAATTAAGCTTCATTCATACTTTGAATGTTGCTTGCATGTATTTCGGAATATCCAACATTACTCACACCTTTTATTGCTTCCTAAATCGATTTCATAATTAGATGCCCGTCAAAGTATTAATAACTTTTATATATCTCTAGCATGCGTGCAGAATTACATCTTAAGTGCATTCGATTTACATTTTTTTATCTCAAGTAGAAGGTTATTTCATATCGTTTATCACTGAATGATAAGTAAGTAAATCAGAATATTGATGAGAATACTATATTTTTCGATTTTGATGCTGAAATAGGTCTTTTGTCACATTAGTGTCCTATAGTCAACTATTGAGGTCATCTGTGGCTTATTTTAAATTGAGAATTGCTCTTGGTTTACTACAGGGTTTTCAATAATTGCATTTATCACTGAATCTATAACTTATTTACGAAATGTGGCATTCATTCCTTTGAGGTGGCATACTGTGTATAAACCACTGAAACCTAGTTGGTATATGTACTCAGTTCAACTAAGACTTTGCAGTACTGGTGGGACGTTAGTGTGACTATGGGGTTGAAGCTCGCCCTGCCTCCACTGTTTTTATCTCCTTGAATGTTATTAGATCTAAAACTGAGAGTCTGATGCACAAAACTATGCGATAATCAAGTTTCAACATGACAGCAGCTCATAGATTAGATAGAAATGGCATGATGTTTGTCAGCAATGGAAGTTTGAGTAGCCATGCAAGCGATATCCCTGCAACATATGTCACCCTGTTGGGTTCCGTCATTGCTTTGGATATAAAGCTTAACACATTTAAGCTTTCTTTCCCCGTAATTGCTACATGTGCACCCTTAATCAAGCTGCGTTCTTGATAGTTTTGGGTGGCTCTTCTGTAAAAGAAGTATTTGCTCCAGTCTGTCTCCAGGGTATTATAATTGCTGCGCTCCCTACTAGAACCTCCAAACAAGTCTCATAAGCCAGTTGCAGATGCAACTGATGGTAGTCAAGCTCCAAGTCTTCAGGCACATCCAAATGAGGCGCTTTCTTTAATTGTTCCTGAACAATAAATTGGAAACTCTGAACACAAAAGCGACTCCGCCACCAGCATCATCATGAATTGCCCCGTATGGGCAGCATTGTCCATTCCAATTGAGGTCTTCAATATTGAATAGGTTCATCATGTGTCTCTGGCGTCAACACTCTTCCATAACTATTTAAATTACTGAATGAGCATGACTTTCGTATTATCATCCAGGATTGAATGAAACAAAATTGATGTAATTTAAAAGGTCTACAAGAGAGAAGCTGGTGGTGTAGTCCTGCTTTGTATGTCCTGAGGGTCTCTTTACTTGAGTTTTCACCTTGGGTGTTATGCCCCACCAGCTCCTGCTGCAAAATGCTGGGAGCGATGCTTTGGGCCTGAATTTCCCTTGGCATCCTTTTAAACAGGATATGAAATAAAGCCATTATGAAATTCCATTGCTGATAGTCATCACACTATATCTGCCTAAGAACAAGCAAATCTAGCTAGTCAGAACAGTGTCCTCTCCTAGATCGACCACAGCGATGTACTTCCCATGGGTCATCTTCCAGGACCTCTAGGATATTCGTAGTAATATGTAACAGTGGAGCTAGGGTGATCTTCAATCTCATGAATTGCTGCTATAATAAGTTTGAGGTGGAGATGCAGATTCACTAGGGTTTTGGCCAAATTCAGAGCCATAGAAGGCCTTGTAGTCGAATACCAGCGTAAGAAACGCTTACATAGTGGCAAAGCTTGCCATATACAATGAGACAAAAGTTTATTTTTTTAATTGCATATTCAAAGAAGAATAAGAATCTTATTTCCCAAAAATTAATTAAGCATAACATTTTCCATAAATTAACAATGAGCGGAACATTGAATTCACCACATTTTTTGTAATACTTCACTTTTCAGAGTATAGGATCTCATGGATTAAAGTCATCAAGGGTGAATTAGTTTTAGAATCCTATTCAATAAGGAGATAAAGAAGAAGAAAAAAGTGTTTGGGGAAAGTGTCAGTAAAAGGGAAAGCCAATACAGAAAAAAGCGAAATGTCCTCAATGTGTCTTGCCTACCTTTATAACTGTTTGACCATTGTGCATAGATACCACTTAATCAAGCAATGAAGTACACTGAGCATAGTGAATTATAGTAGTGAAATATGAAGGTGAGGGTTTGTGTGTGCCTGCCTTCTTTTCTAAAGTGCTTCCTGGAGGTTCAAAGAAACGGATCTCTGGTTTATTTCAAGTGTAAAGGGATCAGGGTATTAGTAAATAAAGGCATATTGTATATGAAGAATGCGTTCAAGAAACAGTTTTCAAGGTTGGGAAATTAAAGAAGGCTTTTTAACCACCTGATTGATATGAGAAATATTAATATATAGATCTATTGATAGCACCCTAGTCACAGATTCTTCGTTTGAAAGCCATATTTAAGCTTCATTCATACTTTGAATGTTGCTTGCATGTATTTCGGAATATCCAACATTACTCACACCTTTTATTGCTTACTAAATCGATTTCATAATTAGATGCCCGTCAAAGTATTAATAACTTTTATATATCTCTAGCATGCGTGCAGAATTACATCTTAAGTGCATTCGATTTACATTTTTTTATCTCAAGTAGAAGGTTATTTCATATCTTTTATCACTGAATGATAAGTAAGTAAATCACAATATTGATGAGAATACTATATTTTTCGATTTTGATGCTGAAATAGGTCTTTTGTCACATTAGTGTCCTATAGTCAACTATTGAGGTCATCTGTGGCTTATTTTAAATTGAGAATTGCTCTTGGTTTACTACAGGGTTTTCAATAATTGCATTTATCACTGAATCTATAACTTATTTACGAAATGTGGCATTCATTCCTTTGAGGTGGCATACTGTGTATAAACCACTGAAACCTAGTTGGTATATGTACTCAGTTCAACTAAGACTTTGCAGTACTGGTGGGACGTTAGTGTGACTATGGGGTTGAAGCTCGCCCTGCCTCCACTGTTTTTATCTCCTTGAATGTTATTAGATCTAAAACTGAGAGTCTGATGCACAAAACTATGCGATAATCAAGTTTCAACATGACAGCAGCTCATAGATTAGATTGAAATGGCATGATGTTTGTCAGCAATGGAAGTTTGAGTAGCCATGCAAGCGATATCCCTGCAACATATGTCACCCTGTTGGGTTCCGTCATTGCTTTGGATATAAAGCTTAACACATTTAAGCTTTCTTTCCCCGTAATTGCTACATGTGCACC
This sequence comes from Lissotriton vulgaris, assembly GCF_964263255.1. Classification (NCBI taxonomy): domain Eukaryota; kingdom Metazoa; phylum Chordata; class Amphibia; order Caudata; family Salamandridae; genus Lissotriton; species Lissotriton vulgaris. Next base: position 1,399,483,442 of record NC_141689.1, read on the forward strand.
CTTAATCAAGCTGCGTTCTTGATAGTTTTGGGTGGCTCTTCTGTAAAAGAAGTATTTGCTCCAGTCTGTCTCCAGGGTATTATAATTGCTGCGCTCCCTAATAGAACCTCCAAACAAGTCTCATAAGCCAGTTGCAGATGCAACTGATGGTAGTCAAGCTCCAAGTCTTCAGGCACATCCAAATGAGGCGCTTTCTTTAATTGTTCCTGAACAATAAATTGGAAACTCTGAACACAAAAGCGACTCCGCCACCAGCATCATCATGAATTGCCCCGTATGGGCAGCATTGTCCATTCCAATTGAGGTCTTCAATATTAAATAGGTTCATCATGTGTCTCTGGCGTCAACACTCTTCCATAACTATTTAAATTACTGAATGAGCATGACTTTCGTATTATCATCCAGGATTGAATGAAACAAAATTGATGTAATTCAAAAGGTCTACAAGAGAGAAGCTGGTGGTGTAGTCCTGCTTTGTATGTCCTGAGGGTCTCTTTACTTGGGTTTTCACCTTGGGTGTTATGCCCCACCAGCTCCTGCTGCAAAATGCTGGGAGCGATGCTTTGGGCCTGAATTTCCCTTGGCATCCTTTTAAACAGGATATGAAATAAAGCCATTATGAAATTCCATTGCTGATTGTCATCACACTATATCTGCCTAAGAACAAGCAAATCTAGCTAGTCAGAACAGTGTCCTCTCCTAGATCGACCACAGCGATGTACTTCCCATGGGTCATCTTCCAGGACCTCTAGGATATTCATAGTAATATGTAACAGTGGAGCTAGGGTGATCTTCAATCTCATGAATTGCTGCTATAATAAGTTTGAGGTGGAGATGCAGAATCACTAGGGTTTTGGCCAAATTCAGAGCCATAGAAGGCCTTGTAGTCGAATACCAGCGTAAGAAACGCTTACATAGTGGCAAAGCTTGCCATATACAATGGGACAAAAGTTTATTTTTTTAATTGCATATTCAAAGAAGAATAAGAATCTTATTTCCCAAAAATTAATTAAGCATAACATTTTCCATAAATTAACAATGAGTGGAACATTGAATTCACCACATTTTTTGTAATACTTCACTTTTCAGAGTATAGGATCTCATGGATTAAAGTCATCAAGGGTGAATTAGTTTTAGAATCCTATTCAATAAGGAGATAAAGAAGAAGAAAAAAGTGTTTGGGGAAAGTGTCAGTAAAAGGGAAAGCCAATACAGAAAAAAGTGAAATGTCCTCAATGTGTCTTGCCTACCTTTATAACTGTTTGGCCATTTTGCATAGATACCACTTAATCAAGCAATGAAGTACACTGAGCATAGTAAATTATAGTAGTGAAATATGAAGGTGAGGGTTTTTGTGTGCCTGCCTTCTTTTCTAAAAGCTTCCTGGAGGTTCAAAGAAACGGATCTCTAGTTTATTTCAAGTGTAAAGGGATCAGGGTATTAGTAAATAAAGGCATATTGTATATGAAGAATGCATTCAAGAAACAGTTTTCAAGGTTGGGAAATTAAAGAAGGCTTTTTAACCACCTGATTGATATGAGAAATATTAATATATAGATCTATTGATAGCACCCTAGTCACAGATTCTTCGTTTGAAAGCCATAATTAAGCTTCATTCATACTTTGAATGTTGCTTGCATGTATTTCAGAATATCCAACATTACTCACACCTTTTATGGCTTCCTAAATCGATTTCATAAATAGATGCCCGTCAAAGTATTAATAACTTTTATATATCTCTAGCATGCGTGCAGAATTACATCTTAAGTGCATTCGATTTACATATTTTTTATCTCAAGTAGAAGGTTATTTCATATCTTTTATCACTGAATAATAAGTAAGTAAATCAGAATATTGATGAGAATACTATTTTTTTCGATTTTGATGCTGAATTAGGTCTTTTGTCACATTAGTGTCCTATAGTCAACTATTGAGGTCATCTGTGGCTTATTTTAAATTGAGAATTGCTCTTGGTTTACTACAGGGTTTTCAATAATTGCATTTATCACTGAATCTATAACTTATTTACGAAATGTGGCATTCATTCCTTTGAGGTGGCATACTGTGTATAAACCACTGAAACCTAGTGGGTATATGTACTCAGTTCAACTAAGACTTTGCAGTACTGGTGGGACGTTAGTGTGACTATGGGGTTGGAGCTCGCCCTCCCTCCACTGTTTTTAACTCCTTGAATGTTATTAGATCTAAAACTGAGAGTCTGATGCACAAAACTATGCGATAATCAAGTTTCAACATGACAGCAGCTCATAGATTAGATAGAAATGGCATGATGTTTGTCAGCAATGGAAGTTTGAGTAGCCATGCAAGAGATATCCCTGCAACATATGTCACCCTGTTGGGTTCCGTCATTGCTTTGGATATAAAGCTTAACACATTTAAGCTTTCTTTCCCCGTAATTGCTCCATGTGCACCCTTAATCAAGCTGCGTTCTTGATAGTTTTGGGTGGCTCTTCTGTAAAAGAAGTATTAGCTCCAGTCTGTCTCGAGGGTATTATAATTGCTGCGCTCCCTACTAGAACCTCCAAACAAGTCTCATAAGCCAGTTGCAGATGCAACTGATGGTAGTCAAGCTCCAAGTCTTCAGGCACATCCAAATGAGGCGCTTTCTTTAATTGTTCCGGAACAATAAATTGGAAACTCTGAACACAAAAGCGACTCCGCCACCAGCATCATCATGAATTTCCCCGTATGGGCAGCATTGTTCATTCCAATTGAGGGCTTCAATATTAAATAGGTTCATCATGTGTCTCTGGCGTCAACACTCTTCCATAACTATTTAAATTACTGAATGAGCATGACTTTCGTATTATCATCCAGGATTGAATGAAACAAAATTGATGTAATTCAAAAGGTCTACAAGAGAGAAGCTGGTGGTGTAGTCCTGCTTTGTATGTCCTGAGGGTCTCTTTACTTGGGTTTTCACCTTGGGTGTTATGCCCCACCAGCTCCTGCTGCAAAATGCTGGGAGCGATGCTTTGGGCCTGAATTTCCCTTGGCATCCTTTTAAACAGGATAGGAAATAAAGCCATTATGAAATTCCATTGCTGATAGTCATCACACCATATCTGCCTAAGAACAAGCAAATCTAGCTAGTCAGAACAGTGTCCTCTCCAAGATCGACCACAGCGATGTACTTCCCATGGGTCATCTTCCAGGACCTCTAGGATATTCGTAGTAATATGAAACAGTGTAGCTAGGGTGATCTTCAATCTCATGAATTGCTGCTATAATAAGTTTGAGGTGGAGATGCAGAATCACTAGGGTTTTGGCCAAATTCAGAGCCATAGAAGGCCTTGTAGTCGAATACCAGCGTAAGAAACGCTTACATAGTGGCAAAGCTTGCCATATACAATGAGACAAAAGTTTATTTTTTTAATTGCATATTCAAAGAAGAATAAGAATCTTATTTCCCAAAAATTAACTAAGCATAACATTTTCCATAAATTAACAATGAGCGGAACATTGAATTCACCACATTTTAACTTTTTAACGACCTGATTGATATGAGAAATATTAATATATAGATCTATTGATAGCACCCTAGTCACAGATTCTTCATTTGAAAGCCATAATTAAGCTTCATTCATACTTTGAATGTTGCTTGCATGTATTTCGGAATATCCAACATTACTCACACCTTTTATTGCTTCCTAAATCGATTTCATAATTAGATGCCCGTCAAAGTATTAATAACTTTTATATATCTCTAGCATGCATGCAGAATTACATCTTAAGTGCATTCGATTTACATTTTTTTATCTCAAGTAGAAGGTTATTTCATATCTTTTATCACTGAATAATAAGTAAGTAAATCAGAATATTGATGAGAATACTATTTTTTTCGATTTTGATGCTGAATTAGGTCTTTTGTCACATTAGTGTCCTATAGTCAACTATTGAGGTCATCTGTGGCTTATTTTAAATTGAGAATTGCTCTTGGTTTACTACAGGGTTTTCAATAATTGCATTTATCACTGAATCTATAACTTATTTACGAAATGTGGCATTCATTCCTTTGAGGTGGCATACTGTGTATAAACCACTGAAACCTAGTGGGTATATGTACTCAGTTCAACTAAGACTTTGCAGTACTGGTGGGACGTTAGTGTGACTATGGGGTTGAAGCTCGCCCTGCCTCCACTGTTTTTATCTCCTTGAATGTTATTAGATCAAAAACTGAGAGTCTGATGCACAAAACTGCGCGATTATCAAGTTTCAACACAACAGCAGCTCATAGATTAGATAGAAATGGCATGATGTTCGTCAGCAATGGAAGTTTGAGTAGCCATGCAAGAGATATCCCTGCAACATATGTCACCCTGTTGGGTTCCGTCATTGCTTTGGATATAAAGCTTAACACATTTAAGCTTTCTTTCCCCGTAATTGCTCCATGTGCACCCTTAATCAAGCTGCGTTCTTGATAGTTTTGGGTGGCTCTTCTGTAAAAGAAGTATTTGCTCCAGTCTGTCTCCAGGGTATTATAATTGCTGCGCTCCCTACTAGAACCTCCAAACAAGTCTCATAAGCCAGTTGCAGATGCAACTGATGGTAGTCAAGCTCCAAGTCTTCAGGCACATCCAAATGAGGCGCTTTCTTTAATTGTTCCTGAACAATAAATTGGAAACTCTGAACACAAAAGCGACTCCGCCACCAGCATCATCATGAATTGCCCCGTATGGGCAGCATTGTCCATTCTAATCGGGGGCTTCAATATTAAATAGGTTCATCATGTGTCTCTGGCGTCAACACTCTTCCATAGCTATTTAAATTACTGAATGAGCATGACTTTCGTATTATCATACAGGATTGAATGAAACAAAATTGATGTAATTCAAAAGGTCTACAAGAGAGAAGCTGGTGGTGTAGTCCTGCTTTGTATGTCCTGAGGGTCTCATTACTTGGGTTTTCACCTTGGGTGTTATGCCCCACCAGCTCCTGCTGCAAAATGCTGGGAGCGATGCTTTGGGCCTAAATTTCCCTTGGCATCCTTTTAAACAGGATATGAAATAAAGCCATTATGAAATTCCATTGCTGATAGTCATCACACCATATCTGCCTAAGAACAAGCAAATCTAGCTAGTCAGAACAGTGTCCTCTCCAAGATCGACCACAGCGATGTACTTCCCATGGGTCATCTTCCAGGACCTCTAGGATATTCGTAGTAATATGTAACAGTGGAGCTAGGGTGATCTTCAATCTCATGAATTGCTGCTATAATAAGTTTGAGGTGGAGATGCAGAATCACTAGGGTTTTGGCCAAATTCAGAGCCATAGAAGGCCTTGTAGTCGAATACCAGCGTAAGAAACGCTTACATAGTGGCAAAGCTTGCCATATATAATGAGACAAAAGTTTTTTTTTTAATTGCATATTCAAAGAAGAATAAGAATCTTATTTCCCAAAAATAATTAAGCATAACATTTTCCATAAATTAACAATGAGCGGAACATTGAATTCACCACATTTTTTGTAATACTTCACTTTTCAGAGTATAGGATCTCATGGATTAAAGTCATCAAGGGTGAATTAGTTTTAGAATCCTATTCAATAAGGAGATAAAGAAGAAGAAAAAAGTGTTTGGGGAAAGTGTCAGTAAATGGGAAAGCCAATACAGAAAAAAACGAAATGTCCTCAATGTGTTTTGCCTACCTTTATAACTGTTTGACCATTGTGCATAGATACCACTTAATCAAGCAATGAAGTACACTGAGCATAGTGAATTATAGTAGTGAAATATGAAGGTGAGGGTTTTTGTGTGCCTGCCTTCTTTTCTAAAGTGCTTCCTGGAGATTCAAAGAAACTGATCTCTGGTTTATTTCAAGTGTAAAGGGATCAGGGTATTAGTAAATAAAGGCATATTGTATATGAAGAATGCGTTCAAGAAACAGTTTTCAAGGTTGGGAAATTAAAGAAGGCTTTTTAACCACCTGATTGATATGAGAAATATTAATATATAGATCTATTGATAGCACCCTAGTCATAGATTCTTCGTTTGAAAGCCATAATTAAGCTTCATTCATACTTTGAATGTTGCTTGCATGTATTTCGGAATATCCAACATTACTCACACCTTTTATTGCTTCCTAAATCGATTTCATAATTAGATGCCCGTCAAAGTATTAATAACTTTTATATATCTCTAGCATGCGTGCAGAATTACATTTTAAGTGCATTCGATTTACATTTTTTTATCTCAAGTAGAAGGTTATTTCATATCTTTTGTCACTGAATAATAAGTAAGTAAATCAGAATATTGATGAGAATACTATTTTTTTCGATTTTGATGCTGCAATAGGTCTTTTGTCACATTAGTGTCCTATAGTCAACTATTGAGGTCATCTGTGGCTTATTTTAAATTGAGAATTGCTCTTGGTTTACTACAGGGTTTTCAATAATTGCATTTATCACTGAATCTATAACTTATTTACGAAATGTGGCATTCATTCCTTTGAGGTGGCATACTGTGTATAAACCACTGAAACCTAGTTGGTATATGTACTCAGTTCAACTAAGACTTTGCAGTACTGGTGGGACGTTAGTGTGACTATGGGGTTGGAACTCGCCCTGCCTCCACTGTTTTTATCTCCTTGAATGTTATTAGATCTAAAACTGAGAGTCTGATGCACAAAACTATGCGATAATCAAGTTTCAACATGACAGCAGCTCATAGATTAGATAAAAATGGCATGATGTTTGTCAGCAATGGAAGTTTGAGTAGCCATGCAAGCGATATCCCTGCAACATATGTCACCCTGTTGGGTTCCGTCATTGCTTTGGATATAAAGCTTAACACATTTAAGCTTTCTTTCCCCGTAATTGCTCCATGTGCACCCTTAATCAAGCTGCGTTCTTGATAGTTTTGGGTGGCTCTTCTGTAAAAGAAGTATTTGCTCCAGTCTGTCTCCAGGGTATTATAATTGCTGCGCTCCCTACTAGAACCTCCAAACAAGTCTCATAAGCCAGTTGCAGATGCAACTGATGGTAGTCAAGCTCCAAGTCTTCAGGCACATCCAAATGAGGCGCTTTCTTTAATTGTTCCTGAACAATAAATTGGAAACTGAACACAAAAGCGACTCCGCCACCAGCATCATCATGAATTGCCCCGTATGGGCAGCATTGTCCATACCAATTGAGGGCTTCAATTTTAAATAGGTTCATCATGTGTCTCTGGCGTCAACATTCTTCCATAACTATTTAAATTACTGAATGAGCATGACTTTCGTATTATCATCCAGGATTGAATGAAACAAAATTGATGTAATTCAAAAGGTCTACAAGAGAGAAGCTGGTGGTGTAGTCCTGCTTTGTATGTCCTGAGGGTCTCGTTACTGGGGATTTCACCTTGGGTGTTATGCCCCACCAGCTCCTGCTGCAAAATGCTGGGAGCGATGCTTTGGGCCTGAATTTCCCTTGGCATCCTTTTAAACAGGATATGAAATAAAGCCATTATGAAATTCCATTGCTGATAGTCATCACACCATATCTGCCTAAGAACAAGCAAATCTAGCTAGTCAGAACAGTGTCCTCTCCAAGATCGACCACAGCGATGTACTTCCCATGGGTCATTTTCCAGGACCTCTAGGATATTCGTAGTAATATGTAACAGTGGAGCTAGGGTAATCTTCAATCTCATGAATTGCTGCTATAATAAGTTTGAGGTGGAGATGCAGAATCACTAGGGTTTTGGCCAAATTCAGAGCCATAGAAGGCCTTGTAGTCGAATACCAGCGTAAGAAATGCTTACATAGTGGCAAAGCTTACCATATACAATGAGACAAAAGTTTATTTTTTTAATTGCATGTTCAAAGAAGAATAAGAATGTTATTTCCCAAAAATTAATTAAGCATAACATTTTCCATAAATTAACAATGAGCGGAACATTGAATTCACCACATTTTTTGTAATACTTCACTTTTCAGAGTATAGGATCTCATGGATTAAAGTCATCAAGGGTGAATTAGTTTGAGAATCCTATTCAATAAGGAGATAAAGAAGAAGAAAAAAGTGTTTGGGGAAAGTGTCAGTAAAAGGGAAAGCCAATACAGAAAAAAGCGAAATGTCCTCAATGTGTCTTGCCTACCTTTATAACTGTTTGACCATTGTGCATAGATACCACTTAATCAAGCAATGAAGTACACTGAGCATAGTGAATTATAGTAGTGAAATATGAAGGTGAGGGTTTTTGTGTGCCTGCCTTCTTTTCTAAAGTGCTTCCTGGAGGTTCAAAGAAACGGATCTCTGGTTTATTTCAAGTGTAAAGGGATCAGGGTATTAGTAAATAAAGGCATGTTGTATATGAAGAATGTGTTCAAGAACCAGTTTTCAAGGTTGGGAAATTAAAGAAGGCTTTTTAACCACCTGATTGATATGAGAAATATTAATATATAGATCTATTGATAGCACCCTAGTCACAGATTCTTCGTTTGAAAGCCATAATTAAGCTTCATTCATACTTTGAATGTTGCTTGCATGTATTTCGGAATATCCAACATTACTCACACCTTTTATTGCTTCCTAAATCGATTTCATAATTAGATGCCCGTCAAAGTATTAATAACTTTTATATATCTCTAGCATGCGTGCAGAATTACATCTTAAGTGCATTCGATTTACATTTTTTTATCTCAAGTAGAAGGTTATTTCATATCGTTTATCACTGAATGATAAGTAAGTAAATCAGAATATTGATGAGAATACTATATTTTTCGATTTTGATGCTGAAATAGGTCTTTTGTCACATTAGTGTCCTATAGTCAACTATTGAGGTCATCTGTGGCTTATTTTAAATTGAGAATTGCTCTTGGTTTACTACAGGGTTTTCAATAATTGCATTTATCACTGAATCTATAACTTATTTACGAAATGTGGCATTCATTCCTTTGAGGTGGCATACTGTGTATAAACCACTGAAACCTAGTTGGTATATGTACTCAGTTCAACTAAGACTTTGCAGTACTGGTGGGACGTTAGTGTGACTATGGGGTTGAAGCTCGCCCTGCCTCCACTGTTTTTATCTCCTTGAATGTTATTAGATCTAAAACTGAGAGTCTGATGCACAAAACTATGCGATAATCAAGTTTCAACATGACAGCAGCTCATAGATTAGATAGAAATGGCATGATGTTTGTCAGCAATGGAAGTTTGAGTAGCCATGCAAGCGATATCCCTGCAACATATGTCACCCTGTTGGGTTCCGTCATTGCTTTGGATATAAAGCTTAACACATTTAAGCTTTCTTTCCCCGTAATTGCTACATGTGCACCCTTAATCAAGCTGCGTTCTTGATAGTTTTGGGTGGCTCTTCTGTAAAAGAAGTATTTGCTCCAGTCTGTCTCCAGGGTATTATAATTGCTGCGCTCCCTACTAGAACCTCCAAACAAGTCTCATAAGCCAGTTGCAGATGCAACTGATGGTAGTCAAGCTCCAAGTCTTCAGGCACATCCAAATGAGGCGCTTTCTTTAATTGTTCCTGAACAATAAATTGGAAACTCTGAACACAAAAGCGACTCCGCCACCAGCATCATCATGAATTGCCCCGTATGGGCAGCATTGTCCATTCCAATTGAGGTCTTCAATATTGAATAGGTTCATCATGTGTCTCTGGCGTCAACACTCTTCCATAACTATTTAAATTACTGAATGAGCATGACTTTCGTATTATCATCCAGGATTGAATGAAACAAAATTGATGTAATTTAAAAGGTCTACAAGAGAGAAGCTGGTGGTGTAGTCCTGCTTTGTATGTCCTGAGGGTCTCTTTACTTGAGTTTTCACCTTGGGTGTTATGCCCCACCAGCTCCTGCTGCAAAATGCTGGGAGCGATGCTTTGGGCCTGAATTTCCCTTGGCATCCTTTTAAACAGGATATGAAATAAAGCCATTATGAAATTCCATTGCTGATAGTCATCACACTATATCTGCCTAAGAACAAGCAAATCTAGCTAGTCAGAACAGTGTCCTCTCCTAGATCGACCACAGCGATGTACTTCCCATGGGTCATCTTCCAGGACCTCTAGGATATTCGTAGTAATATGTAACAGTGGAGCTAGGGTGATCTTCAATCTCATGAATTGCTGCTATAATAAGTTTGAGGTGGAGATGCAGATTCACTAGGGTTTTGGCCAAATTCAGAGCCATAGAAGGCCTTGTAGTCGAATACCAGCGTAAGAAACGCTTACATAGTGGCAAAGCTTGCCATATACAATGAGACAAAAGTTTATTTTTTTAATTGCATATTCAAAGAAGAATAAGAATCTTATTTCCCAAAAATTAATTAAGCATAACATTTTCCATAAATTAACAATGAGCGGAACATTGAATTCACCACATTTTTTGTAATACTTCACTTTTCAGAGTATAGGATCTCATGGATTAAAGTCATCAAGGGTGAATTAGTTTTAGAATCCTATTCAATAAGGAGATAAAGAAGAAGAAAAAAGTGTTTGGGGAAAGTGTCAGTAAAAGGGAAAGCCAATACAGAAAAAAGCGAAATGTCCTCAATGTGTCTTGCCTACCTTTATAACTGTTTGACCATTGTGCATAGATACCACTTAATCAAGCAATGAAGTACACTGAGCATAGTGAATTATAGTAGTGAAATATGAAGGTGAGGGTTTGTGTGTGCCTGCCTTCTTTTCTAAAGTGCTTCCTGGAGGTTCAAAGAAACGGATCTCTGGTTTATTTCAAGTGTAAAGGGATCAGGGTATTAGTAAATAAAGGCATATTGTATATGAAGAATGCGTTCAAGAAACAGTTTTCAAGGTTGGGAAATTAAAGAAGGCTTTTTAACCACCTGATTGATATGAGAAATATTAATATATAGATCTATTGATAGCACCCTAGTCACAGATTCTTCGTTTGAAAGCCATATTTAAGCTTCATTCATACTTTGAATGTTGCTTGCATGTATTTCGGAATATCCAACATTACTCACACCTTTTATTGCTTACTAAATCGATTTCATAATTAGATGCCCGTCAAAGTATTAATAACTTTTATATATCTCTAGCATGCGTGCAGAATTACATCTTAAGTGCATTCGATTTACATTTTTTTATCTCAAGTAGAAGGTTATTTCATATCTTTTATCACTGAATGATAAGTAAGTAAATCACAATATTGATGAGAATACTATATTTTTCGATTTTGATGCTGAAATAGGTCTTTTGTCACATTAGTGTCCTATAGTCAACTATTGAGGTCATCTGTGGCTTATTTTAAATTGAGAATTGCTCTTGGTTTACTACAGGGTTTTCAATAATTGCATTTATCACTGAATCTATAACTTATTTACGAAATGTGGCATTCATTCCTTTGAGGTGGCATACTGTGTATAAACCACTGAAACCTAGTTGGTATATGTACTCAGTTCAACTAAGACTTTGCAGTACTGGTGGGACGTTAGTGTGACTATGGGGTTGAAGCTCGCCCTGCCTCCACTGTTTTTATCTCCTTGAATGTTATTAGATCTAAAACTGAGAGTCTGATGCACAAAACTATGCGATAATCAAGTTTCAACATGACAGCAGCTCATAGATTAGATTGAAATGGCATGATGTTTGTCAGCAATGGAAGTTTGAGTAGCCATGCAAGCGATATCCCTGCAACATATGTCACCCTGTTGGGTTCCGTCATTGCTTTGGATATAAAGCTTAACACATTTAAGCTTTCTTTCCCCGTAATTGCTACATGTGCACCCTTAATCAAGCTGCGTTCTTGATAGTTTTGGGTGGCTCTTCTGTAAAAGAAGTATTTGCTCCAGTCTGTCTCCAGGGTATTATAATTGCTGCGCTCCCTAATAGAACCTCCAAACAAGTCTCATAAGCCAGTTGCAGATGCAACTGATGGTAGTCAAGCTCCAAGTCTTCAGGCACATCCAAATGAGGCGCTTTCTTTAATTGTTCCTGAACAATAAATTGGAAACTCTGAACACAAAAGCGACTCCGCCACCAGCATCATCATGAATTGCCCCGTATGGGCAGCATTGTCCATTCCAATTGAGGTCTTCAATATTAAATAGGTTCATCATGTGTCTCTGGCGTCAACACTCTTCCATAACTATTTAAATTACTGAATGAGCATGACTTTCGTATTATCATCCAGGATTGAATGAAACAAAATTGATGTAATTCAAAAGGTCTACAAGAGAGAAGCTGGTGGTGTAGTCCTGCTTTGTATGTCCTGAGGGTCTCTTTACTTGGGTTTTCACCTTGGGTGTTATGCCCCACCAGCTCCTGCTGCAAAATGCTGGGAGCGATGCTTTGGGCCTGAATTTCCCTTGGCATCCTTTTAAACAGGATATGAAATAAAGCCATTATGAAATTCCATTGCTGATAGTCATCACACTATATCTGCCTAAGAACAAGCAAATCTAGCTAGTCAGAACAGTGTCCTCTCCTAGATCGACCACAGCGATGTACTTCCCATGGGTCATCTTCCAGGACCTCTAGGATATTCATAGTAATATGTAACAGTGGAGCTAGGGTGATCTTCAATCTCATGAATTGCTGCTATAATAAGTTTGAGGTGGAGATGCAGAATCACTAGGGTTTTGGCCAAATTCAGAGCCATAGAAGGCCTTGTAGTCGAATACCAGCGTAAGAAACGCTTACATAGTGGCAAAGCTTGCCATATACAATGGGACAAAAGTTTATTTTTTTAATTGCATATTCAAAGAAGAATAAGAATCTTATTTCCCAAAAATTAATTAAGCATAACATTTTCCATAAATTAACAATGAGTGGAACATTGAATTCACCACATTTTTTGTAATACTTCACTTTTCAGAGTATAGGATCTCATGGATTAAAGTCATCAAGGGTGAATTAGTTTTAGAATCCTATTCAATAAGGAGATAAAGAAGAAGAAAAAAGTGTTTGGGGAAAGTGTCAGTAAAAGGGAAAGCCAATACAGAAAAAAGTGAAATGTCCTCAATGTGTCTTGCCTACCTTTATAACTGTTTGGCCATTTTGCATAGATACCACTTAATCAAGCAATGAAGTACACTGAGCATAGTAAATTATAGTAGTGAAATATGAAGGTGAGGGTTTTTGTGTGCCTGCCTTCTTTTCTAAAAGCTTCCTGGAGGTTCAAAGAAACGGATCTCTAGTTTATTTCAAGTGTAAAGGGATCAGGGTATTAGTAAATAAAGGCATATTGTATATGAAGAATGCATTCAAGAAACAGTTTTCAAGGTTGGGAAATTAAAGAAGGCTTTTTAACCACCTGATTGATATGAGAAATATTAATATATAGATCTATTGATAGCACCCTAGTCACAGATTCTTCGTTTGAAAGCCATAATTAAGCTTCATTCATACTTTGAATGTTGCTTGCATGTATTTCAGAATATCCAACATTACTCACACCTTTTATGGCTTCCTAAATCGATTTCATAATTAGATGCCCGTCAAAGTATTAATAACTTTTATATATCTCTAGCATGCGTGCAGAATTACATCTTAAGTGCATTCGATTTACATATTTTTTATCTCAAGTAGAAGGTTATTTCATATCTTTTATCACTGAATAATAAGTAAGTAAATCAGAATATTGATGAGAATACTATTTTTTTCGATTTTGATGCTGAATTAGGTCTTTTGTCACATTAGTGTCCTATAGTCAACTATTGAGGTCATCTGTGGCTTATTTTAAATTGAGAATTGCTCTTGGTTTACTACAGGGTTTTCAATAATTGCATTTATCACTGAATCTATAACTTATTTACGAAATGTGGCATTCATTCCTTTGAGGTGGCATACTGTGTATAAACCACTGAAACCTAGTGGGTATATGTACTCAGTTCAACTAAGACTTTGCAGTACTGGTGGGACGTTAGTGTGACTATGGGGTTGGAGCTCGCCCTCCCTCCACTGTTTTTATCTCCTTGAATGTTATTAGATCTAAAACTGAGAGTCTGATGCACAAAACTATGCGATAATCAAGTTTCAACATGACAGCAGCTCATAGATTAGATAGAAATGGCATGATGTTTGTCAGCAATGGAAGTTTGAGTAGCCATGCAAGAGATATCCCTGCAACATATGTCACCCTGTTGGGTTCCGTCATTGCTTTGGATATAAAGCTTAACACATTTAAGCTTTCTTTCCCCGTAATTGCTCCATGTGCACCCTTAATCAAGCTGCGTTCTTGATAGTTTTGGGTGGCTCTTCTGTAAAAGAAGTATTAGCTCCAGTCTGTCTCGAGGGTATTATAATTGCTGCGCTCCCTACTAGAACCTCCAAACAAGTCTCATAAGCCAGTTGCAGATGCAACTGATGGTAGTCAAGCTCCAAGTCTTCAGGCACATCCAAATGAGGCGCTTTCTTTAATTGTTCCGGAACAATAAATTGGAAACTCTGAACACAAAAGCGACTCCGCCACCAGCATCATCATGAATTGCCCCGTATGGGCAGCATTGTTCATTCCAATTGAGGGCTTCAATATTAAATAGGTTCATCATGTGTCTCTGGCGTCAACACTCTTCCATAACTATTTAAATTACTGAATGAGCATGACTTTCGTATTATCATCCAGGATTGAATGAAACAAAATTGATGTAATTCAAAAGGTCTACAAGAGAGAAGCTGGTGGTGTAGTCCTGCTTTGTATGTCCTGAGGGTCTCTTTACTTGGGTTTTCACCTTGGGTGTTATGCCCCACCAGCTCCTGCTGCAAAATGCTGGGAGCGATGCTTTGGGCCTGAATTTCCCTTGGCATCCTTTTAAACAGGATAGGAAATAAAGCCATTATGAAATTCCATTGCTGATAGTCATCACACCATATCTGCCTAAGAACAAGCAAATCTAGCTAGTCAGAACAGTGTCCTCTCCAAGATCGACCACAGCGATGTACTTCCCATGGGTCATCTTCCAGGACCTCTAGGATATTCGTAGTAATATGAAACAGTGTAGCTAGGGTGATCTTCAATCTCATGAATTGCTGCTATAATAAGTTTGAGGTGGAGATGCAGAATCACTAGGGTTTTGGCCAAATTCAGAGCCATAGAAGGCCTTGTAGTCGAATACCAGCGTAAGAAACGCTTACATAGTGGCAAAGCTTGCCATATACAATGAGACAAAAGTTTATTTTTTTAATTGCATATTCAAAGAAGAATAAGAATCTTATTTCCCAAAAATTAACTAAGCATAACATTTTCCATAAATTAACAATGAGCGGAACATTGAATTCACCACATTTTAACTTTTTAACGACCTGATTGATATGAGAAATATTAATATATAGATCTATTGATAGCACCCTAGTCACAGATTCTTCATTTGAAAGCCATAATTAAGCTTCATTCATACTTTGAATGTTGCTTGCATGTATTTCGGAATATCCAACATTACTCACACCTTTTATTGCTTCCTAAATCGATTTCATAATTAGATGCCCGTCAAAGTATTAATAACTTTTATATATCTCTAGCATGCATGCAGAATTACATCTTAAGTGCATTCGATTTACATTTTTTTATCTCAAGTAGAAGGTTATTTCATATCTTTTATCACTGAATAATAAGTAAGTAAATCAGAATATTGATGAGAATACTATTTTTTTCGATTTTGATGCTGAATTAGGTCTTTTGTCACATTAGTGTCCTATAGTCAACTATTGAGGTCATCTGTGGCTTATTTTAAATTGAGAATTGCTCTTGGTTTACTACAGGGTTTTCAATAATTGCATTTATCACTGAATCTATAACTTATTTACGAAATGTGGCATTCATTCCTTTGAGGTGGCATACTGTGTATAAACCACTGAAACCTAGTGGGTATATGTACTCAGTTCAACTAAGACTTTGCAGTACTGGTGGGACGTTAGTGTGACTATGGGGTTGGAGCTCGCCCTCCCTCCACTGTTTTTATCTCCTTGAATGTTATTAGATCTAAAACTGAGAGTCTGATGCACAAAACTATGCGATAATCAAGTTTCAACACAACAGCAGCTCATAGATTAGATAGAAATGGCATGATGTTCGTCAGCAATGGAAGTTTGAGTAGCCATGCAAGAGATATCCCTGCAACATATGTCACCCTGTTGGGTTCCGTCATTGCTTTGGATATAAAGCTTAACACATTTAAGCTTTCTTTCCCCGTAATTGCTCCATGTGCACCCTTAATCAAGCTGCGTTCTTGATAGTTTTGGGTGGCTCTTCTGTAAAAGAAGTATTTGCTCCAGTCTGTCTCCAGGGGATTATAATTGCTGCGCTCCCTACTAGAACCTCCAAACAAGTCTCATAAGCCAGTTGCAGATGCAACTGATGGTAGTCAAGCTCCAAGTCTTCAGGCACATCCAAATGAGGCGCTTTCTTTAATTGTTCCTGAACAATAAATTGGAAACTCTGAACACAAAAGCGACTCCGCCACCAGCATCATCATGAATTGCCCCGTATGGGCAGCATTGTCCATTCTAATCGGGGGCTTCAATATTAAATAGGTTCATCATGTGTCTCTGGCGTCAACACTCTTCCATAGCTATTTAAATTACTGAATGAGCATGACTTTCGTATTATCATACAGGATTGAATGAAACAAAATTGATGTAATTCAAAAGGTCTACAAGAGAGAAGCTGGTGGTGTAGTCCTGCTTTGTATGTCCTGAGGGTCTCTTTACTTGGGTTTTCACCTTGGGTGTTATGCCCCACCAGCTCCTGCTGCAAAATGCTGGGAGCGATGCTTTGGGCCTGAATTTCCCTTGGCATCCTTTTAAACAGGATATGAAATAAAGCCATTATGAAATTCCATTGCTGATAGTCATCACACCATATCTGCCTAAGAACAAGCAAATCTAGCTAGTCCGAACAGTGTCCTCTCCAAGATCGACCACAGCGATGTACTTCCCATGGGTCATCTTCCAGGACCTTTAGGATATTCGTAGTAATATGTTACAGTGGAGCTAGGGTGATCTTCAATCTCATGAATTACTGCTATAATAAGTTTGAGGTGGAGATGCAGAATCACTAGGGTTTTGGCCAAATTCAGAGCCATAGAAGGCCTTGTAGTCGAATACCAGCGTAAGAAACGCTTACATAGTGGCAAAGCTTGCCATATACAATGAGACAAAAGTTTATTTTTTTAATTGTATATTCAAAGAAGAATAAGAATCTTATTTCCCAAAAATTAATTAAGCATAACATTTTCCATAAATTAACAATGAGCGGAACATTGAATTCACCACATTTTTTGTAATACTTCACTTTTCAGAGTATAGGATCTCATGGATTAAAGTCATCAAGGGTGAATTAGTTTTAGAATCCTATTCAATAAGGAGATAAAGAAGAAGAAAAAAGTGTTTGGGGAAAGTGTCAGTAAATGGGAAAGCCAATACAGAAAAAGCGAAATGTCCTCAATGTGTCTTGCCTACCTTTATAACTGTTTGACCATTGTGCATAGATACCACTTAATCAAGCAATGAAGTACACTGAGCATAGTGAATTGTAGTGAAATATGAAGGTGAGGGTTTTTGTGTGCCTGCCTTCTTTTCTAAAGTGCTTCCTGGAGGTTCAAAGAAACGGATCTCTGGTTTATTTCAAGTGTAAAGGGATCAGGGTATTAGTAAATAAAGGCATATTGTATATGAAGAATGTGTTCAAGAAACAGTTTTCAAGGTTGGGAAATTAAAGAAGGCTTTTTAACCACCTGATTGATATGAGAAATATTAATATATAGATCTATTGATAGCACCCTAGTCACAGATTCTTCGTTTGAAAGCCATAATTAAGCTTCATTCATACTTTGAATGTTGCTTGCATGTATTTCGGAATATCCAACATTACTCACACCTTTTATTGCTTCCTAAATCGCTTTCATAATTAGATGCCCGTCAAAGTAATAATAACTTTTATATATCTCTAGCATGCGTGCAGAATTACATTTTAAGTGCATTCGATTTACATTTTTTTATCTCAAGTAGAAGGTTATTTCATATATTTTATCACTGAATGATAAGTAAGTAAATCAGAATATTGATGAGAATACTATTTTTTTCGATTTTGATGCTGAATTAGGTCTTTTGTCACATTAGTGTCCTATAGTCAACTATTGAGGTCATCTGTGGCTTATTTTAAATTGAGAATTGCTCTTGGCTTACTACAGGGTTTTCAATAATTGCATTTATCACTGAATCTATAACTTATTTACAAAATGTGGCATTCATTCCTTTGAGGTGGCACACTGTGTATAAACCACTGAAACCTAGTGGGTATATGTACTCAGTTCAACTAAGACTTTGCAGTACTGGTGGGACGTTAGTGTTTGACTATGGGTTTGGAGCTCGCCCTGCCTCCACTGTTTTTATCTCCTTGAATGTTATTAGATCTAAAACTGAGAGTCTGATGCACAAAACTATGCGATAATCAAGTTTCAACACGACAGCAGCTCATAGATCAGATAGAAATGGCATGATGTTTGTCAGCAATGGAAGTTTGAGTAGCCATGCAAGAGATATCCCTGCAACATATGTCACCCTGTTGGGTTCCGTCATTGCTTTGGATATAAAGCTTAACACATTTAAGTTTTCTTTCCCCGTAATTTCTCCATGTGCACCCTTAATCAAGCTGCGTTCTTGATAGTTTTGGGTGGCTCTTCTGTAAAAGAAGTATTTGCTCCAGTCTGTCTCCAGGGTATTATAATTGCTGCGCTCCCTACTAGAACCTCTAAACAAGTCTCATAAGCCAGTTGCAGATGCAACTGATGGTAGTCAAGCTCCAAGTCTTCAGGCACATCCAAATGAGGCGCTTTCTTTAATTGTTCCTGAACAATAAATTGGAAACTCTGAACACAAAAGCGACTCCGCCACCAGCATCATCATGAATTGCCCCGTATGGGCAGCATTGTCCATTCCAATTTAGGGCTTCAATATTAAATAGGTTCATCATGTGTCTCTGGCGTCAACACTCTTCCATAACTATTTAAATTACTGAATGAGCATGACTTTCGTATTATCATCCAGGATTGAATGAAACAAAATTGATGTAATTCAAAAGGTCTACAAGAGAGAAGCTGGTGGTGTAGTCCTGCTTTGTTTGTCCTGAGGGTCTCTTTACTTGGGTTTTCACCTTGGGTGTTATGCCCCACCAGCTCCTGCTGCAAAATGCTGGGAGCGATGCTTTGGGCCTGAATTTCCCTTGGCATCCTTTTAAACAGGATATGAAATAAAGCCATTATGAAATTCCATTGCTGATAGTCATCACACCATATCTGCCTAAGAACAAGCAAATCTAGCTAGTCAGAACAGTGTCCTCTCCAAGATCGACCACAGCGATGTACTTCCCATGGGTCATCTTCCAGGACCTCTAGGATATTCGTAGTAATATGTAACAGTGGAGCTAGGGTGATCTTCAATCTCATGAATTGCTGCTATAATAAGTTTGAGGTGGAGATGCAGAATCACTAGGGTTTTGGCCAAATTCAGAGCCATAGAAGGCCTTGTAGTCGAATACCAACGTAAGAAACGCTGACATAGTGGCAAAGCTTGCCATATACAATGAGACAAAAGTTTATTTTTTTAATTGCATATTCAAAGAAGAATAAGAATCTTATTTCCCAAAAATTAATTAAGCATAACATTTTCCATAAATTAACAATGAGCGGAACATTGAATTCACCACATTTTTTGTAATATTTCACTTTCAGAGTATAGGATCTCATGGATTAAAGTCATCAAGGGTGAATTCGTTTTAGAATCCTATTCAATAAGGAGATAAAGAAGAAGAAAAAAGTGTTTGGGGAAAGTGTCAGTAAAAGGGAAAGCCAATACAGAAAAAAGCGAAATGTCCTCAATGTGTCTTGCCTACCTTTATAACTGTTTGGCCATTGTGCATAGATACCACTTAATCAAGCAATGAAGTACACTGAGCATAGTGAATTATAGTAGTGAAATATGAAGGTGAGGGTTTTTGTGTGCCTGCCTTCTTTTCTAAAGTGCTTCCTGGAGGTTCAAAGAAACGTATCTCTGGTTTATTTCAAGTGTAAAGGGATCAGGGTATTAGTAAATAAAGGCATATTGTATATGAAGAATGCGTTCAAGAAACAGTTTTCAAGGTTGGGAAATTAAAGAAGGCTTTTTAACCACCTGATTGATATGAGAAATATTAATATATAGATCTATTGATAGCACCCTAGTCACAAATTCTTCGTTTGAAAGCCATAATTAAGCTTCATTCATACTTTGAATGTTGCTTGCATGTTTTTCGGAATATCCAACATTACTCACACCTTTTATTGCTTCCTAAATCGATTTCATAATTAGATGCCCATCAAAGTATTAATAACTTTTATATATCTCTAGCATGCGTGCAGAATTACATCTTAAGTGCATTCGATTTACATGTTTTTATCTCAAGTAGGTTATTTCATATCTTCTATCACTGAATGATAAGTAAGTAAATCAGAATATTGATGAGAATACTATTTTTTTCGATTTTGATGCTGAATTAGGTCTTTTGTCACATTAGTGTCCTATAGTCAACTATTGAGGTCATCTGTGGCTTATTTTAAATTGAGAATTGCTCTTGGTTTACTACAGGGTTTTCAATAATTGCATTCATCACTGAATCTATAACTTATTTAAGAAATGTGGCATTCATTCCTTTGAGGTGGCATACTGTGTATAAACCACTGAAACCTAGTTGGTATATGTACTCAGTTCAACTAAGACTTTGCAGTACTGGTGGGACGTTAGTGTGACTATGGGGTTGGAGCTCGCCCTGCCTCCACTGTTTTTATCTCCTTGAATGTTATTAGATCTAAAACTGAGAGTCTGATGCACAAAACTATGCGATAATCAAGTTTCAACATGACAGCAGCTCATAGATTAGATAGAAATGGCATGATGTTTGTCAGCAATGGAAGTTTGAGTAGCCATGCAAGCGATATCCCTGCAACATATGTCACCCTGTTGTGTTCCGTCATTGCTTTGGATATAAAGCTTAATACATTTAAGCTTTCTTTCCCCATAATTGCTCCATGTGCACCCTTAATCAAGCTGCGTTCTTGATAGTTTTGGGTGGCTCTTCTGTAAAAGAAGTATTTGCTCCAGTCTGTCTCCAGGGTATTATAATTGCTGCGCTCCCTACTAGAACCTCCAAACAAGTCTCATAAGCCAGTTGCAGATGCAACTGATGGTAGTCAAGCTCCAAGTCTTCAGGCACATCCAAATGAGGCGCTTTCTTTAATTGTTCCTGAACAATAAATTGGAAACTCTGAACACAAAAGCGACTCTGCCACCAGCATCATTATGAATTGCCCCGTATGGGCAGCATTGTCCATTCCAATTGAGGTCTTCAATATTAAATAGGTTCATCATGTGTCTCTGGCGTCAACACTCTTCCATAACTATTTAAATTACTGAATGAGCATGACTTTCGTATTATCATCCAGGATTGAATGAAACAAAATTGATGTAATTCAAAAGGTCTACAAGAGAGAAGCTGGTGGTGTAGTCCTGCTTTGTATGTCCTGAGGGTCTCTTTACTTGGGTTTTCACCTTGGGTGTTATGCCCCACCAGCTCCTGCTGCAAAATGCTGGGAGCGATGCTTTGGGCCTGAATTTCCCTTGGCATCCTTTTAAACAGGATATGAAATAAAGCCATTATGAAATTCCATTGCTGATAGTCATCACACCATATCTGCCTAAGAACAAGCAAATCTAGCTAGTTAGAACAGTGTCCTCTCCAAGATCGACCACAGCGATGTACTTCCCATGGGTTATCTTCCAGGACCTCTAGGATATTCGTAGTAATATGTAACAGTGGAGCTAGGGTGATCTTCAATCTCATGAATTGCTGCTATAATAAGTTTGAGGTGGAGATGCAGAATCACTAGGGTTTTGGCCAAATTCAGAGCCATAGAAGGCCTTGTAGTCGAATACCAGCGTAAGAAACGCTTACATAGTGGCAAAGCTTGCGATATACAATGAGACAAAAGTTAATTTTTTTAATTGCATATTCAAAGAAGAATAAGAATCTTATTTCCCAAAAATTAATTAAGCATAACATTTTCCATAAATTAACAATGAGCGGAACATTGAATTCACCACATTTTTTGTAATAATTCACTTTTCAGAGTATAGGATCTCATGGATTAAAGTCATCAAGGGTGAATTAGTTTTAGAATCCTATTCAATAAGGAGATAAAGAAGAAAAAAAGTGTTTGGGGAAAGTGTCAGTAAAAGGGAAAGCCAATACAGAAAAAAGCGAAATGTCCTCAATGTGTCTTGCCTACCTTTATAACTGTTTGGCCATTGTGCATGGATACCACTTAATCAAGCAATGAAGTACACTGAGCATAGTGAATTATAGTAGTGAAATATGAAGGTGAGGGTTTTTGTGTGCCTGCCTTCTTTTCTAAAGTGCTTCCTGGAGGTTCAAAGAAACGGATCTCCGGTTTATTTCAAGTGTAAAGGGATCAGGGTATTAGTAAATAAAGGCATATTGTATATGAAGAATGCGTTCAAGAAACAGTTTTCAAGGTTGGGAAATTAAAGAAGGCTTTCTAACCACCTGATTGATATGAGAAATATTAATATATAGATCTATTGATAGCACCCTAGTCACAGATTCTTCGTTTGAAAGCCATAATTAAGCTTCATTCATACTTTGAATGTTGCTTGCATGTATTTCGGAATATCCAACATTACTCACACCTTTTATTGCTTCCTAAATCGATTTCATAATTAGATGCCCGTCAAAGTATTAATAACTTTTATATATCTCTAGCATGCGTGCAGAATTACATTTTAAGTGCATTCGATTTAATTTTTTTTATCTCAAGTAGAAGGTTATTTCATATCTTTTATCACTGAATGATAAGTAAGTAAATCAGAATATTGATGAGAATACTATTTTTTTCGATTTTGATGCTGAAATTGGTCTTTTGACTATAGGTTTAGTGTCCTATAGTCAACTATTGAGGTCATCTGTGGCTTATTTTAAATTGAGAATTGCTCTTGGTTTACTACAGGGTTTTCAATAATTGCATTTATCACTGAATCTATAACTTATTTGCAAAATGTGGCATTCATTCCTTTGAGGTGGCACACTGTGTATAAACCACTGAAACCTAGTGGGTATATGTACTCAGTTCAACTAAGACTTTGCAGTACTGGTGGGACGTTAGTGTTTGACTATGGGTTTGGAGCTCACCCTGCCTCCACTGTTTTTATCTCCTTGAATGTTATTAGATCTAAAACTGAGAGTCTGATGCACAAAACTATGTGATAATCAAGTTTCAACACGACAACAGCTCATAGATTAGATAGAAATGGCATGATGTTTGTCAGCAATGGAAGTTTGAGTAGCCATGCAAGAGATATCCCTGCAACATATGTCACCCTGTTGGGTTCCGTCATTGCTTTGGATATAAAGCTTAACACATTTAAGTTTTCTTTCCCCGTAATTTCTCCATGTGCACCCTTAATCAAGCTGCGTTCTTGATAGTTTTGGGTGGCTCTTCTGTAAAAGAAGTATTTGCTCCAGTCTGTCTCCAGGGTATTATAATTGCTGCGCTCCCTACTAGAACCTCTAAACAAGTCTCATAAGCCAGTTGCAGATGCAACTGATGGTAGTCAAGCTCCAAGTCTTCAGGCACATCCAAATGAGGCGCTTTCTTTAATTGTTCCTGAACAATAAATTGGAAACTCTGAACACAAAAGCGACTCCGCCACCAGCATCATCATGAATTGCCCCGTATGGGCAGCATTGTCCATTCCAATTGAGGGCTTCAATATTAAATAGGTTCATCATGTGTCTCTGGCGTCAACACTCTTCCATAACTATTTAAATTACTGAATGAGCATAGCATGACTTTCGTATTATCATCCAGGATTGAATGAAACAAAATTGATGTAATTCAAAAGGTCTACAAGAGAGAAGCTGGTGGTGTAGTCCTGCTTTGTATGTCCTGAGGGTCTCTTTACTTGGGTTTTCACCTTGGGTGTTATGCCCCACCAGCTCCTGCTGCAAAATGCTGGGAGCGATGCTTTGGGCCTGAATTTCCCTTGGCATCCTTTTAAACAGGATATGAAATAAAGCCATTATGAAATTCCATTGCTGATAGTCATCAAACCATATCTGCCTAAGAACAAGCAAATCTAGCTAGTCAGAACAGTGTCCTCTCCAAGATCGACCACAGCGATGTACTTCCCATGGGTCATCTTCCAGGACCTCTAGGATATTCGTAGTAATATGTAACAGTGGAGCTAGGGTGATCTTCAATCTCATGAATTGCTGCTATAATAAGTTTGAGGTGGAGATGCAGAATCACTAGGGTTTTGGCCAAATTCAGAGCCATAGAAGGCCTTGTAGTCGAATACCAGCGTAAGAAACGCTGACATAGTGGCAAAGCTTGCCATATACAATGAGACAAAAGTTTATTTTTTTAATTGCATATTCAAAGAAGAATAAGAATCTTATTTCCCAAAAATTAATTAAGCATAACATTTTCCATAAATTAACAATGAGCGGAACATTGAATTCACCACATTTTTTGTAATATTTCACTTTTCAGAGTATAGGATCTCATGGATTAAAGTCATCAAGGGTGAATTCGTTTTAGAATCCTATTCAATAAGGAGATAAAGAAGAAGAAAAAAGTGTTTGGGGAAAGTGTCAGTAAAAGGGAAAGCCAATACAGAAAAAAGCGAAATGTCCTCAATGTGTCTTGCCTACCTTTATAACTGTTTGGCCATTGTGCATAGATACCACTTAATCAAGCAATGACGTACACTGAGCATAGTGAATTATAGTAGTGAAATATGAAGCTGAGGGTTTTTATGTGCCTGCCTTCTTTTCTAAAGTGCTTCCTGGAGGTTCAAAGAAACGTATCTCTGGTTTATTTCAAGTGTAAAGGGATCAGGGTATTAGTAAATAAAGGCATATTGTATATGAAGAATGCGTTCAAGAAACAGTTTTCAAGGTTGGGAAATTAAAGAAGGCTTTTTAACCACCTGATTGATATGAGAAATATTAATATATAGATCTATTGATAGCACCCTAGTCACAGATTCTTCGTTTGAAAGCCATAATTAAGCTTCATTCATACTTTGAATGTTGCTTGCATGTATTTCGGAATATCCAACATTACTCACACCTTTTATTGCTTCCTAAATCGATTTCATAATTAGATGCCCATCAAAGTATTAATAACTTTTATATATCTCTAGCATGCGTGCAGAATTACATCTTAAGTGCATTCGATTTACATGTTTTTATCTCAAGTAGGTTATTTCATATCTTCTATCACTGAATGATAAGTAAGTAAATCAGAATATTGATGAGAATACTATTTTTTTCGATTTTGATGCTGAATTAGGTCTTTTGTCACATTAGTGTCCTATAGTCAACTATTGAGGTCATCTGTGGCTTATTTTAAATTGAGAATTGCTCTTGGTTTACTACAGGGTTTTCAATAATTGCATTTATCACTGAATCTATAACTTATTTACGAAATGTGGCATTCATTCCTTTGAGGTGGCATACTGTGTATAAACCACTGAAACCTAGTTGGTATATGTAATCAGTTCAACTAAGACTTTGCAGTACTGGTAGGACGTTGGTGTGACTATGGGGTTGGAGCTCGCCCTGCCTCCACTGTTTTTATCTCCTTGAATGTTATTAGATCTAAAACTGAGAGTCTGATGCACAAAACTATGCGATAATCAAGTTTCAACATGATAGCAGCTCATAGATTAGATAGGAATGGCATAATGTTTGTCAGCAATGGAAGTTTGAGTAGCCATGAAAGCGATATCCCTGCAACATATGTCACCCTGTTGGGTTCCGTCATTGCTTTGGATATAAAGCTTAACACATTTAAGCTTTCTTTTCCCGTAATTGCTCCATGTGCACCCTTAATCAAGCTGCGTTCTTGATAGTTTTGGTTGGCTCTTCTGTAAAAGAAGTATTTGCTCCAGTCTGTCTCCAGGGTATTATAATTGCTGCGCTCCCTACTAGAACCTCCAAACAAGTCTCATAAGCCAGTTGCAGATGCAACTGATGGTAGTCAAGCTCCAAGTCTTCAGGCACATCCAAATGAGGCGCTTTCTTTAATTGTTCCTGAACAATAAATTGGAAACTCTGAACACAAAAGCGACTCCGCCACCAGCATCATCATGAATTGCCCCGTATGGGCAGCATTGTCCATTCCAATTGAGGGCTTCAATATTAAATAGGTTCATCATGTGTCTCTGGCGTCAACACTCTTCCATAACTATTTAAATTACTGAATGAGCATGACTTTCGTATTATCATCCAGGATTGAATGAAACAAAATTGATGTAATTTAAAAAGTCTACAAGAGAGAAGCTGGTGGTGTAGTCCTGCTTTGTATGTCCTGAGGGTCTCTTTACTTGGGTTTTCACCTTGGGTGTTATGCCCCACCAACTCCTGCTTCAAAATGCTGGGAGCGATGCTTTGGGCCTGAATTTCCCTTGGCATCCTTTTAAACAGGATATGAAATAAAGCCATCATGAAATTCCATTGCTGATAGTCATCTCACCATATCTGCCTAAGAACAAGCAAATCTAGCTAGTCAGAACAGTGTCCTCTCCAAGATCGACCACAGCGATGTACTTCCCATGGGTCATCTTCCAGGACCTCTAGGATATTCGTAGTAATATGTAACAGTGGAGCTAGGGTGATCTTCAATCTCATGAATTGCTGCTACAATAAGTTTGAGGTGGAGATGCAGAATCACTAGGGTTTTGGCCAAATTCAGAGCCATAGAAGCCCTTGTAGTCGAATACCAGCGTAAGAAACGCTTACATAGTGGCAAAGCTTGCGATATACAATGAGACAAAAGTTAATTTTTTTAATTGCATATTCAAAGAAGAATAAGAATCTTATTTCCCAAAAATTAATTAAGCATAAAATTTTCCATAAATTAACAATGAGCGGAACATTGAATTCACCACATTTTTTGTAATACTTCACTTTTCAGAGTATAGGATCTCATGGATTAAAGTCATCAAGGGTGAATTAGTTTTAGAATCCTATTCAGTAAGGAGATAAAGAAGAAGAAAAAAGTGTTTGGGGAAAGTGTCAGTAAAAGGGATAGCCAATACAGAAAAAAGCGAAATGTCCTCAATGTGTCTTGCCTACCTTTATAACTGTTTGGCCATTGTGCATAGATACCACCTAATCAAGCAATGAAGTACACTGAGCATAGTGAATTATAGTAGTGAAATATGAAGGTGAGGGTTTTTGTGTGCCTGCCTTCTTTTCTAAAGTGCTTCCTGGAGGTTCAAAGAAACGGATCTCTGGTTTATTTCAAGTGTAAAGGGATCAGGGTATTAGTAAATAAAGGCATATTGTATATGAAGAATGCGTTCAAGAAACAGTTTTCAAGGTTGGGAAATTAAAGAAGGCTTTCTAACCACCTGATTGATATGAGAAATATTAATATATAGATCTATTGATAGCACCCTAGTCACAGATTCTTCGTTTGAAAGCCATAATTAAGCTTCCTTCATACTTTGAATGTTGCTTGCATGTATTTCGGAATATCCAACATTACTCACACCTTTTATTGCTTCCTAAATCGATTTCATAATTAGATGCCCGTCAAAGTATAAATAACTTTTATATATCTCTAGCATGCGTGCAGAATTACATTTTAAGTGCATTCGATTTACATTTTTTTTCATCTCAAGTAGAAGGTTATTTCATATCTTTTATCACTGAATGATAAGTAAGTAAATCAGAATATTGATGAGAATACTATTTTTTTCGATTTTGATGCTGAAATTGGTCTTTTGACTATAGGTTTAGTGTCCTATAGTCAACTATTGAGGTCATCTGTGGCTTATTTTAAATTGAGAATTGCTCTTGGTTTACTACAGGGTTTTCAATAATTGCATTCATCACTGAATCTATAACTTATTTAAGAAATGTGGCATTCATTCCTTTGAGGTGGCATACTGTGTATAAACCACTGAAACCTAGTTGGTATATGTACTCAGTTCAACTAAGACTTTGCAGTACTGGTGGGACGTTAGTGTGACTATGGGGTTGGAGCTCGCCCTGCCTCCACTGTTTTTATCTCCTTGAATGTTATTAGATCTAAAACTGAGAGTCTGATGCACAAAACTATGCGATAATCAAGTTTCAACATGACAGCAGCTCATAGATTAGATAGAAATGGCATGATGTTTGTCAGCAATGAAAGTTTGAGTAGCCATGCAAGCGATATCCCTGCAACATATGTCACCCTGTTGGGTTCCGTCATTGCTTTGGATATAAAGCTTAATACATTTAAGCTTTCTTTCCCCATAATTGCTCCATGTGCACCCTTAATCAAGCTGCGTTCTTGATAGTTTTGGGTGGCTCTTCTGTAAAAGAAGTATTTGCTCCAGTCTGTCTCCAGGGTATTATAATTGCTGCGCTCCCTACTAGAACCTCCAAACAAGTCTCATAAGCCAGTTGCAGATGCAACTGATGGTAGTCAAGCTCCAAGTCTTCAGGCACATCCAAATTAGGCGCTTTCTTTAATTGTTCCTGAACAATAAATTGGAAACTCTGAACACAAAAGCGACTCCGCCACCAGCATCATCATGAATTGCCCCGTATGGGCAGCATTGTCCATTCCAATTGAGGTCTTCAATATTAAATAGGTTCATCATGTGTCTCTGGCGTCAACACTCTTCCATAACTATTTAAATTACTGAATGAGCATGACTTTCGTATTATCATCCAGGATTGAATGAAACAAAATTGATGTAATTCAAAAGGTCTACAAGAGAGAAGCTGGTGGTGTAGTCCTGCTTTGTATGTCCTCAGGGTCTCTTTACTTGGGTTTTCACCTTGGGTGTTATGCCCCACCAGCTCCTGCTGCAAAATGCTGGGAGCGATGCTTTGGGCCTGAATTTCCCTTGGCATCCTTTTAAACAGGAAATGAAATAAAGCCATTATGAAATTCCATTGCTGATAGTCATCACACCATATCTGCCTAAGAACAAGCAAATCTAGCTAGTCAGAACAGTGTCCTCTCCAAGATCAACCACAGCGATGTACTTCCCATGGGTCATCTTCCAGGACCTCTAGGATATTCGTAGTAATATGTAACAGTGGAGCTAGGGTGATCTTCAATCTCATGAATTGCTGCTATAATAAGTTTGAGGTGGAGATGCAGAATCACTAGGGTTTTGGCCAAATTCAGAGCCATAGAAGGCCTTTTAGTCGAATACCAGGGTAAGAAACGCTTACATAGTGGCAAAGCTTGCCATATACAACGAGACAAAAGTTTATTTTTTTAATTGCATATTCAAAGAAGAATAAGAATCTTATTTCCCAAAAATTAATTAAGCATAACATTTTCCATAAATTAACAATGAGCGGAACATTGACTTCACCACATTTTTTGTAATACTTCACTTTTCAGAGTATAGGATCTCATGGATTAAAGTCATCAAGGGTGAATTAGTTTTAGAATCCTATTCAATAAGGAGATAAAGAAGAAGAAAAAAGTGTTTGGGGAAAGTGTCAGTAAAAGGGAAAGCCAATACAGAAAAAAGCAAAATGTCCTCAATGTGTCTTGCCTACCTTTATAACTGTTTGGCCATTGTGCATAGATACCACTTAATCAAGCAATGAAGTACACTGAGCATAGTGAATTATAGTAGTGAAATATGAAGGTGAGGGTTTTTGTGTGCCTGCCTTCTTTTCTAAAGTGCTTCCTGGAGGTTCAAAGAAACGTATCTCTGGTTTATTTCAAGTGTAAAGGGATCAGGGTATTAGTAAATAAAGGCATATTGTATATGAAGAATGCGTTCAAGAAACAGTTTTCAAGGTTGGGAAATTAAAGAAGGCTTTTTAACCACCTGATTGATATGAGAAATATTAATATATAGATCTATTGATAGCACCCTAGTCACAGATTCTTCGTTTGAAAGCCATAATTAAGCTTCATTCATACTTTGAATGTTGCTTGCATGTATTTCGGAATATCCAACATTACTCACACCTTTTATTGCTTCCTAAATCGATTTCATAATTAGATGCCCGTCAAAGTATTAATAACTTTTATATATCTCTAGCATGCGAGCAGAATTACATCTTAAGTGCATTCGATTTACATGTTTTTATCTCAAGTAAGTTATTTCATATCTTCTATCACTGAATGATAAGTAAGTAAATCAGAATATTGATGAGAATACTATTTTTTTCGATTTTGATGCTGAATTAGGTCTTTTGTCACATTAGTGTCCTATAGTCAACTATTTAGGTCATTTGTGGCTTATTTTAAACTGAGAATTGCTCTTGGTTTACTACAGGGTTTTCAATAATTGCATTTATCACTGAATCTATAACTTATTTACAAAATGTGGCATTCATTCCTTTGAGGTGGCACACTGTGTATAAACCACTGAAACCTAGTGGGTATATGTACTCAGTTCAACTAAGACTTTGCAGTACTGGTGGGACGTTAGTGTTTGACTATGGGTTTGGAGCTCGCCCTGCCTCCACTGTTTTTATCTCCTTGAATGTTATTAGATCTAAAACTGAGAGTCTGATGCACAAAACTATGCGATAATCAAGTTTCAACACGACAGCAGCTCATAGATCAGATAGAAATGGCATGATGTTTGTCAGCAATGGAAGTTTGAGTAGCCATGCAAGAGATATCCCTGCAACATATGTCACCCTGTTGGGTTCCGTCATTGCTTTGGATATAAAGCTTAACACATTTAAGTTTTCTTTCCCCGTAATTTCTCCATGTGCACCCTTAATCAAGCTGCGTTCTTGATAGTTTTGGGTGGCTCTTCTGTAAAAGAAGTATTTGCTCCAGTCTGTCTCCAGGGTATTATAATTGCTGCGCTCCCTACTAGAACCTCTAAACAAGTCTCATAAGCCAGTTGCAGATGCAACTGATGGTAGTCAAGCTCCAAGTCTTCAGGCACATCCAAATGAGGCGCTTTCTTTAATTGTTCCTGAACAATAAATTGGAAACTCTGAACACAAAAGCGACTCCGCCACCAGCATCATCATGAATTGCCCCGTATGGGCAGCATTGTCCATTCCAATTTAGGGCTTCAATATTAAATAGGTTCATCATGTGTCTCTGGCGTCAACACTCTTCCATAACTATTTAAATTACTGAATGAGCATGACTTTCGTATTATCATCCAGGATTGAATGAAACAAAATTGATGTAATTCAAAAGGTCTACAAGAGAGAAGCTGGTGGTGTAGTCCTGCTTTGTTTGTCCTGAGGGTCTCTTTACTTGGGTTTTCACCTTGGGTGTTATGCCCCACCAGCTCCTGCTGCAAAATGCTGGGAGCGATGCTTTGGGCCTGAATTTCCCTTGGCATCCTTTTAAACAGGATATGAAATAAAGCCATTATGAAATTCCATTGCTGATAGTCATCACACCATATCTGCCTAAGAACAAGCAAATCTAGCTAGTCAGAACAGTGTCCTCTCCAAGATCGACCACAGCGATGTACTTCCCATGGGTCATCTTCCAGGACCTCTAGGATATTCGTAGTAATATGTAACAGTGGAGCTAGGGTGATCTTCAATCTCATGAATTGCTGCTATAATAAGTTTGAGGTGGAGATGCAGAATCACTAGGGTTTTGGCCAAATTCAGAGCCATAGAAGGCCTTGTAGTCGAATACCAACGTAAGAAACGCTGACATAGTGGCAAAGCTTGCCATATACAATGAGACAAAAGTTAATTTTTTTAATTGCATATTCAAAGAAGAATAAGAATCTTATTTCCCAAAAATTAATTAAGCATAACATTTTCCATAAATTAACAATGAGCGGAACATTGAATTCACCACATTTTTTGTAATATTTCACTTTTCAGAGTATAGGATCTCATGGATTAAAGTCATCAAGGGTGAATTCGTTTTAGAATCCTATTCAATAAGGAGATAAAGAAGAAGAAAAAAGTGTTTGGGGAAAGTGTCAGTAAAAGGGAAAGCCAATACAGAAAAAAGCGAAATGTCCTCAATGTGTCTTGCCTACCTTTATAACTGTTTGGCCATTGTGCATAGATACCACTTAATCAAGCAATGAAGTACACTGAGCATAGTGAATTATAGTAGTGAAATATGAAGGTGAGGGTTTTTGTGTGCCTGCCTTCTTTTCTAAAGTGCTTCCTGGAGGTTCAAAGAAACGTATCTCTGGTTTATTTCAAGTGTAAAGGGATCAGGGTATTAGTAAATAAAGGCATATTGTATATGAAGAATGCGTTCAAGAAACAGTTTTCAAGGTTGGGAAATTAAAGAAGGCTTTTTAACCACCTGATTGATATGAGAAATATTAATATATAGATCTATTGATAGCACCCTAGTCACAAATTCTTCGTTTGAAAGCCATAATTAAGCTTCATTCATACTTTGAATGTTGCTTGCATGTTTTTCGGAATATCCAACATTACTCACACCTTTTATTGCTTCCTAAATCGATTTCATAATTAGATGCCCATCAAAGTATTAATAACTTTTATATATCTCTAGCATGCGTGCAGAATTACATCTTAAGTGCATTCGATTTACATGTTTTTATCTCAAGTAGGTTATTTCATATCTTCTATCACTGAATGATAAGTAAGTAAATCAGAATATTGATGAGAATACTATTTTTTTCGATTTTGATGCTGAATTAGGTCTTTTGTCACATTAGTGTCCTATAGTCAACTATTGAGGTCATCTGTGGCTTATTTTAAATTGAGAATTGCTCTTGGTTTACTACAGGGTTTTCAATAATTGCATTCATCACTGAATCTATAACTTATTTAAGAAATGTGGCATTCATTCCTTTGAGGTGGCATACTGTGTATAAACCACTGAAACCTAGTTGGTATATGTACTCAGTTCAACTAAGACTTTGCAGTACTGGTGGGACGTTAGTGTGACTATGGGGTTGGAGCTCGCCCTGCCTCCACTGTTTTTATCTCCTTGAATGTTATTAGATCTAAAACTGAGAGTCTGATGCACAAAACTATGCGATAATCAAGTTTCAACATGACAGCAGCTCATAGATTAGATAGAAATGGCATGATGTTTGTCAGCAATGGAAGTTTGAGTAGCCATGCAAGCGATATCCCTGCAACATATGTCACCCTGTTGTGTTCCGTCATTGCTTTGGATATAAAGCTTAATACATTTAAGCTTTCTTTCCCCATAATTGCTCCATGTGCACCCTTAATCAAGCTGCGTTCTTGATAGTTTTGGGTGGCTCTTCTGTAAAAGAAGTATTTGCTCCAGTCTGTCTCCAGGGTATTATAATTGCTGCGCTCCCTACTAGAACCTCCAAACAAGTCTCATAAGCCAGTTGCAGATGCAACTGATGGTAGTCAAGCTCCAAGTCTTCAGGCACATCCAAATGAGGCGCTTTCTTTAATTGTTCCTGAACAATAAATTGGAAACTCTGAACACAAAAGCGACTCTGCCACCAGCATCATTATGAATTGCCCCGTATGGGCAGCATTGTCCATTCCAATTGAGGTCTTCAATATTAAATAGGTTCATCATGTGTCTCTGGCGTCAACACTCTTCCATAACTATTTAAATTACTGAATGAGCATGACTTTCGTATTATCATCCAGGATTGAATGAAACAAAATTGATGTAATTCAAAAGGTCTACAAGAGAGAAGCTGGTGGTGTAGTCCTGCTTTGTATGTCCTGAGGGTCTCTTTACTTGGGTTTTCACCTTGGGTGTTATGCCCCACCAGCTCCTGCTGCAAAATGCTGGGAGCGATGCTTTGGGCCTGAATTTCCCTTGGCATCCTTTTAAACAGGATATGAAATAAAGCCATTATGAAATTCCATTGCTGATAGTCATCACACCATATCTGCCTAAGAACAAGCAAATCTAGCTAGTTAGAACAGTGTCCTCTCCAAGATCGACCACAGCGATGTACTTCCCATGGGTTATCTTCCAGGACCTCTAGGATATTCGTAGTAATATGTAACAGTGGAGCTAGGGTGATCTTCAATCTCATGAATTGCTGCTATAATAAGTTTGAGGTGGAGATGCAGAATCACTAGGGTTTTGGCCAAATTCAGAGCCATAGAAGGCCTTGTAGTCGAATACCAGCGTAAGAAACGCTTACATAGTGGCAAAGCTTGCGATATACAATGAGACAAAAGTTAATTTTTTTAATTGCATATTCAAAGAAGAATAAGAATCTTATTTCCCAAAAATTAATTAAGCATAACATTTTCCATAAATTAACAATGAGCGGAACATTGAATTCACCACATTTTTTGTAATAATTCACTTTTCAGAGTATAGGATCTCATGGATTAAAGTCATCAAGGGTGAATTAGTTTTAGAATCCTATTCAATAAGGAGATAAAGAAGAAAAAAAGTGTTTGGGGAAAGTGTCAGTAAAAGGGAAAGCCAATACAGAAAAAAGCGAAATGTCCTCAATGTGTCTTGCCTACCTTTATAACTGTTTGGCCATTGTGCATAGATACCACTTAATCAAGCAATGAAGTACACTGAGCATAGTGAATTATAGTAGTGAAATATGAAGGTGAGGGTTTTTGTGTGCCTGCCTTCTTTTCTAAAGTGCTTCCTGGAGGTTCAAAGAAACGGATCTCCGGTTTATTTCAAGTGTAAAGGGATCAGGGTATTAGTAAATAAAGGCATATTGTATATGAAGAATGCGTTCAAGAAACAGTTTTCAAGGTTGGGAAATTAAAGAAGGCTTTCTAACCACCTGATTGATATGAGAAATATTAATATATAGATCTATTGATAGCACCCTAGTCACAGATTCTTCGTTTGAAAGCCATAATTAAGCTTCATTCATACTTTGAATGTTGCTTGCATGTATTTCGGAATATCCAACATTACTCACACCTTTTATTGCTTCCTAAATCGATTTCATAATTAGATGCCCGTCAAAGTATTAATAACTTTTATATATCTCTAGCATGCGTGCAGAATTACATTTTAAGTGCATTCGATTTACATTTTTTTATCTCAAGTAGAAGGTTATTTCATATCTTTTATCACTGAATGATAAGTAAGTAAATCAGAATATTGATGAGAATACTATTTTTTTCGATTTTGATGCTGAAATTGGTCTTTTGACTATAGGTTTAGTGTCCTATAGTCAACTATTGAGGTCATCTGTGGCTTATTTTAAATTGAGAATTGCTCTTGGTTTACTACAGGGTTTTCAATAATTGCATTTATCACTGAATCTATAACTTATTTGCAAAATGTGGCATTCATTCCTTTGAGGTGGCACACTGTGTATAAACCACTGAAACCTAGTGGGTATATGTACTCAGTTCAACTAAGACTTTGCAGTACTGGTGGGACGTTAGTGTTTGACTATGGGTTTGGAGCTCACCCTGCCTCCACTGTTTTTATCTCCTTGAATGTTATTAGATCTAAAACTGAGAGTCTGATGCACAAAACTATGTGATAATCAAGTTTCAACACGACAACAGCTCATAGATTAGATAGAAATGGCATGATGTTTGTCAGCAATGGAAGTTTGAGTAGCCATGCAAGAGATATCCCTGCAACATATGTCACCCTGTTGGGTTCCGTCATTGCTTTGGATATAAAGCTTAACACATTTAAGTTTTCTTTCCCCGTAATTTCTCCATGTGCACCCTTAATCAAGCTGCGTTCTTGATAGTTTTGGGTGGCTCTTCTGTAAAAGAAGTATTTGCTCCAGTCTGTCTCCAGGGTATTATAATTGCTGCGCTCCCTACTAGAACCTCTAAACAAGTCTCATAAGCCAGTTGCAGATGCAACTGATGGTAGTCAAGCTCCAAGTCTTCAGGCACATCCAAATGAGGCGCTTTCTTTAATTATTCCTGAACAATAAATTGGAAACTCTGAACACAAAAGCGACTCCGCCACCAGCATCATCATGAATTGCCCCGTATGGGCAGCATTGTCCATTCCAATTGAGGGCTTCAATATTAAATAGGTTCATCATGTGTCTCTGGCGTCAACACTCTTCCATAACTATTTAAATTACTGAATGAGCATAGCATGACTTTCGTATTATCATCCAGGATTGAATGAAACAAAATTGATGTAATTCAAAAGGTC
This sequence comes from Lissotriton vulgaris, assembly GCF_964263255.1. Lineage (NCBI taxonomy): Eukaryota > Metazoa > Chordata > Amphibia > Caudata > Salamandridae > Lissotriton > Lissotriton vulgaris. The sequence continues at coordinate 1,399,519,494 of NC_141689.1, forward strand.
TACAAGAGAGAAGCTGGTGGTGTAGTCCTGCTTTGTATGTCCTGGGGGTCTCTTTACTTGGGTTTTCACCTTGGGTGTTATGCCCCACCAGCTCCTGCTGCAAAATGCTGGGAGCGATGCTTTGGGCCTGAATTTCCCTTGGCATCCTTTTAAACAGGATATGAAATAAAGCCATTATGAAATTCCATTGCTGATAGTCATCAAACCATATCTGCCTAAGAACAAGCAAATCTAGCTAGTCAGAACAGTGTCCTCTCCAAGATCGACCACAGCGAAGTACTTCCCATGGGTCATCTTCCAGGACCTCTAGGATATTCGTAGTAATATGTAACAGTGGAGCTAGGGTGATCTTCAATCTCATGAATTGCTGCTATAATAAGTTTGAGGTGGAGATGCAGAATCACTAGGGTTTTGGCCAAATTCAGAGCCATAGAAGGCCTTGTAGTCGAATACCAGCGTAAGAAACGCTGACATAGTGGCAAAGCTTGCCATATACAATGAGACAAAAGTTTATTTTTTTAATTGCATATTCAAAGAAGAATAAGAATCTTATTTCCCAAAAATTAATTAAGCATAACATTTTCCATAAATTAACAATGAGCGGAACATTGAATTCACCACATTTTTTGTAATATTTCACTTTTCAGAGTATAGGATCTCATGGATTAAAGTCATCAAGGGTGAATTCGTTTTAGAATCCTATTCAATAAGGAGATAAAGAAGAAGAAAAAAGTGTTTGGGGAAAGTGTCAGTAAAAGGGAAAGCCAATACAGAAAAAAGCGAAATGTCCTCAATGTGTCTTGCCTACCTTTATAACTGTTTGGCCATTGTGCATAGATACCACTTAATCAAGCAATGACGTACACTGAGCATAGTGAATTATAGTAGTGAAATATGAAGCTGAGGGTTTTTATGTGCCTGCCTTCTTTTCTAAAGTGCTTCCTGGAGGTTCAAAGAAACGTATCTCTGGTTTATTTCAAGTGTAAAGGGATCAGGGTATTAGTAAATAAAGGCATATTGTATATGAAGAATGCGTTCAAGAAACAGTTTTCAAGGTTGGGAAATTAAAGAAGGCTTTTTAACCACCTGATTGATATGAGAAATATTAATATATAGATCTATTGATAGCACCCTAGTCACAGATTCTTCGTTTGAAAGCCATAATTAAGCTTCATTCATACTTTGAATGTTGCTTGCATGTATTTCGGAATATCCAACATTACTCACACCTTTTATTGCTTCCTAAATCGATTTCATAATTAGATGCCCATCAAAGTATTAATAACTTTTATATATCTCTAGCATGCGTGCAGAATTACATCTTAAGTGCATTCGATTTACATGTTTTTATCTCAAGTAGGTTATTTCATATCTTCTATCACTGAATGATAAGTAAGTAAATCAGAATATTGATGAGAATACTATTTTTTTCGATTTTGATGCTGAATTAGGTCTTTTGTCACATTAGTGTCCTATAGTCAACTATTGAGGTCATCTGTGGCTTATTTTAAATTGAGAATTGCTCTTGGTTTACTACAGGGTTTTCAATAATTGCATTTATCACTGAATCTATAACTTATTTACGAAATGTGGCATTCATTCCTTTGAGGTGGCATACTGTGTATAAACCACTGAAACCTAGTTGGTATATGTAATCAGTTCAACTAAGACTTTGCAGTACTGGTAGGACGTTGGTGTGACTATGGGGTTGGAGCTCGCCCTGCCTCCACTGTTTTTATCTCCTTGAATGTTATTAGATCTAAAACTGAGAGTCTGATGCACAAAACTATGCGATAATCAAGTTTCAACATGATAGCAGCTCATAGATTAGATAGGAATGGCATAATGTTTGTCAGCAATGGAAGTTTGAGTAGCCATGCAAGCGATATCCCTGCAACATATGTCACCCTGTTGGGTTCCGTCATTGCTTTGGATATAAAGCTTAACACATTTAAGCTTTCTTTTCCCGTAATTGCTCCATGTGCACCCTTAATCAAGCTGCGTTCTTGATAGTTTTGGTTGGCTCTTCTGTAAAAGAAGTATTTGCTCCAGTCTGTCTCCAGGGTATTATAATTGCTGCGCTCCCTACTAGAACCTCCAAACAAGTCTCATAAGCCAGTTGCAGATGCAACTGATGGTAGTCAAGCTCCAAGTCTTCAGGCACATCCAAATGAGGCGCTTTCTTTAATTGTTCCTGAACAATAAATTGGAAACTCTGAACACAAAAGCGACTCTGCCACCAGCATCATCATGAATTGCCCCGTATGGGCAGCATTGTCCATTCCAATTGAGGGCTTCAATATTAAATAGGTTCATCATGTGTCTCTGGCGTCAACACTCTTCCATAACTATTTAAATTACTGAATGAGCATGACTTTCGTATTATCATCCAGGATTGAATGAAACAAAATTGATGTAATTTAAAAAGTCTACAAGAGAGAAGCTGGTGGTGTAGTCCTGCTTTGTATGTCCTGAGGGTCTCTTTACTTGGGTTTTCACCTTGGGTGTTATGCCCCACCAACTCCTGCTTCAAAATGCTGGGAGCGATGCTTTGGGCCTGAATTTCCCTTGGCATCCTTTTAAACAGGATATGAAATAAAGCCATCATGAAATTCCATTGCTGATAGTCATCTCACCATATCTGCCTAAGAACAAGCAAATCTAGCTAGTCAGAACAGTGTCCTCTCCAAGATCGACCACAGCGATGTACTTCCCATGGGTCATCTTCCAGGACCTCTAGGATATTCGTAGTAATATGTAACAGTGGAGCTAGGGTGATCTTCAATCTCATGAATTGCTGCTACAATAAGTTTGAGGTGGAGATGCAGAATCACTAGGGTTTTGGCCAAATTCAGAGCCATAGAAGCCCTTGTAGTCGAATACCAGCGTAAGAAACGCTTACATAGTGGCAAAGCTTGCGATATACAATGAGACAAAAGTTAATTTTTTTAATTGCATATTCAAAGAAGAATAAGAATCTTATTTCCCAAAAATTAATTAAGCATAAAATTTTCCATAAATTAACAATGAGCGGAACATTGAATTCACCACATTTTTTGTAATACTTCACTTTTCAGAGTATAGGATCTCATGGATTAAAGTCATCAAGGGTGAATTAGTTTTAGAATCCTATTCAGTAAGGAGATAAAGAAGAAGAAAAAAGTGTTTGGGGAAAGTGTCAGTAAAAGGGATAGCCAATACAGAAAAAAGCGAAATGTCCTCAATGTGTCTTGCCTACCTTTATAACTGTTTGGCCATTGTGCATAGATACCACCTAATCAAGCAATGAAGTACACTGAGCATAGTGAATTATAGTAGTGAAATATGAAGGTGAGGGTTTTTGTGTGCCTGCCTTCTTTTCTAAAGTGCTTCCTGGAGGTTCAAAGAAACGGATCTCTGGTTTATTTCAAGTGTAAAGGGATCAGGGTATTAGTAAATAAAGGCATATTGTATATGAAGAATGCGTTCAAGAAACAGTTTTCAAGGTTGGGAAATTAAAGAAGGCTTTCTAACCACCTGATTGATATGAGAAATATTAATATATAGATCTATTGATAGCACCCTAGTCACAGATTCTTCGTTTGAAAGCCATAATTAAGCTTCCTTCATACTTTGAATGTTGCTTGCATGTATTTCGGAATATCCAACATTACTCACACCTTTTATTGCTTCCTAAATCGATTTCATAATTAGATGCCCGTCAAAGTATAAATAACTTTTATATATCTCTAGCATGCGTGCAGAATTACATTTTAAGTGCATTCGATTTACATTTTTTTTCATCTCAAGTAGAAGGTTATTTCATATCTTTTATCACTGAATGATAAGTAAGTAAATCAGAATATTGATGAGAATACTATTTTTTTCGATTTTGATGCTGAAATTGGTCTTTTGACTATAGGTTTAGTGTCCTATAGTCAACTATTGAGGTCATCTGTGGCTTATTTTAAATTGAGAATTGCTCTTGGTTTACTACAGGGTTTTCAATAATTGCATTCATCACTGAATCTATAACTTATTTAAGAAATGTGGCATTCATTCCTTTGAGGTGGCATACTGTGTATAAACCACTGAAACCTAGTTGGTATATGTACTCAGTTCAACTAAGACTTTGCAGTACTGGTGGGACGTTAGTGTGACTATGGGGTTGGAGCTCGCCCTGCCTCCACTGTTTTTATCTCCTTGAATGTTATTAGATCTAAAACTGAGAGTCTGATGCACAAAACTATGCGATAATCAAGTTTCAACATGACAGCAGCTCATAGATTAGATAGAAATGGCATGATGTTTGTCAGCAATGGAAGTTTGAGTAGCCATGCAAGCGATATCCCTGCAACATATGTCACCCTGTTGGGTTCCGTCATTGCTTTGGATATAAAGCTTAATACATTTAAGCTTTCTTTCCCCATAATTGCTCCATGTGCACCCTTAATCAAGCTGCGTTCTTGATAGTTTTGGGTGGCTCTTCTGTAAAAGAAGTATTTGCTCCAGTCTGTCTCCAGGGTATTATAATTGCTGCGCTCCCTACTAGAACCTCCAAACAAGTCTCATAAGCCAGTTGCAGATGCAACTGATGGTAGTCAAGCTCCAAGTCTTCAGGCACATCCAAATTAGGCGCTTTCTTTAATTGTTCCTGAACAATAAATTGGAAACTCTGAACACAAAAGCGACTCCGCCACCAGCATCATCATGAATTGCCCCGTATGGGCAGCATTGTCCATTCCAATTGAGGTCTTCAATATTAAATAGGTTCATCATGTGTCTCTGGCGTCAACACTCTTCCATAACTATTTAAATTACTGAATGAGCATGACTTTCGTATTATCATCCAGGATTGAATGAAACAAAATTGATGTAATTCAAAAGGTCTACAAGAGAGAAGCTGGTGGTGTAGTCCTGCTTTGTATGTCCTCAGGGTCTCTTTACTTGGGTTTTCACCTTGGGTGTTATGCCCCACCAGCTCCTGCTGCAAAATGCTGGGAGCGATGCTTTGGGCCTGAATTTCCCTTGGCATCCTTTTAAACAGGAAATGAAATAAAGCCATTATGAAATTCCATTGCTGATAGTCATCACACCATATCTGCCTAAGAACAAGCAAATCTAGCTAGTCAGAACAGTGTCCTCTCCAAGATCAACCACAGCGATGTACTTCCCATGGGTCATCTTCCAGGACCTCTAGGATATTCGTAGTAATATGTAACAGTGGAGCTAGGGTGATCTTCAATCTCATGAATTGCTGCTATAATAAGTTTGAGGTGGAGATGCAGAATCACTAGGGTTTTGGCCAAATTCAGAGCCATAGAAGGCCTTTTAGTCGAATACCAGGGTAAGAAACGCTTACATAGTGGCAAAGCTTGCCATATACAACGAGACAAAAGTTTATTTTTTTAATTGCATATTCAAAGAAGAATAAGAATCTTATTTCCCAAAAATTAATTAAGCATAACATTTTCCATAAATTAACAATGAGCGGAACATTGACTTCACCACATTTTTTGTAATACTTCACTTTTCAGAGTATAGGATCTCATGGATTAAAGTCATCAAGGGTGAATTAGTTTTAGAATCCTATTCAATAAGGAGATAAAGAAGAAGAAAAAAGTGTTTGGGGAAAGTGTCAGTAAAAGGGAAAGCCAATACAGAAAAAAGCAAAATGTCCTCAATGTGTCTTGCCTACCTTTATAACTGTTTGGCCATTGTGCATAGATACCACTTAATCAAGCAATGAAGTACACTGAGCATAGTGAATTATAGTAGTGAAATATGAAGGTGAGGGTTTTTGTGTGCCTGCCTTCTTTTCTAAAGTGCTTCCTGGAGGTTCAAAGAAACGTATCTCTGGTTTATTTCAAGTGTAAAGGGATCAGGGTATTAGTAAATAAAGGCATATTGTATATGAAGAATGCGTTCAAGAAACAGTTTTCAAGGTTGGGAAATTAAAGAAGGCTTTTTAACCACCTGATTGATATGAGAAATATTAATATATAGATCTATTGATAGCACCCTAGTCACAGATTCTTCGTTTGAAAGCCATAATTAAGCTTCATTCATACTTTGAATGTTGCTTGCATGTATTTCGGAATATCCAACATTACTCACACCTTTTATTGCTTCCTAAATCGATTTCATAATTAGATGCCCGTCAAAGTATTAATAACTTTTATATATCTCTAGCATGCGAGCAGAATTACATCTTAAGTGCATTCGATTTACATGTTTTTATCTCAAGTAAGTTATTTCATATCTTCTATCACTGAATGATAAGTAAGTAAATCAGAATATTGATGAGAATACTATTTTTTTCGATTTTGATGCTGAATTAGGTCTTTTGTCACATTAGTGTCCTATAGTCAACTATTTAGGTCATTTGTGGCTTATTTTAAACTGAGAATTGCTCTTGGTTTACTACAGGGTTTTCAATAATTGCATTTATCACTGAATCTATAACTTATTTACGAAATGTGGCATTCATTCCTTTGAGGTGGCATACTGTGTATAAACCACTGAAACCTAGTTGGTATATGTAATCAGTTCAACTAAGACTTTGCAGTACTGGTGGGACGTTAGTGTGACTGTGGGGTTGGAGCTCGCCCTGCCTCCACTGTTTTTATCTCCTTGAATGTTATTAGATCTAAAACTGAGAGTCTGATGCACAAAACTATGCGATAATCAAGTTTCAACATGACAGCAGCTCATAGATTAGATAGGAATGGCATGATGTTTGTCAGCAATGGAAGTTTGAGTAGCCATGCAAGCGATATCCCTGCAACATATGTCACCCTGTTGGGTTCCGTCATTGCTTTGGATGTAAAGCTTAACACATTAAGCTTTCTTTCCCCGTAATTGCTCCATATGCACCCTTAATCAAGCTGCGTTCTTGATAGTTTTGGGTGGCTCTTCTGTAAAAGAAGTATTTGCTCCAGTCTGTCTCGAGGGTATTATAATTGCTGCGCTCCCTACTAGAACCTCCAAACAAGTCTCATAAGCCAGTTGCAGATGCAACTGATGGTAGTCAAGCTCCAAGTCTTCAGGCACATCCAAATGAGGCGCTTTCTTTAATTGTTCCTGAACAATACATTGGAAACTCTGAACACAAAAGCGACTCCGCCACCAGCATCATCATGAATTGCCCCGTATGGGCAGCATTGTCCATTCCAATTGAGGGCTTCAATATTAAATAGGTTCATCATGTGTCTCTGGCGTCAACACTCTTCCATAACTATTTAAATTACTGAATGAGCATGACTTTCGTATTATCATCCAGGATTGAATGAAACAAAATTGATGTAATTTAAAAGGTCTACAAGAGAGAAGCTGGTGGTGTAGTCCTGCTTTGTATGTCCTGAGGGTCTCTTTACTTGGGTTTTCACCTTGGGTGTTATGCCCCACCAGCTCCTGCTGCAAAATGCTGGGAGCGATGCTTTGGGCCTGAATTTCCTTTGGCATCCTTTTAAACAGGATATGAAATAAAGCCATCATGAAATTCCATTGCTGATAGTCATCACACTATATCTGCCTAAGAACAAGCAAATCTAGCTAGTCAGAACAGTGTCCTCTCCAAGATCGACCACAGCGATGTACTTCCCATGGGTCATCTTCCAGGACCTCTAGGATATTCGTAGTAATATGTAACAGTGGAGCTAGGGTGATCTTCAATCTCATGAATTGCTGCTATAATAAGTTTGAGGTGGAGATGCAGAATCACTAGGGTTTTGGCCAAATTCAGAGCCATAGAAGGCCTTGTAGTAGAATACCAGCGTAAGAAACGCTTACATAGTGGCAAAGCTTGCCATATACAATGAGACAAAAGTTTAATTTTTTTAATTGCATATTCAAAGAAGAATAAGAATCTTATTTCCCAAAATATAATTAAGCATAACATTTTCCATAAATTAACAATGAGCGGAACATTGAATTCACCACATTTTTTGTAATACTTCACTTTTCAGAGCATAGGATCTCATGGATTAAAGTCATCAAGGGTGAATTAGTTTTAGAATCCTATTCAATAAGGAGATAAAGAAGAAGAAAAAAGTGTTTGGGGGAAAGTGTCAGTAAAAGGGAAAGCCAATACAGAATAAAGCGAAATGTCCTCAATGTGTCTTGCCTACCTTAATAACTGTTTGGCCATTGTGCATAGATACCACTTAATCAAGCAATGAAGTACACTGAGCATAGTGAATTATAGTAGTGAAATATGAAGGTGAGGGTTTTTGTGTGCCTGCCTTCTTTTCTATAGTGCTTCCTGGAGGTTCAAAGAAACGGATCTCTAGTTTATTTCAAGTGTAAAGGGATCAGGGTATTAGTAAATAAAGGCATATTGTATATGAAGAATGCATTCAAGAAACAGTTTTCAAGGTTGGGAAATTAAAGAAGGCTTTTTAACCACCTGATTGATATGAGACATATTAATATATAGATCTATTGATAGCACCCTAGTCACAGATTCTTCATTTGAAAGCCATAATTAAGCTTCATTCATACTTTGAATGTTGCTTGCATGTATTTCGGAATATCCAACATTACTCACACCTTTTATTGCTTCCTAAATTGATTTCATAATTAGATGCCCGTCAAAGTATTAATAACTTTTATATATCTATAGCATGCGTGCAGAATTACATCTTAAGTGCATTCGATTTACATGTTTTTATCTCAAGTAGGTTATTTCATATCTTTTATCACTGAATGATAAGTAAGTAAATCAGAATATTGATGAGAATACTATTTTTTTCGATTTTGATGCTGAATTAGGTCTTTTGACACATTAGTGTCCTATAGTCAACTATTGAGGTCATCTGTGGCTTATTTTAAATTGAGAATTGCTCTTGGTTTACTACAGGGTTTTCAATAATTGCATTTATCACTGAATCTATAACTTATTTACGAAATGTGGCATTCAGTCCTTTGAGGTGGCATACTGTGTATAAACCACTGAAACCTAGTTGGTATATGTAATCAGTTCAACTACGACTTTGCAGTACTGGGCGGATGTTAGTGTGACTATGGGGTTGGAGCTCGCCCTGCCTCCACTGTTTTTATCTCCTTGAATGTTATTAGATCTAAAACTGAGAGTCTGATGCACAAAACTATGCGATAATCAAGTTTCGACATGACAGCAGCTCATAGATTAGATAGAAATGGCATGGTGTTTGTCAGCAATGGAAGTTTGAGTAGCCATGCAAGCGATATCCCTGCAACATATGTCACCCTGTTGGGTTCCGTCATTGCTTTGGATATAAAGCTTAACACATTTAAGCTTTCTTTCCCAGTAATTGCTCCATGTGCACCCTTAATCAAGCTGCGTTCTTGATAGTTTTGGGTGGCTCTTCTGTAAAAGAAGTATTTGCTCCAGTCTGTCTCCAGGGTATTATAATTGCTGCGCTCCCTACTAGAACCCCCAAACAAGTCTCATAAGCCAGTTGCAGATGCAACTGATGGTAGTCAAGCTCCAAGTCTTCAGGTACATCCAAATGAGGCGCTTTCTTTAATTGTTCCTGAACAATAAATTGGAAACTCTGAACACAAAAGCGACTCTGCCACCAGCATCATCATGAATTGCCCCGTATGGGCAGCATTGTCCATTCCAATTGAGGGATTCAATATTAAATAGGTTCATCATGTGTCTCTGGCGTCAACACTCTTCCATAACTATTTAAATTACTGAATGAGCATGACTTTCGTATTATCATCCAGGATTGAATGAAACAAAATTGATGTAATTCAAAAGGTCTACAAGAGAGAAGCTGGTGGTGTAGTCCTGCTTTGTATGTCCTGAGGGTCTCTTTACTTGGGTTTACACCTTGGGTGTTATGCCCCACCAGCTCCTGCTGCAAAATGCTGGGAGCGATGCTTTGGGCCTGAATTTCCCTTGGCATCCTTTTAAACAGGATATGAAATAAAGCCATTATGAAATTCCATTGCTGATAGTCATCACAACATATCTGCCTAAGAACAAGCAAATCTAGCTAGTCAGAACAGTGTCCTCTCCAAGATCAACCACAGCGATGTACTTCCCATGGGTCATCTTCCAGGACCTCTAGGATATTCGTAGTAATATGTTACAGTGGAGCTAGGGTGATCTTCAATCTCATGAATTGCTGCTATAATAAGTTTGAGGTGGAGATGCAGAATCACAAGGGTTTTGGCCAAATTCAGAGCCATAGAAGGCCTTGTAGTCGAATACCAGCGTAAGAAACGCTTACATAGTGGCAAAGCTTGCCATATACAATGAGACAAAAGTTTATTTTTTTAATTGCATATTCAAAGAAGAATAAGAATCTTATTTCCCAAAAATTAATTAAGCATAACATTTTCCATAAATTAACAATGAGCGGAACATTGAATTCACCACATTTTTTGTAATACTTCACTTTTCAGAGTATAGGATCTCATGGATTAAAGTCATCAAGGGTGAATTAGTTTTAGAATCCTATTCAATAAGGAGATAAAGAAGAAGAAAAAAGTGTTTGGGGAAAGTGTCAGTAAAAGGGAAAGCCAATACAGAAAAAAGCGAAATGTCCTCAATGTGTCTTGCCTACCTTTATAACTGTTTGGCCATTGTGCATAGATACCACTTAATCAAGCAATGAAGTACACTGAGCATAGTGAATTATAGTAGTGAAATATGAAGGTGAGGGTTTTTGTGTGCCTGCCTTCTTTTCTAAAGTGCTTCCTGGAGGTTCAAAGAAACGTATCTCTGGTTTATTTCAAGTGTAAAGGGATCAGGGTATTAGTAAATAAAGGCATATTGTATATGAAGAATGCGTTCAAGAAACAGTTTTCAAGGTTGGGAAATTAAAGAAGGCTTTTTAACCACCTGATTGATATGAGAAATATTAATATATAGATCTATTGATAGCACCCTAGTCCCAGATTCTTCGTTTGAAAGCCATAATTAAGCTTCATTCATACTTTGAATGTTGCTTGCATGTATTTCGGAATATCCAACATTACTCACACCTTTTATTGCTTCCTAAATCGATTTCATAATTAGATGCCCATCAAAGTATTAATAACTTTTATATATCTCTAGCATGCGTGCAGAATTACATCTTAAGTGCATTCGATTTACATGTTTTTATCTCAAGTAGGTTATTTCATATCTTCTATCACTGAATGATAAGTAAGTAAATCAGAATATTGATGAGAATACTATTTTTTTCGATTTTGATGCTGAATTAGGTCTTTTGTCACATTAGTGTCCTATAGTCAACTATTGAGGTCATCTGTGGCTTATTTTAAATTGAGAATTGCTCTTGGTTTACTAAAGGGTTTTCAATAATTGCATTTATCACTGAATCTATAACTTATTTACGAAATGTGGCATTCATTCCTTTGAGGTGGCATACTGTGTATAAACCACTGAAACCTAGTTGGTATATGTAATCAGTTCAACTAAGACTTTGCAGTACTGGTAAGACGTTGGTGTGACTATGGGGTTGGAGCTCGCCCTGCCTCCACTGTTTTTATCTCCTCGAATGTTATTAGATCTAAAACTGAGAGTCTGATGCACAAAACTATGCGATAATCAAGTTTCAACATGACAGCAGCTCATAGATTAGATAGAAATGGCATGATGTTTGTCAGCAATGGAAGTTTGAGTAGCCATGCAAGCGATATCCCTGCAACATATGTCACCCTGTTGGGTTCCGTCATTGCTTTGGATATAAAGCTTAACACATTTAAGCTTTCTTTCCCCGTAATTGCTCCATGTGCACCCTTAATCAAGCTGCGTTCTTGATAGTTTTGGGTGGCTCTTCTGTAAAAGAAGTATTTGCTCCAGTCTGTCTCCAGGGTATTATAATTGCTGCGCTCCCTACTAGAACCTCCAAACAAGTCTCATAAGCCAGTTGCAGATGCAACTGATGGTAGTCAAGCTCCAAGTCTTCAGGCACATCCAAATGAGGCGCTTTCTTTAATTGTTCCTGAACAATAAATTGGAAACTCTGAACACAAAAGCGACTCCGCCACCAGCATCATCATGAATTGCCCCGTATGGGCAGCATTGTCCATTCCAATTGAGGGCTTCAATATTAAATAGGTTCATCATGTGTCTCTGGCGTCAACACTCTTCCATAACTATTTAAATTACTGAATGAGCATGACTTTCGTATTATCATCCAGGATTGAATGAAACAAAATTGATGTAATTTAAAAAGTCTACAAGAGAGAAGCTGGTGGTGTAGTCCTGCTTTGTATGTCCTGAGGGTCTCTTTACTTGGGTTTTCACCTTGGGTGTTATGCCCCACCAGCTCCTGCTTCAAAATGCTGGGAGCGATGCTTTGGGCCTGAATTTCCCTTGGCATCCTTTTAAACAGGATATGAAATAAAGCCATCATGAAATTCCATTGCTGATAGTCATCACACCATATCTGCCTAAGAACAAGCAAATCTAGCTAGTCAGAACAGTGTCCTCTCCAAGATCGACCACAGCGATGTACTTCCCATGGGTCATCTTCCAGGACCTCTAGGATATTCGTAGTAATATGTAACAGTGGAGCTAGGGTGATCTTCAATCTCATGAATTGCTGCTACAATAGGTTTGAGGTGGAGATGCAGAATCACTAGGGTTTTGGCCAAATTCAGAGCCATAGAAGGCCTTGTAGTCGAATACCAGCGTAAGAAACGCTTACATAGTGGCAAAGCTTGCGATATACAATGAGACAAAAGTTAATTTTTTTAATTGCATATTCAAAGAAGAATAAGAATCTTATTTCCCAAAAATTAATTAAGCATAAAATTTTCCATAAATTAACAATGAGCGGAACATTGAATTCACCACATTTTTTGTAATACTTCACTTTTCAGAGTATAGGATCTCATGGATTAAAGTCATCAAGGGTGAATTAGTTTTAGAATCCTATTCAATAAGGAGATAAAGAAGAAGAAAAAAGTGTTTGGGGAAAGTGTCAGTAAAAGGGAAAGCCAATACAGAAAAAAGCGAAATGTCCTCAATGTGTCTTGCCTACCTTTATAACTGTTTGGCCATTGTGCATAGATACCACCTAATCAAGCAATGAAGTACACTGAGCATAGTGAATTATAGTAGTGAAATATGAAGGTGAGGGTTTTTGTGTGCCTGCCTTCTTTTCTAAAGTGCTTCCTGGAGGTTCAAAGAAACGGATCTCTGGTTTATTTCAAGTGTAAAGGGATCAGGGTATTAGTAAATAAAGGCATATTGTATATGAAGAATGCGTTCAAGAAACAGTTTTCAAGGTTGGGAAATTAAAGAAGGCTTTTTAACCACCTGATTGATATGAGAAATATTAATATATAGATCTATTGATAGCACCCTAGTCCCAGATTCTTCGTTTGAAAGCCATAATTAAGCTTCATTCATACTTTGAATGTTGCTTGCATGTATTTCGGAATATCCAACATTACTCACACCTTTTATTGCTTCCTAAATCGATTTCATAATTAGATGCCCATCAAAGTATTAATAACTTTTATATATCTCTAGCATGCGTGCAGAATTACATCTTAAGTGCATTCGATTTACATGTTTTTATCTCAAGTAGGTTATTTCATATCTTCTATCACTGAATGATAAGTAAGTAAATCAGAATATTGATGAGAATACTATTTTTTTCGATTTTGATGCTGAATTAGGTCTTTTGTCACATTAGTGTCCTATAGTCAACTATTGAGGTCATCTGTGGCTTATTTTAAATTGAGAATTGCTCTTGGTTTACTAAAGGGTTTTCAATAATTGCATTTATCACTGAATCTATAACTTATTTACGAAATGTGGCATTCATTCCTTTGAGGTGGCATACTGTGTATAAACCACTGAAACCTAGTTGGTATATGTAATCAGTTCAACTAAGACTTTGCAGTACTGGTAGGACGTTGGTGTGACTATGGGGTTGGAGCTCGCCCTGCCTCCACTGTTTTTATCTCCTCGAATGTTATTAGATCTAAAACTGAGAGTCTGATGCACAAAACTATGCGATAATCAAGTTTCAACATGACAGCAGCTCATAGATTAGATAGAAATGGCATGATGTTTGTCAGCAATGGAAGTTTGAGTAGCCATGCAAGCGATATCCCTGCAACATATGTCACCCTGTTGGGTTCCGTCATTGCTTTGGATATAAAGCTTAACACATTTAAGCTTTCTTTCCCCGTAATTGCTCCATGTGCACCCTTAATCAAGCTGCGTTCTTGATAGTTTTGGGTGGCTCTTCTGTAAAAGAAGTATTTGCTCCAGTCTGTCTCCAGGGTATTATAATTGCTGCGCTCCCTACTAGAACCTCCAAACAAGTCTCATAAGCCAGTTGCAGATGCAACTGATGGTAGTCAAGCTCCAAGTCTTCAGGCACATCCAAATGAGGCGCTTTCTTTAATTGTTCCTGAACAATAAATTGGAAACTCTGAACACAAAAGCGACTCCGCCACCAGCATCATCATGAATTGCCCCGTATGGGCAGCATTGTCCATTCCAATTGAGGGCTTCAATATTAAATAGGTTCATCATGTGTCTCTGGCGTCAACACTCTTCCATAACTATTTAAATTACTGAATGAGCATGACTTTCGTATTATCATCCAGGATTGAATGAAACAAAATTGATGTAATTTAAAAAGTCTACAAGAGAGAAGCTGGTGGTGTAGTCCTGCTTTGTATGTCCTGAGGGTCTCTTTACTTGGGTTTTCACCTTGGGTGTTATGCCCCACCAGCTCCTGCTTCAAAATGCTGGGAGCGATGCTTTGGGCCTGAATTTCCCTTGGCATCCTTTTAAACAGGATATGAAATAAAGCCATCATGAAATTCCATTGCTGATAGTCATCACACCATATCTGCCTAAGAACAAGCAAATCTAGCTAGTCAGAACAGTGTCCTCTCCAAGATCGACCACAGCGATGTACTTCCCATGGGTCATCTTCCAGGACCTCTAGGATATTCGTAGTAATATGTAACAGTGGAGCTAGGGTGATCTTCAATCTCATGAATTGCTGCTACAATAGGTTTGAGGTGGAGATGCAGAATCACTAGGGTTTTGGCCAAATTCAGAGCCATAGAAGGCCTTGTAGTCGAATACCAGCGTAAGAAACGCTTACATAGTGGCAAAGCTTGCGATATACAATGAGACAAAAGTTAATTTTTTTAATTGCATATTCAAAGAAGAATAAGAATCTTATTTCCCAAAAATTAATTAAGCATAAAATTTTCCATAAATTAACAATGAGCGGAACATTGAATTCACCACATTTTTTGTAATACTTCACTTTTCAGAGTATAGGATCTCATGGATTAAAGTCATCAAGGGTGAATTAGTTTTAGAATCCTATTCAATAAGGAGATAAAGAAGAAGAAAAAAGTGTTTGGGGAAAGTGTCAGTAAAAGGGAAAGCCAATACAGAAAAAAGCGAAATGTCCTCAATGTGTCTTGCCTACCTTTATAACTGTTTGGCCATTGTGCATAGATACCACCTAATCAAGCAATGAAGTACACTGAGCATAGTGAATTATAGTAGTGAAATATGAAGGTGAGGGTTTTTGTGTGCCTGCCTTCTTTTCTAAAGTGCTTCCTGGAGGTTCAAAGAAACGGATCTCTGGTTTATTTCAAGTGTAAAGGGATCATGGTATTAGTAAATAAAGGCATATTGTATATGAAGAATGCGTTCAAGAAACAGTTTTCAAGGTTGGGAAATTAAAGAAGGCTTTCTAACCACCTGATTGATATGAGAAATATTAATATATAGATCTATTGATAGCACCCTAGTCACCGATTCTTCGTTTGAAAGCCATAATTAAGCTTCCTTCATACTTTGAATGTTGCTTGCATGTATTTCGGAATATCCAACATTACTCACACCTTTTATTGCTTCCTAAATCGATTTCATAATTAGATGCCCGTCAAAGTATAAATAACTTTTATATATCTCTAGCATGCGTGCAGAATTACATTTTAAGTGCATTTGATTTACATTTTTTTCATCTCAAGTAGAAGGTTATTTCATATCTTTTATCACTGAATGATAAGTAAGTAAATCAGAATATTGATGAGAATACTATTTTTTTCGATTTTGATGCTGAAATTGGTCTTTTGACTATAGGTTTAGTGTCCTATAGTCAACTATTGAGGTCATCTGCGGCTTATTTTAAATTGAGAATTGCTCTTGGTTTACTACAGGGTTTTCAATAATTGCATTCATCACTGAATCTATAACTTATTTAAGAAATGTGGCATTCATTCCTTTGAGGTGGCATACTGTGTATAAACCACTGAAACCTAGTTGGTATATGTACTCAGTTCAACTAAGACTTTGCAGTACTGGTGGGACGTTAGTGTGACTATGGGGTTGGAGCTCGCCCTGCCTCCACTGTTTTTATCTCCTTGAATGTTATTAGATCTAAAACTGAGAGTCTGATGCACAAAACTATGCGATAATCAAGTTTCAACATGATAGCAGCTCATAGATCAGATAGGAATGGCATAATGTTTGTCAGCAATGGAAGTTTGAGTAGCCATGCAAGCGATATCCCTGCAACATATGTCACCCTGTTGGGTTCCGTCATTGCTTTGGATATAAAGCTTAACACATTTAAGCTTTCTTTTCCCGTAATTGCTCCATGTGCACCCTTAATCAAGCTGCGTTCTTGATAGTTTTGGTTGGCTCTTCTGTAAAAGAAGTATTTGCTCCAGTCTGTCTCCAGGGTATTATAATTGCTGCGCTCCCTACTAGAACCTCCAAACAAGTCTCATAAGCCAGTTGCAGATGCAACTGATGGTAGTCAAGCTCCAAGTCTTCAGGCACATCCAAATGAGGCGCTTTCTTTAATTGTTCCTGAACAATAAATTGGAAACTCTGAACACAAAAGCGACTCCGCCACCAGCATCATCATGAATTGCCCCGTATGGGCAGCATTGTCCATTCCAATTGAGGGCTTCAATATTAAATAGGTTCATCATGTGTCTCTGGCGTCAACACTCTTCCATAACTATTTAAATTACTGAATGAGCATGACTTTCGTATTATCATCCAGGATTGAATGAAACAAAATTGATGTAATTTAAAAAGTCTACAAGAGAGAAGCTGGTGGTGTAGTCCTGCTTTGTATGTCCTGAGGGTCTCTTTACTTGGGTTTTCACCTTGGGTGTTATGCCCCACCAGCTCCTGCTTCAAAATGCTGGGAGCGATGCTTTGGGCCTGAATTTCCCTTGGCATCCTTTTAAACAGGATATGAAATAAAGCCATCATGAAATTCCATTGCTGATAGTCATCTCACCATATCTGCCTAAGAACAAGCAAATCTAGCTAGTCAGAACAGTGTCCTCTCCAAGATCGACCACAGCGATGTACTTCCCATGGGTCATCTTCCAGGAACTCTAGGATATTCGTAGTAATATGTAACAGTGGAGCTAGGGTGATCTGAATCTCATGAATTGCTGCTACAATAAGTTTGAGGTGGAGATGCAGAATCACTAGGGTTTTGGCCAAATTCAGAGCCATAGAAGGCCTTGTAGTCGAATACCAGCGTAAGAAACGCTTACATAGTGGCAAAGCTTGCGATATACAATGAGACAAAAGTTAATTTTTTTTAATTGCATATTCAAAGAAGAATAAGAATCTTATTTCCCAAAAATTAATTAAGCATAAAATTTTCCATAAATTAACAATGAGCGGAACATTGAATTCACCACATTTTTTGTAATACTTCACTTTTCAGAGTATAGGATCTCATGGATTAAAGTCATCAAGGGTGAATTAGTTTTAGAATCCTATTCAATAAGGAGATAAAGAAGAAGAAAAAAGTGTTTGGGGAAAGTGTCAGTAAAATGGATAGCCAATACAGAAAAAAGCGAAATGTCCTCAATGTGTCTTGCCTACCTTTATAACTGTTTGGCCATTGTGCATAGATACCACCTAATCAAGCAATGAAGTACACTGAGCATAGTGAATTATAGTAGTGAAATATGAAGGTGAGGGTTTTTGTGTGCCTGCCTTCTTTTCTAAAGTGCTTCCTGGAGGTTCAAAGAAACGGATCTCTGGTTTATTTCAAGTGTAAAGGGATCAGGGTATTAGTAAATAAAGGCATATTGTATATGAAGAATGCGTTCAACAAACAGTTTTCAAGGTTGGGAAATTAAAGAAGGCTTTCTAACCACCTGATTGATATGAGAAATATTAATATATAGATCTATTGATAGCACCCTAGTCACAGATTCTTCGTTTGAAAGCCATAATTAAGCTTCCTTCATACTTTGAATGTTGCTTGCATGTATTTCGGAATATCCAACATTACTCACACCTTTTATTGCTTCCTAAATCGATTTCATAATTAGATGCCCGTCAAAGTATAAATAACTTTTATATATCTCTAGCATGCGTGCAGAATTACATTTTAAGTGCATTCGATTTACATTTTTTTTCATCTCAAGTAGAAGGTTATTTCATATCTTTTATCACTGAATGATAAGTAAGTAAATCAGAATATTGATGAGAATACTATTTTTTTCGATTTTGATGCTGAAATTGGTCTTTTGACTATAGGTTTAGTGTCCTATAGTCAACTATTGAGGTCATCTGTGGCTTATTTTAAATTGAGAATTGCTCTTGGTTTACTACAGGGTTTTCAATAATTGCATTCATCACTGAATCTATAACTTATTTAAGAAATGTGGCATTCATTCCTTTGAGGTGGCATACTGTGTATAAACCACTGAAACCTAGTTGGTATATGTACTCAGTTCAACTAAGACTTTGCAGTACTGGTGGGACGTTAGTGTGACTATGGGGTTGGAGCTCGCCCTGCCTCCACTGTTTTTATCTCCTTGAATGTTATTAGATCTAAAACTGAGAGTCTGATGCACAAAACTATGCGATAATCAAGTTTCAACATGACAGCAGCTCATAGATTAGATAGAAATGGCATGATGTTTGTCAGCAATGGAAGTTTGAGTAGCCATGCAAGCGATATCCCTGCAACATATGTCACCCTGTTGGGTTCCGTCATTGCTTTGGATATAAAGCTTAATACATTTAAGCTTTCTTTCCCCATAATTGCTCCATGTGCACCCTTAATCAAGCTGCGTTCTTGATAGTTTTGGGTGGCTCTTCTGTAAAAGAAGTATTTGCTCCAGTCTGTCTCCAGGGTATTATAATTGCTGCGCTCCCTACTAGAACCTCCAAACAAGTCTCATAAGCCAGTTGCAGATGCAACTGATGGTAGTCAAGCTCCAAGTCTTCAGGCACATCCAAATGAGGCGCTTTCTTTAATTGTTCCTGAACAATAAATTGGAAACTCTGAACACAAAAGCGACTCTGCCACCAGCATCATTATGAATTGCCATGTATGGGCAGCATTGTCCATTCCAATTGAGGTCTTCAATATTAAATAGGTTCATCATGTGTCTCTGGCGTCAACACTCTTCCATAACTATTTAAATTACTGAATGAGCATGACTTTCGTATTATCATCCAGGATTGAATGAAACAAAATTGATGTAATTCAAAAGGTCTACAAGAGAGAAGCTGGTGGTGTAGTCCTGCTTTGTATGTCCTGAGGGTCTCTTTACTTGGGTTTTCACCTTGGGTGTTATGCCCCACCAGCTCCTGCTGCAAAATGCTGGGAGCGATTCTTTGGGCCTGAATTTCCCTTGGCATCCTTTTAAACAGGATATGAAATAAAGCCATTATGAAATTCCATTGCTGATAGTCATCACACCATATCTGCCTAAGAACAAGCAAATCTAGCTAGTTAGAACAGTGTCCTCTCCAAGATCGACCACAGCGATGTACTTCCCATGGGTTATCTTCCAGGACCTCTAGGATATTCGTAGTAATATGTAACAGTGGAGCTAGGGTGATCTTCAATCTCATGAATTGCTGCTATAATAAGTTTGAGGTGGAGATGCAGAATCACTAGGGTTTTGGCCAAATTCAGAGCCATAGAAGGCCTTGTAGTCGAATACCAGCGTAAGAAACGCTTACATAGTGGCAAAGCTTGCGATATACAATGAGACAAAAGTTAATTTTTTTAATTGCATATTCAAAGAAGAATAAGAATCTTATTTCCCAAAAATTAATTAAGCATAACATTTTCCATAAATTAACAATGAGCGGAACATTGAATTCACCACATTTTTTGTAATAATTCACTTTTCAGAGTATAGGATCTCATGGATTAAAGTCATCAAGGGTGAATTAGTTTTAGAATCCTATTCAATAAGGAGATAAAGAAGAAAAAAAGTGTTTGGGGAAAGTGTCAGTAAAAGGGAAAGCCAATACAGAAAAAAGCGAAATGTCCTCAATGTGTCTTGCCTACCTTTATAACTGTTTGGCCATTGTGCATAGATACCACTTAATCAAGCAATGAAGTACACTGAGCATAGTGAATTATAGTAGTGAAATATGAAGGTGAGGGTTTTTGTGTGCCTGCCTTTTTTTCTAAAGTGCTTCCTGGAGGTTCAAAGAAACGGATCTCCGGTTTATTTCAAGTGTAAAGGGATCAGGGTATTAGTAAATAAAGGCATATTGTATATGAAGAATGCGTTCAAGAAACAGTTTTCAAGGTTGGGAAATTAAAGAAGGCTTTCTAACCACCTGATTGATATGAGAAATATTAATATATAGATCTATTGATAGCACCCTAGTCACAGATTCTTCGTTTGAAAGCCATAATTAAGCTTCATTCATACTTTGAATGTTGCTTGCATGTATTTCGGAATATCCAACATTACTCACACCTTTTATTGCTTCCTAAATCGATTTCATAATTAGATGCCCGTCAAAGTATTAATAACTTTTATATATCTCTAGCATGCGTGCAGAATTACATTTTAAGTGCATTCGATTTACATTTTTTTATCTCAAGTAGAAGGTTATTTCATATCTTTTATCACTGAATGATAAGTAAGTAAATCAGAATATTGATGAGAATACTATTTTTTTCGATTTTGATGCTGAAATTGGTCTTTTGACTATAGGTTTAGTGTCCTATAGTCAACTATTGAGGTCATCTGTGGCTTATTTTAAATTGAGAATTGCTCTTGGTTTACTACAGGGTTTTCAATAATTGCATTTATCACTGAATCTATAACTTATTTGCAAAATGTGGCATTCATTCCTTTGAGGTGGCACACTGTGTATAAACCACTGAAACCTAGTGGGTATATGTACTCAGTTCAACTAA
This sequence comes from Lissotriton vulgaris, assembly GCF_964263255.1. Classification (NCBI taxonomy): domain Eukaryota; kingdom Metazoa; phylum Chordata; class Amphibia; order Caudata; family Salamandridae; genus Lissotriton; species Lissotriton vulgaris. The sequence continues at coordinate 1,399,540,634 of NC_141689.1, forward strand.
GACTTTGCAGTACTGGTGGGACGTTAGTGTTTGACTATGGGTTTGGAGCTCACCCTGCCTCCACTGTTTTTATCTCCTTGAATGTTATTAGATCTAAAACTGAGAGTCTGATGCACAAAACTATGCGATAATCAAGTTTCAACACGACAACAGCTCATAGATTAGATAGAAATGGCATGATGTTTGTCAGCAATGGAAGTTTGAGTAGCCATGCAAGAGATATCCCTGCAACATATGTCACCCTGTTGGGTTCCGTCATTGCTTTGGATATAAAGCTTAACACATTTAAGTTTTCTTTCCCCGTAATTTCTCCATGTGCACCCTTAATCAAGCTGCGTTCTTGATAGTTTTGGGTGGCTCTTCTGTAAAAGAAGTATTTGCTCCAGTCTGTCTCCAGGGTATTATAATTGCTGCGCTCCCTACTAGAACCTCTAAACAAGTCTCATAAGCCAGTTGCAGATGCAACTGATGGTAGTCAAGCTCCAAGTCTTTAGGCACATCCAAATGAGGCGCTTTCTTTAATTGTTCCTGAACAATAAATTGGAAACTCTGAACACAAAAGCGACTCCGCCACCAGCATCATCATGAATTGCCCCGTATGGGCAGCATTGTCCATTCCAATTGAGGGCTTCAATATTAAATAGGTTCATCATGTGTCTCTGGCGTCAACACTCTTCCATAACTATTTAAATTACTGAATGAGCATGACTTTCGTATTATCATCCAGGATTGAATGAAACAAAATTGATGTAATTCAAAAGGTCTACAAGAGAGAAGCTGGTGGTGTAGTCCTGCTTTGTATGTCCTGAGGGTCTCTTTACTTGGGTTTTCACCTTGGGTGTTATGCCCCACCAGCTCCTGCTGCAAAATGCTGGGAGCGATGCTTTGGGCCTGAATTTCCCTTGGCATCCTTTTAAACAGGATATGAAATAAAGCCATTATGAAATTCCATTGCTGATAGTCATCACACCATATCTGCCTAAGAACAAGCAAATCTAGCTAGTCAGAACAGTGTCCTCTCCAAGATCGACCACAGCGATGTACTTCCCATGGGTCATCTTCCAGGACCTCTAGGATATTCGTAGTAATATGTAACAGTGGAGCTAGGGTGATCTTCAATCTCATGAATTGCTGCTATAATAAGTTTGAGGTGGAGATGCAGAATCACTAGGGTTTTGGCCAAATTCAGAGCCATAGAAGGCCTTGTAGTCGAATACCAGCGTAAGAAACGCTGACATAGTGGCAAAGCTTGCCATATACAATGAGACAAAAGTTTATTTTTTTAATTGCATATTCAAAGAAGAATAAGAATCTTATTTCCCAAAAATTAATTAAGCATAACATTTTCCATAAATTAACAATGAGCGGAACATTGAATTCACCACATTTTTTGTAATATTTCACTTTTCAGAGTATAGGATCTCATGGATTAAAGTCATCAAGGGTGAATTCGTTTTAGAATCCTATTCAATAAGGAGATAAAGAAGAAGAAAAAAGTGTTTGGGGAAAGTGTCAGTAAAAGGGAAAGCCAATACAGAAAAAAGCGAAATGTCCTCAATGTGTCTTGCCTACCTTTATAACTGTTTGGCCATTGTGCATAGATACCACTTAATCAAGCAATGACGTACACTGAGCATAGTGAATTATAGTAGTGAAATATGAAGCTGAGGGTTTTTATGTGCCTGCCTTCTTTCCTAAAGTGCTTCCTGGAGGTTCAAAGAAACGTATCTCTGGTTTATTTCAAGTGTAAAGGGATCAGGGTATTAGTAAATAAAGGCATATTGTATATGAAGAATGCGTTCAAGAAACAGTTTTCAAGGTTGGGAAATTAAAGAAGGCTTTTTAACCACCTGATTGATATGAGAAATATTAATATATAGATCTATTGATAGCACCCTAGTCACAGATTCTTCGTTTGAAAGCCATAATTAAGCTTCATTCATACTTTGAATGTTGCTTGCATGTATTTCGGAATATCCAACATTACTCACACCTTTTATTGCTTCCTAAATCGATTTCATAATTAGATGCCCATCAAAGTATTAATAACTTTTATATATCTCTAGCATGCGTGCAGAATTACATCTTAAGTGCATTCGATTTACATGTTTTTATCTCAAGTAGGTTATTTCATATCTTCTATCACTGAATGATAAGTAAGTAAATCAGAATATTGATGAGAATACTATTTTTTTCGATTTTGATGCTGAATTAGGTCTTTTGTCACATTAGTGTCCTATAGTCAACTATTGAGGTCATCTGTGGTTTATTTTAAATTGAGAATTGCTCTTGGTTTACTACAGGGTTTTCAATAATTGCATTTATCACTGAATCTATAACTTATTTACGAAATGTGGCATTCATTCCTTTGAGGTGGCATACTGTGTATAAACCACTGAAACCTAGTTGGTATATGTAATCAGTTCAACTAAGACTTTGCAGTACTGGTAGGACGTTGGTGTGACTATGGGGTTGGAGCTCGCCCTGCCTCCACTGTTTTTATCTCCTTGAATGTTATTAGATCTAAAACTGAGAGTCTGATGCACAAAACTATGCGATAATCAAGTTTCAACATGATAGCAGCTCATAGATTAGATAGGAATGGCATAATGTTTGTCAGCAATGGAAGTTTGAGTAGCCATGCAAGCGATATCCCTGCAACATATGTCACCCTGTTGGGTTCCGTCATTGCTTTGGATATAAAGCTTAACACATTTAAGCTTTCTTTTCCCGTAATTGCTCCATGTGCACCCTTAATCAAGCTGCGTTCTTGATAGTTTTGGTTGGCTCTTCTGTAAAAGAAGTATTTGCTCCAGTCTGTCTCCAGGGTATTATAATTGCTGCGCTCCCTACTAGAACCTCCAAACAAGTCTCATAAGCCAGTTGCAGATGCAACTGATGGTAGTCAAGCTCCAAGTCTTCAGGCACATCCAAATGAGGCGCTTTCTTTAATTGTTCCTGAACAATAAATTGGAAACTCTGAACACAAAAGCGACTCCGCCACCAGCATCATCATGAATTGCCCCGTATGGGCAGCATTGTCCATTCCAATTGAGGGCTTCAATATTAAATAGGTTCATCATGTGTCTCTGGCGTCAACACTCTTCCATAACTATTTAAATTACTGAATGAGCATGACTTTCGTATTATCATCCAGGATTGAATGAAACAAAATTGATGTAATTTAAAAAGTCTACAAGAGAGAAGCTGGTGGTGTAGTCCTGCTTTGTATGTCCTGAGGGTCTCTTTACTTGGGTTTTCACCTTGGGTGTTATGCCCCACCAGCTCCTGCTTCAAAATGCTGGGAGCGATGCTTTGGGCCTGAATTTCCCTTGGCATCCTTTTAAACAGGATATGAAATAAAGCCATCATGAAATTCCATTGCTGATAGTCATCTCACCATATCTGCCTAAGAACAAGCAAATCTAGCTAGTCAGAACAGTGTCCTCTCCAAGATCGACCACAGCTATGTACTTCCCATGGGTCATCTTCCAGGACCTCTAGGATATTCGTAGTAATATGTAACAGTGGAGCTAGGGTGATCTTCAATCTCATGAATTGCTGCTACAATAAGTTTGAGGTGGAGATGCAGAATCACTAGGGTTTTGGCCAAATTCAGAGCCATAGAAGGCCTTGTAGTCGAATACCAGCGTAAGAAACGCTTACATAGTGGCAAAGCTTGCGATATACAATGAGACAAAAGTTAATTTTTTTAATTGCATATTCAAAGAAGAATAAGAATCTTATTTCCCAAAAATTAATTAAGCATAAAATTTTCCATAAATTAACAATGAGCGGAACATTGAATTCACCACATTTTTTGTAATACTTCACTTTTCAGAGTATAGGATCTCATGGATTAAAGTCATCAAGGGTGAATTAGTTTTAGAATCCTATTCAATAAGGAGATAAACAAGAAGAAAAAAGTGTTTGGGGAAAGTGTCAGTAAAAGGGATAGCCAATACAGAAAAAAGCGAAATGTCCTCAATGTGTCTTGCCTACCTTTATAACTGTTTGGCCATTGTGCATAGATACCACCTAATCAAGCAATGAAGTACACTGAGCATAGTGAATTATAGTAGTGAAATATGAAGGTGAGGGTTTTTGTGTGCCTGCCTTCTTTTCTAAAGTGCTTCCTGGAGGTTCAAAGAAACGGATCTCCGGTTTATTTCAAGTGTAAAGGGATCAGGGTATTAGTAAATAAAGGCATATTGTATATGAAGAATGCGTTCAAGAAACAGTTTTCAAGGTTGGGAAATTAAAGAAGGCTTTCTAACCACCTGATTGATATGAGAAATATTAATATATAGATCTATTGATAGCACCCTAGTCACAGATTCTTCGTTTGAAAGCCATAATTAAGCTTCCTTCATACTTTGAATGTTGCTTGCATGTATTTCGGAATATCCAACATTACTCACACCTTTTATTGCTTCCTAAATCGATTTCATAATTAGATGCCCGTCAAAGTATAAATAACTTTTATATATCTCTAGCATGCGTGCAGAATTACATTTTAAGTGCATTCGATTTACATTTTTTTTCATCTCAAGTAGAAGGTTATTTCATATCTTTTATCACTGAATGATAAGTAAGTAAATCAGAATATTGATGAGAATACTATTTTTTTCGATTTTGATGCTGAAATTGGTCTTTTGACTATAGGTTTAGTGTCCTATAGTCAACTATTGAGGTCAACTGTGGCTTATTTTAAATTGAGAATTGCTCTTGGTTTACTACAGGGTTTTCAATAATTGCATTCATCACTGAATCTATAACTTATTTAAGAAATGTGGCATTCATTCCTTTGAGGTGGCATACTGTGTATAAACCAATGAAACCTAGTTGGTATATGTACTCAGTTCAACTAAGACTTTGCAGTACTGGTGGGACGTTAGTGTGACTATGGGGTTGGAGCTCGCCCTGCCTCCTCTGTTTTTATCTCCTTGAATGTTATTAGATCTAAAACTGAGAGTCTGATGCACAAAACTATGCGATAATCAAGTTTCAACATGACAGCAGCTCATAGATTAGATAGAAATGGCATGATGTTTGTCAGCAATGGAAGTTTGAGTAGCCATGCAAGCGATATCCCTGCAACATATGTCACCCTGTTGGGTTCCGTCATTGCTTTGGATATAAAGCTTAATACATTTAAGCTTTCTTTCCCCATAATTGCTCCATGTGCACCCTTAATCAAGCTGCGTTCTTGATAGTTTTGGGTGGCTCTTCTGTAAAAGAAGTATTTGCTCCAGTCTGTCTCCAGGGTATTATAATTGCTGCGCTCCCTACTAGAACCTCCAAACAAGTCTCATAAGCCAGTTGCAGATGCAACTGATGGTAGTCAAGCTCCAAGTCTTCAGGCACATCCAAATTAGGCGCTTTCTTTAATTGTTCCTGAACAATAAATTGGAAACTCTGAACACAAAAGCGACTCCGCCACCAGCATCATCATGAATTGCCCCGTATGGGCAGCATTGTCCATTCCAATTGAGGTCTTCAATATTAAATAGGTTCATCATGTGTCTCTGGCGTCAACACTCTTCCATAACTATTTAAATTACTGAATGAGCATGACTTTCCTATTATCATCCAGGATTGAATGAAACAAAATTGATGTAATTCAAAAGGTCTACAAGAGAGAAGCTGGTGGTGTAGTCCTGCTTTGTATGTCCTCAGGGTCTCTTTACTTGGGTTTTCACCTTGGGTGTTATGCCCCACCAGCTCCTGCTGCAAAATGCTGGGAGCGATGCTTTGGGCCTGAATTTCCCTTGGCATCCTTTTAAACAGGAAATGAAATAAAGCCATTATGAAATTCCATTGCTGATAGTCATCACACCATATCTGCCTAAGAACAAGCAAATCTAGCTAGTCAGAACAGTGTCCTCTCCAAGATCAACCACAGCGATGTACTTCCCATGGGTCATCTTCCAGGACCTCTAGGATATTCGTAGTAATATGTAACAGTGGAGCTAGGGTGATCTTCAATCTCATGAATTGCTGCTATAATAAGTTTGAGGTGGAGATGCAGAATCACTAGGGTTTTGGCCAAATTCAGAGCCATAGAAGGCCTTTTAGTCGAATACCAGCGTAAGAAACGCTTACATAGTGGCAAAGCTTGCCATATACAATGAGACAAAAGTTTATTTTTTTAATTGCATATTCAAAGAAGAATAAGAATCTTATTTCCCATTTCCCAAAAATTAATTAAGCATAACATTTTCCATAAATTAACAATGAGCGGAACATTGACTTCACCACATTTTTTGTAATACTTCACTTTTCAGAGTATAGGATCTCATGGATTAAAGTCATCAAGGGTGAATTAGTTTTAGAATCCTATTCAATAAGGAGATAAAGAAGAAGAAAAAAGTGTTTGGGGAAAGTGTCAGTAAAAGGGAAAGCCAATACAGAAAAAAGCAGAATGTCCTCAATGTGTCTTGCCTACCTTTATAACTGTTTGGCCATTGTGCATAGATACCACTTAATCAAGCAATGAAGTACACTGAGCATAGTGAATTATAGTAGTGAAATATGAAGGTGAGGGTTTTTGTGTGCCTGCCTTCTTTTCTAAAGTGCTTCCTGGAGGTTCAAAGAAACGTATCTCTGGTTTATTTCAAGTGTAAAGGGATCAGGGTATTAGTAAATAAAGGCATATTGTATATGAAGAATGCGTTCAAGAAACAGTTTTCAAAGTTGGGAAATTAAAGAAGGCTTTTTAACCACCTGATTGATATGAGAAATATTAATATATAGATCTATTGATAGCACCCTAGTCACAGATTCTTCGTTTGAAAGCCATAATTAAGCTTCATTCATACTTTGAATGTTGCTTGCATGTATTTCGGAATATCCAACATTACTCACACCTTTTATTGCTTCCTAAATCGATTTCATAATTAGATGCCCGTCAAAGTATTAATAACTTTTATATATCTCTAGCATGCGAGCAGAATTACATCTTAAGTGCATTCGATTTACATGTTTTTATCTCAAGTAAGTTATTTCATATCTTCTATCACTGAATGATAAGTAAGTAAATCAGAATATTGATGAGAATACTATTTTTTTCGATTTTGATGCTGAATTAGGTCTTTTGTCACATTAGTGTCCTATAGTCAACTATTTAGGTCATTTGTGGCTTATTTTAAACTGAGAATTGCTCTTGGTTTACTACAGGGTTTTCAATAATTGCATTTATCACTGAATCTATAACTTATTTACGAAATGTGGCATTCATTCCTTTGAGGTGGCATACTGTGTATAAACCACTGAAACCTAGTTGGTATATGTAATCAGTTCAACTAAGACTTTGCAGTACTGGTGGGACGTTAGTGTGACTGTGGGGTTGGAGCTCGCCCTGCCTCCACTGTTTTTATCTCCTTGAATGTTATTAGATCTAAAACTGAGAGTCTGATGCACAAAACTATGCGATAATCAAGTTTCAACATGACAGCAGCTCATAGATTAGATAGGAATAGCATGATGTTTGTCAGCAATGGAAGTTTGAGTAGCCATGCAAGCGATATCCCTGCAACATATGTCACCCTGTTGGGTTCCGTCATTGCTTTGGATGTAAAGCTTAACACATTAAGCTTTCTTTCCCCGTAATTGCTCCATATGCACCCTTAATCAAGCTGCGTTCTTGATAGTTTTGGGTGGCTCTTCTGTAAAAGAAGTATTTGCTCCAGTCTGTCTCCAGGGTATTATAATTGCTGCGCTCCCTACTAGAACCTCCAAACAAGTCTCATAAGCCAGTTGCAGATGCAACTGATGGTAGTCAAGCTCCAAGTCTTCAGGCACATCCAAATGAGGCGCTTTCTTTAATTGTTCCTGAACAATACATTGGAAACTCTGAACACAAAAGCGACTCCGCCACCAGCATCATCATGAATTGCCCCGTATGGGCAGCATTGTCCATTCCAATTGAGGGCTTCAATATTAAATAGGTTCATCATGTGTCTCTGGCGTCAACACTCTTCCATAACTATTTAAATTACTGAATGAGCATGACTTTCGTATTATCATCCAGGATTGAATGAAACAAAATTGATGTAATTTAAAAGGTCTACAAGAGAGAAGCTGGTGGTGTAGTCCTGCTTTGTATGTCCTGAGGGTCTCTTTACTTGGGTTTTCACCTTGGGTGTTATGCCCCACCAGCTCCTGCTGCAAAATGCTGGGAGCGATGCTTTGGGCCTGAATTTCCTTTGGCATCCTTTTAAACAGGATATGAAATAAAGCCATCATGAAATTCCATTGCTGATAGTCATCACACCATATCTGCCTAAGAACAAGCAAATCTAGCTAGTCAGAACAGTGTCCTCTCCAAGATCGACCACAGCGATGTACTTCCCATGGGTCATCTTCCAGGACCTCTAGGATATTCGTAGTAATATGTAACAGTGGAGCTAGGGTGATCTTCAATCTCATGAATTGCTGCTATAATAAGTTTGAGGTGGAGATGCAGAATCACTAGGGTTTTGGCCAAATTCAGAGCCATAGAAGGCCTTGTAGTAGAATACCAGCGTAAGAAACGCTTACATAGTGGCAAAGCTTGCCATATACAATGAGACAAAAGTTTAATTTTTTTAATTGCATATTCAAAGAAGAATAAGAATCTTATTTCCCAAAATATAATTAAGCATAACATTTTCCATAAATTAACAATGAGCGGAACATTGAATTCACCACATTTTTTGTAATACTTCACTTTTCAGAGCATAGGATCTCATGGATTAAAGTCATCAAGGGTGAATTAGTTTTAGAATCCTATTCAATAAGGAGATAAAGAAGAAGAAAAAAGTGTTTGGGGGAAAGTGTCAGTAAAAGGGAAAGCCAATACAGAATAAAGCGAAATGTCCTCAATGTGTCTTGCCTACCTTAATAACTGTTTGGCCATTGTGCATAGATACCACTTAATCAAGCAATGAAGTACACTGAGCATAGTGAATTATAGTAGTGAAATATGAAGGTGAGGGTTTTTGTGTGCCTGCCTTCTTTTCTATAGTGCTTCCTGGAGGTTCAAAGAAACGGATCTCTAGTTTATTTCAAGTGTAAAGGGATCAGGGTATTAGTAAATAAAGGCATATTGTATATGAAGAATGCATTCAAGAAACAGTTTTCAAGGTTGGGAAATTAAAGAAGGCTTTTTAACCACCTGATTGATATGAGACATATTAATATATAGATCTATTGATAGCACCCTAGTCACAGATTCTTCGTTTGAAAGCCATAATTAAGCTTCATTCATACTTTGAATGTTGCTTGCATGTATTTCGGAATATCCAACATTACTCACACCTTTTATTGCTTCCTAAATTGATTTCATAATTAGATGCCCGTCAAAGTATTAATAACTTTTATATATCTATAGCATGCGTGCAGAATTACATCTTAAGTGCATTCGATTTACATGTTTTTATCTCAAGTAGGTTATTTCATATCTTTTATCACTGAATGATAAGTAAGTAAATCAGAATATTGATGAGAATACTATTTTTTTCGATTTTGATGCTGAATTAGGTCTTTTGACACATTAGTGTCCTATAGTCAACTATTGAGGTCATCTGTGGCTTATTTTAAATTGAGAATTGCTCTTGGTTTACTACAGGGTTTTCAATAATTGCATTTATCACTGAATCTATAACTTATTTACGAAATGTGGCATTAAGTCCTTTGAGGTGGCATACTGTGTATAAACCACTGAAACCTAGTTGGTATATGTAATCAGTTCAACTACGACTTTGCAGTACTGGGCGGATGTTAGTGTGACTATGGGGTTGGAGCTCGCCCTGCCTCCACTGTTTTTATCTCCTTGAATGTTATTAGATCTAAAACTGAGAGTCTGATGCACAAAACTATGCGATAATCAAGTTTCAACATGACAGCAGCTCATAGATTAGATAGAAATGGCATGATGTTTGTCAGCAATGGAAGTTTGAGTAGCCATGCAAGCGATATCCCTGCAACATATGTCACCCTGTTGGGTTCCGTCATTGCTTTGGATATAAAGCTTAACACATTTAAGCTTTCTTTCCCAGTAATTGCTCCATGTGCACCCTTAATCAAGCTGCGTTCTTGATAGTTTTGGGTGGCTCTTCTGTAAAAGAAGTATTTGCTCCAGTCTGTCTCCAGGGTATTATAATTGCTGCGCTCCCTACTAGAACCCCCAAACAAGTCTCATAAGCCAGTTGCAGATGCAACTGATGGTAGTCAAGCTCCAAGTCTTCAGGCACATCCAAATGAGGCGCTTTCTTTAATTGTTCCTGAACAATAAATTGGAAACTCTGAACACAAAAGCGACTCTGCCACCAGCATCATCATGAATTGCCCCGTATGGGCAGCATTGTCCATTCCAATTGAGGGATTCAATATTAAATAGGTTCATCATGTGTCTCTGGCGTCAACACTCTTCCATAACTATTTAAATTACTGAATGAGCATGACTTTCGTATTATCATCCAGGATTGAATGAAACAAAATTGATGTAATTCAAAAGGTCTACAAGAGAGAAGCTGGTGGTGTAGTCCTGCTTTGTATGTCCTGAGGGTCTCTTTACTTGGGTTTTCACCTTGGGTGTTATGCCCCACCAGCTCCTGCTGCAAAATGCTGGGAGCGATGCTTTGGGCCTGAATTTCCCTTGGCATCCTTTTAAACAGGATATGAAATAAAGCCATTATGAAATTCCATTGCTGATAGTCATCACAACATATCTGCCTAAGAACAAGCAAATCTAGCTAGTCAGAACAGTGTCCTCTCCAAGATCAACCACAGCGATGTACTTCCCATGGGTCATCTTCCAGGACCTCTAGGATATTCGTAGTAATATGTTACAGTGGAGCTAGGATGATCTTCAATCTCATGAATTGCTGCTATAATAAGTTTGAGGTGGAGATGCAGAATCACAAGGGTTTTGGCCAAATTCAGAGCCATAGAAGGCCTTGTAGTCGAATACCAGCGTAAGAAACGCTTACATAGTGGCAAAGCTTGCCATATACAATGAGACAAAAGTTTATTTTTTTAATTGCATATTCAAAGAAGAATAAGAATCTTATTTCCCAAAAATTAATTAAGCATAACATTTTCCATAAATTAACAATGAGCGGAACATTGAATTCACCACATTTTTTGTAATACTTCACTTTTCAGAGTATAGGATCTCATGGATTAAAGTCATCAAGGGTGAATTAGTTTTAGAATCCTATTCAATAAGGAGATAAAGAAGAAGAAAAAAGTGTTTGGGGAAAGTGTCAGTAAAAGGGAAAGCCAATACAGAAAAAAGCGAAATGTCCTCAATGTGTCTTGCCTACCTTTATAACTGTTTGGCCATTGTGCATAGATACCACTTAATCAAGCAATGAAGTACACTGAGCATAGTGAATTATAGTAGTGAAATATGAAGGTGAGGGTTTTTGTGTGCCTGCCTTCTTTTCTAAAGTGCTTCCTGGAGGTTCAAAGAAACGTATCTCTGGTTTATTTCAAGTGTAAAGGGATCAGGGTATTAGTAAATAAAGGCATATTGTATATGAAGAATGCGTTCAAGAAACAGTTTTCAAGGTTGGGAAATTAAAGAAGGCTTTTTAACCACCTGATTGATATGAGAAATATTAATATATAGATCTATTGATAGCACCCTAGTCCCAGATTCTTCGTTTGAAAGCCATAATTAAGCTTCATTCATACTTTGAATGTTGCTTGCATGTGTTTCGGAATATCCAACATTACTCACACCTTTTATTGCTTCCTAAATCGATTTCATAATTAGATGCCCATCAAAGTATTAATAACTTTTATATATCTCTAGCATGCGTGCAGAATTACATCTTAAGTGCATTCGATTTACATGTTTTTATCTCAAGTAGGTTATTTCATATCTTCTATCACTGAATGATAAGTAAGTAAATCAGAATATTGATGAGAATACTATTTTTTTCGATTTTGATGCTGAATTAGGTCTTTTGTCACATTAGTGTCCTATAGTCAACTATTGAGGTCATCTGTGGCTTATTTTAAATTGAGAATTGCTCTTGGTTTACTACAGGGTTTTCAATAATTGCATTTATCACTGAATCTATAACTTATTTACGAAATGTGGCATTCATTCCTTTGAGGTGGCATACTGTGTATAAACCACTGAAACCTAGTTGGTATATGTAATCAGTTCAACTAAGACTTTGCAGTACTGGTAGGACGTTGGTGTGACTATGGGGTTGGAGCTCGCCCTGCCTCCACTGTTTTTATCTCCTTGAATGTTATTAGATCTAAAACTGAGAGTCTGATGCACAAAACTATGCGATAATCAAGTTTCAACATGACAGCAGCTCATAGATTAGATAGGAATGGCATGATGTTTGTCAGCAATGGAAGTTTGAGTAGCCATGCAAGCGATATCCCTGCAACATATGTCACCCTGTTGGGTTCCGTCATTGCTTTGGATATAAAGCTTAACACATTTAAGCTTTCTTTCCCCGTAATTGCTCCATGTGCACCCTTAATCAAGCTGCGTTCTTGATAGTTTTGGGTGGCTCTTCTGTAAAAGAAGTATTTGCTCCAGTCTGTCTCCAGGGTATTATAATTGCTGCGCTCCCTACTAGAACCTCCAAACAAGTCTCATAAGCCAGTTGCAGATGCAACTGATGGTAGTCAAGCCCCAAGTCTTCAGGCACATCCAAATGAGGCGCTTTCTTTAATTGTTCCTGAACAATAAATTGGAAACTCTGAACACAAAAGCGACTCCGCCACCAGCATCATCATGAATTGCCCCGTATGGGCAGCATTGTCCATTCCAATTGAGGGCTTCAATATTAAATAGGTTCATCATGTGTCTCTGGCGTCAACACTCTTCCATAACTATTTAAATTACTGAATGAGCATGACTTTCGTATTATCATCCAGGATTGAATGAAACAAAATTGATGTAATTTAAAAAGTCTACAAGAGAGAAGCTGGTGGTGTAGTCCTGCTTTGTATGTCCTGAGGGTCTCTTTACTTGGGTTTTCACCTTGGGTGTTATGCCCCACCAGCTCCTGCTTCAAAATGCTGGGAGCGATGCTTTGGGCCTGAATTTCCCTTGGCATCCTTTTAAACAGGATATGAAATAAAGCCATCATGAAATTCCATTGCTGATAGTCATCACACCATATCTGCCTAAGAACAAGCAAATCTAGCTAGTCAGAACAGTGTCCTCTCCAAGATCGACCACAGCGATGTACTTCCCATGGGTCATCTTCCAGGACCTCTAGGATATTCGTAGTAATATGTAACAGTGGAGCTAGGGTGATCTTCAATCTCATGAATTGCTGCTACAATAGGTTTGAGGTGGAGATGCAGAATCACTAGGGTTTTGGCCAAATTCAGAGCCATAGAAGGCCTTGTAGTCGAATACCAGCGTAAGAAACGCTTACATAGTGGCAAAGCTTGCGATATACAATGAGACAAAAGTTAATTTTTTTAATTGCATATTCAAAGAAGAATAAGAATCTTATTTCCCAAAAATTAATTAAGCATAAAATTTTCCATAAATTAACAATGAGCGGAACATTGAATTCACCACATTTTTTGTAATACTTCACTTTTCAGAGTATAGGATCTCATGGATTAAAGTCATCAAGGGTGAATTAGTTTTAGAATCCTATTCAATAAGGAGATAAAGAAGAAGAAAAAAGTGTTTGGGGAAAGTGTCAGTAAAAGGGAAAGCCAATACAGAAAAAAGCGAAATGTCCTCAATGTGTCTTGCCTACCTTTATAACTGTTTGGCCATTGTGCATAGATACCACCTAATCAAGCAATGAAGTACACTGAGCATAGTGAATTATAGTAGTGAAATATGAAGGTGAGGGTTTTTGTGTGCCTGCCTTCTTTTCTAAAGTGCTTCCTGGAGGTTCAAAGAAACGGATCTCTGGTTTATTTCAAGTGTAAAGGGATCATGGTATTAGTAAATAAAGGCATATTGTATATGAAGAATGCGTTCAAGAAACAGTTTTCAAGGTTGGGAAATTAAAGAAGGCTTTCTAACCACCTGATTGATATGAGAAATATTAATATATAGATCTATTGATAGCACCCTAGTCACAGATTCTTCGTTTGAAAGCCATAATTAAGCTTCCTTCATACTTTGAATGTTGCTTGCATGTATTTCGGAATATCCAACATTACTCACACCTTTTATTGCTTCCTAAATCGATTTCATAATTAGATGCCCGTCAAAGTATAAATAACTTTTATATATCTCTAGCATGCGTGCAGAATTACATTTTAAGTGCATTCGATTTACATTTTTTTCATCTCAAGTAGAAGGTTATTTCATATCTTTTATCACTGAATGATAAGTAAGTAAATCAGAATATTGATGAGAATACTATTTTTTTCGATTTTGATGCTGAAATTGGTCTTTTGACTATAGGTTTAGTGTCCTATAGTCAACTATTGAGGTCATCTGCGGCTTATTTTAAATTGAGAATTGCTCTTGGTTTACTACAGGGTTTTCAATAATTGCATTCATCACTGAATCTATAACTTATTTAAGAAATGTGGCATTCATTCCTTTGAGGTGGCATACTGTGTATAAACCACTGAAACCTAGTTGGTATATGTACTCAGTTCAACTAAGACTTTGCAGTACTGGTGGGACGTTAGTGTGACTATGGGGTCGGAGCTCGCCCTGCCTCCACTGTTTTTATCTCCTTGAATGTTATTAGATCTAAAACTGAGAGTCTGATGCACAAAACTATGCGATAATCAAGTTTCAACATGATAGCAGCTCATAGATCAGATAGGAATGGCATAATGTTTGTCAGCAATGGAAGTTTGAGTAGCCATGCAAGCGATATCCCTGCAACATATGTCACCCTGTTGGGTTCCGTCATTGCTTTGGATATAAAGCTTAACACATTTAAGCTTTCTTTTCCCGTAATTGCTCCATGTGCACCCTTAATCAAGCTGCGTTCTTGATAGTTTTGGTTGGCTCTTCTGTAAAAGAAGTATTTGCTCCAGTCTGTCTCCAGGGTATTATAATTGCTGCGCTCCCTACTAGAACCTCCAAACAAGTCTCATAAGCCAGTTGCAGATGCAACTGATGGTAGTCAAGCTCCAAGTCTTCAGGCACATCCAAATGAGGCGCTTTCTTTAATTGTTCCTGAACAATAAATTGGAAACTCTGAACACAAAAGCGACTCCGCCACCAGCATCATCATGAATTGCCCCGTATGGGCAGCATTGTCCATTCCAATTGAGGGCTTCAATATTAAATAGGTTCATCATGTGTCTCTGGCGTCAACACTCTTCCATAACTATTTAAATTACTGAATGAGCATGACTTTCGTATTATCATCCAGGATTGAATGAAACAAAATTGATGTAATTTAAAAAGTCTACAAGAGAGAAGCTGGTGGTGTAGTCCTGCGTTGTATGTCCTGAGGGTCTCTTTACTTGGGTTTTCACCTTGGGTGTTATGCCCCACCAGCTCCTGCTTCAAAATGCTGGGAGCGATGCTTTGGGCCTGAATTTCCCTTGGCATCCTTTTAAACAGGATATGAAATAAAGCCATCATGAAATTCCATTGCTGATAGTCATCTCACCATATCTGCCTAAGAACAAGCAAATCTAGCTAGTCAGAACAGTGTCCTCTCCAAGATCGACCACAGCGATGTACTTCCCATGGGTCATCTTCCAGGACCTCTAGGATATTCGTAGTAATATGTAACAGTGGAGCTAGGGTGATCTTCAATCTCATGAATTGCTGCTACAATAGGTTTGAGGTGGAGATGCAGAATCACTAGGGTTTTGGCCAAATTCAGAGCCATAGAAGGCCTTGTAGTCGAATACCAGCGTAAGAAACGCTTACATAGTGGCAAAGCTTGCGATATACAATGAGACAAAAGTTAATTTTTTTAATTGCATATTCAAAGAAGAATAAGAATCTTATTTCCCAAAAATTAATTAAGCATAACATTTTCCATAAATTAACAATGAGCGGAACATTGAATTCACCACATTTTTTGTAATACTTCACTTTTCAGAGTATAGGATCTCATGGATTAAAGTCATCAAGGGTGAATTAGTTTTAGAATCCTATTCAATAAGGAGATAAAGAAGAAGAAAAAAGTGTTTGGGGAAAGTGTCAGTAAAAGGGATAGCCAATACAGAAAAAAGCGAAATGTCCTCAATGTGTCTTGCCTACCTTTATAACTGTTTGGCCATTGTGCATAGATACCACCTAATCAAGCAATGAAGTACACTGAGCATAGTGAATTATAGTAGTGAAATATGAAGGTGAGGGTTTTTGTGTGCCTGCCTTCTTTTCTAAAGTGCTTCCTGGAGGTTCAAAGAAACGGATCTCTGGTTTATTTCAAGTGTAAAGGGATCAGGGTATTAGTAAATAAAGGCATATTGTATATGAAGAATGCGTTCAAGAAACAGTTTTCAAGGTTGGGAAATTAAAGAAGGCTTTTTAACCACCTGATTGATATGAGAAATATTAATATATAGATCTATTGATAGCACCCTAGTCCCAGATTCTTCGTTTGAAAGCCATAATTAAGCTTCATTCATACTTTGAATGTTGCTTGCATGTATTTCGGAATATCCAACATTACTCACACCTTTTATTGCTTCCTAAATCGATTTCATAATTAGATGCCCATCAAAGTATTAATAACTTTTATATATCTCTAGCATGCGTGCAGAATTACATCTTAAGTGCATTCGATTTACATGTTTTTATCTCAAGTAGGTTATTTCATATCTTCTATCACTGAATGATAAGTAAGTAAATCAGAATATTGATGAGAATACTATTTTTTTCGATTTTGATGCTGAATTAGGTCTTTTGTCACATTAGTGTCCTATAGTCAACTATTGAGGTCATCTGTGGCTTATTTTAAATTGAGAATTGCTCTTGGTTTACTACAGGGTTTTCAATAATTGCATTTATCACTGAATCTATAACTTATTTACGAAATGTGGCATTCATTCCTTTGAGGTGGCATACTGTGTATAAACCACTGAAACCTAGTTGGTGTATGTAATCAGTTCAACTAAGACTTTGCAGTACTGGTAGGACGTTGGTGTGACTATGGGGTTGGAGCTCGCCCTGCCTCCACTGTTTTTATCTCCTTGAATGTTATTAGATCTAAAACTGAGAGTCTGATGCACAAAACTATGCGATAATCAAGTTTCAACATGACAGCAGCTCATAGATTAGATAGGAATGGCATGATGTTTGTCAGCAATGGAAGTTTGAGTAGCCATGCAAGCGATATCCCTGCAACATATGTCACCCTGTTGGGTTCCGTCATTGCTTTGGATATAAAGCTTAACACATTTAAGCTTTCTTTCCCCGTAATTGCTCCATGTGCACCCTTAATCAAGCTGCGTTCTTGATAGTTTTGGGTGGCTCTTCTGTAAAAGAAGTATTTGCTCCAGTCTGTCTCCAGGGTATTATAATTGCTGCGCTCCCTACTAGAACCTCCAAACAAGTCTCATAAGCCAGTTGCAGATGCAACTGATGGTAGTCAAGCTCCAAGTCTTCAGGCACATCCAAATGAGGCGCTTTCTTTAATTGTTCCTGAACAATAAATTGGAAACTCTGAACACAAAAGCGACTCCGCCACCAGCATCATCATGAATTGCCCCGTATGGGCAGCATTGTCCATTCCAATTGAGGGCTTCAATATTAAATAGGTTCATCATGTGTCTCTGGCGTCAACACTCTTCCATAACTATTTAAATTACTGAATGTGCATGACTTTCGTATTATCATCCAGGATTGAATGAAACAAAATTGATGTAATTTAAAAAGTCTACAAGAGAGAAGCTGGTGGTGTAGTCCTGCTTTGTATGTCCTGAGGGTCTCTTTACTTGGGTTTTCACCTTGGGTGTTATGCCCCACCAGCTCCTGCTTCAAAATGCTGGGAGCGATGCTTTGGGCCTGAATTTCCCTTGGCATCCTTTTAAACAGGATATGAAATAAAGCCATCGTGAAATTCCATTGCTGATAGTCATCACACCATATCTGCCTAAGAACAAGCAAATCTAGCTAGTCAGAACAGTGTCCTCTCCAAGATCGACCACAGCGATGTACTTCCCATGGCTCATCTTCCAGGACCTCTAGGATATTCGTAGTAATATGTAACAGTGGAGCTAGGGTGATCTTCAATCTCATGAATTGCTGCTACAATAAGTTTGAGGTGGAGATGCAGAATCACTAGGGTTTTGGCCAAATTCAGAGCCATAGAAGGCCTTGTAGTCGAATACCAGCGTAAGAAACGCTTACATAGTGGCAAAGCTTGTGATATACAATGAGACAAAAGTTAATTTTTTTAATTGCATATTCAAAGAAGAATAAGAATCTTATTTCCCAAAAATTAATTAAGCATAAAATTTTCCATAAATTAACAATGAGCGGAACATTGAATTCACCACATTTTTTGTAATACTTCACTTTTCAGAGTATAGGATCTCATGGATTAAAGTCATCAAGGGTGAATTAGTTTTAGAATCCTATTCAATAAGGAGATAAAGAAGAAGAAAAAAGTGTTTGGGGAAAGTGTCAGTAAAAGGGAAAGCCAATACAGAAAAAAGCGAAATGTTCTCAATGTGTCTTGCCTACCTTTATAACTGTTTGGCCATTGTGCATAGATACCACCTAATCAAGCAATGAAGTACACTGAGCATAGTGAATTATAGTAGTGAAATATGAAGGTGAGGGTTTTTGTGTGCCTGCCTTCTTTTCTAAAGTGCTTCCTGGAGGTTCAAAGAAACGGATCTCTGGTTTATTTCAAGTGTAAAGGGATCATGGTATTAGTAAATAAAGGCATATTGTATATGAAGAATGCGTTCAAGAAACAGTTTTCAAGGTTGGGAAATTAAAGAAGGCTTTCTAACCACCTGATTGATATGAGAAATATTAATATATAGATCTATTGATAGCACCCTAGTCACAGATTCTTCGTTTGAAAGCCATAATTAAGCTTCCTTCATACTTTGAATGTTGCTTGCATGTATTTCGGAATATCCAACATTACTCACACCTTTTATTGCTTCCTAAATCGATTTCATAATTAGATGCCCGTCAAAGTATAAATAACTTTTATATATCTCTAGCATGCGTGCAGAATTACATTTTAAGTGCATTCGATTTACATTTTTTTCATCTCAAGTAGAAGGTTATTTCATATCTTTTATCACTGAATGATAAGTAAGTAAATCAGAATATTGATGAGAATACTATTTTTTTCGATTTTGATGCTGAAATTGGTCTTTTGACTATAGGTTTAGTGTCCTATAGTCAACTATTGAGGTCATCTGCGGCTTATTTTAAATTGAGAATTGCTCTTGGTTTACTACAGGGTTTTCAATAATTGCATTCATCACTGAATCTATAACTTATTTAAGAAATGTGGCATTCATTCCTTTGAGGTGGCATACTGTGTATAAACCACTGAAACCTAGTTGGTATATGTAATCAGTTCAACTAAGACTTTGCAGTACTGGTGGGACGTTAGTGTGACTGTGGGGTTGGAGCTCGCCCTGCCTCCACTGTTTTTATCTCCTTGAATGTTATTAGATCTAAAACTGAGAGTCTGATGCACAAAACTATGCGATAATCAAGTTTCAACATGACAGCAGCTCATAGATTAGATAGGAATGGCATGATGTTTGTCAGCAATGGAAGTTTGAGTAGCCATGCAAGCGATATCCCTGCAACATATGTCACCCTGTTGGGTTCCGTCATTGCTTTGGATGTAAAGCTTAACACATTAAGCTTTCTTTCCCCGTAATTGCTCCATATGCACCCTTAATCAAGCTGCGTTCTTGATAGTTTTGGGTGGCTCTTCTGTAAAAGAAGTATCTCCAGTCTGTCTCCAGGGTATTATAATTGCTGTGCTCCCTACTAGAACCTCCAAACAAGTCTCATAAGCCAGTTGCAGATGCAACTGATGGTAGTCAAGCTCCAAGTCTTCAGGCACATCCAAATGAGGCGCTTTCTTTAATTGTTCCTGAACAATAAATTGGAAACTCTAAACACAAAAGCGACTCCCCCACCAGCATCATCATGAATTGCCCCGTATGGGCAGCATTGTCCATTCCAATTGAGGGCTTCAATATTAAATAGGTTCATCATGTGTCTCTGGCGTCAACACTCTTCCATAACTATTTAAATTACTGAATGAGCATGACTTTCGTATTATCATCCAGGATTGAATGAAACAAAATTGATGTAATTTAAAAGGTCTACAAGAGAGAAGCTGGTGGTGTAGTCCTGCTTTGTATGTCCTGAGGGTCTCTTTACTTGGGTTTTCACCTTGGGTGTTATGCCCCACCAGCTCCTGCTGCAAAATGCTGGGAGCGATGCTTTGGGCCTGAATTTCCTTTGGCATCCTTTTAAACAGGATATGAAATAAAGCCATCATGAAATTCCATTGCTGATAGTCATCACACCATATCTGCCTAAGAACAAGCAAATCTAGCTAGTCAGAACAGTGTCCTCTCCAAGATCGACCACAGCGATGTACTTCCCATGGGTCATCTTCCAGGACCTCTAGGATATTCGTAGTAATATGTAACAGTGGAGCTAGGGTGATCTTCAATCTCATGAATTGCTGCTATAATAAGTTTGAGGTGGAGATGCAGAATCACTAGGGTTTTGGCCAAATTCAGAGCCATAGAAGGCCTTGTAGTAGAATACCAGCGTAAGAAACGCTTACATAGTGGCAAAGCTTGCCATATACAATGAGACAAAAGTTTAATTTTTTTAATTGCATATTCAAAGAAGAATAAGAATCTTATTTCCCAAAATATAATTAAGCATAACATTTTCCATAAATTAACAATGAGCGGAACATTGAATTCACCACATTTTTTGTAATACTTCACTTTTCAGAGCATAGGATCTCATGGATTAAAGTCATCAAGGGTGAATTAGTTTTAGAATCCTATTCAATAAGGAGATAAAGAAGAAGAAAAAAGTGTTTGGGGGAAAGTGTCAGTAAAAGGGAAAGCCAATACAGAATAAAGCGAAATGTCCTCAATGTGTCTTGCCTACCTTAATAACTGTTTGGCCATTGTGCATAGATACCTCTTAATCAAGCAATGAAGTACACTGAGCATAGTGAATTATAGTAGTGAAATATGAAGGTGAGGGTTTTTGTGTGCCTGCCTTCTTTTCTATAGTGCTTCCTGGAGGTTCAAAGAAACGGATCTCTAGTTTATTTCAAGTGTAAAGGGATCAGGGTATTAGTAAATAAAGGCATATTGTATATGAAGAATGCATTCAAGAAACAGTTTTCAAGGTTGGGAAATTAAAGAAGGCTTTTTAACCACCTGATTGATATGAGACATATTAATATATAGATCTATTGATAGCACCCTAGTCACAGATTCTTCGTTTGAAAGCCATAATTAAGCTTCATTCATACTTTGAATGTTGCTTGCATGTATTTCGGAATATCCAACATTACTCATACCTTTTATTGCTTCCTAAATTGATTTCATAATTAGATGCCCGTCAAAGTATTAATAACTTTTATATATCTATAGCATGCGTGCAGAATTACATCTTAAGTGCATTCGATTTACATGTTTTTATCTCAAGTAGGTTATTTCATATCTTTTATCACTGAATGATAAGTAAGTAAATCAGAATATTGATGAGAATACTATTTTTTTCGATTTTGATGCTGAATTAGGTCTTTTGACACATTAGTGTCCTATAGTCAACTATTGAGGTCATCTGTGGCTTATTTTAAATTGAGAATTGCTCTTGGTTTACTACAGGGTTTTCAATAATTGCATTTATCACTGAATCTATAACTTATTTACGAAGTGTGGCATTCATTCCTTTGAGGTGGCATACTGTGTATAAACCACTGAAACCTAGTTGGTATATGTAATCAGTTCAACTACGACTTTGCAGTACTGGGCGGATGTTAGTGTGACTATGGGGTTGGAGCTCGCCCTGCCTCCACTGTTTTTATCTCCTTGAATGTTATTAGATCTAAAACTGAGAGTCTGATGCACAAAACTATGCGATAATCAAGTTTCAACATGACAGCAGCTCATAGATTAGATAGAAATGGCATGATGTTTGTCAGCAATGGAAGTTTGAGTAGCCATGCAAGCGATATCCCTGCAACATATGTCACCCTGTTGGGTTCCGTCATTGCTTTGGATATAAAGCTTAACACATTTAAGCTTTCTTTCCCAGTAATTGCTCCATGTGCACCCTTAATCAAGCTGCGTTCTTGATAGTTTTGGGTGGCTCTTCTGTAAAAGAAGTATTTGCTCCAGTCTGTCTCCAGGGTATTATAATTGCTGCGCTCCCTACTAGAACCCCCAAACAAGTCTCATAAGCCAGTTGCAAATGCAACTGATGGTAGTCAAGCTCCAAGTCTTCAGGCACATCCAAATGAGGCGCTTTCTTTAATTGTTCCTGAACAATAAATTGGAAACTCTGAACACAAAAGCGACTCTGCCACCAGCATCATCATGAATTGCCCCGTATGGGCAGCATTGTCCATTCCAATTGAGGGATTCAATATTAAATAGGTTCATCATGTGTCTCTGGCGTCAACACTCTTCCATAACTATTTAAATGACTGAATGAGCATGACTTTCGTATTATCATCCAGGATTGAATGAAACAAAATTGATGTAATTCAAAAGGTCTACAAGAGAGAAGCTGGTGGTGTAGTCCTGCTTTGTATGTCCTGAGGGTCTCTTTACTTGGGTTTTCACCTTGGGTGTTATGCCCCAGCAGCTCCTGCTGCAAAATGCTGGGAGCGATGCTTTGGGCCTGAATTTCCCTTGGCATCCTTTTAAACAGGATATGAAATAAAGCCATTATGAAATTCCATTGCTGATAGTCATCACAACATATCTGCCTAAGAACAAGCAAATCTAGCTAGTCAGAACAGTGTCCTCTCCAAGATCAACCACAGCGATGTACTTCCCATGGGTCATCTTCCAGGACCTCTAGGATATTCGTAGTAATATGTTACAGTGGAGCTAGGGTGATCTTCAATCTCATGAATTGCTGCTATAATAAGTTTGAGGTGGAGATGCAGAATCACAAGGGTTTTGGCCAAATTCAGAGCCATAGACAGAAGGCCTTGTAGTCGAATACCAGCGTAAGAAACGCTTACATAGTGGCAAAGCTTGCCATATACAATGAGACAAAAGTTTATTTTTTTAATTGCATATTCAAAGAAGAATAAGAATCTTATTTCCCAAAAATTAATTAAGCATAACATTTTCCATAAATTAACAATGAGCGGAACATTGAATTCACCACATTTTTTGTAATACTTCACTTTTCAGAGTATAGGATCTCATGGATTAAAGTCATCAAGGGTGAATTAGTTTTAGAATCCTATTCAATAAGGAGATAAAGAAGAAGAAAAAAGTGTTTGGGGAAAGTGTCAGTAAAAGGGAAAGCCAATACAGAAAAAAGCGAAATGTCCTCAATGTGTCTTGCCTACCTTTATAACTGTTTGGCCATTGTGCATAGATACCACTTAATCAAGCAATGAAGTACACTGAGCATAGTGAATTATAGTAGTGAAATATGAAGGTGAGGGTTTTTGTGTGCCTGCCTTCTTTTCTAAAGTGCTTCCTGGAGGTTCAAAGAAACGGATCTCTGGTTTATTTCAAGTGTAAAGGGATCAGGGTATTAGTAAATAAAGGCATATTGTATATGAAGAATGCGTTCAAGAAACAGTTTTCAAGGTTGGGAAATTAAAGAAGGCTTTTTAACCACCTGATTGATATGAGAAATATTAATATATAGATCTATTGATAGCACCCTAGTCACAGATTCTTCGTTTGAAAGCCATAATTAAGCTTCATTCATACTTTGAATGTTGCTTGCATGTATTTCGGAATATCCAACATTACTCACACCTTTTATTGCTTCCTAAATCGATTTCATAATTAGATGCCCGTCAAAGTATTAATAACTTTTATATATCTCTAGCATGCGTGCAGAATTACATCTTAAGTGCATTCGATTTACATGTTTTTATCTCAAGTAGGTTATTTCATATCTTCTATCACTGAATGATAAGTAAGTAAATCAGAATATTGATGAGAATACAAATTTTTTCGATTTTGATGCTGAATTAGGTCTTTTGTCACATTAGTGTCCTATAGTCAACTATTGAGGTCATCTGTGGCTTATTTTAAATTGAGAATTGCTCTTGGTTTACTACAGGGTTTTCAATAATTGCATTTATCACTGAATCTATAACTTATTTACGAAATGTGGCATTCATTCCTTTGAGGTGGCATACTGTGTATAAACCACTGAAACCTAGTTGGTATATGTAATCAGTTCAACTAAGACTTTGCAGTACTGGTGGGACGTTAGTGTGACTATGGGGTTGGAGCTCGCCCTGCCTCCACTGTTTTTATCTCCTTGAATGTTATTAGATCTAAAACTGAGAGTCTGATGCACAAAACTATGCGATAATCAAGTTTCAACATGACAGCAGCTCATAGATTAGATAGAAATGGCATGATGTTTGTCAGCAATGGAAGTTTGAGTAGCCATGCAAGCGATATCCCTGCAACATATGTCACCCTGTTGGGTTCCGTCATTGCTTTGGATATAAAGCTTAACACATTTAAGCTTTCTTTCCCCGTAATTGCTCCATGTGCACCCTTAATCAAGCTGCGTTCTTGATAGTTTTGGGTGGCTCTTCTGTAAAAGAAGTATTTGCTCCAGTCTGTCTCCAGGGTATTATAATTGCTGCGCTCCTTACTAGAACCTCCAAACAAGTCTCATAAGCCAGTTGCAGATGCAACTGATGGTAGTCAAGCTCCAAGTCTTCAGGCACATCCAAATGAGGGGCTTTCTTTAATTGTTCCTGAACAATAAATTGGAAACTCTGAACACAAAAGTGACTCCACCACCAGCATCATCATGAATTGCCCTGTATGGGCAGCATTGTCCATTCCAATTGAGGTCTTCAATATTAAATAGGTTCATCATGTGTCTCTGGCGTCAACACTCTTCCATAACTATTTAAATTACTGAATGAGCATGACTTTCGTATTATCATCCAGGATTGAATGAAACAAAATTGATGTAATTCAAAAGGTCTACAAGAGAGAAGCTGGTGGTGTAGTCCTGCTTTGTATGTCCTGAGGGTCTCTTTACTTGGGTTTTCACCTTGGGTGTTATGCCCCACCAGCTCCTGCTGCAAAATGCTGGGAGCGATGCTTTGGGCCTGAATTTCCCTTGGCATCCTTTTAAACAGGATATGAAATAAAGCCATTATGAAATTCCATTGCTGATAGTCATCACACCATATCTGCCTAAGAACAAGCAAATCTAGCTAGTCAGAACAGTGTCCTCTCCAAGATCGACCACAGCGATGTACTTCCCATGGGTCATCTTCCAGGACCTCTAGGATATTCGTAGTAATATGTAACAGTGGAGCTAGGGTGATCTTCAATCTCATGAATTGCTGCTATAATAAGTTTGAGGTGGAGATGCAGAATCACTAGGGTTTTGGCCAAATTCAGAGCCATAGAAGGCCTTGTTTTCGAATACCAGCGTAAGAAACGCTTACATAGTGGCAAAGCTTGCTATATACAATGAGACAAAAGTTTAATTTTTTTAATTGCATATTCAAAGAAGAATAAGAATCTTATTTCCCAAAAATTAATTAAGCATAACATTTTCCATAAATTAACAATGAGCAGAACATTGAATTCACCACATTTTTTGTAATACTTCACTTTTCAGAGCATAGGATCTCATAGATTAAAGTCATCAAGGGTGAATTAGTTTTAGAATCCTATTCAATAAGGAGATAAAGAAAAAGAAAAAAGTGTTTGGGGAAAGTGTCAGTAAAAGGGAAAGCCAATACAGAATAAAGCGAAATGTCCTCAATGTGTCTTGCCTACCTTTATAACTGTTTGGCCATTGTGCATAGATACCACTTAATCAAGCAATGAAGTACACTGAGCATAGTGAATTATAGTAGTGAAATATGAAGGTGAGGGTTTTTGTGTGCCTGCCTTCTTTTCTATAGTGCTTCCTGGAGGTTCAAAGAAACGGATCTCTAGTTTATTTCAAGTGTAAAGGGATCAGGGTATTAGTAAATAAAGGCATATTGTATATGAAGAATGCGTTCAAGAAACAGTTTTCAAGGTTGGGAAATTAAAGAAGGCTTTTTAACCACCTGATTGATATGAGAAATATTAATATATAGATCTATTGATAGCACCCTAGTCACAGATTCTTCGTTTGAAAGCCATAATTAAGCTTCATTCATACTTTGAATGTTGCTTGCATGTATTTCGGAATATCCAACATTACTCACACCTTTTATTGCTTCCTAAATTGATTTCATAATTAGATGCCCGTCAAAGTACTAATAACTTTTATATATCTATAGCATGCGTGCAGAATTACATCTTAAGTGCATTCGATTTACATGTTTTTATCTCAAGTAGGTTATTTCATATCTTTTATCACTGAATGATAAGTAAGTAAATCAGAATATTGATGAGAATACTATTTTTTTCGATTTTGATGCTGAATTAGGTCTTTTGACACATTAGTGTCCTATAGTCAACTATTGAGGTCATCTGTGGCTTATTTTAAATTGAGAATTGCTCTTGGTTTACTACAGGGTTTTCAATAATTGCATTTATCACTGAATCTATAACTTATTTACGAAATGTGGCATTCATTCCTTTGAGGTGGCATACTGTGTATAAACCACTGAAACCTAGTTGGTATATGTAATCAGTTCAACTACGACTTTGCAGTACTGGGCGGATGTTAGTGTGACTATGGGGTTGGAGCTCGCCCTGCCTCCACTGTTTTTATCTCCTTGAATGTTATTAGATCTAAAACTGAGAGTCTGATGCACAAAACTATGCGATAATCAAGTTTCAACATGACAGCAGCTCATAGATTAGATAGAAATGGCATGATGTTTGTCAGCAATGGAAGTTTGAGTAGCCATGCAAGCGATATCCCTGCAACATATGTCACCCTGTTGGGTTCCGTCATTGCTTTGGATATAAAGCTTAACACATTTAAGCTTTCTTTCCCAGTAATTGCTCCATGTGCACCCTTAATCAAGCTGCGTTCTTGATAGTTTTGGGTGGCTCTTCTGTAAAAGAAGTATTTGCTCCAGTCTGTCTCCAGGGTATTATAATTGCTGCGCTCCCTACTAGAACCCCCAAACAAGTCTCATAAGCCAGTTGCAAATGCAACTGATGGTAGTCAAGCTCCAAGTCTTCAGGCACATCCAAATGAGGCGCTTTCTTTAATTGTTCCTGAACAATAAATTGGAAACTCTGAACACAAAAGCGACTCTGCCACCAGCATCATCATGAATTGCCCCGTATGGGCAGCATTGTCCATTCCAATTGAGGGATTCAATATTAAATAGGTTCATCATGTGTCTCTGGCGTCAACACTCTTCCATAACTATTTAAATGACTGAATGAGCATGACTTTCGTATTATCATCCAGGATTGAATGAAACAAAATTGATGTAATTCAAAAGGTCTACAAGAGAGAAGCTGGTGGTGTAGTCCTGCTTTGTATGTCCTGAGGGTCTCTTTACTTGGGTTTTCACCTTGGGTGTTATGCCCCAGCAGCTCCTGCTGCAAAATGCTGGGAGCGATGCTTTGGGCCTGAATTTCCCTTGGCATCCTTTTAAACAGGATATGAAATAAAGCCATTATGAAATTCCATTGCTGATAGTCATCACAACATATCTGCCTAAGAACAAGCAAATCTAGCTAGTCAGAACAGTGTCCTCTCCAAGATCAACCACAGCGATGTACTTCCCATGGGTCATCTTCCAGGACCTCTAGGATATTCGTAGTAATATGTTACAGTGGAGCTAGGGTGATCTTCAATCTCATGAATTGCTGCTATAATAAGTTTGAGGTGGAGATGCAGAATCACAAGGCTTTTGGCCAAATTCAGAGCCATAGACAGAAGGCCTTGTAGTCGAATACCAGCGTAAGAAACGCTTACATAGTGGCAAAGCTTGCCATATACAATGAGACAAAAGTTTATTTTTTTAATTGCATATTCAAAGAAGAATAAGAATCTTATTTCCCAAAAATTAATTAAGCATAACATTTTCCATAAATTAACAATGAGCGGAACATTGAATTCACCACATTTTTTGTAATACTTCACTTTTCAGAGTATAGGATCTCATGGATTAAAGTCATCAAGGGTGAATTAGTTTTAGAATCCTATTCAATAAGGAGATAAAGAAGAAGAAAAAAGTGTTTGGGGAAAGTGTCAGTAAAAGGGAAAGCCAATACAGAAAAAAGCGAAATGTCCTCAATGTGTCTTGCCTACCTTTATAACTGTTTGGCCATTGTGCATAGATACCACTTAATCAAGCAATGAAGTACACTGAGCATAGTGAATTATAGTAGTGAAATATGAAGGTGAGGGTTTTTGTGTGCCTGCCTTCTTTTCTAAAGTGCTTCCTGGAGGTTCAAAGAAACGGATCTCTGGTTTATTTCAAGTGTAAAGGGATCAGGGTATTAGTAAATAAAGGCATATTGTATATGAAGAATGCGTTCAAGAAACAGTTTTCAAGGTTGGGAAATTAAAGAAGGCTTTTTAACCACCTGATTGATATGAGAAATATTAATATATAGATCTATTGATAGCACCCTAGTCACAGATTCTTCGTTTGAAAGCCATAATTAAGCTTCATTCATACTTTGAATGTTGCTTGCATGTATTTCGGAATATCCAACATTACTCACACCTTTTATTGCTTCCTAAATCGATTTCATAATTAGATGCCCGTCAAAGTATTAATAACTTTTATATATCTCTAGCATGCGTGCAGAATTACATCTTAAGTGCATTCGATTTACATGTTTTTATCTCAAGTAGGTTATTTCATATCTTCTATCACTGAATGATAAGTAAGTAAATCAGAATATTGATGAGAATACTAATTTTTTCGATTTTGATGCTGAATTAGGTCTTTTGTCACATTAGTGTCCTATAGTCAACTATTGAGGTCATCTGTGGCTTATTTTAAATTGAGAATTGCTCTTGGTTTACTACAGGGTTTTCAATAATTGCATTTATCACTGAATCTATAACTTATTTACGAAATGTGGCATTCATTCCTTTGAGGTGGCATACTGTGTATAAACCACTGAAACCTAGTTGGTATATGTAATCAGTTCAACTAAGACTTTGCAGTACTGGTGGGACGTTAGTGTGACTATGGGGTTGGAGCTCGCCCTGCCTCCACTGTTTTTATCTCCTTGAATGTTATTAGATCTAAAACTGAGAGTCTGATGCACAAAACTATGCGATAATCAAGTTTCAACATGACAGCAGCTCATAGATTAGATAGAAATGGCATGATGTTTGTCAGCAATGGAAGTTTGAGTAGCCATGCAAGCGATATCCCTGCAACATATGTCACCCTGTTGGGTTCCGTCATTGCTTTGGATATAAAGCTTAACACATTTAAGCTTTCTTTCCCCGTAATTGCTCCATGTGCACCCTTAATCAAGCTGCGTTCTTGATAGTTTTGGGTGGCTCTTCTGTAAAAGAAGTATTTGCTCCAGTCTGTCTCCAGGGTATTATAATTGCTGCGCTCCTTACTAGAACCTCCAAACAAGTCTCATAAGCCAGTTGCAGATGCAACTGATGGTAGTCAAGCTCCAAGTCTTCAGGCACATCCAAATGAGGGGTTTTCTTTAATTGTTCCTGAACAATAAATTGGAAACTCTGAACACAAAAGTGACTCCACCACCAGCATCATCATGAATTGCCCTGTATGGGCAGCATTGTCCATTCCAATTGAGGTCTTCAATATTAAATAGGTTCATCATGTGTCTCTGGCGTCAACACTCTTCCATAACTATTTAAATTACTGAATGAGCATGACTTTCGTATTATCATCCAGGATTGAATGAAACAAAATTGATGTAATTCAAAAGGTCTACAAGAGAGAAGCTGGTGGTGTAGTCCTGCTTTGTATGTCCTGATGGTCTCTTTACTTGGGTTTTCACCTTGGGTGTTATGCCCCACCAGCTCCTGCTGCAAAATGCTGGGAGCGATGCTTTGGGCCTGAATTTACCGTGGCATTCTTTTAAACAGGATATGAAATAAAGCCATTATGAAATTCCATTGCTGATAGTCATCACACCATATCTGCCTAAGAACAAGCAAATCTAGCTAGTCAGAACAGTGTCCTCTCCAAGATCGACCACAGCGATGTACTTCCCATGGGTCATCTTCCAGGACCTCTAGGATATTCGTAGTAATATGTAACAGTGGAGCTAGGGTGATCTTCAATCTCACTTTTCAGAGTATAGGATCTCATGGATTAAAGTCATCAAGGGTGAATTCGTTTTAGAATCCTATTCAATAAGGAGATAAAGAAGAAGAAAAAAGTGTTTGGGGAAAGTGTCAGTAAAAGGGAAAGCAAATACAGAAAAAAGCGAAATGTCCTCAATGTGTCTTGCCTACCTTTATAACTGTTTGGCCATTGTGCATAGATACCACTTAATCAAGCAATGAAGTATACTGAGCATAGTGAATTATAGTAGTGAAATATGAAGGTGAGGGTTTTTGTGTGCCTGCCTTCTTTTCTAAAGTGCTTCCTGGAGGTTCAAAGAAACGTATCTCTGGTTTATTTCAAGTGTAAAGGGATCAGGGTATTAGTAAATAAAGGCATATTGTATATGAAGAATGCGTTCAAGAAACAGTTTTCAAGGTTGGGAAATTAAAGAAGGCTTTTTAACCACCTGATTGATATGAGAAATATTAATATATAGATCTATTGATAGCACCCTAGTCACAGATTCTTCGTTTGAAAGCCATAATTAAGCTTCATTCATACTTTGAATGTTGCTTGCATGTATTTCGGAATATCCAACATTACTCATACCTTTTATTGCTTCCTAAATCGATTTCATAATTAGATGCCCGTCAAAGTATTAATAACTTTTATATATCTCTAGCATTCGTGCAGAATTACATTTTAAGTGCATTCGATTTACATCTTTTTTATCTCAAGTAGAAGGTTATTTCATATCTTTTATCACTGAATGATAAGTAAGTAAATCAGAATATTGATGAGAATACTATTTTTTTCGATTTGATGCTGAAATAGGTCTTTTGACTATAGGTTTAGTGTCCTATAGTCAACTATTGAGGTCATCTGTGGCTTATTTTAAATTAAGAATTGCTCTTGGTTTACTACAGGGTTTTCAATAATTGCATTTATCACTGAATCTATAACTTATTTACGAAATGTGGCATTCATTCCTTTGAGGTGGCATACTGTGTATAAACCACTGAAACCTAGTTGGTATATGTACTCAGTTCAACTAAGACTTTGCAGTACTGGTGGGATGTTAGTGTGACTATGGGGTTGAAGCTCGTCCTGCCTCCACTGTTTTTATCTCCTTGAATGTTATTAGATCTAAAACTGAGAGTCTGATGCACAAAACTACGCGATAATCAAGTTTCAACATGACAGCAGCTCATAGATTAGATAGAAATGGCATGATGTTTGTCAGCAATGGAAGTTTGAGTAGTCATGCAAGCGATATCCCTGCAACATATTTCACCCTGTTGGGTTCCGTCATTGCTTTGGATATAAAGCTTAACACATTTAAGCTTTCCTTCCCCGTAATTGCTCCATGTGCACCCTTAATCAAGCTGCGTTCTTGATAGTTTTGGGTGGCTCTTCTGTAAAAGAAGTATTTGCTCCAGTCTGTCTCCAGGGTATTATAATTGCTGCGCTCCCTACTAGAACCTCCAAACAAGTCTCATAAGCCAGTTGCAGATGCAACTGATGGTAGTCAAGCTCCAAGTCTTCAGGCACATCCAAATGAGGCGCTTTCTTTAATTGTTCCTGAACAATAAATTGGAAACTCTGAACACAAAAGCGACTCCGCCACCAGCATCATCATGAATTGCCCCGTATGGGCAGCATTGTCCATTCCAATTGAGGTGTTCAATATTAAATAGGTTCATCATGTGTCTCTGGCGTCAACACTCTTCGATAACTATTTAAATTACTGAATGAGCATGACTTTCGTATTATCATCCAGGATTGAATGAAACAAAATTGATGTAATTTAAAAGGTCTACAAGAGAGAAGCTGGTGGTGTAGTCCTGCTTTGTATGTCCTGAGGGTCTCGTTACTTGGGTTTTCACCTTGGGTGTTATGCCCCACCAGCTCCTGCTGCAAAATGCTGGGAGCGATGCTTTGGGCCTGAATTTCCCTTGGCATCCTTTTAAACAGGATATGAAATAAAGCCATTATGAAATTCCATTGCTGATAGTCATCACACCATATCTGCCTAAGAACAAGCAAATCTAGCTAGTCAGAACAGTGTCCTCTCCAAGATCGACCACAGCGATGTACTTCCCATGGGTCATCTTCCAGGACCTCTAGGATATTCGTAGTAATATGTAACAGTGGAGCTAGGGTGAACATCAATCTCATGAATTGCTGCTATAATAAGTTTGAGATGGAGATGCAGAATCACTAGGGTTTTGGCCAAATTCTTAGCCATAGAAGGCCTTGTAGTCGAATACCAGCGTAAGAAACGCTTACATAATGGCAAAGCTTGCCATATACAATGAGACAAAAGTTTATTTTTTTAATTGCATATTCAAAGAAGAATAAGAATCTTATTTCCCAAAAATTAATTAAGCATAACATTTTCCTTTAATTAACAATGAGCGGAACATTGAATTCACCACATTTTTTGTAATACTTCACTTTTCAGAGTATAGGATCTCATGGATTAAAGTCATCAAGGGTGAATTAGTTTTAGAATCCTATTCAATAAGGAGATAAAGAAGAAGAAAAAAGTGTTTGGGGAAAGTGTCAGTAAAAGGGAAAGCCAATACAGAAAAAAGCAAAATGTCCTCAATGTGTCTTGCCTACCTTTATAACTGTTTGGCCATTGTGCATAGATACCACTTAATCAAGCAATGAAGTACACTGAGCATAGTGAATTATAGTAGTGAAATATGAAGGTGAGGGTTTTTGTGTGCCTGCCTTCTTTTCTAAAGTGCTTCCTGGAGGTTCAAAGAAATGTATCTCTGGTTTATTTCAAGTGTAAAGGGATCAGGGTATTAGTAAATAAAGGCATATTGTATATGAAGAATGCGTTCAAGAAACAGTTTTCAAGGTTAGGAAATTAAAGAAGGCTTTCTAACCACCTGATTGATATGAGAAATATTAATATATAGATCTATTGATAGCACCCTAGTCACAGATTCTTCGTTTGAAAGCCATAATTAAGCTTCATTCATACTTTGAATGTTGCTTGCATGTATTTCGGAATATCCAACATTACTCACACCTTTTATTGCTTCCTAAATCGATTTCATAATTAGATGCCCGTCAAAGTATTAATAACTTTTATATATCTCTAGCATGCGTGCAGAATTACATTTTAAGTGCATTCGATTTACATTTTTTTATTTCAAGTAGAAGGTTATTTCATATCTTTTATCACTGAATGATAAGTAAGTAAATCAGAATATTGATGAGAATACTATTTTTTTCGATTTTGATGCTGAAATTGGTCTTTTGTCACATTAGTGTCCTATAGTCAACTATTGAGGTCATCTGTGGCTTATTTTAAATTGAGAATTGCTCTTGGGTTACTACAGGGTTTTCAATAATTGCATTTATCACTGAATCTATAACTTATTTACGAAATGTGGCATTCATTCCTTTGAGGTGGCATACTGTGTATAAACCACTGAAACCTAGTTGGTATATGTACTCAGTTCAACTAAGACTTTGCAGTACTGGTGGGACGTTAGTGTGACTATGGGGTTAAAGCTCGCCCTGCCTCCACTGTTTTTATCTCCTTGAATGTTATTAGATCTAAAACTGAGAGTCTGATGCACAAAACTATGCGATAATCAAGTTTCAACATGACAGCAGCTCATAGATTAGATAGAAATGGCATGATGTTTGTCAGCAATGGAAGTTTGAGTAGCCATGCAAGCGATATCCCTGCAACATATGTCACCCTGTTGGGTTCCGTCATTGCTTTGGATATAAAGCTTAACACATTTAAGCATTCTTTCCCCGTAATTGCTCCATGTGCACCCTTAATCAAGCTGCGTTCTTGATAGTATTGGGTGGCTCTTCTGTAAAAGAAGTATTTGCTCCAGTCTGTCTCCAGGGTATTATAATTGCTGCGCTCCCTACTAGAACCTACAAACAAGTCTCATAAACCAGTTGCAGATGCAACTGATGGTAGTCAAGCTCCAAGTCATCAGGCACATCCAAATGAGGCGCTTTCTTTAATTGTTCCTGAACAATAAATTGGAAACTCTGAACACAAAAGCGACTCCGCCACCAGCATCATCATGAATTGCCCCGTATGGGCAGCAATGTCCATTCCAATTGAGGTCTTCAATATTAAATAGGTTCATCATGTGTCTCTGGCGTCAACACTCTTCCATAACTATTTAAATTACTGAATGAGCATGACTTTCGTATTATCATCCAGGATTGAATGAAACAAAATTGATGTAATTCAAAAGGTCTACAAGAGAGAAGCTGGTGGTGTAGTCCTGCTTTGTATGTCCTGAGGGTCTCTTTACTTGGGTTTTCACCTTGGGTGTTATGCCCCACCAGCTCCTGCTGCAAAATGCTGGGAGCGATGCTTTGGGCCTGAATTTCCCTTGGCATCCTTTTAAACAGGATATGAAATAAAGCCATTATGAAATTCCATTGCTGATAGTCATCACACCATATCTGCCTAAGAACAAGCAAATCTAGCTAGTCAGAACAGTGTCCTCTCCAAGATCGACCACAGCGATGTACTTCCCATGGGTCATCTTCCAGGACCTCTAGGATATTCGTAGTAATATGTAACAGTGGAGCTAAGGTGATCTTCAATCTCATGAATTGCTGCTATAATACGTTTGAGGTGGAGATGCAGAATCACTAGGGTTTTGGCCAAATTCAGAGCCATAGAAGGCCTTGTAGTCGAATACCAGCGTAAGAAACGCTTACATAGTGGCAAAGCTTGCCATATACAATGAGACAAAAGTTTATTTTTTTAATTGCATATTCAAAGAAGAATAAGAATCTTATTTCCCAAAAATTAATTAAGCATAACATTTTCCATAAATTAACAATGAGCGGAACATTGAATTCACCACATTTTTTGTAATACTTCACTTTTCAGAGTATAGGATCTCATGGATTAAAGTCATCAAGGGTGAATTGGTTTTAGAATCCTATTCAATAAGGAGATAAAGAAGAAGAAAAAAGTGTTTGGGGAAAGTGTCAGTAAAAGGGAAAGCCAATACAGTAAAAAGCGAAATGTCCTCAATGTGTCTTGCCTACCTTTATAACTGTTTGGCCATTGTGCATAGATACCACTTAATCAAGCAATGAAGTACACTGAGCATAGTGAATTATAGTAGTGAAATATGAAGGTGAAGGTTTTTGTGTGCCTGCCTTCTTTTCTAAAGTGCTTCCTGGAGGTTCAAAAAAACGGATCTCTGGTTTATTTCAAGTGTAAAGGGATCAGGGTATTAGTAAATAAAGGCATATTGTATATGAAGAATGCGTTCAAGAAACAGTTTTCAAGGTTGGGAAATTAAAGAAGGCTTTTTAACCACCTGATTGATATGAGAAATATTAATATATAGATCTATTGATAGCACCCTAGTCACAGATTCTTCGTTTGAAAGCCATAATTAATCTTCATTCATACTTTGAATGTTGCTTGCATGTATTTCGGAATATCCAACATTACTCACACCTTTTATTGCTTCCTAAATCGATTTCATAATTAGATGCCCGTCAAAGTATTAATAACTTTTATATATCTCTAGCATGCGTGCAGAAATACATCTTAAGTGCATTCGATTTACATGTTTTTATCTCAAGTAGAAGGTTATTTCATATCTTTTATCACTGAATGATAAGTAAGTAAATCAGAATATTGATGAGAATACTATTTTTTTCGATGTTGATGCTGAAATAGGTCTTTTGTCACATTAGTGTCCTATAGTCAACTATTGAGGTCATCTGTGGCTTATTTTAAATTGAGAATTGCTCTTGGTTTACTACAGGGTTTTCAATAATTGCATTTATCACTGAATCTATAACTTATTTATGAAATGTGGCATTCATTCCTTTGAGGTGGCATACTGTGTATAAACCACTGAAACCTAGTTGGTATATGTACTCAGTTCAACTAAGACTTTGCAGTACTGGTGGGATGTTAGTGTGACTATGGGGTTGGAGCTCGCCCTGCCTCCACTGTTTTTATCTCCTTGAATGTTATTAGATCTAAAACTGAGAGTCTGATGCACAAAACTATGCGATAATCAAGTTTCAACATGACAGCAGCTCATAGATTAGATAGAAATGGCATGATGTTTGTCAGCAATGGAAGTTTGAGTAGCCATGCAAGCGATATCCCTGCAACATATGTCACCCTGTTGGGTTCCGTCATTGCTTTGGATATAAAGCTTAACACATTTAAGCTTTCTTTCCCCGTAATTGCTCCATGTGCACCCTTAATCAAGCTGCGTTCTTGATAGTTTTGGGTGGCTCTTCTGTAAAAGAAGTATTTGCTCCAGTCTGTCTCCAGGGTATTATAATTGCTGCGCTCCCTACTAGAACCTCAAAACAAGTCTCATAAGCCAGTTGCAGATGCAACTGATGGTAGTCAATCTCCAAGTCTTCAGGCACATCCAAATGAGGCGCTTTCTTTAATTGTTCCTGAACAATAAATTGGAAACTCTGAACACAAAAGCGACTCCGCCACCAGCATCATCATGAATTGCCCCGTATGGGCAGCATTGTCCATTCCAATTGAGGTCTTCAATATTAAATAGGTTCATCATGTGTCTCTGGCGTCAACACTCTTCCATAACTATTTAAATTACTGAATGAGCATGACTTTCGTATTATCATCCAGGATTGAATGAAACAAAATTGATGTAATTCAAAAGGTCTACAAGAGAGAAGCTGGTGGTGTAGTCCTGCTTTGTATGTCCTGATGGTCTCTTTACTTGGGTTTTCACCTTGGGTGTTATGCCCCACCAGCTCCTGCTGCAAAATGCTGGGAGCGATGCTTTGGGCCTGAATTTACCGTGGCATTCTTTTAAACAGGATATGAAATAAAGCCATTATGAAATTCCATTGCTGATAGTCATCACACCATATCTGCCTAAGAACAAGCAAATCTAGCTAGTCAGAACAGTGTCCTCTCCAAGATCGACCACAGCGATGTACTTCCCATGGGTCATCTTCCAGGACCTCTAGGATATTCGTAGTAATATGTAACAGTGGAGCTAGGGTGATCTTCAATCTCACTTTTCAGAGTATAGGATCTCATGGATTAAAGTCATCAAGGGTGAATTCGTTTTAGAATCCTATTCAATAAGGAGATAAAGAAGAAGAAAAAAGTGTTTGGGGAAAGTGTCAGTAAAAGGGAAAGCAAATACAGAAAAAAGCGAAATGTCCTCAATGTGTCTTGCCTACCTTTATAACTGTTTGGCCATTGTGCATAGATACCACTTAATCAAGCAATGAAGTATACTGAGCATAGTGAATTATAGTAGTGAAATATGAAGGTGAGGGTTTTTGTGTGCCTGCCTTCTTTTCTAAAGTGCTTCCTGGAGGTTCAAAGAAACGTATCTCTGGTTTATTTCAAGTGTAAAGGGATCAGGGTATTAGTAAATAAAGGCATATTGTATATGAAGAATGCGTTCAAGAAACAGTTTTCAAGGTTGGGAAATTAAAGAAGGCTTTTTAACCACCTGATTGATATGAGAAATATTAATATATAGATCTATTGATAGCACCCTAGTCACAGATTCTTCGTTTGAAAGCCATAATTAAGCTTCATTCATACTTTGAATGTTGCTTGCATGTATTTCGGAATATCCAACATTACTCATACCTTTTATTGCTTCCTAAATCGATTTCATAATTAGATGCCCGTCAAAGTATTAATAACTTTTATATATCTCTAGCATTCGTGCAGAATTACATTTTAAGTGCATTCGATTTACATCTTTTTTATCTCAAGTAGAAGGTTATTTCATATCTTTTATCACTGAATGATAAGTAAGTAAATCAGAATATTGATGAGAATACTATTTTTTTCGATTTGATGCTGAAATAGGTCTTTTGACTATAGGTTTAGTGTCCTATAGTCAACTATTGAGGTCATCTGTGGCTTATTTTAAATTAAGAATTGCTCTTGGTTTACTACAGGGTTTTCAATAATTGCATTTATCACTGAATCTATAACTTATTTACGAAATGTGGCATTCATTCCTTTGAGGTGGCATACTGTGTATAAACCACTGAAACCTAGTTGGTATATGTACTCAGTTCAACTAAGACTTTGCAGTACTGGTGGGATGTTAGTGTGACTATGGGGTTGAAGCTCGTCCTGCCTCCACTGTTTTTATCTCCTTGAATGTTATTAGATCTAAAACTGAGAGTCTGATGCACAAAACTACGCGATAATCAAGTTTCAACATGACAGCAGCTCATAGATTAGATAGAAATGGCATGATGTTTGTCAGCAATGGAAGTTTGAGTAGTCATGCAAGCGATATCCCTGCAACATATTTCACCCTGTTGGGTTCCGTCATTGCTTTGGATATAAAGCTTAACACATTTAAGCTTTCCTTCCCCGTAATTGCTCCATGTGCACCCTTAATCAAGCTGCGTTCTTGATAGTTTTGGGTGGCTCTTCTGTAAAAGAAGTATTTGCTCCAGTCTGTCTCCAGGGTATTATAATTGCTGCGCTCCCTACTAGAACCTCCAAACAAGTCTCATAAGCCAGTTGCAGATGCAACTGATGGTAGTCAAGCTCCAAGTCTTCAGGCACATCCAAATGAGGCGCTTTCTTTAATTGTTCCTGAACAATAAATTGGAAACTCTGAACACAAAAGCGACTCCGCCACCAGCATCATCATGAATTGCCCCGTATGGGCAGCATTGTCCATTCCAATTGAGGTGTTCAATATTAAATAGGTTCATCATGTGTCTCTGGCGTCAACACTCTTCGATAACTATTTAAATTACTGAATGAGCATGACTTTCGTATTATCATCCAGGATTGAATGAAACAAAATTGATGTAATTTAAAAGGTCTACAAGAGAGAAGCTGGTGGTGTAGTCCTGCTTTGTATGTCCTGAGGGTCTCGTTACTTGGGTTTTCACCTTGGGTGTTATGCCCCACCAGCTCCTGCTGCAAAATGCTGGGAGCGATGCTTTGGGCCTGAATTTCCCTTGGCATCCTTTTAAACAGGATATGAAATAAAGCCATTATGAAATTCCATTGCTGATAGTCATCACACCATATCTGCCTAAGAACAAGCAAATCTAGCTAGTCAGAACAGTGTCCTCTCCAAGATCGACCACAGCGATGTACTTCCCATGGGTCATCTTCCAGGACCTCTAGGATATTCGTAGTAATATGTAACAGTGGAGCTAGGGTGAACATCAATCTCATGAATTGCTGCTATAATAAGTTTGAGATGGAGATGCAGAATCACTAGGGTTTTGGCCAAATTCTTAGCCATAGAAGGCCTTGTAGTCGAATACCAGCGTAAGAAACGCTTACATAATGGCAAAGCTTGCCATATACAATGAGACAAAAGTTTATTTTTTTAATTGCATATTCAAAGAAGAATAAGAATCTTATTTCCCAAAAATTAATTAAGCATAACATTTTCCATAAATTAACAATGAGCGGAACATTGAATTCACCACATTTTTTGTAATACTTCACTTTTCAGAGTATAGGATCTCATGGATTAAAGTCATCAAGGGTGAATTAGTTTTAGAATCCTATTCAATAAGGAGATAAAGAAGAAGAAAAAAGTGTTTGTGGAAAGTGTCAGTAAAAGGGAAAGCCAATACAGAAAAAAGCAAAATGTCCTCAATGTGTCTTGCCTACCTTTATAACTGTTTGGCCATTGTGCATAGATACCACTTAATCAAGCAATGAAGTACACTGAGCATAGTGAATTATAGTA
This sequence comes from Lissotriton vulgaris, assembly GCF_964263255.1. Classification (NCBI taxonomy): domain Eukaryota; kingdom Metazoa; phylum Chordata; class Amphibia; order Caudata; family Salamandridae; genus Lissotriton; species Lissotriton vulgaris. Next base: position 1,399,580,667 of record NC_141689.1, read on the forward strand.
GTGAAATATGAAGGTGAGGGTTTTTGTGTGCCTGCCTTCTTTTCTAAAGTGCTTCCTGGAGGTTCAAAGAAATGTATCTCTGGTTTATTTCAAGTGTAAAGGGATCAGGGTATTAGTAAATAAAGGCATATTGTATATGAAGAATGCGTTCAAGAAACAGTTTTCAAGGTTAGGAAATTAAAGAAGGCTTTCTAACCACCTGATTGATATGAGAAATATTAATATATAGATCTATTGATAGCACCCTAGTCACAGATTCTTCGTTTGAAAGCCATAATTAAGCTTCATTCATACTTTGAATGTTGCTTGCATGTATTTCGGAATATCCAACATTACTCACACCTTTTATTGCTTCCTAAATCGATTTCATAATTAGATGCCCGTCAAAGTATTAATAACTTTTATATATCTCTAGCATGCGTGCAGAATTACATTTTAAGTGCATTCGATTTACATTTTTTTATTTCAAGTAGAAGGTTATTTCATATCTTTTATCACTGAATGATAAGTAAGTAAATCAGAATATTGATGAGAATACTATTTTTTTCGATTTTGATGCTGAAATTGGTCTTTTGTCACATTAGTGTCCTATAGTCAACTATTGAGGTCATCTGTGGCTTATTTTAAATTGAGAATTGCTCTTGGGTTACTACAGGGTTTTCAATAATTGCATTTATCACTGAATCTATAACTTATTTACGAAATGTGGCATTCATTCCTTTGAGGTGGCATACTGTGTATAAACCACTGAAACCTAGTTGGTATATGTACTCAGTTCAACTAAGACTTTGCAGTACTGGTGGGACGTTAGTGTGACTATGGGGTTAAAGCTCGCCCTGCCTCCACTGTTTTTATCTCCTTGAATGTTATTAGATCTAAAACTGAGAGTCTGATGCACAAAACTATGCGATAATCAAGTTTCAACATGACAGCAGCTCATAGATTAGATAGAAATGGCATGATGTTTGTCAGCAATGGAAGTTTGAGTAGCCATGCAAGCGATATCCCTGCAACATATGTCACCCTGTTGGGTTCCGTCATTGCTTTGGATATAAAGCTTAACACATTTAAGCATTCTTTCCCCGTAATTGCTCCATGTGCACCCTTAATCAAGCTGCGTTCTTGATAGTATTGGGTGGCTCTTCTGTAAAAGAAGTATTTGCTCCAGTCTGTCTCCAGGGTATTATAATTGCTGCGCTCCCTACTAGAACCTACAAACAAGTCTCATAAACCAGTTGCAGATGCAACTGATGGTAGTCAAGCTCCAAGTCATCAGGCACATCCAAATGAGGCGCTTTCTTTAATTGTTCCTGAACAATAAATTGGAAACTCTGAACACAAAAGCGACTCCGCCACCAGCATCATCATGAATTGCCCCGTATGGGCAGCAATGTCCATTCCAATTGAGGTCTTCAATATTAAATAGGTTCATCATGTGTCTCTGGCGTCAACACTCTTCCATAACTATTTAAATTACTGAATGAGCATGACTTTCGTATTATCATCCAGGATTGAATGAAACAAAATTGATGTAATTCAAAAGGTCTACAAGAGAGAAGCTGGTGGTGTAGTCCTGCTTTGTATGTCCTGAGGGTCTCTTTACTTGGGTTTTCACCTTGGGTGTTATGCCCCACCAGCTCCTGCTGCAAAATGCTGGGAGCGATGCTTTGGGCCTGAATTTCCCTTGGCATCCTTTTAAACAGGATATTAAATAAAGCCATTATGAAATTCCATTGCTGATAGTCATCACACCATATCTGCCTAAGAACAAGCAAATCTAGCTAGTCAGAACAGTGTCCTCTCCAAGGTCGACCACAGCGATGTACTTCCCATGGGTCATCTTCCAGGACCTCTAGGATATTCGTAGTAATATGTAACAGTGGAGCTAGGGTGATCTTCAATCTCATGAATTGCTGCTATAATACGTTTGAGGTGGAGATGCAGAATCACTAGGGTTTTGGCCAAATTCAGAGCCATAGAAGGCCTTGTAGTCGAATACCAGCGTAAGAAACGCTTACATAGTGGCAAAGCTTGCCATATACAATGAGACAAAAGTTTATTTTTTTAATTGCATATTCAAAGAAGAATAAGAATCTTATTTCCCAAAAATTAATTAAGCATAACATTTTCCATAAATTAACAATGAGCGGAACATTGAATTCACCACATTTTTTGTAATACTTCACTTTTCAGAGTATAGGATCTCATGGATTAAAGTCATCAAGGGTGAATTGGTTTTAGAATCCTATTCAATAAGGAGATAAAGAAGAAGAAAAAAGTGTTTGGGGAAAGTGTCAGTAAAAGGGACAGCCAATACAGTAAAAAGCGAAATGTCCTCAATGTGTCTTGCCTACCTTTATAACTGTTTGGCCATTGTGCATAGATACCACTTAATCAAGCAATGAAGTACACTGAGCATAGTGAATTATAGTAGTGAAATATGAAGGTGAAGGTTTTTGTGTGCCTGCCTTCTTTTCTAAAGTGCTTCCTGGAGGTTCAAAAAAACGGATCTCTGGTTTATTTCAAGTGTAAAGGGATCAGGGTATTAGTAAATAAAGGCATATTATATATGAAGAATGCGTTCAAGAAACAGTTTTCAAGGTTGGGAAATTAAAGAAGGCTTTTTAACCACCTGATTGATATGAGAAATATTAATATATAGATCTATTGATAGCACCCTAGTCACAGATTCTTCGTTTGAAAGCCATAATTAATCTTCATTCATACTTTGAATGTTGCTTGCATGTATTTCGGAATATCCAACATTACTCACACCTTTTATTGCTTCCTAAATCGATTTCATAATTAGATGCCCGTCAAAGTATTAATAACTTTTATATATCTCTAGCATGCGTGCAGAATTACATCTTAAGTGCATTCGATTTACATGTTTTTATCTCAAGTAGAAGGTTATTTCATATCTTTTATCACTGAATGATAAGTAAGTAAATCAGAATATTGATGAGAATACTATTTTTTTCGATGTTGATGCTGAAATAGGTCTTTTGTCACATTAGTGTCCTATAGTCAACTATTGAGGTCATCTGTGGCTTATTTTAAATTGAGAATTGCTCTTGGTTTACTACAGGGTTTTCAATAATTGCATTTATCACTGAATCTATAACTTATTTATGAAATGTGGCATTCATTCCTTTGAGGTGGCATACTGTGTATAAACCACTGAAACCTAGTTGGTATATGTACTCAGTTCAACTAAGACTTTGCAGTACTGGTGGGACGTTAGTGTGACTATGGGGTTGGAGCTCGCCCTGCCTCCACTGTTTTTATCTCCTTGAATGTTATTAGATCTAAAACTGAGAGTCTGATGCACAAAACTATGCGATAATCAAGTTTCAACATGACAGCAGCTCATAGATTAGATAGAAATGGCATGATGTTTGTCAGCAATGGAAGTTTGAGTAGCCATGCAAGCGATATCCCTGCAACATATGTCACCCTGTTGGGTTCCGTCATTGCTTTGGATATAAAGCTTAACACATTTAAGCTTTCTTTCCCCGTAATTGCTCCATGTGCACCCTTAATCAAGCTGCGTTCTTGATAGTTTTGGGTGGCTCTTCTGTAAAAGAAGTATTTGCTCCAGTCTGTCTCCAGGGTATTATAATTGCTGCGCTCCCTACTAGAACCTCAAAACAAGTCTCATAAGCCAGTTGCAGATGCAACTGATGGTAGTCAATCTCCAAGTCTTCAGGCACATCCAAATGAGGCGCTTTCTTTAATTGTTCCTGAACAATAAATTGGAAACTCTGAACACAAAAGCGACTCCGCCACCAGCATCATCATGAATTGCCCCGTATGGGCAGCATTGTCCATTCCAATTGAGGTCTTCAATATTAAATAGGTTCATCATGTGTCTCTGGCGTCAACACTCTTCCATAACTATTTAAATTACTGAATGAGCATGACTTTCGTATTATCATCCAGGATTGAATGAAACAAAATTGATGTAATTCAAAAGGTCTACAAGAGAGAAGCTGGTGGTGTAGTCCTGCTTTGTATGTCCTGATGGTCTCTTTACTTGGGTTTTCACCTTGGGTGTTATGCCCCACCAGCTCCTGCTGCAAAATGCTGGGAGCGATGCTTTGGGCCTGAATTTACCGTGGCATTCTTTTAAACAGGATATGAAATAAAGCCATTATGAAATTCCATTGCTGATAGTCATCACACCATATCTGCCTAAGAACAAGCAAATCTAGCTAGTCAGAACAGTGTCCTCTCCAAGATCGACCACAGCGATGTACTTCCCATGGGTCATCTTCCAGGACCTCTAGGATATTCGTAGTAATATGTAACAGTGGAGCTAGGGTGATCTTCAATCTCACTTTTCAGAGTATAGGATCTCATGGATTAAAGTCATCAAGGGTGAATTCGTTTTAGAATCCTATTCAATAAGGAGATAAAGAAGAAGAAAAAAGTGTTTGGGGAAAGTGTCAGTAAAAGGGAAAGCAAATACAGAAAAAAGCGAAATGTCCTCAATGTGTCTTGCCTACCTTTATAACTGTTTGGCCATTGTGCATAGATACCACTTAATCAAGCAATGAAGTATACTGAGCATAGTGAATTATAGTAGTGAAATATGAAGGTGAGGGTTTTTGTGTGCCTGCCTTCTTTTCTAAAGTGCTTCCTGGAGGTTCAAAGAAACGTATCTCTGGTTTATTTCAAGTGTAAAGGGATCAGGGTATTAGTAAATAAAGGCATATTGTATATGAAGAATGCGTTCAAGAAACAGTTTTCAAGGTTGGGAAATTAAAGAAGGCTTTTTAACCACCTGATTGATATGAGAAATATTAATATATAGATCTATTGATAGCACCCTAGTCACAGATTCTTCGTTTGAAAGCCATAATTAAGCTTCATTCATACTTTGAATGTTGCTTGCATGTATTTCGGAATATCCAACATTACTCATACCTTTTATTGCTTCCTAAATCGATTTCATAATTAGATGCCCGTCAAAGTATTAATAACTTTTATATATCTCTAGCATTCGTGCAGAATTACATTTTAAGTGCATTCGATTTACATCTTTTTTATCTCAAGTAGAAGGTTATTTCATATCTTTTATCACTGAATGATAAGTAAGTAAATCAGAATATTGATGAGAATACTATTTTTTTCGATTTGATGCTGAAATAGGTCTTTTGACTATAGGTTTAGTGTCCTATAGTCAACTATTGAGGTCATCTGTGGCTTATTTTAAATTAAGAATTGCTCTTGGTTTACTACAGGGTTTTCAATAATTGCATTTATCACTGAATCTATAACTTATTTACGAAATGTGGCATTCATTCCTTTGAGGTGGCATACTGTGTATAAACCACTGAAACCTAGTTGGTATATGTACTCAGTTCAACTAAGACTTTGCAGTACTGGTGGGATGTTAGTGTGACTATGGGGTTGAAGCTCGTCCTGCCTCCACTGTTTTTATCTCCTTGAATGTTATTAGATCTAAAACTGAGAGTCTGATGCACAAAACTACGCGATAATCAAGTTTCAACATGACAGCAGCTCATAGATTAGATAGAAATGGCATGATGTTTGTCAGCAATGGAAGTTTGAGTAGTCATGCAAGCGATATCCCTGCAACATATTTCACCCTGTTGGGTTCCGTCATTGCTTTGGATATAAAGCTTAACACATTTAAGCTTTCCTTCCCCGTAATTGCTCCATGTGCACCCTTAATCAAGCTGCGTTCTTGATAGTTTTGGGTGGCTCTTCTGTAAAAGAAGTATTTGCTCCAGTCTGTCTCCAGGGTATTATAATTGCTGCGCTCCCTACTAGAACCTCCAAACAAGTCTCATAAGCCAGTTGCAGATGCAACTGATGGTAGTCAAGCTCCAAGTCTTCAGGCACATCCAAATGAGGCGCTTTCTTTAATTGTTCCTGAACAATAAATTGGAAACTCTGAACACAAAAGCGACTCCGCCACCAGCATCATCATGAATTGCCCCGTATGGGCAGCATTGTCCATTCCAATTGAGGTGTTCAATATTAAATAGGTTCATCATGTGTCTCTGGCGTCAACACTCTTCGATAACTATTTAAATTACTGAATGAGCATGACTTTCGTATTATCATCCAGGATTGAATGAAACAAAATTGATGTAATTTAAAAGGTCTACAAGAGAGAAGCTGGTGGTGTAGTCCTGCTTTGTATGTCCTGAGGGTCTCGTTACTTGGGTTTTCACCTTGGGTGTTATGCCCCACCAGCTCCTGCTGCAAAATGCTGGGAGCGATGCTTTGGGCCTGAATTTCCCTTGGCATCCTTTTAAACAGGATATGAAATAAAGCCATTATGAAATTCCATTGCTGATAGTCATCACACCATATCTGCCTAAGAACAAGCAAATCTAGCTAGTCAGAACAGTGTCCTCTCCAAGATCGACCACAGCGATGTACTTCCCATGGGTCATCTTCCAGGACCTCTAGGATATTCGTAGTAATATGTAACAGTGGAGCTAGGGTGAACATCAATCTCATGAATTGCTGCTATAATAAGTTTGAGATGGAGATGCAGAATCACTAGGGTTTTGGCCAAATTCTTAGCCATAGAAGGCCTTGTAGTCGAATACCAGCGTAAGAAACGCTTACATAATGGCAAAGCTTGCCATATACAATGAGACAAAAGTTTATTTTTTTAATTGCATATTCAAAGAAGAATAAGAATCTTATTTCCCAAAAATTAATTAAGCATAACATTTTCCATAAATTAACAATGAGCGGAACATTGAATTCACCACATTTTTTGTAATACTTCACTTTTCAGAGTATAGGATCTCATGGATTAAAGTCATCAAGGGTGAATTAGTTTTAGAATCCTATTCAATAAGGAGATAAAGAAGAAGAAAAAAGTGTTTGTGGAAAGTGTCAGTAAAAGGGAAAGCCAATACAGAAAAAAGCAAAATGTCCTCAATGTGTCTTGCCTACCTTTATAACTGTTTGGCCATTGTGCATAGATACCACTTAATCAAGCAATGAAGTACACTGAGCATAGTGAATTATAGTAGTGAAATATGAAGGTGAGGGTTTTTGTGTGCCTGCCTTCTTTTCTAAAGTGCTTCCTGGAGGTTCAAAGAAATGTATCTCTGGTTTATTTCAAGTGTAAAGGGATCAGGGTATTAGTAAATAAAGGCATATTGTATATGAAGAATGCGTTCAAGAAACAGTTTTCAAGGTTAGGAAATTAAAGAAGGCTTTCTAACCACCTGATTGATATGAGAAATATTAATATATAGATCTATTGATAGCACCCTAGTCACAGATTCTTCGTTTGAAAGCCATAATTAAGCTTCATTCATACTTTGAATGTTGCTTGCATGTATTTCGGAATATCCAACATTACTCACACCTTTTATTGCTTCCTAAATCGATTTCATAATTAGATGCCCGTCAAAGTATTAATAACTTTTATATATCTCTAGCATGCGTGCAGAATTACATTTTAAGTGCATTCGATTTACATTTTTTTATTTCAAGTAGAAGGTTATTTCATATCTTTTATCACTGAATGATAAGTAAGTAAATCAGAATATTGATGAGAATACTATTTTTTTCGATTTTGATGCTGAAATTGGTCTTTTGTCACATTAGTGTCCTATAGTCAACTATTGAGGTCATCTGTGGCTTATTTTAAATTGAGAATTGCTCTTGGGTTACTACAGGGTTTTCAATAATTGCATTTATCACTGAATCTATAACTTATTTACGAAATGTGGCATTCATTCCTTTGAGGTGGCATACTGTGTATAAACCACTGAAACCTAGTTGGTATATGTACTCAGTTCAACTAAGACTTTGCAGTACTGGTGGGACGTTAGTGTGACTATGGGGTTAAAGCTCGCCCTGCCTCCACTGTTTTTATCTCCTTGAATGTTATTAGATCTAAAACTGAGAGTCTGATGCACAAAACTATGCGATAATCAAGTTTCAACATGACAGCAGCTCATAGATTAGATAGAAATGGCATGATGTTTGTCAGCAATGGAAGTTTGAGTAGCCATGCAAGCGATATCCCTGCAACATATGTCACCCTGTTGGGTTCCGTCATTGCTTTGGATATAAAGCTTAACACATTTAAGCATTCTTTCCCCGTAATTGCTCCATGTGCACCCTTAATCAAGCTGCGTTCTTGATAGTATTGGGTGGCTCTTCTGTAAAAGAAGTATTTGCTCCAGTCTGTCTCCAGGGTATTATAATTGCTGCGCTCCCTACTAGAACCTACAAACAAGTCTCATAAACCAGTTGCAGATGCAACTGATGGTAGTCAAGCTCCAAGTCATCAGGCACATCCAAATGAGGCGCTTTCTTTAATTGTTCCTGAACAATAAATTGGAAACTCTGAACACAAAAGCGACTCCGCCACCAGCATCATCATGAATTGCCCCGTATGGGCAGCAATGTCCATTCCAATTGAGGTCTTCAATATTAAATAGGTTCATCATGTGTCTCTGGCGTCAACACTCTTCCATAACTATTTAAATTACTGAATGAGCATGACTTTCGTATTATCATCCAGGATTGAATGAAACAAAATTGATGTAATTCAAAAGGTCTACAAGAGAGAAGCTGGTGGTGTAGTCCTGCTTTGTATGTCCTGAGGGTCTCTTTACTTGGGTTTTCACCTTGGGTGTTATGCCCCACCAGCTCCTGCTGCAAAATGCTGGGAGCGATGCTTTGGGCCTGAATTTCCCTTGGCATCCTTTTAAACAGGATATTAAATAAAGCCATTATGAAATTCCATTGCTGATAGTCATCACACCATATCTGCCTAAGAACAAGCAAATCTAGCTAGTCAGAACAGTGTCCTCTCCAAGGTCGACCACAGCGATGTACTTCCCATGGGTCATCTTCCAGGACCTCTAGGATATTCGTAGTAATATGTAACAGTGGAGCTAGGGTGATCTTCAATCTCATGAATTGCTGCTATAATACGTTTGAGGTGGAGATGCAGAATCACTAGGGTTTTGGCCAAATTCAGAGCCATAGAAGGCCTTGTAGTCGAATACCAGCGTAAGAAACGCTTACATAGTGGCAAAGCTTGCCATATACAATGAGACAAAAGTTTATTTTTTTAATTGCATATTCAAAGAAGAATAAGAATCTTATTTCCCAAAAATTAATTAAGCATAACATTTTCCATAAATTAACAATGAGCGGAACATTGAATTCACCACATTTTTTGTAATACTTCACTTTTCAGAGTATAGGATCTCATGGATTAAAGTCATCAAGGGTGAATTGGTTTTAGAATCCTATTCAATAAGGAGATAAAGAAGAAGAAAAAAGTGTTTGGGGAAAGTGTCAGTAAAAGGGACAGCCAATACAGTAAAAAGCGAAATGTCCTCAATGTGTCTTGCCTACCTTTATAACTGTTTGGCCATTGTGCATAGATACCACTTAATCAAGCAATGAAGTACACTGAGCATAGTGAATTATAGTAGTGAAATATGAAGGTGAAGGTTTTTGTGTGCCTGCCTTCTTTTCTAAAGTGCTTCCTGGAGGTTCAAAAAAACGGATCTCTGGTTTATTTCAAGTGTAAAGGGATCAGGGTATTAGTAAATAAAGGCATATTGTATATGAAGAATGCGTTCAAGAAACAGTTTTCAAGGTTGGGAAATTAAAGAAGGCTTTTTAACCACCTGATTGATATGAGAAATATTAATATATAGATCTATTGATAGCACCCTAGTCACAGATTCTTCGTTTGAAAGCCATAATTAATCTTCATTCATACTTTGAATGTTGCTTGCATGTATTTCGGAATATCCAACATTACTCACACCTTTTATTGCTTCCTAAATCGATTTCATAATTAGATGCCCGTCAAAGTATTAATAACTTTTATATATCTCTAGCATGCGTGCAGAATTACATCTTAAGTGCATTCGATTTACATGTTTTTATCTCAAGTAGAAGGTTATTTCATATCTTTTATCACTGAATGATAAGTAAGTAAATCAGAATATTGATGAGAATACTATTTTTTTCGATGTTGATGCTGAAATAGGTCTTTTGTCACATTAGTGTCCTATAGTCAACTATTGAGGTCATCTGTGGCTTATTTTAAATTGAGAATTGCTCTTGGTTTACTACAGGGTTTTCAATAATTGCATTTATCACTGAATCTATAACTTATTTATGAAATGTGGCATTCATTCCTTTGAGGTGGCATACTGTGTATAAACCACTGAAACCTAGTTGGTATATGTACTCAGTTCAACTAAGACTTTGCAGTACTGGTGGGACGTTAGTGTGACTATGGGGTTGGAGCTCGCCCTGCCTCCACTGTTTTTATCTCCTTGAATGTTATTAGATCTAAAACTGAGAGTCTGATGCACAAAACTATGCGATAATCAAGTTTCAACATGACAGCAGCTCATAGATTAGATAGAAATGGCATGATGTTTGTCAGCAATGGAAGTTTGAGTAGCCATGCAAGCGATATCCCTGCAACATATGTCACCCTGTTGGGTTCCGTCATTGCTTTGGATATAAAGCTTAACACATTTAAGCTTTCTTTCCCCGTAATTGCTCCATGTGCACCCTTAATCAAGCTGCGTTCTTGATAGTTTTGGGTGGCTCTTCTGTAAAAGAAGTATTTGCTCCAGTCTGTCTCCAGGGTATTATAATTGCTGCGCTCCCTACTAGAACCTCAAAACAAGTCTCATAAGCCAGTTGCAGATGCAACTGATGGTAGTCAATCTCCAAGTCTTCAGGCACATCCAAATGAGGTGCTTTCTTTAATTGTTCCTGAACAATAAATTGGAAACTCTGAACACAAAAGCGACTCCGCCACCAGCATCATCATGAATTGCCCCGTATGGGCAGCATTGTCCATTCCAATTGAGGTCTTCAATATTAAATAGGTTCATCATGTGTCTCTGGCGTCAACACTCTTCCATAACTATTTAAATTACTGAATGAGCATGACTTTCGTATTATCATCCAGGATTGAATGAAACAAAATTGATGTAATTCAAAAGGTCTACAAGAGAGAAGCTGGTGGTGTAGTCCTGCTTTGTATGTCCTGATGGTCTCTTTACTTGGGTTTTCACCTTGGGTGTTATGCCCCACCAGCTCCTGCTGCAAAATGCTGGGAGCGATGCTTTGGGCCTGAATTTACCGTGGCATTCTTTTAAACAGGATATGAAATAAAGCCATTATGAAATTCCATTGCTGATAGTCATCACACCATATCTGCCTAAGAACAAGCAAATCTAGCTAGTCAGAACAGTGTCCTCTCCAAGATCGACCACAGCGATGTACTTCCCATGGGTCATCTTCCAGGACCTCTAGGATATTCGTAGTAATATGTAACAGTGGAGCTAGGGTGATCTTCAATCTCACTTTTCAGAGTATAGGATCTCATGGATTAAAGTCATCAAGGGTGAATTCGTTTTAGAATCCTATTCAATAAGGAGATAAAGAAGAAGAAAAAAGTGTTTGGGGAAAGTGTCAGTAAAAGGGAAAGCAAATACAGAAAAAAGCGAAATGTCCTCAATGTGTCTTGCCTACCTTTATAACTGTTTGGCCATTGTGCATAGATACCACTTAATCAAGCAATGAAGTATACTGAGCATAGTGAATTATAGTAGTGAAATATGAAGGTGAGGGTTTTTGTGTGCCTGCCTTCTTTTCTAAAGTGCTTCCTGGAGGTTCAAAGAAACGTATCTCTGGTTTATTTCAAGTGTAAAGGGATCAGTGTATTAGTAAATAAAGGCATATTGTATATGAAGAATGCGTTCAAGAAACAGTTTTCAAGGTTGGGAAATTAAAGAAGGCTTTTTAACCACCTGATTGATATGAGAAATATTAATATATAGATCTATTGATAGCACCCTAGTCACAGATTCTTCGTTTGAAAGCCATAATTAAGCTTCATTCATACTTTGAATGTTGCTTGCATGTATTTCGGAATATCCAACATTACTCATACCTTTTATTGCTTCCTAAATCGATTTCATAATTAGATGCCCGTCAAAGTATTAATAACTTTTATATATCTCTAGCATTCGTGCAGAATTACATTTTAAGTGCATTCGATTTACATCTTTTTTATCTCAAGTAGAAGGTTATTTCATATCTTTTATCACTGAATGATAAGTAAGTAAATCAGAATATTGATGAGAATACTATTTTTTTCGATTTGATGCTGAAATAGGTCTTTTGACTATAGGTTTAGTGTCCTATAGTCAACTATTGAGGTCATCTGTGGCTTATTTTAAATTAAGAATTGCTCTTGGTTTACTACAGGGTTTTTAATAATTGCATTTATCACTGAATCTATAACTTATTTACGAAATGTGGCATTCATTCCTCTGAGGTGGCATACTGTGTATAAACCACTGAAACCTAGTTGGTATATGTACTCAGTTCAACTAAGACTTTGCAGTACTGGTGGGACGTTAGTGTGACTATGGGGTTGAAGCTCGTCCTGCCTCCACTGTTTTTATCTCCTTGAATGTTATTAGATCTAAAACTGAGAGTCTGATGCACAAAACTATGCGATAATCAAGTTTCAACATGACAGCAGCTCATAGATTAGATAGAAATGGCATGATGTTTGTCAGCAATGGAAGTTTGAGTAGTCATGCAAGCGATATCCCTGCAACATATTTCACCCTGTTGGGTTCCGTCATTGCTTTGGATATAAAGCTTAACACATTTAAGCTTTCCTTCCCCGTAATTGCTCCATGTGCACCCTTAATCAAGCTGCGTTCTTGATAGTTTTGGGTGGCTCTTCTGTAAAAGAAGTATTTGCTCCAGTCTGTCTCCAGGGTATTATAATTGCTGCGCTCCCTACTAGAACCTCCAAACAAGTCTCATAAGCCAGTTGCAGATGCAACTGATGGTAGTCAAGCTCCAAGTCTTCAGGCACATCCAAATGAGGCGCTTTCTTTAATTGTTCCTGAACAATAAATTGGAAACTCTGAACACAAAAGCGACTCCGCCACCAGCATCATCATGAATTGCCCCGTATGGGCAGCATTGTCCATTCCAATTGAGGTGTTCAATATTAAATAGGTTCATCATGTGTCTCTGGCGTCAACACTCTTCCATAACTATTTAAATTACTGAATGAGCATGACTTTTGTATTATCATCCAGGATTGAATGAAACAAAATTGATGTAATTTAAAAGGTCTACAAGAGAGAAGCTGGTGGTGTAGTCCTGCTTTGTATGTCCTGAGGGTCTCGTTACTTGGGTTTTCACCTTGGGTGTTATGCCCCACCAGCTCCTGCTGCAAAATGCTGGGAGCGATGCTTTGGGCCTGAATTTCCCTTGGCATCCTTTTAAACAGGATATGAAATAAAGCCATTATGAAATTCCATTGCTGATAGTCATCACACCATATCTGCCTAAGAACAAGCAAATCTAGCTAGTCAGAACAGTGTCCTCTCCAAGATCGACCACAGCGATGTACTTCCCATGGGTCATCTTCCAGGACCTCTAGGATATTCGTAGTAATATGTAACAGTGGAGCTAGGGTGAACATCAATCTCATGAATTGCTGCTATAATAAGTTTGAGATGGAGATGCAGAATCACTAGGGTTTTGGCCAAATTCTTAGCCATAGAAGGCCTTGTAGTCGAATACCAGCGTAAGAAACGCTTACATAATGGCAAAGCTTGCCATATACAATGAGACAAAAGTTTATTTTTTTAATTGCATATTCAAAGAAGAATAAGAATCTTATTTCCCAAAAATTAATTAAGCATAACATTTTCCATAAATTAACAATGAGCGGAACATTGAATTCACCACATTTTTTGTAATACTTCACTTTTCAGAGTATAGGATCTCATGGATTAAAGTCATCAAGGGTGAATTAGTTTTAGAATCCTATTCAATAAGGAGATAAAGAAGAAGAAAAAAGTGTTTGGGGAAAGTGTCAGTAAAAGGGAAAGCCAATACAGAAAAAAGCAAAATGTCCTCAATGTGTCTTGCCTACCTTTATAACTGTTTGGCCATTGTGCATAGATACCACTTAATCAAGCAATGAAGTACACTGAGCATAGTGAATTATAGTAGTGAAATATGAAGGTGAGGGTTTTTGTGTGCCTGCCTTCTTTTCTAAAGTGCTTCCTGGAGGTTCAAAGAAACGTATCTCTGGTTTATTTCAAGTGTAAAGGGATCAGGGTATTAGTAAATAAAGGCATATTGTATATGAAGAATGCGTTCAAGAAACAGTTTTCAAGGTTAGGAAATTAAAGAAGGCTTTCTAACCACCTGATTGATATGAGAAATATTAATATATAGATCTATTGATAGCACCCTAGTCACAGATTCTTCGTTTGAAAGCCATAATTAAGCTTCATTCATACTTTGAATGTTGCTTGCATGTATTTCGGAATATCCAACATTACTCACACCTTCTATTGCTTCCTAAATCGATTTCATAATTAGATGCCCGTCAAAGTATTAATAACTTTTATATATCTCTAGCATGCGTGCAGAATTACATTTTAAGTGCATTCGATTTACATTTTTTTATTTCAAGTAGAAGGTTATTTCATATCTTTTATCACTGAATGATAAGTAAGTAAATCAGAATATTGATGAGAATACTATTTTTTTCGATTTCGATGCTGAAATTGGTCTTTTGTCACATTAGTGTCCTATAGTCAACTATTGAGGTCATCTGTGGCTTATTTTAAATTGAGAATTGCTCTTGGGTTACTACAGGGTTTTCAATAATTGCATTTATCACTGAATCTATAACTTATTTACGAAATGTGGCATTCATTCCTTTGAGGTGGCATACTGTGTATAAACCACTGAAACCTAGTTGGTATATGTACTCAGTTCAACTAAGACTTTGCAGTACTGGTGGGACGTTAGTGTGACTATGGGGTTAAAGCTCGCCCTGCCTCCACTGTTTTTATCTCCTTGAATGTTATTAGATCTAAAACTGAGAGTCTGATGCACAAAACTATGCGATAATCAAGTTTCAACATGACAGCAGCTCATAGATTAGATAGAAATGGCATGATGTTTGTCAGCAATGGAAGTTTGAGTAGCCATGCAAGTGATATCCCTGCAACATATGTCACCCTGTTGGGTTCCGTCATTGCTTTGGATATAAAGCTTAACACATTTAAGCATTCTTTCCCCGTAATTGCTCCATGTGCATCCTTAATCAAGCTGCGTTCTTGATAGTATTGGGTGGCTCTTCTGTAAAAGAAGTATTTGCTCCAGTCTGTCTCCAGGGTATTATAATTGCTGCGCTCCCTACTAGAACCTCCAAACAAGTCTCATAAGCCAGTTGCAGATGCAACTGATGGTAGTCAAGCTCCAAGTCTTCAGGCACATCCAAATGAGGCGCTTTCTTTAATTGTTCCTGAACAATAAATTGGAAACTGAACACAAAAGCGACTCCGCCACCAGCATCATCATGAATTGCCCCGTATGGGCAGCATTGTCCATACCAATTGAGGGCTTCAATTTTAAATAGGTTCATCATGTGTCTCTGGCGTCAACATTCTTCCATAACTATTTAAATTACTGAATGAGCATGACTTTCGTATTATCATCCAGGATTGAATGAAACAAAATTGATGTAATTCAAAAGGTCTACAAGAGAGAAGCTGGTGGTGTAGTCCTGCTTTGTATGTCCTGAGGGTCTCTTTACCTGGGTTTTCACCTTGGGTGTTATGCCCCACCAGCTCCTGCTGCAAAATGCTGGGAGCGATGCTTTGGGCCTGAATTTCCCTTGGCATCCTTTTAAACAGGATATGAAATAAAGCCATTATGAAATTCCATTGCTGATAGTCATCACACCATATCTGCCTAAGAACAAGCAAATCTAGCTAGTCAGAACAGTGTCCTCTCCAAGATCGACCACAGCGATGTACTTCCCATGGGTCATCTTCCAGGACCTCTAGGATATTCGTAGTAATATGTAACAGTGGAGCTAGGGTGATCTTCAATCTCATGAATTGCTGCTATAATACGTTTGAGGTGGAGATGCAGAATCACTAGGGTTTTGGCCAAATTCAGAGCCATAGAAGGCCTTGTAGTCGAATACCAGCGTAAGAAACGCTTACATAGTGGCAAAGCTTGCCATATACAATGAGACAAAAGTTTATTTTTTTAATTGCATATTCAAAGAAGAATAAGAATCTTATTTCCCAAAAATTAATTAAGCATAACATTTTCCATAAATTAACAATGAGCGGAACATTTAATTCACCACATTTTTTGTAATACTTCACTTTTCAGAGTATAGGATCTCATGGATTAAAGTCATCAAGGGTGAATTGGTTTTAGAATCCTATTCAATAGGGAGATAAAGAAGAAGAAAAAAGTGTTTGGGGAAAGTGTCAGTAAAAGGGAAAGCCAATACAGAAAAAAGCGAAATGTCCTCAATGTGCCTTGCCTACCTTTATAACTGTTTGGCCATTGTGCATAGATACCACTTAATCAAGCAATGAAGTACACTGAGCATAGTGAATTATAGTAGTGAAATATGAAGGTGAAGGTTTTTGTGTGCCTGCCTTCTTTTCTAAAGTGCTTCCTGGAGGTTCAAAAAAACGGATCTCTGGTTTATTTCAAGTGTAAAGGGATCAGGGTATTAGTAAATAAAGGCATATTGTATATGAAGAATGCGTTCAAGAAACAGTTTTCAAGGTTGGGAAATTAAAGAAGGCTTTTTAACCACCTGATTGATATGAGAAATATTAATATATAGATCTATTGATAACACCCTAGTCACAGATTCTTCGTTTGAAAGCCATAATTAATCTTCATTCATACTTTGAATGTTGCTTGCATGTATTTCGGAATATCCAACATTACTCACACCTTTTATTGCTTCCTAAATCGATTTCATAATTAGATGCCCGTCAAAGTATTAATAACTTTTATATATCTCTAGCATGCGTGCAGAATTACATCTTAAGTGCATTCGATTTACATGTTTTTATCTCAAGTAGAAGGTTATTTCATATCTTTTATCACTGAATGATAAGTAAGTAAATCAGAATATTGATGAGAATACTATATATTTCGATGTTGATGCTGAAATAGGTCTTTTGTCACATTAGTGTCCTATAGTCAACTATTGAGGTCATCTGTGGCTTATTTTAAATTGAGAATTGCTCTTGGTTTACTACAGGGTTTTCAATAATTGCATTTATCACTGAATCTATAACTTATTTATGAAATGTGGCATTCATTCCTTTGAGGTGGCATACTGTGTATAAACCACTGAAACCTAGTTGGTATATGTACTCAGTTCAACTAAGACTTTGCAGTACTGGTGGGACGTTAGTGTGACTATGGGGTTGGAGCTCGCCCTGCCTCCACTGTTTTTATCTCCTTGAATGTTATTAGATCTAAAACTGAGAGTCTGATGCACAAAACTATGCGATAATCAAGTTTCAACATGACAGCAGCTCATAGATTAGATAGAAATGGCATGATGTTTGTCAGCAATGGAAGTTTGAGTAGCCATGCAAGCGATATCCCTGCAACATATGTCACCCTGTTGGGTTCCGTCATTGCTTTGGATATAAAGCTTAACACATTTAAGCTTTCTTTCCCCGTAATTGCTCCATGTGCACCCTTAATCAAGCTGCGTTCTTGATAGTTTTGGGTGGCTCTTCTGTAAAAGAAGTATTTGCTCCAGTCTGTCTCCAGGGTATTATAATTGCTGCGCTCCCTACTAGAACCTCAAAACAAGTCTCATAAGCCAGTTGCAGATGCAACTGATGGTAGTCAATCTCCAAGTCTTCAGGCACATCCAAATGAGGCGCTTTCTTTAATTGTTCCTGAACAATAAATTGGAAACTCTGAACACAAAAGCGACTCCGCCACCAGCATCATCATAATTTGCCCCGTATGGGCAGCATTGTCCATTCCAATTGAGGTCTTCAATATTAAATAGGTTCATCATGTGTCTCTGGCGTCAACACTCTTCCATAACTATTTAAATTACTGAATGAGCATGACTTTCGTATTATCATCCAGGATTGAATGAAACAAAATTGATGTAATTCAAAAGGTCTACAAGAGAGAAGCTGGTGGTGTAGTCCTGCTTTGTATGTCCTGATGGTCTCTTTACTTGGGTTTTCACCTTGGGTGTTATGCCCCACCAGCTCCTGCTGCAAAATGCTGGGAGCGATGCTTTGGGCCTGAATTTACCGTGGCATTCTTTTAAACAGGATATGAAATAAAGCCATTATGAAATTCCATTGCTGATAGTCATCACACCATATCTGCCTAAGAACAAGCAAATCTAGCTAGTCAGAACAGTGTCCTCTCCAAGATCGACCACAGCGATGTACTTCCCATGGGTCATCTTCCAGGACCTCTAGGATATTCGTAGTAATATGTAACAGTGGAGCTAGGGTGATCTTCAATCTCACTTTTCAGAGTATAGGATCTCATGGATTAAAGTCATCAAGGGTGAATTCGTTTTAGAATCCTATTCAATAAGGAGATAAAGAAGAAGAAAAAAGTGTTTGGGGAAAGTGTCAGTAAAAGGGAAAGCAAATACAGAAAAAAGCGAAATGTCCTCAATGTGTCTTGCCTACCTTTATAACTGTTTGGCCATTGTGCATAGATACCACTTAATCAAGCAATGAAGTATACTGAGCATAGTGAATTATAGTAGTGAAATATGAAGGTGAGGGTTTTTGTGTGCCTGCCTTCTTTTCTAAAGTGCTTCCTGGAGGTTCAAAGAAACGTATCTCTGGTTTATTTCAAGTGTAAAGGGATCAGTGTATTAGTAAATAAAGGCATATTGTATATGAAGAATGCGTTCAAGAAACAGTTTTCAAGGTTGGGAAATTAAAGAAGGCTTTTTAACCACCTGATTGATATGAGAAATATTAATATATAGATCTATTGATAGCACCCTAGTCACAGATTCTTCGTTTGAAAGCCATAATTAAGCTTCATTCATACTTTGAATGTTGCTTGCATGTATTTCGGAATATCCAACATTACTCATACCTTTTATTGCTTCCTAAATCGATTTCATAATTAGATGCCCGTCAAAGTATTAATAACTTTTATATATCTCTAGCATTCGTGCAGAATTACATTTTAAGTGCATTCGATTTACATCTTTTTTATCTCAAGTAGAAGGTTATTTCATATCTTTTATCACTGAATGATA
Source organism: Lissotriton vulgaris (assembly GCF_964263255.1). Classification (NCBI taxonomy): domain Eukaryota; kingdom Metazoa; phylum Chordata; class Amphibia; order Caudata; family Salamandridae; genus Lissotriton; species Lissotriton vulgaris. Next base: position 1,399,599,808 of record NC_141689.1, read on the forward strand.
AGTAAGTAAATCAGAATATTGATGAGAATACTATTTTATTCGATTTGATGCTGAAATAGGTCTTTTGACTATAGGTTTAGTGTCCTATAGTCAACTATTGAGGTCATCTGTGGCTTATTTTAAATTAAGAATTGCTCTTGGTTTACTACAGGGTTTTCAATAATTGCATTTATCACTGAATCTATAACTTATTTACGAAATGTGGCATTCATTCCTTTGAGGTGGCATACTGTGTATAAACCACTGAAACCTAGTTGGTATATGTACTCAGTTCAACTAAGACTTTGCAGTACTGGTGGGACGTTAGTGTGACTATTGGGTTGAAGCTCGTCCTGCCTCCACTGTTTTTATCTCCTTGAATGTTATTAGATCTAAAAATGAGAGTCTGATGCACAAAACTATGCGATAATCAAGTTTCAACATGACAGCAGCTCATAGATTAGATAGAAATGGCATGATGTTTGTCAGCAATGGAAGTTTGAGTAGTCATGCAAGCGATATCCCTGCAACATATTTCACCCTGTTGGGTTTTGTCATTGCTTTGGATATAAAGCTTAACACATTTAAGCTTTCCTTCCCCGTAATTGCTCCATGTGCACCCTTAATCAAGCTTCGTTCTTGATAGTTTTGGGTGGCTCTTCTGTAAAAGAAGTATTTGCTCCAGTCTGTCTCCAGGGTATTATAATTGCTGCGCTCCCTACTAGAACCTCCAAACAAGTCTCATAAGCCAGTTGCAGATGCAACTGATGGTAGTCAAGCTCCAAGTCTTCAGGCACATCCAAATGAGGCGCTTTCTTTAATTGTTCCTGAACAATAAATTGGAAACTCTGAACACAAAAGCGACTCCGCCACCAGCATCATCATGAATTGCCCCGTATGGGCAGCATTGTCCATTCCAATTGAGGTGTTCAATATTAAATAGGTTCATCATGTGTCTCTGGCGTCAACACTCTTCCATAACTATTTAAATTACTGAATGAGCATGACTTTCGTATTATCATCCAGGATTGAATGAAACAAAATTGATGTAATTTAAAAGGTCTACAAGAGAGAAGCTGGTGGTGTAGTCCTGCTTTGTATGTCCTGAGGGTCTCGTTACTTGGGTTTTCACCTTGGGTGTTATGCCCCACCAGCTCCTGCTGCAAAATGCTGGGAGCGATGCTTTGGGCCTGAATTTCCCTTGGCATCCTTTTAAACAGGATATGAAATAAAGCCATTATGAAATTCCATTGCTGATAGTCATCACACCATATCTGCCTAAGAACAAGCAAATCTAGCTAGTCAGAACAGTGTCCTTTCCAAGATCGACCACAGCGATGTACTTCCCATGGGTCATCTTCCAGGACCTCTAGGATATTCGTAGTAATATGTAACAGTGGAGCTAGGGTGAACATCAATCTCATGAATTGCTGCTATAATAAGTTTGAGATGGAGATGCGGAATCACTAGGGTTTTGGCCAAATTCTTAGCCATAGAAGGCCTTGTAGTCGAATACCAGCGTAAGAAACGCTTACATAATGGCAAAGCTTGCCATATACAATGAGACAAAAGTTTATTTTTTTAATTGCATATTCAAAGAAGAATAAGAATCTTATTTCCCAAAAATTAATTAAGCATAACATTTTCCATAAATTAACATTGAGCGGAACATTGAATTCACCACATTTTTTGTAATACTTCACTTTTCAGAGTATAGGATCTCATGGATTAAAGTCATCAAGGGTGAATTAGTTTTAGAATCCTATTCAATAAGGAGATAAAGAAGAAGAAAAAAGTGTTTGGGGAAAGTGTCAGTAAAAGGGAAAGCCAATACAGAAAAAAGCAAAATGTCCTCAATGTGTCTTGCCTACCTTTATAACTGTTTGGCCATTGTGCATAGATACCACTTAATCAAGCAATGAAGTACACTGAGCATAGTGAATTATAGTAGTGAAATATGAAGGTGAGGGTTTTTGTGTGTCTGCCTTCTTTTCTAAAGTGCTTCCTGGAGGTTCAAAGAAACGTATCTCTGGTTTATTTCAAGTGTAAAGGGATCAGGGTATTAGTAAATAAAGGCATATTGTATATGAAGAATGCGTTCAAGAAACAGTTTTCAAGGTTAGGAAATTAAAGAAGGCTTTCTAACCACCTGATTGATATGAGAAATATTAATATATAGATCTATTGATAGCACCCTAGTCACAGATTCTTCGTTTGAAAGCCATAATTAAGTTTCATTCATACTTTGAATGTTGCTTGCATGTATTTCGGAATATCCAACATTACTCACACCTTCTATTGCTTCCTAAATCGATTTCATAATTAGATGCCCGTCAAAGTATTAATAACTTTTATATATCTCTAGCATGCGTGCAGAATTACATTTTAAGTGCATTCGATTTACATTTTTTTATTTCAAGTAGAAGGTTATTTCATATCTTTTATCACTGAATGATAAGTAAGTAAATCAGAATATTGATGAGAATACTATTTTTTTCGATTTTGATGCTGAAATTGGTCTTTTGTCACATTAGTGTCCTATAGTCAACTATTGAGGTCATCTGTGGCTTATTTTAAATTGAGAATTGCTCTTGGGTTACTACAGGGTTTTCAATAATTGCATTTATCACTGAATCTATAACTTATTTACGAAATGTGGCATTCATTCCTTTGAGGTGGCATACTGTGTATAAACCACTGAAACCTAGTTGGTATATGTACTCAGTTCAACTAAGACTTTGCAGTACTGGTGGGACGTTAGTGTGACTATGGGGTTAAAGCTCGCCCTGCCTCCACTGTTTTTATCTCCTTGAATGTTATTAGATCTAAAACTGAGAGTCTGATGCACAAAACTATGCGATAATCAAGTTTCAACATGACAGCAGCTCATAGATTAGATAGAAATGGCATGATGTTTGTCAGCAATGGAAGTTTGAGTAGCCATGCAAGCGATATCCCTGCAACATATGTCACCCTGTTGGGTTCCGTCATTGCTTTGGATATAAAGCTTAACACATTTAAGCATTCTTTCCCCGTAATTGCTCCATGTGCACCCTTAATCAAGCTGCGTTCTTGATAGTATTGGGTGGCTCTTCTGTAAAAGAAGTATTTGCTCCAGTCTGTCTCCAGGGTATTATAATTGCTGCGCTCCCTACTAGAACCTACAAACAAGTCTCATAAACCAGTTGCAGATGCAACTGATGGTAGTCAAGCTCCAAGTCATCAGGCACATCCAAATGAGGCGCTTTCTTTAATTGTTCCTGAACAATAAATTGGAAACTCTGAACACAAAAGCGACTCCGCCACCAGCATCATCATGAATTGCCCCGTATGGGCAGCAATGTCCATTCCAATTGAGGTCTTCAATATTAAATAGGTTTATCATGTGTCTCTGGCGTCAACACTCTTCCATAACTATTTAAATTACTGAATGAGCATGACTTTCGTATTATCATTCAGGATTGAATGAAACAAAATTGATGTAATTCAAAAGGTCTACAAGAGAGAAGCTGGTGGTGTAGTCCTGCTTTGTATGTCCTGAGGGTCTCTTTACTTGGGTTTTCACCTTGGGTGTTATGCCCCACCAGCTCCTGCTGCAAAATGCTGGGAGCGATGCTTTGGGCCTGAATTTCCCTTGGCATCCTTTTAAACAGGATATGAAATAAAGCCATTATGAAATTCCATTGCTGATAGTCATCACACCATATCTGCCTAAGAACAAGCAAATCTAGCTAGTCAGAACAGTGTCCTCTCCAAGATCGACCACAGCGATGTACTTCCCATGGGTCATCTTCCAGGACCTCTAGGATATTCGTAGTAATATGTAACAGTGGAGCTAGGGTGATCTTCAATCTCATGAATTGCTGCTATAATACGTTTGAGGTGGAGATGCAGAATCACTAGGGTTTTGGCCAAATTCAGAGCCATAGAAGGCCTTGTAGTCCAATACCAGCGTAAGAAACGCTTACATAGTGGCAAAGTTTGCCATATACAATGAGACAAAAGTTTATTTTTTTAATTGCATATTCAAAGAAGAATAAGAATCTTATTTCCCAAAAATTAATTAAGCATAACATTTTCCATAAATTAACAATGAGCGGAACATTGAATTCACCACATTTTTTGTAATACTTCACTTTTCAGAGTATAGGATCTCATGGATTAAAGTCATCAAGGGTGAATTGGTTTTAGAATCCTATTCAATAGGGAGATAAAGAAGAAGAAAAAAGTGTTTGGGGAAAGTGTCAGTAAAAGGGAAAGCCAATACAAAAAAAAGCGAAATGTCCTCAATGTGTCTTGCCTACCTTTATAACTGTTTGGCCATTGTGCATAGATACCACTTAATCAAGCAATGAAGTACACTGAGCATAGTGAATTATAGTAGTGAAATATGAAGGTGAAGGTTTTTGTGTGCCTGCCTTCTTTTCTAAAGTGCTTCCTGGAGGTTCAAAAAAACGGATCTCTGGTTTATTTCAAGTGTAAAGGGATCAGGGTATTAGTAAATAAAGGCATATTGTATATGAAGAATGCGTTCAAGAAACAGTTTTCAAGGTTGGGAAATTAAAGAAGGCTTTTTAACCACCTGATTGATATGAGAAATATTAATATATAGATCTATTGATAGCACCATAGTCACAGATTCTTCGTTTGAAAGCCATAATTAATCTTCATTCATACCTTGAATGTTGCTTGCATGTATTTCGGAATATCCAACATTACTCACACCTTTTATTGCTTCCTAAATCGATTTCTTAATTAGATGCCCGTCAAAGTATTAATAACTTTTATATATCTCTAGCATGCGTGCAGAATTACATCTTAAGTGCATTCGATTTACATGTTTTTATCTCAAGTAGAAGGTTATTTCATATCTTTTATCACTGAATGATAAGTAAGTAAATCAGAATATTGATGAGAATACTATATATTTCGATGTTGATGCTGAAATAGGTCTTTTGTCACATTAGTGTCCTATAGTCAACTATTGAGGTCATCTGTGGCTTATTTTAAATTGAGAATTGCTCTTGGTTTACTACAGGGTTTTCAATAATTGCATTTATCACTGAATCTATAACTTATTTATGAAATGTGGCATTCATTCCTTTGAGGTGGCATACTGTGTATAAACCACTGAAACCTAGTTGGTATATGTACTCAGTTCAACTAAGACTTTGCAGTACTGGTGGGACATTAGTGTGACTATGGGGTTGGAGCTCGCCCTGCCTCCACTGTTTTTATCTCCTTGAATGTTATTAGATCTAAAACTGAGAGTCTGATGCACAAAACTATGCGATAATCAAGTTTCAACATGACAGCAGCTCATAGATTAGATAGAAATGGCATGATGTTTGTCAGCAATGGAAGTTTGAGTAGCCATGCAAGCGATATCCCTGCAACATATGTCACCCTGTTGGGTTCCGTCATTGCTTTGGATATAAAGCTTAACACATTTAAGCTTTCTTTCCCCGTAATTGCTCCATGTGCACCCTTAATCAAGCTGCGTTCTTGATAGTTTTGGCTGGCTCTTCTGTAAAAGAAGTATTTGCTCCAGTCTGTCTCCAGGGTATTATAATTGCTGCGCTCCCTACTAGAACCTCAAAACAAGTCTCATAAGCCAGTTGCAGATGCAACTGATGGTAGTCAATCTCCAAGTCTTCAGGCACATCCAAATGAGGCGCTTTCTTTAATTGTTCCTGAACAATAAATTGGAAACTCTGAACACAAAAGCGACTCCGCCACCAGCATCATCATAAATTGCCCCGTATGGGCAGCATTGTCCATTCCAATTGAGGTCTTCAATATTAAATAGGTTCATCATGTGTCTCTGGCGTCAACACTCTTCCATAACTATTTAAATTACTGAATGAGCATGACTTTCGTATTATCATCCAGGATTGAATGAAACAAAATTGATGTAATTCAAAAGGTCTACAAGAGAGAAGCTGGTGGTGTAGTCCTGCTTTGTATGTCCTGATGGTCTCTTTACTTGGGTTTTCACCTTGGGTGTTATGCCCCACCAGCTCCTGCTGCAAAATGCTGGGAGCGATGCTTTGGGCCTGAATTTACCGTGGCATTCTTTTAAACAGGATATGAAATAAAGCCATTATGAAATTCCATTGCTGATAGTCATCACACCATATCTGCCTAAGAACAAGCAAATCTAGCTAGTCAGAACAGTGTCCTCTCCAAGATCGACCACAGCGATGTACTTCCCATGGGTCATCTTCCAGGACCTCTAGGATATTCGTAGTAATATGTAACAGTGGAGCTAGGGTGATCTTCAATCTCACTTTTCAGAGTATAGGATCTCATGGATTAAAGTCATCAAGGGTGAATTCGTTTTAGAATCCTATTCAATAAGGAGATAAAGAAGAAGAAAAAAGTGTTTGGGGAAAGTGTCAGTAAAAGGGAAAGCCAATACAGAAAAAAGCAAAATGTCCTCAATGTGTCTTGCCTACCTTTATAACTGTTTGGCCATTGTGCATAGATACCACTTAATCAAGCAATGAAGTACACTGAGCATAGTGAATTATAGTAGTGAAATATGAAGGTGAGGGTTTTTGTGTGCCTGCCTTCTTTTCTAAAGTGCTTCCTGGAGGTTCAAAGAAACGTATCTCTGGTTTATTTCAAGTATAAAGGGATCAGGGTATTAGTAAATAAAGGCATATTGTATATGAAGAATGCGTTCAAGAAACAGTTTTCAAGGTTAGGAAATTAAAGAAGGCTTTCTAACCACCTGATTGATATGAGAAATATTAATATATAGATCTATTGATAGCACCCTAGTCACAGATTCTTCGTTTGAAAGCCATAATTAAGCTTCATTCATACTTTGAATGTTGCTTGCATGTATTTCGGAATATCCAACATTACTCACACCTTCTATTGCTTCCTAAATCGATTTCATAATTAGATGCCCGTCAAAGTATTAATAACTTTTATATATCTCTAGCATGCGTGCAGAATTACATTTTAAGTGCATTCGATTTACATTTTTTTATTTCAAGTAGAAGGTTATTTCATATCTTTTATCACTGAATGATAAGTAAGTAAATCAGAATATTGATGAGAATACTATTTTTTTCGATTTTGATGCTGAAATTGGTCTTTTGTCACATTAGTGTCCTATAGTCAACTATTGAGGTCATCTGTGGCTTATTTTAAATTGAGAATTGCTCTTGGGTTACTACAGGGTTTTCAATAATTGCATTTATCACTGAATCTATAACTTATTTACGAAATGTGGCATTCATTCCTTTGAGGTGGCATACTGTGTATAAACCACTGAAACCTAGTTGGTATATGTACTCAGTTCAACTAAGACTTTGCAGTACTGGTGGGACGTTAGTGTGACTATGGGGTTAAAGCTCGCCCTGCCTCCACTGTTTTTATCTCCTTGAATGTTATTAGATCTAAAACTGAGAGTCTGATGCACAAAACTATGCGATAATCAAGTTTCAACATGACAGCAGCTCATAGATTAGATAGAAATGGCATGATGTTTGTCAGCAATGGAAGTTTGAGTAGCCATGCAAGCGATATCCCTGCAACATATGTCACCCTGTTGGGTTCCGTCATTGCTTTGGATATAAAGCTTAACACATTTAAGCATTCTTTCCCCGTAATTGCTCCATGTGCACCCTTAATCAAGCTGCGTTCTTGATAGTATTGGGTGGCTCTTCTGTAAAAGAAGTATTTGCTCCAGTCTGTCTCCAGGGTATTATAATTGCTGCGCTCCCTACTAGAACCTACAAACAAGTCTCATAAACCAGTTGCAGATGCAACTGATGGTAGTCAAGCTCCAAGTCATCAGGCACATCCAAATGAGGCGCTTTCTTTAATTGTTCCTGAACAATAAATTGGAAACTCTGAACACAAAAGCGACTCCGCCACCAGCATCATCATGAATTGCCCCGTATGGGCAGCAATGTCCATTCCAATTGAGGTCTTCGATATTAAATAGGTTCATCATGTGTCTCTGGCGTCAACACTCTTCCATAACTATTTAAATTACTGAATGAGCATGACTTTCGTATTATCATCCAGGATTGAATGAAACAAAATTGATGTAATTCAAAAGGTCTACAAGAGAGAAGCTGGTGGTGTAGTCCTGCTTTGTATGTCCTGAGGGTCTCTTTACTTGGGTTTTCACCTTGGGTGTTATGCCCCACCAGCTCCTGCTGCAAAATGCTGGGAGCGATGCTTTGGGCCTGAATTTCCCTTGGCATCCTTTTAAACAGGATATGAAATAAAGCCATTATGAAATTCCATTGCTGATAGTCATCACACCATATCTGCCTAAGAACAAGCAAATCTAGCTAGTCAGAACAGTGTCCTCTCCAAGATCGACCACAGCGATGTACTTCCCATGGGTCATCTTCCAGGACCTCTAGGATATTCGTAGTAATATGTAACAGTGGAGCTAGGGTGATCTTCAATCTCATGAATTGCTGCTATAATACGTTTGAGGTGGAGATGCAGAATCACTAGGGTTTTGGCCAAATTCAGAGCCATAGAAGGCCTTGTAGTCGAATACCAGCGTAAGAAACGCTTACATAGTGGCAAAGCTTGCCATATACAATGAGACAAAAGTTTATTTTTTTAATTGCATATTCAAAGAAGAATAAGAATCTTATTTCCCAAAAATTAATTAAGCATAACATTTTCCATAAATTAACAATGAGCGGAACATTGAATTCACCACATTTTTTGTAATACTTCACTTTTCAGAGTATAGGATCTCATGGATTAAAGTCATCAAGGGTGAATTGGTTTTAGAATCCTATTCAATAGGGAGATAAAGAAGAAGAAAAAAGTGTTTGGGGAAAGTGTCAGTAAAAGGGAAAGCCAATACAGAAAAAAGCGAAATGTCCTCAATGTGTCTTGCCTACCTTTATAACTGTTTGGCCATTGTGCATAGATACCACTTAATCAAGCAATGAAGTACACTGAGCATAGTGAATTATAGTAGTGAAATATGAAGGTGAAGGTTTTTGTGTGCCTGCCTTCTTTTCTAAAGTGCTTCCTGGAGGTTCAAAAAAACGGATCTCTGGTTTATTTCAAGTGTAAAGGGATCAGGGTATTAGTAAATAAAGGCATATTGTATATGAAGAATGCGTTCAAGAAACAGTTTTCAAGGTTGGGAAATTAAAGAAGGCTTTTTAACCACCTGATTGATATGAGAAATATTAATATATAGATCTATTGATAGCACCCTAGTCACAGATTCTTCGTTTGAAAGCCATAATTAATCTTCATTCATACTTTGAATGTTGCTTGCATGTATTTCGGAATATCCAACATTACTCACACCTTTTATTGCTTCCTAAATCGATTTCATAATTAGATGCCCGTCAAAGTATTAATAACTTTTATATATCTCTAGCATGCGTGCAGAATTACATCTTAAGTGCATTCGATTTACATGTTTTTATCTCAAGTATAAGGTTATTTCATATCTTTTATCACTGAATGATAAGTAAGTAAATCAGAATATTGATGAGAATACTATATATTTCGATGTTGATGCTGAAATAGGTCTTTTGTCACATTAGTGTCCTATAGTCAACTATTGAGGTCATCTGTGGCTTATTTTAAATTGAGAATTGCTCTTGGTTTACTACAGGGTTTTCAATAATTGCATTTATCACTGAATCTATAACTTATTTATGAAATGTGGCATTCATTCCTTTGAGGTGGCATACTGTGTATAAACCACTGAAACCTAGTTGGTATATGTACTCAGTTCAACTAAGACTTTGCAGTACTGGTGGGACGTTAGTGTGACTATGGGGTTGGAGCTCGCCCTGCCTCCACTGTTTTTATCTCCTTGAATGTTATTAGATCTAAAACTGAGAGTCTGATGCACAAAACTATGCGATAATCAAGTTTCAACATGACAGCAGCTCATAGATTAGATAGAAATGGCATGATGTTTGTCAGCAATGGAAGTTTGAGTAGCCATGCAAGCGATATCCCTGCAACATATGTCACCCTGTTGGGTTCCGTCATTGCTTTGGATATAAAGCTTAACACATTTAAGCTTTCTTTCCCCGTAATTGCTCCATGTGCACCCTTAATCAAGCTGCGTTCTTGATAGTTTTGGGTGGCTCTTCTGTAAAAGAAGTATTTGCTCCAGTCTGTCTCCAGGGTATTATAATTGCTGCGCTCCCTACTAGAACCTCAAAACAAGTCTCATAAGCCAGTTGCAGATACAACTGATGGTAGTCAATCTCCAAGTCTTCAGGCACATCCAAATGAGGCGCTTTCTTTAATTGTTCCTGAACAATAAATTGGAAACTCTGAACACAAAAGCGACTCCGCCACCAGCATCATCATAAATTGCCCCGTATGGGCAGCATTGTCCATTCCAATTGAGGTCTTCAATATTAAATAGGTTCATCATGTGTCTCTGGCGTCAACACTCTTCCATAACTATTTAAATTACTGAATGAGCATGACTTTCGTATTATCATCCAGGATTGAATGAAACAAAATTGATGTAATTCAAAAGGTCTACAAGAGAGAAGCTGGTGGTGTAGTCCTGCTTTGTATGTCCTGATGGTCTCTTTACTTGGGTTTTCACCTTGGGTGTTATGCCCCACCAGCTCCTGCTGCAAAATGCTGGGAGCGATGCTTTGGGCCTGAATTTACCGTGGCATTCTTTTAAACAGGATATGAAATAAAGCCATTATGAAATTCCATTGCTGATAGTCATCACACCATATCTGCCTAAGAACAAGCAAATCTAGCTAGTCAGAACAGTGTCCTCTCCAAGATCGACCACAGCGATGTACTTCCCATGGGTCATCTTCCAGGACCTCTAGGATATTCGTAGTAATATGTAACAGTGGAGCTAGGGTGATCTTCAATCTCACTTTTCAGAGTATAGGATCTCATGGATTAAAGTCATCAAGGGTGAATTCGTTTTAGAATCCTATTCAATAAGGAGATAAAGAAGAAGAAAAAAGTGTTTGGGGAAAGTGTCAGTAAAAGGGAAAGCCAATACAGAAAAAAGCAAAATGTCCTCAATGTGTCTTGCCTACCTTTATAACTGTTTGGCCATTGTGCATAGATACCACTTAATCAAGCAATGAAGTACACTGAGCATAGTGAATTATAGTAGTGAAATATGAAGGTGAGGGTTTTTGTGTGCCTGCCTTCTTTTCTAAAGTGCTTCCTGGAGGTTCAAAGAAACGTATCTCTGGTTTATTTCAAGTGTAAAGGGATCAGGGTATTAGTAAATAAAGGCATATTGTATATGAAGAATGCGTTCAAGAAACAGTTTTCAAGGTTAGGAAATTAAAGAAGGCTTTCTAACCACCTGATTGATATGAGAAATATTAATATATAGATCTATTGATAGCACCCTAGTCACAGATTCTTCGTTTGAAAGCCATAATTAAGCTTCATTCATACTTTGAATGTTGCTTGCATGTATTTCGGAATATCCAACATTACTCACACCTTCTATTGCTTCCTAAATCGATTTCATAATTAGATGCCCGTCAAAGTATTAATAACTTTTATATATCTCTAGCATGCGTGCAGAATTACATTTTAAGTGCATTCGATTTACATTTTTTTATTTCAAGTAGAAGGTTATTTCATATCTTTTATCACTGAATGATAAGTAAGCAAATCAGAATATTGATGAGAATACTATTTTTTTCGATTTTGATGCTGAAATTGGTCTTTTGTCACATTAGTGTCCTATAGTCAACTATTGAGGTCATCTGTGGCTTATTTTAAATTGAGAATTGCTCTTGGGTTACTACAGGGTTTTCAATAATTGCATTTATCACTGAATCTATAACTTATTTACGAAATGTGGCATTCATTCCTTTGAGGTGGCATACTGTGTATAAACCACTGAAACCTAGTTGGTATATGTACTCAGTTCAACTAAGACTTTGCAGTACTGGTGGGACGTTAGTGTGACTATGGGGTTAAAGCTCGCCCTGCCTCCACTGTTTTTATCTCCTTGAATGTTATTAGATCTAAAACTGAGAGTCTGATACACAAAACTATGCGATAATCAAGTTTCAACATGACAGCAGCTCATAGATTAGATAGAAATGGCATGATGTTTGTCAGCAATGGAAGTTTGAGTAGCCATGCAAGCGATATCCCTGCAACATATGTCACCCTGTTGGGTTCCGTCATTGCTTTGGATATAAAGCTTAACACATTTAAGCATTCTTTCCCCGTAATTGCTCCATGTGCACCCTTAATCAAGCTGCGTTCTTGATAGTATTGGGTGGCTCTTCTGTAAAAGAAGTATTTGCTCCAGTCTGTCTCCAGGGTATTATAATTGCTGCGCTCCCTACTAGAACCTACAAACAAGTCTCATAAACCAGTTGCAGATGCAACTGATGGTAGTCAAGCTCCAAGTCATCAGGCACATCCAAATGAGGCGCTTTCTTTAATTGTTCCTGAACAATAAATTGGAAACTCTGAACACAAAAGCGACTCCGCCACCAGCATCATCATGAATTGCCCCGTATGGGCAGCAATGTCCATTCCAATTGAGGTCTTCAATATTAAATAGGTTCATCATGTGTCTCTGGCGTCAACACTCTTCCATAACTATTTAAATTACTGAATGAGCATGACTTTCGTATTATCATCCAGGATTGAATGAAACAAAATTGATGTAATTCAAAAGGTCTACAAGAGAGAAGCTGGTGGTGTAGTCCTGCTTTGTATGTCCTGAGGGTCTCTTTACTTGGGTTTTCACCTTGGGTGTTATGCCCCACCAGCTCCTGCTGCAAAATGCTGGGAGCGATGCTTTGGGCCTGAATTTCCCTTGGCATCCTTTTAAACAGGATATGAAATAAAGCCATTATGAAATTCCATTGCTGATAGTCATCACACCATATCTGCCTAAGAACAAGCAAATCTAGCTAGTCAGAACAGTGTCCTCTCCAAGATCGACCACAGCGATGTACTTCCCATGGGTCATCTTCCAGGACCTCTAGGATATTCGTAGTAATATGTAACAGTGGAGCTAGGGTGATCTTCAATCTCATGAATTGCTGCTATAATACGTTTGAGGTGGAGATGCAGAATCACTAGGGTTTTGGCCAAATTCAGAGCCATAGAAGGCCTTGTAGTCGAATACCAGCGTAAGAAACGCTTACATAGTGGCAAAGCTTGCCATATACAATGAGACAAAAGTTTATTTTTTTAATTGCATATTCAAAGAAGAATAAGAATCTTATTTCCCAAAAATTAATTAAGCATAACATTTTCCATAAATTAACAATGAGCGGAACATTGAATTCACCACATTTTTTGTAATACTTCACTTTTCAGAGTATAGGATCTCATGGATTAAAGTCATCAAGGGTGAATTGGTTTTAGAATCCTATTCAATAGGGAGATAAAGAAGAAGAAAAAAGTGTTTGGGGAAAGTGTCAGTAAAAGGGAAAGCCAATACAGAAAAAAGCGAAATGTCCTCAATGTGTCTTGCCTACCTTTATAACTGTTTGGCCATTGTGCATAGATACCACTTAATCAAGCAATGAAGTACACTGAGCATAGTGAATTATAGTAGTGAAATATGAAGGTGAAGGTTTTTGTGTGCCTGCCTTCTTTTCTAAAGTGCTTCCTGGAGGTTCAAAAAAACGGATCTCTGGTTTATTTCAAGTGTAAAGGGATCAGGGTATTAGTAAATAAAGGCATATTGTATATGAAGAATGCGTTCAAGAAACAGTTTTCAAGGTTGGGAAATTAAAGAAGGCTTTTTAACCACCTGATTGATATGAGAAATATTAATATATAGATCTATTGATAGCACCCTAGTCACAGATTCTTCGTTTGAAAGCCATAATTAATCTTCATTCATACTTTGAATGTTGCTTGCATGTATTTCGGAATATCCAACATTACTCACACCTTTTATTGCTTCCTAAATCGATTTCATAATTAGATGCCCGTCAAAGTATTAATAACTTTTATATATCTCTAGCATGCGTGCAGAATTACATCTTAAGTGCATTCGATTTACATGTTTTTATCTCAAGTAGAAGGTTATTTCATATCTTTTATCACTGAATGATAAGTAAGTAAATCAGAATATTGATGAGAATACTATATATTTCGATGTTGATGCTGAAATAGGTCTTTTGTCACATTAGTGTCCTATAGTCAACTATTGAGGTCATCTGTGGCTTATTTTAAATTGAGAATTGCTCTTGGTTTACTACAGGGTTTTCAATAATTGCATTTATCACTGAATCTATAACTTATTTATGAAATGTGGCATTCATTCCTTTGAGGTGGCATACTGTGTATAAACCACTGAAACCTAGTTGGTATATGTACTCAGTTCAACTAAGACTTTGCAGTACTGGTGGGACGTTAGTGTGACTATGGGGTTGGAGCTCGCCCTGCCTCCACTGTTTTTATCTCCTTGAATGTTATTAGATCTAAAACTGAGAGTCTGATGCACAAAACTATGCGATAATCAAGTTTCAACATGACAGCAGCTCATAGATTAGATAGAAATGGCATGATGTTTGTCAGCAATGGAAGTTTGAGTAGCCATGCAAGCGATATCCCTGCAACATATGTCACCCTGTTGGGTTCCGTCATTGCTTTGGATATAAAGCTTAACACATTTAAGCTTTCTTTCCCCGTAATTGCTCCATGTGCACCCTTAATCAAGCTGCGTTCTTGATAGTTTTGGGTGGCTCTTCTGTAAAAGAAGTATTTGCTCCAGTCTGTCTCCAGGGTATTATAATTGCTGCGCTCCCTACTAGAACCTCAAAACAAGTCTCATAAGCCAGTTGCAGATGCAACTGATGGTAGTCAATCTCCAAGTCTTCAGGCACATCCAAATGAGGCGCTTTCTTTAATTGTTCCTGAACAATAAATTGGAAACTCTGAACACAAAAGCGACTCCGCCACCAGCATCATCATAAATTGCCCCGTATGGGCGGCATTGTCCATTCCAATTGAGGTCTTCAATATTAAATAGGTTCATCATGTGTCTCTGGCGTCAACACTCTTCCATAACTATTTAAATTACTGAATGAGCATAACTTTCGTATTATCATCCAGGATTGAATGAAACAAAATTGATGTAATTCAAAAGGTCTACAAGAGAGAAGCTGGTGGTGTAGTCCTGCTTTGTATGTCCTGATGGTCTCTTTACTTGGGTTTTCACCTTGGGTGTTATGCCCCACCAGCTCCTGCTGCAAAATGCTGGGAGCGATGCTTTGGGCCTGAATTTACCGTGGCATTCTTTTAAACAGGATATGAAATAAAGCCATTATGAAATTCCATTGCTGATAGTCATCACACCATATCTGCCTAAGAACAAGCAAATCTAGCTAGTCAGAACAGTGTCCTCTCCAAGATCGACCACAGCGATGTACTTCCCATGGGTCATCTTCCAGGACCTCTAGGATATTCGTAGTAATATGTAACAGTGGAGCTAGGGTGATCTTCAATCTCATGAATTGCTGCTATAATACGTTTGAGGTGGAGATGCAGAATCACTAGGGTTTTGGCCAAATTCAGAGCCATAGAAGGCCTTGTAGTCGAATACCAGCGTAAGAAACGCTTACATAGTGGCAAAGCTTGCCATATACAATGAGACAAAAGTTTATTTTTTTAATTGCATATTCAAAGAAGAATAAGAATCTTATTTCCCAAAAATTAATTAAGCATAACATTTTCCATAAATTAACAATGAGCGGAACATTGAATTCACCACATTTTTTGTAATACTTCACTTTTCAGAGTATAGGATCTCATGGATTAAAGTCATCAAGGGTGAATTGGTTTTAGAATCCTATTCAATAAGGAGATAAAGAAGAAGAAAAAAGTGTTTGGGGAAAGTGTCAGTAAAAGGGAAAGCCAATACAGTAAAAAGCGAAATGTCCTCAATGTGTCTTGCCTACCTTTATAACTGTTTGGCCATTGTGCATAGATACCACTTAATCAAGCAATGAAGTACACTGAGCATAGTGAAATATAGTAGTGAAATATGAAGGTGAAGGTTTTTGTGTGCCTGCCTTCTTTTCTAAAGTGCTTCCTGGAGGTTCAAAAAAACGGATCTCTGGTTTATTTCAAGTGTAAAGGGATCAGGGTATTAGTAAATAAAGGCATATTGTATATGAAGAATGCGTTCAAGAAACAGTTTTCAAGGTTGGGAAATTAAAGAAGGCTTTTTAACCACCTGATTGATATGAGAAATATTAATATATAGATCTATTGATAGCACCCTAGTCGAAGATTCTTCGTTTGAAAGCCATAATTAATCTTCATTCATACTTTGAATGTTGCTTGCATGTATTTCGGAATATCCAACATTACTCACACCTTTTATTGCTTCCTAAATCGATTTCATAATTAGATGCCCGTCAAAGTATTAATAACTTTTATATATCTCTAGCATGCGTGCAGAATTACATCTTAAGTGCATTCGATTTACATGTTTTTATCTCAAGTAGAAGGTTATTTCATATCTTTTATCACTGAATGATAAGTAAGTAAATCAGAATATTGATGAGAATACTATATATTTCGATGTTGATGCTGAAATAGGTCTTTTGTCACATTAGTGTCCTATAGTCAACTATTGAGGTCATCTGTGGCTTATTTTAAATTGAGAATTGCTCTTGGTTTACTACAGGGTTTTCAATAATTGCATTTATCACTGAATCTATAACTTATTTATGAAATGTGGCATTCATTCCTTTGAGGTGGCATACTGTGTATAAACCACTGAAACCTAGTTGGTATATGTACTCAGTTCAACTAAGACTTTGCAGTACTGGTGGGACGTTAGTGTGACTATGGGGTTGGAGCTCGCCCTGCCTCCACTGTTTTTATCTCCTTGAATGTTATTATATCTAAAACTGAGAGTCTGATGCACAAAACTATGCGATAATCAAGTTTCAACAGGACAGCAGCTCATAGATTAGATAGAAATGGCATGATGTTTGTCAGCAATGGAAGTTTGAGTAGCCATGCAAGCGATATCCCTGCAACATATGTCACCCTGTTGGGTTCCGTCATTGCTTTGGATATAAAGCTTAACACATTTAAGCTTTCTTTCCCCGTAATTGCTCCATGTGCACCCTTAATCAAGCTGCGTTCTTGATAGTTTTGGGTGGCTCTTCTGTAAAAGAAGTATTTGCTCCAGTCTGTCTCCAGGGTATTATAATTGCTGCGCTCCCTACTAGAACCTCAAAACAAGTCTCATAAGCCAGTTGCAGATGCAACTGATGGTAGTCAATCTCCAAGTCTTCAGGCACATCCAAATGAGGCGCTTTCTTTAATTGTTCCTGAACAATAAATTGGAAACTCTGAACACAAAAGCGACTCCGCCACCAGCATCATCATAAATTGCCCCGTATGGGCAGCATTGTCCATTCCAATTGAGGTCTTCAATATTAAATAGGTTCATCATGTGTCTCTGGCGTCAACACTCTTCCATAACTATTTAAATTACTGAATGAGCATGACTTTCGTATTATCATCCAGGATTGAATGAAACAAAATTGATGTAATTCAAAAGGTCTACAAGAGAGAAGCTGGTGGTGTAGTCCTGCTTTGTATGTCCTGATGGTCTCTTTACTTGGGTTTTCACCTTGGGTGTTATGCCCCACCAGCTCCTGCTGCAAAATGCTGGGAGCGATGCTTTGGGCCTGAATTTACTGTGTCATTCTTTTAAACAGGATATGAAATAAAGCCATTATGAAATTCCATTGCTGATAGTCATCACACCATATCTGCCTAAGAACAAGCAAATCTAGCTAGTCAGAACAGTGTCCTCTCCAAGATCGACCACAGCGATGTACTTCCCATGGGTCATCTTCCAGGACCTCTAGGATATTCGTAGTAATATGTAACAGTGGAGCTAGGGTGATCTTCAATCTCACTTTTCAGAGTATAGGATCTCATGGATTAAAGTCATCAAGGGTGAATTCGTTTTAGAATCCTATTCAATAAGGAGATAAAGAAGAAGAAAAAAGTGTTTGGGGAAAGTGTCAGTAAAAGGGAAAGCAAATACAGAAAAAAGCGAAATGTCCTCAATGTGTCTTGCCTACCTTTATAACTGTTTGGCCATTGTGCATAGATACCACTTAATCAAGCAATGAAGTATACTGAGCATAGTGAATTATAGTAGTGAAATATGAAGGTGAGGGTTTTTGTGTGCCTGCCTTCTTTTCTAAAGTGCTTCCTGGAGGTTCAAAGAAACGTATCTCTGGTTTATTTCAAGTGTAAAGGGATCAGGGTATTAGTAAATAAAGGCATATTGTATATGAAGAATGCGTTCAAGAAACAGTTTTCAAGGTTGGGAAATTAAAGAAGGCTTTTTAACCACCTGATTGATATGAGAAATATTAATATATAGATCTATTGATAGCACCCTAGTCACAGATTCTTCGTTTGAAAGCCATAATTAAGCTTCATTCATACTTTGAATGTTGCTTGCATGTATTTCGGAATATCCAACATTACTCATACCTTTTATTGCTTCCTAAATCGATTTCATAATTAGATGCCCGTCAAAGTATTAATAACTTTTATATATCTCTAGCATTCGTGCAGAATTACATTTTAAGTGCATTCGATTTACATCTTTTTTATCTCAAGTAGAAGGTTATTTCATGTCTTTTATCACTGAATGATAAGTAAGTAAATCAGAATATTGATGAGAATACTATTTTTTTCGATTTGATGCTGAAATAGGTCTTTTGACTATAGGTTTAGTGTCCTATAGTCAACTATTGAGGTCATCTGTGGCTTATTTTAAATTAAGAATTGCTCTTGGTTTACTACAGGGTTTTCAATAATTGCATTTATCACTGAATCTATAACTTATTTACGAAATGTGGCATTCATTCCTTTGAGGTGGCATACTGTGTATAAACCACTGAAACCTAGTTGGTATATGTACTCAGTTCAACTAAGACTTTGCAGTACTGGTGGGACGTTAGTGTGACTATGGGGTTGAAGCTCGTCCTGCCTCCACTGTTTTTATCTCCTTGAATGTTATTAGATCTAAAACTGAGAGTCTGATGCACAAAACTATGCGATAATCAAGTTTCAACATGACAGCAGCTCATAGATTAGATAGAAATGGCATGATGTTTGTCAGCAATGGAAGTTTGAGTAGTCATGCAAGCGATATCCCTGCAACATATTTCACCCTGTTGGGTTCCGTCATTGCTTTGGATATAAAGCTTAACACATTTAAGCTTTCCTTCCCCGTAATTGCTCCATGTGCACCCTTAATCAAGCTGCGTTCTTGATAGTTTTGGGTGGCTCTTCTGTAAAAGAAGTATTTGCTCCAGTCTGTCTCCAGGGTATTATAATTGCTGCGCTCCCTACTAGAACCTCCAAACAAGTCTCATAAGCCAGTTGCAGATGCAACTGATGGTAGTCAAGCTCCAAGTCTTCAGGCACATCCAAATGAGGCGCTTTCTTTAATTGTTCCTGAACAATAAATTGGAAACTCTGAACACAAAAGCGACTCCGCCACCAGCATCATCATAAATTGCCCCGTATGGGCAGCATTGTCCATTCCAATTGAGGTCTTCAATATTAAATAGGTTCATCATGTGTCTCTGGCGTCAACACTCTTCCATAACTATTTAAATTACTGAATGAGCATGACTTTCGTATTATCATCCAGGATTGAATGAAACAAAATTGATGTAATTCAAAAGGTCTACAAGAGAGAAGCTGGTGGTGTAGTCCTGCTTTGTATGTCCTGATGGTCTCTTTACTTGGGTTTTCACCTTGGGTGTTATGCCCCACCAGCTCCTGCTGCAAAATGCTGGGAGCGATGCTTTGGGCCTGAATTTACCGTGTCATTCTTTTAAACAGGATATGAAATAAAGCCATTATGAAATTCCATTGCTGATAGTCATCACACCATATCTGCCTAAGAACAAGCAAATCTAGCTAGTCAGAACAGTGTCCTCTCCAAGATCGACCACAGCGATGTACTTCCCATGGGTCATCTTCCAGGACCTCTAGGATATTCGTAGTAATATGTAACAGTGGAGCTAGGGTGATCTTCAATCTCACTTTTCAGAGTATAGGATCTCATGGATTAAAGTCATCAAGGGTGAATTCGTTTTAGAATCCTATTCAATAAGGAGATAAAGAAGAAGAAAAAAGTGTTTGGGGAAAGTGTCAGTAAAAGGGAAAGCAAATACAGAAAAAAGCGAAATGTCCTCAATGTGTCTTGCCTACCTTTATAACTGATTGGCCATTGTGCATAGATACCACTTAATCAAGCAATGAAGTATACTGAGCATAGTGAATTATAGTAGTGAAATATGAAGGTGAGGGTTTTTGTGTGCCTGCCTTCTTTTCTAAAGTGCTTCCTGGAGGTTCAAAGAAACGTATCTCTGGTTTATTTCAAGTGTAAAGGGATCAGGGTATTAGTAAATAAAGGCATATTGTATATGAAGAATGCGTTCAAGAAACAGTTTTCAAGGTTGGGAAATTAAAGAAGGCTTTTTAACCACCTGATTGAGATGAGAAATATTAATATATAGATCTATTGATAGCACCCTAGTCACAGATTCTTCGTTTGAAAGCCATAATTAAGCTTCATTCATACTTTGAATGTTGCTTGCATGTATTTCGGAATATCCAACATTACTCATACCTTTTATTGCTTCCTAAATCGATTTCATAATTAGATGCCCGTCAAAGTATTAATAACTTTTATATATCTCTAGCATTCGTGCAGAATTACATTTTAAGTGCATTCGATTTACATCTTTTTTATCTCAAGTAGAAGGTTATTTCATATCTTTTATCACTGAATGATAAGTAAGTAAATCAGAATATTGATGAGAATACTATTTTTTTCGATTTGATGCTGAAATAGGTCTTTTGACTATAGGTTTAGTGTCCTATAGTCAACTATTGAGGTCATCTGTGGCTTATTTTAAATTAAGAATTGCTCTTGGTTTACTACAGGGTTTTCAATAATTGCATTTATCACTGAATCTATAACTTATTTACGAAATGTGGCATTCATTCCTTTGAGGTGGCATACTGTGTATAAACCACTGAAACCTAGTTGGTATATGTACTCAGTTCAACTAAGACTTTGCAGTACTGGTGGGACGTTAGTGTGACTATGGGGTTGAAGCTCGTCCTGCCTCCACTGTTTTTATCTCCTTGAATGTTATTAGATCTAAAACTGAGAGTCTGATGCACAAAACTATGCGATAATCAAGTTTCAACATGACAGCAGCTCATAGATTAGATAGAAATGGCATGATGTTTGTCAGCAATGGAAGTTTGAGTAGTCATGCAAGCGATATCCCTGCAACATATTTCACCCTGTTGGGTTCCGTCATTGCTTTGGATATAAAGCTTAACACATTTAAGCTTTCCTTCCCCGTAATTGCTCCATGTGCACCCTTAATCAAGCTGCGTTCTTGATAGTTTTGGGTGGCTCTTCTGTAAAAGAAGTATTTGCTCCAGTCTGTCTCCAGGGTATTATAATTGCTGCGCTCCCTACTAGAACCTCCAAACAAGTCTCATAAGCCAGTTGCAGATGCAACTGATGGTAGTCAAGCTCCAAGTCTTCAGGCACATCCAAATGAGGCGCTTTCTTTAATTGTTCCTGAACAATAAATTGGAAACTCTGAACACAAAAGCGACTCCGCCACCAGCATCATCATGAATTGCCCCGTATGGGCAGCATTGTCCATTCAAATTGAGGTGTTCAATATTAAAAAGGTTCATCATGTGTCTCTGGCGTCAACACTCTTCCATAACTATTTAAATTACTGAATGAGCATGACTTTCGTATTATCATCCAGGATTGAATGAAACAAAATTGATGTAATTTAAAAGGTCTACAAGAGAGAAGCTGGTGGTGTAGTCCTGCTTTGTATGTCCTGAGGGTCTCGTTACTTGGGTTTTCACCTTGGGTGTTATGCCCCACCAGCTCCTGCTGCAAAATGCTGGGAGCGATGCTTTGGGCCTGAATTTCCCTTGGCATCCTTTTAAACAGGATATGAAATAAAGCCATTATGAAATTCCATTGCTGATAGTCATCACACCATATCTGCCTAAGAACAAGCAAATCTAGCTAGTCAGAACAGTGTCCTCTCCAAGATCGACCACAGCGATGTACTTCCCATGGGTCATCTTCCAGGACCTCTAGGATATTCGTAGTAATATGTAACAGTGGAGCTAGGGTGAACATCAATCTCATGAATTGCTGCTATAATAAGTTTGAGATGGAGATGCAGAATCACTAGGGTTTTGGCCAAATTCTTAGCCATAGAAGGCCTTGTAGTCGAATACCAGCGTAAGAAACGCTTACATAATGGCAAAGCTTGCCATATACAATGAGACAAAAGTTTATTTTTTTAATTGCATATTCAAAGAAGAATAAGAATCTTATTTCCCAAAAATTAATTAAGCATAACATTTTCCATAAATTAACAATGAGCGGAACATTGAATTCACCACATTTTTTGTAATACTTCACTTTTCAGAGTATAGGATCTCATGGATTAAAGTCATCAAGGGTGAATTAGTTTTAGAATCCTATTCAATAAGGAGATAAAGAAGAAGAAAAAAGTGTTTGGGGAAAGTGTCAGTAAAAGGGAAAGCCAATACAGAAAAAAGCAAAATGTCCTCAATGTGTCTTGCCTACCTTTATAACTGTTTGGCCATTGTGCATAGATACCACTTAATCAAGCAATGAAGTACACTGAGCATAGTGAATTATAGTAGTGAAATATGAAGGTGAGGGTTTTTGTGTGCCTGCCTTCTTTTCTAAAGTACTTCCTGGAGGTTCAAAGAAACGTATCTCTGGCTTATTTCAAGTGTAAAGGGATCAGGGTATTAGTAAATAAAGGCATATTGTATATGAAGAATGCGTTCAAGAAACAGTTTTCAAGGTTAGGAAATTAAAGAAGGCTTTCTAACCACCTGATTAATATGAGAAATATTAATATATAGATCTATTGATAGCACCCTAGTCACAGATTCTTCGTTTGAAAGCCATAATTAAGCTTCATTCATACTTTGAATGTTGCTTGCATGTATTTCGGAATATCCAACATTACTCACACCTTTTATTGCTTCCTAAATCGATTTCATAATTAGATGCCCGTCAAAGTATTAATAACTTTTATATATCTCTAGCATGCGTGCAGAATTACATTTTAAGTGCATTCGATTTACATTTTTTTATTTCAAGTAGGTTATTTCATATCTTTTATCACTGAATGATAAGTAAGTAAATCAGAATATTGATGAGAATACTATTTTTTTCGATTTTGATGCTGAAATTGGTCTTTTGTCACATTAGTGTCCTATAGTCAACTATTGAGGTCATCTGTGGCTTATTTTAAATTGAGAATTGCTCTTGGGTTACTACAGGGTTTTCAATAATTGCATGTATCACTGAATCTATAACTTATTTACGAAATGTGGCATTCATTCCTTGGAGGTGGCATACTGTGTATAAACCACTGAAACCTAGTTGGTATATGTACTCAGTTCAACTAAGACTTTGCAGTACTGGTGGGACGTTAGTGTGACTATGGGGTTAAAGCTCGCCCTGCCTCCACTGTTTTTATCTCCTTGAATGTTATTAGATCTAAAACTGAGAGTCTGATGCACAAAACTATGCGATAATCAAGTTTCAACATGACAGCAGCTCATAGATTAGATAGAAATGGCATGATGTTTGTCAGCAATGGAAGTTTGAGTAGCCATGCAAGCGATATCCCTGCAACATATGTCACCCTGTTGGGTTCCGTCATTGCTTTGGATATAAAGCTTAACACATTTAAGCATTCTTTCCCCGTAATTGCTCCATGTGCACCCTTAATCAAGCTGCGTTCTTGATAGTATTGGGTGGCTCTTCTGTAAAAGAAGTATTTGCTCCAGTCTGTCTCCAGAGTATTATAATTGCTGCGCTCCCTACTAGAACCTACAAACAAGTCTCATAAACCAGTTGCAGATGCAACTGATGGTAGTCAAGCTCCAAGTCATCAGGCACATCCAAATGAGGCGCTTTCTTTAATTGTTCCTGAACAATAAATTGGAAACTCTGAACACAAAAGCGACTCCGCCACCAGCATCATCATGAATTGCCCCGTATGGGCAGCAATGTCCATTCCAATTGAGGTCTTCAATATTAAATAGGTTCATCATGTGTCTCTGGCGTCAACACTCTTCCATAACTATTTAAATTACTGAATGAGCATGACTTTCGTATTATCATCCAGGATTGAATGAAACAAAATTGATGTAATTCAAAAGGTCTACAAGAGAGAAGCTGGTGGTGTAGTCCTGCTTTGTATGTCCTGAGGGTCTCTTTACTTGGGTTTTCACCTTGGGTGTTATGCTCCACCAGCTCCTGCTGCAAAATGCTGGGAGCGATGCTTTGGGCCTGAATTTCCCTTGGCATCATTTTAAACAGGATATGAAATAAAGCCATTATGAAATTCCATTGCTGATAGTCATCACACCATATCTGCCTAAGAACAAGCAAATCTAGCTAGTCAGAACAGGGTCCTCTCCAAGATCGACCACAGCGATGTACTTCCCATGGGTCATCTTCCAGGACCTCTAGGATATTCGTAGTAATATGTAACAGTGGAGCTAGGGTGATCTTCAATCTCATGAATTGCTGCTATAATACGTTTGAGGTGGAGATGCAGAATCACTAGGGTTTTGGCCAAATTCAGAGCCATAGAAGGCCTTGTAGTCGAATACCAGCGTAAGAAACGCTTATATAGTGGCAAAGCTTGCCATATACAATGAGACAAAAGTTTATTTTTTTTATTGCATATTCAAAGAAGAATAAGAATCTTATTTCCCAAAAATTAATTAAGCATAACATTTTCAATAAATTAACAATGAGCGGAACATTGAATTCACCACATTTTTTGTAATACTTCACTTTTCAGAGTATAGGATCTCATGGATTAAAGTCATCAAGGGTGAATTGGTTTTAGAATCCTATTCAATAAGGAGATAAAGAAGAAGAAAAAAGTGTTTGGGGAAAGTGTCAGTAAAAGGGAAAGCCAATACAGAAAAAAGCGAAATGTCCTCAATGTGTCTTGCCTACCTTTATAACTGTTTGGCCATTGTGCATAGATACCACTTAATCAAGCAATGAAGTACACTGAGCATAGTGAATTATAGTAGTGAAATATGAAGGTGAAGGTTTTTGTGTGCCTGCCTTCTTTTCTAAAGTGCTTCCTGGAGGTTCAAAAAAACGGATCTCTGGTTTATTTCAAGTGTAAAGGGATCAGGGTATTAGTAAATAAAGGCATATTGTATATGAAGAATGCGTTCAAGAAACAGTTTTCAAGGTTGGGAAATTAAAGAAGGCTTTTTAACCACCTGATTGGTATGAGAAATATTAATATATAGATCTATTGATAGCACCCTAGTCACAGATTCTTCGTTTGAAAGCCATAATTAATCTTCATTCATACTTTGAATGTTGCTTGCATGTATTTCGGAATATCCAACATTACTCACACCTTTTATTGCTTCCTAAATTGATTTCATAATTAGATGCCCGTCAAAGTATTAATAACTTTTATATATCTCTAGCATGCGTGCAGAATTACATCTTAAGTGCATTCGATTTACATGTTTTTATCTCAAGTAGAAGGTTATTTCATATCTTTTGTCACTGAATGATAAGTAAGTAAATCAGAATATTGATGAGAATACTATTTTTTTCGATGTTGATGCTGAAATAGGTCTTTTGTCACATTAGTGTCCTATAGTCAACTATTGAGGTCATCTGTGGCTTATTTTAAATTGAGAATTGCTCTTGGTTTACTACAGGGTTTTCAATAATTGCATTTATCACTGAATCTATAACTTATTTATGAAATGTGGCATTCATTCCTTTGAGGTGGCATACTGTGTATAAACCACTGAAACCTAGTTGGTATATGTACTCAGTTCAACTAAGACTTTGCAGTACTGGTGGGACGTTAGTGTGACTATGGGGTTGGAGCTCGCCCTGCCTCCACTGTTTTTATCTCCTTGAATGTTATTAGATCTAAAACTGAGAGTCTGATGCACAAAACTATGCGATAATCAAGTTTCAACATGACAGCAGCTCATAGATTAGATAGAAATGGCATGATGTTTGTCAGCAATGGAAGTTTGAGTAGCCATGCAAGCGATATCCCTGCAACATATGTCACCCTGTTGGGTTCCGTCATTGCTTTGGATATAAAGCTTAACACATTTAAGCTTTCTTTCCCTGTAATTGCTCCATGTGCACCCTTAATCAAGCTGCGTTCTTGATAGTTTTGGGTGGCTCTTCTGTAAAAGAAGTATTTGCTCCAGTCTGTCTCCAGGGTATTATAATTGCTGCGCTCCCTACTAGAACCTCAAAACAAGTCTCATAAGCCAGTTGCAGATGCAACTGATGGTAGTCAATCTCCAAGTCTTCAGGCACATCCAAATGAGGCGCTTTCTTTAATTGTTCCTGAACAATAAATTGGAAACTCTGAACACAAAAGCGACTCCGCCACCAGCATCATCATGAATTGCCCCGTATGGGCAGCATTGTCCATTCCAATTGAGGTCTTCAATATTAAATAGGTTCATCATGTGTCTCTGGCGTCAACACTCTTCCATAACTATTTAAATTACTGAATGAGCATGACTTTCGTATTATCATCCAGGATTGAATGAAACAAAATTGATGTAATTCAAAAGGTCTACAAGAGAGAAGCTGGTGGTGTAGTCCTGCTTTGTATGTCCTGATGGTCTCTTTACTTGGGTTTTCACCTTGGGTGTTATGCCCCACCAGCTCCTGCTGCAAAATGCTGGGAGCGATGCTTTGGGCCTGAATTTACCGTGGCATTCTTTTAAACAGGATATGAAATAAAGCCATTATGAAATTCCATTGCTGATAGTCATCACACCATATCTGCCTAAGAACAAGCAAATCTAGCTAGTCAGAACAGTGTCCTCTCCAAGATCGACCACAGCGATGTACTTCCCATGGGTCATCTTCCAGGACCTCTAGGATATTCGTAGTAATATGTAACAGTGGAGCTAGGGTGATCTTCAATCTCACTTTTCAGAGTATAGGATCTCATGGATTAAAGTCATCAAGGGTGAATTCGTTTTAGAATCCTATTCAATAAGGAGATAAAAAAGAAGAAAAAAGTGTTTGGGGAAAGTGTCAGTAAAAGGGAAAGCAAATACAGAAAAAAGCGAAATGTCCTCAATGTGTCTTGCCTACCTTTATAACTGTTTGGCCATTGTGCATAGATACCACTTAATCAAGCAATGAAGTATACTGAGCATAGTGAATTATAGTAGTGAAATATGAAGGTGAGGGTTTTTGTGTGCCTGCCTTCTTTTCTAAAGTGCTTCCTGGAGGTTCAAAGAAACGTATCTCTGGTTTATTTCAAGTGTAAAGGGATCAGGGTATTAGTAAATAAAGGCATATTGTATATGAAGAATGCGTTCAAGAAACAGTTTTCAAGGTTGGGAAATTAAAGAAGGCTTTTTAACCACCTGATTGATATGAGAAATATTAATATATAGATCTATTGATAGCACCCTAGTCACAGATTCTTCGTTTGAAAGCCATAATTAAGCTTCATTCATACTTTGAATGTTGCTTGCATGTATTTCGGAATATCCAACATTACTCATACCTTTTATTGCTTCCTAAATCGATTTCATAATTAGATGCCCGTCAAAGTATTAATAACTTTTATATATCTCTAGCATTCGTGCAGAATTACATTTTAAGTGCATTCGATTTACATCTTTTTTATCTCAAGTAGAAGGTTATTTCATATCTTTTATCACTGAATGATAAGTAAGTAAATCAGAATATTGATGAGAATACTATTTTTTTCGATTTGATGCTGAAATAGGTCTTTTGACTATAGGTTTAGTGTCCTATAGTCAACTATTGAGGTCATCTGTGGCTTATTTTAAATTGAGAATTGCTCTTGGTTTGTTACAGGGTTTTCAATAATTGCATTTATCACTGAATCTATAACTTATTTATGAAATGTGGCATTCATTCCTTTGAGGTGGCATACTGTGTATAAACCACTGAAACCTAGTTGGTATATGTACTCAGTTCAACTAAGACTTTGCAGTACTGGTGGGACGTTAGTGTGACTATGGGGTTGGAGCTCGCCCTGCCTCCACTGTTTTTATCTCCTTGAATGTTATTAAATCTAAAACTGAGAGTCTGATGCACAAAACTATGCGATAATCAAGTTTCAACATGACAGCAGCTCATAGATTAGATAGAAATGGCATGATGTTTGTCAGCAATGGAAGTTTGAGTAGCCATGCAAGCGATATCCCTGCAACATATGTCACCCTGTTGGGTTCCGTCATTGCTTTGGATATAAAGCTTAACACATTTAAGCTTTCTTTCCCCGTAATTGCTCCATGTGCACCCTTAATCAAGCTGCGTTCTTGATAGTTTTGGGTGGCTCTTCTGTAAAAGAAGTATTTGCTCCAGTCTGTCTCCAGGGTATTATAATTGCTGCGCTCCCTACTAGAACCTCAAAACAAGTCTCATAAGCCAGTTGCAGATGCAACTGATGGTAGTCAATCTCCAAGTCTTCAGGCACATCCAAATGAGGCGCTTTCTTTAATTGTTCCTGAACAATAAATTGGAAACTCTGAACACAAAAGCGACTCCGCCACCAGCATCATCATGAATTGCCCCATATGGGCAGCATTGTCCATTCCAATTGAGGTCTTCAATATTAAATAGGTTCATCATGTGTCTCTGGCGTCAACACTCTTCCATAACTATTTAAATTACTGAATGAGCATGACTTTCGTATTATCATCAAGGATTGAATGAAACAAAATTGATGTAATTCAAAAGGTCTACAAGAGAGAAGCTGGTGGTGTAGTCCTGCTTTGTATGTCCTGAGGGTCTCTTTACTTGGGTTTTCACCTTGGGTGTTATGCCCCACCAGCTCCTGCTGCAAAATGCTGGGAGCGATGCTTTGGGCCTGAATTTACCGTGGCATCCTTTTAAACTGGATATGAAATAAAGCCATTATGAAATTCCATTGCTGATAGTCATCACACCATATCTGCCTAAGAACAAGCAAATCTAGCTAGTCAGAACAGTGTCCTCTCCAAGATCGACCACAGCGATGTACTTCCCATGGGTCATCTTCCAGGACCTCTAGGATATTCGTAGTAATATGTAACAGTGGAGCTAGGGTGATCTTCAATCTCATGAATTGCTGCTATAATAAGTTTGAGATGGAGATGCAGAATCACTAGGGTTTTGGCCAAATTCTTAGCCATAGAAGGCCTTGTAGTCGAATACCAGCGTAAGAAACGCTTACATAGTGCAAAGCTTGCCATATACAATGAGACAAAAGTTTATTTTTTAATTGCATATTCAAAGAAGAATAAGAATCTTATTTCCCAAAAATTAATTAAGCATAACATTTTCCATAAATTAACAATGAGCGGAACATTGAATTCACCACATTTTTTGTAATACTTTACTTTTCAGAGTATAGGATCTCATGGATTAAAGTCATCAAGGGTGAATTCGTTTTAGAATCCTATTCAATAAGGAGATAAAGAAGAAGAAAAAAGTGTTTGGGGAAAGTGTCAGTGAAAGGGAAAGCCAATACAGAAAAAAGTGAAATGTCCTCAATGTGTCTTGCCTACCTTTATAACTGTTTGGCCATTGTGCATAGATACCACTTAATCAAGCAATGAAGTACACTGAGCATAGTGAATTATAGTAGTGAAATATGATGGTGAGGGTTTTTGTGTGCCTGCCTTCTTTTCTAAAGTGCTTCCTGGAGGTTCAAAGAAACGTATCTCTGGTTTATTTCAAGTGTAAAGGGATCAGGGTATTAGTAAATAAAGGCATATTGTATATGAAGAAGGCGTTCAAGAAACAGTTTTCAAGGTTGGGAAATTAAAGAAGGCTTTTTAACCACCTGATTGATATGAGAAATATTAATATATAGATCTATTGATAGCACCCTAGTCACAGATTCTTCATTTGAAAGCCATAATTAAGCTTCATTCATACTTTGAATGTTGCTTGCATGTATTTCGGAATATCCAACATTACTCATACCTTTTATTGCTTCCTAAATCGATTTCATAATTAGATGCCCGTCAAAGTATTAATAACTTTTATATATCTCTAGCATGCGTGCAGAATTACATTTTAAGTGCATTCGATTTACATCTTTTTATCTCAAGTAGAAGGTTATTTCATATCTTTTATCACTGAATGATAAGTAAGTAAATCAGAATATTGATGAGAATACTATTTTTTTCGATTTTGATGCTGAAATAGGTCTTTTGACTATAGGTTTAGTGTCCTATAGTCAACTATTGAGGTCATCTGTGGCTTATTTTAAATTAAGAATTGCTCTTGGTTTACTACAGGGTTTTCAATAATTGCATTTATCACTGAATCTATAACTTATTTACGAAATGTGGCATTCATTCCTTTGAGGTGGCATACTGTGTATAAACCACTGAAACCTAGTTGGTATATGTACTCAGTTCAACTAAGACTTTGCGGTACTGGTGGGACATTAGTGTGACTATGGGGTTGAAGCTCGCCCTGCCTCCACTGTTTTTATCTCCTTGAATGTTATTAGATCTAAAACTGAGAGTCTGATGCACAAAACTATGCGATAATCAAGTTTCAACATGACAGCAGCTCATAGATTAGATAGAAATGGCATGATGTTTGTCAGCAATGGAAGTTTGAGTAGCCATGCAAGCGATATCCCTGCAACATATGTCACCCTGTTGGGTTCCGTCATTGCTTTGGATATAAAGCTTAACACATTTAAGCTTTCCTTCCCCTTAATTGCTCCATGTGCACCCTTAATCAAGCTGCGTTCTTGATAGTTTTGGGTGGCTCTTCTGTAAAAGAAGTATTTGCTCCAGTTTGTCTCCAGGGTATTATAATTGCTGCGCTCCCTACTAGAACCTCCAAACAAGTCTCATAAGCCAGTTGCAGATGCAACTGATGGTAGTCAAGCTCCAAGTCTTCAGGCACATCCAAATGAGGCGCTTTCTTTAATTGTTCCTGAACAATAAATTGGAAACTCTGAACACAAAAGCGACTCCGCCACCAGCATCATCATGAATTGCCCCGTATGGGCAGCATTGTCCATTCCAATTGAGGTCTTCAATATTAAATAGGTTCATCATGTGTCTCTGGCGTCAACACTCTTCCATAACTATTTAAATTACTGAATGAGCATGACTTTCGTATTATCATCCAGGATTGAATGAAACAAAATTGATGTAATTTAAAAGGTCTACAAGAGAGAAGCTGGTGGTGTAGTCCTGCTTTGTATGTCCTGAGGGTCTCGTTACTTGGGTTTTCACCTTGGGTGTTATGCCCCACCAGCTCCTGCTGCAAAATGCTGGGAGCGATGCTTTGGGCCTGAATTTCCCTTGGCATCCTTTTAAACAGGATATGAAATAAAGCCATTATGAAATTCCATTGCTGATAGTCATCACACCATATCTGCCTAGGAACAAGCAAATCCAGCTAGTCAGAACAGTGTCCTCTCCAAGATCGACCACAGCGATGTACTTCCCATGGGTCATCTTCCAGGACCTCTAGGATATTCGCAGTAATATGTAACAGTGGAGCTAGGGTGATCTTCAATCTCATGAATTGCTGCTATAATAAGTTTGAGGTGGAGATGCAGAATCACTAGGGTTTTGGCCAAATTCAGAGCCATAGAAGGCCTTGTAGTCGAATACCAGCGTAAGAAACACTTACATAGTGGCAAAGATTGCCATATACAATGAGACAAAAGTTTATTTTTTTAATTGCATATTCAAAGAAGAATAAGAATCTTATTTCCCAAAAATTAATTAAGCATAACATTTTCCATAAATTAACAATGAGCAGAACATTGAATTCACCACATTTTTTGTAATACTTCACTTTTCAGAGTATAGGATCTCATGGATTAAAGTCATCAAGGGTGAATTCGTTTTAGAATCCTATTCAATAAGGAGATAAAGAAGAAGAAAAAAGTGTTTGGGGAAAGTGTCAGTAAAAGGGAAAGCCAGTACAGAAAAAAGCGAAATGTCCTCAATGTGTCTTGCCTACCTTTATAACTGTTTGGCCATTGTGCATAGATACCACTTAATCAGGCAATGAAGTACACTGAGCATAGTGAATTATAGTAGTGAAATATGAAGGTGAGGGTTTTTGTGTGCCTGCCTTCTTTTCTAAAGTGCTTCCTGGAGGTTCAAAGAAACGGATCTCTGGTTTATTTCAAGTGTAAAGGGATCAGGGTATTAGAAAATAAAGGCATATTGTATATGAAGAATGCGTTCAAGAAACAGTTTTCAAGGTTGGGAAATTAAAGAAGGCTTTTTAACCACCTGATTGATATGAGAAATATTAATATATAGATCTATTGATAGCACCCTAGTCACAGATTCTTTGTTTGAAAGCCATAATTAAGCTTCATTCATACTTTGAATGTTGCTTGCATGTATTTCGGAATATCCAACATTATTCACACCTTATATTGCTTCCTAAATCGATTTCATAATTAGATGCCCGTCAAAGTAATATTAACTTTTATATATCTCTAGCATGCGTGCAGAATTACATTTTAAGTGCATTCAATTTACATTTTTTTATCTCAAGTAGAAGGTTATTTCATATCTTTTATCACTGAATGATAAGCAAGTAAATCAGAATATTGATGAGAATACTATTTTTTTCGATGTTGATGCTGAATTAGGTCTTTTGTCACATTAGTGTCCTATAGTCAACTATTGAGGTCATCTGTGGCTTATTTTAAATTGAGAATTGCTCTTGGTTTACTACAGGGATTTCAATAATTGCATTTATTACTGAATCTATAACTTATTTACAAAATGTGGCATTCATTCCTTTGAGGTGGCATACTGTGTATAAACCACTGAAACATAGTGGGTATATGTACTCAGTTCAACTAAGACTTTGCAGTACTGGTGGGACGTTAGTGTTTGACTATGGGTTTGGAGCTCGCCCTGCCTCCACTGTTTTTATCTCCTTGAATGTTATTAGATCTAAAACTGAGAGTCTGATGCACAAAACTATGCGATAATCAAGTTTCAACACGATAGCAGCTCATAGATTAGATAGAAATGGCATGATGTTTGTCAGCAATGAAAGTTTGAGTAGCCATGCAAGAGATATCCCTGCAACATATGTCACCCTGTTGGGTTCCGTCATTGCTTTGGATATAAAGCTTAACACATTTAAGCTTTCTTTCCCCGTAATTGCTCCATGTGCACCCTTAATCAAGCTGCGTTCTTGATAGTTTTGGGTGGCTCTTCTGTAAAAGAAGTATTTGCTCCAGTCTGTCTCCAGGGTATTATAATTGCTGCGCTCCCTACTAGAACCTCCAAACAAGTCTCATAAGCCAGTTGCAGATGCAACTGATGGTAGTCAAGCTCCAAGTCTTCAGGCACATCCAAATGAGGCGCTTTCTTTAATTGTTCCTGAACAATAAATTGGAAACTCTGAACACAAAAGCGACTCCGCCACCAGCATCATCATGAATTGCCCCGTATGGGCAGCATTGTCCATTCCAATTGAGGTCTTCAATATTAAATAGGTTCATCATGTGTCTCTGGCGTCAACACTCTTCCATAACTATTTAAATTACTGAATGAGCATGACTTTCGTATTATCATCCAGGATTGAATGAAACAAAATTGATGTAATTTAAAAGGTCTACAAGAGAGAAGCTGGTGGTGTAGTCCTGCTTTGTATGTCCTGAGGGTCTCGTTACTTGGGTTTTCACCTTGGGTGTTATGCCCCACCAGCTCCTGCTGCAAAATGCTGGGAGCGATGCTTTGGGCCTGAATTTCCCTTGGCATCCTTTTAAACAGGATATGAAATAAAGCCATTATGAAATTCCATTGCTGATAGTCATCACACCATATCTGCCTAGGAACAAGCAAATCCAGCTAGTCAGAACAGTGTCCTCTCCAAGATCGACCACAGCGATGTACTTCCCATGGGTCATCTTCCAGGACCTCTAGGATATTCGTAGTAATATGTAACAGTGGAGCTAGGGTGATCTTCAATCTCATGAATTGCTGCTATAATAATTTTTGAGGTGGAGATGCAGAATCACTAGGGTTTTGGCCAAATTCAGAGCCATAGAAGGCCTTGTAGTTGAATACCAGCGTAAGAAACGCTTACATAGTGGCAAAGCTTGCCATATACAATGAGACAAAAGTTTATTTTTTTAATTGCATATTCAAAGAAGAATAAGAATCTTATTTCCCAAAAATTAATTAAGCATAACATTTTCCATAAATTAACAATGAGCGGAACATTGAATTCACCACATTTTTTGTAATACTTCACTTTTCAGAGTATAGGATCTCATGGAATAAAGTCATCAAGGGTGAATTAGTTTTAGAATCCTATTCAATAAGGAGATAAAGAAGAAGAAAAAAGTGTTTGGGGAAAGTGTCAGTAAAAGGGAAAGCCAATACAGAAAAAAGTGAAATGTCCTCAATGTGTCTTGCCTACCTTTATAACTGTTTGGCCATTGTGCATAGATACCACTTAATCAAGCAATGAAGTACACTGAGCATAGTGAATTATAGTAGTGAAATATGAAGGTGAGGGTTTTTGTGTGCCTGCCTTCTTTTCTAAAGTGCTTCCTGGAGGTTCAAAGAAACGGATCTCTGGTTTATTTCAAGTGTAAAGGGATCAGGGTATTAGTAAATAAAGGCATATTGTATATGAAGAATGCGTTAAAGAAACAGTTTTCAAGGTTAGGAAATTAAAGAAGGCTTTCTAACCACCTGATTGATATGAGAAATTTTAATATATAGATCTATTGATAGCACCCTAGTCACAGATTCTTCGTTTGAAAGCCATAATTAAGCTTCATTCATACTTTGAATGTTGCTTGCATGTATTTCGGAATATCCAACATTACTCACACCTTTTATTGCTTCCTAAATCGATTTCATAATTAGATGCCCGTCAAAGTATTAATAACTTTTATATATCTCTACCATGCGTGCAGAATTACATCTTAAGTGCATTCGATTTACATGTTTTTATCTCAAGTAGGTTATTTCATATCTTCTATCACTGAATGATAAGTAAGTAAATCAGAATATTGATGAGAATACTATTTTTTTCGATTTTGATGCTGAATTAGGTCTTTTGTCACATTAGTGTCCTATAGTCAACTATTGAGGTCATCTGTGGCTTATTTTAAATT
The DNA here is from genome assembly GCF_964263255.1 of Lissotriton vulgaris. Lineage (NCBI taxonomy): Eukaryota > Metazoa > Chordata > Amphibia > Caudata > Salamandridae > Lissotriton > Lissotriton vulgaris. Next base: position 1,399,635,045 of record NC_141689.1, read on the forward strand.
GAGAATTGCTCTTGGTTTACTACAGAGTTTTCAATATTTGCATTTAATCACTGAATCTATAACTTATTTACGAAATGTGGCATTCATTCCTTTGAGGTGGCATACTGTGTATACACCACTGAAACCTAGTTGGTATATGTAATCAGTTCAACTAAGACTTTGCAGTACTGGTGGGACTTTAGTGTGACTATGGGGTTGGAGCTTGCCCTGCCTCCACTGTTTTTATCTCCTTGAATGTTATTAGATCTAAAACTGAGAGTCTGATGCACAAAACTATGCGATAATCAAGTTTCAACATGACAGCAGCTCATAGATTAGATAGAAATGGCATGATGTTTGTCAGCAATGGAAGTTTGAGTAGCCATGCAAGCGATATCCCTGCAACATATGTCACCCTGTTGGGTTCCGTCATTGCTTTGGATATAAAGCTTAACACATTTAAGCTTTCTTTCCCCGTAATTGCTCCATGTGCACCCTTAATCAAGCTGCGTTCTTGATAGTTTTGGGTGGCTCTTCTGTAAAAGAAGTATTTGCTCCAGTCTGTCTCCAGGGTATTATAATTGCTGCGCTCCCTACTAGAACCTCAAAACAAGTCTCATAAGCCAGTTGCAGATGCAACTGATGGTAGTCAATCTCCAAGTCTTCAGGCACATCCAAATGAGGCGCTTTCTTTAATTGTTCCTGAACAATAAATTGGAAACTCTGAACACAAAAGCGACTCCGCCACCAGCATCATCATAAATTGCCCCGTATGGGCGGCATTGTCCATTCCAATTGAGGTCTTCAATATTAAATAGGTTCATCATGTGTCTCTGGCGTCAACACTCTTCCATAACTATTTAAATTACTGAATGAGCATAACTTTCGTATTATCATCCAGGATTGAATGAAACAAAATTGATGTAATTCAAAAGGTCTACAAGAGAGAAGCTGGTGGTGTAGTCCTGCTTTGTATGTCCTGATGGTCTCTTTACTTGGGTTTTCACCTTGGGTGTTATGCCCCACCAGCTCCTGCTGCAAAATGCTGGGAGCGATGCTTTGGGCCTGAATTTACCGTGGCATTCTTTTAAACAGGATATGAAATAAAGCCATTATGAAATTCCATTGCTGATAGTCATCACACCATATCTGCCTAAGAACAAGCAAATCTAGCTAGTCAGAACAGTGTCCTCTCCAAGATCGACCACAGCGATGTACTTCCCATGGGTCATCTTCCAGGACCTCTAGGATATTCGTAGTAATATGTAACAGTGGAGCTAGGGTGATCTTCAATCTCATGAATTGCTGCTATAATACGTTTGAGGTGGAGATGCAGAATCACTAGGGTTTTGGCCAAATTCAGAGCCATAGAAGGCCTTGTAGTCGAATACCAGCGTAAGAAACGCTTACATAGTGGCAAAGCTTGCCATATACAATGAGACAAAAGTTTATTTTTTTAATTGCATATTCAAAGAAGAATAAGAATCTTATTTCCCAAAAATTAATTAAGCATAACATTTTCCATAAATTAACAATGAGCGGAACATTGAATTCACCACATTTTTTGTAATACTTCACTTTTCAGAGTATAGGATCTCATGGATTAAAGTCATCAAGGGTGAATTGGTTTTAGAATCCTATTCAATAAGGAGATAAAGAAGAAGAAAAAAGTGTTTGGGGAAAGTGTCAGTAAAAGGGAAAGCCAATACAGTAAAAAGCGAAATGTCCTCAATGTGTCTTGCCTACCTTTATAACTGTTTGGCCATTGTGCATAGATACCACTTAATCAAGCAATGAAGTACACTGAGCATAGTGAAATATAGTAGTGAAATATGAAGGTGAAGGTTTTTGTGTGCCTGCCTTCTTTTCTAAAGTGCTTCCTGGAGGTTCAAAAAAACGGATCTCTGGTTTATTTCAAGTGTAAAGGGATCAGGGTATTAGTAAATAAAGGCATATTGTATATGAAGAATGCGTTCAAGAAACAGTTTTCAAGGTTGGGAAATTAAAGAAGGCTTTTTAACCACCTGATTGATATGAGAAATATTAATATATAGATCTATTGATAGCACCCTAGTCGAAGATTCTTCGTTTGAAAGCCATAATTAATCTTCATTCATACTTTGAATGTTGCTTGCATGTATTTCGGAATATCCAACATTACTCACACCTTTTATTGCTTCCTAAATCGATTTCATAATTAGATGCCCGTCAAAGTATTAATAACTTTTATATATCTCTAGCATGCGTGCAGAATTACATCTTAAGTGCATTCGATTTACATGTTTTTATCTCAAGTAGAAGGTTATTTCATATCTTTTATCACTGAATGATAAGTAAGTAAATCAGAATATTGATGAGAATACTATATATTTCGATGTTGATGCTGAAATAGGTCTTTTGTCACATTAGTGTCCTATAGTCAACTATTGAGGTCATCTGTGGCTTATTTTAAATTGAGAATTGCTCTTGGTTTACTACAGGGTTTTCAATAATTGCATTTATCACTGAATCTATAACTTATTTATGAAATGTGGCATTCATTCCTTTGAGGTGGCATACTGTGTATAAACCACTGAAACCTAGTTGGTATATGTACTCAGTTCAACTAAGACTTTGCAGTACTGGTGGGACGTTAGTGTGACTATGGGGTTGGAGCTCGCCCTGCCTCCACTGTTTTTATCTCCTTGAATGTTATTATATCTAAAACTGAGAGTCTGATGCACAAAACTATGCGATAATCAAGTTTCAACAGGACAGCAGCTCATAGATTAGATAGAAATGGCATGATGTTTGTCAGCAATGGAAGTTTGAGTAGCCATGCAAGCGATATCCCTGCAACATATGTCACCCTGTTGGGTTCCGTCATTGCTTTGGATATAAAGCTTAACACATTTAAGCTTTCTTTCCCCGTAATTGCTCCATGTGCACCCTTAATCAAGCTGCGTTCTTGATAGTTTTGGGTGGCTCTTCTGTAAAAGAAGTATTTGCTCCAGTCTGTCTCCAGGGTATTATAATTGCTGCGCTCCCTACTAGAACCTCAAAACAAGTCTCATAAGCCAGTTGCAGATGCAACTGATGGTAGTCAATCTCCAAGTCTTCAGGCACATCCAAATGAGGCGCTTTCTTTAATTGTTCCTGAACAATAAATTGGAAACTCTGAACACAAAAGCGACTCCGCCACCAGCATCATCATAAATTGCCCCGTATGGGCAGCATTGTCCATTCCAATTGAGGTCTTCAATATTAAATAGGTTCATCATGTGTCTCTGGCGTCAACACTCTTCCATAACTATTTAAATTACTGAATGAGCATGACTTTCGTATTATCATCCAGGATTGAATGAAACAAAATTGATGTAATTCAAAAGGTCTACAAGAGAGAAGCTGGTGGTGTAGTCCTGCTTTGTATGTCCTGATGGTCTCTTTACTTGGGTTTTCACCTTGGGTGTTATGCCCCACCAGCTCCTGCTGCAAAATGCTGGGAGCGATGCTTTGGGCCTGAATTTACTGTGTCATTCTTTTAAACAGGATATGAAATAAAGCCATTATGAAATTCCATTGCTGATAGTCATCACACCATATCTGCCTAAGAACAAGCAAATCTAGCTAGTCAGAACAGTGTCCTCTCCAAGATCGACCACAGCGATGTACTTCCCATGGGTCATCTTCCAGGACCTCTAGGATATTCGTAGTAATATGTAACAGTGGAGCTAGGGTGATCTTCAATCTCACTTTTCAGAGTATAGGATCTCATGGATTAAAGTCATCAAGGGTGAATTCGTTTTAGAATCCTATTCAATAAGGAGATAAAGAAGAAGAAAAAAGTGTTTGGGGAAAGTGTCAGTAAAAGGGAAAGCAAATACAGAAAAAAGCGAAATGTCCTCAATGTGTCTTGCCTACCTTTATAACTGTTTGGCCATTGTGCATAGATACCACTTAATCAAGCAATGAAGTATACTGAGCATAGTGAATTATAGTAGTGAAATATGAAGGTGAGGGTTTTTGTGTGCCTGCCTTCTTTTCTAAAGTGCTTCCTGGAGGTTCAAAGAAACGTATCTCTGGTTTATTTCAAGTGTAAAGGGATCAGGGTATTAGTAAATAAAGGCATATTGTATATGAAGAATGCGTTCAAGAAACAGTTTTCAAGGTTGGGAAATTAAAGAAGGCTTTTTAACCACCTGATTGATATGAGAAATATTAATATATAGATCTATTGATAGCACCCTAGTCACAGATTCTTCGTTTGAAAGCCATAATTAAGCTTCATTCATACTTTGAATGTTGCTTGCATGTATTTCGGAATATCCAACATTACTCATACCTTTTATTGCTTCCTAAATCGATTTCATAATTAGATGCCCGTCAAAGTATTAATAACTTTTATATATCTCTAGCATTCGTGCAGAATTACATTTTAAGTGCATTCGATTTACATCTTTTTTATCTCAAGTAGAAGGTTATTTCATGTCTTTTATCACTGAATGATAAGTAAGTAAATCAGAATATTGATGAGAATACTATTTTTTTCGATTTGATGCTGAAATAGGTCTTTTGACTATAGGTTTAGTGTCCTATAGTCAACTATTGAGGTCATCTGTGGCTTATTTTAAATTAAGAATTGCTCTTGGTTTACTACAGGGTTTTCAATAATTGCATTTATCACTGAATCTATAACTTATTTACGAAATGTGGCATTCATTCCTTTGAGGTGGCATACTGTGTATAAACCACTGAAACCTAGTTGGTATATGTACTCAGTTCAACTAAGACTTTGCAGTACTGGTGGGACGTTAGTGTGACTATGGGGTTGAAGCTCGTCCTGCCTCCACTGTTTTTATCTCCTTGAATGTTATTAGATCTAAAACTGAGAGTCTGATGCACAAAACTATGCGATAATCAAGTTTCAACATGACAGCAGCTCATAGATTAGATAGAAATGGCATGATGTTTGTCAGCAATGGAAGTTTGAGTAGTCATGCAAGCGATATCCCTGCAACATATTTCACCCTGTTGGGTTCCGTCATTGCTTTGGATATAAAGCTTAACACATTTAAGCTTTCCTTCCCCGTAATTGCTCCATGTGCACCCTTAATCAAGCTGCGTTCTTGATAGTTTTGGGTGGCTCTTCTGTAAAAGAAGTATTTGCTCCAGTCTGTCTCCAGGGTATTATAATTGCTGCGCTCCCTACTAGAACCTCCAAACAAGTCTCATAAGCCAGTTGCAGATGCAACTGATGGTAGTCAAGCTCCAAGTCTTCAGGCACATCCAAATGAGGCGCTTTCTTTAATTGTTCCTGAACAATAAATTGGAAACTCTGAACACAAAAGCGACTCCGCCACCAGCATCATCATAAATTGCCCCGTATGGGCAGCATTGTCCATTCCAATTGAGGTCTTCAATATTAAATAGGTTCATCATGTGTCTCTGGCGTCAACACTCTTCCATAACTATTTAAATTACTGAATGAGCATGACTTTCGTATTATCATCCAGGATTGAATGAAACAAAATTGATGTAATTCAAAAGGTCTACAAGAGAGAAGCTGGTGGTGTAGTCCTGCTTTGTATGTCCTGATGGTCTCTTTACTTGGGTTTTCACCTTGGGTGTTATGCCCCACCAGCTCCTGCTGCAAAATGCTGGGAGCGATGCTTTGGGCCTGAATTTACCGTGTCATTCTTTTAAACAGGATATGAAATAAAGCCATTATGAAATTCCATTGCTGATAGTCATCACACCATATCTGCCTAAGAACAAGCAAATCTAGCTAGTCAGAACAGTGTCCTCTCCAAGATCGACCACAGCGATGTACTTCCCATGGGTCATCTTCCAGGACCTCTAGGATATTCGTAGTAATATGTAACAGTGGAGCTAGGGTGAACATCAATCTCATGAATTGCTGCTATAATAAGTTTGAGATGGAGATGCAGAATCACTAGGGTTTTGGCCAAATTCTTAGCCATAGAAGGCCTTGTAGTCGAATACCAGCGTAAGAAACGCTTACATAATGGCAAAGCTTGCCATATACAATGAGACAAAAGTTTATTTTTTTAATTGCATATTCAAAGAAGAATAAGAATCTTATTTCCCAAAAATTAATTAAGCATAACATTTTCCATAAATTAACAATGAGCGGAACATTGAATTCACCACATTTTTTGTAATACTTCACTTTTCAGAGTATAGGATCTCATGGATTAAAGTCATCAAGGGTGAATTAGTTTTAGAATCCTATTCAATAAGGAGATAAAGAAGAAGAAAAAAGTGTTTGGGGAAAGTGTCAGTAAAAGGGAAAGCCAATACAGAAAAAAGCAAAATGTCCTCAATGTGTCTTGCCTACCTTTATAACTGTTTGGCCATTGTGCATAGATACCACTTAATCAAGCAATGAAGTACACTGAGCATAGTGAATTATAGTAGTGAAATATGAAGGTGAGGGTTTTTGTGTGCCTGCCTTCTTTTCTAAAGTACTTCCTGGAGGTTCAAAGAAACGTATCTCTGGCTTATTTCAAGTGTAAAGGGATCAGGGTATTAGTAAATAAAGGCATATTGTATATGAAGAATGCGTTCAAGAAACAGTTTTCAAGGTTAGGAAATTAAAGAAGGCTTTCTAACCACCTGATTAATATGAGAAATATTAATATATAGATCTATTGATAGCACCCTAGTCACAGATTCTTCGTTTGAAAGCCATAATTAAGCTTCATTCATACTTTGAATGTTGCTTGCATGTATTTCGGAATATCCAACATTACTCACACCTTTTATTGCTTCCTAAATCGATTTCATAATTAGATGCCCGTCAAAGTATTAATAACTTTTATATATCTCTAGCATGCGTGCAGAATTACATTTTAAGTGCATTCGATTTACATTTTTTTATTTCAAGTAGGTTATTTCATATCTTTTATCACTGAATGATAAGTAAGTAAATCAGAATATTGATGAGAATACTATTTTTTTCGATTTTGATGCTGAAATTGGTCTTTTGTCACATTAGTGTCCTATAGTCAACTATTGAGGTCATCTGTGGCTTATTTTAAATTGAGAATTGCTCTTGGGTTACTACAGGGTTTTCAATAATTGCATGTATCACTGAATCTATAACTTATTTACGAAATGTGGCATTCATTCCTTGGAGGTGGCATACTGTGTATAAACCACTGAAACCTAGTTGGTATATGTACTCAGTTCAACTAAGACTTTGCAGTACTGGTGGGACGTTAGTGTGACTATGGGGTTAAAGCTCGCCCTGCCTCCACTGTTTTTATCTCCTTGAATGTTATTAGATCTAAAACTGAGAGTCTGATGCACAAAACTATGCGATAATCAAGTTTCAACATGACAGCAGCTCATAGATTAGATAGAAATGGCATGATGTTTGTCAGCAATGGAAGTTTGAGTAGCCATGCAAGCGATATCCCTGCAACATATGTCACCCTGTTGGGTTCCGTCATTGCTTTGGATATAAAGCTTAACACATTTAAGCATTCTTTCCCCGTAATTGCTCCATGTGCACCCTTAATCAAGCTGCGTTCTTGATAGTATTGGGTGGCTCTTCTGTAAAAGAAGTATTTGCTCCAGTCTGTCTCCAGAGTATTATAATTGCTGCGCTCCCTACTAGAACCTACAAACAAGTCTCATAAACCAGTTGCAGATGCAACTGATGGTAGTCAAGCTCCAAGTCATCAGGCACATCCAAATGAGGCGCTTTCTTTAATTGTTCCTGAACAATAAATTGGAAACTCTGAACACAAAAGCGACTCCGCCACCAGCATCATCATGAATTGCCCCGTATGGGCAGCAATGTCCATTCCAATTGAGGTCTTCAATATTAAATAGGTTCATCATGTGTCTCTGGCGTCAACACTCTTCCATAACTATTTAAATTACTGAATGAGCATGACTTTCGTATTATCATCCAGGATTGAATGAAACAAAATTGATGTAATTCAAAAGGTCTACAAGAGAGAAGCTGGTGGTGTAGTCCTGCTTTGTATGTCCTGAGGGTCTCTTTACTTGGGTTTTCACCTTGGGTGTTATGCTCCACCAGCTCCTGCTGCAAAATGCTGGGAGCGATGCTTTGGGCCTGAATTTCCCTTGGCATCATTTTAAACAGGATATGAAATAAAGCCATTATGAAATTCCATTGCTGATAGTCATCACACCATATCTGCCTAAGAACAAGCAAATCTAGCTAGTCAGAACAGGGTCCTCTCCAAGATCGACCACAGCGATGTACTTCCCATGGGTCATCTTCCAGGACCTCTAGGATATTCGTAGTAATATGTAACAGTGGAGCTAGGGTGATCTTCAATCTCATGAATTGCTGCTATAATACGTTTGAGGTGGAGATGCAGAATCACTAGGGTTTTGGCCAAATTCAGAGCCATAGAAGGCCTTGTAGTCGAATACCAGCGTAAGAAACGCTTACATAGTGGCAAAGCTTGCCATATACAATGAGACAAAAGTTTATTTTTTTTATTGCATATTCAAAGAAGAATAAGAATCTTATTTCCCAAAAATTAATTAAGCATAACATTTTCAATAAATTAACAATGAGCGGAACATTGAATTCACCACATTTTTTGTAATACTTCACTTTTCAGAGTATAGGATCTCATGGATTAAAGTCATCAAGGGTGAATTGGTTTTAGAATCCTATTCAATAAGGAGATAAAGAAGAAGAAAAAAGTGTTTGGGGAAAGTGTCAGTAAAAGGGAAAGCCAATACAGAAAAAAGCGAAATGTCCTCAATGTGTCTTGCCTACCTTTATAACTGTTTGGCCATTGTGCATAGATACCACTTAATCAAGCAATGAAGTACACTGAGCATAGTGAATTATAGTAGTGAAATATGAAGGTGAAGGTTTTTGTGTGCCTGCCTTCTTTTCTAAAGTGCTTCCTGGAGGTTCAAAAAAACGGATCTCTGGTTTATTTCAAGTGTAAAGGGATCAGGGTATTAGTAAATAAAGGCATATTGTATATGAAGAATGCGTTCAAGAAACAGTTTTCAAGGTTGGGAAATTAAAGAAGGCTTTTTAACCACCTGATTGGTATGAGAAATATTAATATATAGATCTATTGATAGCACCCTAGTCACAGATTCTTCGTTTGAAAGCCATAATTAATCTTCATTCATACTTTGAATGTTGCTTGCATGTATTTCGGAATATCCAACATTACTCACACCTTTTATTGCTTCCTAAATTGATTTCATAATTAGATGCCCGTCAAAGTATTAATAACTTTTATATATCTCTAGCATGCGTGCAGAATTACATCTTAAGTGCATTCGATTTACATGTTTTTATCTCAAGTAGAAGGTTATTTCATATCTTTTGTCACTGAATGATAAGTAAGTAAATCAGAATATTGATGAGAATACTATTTTTTTCGATGTTGATGCTGAAATAGGTCTTTTGTCACATTAGTGTCCTATAGTCAACTATTGAGGTCATCTGTGGCTTATTTTAAATTGAGAATTGCTCTTGGTTTACTACAGGGTTTTCAATAATTGCATTTATCACTGAATCTATAACTTATTTATGAAATGTGGCATTCATTCCTTTGAGGTGGCATACTGTGTATAAACCACTGAAACCTAGTTGGTATATGTACTCAGTTCAACTAAGACTTTGCAGTACTGGTGGGACGTTAGTGTGACTATGGGGTTGGAGCTCGCCCTGCCTCCACTGTTTTTATCTCCTTGAATGTTATTAGATCTAAAACTGAGAGTCTGATGCACAAAACTATGCGATAATCAAGTTTCAACATGACAGCAGCTCATAGATTAGATAGAAATGGCATGATGTTTGTCAGCAATGGAAGTTTGAGTAGCCATGCAAGCGATATCCCTGCAACATATGTCACCCTGTTGGGTTCCGTCATTGCTTTGGATATAAAGCTTAACACATTTAAGCTTTCTTTCCCTGTAATTGCTCCATGTGCACCCTTAATCAAGCTGCGTTCTTGATAGTTTTGGGTGGCTCTTCTGTAAAAGAAGTATTTGCTCCAGTCTGTCTCCAGGGTATTATAATTGCTGCGCTCCCTACTAGAACCTCAAAACAAGTCTCATAAGCCAGTTGCAGATGCAACTGATGGTAGTCAATCTCCAAGTCTTCAGGCACATCCAAATGAGGCGCTTTCTTTAATTGTTCCTGAACAATAAATTGGAAACTCTGAACACAAAAGCGACTCCGCCACCAGCATCATCATGAATTGCCCCGTATGGGCAGCATTGTCCATTCCAATTGAGGTCTTCAATATTAAATAGGTTCATCATGTGTCTCTGGCGTCAACACTCTTCCATAACTATTTAAATTACTGAATGAGCATGACTTTCGTATTATCATCCAGGATTGAATGAAACAAAATTGATGTAATTCAAAAGGTCTACAAGAGAGAAGCTGGTGGTGTAGTCCTGCTTTGTATGTCCTGATGGTCTCTTTACTTGGGTTTTCACCTTGGGTGTTATGCCCCACCAGCTCCTGCTGCAAAATGCTGGGAGCGATGCTTTGGGCCTGAATTTACCGTGGCATTCTTTTAAACAGGATATGAAATAAAGCCATTATGAAATTCCATTGCTGATAGTCATCACACCATATCTGCCTAAGAACAAGCAAATCTAGCTAGTCAGAACAGTGTCCTCTCCAAGATCGACCACAGCGATGTACTTCCCATGGGTCATCTTCCAGGACCTCTAGGATATTCGTAGTAATATGTAACAGTGGAGCTAGGGTGATCTTCAATCTCACTTTTCAGAGTATAGGATCTCATGGATTAAAGTCATCAAGGGTGAATTCGTTTTAGAATCCTATTCAATAAGGAGATAAAAAAGAAGAAAAAAGTGTTTGGGGAAAGTGTCAGTAAAAGGGAAAGCAAATACAGAAAAAAGCGAAATGTCCTCAATGTGTCTTGCCTACCTTTATAACTGTTTGGCCATTGTGCATAGATACCACTTAATCAAGCAATGAAGTATACTGAGCATAGTGAATTATAGTAGTGAAATATGAAGGTGAGGGTTTTTGTGTGCCTGCCTTCTTTTCTAAAGTGCTTCCTGGAGGTTCAAAGAAACGTATCTCTGGTTTATTTCAAGTGTAAAGGGATCAGGGTATTAGTAAATAAAGGCATATTGTATATGAAGAATGCGTTCAAGAAACAGTTTTCAAGGTTGGGAAATTAAAGAAGGCTTTTTAACCACCTGATTGATATGAGAAATATTAATATATAGATCTATTGATAGCACCCTAGTCACAGATTCTTCGTTTGAAAGCCATAATTAAGCTTCATTCATACTTTGAATGTTGCTTGCATGTATTTCGGAATATCCAACATTACTCATACCTTTTATTGCTTCCTAAATCGATTTCATAATTAGATGCCCGTCAAAGTATTAATAACTTTTATATATCTCTAGCATTCGTGCAGAATTACATTTTAAGTGCATTCGATTTACATCTTTTTTATCTCAAGTAGAAGGTTATTTCATATCTTTTATCACTGAATGATAAGTAAGTAAATCAGAATATTGATGAGAATACTATTTTTTTCGATTTGATGCTGAAATAGGTCTTTTGACTATAGGTTTAGTGTCCTATAGTCAACTATTGAGGTCATCTGTGGCTTATTTTAAATTGAGAATTGCTCTTGGTTTGTTACAGGGTTTTCAATAATTGCATTTATCACTGAATCTATAACTTATTTATGAAATGTGGCATTCATTCCTTTGAGGTGGCATACTGTGTATAAACCACTGAAACCTAGTTGGTATATGTACTCAGTTCAACTAAGACTTTGCAGTACTGGTGGGACGTTAGTGTGACTATGGGGTTGGAGCTCGCCCTGCCTCCACTGTTTTTATCTCCTTGAATGTTATTAAATCTAAAACTGAGAGTCTGATGCACAAAACTATGCGATAATCAAGTTTCAACATGACAGCAGCTCATAGATTAGATAGAAATGGCATGATGTTTGTCAGCAATGGAAGTTTGAGTAGCCATGCAAGCGATATCCCTGCAACATATGTCACCCTGTTGGGTTCCGTCATTGCTTTGGATATAAAGCTTAACACATTTAAGCTTTCTTTCCCCGTAATTGCTCCATGTGCACCCTTAATCAAGCTGCGTTCTTGATAGTTTTGGGTGGCTCTTCTGTAAAAGAAGTATTTGCTCCAGTCTGTCTCCAGGGTATTATAATTGCTGCGCTCCCTACTAGAACCTCAAAACAAGTCTCATAAGCCAGTTGCAGATGCAACTGATGGTAGTCAATCTCCAAGTCTTCAGGCACATCCAAATGAGGCGCTTTCTTTAATTGTTCCTGAACAATAAATTGGAAACTCTGAACACAAAAGCGACTCCGCCACCAGCATCATCATGAATTGCCCCATATGGGCAGCATTGTCCATTCCAATTGAGGTCTTCAATATTAAATAGGTTCATCATGTGTCTCTGGCGTCAACACTCTTCCATAACTATTTAAATTACTGAATGAGCATGACTTTCGTATTATCATCAAGGATTGAATGAAACAAAATTGATGTAATTCAAAAGGTCTACAAGAGAGAAGCTGGTGGTGTAGTCCTGCTTTGTATGTCCTGAGGGTCTCTTTACTTGGGTTTTCACCTTGGGTGTTATGCCCCACCAGCTCCTGCTGCAAAATGCTGGGAGCGATGCTTTGGGCCTGAATTTACCGTGGCATCCTTTTAAACTGGATATGAAATAAAGCCATTATGAAATTCCATTGCTGATAGTCATCACACCATATCTGCCTAAGAACAAGCAAATCTAGCTAGTCAGAACAGTGTCCTCTCCAAGATCGACCACAGCGATGTACTTCCCATGGGTCATCTTCCAGGACCTCTAGGATATTCGTAGTAATATGTAACAGTGGAGCTAGGGTGATCTTCAATCTCATGAATTGCTGCTATAATAAGTTTGAGATGGAGATGCAGAATCACTAGGGTTTTGGCCAAATTCTTAGCCATAGAAGGCCTTGTAGTCGAATACCAGCGTAAGAAACGCTTACATAGTGCAAAGCTTGCCATATACAATGAGACAAAAGTTTATTTTTTAATTGCATATTCAAAGAAGAATAAGAATCTTATTTCCCAAAAATTAATTAAGCATAACATTTTCCATAAATTAACAATGAGCGGAACATTGAATTCACCACATTTTTTGTAATACTTTACTTTTCAGAGTATAGGATCTCATGGATTAAAGTCATCAAGGGTGAATTCGTTTTAGAATCCTATTCAATAAGGAGATAAAGAAGAAGAAAAAAGTGTTTGGGGAAAGTGTCAGTGAAAGGGAAAGCCAATACAGAAAAAAGTGAAATGTCCTCAATGTGTCTTGCCTACCTTTATAACTGTTTGGCCATTGTGCATAGATACCACTTAATCAAGCAATGAAGTACACTGAGCATAGTGAATTATAGTAGTGAAATATGATGGTGAGGGTTTTTGTGTGCCTGCCTTCTTTTCTAAAGTGCTTCCTGGAGGTTCAAAGAAACGTATCTCTGGTTTATTTCAAGTGTAAAGGGATCAGGGTATTAGTAAATAAAGGCATATTGTATATGAAGAAGGCGTTCAAGAAACAGTTTTCAAGGTTGGGAAATTAAAGAAGGCTTTTTAACCACCTGATTGATATGAGAAATATTAATATATAGATCTATTGATAGCACCCTAGTCACAGATTCTTCATTTGAAAGCCATAATTAAGCTTCATTCATACTTTGAATGTTGCTTGCATGTATTTCGGAATATCCAACATTACTCATACCTTTTATTGCTTCCTAAATCGATTTCATAATTAGATGCCCGTCAAAGTATTAATAACTTTTATATATCTCTAGCATGCGTGCAGAATTACATTTTAAGTGCATTCGATTTACATCTTTTTATCTCAAGTAGAAGGTTATTTCATATCTTTTATCACTGAATGATAAGTAAGTAAATCAGAATATTGATGAGAATACTATTTTTTTCGATTTTGATGCTGAAATAGGTCTTTTGACTATAGGTTTAGTGTCCTATAGTCAACTATTGAGGTCATCTGTGGCTTATTTTAAATTAAGAATTGCTCTTGGTTTACTACAGGGTTTTCAATAATTGCATTTATCACTGAATCTATAACTTATTTACGAAATGTGGCATTCATTCCTTTGAGGTGGCATACTGTGTATAAACCACTGAAACCTAGTTGGTATATGTACTCAGTTCAACTAAGACTTTGCGGTACTGGTGGGACATTAGTGTGACTATGGGGTTGAAGCTCGCCCTGCCTCCACTGTTTTTATCTCCTTGAATGTTATTAGATCTAAAACTGAGAGTCTGATGCACAAAACTATGCGATAATCAAGTTTCAACATGACAGCAGCTCATAGATTAGATAGAAATGGCATGATGTTTGTCAGCAATGGAAGTTTGAGTAGCCATGCAAGCGATATCCCTGCAACATATGTCACCCTGTTGGGTTCCGTCATTGCTTTGGATATAAAGCTTAACACATTTAAGCTTTCCTTCCCCTTAATTGCTCCATGTGCACCCTTAATCAAGCTGCGTTCTTGATAGTTTTGGGTGGCTCTTCTGTAAAAGAAGTATTTGCTCCAGTTTGTCTCCAGGGTATTATAATTGCTGCGCTCCCTACTAGAACCTCCAAACAAGTCTCATAAGCCAGTTGCAGATGCAACTGATGGTAGTCAAGCTCCAAGTCTTCAGGCACATCCAAATGAGGCGCTTTCTTTAATTGTTCCTGAACAATAAATTGGAAACTCTGAACACAAAAGCGACTCCGCCACCAGCATCATCATGAATTGCCCCGTATGGGCAGCATTGTCCATTCCAATTGAGGTCTTCAATATTAAATAGGTTCATCATGTGTCTCTGGCGTCAACACTCTTCCATAACTATTTAAATTACTGAATGAGCATGACTTTCGTATTATCATCCAGGATTGAATGAAACAAAATTGATGTAATTTAAAAGGTCTACAAGAGAGAAGCTGGTGGTGTAGTCCTGCTTTGTATGTCCTGAGGGTCTCGTTACTTGGGTTTTCACCTTGGGTGTTATGCCCCACCAGCTCCTGCTGCAAAATGCTGGGAGCGATGCTTTGGGCCTGAATTTCCCTTGGCATCCTTTTAAACAGGATATGAAATAAAGCCATTATGAAATTCCATTGCTGATAGTCATCACACCATATCTGCCTAGGAACAAGCAAATCCAGCTAGTCAGAACAGTGTCCTCTCCAAGATCGACCACAGCGATGTACTTCCCATGGGTCATCTTCCAGGACCTCTAGGATATTCGCAG
This sequence comes from Lissotriton vulgaris, assembly GCF_964263255.1. Taxonomy (NCBI): domain Eukaryota; kingdom Metazoa; phylum Chordata; class Amphibia; order Caudata; family Salamandridae; genus Lissotriton; species Lissotriton vulgaris. The sequence continues at coordinate 1,399,650,330 of NC_141689.1, forward strand.
TAATATGTAACAGTGGAGCTAGGGTGATCTTCAATCTCATGAATTGCTGCTATAATAAGTTTGAGGTGGAGATGCAGAATCACTAGGGTTTTGGCCAAATTCAGAGCCATAGAAGGCCTTGTAGTCGAATACCAGCGTAAGAAACACTTACATAGTGGCAAAGATTGCCATATACAATGAGACAAAAGTTTATTTTTTTAATTGCATATTCAAAGAAGAATAAGAATCTTATTTCCCAAAAATTAATTAAGCATAACATTTTCCATAAATTAACAATGAGCAGAACATTGAATTCACCACATTTTTTGTAATACTTCACTTTTCAGAGTATAGGATCTCATGGATTAAAGTCATCAAGGGTGAATTCGTTTTAGAATCCTATTCAATAAGGAGATAAAGAAGAAGAAAAAAGTGTTTGGGGAAAGTGTCAGTAAAAGGGAAAGCCAGTACAGAAAAAAGCGAAATGTCCTCAATGTGTCTTGCCTACCTTTATAACTGTTTGGCCATTGTGCATAGATACCACTTAATCAGGCAATGAAGTACACTGAGCATAGTGAATTATAGTAGTGAAATATGAAGGTGAGGGTTTTTGTGTGCCTGCCTTCTTTTCTAAAGTGCTTCCTGGAGGTTCAAAGAAACGGATCTCTGGTTTATTTCAAGTGTAAAGGGATCAGGGTATTAGAAAATAAAGGCATATTGTATATGAAGAATGCGTTCAAGAAACAGTTTTCAAGGTTGGGAAATTAAAGAAGGCTTTTTAACCACCTGATTGATATGAGAAATATTAATATATAGATCTATTGATAGCACCCTAGTCACAGATTCTTTGTTTGAAAGCCATAATTAAGCTTCATTCATACTTTGAATGTTGCTTGCATGTATTTCGGAATATCCAACATTATTCACACCTTATATTGCTTCCTAAATCGATTTCATAATTAGATGCCCGTCAAAGTAATATTAACTTTTATATATCTCTAGCATGCGTGCAGAATTACATTTTAAGTGCATTCAATTTACATTTTTTTATCTCAAGTAGAAGGTTATTTCATATCTTTTATCACTGAATGATAAGCAAGTAAATCAGAATATTGATGAGAATACTATTTTTTTCGATGTTGATGCTGAATTAGGTCTTTTGTCACATTAGTGTCCTATAGTCAACTATTGAGGTCATCTGTGGCTTATTTTAAATTGAGAATTGCTCTTGGTTTACTACAGGGATTTCAATAATTGCATTTATTACTGAATCTATAACTTATTTACAAAATGTGGCATTCATTCCTTTGAGGTGGCATACTGTGTATAAACCACTGAAACATAGTGGGTATATGTACTCAGTTCAACTAAGACTTTGCAGTACTGGTGGGACGTTAGTGTTTGACTATGGGTTTGGAGCTCGCCCTGCCTCCACTGTTTTTATCTCCTTGAATGTTATTAGATCTAAAACTGAGAGTCTGATGCACAAAACTATGCGATAATCAAGTTTCAACACGATAGCAGCTCATAGATTAGATAGAAATGGCATGATGTTTGTCAGCAATGAAAGTTTGAGTAGCCATGCAAGAGATATCCCTGCAACATATGTCACCCTGTTGGGTTCCGTCATTGCTTTGGATATAAAGCTTAACACATTTAAGCTTTCTTTCCCCGTAATTGCTCCATGTGCACCCTTAATCAAGCTGCGTTCTTGATAGTTTTGGGTGGCTCTTCTGTAAAAGAAGTATTTGCTCCAGTCTGTCTCCAGGGTATTATAATTGCTGCGCTCCCTACTAGAACCTCCAAACAAGTCTCATAAGCCAGTTGCAGATGCAACTGATGGTAGTCAAGCTCCAAGTCTTCAGGCACATCCAAATGAGGCGCTTTCTTTAATTGTTCCTGAACAATAAATTGGAAACTCTGAACACAAAAGCGACTCCGCCACCAGCATCATCATGAATTGCCCCGTATGGGCAGCATTGTCCATTCCAATTGAGGTCTTCAATATTAAATAGGTTCATCATGTGTCTCTGGCGTCAACACTCTTCCATAACTATTTAAATTACTGAATGAGCATGACTTTCGTATTATCATCCAGGATTGAATGAAACAAAATTGATGTAATTTAAAAGGTCTACAAGAGAGAAGCTGGTGGTGTAGTCCTGCTTTGTATGTCCTGAGGGTCTCGTTACTTGGGTTTTCACCTTGGGTGTTATGCCCCACCAGCTCCTGCTGCAAAATGCTGGGAGCGATGCTTTGGGCCTGAATTTCCCTTGGCATCCTTTTAAACAGGATATGAAATAAAGCCATTATGAAATTCCATTGCTGATAGTCATCACACCATATCTGCCTAGGAACAAGCAAATCCAGCTAGTCAGAACAGTGTCCTCTCCAAGATCGACCACAGCGATGTACTTCCCATGGGTCATCTTCCAGGACCTCTAGGATATTCGTAGTAATATGTAACAGTGGAGCTAGGGTGATCTTCAATCTCATGAATTGCTGCTATAATAATTTTTGAGGTGGAGATGCAGAATCACTAGGGTTTTGGCCAAATTCAGAGCCATAGAAGGCCTTGTAGTTGAATACCAGCGTAAGAAACGCTTACATAGTGGCAAAGCTTGCCATATACAATGAGACAAAAGTTTATTTTTTTAATTGCATATTCAAAGAAGAATAAGAATCTTATTTCCCAAAAATTAATTAAGCATAACATTTTCCATAAATTAACAATGAGCGGAACATTGAATTCACCACATTTTTTGTAATACTTCACTTTTCAGAGTATAGGATCTCATGGAATAAAGTCATCAAGGGTGAATTAGTTTTAGAATCCTATTCAATAAGGAGATAAAGAAGAAGAAAAAAGTGTTTGGGGAAAGTGTCAGTAAAAGGGAAAGCCAATACAGAAAAAAGTGAAATGTCCTCAATGTGTCTTGCCTACCTTTATAACTGTTTGGCCATTGTGCATAGATACCACTTAATCAAGCAATGAAGTACACTGAGCATAGTGAATTATAGTAGTGAAATATGAAGGTGAGGGTTTTTGTGTGCCTGCCTTCTTTTCTAAAGTGCTTCCTGGAGGTTCAAAGAAACGGATCTCTGGTTTATTTCAAGTGTAAAGGGATCAGGGTATTAGTAAATAAAGGCATATTGTATATGAAGAATGCGTTCAAGAAACAGTTTTCAAGGTTAGGAAATTAAAGAAGGCTTTCTAACCACCTGATTGATATGAGAAATTTTAATATATAGATCTATTGATAGCACCCTAGTCACAGATTCTTCGTTTGAAAGCCATAATTAAGCTTCATTCATACTTTGAATGTTGCTTGCATGTATTTCGGAATATCCAACATTACTCACACCTTTTATTGCTTCCTAAATCGATTTCATAATTAGATGCCCGTCAAAGTATTAATAACTTTTATATATCTCTACCATGCGTGCAGAATTACATCTTAAGTGCATTCGATTTACATGTTTTTATCTCAAGTAGGTTATTTCATATCTTCTATCACTGAATGATAAGTAAGTAAATCAGAATATTGATGAGAATACTATTTTTTTCGATTTTGATGCTGAATTAGGTCTTTTGTCACATTAGTGTCCTATAGTCAACTATTGAGGTCATCTGTGGCTTATTTTAAATTGAGAATTGCTCTTGGTTTACTACAGAGTTTTCAATATTTGCATTTAATCACTGAATCTATAACTTATTTACGAAATGTGGCATTCATTCCTTTGAGGTGGCATACTGTGTATACACCACTGAAACCTAGTTGGTATATGTAATCAGTTCAACTAAGACTTTGCAGTACTGGTGGGACTTTAGTGTGACTATGGGGTTGGAGCTTGCCCTGCCTCCACTGTTTTTATCTCCTTGAATGTTATTAGATCTAAAACTGAGAGTCTGATGCACAAAACTATGCGATAATCAAGTTTCAACATGACAGCAGCTCATAGATTAGATAGAAATGGCATGATGTTTGTCAGCAATGGAAGTTTGAGTAGCCATGCAAACGATATCCCTGCAACATATGTCACCCTGTTGGGTTCCGTCATTGCTTTGGATATAAAGCTTAACACATTTAAGCTTTCTTTCCCCGTAATTGCTCCATGTGCACCCTTAATCAAGCTGTGTTCTTGATAGTTTTGGGTGGCTCTTCTGTAAAAGAAGTATTTGCTCCAGTCTGTCTCCAGGGTATTATAATTGCTGCGCTCCCTACTAGAACCTCCAAACAAGTCTCATAAGCCGGTTGCAGATGCAACTGATGGTAGTCAAGCTCCAAGTCTTCAGGCACATCCAAATGAGGCGCTTTCTTTAATTGTTCCTGAACAATAAATTGGAAACTCTGAACACAAAAGCGACTCCGCCACCAGCATCATCATGAATTGCCCCGTATGGGCAGCATTGTCCATTCCAATTGAGGGCTTCAATATTAAATAGGTTCATCATGTGTCTCTGGCGTCAACACTCTTCCATAACTATTTAAATTACTGAATGAGCATGACTTTCGTATTATCATCCAGGATTGAATGAAACAAAATTGATGTAATTTAAAAGGTCTACAAGAGAGAAGCTAGTGGTGTAGTCCTGCTTTGTATGTCCTGAGGGTCTCTTTACTTGGGTTTTCACCTTGGGTGTTATGCCACACCAGCTCCTGCTGCAAAATGCTGGGAGCGATGCTTTGGGCCTGAATTTCCCTTGGCATCCTTTTAAACAGGATATGAAATAAAGCCATTATGAAATTCCATTGCTGATAGTCATCACACCATATCTGCCTAAGAACAAGCAAATCTAGCTAGTCAGAACAGTGTCCTCTCCAAGATCGACCACAGCGATGTACTTCCCATGGGTCATCTTCCAGGACCTCTAGGATATTCGTAGAAATATGTAACAGTGGAGCTAGGGTGATCTTCAATCTCATGAATTGCTGCTATAAGAAGTTTGAGGTGGAGATGCAGAATCACTAGGGTTTTGGCCAAATTCAGAGCCATAGAAGGCCTTGTAGTCGATTACCAGCGCAAGAAATGCTTACATAGTGGCAAAGCTTGCCATATACAATGAGACAAAGGTTTATTTTTTTAATTGCATATTCAAAGAAGAATAAGAATCTTATTTGCAAAAAATTAATTAAGCATAACATTTTCCATAAATTAACAATGAGCGGAACATTGAATTCACCACATTTTTTGTAATACTTCACTTTTCAGAGTATAGGATCTCATGGATTAAAGTCATCAAGGGTGAATTAGTTTTAGAATCCTATTCAATAAGGAGATAAAGAAGAAGAAAAAAGTGTTTGGGGAAAGTGTCAGTAAAAGGGAAAGCCAATACAGAAAAAAGCGAAATGTCCTCAATGTGTCTTGCCTACCTTTATAACTGTTTGGCCATTGTGCATAGATACCACTTAATCAAGCAATGAAGTACACTGAGCATAGTGAATTATAGTAGTGAAATATGAAGATGAGGGTTTTTGTGTGCCTGCCTTCTTTTCTTAAGTGCTTCCTGGAGGTTCAAAGAAACGGATCTCTGGTTTATTTCAAGTGTAAAGGGATCAGGGTATTAGTAAATAAAGGCATATTGTATATGAAGAATGCGTTCAAGAAACAGTTTTCAAGGTTGGGAAATTAAAGAAGGCTTTCTAACCACCTGATTGATATGAGAAATATTAATGTATAGATCTATTGATAGCACCCTAGTCACAGATTCTTCGTTTGAAAGCCATAATTAAGCTTCATTCATACTTTGAAAGTTGCTTGCATGTATTTCTGAATATCCAACATTACTCACACCTTTTATTGCTTCCTAAATCGATTTCATAATTAGATGCCCGTCAAAGTATTAATAACTTTTATATATCTCTAGCATGCGTGCAGAATTACATTTTAAGTGCATTCGATTTACATGTTTTTTTATCTCAAGTAGAAGGTTATTTCATATCTTTTATCACTGAATGATAAGTAAGTAAATCAGAATATTGATGAGAATACTATATATTTCGATGTTGATGCTGAAATAGGTCTTTTGTCACATTAGTGTCCTATAGTCAACTATTGAGGTCATCTGTGGCTTATTTTAAATTGAGAATTGCTCTTGGTTTACTACAGGGTTTTCAATAATTGCATTTATCACTGAATCTATAACTTATTTATGAAATGTGGCATTCATTCCTTTGAGGTGGCATACTGTGTATAAACCACTGAAACCTAGTTGGTATATGTACTCAGTTCAACTAAGACTTTGCAGTACTGGTGGGACGTTAGTGTGACTATGGGGTTGGAGCTCGCCCTGCCTCCACTGTTTTTATCTCCTTGAATGTTATTATATCTAAAACTGAGAGTCTGATGCACAAAACTATGCGATAATCAAGTTTCAACAGGACAGCAGCTCATAGATTAGATAGAAATGGCATGATGTTTGTCAGCAATGGAAGTTTGAGTAGCCATGCAAGCGATATCCCTGCAACATATGTCACCCTGTTGGGTTCCGTCATTGCTTTGGATATAAAGCTTAACACATTTAAGCTTTCTTTCCCCGTAATTGCTCCATGTGCACCCTTAATCAAGCTGCGTTCTTGATAGTTTTGGGTGGCTCTTCTGTAAAAGAAGTATTTGCTCCAGTCTGTCTCCAGGGTATTATAATTGCTGCGCTCCCTACTAGAACCTCAAAACAAGTCTCATAAGCCAGTTGCAGATGCAACTGATGGTAGTCAATCTCCAAGTCTTCAGGCACATCCAAATGAGGCGCTTTCTTTAATTGTTCCTGAACAATAAATTGGAAACTCTGAACACAAAAGCGACTCCGCCACCAGCATCATCATAAATTGCCCCGTATGGGCAGCATTGTCCATTCCAATTGAGGTCTTCAATATTAAATAGGTTCATCATGTGTCTCTGGCGTCAACACTCTTCCATAACTATTTAAATTACTGAATGAGCATGACTTTCGTATTATCATCCAGGATTGAATGAAACAAAATTGATGTAATTCAAAAGGTCTACAAGAGAGAAGCTGGTGGTGTAGTCCTGCTTTGTATGTCCTGATGGTCTCTTTACTTGGGTTTTCACCTTGGGTGTTATGCCCCACCAGCTCCTGCTGCAAAATGCTGGGAGCGATGCTTTGGGCCTGAATTTACTGTGTCATTCTTTTAAACAGGATATGAAATAAAGCCATTATGAAATTCCATTGCTGATAGTCATCACACCATATCTGCCTAAGAACAAGCAAATCTAGCTAGTCAGAACAGTGTCCTCTCCAAGATCGACCACAGCGATGTACTTCCCATGGGTCATCTTCCAGGACCTCTAGGATATTCGTAGTAATATGTAACAGTGGAGCTAGGGTGATCTTCAATCTCACTTTTCAGAGTATAGGATCTCATGGATTAAAGTCATCAAGGGTGAATTCGTTTTAGAATCCTATTCAATAAGGAGATAAAGAAGAAGAAAAAAGTGTTTGGGGAAAGTGTCAGTAAAAGGGAAAGCAAATACAGAAAAAAGCGAAATGTCCTCAATGTGTCTTGCCTACCTTTATAACTGTTTGGCCATTGTGCATAGATACCACTTAATCAAGCAATGAAGTATACTGAGCATAGTGAATTATAGTAGTGAAATATGAAGGTGAGGGTTTTTGTGTGCCTGCCTTCTTTTCTAAAGTGCTTCCTGGAGGTTCAAAGAAACGTATCTCTGGTTTATTTCAAGTGTAAAGGGATCAGGGTATTAGTAAATAAAGGCATATTGTATATGAAGAATGCGTTCAAGAAACAGTTTTCAAGGTTGGGAAATTAAAGAAGGCTTTTTAACCACCTGATTGATATGAGAAATATTAATATATAGATCTATTGATAGCACCCTAGTCACAGATTCTTCGTTTGAAAGCCATAATTAAGCTTCATTCATACTTTGAATGTTGCTTGCATGTATTTCGGAATATCCAACATTACTCATACCTTTTATTGCTTCCTAAATCGATTTCATAATTAGATGCCCGTCAAAGTATTAATAACTTTTATATATCTCTAGCATTCGTGCAGAATTACATTTTAAGTGCATTCGATTTACATCTTTTTTATCTCAAGTAGAAGGTTATTTCATATCTTTTATCACTGAATGATAAGTAAGTAAATCAGAATATTGATGAGAATACTATTTTTTTCGATTTGATGCTGAAATAGGTCTTTTGACTATAGGTTTAGTGTCCTATAGTCAACTATTGAGGTCATCTGTGGCTTATTTTAAATTAAGAATTGCTCTTGGTTTACTACAGGGTTTTCAATAATTGCATTTATCACTGAATCTATAACTTATTTACGAAATGTGGCATTCATTCCTTTGAGGTGGCATACTGTGTATAAACCACTGAAACCTAGTTGGTATATGTACTCAGTTCAACTAAGACTTTGCAGTACTGGTGGGACGTTAGTGTGACTATGGGGTTGAAGCTCGTCCTGCCTCCACTGTTTTTATCTCCTTGAATGTTATTAGATCTAAAACTGAGAGTCTGATGCACAAAACTATGCGATAATCAAGTTTCAACATGACAGCAGCTCATAGATTAGATAGAAATGGCATGATGTTTGTCAGCAATGGAAGTTTGAGTAGTCATGCAAGCGATATCCCTGCAACATATTTCACCCTGTTGGGTTCCGTCATTGCTTTGGATATAAAGCTTAACACATTTAAGCTTTCCTTCCCCGTAATTGCTCCATGTGCACCCTTAATCAAGCTGCGTTCTTGATAGTTTTGGGTGGCTCTTCTGTAAAAGAAGTATTTGCTCCAGTCTGTCTCCAGGGTATTATAATTGCTGCGCTCCCTACTAGAACCTCCAAACAAGTCTCATAAGCCAGTTGCAGATGCAACTGATGGTAGTCAAGCTCCAAGTCTTCAGGCACATCCAAATGAGGCGCTTTCTTTAATTGTTCCTGAACAATAAATTGGAAACTCTGAACACAAAAGCGACTCCGCCACCAGCATCATCATAAATTGCCCCGTATGGGCAGCATTGTCCATTCCAATTGAGGTCTTCAATATTAAATAGGTTCATCATGTGTCTCTGGCGTCAACACTCTTCCATAACTATTTAAATTACTGAATGAGCATGACTTTCGTATTATCATCCAGGATTGAATGAAACAAAATTGATGTAATTCAAAAGGTCTACAAGAGAGAAGCTGGTGGTGTAGTCCTGCTTTGTATGTCCTGATGGTCTCTTTACTTGGGTTTTCACCTTGGGTGTTATGCCCCACCAGCTCCTGCTGCAAAATGCTGGGAGCGATGCTTTGGGCCTGAATTTACCGTGTCATTCTTTTAAACAGGATATGAAATAAAGCCATTATGAAATTCCATTGCTGATAGTCATCACACCATATCTGCCTAAGAACAAGCAAATCTAGCTAGTCAGAACAGTGTCCTCTCCAAGATCGACCACAGCGATGTACTTCCCATGGGTCATCTTCCAGGACCTCTAGGATATTCGTAGTAATATGTAACAGTGGAGCTAGGGTGATCTTCAATCTCACTTTTCAGAGTATAGGATCTCATGGATTAAAGTCATCAAGGGTGAATTCGTTTTAGAATCCTATTCAATAAGGAGATAAAGAAGAAGAAAAAAGTGTTTGGGGAAAGTGTCAGTAAAAGGGAAAGCAAATACAGAAAAAAGCGAAATGTCCTCAATGTGTCTTGCCTACCTTTATAACTGTTTGGCCATTGTGCATAGATACCACTTAATCAAGCAATGAAGTATACTGAGCATAGTGAATTATAGTAGTGAAATATGAAGGTGAGGGTTTTTGTGTGCCTGCCTTCTTTTCTAAAGTGCTTCCTGGAGGTTCAAAGAAACGTATCTCTGGTTTATTTCAAGTGTAAAGGGATCAGGGTATTAGTAAATAAAGGCATATTGTATATGAAGAATGCGTTCAAGAAACAGTTTTCAAGGTTGGGAAATTAAAGAAGGCTTTTTAACCACCTGATTGAGATGAGAAATATTAATATATAGATCTATTGATAGCACCCTAGTCACAGATTCTTCGTTTGAAAGCCATAATTAAGCTTCATTCATACTTTGAATGTTGCTTGCATGTATTTCGGAATATCCAACATTACTCATACCTTTTATTGCTTCCTAAATCGATTTCATAATTAGATGCCCGTCAAAGTATTAATAACTTTTATATATCTCTAGCATTCGTGCAGAATTACATTTTAAGTGCATTCGATTTACATCTTTTTTATCTCAAGTAGAAGGTTATTTCATATCTTTTATCACTGAATGATAAGTAAGTAAATCAGAATATTGATGAGAATACTATTTTTTTCGATTTGATGCTGAAATAGGTCTTTTGACTATAGGTTTAGTGTCCTATAGTCAACTATTGAGGTCATCTGTGGCTTATTTTAAATTAAGAATTGCTCTTGGTTTACTACAGGGTTTTCAATAATTGCATTTATCACTGAATCTATAACTTATTTACGAAATGTGGCATTCATTCCTTTGAGGTGGCATACTGTGTATAAACCACTGAAACCTAGTTGGTATATGTACTCAGTTCAACTAAGACTTTGCAGTACTGGTGGGACGTTAGTGTGACTATGGGGTTGAAGCTCGTCCTGCCTCCACTGTTTTTATCTCCTTGAATGTTATTAGATCTAAAACTGAGAGTCTGATGCACAAAACTATGCGATAATCAAGTTTCAACATGACAGCAGCTCATAGATTAGATAGAAATGGCATGATGTTTGTCAGCAATGGAAGTTTGAGTAGTCATGCAAGCGATATCCCTGCAACATATTTCACCCTGTTGGGTTCCGTCATTGCTTTGGATATAAAGCTTAACACATTTAAGCTTTCCTTCCCCGTAATTGCTCCATGTGCACCCTTAATCAAGCTGCGTTCTTGATAGTTTTGGGTGGCTCTTCTGTAAAAGAAGTATTTGCTCCAGTCTGTCTCCAGGGTATTATAATTGCTGCGCTCCCTACTAGAACCTCCAAACAAGTCTCATAAGCCAGTTGCAGATGCAACTGATGGTAGTCAAGCTCCAAGTCTTCAGGCACATCCAAATGAGGCGCTTTCTTTAATTGTTCCTGAACAATAAATTGGAAACTCTGAACACAAAAGCGACTCCGCCACCAGCATCATCATGAATTGCCCCGTATGGGCAGCATTGTCCATTCAAATTGAGGTGTTCAATATTAAAAAGGTTCATCATGTGTCTCTGGCGTCAACACTCTTCCATAACTATTTAAATTACTGAATGAGCATGACTTTCGTATTATCATCCAGGATTGAATGAAACAAAATTGATGTAATTTAAAAGGTCTACAAGAGAGAAGCTGGTGGTGTAGTCCTGCTTTGTATGTCCTGAGGGTCTCGTTACTTGGGTTTTCACCTTGGGTGTTATGCCCCACCAGCTCCTGCTGCAAAATGCTGGGAGCGATGCTTTGGGCCTGAATTTCCCTTGGCATCCTTTTAAACAGGATATGAAATAAAGCCATTATGAAATTCCATTGCTGATAGTCATCACACCATATCTGCCTAAGAACAAGCAAATCTAGCTAGTCAGAACAGTGTCCTCTCCAAGATCGACCACAGCGATGTACTTCCCATGGGTCATCTTCCAGGACCTCTAGGATATTCGTAGTAATATGTAACAGTGGAGCTAGGGTGAACATCAATCTCATGAATTGCTGCTATAATAAGTTTGAGATGGAGATGCAGAATCACTAGGGTTTTGGCCAAATTCTTAGCCATAGAAGGCCTTGTAGTCGAATACCAGCGTAAGAAACGCTTACATAATGGCAAAGCTTGCCATATACAATGAGACAAAAGTTTATTTTTTTAATTGCATATTCAAAGAAGAATAAGAATCTTATTTCCCAAAAATTAATTAAGCATAACATTTTCCATAAATTAACAATGAGCGGAACATTGAATTCACCACATTTTTTGTAATACTTCACTTTTCAGCGTATAGGATCTCATGGATTAAAGTCATCAAGGGTGAATTAGTTTTAGAATCCTATTCAATAAGGAGATAAAGAAGAAGAAAAAAGTGTTTGGGGAAAGTGTCAGTAAAAGGGAAAGCCAATACAGAAAAAAGCAAAATGTCCTCAATGTGTCTTGCCTACCTTTATAACTGTTTGGCCATTGTGCATAGATACCACTTAATCAAGCAATGAAGTACACTGAGCATAGTGAATTATAGTAGTGAAATATGAAGGTGAGGGTTTTTGTGTGCCTGCCTTCTTTTCTAAAGTACTTCCTGGAGGTTCAAAGAAACGTATCTCTGGCTTATTTCAAGTGTAAAGGGATCAGGGTATTAGTAAATAAAGGCATATTGTATATGAAGAATGCGTTCAAGAAACAGTTTTCAAGGTTAGGAAATTAAAGAAGGCTTTCTAACCACCTGATTAATATGAGAAATATTAATATATAGATCTATTGATAGCACCCTAGTCACAGATTCTTCGTTTGAAAGCCATAATTAAGCTTCATTCATACTTTGAATGTTGCTTGCATGTATTTCGGAATATCCAACATTACTCACACCTTTTATTGCTTCCTAAATCGATTTCATAATTAGATGCCCGTCAAAGTATTAATAACTTTTATATATCTCTAGCATGCGTGCAGAATTACATTTTAAGTGCATTCGATTTACATTTTTTTATTTCAAGTAGGTTATTTCATATCTTTTATCACTGAATGATAAGTAAGTAAATCAGAATATTGATGAGAATACTATTTTTTTCGATTTTGATGCTGAAATTGGTCTTTTGTCACATTAGTGTCCTATAGTCAACTATTGAGGTCATCTGTGGCTTATTTTAAATTGAGAATTGCTCTTGGGTTACTACAGGGTTTTCAATAATTGCATGTATCACTGAATCTATAACTTATTTACGAAATGTGGCATTCATTCCTTTGAGGTGGCATACTGTGTATAAACCACTGAAACCTAGTTGGTATATGTACTCAGTTCAACTAAGACTTTGCAGTACTGGTGGGACGTTAGTGTGACTATGGGGTTAAAGCTCGCCCTGCCTCCACTGTTTTTATCTCCTTGAATGTTATTAGATCTAAAACTGAGAGTCTGATGCACAAAACTATGCGATAATCAAGTTTCAACATGACAGCAGCTCATAGATTAGATAGAAATGGCATGATGTTTGTCAGCAATGGAAGTTTGAGTAGCCATGCAAGCGATATCCCTGCAACATATGTCACCCTGTTGGGTTCCGTCATTGCTTTGGATATAAAGCTTAACACATTTAAGCATTCTTTCCCCGTAATTGCTCCATGTGCACCCTTAATCAAGCTGCGTTCTTGATAGTATTGGGTGGCTCTTCTGTAAAAGAAGTATTTGCTCCAGTCTGTCTCCAGAGTATTATAATTGCTGCGCTCCCTACTGGAACCTACAAACAAGTCTCATAAACCAGTTGCAGATGCAACTGATGGTAGTCAAGCTCCAAGTCATCAGGCACATCCAAATGAGGCGCTTTCTTTAATTGTTCCTGAACAATAAATTGGAAACTCTGAACACAAAAGCGACTCCGCCACCAGCATCATCATGAATTGCCCCGTATGGGCAGCAATGTCCATTCCAATTGAGGTCTTCAATATTAAATAGGTTCATCATGTGTCTCTGGCGTCAACACTCTTCCATAACTATTTAAATTACTGAATGAGCATGACTTTCGTATTATCATCCAGGATTGAATGAAACAAAATTGATGTAATTCAAAAGGTCTACAAGAGAGAAGCTGGTGGTGTAGTCCTGCTTTGTATGTCCTGAGGGTCTCTTTACTTGGGTTTTCACCTTGGGTGTTATGCTCCACCAGCTCCTGCTGCAAAATGCTGGGAGCGATGCTTTGGGCCTGAATTTCCCTTGGCATCATTTTAAACAGGATATGAAATAAAGCCATTATGAAATTCCATTGCTGATAGTCATCACACCATATCTGCCTAAGAACAAGCAAATCTAGCTAGTCAGAACAGGGTCCTCTCCAAGATCGACCACAGCGATGTACTTCCCATGGGTCATCTTCCAGGACCTCTAGGATATTCGTAGTAATATGTAACAGTGGAGCTAGGGTGATCTTCAATCTCATGAATTGCTGCTATAATACGTTTGAGGTGGAGATGCAGAATCACTAGGGTTTTGGCCAAATTCAGAGCCATAGAAGGCCTTGTAGTCGAATACCAGCGTAAGAAACGCTTACATAGTGGCAAAGCTTGCCATATACAATGAGACAAAAGTTTATTTTTTTTATTGCATATTCAAAGAAGAATAAGAATCTTATTTCCCAAAAATTAATTAAGCATAACATTTTCCATAAATTAACAATGAGCGGAACATTGAATTCACCACATTTTTTGTAATACTTCACTTTTCAGAGTATAGGATCTCATGGATTAAAGTCATCAAGGGTGAATTGGTTTTAGAATCCTATTCAATAAGGAGATAAAGAAGAAGAAAAAAGTGTTTGGGGAAAGTGTCAGTAAAAGGGAAAGCCAATACAGAAAAAAGCGAAATGTCCTCAATGTGTCTTGCCTACCTTTATAACTGTTTGGCCATTGTGCATAGATACCACTTAATCAAGCAATGAAGTACACTGAGCATAGTGAATTATAGTAGTGAAATATGAAGGTGAAGGTTTTTGTGTGCCTGCCTTCTTTTCTAAAGTGCTTCCTGGAGGTTCAAAAAAACGGATCTCTGGTTTATTTCAAGTGTAAAGGGATCAGGGTATTAGTAAATAAAGGCATATTGTATATGAAGAATGCGTTCAAGAAACAGTTTTCAAGGTTGGGAAATTAAAGAAGGCTTTTTAACCACCTGATTGGTATGAGAAATATTAATATATAGATCTATTGATAGCACCCTAGTCACAGATTCTTCGTTTGAAAGCCATAATTAATCTTCATTCATACTTTGAATGTTGCTTGCATGTATTTCGGAATATCCAACATTACTCACACCTTTTATTGCTTCCTAAATTGATTTCATAATTAGATGCCCGTCAAAGTATTAATAACTTTTATATATCTCTAGCATGCGTGCAGAATTACATCTTAAGTGCATTCGATTTACATGTTTTTATCTCAAGTAGAAGGTTATTTCATATCTTTTGTCACTGAATGATAAGTAAGTAAATCAGAATATTGATGAGAATACTATTTTTTTCGATGTTGATGCTGAAATAGGTCTTTTGTCACATTAGTGTCCTATAGTCAACTATTGAGGTCATCTGTGGCTTATTTTAAATTGAGAATTGCTCTTGGTTTACTACAGGGTTTTCAATAATTGCATTTATCACTGAATCTATAACTTATTTATGAAATGTGGCATTCATTCCTTTGAGGTGGCATACTGTGTATAAACCACTGAAACCTAGTTGGTATATGTACTCAGTTCAACTAAGACTTTGCAGTACTGGTGGGACGTTAGTGTGACTATGGGGTTGGAGCTCGCCCTGCCTCCACTGTTTTTATCTCCTTGAATGTTATTAGATCTAAAACTGAGAGTCTGATGCACAAAACTATGCGATAATCAAGTTTCAACATGACAGCAGCTCATAGATTAGATAGAAATGGCATGATGTTTGTCAGCAATGGAAGTTTGAGTAGCCATGCAAGCGATATCCCTGCAACATATGTCACCCTGTTGGGTTCCGTCATTGCTTTGGATATAAAGCTTAACACATTTAAGCTTTCTTTCCCCGTAATTGCTCCATGTGCACCCTTAATCAAGCTGCGTTCTTGATAGTTTTGGGTGGCTCTTCTGTAAAAGAAGTATTTGCTCCAGTCTGTCTCCAGGGTATTATAATTGCTGCGCTCCCTACTAGAACCTCAAAACAAGTCTCATAAGCCAGTTGCAGATGCAACTGATGGTAGTCAATCTCCAAGTCTTCAGGCACATCCAAATGAGGCGCTTTCTTTAATTGTTCCTGAACAATAAATTGGAAACTCTGAACACAAAAGCGACTCCGCCACCAGCATCATCATGAATTGCCCCATATGGGCAGCATTGTCCATTCCAATTGAGGTCTTCAATATTAAATAGGTTCATCATGTGTCTCTGGCGTCAACACTCTTCCATAACTATTTAAATTACTGAATGAGCATGACTTTCGTATTATCATCAAGGATTGAATGAAACAAAATTGATGTAATTCAAAAGGTCTACAAGAGAGAAGCTGGTGGTGTAGTCCTGCTTTGTATGTCCTGAGGGTCTCTTTACTTGGGTTTTCACCTTGGGTGTTATGCCCCACCAGCTCCTGCTGCAAAATGCTGGGAGCGATGCTTTGGGCCTGAATTTACCGTGGCATCCTTTTAAACTGGATATGAAATAAAGCCATTATGAAATTCCATTGCTGATAGTCATCACACCATATCTGCCTAAGAACAAGCAAATCTAGCTAGTCAGAACAGTGTCCTCTCCAAGATCGACCACAGCGATGTACTTCCCATGGGTCATCTTCCAGGACCTCTAGGATATTCGTAGTAATATGTAACAGTGGAGCTAGGGTGATCTTCAATCTCATGAATTGCTGCTATAATAAGTTTGAGGTGGAGATGCAGAATCACTAGTGTTTTGGCCAAATTCAGAGCCATAGAAGGCCTTGTAGTCGAATATCAGCGTAAGAAACGCTTACATAGTGGCAAAGCTTGCCATATACAATGAGACAAAAGTTTATTTTTTTAATTGCATATTCAAAGAAGAATAAGAATCTTATTTCCCAAAAATTAATTAAGCATAACATTTTCCATAAATTAACAATGAGCGGAACATTGAATTCACCACATTTTTTGTAATACTTCACTTTTCAGAGTATAGGATCTCATGGATTAAAGTCATCAAGGGTGAATTCGTTTTAGAATCCTATTCAATAAGGAGATAAAGAAGAAGAAAAAAGTGTTTGGGGAAAGTGTCAGTAAAAGGGAAAGCCAATACAGAAAAAAGCGAAATGTCCTCAATGTGTCTTGCCTACCTTTATAACTGTTTGGCCATTGTGCATAGATACCACTTAATCAAGCAATGAAGTACACTGAGCATAGTGAATTATAGTAGTGAAATATGAAGGTGAGGGTTTTTGTGTGTCTGCCTTCTTTTCTAAAGTGCTTCCTGGAGGTTCAAAGAAACGTATCTCTGGTTTATTTCAAGTGTAAAGGGATCAGGGTATTAGTAAATAAAGGCATATTGTATATGAAGAATGCGTTCAAGAAACAGTTTTCAAGGTTGGGAAATTAAAGAAGGCTTTTTAACCACCTGATTGATATGAGAAATATTAATATATAGATCTATTGATAGCACCCTAGTCACAGATTCTTCGTTTGAAAGCCATAATTAAGCTTCATTCATACTTTGAATGTTGCTTGCATGTATTTCGGAATATCCAACATTACTCACACCTTTTATTGCTTCCTAAATCGATTTCATAATTAGATGCCCGTCAAAGTATTAATAACTTTTATATATCTCTAGCATGCGTGCAGAATTACATTTTAAGTGCATTCGATTTACATTTTTTTATCTCAAGTAGAAGGTTATTTCATATCTTTTATCACTGAATGATAAGTAAGTAAATCAGAATATTGATGAGAATACTATTTTTTTCGATTTTGATGCTGAAATAGGTCTTTTGACTATAGGTTTAGTGTCCTATAGTCAACTATTGAGGTCATCTGTGGCTTATTTTAAATTAAGAATTGCTCTTGGTTTACTACAGGGTTTTCAATAATTGCATTTATCACTGAATCTATAACTTATTTACGAAATGTGGCATTCATTCCTTTGAGGTGGCATACTGTGTATAAACCACTGAAACCTAGTTGGTATATGTACTCAGTTCAACTAAGACTTTGCAGTACTGGTGGGACGTTAGTGTGACTATGGGGTTGAAGCTCGCCCTGCCTCCACTGTTTTTATCTCCTTGAATGTTATTAGATCTAAAACTGAGAGTCTGATGCACAAAACTATGCGATAATCAAGTTTCAACATGACAGCAGCTCATAGATTAGATAGAAATGGCATGATAATTGTCAGCAATGGAAGTTTGAGTAGCCATGCAAGCGATATCCCTGCAACATATGTCACCCTGTTGGGTTCCGTCATTGTTTTGGATATAAAGCTTAAGACATTTAAGCTTTCCTTCCCCGTAATTGCTCCATGTGCACCCTTAATCAAGCTGCGTTCTTGATAGTTTTGGGTGGCTCTTCTGTAAAAGAAGTATTTGCTCCAGTCTGTCTCCAGGGTATTATAATTGCTGCGCTCCCTACTAGAACCTCCAAACAAGTCTCATAAGCCAGTTGCAGATGCAACTGATGGTAGTCAAGCTCCAAGTCTTCAGGCACATCCAAATGAGGCGCTTTCTTTAATTGTTCCTGAACAATAAATTGGGAACTCTGAACACAAAAGCGACTCCGCCACCAGCATCATCATGAATTGCCCCGTATGGGCAGCATTGTCCATTCCAATTGAGGTCTTCAATATTAAATAGGTTCATCATGTGTCTCTGGCGTCAACACTCTTCCATAGCTATTTAAATTACTGAATGAGCATGACTTTCGTATTATCATCCAGGATTGAATGAAACATAATTGATGTAATTTAAAAGGTCTACAAGAGAGAAGCTGGTGGTGTAGTCCTGCTTTGTATGTCCTGAGGGTCTCGTTACTTGGGTTTTCACCTTGGGTGTTATGCCCCACCAGCTCCTGCTGCAAAATGCTGGGAGCGATGCTTTGGGCCTGAATTTCCCTTGGCATCCTTTTAAACAGGATATGAAATAAAGCCATTATGAAATTCCATTGCTGATAGTCATCACACCATATCTGCCTAAGAACAAGCAAATCTAGCTAGTCAGAACAGTGTCCTCTCCAAGATCGACCACAGCGATATACTTCCCATGAGTCATCTTCCAGGACCTCTAGGATATTCGTAGTAATATGTAACAGTGGAGCTAGGGTGATCTTCAATCTCATGAATTGCTGCTATAATAAGTTTGAGATGGAGATGCAGAATCACTAGGGTTTTGGCCAAATTCTTAGCCATAGAAGGCCTTGTAGTCGAATACCAGCGTAAGAAACGCTTACATAGTGCAAAGCTTGCCATATACAATGAGACAAAAGTTTATTTTTTAATTGCATATTCAAAGAAGAATAAGAATCTTATTTCCCAAAAATTAATTAAGCATAACATTTTCCATAAATTAACAATGAGCGGAACATTGAATTCACCACATTTTTTGTAATACTTTACTTTTCAGAGTATAGGATCTCATGGATTAAAGTCATCAAGGGTGAATTCGTTTTAGAATCCTATTCAATAAGGAGATAAAGAAGAAGAAAAAAGTGTTTGGGGAAAGTGTCAGTGAAAGGGAAAGCCAATACAGAAAAAAGTGAAATGTCCTCAATGTGTCTTGCCTACCTTTATAACTGTTTGGCCATTGTGCATAGATACCACTTAATCAAGCAATGAAGTACACTGAGCATAGTGAATTATAGTAGTGAAATATGATGGTGAGGGTTTTTGTGTGCCTGCCTTCTTTTCTAAAGTGCTTCCTGGAGGTTCAAAGAAACGTATCTCTGGTTTATTTCAAGTGTAAAGGGATCAGGGTATTAGTAAATAAAGGCATATTGTATATGAAGAAGGCGTTCAAGAAACAGTTTTCAAGGTTGGGAAATTAAAGAAGGCTTTTTAACCACCTGATTGATATGAGAAATATTAATATATAGATCTATTGATAGCACCCTAGTCACAGATTCTTCATTTGAAAGCCATAATTAAGCTTCATTCATACTTTGAATGTTGCTTGCATGTATTTCGGAATATCCAACATTACTCATACCTTTTATTGCTTCCTAAATCGATTTCATAATTAGATGCCCGTCAAAGTATTAATAACTTTTATATATCTCTAGCATGCGTGCAGAATTACATTTTAAGTGCATTCGATTTACATCTTTTTATCTCAAGTAGAAGGTTATTTCATATCTTTTATCACTGAATGATAAGTAAGTAAATCAGAATATTGATGAGAATACTATTTTTTTCGATTTTGATGCTGAAATAGGTCTTTTGACTATAGGTTTAGTGTCCTATAGTCAACTATTGAGGTCATCTGTGGCTTATTTTAAATTAAGAATTGCTCTTGGTTTACTACAGGGTTTTCAATAATTGCATTTATCACTGAATCTATAACTTATTTACGAAATGTGGCATTCATTCCTTTGAGGTGGCATACTGTGTATAAACCACTGAAACCTAGTTGGTATATGTACTCAGTTCAACTAAGACTTTGCGGTACTGGTGGGACATTAGTGTGACTATGGGGTTGAAGCTCGCCCTGCCTCCACTGTTTTTATCTCCTTGAATGTTATTAGATCTAAAACTGAGAGTCTGATGCACAAAACTATGCGATAATCAAGTTTCAACATGACAGCAGCTCATAGATTAGATAGAAATGGCATGATGTTTGTCAGCAATGGAAGTTTGAGTAGCCATGCAAGCGATATCCCTGCAACATATGTCACCCTGTTGGGTTCCGTCATTGCTTTGGATATAAAGCTTAACACATTTAAGCTTTCCTTCCCCTTAATTGCTCCATGTGCACCCTTAATCAAGCTGCGTTCTTGATAGTTTTGGGTGGCTCTTCTGTAAAAGAAGTATTTGCTCCAGTTTGTCTCCAGGGTATTATAATTGCTGCGCTCCCTACTAGAACCTCCAAACAAGTCTCATAAGCCAGTTGCAGATGCAACTGATGGTAGTCAAGCTCCAAGTCTTCAGGCACATCCAAATGAGGCGCTTTCTTTAATTGTTCCTGAACAATAAATTGGAAACTCTGAACACAAAAGCGACTCCGCCACCAGCATCATCATGAATTGCCCCGTATGGGCAGCATTGTCCATTCCAATTGAGGTCTTCAATATTAAATAGGTTCATCATGTGTCTCTGGCGTCAACACTCTTCCATAACTATTTAAATTACTGAATGAGCATGACTTTCGTATTATCATCCAGGATTGAATGAAACAAAATTGATGTAATTTAAAAGGTCTACAAGAGAGAAGCTGGTGGTGTAGTCCTGCTTTGTATGTCCTGAGGGTCTCGTTACTTGGGTTTTCACCTTGGGTGTTATGCCCCACCAGCTCCTGCTGCAAAATGCTGGGAGCGATGCTTTGGGCCTGAATTTCCCTTGGCATCCTTTTAAACAGGATATGAAATAAAGCCATTATGAAATTCCATTGCTGATAGTCATCACACCATATCTGCCTAGGAACAAGCAAATCCAGCTAGTCAGAACAGTGTCCTCTCCAAGATCGACCACAGCGATGTACTTCCCATGGGTCATCTTCCAGGACCTCTAGGATATTCGCAGTAATATGTAACAGTGGAGCTAGGGTGATCTTCAATCTCATGAATTGCTGCTATAATAAGTTTGAGGTGGAGATGCAGAATCACTAGGGTTTTGGCCAAATTCAGAGCCATAGAAGGCCTTGTAGTCGAATACCAGCGTAAGAAACACTTACATAGTGGCAAAGATTGCCATATACAATGAGACAAAAGTTTATTTTTTTAATTGCATATTCAAAGAAGAATAAGAATCTTATTTCCCAAAAATTAATTAAGCATAACATTTTCCATAAATTAACAATGAGCAGAACATTGAATTCACCACATTTTTTGTAATACTTCACTTTTCAGAGTATAGGATCTCATGGATTAAAGTCATCAAGGGTGAATTCGTTTTAGAATCCTATTCAATAAGGAGATAAAGAAGAAGAAAAAAGTGTTTGGGGAAAGTGTCAGTAAAAGGGAAAGCCAGTACAGAAAAAAGCGAAATGTCCTCAATGTGTCTTGCCTACCTTTATAACTGTTTGGCCATTGTGCATAGATACCACTTAATCAGGCAATGAAGTACACTGAGCATAGTGAATTATAGTAGTGAAATATGAAGGTGAGGGTTTTTGTGTGCCTGCCTTCTTTTCTAAAGTGCTTCCTGGAGGTTCAAAGAAACGGATCTCTGGTTTATTTCAAGTGTAAAGGGATCAGGGTATTAGAAAATAAAGGCATATTGTATATGAAGAATGCGTTCAAGAAACAGTTTTCAAGGTTGGGAAATTAAAGAAGGCTTTTTAACCACCTGATTGATATGAGAAATATTAATATATAGATCTATTGATAGCACCCTAGTCACAGATTCTTTGTTTGAAAGCCATAATTAAGCTTCATTCATACTTTGAATGTTGCTTGCATGTATTTCGGAATATCCAACATTATTCACACCTTATATTGCTTCCTAAATCGATTTCATAATTAGATGCCCGTCAAAGTAATATTAACTTTTATATATCTCTAGCATGCGTGCAGAATTACATTTTAAGTGCATTCAATTTACATTTTTTTATCTCAAGTAGAAGGTTATTTCATATCTTTTATCACTGAATGATAAGCAAGTAAATCAGAATATTGATGAGAATACTATTTTTTTCGATGTTGATGCTGAATTAGGTCTTTTGTCACATTAGTGTCCTATAGTCAACTATTGAGGTCATCTGTGGCTTATTTTAAATTGAGAATTGCTCTTGGTTTACTACAGGGATTTCAATAATTGCATTTATTACTGAATCTATAACTTATTTACAAAATGTGGCATTCATTCCTTTGAGGTGGCATACTGTGTATAAACCACTGAAACATAGTGGGTATATGTACTCAGTTCAACTAAGACTTTGCAGTACTGGTGGGACGTTAGTGTTTGACTATGGGTTTGGAGCTCGCCCTGCCTCCACTGTTTTTATCTCCTTGAATGTTATTAGATCTAAAACTGAGAGTCTGATGCACAAAACTATGCGATAATCAAGTTTCAACACGATAGCAGCTCATAGATTAGATAGAAATGGCATGATGTTTGTCAGCAATGAAAGTTTGAGTAGCCATGCAAGAGATATCCCTGCAACATATGTCACCCTGTTGGGTTCCGTCATTGCTTTGGATATAAAGCTTAACACATTTAAGCTTTCTTTCCCCGTAATTGCTCCATGTGCACCCTTAATCAAGCTGCGTTCTTGATAGTTTTGGGTGGCTCTTCTGTAAAAGAAGTATTTGCTCCAGTCTGTCTCCAGGGTATTATAATTGCTGCGCTCCCTACTAGAACCTCCAAACAAGTCTCATAAGCCAGTTGCAGATGCAACTGATGGTAGTCAAGCTCCAAGTCTTCAGGCACATCCAAATGAGGCGCTTTCTTTAATTGTTCCTGAACAATAAATTGGAAACTCTGAACACAAAAGCGACTCCGCCACCAGCATCATCATGAATTGCCCCGTATGGGCAGCATTGTCCATTCCAATTGAGGGCTTCAATATTAAATAGGTTCATCATGTGTCTCTGGCGTCAACACTCTTCCATAACTATTTAAATTACTGAATGAGCATGACTTTCGTATTATCATCCAGGATTGAATGAAACAAAATTGATGTAATTTAAAAGGTCTACAAGAGAGAAGCTGGTGGTGTAGTCCTGCTTTGTATGTCCTGAGGGTCTCTTTACTTGGGTTTTCACCTTGGGTGTTATGCCCCACCAGCTCCTGCTGCAAAATGCTGGGAGTGATGCTTTGGGCCTGAATTTCCCTTGGCATCCTTTTAAACAGGATATGAAATAAAGCCATTAAGAAATTCCATTGCTGATAGTCATCACACCATATCTGCCTAAGAACAAGCAAATCTAGCTAGTCAGAACAGTGTCCTCTCCAAGATCGACCACAGCGATGTACTTCCCATGGGTCATCTTCCAGGACCTCTAGGATATTCGTAGTAATATGTAACAGTGGAGCTAGGGTGATCTTCAATCTCATGAATTGCTGCTATAATAATTTTTGAGGTGGAGATGCAGAATCACTAGGGTTTTGGCCAAATTCAGAGCCATAGAAGGCCTTGTAGTTGAATACCAGCGTAAGAAACGCTTACATAGTGGCAAAGCTTGCCATATACAATGAGACAAAAGTTTATTTTTTTAATTGCATATTCAAAGAAGAATAAGAATCTTATTTCCCAAAAATTAATTAAGCATAACATTTTCCATAAATTAACAATGAGCGGAACATTGAATTCACCACATTTTTTGTAATACTTCACTTTTCAGAGTATAGGATCTCATGGAATAAAGTCATCAAGGGTGAATTAGTTTTAGAATCCTATTCAATAAGGAGATAAAGAAGAAGAAAAAAGTGTTTGGGGAAAGTGTCAGTAAAAGGGAAAGCCAATACAGAAAAAAGTGAAATGTCCTCAATGTGTCTTGCCTACCTTTATAACTGTTTGGCCATTGTGCATAGATACCACTTAATCAAGCAATGAAGTACACTGAGCATAGTGAATTATAGTAGTGAAATATGAAGGTGAGGGTTTTTGTGTGCCTGCCTTCTTTTCTAAAGTGCTTCCTGGAGGTTCAAAGAAACGGATCTCTGGTTTATTTCAAGTGTAAAGGGATCAGGGTATTAGTAAATAAAGGCATATTGTATATGAAGAATGCGTTCAAGAAACAGTTTTCAAGGTTAGGAAATTAAAGAAGGCTTTCTAACCACCTGATTGATATGAGAAATTTTAATATATAGATCTATTGATAGCACCCTAGTCACAGATTCTTCGTTTGAAAGCCATAATTAAGCTTCATTCATACTTTGAATGTTGCTTGCATGTATTTCGGAATATCCAACATTACTCACACCTTTTATTGCTTCCTAAATCGATTTCATAATTAGATGCCCGTCAAAGTATTAATAACTTTTATATATCTCTACCATGCGTGCAGAATTACATCTTAAGTGCATTCGATTTACATGTTTTTATCTCAAGTAGGTTATTTCATATCTTCTATCACTGAATGATAAGTAAGTAAATCAGAATATTGATGAGAATACTATTTTTTTCGATTTTGATGCTGAATTAGGTCTTTTGTCACATTAGTGTCCTATAGTCAACTATTGAGGTCATCTGTGGCTTATTTTAAATTGAGAATTGCTCTTGGTTTACTACAGAGTTTTCAATATTTGCATTTAATCACTGAATCTATAACTTATTTACGAAATGTGGCATTCATTCCTTTGAGGTGGCATACTGTGTATACACCACTGAAACCTAGTTGGTATATGTAATCAGTTCAACTAAGACTTTGCAGTACTGGTGGGACTTTAGTGTGACTATGGGGTTGGAGCTTGCCCTGCCTCCACTGTTTTTATCTCCTTGAATGTTATTAGATCTAAAACTGAGAGTCTGATGCACAAAACTATGCGATAATCAAGTTTCAACATGACAGCAGCTCATAGATTAGATAGAAATGGCATGATGTTTGTCAGCAATGGAAGTTTGAGTAGCCATGCAAACGATATCCCTGCAACATATGTCACCCTGTTGGGTTCCGTCATTGCTTTGGATATAAAGCTTAACACATTTAAGCTTTCTTTCCCCGTAATTGCTCCATGTGCACCCTTAATCAAGCTGTGTTCTTGATAGTTTTGGGGGGCTCTTCTGTAAAAGAAGTATTTGCTCCAGTCTGTCTCCAGGGTATTATAATTGCTGCGCTCCCTACTAGAACCTCCAAACAAGTCTCATAAGCCGGTTGCAGATGCAACTGATGGTAGTCAAGCTCCAAGTCTTCAGGCACATCCAAATGAGGCGCTTTCTTTAATTGTTCCTGAACAATAAATTGGAAACTCTGAACACAAAAGCGACTCCGCCACCAGCATCATCATGAATTGCCCCGTATGGGCAGCATTGTCCATTCCAATTGAGGGCTTCAATATTAAATAGGTTCATCATGTGTCTCTGGCGTCAACACTCTTCCATAACTATTTAAATTACTGAATGAGCATGACTTTCGTATTATCATCCAGGATTGAATGAAACAAAATTGATGTAATTTAAAAGGTCTACAAGAGAGAAGCTAGTGGTGTAGTCCTGCTTTGTATGTCCTGAGGGTCTCTTTACTTGGGTTTTCACCTTGGGTGTTATGCCACACCAGCTCCTGCTGCAAAATGCTGGGAGCGATGCTTTGGGCCTGAATTTCCCTTGGCATCCTTTTAAACAGGATATGAAATAAAGCCATTATGAAATTCCATTGCTGATAGTCATCACACCATATCTGCCTAAGAACAAGCAAATCTAGCTAGTCAGAACAGTGTCCTCTCCAAGATCGACCACAGCGATGTACTTCCCATGGGTCATCTTCCAGGACCTCTAGGATATTCGTAGAAATATGTAACAGTGGAGCTAGGGTGATCTTCAATCTCATGAATTGCTGCTATAAGAAGTTTGAGGTGGAGATGCAGAATCACTAGGGTTTTGGCCAAATTCAGAGCCATAGAAGGCCTTGTAGTCGATTACCAGCGCAAGAAATGCTTACATAGTGGCAAAGCTTGCCATATACAATGAGACAAAGGTTTATTTTTTTAATTGCATATTCAAAGAAGAATAAGAATCTTATTTGCAAAAAATTAATTAAGCATAACATTTTCCATAAATTAACAATGAGCGGAACATTGAATTCACCACATTTTTTGTAATACTTCACTTTTCAGAGTATAGGATCTCATGGATTAAAGTCATCAAGGGTGAATTAGTTTTAGAATCCTATTCAATAAGGAGATAAAGAAGAAGAAAAAAGTGTTTGGGGAAAGTGTCAGTAAAAGGGAAAGCCAATACAGAAAAAAGCGAAATGTCCTCAATGTGTCTTGCCTACCTTTATAACTGTTTGGCCATTGTGCATAGATACCACTTAATCAAGCAATGAAGTACACTGAGCATAGTGAATTATAGTAGTGAAATATGAAGATGAGGGTTTTTGTGTGCCTGCCTTCTTTTCTTAAGTGCTTCCTGGAGGTTCAAAGAAACGGATCTCTGGTTTATTTCAAGTGTAAAGGGATCAGGGTATTAGTAAATAAAGGCATATTGTATATGAAGAATGCGTTCAAGAAACAGTTTTCAAGGTTGGGAAATTAAAGAAGGCTTTCTAACCACCTGATTGATATGAGAAATATTAATGTATAGATCTATTGATAGCACCCTAGTCACAGATTCTTCGTTTGAAAGCCATAATTAAGCTTCATTCATACTTTGAAAGTTGCTTGCATGTATTTCTGAATATCCAACATTACTCACACCTTTTATTGCTTCCTAAATCGATTTCATAATTAGATGCCCGTCAAAGTATTAATAACTTTTATATATCTCTAGCATGCGTGCAGAATTACATTTTAAGTGCATTCGATTTACATGTTTTTTATCTCAAGTAGAAGGTTATTTCATATCTTTTATCACTGAATGATAAGTAAGTAAATCAGAGTATTGATGAGAATACTATTTTTTTCGATTTTGATGCTGAAATTGGTCTTGTGTCACATTAGTGTCCTATAGTCAACTGTTGAGGTCATCTGTGGCTTATTTTAAGTTGAGAATTGCTCTTGGTTTACTACAGGGTATTCAATAATTGCATTTATCACTGAATCTATAACGTATTTACGAAATGTGGCATTCATTCCTTTGAGGTGGCATACTGTGTATAAACCACTGAAACCTAGTTGGTATATGTAATCAGTTCAACTAAGACTTTGCAGTACTGGTGGGACGTTAGTGTGACTATGGGGTTGGAGCTCGCCCTGCCTCCACTGTTTTTATCTCCTTGAATGTTATTAGATCTAAAACTGAGAGTCTGATGCACAAAACTATGCGATAATCAAGTTTCAACATGACAGCAGCTCATAGATTAGATAGAAATGGCATGATGTTTGTCAGCAATGGAAGTTTGAGTAGCCATGCAAGCGACATCCCTGCAACGGATGTATGACGTTACAACGCATACTTTTACAACGCCTACCTTTACAACGCGGTTTTTACCACGCATACCATTACAACGCATAATGCTTTTAGGCGCTGGATAGTGAATAGTTTAATTTACTATTCCAACTCCAGTCCCCGTGGATAGTAGGGAAGGTTATTGGATAGTAAATTAACCTATTCCCTATCCTAGAGCGCCCCCCAGCGCAATGCGTTGTAATAGTTTGCGTTGTAAAAGTTGCGTTGTAATGGTAGGTCATTGTAAAAGTTGCGTTGTAACAGTTGTATACCCCCTGCAACATATGTCACCCTGTTGGGTTCCGTCATTGCTTTGGATATAAAGCTTAACACATTTAAGCTTTCTTTCCCCGTAATTGCTCCATGTACACCCTTAATCAAGCTGCGTTCTTGATAGTTTTGGGTGGCTCTTCTGTAAAAGAAGTATTTGCTCCAGTCTGTCTCCAGGGTATTATAATTGCTGCGCTCCCTACTAGACCCTCCAAACAAGTCTCATAAGCCAGTTGCAGATGCAACTGATTGTAGTCAAGCTCCAAGTCTTCAGGCACATCCAAATGAGGCGCTTTCTTTAATTGTTCCTGAACAATAAATTGGAAACTCTGAACACAAAAGTGACTCCGCCACCAGCATCATCATGAATTGCCCCGTATGGGCAGCATTGTCCATTCCAATTGAGGGCTTCAATATTAAATAGGTTCATCACGTGTCTCTGGCGTCAACACTCTTCCATAACTATTTAAATTACTGAATGAGCATGACTTTCGTATTATCATCCAGGATTGAATGAAACAAAATTGATGTAATTTAAAAGGTCTACAAGAGAGAAGCTGGTGGTGTAGTCCTGCTTTGTATGTCCTGAGGGTCTCTTTACTTGGGTTTTCACCTTGGGTGTTGTGCCCCACCAGCTCCTGCTGCAAAATGCTTGGAGCGATGCTTTGGGCCTGAATTTCCCTTGGCATCCCTTTAAACAGGATATGAAATAAAGCCATTCTGAAATTCCATTGCTGATAGTCATCACACCATATCTGCCTAAGAACAAGCAAATCTAGCTAGTCAGAACAGTGTCCTCTCCAAGATCGACCACAGCGATGTACTTCACATGGGTCATCTTCCAGGACCTCTAGGATATTCGTAGTAATATGTAACAGTGGAGCTAGGGTGATCTTCAATCTCATGAATTGCTGCTATAATAAGTCTGAGGTGGAGATGCAGAATCACTAGGGTTTTGGCCAAATTCAGAGCCATAGAAGGCCTTGTAGTCGAATACCAGCGTATGAAACGCTTACATAGTGGCAAAGCTTGCCATATACAATGAGACACAAGTTTATTTTTTTAATTGCATATTCAAAGAAGAATAAGAATCGTATTTCCCAAAAATAAATTAAGCATAACATTTTCCATAAATTAACAATGAGCGGAACATTGAATTCACCACATTTTTTGTAATACTTCACTTTTCAGAGTATAGGATCTCATGGATTAAAGTCATCAAGGGTGAATTAGTTTTAGAATCCTATTCAATAAGGAGATAAAGAAGAAGAAAAAAGTGTTTGGGGAAAGTGTCAGTAAAAGGGAAAGCCAATACCTAAAAAAGCGAAATGTCCTCAATGTGTCTTGCCTACCTTTATAACTGTTTGGCCATTGTGTATAGATACCACTTAATCAAGCAATGAAGTACACTGAGCATAGTGAATTATAGTAGTGAAATATGAAGGTGAGGGTTTTTGTGTGCCTGCCTTCTTTTCTAAAGTGCTTCCTGGAGGTTCAAAGAAACGGATCTCTGGTTTATTTCAAGTGTAAAGGGATCAGGGTATTAGTAAATAAAGGCATATTGTATATGAAGAATGCGTTCAAGAAACAGTTTTCAAGGTTGGGAAATTAAAGAAGGCTTTCTAACCACCTGATTGATATGAGAAATATTAATATATAGATCTATTGATAGCACCCTAGTCACAGATTCTTCGTTTGAAAGCCATAATTAAGCTTCATTCATACTTTGAATGTTGCTTGCATGTATTTCACACCTTTTATTGCTTCCTAAATCGATTTCATAATTAGATGCCCGTCAAAGTATTAATAACTTTTATATATCTCTAGCATGCGTGCAGAATTACATTTTAAGTGCATTTGATTTACATTTGTTTATCTCAAGTAGAAGGTTATTTCATATCTTTTATCACTGAATGATAAGTAAGTAAATCAGAATATTGATGAGAATACTATTATTTTCGATTTTGATGCTGAAATAGGTCTTTTGTCACATTACTGTCCTATAGTCAACTATTGAGGTCATCTGTGGCTTATTTTAAATTGAGAATTGCTCTTGGTTTACTACAGGGTTTTCAATAATTGCATTTATCACTGAATCTATAACTTATTTACGAAATGTGGCATTCATTCCTTTGAGGTGGCATACTGTGTATAAACCACTGAAACCTAGTTGGTATATGTACTCAGTTCAACTAAGACTTTGCAGTACTGGTGGGACGTTAGTGTGACTATGGGGTTGAAGCTCGCCCTGCCTCCACTGTTTTTATCTCCTTGAATGTTATTAGATCTAAAACTGAGAGTCTGATGCACAAAACTATGCGATAATCAAGTTTCAACATGACAGCAGCTCATAGATTTGATAGAAATGGCATGATGTTTGTCAGCAATGGAAGTTTGAGTAGCCATGCAAGCGATATCCCTGCAACATATGTCACCCTGTTGGGTTCTGTCATTGCTTTGGATATAAAGCTTAACACATTTAAGCTTTCTTTCCCCGTAATTGCTCCATGTGCACCCTTAATCAAGCTGCGTTCTTGATAGTTTTGGGTGGCTCTTCTGTAAAAGAAGTATTTGCTCCAGTCTGTCTCCAGGGTATTATAATTGCTGCGCTCCCTACTAGAACCTCCAAACAAGTCTCATAAGCCAGTTGCAGATGCAACTGATGGTAGTCAAGCTCCAAGTCTTCAGGCACATCCAAATGAGGCGCTTTCTTTAATTGTTCCTGAACAATAAATTGGGAACTCTGAACACAAAAGCGACTCCGCCACCAGCATCATCATGAATTGCCCCGTATGGGCAGCATTGTCCATTCCAATTGAGGTCTTCAATATTAAATAGGTTCATCATGTGTCTCTGGCGTCAACACTCTTCCATAACTATTTCAATTACTGAATGAGCATGACTTTCGTATTATCATCCAGGATTGAATGAAACAAAATTGATGTAATTCAAAAGGTCTACAAGAGAGAAGCTGGTGGTGTAGTCCTGCTTTGTATGTCCTGAGGGTCTCTTTACTTGGGTTTTCACCTTGGGTGTTATGCCCCACCAGCTCCTGCTGCAAAATGCTGGGAGCGATGCTTTGGGCCTGAATTTCCCTTGGCATCCTTTTAAACAGGATATGAAATAAAGCCATTATGAAATTCCATTGCTGATAGTCATCACACCATATCTGCCTAAGAACAAGCAAATCTAGCTAGTCAGAACAGTGTCCTCTCCAAGATCGACCACAGCGATG
Source organism: Lissotriton vulgaris (assembly GCF_964263255.1). Taxonomy (NCBI): domain Eukaryota; kingdom Metazoa; phylum Chordata; class Amphibia; order Caudata; family Salamandridae; genus Lissotriton; species Lissotriton vulgaris. The sequence continues at coordinate 1,399,681,654 of NC_141689.1, forward strand.
TACTTCCCATGGGTCATCTTCCAGGACCTCTAGGATATTCGTAGTAATATATAACAGTGGAGCTAGGGTGATCTTCAATCTCATGAATTGCTGCTATAATAAGTTTGAGGTGGAGATGCAGAATCACTAGGGTTTTGGCCAAATTCAGAGCCATAGAAGGCCTTGTAGTCGAATACCAGCGTAAGAAACGCTTACATAGTGGCAAAGCTTGCCATATACAATGAGACAAAAGTTTATTTTTTAATTGCATATTCAAAGAAGAATAAGAATCTTATTTCCCAAAAATTAATTAAGCATAACATTTTCCATAAATTAACAATGAGCGGAACATTGAATTCACCACATTTTTTGTAATACTTCACTTTTCAGAGTACAGGATCTCATGGATTAAAGTCATCAAGGGTGAATTAGTTTTAGAATCCTATTCAATAAGGAGATAAAGAAGAAGAAAAAAGTGTTTGGGGAAAGTGTCAGTAAAAGGGAAAGCCAATACAGAAAAAAGCGAAATGTCCTCAATGTGTCTTGCCTACCTTTATAACTGTTTAGCCATTGTGCATAGATACCACTTAATCAAGCAATAAAGTACACTGAGCATAGTGAATTATAGTAGTGAAATATGAAGGTGAAGGTTTTTGTGTGCCTGCCTGCTTTTCTAAAGTGCTTCCTGGAGGTTCAAAGAAACGGATCTCTGGTTTATTTCAAGTGTAAAGGGATCAGGGTATTAGTAAATAAAGGCATATTGTATATGAAGAATGCGTTCAAGAAACAGTTTTCAAGGTTGGGAAATTAAAGAAGGCTTTTTAACCACCTGATTGATATGAGAAATATTAATATATAGATCTATTGATAGCACCCTGATCACAGATTCTTCGTTTGAAAGCCATAATTAAGCTTCATTCATACTTTGAATGTTGCTTTTTTTTTTTTTGTAAAACAATTTTTATTGCAGAGTTTGATGTGAATATTACAACATAATTGTAGTATTGCGTTGCGGGGCCTTAGATCCTTAGACACCATCCGATCATCATGTACACAGCCGTACAACCCACATCCCGGAGGTCGGGCGGCGTTTCACGTATTAGCAGTACTTTGCTAATCCCATTGGGTAGCGCAGTCAACTTTGTTGGCCTCCCGCACTCTGCTTTTAGTGTTTCACCCCTCTCCCCCCCAAGAGCCATGAGTTCCTTAACATGTCCTTCGTGGCTACTGAGAGTCCTCTCTCCCCCCTCCCCCTCCCCTGCTCCCCCCCCCCCTGGTGTCTGTACCCGTGTCTGGTGTCGGAAGATCTCGTAGTGATGGAAGTGCTAGGAGTCTTAAATCGAGAAGAAAGAAGTGGGCATGTGTCTGGTGCAGGTGTTGGGCCCAGGATCGCCTCCCCTAGGGTCCTTGATTCTATGCCTCCCCCTCCTCTTCGCTCTCCACTGCGCTGTCCCTGAGAGCCTGAACCAGGATTTCCCACGCCATGGCCGCGTCTTGAGCTTTCTCATCTGAACTACGACGGGCCAGTTGGTACCTAATCGTGCTCTCCGCCGCTGCCCATTTTTCTGGAATTCGTTCAGCCACCGTGTGTGTGTTGGCGCTGCCCTTGCTTTCCACCACCTGGTCAGCTCTCTCTTTGCAATAATTAACCCCATGTCTATGAATTTGCTTGACAGTTTGTTCTTGCGTGTGTGCGGAAACCAGTGTAGAATCGCCACTGCACCATCATATTGTAGTTCTCTGTCCGCTACCTCGTTCAGGGTGTCACCCACCTCCCTCCAGTAGGTTTGCAAGTGAGGACAGTCTCTCAGCATATGTAGGAGACCCACGCGTAGTTGCGCGCATCTAGGGCACGCTGCGTCTTCTGCGCCAAAATACGTTGCTATTTTGAGCGGGGTGAGGTAGGCCCTGTGGATAATGTAGAGATGTATTAATTGAAAGCGGGCGTTTCTGGTGCTGTTCTTGGCCCTCCGAATCAGCTGGGACCATGTTGTGTCCGGGATTTCTTTCTGCAGTTCTGCCTCCCAATGAGTTTTAAGACGCGTGAGGGGTTGTATATTTTCGGTATGCATTCTGGAGTAAAGGCACGTAACCGCCTTGAATGTCCCCGCCGCCATCATCGTGTATTGACACGCTAAGGTGGTCTTGGGTTCCATCAGTCCCTCCCCCCAGTGCGCCTGGATAGCTCTCACTACGGCTGCGTGCAATAAATAGTCCCCTCTGTGGAGGTCGTATCGCTCCTGCAAAGCCTGGTAGGGTATTAGTACCCCGTCATCGAAGAGGTCTCCCACCATTTGTAGGCCAGCCTCCTCCCAAAGTTGGATTCTCGACCAGTCTCCACCATGCGGAAGTGCTGTTATCATGCCTATCGGGATCTCGGGTGCATAGGGATGCTCCGGGCCGGTTCGCTTTTGCATGCGGTTCCAGCACAACCTTAACGTCCGTTCCTCCTGGGATAGGCCTCCCAGCACCAACTTTTGTTGTAGGGTTATATATGCTAGTACATGGCGGGGGGTGCCAATGTCTCTCTCCTGTTCCGGGCCCCGGTACACTCTCGCTACTTCCTGCGTGAAGAACTGCAGTTGTGCGGCCAGGTAATATAGCTCGAAGTCTGGAACAGCTAGTCCCCCCTCGGATTTTGGGCGGGTCAGAGTCGCCAACGCTAATCTTCGCCTGCCCGTTCCCCATAGGAATGACACCAGTTGGGATTTCAGGCGTTTAAAAATCGTTCCCGGTATCCATATGGGAAGGGTCCTAAAGAAGTACAACAATCGTGGTAGAGCCATCATTTTGAGCAGTGACACCCGGCCTGTCATAGACAGGGGGAGGGTGGACCAGAAAGACATGTTGCCCTGCAGCGCTCGGACGCAGCGGCCTATATTACCATCCAATAGGTCTGCAGGCTCGTGGTAGATGTACACCCCGAGGTAGTGTAGGCAGTCGGGTTCCCAGCGTAATCTGGGATGGGCCAGGGAGCATTCTTCCGATTTTCGGATGGGGAAGAGGCAAGATTTTGCCCAGTTCACTCTTAAGCCAGAGACCTCTCTGAGTCGCGCTAGGAGCTCTTCAGCCCCCTCCACTGCCTCTTCAGCGTTGTCCAAAAACAACAGGAGGTCATCTGCGTATAATGATATATAGTGTCGGGACCCTCCCACCTCCAAACCGCGATAGTATTCGCCGCTTCTAGCCAGTGCCGCTAGAGGCTCTACCGCTAGAGCGAACAGTAGGGGGAAAAGTGCACACCCCTGCCTAGTTCCCCTATGAACTTCATAGCGCTCCGATATCAAAGCTCCCACCTTCACTCTGGCTCCCGCCGACGCATAGAGTACCCTCGTCCACCGTATGTAACCTTCGCCCAGACCAAATCTTTGCATCACCTTGTATAAATAACCCCACTCCAGGCTGTCGAAGGCTTTCTCTATATCGATCGCCAATACCATGGGGGCTCTCGCGTTTGGTGGAGGATCCGCTAACAACCGAAGTAGTCTACGGATATTGTGCGACTTGTTCCTGGTTGGAATAAATCCCGACTGGTCCCCGTGGATTAGGCCCTGCATGTGGGATACCAGCCTGGTGGCCAGTATTGTACTTAAGATTTTATAGTCCGCCGTCAGCATTGACAACGGTCGGTATGAGGCCGGGTCAGTACTTTCTCTACGCGGTTTTAAAAGGGGGATCATTATCGCCTCGCGCATCGATTGCGGTAACGTGCCCCTCGCTTTGGCTTCGGTATAGATTATTTGGAGTCTTGGGGCTAGTAGATCTATATATTTCCCGTAGAACTCAATGGGCAAACCGTCCATTCCCGGTGTCTTATTGCGCGCCATTCTTTTTATTGCCCCCCTGATGTCTGTCAGGGTGATCGGGCCTCTGATGGCATCAGCGTGGTCTTGGTCTAGGTGGGGTAGTTGTACCTCGGCCAACAAGGCGTCTATTGCCTTGGTCTGGTTCTCCAGCTCCCGTCTGTAGAGCCGTTCATAAAATACCCTAAAACAATTCAATATGCTCGGTTGAGTGTTGTAGACCACGCCATCCGGTCCTTTCAGGGACAGAATCGGGGAATTGCCCCTGCTAGGGTTGGCCAGCCAGGCTAGGAGCGTCCCCGCTTTATCCCCCTCAGCCAGAGTCTTAGTCAGGTATGTCTTGTAATCGAAGCTGCGGAGGCGCTCCACCTCCACCGCCACTGCCTCTCGTGCTGTTCATACCCTTTCTTGGAGGTCGGGGCGGTTAGGCCGTTCCTTTTCCGCCGTTCTCAGTTTCCTCTCGGCCTTATCCAAATCGTCCATTAAGGTCCTCCTCGCACCCGCAAACTTCCCTATACAATGTCCTCTTACCACTACCTTGAGCGCGTCCCATTCTATGGCTCTGGAGGAAGCAGTGCCTTCGTTCTCTGCAAAGTATTGGGAGATCCTGTCCTCTAACGCGGCTCGGAAAGGCGGGTCATCCAACGTATCAGGCCGGAGCCGCCACGTCGGGATCCGCGCAATCTCGGTCATCCAATCAAGCGTTAAGAGCAAGGGATTGTGGTCTGATATCGTGCGTGTTAAATATTCAGTCCGGACTACCACTGGTAGTACCGGTGGGGAGCCTAGGAAGGCATCCAGGCGGACATGGAGGTCGTGTAAGCTGGAATAGAAGGAATAATCCCTCTCCGTTGGATGTTGTAAGCGCCATACATCTGTCAGGCCCCACTGCGCTTGCCAGTTCGTTCTATGCTTCGCTAGTCGGTGTATCGGGGATGTCTGCAGTGGCGGGTGCGACCTATCTAATGAGGTGTCCTCTATAGAGTTGAAGTCCCCTCCCATCAGCACTGGCCCGGTGAAATAGGTAGCCAATATCCCAGATAGTCTAGTGAAATATGATGCCTGCTCTACGTTTGGCGCGTAAATGCTGCAGAGTGCTATATGGCGGCCTCTAAGTAAGCCCTCGACTGCTACAAATCTCCCATCGGGATCTTCCGTGTGCCTAGTGACCTGGAAGGGAACCCCCGCTCGAATCCAAATTAGGGCTCCCCTAGCAAATGCTGAGTATGATGTGTAGAACAGGTGACCCCTCCATCTCCTTTGCAGTGCAACACCCTCCTTTTTGGTTAGATGGGTTTCTTGTAGGAAGGCTATGTGGACCCCTCTGCGGACTAAGTAGGAATGTATTTTGCACCTCCTTGCCATTGAGTTCAGACCCCGCACATTCCAGGATATACATTTCAATGCCCCCACATTATCCATTGTCCGGTTGCATTCGGCCCATGTCCATTCCCTTTCGTGACCAGATTACGGGTTCGACACCAATCCCGCCTGCCCTCAACAAAACGTCAGAACTTTCAGAACACCTTCTCTGAGCTCCGTCCTCCCTCAGCTCAGTCCCCCCCTCCCCCCCAACTATGCCCTGAGTCACCCCAACCTCTCCGGGCTCCCCCCCCCCCAGAACAGGACCTAACTGCAAAAGAGCTATCCCCATCCAAACTAGAGAGCAACGCGCTCTCAAATCTACCTACTCCGCAGTCTGTACTACGGCGGCCTTATGGGCCTCTGGGTGCGTGTACTAGTTTCTGTTACTTTCAGTTGCCCACTCTGTTCCCCCCGCCCTGTAATGTGCGTCAAGACTCACGTAATCCAGTCTCACAACTGCCTGCTCAAGTGTTCATGCTCGCCGTACTAGCCATTTCCGTCCTTGCCAGATCTTTATGTTTCACAGTCAGCTGCCGAAGATTTCTTCCGACGTTTGCGGCGTGACCTTCGGGTCCTTTGTGCTTTCCCCCTCCGATAATTCAGTCTCCGATCCTGTTCGCAGCTCCTCTGAGTTCGAATCTCTCTCCAGTGGTGTTGACGCTGTGCCAGAGACCTCTTTCACTGCTTGTAGTGCTGCTTTTCGCTCCTCTCCCGTCTGGGAGTCCGTCGGCTTTTTCGATCCTTGTCTATGCCTCCGGATCCGCTTGGATTGCCTTGCCGGGCGCTGCTGGAGCCGTTGGAGCTCGCTTTCGGCTCTGTAGCGGGCCCCGTCCGTTCCAGCCTTGTAAGTGTCCCACCAGGCCCACGCCTCTGCTGATGTCGTGAAAAACAAAGCCTTTTCATCCACTATTATTCGGAGCTTGGCCGGGAATAAAAGCGAGTATTGTAGTCCCTCCGTGCGCAATTCCTTCTTAAGGGACAGGAACGAAGCACGCAGTTTTTGGGTTTCAAAGGTGTAGTCCGGGAATAATGTGACGTTCTTATTATCGACTTGGAAGGGACCCATGTCCCTCGCACGCTGCAGTAACCAGTCCCTGTCCCTGTAGTGGAGTAGTTTGATCACCACCGGTCGAGGGGGTAGTCCCGGTTTCGGGGGCCTAGCCGGAACTCGGTGTGCTCGTTCTATGGTGAAGAAGGGGGACAGGCCCTCCGGTGCCACCACCGTTCTCAGCCAGTCGTCTAAGTATCCCACCATGTCCGCTCCTTCTTTTTTCTCTGGAAGGCCTACTAAGCGCACATTGTTCCGCCGACTGCGATTTTCGGCGTCCTCCGCCCGTCTTTCCAGTGCTTGTATGCGGTCTAGTGCTTCGGCAAGCATCCCTTTCGTGGCTTTGTGTTCTGGCACGATGTCCTTCAGGGTGATTTCAGCCTCTTTGACCCTGTCGGCCAATTTTCCATGGTCAGCTCTCAGGAGCCCCAGCCCTGTCGACACTTGGGCAATATCCCGGTGTAGGGCGTCCTTTGTGGCAGCGATAGCGTCAAGGATCTTGTCCTGCATCAGTTGCAGCTCCGATGGGGGCTGTTGAGTGTTCTCCGGGGTGTCCGTGGTCGGGCCCCCGTCCCCCTTTGGTCCCCATGGTTTGCCCATTTCGACCCTATAGGATCAGCCGGCTCCGCTGAGGCAGCCGCTCAGGGTGGTGGCGGTTCTTGAGCCGCAGGTGCTAGCGCCTTCCCCTCAGTCGCGTCTGTCGGGTTCCAGGGACCTTGTCGCTATGGAGGAGCGTTTGCCACTCAGGGGAGCAGTAGAGGCGTCAGCGGCCTTCCCTCCTCGCACTGGGGCCCAGCTGCATTCGGACCCCTCTCCCTGCTCGGGGATCTCAGCTACTTCCTTTGGGCTCCTCACCTCTAGGCTGCTCTTCGTCGCGGTCGTGTGTTGTAATGGCCGCCACTCTGGTCCCCCCGGTCGCACTCCCGTCCACTTGGGGGGAGGGGGAGAATAGGGCCCAACGCCGGGGTGTCGAGTCCTTCTCTGCTGTCGCTGGACCTCCGGGGCTCACACTGGGGAGTGCGGGGGCTCCACACCGGTGCTGTCATAGGCAGCCCAGAACCCTCGTGTAGTCCCCTACAATTTAATTCCGCCGTTCCGCTGGGCTTCAAGGCCAGGGATCGGGCACGATCTTCATGGGGAGGCGGGGGTGCCCTCGCAGCAGTGCTCACTGCGCCCAGTGCGCCGCCGTCCGGATTTTGCACTATGGGGGCCAATGCCGGGGCCCTCAGCACAGGTCCCAGTAAAGCAGGGCCCCGCCGATGACGTGCAGGCACCCCGCCGGTTGCTCCCAAGCGGGCCGAGCCGGGCGATCTGCCCACCACTCTTAACGCGTTGTCCCCGCTGCCGCCTCACCTCCTATGCACAGGGCCTCCGGGCCGGAGCCATCGGCAGTTGCTGGCCGTCGCAGTGCCCCAACCCAGCATCCAAGTGTTGTTGGTGCCGCGGGATCCGCCGCCTGAGATACCCACGTTCGCGGCTCCGTTCTCGCCGCTTGAGCGGGTCTCCACTTCCCGGGCTGCAGGCCCGTGAGCCGGGGTGTAGAGTGTGTCGCCCCCGGTCCGGGAGTCCACCAGGCCACCCGAGCTCCGCACAGCTGCTCACAAGGGCCGGATCCACTGGGGCGCCATGTCAGGGTAAAATCGCCACTCGCTCGGTATAGGTCCGCAATCTCCGCTCCGCAGGGCACTAGGGGAGACCTGTCGTTTGCCAGCAGCCGCCTGCGATTTCACACGCTGCCATTTTGCACCTCACCAAGTCGGGCACTCCGCAGTCCGTTCCGCCCGTTGTAGTCGTCCAGCCGGCTCGCTACTCAACCAGAGCAGGCACAGATGGTAGCCGTGGGATCGACCCGAGTTTCACGGGGATCCCACGCCTGGTCACGGATGAATTCAGGATAACCGGGCTGGGGGTCGGGAGCCTCTCTAGGCTGTGTCCGTCCTCATCGGCTGCTAGCCACGCCCCCCATACTTTGAATGTTGCTTGCATGTATTTCGGAATATCCAACATTACTCACACCTTTTATTGCTTCCTAAATCGATTTCATAATTAGATGCCCGTCAAAGTATTAATAACTTTTATATATCTCTAGCATGCGTGCAGAATTACATTTTAAGTGCATTCGATTTACATTTTTTTATCTCAAGTAGAAGGTTATTTCATATCTTTTATCACTGAATGATAAGTAAGTAAATCAGAATATTGATGAGAATACTATTTTTTTCGATTTTGATGCTGAATTAGGTCTTTTGTCACATTAGTGTCCTATAGTCAACTATTGAGGTCATCTGTGGCTTATTTTAAATTGAGAATTGCTCTTGGTTTACTACAGGGTTTTCAATAATTGCATTTATTACTGAATCTATAACTTATTTACAAAATGTGGAATTCATTCCTTTGAGGTGGCATACTCTGTATAAACCACTGAAACCTAGTGGGTATATGTACTCTGTTCAACTAAAACTTTGCAGTACTGGTGGGACGTTAGTGTTTGACTATGGGTTTGGAGCTCGCCCTGCCTCCACTGTTTTTATCTCCTTGAATGTTATTAGATCTAAAACTGAGAGTCTGATGCACAAAACTATGCGATAATCAAGTTTCAACACGACAGCAGCTCATAGATTAGATAGAAATGGCATGATGTTTGTCAGCAATGGAAGTTTGAGTAGCCATGCAAGAGATATCCCTGCAACATATGTCACCCTGTTGGGTTCCGTCATTGCTTTGGATATAAAGCTTAACACATTTAAGCTTTCTTTCCCCGTAATTGCTCCATGTGCACCGTTAATCAAGCTGCGTTCTTGATAGTTTTGGGTGGCTCTTCTGTAAAAGAAGTATTTGCTCCAGTCTGTCTCCAGGGTATTATAATTGCTGCGCTCCCTACTAGAACCTCCAAACAAGTCTCATAAGCCAGTTGCAGATGCAACTGATGGTAGTCAAGCTCCAAGTCTTCAGGCACATCCAAATGAGGCGCTTTCTTTAATTGTTCCTGAACAATAAATTGGAAACTCTGAACACAAAATTCGACTCCGCCACCAGCATCATCATGAATTGCCCCGTATGGGCAGCATTGTCCATTCCAATTGAGGTCTTCAATATTAAATAGGTTCATCATGTGTCTCTGGCGTCAACACTCTTCCATAACTATTTAAATTACTGAATGAGCATGACTTTCGTATTATCATCCAGGATTTAATGAAACAAAATTGATGTAATTCAGAAGGTCTACAAGAGAGAAGCTGGTGGTGTAGTCCTGCTTTGTATGTCCTGAGGGTCTCTTTACTTGGGTTTTCACCTTGGGTGTTATGCCCCACCAGCTCCTGCTGCAAAATGCTGGGAGCGATGCTTTGGGCCTGAATTTCCCTTGGCATCCTTTTAAACAGGATATGAAATAAAGCCATTATGAAATTCCATTGCTGATAGTCATCACACCATATCTGCCTAAGAACAAGCAAATCTAGCTAGTCAGAACAGTGTCCTCTCCAAGATCGACCACAGCGATGTACTTCCCATGGGTCATCTTCCAGGACCTCTAGGATATTCGTAGTAATATGTAACAGTGGAGCTAGGGTGATCTTCAATCTCATGAATTGCTGCTATAATAAGTTTGAGGTGGAGATGCAGAATCACTAGGGTTTTGGCCAAATTCAGAGCCATAGAAGGCCTTGTAGTCGAATACCAGCGTAAGAAACGCTTACATAGTGGCAAAGCTTGCCATATACAATGAGACAAAAGTTTATTTTTTTAATTGCATATTCAAAGAAGAATAAGAATCTTATTTCCCAAAAATTAATTAAGCATAACATTTTCCATAAATTAACAATGAGCGGAACATTGAATTCACCACATTTTTTGTAATACTTCACTTTTCAGAGTATAGGATCTCATGGATTAAAGTCATCAAGGGTGAATTAGTTTTAGAATCCTATTCAATAAGGAGATAAAGAAGAAGAAAAAAGTGTTTGGGGAAAGTGTCAGTAAAAGGGAAAGCCAATACAGAAAAAAGCGAAATGTCCTCAATGTGTCTTGCCTACCTTTATAACTGTTTGGCCATTGTGCATAGATACCACTTAATCAAGCAATGAAGTACACTGTGCATAGTGAATAATAGTAGTGAAATATGAAGGTGAGGGTTTTTGTGTGCCTGCCTTCTTTTCTAAAGTGCTTCCTGGAGGTTCAAAGAAACGTATCTCTGGTTTATTTCAAGTGTAAAGGGATCAGGGTATTAGTAAATAAAGGCATATTGTATAGAAAGAATGCGTTCAAGAAACAGTTTTCAAGGTTGGGAAATTAAAAAAGGCTTTTTAACCACCTGATTGATATGAGAAATATTAATATATAGATCTATTGATAGCACCCTAGTCACAGATTCTTCGTTTGAAAGCCATAATTAAGCTTCATTCATACTTTGAATGTTGCTTGCATGCATTTCGGAATATCCAACATTACTTACACCTTTTATTGCTTCCTAAATCGATTTCATAATTAGATGCCCGTCAAAGTATTAATAACTTTTATATATTTCTAGCATGCGTGCAGAATTACATCTTAAGTGCATTCGATTTACATGTTTTTATCTCAAGTAGGTTATTTCATATCTTCTATCACTGAATGATAAGTAAGTAAATCAGAATATTGATGAGAATACTATTTTTTTCGATTTTGATGCTAAATTAGGTCTTTTGTCACATTAGTGTCCTATAGTCAACTATTGAGGTCATCTGTGGCTTATTTTAAATTGAGAATTGCTCTTGGTTTACTACAGGGTTTTCAATAATTGCATTTATCACTGAATCTATAACTTATTTACGAAATGTGGCATTCATTCCTTTGAGGTGGCATACTGTGTATAAACCACTGAAACCTAGTGGGTATATGTACTCAGTTCAACTAAGACTTTGCAGTACTGGTGGGACGTTAGTGTTTGACTATGGGTTTGGAGCTCGCCCTGCCTCCACTGTTTTTATCTCCTTGAATGTTATTAGATCTAAAACTGAGAGTCTGATGCACAAAACTATGTGATAATCAAGTGTCAACATGACAGCAGCTCATAGATTAGATAGAAATGGCATGATGTTTGTCAGCAATGGAAGTTTGAGTAGACATGCAAGTGATATCCCTGCAACATATGTCACCCTGTTGGGTTCCGTCATTGCTTTGGATATAAAGCTTAACACATTTAAGCTTTATTTCCCCGTAATTGCTCCATGTGCACCCTTAATCAAGCTGCGTTCTTGATAGTTTTGGGTGGCTCTTCTGTAAAAGAAGTATTTGCTCCAGTCTGTCTCCAGGGTATTATAATTGCTGCGCTCCCTACTAGAACCTCCAAACAAGTCTCATAAGCCAGTTGCAGATGCAACTGATGGTAGTCAAGCTCCAAGTCTTCAGGCACATCCAAATGAGGCGCTTTCTTTAATTGTTCCTGAACAATAAATTGAAAACTCTGAACACAAAAGCGACTCCGCCACCAGCATCATCATGAATTGCCCCGTATGGGCAGCATTGTCCATTCCAATTGAGGGCTTCAATATTAAATAGGTTCATCACGTGTCTCTGGCGTCAACACTCTTCCATAACTATTTAAATTACTGAATGAGCATGACTTTCGTATTATCATCCAGGATTGAATGAAACAAAATTGATGTAATTTAAAAGGTCTACAAGAGAGAAGCTGGTGGTGTAGTCCTGCTTTGTATGTCCTGAGGGTCTCTTTACTTGGGTTTTCACCTTGGGTGTTATGCCCCACCAGCTCCTGCTGCAAAATGCTGGGAGCGATGCTTTGGGCCTGAATTTCCCTTGGCATCCTTTTAAACAGGATATGAAATAAAGCCATTATGAAATTCCATTGCTGATAGTCATCACACCATATCTGCCTAAGAACAAGCAAATCTAGCTAGTGAGAACAGTGTCCTCTCCAAGATCGACTACAGCGATGTACTTCCCATGGGTCATCTTCCAGGACCTCTAGGATATTCGTAGTAATATGTAACGGTGGAGCTAGGGTGATCTTTAATCTCATGAATTGCTGCTATAATAAGTTTGAGGTGGAGATGCAGAATCACTAGGGTTTTGGCCAAATTCAGAGCAATAGAAGGCCTTGTAGTCGAATACCAGCGTAAGAAACGCTTACATAGTGGCAAAGCTTGCCATATACAATGAGACAAAAGTTTATTTTTTTAATTGCATATTCAAAGAAGAATAAGAATCTTATTTCCCAAAAATAATTAAGCATAACATTTTCCATAAATTAACAATGAGCGGAACATTGAATTCACCACATTTTTTGTAATACTTCACTTTTCAGAGTATAGGATCTCATGGATTAAAGTCATCAAGGGTGAATTAGTTTTAGAATCCTATTCAATAATGAGATAAACAAGAAGAAAAAAGTGTTTGGGGAAAGTGTCAGTAAAAGGGAAAGCCAATACAGAAAAAAGCGAAATGTCCTCAATGTGTCTTGCCTACCTTTATAACTGTTTGGCCATTGTGCATAAATACCACTTAATCAAGCAATGAAGTACACTGAGCATAGTGAATTATAGTAGTGAAATATGAAGGTGAGGGTTTTTGTGTGCCTGCCTTCTTTTCTAAAGTGCTTCCTGGAGGTTCAAAGAAACTGATCTCTGGTTTATTTCAAGTGTAAAGGGATCAGGGTATTAGTAAATAAAGGCATATTGTATATGAAGAATGCGTTCAAGAAATAGTTTTCAAGGTTGGGAAATTAAAGAAGGCTTTCTAACCACCTGATTGATATGAGAAATATTAATATATAGATCTATTGATAGCACCCTAGTCACAGATTCTTCGTTTGAAAGCCATAATTAAGCTTCATTCATACTTTGAATGTTGCTTGCATGTATTTCGGAATATCCAACATTACTCACACCTTTTATTGCTTCCTAAATCGATTTCATAATTAGATGCCCGTCAAAGTATTAATAACTTTTATATATCTCTAGCATGCGTGCAGAATTACATTTTAAGTGCATTCGATTTACATTTTTCTATCTCAAGTAGAAGGTTATTTCATATCTTTTATCACTGAATGATAAGTAAGTGAATCAGAATATTGATGAGAATACTATTTTTTTCGATTTTGATGCTGAATTAGGTCTTTTGTCACATTAGTGTCCTATATTCAACTATTGAGGTCATCTGTGGCTTATTTTAAATTGAGAATTGCTCTTGGTTTACTACAGGGTTTTCAATAATTGCATTTATTACTGAATCTATAACTTATTTACAAAATGTGGCATTCATTCCTTTGAGGTGGCATACTGTGTATAAACCACTGAAACCTAGTGGGTATATGTACTCAGTTCAACTAAGACTTTGCAGTACCGGTGGGAGGTTAGTGTTTGACTATGGGTTTGGAGCTCGCCCTGCCTCCACTGTTTTTATCTCCTTGAATGTTATTAGATCTAAAACTGAGAGTCTGATGCACAAAACTATGCGATAATCAAGTTTCAACACGACAGCAGCTCATAGATTAGATAGAAATGGCATGATGTTTGTCAGCAATGGAAGTTTGAGTAGCCATGCAAGAGATATCCCTGCAACATATGTCACCCTGTTGGGTTCCGTCATTGCTTTGGATATAAAGCTTAACACATTTAAGCTTTCTTTCCCCGTAATTGCTCCATGTGCACCCTTAATCAAGCTGCGTTCTTGATAGTTTTGGGTGGCTCTTCTGTAAAAGAAGTATTTGCTCCAGTCTGTCTCCAGGGTATTATAATTGCTGCGCTCCCTACTAGAACCTCCAAACAAGTCTCATAAGCCAGTTGCAGATGCAACTGATGGTAGTCAAGCTCCAAGTCTTCAGGCACATCCAAATGAGGCGCTTTCTTTAATTGTTCCTGAACAATAAATTGGAAACTCTGAACACAAAAGCGACTCCGCCATCAGCATCATCATGAATTGCCCCGTATGGGCAGCATTGTCCATTCCAATTGAGGTCTTCAATATTAAATAGGTTCATCATGTGTCTCTGGCGTCAACACTCTTCCATAACTATTTAAATTACTGAATGAGCATGACTTTCGTATTATCATCCAGGATTGAATGAAACAAAATTGATGTAATTTAAAAGGTCTACAAGAGAGAAGCTGGTGGTGTAGTCCTGCTTTGTATGTCCTGAGGGTCTCTTTACTTGGGTTTTCACCTTGGGTGTTATGCCCCACCAGCTCCTGCTGCAAAATGCTGGGAGTGATGCTTTGGGCCTGAATTTCCCTTGGCATCCTTTTAAACAGGATATGAAATAAAGCCATTATGAAATTCCATTGCTGATAGTCATCACACCATATCTGCCTAAGAACAAGCAAATCTAGCTAGTCAGAACAGTGTCCTCTCCAAGATCGACCACAGCGATGTACTTCCCATGGGTCATCTTCCAGGACCTCTAGGATATTCGTAGTAATATGTAACAGTGGAGCTAGGGTGATCTTCAATCTCATGAATTGCTGCTATAATAAGTTTGAGGTGGAGATGCAGAATCACTAGGGTTTTGGCCAAATTCAGAGCCATAGAAGGCCTTGTAGTCGAATACCAGAGTAAGAAACGCTTACATAGTGGCAAAGCTTGCCATATACAATGAGACAAAAGTTTATTTTTTTAATTGCATATTCAAAGAAGAATAAGAATCTTATTTCCCAAAAATTAATTAAGCATAACATTTTCCATAAATTAACAATGAGCGGAACATTGAATTCACCACATTTTTTGTAATACTTCACTTTTCAGAGTATATGATCTCATGGATTAAAGTCATCAAGGGTGAATTAGTTTTAGAATCCTATTCAATAAGGAGATAAAGAAGAAGAAAAAAGTGTTTGGGGAAAGTGTCAGTAAAAGGGAAAGCCAATACAGAAAAAAGTGAAATGTCCTCAATATGTCTTGCCTACCTTTATAACTGTTTGGCCATTGTGCACAGATACCACTTAATCAAGCAATGAAGTACACTGAGCATAGTGAATTATAGTAGTGAAATATGAAGGTGAGGGTTTTTTTGTGCCTGCCTTCTTTTCTAAAGTGCTTCCTGGAGGTTCATAGAAACGGATCTCTGGTTTATTTCAAGTGTAAAGGGATCAGGGTATTAGTAAATAAAGGCATATTGTATATGAAGAATGCGTTCAAGAAACAGTTTTCAAGGTTAGGAAATTAAAGAAGGCTTTCTAACCACCTGATTGATATGAGAAATATTAATATATAGATCTATTGATAGCACCCTAGTCACAGATTCTTCGTTTGAAAGCCATAATTAAGCTTCATTCATACTTTGAATGTTGCTTGCATGTATTTCGGAATATCCAATATTACTCACACCTTTTATTGCTTCCTAAATCGATTTCATAATTAGATGCCCGTCAAAGTATTAATAACTTTTATATATCTCTAGCATGCGTGCAGAATTACATTTTAAGTGCATTCGATTTACATTTTTTTATCTCAAGTAGAAGGTTATTTCATATCTTTTATCACTGAATGATAAGTAAATAAATCAGAATATTGATGAGAATACTATTTTTTTCGATTTTGATGCTGAAATAGGTCTTTTGTCACATTAGTGTCCTATAGTCAACTATTGAGGTCATCTGTGGCTTATTTTAAATTGAGAATTGCTCTTGGTTTACTACAGGGTTTTCAATAATTGCATTTATCACTGAATCTATAACCTATTTACCTAAATGTGGCATTCATTCCTTTCAGGTGGCATACTGTGTATAAACCACTGAAACCTAGTTGGTATATGTACTCAGTTCAACTAAGACTTTGCAGTACTGGTGGGACGTTAGTGTGACTATGGGGTTAAAGCTCGCCCTGCCTCCACTGTTTTTATCTCCTTGAATGTTATTAGATCTAAAACTGAGAGTCTGATGCACAAAACTATGCGATAATCAAGTTTCAACATGACAGCAGCTCATAGATTAGATAGAAATGGCATGATGTTTATCAGCAATGGAAGTTTGAGTAGCCATGCAAGCGATATCCCTGCAACATATGTCACCCTGTTGGGTTCCGTCATTGCTTTGGATATAAAGCTTAACACATTTAAGCTTTCTTTCCCCGTAATTGCTCCATGTGCACCCTTAATCAAGCTGCGTTCTTGATAGTTTTGGGTGGCTCTTCTGTAAAAGAAGTATTTGCTCCAGTCTGTCTCCAGGGTATTATAATTGCTGCGCTCCCTACTAGAACCTCCAAACAAGTCTCATAAGCCAGTTGCAGATGCAACTGATGGTAGTCAAGCTCCAAGTCTTCAGGCACATCCAAATGAGGCGCTTTCTTTAATTGTTCCTGAACAATAAATTGGAAACTCTGAACACAAAAGCGACTCCGCCATCAGCATCATCATGAATTGCCCCGTATGGGCAGCATTGTCCATTCCAATTGAGGTCTTCAATATTAAATAGGTTCATCATGTGTCTCTGGCGTCAACACTCTTCCATAACTATTTAAATTACTGAATGAGCATGACTTTCGTATTATCATCCAGGATTGAATGAAACAAAATTGATGTAATTTAAAAGGTCTACAAGAGAGAAGCTGGTGGTGTAGTCCTGCTTTGTATGTCCTGAAGGTCTCTTTACTTGGGTTTTCACCTTGGGTGTTATGCCCCACCAGCTCCTGCTGCAAAATGCTGGGAGTGATGCTTTGGGCCTGAATTTCCCTTGGCATCCTTTTAAACAGGATATGAAATAAAGCCATTATGAAATTCCATTGCTGATAGTCATCACACCATATCTGCCTAAGAACAAGCAAATCTAGCTAGTCAGAACAGTGTCCTCTCCAAGATCGACCACAGCGATGTACTTCCCATGGGTCATCTTCCAGGACCTCTAGGATATTCGTAGTAATATGTAACAGTGGAGCTAGGGTGATCTTCAATCTCATGAATTGCTGCTATAATAAGTTTGAGGTGGAGATGCAGAATCACTAGGGTTTTGGCCAAATTCAGAGCCATAGAAGGCCTTGTAGTCGAATACCAGAGTAAGAAACGCTTACATAGTGGCAAAGCTTGCCATATACAATGAGACAAAAGTTTATTTTTTTAATTGCATATTCAAAGAAGAATAAGAATCTTATTTCCCAAAAATTAATTAAGCATAACATTTTCCATAAATTAACAATGAGCGGAACATTGAATTCACCACATTTTTTGTAATACTTCACTTTTCAGAGTATATGATCTCATGGATTAAAGTCATCAAGGGTGAATTAGTTTTAGAATCCTATTCAATAAGGAGATAAAGAAGAAGAAAAAAGTGTTTGGGGAAAGTGTCAGTAAAGGGAAAGCCAATACAGAAAAAAGCGAAATGTCCTCAATGTGTCTTGCCTACCTTTATAACTGTTTGGTCATTGTGCATAGATACCACTTAATCAAGCAATGAAGTACACTGAGCATAGTGAATTATAGTAGTGAAATATGAAGGTGAGGGTTTTTGTGTGCCTGCCTTCTTTTCTAAAGTGCTTCCTGGAGGTTCAAAGAAACGGATCTCTGGTTTATTTCAAGTGTAAAGGGATCAGGGTATTAGCAAATAAAGGCATATTGTATATGAAGAATGCGTTCAAGAAACAGTTTTCAAGGTTGGGAAATTAAAGAAGGCTTTTTAACCACCTGATTGACATGAGAAATATTAATATATAGATCTATTGATAGCACCCTAGTCACAGATTCTCCGTTTGAAAGCCATAATTAAGCTTCATTCATACTTTGAATGTTGCTTGCATGTATTTCGGAATATCCAACATTACTCGCACCTTTTATTGCTTCCTAAATCGATTTCATAATTAGATGCCCGTCAAAGTATTAAAAACTTTTATATATCTCTAGCATGCGTGCAGAATTACATCTTAAGTGCATTCGATTTACATTTTTTGTATCTCAAGTAGAAGGTTATTTCATATCTTTTATCACTGAATGATAAGTAAGTAAATCAGAATATTGATGAGAATACTATTTTTTTCGATTTTGATGCTGAAATAGGTCTTTTGTCACATTAGTGTCCTATAGTCAACTATTGAGGTCATCTGTGGCTTATTTTAAATTGAGAATTGCTCTTGGTTTACTACAGGGTTTTCAATAATTGCATTTATCACTGAATCTATAACTTATTTACGAAATGTGGCATTTATTCCTTTGAGGTGGCATACTGTGTATAAACCACTGAAACCTAGTTGGTATATGTACTCAGTTCAACTAAGACTTTGCAGTACTGGTGGGACGTTAGTGTGACTATGGGGTTGGAGCTCGCCCTGCCTCCACTGTTTTTATCTCCTTGAATGTTATTAGATCTAAAACTGAGAGTCTGATGCACAAAACTATGCGATAATCAAGTTTCACCATGACAGCAGCTCATAGATTAGATAGAAATGGCATGATGTTTGTCAGCAATGGAAGTTTGAGTAGCCATGCAAGCGATATCCCTGCAACATATGTCACCCTGTTGGGTTCCGTCATTGCTTTGCATATAAAGCTTAACACATTTAAGCTTTCTTTCCCCGTAATTGCTCCATGTGCACCCTTAATCAAGCTGCGTTCTTGATAGTTTTGGGTGGCTCTTCTGTAAAAGAAGTATTTGCTCCAGTCTGTCTCCAGGGTATTATAATTGCTGCGCTCCCTCCTAGAACCTCCAAACAAGTCTCATAAGCCAGTTGCAGATGCAACTGATAGTAGTCAAGCTCCAAGTCTTCAGGCACATCCAAATGAGGCGCTTTCTTTAATTGTTCCTGAACAATAAATTGGAAACTCTGAACACAAAAGCGACTCCGCCACCAGCATCATCATGAATTGCCCCGTATGGGCAGCATTGTCCATTCCAATTGAGGGCTTCAATATTAAATAGGTTCATCATGTGTCTCTGGCGTCAACACTCTTCCATAACTATTTAAATTACTGAATGAGCATGACTTTCGTATTATCATCCAGGATTGAATGAAACAAAATTGATGTAATTTAAAATGTCTACAAGAGAGAAGCTGGTGGTGTAGTCCTGCTTTGTATGTCCTGAGGGTCTCTTTACTTGGGTTTTCACCTTGGGTGTTATGCCCCACCAGCTCCTGCTGCAAAATGCTGGGAGCGATGCTTTGGGCCTGAATTTCCCTTGGCATCCTTTTAAACAGGATATGAAATAAAGCCATTATGAAATTCCATTGCTGATAGTCATCACACCATATCTGCCTAAGAACAAGCAAATCTAGCTAGTCAGAACAGTGTCCTCTCCAAGATCGACCTCAGCGATGTACTTCCCATGGGTCATCTTCCAGGACCTCTAGGATATTCGTAGTAATATGTAACAGTGGAGCTAGGGTGATCTTCAATCTCATGAATTGCTGCTATAATAAGTTTGAGGTGGAGATGCAGAATCACTAGGGTTTTGGCCAAATTCAGAGCCATAGAAGGCCTTGTAGTCGAATACCAGCGTAAGAAACGCTTACATATTGGCAAAGCTTGCCATATACAATGAGACAAAAGTTTATTTTTTCAATTGCATATTCAAATAAGAATAAGAATCTTATTTCCCAAAAATTAATTAAGCATAACATTTTCCATAAATTAACAATGAGCAGAACATTGAATTCACCACATTTTTTGTAATACTTCACTTTTCAGAGTATAGGATCTCATGGATTAAAGTCATCAAGGGTGAATTAGTTTTAGAATCCTATTCAATAAGGAGATGCAGAAGAAGAAAAAAGTGTTTGGGGAAAGTGTCAGTAAAAGGGAAAGCCAATACAGAAAAAAGCGAAATGTCCTCAATGTGTCTTGCCTACCTTTATAACTGTTTGGTCATTGTGCATAGATACCACTTAATCAAGCAATGAAGTACACTGAGCATAGTGAATTACAGTAGTGAAATATGAAGGTGAGGGTTTTTGTGTGCCTGCCTTCTTTTCTAAAGTGCTTCCTGGAGGTTCAAAGAAACGGATCTCTGGTTTATTTCAAGTGTAAAGGGATCAGGGTATTAGTAAATAAAGGCATATTGTATATGAAGAATGCGTTCAAGAAACAGTTTTCAAGGTTGGGAAATTAAAGAAGGCTTTTTAACCACCTGATTGACATGAGAAATATTAATATATAGATCTATTGATAGCACCCTGATCAAAGATTCTTCGTTTGAAAGCCATAATTAAGCTTCATTCATACTTTGAATGTTGCTTGCATGTATTTCGGAATATCCAACATTACTCACACCTTTTATTGCTTCCTAAATCGATTTCATAATTAGATGCCCGTCAAAGTATTAATAACTTTTATATATCTCTAGCATGCGTGCAGAATTACATTTTAAGTGCATTCGATTTACATTTTTTTTATCTCAAGTAGAAGGTTATTTCATATCTTTTATCACTGAATGATAAGTAAGTAAATCAGAATATTGATGAGAATACTATTTTTTTCGATTTTGATGCTGAATTAGGTCTTTTGTCACATTAGTGTCCTATAGTCAACTATTGAGGTCATCTGTGGCTTATTTTAAATTGAGAATTGCTCTTGGTTTACTACAGGGTTTTTAATAATTGCATTTATCACTGAATCTATAACTTATTTACGAAATGTGGCATTCATTCCTTTGAGGTGGCATACTGTGTATAAACCACTGAAACCTAGTGGGTATATGTACTCAGTTCAACTAAGACTTTGCAGTACTGGTGGGACGTTAGTGTTTGACTATGGGTTTGGAGCTCGCCCTGCCTCCACTGTTTTTATCTCCTTGAATGTTATTAGATCTAAAACTGAGAGTCTGATGCACAAAACTATGCGATAATCAAGTTTCAACATGACAGCAGCTCATAGATTAGATAGAAATGGCATGATGTTTGTCAGCAATGGAAGTTTGAGTAGCCATGCAAGCGATATCCCTGCAACATATGTCACCCTGTTGGGTTCCGTCATTGCTTTGGATATAAAGCTTAACGCATTTAAGCTTTCTTTCCCCGTAATTGCTCCATGTGCACCCTTAATCAAGCTGCGTTCTTGATAGTTTTGGGTGGCTCTTCTGTAAAAGAAGTATTTGCTCCAGTCTGTCTCCAGGGTATTATAATTGCTGCGCTCCCTACTAGAACCTCCAAACAAGTCTCATAAGCCATTTGCAGATGCAACTGATGGTAGTCAAGCTCCAAGTCTTCAGGCACATCCAAATGAGGCGCTTTCTTTAATTGTTCCTGAACAATAAATTGGAAACTCTGAACACAAAAGCGACTCCGCCACCAGCATCATCATGAATTGCCCCGTATGGGCAGCATTGTCCATTCCAATTGAGGGCTTCAATATTAAATAGGTTCATCACGTGTCTCTGGCGTCAACACTCTTCCATAACTATTTAAATTACTGAATGAGCATGACTTTCGTATTATCATCCAGGATTGAATGAAACAAAATTGATGTAATTTAAAAGGTCTACAAGAGAGAAGCTGGTGGTGTAGTCCTGCTTTGTATGTCCTGAGGGTCTCTTTACTTGGGTTTTCACCTTGGGTGTTATGCCCCACCAGCTCCTGCTGCAAAATGCTGGGAGCGATGCTTTGGGCCTGAATTTCCCTTGGCATCCTTTTAAACAGGATATGAAATAAAGCCATTATGAAATTCCATTGCTGATAGTCATCACACCATATCTGCCTAAGAACAAGCAAATCTAGCTAGTCAGAACAGTGTCCTCTCCAAGATCGACCACAGCGATGTACTTCCCATGGGTCATCTTCCAGGACCTCTAGGATATTCGTAGTAATATGTAACAGTGGACCTAGGGTGATCTTTAATCTCATGAATTGCTGCTATAATAAGTTTGAGGTGGAGATGCAGAATCACTAGGGTTTTGGCCAAATTCAGAGCCATAGAAGGCCTTGTAGTCGAATACCAGCGTAAGAAACGCTTACATAGTGGCAAAGCTTGCCATATACAATGAGACAAAAGTTTATTTTTTTAATTGCATATTCAAAGAAGAATAAGAATCTTATTTCCCAAAAATTAATTAAGCATAACATTTTCCATAAATTAACAATGAGCGGAACATTGAATTCACCACATTTTTTGTAATACTTCACTTTTCAGAGTATAGGATCTCATGGATTAAAGTCATCAAGGGTGAATTAGTTTTAGAATCCTATTCAATAAGGAGATAAACAAGAAGAAAAAAGTGTTTGGGGAAAGTGTCAGTAAAAGGGAAAGCCAATACAGAAAAAAGCGAAATGTCCTCAATGTGTCTTGCCTACCTTTATAACTGTTTGGCCATTGTGCATAGATACCACTTAATCAAGCAATGAAGTACACTGAGCATAGTGAATTATAGTAGTGAAATATGAAGGTGAGGGTTTTTGTGTGCCTGCCTTCTTTTCTAAAGTGCTTCCTGGAGGTTCAAAGAAACTGATCTCTGGTTTATTTCAAGTGTAAAGGGATCAGGGTATTAGTAAATAAAGGCATATTGTATATGAAGAATGCGTTCAAGAAACAGTTTTCAAGGTTGGGAAATTAAAGAAGGCTTTCTAACCACCTGATTGATTTGAGAAATATTAATATATAGATCTATTGATAGCACCCTAGTCACAGATTCTTCATTTGAAAGCCATAATTAAGCTTCATTCATACTTTGAATGTTGCTTGCATGTATTTCGGAATATCCAACATTACTCACACCTTTTATTGCTTCCTAAATCGATTTCATAATTAGATGCCCGTCAAAGTATTATTAACTTTTATATATCTCTAGCATGCGTGCAGAATTACATTTTAAGTGCATTCGATTTACATTTTCTTATCTCAAGTAGAAGGTTATTTCATATCTTTTATCATTGAATGATAAGTAAGTAAATCAGAATATTGATGAGAATACTATTTTTTTCGATTTTGATGCTGAATTAGGTCTTTTGTCACATTAGTGTCCTATAGTCAACTATTGAGGTCATCTGTGGCTTATTTTAAATTGAGAATTGCTCTTGGTTTACTACAGGGTTTTCAATAATTGCATTTATTACTGAATCTATAACTTATTTACAAAATGTGGCATTCATTCCTTTGAGGTGGCATACTGTGTATAAACCACTGAAACCTAGTGGGTATATGTACTCTGTTCAACTAAGACTTTGCAGTACTGGTGGGACGTTAGTGTTTGACTATGGGTTTGGAGCTCGCCCTGCCTCCACTGTTTTTATCTCCTTGAATGTTATTAGATCTAAAACTGAGAGTCTGATGCACAAAACTATGCGATAATCAAGTTTCAACACGACAGCAGCTCATAGATTAGATAGAAATGGCATGATGTTTGTCAGCAATGGAAGTTTGAGTAGCCATGCAAGAGATATCCCTGCAACATATGTCACCCTGTTGTGTTCCGTCATTGCTTTGGATATAAAGCTTAACACATTTAAGCTTTCTTTCCCCGTAATTGCTCCATGTGCACCCTTAATCAAGCTGCGTTCTTGATAGTTTTGGGTGGCTCTTCTGTAAAAGAAGTATTTGCTCCAGTCTGTCTCCAGGGTATTATAATTGCTGCGCTCCCTACTAGAACCTCCAAACAAGTCTCATAAGCCAGTTGCAGATGCAACTGATGGTAGTCAAGCTCCAAGTCTTCAGGCACATCCAAATGAGGCGCTTTCTTTAATTGTTCCTGAACAATAAATTGGAAACTCTGAACACAAAAGCGACTTCGCCACCAGCATCATCATGAATTGCCCCGTATGGGCAGCATTGTCCATTCCAATTGAGGTCTTCAATATTAAATAGGTTCATCATGTGTCTCTGGCGTCAACACTCTTTCATATCTATTTAAATTACTGAATGAGCATGACTTTCGTATTATCATCCAGGATTTAATGAAACAAAATTGATGTAATTCAGAAGGTCTACAAGAGAGAAGCTGGTGGTGTAGTCCTGCTTTGTATGTCCTGAGGGTCTCTTTACTTGGGTTTTCACCTTGGGTGTTATGCCCCACCCGCTCCTGCTGCAAAATGCTGGGAGCGATGCTTTGGGCCTGAATTTCCCTTGGCATCCTTTTAAACAGGATATGAAATAAAGCCATTATGAAATTCCATTGCTGATAGTCATCACACCATATCTGCCTAAGAACACGCAAATCTAGCTAGTCAGAACAGTGTCCTCTCCAAGATCGACCACAGCGATGTACTTCCCATGGGTCATCTTCCAGGACCTCTAGGATATTCATAGTAATATGTAACAGTGGAGCTAGGGTGATCTTCAATCTCATGAATTGCTGCTATAATAAGTTTGAGGTGGAGATGCAGAATCACTAGGGTTTTGGCCAAATTCAGAGCCATAGAAGGCCTTGTAGTCGAATACCAGCGTAAGAAACGCTTACATAGTGGCAAAGCTTGCCATATACAATGAGACAAAAGTTTATTTTTTTAATTGCATATTCAAAGAAGAATAAGAATCTTATTTCCCAAAAATTAATTAAGCATAACATTTTCCATAAATTAACAATGAGCGGAACATTGAATTCACCACATTTTTTGTAATACTTCACTTTTCAGAGTATAGGATCTCATGGATTAAAGTCATCAAGGGTGAATTAGTTTTAGAATCCTATTCAAAAAGGAGATAAAGAAGAAGAAAAAAGTGTTTGGGGAAAGTGTCAGTAAAAGGGAAAGCCAATACAGAAAAAAGCGAAATGTCCTCAATGTGTCTTGCCTACCTTTATAACTGTTTGGCCATTGTGCATAGATACCACTTAATCAAGCAATGAAGTACACTGTGCATAGTGAATAATAGTAGTGAAATATGAAGGTGAGGGTTTTTGTGTGCCTGCCTTCTTTTCTAAAGTGCTTCCTGGAGGTTCAAAGAAACGTATCTCTGGTTTATTTCAAGTGTAAAGGGATCAGGGTATTAGTAAATAAAGGCATATTGTATATGAAGAATGCGTTCAAGAAACAGTTTTCAAGGTTGGGAAATTAAAGAAGGCTTTCTAACCACCTGATTGATTTGAGAAATATTAATATATAGATCTATTGATAGCACCCTAGTCACAGATTCTTCGTTTGAAAGCCATAATTAAGCTTCATTCATACTTTGAATGTTGCTTGCATGTATTTTGGAATATCCAACATTACTCACATCTTTTATTGCTTCCTAAATCGATTTCATAATTAGATGCCCGTCAAAGTATTATTAACTTTTATATATCTCTAGCATGCGTGCAGAATTACATTTTAAGTGCATTTGATTTACATTTTCTTATCTCAAGTAGAAGGTTATTTCATATCTTTTATCACTGAATGATAAGTAAGTAAATCAGAATATTGATGAGAATACTATTTTTTTCGATTTTGATGCTGAATTAGGTCTTTTGTCACATTAGTGTCCTATAGTCAACTATTGAGGTCATCTGTGGCTTATTTTAAATTGAGAATTGCTCTTGGTTTACTACAGGGTTTTCAATAATTGCATTTATTACTGAATCTATAACTTATTTACAAAATGTGGCATTCATTCCTTTGAGGTGGCATACTGTGTATAAACCACTGAAACCTAGTGGGTATATGTACTCTGTTCAACTAAGACTTTGCAGTACTGGTGGGACGTTAGTGTTTGACTATGGGTTTGGAGCTCGCCCTGCCTCCACTGTTTTTATCTCCTTGAATGTTATTAGATCTAAAACTGAGAGTCTGATGCACAAAACTATGCGATAATCAAGTTTCAACACGACAGCAGCTAATAGATTAGATAGAAATGGCATGATGTTTGTCAGCAATGGAAGTTTGAGTAGCCATGCAAGAGATATCCCTGCAACATATGTCACCCTGTTGTGTTCCGTCATTGCTTTGGATATAAAGCTTAACACATTTAAGCTTTCTTTCCCCGTAATTGCTCCATGTGCACCCTTAATCAAGCTGCGTTCTTGATAGTTTTGGGTGGCTCTTCTGTAAAAGAAGTATTTGCTCCAGTCTGTCTCCAGGGTATTATAATTGCTGCGCTCCCTACTAGAACCTCCAAACAAGTCTCATAAGCCAGTTGCAGATGCAACTGATGGTAGTCAAGCTCCAAGTCTTCAGGCACATCCAAATGAGGCGCTTTCTTTAATTGTTCCTGAACAATAAATTGGAAACTCTGAACACAAAAGCGACTCCGCCACCAGCATCATCATGAATTGCCCCGTATGGGCAGCATTGTCCATTCCAATTGAGGTCTTCAATATTAAATAGGTTCATCATGTGTCTCTGGCGTCAACACTCTTCCATAACTATTTAAATTACTGAATGAGCATGACTTTCGTATTATCATCCAGGATTTAATGAAACAAAATTGATGTAATTCAGAAGGTCTACAAGAGAGAAGCTGGTGGTGTAGTCCTGCTTTGTATGTCCTGAGGGTCTCTTTACTTGGGTTTTCACCTTGGGTGTTATGCCCCACCAGCTCCTGCTGCAAAATGCTGGGAGCGATGCTTTGGGCCTGAATTTCCCTTGGCATCCTTTTAAACAGGATATGAAATAAAGCCATTATGAAATTCCATTGCTGATAGTCATCACACCATATCTGCCTAAGAACACGCAAATCTAGCTAGTCAGAACAGTGTCCTCTCCAAGATCGACCACAGCGATGTACTTCCCATGGGTCATCTTCCAGGACCTCTAGGATATTCATAGTAATATGTAACAGTGGAGCTAGGGTGATCTTCAATCTCATGAATTGCTGCTATAATAAGTTTGAGGTGGAGATGCAGAATCACTAGGGTTTTGGCCAAATTCAGAGCCATAGAAGGCCTTGTAGTCGAATACCAGCGTAAGAAACGCTTACATAGTGGCAAAGCTTGCCATATACAATGAGACAAAAGTTTATTTTTTTAATTGCATATTCAAAGAAGAATAAGAATCTTATTTCCCAAAAATTAATTAAGCATAACATTTTCCATAAATTAACAATGAGCGGAACATTGAATTCACCACATTTTTTGTAATACTTCACTTTTCAGAGTATAGGATCTCATGGATTAAAGTCATCAAGGGTGAATTAGTTTTAGAATCCTATTCAAAAAGGAGATAAAGAAGAAGAAAAAAGTGTTTGGGGAAAGTGTCAGTAAAAGGGAAAGCCAATACAGAAAAAAGCGAAATGTCCTCAATGTGTCTTGCCTACCTTTATAACTGTTTGGCCATTGTGCATAGATACCACTTAATCAAGCAATGAAGTACACTGTGCATAGTGAATAATAGTAGTGAAATATGAAGGTGAGGGTTTTTGTGTGCCTGCCTTCTTTTCTAAAGTGCTTCCTGGAGGTTCAAAGAAACGTATCTCTGGTTTATTTCAAGTGTAAAGGGATCAGGGTATTAGTAAATAAAGGCATATTGTATAGGAAGAATGCGTTCAAGAAACAGTTTTCAAGGTTGGGAAATTAAAGAAGGCTTTTTAACCACCTGATTGATATGAGAAATATTAATATATAGATCTATTGATAGCACCCTAGTCACAGATTCTTCGTTTGAAAGCCATAATTTAGCTTCATTCATACTTTGAATGTTGCTTGCATGCATTTCGGAATATCCAACATTACTCACACCTTTTATTGCTTCCTAAATCGATTTCATAATTAGATGCCCGTCAAAGTATTAATAACTTTTATATATTTCTAGCATGCGTGCAGAATTACATCTTAAGTGCATTCGATTTACATGTTTTTATCTCAAGTAGGTTATTTCATATCTTCTATCACTGAATGATAAGTAAGTAAATCAGAATATTGATGAGAATACTATTTTTTTCGATTTTGATGCTGAATTAGGTATTTTGTCACATTAGTGTCCTATAGTCAACTATTGAGGTCATCTGTGGCTTATTTTAAATTGAGAATTGCTCTTGGTTTACTACAGGGTTTTTAATAATTGCATTTATCACTGAATCTATAACTTATTTACGAAATGTGGCATTCATTCCTTTGAGGTGGCATACTGCGTATAAACCACTGAAACCTAGTAGGTATATGTACTCAGTTCAACTAAGACTTTGCAGTACTGGTGGGACGTTAGTGTTTGACTATGGGTTTGGAGCTCGCCCTGCCTCCACTGTTTTTATCTCCTTGAATGTTATTAGATCTAAAACTGAGAGTCTGATGCACAAAACTATGCGATAATCAAGTTTCAACATGACAGCAGCTCATAGATTAGATAGAAATGGCATGATGTTTGTCAGCAATGGAAGTTTGAGTAGCCATGCAAGCGATATCGCTGCAACATATGTCACCCTGTTGGGTTCCGTCATTGCTTTGGATATAAAACTTAACACATTTAAGCTTTCTTTCCCCGTAATTGCTCCACGTGCACCCTTAATCAAGCTGCGTTCTTGATAGTTTTGGGTGGCTCTTCTGTAAAAGAAGTATTTGCTCCAGTCTGTCTCCAGGGTATTATAATTGCTGCGCTCCCTACTAGAACCTCCAAACAAGTCTCATAAGCCATTTGCAGATGCAACTGATGGTAGTCAAGCTCCAAGTCTTCAGGCACATCCAAATGAGGCGCTTTCTTTAATTGTTACTGAACAATAAATTGGAAACTCTGAACACAAAAGCGACTCCGCCACCAGCATCATCATGAATTGCCCCGTATGGGCAGCATTGTCCATTCCAATTGAGGGCTTCAATGTTAAATAGGTTCATCACGTGTCTCTGGCGTCAACACTCTTCCATAACTATTTAAATTACTGAATGAGCATGACTTTCGTATTATCATCCAGGATTGAATGAAACAAAATTGATGTAATTTAAAAGGTCTACAAGAGAGAAGCTGGTGGTGTAGTCCTGCTTTGTATGTCCTGAGGGTCTCTTTACTTGGGTTTTCACCTTGGGTGTTATGCCCCACCAGCTCCTGCTGCAAAATGCTGGGAGCGATGCTTTGGGCCTGAATTTCCCTTGGCATCCTTTTAAACAGGATATGAAATAAAGCCATTATGAAATTCCATTGCTGATAGTCATCACACCATATCTGCCTAAGAACAAGCAAATCTAGCTAGTCAGAACAGTGTCCTCTCCAAGATCGACCACAGCGATGTACTTCCCATGGGTCATCTTCCAGGACCTCTAGGATATTCGTAGTAATATGTAACAGTGGAGCTAGGGTGATCTTTAATCTCATGAATTGCTGCTATAATAAGTTTGAGGTGGAGATGCAGAATCACTAGGGTTTTGGCCAAATTCAGAGCCATAGAAGGCCTTGTAGTCGAATACCAGCGTAAGAAACGCTTACATAGTGGCAAAGCTTGCCATATACAATGAGACAAAAGTTTATTTTTTTAATTGCATATTCAAAGAAGAATAAGAATCTTATTTCCCAAAAATTAATTAAGCATAACATTTTCCATAAATTAACAATGAGCGGAACATTGAATTCACCACATTTTTTGTAATACTTCACTTTTCAGAGTATAGGATCTCATGGATTAAAGTCATCAAGGGTGAATTAGTTTTAGAATCCTATTCAATAAGGAGATAAACAAGAAGAAAAAAGTGTTTGGGGAAAGTGTCAGTAAAAGGGAAAGCCAATACAGAAAAAAGCGAAATGTCCTCAATGTGTCTTGCCTACCTTTATAACTGTTTGGCCATTGTGCATAGATACCACTTAATCAAGCAATGAAGTACACTGAGCATAGTGAATTATAGTAGTGAAATATGAAGGTGAGGGTTTTTGTGTGCCTGCCTTCTTTTCTAAAGTGCTTCCTGGAGGTTCAAAGAAACTGATCTCTGGTTTATTTCAAGTGTAAAGGGATCAGGGTATTAGTAAATAAAGGCATATTGTATATGAAGAATGCGTTCAAGAAACAGTTTTCAAGGTTGGGAAATTAAAGAAGGCTTTTTAACCACCTGATTGATATGAGAAATATTAATATATAGATCTATTGATAGCACCCTAGTCACAGATTCTTCGTTTGAAAGCCATAATTTAGCTTCATTCATACTTTGAATGTTGCTTGCATGCATTTCGGAATATCCAACATTACTCACACCTTTTATTGCTTCCTAAATCGATTTCATAATTAGATGCCCGTCAAAGTATTAATAACTTTTATATATTTCTAGCATGCGTGCAGAATTACATCTTAAGTGCATTCGATTTACATGTTTTTATCTCAAGTAGGTTATTTCATATCTTCTATCACTGAATGATAAGTAAGTAAATCAGAATATTGATGAGAATACTATTTTTTTCGATTTTGATGCTGAATTAGGTATTTTGTCACATTAGTGTCCTATAGTCAACTATTGAGGTCATCTGTGGCTTATTTTAAATTGAGAATTGCTCTTGGTTTACTACAGGGTTTTTAATAATTGCATTTATCACTGAATCTATAACTTATTTACGAAATGTGGCATTCATTCCTTTGAGGTGGCATACTGCGTATAAACCACTGAAACCTAGTAGGTATATGTACTCAGTTCAACTAAGACTTTGCAGTACTGGTGGGACGTTAGTGTTTGACTATGGGTTTGGAGCTCGCCCTGCCTCCACTGTTTTTATCTCCTTGAATGTTATTAGATCTAAAACTGAGAGTCTGATGCACAAAACTATGCGATAATCAAGTTTCAACATGACAGCAGCTCATAGATTAGATAGAAATGGCATGATGTTTGTCAGCAATGGAAGTTTGAGTAGCCATGCAAGCGATATCGCTGCAACATATGTCACCCTGTTGGGTTCCGTCATTGCTTTGGATATAAAGCTTAACACATTTAAGCTTTCTTTCCCCGTAATTGCTCCACGTGCACCCTTAATCAAGCTGCGTTCTTGATAGTTTTGGGTGGCTCTTCTGTAAAAGAAGTATTTGCTCCAGTCTGTCTCCAGGGTATTATAATTGCTGCGCTCCCTACTAGAACCTCCAAACAAGTCTCATAAGCCATTTGCAGATGCAACTGATGGTAGTCAAGCTCCAAGTCTTCAGGCACATCCAAATGAGGCGCTTTCTTTAATTGTTACTGAACAATAAATTGGAAACTCTGAACACAAAAGCGACTCCGCCACCAGCATCATCATGAATTGCCCCGTATGGGCAGCATTGTCCATTCCAATTGAGGGCTTCAATGTTAAATAGGTTCATCACGTGTCTCTGGCGTCAACACTCTTCCATAACTATTTAAATTACTGAATGAGCATGACTTTCGTATTATCATCCAGGATTGAATGAAACAAAATTGATGTAATTTAAAAGGTCTACAAGAGAGAAGCTGGTGGTGTAGTCCTGCTTTGTATGTCCTGAGGGTCTCTTTACTTGGGTTTTCACCTTGGGTGTTATGCCCCACCAGCTCCTGCTGCAAAATGCTGGGAGCGATGCTTTGGGCCTGAATTTCCCTTGGCATCCTTTTAAACAGGATATGAAATAAAGCCATTATGAAATTCCATTGCTGATAGTCATCACACCATATCTGCCTAAGAACAAGCAAATCTAGCTAGTCAGAACAGTGTCCTCTTCAAGATCGACCACAGCGATGTACTTCCCATGGGTCATCTTCCAGGACCTCTAGGATATTCGTAGTAATATGTAACAGTGGAGCTAGGGTGATCTTTAATCTCATGAATTGCTGCTATAATAAGTTTGAGGTGGAGATGCAGAATCACTAGGGTTTTGGCCAAATTCAGAGCCATAGAAGGCCTTGTAGTCGAATACCAGCGTAAGAAACGCTTACATAGTGGCAAAGCTTGCCATATACAATGAGACAAAAGTTTATTTTTTTAATTGCATATTCAAAGAAGAATAAGAATCTTATTTCCCAAAAATTAATTAAGCATAACATTTTCCATAAATTAACAATGAGCGGAACATTGAATTCACCACATTTTTTGTAATACTTCACTTTTCAGAGTATAGGATCTCATGGATTAAAGTCATCAAGGGTGAATTAGTTTTAGAATCCTATTCAATAAGGAGATAAACAAGAAGAAAAAAGTGTTTGGGGAAAGTGTCAGTAAAAGGGAAAGCCAATACAGAAAAAAGCGAAATGTCCTCAATGTGTCTTGCCTACCTTTATAACTGTTTGGCCATTGTGCATAGATACCACTTAATCAAGCAATGAAGTACACTGAGCATAGTGAATTATAGTAGTGAAATATGAAGGTGAGGGTTTTTGTGTGCCTGCCTTCTTTTCTAAAGTGCCTCCTGGAGGTTCAAAGAAACTGATCTCTGGTTTATTTCAAGTGTAAAGGGATCAGGGTATTAGTAAATAAAGGCATATTGTATATGAAGAATGCGTTCAAGAAACAGTTTTCAAGGTTGGGAAATTAAAGAAGGCTTTCTAACCACCTGATTGATATGAGAAATATTAATATATAGATCTATTGATAGCACCCTAGTCACAGATTCTTCGTTTGAAAGCCATAATTAAGCTTCATTCATACTTTGAATGTTGCTTGCATGTATTTCGGAATATCCAACATTACTCACACCTTTTATTGCTTCCTAAATCGATTTCATAATTAGATGCCCGTCAAAGTATTAATAACTTTTATATATCTCTAGCATGCGTGCAGAATTACATTTTAAGTGCATTCGATTTACATTTTTTTATCTCAAGTAGAAGGTTATTTCATATCTTTTATCACTGAATGATAAGTAAGTAAATCAAAATATTGATGAGAATACTATTTTTTTCGATTTTGATGCTGAATTAGGTCTTTTGTCACATTAGTGTCCTATAGTCAACTATTGAGGTCATCTGTGGCTTATTTTAAATTGAGAATTGCTCTTGGTTTACTACAGGGTTTTCAATAATTGCATTTATTACTGAATCTATAACTTATTTACAAAATGTGGCATTCATTCCTTTGAGGTGGCATACTGTGTATAAACCACTGAAACCTAGTGGGTATATGTACTCAGTTCAACTAAGACTTTGCAGTACTGGTGGGACGTTAGTGTTTGACTATGGGTTTGGAGCTCGCCCTGCCTCCACTGTTTTTATCTCCTTGAATGTTATTAGATCTAAAACTGAGAGTCTGATGCACAAAACTATGCGATAATCAAGTTTCAACACGACAGCAGCTCATAGATTAGATAGAAATGGCATGATGTTTGTCAGCAATGGAAGTTTGAGTAGCCATGCAAGAGATATCCCTGCAACATATGTCACCCTGTTGGGTTCCGTCATTGCTTTGGATATAAAGCTTAACACATTTAAGCTTTCTTTCCCCGTAATTGCTCCATGTGCACCCTTAATCAAGCTGCGTTCTTGATAGTTTTGGGTGGCTCTTCTGTAAAAGAAGTATTTGCTCCAGTCTGTCTCCAGGGTATTATAATTGCTGCGCTCCCTACTAGAACCTCCAAACAAGTCTCATAAGCCAGTTGCAGATGCCACTGATGGTAGTCAAGCTCCAAGTCTTCAGGCACATCCAAATGAGGCGCTTTCTTTAATTGTTCCTGAACAATAAATTGGAAACTCTGAACACAAAAGCGACTCCGCCACCAGCATCATCATAAATTGCCCCGTATGGGCAGCATTGTCCATTCCAATTGAGGGCTTCAATATTAAATAGGTTCATCATGTGTCTCTGGCGTCAACACTCTTCCATAACTATTTAAATTACTGAATGAGCATGACTTTCGTATTATCATCCAGGATTGAATGAAACAAAATTGATGTAATTTAAAAGGTCTACAAGAGAGAAGCTGGTGGTGTAGTCCTGCTTTGTATGTCCTGAGGGTCTCTTTACTTGGGTTTTCACCTTGGGTGTTATGCCCCACCAGCTCCTGCTGCAAAATGCTGGGAGTGATGCTTTGGGCCTGAATTTCCCTTTGCATCCTTTTAAACAGGATATGAAATAAAGCCATTATGAAATTCCATTGCTGATAGTCATCACACCATATCTGCCTAAGAACAAGCAAATCTAGCTAGTCAGAACAGTGTCCTCTCCAAGATCGACCACAGCGATGTACTTCCCATGGGTCATCTTCCAGGACCTCTAGGATATTCGTAGTAATATGTAACAGTGGAGCTAGGGTGATCTTCAATCTCATGAATTGCTGCTATAATAAGTTTGAGGTGGAGATGCAGAATCACTAGGGTTTTGGACAAATTCAGAGCCATAGAAGGCCTTGTAGTCGAATACCAGAGTAAGAAACGCTTACATAGTGGCAAAGCTTGCCATATACAATGAGACAAAAGTTTATTTTTTTAATTGCATATTCAAAGAAGAATAAGAATCTTATTTCCCAAAAATTAATTAAGCATAACATTTTCCATAAATTAACAATGAGCGGAACATTGAATTCACCACATTTTTTGTAATACTTCACTTTTCAGAGTATAGGATCTCATGGATTAAAGTCATCAAGGGTGAATTAGTTTTAGAATCCTATTCAATAAGGAGATAAAGAAGAAGAAAAAAGTGTTTGGGGAAAGTGTCAGTAAAAGGGAAAGCCAATACAGAAAAAAGTGAAATGTCCTCAATGTGTCTTGCCTACCTTTATAACTGTTTGGCCATTGTGCACAGATACCACTTAATCAAGCAATGAAGTACACTGAGCATAGTGAATTATAGTAGTGAAATATGAAGGTGAGGGTTTTTGTGTGCCTGCCTTCTTTTCTAAAGTGCTTCCTGGAGGTTCATAGAAACGGATCTCTGGTTTATTTCAAGTGTAAAGGGATCAGGGTATTAGTAAATAAAGGCATATTGTATATGAAGAATGCTTTCAAGAAACAGTTTTCAAGGTTAGGAAATTAAAGAAGGCTTTCTAACCACCTGATTGATATGAGAAATATTAATATATAGATCTATTGATAGCACCCTAGTCACAGATTCTTCGTTTGAAAGCCATAATTAAGCTTCATTCATACTTTGAATGTTGCTTGCATGTATTTCGGAATATCCAACATTACTCACACCTTTTATTGCTTCCTAAATCGATTTCATAATTAGATGCCCGTCAAAGTATTAATAACTTTTATATATCTCTAGCATGCGTGCAGAATTACATTTTAAGTGCATTCGATTTACATTTTTTTATCTCAAGTAGAAGGTTATTTCATATCTTTTATCACTGAATGATAAGTAAGTAAATCAGAATATTGATGAGAATACTATTTTTTTCGATTTTGATGCTGAAATAGGTCTTTTGTCACATTAGTGTCCTATATTCAACTATTGAGGTCATCTGTGGCTTATTTTAAATTGAGAATTGCTCTTGGTTTACTACAGGGTTTTCAATAATTGCATTTATCACTGAATCTATAACTTATTTACGAAATGTGGCATTTATTCCTTTGAGGTGGCATACTGTGTATAAACCACTGAAACCTAGTTGGTATATGTACTCAGTTCAACTAAGACTTTGCAGTACTGGTGGGACGTTAGTGTGACTATGAAGCTCGCCCTGCCTCCACTGTTTTTATCTCCTTGAATGTTATTAGATCTAAAACTGAGAGTCTGAGGCACAAAACTATGCGATAATCAAGTTTCAACATTACAGCAGCTCATAGATTAGATAGAAATGGCATGATGTTTGTCAGCAATGGAAGTTTGAGTAGCCATGCAAGCGATATCCCTGCAACATATGTCACCCTGTTGGGTTCCGTCATTGCTTTGGATATAAAGCTTAACACATTTAAGCTTTCTTTCCCCGTAATTGCTCCATGTGCACCCTTAATCAAGCTGCGTTCTTAATAGTTTTGGGTGGCTCTTCTGTAAAAGAAGTATTTGCTCCAGTCTGTCTCCAGGGTATTATAATTGCTGCTCTCCCTACTAGAACCTCCAAACAAGTCTCATAAGCCGGTTGCAGATGCAACTGATGGTAGTCAAGCTCCAAGTCTTCAGGCACATCCAAATGAGGCGCTTTCTTTAATTGTTCCTGAACAATAAATTGGAAACTCTGAACACAAAAGCGACTCCGCCACCAGCATCATCATGAATTGCCCCGTATGGGCAGCATTGTCCATTCCAATTGAGGGCTTCAATATTAAATAGGTTCATCATGTGTCTCTGGCGTCAACACTCTTCCATAACTATTTAAATTACTGAATGAACATGACTTTCGTATTATCATCCAGGATTGAATGAAACAAAATTGATGTAATTTAAAAGGTCTACAAGAGAGAAGCTGGTGGTGTAGTCCTGCTTTGTATGTCCTGAGGGTCTCTTTACTTGGGTTTTCACCTTGGGTGTTATGCCACACCAGCTCCTGCTGCAAAATGCTGGGAGCGATGCTTTGGGCCTGAATTTCCCTTGGCATCCTTTTAAACAGGATATGAAATAAAGCCATTATGAAATTCCATTGCTGATAGTCATCACACCATATCTGCCTAAGAACAAGCAAATCTAGCTAGTCAGAACAGTGTCCTCCCCAAGATCGACCACAGCGATGTACTTCCCATGGGTCATCTTCCAGGACCTCTAGGATATTCGTAGAAATATGTAACAGTGGAGCTAGGGTGATCTTCAATCTCATGAATTGCTGCTATAAGAAGTTTGAGGTGGAGATGCAGAATCACTAGGGTTTTGGCCAAATTCAGAGCCATAGAAGGCCTTGTAGTCGAATACCAGCGTAAGAAACGCTTACATAGTGGCAAAGCTTGCCATATACAATGAGACAAAGGTTTATTTTTTTAATTGCATATTCAAAGAAGAATAAGAATCTTATTTCCCAAAAATTAATTAAGCATAACATTTTCCATAAATTAACAAT
Organism: Lissotriton vulgaris; assembly: GCF_964263255.1. Classification (NCBI taxonomy): domain Eukaryota; kingdom Metazoa; phylum Chordata; class Amphibia; order Caudata; family Salamandridae; genus Lissotriton; species Lissotriton vulgaris. The sequence goes on from NC_141689.1 coordinate 1,399,718,435, forward strand.
GAGCGGAACATTGAATTCACCACATTTTTTGTAATACTTCACTTTTCAGAGTATAGGATCTCATGGATTAAAGTCATCAAGGGTGAATTAGTTTTAGAATCCTATTCAATAAGGAGATAAAGAAGAAGAAAAAAGTGTTTGGGGAAAGTGTCAGTAAAAGGGAAAGCCAATACAGAAAAAAGCGAAATGTCCTCAATGTGTCTTGCCTACCTTTATAACTGTTTGGCCATTGTGCATAGATACCACTTAATCAAGCAATGAAGTACACTGAGCATAGTGAATTATAGTAGTGAAATATGAAGATGAGGGTTTTTGTGTGCCTGCCTTCTTTTCTTAAGTGCTTCCTGGAGGTTCAAAGAAACGGATCTCTGGTTTATTTCAAGTGTAAAGGGATCAGGGTATTAGTAAATAAAGGCATATTGTATATGAAGAATGCGTTCAAGAAACAGTTTTCAAGGTTGGGAAATTAAAGAAGGCTTTTTAACCACCTGATTGATATGAGAAATATTAATATATAGATCTATTGATAGCACCCTGATCACAGATTCTTCGTTTGAAAGCCATAATTAAGCTTCATTCATACTTTGAATGTTGCTTGCATGTATTTCGGAATATCCAACATTACTCACACCTTTTATTGCTTCCTAAATCGATTTCATAATTAGATTCCCGTCAAAGTATTAATAACTTTTATATATCTCTAGCATGCGTGCAGAATTACATTTTAAGTGCATTCGATTTACATTTTTTTATCTCAAGTAGAAGGTTATTTCATATCTTTTATCACTGAATGATAAGTAAGTAAATCAGAATATTGATGAGAATACTATTTTTTTCGATTTTGATGCTGAATTAGGTCTTTTGTCACATTAGTGTCCTATAGTCAACTATTGAGGTCATCTGTGGCTTATTTTAAATTGAGAATTGCTCTTGGTTTACTACAGGGTTTTCAATAATTGCATTTATTACTGAATCTATAACTTATTTACAAAATGTGGCATTCATTCCTTTGAGGTGGCATACTGTGTATAAACCACTGAAAGCTAGTGGGTATATGTACTCTGTTCAACTAAGACTTTGCAGTACTGGTGGGACGTTAGTGTTTGACTATGGGTTTGGAGCTCGCCCTGCCTCCACTGTTTTTATCTCCTTGAATGTTATTAGATCTAAAACTGAGAGTCTGATGCACAAAACTATGCGATAATCAAGTTTCAACACGACAGCAGCTCATAGATTAGATAGAAATGGCATGATGTTTGTCAGCAATGGAAGTTTGAGTAGCCATGCAAGAGATATCCCTGCAACATATGTCACCCTGTTGGGTTCCATCATTGCTTTGGATATAAAGCTTAACACATTTAGGCTTTCTTTCCCCGTAATTGCTCCATGTGCACCCTTAATCAAGCTGCGTTCTTGATAGTTTTGGGTGGCTCTTCTGTAAAAGAAGTATTTGCTCCAGTCTGTCTCCAGGGTATTATAATTGCTGCGCTCCCTACTAGAACCTCCAAACAAGTCTCATAAGCCAGTTGCAGATGCAACTGATGGTAGTCAAGCTCCAAGTCTTCAGGCACATCCAAATGAGGCGCTTTCTTTAATTGTTCCTGAACAATAAATTGGAAACTCTGAACACAAAAGCGACTCCGCCACCAGCATCATCATGAATTGCCCCGTATAGGCAGCATTGTCCATTCCAATTGAGGTCTTCAATATTAAATAGGTTCATCATGTGTCTCTGGCGTCAACACTCTTCCATAACTATTTAAATTACTGAATGAGCATGACTTTCGTATTATCCAGGATTTAATGAAACAAAATTGATGTAATTCAGAAGGTCTACAAGAGAGAAGCTGGTGGTGTAGTCCTGCTTTGTATGTCCTGAGGGTCTCTTTACTTGGGTTTTCACCTTGGGTGTTATGCCCCACCAGCTCCTGCTGCAAAATGCTGGGAGCGATGCTTTGGGCCTGAATTTCCCTTGGCATCCTTTTAAACAGGATATGAAATAAAGCCATTATGAAATTCCATTGCTGATAGTCATCACACCATATCTGCCTAAGAACAAGCAAATCTAGCTAGTCAGAACAGTGTCCTCTCCAAGATCGACCACAGCGATGTACTTCCCATGGGTCATCTTCCAGGACCTCTAGGATATTCGTAGTAATATGTAACAGTGGAGCTAGGGTGATCTTCAATCTCATGAATTGCTGCTATAATAAGTTTGAGGTGGAGATGCAGAATCACTAGGGTTTTGGCCAAATTCAGAGCCATAGAAGGCCTTGTAGTCGAATACCAGCGTAAGAAACGCTTACATAGTGGCAAAGCTTGCCATATACAATGAGACAAAAGTTTATTTTTTTAATTGCATATTCAAAGAAGAATAAGAATCTTATTTCCCAAAAATTAATTAAGCATAACATTTTCCATAAATTAACAATGAGCGGAACATTGAATTCACCACATTTTTTGTAATACTTCACTTTTCAGAGTATAGGATCTCATGGATTAAAGTCATCAAGGGTGAATTAGTTTTAGAATCCTATTCAATAAGGAGATAAAGAAGAAGAAAAAAGTGTTTGGGGAAAGTGTCAGTAAAAGGGAAAGCCAATACAGAAAAAAGTGAAATGTCCTCAATGTGTCTTGCCTACCTTTATAACTGTTTGGCCATTGTGCATAGATACCACTTAATCAAGCAATGAAGTACACTGTGCATAGTGAATAATAGTAGTGAAATATGAAGGTGAGGGTTTTTGTGTGCCTGCCTTCTTTTCTAAAGTGCTTCCTGGAGGTTCAAAGAAACGTATCTCTGGTTTATTTCAAGTGTAAAGGGATCAGGGTATTAGTAAATAAAGGCATATTGTATAGAAAGAATGCGTTCAAGAAACAGTTTTCAAGGTTGGGAAATTAAAGAAGGCTTTTTAACCACCTGATTGATATGAGAAATATTAATATATAGATCTATTGATAGCACCCTAGTCACAGATTCTTCGTTTGAAAGCCATAATTAAGCTTCATTCATACTTTGAATGTTGCTTGCATGCATTTCGGAATATCCAACATTACTCACACCTTTTATTGCTTCCTAAATCGATTTCATAATTAGATGCCCGTCAAAGTATTAATAACTTTTATATATTTCTAGCATGCGTGCAGAATTACATCTTAAGTGCATTCGATTTACATGTTTTTATCTCAAGTAGGTTATTTCATATCTTCTATCACTGAATGATAAGTAAGTAAATCAGAATATTGATGAGAATACTATTTTTTTCGATTTTGATGCTAAATTAGGTCTTTTGTCACATTAGTGTCCTATAGTCAACTATTGAGGTCATCTGTGGCTTATTTTAAATTGAGAATTGCTCTTGGTTTACTACAGGGTTTTCAATAATTGCATTTATCACTGAATCTATAACTTATTTACGAAATGTGGCATTCATTCCTTTGAGGTGGCATACTGTGTATAAACCACTGAAACCTAGTGGGTATATGTACTCAGTTCAACTAAGACTTTGCAGTACTGGTGGGACGTTAGTGTTTGACTATAGGTTTGGAGCTCGCCCTGCCTCCACTGTTTTTATCTCCTTGAATGTTATTAGATCTAAAACTGAGAGTCTGATGCACAAAACTATGCGATAATCAAGTGTCAACATGACAGCAGCTCATAGATTAGATAGAAATGGCATGATGTTTGTCAGCAATGGAAGTTTGAGTAGCCATGCAAGCGATATCCCTGCAACATATGTCACCCTGTTGGGTTCCGTCATTGCTTTGGATATAAAGCTTAACACATTTAAGCTTTCTTTCCCCGTAATTGCTCCATGTGCACCCTTAATCAAGCTGCGTTCTTGATAGTTTTGGGTGGCTCTTCTGTAAAAGAAGTATTTGCTCCAGTCTGTCTCCAGGGTATTATAATTGCTGCGCTCCCTACTAGAACCTCCAAACAAGTCTCATAAGCCAGTTGCAGATGCAACTGATGGTAGTCAAGCTCCAAGTCTTCAGGCACATCCAAATGAGGCACTTTCTTTAATTGTTCCTGAACAATAAATTGGAAACTCTGAACACAAAAGCGACTCCGCCACCAGCATCATCATGAATTGCCCCGTATGGGCAGCATTGTCCATTCCAATTGAGGGCTTCAATATTAAATAGGTTCATCACGTGTCTCTGGCGTCAACACTCTTCCATAACTATTTAAATTACTGAATGAGCATGACTTTCGTATTATCATCCAGGATTGAATGAAACAAAATTGATGTAATTTAAAAGGTCTACAAGAGAGAAGCTGGTGGTTTAGTCCTGCTTTGTATGTCCTGAGGGTCTCTTTACTTGGGTTTTCACCTTGGGTGTTATGCCCCACCAGCTCCTGCTGCAAAATGCTGGGAGCGATGCTTTGGGCCTGAATTTCCCTTGGCATCCTTTTAAACAGGATATGAAATAAAGCCATTATGAAATTCCATTGCTGATAGTCATCACACCATATCTGCCTAAGAACAAGCAAATCTAGCTAGTCAGAACAGTGTCCTCTCCAAGATCGACTACAGCAATGTACTTCCCATGGGTCATCTTCCAGGACCTCTAGGATATTCGTTGTAATATGTAACAGTGGAGCTAGGGTGATCTTTAATCTCATGAATTGCTGCTATAATAAGTTAGAGGTGGAGATGCAGAATCACTAGGGTTTTGGCCAAATTCAGAGCCATAGAAGGCCTTGTAGTCGAATACCAGCGTAAGAAACGCTTACATAGTGGCAAAGCTTGCCATATACAATGAGACAAAAGTTTATTTTTTTAATTGCATATTCAAAGAAGAATAAGAATCTTATTTCCCAAAAATAATTAAGCATAACATTTTCCATAAATTAACAATGAGCGGAACATTGAATTCACCACATTTTTTGTAATACTTCACTTTTCAGAGTATAGGATCTCATGGATTAAAGTCATCAAGGGTGAATTAGTTTTAGAATCCTATTCAATAAGGAGATAAAGAAGAAGAAAAAAGTGTTTGGGGAAAGTGTCAGTAAAAGGGAAAGCCAATACAGAAAAAAGCGAAATGTCCTCAATGTGTCTTGCCTACCTTTATAACTGTTTGGCCATTGTGCATAGATACCACTTAATCAAGCAATGAAGTACACTGAGCATAGTGAATTATAGTTGTGAAATATGAAGGTGAGGGTTTTTGTGTGCCTGCCTTCTTTTCTAATGTGCTTCCTGGAGGTTCAAAGAAACTGATCTCTGGTTTATTTCAAGTGTAAAGGGATCAGGGTATTAGTAAATAAAGGCATATTGTATATGAAGAATGCGTTCAAGAAATAGTTTTCAAGGTTGGGAAATTAAAGAAGGCTTTCTAACCACCTGATTGATATGAGAAATATTAATATATAGATCTATTGATAGCACCCTAGTCACAGATTCTTCGTCTGAAAGCCATAATTAAGCTTCATTCATACTTTGAATGTTGCTTGCATGTATTTCGGAATATCCAACATTACTCACACCTTTTATTGCTTCCTAAATCGATTTCATAATTAGATGCCCGTCAAAGTATTAATAACTTTTATATATCTCTAGCATGCGTGCAGAATTACATTTTAAGTGCATTCGATTTACATTTTTTTATCTCAAGTAGAAGGTTATTTCATATCTTTTATCACTGAATGATAAGTAAGTGAATCAGAATATTGATGAGAATACTATTTTTTTCGATTTTGATGCTGAATTAGGTCTTTTGTCACATTAGTGTCCTATAGTCAACTATTGAGGTCATCTGTGGCTTATTTTAAATTGAGAATTGCTCTTGGTTTACTACAGGGTTTTCAATAATTGCATTTATTACTGAATCTATAACTTATTTACAAAATGTGGCATTCATTCCTTTGAGGTGGCATACTGTGTATAAACCACTGAAACCTAGTGGGTATATGTACTCAGTTCAACTAAGACTTTGCAGTACTGGTGGGACGTTAGTGTTTGACTATGGGTTTGGAGCTCGCCCTGCCTCCACTGTTTTTATCTCCTTGAATGTTATTAGATCTAAAACTGAGAGTCTGATGCACAAAACTATGCGATAATCAAGTTTCAACACGACAGCAGCTCATAGATTAGATAGAAATGGCATGATGTTTGTCAGCAATGGAAGTTTGAGTAGCCATGCAAGAGATATCCCTACAACATATGTCACCCTGTTGGGTTCCGTCATTGCTTTGGATATAAAGCTTAACACATTTAAGCTTTCTTTCCCCGTAGTTGCTCCATGTGCACCCTTAATCAAGCTGCGTTCTTGATAGTTTTGGGTGGCTCTTCTGTAAAAGAAGTATTTGCTCCAGTCTGTCTCCAGGGTATTATAATTGCTGCGCTCCCTACTAGAACCTCCAAACAAGTCTCATAAGCCAGTTGCAGATGCAACTGATGGTAGTCAAGCTCCAAGTCTTCAGGCACATCCAAATGAGGCGCTTTCTTTAATTGTTCCTGAACAATAAATTGGAAACTCTGAACACAAAAGCGACTCCGCCACCAGCATCATCATGAATTGCCCCGTATGGGCAGCATTGTCCATTCCAATTGAGGTCTTCAATATTAAATAGGTTCATCATGTGTCTCTGGCGTCAACACTCTTCCATAACTATTTAAATTACTGAATGAGCATGACTTTCGTATTATCATCCAGGATTGAATGAAACAAAATTGATGTAATTTAAAAGGTCTACAAGAGAGAAGCTGGTGGTGTAGTCCTGCTTTGTATGTCCTGAGGGTCTCTTTACTTGGGTTTTCACCTTGGGTGTTATGCCCCACCAGCTCCTGCTGCAAAATGCTGGGAGTGATGCTTTGGGCCTGAATTTCCCTTGGCATCCTTTTAAACAGGATATGAAATAAAGCCATTATGAAATTCCATTGCTGATAGTCATCACACCATATCTGCCTAAGAACAAGCAAATCTAGCTAGTCAGAACAGTGTCCTCTCCAAGATCGACCACAGCGATGTACTTCCCATGGGTCATCTTCCAGGACCTCTAGGATATTCGTAGTAATATGTAACAGTGGAGCTAGGGTGATCTTCAATCTCATGAATTTCTGCTATAATAAGTTTGAGGTGGAGATGCAGAATCACTAGGGTTTTGTCCAAATTCAGAGCCATAGAAGGCCTTGTAGTCGAATACCAGAGTAAGAAACGCTTACATAGTGGCAAAGCTTGCCATATACAATGAGACAAAAGTTTATTTTTTTAATTGCATATTCAAAGAAGAATAAGAATCTTATTTCCCAAAAATTAATTAAGCATAACATTTTCCATAAATTAACAATGAGCGGAACATTGAATTCACCACATTTTTTGTAATACTTCACTTTTCAGAGTATAGGATCTCATGGATTAAAGTCATCAAGGGTGAATTAGTTTTAGAATCCTATTCAATAAGGAGATAAAGAAGAAGAAAAAAGTGTTTGGGGAAAGTGTCAGTAAAAGGGAAAGCCAATACAGAAAAAAGTGAAATGTCCTCAATGTGTCTTGCCTACCTTTATAACTGTTTGGCCATTGTGCACAGATACCACTTAATCAAGCAATGAAGTACACTGGGCATAGTGAATTATAGTAGTGAAATATGAAGGTGAGGGTTTTTGTGTGCCTGCCTTCTTTTCTAAAGTGCTTTCTGGAGGTTCATAGAAACGGATCTCTGGTTTATTTCAAGTGTAAAGGGATCAGGGTATTAGTAAATAAAGGCATATTGTATATGAAGAATGCGTTCAAGAAACAGTTTTCAAGGTTAGGAAATTAAAGAAGGCTTTCTAACCACCTGATTGATATGAGAAATATTAATATATAGATCTATTGATAGCACCCTAGTCACAGATTCTTCGTTTGAAAGCCATAATTAAGCTTCATTCATACTTTGAATGTTGCTTGCATGTATTTCGGAATATCCAATATTACTCACACCTTTTATTGCTTCCTAAATCGATTTCATAATTAGATGCCCGTCAAAGTATTAATAACTTTTATATATCTCTAGCATGCGTGCAGAATTACATTTTAAGTGCATTCGATTTACATTTTTTTATCTCAAGTAGAAGGTTATTTCATATCTTTTATCACTGAATGATAAGTAAATAAATCAGAATATTGATGAGAATACTATTTTTTTCGATTTTGATGCTGAAATAGGTCTTTTGTCACATTAGTGTCCTATAGTCAACTATTGAGGTCATCTGTGGCTTATTTTAAATTGAGAATTGCTCTTGGTTTACTACAGGGTTTTCAATAATTGCATTTATCACTGAATCTATAACCTATTTACGAAATGTGGCATTCATTCCTTTGAGGTGGCATACTGTGTATAAACCACTGAAACCTAGTTGGTATATGTACTCAGTTCAACTAAGACTTTGCAGTACTGGTGGGACGTTAGTGTGACTATGAAGCTCGCCCTGCCTCCACTGTTTTTATCTCCTTGAATGTTATTAGATCTAAAACTGAGAGTCTGATGCACAAAACTATGCGATAATCAAGTTTCAACATTACAGCAGCTCATAGATTAGATAGAAATGGCATGATGTTTGTCAGCAATGGAAGTTTGAGTAGCCATGCAAGCGATATCCCTGCAACATATGTCACCCTGTTGGGTTCCGTCATTGCTTTGGATATAAAGCTTAACACATTTAAGCTTTCTTTCCCCGTAATTGCTCCATGTGCACCCTTAATCAAGCTGCGTTCTTGATAGTTTTGGGTGGCTCTTCTGTAAAAGAAGTATTTGCTCCAGTCTGTCTCCAGGGTATTATAATTGCTGCGCTCCCTACTAGAACCTCCAAACAAGTCTCATAAGCCGGTTGCAGATGCAACTGATGGTAGTCAAGCTCCAAGTCTTCAGGCACATCCAAATGAGGCGCTTTCTTTAATTGTTCCTGAACAATAAATTGGAAACTCTGAACACAAAAGCGACTCCGCCACCAGCATCATCATGAATTGCCCCGTATGGGCAGCATTGTCCATTCCAATTGAGGGCTTCAATATTAAATAGGTTCATCATGTGTCTCTGGCGTCAACACTCTTCCATAACTATTTAAATTACTGAATGAGCATGACTTTCGTATTATCATCCAGGATTGAATGAAACAAAATTGATGTAATTTAAAAGGTCTACAAGAGAGAAGCTGGTGGTGTAGTCCTGCTTTGTATGTCCTGAGGGTCTCTTTACTTGGGTTTTCACCTTGGGTGTTATGCCACACCAGCTCCTGCTGCAAAATGCTGGGAGCGATGCTTTGGGCCTGAATTTCCCTTGGCATCCTTTTAAACAGGATATGAAATAAAGCCATTATGAAATTCCATTGCTGATAGTCATCACACCATATCTGCCTAAGAACAAGCAAATCTAGCTAGTCAGAACAGTGTCCTCTCCAAGATCGACCACAGCGATGTACTTCCCATGGGTCATCTTCCAGGACCTCTAGGATATTCGTAGAAATATGTAACAGTGGAGCTAGGGTGATCTTCAATCTCATGAATTGCTGCTATAAGAAGTTTGAGGTGGAGATGCAGAATCACTAGGGTTTTGGCCAAATTCAGAGCCATAGAAGGCCTTGTAGTCGAATACCAGCGTAAGAAACGCTTACATAGTGGCAAAGCTTGCCATATACAATGAGACAAAGGTTTATTTTTTTAATTGCATATTCAAAGAAGAATAAGAATCTTATTTGCCAAAAATTAATTAAGCATAACATTTTCCATAAATTAACAATGAGCGGAACATTGAATTCACCACATTTTTTGTAATACTTCACTTTTCAGAGTATAGGATCTCATGGATTAAAGTCATCAAGGGTGAATTAGTTTTAGAATCCTATTCAATAAGGAGATAAAGAAGAAGAAAAAAGTGTTTGGGGAAAGTGTCAGTAAAAGGGAAAGCCAATACAGAAAAAAGCTAAATGTCCTCAATGTGTCTTGCCTACCTTTATAACTGTTTGGCCATTGTGCATAGATACCACTTAATCAAGCAATGAAGTACACTGAGCATAGTGAATTATAGTAGTGAAATATGAAGATGAGGGTTTTTGTGTGCCTGCCTTCTTTTCTTAAGTGCTTCCTGGAGGTTCAAAGAAACGGATCTCTGGTTTATTTCAAGTGTAAAGGGATCAGGGTATTAGTAAATAAAGGCATATTGTATATGAAGAATGCGTTCAAGAAACAGTTTTCAAGGTTGGGAAATTAAAGAAGGCTTTTTAACCACCTGATTGATATGAGAAATATTAATATATAGATCTATTGATAGCACCCTGATCACAGATTCTTCGTTTGAAAGCCATAATTAAGCTTCATTCATACTTTGAATGTTGCTTGCATGTATTTCGGAATATCCAACATTACTCACACCTTTTATTGCTTCCTAAATCGATTTCATAATTAGATTCCCGTCAAAGTATTAATAACTTTTATATATCTCTAGCATGCGTGCAGAATTACATTTTAAGTGCATTCGATTTACATTTTTTTATCTCAAGTAGGTTATTTCATATCTTTTATCACTGAATGATAAGTAAGTAAATCAGAATATTGATGAGAATACTATTTTTTTCGATTTTGATGCTGAATTAGGTCTTATGTCACATTAGTGTCCTATAGTCAACTATTGAGGTCATCTGTGGCTTATTTTAAATTGAGAATTGCTCTTGGTTTACTACAGGGTTTTCAATAATTGCATTTATTACTGAATCTATAACTTATTTACAAAATGTGGCATTCATTCCTTTGAGGTGGCATACTGTGTATAAACCACTGAAACCTAGTGGGTATATGTACTCTGTTCAACTAAGACTTTGCAGTACTGGTGGGACGTTAGTGTTTGACTATGGGTTTGGAGCTCGCCCTGCCTCCACTGTTTTTATCTCCTTGAATGTTATTAGATCTAAAACTGAGAGTCTGATGCACAAAACTATGCGATAATCAAGTTTCAACACGACAGCAGCTCATAGATTAGATAGAAATGGCATGATGTTTGTCAGCAATGGAAGTTTGAGTAGCCATGCAAGAGATATCCCTGCAACATATGTCACCCTGTTGGGTTCCGTCATTGCTTTGGATATAAAGCTTAACACATTTAAGCTTTCTTTCCCCGTAATTGCTCCATGTGCACCCTTAATCAAGCTGCGTTCTTGATAGTTTTGGGTGGCTCTTCTGTAAAAGAAGTATTTGCTCCAGTCTGTCTCCAGGGTATTATAATTGCTGCGCTCCCTACTAGAACCTCCAAACAAGTCTCATAAGCCAGTTGCAGATGCAACTGATGGTAGTCAAGCTCCAAGTCTTCAGGCACATCCAAATGAGGCGCTTTCTTTAATTGTTCCTGAACAATAAATTGGAAATTCTGAACACAAAAGCGACTCCGCCACCAGCATCATCATGAATTGCCCCGTATGGGCAGCATTGTCCATTCCAATTGAGGTCTTCAATATTAAATAGGTTCATCATGTGTCTCTGGCGTCAACACTCTTCCATAACTATTTAAATTACTGAATGAGCATGACTTTCGTATTATCCAGGATTTAATGAAACAAAATTGATGTAATTCAGAAGGTCTACAAGAGAGAAGCTGGTGGTGTAGTCCTGCTTTGTATGTCCTGAGGGTCTCTTTACTTGGGTTTTCACCTTGGGTGTTATGCCCCACCAGCTCCTGCTGCAAAATGCTGGGAGCGATGCTTTGGGCCTGAATTTCCCTTGGCATCCTTTTAAACAGGATATGAAATAAAGCCATTATGAAATTCCATTGCTGATAGTCATCACACCATATCTGCCTAAGAACAAGCAAATCTAGCTAGTCAGAACAGTGTCCTCTCCAAGATCGACCACAGCGATGTACTTCCCATGGGTCATCTTCCAGGACCTCTAGGATATTCGTAGTAATATGTAACAGTGGAGCTAGGGTGATCTTCAATCTCATGAATTGCTGCTATAATAAGTTTGAGGTGGAGATGCAGAATCACTAGGGTTTTGGCCAAATTCAGAGCCATAGAAGGCCTTGTAGTCGAATACCAGCGTAAGAAACGCTTACATAGTGGCAAAGCTTGCCATATACAATGAGACAAAAGTTTATTTTTTTAATTACATATTCAAAGAAGAATAAGAATCTTATTTCCCAAAAATTAATTAAGCATAACATTTTCCATAAATTAACAATGAGCGGAACATTGAATTCACCACATTTTTTGTAATACTTCACTTTTCAGAGTATAGGATCTCATGGATTAAAGTCATCAAGGGTGAATTAGTTTTAGAATCCTATTCAATAAGGAGATAAAGAAGAAGAAAAAAGTGTTTGGGGAAAGTGTCAGTAAAAGAGAAAGCCAATACAGAAAAAAGTGAAATGTCCTCAATGTGTCTTGCCTACCTTTATAACTGTTTGGCCATTGTGCATAGATACCACTTAATCAAGCAATGAAGTACACTGTGCATAGTGAATAATAGTAGTGAAATATGAAGGTGAGGGTTTTTGTGTGCCTGCCTTCTTTTCTAAAGTGCTTCCTGGAGGTTCAAAGAAACGTATCTCTGGTTTATTTCAAGTGTAAAGGGATCAGGGTATTAGTAAATAAAGGCATATTGTATAGAAAGAATGCGTTCAAGAAACAGTTTTCAAGGTTGGGAAATTAAAGAAGGCTTTTTAACCACCTGATTGATATGAGAAATATTAATATATAGATCTATTGATAGCACCCTAGTCACAGATTCTTCGTTTGAAAGCCATAATTAAGCTTCATTCATACTTTGAATGTTGCTTGCATGCATTTCGGAATATCCAACATTACTCACACCTTTTATTGCTTCCTAAATCGATTTCATAATTAGATGCCCGTCAAAGTATTAATAACGTTTATATATTTCTAGCATGCGTGCAGAATTACATCTTAAGTGCATTCGATTTACATGTTTTTATCTCAAGTAGGTTATTTCATATCTTCTATCACTGAATGATAAGTAAGTAAATCAGAATATTGATGAGAATACTATTTTTTTCGATTTTGATGCTAAATTAGGTCTTTTGTCACATTAGTGTCCTATAGTCAACTATTGAGGTCATCTGTGGCTTATTTTAAATTGAGAATTGCTCTTGGTTTACTACAGGGTTTTCAATAATTGCATTTATCACTGAATCTATAACTTATTTACGAAATGTGGCATTCATTCCTTTGAGGTGGCATACTGTGTATAAACCACTGAAACCTAGTGGGTATATGTACTCAGTTCAACTAAGACTTTGCAGTACTGGTGGGACGTTAGTGTTTGACTATGGGTTTGGAGCTCGCCCTGTCTCCACTGTTTTTATCTCCTTGAATGTTATTAGATCTAAAACTGAGAGTCTGATGCACAAAACTATGCGATAATCAAGTGTCAACATGACAGCAGCTCATAGATTAGATAGAAATGGCATGATGTTTGTCAGCAATGGAAGTTTGAGTAGCCATGCAAGCGATATCCCTGCAACATATGTCACCCTGTTGGGTTCCGTCATTGCTTTGGATATAAAGCTTAACACATTTAAGCTTTCTTTCCCCGTAATTGCTCCATGTGCACCCTTAATCAAGCTGTGTTCTTGATAGTTTTGGGTGGCTCTTCTGTAAAAGAAGTATTTGCTCCAGTCTGTCTCCAGGGTATTATAATTGCTGCGCTCCCTACTAGAACCTCCAAACAAGTCTCATAAGCCAGTTGCAGATGCAACTGATGGTAGTCAAGCTCCAAGTCTTCAGGCACATTCAAATGAGGCGCTTTCTTTAATTGTTCCTGAACAATAAATTGGAAACTCTGAACACAAAAGCGACTCCGCCACCAGCATCATCATGAATTGCCCCGTATGGGCAGCATTGTCCATTCCAATTGAGGGCTTCAATATTAAATAGGTTCATCACGTGTCTCTGGCGTCAACACTCTTCCATAACTATTTAAATTACTGAATGAGCATGACTTTCGTATTATCATCCAGGATTGAATGAAACAAAATTGATGTAATTTAAAAGGTCTACAAGAGAGAAGCTGGTGGTTTAGTCCTGCTTTGTATGTCCTGAGGGTCTCTTTACTTGGGTTTTCACCTTGGGTGTTATGCCCCACCAGCTCCTGCTGCAAAATGCTGGGAGCGATGCTTTGGGCCTGAATTTCCCTTGGCATCCTTTTAAACAGGATATGAAATAAAGCCATTATGAAATTCCATTGCTGATAGTCATCACACCATATCTGCCTAAGAACAAGCAAATCTAGCTAGTCAGAACAGTGTCCTCTCCAAGATCGACTACAGCGATGTACTTCCCATGGGTCATCTTCCAGGACCTCTAGGATATTCGTAGTAATATGTAACAGTGGAGCTAGGGTGATCTTTAATCTCATGAATTGCTGCTATAATAAGTTTGAGGTGGAGATGCAGAATCACTAGGGTTTTGGCCAAATTCAGAGCCATAGAAGGCCTTGTAGTCGAATACCAGCGTAAGAAACGCTTACATAGTGGCAAAGCTTGCCATATACAATGAGACAAAAGTTTATTTTTTTAATTGCATATTCAAAGAAGAATAAGAATCTTATTTCCCAAAAATAATTAAGCATAACATTTTCCATAAATTAACAATGAGCGGAACATTGAATTCACCACATTTTTTGTAATACTTCACTTTTCAGAGTATAGGATCTCATGGATTAAAGTCATCAAGGGTGAATTAGTTTTAGAATCCTATTCAATAATGAGATAAACAAGAAGAAAAAAGTGTTTGGGGAAAGTGTCAGTAAAAGGGAAAGCCAATACAGAAAAAAGCGAAATGTCCTCAATGTGTCTTGCCTACCTTTATAACTGTTTGGCCATTGTGCATAGATACCACTTAATCAAGCAATGAAGTACACTGAGCATAGTGAATTATAGTTGTGAAATATGAAGGTGAGGGTTTTTGTGTGCCTGCCTTCTTTTCTAAAGTGCTTCCTGGAGGTTCAAAGAAACTGATCTCTGGTTTATTTCAAGTGTAAAGGGATCAGGGTATTAGTAAATAAAGGCATATTGTATATGAAGAATGCGTTCAAGAAATAGTTTTCAAGGTTGGGAAATTAAAGAAGGCTTTCTAACCACCTGATTGATATGAGAAATATTAATATATAGATCTATTGATAGCACCCTAGTCACAGATTCTTCGTTTGAAAGCCATAATTAAGCTTCATTCATACTTTGAATGTTGCTTGCATGTATTTCGGAATATCCAACATTACTCACACCTTTTATTGCTTCCTAAATCGATTTCATAATTAGATGCCCGTCAAAGTATTAATAACTTTTATATATCTCTAGCATGCGTGCAGAATTACATTTTAAGTGCATTCGATTTACATTTTTTTATCTCAAGTAGAAGGTTATTTCATATCTTTTATCACTGAATGATAAGTAAGTGAATCAGAATATTGATGAGAATACTATTTTTTTCGATTTTGATGCTGAATTAGGTCTTTTGTCACATTAGTGTCCTATAGTCAACTATTGAGGTCATCTGTGGCTTATTTTAAATTGAGAATTGCTCTTGGTTTACTACAGGGTTTTCAATAATTGCATTTATTACTGAATCTATAACTTATTTACAAAATGTGGCATTCATTCCTTTGAGGTGGCATACTGTGTATAAACCACTGAAACCTAGTGGGTATATGTACTCTGTTCAACTAAGACTTTGCAGTACTGGTGGGACGTTAGTGTTTGACTATGGGTTTGGAGCTCGCCCTGCCTCCACTGTTTTTATCTCCTTGAATGTTATTAGATCTAAAACTGAGAGTCTGATGCACAAAACTATGCGATAATCAAGTTTCAACACGACAGCAGCTCATAGATTAGATAGAAATGGCATGATGTTTGTCAGCAATGGAAGTTTGAGTAGCCATGCAAGAGATATCCCTGCAACATATGTCACCCTGTTGGGTTCCGTCATTGCTTTGGATATAAAGTTTAACACATTTAAGCTTTCTTTCCCCGTAATTGCTCCATGTGCACCCTTAATCAAGCTGCGTTCTTGATAGTTTTGGGTGGCTCTTCTGTAAAAGAAGTATTTGCTCCAGTCTGTCTCCAGGGTATTATAATTGCTGCGCTCCCTACTAGAACCTCCAAACAAGTCTCATAAGCCAGTTGCAGATGCAACTGATGGTAGTCAAGCTCCAAGTCTTCAGGCACATCCAAATGAGGCGCTTTCTTTAATTGTTCCTGAACAATAAATTGGAAACTCTGAACACAAAAGCGACTCCGCCACCAGCATCATCATGAATTGCCCCGTATGGGCAGCATTGTCCATTCCAATTGAGGTCTTCAATATTAAATAGGTTCATCATGTGTCTCTGGCGTCAACACTCTTCCATAACTATTTAAATTACTGAATGAGCATGACTTTCGTATTATCCAGGATTTAATGAAACAAAATTGATGTAATTCAGAAGGTCTACAAGAGAGAAGCTGGTGGTGTAGTCCTGCTTTGTATGTCCTGAGGGTCTCTTTACTTGGGTTTTCACCTTGGGTGTTATGCCCCACCAGCTCCTGCTGCAAAATGCTGGGAGCGATGCTTTGGGCCTGAATTTCCCTTGGCATCCTTTTAAACAGGATATGAAATAAAGCCATTATGAAATTCCATTGCTGATAGTCATCACACCATATCTGCCTAAGAACAAGCAAATCTAGCTAGTCAGAACAGTGTCCTCTCCAAGATCGACCACAGCGATGTACTTCCCATGGGTCATCTTCCAGGACCTCTAGGATATTCGTAGTAATATGTAACAGTGGAGCTAGGGTGATCTTCAATCTCATGAATTGCTGCTATAATAAGTTTGAGGTGGAGATGCAGAATCACTAGGGTTTTGGCCAAATTCAGAGCCATAGAAGGCCTTGTAGTCGAATACCAGCGTAAGAAACGCTTACATAGTGGCAAAGCTTGCCATATACAATGAGACAAAAGTTTATTTTTTTAATTGCATATTCAAAGAAGAATAAGAATCTTATTTCCCAAAAATTAATTAAGCATAACATTTTCCATAAATTAACAATGAGCGGAACATTGAATTCACCACATTTTTTGTAATACTTCACTTTTCAGAGTATAGGATCTCATGGATTAAAGTCATCAAGGGTGAATTAGTTTTAGAATCCTATTCAATAAGGAGATAAAGAAGAAGAAAAAAGTGTTTGGGGAAAGTGTCAGTAAAAGAGAAAGCCAATACAGAAAAAAGTGAAATGTCCTCAATGTGTCTTGCCTACCTTTATAACTGTTTGGCCATTGTGCATAGATACCACTTAATCAAGCAATGAAGTACACTGTGCATAGTGAATAATAGTAGTGAAATATGAAGGTGAGGGTTTTTGTGTGCCTGCCTTCTTTTCTAAAGTGCTTCCTGGAGGTTCAAAGAAACGTATCTCTGGTTTATTTCAAGTGTAAAGGGATCAGGGTATTAGTAAATAAAGGCATATTGTATAGAAAGAATGCGTTCAAGAAACAGTTTTCAAGGTTGGGAAATTAAAGAAGGCTTTTTAACCACCTGATTGATATGAGAAATATTAATATATAGATCTATTGATAGCACCCTAGTCACAGATTCTTCGTTTGAAAGCCATAATTAAGCTTCATTCATACTTTGAATGTTGCTTGCATGCATTTCGGAATATCCAACATTACTCACACCTTTTATTGCTTCCTAAATCGATTTCATAATTAGATGCCCGTCAAAGTATTAATAACGTTTATATATTTCTAGCATGCGTGCAGAATTACATCTTAAGTGCATTCGATTTACATGTTTTTATCTCAAGTAGGTTATTTCATATCTTCTATCACTGAATGATAAGTAAGTAAATCAGAATATTGATGAGAATACTATTTTTTTCGATTTTGATGCTAAATTAGGTCTTTTGTCACATTAGTGTCCTATAGTCAACTATTGAGGTCATCTGTGGCTTATTTTAAATTGAGAATTGCTCTTGGTTTACTACAGGGTTTTCAATAATTGCATTTATCACTGAATCTATAACTTATTTACGAAATGTGGCATTCATTCCTTTGAGGTGGCATACTGTGTATAAACCACTGAAACCTAGTGGGTATATGTACTCAGTTCAACTAAGACTTTGCAGTACTGGTGGGACGTTAGTGTTTGACTATGGGTTTGGAGCTCGCCCTGTCTCCACTGTTTTTATCTCCTTGAATGTTATTAGATCTAAAACTGAGAGTCTGATGCACAAAACTATGCGATAATCAAGTGTCAACATGACAGCAGCTCATAGATTAGATAGAAATGGCATGATGTTTGTCAGCAATGGAAGTTTGAGTAGCCATGCAAGCGATATCCCTGCAACATATGTCACCCTGTTGGGTTCCGTCATTGCTTTGGATATAAAGCTTAACACATTTAAGCTTTCTTTCCCCGTAATTGCTCCATGTGCACCCTTAATCAAGCTGTGTTCTTGATAGTTTTGGGTGGCTCTTCTGTAAAAGAAGTATTTGCTCCAGTCTGTCTCCAGGGTATTATAATTGCTGCGCTCCCTACTAGAACCTCCAAACAAGTCTCATAAGCCAGTTGCAGATGCAACTGATGGTAGTCAAGCTCCAAGTCTTCAGGCACATTCAAATGAGGCGCTTTCTTTAATTGTTCCTGAACAATAAATTGGAAACTCTGAACACAAAAGCGACTCCGCCACCAGCATCATCATGAATTGCCCCGTATGGGCAGCATTGTCCATTCCAATTGAGGGCTTCAATATTAAATAGGTTCATCACGTGTCTCTGGCGTCAACACTCTTCCATAACTATTTAAATTACTGAATGAGCATGACTTTCGTATTATCATCCAGGATTGAATGAAACAAAATTGATGTAATTTAAAAGGTCTACAAGAGAGAAGCTGGTGGTTTAGTCCTGCTTTGTATGTCCTGAGGGTCTCTTTACTTGGGTTTTCACCTTGGGTGTTATGCCCCACCAGCTCCTGCTGCAAAATGCTGGGAGCGATGCTTTGGGCCTGAATTTCCCTTGGCATCCTTTTAAACAGGATATGAAATAAAGCCATTATGAAATTCCATTGCTGATAGTCATCACACCATATCTGCCTAAGAACAAGCAAATCTAGCTAGTCAGAACAGTGTCCTCTCCAAGATCGACTACAGCGATGTACTTCCCATGGGTCATCTTCCAGGACCTCTAGGATATTCGTAGTAATATGTAACAGTGGAGCTAGGGTGATCTTTAATCTCATGAATTGCTGCTATAATAAGTTTGAGGTGGAGATGCAGAATCACTAGGGTTTTGGCCAAATTCAGAGCCATAGAAGGCCTTGTAGTCGAATACCAGCGTAAGAAACGCTTACATAGTGGCAAAGCTTGCCATATACAATGAGACAAAAGTTTATTTTTTTAATTGCATATTCAAAGAAGAATAAGAATCTTATTTCCCAAAAATAATTAAGCATAACATTTTCCATAAATTAACAATGAGCGGAACATTGAATTCACCACATTTTTTGTAATACTTCACTTTTCAGAGTATAGGATCTCATGGATTAAAGTCATCAAGGGTGAATTAGTTTTAGAATCCTATTCAATAATGAGATAAACAAGAAGAAAAAAGTGTTTGGGGAAAGTGTCAGTAAAAGGGAAAGCCAATACAGAAAAAAGCGAAATGTCCTCAATGTGTCTTGCCTACCTTTATAACTGTTTGGCCATTGTGCATAGATACCACTTAATCAAGCAATGAAGTACACTGAGCATAGTGAATTATAGTTGTGAAATATGAAGGTGAGGGTTTTTGTGTGCCTGCCTTCTTTTCTAAAGTGCTTCCTGGAGGTTCAAAGAAACTGATCTCTGGTTTATTTCAAGTGTAAAGGGATCAGGGTATTAGTAAATAAAGGCATATTGTATATGAAGAATGCGTTCAAGAAATAGTTTTCAAGGTTGGGAAATTAAAGAAGGCTTTCTAACCACCTGATTGATATGAGAAATATTAATATATAGATCTATTGATAGCACCCTAGTCACAGATTCTTCGTTTGAAAGCCATAATTAAGCTTCATTCATACTTTGAATGTTGCTTGCATGTATTTCGGAATATCCAACATTACTCACACCTTTTATTGCTTCCTAAATCGATTTCATAATTAGATGCCCGTCAAAGTATTAATAACTTTTATATATCTCTAGCATGCGTGCAGAATTACATTTTAAGTGCATTCGATTTACATTTTTTTATCTCAAGTAGAAGGTTATTTCATATCTTTTATCACTGAATGATAAGTAAGTGAATCAGAATATTGATGAGAATACTATTTTTTTCGATTTTGATGCTGAATTAGGTCTTTTGTCACATTAGTGTCCTATAGTCAACTATTGAGGTCATCTGTGGCTTATTTTAAATTGAGAATTGCTCTTGGTTTACTACAGGGTTTTCAATAATTGCATTTATTACTGAATCTATAACTTATTTACAAAATGTGGCATTCATTCCTTTGAGGTGGCATACTGTGTATAAACCACTGAAACCTAGTGGGTATATGTACTCTGTTCAACTAAGACTTTGCAGTACTGGTGGGACGTTAGTGTTTGACTATGGGTTTGGAGCTCGCCCTGCCTCCACTGTTTTTATCTCCTTGAATGTTATTAGATCTAAAACTGAGAGTCTGATGCACAAAACTATGCGATAATCAAGTTTCAACACGACAGCAGCTCATAGATTAGATAGAAATGGCATGATGTTTGTCAGCAATGGAAGTTTGAGTAGCCATGCAAGAGATATCCCTGCAACATATGTCACCCTGTTGGGTTCCGTCATTGCTTTGGATATAAAGTTTAACACATTTAAGCTTTCTTTCCCCGTAATTGCTCCATGTGCACCCTTAATCAAGCTGCGTTCTTGATAGTTTTGGGTGGCTCTTCTGTAAAAGAAGTATTTGCTCCAGTCTGTCTCCAGGGTATTATAATTGCTGCGCTCCCTACTAGAACCTCCAAACAAGTCTCATAAGCCAGTTGCAGATGCAACTGATGGTAGTCAAGCTCCAAGTCTTCAGGCACATCCAAATGAGGCGCTTTCTTTAATTGTTCCTGAACAATAAATTGGAAACTCTGAACACAAAAGCGACTCCGCCACCAGCATCATCATGAATTGCCCCGTATGGGCAGCATTGTCCATTCCAATTGAGGTCTTCAATATTAAATAGGTTCATCATGTGTCTCTGGCGTCAACACTCTTCCATAACTATTTAAATTACTGAATGAGCATGACTTTCGTATTATCCAGGATTTAATGAAACAAAATTGATGTAATTCAGAAGGTCTACAAGAGAGAAGCTGGTGGTGTAGTCCTGCTTTGTATGTCCTGAGGGTCTCTTTACTTGGGTTTTCACCTTGGGTGTTATGCCCCACCAGCTCCTGCTGCAAAATGCTGGGAGCGATGCTTTGGGCCTGAATTTCCCTTGGCATCCTTTTAAACAGGATATGAAATAAAGCCATTATGAAATTCCATTGCTGATAGTCATCACACCATATCTGCCTAAGAACAAGCAAATCTAGCTAGTCAGAACAGTGTCCTCTCCAAGATCGACCACAGCGATGTACTTCCCATGGGTCATCTTCCAGGACCTCTAGGATATTCGTAGTAATATGTAACAGTGGAGCTAGGGTGATCTTCAATCTCATGAATTGCTGCTATAATAAGTTTGATGTGGAGATGCAGAATCACTAGGGTTTTGGCCAAATTCAGAGCCATAGAAGGCCTTGTAGTCGAATACCAGCGTAAGAAACTCTTACATAGTGGCAAAGCTTGCCATATACAATGAGACAAAAGTTTATTTTTTTAATTGCATATTCAAAGAAGAATAAGAATCTTATTTCCCAAAAATTAATTAAGCATAACATTTTCCATAAATTAACAATGAGCGGAACATTGAATTCACCACATTTTTTGTAATACTTCACTTTTCAGAGTATAGGATCTCATGGATTAAAGTCATCAAGGGTGAATTAGTTTTAGAATCCTATTCAATAAGGAGATAAAGAAGAAGAAAAAAGTGTTTGGGGAAAGTGTCAGTAAAAGAGAAAGCCAATACAGAAAAAAGTGAAATGTCCTCAATGTGTCTTGCCTACCTTTATAACTGTTTGGCCATTGTGCATAGATACCACTTAATCAAGCAATGAAGTACACTGTGCATAGTGAATAATAGTAGTGAAATATGAAGGTGAGGGTTTTTGTGTGCCTGCCTTCTTTTCTAAAGTGCTTCCTGGAGGTTCAAAGAAACGTATCTCTGGTTTATTTCAAGTGTAAAGGGATCAGGGTATTAGTAAATAAAGGCATATTGTATAGAAAGAATGCGTTCAAGAAACAGTTTTCAAGGTTGGGAAATTAAAGAAGGCTTTTTAACCACCTGATTGATATGAGAAATATTAATATATAGATCTATTGATAGCACCCTAGTCACAGATTCTTCGTTTGAAAGCCATAATTAAGCTTCATTCATACTTTGAATGTTGCTTGCATGCATTTCGGAATATCCAACATTACTCACACCTTTTATTGCTTCCTAAATCGATTTCATAATTAGATGCCCGTCATAGTATTAATAACTTTTATATATTTCTAGCATGCGTGCAGAATTACATCTTAAGTGCATTCGATTTACATGTTTTTATCTCAAGTAGGTTATTTCATATCTTCTATCACTGAATGATAAGTAAGTAAATCAGAATATTGATGAGAATACTATTTTTTTCGATTTTGATGCTAAATTAGGTCTTTTGTCACATTAGTGTCCTATAGTCAACTATTGAGGTCATCTGTGGCTTATTTTAAATTGAGATTTGCTCTTGGTTTACTACAGGGTTTTCAATAATTGCATTTATCACTGAATCTATAACTTATTTACGAAATGTGGCATTCATTCCTTTGAGGTGGCATACTGTGTATAAACCACTGAAACCTAGTGGGTATATGTACTCTGTTCAACTAAGACTTTGCAGTACTGGTGGGACGTTAGTGTTTGACTATGGGTTTGGAGCTCGCCCTGCCTCCACTGTTTTTATCTCCTTGAATGTTATTAGATCTAAAACTGAGAGTCTGATGCACAAAACTATGCGATAATCAAGTGTCAACATGACAGCAGCTCATAGATTAGATAGAAATGGCATGATGTTTGTCAGCAATGGAAGTTTGAGTAGCCATGCAAGCGATATCCCTGCAACATATGTCACCCTGTTGGGTTCCGTCATTGCTTTGGATATAAAGCTTAACACATTTAAGCTTTCTTTCCCCGTAATTGCTCCATGTGCACCCTTAATCAAGCTGCGTTCTTGATAGTTTTGGGTGGCTCTTCTGTAAAAGAAGTATTTGCTCCAGTCTGTCTCCAGGGTATTATAATTGCTGCGCTCCCTACTAGAACCTCCAAACAAGTCTCATAAGCCAGTTGCAGATGCAACTGATGGTAGTCAAGCTCCAAGTCTTCAGGCACATTCAAATGAGGCGCTTTCTTTAATTGTTCCTGAACAATAAATTGGAAACTCTGAACACAAAAGCGACTCCGCCACCAGCATCATCATGAATTGCCCCGTATGGGCAGCATTGTCCATTCCAATTGAGGGCTTCAATATTAAATAGGTTCATCACGTGTCTCTGGCGTCAACACTCTTCCATAACTATTTAAATTACTGAATGAGCATGACTTTCGTATTATCATCCAGGATTGAATGAAACAAAATTGATGTAATTTAAAAGGTCTACAAGAGAGAAGCTGGTGGTTTAGTCCTGCTTTGTATGTCCTGAGGGTCTCTTTACTTGGGTTTTCACCTTGGGTGTTATGCCCCACCAGCTCCTGCTGCAAAATGCTGGGAGCGATGCTTTGGGCCTGAATTTCCCTTGGCATCCTTTTAAACAGGATATGAAATAAAGCCATTATGAAATTCCATTGCTGATAGTCATCACACCATATCTGCCTAAGAACAAGCAAATCTAGCTAGTCAGAACAGTGTCCTCTCCAAGATCGACTACAGCGATGTACTTCCAATGGGTCATCTTCCAGGACCTCTAGGATATTCGTAGTAATATGTAACAGTGGAGCTAGGGTGATCTTCAATCTCATGAATTGCTGCTATAATATGTTTGAGGTGGAGATGCAGAATCACTAGGGTTTTGGCCAAATTCAGAGCCATAGAAGGCCTTGTAGTCGAATACCAGCGTAAGAAACGCTTACATAGTGGCAAAGCTTGCCATATACAATGAGACAAAAGTTTATTTTTTTAATTGCATATTCAAAGAAGAATAAGAATCTTATTTCCCAAAAATAATTAAGCATAACATTTTCCATAAATTAACAATGAGCGGAACATTGAATTCACCACATTTCTTGTAATACTTCACTTTTCAGAGTATAGGATCTCATGGATTAAAGTCATCAAGGGTGAATTAGTTTTAGAATCCTATTCAATAATGAGATAAACAAGAAGAAAAAAGTGTTTGGGGAAAGTGTCAGTAAAAGGGAAAGCCAATACAGAAAAAAGCGAAATGTCCTCAATGTGTCTTGCCTACCTTTATAACTGTTTGGCCTTTGTGCATAGATACCACTTAATCAAGCAATGAAGTACACTGAGCATAGTGAATTATAGTTGTGAAATATGAAGGTGAGGGTTTTTGTGTGCCTGCCTTCTTTTCTAAAGTGCTTCCTGGAGGTTCAAAGAAACTGATCTCTGGTTTATTTCAAGTGTAAAGGGATCAGGGTATTAGTAAATAAAGGCATATTGTATATGAAGAATGCGTTCAAGAAATAGTTTTCAAGGTTGGGAAATTAAAGAAGGCTTTCTAACCAACTGATTGATATGAGAAATATTAATATATAGATCTATTGATAGCACCCTAGTCACAGATTCTTCGTTTGAAAGCCATAATTAAGCTTCATTCATACTTTGAATGTTGCTTGCATGTATTTCGGAATATCCAACATTACTCACACCTTTTATTGCTTCCTAAATCGATTTCATAATTAGATGCCCGTCAAAGTATTAATAACTTTTATATATCTCTAGCATGCGTGCAGAATTACATTTTAAGTGCATTCGATTTACATTTTTTTATCTCAAGTAGAAGGTTATTTCATATCTTTTATCACTGAATGATAAGTAAGTGAATCAGAATATTGATGAGAATACTATTTTTTTTCGATTTTGATGCTGAATTAGGTCTTTTGTCACATTAGTGTCCTATAGTCAACTATTGAGGTCATCTGTGGCTTATTTTAAATTGAGAATTGCTCTTGGTTTACTACAGGGTTTTCAATAATTGCATTTATTACTGAATCTATAACTTATTTACAAAATGTGGCATTCATTCCTTTGAGGTGGCATACTGTGTATAAACCACTGAAACCTAGTGGGTATATGTACTCAGTTCAACTAAGACTTTGCAGTACTGGTGGGACGTTAGTGTTTGACTATGGGTTTGGAGCTCGCCCTGCCTCCACTGTTTTTATCTCCTTGAATGTTATTAGATCTAAAACTGAGAGTCTGATGCACAAAACTATGCGATAATCAAGTTTCAACACGACAGCAGCTCATAGATTAGATAGAAATGGCATGATGTTTGTCAGCAATGGAAGTTTGAGTAGCCATGCAAGAGATATCCCTGCAACATATGTCACCCTGTTGGGTTCCGTCATTGCTTTGGATATAAAGCTTAACACATTTAAGCTTTCTTTCCCCGTAATTGCTCCATGTGCACCCTTAATCAAGCTGCGTTCTTGATAGTTTTGGGTGGCTCTTCTGTAAAAGAAGTATTTGCTCCAGTCTGTCTCCAGGGTATTATAATTGCTGCGCTCCCTACTAGAACCTCCAAACAAGTCTCATAAGCCAGTTGCAGATGCAACTGATGGTAGTCAAGCTCCAAGTCTTCAGGCACATCCAAATGAGGCGCTTTCTTTAATTGTTCCTGAACAATAAATTGGAAACTCTGAACACAAAAGCGACTCCGCCACCAGCATCATCATGAATTGCCCCGTATGGGCAGCATTGTCCATTCCAATTGAGGTCTTCAATATTAAATAGGTTCATCATGTGTCTCTGGCGTCAACACTCTTCCATAACTATTTAAATTACTGAATGAGCATGACTTTCGTATTATCATCCAGGATTGAATGAAACAAAATTGATGTAATTTAAAAGGTCTACAAGAGAGAAGCTGGTGGTGTAGTCCTGGTTTGTATGTCCTGAGGGTCTCTTTACTTGGGTTTTCACCTTGGGTGTTATGCCCCACCAGCTCCTGCTGCAAAATGCTGGGAGTGATGCTTTGGGCCTGAATTTCCCTTGGCATCCTTTTAAACAGGATATGAAATAAAGCCATTATGAAATTCCATTGCTGATAGTCATCACACCATATCTGCCTAAGAACAAGCAAATCTAGCTAGTCAGAACAGTGTCCTCTCCAAGATCGACCACAGCGATGTACTTCCCATGGGTCATCTTCCAGGACCTCTAGGATATTCGTAGTAATATGTAACAGTGGAGCTAGGGTGATCTTCAATCTCATGAATTGCTGCTATAATAAGTTTGAGGTGGAGATGCAGAATCACTAGGGTTTTGTCCAAATTCAGAGCCATAGAAGGCCTTGTAGTCGAATACCAGAGTAAGAAACGCTTACATAGTGGCAAAGCTTGCCATATACAATGAGACAAAAGTTTATTTTTTTAATTGCATATTCAAAGAAGAATAAGAATCTTATTTCCCAAAAATTAACTAAGCATAACATTTTCCATAAATTAACAATGAGCGGAACATTGAATTCACCACATTTTTTGTAATACTTCACTTTTCAGAGTATATGATCTCATGGATTAAAGTCATCAAGGGTGAATTAGTTTTAGAATCCTATTCAATAAGGAGATAAAGAAGAAGAAAAAAGTGTTTGGGGAAAGTGTCAGTAAAAGGGAAAGCCAATACAGAAAAAAGTGAAATGTCCTCAATGTGTCTTGCCTACCTTTATAACTGTTTGGCCATTGTGCACAGATACCACTTAATCAAGCAATGAAGTACACTGAGCATAGTGAATTATAGTAGTGAAATATGAAGGTGAGGGTTTTTGTGTGCCTGCCTTCTTTTCTAAAGTGCTTCCTGGAGGTTCATAGAAACGGATCTCTGGTTTATTTCAAGTGTAAAGGGATCAGGGTATTAGTAAATAAAGGCATATTGTATATGAAGAATGCGTTCAAGAAACAGTTTTCAAGGTTAGGAAATTAAAGAAGGCTTTCTAACCACCTGATTGATATGAGAAATATTAATATATAGATCTATTGATAGCACCCTAGTCACAGATTCTTCGTTTGAAAACCATAATTAAGCTTCATTCATACTTTGAATGTTGCTTGCATGTATTTCGGAATATCCAATATTACTCACACCTTTTATTGCTTCCTAAATCGATTTCATAATTAGATGCCCGTCAAAGTATTAATAACTTTTATATATCTCTAGCATGCGTGCAGAATTACATTTTAAGTGCATTCGATTTACATTTTTTTATCTCAAGTAGAAGGTTATTTCATATCTTTTATCACTGAATGATAAGTAAATAAATCAGAATATTGATGAGAATACTATTTTTTTCGATTTTGATGCTGAAATAGGTCTTTTGTCACATTAGTGTCCTATAGTCAACTATTGAGGTCATCTGTGGCTTATTTTAAATTGAGAATTGCTCTTGGTTTACTACAGGGTTTTCAATAATTGCATTTATCACTGAATCTATAACCTATTTACGAAAGTGGCATTCATTCCTTTCAGGTGGCATACTGTGTATAAACCACTGAAACCTAGTTGGTATATGTACTCAGTTCAACTAAGACTTTGCAGTACTGGTGGGACGTTAGTGTGACTATGAAGCTCGCCCTGCTTCCACTGTTTTTATTTCCTTGAATGTTATTAGATCTAAAACTGAGAGTCTGATGCACAAAACTATGCGATAATCAAGTTTCAACATGACAGCAGCTCATAGATTAGATAGAAATGGCATGATGTTTGTCAGCAATGGAAGTTTGAGTAGCCATGCAAGCGATATCCCTGCAACATATGTCACCCTGTTGGGTTCCGTCATTGCTTTGGATATAAAGCTTAACACATTTAAGCTTTCTTTCCCCGTAATTGCTCCATGTGCACCCTTAATCAAGCTGCGTTCTTGATAGTTTTGGGTGGCTCTTCTGTAAAAGAAGTATTTGCCCCAGTCTGTCTCCAGGGTATTATAATTGCTGCACTCCCTACTAGAACCTCCAAACAAGTCTCATAAACCAGTTGCAGATGCAACTTATGGTAGTCAAGCTCCAAGTCTTCAGGCACATCCAAATGAGGCGCTTTCTTTAATTGTTCCTGAACAATAAATTGGAAACTCTGAACACAAAAGCGACTCCGCCACCAGCATCATCATGAATTGCCCCGTATGGGCAGCATTGTCCATTCCAATTGAGGGCTTCAATATTAAATAGGTTCATCACGTGTCTCTGGCGTCAACACTCTTCCATAACTATTTAAATTACTGAATGAGCATGACTTTCGTATTATCATCCAGGATTGAATGAAACAAAATTGATGTAATTTAAAAGGTCTACAAGAGAGAAGCTGGTGGTGTAGTCCTGCTTTGTATGTCCTGAGGATCTCTTTACTTGGGTTTTCACCTTGGGTGTTATGCCCCACCAGCTCCTGCTGCAAAATGCTGGGAGCGATGCTTTGGGCCTGAATTTCCCTTGGCATCCTTTTAAACAGGATATGAAATAAAGCCATTATGAAATTCCATTGCTGATAGTCATCACACCATATCTGCCTAAGAACAAGCAAATCTAGCTAGTCAGAACAGTGTCCTCTCCAAGATCGACCACAGCGATGTACTTCCCATGAGTCATCTTCCAGGACCTCTAGGATATTCGTAGTAATATTTAACAGTGGAGCTAGGGTGATCTTCAATCTCATGAATTGCTGCTATAATAAGTTTGAGGTGGAGATGCAGAATCACTAGGGTTTTGGCCAAATTCAGAGCCATAGACTGCCTTGTAGTCGAATACCAGCTTAAGAAACGCTTACATAGTGGCAAAGCTTGCCATATACAATGAGACAAAAGTTTATTTTTTTAATTGCATATTCAAAGAAGAATAAGAATCTTATTTCCCAAAAATTAATTAAGCATAACATTTTCCATAAATTAACAATGAGCGGAACATTGAATTCACCACATTTTTTGTAATACTTCACTTTTCAGAGTATAGGATCTCATGGATTAAAGTCATGAAGGGTGAATTAGTTTTAGAATCCTATTCAATAAGGAGATAAAGAAGAAGAAAAAAGTGTTTGGGGAAAGTGTCAGTAAAAGAGAAAGCCAATACAGAAAAAAGCGAAATGTCCTCTATGTGTCTTGCCTACCTTTATAACTGTTTGGCCATTGTGCATAGATACCACTTAATCAAGCAATGAAGTACACTGAGCATAGTGAATTATAGTAGTGAAATATGAAGGTGAAGGTTTTTGTGTGCCTGCCTTCTTTTCTAAAGTGCTTCCTGGAGGTTCAAAGAAACGGATCTCTGGTTTATTTCAAGTGTAAAGGGATCAGGGTATTAGTAAATAAAGGCATATTGTATATGAAGAATGCGTTCAAGAAACAGTTTTCAAGGTTGGGAAATTAAAGAAGGCTTTTTAACCACCTGATTGATATGAGAAATATTAATATATAGATCTATTGATAGCACCCTAGTCACAGATTCTTCGTTTGAAAACCATAATTAAGCTTCATTCATACTTTGAATGTTGCTTGCATGTATTTCGGAATATCCAAAATTACTCACACCTTTTATTGCTTCCTAAATCGATTTCATAATTAGATGCCCGTCAAAGTATTAATAACTTTTATATATCTCTAGCATGCGTGCAGAATTACATTTTAAGTGCATTCGATTTACATTTTTTTATCTCAAGTAGAAGGTTATTTCATATCTTTTATCACTGAATGATAAGTAAATAAATCAGAATATTGATGAGAATACTATTTTTTTCGATTTTGATGCTGAAATAGGTCTTTTGTCACATTAGTGTCCTATAGTCAACTATTGAGGTCATCTGTGGCTTATTTTAAATTGAGAATTGCTCTTGGTTTACTACAGGGTTTTCAATAATTGCATTTATCACTGAATCTATAACCTATTTACGAAAGTGGCATTCATTCCTTTCAGGTGGCATACTGTGTATAAACCACTGAAACCTAGTTGGTATATGTACTCAGTTCAACTAAGACTTTGCAGTACTGGTGGGACGTTAGTGTGACTATGAAGCTCGCCCTGCTTCCACTGTTTTTATTTCCTTGAATGTTATTAGATCTAAAACTGAGAGTCTGATGCACAAAACTATGCGATAATCAAGTTTCAACATGACAGCAGCTCATAGATTAGATAGAAATGGCATGATGTTTGTCAGCAATGGAAGTTTGAGTAGCCATGCAAGCGATATCCCTGCAACATATGTCACCCTGTTGGGTTCCGTCATTGCTTTGGATATAAAGCTTAACACATTTAAGCTTTCTTTCCCCGTAATTGCTCCATGTGCACCCTTAATCAAGCTGCGTTCTTGATAGTTTTGGGTGGCTCTTCTGTAAAAGAAGTATTTGCTCCAGTCTGTCTCCAGGGTATTATAATTGCTGCGCTCCCTACTAGAACCTCCAAACAAGTCTCATAAGCCAGTTGCAGATGCAACTGATGGTAGTCAAGCTCCAAGTCTTCAGGCACATCCAAATGAGGCGCTTTCTTTAATTGTTCCTGAACAATAAATTGGAAACTCCGAACACAAAAGCGACTCCGCCACCAGCATCATCATGAATTGCCCCGTATGGGCAGCATTGTCCATTCCAATTGAGGTCTTCAATATTAAATAGGTTCATCATGTGTCTCTGGCGTCAACACTCTTCCATAACTATTTAAATTACTGAATGAGCATGACTTTCGTATTATCCAGGATTTAATGAAACAAAATTGATGTAATTCAGAAGGTCTACAAGAGAGAAGCTGGTGGTGTAGTCCTGCTTTGTATGTCCTGAGGGTCTCTTTACTTGGGTTTTCACCTTGGGTGTTATGCCCCACCAGCTCCTGCTGCAAAATGCTGGGAGCGATGCTTTGGGCCTGAATTTCCCTTGGCATCCTTTTAAACAGGATATGAAATAAAGCCATTATGAAATTCCATTGCTGATAGTCATCACACCATATCTGCCTAAGAACAAGCAAATCTAGCTAGTCAGAACAGTGTCCTCTCCAAGATCGACCACAGCGATGTACTTCCCATGGGTCATCTTCCAGGACCTCTAGGATATTCGTAGTAATATGTAACAGTGGAGCTAGGGTGATCTTCAATCTCATGAATTGCTGCTATAATAAGTTTGATGTGGAGATGCAGAATCACTAGGGTTTTGGCCAAATTCAGAGCCATAGAAGGCCTTGTAGTCGAATACCAGCGTAAGAAACTCTTACATAGTGGCAAAGCTTGCCATATACAATGAGACAAAAGTTTATTTTTTTAATTGCATATTCAAAGAAGAATAAGAATCTTATTTCCCCAAAATTAATTAAGCATAACATTTTCCATAAATTAACAATGAGCGGAACATTGAATTCACCACATTTTTTGTAATACTTCACTTTTCAGAGTATAGGATCTCATGGATTAAAGTCATCAAGGGTGAATTAGTTTTAGAATCCTATTCAATAAGGAGATAAAGAAGAAGAAAAAAGTGTTTGGGGAAAGTGTCAGTAAAAGAGAAAGCCAATACAGAAAAAAGTGAAATGTCCTCAATGTGTCTTGCCTACCTTTATAACTGTTTGGCCAGTGTGCATAGATACCACTTAATCAAGCAATGAAGTACACTGTGCATAGTGAATAATAGTAGTGAAATATGAAGGTGAGGGTTTTTGTGTGCCTGCCTTCTTTTCTAAAGTGCTTCCTGGAGGTTCAAAGAAACGTATCTCTGGTTTATTTCAAGTGTAAAGGGATCAGGGTATTAGTAAATAAAGGCATATTGTATAGAAAGAATGCGTTCAAGAAACAGTTTTCAAGGTTGGGAAATTAAAGAAGGCTTTTTAACCACCTGATTGATATGAGAAATATTAATATATAGATCTATTGATAGCACCCTAGTCACAGATTCTTCGTTTGAAAGCCATAATTAAGCTTCATTCATACTTTGAATGTTGCTTGCATGCATTTCGGAATATCCAACATTACTCACACCTTTTATTGCTTCCTAAATCGATTTCATAATTAGATGCCCGTCATAGTATTAATAACTTTTATATATTTCTAGCATGCGTGCAGAATTACATCTTAAGTGCATTCGATTTACATGTTTTTATCTCAAGTAGGTTATTTCATATCTTCTATCACTGAATGATAAGTAAGTAAATCAGAATATTGATGAGAATACTATTTTTTTCGATTTTGATGCTAAATTAGGTCTTTTGTCACATTAGTGTCCTATAGTCAACTATTGAGGTCATCTGTGGCTTATTTTAAATTGAGATTTGCTCTTGGTTTACTACAGGGTTTTCAATAATTGCATTTATCACTGAATCTATAACTTATTTACGAAATGTGGCATTCATTCCTTTGAGGTGGCATACTGTGTATAAACCACTGAAACCTAGTGGGTATATGTACTCTGTTCAACTAAGACTTTGCAGTACTGGTGGGACGTTAGTGTTTGACTATGGGTTTGGAGCTCGCCCTGCCTCCACTGTTTTTATCTCCTTGAATGTTATTAGATCTAAAACTGAGAGTCTGATGCACAAAACTATGCGATAATCAAGTGTCAACATGACAGCAGCTCATAGATTAGATAGAAATGGCATGATGTTTGTCAGCAATGGAAGTTTGAGTAGCCATGCAAGCGATATCCCTGCAACATATGTCACCCTGTTGGGTTCCGTCATTGCTTTGGATATAAAGCTTAACACATTTAAGCTTTCTTTCCCCGTAATTGCTCCATGTGCACCCTTAATCAAGCTGCGTTCTTGATAGTTTTGGGTGGCTCTTCTGTAAAAGAAGTATTTGCTCCAGTCTGTCTCCAGGGTATTATAATTGCTGCGCTCCCTACTAGAACCTCCAAACAAGTCTCATAAGCCAGTTGCAGATGCAACTGATGGTAGTCAAGCTCCAAGTCTTCAGGCACATTCAAATGAGGCGCTTTCTTTAATTGTTCCTGAACAATAAATTGGAAACTCTGAACACAAAAGCGACTCCGCCACCAGCATCATCATGAATTGCCCCGTATGGGCAGCATTGTCCATTCCAATTGAGGGCTTCAATATTAAATAGGTTCATCACGTGTCTCTGGCGTCAACACTCTTCCATAACTATTTAAATTACTGAATGAGCATGACTTTCGTATTATCATCCAGGATTGAATGAAACAAAATTGATGTAATTTAAAAGGTCTACAAGAGAGAAGCTGGTGGTTTAGTCCTGCTTTGTATGTCCTGAGGGTCTCTTTACTTGGGTTTTCACCTTGGGTGTTATGCCCCACCAGCTCCTGCTGCAAAATGCTGGGAGCGATGCTTTGGGCCTGAATTTCCCTTGGCATCCTTTTAAACAGGATATGAAATAAAGCCATTATGAAATTCCATTGCTGATAGTCATCACACCATATCTGCCTAAGAACAAGCAAATCTAGCTAGTCAGAACAGTGTCCTCTCCAAGATCGACTACAGCGATGTACTTCCAATGGGTCATCTTCCAGGACCTCTAGGATATTCGTAGTAATATGTAACAGTGGAGCTAGGGTGATCTTCAATCTCATGAATTGCTGCTATAATATGTTTGAGGTGGAGATGCAGAATCACTAGGGTTTTGGCCAAATTCAGAGCCATAGAAGGCCTTGTAGTCGAATACCAGCGTAAGAAACGCTTACATAGTGGCAAAGCTTGCCATATACAATGAGACAAAAGTTTATTTTTTTAATTGCATATTCAAAGAAGAATAAGAATCTTATTTCCCAAAAATAATTAAGCATAACATTTTCCATAAATTAACAATGAGCGGAACATTGAATTCACCACATTTCTTGTAATACTTCACTTTTCAGAGTATAGGATCTCATGGATTAAAGTCATCAAGGGTGAATTAGTTTTAGAATCCTATTCAATAATGAGATAAACAAGAAGAAAAAAGTGTTTGGGGAAAGTGTCAGTAAAAGGGAAAGCCAATACAGAAAAAAGCGAAATGTCCTCAATGTGTCTTGCCTACCTTTATAACTGTTTGGCCTTTGTGCATAGATACCACTTAATCAAGCAATGAAGTACACTGAGCATAGTGAATTATAGTTGTGAAATATGAAGGTGAGGGTTTTTGTGTGCCTGCCTTCTTTTCTAAAGTGCTTCCTGGAGGTTCAAAGAAACTGATCTCTGGTTTATTTCAAGTGTAAAGGGATCAGGGTATTAGTAAATAAAGGCATATTGTATATGAAGAATGCGTTCAAGAAATAGTTTTCAAGGTTGGGAAATTAAAGAAGGCTTTCTAACCAACTGATTGATATGAGAAATATTAATATATAGATCTATTGATAGCACCCTAGTCACAGATTCTTCGTTTGAAAGCCATAATTAAGCTTCATTCATACTTTGAATGTTGCTTGCATGTATTTCGGAATATCCAACATTACTCACACCTTTTATTGCTTCCTAAATCGATTTCATAATTAGATGCCCGTCAAAGTATTAATAACTTTTATATATCTCTAGCATGCGTGCAGAATTACATTTTAAGTGCATTCGATTTACATTTTTTTATCTCAAGTAGAAGGTTATTTCATATCTTTTATCACTGAATGATAAGTAAGTGAATCAGAATATTGATGAGAATACTATTTTTTTTCGATTTTGATGCTGAATTAGGTCTTTTGTCACATTAGTGTCCTATAGTCAACTATTGAGGTCATCTGTGGCTTATTTTAAATTGAGAATTGCTCTTGGTTTACTACAGGGTTTTCAATAATTGCATTTATTACTGAATCTATAACTTATTTACAAAATGTGGCATTCATTCCTTTGAGGTGGCATACTGTGTATAAACCACTGAAACCTAGTGGGTATATGTACTCAGTTCAACTAAGACTTTGCAGTACTGGTGGGACGTTAGTGTTTGACTATGGGTTTGGAGCTCGCCCTGCCTCCACTGTTTTTATCTCCTTGAATGTTATTAGATCTAAAACTGAGAGTCTGATGCACAAAACTATGCGATAATCAAGTTTCAACACGACAGCAGCTCATAGATTAGATAGAAATGGCATGATGTTTGTCAGCAATGGAAGTTTGAGTAGCCATGCAAGAGATATCCCTGCAACATATGTCACCCTGTTGGGTTCCGTCATTGCTTTGGATATAAAGCTTAACACATTTAAGCTTTCTTTCCCCGTAATTGCTCCATGTGCACCCTTAATCAAGCTGCGTTCTTGATAGTTTTGGGTGGCTCTTCTGTAAAAGAAG
Source organism: Lissotriton vulgaris (assembly GCF_964263255.1). Taxonomy (NCBI): domain Eukaryota; kingdom Metazoa; phylum Chordata; class Amphibia; order Caudata; family Salamandridae; genus Lissotriton; species Lissotriton vulgaris. Next base: position 1,399,753,910 of record NC_141689.1, read on the forward strand.
TATTTGCTCCAGTCTGTCTCCAGGGTATTATAATTGCTGCGCTCCCTACTAGAACCTCCAAACAAGTCTCATAAGCCAGTTGCAGATGCAACCGATGGTAGTCAAGCTCCAAGTCTTCAGGCACATCCAAATGAGGCGCTTTCTTTAATTGTTCCTGAACAATAAATTGGAAACTCTGAACACAAAAGCGACTCCGCCACCAGCATCATCATGAATTGCCCCGTATGGGCAGCATTGTCCATTCCAATTGAGGTCTTCAATATTAAATAGGTTCATCATGTGTCTCTGGCGTCAACACTCTTCCATAACTATTTAAATTACTGAATAAGCATGACTTTCGTATTATCATCCAGGATTGAATGAAACAAAATTGATGTAATTTAAAAGGTCTACAAGAGAGAAGCTGGTGGTGTAGTCCTGGTTTGTATGTCCTGAGGGTCTCTTTACTTGGGTTTTCACCTTGGGTGTTATGCCCCACCAGCTCCTGCTGCAAAATGCTGGGAGTGATGCTTTGGGCCTGAATTTCCCTTGGCATCCTTTTAAACAGGATATGAAATAAAGTCATTATGAAATTCCATTGCTGATAGTCATCACACCATATCTGCCTAAGAACAAGCAAATCTAGCTAGTCAGAACAGTGTCCTCTCCAAGATCGACCACAGCGATGTACTTCCCATGGGTCATCTTCCAGGACCTCTAGGATATTCGTAGTAATATGTAACAGTGGAGCTAGGGTGATCATCAATCTCATGAATTGCTGCTATAATAAGTTTGAGGTGGAGATGCAGAATCACTAGGGTTTTGTCCAAATTCAGAGCCATAGAAGGCCTTGTAGTCGAATACCAGAGTAAGAAACGCTTACATAGTGGCAAAGCTTGCCATATACAATGAGACAAAAGTTTATTTTTTTAATTGCATATTCAAAGAAGAATAAGAATCTTATTTCCCAAAAATTAACTAAGCATAACATTTTCCATAAATTAACAATGAGCGGAACATTGAATTCACCACATTTTTTGTAATACTTCACTTTTCAGAGTATATGATCTCATGGATTAAAGTCATCAAGGGTGAATTAGTTTTAGAATCCTATTCAATAAGGAGATAAAGAAGAAGAAAAAAGTGTTTGGGGAAAGTGTCAGTAAAAGGGAAAGCCAATACAGAAAAAAGTGAAATGTCCTCAATGTGTCTTGCCTACCTTTATAACTGTTTGGCCATTGTGCACAGATACCACTTAATCAAGCAATGAAGTACACTGAGCATAGTGAATTATAGTAGTGAAATATGAAGGTGAGGGTTTTTGTGTGCCTGCCTTCTTTTCTAAAGTGCTTCCTGGAGGTTCATAGAAACGGATCTCTGGTTTATTTCAAGTGTAAAGGGATCAGGGTATTAGTAAATAAAGGCATATTGTATATGAAGAATGCGTTCAAGAAACAGTTTTCAAGGTTAGGAAATTAAAGAAGGCTTTCTAACCACCTGATTGATATGAGAAATATTAATATATAGATCTATTGATAGCACCCTAGTCACAGATTCTTCGTTTGAAAACCATAATTAAGCTTCATTCATACTTTGAATGTTGCTTGCATGTATTTCGGAATATCCAATATTACTCACACCTTTTATTGCTTCCTAAATCGATTTCATAATTAGATGCCCGTCAAAGTATTAATAACTTTTATATATCTCTAGCATGCGTGCAGAATTACATTTTAAGTGCATTCGATTTACATTTTTTTATCTCAAGTAGAAGGTTATTTCATATCTTTTATCACTGAATGATAAGTAAATAAATCAGAATATTGATGAGAATACTATTTTTTTCGATTTTGATGCTGAAATAGGTCTTTTGTCACATTAGTGTCCTATAGTCAACTATTGAGGTCATCTGTGGCTTATTTTAAATTGAGAATTGCTCTTGGTTTACTACAGGGTTTTCAATAATTGCATTTATCACTGAATCTATAACCTATTTACGAAAGTGGCATTCATTCCTTTCAGGTGGCATACTGTGTATAAACCACTGAAACCTAGTTGGTATATGTACTCAGTTCAACTAAGACTTTGCAGTACTGGTGGGACGTTAGTGTGACTATGAAGCTCGCCCTGCTTCCACTGTTTTTATTTCCTTGAATGTTATTAGATCTAAAACTGAGAGTCTGATGCACAAAACTATGCGATAATCAAGTTTCAACATGACAGCAGCTCATAGATTAGATAGAAATGGCATGATGTTTGTCAGCAATGGAAGTTTGAGTAGCCATGCAAGCGATATCCCTGCAACATATGTCACCCTGTTGGGTTCCGTCATTGCTTTGGATATAAAGCTTAACACATTTAAGCTTTCTTTCCCCGTAATTGCTCCATGTGCACCCTTAATCAAGCTGCGTTCTTGATAGTTTTGGGTGGCTCTTCTGTAAAAGAAGTATTTGCTCCAGTCTGTCTCCAGGGTATTATAATTGCTGCACTCCCTACTAGAACCTCCAAACAAGTCTCATAAACCAGTTGCAGATGCAACTTATGGTAGTCAAGCTCCAAGTCTTCAGGCACATCCAAATGAGGCGCTTTCTTTAATTGTTCCTGAACAATAAATTGGAAACTCTGAACACAAAAGCGACTCCGCCACCAGCATCATCATGAATTGCCCCGTATGGGCAGCATTGTCCATTCCAATTGAGGGCTTCAATATTAAATAGGTTCATCACGTGTCTCTGGCGTCAACACTCTTCCATAACTATTTAAATTACTGAATGAGCATGACTTTCGTATTATCATCCAGGATTGAATGAAACAAAATTGATGTAATTTAAAAGGTCTACAAGAGAGAAGCTGGTGGTGTAGTCCTGCTTTGTATGTCCTGAGGATCTCTTTACTTGGGTTTTCACCTTGGGTGTTATGCCCCACCAGCTCCTGCTGCAAAATGCTGGGAGCGATGCTTTGGGCCTGAATTTCCCTTGGCATCCTTTTAAACAGGATATGAAATAAAGCCATTATGAAATTCCATTGCTGATAGTCATCACACCATATCTGCCTAAGAACAAGCAAATCTAGCTAGTCAGAACAGTGTCCTCTCCAAGATCGACCACAGCGATGTACTTCCCATGAGTCATCTTCCAGGACCTCTAGGATATTCGTAGTAATATTTAACAGTGGAGCTAGGGTGATCTTCAATCTCATGAATTGCTGCTATAATAAGTTTGAGGTGGAGATGCAGAATCACTAGGGTTTTGGCCAAATTCAGAGCCATAGAAGGCCTTGTAGTCGAATACCAGCGTAAGAAACGCTTACATAGTGGCAAAGCTTGCCATATACAATGAGACAAAAGTTTATTTTTTTAATTGCATATTCAAAGAAGAATAAGAATCTTATTTCCCAAAAATAATTAAGCATAACATTTTCCATAAATTAACAATGAGCGGAACATTGAATTCACCACATTTCTTGTAATACTTCACTTTTCAGAGTATAGGATCTCATGGATTAAAGTCATCAAGGGTGAATTAGTTTTAGAATCCTATTCAATAATGAGATAAACAAGAAGAAAAAAGTGTTTGGGGAAAGTGTCAGTAAAAGGGAAAGCCAATACAGAAAAAAGCGAAATGTCCTCAATGTGTCTTGCCTACCTTTATAACTGTTTGGCCTTTGTGCATAGATACCACTTAATCAAGCAATGAAGTACACTGAGCATAGTGAATTATAGTTGTGAAATATGAAGGTGAGGGTTTTTGTGTGCCTGCCTTCTTTTCTAAAGTGCTTCCTGGAGGTTCAAAGAAACTGATCTCTGGTTTATTTCAAGTGTAAAGGGATCAGGGTATTAGTAAATAAAGGCATATTGTATATGAAGAATGCGTTCAAGAAATAGTTTTCAAGGTTGGGAAATTAAAGAAGGCTTTCTAACCAACTGATTGATATGAGAAATATTAATATATAGATCTATTGATAGCACCCTAGTCACAGATTCTTCGTTTGAAAGCCATAATTAAGCTTCATTCATACTTTGAATGTTGCTTGCATGTATTTCGGAATATCCCACATTACTCACACCTTTTATTGCTTCCTAAATCGATTTCATAATTAGATGCCCGTCAAAGTATTAATAACTTTTATATATCTCTAGCATGCGTGCAGAATTACATTTTAAGTGCATTCGATTTACATTTTTTTATCTCAAGTAGAAGGTTATTTCATATCTTTTATCACTGAATGATAAGTAAGTGAATCAGAATATTGATGAGAATACTATTTTTTTTCGATTTTGATGCTGAATTAGGTCTTTTGTCACATTAGTGTCCTATAGTCAACTATTGAGGTCATCTGTGGCTTATTTTAAATTGAGAATTGCTCTTGGTTTACTACAGGGTTTTCAATAATTGCATTTATTACTGAATCTATAACTTATTTACAAAATGTGGCATTCATTCCTTTGAGGTGGCATACTGTGTATAAACCACTGAAACCTAGTGGGTATATGTACTCAGTTCAACTAAGACTTTGCAGTACTGGTGGGACGTTAGTGTTTGACTATGGGTTTGGAGCTCGCCCTGCCTCCACTGTTTTTATCTCCTTGAATGTTATTAGATCTAAAACTGAGAGTCTGATGCACAAAACTATGCGATAATCAAGTTTCAACACGACAGCAGCTCATAGATTAGATAGAAATGGCATGATGTTTGTCAGCAATGGAAGTTTGAGTAGCCATGCAAGAGATATCCCTGCAACATATGTCACCCTGTTGGGTTCCGTCATTGCTTTGGATATAAAGCTTAACACATTTAAGCTTTCTTTCCCCGTAATTGCTCCATGTGCACCCTTAATCAAGCTGCGTTCTTGATAGTTTTGGGTGGCTCTTCTGTAAAAGAAGTATTTGCTCCAGTCTGTCTCCAGGGTATTATAATTGCTGCGCTCCCTACTAGAACCTCCAAACAAGTCTCATAAGCCAGTTGCAGATGCAACCGATGGTAGTCAAGCTCCAAGTCTTCAGGCACATCCAAATGAGGCGCTTTCTTTAATTGTTCCTGAACAATAAATTGGAAACTCTGAACACAAAAGCGACTCCGCCACCAGCATCATCATGAATTGCCCCGTATGGGCAGCATTGTCCATTCCAATTGAGGTCTTCAATATTAAATAGGTTCATCATGTGTCTCTGGCGTCAACACTCTTCCATAACTATTTAAATTACTGAATAAGCATGACTTTCGTATTATCATCCAGGATTGAATGAAACAAAATTGATGTAATTTAAAAGGTCTACAAGAGAGAAGCTGGTGGTGTAGTCCTGGTTTGTATGTCCTGAGGGTCTCTTTACTTGGGTTTTCACCTTGGGTGTTATGCCCCACCAGCTCCTGCTGCAAAATGCTGGGAGTGATGCTTTGGGCCTGAATTTCCCTTGGCATCCTTTTAAACAGGATATGAAATAAAGTCATTATGAAATTCCATTGCTGATAGTCATCACACCATATCTGCCTAAGAACAAGCAAATCTAGCTAGTCAGAACAGTGTCCTCTCCAAGATCGACCACAGCGATGTACTTCCCATGGGTCATCTTCCAGGACCTCTAGGATATTCGTAGTAATATGTAACAGTGGAGCTAGGGTGATCATCAATCTCATGAATTGCTGCTATAATAAGTTTGAGGTGGAGATGCAGAATCACTAGGGTTTTGTCCAAATTCAGAGCCATAGAAGGCCTTGTAGTCGAATACCAGAGTAAGAAACGCTTACATAGTGGCAAAGCTTGCCATATACAATGAGACAAAAGTTTATTTTTTTAATTGCATATTCAAAGAAGAATAAGAATCTTATTTCCCAAAAATTAACTAAGCATAACATTTTCCATAAATTAACAATGAGCGGAACATTGAATTCACCACATTTTTTGTAATACTTCACTTTTCAGAGTATATGATCTCATGGATTAAAGTCATCAAGGGTGAATTAGTTTTAGAATCCTATTCAATAAGGAGATAAAGAAGAAGAAAAAAGTGTTTGGGGAAAGTGTCAGTAAAAGGGAAAGCCAATACAGAAAAAAGTGAAATGTCCTCAATGTGTCTTGCCTACCTTTATAACTGTTTGGCCATTGTGCACAGATACCACTTAATCAAGCAATGAAGTACACTGAGCATAGTGAATTATAGTAGTGAAATATGAAGGTGAGGGTTTTTGTGTGCCTGCCTTCTTTTCTAAAGTGCTTCCTGGAGGTTCATAGAAACGGATCTCTGGTTTATTTCAAGTGTAAAGGGATCAGGGTATTAGTAAATAAAGGCATATTGTATATGAAGAATGCGTTCAAGAAACAGTTTTCAAGGTTAGGAAATTAAAGAAGGCTTTCTAACCACCTGATTGATATGAGAAATATTAATATATAGATCTATTGATAGCACCCTAGTCACAGATTCTTCGTTTGAAAACCATAATTAAGCTTCATTCATACTTTGAATGTTGCTTGCATGTATTTCGGAATATCCAATATTACTCACACCTTTTATTGCTTCCTAAATCGATTTCATAATTAGATGCCCGTCAAAGTATTAATAACTTTTATATATCTCTAGCATGCGTGCAGAATTACATTTTAAGTGCATTCGATTTACATTTTTTTATCTCAAGTAGAAGGTTATTTCATATCTTTTATCACTGAATGATAAGTAAATAAATCAGAATATTGATGAGAATACTATTTTTTTCGATTTTGATGCTGAAATAGGTCTTTTGTCACATTAGTGTCCTATAGTCAACTATTGAGGTCATCTGTGGCTTATTTTAAATTGAGAATTGCTCTTGGTTTACTACAGGGTTTTCAATAATTGCATTTATCACTGAATCTATAACCTATTTACGAAAGTGGCATTCATTCCTTTCAGGTGGCATACTGTGTATAAACCACTGAAACCTAGTTGGTATATGTACTCAGTTCAACTAAGACTTTGCAGTACTGGTGGGACGTTAGTGTGACTATGAAGCTCGCCCTGCTTCCACTGTTTTTATTTCCTTGAATGTTATTAGATCTAAAACTGAGAGTCTGATGCACAAAACTATGCGATAATCAAGTTTCAACATGACAGCAGCTCATAGATTAGATAGAAATGGCATGATGTTTGTCAGCAATGGAAGTTTGAGTAGCCATGCAAGCGATATCCCTGCAACATATGTCACCCTGTTGGGTTCCGTCATTGCTTTGGATATAAAGCTTAACACATTTAAGCTTTCTTTCCCCGTAATTGCTCCATGTGCACCCTTAATCAAGCTGCGTTCTTGATAGTTTTGGGTGGCTCTTCTGTAAAAGAAGTATTTGCTCCAGTCTGTCTCCAGGGTATTATAATTGCTGCACTCCCTACTAGAACCTCCAAACAAGTCTCATAAACCAGTTGCAGATGCAACTTATGGTAGTCAAGCTCCAAGTCTTCAGGCACATCCAAATGAGGCGCTTTCTTTAATTGTTCCTGAACAATAAATTGGAAACTCTGAACACAAAAGCGACTCCGCCACCAGCATCATCATGAATTGCCCCGTATGGGCAGCATTGTCCATTCCAATTGAGGGCTTCAATATTAAATAGGTTCATCACGTGTCTCTGGCGTCAACACTCTTCCATAACTATTTAAATTACTGAATGAGCATGACTTTCGTATTATCATCCAGGATTGAATGAAACAAAATTGATGTAATTTAAAAGGTCTACAAGAGAGAAGCTGGTGGTGTAGTCCTGCTTTGTATGTCCTGAGGATCTCTTTACTTGGGTTTTCACCTTGGGTGTTATGCCCCACCAGCTCCTGCTGCAAAATGCTGGGAGCGATGCTTTGGGCCTGAATTTCCCTTGGCATCCTTTTAAACAGGATATGAAATAAAGCCATTATGAAATTCCATTGCTGATAGTCATCACACCATATCTGCCTAAGAACAAGCAAATCTAGCTAGTCAGAACAGTGTCCTCTCCAAGATCGACCACAGCGATGTACTTCCCATGAGTCATCTTCCAGGACCTCTAGGATATTCGTAGTAATATTTAACAGTGGAGCTAGGGTGATCTTCAATCTCATGAATTGCTGCTATAATAAGTTTGAGGTGGAGATGCAGAATCACTAGGGTTTTGGCCAAATTCAGAGCCATAGAAGGCCTTGTAGTCGAATACCAGCGTAAGAAACGCTTACATAGTGGCAAAGCTTGCCATATACAATGAGACAAAAGTTTATTTTTTTAATTGCATATTCAAAGAAGAATAAGAATCTTATTTCCCAAAAATAATTAAGCATAACATTTTCCATAAATTAACAATGAGCGGAACATTGAATTCACCACATTTCTTGTAATACTTCACTTTTCAGAGTATAGGATCTCATGGATTAAAGTCATCAAGGGTGAATTAGTTTTAGAATCCTATTCAATAATGAGATAAACAAGAAGAAAAAAGTGTTTGGGGAAAGTGTCAGTAAAAGGGAAAGCCAATACAGAAAAAAGCGAAATGTCCTCAATGTGTCTTGCCTACCTTTATAACTGTTTGGCCTTTGTGCATAGATACCACTTAATCAAGCAATGAAGTACACTGAGCATAGTGAATTATAGTTGTGAAATATGAAGGTGAGGGTTTTTGTGTGCCTGCCTTCTTTTCTAAAGTGCTTCCTGGAGGTTCAAAGAAACTGATCTCTGGTTTATTTCAAGTGTAAAGGGATCAGGGTATTAGTAAATAAAGGCATATTGTATATGAAGAATGCGTTCAAGAAATAGTTTTCAAGGTTGGGAAATTAAAGAAGGCTTTCTAACCAACTGATTGATATGAGAAATATTAATATATAGATCTATTGATAGCACCCTAGTCACAGATTCTTCGTTTGAAAGCCATAATTAAGCTTCATTCATACTTTGAATGTTGCTTGCATGTATTTCGGAATATCCAACATTACTCACACCTTTTATTGCTTCCTAAATCGATTTCATAATTAGATGCCCGTCAAAGTATTAATAACTTTTATATATCTCTAGCATGCGTGCAGAATTACATTTTAAGTGCATTCGATTTACATTTTTTTATCTCAAGTAGAAGGTTATTTCATATCTTTTATCACTGAATGATAAGTAAGTGAATCAGAATATTGATGAGAATACTATTTTTTTTCGATTTTGATGCTGAATTAGGTCTTTTGTCACATTAGTGTCCTATAGTCAACTATTGAGGTCATCTGTGGCTTATTTTAAATTGAGAATTGCTCTTGGTTTACTACAGGGTTTTCAATAATTGCATTTATTACTGAATCTATAACTTATTTACAAAATGTGGCATTCATTCCTTTGAGGTGGCATACTGTGTATAAACCACTGAAACCTAGTGGGTATATGTACTCAGTTCAACTAAGACTTTGCAGTACTGGTGGGACGTTAGTGTTTGACTATGGGTTTGGAGCTCACCCTGCCTCCACTGTTTTTATCTCCTTGAATGTTATTAGATCTAAAACTGAGAGTCTGATGCACAAAACTATGCGATAATCAAGTTTCAACACGACAGCAGCTCATAGATTAGATAGAAATGGCATGATGTTTGTCAGCAATGGAAGTTTGAGTAGCCATGCAAGAGATATCCCTGCAACATATGTCACCCTGTTGGGTTCCGTCATTGCTTTGGATATAAAGCTTAACACATTTAAGCTTTCTTTCCCCGTAATTGCTCCATGTGCACCCTTAATCAAGCTGCGTTCTTGATAGTTTTGGGTGGCTCTTCTGTAAAAGAAGTATTTGCTCCAGTCTGTCTCCAGGGTATTATAATTGCTGCGCTCCCTACTAGAACCTCCAAACAAGTCTCATAAGCCAGTTGCAGATGCAACTGATGGTAGTCAAGCTCCAAGTCTTCAGGCACATCCAAATGAGGCGCTTTCTTTAATTGTTCCTGAACAATAAATTGGAAACTCTGAACACAAAAGCGACTCCGCCACCAGCATCATCATGAATTGCCCCGTATGGGCAGCATTGTCCATTCCAATTGAGGTCTTCAATATTAAATAGGTTCATCATGTGTCTCTGGCGTCAACACTCTTCCATAACTATTTAAATTACTGAATGAGCATGACTTTCGTATTATCATCCAGGATTGAATGAAACAAAATTGATGTAATTTAAAAGGTCTACAAGAGAGAAGCTGGTGGTGTAGTCCTGGTTTGTATGTCCTGAGGGTCTCTTTACTTGGGTTTTCACCTTGGGTGTTATGCCCCACCAGCTCCTGCTGCAAAATGCTGGGAGTGATGCTTTGGGCCTGAATTTCCCTTGGCATCCTTTTAAACAGGATATGAAATAAAGTCATTATGAAATTCCATTGCTGATAGTCATCACACCATATCTGCCTAAGAACAAGCAAATCTAGCTAGTCAGAACAGTGTCCTCTCCAAGATCGACCACAGCGATGTACTTCCCATGGGTCATCTTCCAGGACCTCTAGGATATTCGTAGTAATATGTAACAGTGGAGCTAGGGTGATCATCAATCTCATGAATTGCTGCTATAATAAGTTTGAGGTGGAGATGCAGAATCACTAGGGTTTTGTCCAAATTCAGAGCCATAGAAGGCCTTGTAGTCGAATACCAGAGTAAGAAACGCTTACATAGTGGCAAAGCTTGCCATATACAATGAGACAAAAGTTTATTTTTTTAATTGCATATTCAAAGAAGAATAAGAATCTTATTTCCCAAAAATTAACTAAGCATAACATTTTCCATAAATTAACAATGAGCGGAACATTGAATTCACCACATTTTTTGTAATACTTCACTTTTCAGAGTATATGATCTCATGGATTAAAGTCATCAAGGGTGAATTAGTTTTAGAATCCTATTCAATAAGGAGATAAAGAAGAAGAAAAAAGTGTTTGGGGAAAGTGTCAGTAAAAGGGAAAGCCAATACAGAAAAAAGTGAAATGTCCTCAATGTGTCTTGCCTACCTTTATAACTGTTTGGCCATTGTGCACAGATACCACTTAATCAAGCAATGAAGTACACTGAGCATAGTGAATTATAGTAGTGAAATATGAAGGTGAGGGTTTTTGTGTGCCTGCCTTCTTTTCTAAAGTGCTTCCTGGAGGTTCATAGAAACGGATCTCTGGTTTATTTCAAGTGTAAAGGGATCAGGGTATTAGTAAATAAAGGCATATTGTATATGAAGAATGCGTTCAAGAAACAGTTTTCAAGGTTAGGAAATTAAAGAAGGCTTTCTAACCACCTGATTGATATGAGAAATATTAATATATAGATCTATTGATAGCACCCTAGTCACAGATTCTTCGTTTGAAAACCATAATTAAGCTTCATTCATACTTTGAATGTTGCTTGCATGTATTTCGGAATATCCAATATTACTCACACCTTTTATTGCTTCCTAAATCGATTTCATAATTAGATGCCCGTCAAAGTATTAATAACTTTTATATATCTCTAGCATGCGTGCAGAATTACATTTTAAGTGCATTCGATTTACATTTTTTTTCATCTCAAGTAGAAGGTTATTTCATATCTTTTATCACTGAATGATAAGTAAATAAATCAGAATATTGATGAGAATACTATTTTTTTCGATTTTGATGCTGAAATAGGTCTTTTGTCACATTAGTGTCCTATAGTCAACTATTGAGGTCATCTGTGGCTTATTTTAAATTGAGAATTGCTCTTGGTTTACTACAGGGTTTTCAATAATTGCATTTATCACTGAATCTATAACCTATTTACGAAAGTGGCATTCATTCCTTTCAGGTGGCATACTGTGTATAAACCACTGAAACCTAGTTGGTATATGTACTCAGTTCAACTAAGACTTTGCAGTACTGGTGGGACGTTAGTGTGACTATGAAGCTCGCCCTGCTTCCACTGTTTTTATTTCCTTGAATGTTATTAGATCTAAAACTGAGAGTCTGATGCACAAAACTATGCGATAATCAAGTTTCAACATGACAGCAGCTCATAGATTAGATAGAAATGGCATGATGTTTGTCAGCAATGGAAGTTTGAGTAGCCATGCAAGCGATATCCCTGCAACATATGTCACCCTGTTGGGTTCCGTCATTGCTTTGGATATAAAGCTTAACACATTTAAGCTTTCTTTCCCCGTAATTGCTCCATGTGCACCCTTAATCAAGCTGCGTTCTTGATAGTTTTGGGTGGCTCTTCTGTAAAAGAAGTATTTGCTCCAGTCTGTCTCCAGGGTATTATAATTGCTGCACTCCCTACTAGAACCTCCAAACAAGTCTCATAAACCAGTTGCAGATGCAACTTATGGTAGTCAAGCTCCAAGTCTTCAGGCACATCCAAATGAGGCGCTTTCTTTAATTGTTCCTGAACAATAAATTGGAAACTCTGAACACAAAAGCGACTCCGCCACCAGCATCATCATGAATTGCCCCGTATGGGCAGCATTGTCCATTCCAATTGAGGGCTTCAATATTAAATAGGTTCATCACGTGTCTCTGGCGTCAACACTCTTCCATAACTATTTAAATTACTGAATGAGCATGACTTTCGTATTATCATCCAGGATTGAATGAAACAAAATTGATGTAATTTAAAAGGTCTACAAGAGAGAAGCTGGTGGTGTAGTCCTGCTTTGTATGTCCTGAGGATCTCTTTACTTGGGTTTTCACCTTGGGTGTTATGCCCCACCAGCTCCTGCTGCAAAATGCTGGGAGCGATGCTTTGGGCCTGAATTTCCCTTGGCATCCTTTTAAACAGGATATGAAATAAAGCCATTATGAAATTCCATTGCTGATAGTCATCACACCATATCTGCCTAAGAACAAGCAAATCTAGCTAGTCAGAACAGTGTCCTCTCCAAGATCGACCACAGCGATGTACTTCCCATGAGTCATCTTCCAGGACCTCTAGGATATTCGTAGTAATATTTAACAGTGGAGCTAGGGTGATCTTCAATCTCATGAATTGCTGCTATAATAAGTTTGAGGTGGAGATGCAGAATCACTAGGGTTTTGGCCAAATTCAGAGCCATAGACTGCCTTGTAGTCGAATACCAGCTTAAGAAACGCTTACATAGTGGCAAAGCTTGCCATATACAATGAGACAAAAGTTTATTTTTTTAATTGCATATTCAAAGAAGAATAAGAATCTTATTTCCCAAAAATTAATTAAGCATAACATTTTCCATAAATTAACAATGAGCGGAACATTGAATTCACCACATTTTTTGTAATACTTCACTTTTCAGAGTATAGGATCTCATGGATTAAAGTCATGAAGGGTGAATTAGTTTTAGAATCCTATTCAATAAGGAGATAAAGAAGAAGAAAAAAGTGTTTGGGGAAAGTGTCAGTAAAAGAGAAAGCCAATACAGAAAAAAGCGAAATGTCCTCTATGTGTCTTGCCTACCTTTATAACTGTTTGGCCATTGTGCATAGATACCACTTAATCAAGCAATGAAGTACACTGAGCATAGTGAATTATAGTAGTGAAATATGAAGGTGAAGGTTTTTGTGTGCCTGCCTTCTTTTCTAAAGTGCTTCCTGGAGGTTCAAAGAAACGGATCTCTGGTTTATTTCAAGTGTAAAGGGATCAGGGTATTAGTAAATAAAGGCATATTGTATATGAAGAATGCGTTCAAGAAACAGTTTTCAAGGTTGGGAAATTAAAGAAGGCTTTTTAACCACCTGATTGATATGAGAAATATTAATATATAGATCTATTGATAGCACCCTAGTCACAGATTCTTCGTTTGAAAACCATAATTAAGCTTCATTCATACTTTGAATGTTGCTTGCATGTATTTCGGAATATCCAATATTACTCACACCTTTTATTGCTTCCTAAATCGATTTCATAATTAGATGCCCGTCAAAGTATTAATAACTTTTATATATCTCTAGCATGCGTGCAGAATTACATTTTAAGTGCATTCGATTTACATTTTTTTATCTCAAGTAGAAGGTTATTTCATATCTTTTATCACTGAATGATAAGTAAATAAATCAGAATATTGATGAGAATACTATTTTTTTCGATTTTGATGCTGAAATAGGTCTTTTGTCACATTAGTGTCCTATAGTCAACTATTGAGGTCATCTGTGGCTTATTTTAAATTGAGAATTGCTCTTGGTTTACTACAGGGTTTTCAATAATTGCATTTATCACTGAATCTATAACCTATTTACGAAAGTGGCATTCATTCCTTTCAGGTGGCATACTGTGTATAAACCACTGAAACCTAGTTGGTATATGTACTCAGTTCAACTAAGACTTTGCAGTACTGGTGGGACGTTAGTGTGACTATGAAGCTCGCCCTGCTTCCACTGTTTTTATTTCCTTGAATGTTATTAGATCTAAAACTGAGAGTCTGATGCACAAAACTATGCGATAATCAAGTTTCAACATGACAGCAGCTCATAGATTAGATAGAAATGGCATGATGTTTGTCAGCAATGGAAGTTTGAGTAGCCATGCAAGCGATATCCCTGCAACATATGTCACCCTGTTGGGTTCCGTCATTGCTTTGGATATAAAGCTTAACACATTTAAGCTTTCTTTCCCCATAATTGCTCCATGTGCACCCTTAATCAAGCTGCGTTCTTGATAGTTTTGGGTGGCTCTTCTGTAAAAGAAGTATTTGCTCCAGTCTGTCTCCAGGGTATTATAATTGCTGCACTCCCTACTAGAACCTCCAAACAAGTCTCATAAACCAGTTGCAGATGCAACTTATGGTAGTCAAGCTCCAAGTCTTCAGGCACATCCAAATGAGGCGCTTTCTTTAATTGTTCCTGAACAATAAATTGGAAACTCTGAACACAAAAGCGACTCCGCCACCAGCATCATCATGAATTGCCCCGTATGGGCAGCATTGTCCATTCCAATTGAGGGCTTCAATATTAAATAGGTTCATCACGTGTCTCTGGCGTCAACACTCTTCCATAACTATTTAAATTACTGAATGAGCATGACTTTCGTATTATCATCCAGGATTGAATGAAACAAAATTGATGTAATTTAAAAGGTCTACAAGAGAGAAGCTGGTGGTGTAGTCCTGCTTTGTATGTCCTGAGGATCTCTTTACTTGGGTTTTCACCTTGGGTGTTATGCCCCACCAGCTCCTGCTGCAAAATGCTGGGAGCGATGCTTTGGGCCTGAATTTCCCTTGGCATCCTTTTAAACAGGATATGAAATAAAGCCATTATGAAATTCCATTGCTGATAGTCATCACACCATATCTGCCTAAGAACAAGCAAATCTAGCTAGTCAGAACAGTGTCCTCTCCAAGATCGACCACAGCGATGTACTTCCCATGAGTCATCTTCCAGGACCTCTAGGATATTCGTAGTAATATTTAACAGTGGAGCTAGGGTGATCTTCAATCTCATGAATTGCTGCTATAATAAGTTTGAGGTGGAGATGCAGAATCACTAGGGTTTTGGCCAAATTCAGAGCCATAGACTGCCTTGTAGTCGAATACCAGCTTAAGAAACGCTTACATAGTGGCAAAGCTTGCCATATACAATGAGACAAAAGTTTATTTTTTTAATTGCATATTCAAAGAAGAATAAGAATCTTATTTCCCAAAAATTAATTAAGCATAACATTTTCCATAAATTAACAATGAGCGGAATATTGAATTCACCACATTTTTTGTAATACTTCACTTTTCAGAGTATAGGATCTCATGGATTAAAGTCATGAAGGGTGAATTAGTTTTAGAATCCTATTCAATAAGGAGATAAAGAAGAAGAAAAAAGTGTTTGGGGAAAGTGTCAGTAAAAGAGAAAGCCAATACAGAAAAAAGCGAAATGTCCTCTATGTGTCTTGCCTACCTTTATAACTGTTTGGCCATTGTGCATAGATACCACTTAATCAAGCAATGAAGTACACTGAGCATAGTGAATTATAGTAGTGAAATATGAAGGTGAAGGTTTTTGTGTGCCTGCCTTCTTTTCTAAAGTGCTTCCTGGAGGTTCAAAGAAACGGATCTCTGGTTTATTTCAAGTGTAAAGGGATCAGGGTATTAGTAAATAAAGGCATATTGTATATGAAGAATGCGTTCAAGAAACAGTTTTCAAGGTTGGGAAATTAAAGAAGGCTTTTTAACCACCTGATTGATATGAGAAATATTAATATATAGATCTATTGATAGCACCCTGATCACAGATTCTTCGTTTGAAAGCCATAATTAAGCTTCATTCATACTTTGAATGTTGCTTGCATGTATTTCGGAATATCCAACATTACTCACACCTTTTATTGCTTCCTAAATCGATTTCATAATTAGATTCCCGTCAAAGTATTAATAACTTTTATATATCTCTAGCATGCGTGCAGAATTACATTTTAAGTGCATTCGATTTACATTTTTTTATCTCAAGTAGGTTATTTCATATCTTTTATCACTGAATGATAAGTAAGTAAATCAGAATATTGATGAGAATACTATTTTTTTCGATTTTGATGCTGAATTAGGTCTTATGTCACATTAGTGTCCTATAGTCAACTATTGAGGTCATATGTGGCTTATTTTAAATTGAGAATTGCTCTTGGTTTACTACAGGGTTTTCAATAATTGCATTTATTACTGAATCTATAACTTATTTACAAAATGTGGCATTCATTCCTTTGAGGTGGCATACTGTGTATAAACCACTGAAACCTAGTGGGTATATGTACTCTGTTCAATTAAGACTTTGCAGTACTGGTGGGACGTTAGTGTTTGACTATGGGTTTGGAGCTCGCCCTGCCTCCACTGTTTTTATCTCCTTGAATGTTATTAGATCTAAAACTGAGAGTCTGATGCACAAAACAATGCGATAATCAAGTTTCAACACGACAGCAGCTCATAGATTAGATAGAAATGGCATGATGTTTGTCAGCAATGGAAGTTTGAGTAGCCATGCAAGAGATATCCCTGCAACATATGTCACCCTGTTGGGTTCCGTCATTGCTTTGGATATAAAGCTTAACACATTTAAGCTTTCTTTCCCCGTAATTGCTCCATGTGCACCCTTAATCAAGCTGCGTTCTTGATAGTTTTGGGTGGCTCTTCTGTAAAAGAAGTATTTGCTCCAGTCTGTCTCCAGGGTATTATAATTGCTGCGCTCCCTACTAGAACCTCCAAACAAGTCTCATAAGCCAGTTGCAGATGCAACTGATGGTAGTCAAGCTCCAAGTCTTCAGGCACATCCAAATGAGGCGCTTTCTTTAATTGTTCCTGAACAATAAATTGGAAATTCTGAACACAAAAGCGACTCCGCCACCAGCATCATCATGAATTGCCCCGTATGGGCAGCATTGTCCATTCCAATTGAGGTCTTCAATATTAAATAGGTTCATCATGTGTCTCTGGCGTCAACACTCTTCCATAACTATTTAAATTACTGAATGAGCATGACTTTCGTATTATCCAGGATTTAATGAAACAAAATTGATGTAATTCAGAAGGTCTACAAGAGAGAAGCTGGTGGTGTAGTCCTGCTTTGTATGTCCTGAGGGTCTCTTTACTTGGGTTTTCACCTTGGGTGTTATGCCCCACCAGCTCCTGCTGCAAAATGCTGGGAGCGATGCTTTGGGCCTGAATTTCCCTTGGCATCCTTTTAAACAGGATATGAAATAAAACCATTATGAAATTCCATTGCTGATAGTCATCACACCATATCTGCCTAAGAACAAGCAAATCTAGCTAGTCAGAACAGTGTCCTCTCCAAGATCGACCACAGCGATGTACTTCCCATGGGTCATCTTCCAGGACCTCTAGGATATTCGTAGTAATATGTAACAGTGGAGCTAGGGTGATCTTCAATCTCATGAATTGCTGCTATAATAAGTTTGAGGTGGAGATGCAGAATCACTAGGGTTTTGGCCAAATTCAGAGCCATAGAAGGCCTTGTAGTCGAATACCAGCGTAAGAAACGCTTACATAGTGGCAAAGCTTGCCATATACAATGAGACAAAAGTTTATTTTTTTAATTGCATATTCAAAGAAGAATAAGAATCTTATTTCCCAAAAATTAATTAAGCATAACATTTTCCATAAATTAACAATGAGCGGAACATTGAATTCACCACATTTTTTGTAATACTTCACTTTTCAGAGTATAGGATCTCATGGATTAAAGTCATCAAGGGTGAATTAGTTTTAGAATCCTATTCAATAAGGAGATAAAGAAGAAGAAAAAAGTGTTTGGGGAAAGTGTCAGTAAAAGAGAAAGCCAATACAGAAAAAAGTGAAATGTCCTCAATGTGTCTTGCCTACCTTTATAACTGTTTGGCCATTGTGCATAGATACCACTTAATCAAGCAATGAAGTACACTGTGCATAGTGAATAATAGTAGTGAAATATGAAGGTGAGGGTTTTTGTGTGCCTGCCTTCTTTTCTAAAGTGCTTCCTGGAGGTTCAAAGAAACGTATCTCTGGTTTATTTCAAGTGTAAAGGGATCAGGGTATTAGTAAATAAAGGCATATTGTATAGAAAGAATGCGTTCAAGAAACAGTTTTCAAGGTTGGGAAATTAAAGAAGGCTTTTTAACCACCTGATTGATATGAGAAATATTAATATATAGATCTATTGATAGCACCCTAGTCACAGATTCTTCGTTTGAAAGCCATAATTAAGCTTCATTCATACTTTGAATGTTGCTTGCATGCATTTCGGAATATCCAACATTACTCACACCTTTTATTGCTTCCTAAATCGATTTCATAATTAGATGCCCGTCAAAGTATTAATAACTTTTATATATTTCTAGCATGCGTGCAGAATTACATCTTAAGTGCATTCGATTTACATGTTTTTATCTCAAGTAGGTTATTTCATATCTTCTATCACTGAATGATAAGTAAGTAAATCAGAATATTGATGAGAATACTATTTTTTTCGATTTTGATGCTAAATTAGGTCTTTTGTCACATTAGTGTCCTATAGTCAACTATTGAGGTCATCTGTGGCTTATTTTAAATTGAGAATTGCTCTTGGTTTACTACAGGGTTTTCAATAATTGCATTTATCACTGAATCTATAACTTATTTACGAAATGTGGCATTCATTCCTTTGAGGTGGCATACTGTGTATAAACCACTGAAACCTAGTGGGTATATGTACTCAGTTCAACTAAGACTTTGCAGTACTGGTGGGACGTTAGTGTTTGACTATGGGTTTGGAGCTCGCCCTGCCTCCACTGTTTTTATCTCCTTGAATGTTATTAGATCTAAAACTGAGAGTCTGATGCACAAAACTATGCGATAATCAAGTGTCAACATGACAGCAGCTCATAGATTAGATAGAAATGGCATGATGTTTGTCAGCAATGGAAGTTTGAGTAGCCATGCAAGCGATATCCCTGCAACATATGTCACCCTGTTGGGTTCCGTCATTGCTTTGGATATAAAGCTTAACACATTTAAGCTTTCTTTCCCCGTAATTGCTCCATGTGCACCCTTAATCAAGCTGCGTTCTTGATAGTTTTGGGTGGCTCTTCTGTAAAAGAAGTATTTGCTCCAGTCTGTCTCCAGGGTATTATAATTGCTGCGCTCCCTACTAGAACCTCCAAACAAGTCTCATAAGCCAGTTGCAGATGCAACTGATGGTAGTCAAGCTCCAAGTCTTCAGGCACATTCAAATGAGGCGCTTTCTTTAATTGTTCCTGAACAATAAATTGGAAACTCTGAACACAAAAGCGACTCCGCCACCAGCATCATCATGAATTGCCCCGTATGGGCAGCATTGTCCATTCCAATTGAGGGCTTCAATATTAAATAGGTTCATCACGTGTCTCTGGCGTCAACACTCTTCCATAACTATTTAAATTACTGAATGAGCATGACTTTCGTATTATCATCCAGGATTGAATGAAACAAAATTGATGTAATTTAAAAGGTCTACAAGAGAGAAGCTGGTGGTTTAGTCCTGCTTTGTATGTCCTGAGGGTCTCTTTACTTGGGTTTTCACCTTGGGTGTTATGCCCCACCAGCTCCTGCTGCAAAATGCTGGGAGCGAAGCTTTGGGCCTGAATTTCCCTTGGCATCCTTTTAAACAGGATATGAAATAAAGCCATTATGAAATTCCATTGCTGATAGTCATCACACCATATCTGCCTAAGAACAAGCAAATCTAGCTAGTCAGAACAGTGTCCTCTCCAAGATCGACTACAGCGATGTACTTCCCATGGGTCATCTTCCAGGACCTCTAGGATATTCGTAGTAATATGTAACAGTGGAGCTAGGGTGATCTTTAATCTCATGAATTGCTGCTATAATAAGTTTGAGGTGGAGATGCAGAATCACTAGGGTTTTGGCCAAATTCAGAGCCATAGAAGGCCTTGTAGTCGAATACCAGCGTAAGAAACGCTTACATAGTGGCAAAGCTTGCCATATACAATGAGACAAAAGTTTATTTTTTTAATTGCATATTCAAAGAAGAATAAGAATCTTATTTCCCAAAAATAATTAAGCATACCATTTTCCATAAATTAACAATGAGCGGAACATTGAATTCACCACATTTTTTGTAATACTTCACTTTTCAGAGTATAGGATCTCATGGATTAAAGTCATCAAGGGTGAATTAGTTTTAGAATCCTATTCAATAATGAGATAAACAAGAAGAAAAAAGTGTTTGGGGAAAGTGTCAGTAAAAGGGAAAGCCAATACAGAAAAAAGCGAAATGTCCTCAATGTGTCTTGCCTACCTTTATAACTGTTTGGCCATTGTGCATAGATACCACTTAATCAAGCAATGAAGTACACTGAGCATAGTGAATTATAGTTGTGAAATATGAAGGTGAGGGTTTTTGTGTGCCTGCCTTCTTTTCTAAAGTGCTTCCTGGAGGTTCAAAGAAACTGATCTCTGGTTTATTTCAAGTGTAAAGGGATCAGGGTATTAGTAAATAAAGGCATATTGTATATGAAGAATGCGTTCAAGAAATAGTTTTCAAGGTTGGGAAATTAAAGAAGGCTTTCTAACCAACTGATTGATATGAGAAATATTAATATATAGATCTATTGATAGCACCCTAGTCACAGATTCTTATTTTGAAAGCCATAATTAAGCTTCATTCATACTTTGAATGTTGCTTGCATGTATTTCGGAATATCCAACATTACTCACACCTTTTATTGCTTCCTAAATCGATTTCATAATTAGAGGCCCGTCAAAGTATTAATAACTTTTATATATCTCTAGCATGCGTGCAGAATTACATTTTAAGTGCATTCGATTTACATTTTTTTATCTCAAGTAGAAGGTTATTTCATATCTTTTATCACTGAATGATAAGTAAGTGAATCAGAATATTGATGAGAATACTATTTTTTTCGATTTTAATGCTGAATTAGGTCTTTTGTCACATTAGTGTCCTATAGTCAACTATTGAGGTCATCTGTGGCTTATTTTAAATTGAGAATTGCTCTTGGTTTACTACAGGGTTTTCAATAATTGCATTTATTACTGAATCTATAACTTATTTACAAAATGTGGCATTCATTCCTTTGAGGTGGCATACTGTGTATAAACCACTGAAACCTAGTGGGTATATGTACTCAGTTCAACTAAGACTTTGCAGTACTGGTGGGACGTTAGTGTTTGACTATGGGTTTGGAGCTCGCCCTGCCTCCACTGTTTTTATCTCCTTGAATGTTATTAGATCTAAAACTGAGAGTCTGATGCACAAAACTATGCGATAATCAAGTTTCAACACGACAGCAGCTCATAGATTAGATAGAAATGGCATGATGTTTGTCAGCAATGGAAGTTTGAGTAGCCATGCAAGAGATATCCCTGCAACATATGTCACCCTGTTGGGTTCCGTCATTGCTTTGGATATAAAGCTTAACACATTTAAGCTTTCTTTCCCCGTAATTGCTCCATGTGCACCCTTAATCAAGCTGCGTTCTTGATAGTTTTGGGTGGCTCTTCTGTAAAAGAAGTATTTGCTCCAGTCTGTCTCCAGGATATTATAATTGCTGCGCTCCCTACTAGAACCTCCAAACAAGTCTCATAAGCCAGTTGCAGATGCAACTGATGGTAGTCAAGCTCCAAGTCTTCAGGCACATCCAAATGAGGCGCTTTCTTTAATTGTTCCTGAACAATAAATTGGAAACTCTGAACACAAAAGCGACTCCGCCACCAGCATCATCATGAATTGCCCCGTATGGGCAGCATTGTCCATTCCAATTGAGGTCTTCAATATTAAATAGGTTCATCATGTGTCTCTGGCGTCAACACTCTTCCATAACTATTTAAATTACTGAATGAGCATGACTTTCGTATTATCATCCAGGATTAATGAAACAAAATTGATGTAATTTAAAAGGTCTACAAGAGAGAAGCTGGTGGTGTAGTCCTGCTTTGTATGTCCTGAGGGTCTCTTTACTTGGGTTTTCACCTTGGGTGTTATGCCCCACCAGCTCCTGCTGCAAAATGCTGGGAGTGATGCTTTGGGCCTGAATTTCCCTTGGCATCCTTTTAAACAGGATATGAAATAAAGCCATTATGAAATTCCATTGCTGATAGTCATCACACCATATCTGCCTAAGAACAAGCAAATCTAGCTAGTCAGAACAGTGTCCTCTCCAAGATCGACTACAGCGATGTACTTCCCATGGGTCATCTTCCAGGACCTCTAGGATATTCGTAGTAATATGTAACAGTGGAGCTAGGGTGATCTTTAATCTCATGAATTGCTGCTATAATAAGTTTGAGGTGGAGATGCAGAATCACTAGGGTTTTGGCCAAATTCAGAGCCATAGAAGGCCTTGTAGTCGAATACCAGCGTAAGAAACGCTTACATAGTGGCAAAGCTTGCCATATACAATGAGACAAAAGTTTATTTTTTTAATTGCATATTCAAAGAAGAATAAGAATCTTATTTCCCAAAAATAATTAAGCATACCATTTTCCATAAATTAACAATGAGCGGAACATTGAATTCACCACATTTTTTGTAATACTTCACTTTTCAGAGTATAGGATCTCATGGATTAAAGTCATCAAGGGTGAATTAGTTTTAGAATCCTATTCAATAATGAGATAAACAAGAAGAAAAAAGTGTTTGGGGAAAGTGTCAGTAAAAGGGAAAGCCAATACAGAAAAAAGCGAAATGTCCTCAATGTGTCTTGCCTACCTTTATAACTGTTTGGCCATTGTGCATAGATACCACTTAATCAAGCAATGAAGTACACTGAGCATAGTGAATTATAGTTGTGAAATATGAAGGTGAGGGTTTTTGTGTGCCTGCCTTCTTTTCTAAAGTGCTTCCTGGAGGTTCAAAGAAACTGATCTCTGGTTTATTTCAAGTGTAAAGGGATCAGGGTATTAGTAAATAAAGGCATATTGTATATGAAGAATGCGTTCAAGAAATAGTTTTCAAGGTTGGGAAATTAAAGAAGGCTTTCTAACCAACTGATTGATATGAGAAATATTAATATATAGATCTATTGATAGCACCCTAGTCACAGATTCTTATTTTGAAAGCCATAATTAAGCTTCATTCATACTTTGAATGTTGCTTGCATGTATTTCGGAATATCCAACATTACTCACACCTTTTATTGCTTCCTAAATCGATTTCATAATTAGATGCCCGTCAAAGTATTAATAACTTTTATATATCTCTAGCATGCGTGCAGAATTACATTTTAAGTGCATTCGATTTACATTTTTTTATCTCAAGTAGAAGGTTATTTCATATCTTTTATCACTGAATGATAAGTAAGTGAATCAGAATATTGATGAGAATACTATTTTTTTCGATTTTAATGCTGAATTAGGTCTTTTGTCACATTAGTGTCCTATAGTCAACTATTGAGGTCATCTGTGGCTTATTTTAAATTGAGAATTGCTCTTGGTTTACTACAGGGTTTTCAATAATTGCATTTATTACTGAATCTATAACTTATTTACAAAATGTGGCATTCATTCCTTTGAGGTGGCATACTGTGTATAAACCACTGAAACCTAGTGGGTATATGTACTCAGTTCAACTAAGACTTTGCAGTACTGGTGGGACGTTAGTGTTTGACTATGGGTTTGGAGCTCGCCCTGCCTCCACTGTTTTTATCTCCTTGAATGTTATTAGATCTAAAACTGAGAGTCTGATGCACAAAACTATGCGATAATCAAGTTTCAACACGACAGCAGCTCATAGATTAGATAGAAATGGCATGATGTTTGTCAGCAATGGAAGTTTGAGTAGCCATGCAAGAGATATCCCTGCAACATATGTCACCCTGTTGGGTTCCGTCATTGCTTTGGATATAAAGCTTAACACATTTAAGCTTTCTTTCCCCGTAATTGCTCCATGTGCACCCTTAATCAAGCTGCGTTCTTGATAGTTTTGGGTGGCTCTTCTGTAAAAGAAGTATTTGCTCCAGTCTGTCTCCAGGATATTATAATTGCTGCGCTCCCTACTAGAACCTCCAAACAAGTCTCATAAGCCAGTTGCAGATGCAACTGATGGTAGTCAAGCTCCAAGTCTTCAGGCACATCCAAATGAGGCGCTTTCTTTAATTGTTCCTGAACAATAAATTGGAAACTCTGAACACAAAAGCGACTCCGCCACCAGCATCATCATGAATTGCCCCGTATGGGCAGCATTGTCCATTCCAATTGAGGTCTTCAATATTAAATAGGTTCATCATGTGTCTCTGGCGTCAACACTCTTCCATAACTATTTAAATTACTGAATGAGCATGACTTTTGTATTATCATCCAGGATTGAATGAAACAAAATTGATGTAATTTAAAAGGTCTACAAGAGAGAAGCTGGTGGTGTAGTCCTGCTTTGTATGTCCTGAGGGTCTCTTTACTTGGGTTTTCACCTTGGGTGTTATGCCCCACCAGCTCCTGCTGCAAAATGCTGGGAGTGATGCTTTGGGCCTGAATTTCCCTTGGCATCCTTTTAAACAGGATATGAAATAAAGCCATTATGAAATTCCATTGCTGATAGTCATCACACCATATCTGCCTAAGAACAAGCAAATCTAGCTAGTCAGAACAGTGTCCTCTCCAAGATCGACCACAGCGATGTACTTCCCATGGGTCATCTTCCAGGACCTCTAGGATATTCGTAGTAATATGTAACAGTGGAGCTAGGGTGATCTTCAATCTCATGAATTGCTGCTATAATAAGTTTGAGGTGGAGATGCAGAATCACTAGGGTTTTGGCCAAATTCAGAGCCATAGAAGGCCTTGTAGTCGAATACCAGAGTAAGAAACGCTTACATAGTGGCAAAGCTTGCCATATACAATGAGACAAAAGTTTATTTTTTTAATTGCATATTCAAAGAAGAATAAGAATCTTATTTCCCAAAAATTAATTAAGCATAACATTTTCCATAAATTAACAATGAGCGGAACATTGAATTCACCACATTTTTTGTAATACTTCACTTTTCAGAGTATATGATCTCATGGATTAAAGTCATCAAGGGTGAATTAGTTTTAGAATCCTATTCAATAAGGAGATAAAGAAGAAGAAAAAAGTGTTTGGGGAAAGTGTCAGTAAAAGGGAAAGCCAATACAGAAAAAAGTGAAATGTCCTCAATGTGTCTTGCCTACCTTTATAACTGTTTGGCCATTGTGCACAGATACCACTTAATCAAGCAATGAAGTACACTGAGCATAGTGAATTATAGTAGTGAAATATGAAGGTGAGGGTTTTTTTGTGCCTGCCTTCTTTTCTAAAGTGCTTCCTGGAGGTTCATAGAAACGGATCTTTGGTTTATTTCAAGTGTAAAGGGATCAGGGTATTAGTAAATAAAGGCATATTGTATATGAAGAATGCGTTCAAGAAACAGTTTTCAAGGTTAGGAAATTAAAGAAGGCTTTCTAACCACCTGATTGATATGAGAAATATTAATATATAGATCTATTGATAGCACCCTAGTCACAGATTCTTCGTTTGAAAGCCATAATTACGCTTCATTCATACTTTGAATGTTGCTTGCATGTATTTCGGAATATCCAATATTACTCACACCTTTTATTGCTTCCTAAATCGATTTCATAATTAGATGCCCGTTAAAGTATTAATAACTTTTATATATCTCTAGCATGCGTGCAGAATTACATTTTAAGTGCATTCGATTTACATTTTTTTATCTCAAGTAGAAGGTTTTTTCATATCTTTTATCACTGAATGATAAGTAAATAAATCAGAATATTGATGAGAATACTATTTTTTTCGATTTTGATGCTGAAATAGGTCTTTTGTCACATTAGTGTCCTATAGTCAACTATTGAGGTCATCTGTGGCTTATTTTAAATTGAGAATTGCTCTTGGTTTACTACAGGGTTTTCAATAATTGCATTTATCACTGAATCTATAACCTATTTACGAAATGTGGCATTCATTCCTTTCAGGTGGCATACTGTGTATAAACCACTGAAACCTAGTTGGTATATGTACTCAGTTCAACTAAGACTTTGCAGTACTGGTGGGACGTTAGTGTGACTATGAAGCTCGCCCTGCTTCCACTGTTTTTATCTCCTTGAATGTTATTAGATCTAAAACTGAGAGTCTGATGCACAAAACTATGCGATAATCAAGTTTCAACATGACAGCAGCTCATAGATTAGATAGAAATGGCATGATGTTTGTCAGCAATGGAAGTTTGAGTAGCCATGCAAGCGATATCCCTGCAACATATGTCACCCTGTTGGGTTCCGTCATTGCTTTGGATATAAAGCTTAACACATTTAAGCTTTCTTTCCCCGTAATTGCTCCATGTGCACCCTTAATCAAGCTGCGTTCTTGATAGTTTTGGGTGGCTCTTCTGTAAAAGAAGTATTTGCTCCAGTCTGTCTCCAGGGTATTATAATTGCTGCACTCCCTACTAGAACCTCCAAACAAGTCTCATAAACCAGTTGCAGATGCAACTTATGGTAGTCAAGCTCCAAGTCTTCAGGCACATCCAAATGAGGCGCTTTCTTTAATTGTTCCTGAACAATAAATTGGAAACTCTGAACACAAAAGCGACTCCGCCACCAGCATCATCATGAATTGCCCCGTATGGGCAGCATTGTCCATTCCAATTGAGGGCTTCAATATTAAATAGGTTCATCACGTGTCTCTGGCGTCAACACTCTTCCATAACTATTTAAATTACTGAATGAGCATGACTTTCGTATTATCATCCAGGATTGAATGAAACAAAATTGATGTAATTTAAAAGGTCTACAAGAGAGAAGCTGGTGGTGTAGTCCTGCTTTGTATGTCCTGAGGGTCTCTTTACTTGGGTTTTCACCTTGGGTGTTATGCCCCACCAGCTCCTGCTGCAAAATGCTGGGAGCGATGCTTTGGGCCTGAATTTCCCTTGGCATCCTTTTAAACAGGATATGAAATAAAGCCATTATGAAATTCCATTGCTGATAGTCATCACACCATATCTGCCTAAGAACAAGCAAATCTAGCTAGTCAGAACAGTGTCCTCTCCAAGATCGACCAGAGCGATGTACTTCCCATGGGTCATCTTCCAGGACCTCTAGGATATTCGTAGTAATATTTAACAGTGGAGCTAGGGTGATCTTCAATCTCATGAATTGCTGCTATAATAAGTTTGAGGTGGAGATGCAGAATCACTAGGGTTTTGGCCAAATTCAGAGCCATAGACTGCCTTGTAGTCGAATACCAGCGTAAGAAACGCTTACATAGTGGCAAAGCTTGCCATATACAATGAGACAAAAGTTTAT
This sequence comes from Lissotriton vulgaris, assembly GCF_964263255.1. Lineage (NCBI taxonomy): Eukaryota > Metazoa > Chordata > Amphibia > Caudata > Salamandridae > Lissotriton > Lissotriton vulgaris. Next base: position 1,399,781,545 of record NC_141689.1, read on the forward strand.
ATTTTTTAATTGCATATTCAAAGAAGAATAAGAATCTTATTTCCCAAAAATTAATTAAGCATAACATTTTCCATAAATTAACAATGAGCGGAACATTAAATTCACCACATTTTTTGTAATACTTCACTTTTCAGAGTATAGGATCTCATGGATTAAAGTCATGAAGGGTGAATTAGTTTTAGAATCCTATTCAATAAGGAGATAAAGAAGAAGAAAAAAGTGTTTGGGGAAAGTGTCAGTAAAAGAGAAAGCCAATACAGAAAAAAGCGAAATGTCCTCTATGTGTCTTGCCTACCTTTATAACTGTTTGGCCATTGTGCATATATACCACTTAATCAAGCAATGAAGTACACTGAGCATAGTGAATTATAGTAGTGAAATATGAAGGTGAAGGTTTTTGTGTGCCTGCCTTCTTTTCTAAAGTGCTTCCTGGAGGTTCAAAGAAACGGATCTCTGGTTTATTTCAAGTGGAAAGGGATCAGGGTATTAGTAAATAAAGGCATATTGTATATGAAGAATGCGTTCAAGAAACAGTTTTCAAGGTTGGGAAATTAAAGAAGGCTTTTTAACCACCTGATTGATATAAGAAATATTAATATATAGATCTATTGATAGCACCCTAGTCACAGATTCTTCGTTTGAAAGCCATAATTAAGCTTCATTCATACTTTGAATGTTGCTTGCATGTATTTCGGAATATCCAACATTACTCACACCTTTTATTGCTTCCTAATTCGATTTCATAATTAGATGCCTGTCAAAGTATTAATAACTTTTATATATCTCTAGCATTCGTGCAGAATTACATCTTAAGTGCATTCGAATTACATTTTTTTAATCTCAAGTAGAAGGTTATTTCATATCTTTTATCACTGAATGATAAGTAAGTAAATCAGAATATTGATGAGACTACTATTTTTTTCGATTTTGATGCTGAATTAGGTCTTTTGTCACATTAGTGTCCTATAGTCAACTATTGAGGTCATCTGTGGCTTATTTTAAATTGAGAATTGCTCTTGGTTTACTACAGGGTTTTCAATAATTGCATTTATCACTGAATCTATAACTTATTTACGAAATGTGGCATTCATTCCTTTGAGGTGGCATACTGTGTATAAACCACTGAAACCTAGTGGGTATATGTACTCAGTTCAACTAAGACTTTGCAGTACTGGTGGGACGTTAGTGTTTGACTATGGGTTTGGAGCTCGCCCTGCCTCCACTGTTTTTATCTCCTTGAATGTTATTAGATCTAAAACTGAGAGTCTGATGCACAAAACTATGCAATAATCAAGTTTCAACATAACAGCAGCTCATAGATTAGATAGAAATGGCATGATGTTTGTCAGCAATGGAAGTTTGAGTAGCCATGCAAGCGATATCCCTGCAACATATGTCACCCTGTTGGGTTCCGTCATTGCTTTGGATATAAAGCTTAACGCATTTAAGCTTTCTTTCCCCGTAATTGCTCCATGTGCACCCTTAATCAAGCTGCGTTCTTGATAGTTTTGGGTGGCTCTTCTGTAAAAGAAGTATTTGCTCCAGTCTGTCTCCAGGGTATTATAATTGCTGCGCTCCCTACTAGAACCTCCAAACAAGTCTCATAAGCCATTTGCAGATGCAACTGATGGTAGTCAAGCTCCAAGTCTTCAGGCACATCCAAAAGAGGCGCTTTCTTTAATTGTTCCTGAACAATAAATTGGAAACTCTGAACACAAAAGCGACTCAGCCACCAGCATCATCATGAATTGCCCCGTATGGGCAGCATTGTCCATTCCAATTGAGGGCTTCAATATTAAATAGGTTCATCACGTGTCTCTGGCGTCAACACTCTTCCATAACTATTTAAATTACTGAATGAGCATGACTTTCGTATTATCATCCAGGATTGAATGAAACAAAATTGATGTAATTTAAAAGGTCTACAAGAGAGAAGCTGGTGGTGTAGTCCTGCTTTGTATGTCCTGAGGGTCTCTTTACTTGGGTTTTCACCTTGGGTGTTATGCCCCACCAGCTCCTGCTGCAAAATGCTGGGAGCGATGCTTTGGGCCTGAATTTCCCTTGGCATCCTTTTAAACAGGATATGAAATAAAGCCATTATGAAATTCCATTGCTGATAGTCATCACACCATATCTGCCTAAGAACAAGCAAATCTAGCTAGTCAGAACAGTGTCCTCTCCAAGATCGACCACAGCGATGTACTTCCCATGGGTCATCTTCCAGGACCTCTAGGATATTCGTAGTAATATGTAACAGTGGAGCTAGGGTGATCTTTAATCTCATGAATTGCTGCTATAATAAGTTTGAGGTGGAGATGCAGAATCACCAGGGTTTTGGCCAAATTCAGAGCCATAGAAGGCCTTGTAGTCGAATACCAGCGTAAGAAACGCTTACATAGTGGCAAAGCTTGCCATATACAATGAGACAAAAGTTTATTTTTTTAATTGCATATTCAAAGAAGAATAAGAATCTTATTTCCCAAAAATTAATTAAGCATAACATTTTCCATAAATTAACAATGAGCGGAACATTGAATTCACCACATTTTTTGTAATACTTCACTTTTCAGAGTATAGGATCTCATGGATTAAAGTCATCAAGGGTGAATTAGTTTTAGAATCCTATTCAATAAGGAGATAAACAAGAAGAAAAAAGTGTTTGGGGAAAGTGTCAGTAAAAGGGAAAGCCAATACAGAAAAAAGCAAAATGTCCTCAATGTGTCTTGCCTACCTTTAAAACTGTTTGGCCATTGTGCATAGATACCACTTAATCAAGCAATGAAGTACACTGAGCATAGTGAATTATAGTAGTGAAATATGAAGGTGAGGGTTTTTGTGTGCCTGCCTTCTTTTCTAAAGTGCTTCCTGGAGGTTCAAAGAAACTGATCTCTGGTTTATTTCAAGTGTAAAGGGATCAGGGTATTAGTAAATAAAGGCATATTGTATATGAAGAATGCGTTCAAGAAACAGTTTTCAAGGTTGGGAAATTAAAGAAGGCTTTCTAACCACCTGATTGATTTGAGAAATATTAATATATAGATCTATTGATAGCACCCTAGTCACAGATTCTTCGTTTGAAAGCCATAATTAAGCTTCATTCATACTTTGAATGTTGCTTGCATGTATTTCGGAATATCCAACATTACTCACACCTTTTATTGCTTCCTAAATCGATTTCATAATTAGATGCCCGTCAAAGTATTATTAACTTTTATATATCTCTAGCATGCGTGCAGAATTACATTTTAAGTGCATTCGATTTACATTTTCTTATCTCAAGTAGAAGGTTATTTCATATCTTTTATCACTGAATGATAAGTAAGTAAATCAGAATATTGGTGAGAATACTATTTTTTTCGATTTTGATGCTGAATTAGGTCTTTTGTCACATTAGTGTCCTATAGTCAACTATTGAGGTCATCTGTGGCTTATTATAAATTGAGAATTGCTCTTGGTTTACTACAGGGTTTTCAATAATTGCATTTATTACTGAATCTATAACTTATTTACAAAATGTGGCATTCATTCCTTTGAGGTGGCATACTGTGTATAAACCACTGAAACCTAGTGGGTATATGTACTCAGTTCAACTAAGACTTTGCAGCACTGGTGGGACGTTAGTGTTTGACTATGGGTTTGGAGCTCGCCCTGCCTCCACTGCTTTTATCTCCTTGAATGTTATTAGATCTAAAACTGAGAGTCTGATGCACAAAACTATGCGATAATCAAGTTTCAACACGACAGCAGCTCATAGATTAGATAGAAATAGCATGATGTTTGTCAGCAATGGAAGTTTGAGTAGCCATGCAAGAGATATCCCTGCAACATATGTCACCCTGTTGGGTTCCGTCATTGCTTTGGATATAAAGCTTAACACATTTAAGCTTTCTTTCCCCGTAATTGCTCCATGTGCACCCTTAATCAAGCTGCGTTCTTGATAGTTTTGGGTGGCTCTTCTGTAAAAGAAGTATTTGCTCCAGTCTATCTCCAGGGTATTATAATTGCTGCGCTCCCTACTAGAACCTCCAAACAAGTCTCATAAGCCAGTTGCAGATGCAACTGATGGTAGTCAAGCTCCAAGTCTTCAGGCACATCCAAATAAGGCACTTTCTTTAATTGTTCCTGAACAATAAATTGAAAACTCTGAACACAAAAGCGACTCCGCCACCAGCATCATCATGAATTGCCCCGAATGGGCAGCATTGTCCATTCCAATTGAGGGCTTCAATATTAAATAGGTTCATCATGTGTCTCTGGCGTCAACACTCTTCCATAACTATTTAAATTACTGAATGAGCATGACTTTCGTATTATCATCCAGGATTGAATGAAACAAAATTGATGTAATTTAAAATGTCTACAAGAGAGAAGCTGGTGGTGTAGTCCTGCTTTGTATGTGCTGAGGGTCTCTTTACTTGGGTTTTCACCTTGGGTGTTATGCCCCACCAGCTCCTGCTGCAAAATGCTGGGAGCGATGCTTTGGGCCTGAATTTCCCTTGGCATCCTTTTAAACAGGATATGAAATAAAGCCATTATGAAATTCCATTGCTGATAGTCATCACACCATATCTGCCTAAGAACAAGCAAATCTAGCTAGTCAGAACAGTGTCCTCTCCAAGATCGACCTCAGCGATGTACTTCCCATGGGTCATCTTCCAGGACCTCTAGGATATTCGTAGTAATATGTAACAGTGGAGCTAGGGTGATCTTCAATCTCATGAATTGCTGCTATAATAAGTTTGAGGTGGAGATGCAGAATCACTAGGGTTTTGGCCAAATTCAGAGCCATAGAAGGCCTTGTAGTCGAATACCAGCGTAAGAAACGCTTACATATTGGCAAAGCTTGCCATATACAATGAGACAAAAGTTTATTTTCTCAATTGCATATTCAAATAAGAATAAGAATCTTATTTCCCAAAAATTAATTAAGCATAACATTTTCCATAAATTAACAATGAGCAGAACATTGAATTCACCACATTTTTTGTAATACTTCACTTTTCAGAGTATAGGATCTCATGGATTAAAGTCATCAAGGGTGAATTAGTTTTAGAATCCTATTCAATAAGGAGATAAAGAAGAAGAAAAAAGTGTTTGGGGAAAGTGTCAGTAAAAGGGAAAGCCAATACAGAAAAAAGCGAAATGTCCTCAATGTGTCTTGCCTACCTTTATAACTGTTTGGTCATTGTGCATAGATACCACTTAATCAAGCAATGAAGTACACTGAGCATAGTGAATTATAGTAGTGAAATATGAAGGTGAGGGTTTTTGTGTGCCTGCCTTCTTTTCTAAAGTGCTTCCTGGAGGTTCAAAGAAACGGATCTCTGGTTTATTTCAAGTGTAAAGGGATCAGGGTATTAGTAAATAAAGGCATATTGTATATGAAGAATGCGTTCAAGAAACAGTTTTCAAGGTTGGGAAATTAAAGAAGGCTTTTTAACCACCTGATTGACATGAGAAATATTAATATATAGATCTATTGATAGCACCCTGATCAAAGATTCTTCGTTTGAAAGCCATAATTAAGCTTCATTCATACTTTGAATGTTGCTTGCATGTATTTCGGAATATCCAACATTACTCACACCTTTTATTGCTTCCTAAATCGATTTCCTAATTAGATGCCCGTCAAATTATTAATAACTTTTATATATCTCTAGCATGCGTGCAGAATTACATCTTAAGTGCATTCGATTTACATTTTTTTATCTCAAGTAGAAAGTTATTTCATATCTTTTATCACTGAATGATAAGTAAGTAAATCAGAATATTGATGAGAATACTATTTTTTTCGATTTTGATGCTGAATTAGGTATTTTGTCACATTAGTGTCCTATAGTCAACTATTGAGGTCATCTGTGGCTTATTTTAAATTGAGAATTGCCCTTGGTTTACTACAGGGTTTTCAATAATTGCATTTATCACTGAATCTATAACTTATTTACGAAATGTGGCATTCATTCCTTTGAGGTGGCATACTGTGTATAAACCACTGAAACCTAGTTGGTATATGTACTCAGTTCAACTAAGACTTTGCAGTACTGGTGGGACGTTAGTGTGACTATGGGGTTGGAGCTCGCCCTGCCTCCACTGTTTTTATCTCCTTGAATGTTATTAGATCTAAAACTGAGAGTCTGATGCACAAAACTATGCGATAATCAAGTTTCAACATGACAGCAGCTCATAGATTAGATAGAAATGGCATGATGTTTGTCAGCAATGGAAGTTTGAGTAGGCATGCAAGCGATATCCCTGCAACATATGTCACCCTGTTGGGTTCCGTCATTGCTTTGGATATAAAGCTTAACACATTGAAGCTTTCTTTCCCCGTAATTGCTCCATGTGCACCCTTAATCAAGCTGCGTTCTTGATAGTTTTGGGTGGCTCTTCTGTAAAAGAAGTATTTGCTCCAGTCTGTCTCCAGGGTATTATAATTGCTGCGCTCCCTCCTAGAACCTCCAAACAAGTCTCATAAGCCAGTTGCAGATGCAACTGATGGTAGTCAAGCTCCAAGTCTTCAGGCACATCCAAATGAGGCGCTTTCTTTAATTGTTCCTGAACAATAAATTGGAAACTCTGAACACAAAAGCGACTCCGCCACCAGCATCATCATGAATTGCCCCGTATGGGCAGCATTGTCCATTCCAATTGAGGGCTTCAATATTAAATAGGTTCATCATGTGTCTCTGGCGTCAACACTCTTCCATAACTATTTAAATTACTGAATGAGCATGACTTTCGTATTATCATCCAGGATTGAATGAAACAAAATTGATGTAATTCAAAAGGTCTACAAGAGAGAAGCTGGTGGTGTAGTCCTGCTTTGTATGTCCTGAGGGTCTCTTTACTTGGGTTTTCACCTTGGGTGTTATGCCCCACCAGCTCCTGCTGCAAAATGCTGGGAGCGATGCTTTGGGCCTGAATTTCCCTTGGCATCCTTTTAAACAGGATATGAAATAAAGCCATTATGAAATTCCATTGCTGATAGTCATCACACCATATGCCTAAAATAAAGCAAATCTAGCTAGTCAGAACAGTGTCCTCTCCAAGATCGACCACAGCGATGTACTTCCCATGGGTCATCTTCCAGGACCTCTAGGATATTCGTAGTAATATGTAACAGTGGAGCTAGGGTGATCTTCAATCTCATGAATTGCTGCTATAATAAGTTTGTGGTGGAGATGCAGAATCACTAGGGTTTTGGCGAAATTCAGAGCCATAGAAGGCCTTGTAGTCGAATACCAGCGTAAGAAACGCTTACATAGTGGCAAAGCTTGCCATATACAATGAGACAAAAGTTTATTTTTTTAATTGCATATTCAAAGAAGAATAAGAATCTTATTTCCCAAAAATTAATTAAGCATAACATTTTCCATAAATTAACAATGAGCGGAACATTGAATTCACCACATTTTTTGTAATACTTCACTTTTCAGAGTATAGGATCTCATGGATTAAAGTCATCAAGGGTGAATTAGTTTTAGAATCCTATTCAATAAGGAGATAAAGAAGAAGAAAAAAGTGTTTGGGGAAAGTGTCAGTAAAAGGGAAAGCCAATACAGAAAAAAGCAAAATGTCCTCAATGTGTCTTGCCTACCTTTATAACTGTTTGGCCATTGTGCATAGATACCACTTAATCAAGCAATGAAGTACACTGAGCATAGTGAATTATAGTAGTGACATATGAAGGTGAGGGTTTTTGTGTGCCTGCCTTCTTTTCTAAAGTGCTTCCTGGAGGTTCAAAGAAACGGATCTCTGGTTTATTTCAAGTGTAAAGGGATCAGGGTATTAGTAAATAAAGGCATATTGTATATGAAGAATGCGTTCAAGAAACAGTTTTCAAGGTTGGGAAATTAAAGAAGGCTTTCTAACCACCTTTTTGATATGAGAAATATTAATATATAGATCTATTGATAGCACCCTAGTCACAGATTCTTCGTTTGAAAGCCATAATTAAGCTTCATTCATACTTTGAATGTTGCTTGCATGTATTTCACACCTTTTATTGCTTCCTAATTCGATTTCATAATTAGATGCCTGTCAAAGTATTAATAACTTTTATATATCTCTAGCATGCGTGCAGAATTACATTTTAAGTGCGTTCGATTTACATTTTTTTTATCTCAAGTAGAAGGTTATTTCATATCTTTTATCACTGAATAATAAGTAAGTAAATCAGAATATTGGTGAGAATACTATTTTTTTTGATTTTGATGCTGAATTAGGTCTTTTGTCACATTAGTGTCCTATAGTCAACTATTGAGGTCATCTGTGGCTTATTTTAAATTGAGAATTGCTCTTGGTTTACTACAGGGTTTTCAATAATTGCATTTATCACTGAATCTATAACTTATTTACAAAATGTGGCATTCATTCCTTTGAGGTGGCATACTGTGTATAAACCACTGAAACCTAGTGGGTATATGTACTCAGTTCAACTAAGACTTTGCAGCACTGGTGGGACGTTAGTGTTTGACTATGGGTTTGGAGCTCGCCCTGCCTCCACTGCTTTTATCTCCTTGAATGTTATTAGATCTAAAACTGAGAGTCTGATGCACAAAACTATGCGATAATCAAGTTTCAACACGACAGCAGCTCATAGATTAGATAGAAATAGCATGATGTTTGTCAGCAATGGAAGTTTGAGTAGCCATGCAAGAGATATCCCTGCAACATATGTCACCCTGTTGGGTTCCGTCATTGCTTTGGATATAAAGCTTAACACATTTAAGCTTTCTTTCCCCGTAATTGCTCCATGTGCACCCTTAATCAAGCTGCGTTCTTGATAGTTTTGGGTGGCTCTTCTGTAAAAGAAGTATTTGCTCCAGTCTATCTCCAGGGTATTATAATTGCTGCGCTCCCTACTAGAACCTCCAAACAAGTCTCATAAGCCAGTTGCAGATGCAACTGATGGTAGTCAAGCTCCAAGTCTTCAGGCACATCCAAATAAGGCACTTTCTTTAATTGTTCCTGAACAATAAATTGAAAACTCTGAACACAAAAGCGACTCCGCCACCAGCATCATCATGAATTGCCCCGAATGGGCAGCATTGTCCATTCCAATTGAGGGCTTCAATATTAAATAGGTTCATCATGTGTCTCTGGCGTCAACACTCTTCCATAACTATTTAAATTACTGAATGAGCATGACTTTCGTATTATCATCCAGGATTGAATGAAACAAAATTGATGTAATTTAAAATGTCTACAAGAGAGAAGCTGGTGGTGTAGTCCTGCTTTGTATGTCCTGAGGGTCTCTTTACTTGGGTTTTCACCTTGGGTGTTATGCCCCACCAGCTCCTGCTGCAAAATGCTGGGAGCGATGCTTTGGGCCTGAATTTCCCTTGGCATCCTTTTAAACAGGATATGAAATAAAGCCATTATGAAATTCCATTGCTGATAGTCATCACACCATATCTGCCTAAGAACAAGCAAATCTAGCTAGTCAGAACAGTGTCCTCTCCAAGATCGACCTCAGCGATGTACTTCCCATGGGTCATCTTCCAGGACCTCTAGGATATTCGTAGTAATATGTAACAGTGGAGCTAGGGTGATCTTCAATCTCATGAATTGCTGCTATAATAAGTTTGAGGTGGAGATGCAGAATCACTAGGGTTTTGGCCAAATTCAGAGCCATATAAGGCCTTGTAGTCGAATACCAGCGTAAGAAACGCTTACATATTGGCAAAGCTTGCCATATACAATGAGACAAAAGTTTATTTTCTCAATTGCATATTCAAATAAGAATAAGAATCTTATTTCCCAAAAATTAATTAAGCATAACATTTTCCATAAATTAACAATGAGCAGAACATTGAATTCACCACATTTTTTGTAATACTTCACTTTTCAGAGTATAGGATCTCATGGATTAAAGTCATCAAGGGTGAATTAGTTTTAGAATCCTATTCAATAAGGAGATAAAGAAGAAGAAAAAAGTGTTTGGGGAAAGTGTCAGTAAAAGGGAAAGCCAATACAGAAAAAAGCGAAATGTCCTCAATGTGTCTTGCCTACCTTTATAACTGTTTGGTCATTGTGCATAGATACCACTTAATCAAGCAATGAAGTACACTGAGCATAGTGAATTACAGTAGTGAAATATGAAGGTGAGGGTTTTTGTGTGCCTGCCTTCTTTTCTAAAGTGCTTCCTGGAGGTTCAAAGAAACGGATCTCTGGTTTATTTCAAGTGTAAAGGGATCAGGGTATTAGTAAATAAAGGCATATTGTATATGAAGAATGCGTTCAAGAAACAGTTTTCAAGGTTGGGAAATTAAAGAAGGCTTTTTAACCACCTGATTGACATGAGAAATATTAATATATAGATCTATTGATAGCACCCTGATCAAAGATTCTTCGTTTGAAAGCCATAATTAAGCTTCATTCATACTTTGAATGTTGCTTGCATGTATTTCGGAATATCCAACATTACTCACACCTTTTATTGCTTCCTAAATCGATTTCATAATTAGATGCCCGTCAAAGTATTAATAACTTTTATATATCTCTAGCATGCGTGCAGAATTACATTTTAAGTGCATTCGATTTACATTTTTTTATCTCAAGTAGAAGGTTATTTCATATCTTTTATCACTGAATGATAAGTAAGTAAATCAGAATATTGATGAGAATACTATTTTTTTCGATTTTGATGCTGAATTAGGTCTTTTGTCACATTAGTGTCCTATAGTCAACTATTGAGGTCATCTGTGGCTTATTTTAAATTGAGAATTGCTCTTGGTTTACTACAGGGTTTTCAATAATTGCATTTATCACTGAATCTATAACTTATTTACGAAATGTGGCATTCATTCCTTTGAGGTGGCATACTGTGTATAAACCACTGAAACCTAGTGGGTATATGTACTCAGTTCAACTAAGACTTTGCAGTACTGGTGGGACGTTAGTGTTTGACTATGGGTTTGGAGCTCGCCCTGCCTCCACTGTTTTTATCTCCTTGAATGTTATTAGATCTAAAACTGAGAGTCTGATGCACAAAACTATGCAATAATCAAGTTTCAACATGACAGCAGCTCATAGATTAGATAGAAATGGCATGATGTTTGTCAGCAATGGAAGTTTGAGTAGCCATGCAAGCGATATCCCTGCAACATATGTCACCCTGTTGGGTTCCGTCATTGCTTTGGATATAAAGCTTAACGCATTTAAGCTTTCTTTCCCCGTAATTGCTCCATGTGCACCCTTAATCAAGCTGCGTTCTTGATAGTTTTGGGTGGCTCTTCTGTAAAAGAAGTATTTGCTCCAGTCTGTCTCCAGGGTATTATAATTGCTGCGCTCCCTACTAGAACCTCCAAACAAGTCTCATAAGCCATTTGCAGATGCAACTGATGGTAGTCAAGCTCCAAGTCTTCAGGCACATCCAAAAGAGGCGCTTTCTTTAATTGTTCCTGAACAATAAATTGGAAACTCTGAACACAAAAGCGACTCAGCCACCAGCATCATCATGAATTGCCCCGTATGGGCAGCATTGTCCATTCCAATTGAGGGCTTCAATATTAAATAGGTTCATCACGTGTCTCTGGCGTCAACACTCTTCCATAACTATTTAAATTACTGAATGAGCATGACTTTCGCATTATCATCCAGGATTGAATGAAACAAAATTGATGTAATTTAAAAGGTCTACAAGAGAGAAGCTGGTGGTGTAGTCCTGCTTTGTATGTCCTGAGGGTCTCTTTACTTGGGTTTTCACCTTGGGTGTTATGCCCCACCAGCTCCTGCTGCAAAATGCTGGGAGCGATGCTTTGGGCCTGAATTTCCCTTGGCATCCTTTTAAACAGGATATGAAATAAAGCCATTATGAAATTCCATTGCTGATAGTCATCACACCATATCTGCCTAAGAACAAGCAAATCTAGCTAGTCAGAACAGTGTCCTCTCCAAGATCGACCACAGCGATGTACTTCCCATGGGTCATCTTCCAGGACCTCTAGGATATTCGTAGTAATATGTAACAGTGGAGCTAGGGTGATCTTTAATCTCATGAATTGCTGCTATAATAAGTTTGAGGTGGAGATGCAGAATCACCAGGGTTTTGGCCAAATTCAGAGCCATAGAAGGCCTTGTAGTCGAATACCAGCGTAAGAAACGCTTACATAGTGGCAAAGCTTGCCATATACAATGAGACAAAAGTTTATTTTTTTAATTGCATATTCAAAGAAGAATAAGAATCTTATTTCCCAAAAATTAATTAAGCATAACATTTTCCATAAATTAACAATGAGCGGAACATTGAATTCACCACATTTTTTGTAATACTTCACTTTTCAGAGTATAGGATCTCATGGATTAAAGTCATCAAGGGTGAATTAGTTTTAGAATCCTATTCAATAAGGAGATAAACAAGAAGAAAAAAGTGTTTGGGGAAAGTGTCAGTAAAAGGGAAAGCCAATACAGAAAAAAGCAAAATGTCCTCAATGTGTCTTGCCTACCTTTATAACTGTTTGGCCATTGTGCATAGATACCACTTAATCAAGCAATGAAGTACACTGAGCATAGTGAATTATAGTAGTGAAATATGAAGGTGAGGGTTTTTGTGTGCCTGCCTTCTTTTCTAAAGTGCTTCCTGGAGGTTCAAAGAAACTGATCTCTGGTTTATTTCAAGTGTAAAGGGATCAGGGTATTAGTAAATAAAGGCATATTGTATATGAAGAATGCGTTCAAGAAACAGTTTTCAAGGTTGGGAAATTAAAGAAGGCTTTCTAACCACCTGATTGATTTGAGAAATATTAATATATAGATCTATTGATAGCACCCTAGTCACAGATTCTTCGTTTGAAAGCCATAATTAAGCTTCATTCATACTTTGAATGTTGCTTGCATGTATTTCGGAATATCCAACATTACTCACACCTTTTATTGCTTCCTAAATCGATTTCATAATTAGATGCCCGTCAAAGTATTATTAACTTTTATATATCTCTAGCATGCGTGCAGAATTACATTTTAAGTGCATTCGATTTACATTTTCTTATCTCAAGTAGAAGGTTATTTCATATCTTTTATCACTGAATGATAAGTAAGTAAATCAGAATATTGATGAGAATACTATTTTTTTCGATTTTGATGCTGAATTAGGTCTTTTGTCACATTAGTGTCCTATAGTCAACTATTGAGGTCATCTGTGGCTTATTTTAAATTGAGAATTGCTCTTGGTTTACTACAGGGTTTTCAATAATTGCATTTATTACTGAATCTATAACTTATTTACAAAATGTGGCATTCATTCCTTTGAGGTGGCATACTGTGTATAAACCACTGAAACCTAGTGGGTATATGTACTCTGTTCAACTAAGACTTTGCAGTACTGGTGGGACGTTAGTGTTTGACTATGGGTTTGGAGCTCGCCCTGCCTCCACTGTTTTTATCTCCTTGAATGTTATTAGATCTAAAACTGAGAGTCTGATGCACAAAACTATGCGATAATCAAGTTTCAACACGACAGCAGCTCATAGATTAGATAGAAATGGCATGATGTTTGTCAGCAATGGAAGTTTGAGTAGCCATGCAAGAGATATCCCTGCAACATATGTCACCCTGTTGGGTTCCGTCATTGCTTTGGTTATAAAGCTTAACACATTTAAGCTTTCTTTCCCCGTAATTGCTCCATGTGCACCCTTAATCAAGCTGCGTTCTTGATAGTTTTGGGTGGCTCTTCTGTAAAAGAAGTATTTGCTCCAGTCTGTCTCCAGGGTATTATAATTGCTGCGCTCCCTACTAGAACCTCCAAACAAGTCTCATAAGCCAGTTGCAGATGCAACTGATGGTAGTCAAGCTCCAAGTCTTCAGGCACATCCAAATGAGGCGCTTTCTTTAATTGTTCCTGAACAATAAATTGGAAACTCTGAACACAAAAGCGACTCCGCCACCAGCATCATCATGAATTGCCCCGTATGGGCAGCATTGTCCATTCCAATTGAGGTCTTCAATATTAAATAGGTTCATCATGTGTCTCTGGCGTCAACACTCTTCCATAACTATTTAAATTACTGAATGAGCATGACTTTCGTATTATCATCCAGGATTTAATGAAACAAAATTGATGTAATTCAGAAGGTCTACAAGAGAGAAGCTGGTGGTGTAGTCCTGCTTTGTATGTCCTGAGGGTCTCTTTACTTGGGTTTTCACCTTGGGTGTTATGCCCCACCAGCTCCTGCTGCAAAATGCTGGGAGCGATGCTTTGGGCCTGAATTTCCCTTGGCATCCTTTTAAACAGGATATGAAATAAAGCCATTATGAAATTCCATTGCTGATAGTCATCACACCATATCTGCCTAAGAACAAGCAAATCTAGCTAGTCAGAACAGTGTCCTCTCCAAGATCGACCACAGCAATGTACTTCCCATGGGTCATCTTCCAGGACCTCTAGGATATTCGTAGTAATATGTAACAGTGGAGCTAGGGTGATCTTCAATCTCATGAATTGCTGCTATAATAAGTTTGAGGTGGAGATGCAGAATCACTAGGGTTTTGGCCAAATTCAGAGCCATAGAAGGCCTTGTAGTCGAATACCAGCGTAAGAAACGCTTACATAGTGGCAAAGCTTGCCATATACAATGAGACAAAAGTTTATTTTTTTAATTGCATATTCAAAGAAGAATAAGAATCTTATTTCCCAAAAATTAATTAAGCATAACATTTTCCATAAATTAACAATGAGCAGAACATTGAATTCACCACATTTTTTGTAATACTTCACTTTTCAGAGTATAGGATCTCATGGATTAAAGTCATCAAGGGTGAATTAGTTTTAGAATCCTATTCAATAAGGAGATAAAGAAGAAGAAAAAAGTGTTTGGGGAAAGTGTCAGTAAAAGGGAAAGCGAATACTGAAAAAAGCGAAATGTCCTCAATGTGTCTTGCCTACCTTTATAACTGTTTGGTCATTGTGCATAGATACCACTTAATCAAGCAATGAAGTACACTGAGCATAGTGAATTATAGTAGTGAAATATGAAGGTGAGGGTTTTTGTGTGCCTGCCTTCTTTTCTAAAGTGCTTCCTGGAGGTTCAAAGAAACGGATCTCTGGTTTATTTCAAGTGTAAAGGGATCAGGGTATTAGTAAATAAAGGCATATTGTATATGAAGAATGCGTTCAAGAAACAGTTTTCAAGGTTGGGAAATTAAAGAAGGCTTTTTAACCACCTGATTGATATGAGAAATATTAATATATAGATTTATTGATAGCACCCTAGTCACAGATTCTTCGTTTGAAAGCCATAATTAAGCTTCATTCATACTTTGAATGTTGCTTGCATGTATTTCGGAATATCCAACATTACTCACACCTTTTATTGCTTCCTAAATCGATTTCCTAATTAGATGCCCGTCAAATTATTAATAACTTTTATATATCTCTAGCATGCGTGCAGAATTACATCTTAAGTGCATTCGATTTACATTTTTTTTATCTCAAGTAGAAAGTTATTTCATATCTTTTATCACTGAATGATAAGTAAGTAAATCAGAATATTGATGAGAATACTATTTTTTTCGATTTTGATGCTGAATTAGGTATTTTGTCACATTAGTGTCCTATAGTCAACTATTGAGGTCATCTGTGGCTTATTTTAAATTGAGAATTGCCCTTGGTTTACTACAGGGTTTTCAATAATTGCATTTATCACTGAATCTATAACTTATTTACGAAATGTGGCATTCATTCCTTTGAGGTGGCATACTGTGTATAAACCACTGAAACCTAGTTGGTATATGTACTCAGTTCAACTAAGACTTTGCAGTACTGGTGGGACGTTAGTGTGACTATGGGGTTGGAGCTCGCCCTGCCTCCACTGTTTTTATCTCCTTGAATGTTATTAGATCTAAAACTGAGAGTCTGATGCACAAAACTATGCGATAAACAAGTTTCAACATGACAGCAGCTCATAGATTAGATAGAAATGGCATGATGTTTGTCAGCAATGGAAGTTTGAGTAGGCATGCAAGCGATATCCCTGCAACATATGTCACCCTGTTGGGTTCCGTCATTGCTTTGGATATAAAGCTTAACACATTGAAGCTTTCTTTCCCCGTAATTGCTCCATGTGCACCCTTAATCAAGCTGCGTTCTTGATAGTTTTGGGTGGCTCTTCTGTAAAAGAAGTATTTGCTCCAGTCTGTCTCCAGGGTATTATAATTGCTGCGCTCCCTCCTAGAACCTCCAAACAAGTCTCATAAGCCAGTTGCAGATGCAACTGATGGTAGTCAAGCTCCAAGTCTTCAGGCACATCCAAATGAGGCGCTTTCTTCAATTGTTCCTGAACAATAAATTGGAAACTCTGAACACAAAAGCGACTCCGCCACCAGCATCATCATGAATTGCCCCGTATGGGCAGCATTGTCCATTCCAATTGAGGGCTTCAATATTAAATAGGTTCATCATGTGTCTCTGGCGTCAACACTCTTCCATAACTATTTAAATTACTGAATGAGCATGACTTTCGTATTATCATCCAGGATTGAATGAAACAAAATTGATGTAATTCAAAAGGTCTACAAGAGAGAAGCTGGTGGTGTAGTCCTGCTTTGTATGTCCTGAGGGTCTCTTTACTTGGGTTTTCACCTTGGGTGTTATGCCCCACCAGCTCCTGCTGCAAAATGCTGGGAGCGATGCTTTGGGCCTGAATTTCCCTTGGCATCCTTTTAAACAGGATATGAAATAAAGCCATTATGAAATTCCATTGCTGATAGTCATCACACCATATGCCTAAAATAAAGCAAATCTAGCTAGTCAGAACAATGTCCTCTCCAAGATCGACCACAGCGATGTACTTCCCATGGGTCATCTTCCAGGACCTCTAGGATATTCGTAGTAATATGTAACAGTGGAGCTAGGGTGATCTTCAATCTCATGAATTGCTGCTATAATAAGTTTGTGGTGGAGAGGCAGAATCACTAGGGTTTTGGCGAAATTCAGAGCCATAGAAGGCCTTGTAGTCGAATACCAGCGTAAGAAATGCTTACATAGTGGCAAAGCTTGCCATATACAATGAGACAAAAGTTTATTTTTTTAATTGCATATTCAAAGAAGAATAAGAATCTTATTTCCCAAAAATTAATTAAGCATAACATTTTCCATAAATTAACAATGAGCGGAACATTGAATTCACCACATTTTTTGTAATACTTCACTTTTCAGAGTATAGGATCTCATGGATTAAAGTCATCAAGGGTGAATTAGTTTTAGAATCCTATTCAATAAGGAGATAAAGAAGAAGAAAAAAGTGTTTGGGGAAAGTGTCAGTAAAAGGGAAAGCCAATACAGAAAAAAGCAAAATGTCCTCAATGTGTCTTGCCTACCTTTATAACTGTTTGGCCATTGTGCATAGATACCACTTAATCAAGCAATGAAGTACACTGAGCATAGTGAATTATAGTAGTGACATATGAAGGTGAGGGTTTTTGTGTGCCTGCCTTCTTTTCTAAAGTGCTTCCTGGAGGTTCAAAGAAACGGATCTCTGGTTTATTTCAAGTGTAAAGGGATCAGGGTATTAGTAAATAAAGGCATATTGTATATGAAGAATGCGTTCAAGAAACAGTTTTCAAGGTTGGGAAATTAAAGAAGGCTTTCTAACCACCTTTTTGATATGAGAAATATTAATATATAGATCTATTGATAGCACCCTAGTCACAGATTCTTCGTTTGAAAGCAATAATTAAGCTTCATTCATACTTTGAATGTTGCTTGCATGTATTTCACACCTTTTATTGCTTCCTAATTCGATTTCATAATTAGATGCCTGTCAAAGTATTAATAACTTTTATATATCTCTAGCATGCGTGCAGAATTACATTTTAAGTGCATTCGATTTACATTTTTTTATCTCAAGTAGAAGGTTATTTCATATCTTTTATCACTGAATAATAAGTAAGTAAATCAGAATATTGGTGAGAATACTATTTTTTTTGATTTTGATGCTGAATTAGGTCTTTTGTCACATTAGTGTCCTATAGTCAACTATTGAGGTCATCTGTGGCTTATTTTAAATTGAGAATTGCTCTTGGTTTACTACAGGGTTTTCAATAATTGCATTTATCACTGAATCTATAACTTATTTACAAAATGTGGCATTCATTCCTTTGAGGTGGCATACTGTGTATAAACCACTGAAACCTAGTGGGTATATGTACTCAGTTCAACTAAGACTTTGCAGCACTGGTGGGACGTTAGTGTTTGACTATGGGTTTGGAGCTCGCCCTGCCTCCACTGCTTTTATCTCCTTGAATGTTATTAGATCTAAAACTGAGAGTCTGATGCACAAAACTATGCGATAATCAAGTTTCAACATGACAGCAGCTCATAGATTAGATAGAAATAGCATGATGTTTGTCAGCAATGGAAGTTTGAGTAGCCATGCAAGAGATATCCCTGCAACATATGTCACCCTGTTGGGTTCCGTCATTGCTTTGGATATAAAGCTTAACACATTTAAGCTTTCTTTCCCCGTAATTGCTCCATGTGCACCCTTAATCAAGCTGCGTTCTTGATAGTTTTGGGTGGCTCTTCTGTAAAAGAAGTATTTGCTCCAGTCTATCTCCAGGGTATTATAATTGCTGCGCTCCCTACTAGAACCTCCAAACAAGTCTCATAAGCCAGTTGCAGATGCAACTGATGGTAGTCAAGCTCCAAGTCTTCAGGCACATCCAAATAAGGCACTTTCTTTAATTGTTCCTGAACAATAAATTGAAAACTCTGAACACAAAAGCGACTCCGCCACCAGCATCATCATGAATTGCCCCGAATGGGCAGCATTGTCCATTCCAATTGAGGGCTTCAATATTAAATAGGTTCATCATGTGTCTCTGGCGTCAACACTCTTCCATAACTATTTAAATTACTGAATGAGCATGACTTTCGTATTATCATCCAGGATTGAATGAAACAAAATTGATGTAATTTAAAAGGTCTACAAGAGAGAAGCTGGTGGTGTAGTCCTTCTTTGTATGTCCTGAGGGTCTCTTTACTTGGGTTTTCACCTTGGGTGTTATGCCCCACCAGCTCCTGCTGCAAAATGCTGGGAGCGATGCTTTGGGCCTGAATTTCCCTTGTCATCCTTTTAAACAGGATATGAAATAAAGCCATTATGAAATTCCATTGCTGATAGTCATCACACCATATCTGCCTAAGAACAAGCAAATCTAGCTAGTCAGAACAGTGTCCTCTCCAAGATCGACCACAGCGATGTACTACCCATGGGTCATCTTCCAGGACCTCTAGGATATTCGTAGTAATATCTAACAGTGGAGCTAGGGTGATCTTCACTCTCATGAATTGCTGCTATAATAAGTTTGAGGGGGAGATGCAGAATCACTAGGGTTTTGGCCAAATTCAGAGCCATAGAAGGCCTTGTAGTCGAATGCCAGCGTAAGAAACGCTTACATAGTGGCAAAGCTTGCCATATACAATGAGACAAAAGTTTATTTCTTTAATTGTATATTCAAAGAAGAATAAGAATCTTATTTCCCAAAAATTAATTAAGCATAACATTTTCCATAAATTAACAATGAGCGGAACATTGAATTCACCACATTTTTTGTAATACTTCACTTTTCAGAGTATAGGATCTCATGGATTAAAGTCATCAAGGGTGAATTAGTTTTAGAATCCTATTCAATAAGGAGATAAAGAAGAAGAAAAAAGTGTTTGGGGAAAGTGTCAGTAAAAGGGAAAGCCAATACAGAAAAAAGCAAAATGTCCTCAATGTGTCTTGCCTACCTTTATAACTGTTTGGCCATTGTGCATAGATACCACTTAATCAAGCAATAAGGTACACTGAGCATAGTGAATTATAGTAGTGAAATATGAAGGTGAGGGTTTTTGGTGTGCCTGCCTTCTTTTCTAAAGTGCTTCCTGGAGGTTCAAAGAAACGGATCTCTGGTTTATTTCAAGTGTAAAGGGATCAGGGTATTAGTAAATAAAGGCATATTGTATATGAAGAATGCGTTCAAGAGACAGTTTTCAAGGTTGGGAAATTAAAGAAGGCTTTTTAACCACCTGATTGATATGAGAAATATTAATATATAGATCTATTGATAGCACCCTAGTCACAGATTCTTCGTTTGAAAGCCATAATTAAGCTTCATTCATACTTTGAATGTTGCTTGCATGTATTTCGGAATATCCAACATTACTCACACCTTTTATTGCTTCCTAAATCGATTTCATAATTAGATGCCCGTCAAAGTATTAATAACTTTTATATATCTCTAGCATGCGTGCAGAATTACATTTTAAGTGCATTCGATTTACATTTTTTTTATCTCAAGTAGAAGGTTATTTCATATCTTTTATCACTGAATGATAAGTAAGTAAATCAGAATATTGATGAGAATACTATTTTTTTCGATTTTGATGCTGAATTAGGTCTTTTGTCACATTAGTGTCCTATAGTCAACTATTGAGGTCATCTGTGGCTTATTTTAAATTGAGAATTGCTCTTGGTTTACTACAGGGTTTTCAATATTTGCATTTATCACTGAATCTATAACTTATTTACGAAATGTGGCATTCATTCCTTTGAGGTGGCATACTGTGTATAAACCACTGAAACCTAGTGGGTATATGTACTCAGTTCAACTAAGACTTTGCAGTACTGGTGGGACGTTAGTGTTTGACTATGGGTTTGGAGCTCGCCCTGCCTCCACTGTTTTTATCTCCTTGAATGTTATTAGATCTAAAACTGAGAGTCTGATGCACAAAACTATGCGATAATCAAGTTTCAACATGACAGCAGCTCATAGATTATATAGAAATGGCATGATGTTTGTCAGCAATGGAAGTTTGAGTAGCCATGCAAGAGATATCCCTGCAACATATGTCACCCTGTTGGGTTCCGTCATTGCTTTGGTTATAAAGCTTAACACATTTAAGCTTTCTTTCCCCGTAATTGCTCCATGTGCACCCTTAATCAAGCTGCGTTCTTGATAGTTTTGGGTGGCTCTTCTGTAAAAGAAGTATTTGCTCCAGTCTGTCTCCAGGGTATTATAATTGCTGCGCTCCCTACTAGAACCTCCAAACAAGTCTCATAAGCCAGTTGCAGATGCAACTGATGGTAGTCAAGCTCCAAGTCTTCAGGCACATCCAAATGAGGCGCTTTCTTTAATTGTTCCTGAACAATAAATTGGAAACTCTGAACACAAAAGCGACTCCGCCACCAGCATCATCATGAATTGCCCCGTATGGGCAGCATTGTCCATTCCAATTGAGGTCTTCAATATTAAATAGGTTCATCATGTGTCTCTGGCGTCAACACTCTTCCATAACTATTTAAATTACTGAATGAGCATGACTTTCGTATTATCATCCAGGATTTAATGAAACAAAATTGATGTAATTCAGAAGGTCTACAAGAGAGAAGCTGGTGGTGTAGTCCTGCTTTGTATGTCCTGAGGGTCTCTTTACTTGGGTTTTCACCTTGGGTGTTATGCCCCACCAGCTCCTGCTGCAAAATGCTGGGAGCGATGCTTTGGGCCTGAATTTCCCTTGGCATCCTTTTAAACAGGATATGAAATAAAGCCATTATGAAATTCCATTGCTGATAGTCATCACACCATATCTGCCTAAGAACAAGCAAATCTAGCTAGTCAGAACAGTGTCCTCTCCAAGATCGACCACAGCAATGTACTTCCCATGGGTCATCTTCCAGGACCTCTAGGATATTCGTAGTAATATGTAACAGTGGAGCTAGGGTGATCTTCAATCTCATGAATTGCTGCTATAATAAGTTTGAGGTGGAGATGCAGAATCACTAGGGTTTTGGCCAAATTCAGAGCCATAGAAGGCCTTGTAGTCGAATACCAGCGTAAGAAACGCTTACATAGTGGCAAAGCTTGCCATATACAATGAGACAAAAGTTTATTTTTTTAATTGCATATTCAAAGAAGAATAAGAATCTTATTTCCCAAAAATTAATTAAGCATAACATTTTCCATAAATTAACAATGAGCAGAACATTGAATTCACCACATTTTTTGTAATACTTCACTTTTCAGAGTATAGGATCTCATGGATTAAAGTCATCAAGGGTGAATTAGTTTTAGAATCCTATTCAATAAGGAGATAAAGAAGAAGAAAAAAGTGTTTGGGGAAAGTGTCAGTAAAAGGGAAAGCGAATACTGAAAAAAGCGAAATGTCCTCAATGTGTCTTGCCTACCTTTATAACTGTTTGGTCATTGTGCATAGATACCACTTAATCAAGCAATGAAGTACACTGAGCATAGTGAATTATAGTAGTGAAATATGAAGGTGAGGGTTTTTGTGTGCCTGCCTTTTTTTCTAAAGTGCTTCCTGGAGGTTCAAAGAAACGGATCTCTGGTTTATTTCAAGTGTAAAGGGATCAGGGTATTAGTAAATAAAGGCATATTGTATATGAAGAATGCGTTCAAGAAACAGTTTTCAAGGTTGGGAAATTAAAGAAGGCTTTTTAACCACCTGATTGATATGAGAAATATTAATATATAGATCTATTGATAGCACCCTAGTCACAGATTCTTCGTTTGAAAGCCATAATTAAGCTTCATTCATACTTTGAATGTTGCTTGCATGTATTTCGGAATATCCAACATTACTCACACCTTTTATTGCTTCCTAAATCGATTTCATAATTAGATGCCCGTCAAAGTATTAATAACTTTTATATATCTCTAGCATGCGTGCAGAATTACATTTTAAGTGCATTCGATTTACATTTTTTTTATCTCAAGTAGAAGGTTATTTCATATCTTTTATCACTGAATGATAAGTAAGTAAATCAGAATATTGATGAGAATACTATTTTTTTCGATTTTGATGCTGTATTAGGTCTTTTGTCACATTAGTGTCCTATAGTCAACTATTGAGGTCATCTGTGGCTTATTTTAAATTGAGAATTGCTCTTGGTTTACTACAGGGTTTTCAATAATTGCATTTATCACTGAATCTATAACTTATTTACGAAATCTGGCATTCATTCCTTTGAGGTGGCATACTGTGTATAAACCACTGAAACCTAGTTGGTATATGTACTCAGTTCAACTAGGACTTTGCAGTACTGGTGGGACGTTAGTGTGACTATGGGGTTGAAGCTCGCCCTGCCTCCACTGTTTTTATCTCCTTGAATGTTATTAGATCTAAAACTGAGAGTCTGATGCACAAAACTATGCGATAATCAAGTTTCAACATGACAGCAGCTCATAGATTAGATAGAAATGGCATGATGTTTGTCAGCAATGGAAGTTTGAGTAGCCATGCAAGCGATATCCCTGCAACATATGTCACCCTGTTGGGTTCCGTCATTGCTTTGGATATAAAGCTTAACACATTTAAGCTTTCTTTCCCCGTAATTGCTCCATGTGCACCCTTAATCAAGCTGCGTTCTTGAGAGTTTTGGGTGGCTCTTCTGTAAATGAAGTATTTGCTCCAGTCTGTCTCCAGGGTATTATAATTGCTGCGCTCCCTACTAGAACCTCCAAACAAGTCTCATAAGCCAGTTGCAGATGCAACTGATGGTAGTCAAGCTCCAAGTCTTCAGGCACATCCAAATTAGGCGCTTTCTTTAATTGTTCCTGAGCAATAAATTGGAAACTCTGAACACAAAAGCGACTCCGCCACCAGCATCATCATGAATTGCCCCGTATGGGCAGCATTGTCCATTCCAATTGAGGGCTTCAATATTAAATAGGTTCATCACGTGTCTCTGGCGTCAACACTCTTCCATAACTATTTAAATTACTGAATGAGCATGACTTTCGTATTATCATCCAGGATTGAATGAAACAAAATTGATGTAATTTAAAAGGTCTACAAGAGAGAAGCTGGTGGTGTAGAACTGCTTTGTATGTCCTGAGGGTCTCTTTACTTGGGTTTTCACCTTGGGTGTTATGCCCCACCAGCTCCTGCTGCAAAATGCTGGGAGCGATGCTTTGGGCCTGAATTTCCCTTGGCATCCTTTTAAACAGGATATGAAAAAAAAGCCATTATGAAATTCCATTGCTGATAGTCATCACACCATATCTGCCTAAGAACAAGCAAGTCTAGCTAGTCAGAACAGTGTCCTCTCCAAGATCGACCACAGCGATGTACTTCCCATGGGTCATCTTCCAGGACCTCCAGGATATTCGTAGTAATATGTAACAGTGGAGCTAGGGTGATCTTCAATCTCATGAATTGCTGCTATAATAAGTTTGAGGTGGAGATGCAGAATCACTAGGGTTTTGGCCAAATTCAGAGCCATAGAAGGCCTTGTAGTCGAATACCAGCGTAAGAAACGCTTACATAGTGGCAAAGCTTGCCATATACAATGAGACAAAAGTTTATTTTTTTAATTGCATATTCAAAGAAGAATAAGAATCTTATTTCCCAAAAATTAATTAAGCATAACATTTTCCATAAATTAACAATGAGCGGAACATTGAAATCACCACATTTTTTGTAATACTTCACTTTTCAGAGTATAGGATCTCATGGATTAAAGTCATCAAGGGAGAATTAGTTTTAGAATCCTATTCAATAAGGAGATAAAGAAGAAGAAAAAAGTGTTTGGGGAAAGTGTCAGTAAAAGGGAAAGCCAATACAGAAAAAAGCGAAATGTCCTCAATGTGTCTTGCCTACCTTTATAACTGTTTGGCCATTGTGCATAGATACCACTTAATCAAGCAATGAAGTACACTGAGCATAGTGAATTATAGTAGTGAAATATGAAGGTGAGGGTTTTTGTGTGCCTGCCTTCTTTTCTAAAGTGCTTCCTGGAGGTTCAAAGAAACGGATCTCTGGTTTATTTCAAGTGTAAAGGGATCAGGGTATTAGTAAATAAAGGCATATTGTATATGAAGAATGCGTTCAAGAAACAGTTTTCAAGGTTGGGAAATTAAAGAAGGCTTTCTAATCACCTGATTGATATGAGAAATATTAATATATAGATCTATTGATAGCACCCTAGTCACAGATTCTTCGTTTGAAAGCCATAATTAAGCTTCATTCATACTTTGAATGTTGCTTGCATGTATTTCACACCTTTTATAGCTTCCTAAATCGATTTCATAATTAGATGCCCGTAAAAGTATTAATAACTTTTATATATCTCTAGCATGCGTGCAGAATTACATTTTAAGTGCATTCAATTTACATTTTTTTTTATCTCAAGTAGAAGGTTATTTCATATCTTTTATCACTGAATGATAAGCAAGTAAATCATAATATTGATGAGAATACTATTTTTTTCGATTT
This sequence comes from Lissotriton vulgaris, assembly GCF_964263255.1. Taxonomy (NCBI): domain Eukaryota; kingdom Metazoa; phylum Chordata; class Amphibia; order Caudata; family Salamandridae; genus Lissotriton; species Lissotriton vulgaris. Next base: position 1,399,806,764 of record NC_141689.1, read on the forward strand.
TGATGCTGAAATTGGTCTTTTGACTATAGGTTTAGTGTCCTATAGTCAACTATTGAGGTCATCTGCGGCTTATTTTAAATTGAGAATTGCTCTTGGTTTACTACAGGGTTTTCAATAATTGCATTTATCACTGAATCTATAACTTATTTACAAAATGTGGCATTCATTCCTTTGAAGTGGCATACTGTGTATAAACCACTGAAACCTAGTTGGTATATGTACTCAGTTCAACTAAGACTTTGCAGCACTGGTGGGACGTTAGTGTTTGACTATGGGTTTGGAGCTCGCCCTGCCTCCACTGTTTTTATCTCCTTGAATGTTATTAGATCTAAAACTGAGAGTCTGATGCACAAAACTATGCGATAATCAAGTTTCAACACGACAGCAGCTCATAGATTAGATAGAAATGGCATGATGTTTGTCAGCAATGGAAGTTTGAGTAGCCATGCAAGAGATATCCCTGCAACATATGTCACCCTGTTGGGTTCCGTCATTGCTTTGGACATAAAGCTTAACACATTTAAGCTTTCTTTCCCCGTAATTGCTCCATGTGCACCCTTAATCAAGCTGCGTTCTTGATAATTTTGGGTGGCTCTTCTGTAAAAGAAGTATTTTCTCCAGTCTGTCTCCAGGGTATTATAATTGCTGCGCTCCCTACTAGAACCTCCAAACAAGTCTCATAAGCCAGTTGCAGATGCAACTGATGGTAGTCAAGCTCCAAGTCTTCAGGCACATCCAAATGAGGCGCTTTCTTTAATTGTTCCTGAACAATAAATTGGAAACTCTGAACACAAAAGCGACTCCGCCACCAGCATCATCATGAATTGCCCCGTATGGGCAGCATTGTCCATTCCAATTGAGGTCTTCAATATTAAATAGGTTCATCATGTGTCTCTGGCGTCAACACTCTTCCATAACTATTTAAACTACTGAATGAGCATGACTTTCGTATTATCATCCAGGATTGAATGAAACAAAATTGATGTAATTCAAAAGGTCTACAAGAGAGAAGCTGGTGGTGTAGTCCTGCTTTGTATGTCCTGAGGGTCTCTTTACTTGGGTTTTCACCTTGGGTGTTATGCCCCACCAGCTCCTGCTGCAAAATGCTGGGAGCGATGCTTTGGGCCTGAATTTCCCTTGGCATCCTTTTAAACAGGATATGAAATAAAGCCATTATGAAATTCCATTGCTGATAGTCATCACACCATATCTGCCTAAGAACAAGCAAATCTAGCTAGTCAGAACAGTGTCCTCTCCAAGATCGACCACAGTGATGTACTTCCCATGGGTCATCTTCCAGGACCTCTAGGATATTCGTAGTAATATGTAACAGTGGAGCTAGGGTGATCTTCAATCTCATGAATTGCTGCTATAATAAGTTTGAGGTGGAGTTGCAGAATCACTAGGGTTTTGGCGAAATTCAGAGCCATAGAAGGCCTTGTAGTCGAATACCAGCGTAAGAAACGCTTACATAGTGGCAAAGCTTGCCATATACAATGAGACAAAAGTTTATTTCTTTAATTGCATATTCAAAGAAGAATAAGAATCTTATTTCCCAAAAATTAATTAAGCATAACATTTTCCATAAATTAACAATGAGCGGAACATTGAATTCACCACATTTTTTGTAATACTTCACTTTTCAGAGTATAGGATCTCATGGATTAAAGTCATCAAGGGTGAATTAGTTTTAGAAACCTATTCAATAAGGAGATAAAGAAGAAGAAAAAAGTGTTTGGGGAAAGTGTCAGTAAAAGGGAAAGCCAATACAGAAAAAAGCGAAATGTCCTCAATGTGTCTTGCCTACCTTTATAACTGTTTGGCCATTGTGCATAGATACCACTTAATCAAGCAATGAAGTACACTGAGCATAGTGAATTATAGTAGTGAAATATGAAGGTGAGGGTTTTTGGTGTGCCTGCCTTCTTTTCTAAAGTGCTTCCTGGAGGTTCAAAGAAACGGATCTCTGGTTTATTTCAAGTGTAAAGGCATCAGGGTATTAGTAAATAAAGGCATATTGTATATGAAGAATGCGTTCAAGAAACAGTTTTCAAGGTTGGTAAATTAAAGAAGGCTTTTTAACCACCTGATTGATATGAGAAATATTAATATATAGATCTATTGATAGCACCCTAGTCACAGATTCTTCGTTTGAAAGCCATAATTAAGCTTCATTCATACTTTGAATGTTGCTTGCATGTATTTCGGAATATCCAACATTACTCACACCTTTTATTGCTTCCTAAATCGATTTCATAATTAGATGCCCGTCAAAGTATTAATAACTTTTATATATCTCTAGCATGCGTGCAGAATTACATTTTAAGTGCATTCGATTTACATTTTTTTATCTCAAGTAGAAGGTTATTTCATATCTTTTATCACTGAATGATAAGTAAGTAAATCAGAATATTGATGAGAATACTATTTTTTTCGATTTTGATGCTGAATTAGGTCTTTTGTCACATTAGTGTCCTATAGTCAACTATTGAGGTCATCTGTGGCTTATTTTAAATTGAGAATTGCTCTTGGTTTACTACAGGGTTTTCAATAATTGCATTTATCACTGAATCTATAACTTATTTACGAAATCTGGCATTCATTCCTTTGAGGTGGCATACTGTGTATAAACCACTGAAACCTAGTTGGTATATGTACTCAGTTCAACTAAGACTGTGCAGTACTGGTGGGACGTTAGTGTGACTATGGGGTTGAAGCTCGCCCTGCCTCCACTGTTTTTATCTCCTTGAATGTTATTAGATCTAAAACTGAGAGTCTGATGCACAAAACTATGCGATAATCAAGTTTCAACATGACAGCAGCTCATAGATTAGATAGAAATGGCATGATGTTTGTCAGCAATGGAAGTTTGAGTAGCCATGCAAGCGATATCCCTGCAACATATGTCACCCTGTTGGGTTCCGTCATTGCTTTGGATATAAAGCTTAACACATTTAAGCTTTCTTTCCCCGTAATTGCTCCATGTGCACCCTTAATCAAGCTGCGTTCTTGAGAGTTTTGGGTGGCTCTTCTGTAAAAGAAGTATTTGCTCCAGTCTGTCTCCAGGGTATTATAATTGCTGCGCTCCCTACTAGAACCTCCAAACAAGTCTCATAAGCCAGTTGCAGATGCAACTGATGGTAGTCAAGCTCCAAGTCTTCAGGCACATCCAAATGAGGCGCTTTCTTTAATTGTTCCTGAACAATGAATTGGAAACTCTGAACACAAAAGCGACTCCGCCACCAGCATCATCATGAATTGCCCCGTATGGGCAGCATTGTCCATTCCAATTGAGGGCTTCAATATTAAATAGGTTCATCATGTGTCTCTGGCGTCAACACTCTTCCATAACTATTTAAATTACTGAATGAGCATGACTTTCGTATTATCATCCAGGATTGAATGAAACAAAATTGATGTAATTTAAAAGGTCTACAAGAGAGAAGCTGGTGGTGTAGTCCTGCTTTGTATGTCCTGAGGGTCTCTTTACTTGGGTTTTCACCTTGGGTGTTATGCCCCACCAGCTCCTGCTGCAAAATGCTGGGAGCGATGCTTTGGGCCTGAATTTCCCTTGGCATCCTTTTAAACAGGATATGAAATAAAGCCATTATGAAATTCCATTGCTGATAGTCATCACACCATATCTGCCTAAGAACAAGCAAATCTAGCTAGTCAGAACAGTGTCCTCTCCAAGATCGACCACAGCAATGTACTTCCCATGGGTCATCTTCCAGGACCTCTAGGATATTCGTAGTAATATGTAACAGTGGAGCTAGGGTGATCTTCAATCTCATGAATTGCTGCTATAATACGTTTGAGGTGGAGATGCAGAATCACTAGGGTTTTGGCCAAATTCAGAGCCATAGAAGGCCTTGTAGTCGAATACCAGCGTAAGAAACGCTTACATAGTGGCAAAGCTTGCCATATACAATGAGACAAAAGTTTATTTTTTTAATTGCATATTCAAAGAAGAATAAGAATCTTATTTCCCAAAAATTAATTAAGCATAACATTTTCCATAAATTAACAATGAGCAGAACATTGAATTCACCACATTTTTTGTAATACTTCACTTTTCAGAGTATAGGATCTCATGGATTAAAGTCATCAAGGGTGAATTAGTTTTAGAATCCTATTCAATAAGGAGATAAAGAAGAAGAAAAAAGTGTTTGGGGAAAGTGTCAGTAAAAGGGAAAGCGAATACTGAAAAAAGCGAAATGTCCTCAATGTGTCTTGCCTACCTTTATAACTGTTTGGTCATTGTGCATAGATACCACTTAATCAAGCAATGAAGTACACTGAGCATAGTGAATTATAGTAGTGAAATATGAAGGTGAGGGTTTTTGTGTGCCTGCCTTCTTTTCTAAAGTGCTTCCTGGAGGTTCAAAGAAACGGATCTCTGGTTTATTTCAAGTGTAAAGGGATCAGGGTATTAGTAAATAAAGGCATATTGTATATGAAGAATGCGTTCAAGAAACAGTTTTCAAGGTTGGGAAATTAAAGAAGGCTTTTTAACCACCTGATTGATATGAGAAATATTAATATATAGATTTATTGATAGCACCCTAGTCACAGATTCTTCGTTTGAAAGCCATAATTAAGCTTCATTCATACTTTGAATGTTGCTTGCATGTATTTCGGAATATCCAACATTACTCACACCTTTTATTGCTTCCTAAATCGATTTCCTAATTAGATGCCCGTCAAATTATTAATAACTTTTATATATCTCTAGCATGCGTGCAGAATTACATCTTAAGTGCATTCGATTTACATTTTTTTCATCTCAAGTAGAAGGTTATTTCCTATCTTTTATCACTGAATGATAAGTAAGTAAATCAGAATATTGATGAGAATACTATTTTTTTCGATTTTGATGCTGAATTAGGTCTTTTGTCACATTAGTGTCCTATAGTCAACTATTGAGGTCATCTGTGGCTTATTTTAAATTGAGAATTGCTCTTGGTTTACTACAGGGTTTTCAATAATTGCATTTATCACTGAATCTATAACTTATTTACAAAATGTGGCATTCATTCCTTTGAGGTGGCATACTGTGTATAAACCACTGAAACCTAGTTGGTATATGTACTCAGTTCAACTAAGACTTTGCAGCACTGGTGGGACGTTAGTGTGACTATGGGGTTGGAGCTCGCCCTGCCTCCACTGTTTTTATCTCCTTGAATGTTATTAGATCTAAAACTGAGAGTCTGATGCACAAAACTATGCGATAATCAAGTTTCAACACGACAGCAGCTCATAGATTAGATAGAAATGGCATGATGTTTGTCAGCAATGGAAGTTTGAGTAGCCATGCAAGAGATATCCCTGCAACATATGTCACCCTGTTGGGTTCGGTCATTGCTTTGGATATAAAGCTTAACACATTTAAGCTTTCTTTCCCCGTAATTGCTCCATGTGCACCCTTAATCAAGCTGCGTTCTTGATAGTTTTGGGTGGCTCTTCTGTAAAATAAGTATTTGCTCCAGTCTGTCTCCAGGGTATTATAATTGCTGCGCTCCCTACTAGAACCTCCAAACAAGTCTCATAAGCCAGTTGCAGATGCAACTGATGGTAGTCAAGCTCCAAGTCTTCAGGCACATCCAAATGAGGCGCTTTCTTTAATTGTTCCTGAACAATAAATTGGAAACTCTGAACACAAAAGCGACTCCGCCACCAGCATCATCATGAATTGCCCCGTATGGGCAGCATTGTCCATTCCAATTGAGGTCTTCAATATTAAATAGGTTCATCATGTGTCTCTGGCGTCAACACTCTTCCATAACTATTTAAATTACTGAATGAGCATGACTTTCGTATTATCATCCAGGATTGAATGAAACAAAATTGATGTAATTCAAAAGGTCTACAAGAGAGAAGCTGGTGGTGTAGTCCTGCTTTGTATGTCCTGAGGGTCTCTTTACTTGGGTTTTCACCTTGGGTGTTATGCCCCACCAGCTCCTGCTGCAAAATGCTGGGAGCGATGCTTTGGGCCTGAATTTCCCTTGGCATCCTTTTAAACAGGATATGAAATAAAGCCATTATGAAATTCCATTGCTGATAGTCATCACACCATATCTGCCTAAGAACAAGCAAATCTAGCTAGTCAGAACAGTGTCCTCTCCAAGATCGACCACAGCGATGTACTTCCCATGGGTCATCTTCCAGGACCTCTAGGATATTCGTAGTAATATGTAACAGTGGAGCTAGGGTGATCTTCAATCTCATGAATTGCTGCTATAATAAGTTTGAGGTGGAGATGCAGAATCACTAGGGTTTTGGCCAAATTCAGAGCCATAGAAGGCCTTGTAGTCGAATACCAGCGTAAGAAACGCTTACATAGTGGCAAAGCTTGCCATATACAATGAGACAAAAGTTTATTTTTTTAATTGCATATTCAAAGAAGAAGAAGAATCTTATTTCCCAAAAATTAATTAAGCATAACATTTTCCATCAATTAACAATGAGCGGAACATTGAATTGACCACATTTTTTGTAATACTTCACTTTTCAGAGTATAGGATCTCATGGATTAAAGTCATCACGGGTGAATTAGTTTTAGAATCCTATTCAATAAGTAGATAAAGAAGAAGAAAAAAGTGTTTGGGGAAAGTGTCAGTAAAAGGGAAAGCCAATACAGAAAAAAGCGAAATGTCCTCAATGTGTCTTGCCTACCTTTATAACTGTTTGGTCATTGTGCATAGATACCACTTAATCAAGCAATGAAGTACACTGAGCATAGTGAATTATAGTAGTGAAATATGAGGGTGAAGGTTTTTGTGTGCCTGCCTTCTTTTATAAAGTGCTTCCTGGAGGTTCAAAGAAACGGATCTCTGGTTTATTTCAAGTGTAAAGGGATCAGGGTATTAGTAAATAAAGGCATATTGTATATGAAGAATGCGTTCAAGAAACAGTTTTCAAGGTTGGGAAATTAAAGAAGGCTTTTTAACCATCTGATTGATATGAGAAATATTAATATATAGATCTATTGATAGCACCCTAGTCACAGATTCTTCGTTTGAAAGCCATAATTAAGCTTCATTCAAACTTTGAATGTTGCTTGCATGTATTTCGGAATATACAACATTACTCATACCTTTTATTGCTTCCTAAATCGATTTCATAATTAGATGCCCGTCAAAGTATTAATAACTTTTATATATCTCTAGCATGCGTGCAGAATTACATCTTAAGTGCATTCGATTTACATTTTTTTCATCTCAAGTAGAAGGTTATTTCATATCTTTTATCACTGAATGATAAGTAAGTAAATCAGAATATTGATGAGAATACTATTTTTTTCGATTTTGATGCTGAATTAGGTCTTTTGTCACATTAGTGTCCTATAGTCAACTATTGAGGTCATCTGTGGCTTATTTTAAATTGAGAATTGCTCTTGCTTTACTACAGGGTTTTCAATAATTGCATTTATCACTGAATCTATAACTTATTTACGAAATCTGGCATTCATTCCTTTGAGGTGGCATACTGTGTATAAACCACTGAAACCTAGTTGGTATATGTACTCAGTTCAACTAAGACCTTGCAGTACTCGTGGGACGTTAGTGTGACTATGGGGTTGAAGCTCGCCCTGCCTCCACTGTTTTTATCTCCTTGAATGTTATTAGATCTAAAACTGAGAGTCTGATGCACAAAACTATGCGATAATCAAGTTTCAACATGACAGCAGCTCATAGATTAGATAGAAATGGCATGATGTTTGTCAGCAATGGAAGTTTGAGTAGCCATGCAAGCGATATCCCTGCAACATATGTCACCCTGTTGGGTTCCGTCATTGCTTTGGATATAAAGCTTAACACATTTAAGCTTTCTTTCCCCGTAATTGCTCCATGTGCACCCTTAATCAAGCTGCTTCCTTGAGAGTTTTGGGTGGCTCTTCTGTAAAAGAAGTATTTGCTCCAGTCTGTCTCCAGGGTATTATAATTGCTGCACTCCCTACTAGAACCTCCAAACAAGTCTCATAAGCCAGTTGCAGATGCAACTGATGGTAGTCAAGCTCCAAGTCTTCAGGCAGATCCAAATGAGGCGCTTTCTTTAATTGTTCCTGAACAATGAATTGGAAACTCTGAACACAAAAGCGACTCCGCCACCAGCATCATCATGAATTGCCCCGTATGGGCAGCATTGTCCATTCCAATTGAGGTATTCAATATTAAATAGGTTCATCATGTGTCTCTGGCGTCAACACTCTTCCATAACTATTTAAATTACTGAATGAGCATGACTTTCGTATTATCATCCAGGATTGAATGAAACAAAATTGATGTAATTCAAAAGGTCTACAAGAGAGAAGCTGGTGGTGTAGTCCTGCTTTGTATGTCCTGAGGATCTCTTTACTTGGGTTTTCACCTTGGGTGTTATGCCCCACCAGCTCCTGCTGCAAAATGCTGGGAGCGATGCTTTGGGCCTGAATTTCCCTTGGCATCCTTTTAAACAGGATATGAAATAAAGCCATTATGAAATTCCATTGCTGATAGTCATCACACCATATCTGCCTAAGAACAAGCAAGTCTAGCTAGTCAGAACAGTGTCCTCTCCAAGATCGACCACAGCGATGTACTTCCCATGGGTCATCTTCCAGGACCTCTAGGATATTCGTAGTAATATGTAACAGTGGAGCTAGGGTGATCTTCAATCTCATGAATTGCTGCTATAATAAGTTTGAGGTGGAGATGCAGAATCACTAGGGTTTTGGCCAAATTCAGAGCCATAGAAGGCCTTGTAGTCGAATACCAGCGTAAGAAACGCTTACATAGTGGCAAAGCTTGCCATATACAATGAGACAAAAGTTTATTTTTTTAATTGCATATTCAAAGAAGAATAAGAATCTTATTTCCCAAAAATTAATTAAGCATAACATTTTCCATAAATTAACAATGAGCGGAACATTGAATTCACCACATTTTTTGTAATACTTCACTTTTCAGAGTATAGGATCTCATGGATTAAAGTCATCAAGGGTGAATTAGTTTTAGAATCCTATTCAATAAGGAGATAAAGAAGAAGAAAAAAGTGTTTGGGGAAAGTGTCAGTAAAAGGGAAAGCCAATACAGAAAAAAGCGAAATGTCCTCAATGTGTCTTGCCTACCTTTATAACTGTTTGGCCATTGTGCATAGATACCACTTAATCAAGCAATGAAGTACACTGAGCATAGTGAATTATAGTAATGAAATATGAAGGTGAGGGTTTTTGTGTGCCTGCCTTCTTTTCTAAAGTGCTTCCTGGAGGTTCAAAGAAACGGATCTCTGGTTTATTTCAAGTGTAAAGGGATCAGGGTATTAGTTAAATAAAGGCATATTGTATATGAAGAATGCGTTCAAGAAACAGTTTTCAAGGTTGGGAAATTAAAGAAGGCTTTCTAACCACCTGATTGATATGAGAAATATTAATATATAGATCTATTGATAGCACCCTAGTCACAGATTCTTCGTTTGAAAGCCATAATTAAGCTTCATTCATACTTTGAATGTTGCTTGCATGTATTTCACACCTTTTATAGCTTCCTAAATCGATTTCATAATTAGATGCCCGTAAAAGTATTAATAACTTTTATATATCTCTAGCATGCGTGCAGAATTACATTTTAAGTGCATTCAATTTACATTTTTTTTTATCTCAAGTAGAAGGTTATTTCATATCTTTTATCACTGAATGATAAGCAAGTAAATCATAATATTGATGAGAATACTATTTTTTTCGATTTTGATGCTGAAATTGGTCTTTTGACTATAGGTTTAGTGTCCTATAGTCAACTATTGAGGTCATCTGCGGCTTATTTTAAATTGAGAATTGCTCTTGGTTTACTACAGGGTTTTCAATAATTGCATTTATCACTGAATCTATAACTTATTTACAAAATGTGGCATTCATTCCTTTGAAGTGGCATACTGTGTATAAACCACTGAAACCTAGTTGGTATATGTACTCAGTTCAACTAAGACTTTGCAGCACTGGTGGGACGTTAGTGTTTGACTATGGGTTTGGAGCTCGCCCTGCCTCCACTGTTTTTATCTCCTTGAATGTTATTAGATCTAAAACTGAGAGTCTGATGCACAAAACTATGCGATAATCAAGTTTCAACACGACAGCAGCTCATAGATTAGATAGAAATGGCATGATGTTTGTCAGCAATGGAAGTTTGAGTAGCCATGCAAGAGATATCCCTGCAACATATGTCACCCTGTTGGGTTCCGTCATTGCTTTGGATATAAAGCTTAACACATTTAAGCTTTCTTTCCCCGTAATTGCTCCATGTGCACCCTTAATCAAGCTGCGTTCTTGATAGTTTTGGGTGGCTCTTCTGTAAAAGAAGTATTTGCTCCAGTCTGTCTCCAGGGTATTATAATTGCTGCGCTCCCTACTAGAACCTCCAAACAAGTCTCATAAGCCAGTTGCAGATGCAACTGATGGTAGTCAAGCTCCAAGTCTTCAGGCACATCCAAATGAGGCGCTTTCTTTAATTGTTCCTGAACAATAAATTGGAAACTCTGAACACAAAAGCGACTCCGCCACCAGCATCATCATGAATTGCCCCGTATGGGCAGCATTGTCCATTCCAATTGAGGTCTTCAATATTAAATAGGTTCATCATGTGTCTCTGGCGTCAACACTCTTCCATAACTATTTAAATTACTGAATGAGCATGACTTTCGTATTATCATCCAGGATTGAATGAAACAAAATTGATGTAATTCAAAAGGTCTACAAGAGAGAAGCTGGTGGTGTAGTCCTGCTTTGTATGTCCTGAGGGTCTCTTTACTTGGGTTTTCACCTTGGGTGTTATGCCCCACCAGCTCCTGCTGCAAAATGCTGGGAGCGATGCTTTGGGCCTGAATTTCCCTTGGCATCCTTTTAAACAGGATATGAAATAAAGCCATTATGAAATTCGATTGCTGATAGTCATCACACCATATCTGCCTAAGAACAAGCAAATCTAGCTAGTCAGAACAGTGTCCTCTCCAAGATCGACCACAGTGATGTACTTCCCATGGGTCATCTTCCAGGACCTCTAGGATATTCGTAGTAATATGTAACAGTGGAGCTAGGGTGATCTTCAATCTCATGAATTGCTGCTATAATAAGTTTGAGGTGGAGATGCAGAATCACTAGGGTTTTGGCGAAATTCAGAGCCATAGAAGGCCTTGTAGTCGAATACCAGCGTAAGAAACGCTTACATAGTGGCAAAGCTTGCCATATACAATGAGACAAAAGTTTATTTCTTTAATTGCATATTCAAAGAAGAATAAGAATCTTATTTTCCAAAAATTAATTAAGCATAACATTTTCCATAAATTAACAATGAGCGGAACATTGAATTCACCACATTTTTTGTAATACTTCACTTTTCAGAGTATAGGATCTCATGGATTAAAGTCATCAAGGGTGAATTAGTTTTAGAATCCTATTCAATAAGGAGATAAAGAAGAAGAAAAAAGTGTTTGGGGAAAGTGTCAGTAAAAGGGAAAGCCAATACAGAAAAAAGCGAAATGTCCTCAATGTGTCTTGCCTACCTTTATAAGTGTTTGGCCATTGTGCATAGATACCACTTAATCAAGCAATGAAGTACACTGAGCATAGTGAATTATAGTAGTGAAATATGAAGGTGAGGGTTTTTGGTGTGCCTGCCTTCTTTTCTAAAGTGCTTCCTGGAGGTTCAAAGAAACGGATCTCTGGTTTATTTCAAGTGTAAAGGCATCAGGGTATTAGTAAATAAAGGCATATTGTATATGAAGAATGCGTTCAAGAAACAGTTTTCAAGGTTGGTAAATTAAAGAAGGCTTTTTAACCACCTGATTGATATGAGAAATATTAATATATAGATCTATTGATAGCACCCTAGTCACAGATTCTTCGTTTGAAAGCCATAATTAAGCTTCATTCATACTTTGAATGTTGCTTGCATGTATTTCGGAATATCCAACATTACTCACACCTTTTATTGCTTCCTAAATCGATTTCATAATTAGATGCCCGTCAAAGTATTAATAACTTTTATATATCTCTAGCATGCGTGCAGAATTACATTTTAAGTGCATTCGATTTACATTTTTTTATCTCAAGTAGAAGGTTATTTCATATCTTTTATCACTGAATGATAAGTAAGTAAATCAGAATATTGATGAGAATACTATTTTTTTCGATTTTGATGCTGAATTAGGTCTTTTGTCACATTAGTGTCCTATAGTCAACTATTGAGGTCATCTGTGGCTTATTTTAAATTGAGAATTGCTCTTGCTTTACTACAGGGTTTTCAATAATTGCATTTATCACTGAATCTATAACTTATTTACGAAATCTGGCATTCATTCCTTTGAGGTGGCATACTGTGTATAAACCACTGAAACCTAGTTGGTATATGTACTCAGTTCAACTAAGACTTTGCAGCACTGGTGGGACGTTAGTGTGACTATGGGGTTGGAGCTCGCCCTGCCTCCACTGTTTTTATCTCCTTGAATGTTATTAGATCTAAAACTGAGAGTCTGATGCACAAAACTATGCGATAATCAAGTTTCAACACGACAGCAGCTCATAGATTAGATAGAAATGGCATGATGTTTGTCAGCAATGGAAGTTTGAGTAGCCATGCAAGAGATATCCCTGCAACATATGTCACCCTGTTGGGTTCGGTCATTGCTTTGGATATAAAGCTTAACACATTTAAGCTTTCTTTCCCCGTAATTGCTCCATGTGCACCCTTAATCAAGCTGCGTTCTTGATAGTTTTGGGTGGCTCTTCTGTAAAATAAGTATTTGCTCCAGTCTGTCTCCAGGGTATTATAATTGCTGCGCTCCCTACTAGAACCTCCAAACAAGTCTCATAAGCCAGTTGCAGATGCAACTGATGGTAGTCAAGCTCCAAGTCTTCAGGCACATCCAAATGAGGCGCTTTCTTTAATTGTTCCTGAACAATAAATTGGAAACTCTGAACACAAAAGCGACTCCGCCACCAGCATCATCATGAATTGCCCCGTATGGGCAGCATTGTCCATTCCAATTGAGGTCTTCAATATTAAATAGGTTCATCATGTGTCTCTGGCGTCAACACTCTTCCATAACTATTTAAATTACTGAATGAGCATGACTTTCGTATTATCATCCAGGATTGAATGAAACAAAATTGATGTAATTCAAAAGGTCTACAAGAGAGAAGCTGGTGGTGTAGTCCTGCTTTGTATGTCCTGAGGGTCTCTTTACTTGGGTTTTCACCTTGGGTGTTATGCCCCACCAGCTCCTGCTGCAAAATGCTGGGAGCGATGCTTTGGGCCTGAATTTCCCTTGGCATCCTTTTAAACAGGATATGAAATAAAGCCATTATGAAATTCCATTGCTGATAGTCATCACACCATATCTGCCTAAGAACAAGCAAATCTAGCTAGTCAGAACAGTGTCCTCTCCAAGATCGACCACAGCGATGTACTTCCCATGGGTCATCTTCCAGGACCTCTAGGATATTCGTAGTAATATGTAACAGTGGAGCTAGGGTGATCTTCAATCTCATGAATTGCTGCTATAATAAGTTTGAGGTGGAGATGCAGAATCACTAGGGTTTTGGCCAAATTCAGAGCCATAGAAGGCCTTGTAGTCGAATACCAGCGTAAGAAACGCTTACATAGTGGCAAAGCTTGCCATATACAATGAGACAAAAGTTTATTTTTTTAATTGCATATTCAAAGAAGAAGAAGAATCTTATTTCCCAAAAATTAATTAAGCATAACATTTTCCATCAATTAACAATGAGCGGAACATTGAATTGACCACATTTTTTGTAATACTTCACTTTTCAGAGTATAGGATCTCATGGATTAAAGTCATCACGGGTGAATTAGTTTTAGAATCCTATTCAATAAGTAGATAAAGAAGAAGAAAAAAGTGTTTGGGGAAAGTGTCAGTAAAAGGGAAAGCCAATACAGAAAAAAGCGAAATGTCCTCAATGTGTCTTGCCTACCTTTATAACTGTTTGGTCATTGTGCATAGATACCACTTAATCAAGCAATGAAGTACACTGAGCATAGTGAATTATAGTAGTGAAATATGAGGGTGAAGGTTTTTGTGTGCCTGCCTTCTTTTATAAAGTGCTTCCTGGAGGTTCAAAGAAACGGATCTCTGGTTTATTTCAAGTGTAAAGGGATCAGGGTATTAGTAAATAAAGGCATATTGTATATGAAGAATGCGTTCAAGAAACAGTTTTCAAGGTTGGGAAATTAAAGAAGGCTTTTTAACCATCTGATTGATATGAGAAATATTAATATATAGATCTATTGATAGCACCCTAGTCACAGATTCTTCGTTTGAAAGCCATAATTAAGCTTCATTCAAACTTTGAATGTTGCTTGCATGTATTTCGGAATATACAACATTACTCATACCTTTTATTGCTTCCTAAATCGATTTCATAATTAGATGCCCGTCAAAGTATTAATAACTTTTATATATCTCTAGCATGCGTGCAGAATTACATCTTAAGTGCATTCGATTTACATTTTTTTCATCTCAAGTAGAAGGTTATTTCATATCTTTTATCACTGAATGATAAGTAAGTAAATCAGAATATTGATGAGAATACTATTTTTTTCGATTTTGATGCTGAATTAGGTCTTTTGTCACATTAGTGTCCTATAGTCAACTATTGAGGTCATCTGTGGCTTATTTTAAATTGAGAATTGCTCTTGCTTTACTACAGGGTTTTCAATAATTGCATTTATCACTGAATCTATAACTTATTTACGAAATCTGGCATTCATTCCTTTGAGGTGGCATACTGTGTATAAACCACTGAAACCTAGTTGGTATATGTACTCAGTTCAACTAAGACCTTGCAGTACTCGTGGGACGTTAGTGTGACTATGGGGTTGAAGCTCGCCCTGCCTCCACTGTTTTTATCTCCTTGAATGTTATTAGATCTAAAACTGAGAGTCTGATGCACAAAACTATGCGATAATCAAGTTTCAACATGACAGCAGCTCATAGATTAGATAGAAATGGCATGATGTTTGTCAGCAATGGAAGTTTGAGTAGCCATGCAAGCGATATCCCTGCAACATATGTCACCCTGTTGGGTTCCGTCATTGCTTTGGATATAAAGCTTAACACATTTAAGCTTTCTTTCCCCGTAATTGCTCCATGTGCACCCTTAATCAAGCTGCTTCCTTGAGAGTTTTGGGTGGCTCTTCTGTAAAAGAAGTATTTGCTCCAGTCTGTCTCCAGGGTATTATAATTGCTGCACTCCCTACTAGAACCTCCAAACAAGTCTCATAAGCCAGTTGCAGATGCAACTGATGGTAGTCAAGCTCCAAGTCTTCAGGCAGATCCAAATGAGGCGCTTTCTTTAATTGTTCCTGAACAATGAATTGGAAACTCTGAACACAAAAGCGACTCCGCCACCAGCATCATCATGAATTGCCCCGTATGGGCAGCATTGTCCATTCCAATTGAGGTATTCAATATTAAATAGGTTCATCATGTGTCTCTGGCGTCAACACTCTTCCATAACTATTTAAATTACTGAATGAGCATGACTTTCGTATTATCATCCAGGATTGAATGAAACAAAATTGATGTAATTCAAAAGGTCTACAAGAGAGAAGCTGGTGGTGTAGTCCTGCTTTGTATGTCCTGAGGATCTCTTTACTTGGGTTTTCACCTTGGGTGTTATGCCCCACCAGCTCCTGCTGCAAAATGCTGGGAGCGATGCTTTGGGCCTGAATTTCCCTTGGCATCCTTTTAAACAGGATATGAAATAAAGCCATTATGAAATTCCATTGCTGATAGTCATCACACCATATCTGCCTAAGAACAAGCAAGTCTAGCTAGTCAGAACAGTGTCCTCTCCAAGATCGACCACAGCGATGTACTTCCCATGGGTCATCTTCCAGGACCTCTAGGATATTCGTAGTAATATGTAACAGTGGAGCTAGGGTGATCTTCAATCTCATGAATTGCTGCTATAATAAGTTTGAGGTGGAGATGCAGAATCACTAGGGTTTTGGCCAAATTCAGAGCCATAGAAGGCCTTGTAGTCGAATACCAGCGTAAGAAACGCTTACATAGTGGCAAAGCTTGCCATATACAATGAGACAAAAGTTT
Organism: Lissotriton vulgaris; assembly: GCF_964263255.1. NCBI lineage: Eukaryota > Metazoa > Chordata > Amphibia > Caudata > Salamandridae > Lissotriton > Lissotriton vulgaris. Next base: position 1,399,822,868 of record NC_141689.1, read on the forward strand.
ATTTTTTTAATTGCATATTCAAAGAAGAATAAGAATCTTATTTCCCAAAAATTAATTAAGCATAACATTTTCCATAAATTAACAATGAGCGGAACATTGAATTCACCACATTTTTTGTAATACTTCACTTTTCAGAGTATAGGATCTCATGGATTAAAGTCATCAAGGGTGAATTAGTTTTAGAATCCTATTCAATAAGGAGATAAAGAAGAAGAAAAAAGTGTTTGGGGAAAGTGTCAGTAAAAGGGAAAGCCAATACAGAAAAAAGCGAAATGTCCTCAATGTGTCTTGCCTACCTTTATAACTGTTTGGCCATTGTGCATAGATACCACTTAATCAAGCAATGAAGTACACTGAGCATAGTGAATTATAGTAATGAAATATGAAGGTGAGGGTTTTTGTGTGCCTGCCTTCTTTTCTAAAGTGCTTCCTGGAGGTTCAAAGAAACGGATCTCTGGTTTATTTCAAGTGTAAAGGGATCAGGGTATTAGTTAAATAAAGGCATATTGTATATGAAGAATGCGTTCAAGAAACAGTTTTCAAGGTTGGGAAATTAAAGAAGGCTTTCTAACCACCTGATTGATATGAGAAATATTAATATATAGATCTATTGATAGCACCCTAGTCACAGATTCTTCGTTTGAAAGCCATAATTAAGCTTCATTCATACTTTGAATGTTGCTTGCATGTATTTCACACCTTTTATAGCTTCCTAAATCGATTTCATAATTAGATGCCCGTAAAAGTATTAATAACTTTTATATATCTCTAGCATGCGTGCAGAATTACATTTTAAGTGCATTCAATTTACATTTTTTTTTATCTCAAGTAGAAGGTTATTTCATATCTTTTATCACTGAATGATAAGCAAGTAAATCATAATATTGATGAGAATACTATTTTTTTCGATTTTGATGCTGAAATTGGTCTTTTGACTATAGGTTTAGTGTCCTATAGTCAACTATTGAGGTCATCTGCGGCTTATTTTAAATTGAGAATTGCTCTTGGTTTACTACAGGGTTTTCAATAATTGCATTTATCACTGAATCTATAACTTATTTACAAAATGTGGCATTCATTCCTTTGAAGTGGCATACTGTGTATAAACCACTGAAACCTAGTTGGTATATGTACTCAGTTCAACTAAGACTTTGCAGCACTGGTGGGACGTTAGTGTTTGACTATGGGTTTGGAGCTCGCCCTGCCTCCACTGTTTTTATCTCCTTGAATGTTATTAGATCTAAAACTGAGAGTCTGATGCACAAAACTATGCGATAATCAAGTTTCAACACGACAGCAGCTCATAGATTAGATAGAAATGGCATGATGTTTGTCAGCAATGGAAGTTTGAGTAGCCATGCAAGAGATATCCCTGCAACATATGTCACCCTGTTGGGTTCCGTCATTGCTTTGGATATAAAGCTTAACACATTTAAGCTTTCTTTCCCCGTAATTGCTCCATGTGCACCCTTAATCAAGCTGCGTTCTTGATAGTTTTGGGTGGCTCTTCTGTAAAAGAAGTATTTGCTCCAGTCTGTCTCCAGGGTATTATAATTGCTGCGCTCCCTACTAGAACCTCCAAACAAGTCTCATAAGCCAGTTGCAGATGCAACTGATGGTAGTCAAGCTCCAAGTCTTCAGGCACATCCAAATGAGGCGCTTTCTTTAATTGTTCCTGAACAATAAATTGGAAACTCTGAACACAAAAGCGACTCCGCCACCAGCATCATCATGAATTGCCCCGTATGGGCAGCATTGTCCATTCCAATTGAGGTCTTCAATATTAAATAGGTTCATCATGTGTCTCTGGCGTCAACACTCTTCCATAACTATTTAAATTACTGAATGAGCATGACTTTCGTATTATCATCCAGGATTGAATGAAACAAAATTGATGTAATTCAAAAGGTCTACAAGAGAGAAGCTGGTGGTGTAGTCCTGCTTTGTATGTCCTGAGGGTCTCTTTACTTGGGTTTTCACCTTGGGTGTTATGCCCCACCAGCTCCTGCTGCAAAATGCTGGGAGCGATGCTTTGGGCCTGAATTTCCCTTGGCATCCTTTTAAACAGGATATGAAATAAAGCCATTATGAAATTCGATTGCTGATAGTCATCACACCATATCTGCCTAAGAACAAGCAAATCTAGCTAGTCAGAACAGTGTCCTCTCCAAGATCGACCACAGTGATGTACTTCCCATGGGTCATCTTCCAGGACCTCTAGGATATTCGTAGTAATATGTAACAGTGGAGCTAGGGTGATCTTCAATCTCATGAATTGCTGCTATAATAAGTTTGAGGTGGAGATGCAGAATCACTAGGGTTTTGGCGAAATTCAGAGCCATAGAAGGCCTTGTAGTCGAATACCAGCGTAAGAAACGCTTACATAGTGGCAAAGCTTGCCATATACAATGAGACAAAAGTTTATTTCTTTAATTGCATATTCAAAGAAGAATAAGAATCTTATTTTCCAAAAATTAATTAAGCATAACATTTTCCATAAATTAACAATGAGCGGAACATTGAATTCACCACATTTTTTGTAATACTTCACTTTTCAGAGTATAGGATCTCATGGATTAAAGTCATCAAGGGTGAATTAGTTTTAGAATCCTATTCAATAAGGAGATAAAGAAGAAGAAAAAAGTGTTTGGGGAAAGTGTCAGTAAAAGGGAAAGCCAATACAGAAAAAAGCGAAATGTCCTCAATGTGTCTTGCCTACCTTTATAAGTGTTTGGCCATTGTGCATAGATACCACTTAATCAAGCAATGAAGTACACTGAGCATAGTGAATTATAGTAGTGAAATATGAAGGTGAGGGTTTTTGGTGTGCCTGCCTTCTTTTCTAAAGTGCTTCCTGGAGGTTCAAAGAAACGGATCTCTGGTTTATTTCAAGTGTAAAGGCATCAGGGTATTAGTAAATAAAGGCATATTGTATATGAAGAATGCGTTCAAGAAACAGTTTTCAAGGTTGGTAAATTAAAGAAGGCTTTTTAACCACCTGATTGATATGAGAAATATTAATATATAGATCTATTGATAGCACCCTAGTCACAGATTCTTCGTTTGAAAGCCATAATTAAGCTTCATTCATACTTTGAATGTTGCTTGCATGTATTTCGGAATATCCAACATTACTCACACCTTTTATTGCTTCCTAAATCGATTTCATAATTAGATGCCCGTCAAAGTATTAATAACTTTTATATATCTCTAGCATGCGTGCAGAATTACATTTTAAGTGCATTCGATTTACATTTTTTTATCTCAAGTAGAAGGTTATTTCATATCTTTTATCACTGAATGATAAGTAAGTAAATCAGAATATTGATGAGAATACTATTTTTTTCGATTTTGATGCTGAATTAGGTCTTTTGTCACATTAGTGTCCTATAGTCAACTATTGAGGTCATCTGTGGCTTATTTTAAATTGAGAATTGCTCTTGCTTTACTACAGGGTTTTCAATAATTGCATTTATCACTGAATCTATAACTTATTTACGAAATCTGGCATTCATTCCTTTGAGGTGGCATACTGTGTATAAACCACTGAAACCTAGTTGGTATATGTACTCAGTTCAACTAAGACTTTGCAGTACTGGTGGGACGTTAGTGTGACTATGGGGTTGGAGCTTGCCCTGCCTCCACTGTTTTAATCTCCTTGAATGTTATTAGATCTAAAACTGAGAGTCTGATGCACAAAACTATGCGATAATCAAGTTTCAACATGACAGCAGCTCATAGATTAGATAGAAATGGCATGATGTTTGTCAGCAATGTAAGTTTGAGTAGGCATGCAAGCGATATCCCTGCAACATATGTCACCCTGTTGGGTTCCGTCATTGCTTTGGATATAAAGCTTAACACATTGAAGCTTTCTTTCCCCGTAATTGCTCCATGTGCACCCTTAATCAAGCTGCGTTCTTGATAGTTTTGGGTGGCTCTTCTGTAAAAGAAGTATTTGCTCCAGTCTGTCTCCAGGGTATTATAATTGCTGCGCTCCCTCCTAGAACCTCCAAACAAGTCTCATAAGCCAGTTGCAGATGCAACTGATGGTAGTCAAGCTCCAAGTCTTCAGGCACATCCAAATGAGGCGCTTTCTTTAATTGTTCCTGAACAATAAATTGGAAACTCTGAACACAAAAGCGACTCCGCCACCAGCATCATCATGAATTGCCCCGTATGGGCAGCATTGTCCATTCCAATTGAGGGCTTCAATATTAAATAGGTTCATCATGTGTCTCTGGCGTCAACACTCTTCCATAACTATTTAAATTACTGAATGAGCATGACTTTCGTATTATCATCCAGGATTGAATGAAACAAAATTGATGTAATTTAAAAGGTCTACAAGAGAGAAGCTGGTGGTGTAGTCCTGCTTTGTATGTCCTGAGGGTCTCTTTACTTGGGTTTTCACCTTGGGTGTTATGCCCCACCAGCTCCTGCTGCAAAATGCTGGGAGCGATGCTTTGGGCCTGAATTTCCCTTGGCATCCTTTTAAACAGGATATGAAATAAAGCCATTATGAAATTCCATTGCTGATAGTCATCACACCATATCTGCCTAAGAACAAGCAAATCTAGCTAGTCAGAACAGTGTCCTCTCCAAGATCGACCACAGCAATGTACTTCCCATGGGTCATCTTCCAGGACCTCTAGGATATTCGTAGTAATATGTAACAGTGGAGCTAGGGTGATCTTCAATCTCATGAATTGCTGCTATAATAAGTTTGAGGTGGAGATGCAGAATCACTAGGGTTTTGGCCAAATTCAGAGCCATAGAAGGCCTTGTAGTCGAATACCAGCGTAAGAAACGCTTACATAGTGGCAAAGCTTGCCATATACAATGAGACAAAAGTTTATTTTTTTAATTGCATATTCAAAGAAGAATAAGAATCTTATTTCCCAAAAATTAATTAAGCATAACATTTTCCATAAATGAACAATGAGCAGAACATTGAATTCACCACATTTTTTGTAATACTTCACTTTTCAGAGTATAGGATCTCATGGATTAAAGTCATCAAGGGTGAATTAGTTTTAGAATCCTATTCAATAAGGAGATAAAGAAGAAGAAAAAAGTGTTTGGGGAAAGTGTCAGTAAAAGGGAAAGCGAATACTGAAAAAAGCGAAATGTCCTCAATGTGTCTTGCCTACCTTTATAACTGTTTGGTCATTGTGCATAGATACCACTTAATCAAGCAATGAAGTACACTGAGCATAGTGAATTATAGTAGTGAAATATGAAGGTGAGGGTTTTTGTGTGCCTGCCTTCTTTTCTAAAGTGCTTCCTGGAGGTTCAAAGAAACGGATCTCTGGTTTATTTCAAGTGTAAAGGGATCAGGGTATTAGTAAATAAAGGCATATTGTATATGAAGAATGCGTTCAAGAAACAGTTTTCAAGGTTGGGAAATTAAAGAATGCTTTTTAACCACCTGATTGATATGAGAAATATTAATATATAGATTTATTGATCGCACCCTAGTCACAGATTCTTCGTTTGAAAGCCATAATTAAGCTTCATTCATACTTTGAATGTTGCTTGCATGTATTTCGGAATATCCAACATTACTCACACCTTTTATTGCTTCCTAAATCGATTTCCTAATTAGATGCCCGTCAAATTATTAATAACTTTTATATATCTCTAGCATGCGTGCAGAATTACATCTTAAGTGCATTCGATTTACATTTTTTTATCTCAAGTAGAAAGTTATTTCATATCTTTTATCACTGAATGATAAGTAAGTAAATCAGAATATTGATGAGAATACTATTTTTTTCGATTTTGATGCTGAATTAGGTATTTTGTCACATTAGTGTCCTATAGTCAACTATTGAGGTCATCTGTGGCTTATTTTAAATTGAGAATTGCCCTTGGTTTACTACAGGGTTTTCAATAATTGCATTTATCACTGAATCTATAACTTATTTACGAAATGTGGCATTCATTCCTTTGAGGTGGCATACTGTGTATAAACCACTGAAATCTAGTTGGTATATGTACTCAGTTCAACTAAGACTTTGCAGTACTGGTGGGACGTTAGTGTGACTATGGGGTTGGAGCTCGCCCTGCCTCCACTGTTTTTATCTCCTTGAATGTTATTAGATCTAAAACTGAGAGTCTGATGCACAAAACTATGCGATAATCAAGTTTCAACATGACAGCAGCTCATAGATTAGATAGAAATGGCATGATGTTTGTCAGCAATGGAAGTTTGAGTAGGCATGCAAGCGATATCCCTGCAACATATGTCACCCTGTTGGGTTCCGTCATTGCTTTGGATATAAAGCTTAACACATTGAAGCTTTCTTTCCCCGTAATTGCTCCATGTGCACCCTTAATCAAGCTGCGTTCTTGATAGTTTTGGGTGGCTCTTCTGTAAAAGAAGTATTTGCTCCAGTCTGTCTCCAGGGTATTATAATTGCTGCGCTCCCTCCTAGAACCTCCAAACAAGTCTCATAAGCCAGTTGCAGATGCAACTGATGGTAGTCAAGCTCCAAGTCTTCAGGCACATCCAAATGAGGCGCTTTCTTTAATTGTTCCTGAACAATAAATTGGAAACTCTGAACACAAAAGCGACTCCGCCACCAGCATCATCATGAATTGCCCCGTATGGGCAGCATTGTCCATTCCAATTGAGGGCTTCAATATTAAATAGGTTCATCATGTGTCTCTGTCGTCAACACTCTTCCATAACTATTTAAATTACTGAATGAGCATGACTTTCGTATTATCATCCAGGATTGAATGAAACAAAATTGATGTAATTTAAAATGTCTACAAGAGAGAAGCTGGTGGTGTAGTCCTGCTTTGTATGTCCTGAGGGTCTCTTTACTTGGGTTTTCACCTTGGGTGTTATGCCCCACCAGCTCCTGCTGCAAAATGCTGGGAGCGATGCTTTGGGCCTGAATTTCCCTTGGCATCCTTTTAAACAGGATATGAAATAAAGCCATTATGAAATTCCATTGCTGATAGTCATCACACCATATCTGCCTAAGAACAAGCAAATCTAGCTAGTCAGAACAGTGTCCTCTCCAAGATCGACCTCAGCGATGTACTTCCCATGGGTCATCTTCCAGGACCTCTAGGATATTCGTAGTAATATGTAACAGTGGAGCTAGGGTGATCTTCAATCTCATGAATTGCTGCTATAATAAGTTTGTGGTGGAGATGCAGAATCACTAGGGTTTTGGCGAAATTCAGAGCCATAGAAGGCCTTGTAGTCGAATACCAGCGTAAGAAACGCTTACATAGTGGCAAAGCTTGCCATATACAATGAGACAAAAGTTTATTTTTTTAATTGCATATTCAAAGAAGAATAAGAATCTTATTTCCCAAAAATTAATTAAGCATAACATTTTCCATAAATTAACAATGAGCGGAACATTGAATTCACCACATTTTTTGTAATACTTCACTTTTCAGAGTATAGGATCTCATGGATTAAAGTCATCAAGGGTGAATTAGTTTTAGAATCCTATTCAATAAGGAGATAAAGAAGAAGAAAAAAGTGTTTGGGGAAAGTGTCAGTAAAAGGGAAAGCCAATACAGAAAAAAGCAAAATGTCCTCAATGTGTCTTGCCTACCTTTATAACTGTTTGGCCATTGTGCATAGATACCACTTAATCAAGCAATGAAGTACACTGAGCATAGTGAATTATAGTAGTGACATATGAAGGTGAGGGTTTTTGTGTGCCTGCCTTCTTTTCTAAAGTGCTTCCTGGAGGTTCAAAGAAACGGATCTCTGGTTTATTTCAAGTGTAAAGGGATCAGGGTATTAGTAAATAAAGGCATATTGTATATGAAGAATGCGTTCAAGAAACAGTTTTCAAGGTTGGGAATTTAAAGAAGGCTTTCTAACCACCTTTTTGATATGAGAAATATTAATATATAGATCTATTGATAGCACCCTAGTCACAGATTCTTCGTTTGAAAGCCATAATTAAGCTTCATTCATACTTTGAATGTTGCTTGCATGTATTTGACACCTTTTATTGCTTCCTAATTCGATTTCATAATTAGATGCCTGTCAAAGTATTAATAACTTTTATATATCTCTAGCATGCGTGCAGAATTACATTTTAAGTGCATTCGATTTACATTTTTTTATCTCAAGTAGAAGGTTATTTCATATCTTTTATCACTGAATAATAAGTAAGTAAATCAGAATATTGGTGAGAATACTATTTTTTTCGATTTTGATGCTGAATTAGGTCTTTTGTCACATTAGTGTCCTATAGTCAACTATTGAGGTCATCTGTGGCTTATTTTAAATTGAGAATTGCTCTTGGTTTACTACAGGGTTTTCAATAATTGCATTTATCACTGAATCTATAACTTATTTACAAAATGTGGCATTCATTCCTTTGAGGTGGCATACTGTGTATAAACCACTGAAACATAGTGGGTATATGTACTCAGTTCAACTAAGACTTTGCAGCACTGGTGGGACGTTAGTGTTTGACTATGGGTTTGGAGCTCGCCCTGCCTCCACTGCTTTTATCTCCTTGAATGTTATTAGATCTAAAACTGAGAGTCTGATGCACAAAACTATGCGATAATCAAGTTTCAACACGACAGCAGCTCATAGATTAGATAGAAATGGCATAATGTTTGTCAGCAATGGAAGTTTGAGTAGCCATGCAAGAGATATCCCTGCAACATATGTCACCCTGTTGGGTTCCGTCATTGCTTTGGATATAAAGCTTAACACATTTAAGCTTTCTTTCCCCGTAATTGCTCCATGTGCACCCTTAATCAAGCTGCGTTCTTGATAGTTTTGGGTGGCTCTTCTGTAAAAGAAGTATTTGCTCCAGTCTATCTCCAGGGTATTATAATTGCTGCGCTCCCTACTAGAACCTCCAAACAAGTCTCATAAGCCAGTTGCAGATGCAACTGATGGTAGTCAAGCTCCAAGTCTTCAGGCACATCCAAATAAGGCACTTTCTTTAATTGTTCCTGAACAATAAATTGAAAACTCTGAACACAAAAGCGACTCCGCCACCAGCATCATCATGAATTGCCCCGAATGGGCAGCATTGTCCATTCCAATTGAGGGCTTCAATATTAAATAGGTTCATCATGTGTCTCTGGCGTCAACACTCTTCCATAACTATTTAAATTACTGAATGAGCATGACTTTCGTATTATCATCCAGGATTGAATGAAACAAAATTGATGTAATTTAAAAGGTCTACAAGAGAGAAGCTGGTGGTGTAGTCCTTCTTTGTATGTCCTGAGGGTCTCTTTACTTGGGTTTTCACCTTGGGTGTTATGCCCCACCAGCTCCTGCTGCAAAATGCTGGGAGCGATGCTTTGGGCCTGAATTTCCCTTGGCATCCTTTTAAACAGGATATGAAATAAAGCCATTATGAAATTCCATTGCTGATAGTCATCACACCATATCTGCCTAAGAACAAGCAAATCTAGCTAGTCAGAACAGTGTCCTCTCCAAGATCGACCACAGCGATGTACTTCCCATGGGTCATCTTCCAGGACCTCTAGGATATTCGTAGTAATATCTAACAGTGGAGCTAGGGTGATCTTCACTCTCATGAATTGCTGCTATAATAAGTTTGAGGGGGAGATGCAGAATCACTAGGGTTTTGGCCAAATTCAGAGCCATAGAAGGCCTTGTAGTCGAATACCAGCGTAAGAAACGCTTACATAGTGGCAAAGCTTGCCATATACAATGAGACAAAAGTTTATTTCTTTAATTGTATATTCAAAGAAGAATAAGAATCTTATTTCCCAAAAATTAATTAAGCATAACATTTTCCATAAATTAACAATGAGCGGAACATTGAATTCACCACATTTTTTGTAATACTTCACTTTTCAGAGTATAGGATCTCATGGATTAAAGTCATCAAGGGTGAATTAGTTTTAGAATCCTATTCAATAAGGAGATAAAGAAGAAGAAAAAAGTGTTTGGGGAAAGTGTCAGTAAAAGGGAAAGCCAATACAGAAAAAAGCGAAATGTCCTCAATGTGTCTTGCCTACCTTTATAACTGTTTGGCCATTGTGCATAGATACCACTTAATCAAGCAATGAAGTACACTGAGCATAGTGAATTATAGTAGTGAAATATGAAGGTGAGGGTTTTTGGTGTGCCTGCCTTCTTTTCTAAAGTGCTTCCTGGAGGTTCAAAGAAACGGATCTCTGGTTTATTTCAAGTGTAAAGGGATCAGGGTATTAGTAAATAAAGGCATATTGTATATGAAGAATGCGTTCAAGAAACAGTTTTCAAGGTTGGGAAATTAAAGAAGGCTTTTTAACCACCTGATTGATATGAGAAATATTAATATATAGATCTATTGATAGCACCCTAGTCACAGATTCTTCGTTTGAAAGCCATAATTAAGCTTCATTCATACTTTGAATGTTGCTTGCATGTATTTCGGAATATCCAACATTACTCACACCTTTTATTGCTTCCTAAATCGATTTCATAATTAGATGCCCGTCAAAGTATTAATAACTTTTATATATCTCTAGCATGCGTGCAGAATTACATTTTAAGTGCATTCGATTTACATTTTTTTATCTCAAGTAGAAGGTTATTTCATATCTTTTATCACTGAATGATAAGTAAGTAAATCAGAATATTGATGAGAATACTATTTTTTTCGATTTTGATGCTGAATTAGGTCTTTTGTCACATTAGTGTCCTATAGTCAACTATTGAGGTCATCTGTGGCTTATTTTAAATTGAGAATTGCTCTTGGTTTACTACAGGGTTTTCAATAATTGCATTTATCACTGAATCTATAACTTATTTAAGAAATCTGGCATTCATTCCTTTGAGGTGGCATACTGTGTATAAACCACTGAAACCTAGTTGGTATATGTACTCAGTTCAACTAGGACTTTGCAGTACTGGTGGGACGTTAGTGTGACTATGGGGTTGAAGCTCGCCCTGCCTCCACTGTTTTTATCTCCTTGAATGTTATTAGATCTAAAACTGAGAGTCTGATGCACAAAACTATGCGATAATCAAGTTTCAACATGACAGCAGCTCATAGATTAGATAGAAATGGCATGATGTTTGTCAGCAATGGAAGTTTGAGTAGCCATGCAAGCGATATCCCTGCAACATATGTCACCCTGTTGGGTTCCGTCATTGCTTTGGATATAAAGCTTAACACATTTAAGCTTTCTTTCCCCGTAATTGCTCCATGTGCACCCTTAATCAAGCTGCGTTCTTGAGAGTTTTGGGTGGCTCATCTGTAAATGAAGTATTTGCTCCAGTCTGTCTCCAGGGTATTATAATTGCTGCGCTCCCTACTAGAACCTCCAAACAAGTCTCATAAGCCAGTTGCAGATGCAACTGATGGTAGTCAAGCTCCAAGTCTTCAGGCACATCCAAATTAGGCGCTTTCTTTAATTGTTCCTGAGCAATAAATTGGAAACTCTGAACACAAAAGCGACTCCGCCACCAGCATCATCATGAATTGCCCCGTATGGGCAGCATTGTCCATTCCAATTGAGGGCTTCAATATTAAATAGGTTCATCACGTGTCTCTGGCGTCAACACTCTTCCATAACTATTTAAATTACTGAATGAGCATGACTTTCGTATTATCATCCAGGATTGAATGAAACAAAATTGATGTAATTTAAAAGGTCTACAAGAGAGAAGCTGGTGGTGTAGTCCTGCTTTGTATGTCCTGAGGGTCTCTTTACTTGGGTTTTCACCTTGGGTGTTATGCCCCACCAGCTCCTGCTGCAAAATGCTGGGAGCGATGCTTTGGGCCTGAATTTCCCTTGGCATCCTTTTAAACAGGATATGAAAAAAAAGCCATTATGAAATTCCATTGCTGATAGTCATCACACCATATCTGCCTAAGAACAAGCAAGTCTAGCTAGTCAGAACAGTGTCCTCTCCAAGATCGACCACAGCGATGTACTTCCCATGGGTCATCTTCCAGGACCTCTAGGATATTCGTAGTAATATGTAACAGTGGAGCTAGGGTGATCTTCAATCTCATGAATTGCTGCTATAATAAGTTTGAGGTGGAGATGCAGAATCACTAGGGTTTTGGCCAAATTCAGAGCCATAGAAGGCCTTGTAGTCGAATACCAGCGTAAGAAACGCTTACATAGTGGCAAAGCTTGCCATATACAATGAGACAAGAGTTTATTTTTTTAATTGCATATTCAAAGAAGAATAAGAATCTTATTTCCCAAAAATTAATTAAGCATAACATTTTCCATAAATTAACAATGAGCGGAACATTGAATTCACCACATTTTTTGTAATACTTCACTTTTCAGAGTATAGGATCTCATGGATTAAAGTCATCAAGGGAGAATTAGTTTTAGAATCCTATTCAATAAGGAGATAAAGAAGAAGAAAAAAGTGTTTGGGGAAAGTGTCAGTAAAAGGGAAAGCCAATACAGAAAAAAGCGAAATGTCCTCAATGTGTCTTGCCTACCTTTATAACTGTTTGGCCATTGTGCATAGATACCACTTAATCAAGCAATGAAGTACACTGAGCATAGTGAATTATAGTAGTGAAATATGAAGGTGAGGGTTTTTGTGTGCCTGCCTTCTTTTCTAAAGTGCTTCCTGGAGGTTCAAAGAAACGGATCTCTGGTTTATTTCAAGTGTAAAGGGATCAGGGTATTAGTAAATAAAGGCATATTGTATATGAAGAATGCGTTCAAGAAACAGTTTTCAAGGTTGGGAAATTAAAGAAGGCTTTCTAACCACCTGATTGATATGAGAAATATTAATATATAGATCTATTGATAGCACCCTAGTCACAGATTCTTCGTTTGAAAGCCATAATTAAGCTTCATTCATACTTTGAATGTTGCTTGCATGTATTTCACACCTTTTATAGCTTCCTAAATCGATTTCATAATTAGATGCCCGTAAAAGTATTAATAACTTTTATATATCTCTAGCATGCGTGCAGAATTACATTTTAAGTGCATTCAATTTACATTTTTTTTTATCTCAAGTAGAAGGTTATTTCATATCTTTTATCACTGAATGATAAGCAAGTAAATCATAATATTGATGAGAATACTATTTTTTTCGATTTTGATGCTGAAATTGGTCTTTTGACTATAGGTTTAGTGTCCTATAGTCAACTATTGAGGTCATCTGCGGCTTATTTTAAATTGAGAATTGCTCTTGGTTTACTACAGGGTTTTCAATAATTGCATTTATCACTGAATCTATAACTTATTTACAAAATGTGGCATTCATTCCTTTGAAGTGGCATACTGTGTATAAACCACTGAAACCTAGTTGGTATATGTACTCAGTTCAACTAAGACTTTGCAGCACTGGTGGGACGTTAGTGTTTGACTATGGGTTTGGAGCTCGCCCTGCCTCCACTGTTTTTATCTCCTTGAATGTTATTAGATCTAAAACTGAGAGTCTGATGCACAAAACTATGCGATAATCAAGTTTCAACACGACAGCAGCTCATAGATTAGATAGAAATGGCATGATGTTTGTCAGCAATGGAAGTTTGAGTAGCCATGCAAGAGATATCCCTGCAACATATGTCACCCTGTTGGGTTCCGTCATTGCTTTGGATATAAAGCTTAACACATTTAAGCTTTCTTTCCCCGTAATTGCTCCATGTGCACCCTTAATCAAGCTGCGTTCTTGATAGTTTTGGGTGGCTCTTCTGTAAAAGAAGTATTTGCTCCAGTCTGTCTCCAGGGTATTATAATTGCTGCGCTCCCTACTAGAACCTCCAAACAAGTCTCATAAGCCAGTTGCAGATGCAACTGATGGTAGTCAAGCTCCAAGTCTTCAGGCACATCCAAATGAGGCGCTTTCTTTAATTGTTCCTGAACAATAAATTGGAAACTCTGAACACAAAAGCGACTCCGCCACCAGCATCATCATGAATTGCCCCGTATGGGCAGCATTGTCCATTCCAATTGAGGTCTTCAATATTAAATAGGTTCATCATGTGTCTCTGGCGTCAACACTCTTCCATAACTATTTAAATTACTGAATGAGCATGACTTTCGTATTATCATCCAGGATTGAATGAAACAAAATTGATGTAATTCAAAAGGTCTACAAGAGAGAAGCTGGTGGTGTAGTCCTGCTTTGTATGTCCTGAGGGTCTCTTTACTTGGGTTTTCACCTTGGGTGTTATGCCCCACCAGCTCCTGCTGCAAAATGCTGGGAGCGATGCTTTGGGCCTGAATTTCCCTTGGCATCCTTTTAAACAGGATATGAAATAAAGCCATTATGAAATTCGATTGCTGATAGTCATCACACCATATCTGCCTAAGAACAAGCAAATCTAGCTAGTCAGAACAGTGTCCTCTCCAAGATCGACCACAGTGATGTACTTCCCATGGGTCATCTTCCAGGACCTCTAGGATATTCGTAGTAATATGTAACAGTGGAGCTAGGGTGATCTTCAATCTCATGAATTGCTGCTATAATAAGTTTGAGGTGGAGATGCAGAATCACTAGGGTTTTGGCGAAATTCAGAGCCATAGAAGGCCTTGTAGTCGAATACCAGCGTAAGAAACGCTTACATAGTGGCAAAGCTTGCCATATACAATGAGACAAAAGTTTATTTCTTTAATTGCATATTCAAAGAAGAATAAGAATCTTATTTTCCAAAAATTAATTAAGCATAACATTTTCCATAAATTAACAATGAGCGGAACATTGAATTCACCACATTTTTTGTAATACTTCACTTTTCAGAGTATAGGATCTCATGGATTAAAGTCATCAAGGGTGAATTAGTTTTAGAATCCTATTCAATAAGGAGATAAAGAAGAAGAAAAAAGTGTTTGGGGAAAGTGTCAGTAAAAGGGAAAGCCAATACAGAAAAAAGCGAAATGTCCTCAATGTGTCTTGCCTACCTTTATAAGTGTTTGGCCATTGTGCATAGATACCACTTAATCAAGCAATGAAGTACACTGAGCATAGTGAATTATAGTAGTGAAATATGAAGGTGAGGGTTTTTGGTGTGCCTGCCTTCTTTTCTAAAGTGCTTCCTGGAGGTTCAAAGAAACGGATCTCTGGTTTATTTCAAGTGTAAAGGCATCAGGGTATTAGTAAATAAAGGCATATTGTATATGAAGAATGCGTTCAAGAAACAGTTTTCAAGGTTGGTAAATTAAAGAAGGCTTTTTAACCACCTGATTGATATGAGAAATATTAATATATAGATCTATTGATAGCACCCTAGTCACAGATTCTTCGTTTGAAAGCCATAATTAAGCTTCATTCATACTTTGAATGTTGCTTGCATGTATTTCGGAATATCCAACATTACTCACACCTTTTATTGCTTCCTAAATCGATTTCATAATTAGATGCCCGTCAAAGTATTAATAACTTTTATATATCTCTAGCATGCGTGCAGAATTACATTTTAAGTGCATTCGATTTACATTTTTTTATCTCAAGTAGAAGGTTATTTCATATCTTTTATCACTGAATGATAAGTAAGTAAATCAGAATATTGATGAGAATACTATTTTTTTCGATTTTGATGCTGAATTAGGTCTTTTGTCACATTAGTGTCCTATAGTCAACTATTGAGGTCATCTGTGGCTTATTTTAAATTGAGAATTGCTCTTGCTTTACTACAGGGTTTTCAATAATTGCATTTATCACTGAATCTATAACTTATTTACGAAATCTGGCATTCATTCCTTTGAGGTGGCATACTGTGTATAAACCACTGAAACCTAGTTGGTATATGTACTCAGTTCAACTAAGACTTTGCAGTACTGGTGGGACGTTAGTGTGACTATGGGGTTGGAGCTTGCCCTGCCTCCACTGTTTTAATCTCCTTGAATGTTATTAGATCTAAAACTGAGAGTCTGATGCACAAAACTATGCGATAATCAAGTTTCAACATGACAGCAGCTCATAGATTAGATAGAAATGGCATGATGTTTGTCAGCAATGTAAGTTTGAGTAGGCATGCAAGCGATATCCCTGCAACATATGTCACCCTGTTGGGTTCCGTCATTGCTTTGGATATAAAGCTTAACACATTGAAGCTTTCTTTCCCCGTAATTGCTCCATGTGCACCCTTAATCAAGCTGCGTTCTTGATAGTTTTGGGTGGCTCTTCTGTAAAAGAAGTATTTGCTCCAGTCTGTCTCCAGGGTATTATAATTGCTGCGCTCCCTCCTAGAACCTCCAAACAAGTCTCATAAGCCAGTTGCAGATGCAACTGATGGTAGTCAAGCTCCAAGTCTTCAGGCACATCCAAATGAGGCGCTTTCTTTAATTGTTCCTGAACAATAAATTGGAAACTCTGAACACAAAAGCGACTCCGCCACCAGCATCATCATGAATTGCCCCGTATGGGCAGCATTGTCCATTCCAATTGAGGGCTTCAATATTAAATAGGTTCATCATGTGTCTCTGGCGTCAACACTCTTCCATAACTATTTAAATTACTGAATGAGCATGACTTTCGTATTATCATCCAGGATTGAATGAAACAAAATTGATGTAATTTAAAAGGTCTACAAGAGAGAAGCTGGTGGTGTAGTCCTGCTTTGTATGTCCTGAGGGTCTCTTTACTTGGGTTTTCACCTTGGGTGTTATGCCCCACCAGCTCCTGCTGCAAAATGCTGGGAGCGATGCTTTGGGCCTGAATTTCCCTTGGCATCCTTTTAAACAGGATATGAAATAAAGCCATTATGAAATTCCATTGCTGATAGTCATCACACCATATCTGCCTAAGAACAAGCAAATCTAGCTAGTCAGAACAGTGTCCTCTCCAAGATCGACCACAGCAATGTACTTCCCATGGGTCATCTTCCAGGACCTCTAGGATATTCGTAGTAATATGTAACAGTGGAGCTAGGGTGATCTTCAATCTCATGAATTGCTGCTATAATAAGTTTGAGGTGGAGATGCAGAATCACTAGGGTTTTGGCCAAATTCAGAGCCATAGAAGGCCTTGTAGTCGAATACCAGCGTAAGAAACGCTTACATAGTGGCAAAGCTTGCCATATACAATGAGACAAAAGTTTATTTTTTTAATTGCATATTCAAAGAAGAATAAGAATCTTATTTCCCAAAAATTAATTAAGCATAACATTTTCCATAAATGAACAATGAGCAGAACATTGAATTCACCACATTTTTTGTAATACTTCACTTTTCAGAGTATAGGATCTCATGGATTAAAGTCATCAAGGGTGAATTAGTTTTAGAATCCTATTCAATAAGGAGATAAAGAAGAAGAAAAAAGTGTTTGGGGAAAGTGTCAGTAAAAGGGAAAGCGAATACTGAAAAAAGCGAAATGTCCTCAATGTGTCTTGCCTACCTTTATAACTGTTTGGTCACTGTGCATAGATACCACTTAATCAAGCAATGAAGTACACTGAGCATAGTGAATTATAGTAGTGAAATATGAAGGTGAGGGTTTTTGTGTGCCTGCCTTCTTTTCTAAAGTGCTTCCTGGAGGTTCAAAGAAACGGATCTCTGGTTTATTTCAAGTGTAAAGGGATCAGGGTATTAGTAAATAAAGGCATATTGTATATGAAGAATGCGTTCAAGAAACAGTTTTCAAGGTTGGGAAATTAAAGAATGCTTTTTAACCACCTGATTGATATGAGAAATATTAATATATAGATTTATTGATCGCACCCTAGTCACAGATTCTTCGTTTGAAAGCCATAATTAAGCTTCATTCATACTTTGAATGTTGCTTGCATGTATTTCGGAATATCCAACATTACTCACACCTTTTATTGCTTCCTAAATCGATTTCCTAATTAGATGCCCGTCAAATTATTAATAACTTTTATATATCTCTAGCATGCGTGCAGAATTACATCTTAAGTGCATTCGATTTACATTTTTTTATCTCAAGTAGAAAGTTATTTCATATCTTTTATCACTGAATGATAAGTAAGTAAATCAGAATATTGATGAGAATACTATTTTTTTCGATTTTGATGCTGAATTAGGTATTTTGTCACATTAGTGTCCTATAGTCAACTATTGAGGTCATCTGTGGCTTATTTTAAATTGAGAATTGCCCTTGGTTTACTACAGGGTTTTCAATAATTGCATTTATCACTGAATCTATAACTTATTTACGAAATGTGGCATTCATTCCTTTGAGGTGGCATACTGTGTATAAACCACTGAAATCTAGTTGGTATATGTACTCAGTTCAACTAAGACTTTGCAGTACTGGTGGGACGTTAGTGTGACTATGGGGTTGGAGCTCGCCCTGCCTCCACTGTTTTTATCTCCTTGAATGTTATTAGATCTAAAACTGAGAGTCTGATGCACAAAACTATGCGATAATCAAGTTTCAACATGACAGCAGCTCATAGATTAGATAGAAATGGCATGATGTTTGTCAGCAATGGAAGTTTGAGTAGGCATGCAAGCGATATCCCTGCAACATATGTCACCCTGTTGGGTTCCGTCATTGCTTTGGATATAAAGCTTAACACATTGAAGCTTTCTTTCCCCGTAATTGCTCCATGTGCACCCTTAATCAAGCTGCGTTCTTGATAGTTTTGGGTGGCTCTTCTGTAAAAGAAGTATTTGCTCCAGTCTGTCTCCAGGGTATTATAATTGCTGCGCTCCCTCCTAGAACCTCCAAACAAGTCTCATAAGCCAGTTGCAGATGCAACTGATGGTAGTCAAGCTCCAAGTCTTCAGGCACATCCAAATGAGGCGCTTTCTTTAATTGTTCCTGAACAATAAATTGGAAACTCTGAACACAAAAGCGACTCCGCCACCAGCATCATCATGAATTGCCCCGTATGGGCAGCATTGTCCATTCCAATTGAGGGCTTCAATATTAAATAGGTTCATCATGTGTCTCTGTCGTCAACACTCTTCCATAACTATTTAAATTACTGAATGAGCATGACTTTCGTATTATCATCCAGGATTGAATGAAACAAAATTGATGTAATTTAAAATGTCTACAAGAGAGAAGCTGGTGGTGTAGTCCTGCTTTGTATGTCCTGAGGGTCTCTTTACTTGGGTTTTCACCTTGGGTGTTATGCCCCACCAGCTCCTGCTGCAAAATGCTGGGAGCGATGCTTTGGGCCTGAATTTCCCTTGGCATCCTTTTAAACAGGATATGAAATAAAGCCATTATGAAATTCCATTGCTGATAGTCATCACACCATATCTGCCTAAGAACAAGCAAATCTAGCTAGTCAGAACAGTGTCCTCTCCAAGATCGACCTCAGCGATGTACTTCCCATGGGTCATCTTCCAGGACCTCTAGGATATTCGTAGTAATATGTAACAGTGGAGCTAGGGTGATCTTCAATCTCATGAATTGCTGCTATAATAAGTTTGTGGTGGAGATGCAGAATCACTAGGGTTTTGGCGAAATTCAGAGCCATAGAAGGCCTTGTAGTCGAATACCAGCGTAAGAAACGCTTACATAGTGGCAAAGCTTGCCATATACAATGAGACAAAAGTTTATTTTTTTAATTGCATATTCAAAGAAGAATAAGAATCTTATTTCCCAAAAATTAATTAAGCATAACATTTTCCATAAATTAACAATGAGCGGAACATTGAATTCACCACATTTTTTGTAATACTTCACTTTTCAGAGTATAGGATCTCATGGATTAAAGTCATCAAGGGTGAATTAGTTTTAGAATCCTATTCAATAAGGAGATAAAGAAGAAGAAAAAAGTGTTTGGGGAAAGTGTCAGTAAAAGGGAAAGCCAATACAGAAAAAAGCAAAATGTCCTCAATGTGTCTTGCCTACCTTTATAACTGTTTGGCCATTGTGCATAGATACCACTTAATCAAGCAATGAAGTACACTGAGCATAGTGAATTATAGTAGTGACATATGAAGGTGAGGGTTTTTGTGTGCCTGCCTTCTTTTCTAAAGTGCTTCCTGGAGGTTCAAAGAAACGGATCTCTGGTTTATTTCAAGTGTAAAGGGATCAGGGTATTAGTAAATAAAGGCATATTGTATATGAAGAATGCGTTCAAGAAACAGTTTTCAAGGTTGGGAATTTAAAGAAGGCTTTCTAACCACCTTTTTGATATGAGAAATATTAATATATAGATCTATTGATAGCACCCTAGTCACAGATTCTTCGTTTGAAAGCCATAATTAAGCTTCATTCATACTTTGAATGTTGCTTGCATGTATTTCACACCTTTTATTGCTTCCTAATTCGATTTCATAATTAGATGCCTGTCAAAGTATTAATAACTTTTATATATCTCTAGCATGCGTGCAGAATTACATTTTAAGTGCATTCGATTTACATTTTTTTATCTCAAGTAGAAGGTTATTTCATATCTTTTATCACTGAATAATAAGTAAGTAAATCAGAATATTGGTGAGAATACTATTTTTTTCGATTTTGATGCTGAATTAGGTCTTTTGTCACATTAGTGTCCTATAGTCAACTATTGAGGTCATCTGTGGCTTATTTTAAATTGAGAATTGCTCTTGGTTTACTACAGGGTTTTCAATAATTGCATTTATCACTGAATCTATAACTTATTTACAAAATGTGGCATTCATTCCTTTGAGGTGGCATACTGTGTATAAACCACTGAAACATAGTGGGTATATGTACTCAGTTCAACTAAGACTTTGCAGCACTGGTGGGACGTTAGTGTTTGACTATGGGTTTGGAGCTCGCCCTGCCTCCACTGCTTTTATCTCCTTGAATGTTATTAGATCTAAAACTGAGAGTCTGATGCACAAAACTATGCGATAATCAAGTTTCAACACGACAGCAGCTCATAGATTAGATAGAAATGGCATAATGTTTGTCAGCAATGGAAGTTTGAGTAGCCATGCAAGAGATATCCCTGCAACATATGTCACCCTGTTGGGTTCCGTCATTGCTTTGGATATAAAGCTTAACACATTTAAGCTTTCTTTCCCCGTAATTGCTCCATGTGCACCCTTAATCAAGCTGCGTTCTTGATAGTTTTGGGTGGCTCTTCTGTAAAAGAAGTATTTGCTCCAGTCTATCTCCAGGGTATTATAATTGCTGCGCTCCCTACTAGAACCTCCAAACAAGTCTCATAAGCCAGTTGCAGATGCAACTGATGGTAGTCAAGCTCCAAGTCTTCAGGCACATCCAAATAAGGCACTTTCTTTAATTGTTCCTGAACAATAAATTGAAAACTCTGAACACAAAAGCGACTCCGCCACCAGCATCATCATGAATTGCCCCGAATGGGCAGCATTGTCCATTCCAATTGAGGGCTTCAATATTAAATAGGTTCATCATGTGTCTCTGGCGTCAACACTCTTCCATAACTATTTAAATTACTGAATGAGCATGACTTTCGTATTATCATCCAGGATTGAATGAAACAAAATTGATGTAATTTAAAAGGTCTACAAGAGAGAAGCTGGTGGTGTAGTCCTTCTTTGTATGTCCTGAGGGTCTCTTTACTTGGGTTTTCACCTTGGGTGTTATGCCCCACCAGCTCCTGCTGCAAAATGCTGGGAGCGATGCTTTGGGCCTGAATTTCCCTTGGCATCCTTTTAAACAGGATATGAAATAAAGCCATTATGAAATTCCATTGCTGATAGTCATCACACCATATCTGCCTAAGAACAAGCAAATCTAGCTAGTCAGAACAGTGTCCTCTCCAAGATCGACCACAGCGATGTACTTCCCATGGGTCATCTTCCAGGACCTCTAGGATATTCGTAGTAATATCTAACAGTGGAGCTAGGGTGATCTTCACTCTCATGAATTGCTGCTATAATAAGTTTGAGGGGGAGATGCAGAATCACTAGGGTTTTGGCCAAATTCAGAGCCATAGAAGGCCTTGTAGTCGAATACCAGCGTAAGAAACGCTTACATAGTGGCAAAGCTTGCCATATACAATGAGACAAAAGTTTATTTCTTTAATTGTATATTCAAAGAAGAATAAGAATCTTATTTCCCAAAAATTAATTAAGCATAACATTTTCCATAAATTAACAATGAGCGGAACATTGAATTCACCACATTTTTTGTAATACTTCACTTTTCAGAGTATAGGATCTCATGGATTAAAGTCATCAAGGGTGAATTAGTTTTAGAATCCTATTCAATAAGGAGATAAAGAAGAAGAAAAAAGTGTTTGGGGAAAGTGTCAGTAAAAGGGAAAGCCAATACAGAAAAAAGCGAAATGTCCTCAATGTGTCTTGCCTACCTTTATAACTGTTTGGCCATTGTGCATAGATACCACTTAATCAAGCAATGAAGTACACTGAGCATAGTGAATTATAGTAGTGAAATATGAAGGTGAGGGTTTTTGGTGTGCCTGCCTTCTTTTCTAAAGTGCTTCCTGGAGGTTCAAAGAAACGGATCTCTGGTTTATTTCAAGTGTAAAGGGATCAGGGTATTAGTAAATAAAGGCATATTGTATATGAAGAATGCGTTCAAGAAACAGTTTTCAAGGTTGGGAAATTAAAGAAGGCTTTTTAACCACCTGATTGATATGAGAAATATTAATATATAGATCTATTGATAGCACCCTAGTCACAGATTCTTCGTTTGAAAGCCATAATTAAGCTTCATTCATACTTTGAATGTTGCTTGCATGTATTTCGGAATATCCAACATTACTCACACCTTTTATTGCTTCCTAAATCGATTTCATAATTAGATGCCCGTCAAAGTATTAATAACTTTTATATATCTCTAGCATGCGTGCAGAATTACATTTTAAGTGCATTCGATTTACATTTTTTTATCTCAAGTAGAAGGTTATTTCATATCTTTTATCACTGAATGATAAGTAAGTAAATCAGAATATTGATGAGAATACTATTTTTTTCGATTTTGATGCTGAATTAGGTCTTTTGTCACATTAGTGTCCTATAGTCAACTATTGAGGTCATCTGTGGCTTATTTTAAATTGAGAATTGCTCTTGGTTTACTACAGGGTTTTCAATAATTGCATTTATCACTGAATCTATAACTTATTTAAGAAATCTGGCATTCATTCCTTTGAGGTGGCATACTGTGTATAAACCACTGAAACCTAGTTGGTATATGTACTCAGTTCAACTAGGACTTTGCAGTACTGGTGGGACGTTAGTGTGACTATGGGGTTGAAGCTCGCCCTGCCTCCACTGTTTTTATCTCCTTGAATGTTATTAGATCTAAAACTGAGAGTCTGATGCACAAAACTATGCGATAATCAAGTTTCAACATGACAGCAGCTCATAGATTAGATAGAAATGGCATGATGTTTGTCAGCAATGGAAGTTTGAGTAGCCATGCAAGCGATATCCCTGCAACATATGTCACCCTGTTGGGTTCCGTCATTGCTTTGGATATAAAGCTTAACACATTTAAGCTTTCTTTCCCCGTAATTGCTCCATGTGCACCCTTAATCAAGCTGCGTTCTTGAGAGTTTTGGGTGGCTCATCTGTAAATGAAGTATTTGCTCCAGTCTGTCTCCAGGGTATTATAATTGCTGCGCTCCCTACTAGAACCTCCAAACAAGTCTCATAAGCCAGTTGCAGATGCAACTGATGGTAGTCAAGCTCCAAGTCTTCAGGCACATCCAAATTAGGCGCTTTCTTTAATTGTTCCTGAGCAATAAATTGGAAACTCTGAACACAAAAGCGACTCCGCCACCAGCATCATCATGAATTGCCCCGTATGGGCAGCATTGTCCATTCCAATTGAGGGCTTCAATATTAAATAGGTTCATCACGTGTCTCTGGCGTCAACACTCTTCCATAACTATTTAAATTACTGAATGAGCATGACTTTCGTATTATCATCCAGGATTGAATGAAACAAAATTGATGTAATTTAAAAGGTCTACAAGAGAGAAGCTGGTGGTGTAGTCCTGCTTTGTATGTCCTGAGGGTCTCTTTACTTGGGTTTTCACCTTGGGTGTTATGCCCCACCAGCTCCTGCTGCAAAATGCTGGGAGCGATGCTTTGGGCCTGAATTTCCCTTGGCATCCTTTTAAACAGGATATGAAAAAAAAAGCCATTATGAAATTCCATTGCTGATAGTCATCACACCATATCTGCCTAAGAACAAGCAAGTCTAGCTAGTCAGAACAGTGTCCTCTCCAAGATCGACCACAGCGATGTACTTCCCATGGGTCATCTTCCAGGACCTCTAGGATATTCGTAGTAATATGTAACAGTGGAGCTAGGGTGATCTTCAATCTCATGAATTGCTGCTATAATAAGTTTGAGGTGGAGATGCAGAATCACTAGGGTTTTGGCCAAATTCAGAGCCATAGAAGGCCTTGTAGTCGAATACCAGCGTAAGAAACGCTTACATAGTGGCAAAGCTTGCCATATACAATGAGACAAAAGTTTATTTTTTTAATTGCATATTCAAAGAAGAATAAGAATCTTATTTCCCAAAAATTAATTAAGCATAACATTTTCCATAAATTAACAATGAGCGGAACATTGAATTCACCACATTTTTTGTAATACTTCACTTTTCAGAGTATAGGATCTCATGGATTAAAGTCATCAAGGGAGAATTAGTTTTAGAATCCTATTCAATAAGGAGATAAAGAAGAAGAAAAAAGTGTTTGGGGAAAGTGTCAGTAAAAGGGAAAGCCAATACAGAAAAAAGCGAAATGTCCTCAATGTGTCTTGCCTACCTTTATAACTGTTTGGCCATTGTGCATAGATACCACTTAATCAAGCAATGAAGTACACTGAGCATAGTGAATTATAGTAGTGAAATATGAAGGTGAGGGTTTTTGTGTGCCTGCCTTCTTTTCTAAAGTGCTTCCTGGAGGTTCAAAGAAACGGATCTCTGGTTTATTTCAAGTGTAAAGGGATCAGGGTATTAGTAAATAAAGGCATATTGTATATGAAGAATGCGTTCAAGAAACAGTTTTCAAGGTTGGGAAATTAAAGAAGGCTTTCTAACCACCTGATTGATATGAGAAATATTAATATATAGATCTATTGATAGCACCCTAGTCACAGATTCTTCGTTTGAAAGCCATAATTAAGCTTCATTCATACTTTGAATGTTGCTTGCATGTATTTCGGAATATCCAACATTACTCACACCTTTTATTGCTTCCTAAATCGATTTCATAATTAGATGCACGTCAAAGTATTAATAACTTTTATATATCTCTAGCATGCGTGCAGAATTACATTTTAAGTGCATTCGATTTACATTTTTTTATCTCAAGTAGAAGGTTATTTCATATCTTTTATCACTGAATGATAAGTAAGTAAATCAGAATATTGTTGAGAATACTATTTTTTTCGATTTTGATGCTGAATTAGGTCTTTTGTCACATTAGTGTCCTATAGTCAACTATTGAGGTCATCTGTGGCTTATTTTAAATTGAGAATTGCTCTTGCTTTACTACAGGGTTTTCAATAATTGCATTTATCACTGAATCTATAACTTATTTACGAAATCTGGCATTCATTCCTTTGAGGTGGCATACTGTGTATAAACCACTGAAACCTAGTTGGTATATGTACTCAGTTCAACTAAGACTTTGCAGTACTCGTGGGACTTTAGTGTGACTATGGGGTTGAAGCTCGCCCTGCCTCCACTGTTTTTATCTCCTTGAATGTTATTAGATCTAAAACTGAGAGTCTGATGCACAAAACTATGCGATAATCAAGTTTCAACATGACAGCAGCTCATAGATTAGATAGAAATGGCATGATGTTTGTCAGCAATGGAAGTTTGAGTAGCCATGCAAGCGATATCCCTGCAACATATGTCACCCTGTTGGGTTCCGTCATTGCTTTGGATATAAAGCTTAACACATTTAAGCTTTCTTTCCCCGTAATTGCTCCATGTGCACCCTTAATCAAGCTGCGTTCTTGAGAGTTTTGGGTGGCTCTTCTGTAAAAGAAGTATTTGCTCCAGTCTGTCTCCAGGGTATTATAATTGCTGCGCTCCCTACTAGAACCTCCAAACAAGTCTCATAAGCCAGTTGCAGATGCAACTGATGGTAGTCAAGCTCCAAGTCTTCAGGCAGATCCAAATGAGGCGCTTTCTTTAATTGTTCCTGAACAATGAATTGGAAACTCTGAACACAAAAGCGACTCCGCCACCAGCATCATCATGAATTGCCCCGTATGGGCAGCATTGTCCATTCCAATTGAGGTCTTCAATATTAAATAGGTTCATCATGTGTCTCTGGCGTCAACACTCTTCCATAACTATTTAAATTACTGAATGAGCATGACTTTCGTATTATCATCCAGGATTGAATGAAACAAAATTGATGTAATTCAAAAGGTCTACAAGAGAGAAGCTGGTGGTGTAGTCCTGCTTTGTATGTCCTGAGGATCTCTTTACTTGGGTTTTCACCTTGGGTGTTATGCCCCACCAGCTCCTGCTGCAAAATGCTGGGAGCGATGCCTTGGGCCTGAATTTCCCTTGGCATCCTTTTAAACAGGATATTAAATAAAGCCATTATGAAATTCTATTGCTGATAGTCATCACACCATATCTGCTTAAGAACAAGCAAGTCTAGCTAGTCAGAACAGTGTCCTCTCCAAGATCGACCACAGCGATGTACTTCCCATGGGTCATCTTCCAGGACCTCTAGGATATTCGTAGTAATATGTAACAGTGGAGCTAGGGTGATCTTCAATCTCATGAATTGCTGCTATAATAAGTTTGAGGTGGAGATGCAGAATCACTAGGGTTTTGGCCAAATTCAGAGCCATAGAAGGCCTTGTAGTCGAATACCAGCGTAAGAAACGCTTACATAGTGGCAAAGCTTGCCATATACAATGAGACAAAAGTTTATTTTTTTAATTGCATATTCAAAGAAGAATAAGAATCTTATTTCCCAAAAATTAATTAAGCATAACATTTTCCATAAATTAACAATGAGCGGAACATTGAATTCACCACATTTTTTGTAATACTTCACTTTTCAGAGTATGGGATCTCATGGATTAAAGTCATCAAGGGTGAATTAGTTTTAGAATCCTATTCAATAAGGAGATAAAGAAGAAGAAAAAAGTGTTTGGGGAAAGTGTCAGTAAAAGGGAAAGCCAATACAGAAAAAAGCGAAATGTCCTCAATGTGTCTTGCCTACCTTTATAACTGTTTGGCCATTGTGCATAGATACCACTTAATCAAGCAATGAAGTACACTGAGCATAGTGAATTATAGTAGTGAAATATGAAGGTGAGGGTTTTTGTGTGCCTGCCTTCTTTTCTAAAGTGCTTCCTGGAGGTTCAAAGAAACGGATCTCTGGTTTATTTCAAGTGTAAAGGGATCAGGGTATTAGTTAAATAAAGGCATATTGTATATGAAGAATGCGTTCAAGAAACAGTTTTCAAGGTTGGGAAATTAAAGAAGGCTTTCTAACCACCTGATTGATATGAGAAATATTAATATATAGATCTATTGATAGCACCCTAGTCACAGATTCTTCGTTTGAAAGCCATAATTAAGCTTCATTCATACTTTGAATGTTGCTTGCATGTATTTCACACCTTTTATAGCTTCCTAAATTGATTTCATAATTAGATGCCCGTAAAAGTATTAATAACTTTTATATATCTCTAGCATGCGTGCAGAATTACATTTTAAGTGCATTCAATTTACATTTTTTTTTATCTCAAGTAGAAGGTTATTTCATATCTTTTATCACTGAATGATAAGCAAGTAAATCATAATATTGATGAGAATACTATTTTTTTCGATTTTAATGCTGAAATTGGTCTTTTGACTATAGGTTTAGTGTCCTATAGTCAACTATTGAGGTCATCTGCGGCTTATTTTAAATTGAGAATTGCTCTTGGTTTACTACAGGGTTTTCAATAATTGCATTTATCACTGAATCTATAACTTATTTACAAAATGTGGCATTCATTCCTTTGAAGTGGCATACTGTGTATAAACCACTGAAACCTAGTTGGTATATGTACTCAGTTCAACTAAGACTTTGCAGCACTGGTGGGACGTTAGTGTTTGACTATGGGTTTGGAGCTCGCCCTGCCTCCACTGTTTTTATCTCCTTGAATGTTATTAGATCTAAAACTGAGAGTCTGATGCACAAAACTATGCGATAATCAAGTTTCAACACGACAGCAGCTCATAGATTAGATAGAAATGGCATGATGTTTGTCAGCAATGGAAGTTTGAGTAGCCATGCAAGAGATATCCCTGCAACATATGTCACCCTGTTGGGTTCCGTCATTGCTTTGGATATAAAGCTTAACACATTTAAGCTTTCTTTCCCCGTAATTGCTCCATGTGCACCCTTAATCAAGCTGCGTTCTTGATAGTTTTGGGTGGCTCTTCTGTAAAAGAAGTATTTGCTCCAGTCTGTCTCCAGGGTATTATAATTGCTGCGCTCCCTACTAGAACCTCCAAACAAGTCTCATAAGCCAGTTGCAGATGCAACTGATGGTAGTCAAGCTCCAAGTCTTCAGGCACATCCAAATGAGGCGCTTTCTTTAATTGTTCCTGAACAATAAATTGGAAACTCTGAACACAAAAGCGACTCCGCCACCAGCATCATCATGAATTGCCCCGTATGGGCAGCATTGTCCATTCCAATTGAGGTCTTCAATATTAAATAGGTTCATCATGTGTCTCTGGCGTCAACACTCTTCCATAACTATTTAAATTACTGAATGAGCATGACTTTCGTATTATCATCCAGGATTGAATGAAACAAAATTGATGTAATTCAAAAGGTCTACAAGAGAGAAGCTGGTGGTGTAGTCCTGCTTTGTATGTCCTGAGGGTCTCTTTACTTGGGTTTTCACCTTGGGTGTTATGCCCCACCAGCTCCTGCTGCAAAATGCTGGGAGCGATGCTTTGGGCCTGAATTTCCCTTGGCATCCTTTTAAACAGGATATGAAATAAAGCCATTATGAAATTCCATTGCTGATAGTCATCACACCATATCTGCCTAAGAACAAGCAAATCTAGCTAGTCAGAACAGTGTCCTCTCCAAGATCGACCACAGCGATGTACTTCCCATGGGTCATCTTCCAGGACCTCTAGGATATTCGTAGTAATATGTAACAGTGGAGCTAGGGTGATCTTCAATCTCATGAATTGCTGCTATAATAAGTTTGAGGTGGAGATGCAGAATCACTAGGGTTTTGGCCAAATTCAGAGCCATAGAAGGCCTTGTAGTCGAATACCAGCGTAAGAAACGCTTACATAGTGGCAAAGCTTGCCATATACAATGAGACAAAAGTTTATTTTTTTAATTGCATATTCAAAGAAGAATAAGAATCTTATTTCCCAAAAATTAATTAAGCATAACATTTTCCATCAATTAACAATGAGCGGAACATTGAATTGACCACATTTTTTGTAATACTTCACTTTTCAGAGTATAGGATCTCATGGATTAAAGTCATCACGGGTGAATTAGTTTTAGAATCCTATTCAATAAGTAGATAAAGAAGAAGAAAAAAGTGTTTGGGGAAAGTGTCAGTAAAAGGGAAAGCCAATACAGAAAAAAGCGAAATGTCCTCAATGTGTCTTGCCTACCTTTATAACTGTTTGGTCATTGTGCATAGATACCACTTAATCAAGCAATGAAGTACACTGAGCATAGTGAATTATAGTAGTGAAATATGAGGGTGAAGGTTTTTGTGTGCCTGCCTTCTTTTATAAAGTGCTTCCTGGAGGTTCAAAGAAACGGATCTCTGGTTTATTTCAAGTGTAAAGGGATCAGGGTATTAGTAAATAAAGGCATATTGTATATGAAGAATGCGTTCAAGAAACAGTTTTCAAGGTTGGGAAATTAAAGAAGGCTTTTTAACCATCTGATTGATATGAGAAATATTAATATATAGATCTATTGATAGCACCCTAGTCACAGATTCTTCGTTTGAAAGCCATAATTAAGCTTCATTCAAACTTTGAATGTTGCTTGCATGTATTTCGGAATATACAACATTACTCATACCTTTTATTGCTTCCTAAATCGATTTCATAATTAGATGCCCGTCAAAGTATTAATAACTTTTATATATCTCTAGCATGCGTGCAGAATTACATCTTAAGTGCATTCGATTTACATTTTTTTCATCTCAAGTAGAAGGTTATTTCATATCTTTTATCACTGAATGATAAGTAAGTAAATCAGAATATTGATGAGAATACTATTTTTTTCGATTTTGATGCTGAATTAGGTCTTTTGTCACATTAGTGTCCTATAGTCAACTATTGAGGTCATCTGTGGCTTATTTTAAATTGAGAATTGCTCTTGCTTTACTACAGGGTTTTCAATAATTGCATTTATCACTGAATCTATAACTTATTTACGAAATCTGGCATTCATTCCTTTGAGGTGGCATACTGTGTATAAACCACTGAAACCTAGTTGGTATATGTACTCAGTTCAACTAAGACTTTGCAGTACTCGTGGGACGTTAGTGTGACTATGGGGTTGAAGCTCGCCCTGCCTCCACTGTTTTTATCTCCTTGAATGTTATTAGATCTAAAACTGAGAGTCTGATGCACAAAACTATGCGATAATCAAGTTTCAACATGACAGCAGCTCATAGATTAGATAGAAATGGCATGATGTTTGTCAGCAATGGAAGTTTGAGTAGCCATGCAAGCGATATCCCTGCAACATATGTCACCCTGTTGGGTTCCGTCATTGCTTTGGATATAAAGCTTAACACATTTAAGCTTTCTTTCCCCGTAATTGCTCCATGTGCACCCTTAATCAAGCTGCTTCCTTGAGAGTTTTGGGTGGCTCTTCTGTAAAAGAAGTATTTGCTCCAGTCTGTCTCCAGGGTATTATAATTGCTGCGCTCCCTACTAGAACCTCCAAACAAGTCTCATAAGCCAGTTGCAGATGCAACTGATGGTAGTCAAGCTCCAAGTCTTCAGGCAGATCCAAATGAGGCGCTTTCTTTAATTGTTCCTGAACAATGAATTGGAAACTCTGAACACAAAAGCGACTCCGCCACCAGCATCATCATGAATTGCCCCGTATGGGCAGCATTGTCCATTCCAATTGAGGTATTCAATATTAAATAGGTTCATCATGTGTCTCTGGCGTCAACACTCTTCCATAACTATTTAAATTACTGAATGAGCATGACTTTCGTATTATCATCCAGGATTGAATGAAACAAAATTGATGTAATTCAAAAGGTCTACAAGAGAGAAGCTGGTGGTGTAGTCCTGCTTTGTATGTCCTGAGGATCTCTTTACTTGGGTTTTCACCTTGGGTGTTATGCCCCACCAGCTCCTGCTGCAAAATGCTGGGAGCGATGCTTTGGGCCTGAATTTCCCTTGGCATCCTTTTAAACAGGATATGAAATAAAGCCATTATGAAATTCCATTGCTGATAGTCATCACACCATATCTGCCTAAGAACAAGCAAGTCTAGCTAGTCAGAACAGTGTCCTCTCCAAGATCGACCACAGCGATGTACTTCCCATGGGTCATCTTCCAGGACCTCTAGGATATTCGTAGTAATATGTAACAGTGGAGCTAGGGTGATCTTCAATCTCATGAATTGCTGCTATAATAAGTTTGAGGTGGAGATGCAGAATCACTAGGGTTTTGGCCAAATTCAGAGCCATAGAAGGCCTTGTAGTCGAATACCAGCGTAAGAAACGCTTACATAGTGGCAAAGCTTGCCATATACAATGAGACAAAAGTTTATTTTTTTAATTGCATATTCAAAGAAGAATAAGAATCTTATTTCCCAAAAATTAATTAAGCATAACATTTTCCATAAATTAACAATGAGCGGAACATTGAATTCACCACATTTTTTGTAATACTTCACTTTTCAGAGTATAGGATCTCATGGATTAAAGTCATCAAGGGTGAATTAGTTTTAGAATCCTATTCAATAAGGAGATAAAGAAGAAGAAAAAAGTGTTTGGGGAAAGTGTCAGTAAAAGGGAAAGCCAATACAGAAAAAAGCGAAATGTCCTCAATGTGTCTTGCCTACCTTTATAACTGTTTGGCCATTGTGCATAGATACCACTTAATCAAGCAATGAAGTACACTGAGCATAGTGAATTATAGTAGTGAAATATGAAGGTGAGGGTTTTTGTGTGCCTGCCTTCTTTTCTAAAGTGCTTCCTGGAGGTTCAAAGAAACGGATCTCTGGTTTATTTCAAGTGTAAAGGGATCAGGGTATTAGTTAAATAAAGGCATATTGTATATGAAGAATGCGTTCAAGAAACAGTTTTCAAGGTTGGGAAATTAAAGAAGGCTTTCTAACCACCTGATTGATATGAGAAATATTAATATATAGATCTATTGATAGCACCCTAGTCACAGATTCTTCGTTTGAAAGCCATAATTAAGCTTCATTCATACTTTGAATGTTGCTTGCATGTATTTCACACCTTTTATAGCTTCCTAAATCGATTTCATAATTAGATGCCCGTAAAAGTATTAATAACTTTTATATATCTCTAGCATGCGTGCAGAATTACATTTTAAGTGCATTCAATTTACATTTTTTTTTATCTCAAGTAGAAGGTTATTTCATATCTTTTATCACTGAATGATAAGCAAGTAAATCATAATATTGATGAGAATACTATTTTTTTCGATTTTGATGCTGAAATTGGTCTTTTGACTATAGGTTTAGTGTCCTATAGTCAACTATTGAGGTCATCTGCGGCTTATTTTAAATTGAGAATTGCTCTTGGTTTACTACAGGGTTTTCAATAATTGCATTTATCACTGAATCTATAACTTATTTACAAAATGTGGCATTCATTCCTTTGAAGTGGCATACTGTGTATAAACCACTGAAACCTAGTTGGTATATGTACTCAGTTCAACTAAGACTTTGCAGCACTGGTGGGACGTTAGTGTTTGACTATGGGTTTGGAGCTCGCCCTGCCTCCACTGTTTTTATCTCCTTGAATGTTATTAGATCTAAAACTGAGAGTCTGATGCACAAAACTATGCGATAATCAAGTTTCAACACGACAGCAGCTCATAGATTAGATAGAAATGGCATGATGTTTGTCAGCAATGGAAGTTTGAGTAGCCATGCAAGAGATATCCCTGCAACATATGTCACCCTGTTGGGTTCCGTCATTGCTTTGGATATAAAGCTTAACACATTTAAGCTTTCTTTCCCCGTAATTGCTCCATGTGCACCCTTAATCAAGCTGCGTTCTTGATAGTTTTGGGTGGCTCTTCTGTAAAAGAAGTATTTGCTCCAGTCTGTCTCCAGGGTATTATAATTGCTGCGCTCCCTACTAGAACCTCCAAACAAGTCTCATAAGCCAGTTGCAGATGCAACTGATGGTAGTCAAGCTCCAAGTCTTCAGGCACATCCAAATGAGGCGCTTTCTTTAATTGTTCCTGAACAATAAATTGGAAACTCTGAACACAAAAGCGACTCCGCCACCAGCATCATCATGAATTGCCCCGTATGGGCAGCATTGTCCATTCCAATTGAGGTCTTCAATATTAAATAGGTTCATCATGTGTCTCTGGCGTCAACACTCTTCCATAACTATTTAAATTACTGAATGAGCATGACTTTCGTATTATCATCCAGGATTGAATGAAACAAAATTGATGTAATTCAAAAGGTCTACAAGAGAGAAGCTGGTGGTGTAGTCCTGCTTTGTATGTCCTGAGGGTCTCTTTACTTGGGTTTTCACCTTGGGTGTTATGCCCCACCAGCTCCTGCTGCAAAATGCTGGGAGCGATGCTTTGGGCCTGAATTTCCCTTGGCATCCTTTTAAACAGGATATGAAATAAAGCCATTATGAAATTCGATTGCTGATAGTCATCACACCATATCTGCCTAAGAACAAGCAAATCTAGCTAGTCAGAACAGTGTCCTCTCCAAGATCGACCACAGTGATGTACTTCCCATGGGTCATCTTCCAGGACCTCTAGGATATTCGTAGTAATATGTAACAGTGGAGCTAGGGTGATCTTCAATCTCATGAATTGCTGCTATAATAAGTTTGAGGTGGAGATGCAGAATCACTAGGGTTTTGGCGAAATTCAGAGCCATAGAAGGCCTTGTAGTCGAATACCAGCGTAAGAAACGCTTACATAGTGGCAAAGCTTGCCATATACAATGAGACAAAAGTTTATTTCTTCAATTGCATATTCAAAGAAGAATAAGAATCTTATTTTCCAAAAATTAATTAAGCATAACATTTTCCATAAATTAACAATGAGCGGAACATTGAATTCACCACATTTTTTGTAATACTTCACTTTTCAGAGTATAGGATCTCATGGATTAAAGTCATCAAGGGTGAATTAGTTTTAGAATCCTATTCAATAAGGAGATAAAGAAGAAGAAAAAAGTGTTTGGGGAAAGTGTCAGTAAAAGGGAAAGCCAATACAGAAAAAAGCGAAATGTCCTCAATGTGTCTTGCCTACCTTTATAACTGTTTGGCCATTGTGCATAGATACCACTTAATCAAGCAATGAAGTACACTGAGCATAGTGAATTATAGTAGTGAAATATGAAGGTGAGGGTTTTTGGTGTGCCTGCCTTCTTTTCTAAAGTGCTTCCTGGAGGTTCAAAGAAACGGATCTCTGGTTTATTTCAAGTGTAAAGGCATCAGGGTATTAGTAAATAAAGGCATATTGTATATGAAGAATGCGTTCAAGAAACAGTTTTCAAGGTTGGTAAATTAAAGAAGGCTTTTTAACCACCTGATTGATATGAGAAATATTAATATATAGATCTATTGATAGCACCCTAGTCACAGATTCTTCGTTTGAAAGCCATAATTAAGCTTCATTCATACTTTGAATGTTGCTTGCATGTATTTCGGAATATCCAACATTACTCACACCTTTTATTGCTTCCTAAATCGATTTCATAATTAGATGCCCGTCAAAGTATTAATAACTTTTATATATCTCTAGCATGCGTGCAGAATTACATTTTAAGTGCATTCGATTTACATTTTTTTATCTCAAGTAGAAGGTTATTTCATATCTTTTATCACTGAATGATAAGTAAGTAAATCAGAATATTGATGAGAATACTATTTTTTTCGATTTTGATGCTGAATTAGGTCTTTTGTCACATTAGTGTCCTATAGTCAACTATTGAGGTCATCTGTGGCTTATTTTAAATTGAGAATTGCTCTTGCTTTACTACAGGGTTTTCAATAATTGCATTTATCACTGAATCTATAACTTATTTACGAAATCTGGCATTCATTCCTTTGAGGTGGCATACTGTGTATAAACCACTGAAACCTAGTTGGTATATGTACTCAGTTCAACTAAGACTTTGCAGTACTCGTGGGACGTTAGTGTGACTATGGGGTTGAAGCTCGCCCTGCCTCCACTGTTTTTATCTCCTTGAATGTTATTAGATCTAAAACTGAGAGTCTGATGCACAAAACTATGCGATAATCAAGTTTCAACATGACAGCAGCTCATAGATTAGATAGAAATGGCATGATGTTTGTCAGCAATGGAAGTTTGAGTAGCCATGCAAGCGATATCCCTGCAACATATGTCACCCTGTTGGGTTCCGTCATTGCTTTGGATATAAAGCTTAACACATTTAAGCTTTCTTTCCCCGTAATTGCTCCATGTGCACCCTTAATCAAGCTGCGTTCTTGATAGTTTTGGGTGGCTCTTCTGTAAAATAAGTATTTGCTCCAGTCTGTCTCTAGGGTATTATAATTGCTGCGCTCCCTACTAGAACCTCCAAACAAGTCTCATAAGCCAGTTGCAGATGCAACTGATGGTAGTCAAGCTCCAAGTCTTCAGGCACATCCAAATGAGGCGCTTTCTTTAATTGTTCCTGAACAATAAATTGGAAACTCTGAACACAAAAGCGACTCCGCCACCAGCATCATCATGAATTGCCCCGTATGGGCAGCATTGTCCATTCCAATTGAGGGCTTCAATATTAAATAGGTTCATCATGTGTCTCTGGCGTCAACACTCTTCCATAACTATTTAAATTACTGAATGAGCATGACTTTCGTATTATCATCCAGGATTGAATGAAACATAATTGATGTAATTTAAAAGGTCTACAAGAGAGAAGCTGGTGGTGTAGTCCTGCTTTGTATGTCCTGAGGGTCTCTTTACTTGGGTTTTCACCTTGGGTGTTATGCCCCACCAGCTCCTGCTGCAAAATGCTGGGAGCGATGCTTTGGGCCTGAATTTCCCTTGGCATCCTTTTAAACAGGATATGAAATAAAGCCATTATGAAATTCCATTGCTGATAGTCATCACACCATATCTGCCTAAGAACAAGCAAATCTAGCTAGTCAGAACAGTGTCCTCTCCAAGATCGACCACAGCGATGTACTTCCCATGGGTCATCTTCCAGGACCTCTAGGATATTCGTAGTAATATGTAACAGTGGAGCTAGGGTGATCTTCAATCTCATGAATTGCTGCTATAATAAGTTTGAGGTGGAGATGCAGAATCACTAGGGTTTTGGCCAAATTCAGAGCCATAGAAGGCCTTGTAGTCGAATACCAGCGTAAGAAACGCTTACATATTGGCAAAGCTTGCCATATACAATGAGACAAAAGTTTATTTTTTCAATTGCATATTCAAAGAAGAATAAGAATCTTATTTCCCAAAAATTAATTAAGCATAACATTTTCCATAAATTAACACTGAGCAGAACATTGAATTCACCACATTTTTTGTAATACTTCACTTTTCAGAGTATAGGATCTCATGGATTAAAGTCATCAAGGGTGAATTAGTTTTAGAATCCTATTCAATAAGTAGATAAAGAAGAAGAAAAAAGTGTTTGGGGAAAGTGTCAGTAAAAGGGAAAGCCAATACAGAAAAAAGCGAAATGTCCTCAATGTGTCTTGCCTACCTTTATAACTGTTTGGTCATTGTGCATAGATACCACTTAATCAAGCAATGAAGTACACTGAGCATAGTGAATTATAGTAGTGAAATATGAAGGTGAGGGTTTTTGTGTGCCTGCCTTCTTTTCTAAAGTGCTTCCTGGAGGTTCAAAGAAACGGATCTCTGGTTTATTTCAAGTGTAAAGGGATCAGGGTATTAGTAAATAAAGGCATATTGTATATGAAGAATGCGTTCAAGAAACAGTTTTCAAGGTTGGGAAATTAAAGAAGGCTTTTTAACCACCTGATTGATATGAGAAATATTAATATATAGATCTATTGATAGCACCCTAGTCACAGATTCTTCGTTTGAAAGCCATAATTAAGCTTCATTCATACTTTGAATGTTGCTTGCATGTATTTCGGAATATCCAACATTACTCACACCTTTTATTGCTTCCTAAATCGATTTCCTAATTAGATGCACGTCAAATTATTAATAACTTTTATATATCTCTAGCATGCGTGCAGAATTACATCTTAAGTGCATTCGATTTACATTTTTTTATCTCAAGTAGAAAGTTATTTCATATCTTTTATCACTGAATGATAAGTAAGTAAATCAGAATATTGTTGAGAATACTATTTTTTTCGATTTTGATGCTGAATTAGGTCTTTTGTCACATTAGTGTCCTATAGTCAACTATTGAGGTCATCTGTGGCTTATTTTAAATTGAGAATTGCTCTTGCTTTACTACAGGGTTTTCAATAATTGCATTTATCACTGAATCTATAACTTATTTACGAAATCTGGCATTCATTCCTTTGAGGTGGCATACTGTGTATAAACCACTGAAACCTAGTTGGTATATGTACTCAGTTCAACTAAGACTTTGCAGTACTCGTGGGACTTTAGTGTGACTATGGGGTTGAAGCTCGCCCTGCCTCCACTGTTTTTATCTCCTTGAATGTTATTAGATCTAAAACTGAGAGTCTGATGCACAAAACTATGCGATAATCAAGTTTCAACATGACAGCAGCTCATAGATTAGATAGAAATGGCATGATGTTTGTCAGCAATGGAAGTTTGAGTAGCCATGCAAGCGATATCCCTGCAACATATGTCACCCTGTTGGGTTCCGTCATTGCTTTGGATATAAAGCTTAACACATTTAAGCTTTCTTTCCCCGTAATTGCTCCATGTGCACCCTTAATCAAGCTGCGTTCTTGAGAGTT
Source organism: Lissotriton vulgaris (assembly GCF_964263255.1). Classification (NCBI taxonomy): domain Eukaryota; kingdom Metazoa; phylum Chordata; class Amphibia; order Caudata; family Salamandridae; genus Lissotriton; species Lissotriton vulgaris. The sequence continues at coordinate 1,399,860,803 of NC_141689.1, forward strand.
TTGGGTGGCTCTTCTGTAAAAGAAGTATTTGCTCCAGTCTGTCTCCAGGGTATTATAATTGCTGCGCTCCCTACTAGAACCTCCAAACAAGTCTCATAAGCCAGTTGCAGATGCAACTGATGGTAGTCAAGCTCCAAGTCTTCAGGCAGATCCAAATGAGGCGCTTTCTTTAATTGTTCCTGAACAATGAATTGGAAACTCTGAACACAAAAGCGACTCCGCCACCAGCATCATCATGAATTGCCCCGTATGGGCAGCATTGTCCATTCCAATTGAGGTCTTCAATATTAAATAGGTTCATCATGTGTCTCTGGCGTCAACACTCTTCCATAACTATTTAAATTACTGAATGAGCATGACTTTCGTATTATCATCCAGGATTGAATGAAACAAAATTGATGTAATTCAAAAGGTCTACAAGAGAGAAGCTGGTGGTGTAGTCCTGCTTTGTATGTCCTGAGGATCTCTTTACTTGGGTTTTCACCTTGGGTGTTATGCCCCACCAGCTCCTGCTGCAAAATGCTGGGAGCGATGCCTTGGGCCTGAATTTCCCTTGGCATCGTTTTAAACAGGATATTAAATAAAGCCATTATGAAATTCTATTGCTGATAGTCATCACACCATATCTGCTTAAGAACAAGCAAGTCTAGCTAGTCAGAACAGTGTCCTCTCCAAGATCGACCACAGCGATGTACTTCCCATGGGTCATCTTCCAGGACCTCTAGGATATTCGTAGTAATATGTAACAGTGGAGCTAGGGTGATCTTCAATCTCATGAATTGCTGCTATAATAAGTTTGAGGTGGAGATGCAGAATCACTAGGGTTTTGGCCAAATTCAGAGCCATAGAAGGCCGTGTAGTCGAATACCAGCGTAAGAAACGCTTACATAGTGGCAAAGCTTGCCATATACAATGAGACAAAAGTTTATTTTTTTAATTGCATATTCAAAGAAGAATAAGAATCTTATTTCCCAAAAATTAATTAAGCATAACATTTTCCATAAATTAACAATGAGCGGAACATTGAATTCACCACATTTTTTGTAATACTTCACTTTTCAGAGTATGGGATCTCATGGATTAAAGTCATCAAGGGTGAATTAGTTTTAGAATCCTATTCAATAAGGAGATAAAGAAGAAGAAAAAAGTGTTTGGGGAAAGTGTCAGTAAAAGGGAAAGCCAATACAGAAAAAAGCGAAATGTCCTCAATGTGTCTTGCCTACCTTTATAACTGTTTGGCCATTGTGCATAGATACCACTTAATCAAGCAATGAAGTACACTGAGCATAGTGAATTATAGTAGTGAAATATGAAGGTGAGGGTTTTTGTGTGCCTGCCTTCTTTTCTAAAGTGCTTCCTGGAGGTTCAAAGAAACGGATCTCTGGTTTATTTCAAGTGTAAAGGGATCAGGGTATTAGTTAAATAAAGGCATATTGTATATGAAGAATGCGTTCAAGAAACAGTTTTCAAGGTTGGGAAATTAAAGAAGGCTTTCTAACCACCTGATTGATATGAGAAATATTAATATATAGATCTATTGATAGCACCCTAGTCACAGATTCTTCGTTTGAAAGCCATAATTAAGCTTCATTCATACTTTGAATGTTGCTTGCATGTATTTCACACCTTTTATAGCTTCCTAAATTGATTTCATAATTAGATGCCCGTAAAAGTATTAATAACTTTTATATATCTCTAGCATGCGTGCAGAATTACATTTTAAGTGCATTCAATTTACATTTTTTTTTATCTCAAGTAGAAGGTTATTTCATATCTTTTATCACTGAATGATAAGCAAGTAAATCATAATATTGATGAGAATACTATTTTTTTCGATTTTGATGCTGAAATTGGTCTTTTGACTATAGGTTTAGTGTCCTATAGTCAACTATTGAGGTCATCTGCGGCTTATTTTAAATTGAGAATTGCTCTTGGTTTACTACAGGGTTTTCAATAATTGCATTTATCACTGAATCTATAACTTATTTACAAAATGTGGCATTCATTCCTTTGAAGTGGCATACTGTGTATAAACCACTGAAACCTAGTTGGTACATGTACTCAGTTCAACTAAGACTTTGCAGCACTGGTGGGACGTTAGTGTTTGACTATGGGTTTGGAGCTCGCCCTGCCTCCACTGTTTTTATCTCCTTGAATGTTATTAGATCTAAAACTGAGAGTCTGATGCACAAAACTATGCGATAATCAAGTTTCAACACGACAGCAGCTCATAGATTAGATAGAAATGGCATGATGTTTGTCAGCAATGGAAGTTTGAGTAGCCATGCAAGAGATATCCCTGCAACATATGTCACCCTGTTGGGTTCCGTCATTGCTTTGGATATAAAGCTTAACACATTTAAGCTTTCTTTCCCCGTAATTGCTCCATGTGCACCCTTAATCAAGCTGCGTTCTTGATAGTTTTGGGTGGCTCTTCTGTAAAAGAAGTATTTGCTCCAGTCTGTCTCCAGGGTATTATAATTGCTGCGCTCCCTACTAGAACCTCCAAACAAGTCTCATAAGCCAGTTGCAGATGCAACTGATGGTAGTCAAGCTCCAAGTCTTCAGGCACATCCAAATGAGGCGCTTTCTTTAATTGTTCCTGAACAATAAATTGGAAACTCTGAACACAAAAGCGACTCCGCCACCAGCATCATCATGAATTGCCCCGTATGGGCAGCATTGTCCATTCCAATTGAGGTCTTCAATATTAAATAGGTTCATCATGTGTCTCTGGCGTCAACACTCTTCCATAACTATTTAAATTACTGAATGAGCATGACTTTCGTATTATCATCCAGGATTTAATGAAACAAAATTGATGTAATTCAAAAGGTCTACAAGAGAGAAGCTGGTGGTGTAGTCCTGCTTTGTATGTCCTGAGGGTCTCTTTACTTGGGTTTTCACCTTGGGTGTTATGCCCCACCAGCTCCTGCTGCAAAATGCTGGGAGCGATGCTTTGGGCCTGAATTTCCCTTGGCATCCTTTTAAACAGGATATGAAATAAAGCCATTATGAAATTCCATTGCTGATAGTCATCACACCATATCTGCCTAAGAACAAGCAAATCTAGCTAGTCAGAACAGTGTCCTCTCCAAGATCGACCACAGTGATGTACTTCCCATGGGTCATCTTCCAGGACCTCTAGGATATTCGTAGTAATATGTAACAGTGGAGCTAGGGTGATCTTCAATCTCATGAATTGCTGCTATAATAAGTTTGAGGTGGAGATGCAGAATCACTAGGGTTTTGGCGAAATTCAGAGCCATAGAAGGCCTTGTAGTCGAATACCAGCGTAAGAAACGCTTACATAGTGGCAAAGCTTGCCATATACAATGAGACAAAAGTTTATTTCTTTAATTGCATATTCAAAGAAGAATAAGAATCTTATTTCCCAAAAATTAATTAAGCATAACATTTTCCATAAATTAACAATGAGCGGAACATTGAATTCACCACATTTTTTGTAATACTTCACTTTTCAGAGTATAGGATCTCATGGATTAAAGTCATCAAGGGTGAATTAGTTTTAGAATCCTATTCAATAAGGAGATAAAGAAGAAGAAAAAAGTGTTTGGGGAAAGTGTCAGTAAAAGGGAAAGCCAATACAGAAAAAAGCGAAATGTCCTCAATGTGTCTTGCCTACCTGTATAACTGTTTGGCCATTGTGCATAGATACCACTTAATCAAGCAATGAAGTACACTGAGCATAGTGAATTATAGTAGTGAAATATGAAGGTGAGGGTTTTTGGTGTGCCTGCCTTCTTTTCTAAAGTGCTTCCTGGAGGTTCAAAGAAACGGATCTCTGGTTTATTTCAAGTGTAAAGGCATCAGGGTATTAGTAAATAAAGGCATATTGTATATGAAGAATGCGTTCAAGAAACAGTTTTCAAGGTTGGTAAATTAAAGAAGGCTTTTTAACCACCTGATTGATATGAGAAATATTAATATATAGATCTATTGATAGCACCCTAGTCACAGATTCTTCGTTTGAAAGCCATAATTAAGCTTCATTCATACTTTGAATGTTGCTTGCATGTATTTCGGAATATCCAACATTACTCACACCTTTTATTGCTTCCTAAATCGATTTCATAATTAGATGCCCGTCAAAGTATTAATAACTTTTATATATCTCTAGCATGCGTGCAGAATTACATTTTAAGTGCATTCGATTTACATTTTTTTATCTCAAGTAGAAGGTTATTTCATATCTTTTATCACTGAATGATAAGTAAGTAAATCAGAATATTGATGAGAATACTATTTTTTTCGATTTTGATGCTGAATTAGGTCTTTTGTCACATTAGTGTCCTATAGTCAACTATTGAGGTCATCTGTGGCTTATTTTAAATTGAGAATTGCTCTTGGTTTACTACAGGGTTTTCAATAATTGCATTTATCACTGAATCTATAACTTATTTACGAAATCTGGCATTCATTCCTTTGAGGTGGCATACTGTGTATAAACCACTGAAACCTAGTTGGTATATGTACTCAGTTCAACTAAGACTGTGCAGTACTGGTGGGACGTTAGTGTGACTATGGGGTTGAAGCTCGCCCTGCCTCCACTGTTTTTATCTCCTTGAATGTTATTAGATCTAAAACTGAGAGTCTGATGCACAAAACTATGCGATAATCAAGTTTCAACATGACAGCAGCTCATAGATTAGATAGAAATGGCATGATGTTTGTCAGCAATGGAAGTTTGAGTAGCCATGCAAGCGATATCCCTGCAACATATGTCACCCTGTTGGGTTCCGTCATTGCTTTGGATATAAAGCTTAACACATTTAAGCTTTCTTTCCCCGTAATTGCTCCATGTGCACCCTTAATCAAGCTGCGTTCTTGAGAGTTTTGGGTGGCTCTTCTGTAAAAGAAGTATTTGCTCCAGTCTGTCTCCAGGGTATTATAATTGCTGCGCTCCCTACTAGAACCTCCAAACAAGTCTCATAAGCCAGTTGCAGATGCAACTGATGGTAGTCAAGCTCCAAGTCTTCAGGCACATCCAAATGAGGCGCTTTCTTTAATTGTTCCTGAACAATGAATTGGAAACTCTGAACACAAAAGCGACTCCGCCACCAGCATCATCATGAATTGCCCCGTATGGGCAGCATTGTCCATTCCAATTGAGGTCTTCAATATTAAATAGGTTCATCATGTGTCTCTGGCGTCAACACTCTTCCATAACTATTTAAATTACTGAATGAGCATGACTTTCGTATTATCATCCAGGATTGAATGAAACAAAATTGATGTAATTCAAAAGGTCTACAAGAGAGAAGCTGGTGGTGTAGTCCTGCTTTGTATGTCCTGAGGATCTCTTTACTTGGGTTTTCACCTTGGGTGTTATGCCCCACCAGCTCCTGCTGCAAAATGCTGGGAGCGATGCTTTGGGCCTGAATTTCCCTTGGCATCCTTTTAAACAGGATATGAAATAAAGCCATTATGAAATTCCATTGCTGATAGTCATCACACCATATCTGCCTAAGAACAAGCAAATCTAGCTAGTCAGAACAGTGTCCTCTCCAAGATCGACCACAGCGATGTACTTCCCATGGGTCATCTTCCAGGACCTCTAGGATATTCGTAGTAATATGTAACAGTGGAGCTAGGGTGATCTTCAATCTCATGAATTGCTGCTATAATAAGTTTGAGGTGGAGATGCAGAATCACTAGGGTTTTGGCCAAATTCAGAGCCATAGAAGGCCTTGTAGTCGAATACCAGCGTAAGAAACGCTTACATAATGGCAAAGCTTGCCATATACAATGAGACAAAAGTTTATTTCTTTAATTGCATATTCAAAGAAGAATAAGAATCTTATTTTCCAAAAATTAATTAAGCATAACATTTTCCATAAATTAACAATGAGCGGAACATTGAATTCACCACATTTTTTGTAATACTTCACTTTTCAGAGTATAGGATCTCATGGATTAAAGTCATCAAGGGTGAATTAGTTTTAGAATCCTATTCAATAAGGAGATAAAGAAGAAGAAAAAAGTGTTTGGGGAAAGTGTCAGTAAAAGGGAAAGCCAATACAGAAAAAAGCGAAATGTCCTCAATGTGTCTTGCCTACCTTTATAACTGTTTGGCCATTGTGCATAGATACCACTTAATCAAGCAATGAAGTACACTGAGCATAGTGAATTATAGTAGTGAAATATGAAGGTGAGGGTTTTTGGTGTGCCTGCCTTCTTTTCTAAAGTGCTTCCTGGAGGTTCAAAGAAACGGATCTCTGGTTCATTTCAAGTGTAAAGGCATCAGGGTATTAGTAAATAAAGGCATATTGTATATGAAGAATGCGTTCAAGAAACAGTTTTCAAGGTTGGTAAATTAAAGAAGGCTTTTTAACCACCTGATTGATATGAGAAATATTAATATATAGATCTATTGATAGCACCCTAGTCACAGATTCTTCGTTTGAAAGCCATAATTAAGCTTCATTCATACTTTGAATGTTGCTTGCATGTATTTCGGAATATCCAACATTACTCACACCTTTTATTGCTTCCTAAATCGATTTCATAATTAGATGCCCGTCAAAGTATTAATAACTTTTATATATCTCTAGCATGCGTGCAGAATTACATTTTAAGTGCATTCGATTTACATTTTTTTATCTCAAGTAGAAGGTTATTTCATATCTTTTATCACTGAATGATAAGTAAGTAAATCAGAATATTGATGAGAATACTATTTTTTTCGATTTTGATGCTGAATTAGGTCTTTTGTCACATTAGTGTCCTATAGTCAACTATTGAGGTCATCTGTGGCTTATTTTAAATTGAGAATTGCTCTTGCTTTACTACAGGGTTTTCAATAATTGCATTTATCACTGAATCTATAACTTATTTACGAAATCTGGCATTCATTCCTTTGAGGTGGCATACTGTGTATAAACCACTGAAACCTAGTTGGTATATGTACTCAGTTCAACTAAGACTTTGCAGTACTCGTGGGACGTTAGTGTGACTATGGGGTTGAAGCTCGCCCTGCCTCCACTGTTTTTATCTCCTTGAATGTTATTAGATCTAAAACTGAGAGTCTGATGCACAAAACTATGCGATAATCAAGTTTCAACATGACAGCAGCTCATAGATTAGATAGAAATGGCATGATGTTTGTCAGCAATGGAAGTTTGAGTAGCCATGCAAGCGATATCCCTGCAACATATGTCACCCTGTTGGGTTCCGTCATTGCTTTGGATATAAAGCTTAACACATTTAAGCTTTCTTTCCCCGTAATTGCTCCATGTGCACCCTTAATCAAGCTGCGTTCTTGATAGTTTTGGGTGGCTCTTCTGTAAAATAAGTATTTGCTCCAGTCTGTCTCTAGGGTATTATAATTGCTGCGCTCCCTACTAGAACCTCCAAACAAGTCTCATAAGCCAGTTGCAGATGCAACTGATGGTAGTCAAGCTCCAAGTCTTCAGGCACATCCAAATGAGGCGCTTTCTTTAATTGTTCCTGAACAATAAATTGGAAACTCTGAACACAAAAGCGACTCCGCCACCAGCATCATCATGAATTGCCCCGTATGGGCAGCATTGTCCATTCCAATTGAGGGCTTCAATATTAAATAGGTTCATCATGTGTCTCTGGCGTCAACACTCTTCCATAACTATTTAAATTACTGAATGAGCATGACTTTCGTATTATCATCCAGGATTGAATGAAACAAAATTGATGTAATTTAAAAGGTCTACAAGAGAGAAGCTGGTGGTGTAGTCCTGCTTTGTATGTCCTGAGGGTCTCTTTACTTGGGTTTTCACCTTGGGTGTTATGCCCCACCAGCTCCTGCTGCAAAATGCTGGGAGCGATGCTTTGGGCCTGAATTTCCCTTGGCATCCTTTTAAACAGGATATGAAATAAAGCCATTATGAAATTCCATTGCTGATAGTCATCACACCATATCTGCCTAAGAACAAGCAAATCTAGCTAGTCAGAACAGTGTCCTCTCCAAGATCGACCACAGCGATGTACTTCCCATGGGTCATCTTCCAGGACCTCTAGGATATTCGTAGTAATATGTAACAGTGGAGCTAGGGTGATCTTCAATCTCATGAATTGCTGCTATAATAAGTTTGAGGTGGAGATGCAGAATCACTAGGGTTTTGGCCAAATTCAGAGCCATAGAAGGCCTTGTAGTCGAATACCAGCGTAAGAAACGCTTACATATTGGCAAAGCTTGCCATATACAATGAGACAAAAGTTTATTTTTTCAATTGCATATTCAAAGAAGAATAAGAATCTTATTTCCCAAAAATTAATTAAGCATAACATTTTCCATAAATTAACACTGAGCAGAACATTGAATTCACCACATTTTTTGTAATACTTCACTTTTCAGAGTATAGGATCTCATGGATTAAAGTCATCAAGGGTGAATTAGTTTTAGAATCCTATTCAATAAGTAGATAAAGAAGAAGAAAAAAGTGTTTGGGGAAAGTGTCAGTAAAAGGGAAAGCCAATACAGAAAAAAGCGAAATGTCCTCAATGTGTCTTGCCTACCTTTATAACTGTTTGGTCATTGTGCATAGATACCACTTAATCAAGCAATGAAGTACACTGAGCATAGTGAATTATAGTAGTGAAATATGAAGGTGAGGGTTTTTGTGTGCCTGCCTTCTTTTCTAAAGTGCTTCCTGGAGGTTCAAAGAAACGGATCTCTGGTTTATTTCAAGTGTAAAGGGATCAGGGTATTAGTAAATAAAGGCATATTGTATATGAAGAATGCGTTCAAGAAACAGTTTTCAAGGTTGGGAAATTAAAGAAGGCTTTTTAACCACCTGATTGATATGAGAAATATTAATATATAGATCTATTGATAGCACCCTAGTCACAGATTCTTCGTTTGAAAGCCATAATTAAGCTTCATTCATACTTTGAATGTTGCTTGCATGTATTTCGGAATATCCAACATTACTCACACCTTTTATTGCTTCCTAAATCGATTTCCTAATTAGATGCACGTCAAATTATTAATAACTTTTATATATCTCTAGCATGCGTGCAGAATTACATCTTAAGTGCATTCGATTTACATTTTTTTATCTCAAGTAGAAAGTTATTTCATATCTTTTATCACTGAATGATAAGTAAGTAAATCAGAATATTGTTGAGAATACTATTTTTTTCGATTTTGATGCTGAATTAGGTCTTTTGTCACATTAGTGTCCTATAGTCAACTATTGAGGTCATCTGTGGCTTATTTTAAATTGAGAATTGCTCTTGCTTTACTACAGGGTTTTCAATAATTGCATTTATCACTGAATCTATAACTTATTTACGAAATCTGGCATTCATTCCTTTGAGGTGGCATACTGTGTATAAACCACTGAAACCTAGTTGGTATATGTACTCAGTTCAACTAAGACTTTGCAGTACTCGTGGGACTTTAGTGTGACTATGGGGTTGAAGCTCGCCCTGCCTCCACTGTTTTTATCTCCTTGAATGTTATTAGATCTAAAACTGAGAGTCTGATGCACAAAACTATGCGATAATCAAGTTTCAACATGACAGCAGCTCATAGATTAGATAGAAATGGCATGATGTTTGTCAGCAATGGAAGTTTGAGTAGCCATGCAAGCGATATCCCTGCAACATATGTCACCCTGTTGGGTTCCGTCATTGCTTTGGATATAAAGCTTAACACATTTAAGCTTTCTTTCCCCGTAATTGCTCCATGTGCACCCTTAATCAAGCTGCGTTCTTGAGAGTTTTGGGTGGCTCTTCTGTAAAAGAAGTATTTGCTCCAGTCTGTCTCCAGGGTATTATAATTGCTGCGCTCCCTACTAGAACCTCCAAACAAGTCTCATAAGCCAGTTGCAGATGCAACTGATGGTAGTCAAGCTCCAAGTCTTCAGGCAGATCCAAATGAGGCGCTTTCTTTAATTGTTCCTGAACAATGAATTGGAAACTCTGAACACAAAAGCGACTCCGCCACCAGCATCATCATGAATTGCCCCGTATGGGCAGCATTGTCCATTCCAATTGAGGTCTTCAATATTAAATAGGTTCATCATGTGTCTCTGGCGTCAACACTCTTCCATAACTATTTAAATTACTGAATGAGCATGACTTTCGTATTATCATCCAGGATTGAATGAAACAAAATTGATGTAATTCAAAAGGTCTACAAGAGAGAAGCTGGTGGTGTAGTCCTGCTTTGTATGTCCTGAGGATCTCTTTACTTGGGTTTTCACCTTGGGTGTTATGCCCCACCAGCTCCTGCTGCAAAATGCTGGGAGCGATGCCTTGGGCCTGAATTTCCCTTGGCATCGTTTTAAACAGGATATTAAATAAAGCCATTATGAAATTCTATTGCTGATAGTCATCACACCATATCTGCTTAAGAACAAGCAAGTCTAGCTAGTCAGAACAGTGTCCTCTCCAAGATCGACCACAGCGATGTACTTCCCATGGGTCATCTTCCAGGACCTCTAGGATATTCGTAGTAATATGTAACAGTGGAGCTAGGGTGATCTTCAATCTCATGAATTGCTGCTATAATAAGTTTGAGGTGGAGATGCAGAATCACTAGGGTTTTGGCCAAATTCAGAGCCATAGAAGGCCTTGTAGTCGAATACCAGCGTAAGAAACGCTTACATAGTGGCAAAGCTTGCCATATACAATGAGACAAAAGTTTATTTTTTTAATTGCATATTCAAAGAAGAATAAGAATCTTATTTCCCAAAAATTAATTAAGCATAACATTTTCCATAAATTAACAATGAGCGGAACATTGAATTCACCACATTTTTTGTAATACTTCACTTTTCAGAGTATGGGATCTCATGGATTAAAGTCATCAAGGGTGAATTAGTTTTAGAATCCTATTCAATAAGGAGATAAAGAAGAAGAAAAAAGTGTTTGGGGAAAGTGTCAGTAAAAGGGAAAGCCAATACAGAAAAAAGCGAAATGTCCTCAATGTGTCTTGCCTACCTTTATAACTGTTTGGCCATTGTGCATAGATACCACTTAATCAAGCAATGAAGTACACTGAGCATAGTGAATTATAGTAGTGAAATATGAAGGTGAGGGTTTTTGTGTGCCTGCCTTCTTTTCTAAAGTGCTTCCTGGAGGTTCAAAGAAACGGATCTCTGGTTTATTTCAAGTGTAAAGGGATCAGGGTATTAGTTAAATAAAGGCATATTGTATATGAAGAATGCGTTCAAGAAACAGTTTTCAAGGTTGGGAAATTAAAGAAGGCTTTCTAACCACCTGATTGATATGAGAAATATTAATATATAGATCTATTGATAGCACCCTAGTCACAGATTCTTCGTTTGAAAGCCATAATTAAGCTTCATTCATACTTTGAATGTTGCTTGCATGTATTTCACACCTTTTATAGCTTCCTAAATTGATTTCATAATTAGATGCCCGTAAAAGTATTAATAACTTTTATATATCTCTAGCATGCGTGCAGAATTACATTTTAAGTGCATTCAATTTACATTTTTTTTTCTCAAGTAGAAGGTTATTTCATATCTTTTATCACTGAATGATAAGCAAGTAAATCATAATATTGATGAGAATACTATTTTTTTCGATTTTGATGCTGAAATTGGTCTTTTGACTATAGGTTTAGTGTCCTATAGTCAACTATTGAGGTCATCTGCGGCTTATTTTAAATTGAGAATTGCTCTTGGTTTACTACAGGGTTTTCAATAATTGCATTTATCACTGAATCTATAACTTATTTACAAAATGTGGCATTCATTCCTTTGAAGTGGCATACTGTGTATAAACCACTGAAACCTAGTTGGTACATGTACTCAGTTCAACTAAGACTTTGCAGCACTGGTGGGACGTTAGTGTTTGACTATGGGTTTGGAGCTCGCCCTGCCTCCACTGTTTTTATCTCCTTGAATGTTATTAGATCTAAAACTGAGAGTCTGATGCACAAAACTATGCGATAATCAAGTTTCAACACGACAGCAGCTCATAGATTAGATAGAAATGGCATGATGTTTGTCAGCAATGGAAGTTTGAGTAGCCATGCAAGAGATATCCCTGCAACATATGTCACCCTGTTGGGTTCCGTCATTGCTTTGGATATAAAGCTTAACACATTTAAGCTTTCTTTCCCCGTAATTGCTCCATGTGCACCCTTAATCAAGCTGCGTTCTTGATAGTTTTGGGTGGCTCTTCTGTAAAAGAAGTATTTGCTCCAGTCTGTCTCCAGGGTATTATAATTGCTGCGCTCCCTACTAGAACCTCCAAACAAGTCTCATAAGCCAGTTGCAGATGCAACTGATGGTAGTCAAGCTCCAAGTCTTCAGGCACATCCAAATGAGGCGCTTTCTTTAATTGTTCCTGAACAATAAATTGGAAACTCTGAACACAAAAGCGACTCCGCCACCAGCATCATCATGAATTGCCCCGTATGGGCAGCATTGTCCATTCCAATTGAGGTCTTCAATATTAAATAGGTTCATCATGTGTCTCTGGCGTCAACACTCTTCCATAACTATTTAAATTACTGAATGAGCATGACTTTCGTATTATCATCCAGGATTTAATGAAACAAAATTGATGTAATTCAAAAGGTCTACAAGAGAGAAGCTGGTGGTGTAGTCCTGCTTTGTATGTCCTGAGGGTCTCTTTACTTGGGTTTTCACCTTGGGTGTTATGCCCCACCAGCTCCTGCTGCAAAATGCTGGGAGCGATGCTTTGGGCCTGAATTTCCCTTGGCATCCTTTTAAACAGGATATGAAATAAAGCCATTATGAAATTCCATTGCTGATAGTCATCACACCATATCTGCCTAAGAACAAGCAAATCTAGCTAGTCAGAACAGTGTCCTCTCCAAGATCGACCACAGTGATGTACTTCCCATGGGTCATCTTCCAGGACCTCTAGGATATTCGTAGTAATATGTAACAGTGGAGCTAGGGTGATCTTCAATCTCATGAATTGCTGCTATAATAAGTTTGAGGTGGAGATGCAGAATCACTAGGGTTTTGGCGAAATTCAGAGCCATAGAAGGCCTTGTAGTCGAATACCAGCGTAAGAAACGCTTACATAGTGGCAAAGCTTGCCATATACAATGAGACAAAAGTTTATTTCTTTAATTGCATATTCAAAGAAGAATAAGAATCTTATTTCCCAAAAATTAATTAAGCATAACATTTTCCATAAATTAACAATGAGCGGAACATTGAATTCACCACATTTTTTGTAATACTTCACTTTTCAGAGTATAGGATCTCATGGATTAAAGTCATCAAGGGTGAATTAGTTTTAGAATCCTATTCAATAAGGAGATAAAGAAGAAGAAAAAAGTGTTTGGGGAAAGTGTCAGTAAAAGGGAAAGCCAATACAGAAAAAAGCGAAATGTCCTCAATGTGTCTTGCCTACCTGTATAACTGTTTGGCCATTGTGCATAGATACCACTTAATCAAGCAATGAAGTACACTGAGCATAGTGAATTATAGTAGTGAAATATGAAGGTGAGGGTTTTTGGTGTGCCTGCCTTCTTTTCTAAAGTGCTTCCTGGAGGTTCAAAGAAACGGATCTCTGGTTTATTTCAAGTGTAAAGGCATCAGGGTATTAGTAAATAAAGGCATATTGTATATGAAGAATGCGTTCAAGAAACAGTTTTCAAGGTTGGTAAATTAAAGAAGGCTTTTTAACCACCTGATTGATATGAGAAATATTAATATATAGATCTATTGATAGCACCCTAGTCACAGATTCTTCGTTTGAAAGCCATAATTAAGCTTCATTCATACTTTGAATGTTGCTTGCATGTATTTCGGAATATCCAACATTACTCACACCTTTTATTGCTTCCTAAATCGATTTCATAATTAGATGCCCGTCAAAGTATTAATAACTTTTATATATCTCTAGCATGCGTGCAGAATTACATTTTAAGTGCATTCGATTTACATTTTTTTATCTCAAGTAGAAGGTTATTTCATATCTTTTATCACTGAATGATAAGTAAGTAAATCAGAATATTGATGAGAATACTATTTTTTTCGATTTTGATGCTGAATTAGGTCTTTTGTCACATTAGTGTCCTATAGTCAACTATTGAGGTCATCTGTGGCTTATTTTAAATTGAGAATTGCTCTTGGTTTACTACAGGGTTTTCAATAATTGCATTTATCACTGAATCTATAACTTATTTACGAAATCTGGCATTCATTCCTTTGAGGTGGCATACTGTGTATAAACCACTGAAACCTAGTTGGTATATGTACTCAGTTCAACTAAGACTGTGCAGTACTGGTGGGACGTTAGTGTGACTATGGGGTTGAAGCTCGCCCTGCCTCCACTGTTTTTATCTCCTTGAATGTTATTAGATCTAAAACTGAGAGTCTGATGCACAAAACTATGCGATAATCAAGTTTCAACATGACAGCAGCTCATAGATTAGATAGAAATGGCATGATGTTTGTCAGCAATGGAAGTTTGAGTAGCCATGCAAGCGATATCCCTGCAACATATGTCACCCTGTTGGGTTCCGTCATTGCTTTGGATATAAAGCTTAACACATTTAAGCTTTCTTTCCCCGTAATTGCTCCATGTGCACCCTTAATCAAGCTGCGTTCTTGAGAGTTTTGGGTGGCTCTTCTGTAAAAGAAGTATTTGCTCCAGTCTGTCTCCAGGGTATTATAATTGCTGCGCTCCCTACTAGAACCTCCAAACAAGTCTCATAAGCCAGTTGCAGATGCAACTGATGGTAGTCAAGCTCCAAGTCTTCAGGCACATCCAAATGAGGCGCTTTCTTTAATTGTTCCTGAACAATGAATTGGAAACTCTGAACACAAAAGCGACTCCGCCACCAGCATCATCATGAATTGCCCCGTATGGGCAGCATTGTCCATTCCAATTGAGGTCTTCAATATTAAATAGGTTCATCATGTGTCTCTGGCGTCAACACTCTTCCATAACTATTTAAATTACTGAATGAGCATGACTTTCGTATTATCATCCAGGATTGAATGAAACAAAATTGATGTAATTCAAAAGGTCTACAAGAGAGAAGCTGGTGGTGTAGTCCTGCTTTGTATGTCCTGAGGATCTCTTTACTTGGGTTTTCACCTTGGGTGTTATGCCCCACCAGCTCCTGCTGCAAAATGCTGGGAGCGATGCTTTGGGCCTGAATTTCCCTTGGCATCCTTTTAAACAGGATATGAAATAAAGCCATTATGAAATTCCATTGCTGATAGTCATCACACCATATCTGCCTAAGAACAAGCAAATCTAGCTAGTCAGAACAGTGTCCTCTCCAAGATCGACCACAGCGATGTACTTCCCATGGGTCATCTTCCAGGACCTCTAGGATATTCGTAGTAATATGTAACAGTGGAGCTAGGGTGATCTTCAATCTCATGAATTGCTGCTATAATAAGTTTGAGGTGGAGATGCAGAATCACTAGGGTTTTGGCCAAATTCAGAGCCATAGAAGGCCTTGTAGTCGAATACCAGCGTAAGAAACGCTTACATAATGGCAAAGCTTGCCATATACAATGAGACAAAAGTTTATTTTTTTAATTGCATATTCAAAGAAGAATAAGAATCGTATTTCCCAAAAATTAATAAAGCATAACATTTTCCATCAATTAACAATGAGCGGAACATTGAATTCACCACATTTTTTGTAATACTTCACTTTTCAGAGTATAGGATCTCATGGATTAAAGTCATCAAGGGTGAATTAGTTTTAGAATCCTATTCAATAAGGAGATAAAGAAGAAGAAAAAAGTGTTTGGGGAAAGTGTCAGTAAAAGGGAAAGCCAATACAGAAAAAAGCGAAATGTCCTCAATGTGTCTTGCCTCCCTTTAAAACTGTTTGGCCATTGTGCATAGATACCACTTAATCAAGCAATGAAGTACACTGAGCATAGTGAATTATAGTAGTGAAATATGAAGGTGAAGGTTTTTGTGTGCCTGCCTTCTTTTATAAAGTGCTTCCTGGAGGTTCAAAGAAACGGATCTCTGGTTTATTTCAAGTGTAAAGGGGTCAGGGTATTAGTAAATAAAGGCATATTGTATATGAAGAATGCGTTCAAGAAACAGTTTTCAAGGTTGGGAAATTAAAGAAGGCTTTTTAACCATCTGATTGATATGAGAAATATTAATATATAGATCTATTGATAGCACCCTAGTCACAGATTCTTCGTTTGAAAGCCATAATTAAGCTTCATTCAAACTTTGAATGTTGCTTGCATGTATTTCGGAATATACAACATTACTCATACCTTTTATTGCTTCCTAAATCGATTTCATAATTAGATGCCCGTCAAAGTATTAATAACTTTTATATATCTCTAGCATGCGTGCAGAATTACATCTTAAGTGCATTCGATTTACATTTTTTTCATCTCAAGTAGAAGGTTATTTCATATCTTTTATCACTGAATGATAAGTAAGTAAATCAGAATATTGATGAGAATACTATTTTTTTCGATTTTGATGCTGAATTAGGTCTTTTGTCACATTAGTGTCCTATAGTCAACTATTGAGGTCATCTGTGGCTTATTTTAAATTGAGAATTGCTCTTGCTTTACTACAGGGTTTTCAATAATTGCATTTATCACTGAATCTATAACTTATTTACGAAATCTGGCATTCATTCCTTTGAGGTGGCATACTGTGTATAAACCACTGAAACCTAGTTGGTATATGTACTCAGTTCAACTAAGACTTTGCAGTACTCGTGGGACGTTAGTGTGACTATGGGGTTGAAGCTCGCCCTGCCTCCACTGTTTTTATCTCCTTGAATGTTATTAGATCTAAAACTGAGAGTCTGATGCACAAAACTATGCGATAATCAAGTTTCAACATGACAGCAGCTCATAGATTAGATAGAAATGGCATGATGTTTGTCAGCAATGGAAGTTTGAGTAGCCATGCAAGCGATATCCCTGCAACATATGTCACCCTGTTGGGTTCCGTCATTGCTTTGGATATAAAGCTTAACACATTTAAGCTTTCTTTCCCCGTAATTGCTCCATGTGCACCCTTAATCAAGCTGCGTTCTTGAGAGTTTTGGGTGGCTCTTCTGTAAAAGAAGTATTTGCTCCAGTCTGTCTCCAGGGTATTATAATTGCTGCGCTCCCTACTAGAACCTCCAAACAAGTCTCATAAGCCAGTTGCAGATGCAACTGATGGTAGTCAAGCTCCAAGTCTTCAGGCAGATCCAAATGAGGCGCTTTCTTTAATTGTTCCTGAACAATGAATTGGAAACTCTGAACACAAAAGCGACTCCGCCACCAGCATCATCATGAATTGCCCCGTATGGGCAGCATTGTCCATTCCAATTGAGGTCTTCAATATTAAATAGGTTCATCATGTGTCTCTGGCGTCAACACTCTTCCATAACTATTTAAATTACTGAATGAGCATGACTTTCGTATTATCATCCAGGATTGAATGAAACAAAATTGATGTAATTCAAAAGGTCTACAAGAGAGAAGCTGGTGGTGTAGTCCTGCTTTGTATGTCCTGAGGATCTCTTTACTTGGGTTTTCACCTTGGGTGTTATGCCCCACCAGCTCCTGCTGCAAAATGCTGGGAGCGATGCTTTGGGCCTGAATTTCCCTTGGCATCCTTTTAAACAGGATATGAAATAAAGCCATTATGAAATTCCATTGCTGATAGTCATCACACCATATCTGCCTAAGAACAAGCAAGTCTAGCTAGTCAGAACAGTGTCCTCTCCAAGATCGACCACAGCGATGTACTTCCCATGGGTCATCTTCCAGGACCTCTAGGATATTCGTAGTAATATGTAACAGTGGAGCTAGGGTGATCTTCAATCTCATGAATTGCTGCTATAATAAGTTTGAGGTGGAGATGCAGAATCACTAGGGTTTTGGCCAAATTCAGAGCCATAGAAGGCCTTGTAGTCGAATACCAGCGTAAGAAACGCTTACATAGTGGCAAAGCTTGCCATATACAATGAGACAAAAGTTTATTTTTTTAATTGCATATTCAAAGAAGAATAAGAATCTTATTTCCCAAAAATTAATTAAGCATAACATTTTCCATAAATTAACAATGAGCGGAACATTGAATTCACCACATTTGTTGTAATACTTCACTTTTCAGAGTATAGGATCTCATGGATTAAAGTCATCAAGGGTGAATTAGTTTTAGAATCCTATTCAATAAGGAGATAAAGAAGAAGAAAAAAGTGTTTGGGGGAAAGTGTCAGTAAAAGGGAAAGCCAATACAGAAAAAAGCGAAATGTCCTCAATGTGTCTTGCCTACCTTTATAACTGTTTGGCCATTGTGCATAGATACCACTTAATCAAGCAATGAAGTACACTGAGCATAGTGAATTATAGTAGTGAAATATGAAGGTGAGGGTTTTTGTGTGCCTGCCTTCTTTTCTAAAGTGCTTCCTGGAGGTTCAAAGAAACGGATCTCTGGTTTATTTCAAGTGTAAAGGGATTAGGGTATTAGTTAAATAAAGGCATATTGTATATGAAGAATGCGTTCAAGAAACAGTTTTCAAGGTTGGGAAATTAAAGAAGGCTTTCTAACCACCTGATTGATATGAGAAATATTAATATATAGATCTATTGATAGCACCCTAGTCACAGATTCTTCGTTTGAAAGCCATAATTAAGCTTCATTCATACTTTGAATGTTGCTTGCATGTATTTCACACCTTTTATAGCTTCCTAAATCGATTTCATAATTAGATGCCCGTAAAAGTATTAATAACTTTTATATATCTCTAGCATGCGTGCAGAATTACATTTTAAGTGCATTCAATTTACATTTTTTTTTATCTCAAGTAGAAGGTTATTTCATATCTTTTATCACTGAATGATAAGCAAGTAAATCATAATATTGATGAGAATACTATTTTTTTCGATTTTGATGCTGAAATTGGTCTTTTGACTATAGGTTTAGTGTCCTATAGTCAACTATTGAGGTCATCTGCGGCTTATTTTAAATTGAGAATTGCTCTTGGTTTACTAAAGGGTTTTCAATAATTGCATTTATCACTGAATCTATAACTTATTTACAAAATGTGGCATTCATTCCTTTGAAGTGGCATACTGTGTATAAACCACTGAAACCTAGTTGGTATATGTACTCAGTTCAACTAAGACTTTGCAGCACTGGTGGGACGTTAGTGTTTGACTATGGGTTTGGAGCTCGCCCTGCCTCCACTGTTTTTATCTCCTTGAATGTTATTAGATCTAAAACTGAGAGTCTGATGCACAAAACTATGCGATAATCAAGTTTCAACACGACAGCAGCTCATAGATTAGATAGAAATGGCATGATGTTTGTCAGCAATGGAAGTTTGAGTAGCCATGCAAGAGATATCCCTGCAACATATGTCACCCTGTTGGGTTCCGTCATTGCTTTGGATATAAAGCTTAACACATTTAAGCTTTCTTTCCCCGTAATTGCTCCATGTGCACCCTTAATCAAGCTGCGTTCTTGATAGTTTTGGGTGGCTCTTCTGTAAAAGAAGTATTTGCTCCAGTCTGTCTCCAGGGTATTATAATTGCTGCGCTCCCTACTAGAACCTCCAAACAAGTCTCATAAGCCAGTTGCAGATGCAACTGATGGTAGTCAAGCTCCAAGTCTTCAGGCACATCCAAATGAGGCGCTTTCTTTAATTGTTCCTGAACAATAAATTGGAAACTCTGAACACAAAAGCGACTCCGCCACCAGCATCATCATGAATTGCCCCGTATGGGCAGCATTGTCCATTCCAATTGAGGTCTTCAATATTAAATAGGTTCATCATGTGTCTCTGGCGTCAACACTCTTCCATAACTATTTAAATTACTGAATGAGCATGACTTTCGTATTATCATCCAGGATTGAATGAAACAAAATTGATGTAATTCAAAAGGTCTACAAGAGAGAAGCTGGTGGTGTAGTCCTGCTTTGTATGTCCTGAGGGTCTCTTTACTTGGGTTTTCACCTTGGGTGTTATGCCCCACCAGCTCCTGCTGCAAAATGCTGGGAGCGATGCTTTGGGCCTGAATTTCCCTTGGCATCCTTTTAAACAGGATATGAAATAAAGCCATTATGAAATTCCATTGCTGATAGTCATCACACCATATCTGCCTAAGAACAAGCAAATCTAGCTAGTCAGAACAGTGTCCTCTCCAAGATCGACCACAGTGATGTACTTCCCATGGGTCATCTTCCAGGACCTCTAGGATATTCGTAGTAATATGTAACAGTGGAGCTAGGGTGATCTTCAATCTCATGAATTGCTGCTATAATAAGTTTGAGGTGGAGATGCAGAATCACTAGGGTTTTGGCGAAATTCAGAGCCATAGAAGGCCTTGTAGTCGAATACCAGCGTAAGAAACGCTTACATAGTGGCAAAGCTTGCCATATACAATGAGACAAAAGTTTATTTCTTTAATTGCATATTCAAAGAAGAATAAGAATCTTATTTCCCAAAAATTAATTAAGCATAACATTTTCCATAAATTAACAATGAGCGGAACATTGAATTCACCACATTTTTTGTAATACTTCACTTTTCAGAGTATAGGATCTCATGGATTAAAGTCATCAAGGGTGAATTAGTTTTAGAATCCTATTCAATAAGGAGATAAAGAAGAAGAAAAAAGTGTTTGGGGAAAGTGTCAGTAAAAGGGAAAGCCAATACAGAAAAAAGCGAAATGTCCTCAATGTGTCTTGCCTACCTTTATAACTGTTTGGCCATTGTGCATAGATACCACTTAATCAAGCAATGAAGTACACTGAGCATAGTGAATTATAGTAGTGAAATATGAAGGTGAGGGTTTTTGGTGTGCCTGCCTTCTTTTCTAAAGTGCTTCCTGGAGGTTCAAAGAAACGGATCTCTGGTTTATTTCAAGTGTAAAGGCATCAGGGTATTAGTAAATAAAGGCATATTGTATATGAAGAATGCGTTCAAGAAACAGTTTTCAAGGTTGGTAAATTAAAGAAGGCTTTTTAACCACCTGATTGATATGAGAAATATTAATATATAGATCTATTGATAGCACCCTAGTCACAGATTCTTCGTTTGAAAGCCATAATTAAGCTTCATTCATACTTTGAATGTTGCTTGCATGTATTTCGGAATATCCAACATTACTCACACCTTTTATTGCTTCCTAAATCGATTTCATAATTAGATGCCCGTCAAAGTATTAATAACTTTTATATATCTCTAGCATGCGTGCAGAATTACATTTTAAGTGCATTCGATTTACATTTTTTTATCTCAAGTAGAAGGTTATTTCATATCTTTTATCACTGAATGATAAGTAAGTAAATCAGAATATTGATGAGAATACTATTTTTTTCGATTTTGATGCTGAATTAGGTCTTTTGTCACATTAGTGTCCTATAGTCAACTATTGAGGTCATCTGTGGCTTATTTTAAATTGAGAATTGCTCTTGCTTTACTACAGGGTTTTCAATAATTGCATTTATCACTGAATCTATAACTTATTTACGAAATCTGGCATTCATTCCTTTGAGGTGGCATACTGTGTATAAACCACTGAAACCTAGTTGGTATATGTACTCAGTTCAACTAAGACTTTGCAGTACTCGTGGGACGTTAGTGTGACTATGGGGTTGAAGCTCGCCCTGCCTCCACTGTTTTTATCTCCTTGAATGTTATTAGATCTAAAACTGAGAGTCTGATGCACAAAACTATGCGATAATCAAGTTTCAACATGACAGCAGCTCATAGATTAGATAGAAATGGCATGATGTTTGTCAGCAATGGAAGTTTGAGTAGCCATGCAAGCGATATCCCTGCAACATATGTCACCCTGTTGGGTTCCGTCATTGCTTTGGATATAAAGCTTAACACATTTAAGCTTTCTTTCCCCGTAATTGCTCCATGTGCACCCTTAATCAAGCTGCGTTCTTGATAGTTTTGGGTGGCTCTTCTGTAAAATAAGTATTTGCTCCAGTCTGTCTCTAGGGTATTATAATTGCTGCGCTCCCTACTAGAACCTCCAAACAAGTCTCATAAGCCAGTTGCAGATGCAACTGATGGTAGTCAAGCTCCAAGTCTTCAGGCACATCCAAATGAGGCGCTTTCTTTAATTGTTCCTGAACAATAAATTGGAAACTCTGAACACAAAAGCGACTCCGCCACCAGCATCATCATGAATTGCCCCGTATGGGCAGCATTGTCCATTCCAATTGAGGGCTTCAATATTAAATAGGTTCATCATGTGTCTCTGGCGTCAACACTCTTCCATAACTATTTAAATTACTGAATGAGCATGACTTTCGTATTATCATCCAGGATTGAATGAAACATAATTGATGTAATTTAAAAGGTCTACAAGAGAGAAGCTGGTGGTGTAGTCCTGCTTTGTATGTCCTGAGGGTCTCTTTACTTGGGTTTTCACCTTGGGTGTTATGCCCCACCAGCTCCTGCTGCAAAATGCTGGGAGCGATGCTTTGGGCCTGAATTTCCCTTGGCATCCTTTTAAACAGGATATGAAATAAAGCCATTATGAAATTCCATTGCTGATAGTCATCACACCATATCTGCCTAAGAACAAGCAAATCTAGCTAGTCAGAACAGTGTCCTCTCCAAGATCGACCACAGCGATGTACTTCCCATGGGTCATCTTCCAGGACCTCTAGGATATTCGTAGTAATATGTAACAGTGGAGCTAGGGTGATCTTCAATCTCATGAATTGCTGCTATAATAAGTTTGAGGTGGAGATGCAGAATCACTAGGGTTTTGGCCAAATTCAGAGCCATAGAAGGCCTTGTAGTCGAATACCAGCGTAAGAAACGCTTACATATTGGCAAAGCTTGCCATATACAATGAGACAAAAGTTTATTTTTTCAATTGCATATTCAAAGAAGAATAAGAATCTTATTTCCCAAAAATTAATTAAGCATAACATTTTCCATAAATTAACACTGAGCAGAACATTGAATTCACCACATTTTTTGTAATACTTCACTTTTCAGAGTATAGGATCTCATGGATTAAAGTCATCAAGGGTGAATTAGTTTTAGAATCCTATTCAATAAGTAGATAAAGAAGAAGAAAAAAGTGTTTGGGGAAAGTGTCAGTAAAAGGGAAAGCCAATACAGAAAAAAGCGAAATGTCCTCAATGTGTCTTGCCTACCTTTATAACTGTTTGGTCATTGTGCATAGATACCACTTAATCAAGCAATGAAGTACACTGAGCATAGTGAATTATAGTAGTGAAATATGAAGGTGAGGGTTTTTGTGTGCCTGCCTTCTTTTCTAAAGTGCTTCCTGGAGGTTCAAAGAAACGGATCTCTGGTTTATTTCAAGTGTAAAGGGATCAGGGTATTAGTAGATAAAGGCATATTGTATATGAAGAATGCGTTCAAGAAACAGTTTTCAAGGTTGGGAAATTAAAGAAGGCTTTTTAACCACCTGATTGATATGAGAAATATTAATATATAGATCTATTGATAGCACCCTAGTCACAGATTCTTCGTTTGAAAGCCATAATTAAGCTTCATTCATACTTTGAATGTTGCTTGCATGTATTTCGGAATATCCAACATTACTCACACCTTTTATTGCTTCCTAAATCGATTTCCTAATTAGATGCACGTCAAATTATTAATAACTTTTATATATCTCTAGCATGCGTGCAGAATTACATCTTAAGTGCATTCGATTTACATTTTTTTATCTCAAGTAGAAAGTTATTTCATATCTTTTATCACTGAATGATAAGTAAGTAAATCAGAATATTGTTGAGAATACTATTTTTTTCGATTTTGATGCTGAATTAGGTCTTTTGTCACATTAGTGTCCTATAGTCAACTATTGAGGTCATCTGTGGCTTATTTTAAATTGAGAATTGCTCTTGCTTTACTACAGGGTTTTCAATAATTGCATTTATCACTGAATCTATAACTTATTTACGAAATCTGGCATTCATTCCTTTGAGGTGGCATACTGTGTATAAACCACTGAAACCTAGTTGGTATATGTACTCAGTTCAACTAAGACTTTGCAGTACTCGTGGGACTTTAGTGTGACTATGGGGTTGAAGCTCGCCCTGCCTCCACTGTTTTTATCTCCTTGAATGTTATTAGATCTAAAACTGAGAGTCTGATGCACAAAACTATGCGATAATCAAGTTTCAACATGACAGCAGCTCATAGATTAGATAGAAATGGCATGATGTTTGTCAGCAATGGAAGTTTGAGTAGCCATGCAAGCGATATCCCTGCAACATATGTCACCCTGTTGGGTTCCGTCATTGCTTTGGATATAAAGCTTAACACATTTAAGCTTTCTTTCCCCGTAATTGCTCCATGTGTACCCTTAATCAAGCTGCGTTCTTGAGAGTTTTGGGTGGCTCTTCTGTAAAAGAAGTATTTGCTCCAGTCTGTCTCCAGGGTATTATAATTGCTGCGCTCCCTACTAGAACCTCCAAACAAGTCTCATAAGCCAGTTGCAGATGCAACTGATGGTAGTCAAGCTCCAAGTCTTCAGGCAGATCCAAATGAGGCGCTTTCTTTAATTGTTCCTGAACAATGAATTGGAAACTCTGAACACAAAAGCGACTCCGCCACCAGCATCATCATGAATTGCCCCGTATGGGCAGCATTGTCCATTCCAATTGAGGTCTTCAATATTAAATAGGTTCATCATGTGTCTCTGGCGTCAACACTCTTCCATAACTATTTAAATTACTGAATGAGCATGACTTTCGTATTATCATCCAGGATTGAATGAAACAAAATTGATGTAATTCAAAAGGTCTACAAGAGAGAAGCTGGTGGTGTAGTCCTGCTTTGTATGTCCTGAGGATCTCTTTACTTGGGTTTTCACCTTGGGTGTTATGCCCCACCAGCTCCTGCTGCAAAATGCTGGGAGCGATGCCTTGGGCCTGAATTTCCCTTGGCATCGTTTTAAACAGGATATTAAATAAAGCCATTATGAAATTCTATTGCTGATAGTCATCACACCATATCTGCTTAAGAACAAGCAAGTCTAGCTAGTCAGAACAGTGTCCTCTCCAAGATCGACCACAGCGATGTACTTCCCATGGGTCATCTTCCAGGACCTCTAGGATATTCGTAGTAATATGTAACAGTGGAGCTAGGGTGATCTTCAATCTCATGAATTGCTGCTATAATAAGTTTGAGGTGGAGATGCAGAATCACTAGGGTTTTGGCCAAATTCAGAGCCATAGAAGGCCTTGTAGTCGAATACCAGCGTAAGAAACGCTTACATAGTGGCAAAGCTTGCCATATACAATGAGACAAAAGTTTATTTTTTTAATTGCATATTCAAAGAAGAATAAGAATCTTATTTCCCAAAAATTAATTAAGCATAACATTTTCCATAAATTAACAATGAGCGGAACATTGAATTCACCACATTTTTTGTAATACTTCACTTTTCAGAGTATGGGATCTCATGGATTAAAGTCATCAAGGGTGAATTAGTTTTAGAATCCTATTCAATAAGGAGATAAAGAAGAAGAAAAAAGTGTTTGGGGAAAGTGTCAGTAAAAGGGAAAGCCAATACAGAAAAAAGCGAAATGTCCTCAATGTGTCTTGCCTACCTTTATAACTGTTTGGCCATTGTGCATAGATACCACTTAATCAAGCAATGAAGTACACTGAGCATAGTGAATTATAGTAGTGAAATATGAAGGTGAGGGTTTTTGTGTGCCTGCCTTCTTTTCTAAAGTGCTTCCTGGAGGTTCAAAGAAACGGATCTCTGGTTTATTTCAAGTGTAAAGGGATCAGGGTATTAGTTAAATAAAGGCATATTGTATATGAAGAATGCGTTCAAGAAACAGTTTTCAAGGTTGGGAAATTAAAGAAGGCTTTCTAACCACCTGATTGATATGAGAAATATTAATATATAGATCTATTGATAGCACCCTAGTCACAGATTCTTCGTTTGAAAGCCATAATTAAGCTTCATTCATACTTTGAATGTTGCTTGCATGTATTTCACACCTTTTATAGCTTCCTAAATTGATTTCATAATTAGATGCCCGTAAAAGTATTAATAACTTTTATATATCTCTAGCATGCGTGCAGAATTACATTTTAAGTGCATTCAATTTACATTTTTTTTTATCTCAAGTAGAAGGTTATTTCATATCTTTTATCACTGAATGATAAGCAAGTAAATCATAATATTGATGAGAATACTATTTTTTTCGATTTTGATGCTGAAATTGGTCTTTTGACTATAGGTTTAGTGTCCTATAGTCAACTATTGAGGTCATCTGCGGCTTATTTTAAATTGAGAATTGCTCTTGGTTTACTACAGGGTTTTCAATAATTGCATTTATCACTGAATCTATAACTTATTTACAAAATGTGGCATTCATTCCTTTGAAGTGGCATACTGTGTATAAACCACTGAAACCTAGTTGGTACATGTACTCAGTTCAACTAAGACTTTGCAGCACTGGTGGGACGTTAGTGTTTGACTATGGGTTTGGAGCTCGCCCTGCCTCCACTGTTTTTATCTCCTTGAATGTTATTAGATCTAAAACTGAGAGTCTGATGCACAAAACTATGCGATAATCAAGTTTCAACACGACAGCAGCTCATAGATTAGATAGAAATGGCATGATGTTTGTCAGCAATGGAAGTTTGAGTAGCCATGCAAGAGATATCCCTGCAACATATGTCACCCTGTTGGGTTCCGTCATTGCTTTGGATATAAAGCTTAACACATTTAAGCTTTCTTTCCCCGTAATTGCTCCATGTGCACCCTTAATCAAGCTGCGTTCTTGATAGTTTTGGGTGGCTCTTCTGTAAAAGAAGTATTTGCTCCAGTCTGTCTCCAGGGTATTATAATTGCTGCGCTCCCTACTAGAACCTCCAAACAAGTCTCATAAGCCAGTTGCAGATGCAACTGATGGTAGTCAAGCTCCAAGTCTTCAGGCACATCCAAATGAGGCGCTTTCTTTAATTGTTCCTGAACAATAAATTGGAAACTCTGAACACAAAAGCGACTCCGCCACCAGCATCATCATGAATTGCCCCGTATGGGCAGCATTGTCCATTCCAATTGAGGTCTTCAATATTAAATAGGTTCATCATGTGTCTCTGGCGTCAACACTCTTCCATAACTATTTAAATTACTGAATGAGCATGACTTTCGTATTATCATCCAGGATTTAATGAAACAAAATTGATGTAATTCAAAAGGTCTACAAGAGAGAAGCTGGTGGTGTAGTCCTGCTTTGTATGTCCTGAGGGTCTCTTTACTTGGGTTTTCACCTTGGGTGTTATGCCCCACCAGCTCCTGCTGCAAAATGCTGGGAGCGATGCTTTGGGCCTGAATTTCCCTTGGCATCCTTTTAAACAGGATATGAAATAAAGCCATTATGAAATTCCATTGCTGATAGTCATCACACCATATCTGCCTAAGAACAAGCAAATCTAGCTAGTCAGAACAGTGTCCTCTCCAAGATCGACCACAGTGATGTACTTCCCATGGGTCATCTTCCAGGACCTCTAGGATATTCGTAGTAATATGTAACAGTGGAGCTAGGGTGATCTTCAATCTCATGAATTGCTGCTATAATAAGTTTGAGGTGGAGATGCAGAATCACTAGGGTTTTGGCGAAATTCAGAGCCATAGAAGGCCTTGTAGTCGAATACCAGCGTAAGAAACGCTTACATAGTGGCAAAGCTTGCCATATACAATGAGACAAAAGTTTATTTCTTTAATTGCATATTCAAAGAAGAATAAGAATCTTATTTCCCAAAAATTAATTAAGCATAACATTTTCCATAAATTAACAATGAGCGGAACATTGAATTCACCACATTTTTTGTAATACTTCACTTTTCAGAGTATAGGATCTCATGGATTAAAGTCATCAAGGGTGAATTAGTTTTAGAATCCTATTCAATAAGGAGATAAAGAAGAAGAAAAAAGTGTTTGGGGAAAGTGTCAGTAAAAGGGAAAGCCAATACAGAAAAAAGCGAAATGTCCTCAATGTGTCTTGCCTACCTGTATAACTGTTTGGCCATTGTGCATAGATACCACTTAATCAAGCAATGAAGTACACTGAGCATAGTGAATTATAGTAGTGAAATATGAAGGTGAGGGTTTTTGGTGTGCCTGCCTTCTTTTCTAAAGTGCTTCCTGGAGGTTCAAAGAAACGGATCTCTGGTTTATTTCAAGTGTAAAGGCATCAGGGTATTAGTAAATAAAGGCATATTGTATATGAAGAATGCGTTCAAGAAACAGTTTTCAAGGTTGGTAAATTAAAGAAGGCTTTTTAACCACCTGATTGATATGAGAAATATTAATATATAGATCTATTGATAGCACCCTAGTCACAGATTCTTCGTTTGAAAGCCATAATTAAGCTTCATTCATACTTTGAATGTTGCTTGCATGTATTTCGGAATATCCAACATTACTCACACCTTTTATTGCTTCCTAAATCGATTTCATAATTAGATGCCCGTCAAAGTATTAATAACTTTTATATATCTCTAGCATGCGTGCAGAATTACATTTTAAGTGCATTCGATTTACATTTTTTTATCTCAAGTAGAAGGTTATTTCATATCTTTTATCACTGAATGATAAGTAAGTAAATCAGAATATTGATGAGAATACTATTTTTTTCGATTTTGATGCTGAATTAGGTCTTTTGTCACATTAGTGTCCTATAGTCAACTATTGAGGTCATCTGTGGCTTATTTTAAATTGAGAATTGCTCTTGGTTTACTACAGGGTTTTCAATAATTGCATTTATCACTGAATCTATAACTTATTTACGAAATCTGGCATTCATTCCTTTGAGGTGGCATACTGTGTATAAACCACTGAAAC
This sequence comes from Lissotriton vulgaris, assembly GCF_964263255.1. Taxonomy (NCBI): domain Eukaryota; kingdom Metazoa; phylum Chordata; class Amphibia; order Caudata; family Salamandridae; genus Lissotriton; species Lissotriton vulgaris. The sequence goes on from NC_141689.1 coordinate 1,399,889,587, forward strand.
CTAGTTGGTATATGTACTCAGTTCAACTAAGACTGTGCAGTACTGGTGGGACGTTAGTGTGACTATGGGGTTGAAGCTCGCCCTGCCTCCACTGTTTTTATCTCCTTGAATGTTATTAGATCTAAAACTGAGAGTCTGATGCACAAAACTATGCGATAATCAAGTTTCAACATGACAGCAGCTCATAGATTAGATAGAAATGGCATGATGTTTGTCAGCAATGGAAGTTTGAGTAGCCATGCAAGCGATATCCCTGCAACATATGTCACCCTGTTGGGTTCCGTCATTGCTTTGGATATAAAGCTTAACACATTTAAGCTTTCTTTCCCCGTAATTGCTCCATGTGCACCCTTAATCAAGCTGCGTTCTTGAGAGTTTTGGGTGGCTCTTCTGTAAAAGAAGTATTTGCTCCAGTCTGTCTCCAGGGTATTATAATTGCTGCGCTCCCTACTAGAACCTCCAAACAAGTCTCATAAGCCAGTTGCAGATGCAACTGATGGTAGTCAAGCTCCAAGTCTTCAGGCACATCCAAATGAGGCGCTTTCTTTAATTGTTCCTGAACAATGAATTGGAAACTCTGAACACAAAAGCGACTCCGCCACCAGCATCATCATGAATTGCCCCGTATGGGCAGCATTGTCCATTCCAATTGAGGTCTTCAATATTAAATAGGTTCATCATGTGTCTCTGGCGTCAACACTCTTCCATAACTATTTAAATTACTGAATGAGCATGACTTTCGTATTATCATCCAGGATTGAATGAAACAAAATTGATGTAATTCAAAAGGTCTACAAGAGAGAAGCTGGTGGTGTAGTCCTGCTTTGTATGTCCTGAGGATCTCTTTACTTGGGTTTTCACCTTGGGTGTTATGCCCCACCAGCTCCTGCTGCAAAATGCTGGGAGCGATGCTTTGGGCCTGAATTTCCCTTGGCATCCTTTTAAACAGGATATGAAATAAAGCCATTATGAAATTCCATTGCTGATAGTCATCACACCATATCTGCCTAAGAACAAGCAAATCTAGCTAGTCAGAACAGTGTCCTCTCCAAGATCGACCACAGCGATGTACTTCCCATGGGTCATCTTCCAGGACCTCTAGGATATTCGTAGTAATATGTAACAGTGGAGCTAGGGTGATCTTCAATCTCATGAATTGCTGCTATAATAAGTTTGAGGTGGAGATGCAGAATCACTAGGGTTTTGGCCAAATTCAGAGCCATAGAAGGCCTTGTAGTCGAATACCAGCGTAAGAAACGCTTACATAATGGCAAAGCTTGCCATATACAATGAGACAAAAGTTTATTTCTTTAATTGCATATTCAAAGAAGAATAAGAATCTTATTTTCCAAAAATTAATTAAGCATAACATTTTCCATAAATTAACAATGAGCGGAACATTGAATTCACCACATTTTTTGTAATACTTCACTTTTCAGAGTATAGGATCTCATGGATTAAAGTCATCAAGGGTGAATTAGTTTTAGAATCCTATTCAATAAGGAGATAAAGAAGAAGAAAAAAGTGTTTGGGGAAAGTGTCAGTAAAAGGGAAAGCCAATACAGAAAAAAGCGAAATGTCCTCAATGTGTCTTGCCTACCTTTATAACTGTTTGGCCATTGTGCATAGATACCACTTAATCAAGCAATGAAGTACACTGAGCATAGTGAATTATAGTAGTGAAATATGAAGGTGAGGGTTTTTGGTGTGCCTGCCTTCTTTTCTAAAGTGCTTCCTGGAGGTTCAAAGAAAGGATCTCTGGTTTATTTCAAGTGTAAAGGCATCAGGGTATTAGTAAATAAAGGCATATTGTATATGAAGAATGCGTTCAAGAAACAGTTTTCAAGGTTGGTAAATTAAAGAAGGCTTTTTAACCACCTGATTGATATGAGAAATATTAATATATAGATCTATTGATAGCACCCTAGTCACAGATTCTTCGTTTGAAAGCCATAATTAAGCTTCATTCATACTTTGAATGTTGCTTGCATGTATTTCGGAATATCCAACATTACTCACACCTTTTATTGCTTCCTAAATCGATTTCATAATTAGATGCCCGTCAAAGTATTAATAACTTTTATATATCTCTAGCATGCGTGCAGAATTACATTTTAAGTGCATTCGATTTACATTTTTTTATCTCAAGTAGAAGGTTATTTCATATCTTTTATCACTGAATGATAAGTAAGTAAATCAGAATATTGATGAGAATACTATTTTTTTCGATTTTGATGCTGAATTAGGTCTTTTGTCACATTAGTGTCCTATAGTCAACTATTGAGGTCATCTGTGGCTTATTTTAAATTGAGAATTGCTCTTGCTTTACTACAGGGTTTTCAATAATTGCATTTATCACTGAATCTATAACTTATTTACGAAATCTGGCATTCATTCCTTTGAGGTGGCATACTGTGTATAAACCACTGAAACCTAGTTGGTATATGTACTCAGTTCAACTAAGACTTTGCAGTACTCGTGGGACGTTAGTGTGACTATGGGGTTGAAGCTCGCCCTGCCTCCACTGTTTTTATCTCCTTGAATGTTATTAGATCTAAAACTGAGAGTCTGATGCACAAAACTATGCGATAATCAAGTTTCAACATGACAGCAGCTCATAGATTAGATAGAAATGGCATGATGTTTGTCAGCAATGGAAGTTTGAGTAGCCATGCAAGCGATATCCCTGCAACATATGTCACCCTGTTGGGTTCCGTCATTGCTTTGGATATAAAGCTTAACACATTTAAGCTTTCTTTCCCCGTAATTGCTCCATGTGCACCCTTAATCAAGCTGCGTTCTTGATAGTTTTGGGTGGCTCTTCTGTAAAATAAGTATTTGCTCCAGTCTGTCTCTAGGGTATTATAATTGCTGCGCTCCCTACTAGAACCTCCAAACAAGTCTCATAAGCCAGTTGCAGATGCAACTGATGGTAGTCAAGCTCCAAGTCTTCAGGCACATCCAAATGAGGCGCTTTCTTTAATTGTTCCTGAACAATAAATTGGAAACTCTGAACACAAAAGCGACTCCGCCACCAGCATCATCATGAATTGCCCCGTATGGGCAGCATTGTCCATTCCAATTGAGGGCTTCAATATTAAATAGGTTCATCATGTGTCTCTGGCGTCAACACTCTTCCATAACTATTTAAATTACTGAATGAGCATGACTTTCGTATTATCATCCAGGATTGAATGAAACAAAATTGATGTAATTTAAAAGGTCTACAAGAGAGAAGCTGGTGGTGTAGTCCTGCTTTGTATGTCCTGAGGGTCTCTTTACTTGGGTTTTCACCTTGGGTGTTATGCCCCACCAGCTCCTGCTGCAAAATGCTGGGAGCGATGCTTTGGGCCTGAATTTCCCTTGGCATCCTTTTAAACAGGATATGAAATAAAGCCATTATGAAATTCCATTGCTGATAGTCATCACACCATATCTGCCTAAGAACAAGCAAATCTAGCTAGTCAGAACAGTGTCCTCTCCAAGATCGACCACAGCGATGTACTTCCCATGGGTCATCTTCCAGGACCTCTAGGATATTCGTAGTAATATGTAACAGTGGAGCTAGGGTGATCTTCAATCTCATGAATTGCTGCTATAATAAGTTTGAGGTGGAGATGCAGAATCACTAGGGTTTTGGCCAAATTCAGAGCCATAGAAGGCCTTGTAGTCGAATACCAGCGTAAGAAACGCTTACATATTGGCAAAGCTTGCCATATACAATGAGACAAAAGTTTATTTTTTCAATTGCATATTCAAAGAAGAATAAGAATCTTATTTCCCAAAAATTAATTAAGCATAACATTTTCCATAAATTAACACTGAGCAGAACATTGAATTCACCACATTTTTTGTAATACTTCACTTTTCAGAGTATAGGATCTCATGGATTAAAGTCATCAAGGGTGAATTAGTTTTAGAATCCTATTCAATAAGTAGATAAAGAAGAAGAAAAAAGTGTTTGGGGAAAGTGTCAGTAAAAGGGAAAGCCAATACAGAAAAAAGCGAAATGTCCTCAATGTGTCTTGCCTACCTTTATAACTGTTTGGTCATTGTGCATAGATACCACTTAATCAAGCAATGAAGTACACTGAGCATAGTGAATTATAGTAGTGAAATATGAAGGTGAGGGTTTTTGTGTGCCTGCCTTCTTTTCTAAAGTGCTTCCTGGAGGTTCAAAGAAACGGATCTCTGGTTTATTTCAAGTGTAAAGGGATCAGGGTATTAGTAAATAAAGGCATATTGTATATGAAGAATGCGTTCAAGAAACAGTTTTCAAGGTTGGGAAATTAAAGAAGGCTTTTTAACCACCTGATTGATATGAGAAATATTAATATATAGATCTATTGATAGCACCCTAGTCACAGATTCTTCGTTTGAAAGCCATAATTAAGCTTCATTCATACTTTGAATGTTGCTTGCATGTATTTCGGAATATCCAACATTACTCACACCTTTTATTGCTTCCTAAATCGATTTCCTAATTAGATGCACGTCAAATTATTAATAACTTTTATATATCTCTAGCATGCGTGCAGAATTACATCTTAAGTGCATTCGATTTACATTTTTTTATCTCAAGTAGAAAGTTATTTCATATCTTTTATCACTGAATGATAAGTAAGTAAATCAGAATATTGTTGAGAATACTATTTTTTTCGATTTTGATGCTGAATTAGGTCTTTTGTCACATTAGTGTCCTATAGTCAACTATTGAGGTCATCTGTGGCTTATTTTAAATTGAGAATTGCTCTTGCTTTACTACAGGGTTTTCAATAATTGCATTTATCACTGAATCTATAACTTATTTACGAAATCTGGCATTCATTCCTTTGAGGTGGCATACTGTGTATAAACCACTGAAACCTAGTTGGTATATGTACTCAGTTCAACTAAGACTTTGCAGTACTCGTGGGACTTTAGTGTGACTATGGGGTTGAAGCTCGCCCTGCCTCCACTGTTTTTATCTCCTTGAATGTTATTAGATCTAAAACTGAGAGTCTGATGCACAAAACTATGCGATAATCAAGTTTCAACATGACAGCAGCTCATAGATTAGATAGAAATGGCATGATGTTTGTCAGCAATGGAAGTTTGAGTAGCCATGCAAGCGATATCCCTGCAACATATGTCACCCTGTTGGGTTCCGTCATTGCTTTGGATATAAAGCTTAACACATTTAAGCTTTCTTTCCCCGTAATTGCTCCATGTGCACCCTTAATCAAGCTGCGTTCTTGAGAGTTTTGGGTGGCTCTTCTGTAAAAGAAGTATTTGCTCCAGTCTGTCTCCAGGGTATTATAATTGCTGCGCTCCCTACTAGAACCTCCAAACAAGTCTCATAAGCCAGTTGCAGATGCAACTGATGGTAGTCAAGCTCCAAGTCTTCAGGCAGATCCAAATGAGGCGCTTTCTTTAATTGTTCCTGAACAATGAATTGGAAACTCTGAACACAAAAGCGACTCCGCCACCAGCATCATCATGAATTGCCCCGTATGGGCAGCATTGTCCATTCCAATTGAGGTCTTCAATATTAAATAGGTTCATCATGTGTCTCTGGCGTCAACACTCTTCCATAACTATTTAAATTACTGAATGAGCATGACTTTCGTATTATCATCCAGGATTGAATGAAACAAAATTGATGTAATTCAAAAGGTCTACAAGAGAGAAGCTGGTGGTGTAGTCCTGCTTTGTATGTCCTGAGGATCTCTTTACTTGGGTTTTCACCTTGGGTGTTATGCCCCACCAGCTCCTGCTGCAAAATGCTGGGAGCGATGCCTTGGGCCTGAATTTCCCTTGGCATCGTTTTAAACAGGATATTAAATAAAGCCATTATGAAATTCTATTGCTGATAGTCATCACACCATATCTGCTTAAGAACAAGCAAGTCTAGCTAGTCAGAACAGTGTCCTCTCCAAGATCGACCACAGCGATGTACTTCCCATGGGTCATCTTCCAGGACCTCTAGGATATTCGTAGTAATATGTAACAGTGGAGCTAGGGTGATCTTCAATCTCATGAATTGCTGCTATAATAAGTTTGAGGTGGAGATGCAGAATCACTAGGGTTTTGGCCAAATTCAGAGCCATAGAAGGCCTTGTAGTCGAATACCAGCGTAAGAAACGCTTACATAGTGGCAAAGCTTGCCATATACAATGAGACAAAAGTTTATTTTTTTAATTGCATATTCAAAGAAGAATAAGAATCTTATTTCCCAAAAATTAATTAAGCATAACATTTTCCATAAATTAACAATGAGCGGAACATTGAATTCACCACATTTTTTGTAATACTTCACTTTTCAGAGTATGGGATCTCATGGATTAAAGTCATCAAGGGTGAATTAGTTTTAGAATCCTATTCAATAAGGAGATAAAGAAGAAGAAAAAAGTGTTTGGGGAAAGTGTCAGTAAAAGGGAAAGCCAATACAGAAAAAAGCGAAATGTCCTCAATGTGTCTTGCCTACCTTTATAACTGTTTGGCCATTGTGCATAGATACCACTTAATCAAGCAATGAAGTACACTGAGCATAGTGAATTATAGTAGTGAAATATGAAGGTGAGGGTTTTTGGTGTGCCTGCCTTCTTTTCTAAAGTGCTTCCTGGAGGTTCAAAGAAAGGATCTCTGGTTTATTTCAAGTGTAAAGGCATCAGGGTATTAGTAAATAAAGGCATATTGTATATGAAGAATGCGTTCAAGAAACAGTTTTCAAGGTTGGTAAATTAAAGAAGGCTTTTTAACCACCTGATTGATATGAGAAATATTAATATATAGATCTATTGATAGCACCCTAGTCACAGATTCTTCGTTTGAAAGCCATAATTAAGCTTCATTCATACTTTGAATGTTGCTTGCATGTATTTCGGAATATCCAACATTACTCACACCTTTTATTGCTTCCTAAATCGATTTCATAATTAGATGCCCGTCAAAGTATTAATAACTTTTATATATCTCTAGCATGCGTGCAGAATTACATTTTAAGTGCATTCGATTTACATTTTTTTATCTCAAGTAGAAGGTTATTTCATATCTTTTATCACTGAATGATAAGTAAGTAAATCAGAATATTGATGAGAATACTATTTTTTTCGATTTTGATGCTGAATTAGGTCTTTTGTCACATTAGTGTCCTATAGTCAACTATTGAGGTCATCTGTGGCTTATTTTAAATTGAGAATTGCTCTTGCTTTACTACAGGGTTTTCAATAATTGCATTTATCACTGAATCTATAACTTATTTACGAAATCTGGCATTCATTCCTTTGAGGTGGCATACTGTGTATAAACCACTGAAACCTAGTTGGTATATGTACTCAGTTCAACTAAGACTTTGCAGTACTCGTGGGACGTTAGTGTGACTATGGGGTTGAAGCTCGCCCTGCCTCCACTGTTTTTATCTCCTTGAATGTTATTAGATCTAAAACTGAGAGTCTGATGCACAAAACTATGCGATAATCAAGTTTCAACATGACAGCAGCTCATAGATTAGATAGAAATGGCATGATGTTTGTCAGCAATGGAAGTTTGAGTAGCCATGCAAGCGATATCCCTGCAACATATGTCACCCTGTTGGGTTCCGTCATTGCTTTGGATATAAAGCTTAACACATTTAAGCTTTCTTTCCCCGTAATTGCTCCATGTGCACCCTTAATCAAGCTGCGTTCTTGATAGTTTTGGGTGGCTCTTCTGTAAAATAAGTATTTGCTCCAGTCTGTCTCTAGGGTATTATAATTGCTGCGCTCCCTACTAGAACCTCCAAACAAGTCTCATAAGCCAGTTGCAGATGCAACTGATGGTAGTCAAGCTCCAAGTCTTCAGGCACATCCAAATGAGGCGCTTTCTTTAATTGTTCCTGAACAATAAATTGGAAACTCTGAACACAAAAGCGACTCCGCCACCAGCATCATCATGAATTGCCCCGTATGGGCAGCATTGTCCATTCCAATTGAGGGCTTCAATATTAAATAGGTTCATCATGTGTCTCTGGCGTCAACACTCTTCCATAACTATTTAAATTACTGAATGAGCATGACTTTCGTATTATCATCCAGGATTGAATGAAACAAAATTGATGTAATTTAAAAGGTCTACAAGAGAGAAGCTGGTGGTGTAGTCCTGCTTTGTATGTCCTGAGGGTCTCTTTACTTGGGTTTTCACCTTGGGTGTTATGCCCCACCAGCTCCTGCTGCAAAATGCTGGGAGCGATGCTTTGGGCCTGAATTTCCCTTGGCATCCTTTTAAACAGGATATGAAATAAAGCCATTATGAAATTCCATTGCTGATAGTCATCACACCATATCTGCCTAAGAACAAGCAAATCTAGCTAGTCAGAACAGTGTCCTCTCCAAGATCGACCACAGCGATGTACTTCCCATGGGTCATCTTCCAGGACCTCTAGGATATTCGTAGTAATATGTAACAGTGGAGCTAGGGTGATCTTCAATCTCATGAATTGCTGCTATAATAAGTTTGAGGTGGAGATGCAGAATCACTAGGGTTTTGGCCAAATTCAGAGCCATAGAAGGCCTTGTAGTCGAATACCAGCGTAAGAAACGCTTACATATTGGCAAAGCTTGCCATATACAATGAGACAAAAGTTTATTTTTTCAATTGCATATTCAAAGAAGAATAAGAATCTTATTTCCCAAAAATTAATTAAGCATAACATTTTCCATAAATTAACACTGAGCAGAACATTGAATTCACCACATTTTTTGTAATACTTCACTTTTCAGAGTATAGGATCTCATGGATTAAAGTCATCAAGGGTGAATTAGTTTTAGAATCCTATTCAATAAGTAGATAAAGAAGAAGAAAAAAGTGTTTGGGGAAAGTGTCAGTAAAAGGGAAAGCCAATACAGAAAAAAGCGAAATGTCCTCAATGTGTCTTGCCTACCTTTATAACTGTTTGGTCATTGTGCATAGATACCACTTAATCAAGCAATGAAGTACACTGAGCATAGTGAATTATAGTAGTGAAATATGAAGGTGAGGGTTTTTGTGTGCCTGCCTTCTTTTCTAAAGTGCTTCCTGGAGGTTCAAAGAAACGGATCTCTGGTTTATTTCAAGTGTAAAGGGATCAGGGTATTAGTAAATAAAGGCATATTGTATATGAAGAATGCGTTCAAGAAACAGTTTTCAAGGTTGGGAAATTAAAGAAGGCTTTTTAACCACCTGATTGATATGAGAAATATTAATATATAGATCTATTGATAGCACCCTAGTCACAGATTCTTCGTTTGAAAGCCATAATTAAGCTTCATTCATACTTTGAATGTTGCTTGCATGTATTTCGGAATATCCAACATTACTCACACCTTTTATTGCTTCCTAAATCGATTTCCTAATTAGATGCACGTCAAATTATTAATAACTTTTATATATCTCTAGCATGCGTGCAGAATTACATCTTAAGTGCATTCGATTTACATTTTTTTATCTCAAGTAGAAAGTTATTTCATATCTTTTATCACTGAATGATAAGTAAGTAAATCAGAATATTGTTGAGAATACTATTTTTTTCGATTTTGATGCTGAATTAGGTCTTTTGTCACATTAGTGTCCTATAGTCAACTATTGAGGTCATCTGTGGCTTATTTTAAATTGAGAATTGCTCTTGCTTTACTACAGGGTTTTCAATAATTGCATTTATCACTGAATCTATAACTTATTTACGAAATCTGGCATTCATTCCTTTGAGGTGGCATACTGTGTATAAACCACTGAAACCTAGTTGGTATATGTACTCAGTTCAACTAAGACTTTGCAGTACTCGTGGGACTTTAGTGTGACTATGGGGTTGAAGCTCGCCCTGCCTCCACTGTTTTTATCTCCTTGAATGTTATTAGATCTAAAACTGAGAGTCTGATGCACAAAACTATGCGATAATCAAGTTTCAACATGACAGCAGCTCATAGATTAGATAGAAATGGCATGATGTTTGTCAGCAATGGAAGTTTGAGTAGCCATGCAAGCGATATCCCTGCAACATATGTCACCCTGTTGGGTTCCGTCATTGCTTTGGATATAAAGCTTAACACATTTAAGCTTTCTTTCCCCGTAATTGCTCCATGTGCACCCTTAATCAAGCTGCGTTCTTGAGAGTTTTGGGTGGCTCTTCTGTAAAAGAAGTATTTGCTCCAGTCTGTCTCCAGGGTATTATAATTGCTGCGCTCCCTACTAGAACCTCCAAACAAGTCTCATAAGCCAGTTGCAGATGCAACTGATGGTAGTCAAGCTCCAAGTCTTCAGGCAGATCCAAATGAGGCGCTTTCTTTAATTGTTCCTGAACAATGAATTGGAAACTCTGAACACAAAAGCGACTCCGCCACCAGCATCATCATGAATTGCCCCGTATGGGCAGCATTGTCCATTCCAATTGAGGTCTTCAATATTAAATAGGTTCATCATGTGTCTCTGGCGTCAACACTCTTCCATAACTATTTAAATTACTGAATGAGCATGACTTTCGTATTATCATCCAGGATTGAATGAAACAAAATTGATGTAATTCAAAAGGTCTACAAGAGAGAAGCTGGTGGTGTAGTCCTGCTTTGTATGTCCTGAGGATCTCTTTACTTGGGTTTTCACCTTGGGTGTTATGCCCCACCAGCTCCTGCTGCAAAATGCTGGGAGCGATGCCTTGGGCCTGAATTTCCCTTGGCATCGTTTTAAACAGGATATTAAATAAAGCCATTATGAAATTCTATTGCTGATAGTCATCACACCATATCTGCTTAAGAACAAGCAAGTCTAGCTAGTCAGAACAGTGTCCTCTCCAAGATCGACCACAGCGATGTACTTCCCATGGGTCATCTTCCAGGACCTCTAGGATATTCGTAGTAATATGTAACAGTGGAGCTAGGGTGATCTTCAATCTCATGAATTGCTGCTATAATAAGTTTGAGGTGGAGATGCAGAATCACTAGGGTTTTGGCCAAATTCAGAGCCATAGAAGGCCTTGTAGTCGAATACCAGCGTAAGAAACGCTTACATAGTGGCAAAGCTTGCCATATACAATGAGACAAAAGTTTATTTTTTTAATTGCATATTCAAAGAAGAATAAGAATCTTATTTCCCAAAAATTAATTAAGCATAACATTTTCCATAAATTAACAATGAGCGGAACATTGAATTCACCACATTTTTTGTAATACTTCACTTTTCAGAGTATGGGATCTCATGGATTAAAGTCATCAAGGGTGAATTAGTTTTAGAATCCTATTCAATAAGGAGATAAAGAAGAAGAAAAAAGTGTTTGGGGAAAGTGTCAGTAAAAGGGAAAGCCAATACAGAAAAAAGCGAAATGTCCTCAATGTGTCTTGCCTACCTTTATAACTGTTTGGCCATTGTGCATAGATACCACTTAATCAAGCAATGAAGTACACTGAGCATAGTGAATTATAGTAGTGAAATATGAAGGTGAGGGTTTTTGTGTGCCTGCCTTCTTTTCTAAAGTGCTTCCTGGAGGTTCAAAGAAACGGATCTCTGGTTTATTTCAAGTGTAAAGGGATCAGGGTATTAGTTAAATAAAGGCATATTGTATATGAAGAATGCGTTCAAGAAACAGTTTTCAAGGTTGGGAAATTAAAGAAGGCTTTCTAACCACCTGATTGATATGAGAAATATTAATATATAGATCTATTGATAGCACCCTAGTCACAGATTCTTCGTTTGAAAGCCATAATTAAGCTTCATTCATACTTTGAATGTTGCTTGCATGTATTTCACACCTTTTATAGCTTCCTAAATTGATTTCATAAGTAGATGCCCGTAAAAGTATTAATAACTTTTATATATCTCTAGCATGCGTGCAGAATTACATTTTAAGTGCATTCAATTTACATTTTTTTTTTTCTCAAGTAGAAGGTTATTTCATATCTTTTATCACTGAATGATAAGCAAGTAAATCATAATATTGATGAGAATACTATTTTTTTCGATTTTGATGCTGAAATTGGTCTTTTGACTATAGGTTTAGTGTCCTATAGTCAACTATTGAGGTCATCTGCGGCTTATTTTAAATTGAGAATTGCTCTTGGTTTACTACAGGGTTTTCAATAATTGCATTTATCACTGAATCTATAACTTATTTACAAAATGTGGCATTCATTCCTTTGAAGTGGCATACTGTGTATAAACCACTGAAACCTAGTTGGTACATGTACTCAGTTCAACTAAGACTTTGCAGCACTGGTGGGACGTTAGTGTTTGACTATGGGTTTGGAGCTCGCCCTGCCTCCACTGTTTTTATCTCCTTGAATGTTATTAGATCTAAAACTGAGAGTCTGATGCACAAAACTATGCGATAATCAAGTTTCAACACGACAGCAGCTCATAGATTAGATAGAAATGGCATGATGTTTGTCAGCAATGGAAGTTTGAGTAGCCATGCAAGAGATATCCCTGCAACATATGTCACCCTGTTGGGTTCCGTCATTGCTTTGGATATAAAGCTTAACACATTTAAGCTTTCTTTCCCCGTAATTGCTCCATGTGCACCCTTAATCAAGCTGCGTTCTTGATAGTTTTGGGTGGCTCTTCTGTAAAAGAAGTATTTGCTCCAGTCTGTCTCCAGGGTATTATAATTGCTGCGCTCCCTACTAGAACCTCCAAACAAGTCTCATAAGCCAGTTGCAGATGCAACTGATGGTAGTCAAGCTCCAAGTCTTCAGGCACATCCAAATGAGGCGCTTTCTTTAATTGTTCCTGAACAATAAATTGGAAACTCTGAACACAAAAGCGACTCCGCCACCAGCATCATCATGAATTGCCCCGTATGGGCAGCATTGTCCATTCCAATTGAGGTCTTCAATATTAAATAGGTTCATCATGTGTCTCTGGCGTCAACACTCTTCCATAACTATTTAAATTACTGAATGAGCATGACTTTTGTATTATCATCCAGGATTTAATGAAACAAAATTGATGTAATTCAAAAGGTCTACAAGAGAGAAGCTGGTGGTGTAGTCCTGCTTTGTATGTCCTGAGGGTCTCTTTACTTGGGTTTTCACCTTGGGTGTTATGCCCCACCAGCTCCTGCTGCAAAATGCTGGGAGCGATGCTTTGGGCCTGAATTTCCCTTGGCATCCTTTTAAACAGGATATGAAATAAAGCCATTATGAAATTCCATTGCTGATAGTCATCACACCATATCTGCCTAAGAACAAGCAAATCTAGCTAGTCAGAACAGTGTCCTCTCCAAGATCGACCACAGTGATGTACTTCCCATGGGTCATCTTCCAGGACCTCTAGGATATTCGTAGTAATATGTAACAGTGGAGCTAGGGTGATCTTCAATCTCATGAATTGCTGCTATAATAAGTTTGAGGTGGAGATGCAGAATCACTAGGGTTTTGGCGAAATTCAGAGCCATAGAAGGCCTTGTAGTCGAATACCAGCGTAAGAAACGCTTACATAGTGGCAAAGCTTGCCATATACAATGAGACAAAAGTTTATTTCTTTAATTGCATATTCAAAGAAGAATAAGAATCTTATTTCCCAAAAATTAATTAAGCATAACATTTTCCATAAATTAACAATGAGCGGAACATTGAATTCACCACATTTTTTGTAATACTTCACTTTTCAGAGTATAGGATCTCATGGATTAAAGTCATCAAGGGTGAATTAGTTTTAGAATCCTATTCAATAAGGAGATAAAGAAGAAGAAAAAAGTGTTTGGGGAAAGTGTCAGTAAAAGGGAAAGCCAATACAGAAAAAAGCGAAATGTCCTCAATGTGTCTTGCCTACCTGTATAACTGTTTGGCCATTGTGCATAGATACCACTTAATCAAGCAATGAAGTACACTGAGCATAGTGAATTATAGTAGTGAAATATGAAGGTGAGGGTTTTTGGTGTGCCTGCCTTCTTTTCTAAAGTGCTTCCTGGAGGTTCAAAGAAACGGATCTCTGGTTTATTTCAAGTGTAAAGGCATCAGGGTATTAGTAAATAAAGGCATATTGTATATGAAGAATGCGTTCAAGAAACAGTTTTCAAGGTTGGTAAATTAAAGAAGGCTTTTTAACCACCTGATTGATATGAGAAATATTAATATATAGATCTATTGATAGCACCCTAGTCACAGATTCTTCGTTTGAAAGCCATAATTAAGCTTCATTCATACTTTGAATGTTGCTTGCATGTATTTCGGAATATCCAACATTACTCACACCTTTTATTGCTTCCTAAATCGATTTCATAATTAGATGCCCGTCAAAGTATTAATAACTTTTATATATCTCTAGCATGCGTGCAGAATTACATTTTAAGTGCATTCGATTTACATTTTTTTATCTCAAGTAGAAGGTTATTTCATATCTTTTATCACTGAATGATAAGTAAGTAAATCAGAATATTGATGAGAATACTATTTTTTTCGATTTTGATGCTGAATTAGGTCTTTTGTCACATTAGTGTCCTATAGTCAACTATTGAGGTCATCTGTGGCTTATTTTAAATTGAGAATTGCTCTTGGTTTACTACAGGGTTTTCAATAATTGCATTTATCACTGAATCTATAACTTATTTACGAAATCTGGCATTCATTCCTTTGAGGTGGCATACTGTGTATAAACCACTGAAACCTAGTTGGTATATGTACTCAGTTCAACTAAGACTGTGCAGTACTGGTGGGACGTTAGTGTGACTATGGGGTTGAAGCTCGCCCTGCCTCCACTGTTTTTATCTCCTTGAATGTTATTAGATCTAAAACTGAGAGTCTGATGCACAAAACTATGCGATAATCAAGTTTCAACATGACAGCAGCTCATAGATTAGATAGAAATGGCATGATGTTTGTCAGCAATGGAAGTTTGAGTAGCCATGCAAGCGATATCCCTGCAACATATGTCACCCTGTTGGGTTCCGTCATTGCTTTGGATATAAAGCTTAACACATTTAAGCTTTCTTTCCCCGTAATTGCTCCATGTGCACCCTTAATCAAGCTGCGTTCTTGAGAGTTTTGGGTGGCTCTTCTGTAAAAGAAGTATTTGCTCCAGTCTGTCTCCAGGGTATTATAATTGCTGCGCTCCCTACTAGAACCTCCAAACAAGTCTCATAAGCCAGTTGCAGATGCAACTGATGGTAGTCAAGCTCCAAGTCTTCAGGCACATCCAAATGAGGCGCTTTCTTTAATTGTTCCTGAACAATGAATTGGAAACTCTGAACACAAAAGCGACTCCGCCACCAGCATCATCATGAATTGCCCCGTATGGGCAGCATTGTCCATTCCAATTGAGGTCTTCAATATTAAATAGGTTCATCATGTGTCTCTGGCGTCAACACTCTTCCATAACTATTTAAATTACTGAATGAGCATGACTTTCGTATTATCATCCAGGATTGAATGAAACAAAATTGATGTAATTCAAAAGGTCTACAAGAGAGAAGCTGGTGGTGTAGTCCTGCTTTGTATGTCCTGAGGATCTCTTTACTTGGGTTTTCACCTTGGGTGTTATGCCCCACCAGCTCCTGCTGCAAAATGCTGGGAGCGATGCTTTGGGCCTGAATTTCCCTTGGCATCCTTTTAAACAGGATATGAAATAAAGCCATTATGAAATTCCATTGCTGATAGTCATCACACCATATCTGCCTAAGAACAAGCAAATCTAGCTAGTCAGAACAGTGTCCTCTCCAAGATCGACCACAGCGATGTACTTCCCATGGGTCATCTTCCAGGACCTCTAGGATATTCGTAGTAATATGTAACAGTGGAGCTAGGGTGATCTTCAATCTCATGAATTGCTGCTATAATAAGTTTGAGGTGGAGATGCAGAATCACTAGGGTTTTGGCCAAATTCAGAGCCATAGAAGGCCTTGTAGTCGAATACCAGCGTAAGAAACGCTTACATAATGGCAAAGCTTGCCATATACAATGAGACAAAAGTTTATTTTTTTAATTGCATATTCAAAGAAGAATAAGAATCGTATTTCCCAAAAATTAATAAAGCATAACATTTTCCATCAATTAACAATGAGCGGAACATTGAATTCACCACATTTTTTGTAATACTTCACTTTTCAGAGTATAGGATCTCATGGATTAAAGTCATCAAGGGTGAATTAGTTTTAGAATCCTATTCAATAAGGAGATAAAGAAGAAGAAAAAAGTGTTTGGGGAAAGTGTCAGTAAAAGGGAAAGCCAATACAGAAAAAAGCGAAATGTCCTCAATGTGTCTTGCCTCCCTTTAAAACTGTTTGGCCATTGTGCATAGATACCACTTAATCAAGCAATGAAGTACACTGAGCATAGTGAATTATAGTAGTGAAATATGAAGGTGAAGGTTTTTGTGTGCCTGCCTTCTTTTATAAAGTGCTTCCTGGAGGTTCAAAGAAACGGATCTCTGGTTTATTTCAAGTGTAAAGGGGTCAGGGTATTAGTAAATAAAGGCATATTGTATATGAAGAATGCGTTCAAGAAACAGTTTTCAAGGTTGGGAAATTAAAGAAGGCTTTTTAACCATCTGATTGATATGAGAAATATTAATATATAGATCTATTGATAGCACCCTAGTCACAGATTCTTCGTTTGAAAGCCATAATTAAGCTTCATTCAAACTTTGAATGTTGCTTGCATGTATTTCGGAATATACAACATTACTCATACCTTTTATTGCTTCCTAAATCGATTTCATAATTAGATGCCCGTCAAAGTATTAATAACTTTTATATATCTCTAGCATGCGTGCAGAATTACATCTTAAGTGCATTCGATTTACATTTTTTTCATCTCAAGTAGAAGGTTATTTCATATCTTTTATCACTGAATGATAAGTAAGTAAATCAGAATATTGATGAGAATACTATTTTTTTCGATTTTGATGCTGAATTAGGTCTTTTGTCACATTAGTGTCCTATAGTCAACTATTGAGGTCATCTGTGGCTTATTTTAAATTGAGAATTGCTCTTGCTTTACTACAGGGTTTTCAATAATTGCATTTATCACTGAATCTATAACTTATTTACGAAATCTGGCATTCATTCCTTTGAGGTGGCATACTGTGTATAAACCACTGAAACCTAGTTGGTATATGTACTCAGTTCAACTAAGACTTTGCAGTACTCGTGGGACGTTAGTGTGACTATGGGGTTGAAGCTCGCCCTGCCTCCACTGTTTTTATCTCCTTGAATGTTATTAGATCTAAAACTGAGAGTCTGATGCACAAAACTATGCGATAATCAAGTTTCAACATGACAGCAGCTCATAGATTAGATAGAAATGGCATGATGTTTGTCAGCAATGGAAGTTTGAGTAGCCATGCAAGCGATATCCCTGCAACATATGTCACCCTGTTGGGTTCCGTCATTGCTTTGGATATAAAGCTTAACACATTTAAGCTTTCTTTCCCCGTAATTGCTCCATGTGCACCCTTAATCAAGCTGCGTTCTTGAGAGTTTTGGGTGGCTCTTCTGTAAAAGAAGTATTTGCTCCAGTCTGTCTCCAGGGTATTATAATTGCTGCGCTCCCTACTAGAACCTCCAAACAAGTCTCATAAGCCAGTTGCAGATGCAACTGATGGTAGTCAAGCTCCAAGTCTTCAGGCAGATCCAAATGAGGCGCTTTCTTTAATTGTTCCTGAACAATGAATTGGAAACTCTGAACACAAAAGCGACTCCGCCACCAGCATCATCATGAATTGCCCCGTATGGGCAGCATTGTCCATTCCAATTGAGGTCTTCAATATTAAATAGGTTCATCATGTGTCTCTGGCGTCAACACTCTTCCATAACTATTTAAATTACTGAATGAGCATGACTTTCGTATTATCATCCAGGATTGAATGAAACAAAATTGATGTAATTCAAAAGGTCTACAAGAGAGAAGCTGGTGGTGTAGTCCTGCTTTGTATGTCCTGAGGATCTCTTTACTTGGGTTTTCACCTTGGGTGTTATGCCCCACCAGCTCCTGCTGCAAAATGCTGGGAGCGATGCTTTGGGCCTGAATTTCCCTTGGCATCCTTTTAAACAGGATATGAAATAAAGCCATTATGAAATTCCATTGCTGATAGTCATCACACCATATCTGCCTAAGAACAAGCAAGTCTAGCTAGTCAGAACAGTGTCCTCTCCAAGATCGACCACAGCGATGTACTTCCCATGGGTCATCTTCCAGGACCTCTAGGATATTCGTAGTAATATGTAACAGTGGAGCTAGGGTGATCTTCAATCTCATGAATTGCTGCTATAATAAGTTTGAGGTGGAGATGCAGAATCACTAGGGTTTTGGCCAAATTCAGAGCCATAGAAGGCCTTGTAGTCGAATACCAGCGTAAGAAACGCTTACATAGTGGCAAAGCTTGCCATATACAATGAGACAAAAGTTTATTTTTTTAATTGCATATTCAAAGAAGAATAAGAATCTTATTTCCCAAAAATTAATTAAGCATAACATTTTCCATAAATTAACAATGAGCGGAACATTGAATTCACCACATTTGTTGTAATACTTCACTTTTCAGAGTATAGGATCTCATGGATTAAAGTCATCAAGGGTGAATTAGTTTTAGAATCCTATTCAATAAGGAGATAAAGAAGAAGAAAAAAGTGTTTGGGGGAAAGTGTCAGTAAAAGGGAAAGCCAATACAGAAAAAAGCGAAATGTCCTCAATGTGTCTTGCCTACCTTTATAACTGTTTGGCCATTGTGCATAGATACCACTTAATCAAGCAATGAAGTACACTGAGCATAGTGAATTATAGTAGTGAAATATGAAGGTGAGGGTTTTTGTGTGCCTGCCTTCTTTTCTAAAGTGCTTCCTGGAGGTTCAAAGAAACGGATCTCTGGTTTATTTCAAGTGTAAAGGGATTAGGGTATTAGTTAAATAAAGGCATATTGTATATGAAGAATGCGTTCAAGAAACAGTTTTCAAGGTTGGGAAATTAAAGAAGGCTTTCTAACCACCTGATTGATATGAGAAATATTAATATATAGATCTATTGATAGCACCCTAGTCACAGATTCTTCGTTTGAAAGCCATAATTAAGCTTCATTCATACTTTGAATGTTGCTTGCATGTATTTCACACCTTTTATAGCTTCCTAAATCGATTTCATAATTAGATGCCCGTAAAAGTATTAATAACTTTTATATATCTCTAGCATGCGTGCAGAATTACATTTTAAGTGCATTCAATTTACATTTTTTTTTATCTCAAGTAGAAGGTTATTTCATATCTTTTATCACTGAATGATAAGCAAGTAAATCATAATATTGATGAGAATACTATTTTTTTCGATTTTGATGCTGAAATTGGTCTTTTGACTATAGGTTTAGTGTCCTATAGTCAACTATTGAGGTCATCTGCGGCTTATTTTAAATTGAGAATTGCTCTTGGTTTACTACAGGGTTTTCAATAATTGCATTTATCACTGAATCTATAACTTATTTACAAAATGTGGCATTCATTCCTTTGAAGTGGCATACTGTGTATAAACCACTGAAACCTAGTTGGTATATGTACTCAGTTCAACTAAGACTTTGCAGCACTGGTGGGACGTTAGTGTTTGACTATGGGTTTGGAGCTCGCCCTGCCTCCACTGTTTTTATCTCCTTGAATGTTATTAGATCTAAAACTGAGAGTCTGATGCACAAAACTATGCGATAATCAAGTTTCAACACGACAGCAGCTCATAGATTAGATAGAAATGGCATGATGTTTGTCAGCAATGGAAGTTTGAGTAGCCATGCAAGAGATATCCCTGCAACATATGTCACCCTGTTGGGTTCCGTCATTGCTTTGGATATAAAGCTTAACACATTTAAGCTTTCTTTCCCCGTAATTGCTCCATGTGCACCCTTAATCAAGCTGCGTTCTTGATAGTTTTGGGTGGCTCTTCTGTAAAAGAAGTATTTGCTCCAGTCTGTCTCCAGGGTATTATAATTGCTGCGCTCCCTACTAGAACCTCCAAACAAGTCTCATAAGCCAGTTGCAGATGCAACTGATGGTAGTCAAGCTCCAAGTCTTCAGGCACATCCAAATGAGGCGCTTTCTTTAATTGTTCCTGAACAATAAATTGGAAACTCTGAACACAAAAGCGACTCCGCCACCAGCATCATCATGAATTGCCCCGTATGGGCAGCATTGTCCATTCCAATTGAGGTCTTCAATATTAAATAGGTTCATCATGTGTCTCTGGCGTCAACACTCTTCCATAACTATTTAAATTACTGAATGAGCATGACTTTCGTATTATCATCCAGGATTGAATGAAACAAAATTGATGTAATTCAAAAGGTCTACAAGAGAGAAGCTGGTGGTGTAGTCCTGCTTTGTATGTCCTGAGGGTCTCTTTACTTGGGTTTTCACCTTGGGTGTTATGCCCCACCAGCTCCTGCTGCAAAATGCTGGGAGCGATGCTTTGGGCCTGAATTTCCCTTGGCATCCTTTTAAACAGGATATGAAATAAAGCCATTATGAAATTCCATTGCTGATAGTCATCACACCATATCTGCCTAAGAACAAGCAAATCTAGCTAGTCAGAACAGTGTCCTCTCCAAGATCGACCACAGTGATGTACTTCCCATGGGTCATCTTCCAGGACCTCTAGGATATTCGTAGTAATATGTAACAGTGGAGCTAGGGTGATCTTCAATCTCATGAATTGCTGCTATAATAAGTTTGAGGTGGAGATGCAGAATCACTAGGGTTTTGGCGAAATTCAGAGCCATAGAAGGCCTTGTAGTCGAATACCAGCGTAAGAAACGCTTACATAGTGGCAAAGCTTGCCATATACAATGAGACAAAAGTTTATTTCTTTAATTGCATATTCAAAGAAGAATAAGAATCTTATTTCCCAAAAATTAATGAAGCATAACATTTTCCATAAATTAACAATGAGCGGAACATTGAATTCACCACATTTTTTGTAATACTTCACTTTTCAGAGTATAGGATCTCATGGATTAAAGTCATCAAGGGTGAATTAGTTTTAGAATCCTATTCAATAAGGAGATAAAGAAGAAGAAAAAAGTGTTTGGGGAAAGTGTCAGTAAAAGGGAAAGCCAATACAGAAAAAAGCGAAATGTCCTCAATGTGTCTTGCCTACCTTTATAACTGTTTGGCCATTGTGCATAGATACCACTTAATCAAGCAATGAAGTACACTGAGCATAGTGAATTATAGTAGTGAAATATGAAGGTGAGGGTTTTTGGTGTGCCTGCCTTCTTTTCTAAAGTGCTTCCTGGAGGTTCAAAGAAACGGATCTCTGGTTTATTTCAAGTGTAAAGGCATCAGGGTATTAGTAAATAAAGGCATATTGTATATGAAGAATGCGTTCAAGAAACAGTTTTCAAGGTTGGTAAATTAAAGAAGGCTTTTTAACCACCTGATTGATATGAGAAATATTAATATATAGATCTATTGATAGCACCCTAGTCACAGATTCTTCGTTTGAAAGCCATAATTAAGCTTCATTCATACTTTGAATGTTGCTTGCATGTATTTCGGAATATCCAACATTACTCACACCTTTTATTGCTTCCTAAATCGATTTCATAATTAGATGCCCGTCAAAGTATTGATAACTTTTATATATCTCTAGCATGCGTGCAGAATTACATTTTAAGTGCATTCGATTTACATTTTTTTATCTCAAGTAGAAGGTTATTTCATATCTTTTATCACTGAATGATAAGTAAGTAAATCAGAATATTGATGAGAATACTATTTTTTTCGATTTTGATGCTGAATTAGGTCTTTTGTCACATTAGTGTCCTATAGTCAACTATTGAGGTCATCTGTGGCTTATTTTAAATTGAGAATTGCTCTTGCTTTACTACAGGGTTTTCAATAATTGCATTTATCACTGAATCTATAACTTATTTACGAAATCTGGCATTCATTCCTTTGAGGTGGCATACTGTGTATAAACCACTGAAACCTAGTTGGTATATGTACTCAGTTCAACTAAGACTTTGCAGTACTCGTGGGACGTTAGTGTGACTATGGGGTTGAAGCTCGCCCTGCCTCCACTGTTTTTATCTCCTTGAATGTTATTAGATCTAAAACTGAGAGTCTGATGCACAAAACTATGCGATAATCAAGTTTCAACATGACAGCAGCTCATAGATTAGATAGAAATGGCATGATGTTTGTCAGCAATGGAAGTTTGAGTAGCCATGCAAGCGATATCCCTGCAACATATGTCACCCTGTTGGGTTCCGTCATTGCTTTGGATATAAAGCTTAACACATTTAAGCTTTCTTTCCCCGTAATTGCTCCATGTGCACCCTTAATCAAGCTGCGTTCTTGAGAGTTTTGGGTGGCTCTTCTGTAAAAGAAGTATTTGCTCCAGTCTGTCTCCAGGGTATTATAATTGCTGCGCTCCCTACTAGAACCTCCAAACAAGTCTCATAAGCCAGTTGCAGATGCAACTGATGGTAGTCAAGCTCCAAGTCTTCAGGCAGATCCAAATGAGGCGCTTTCTTTAATTGTTCCTGAACAATGAATTGGAAACTCTGAACACAAAAGCGACTCCGCCACCAGCATCATCATGAATTGCCCCGTATGGGCAGCATTGTCCATTCCAATTGAGGTCTTCAATATTAAATAGGTTCATCATGTGTCTCTGGCGTCAACACTCTTCCATAACTATTTAAATTACTGAATGAGCATGACTTTCGTATTATCATCCAGGATTGAATGAAACAAAATTGATGTAATTCAAAAGGTCTACAAGAGAGAAGCTGGTGGTGTAGTCCTGCTTTGTATGTCCTGAGGATCTCTTTACTTGGGTTTTCACCTTGGGTGTTATGCCCCACCAGCTCCTGCTGCAAAATGCTGGGAGCGATGCTTTGGGCCTGAATTTCCCTTGGCATCCTTTTAAACAGGATATGAAATAAAGCCATTATGAAATTCCATTGCTGATAGTCATCACACCATATCTGCCTAAGAACAAGCAAGTCTAGCTAGTCAGAACAGTGTCCTCTCCAAGATCGACCACAGCGATGTACTTCCCATGGGTCATCTTCCAGGACCTCTAGGATATTCGTAGTAATATGTAACAATGGAGCTAGGGTGATCTTCAATCTCATGAATTGCTGCTATAATAAGTTTGAGGTGGAGATGCAGAATCACTAGGGTTTTGGCCAAATTCAGAGCCATAGAAGGCCTTGTAGTCGAATACCAGCATAAGAAACGCTTACATAGTGGCAAAGCTTGCCATATACAATGAGACAAAAGTTTATTTTTTTAATTGCATATTCAAAGAAGAATAAGAATCTTATTTCCCAAAAATTAATTAAGCATAACATTTTCCATAAATTAACAATGAGCGGAACATTGAATTCACCACATTTGTTGTAATACTTCACTTTTCAGAGTATAGGATCTCATGGATTAAAGTCATCAAGGGTGAATTAGTTTTAGAATCCTATTCAATAAGGAGATAAAGAAGAAGAAAAAAGTGTTTGGGGAAAGTGTCAGTAAAAGGGAAAGCCAATACAGAAAAAAGCGAAATGTCCTCAATGTGTCTTGCCTACCTTTATAACTGTTTGGCCATTGTGCATAGATACCACTTAATCAAGCAATGAAGTACACTGAGCATAGTGAATTATAGTAGTGAAATATGAAGGTGAGGGTTTTTGTGTGCCTGCCTTCTTTTCTAAAGTGCTTCCTGGAGGTTCAAAGAAACGGATCTCTGGTTTATTTCAAGTGTAAAGGGATCAGGGTATTAGTTAAATAAAGGCATATTGTATATGAAGAATGCGTTCAAGAAACAGTTTTCAAGGTTGGGAAATTAAAGAAGGCTTTCTAACCACCTGATTGATATGAGAAATATTAATATATAGATCTATTGATAGCACCCTAGTCACAGATTCTTCGTTTGAAAGCCATAATTAAGCTTCATTCATACTTTGAATGTTGCTTGCATGTATTTCACACCTTTTATAGCTTCCTAAATCGATTTCATAATTAGATGCCCGTAAAAGTATTAATAACTTTTATATATCTCTAGCATGCGTGCAGAATTACATTTTAAGTGCATTCAATTTACATTTTTTTTTATCTCAAGTAGAAGGTTATTTCATATCTTTTATCACTGAATGATAAGCAAGTAAATCATAATATTGATGAGAATACTATTTTTTTCGATTTTGATGCTGAAATTGGTCTTTTGACTATAGGTTTAGTGTCCTATAGTCAACTATTGAGGTCATCTGCGGCTTATTTTAAATTGAGAATTGCTCTTGGTTTACTACAGGGTTTTCAATAATTGCATTTATCACTGAATCTATAACTTATTTACAAAATGTGGCATTCATTCCTTTGAAGTGGCATACTGTGTATAAACCACTGAAACCTAGTTGGTATATGTACTCAGTTCAACTAAGACTTTGCAGCACTGGTGGGACGTTAGTGTTTGACTATGGGTTTGGAGCTCGCCCTGCCTCCACTGTTTTTATCTCCTTGAATGTTATTAGATCTAAAACTGAGAGTCTGATGCACAAAACTATGCGATAATCAAGTTTCAACACGACAGCAGCTCATAGATTAGATAGAAATGGCATGATGTTTGTCAGCAATGGAAGTTTGAGTAGCCATGCAAGAGATATCCCTGCAACATATGTCACCCTGTTGGGTTCCGTCATTGCTTTGGATATAAAGCTTAACACATTTAAGCTTTCTTTCCCCGTAATTGCTCCATGTGCACCCTTAATCAAGCTGCGTTCTTGATAGTTTTGGGTGGCTCTTCTGTAAAAGAAGTATTTGCTCCAGTCTGTCTCCAGGGTATTATAATTGCTGCGCTCCCTACTAGAACCTCCAAACAAGTCTCATAAGCCAGTTGCAGATGCAACTGATGGTAGTCAAGCTCCAAGTCTTCAGGCACATCCAAATGAGGCGCTTTCTTTAATTGTTCCTGAACAATAAATTGGAAACTCTGAACACAAAAGCGACTCCGCCACCAGCATCATCATGAATTGCCCCGTATGGGCAGCATTGTCCATTCCAATTGAGGTCTTCAATATTAAATAGGTTCATCATGTGTCTCTGGCGTCAACACTCTTCCATAACTATTTAAATTACTGAATGAGCATGACTTTCGTATTATCATCCAGGATTGAATGAAACAAAATTGATGTAATTCAAAAGGTCTACAAGAGAGAAGCTGGTGGTGTAGTCCTGCTTTGTATGTCCTGAGGGTCTCTTTACTTGGGTTTTCACCTTGGGTGTTATGCCCCACCAGCTCCTGCTGCAAAATGCTGGGAGCGATGCTTTGGGCCTGAATTTCCCTTGGCATCCTTTTAAACAGGATATGAAATAAAGCCATTATGAAATTCCATTGCTGATAGTCATCACACCATATCTGCCTAAGAACAAGCAAATCTAGCTAGTCAGAACAGTGTCCTCTCCAAGATCGACCACAGTGATGTACTTCCCATGGGTCATCTTCCAGGACCTCTAGGATATTCGTAGTAATATGTAACAGTGGAGCTAGGGTGATCTTCAATCTCATGAATTGCTGCTATAATAAGTTTGAGGTGGAGATGCAGAATCACTAGGGTTTTGGCGAAATTCAGAGCCATAGAAGGCCTTGTAGTCGAATACCAGCGTAAGAAACGCTTACATAGTGGCAAAGCTTGCCATATACAATGAGACAAAAGTTTATTTCTTTAATTGCATATTCAAAGAAGAATAAGAATCTTATTTCCCAAAAATTAATTAAGCATAACATTTTCCATAAATTAACAATGAGCGGAACATTGAATTCACCACATTTTTTGTAATACTTCACTTTTCAGAGTATAGGATCTCATGGATTAAAGTCATCAAGGGTGAATTAGTTTTAGAATCCTATTCAATAAGGAGATAAAGAAGAAGAAAAAAGTGTTTGGGGAAAGTGTCAGTAAAAGGGAAAGCCAATACAGAAAAAAGCGAAATGTCCTCAATGTGTCTTGCCTACCTTTATAACTGTTTGGCCATTGTGCATAGATACCACTTAATCAAGCAATGAAGTACACTGAGCATAGTGAATTATAGTAGTGAAATATGAAGGTGAGGGTTTTTGGTGTGCCTGCCTTCTTTTCTAAAGTGCTTCCTGGAGGTTCAAAGAAACGGATCTCTGGTTTATTTCAAGTGTAAAGGCATCAGGGTATTAGTAAATAAAGGCATATTGTATATGAAGAATGCGTTCAAGAAACAGTTTTCAAGGTTGGTAAATTAAAGAAGGCTTTTTAACCACCTGATTGATATGAGAAATATTAATATATAGATCTATTGATAGCACCCTAGTCACAGATTCTTCGTTTGAAAGCCATAATTAAGCTTCATTCATACTTTGAATGTTGCTTGCATGTATTTCGGAATATCCAACATTACTCACACCTTTTATTGCTTCCTAAATCGATTTCATAATTAGATGCCCGTCAAAGTATTAATAACTTTTATATATCTCTAGCATGCGTGCAGAATTACATTTTAAGTGCATTCGATTTACATTTTTTTTATCTCAAGTAGAAGGTTATTTCATATCTTTTATCACTGAATGATAAGTAAGTAAATCAGAATATTGATGAGAATACTATTTTTTTCGATTTTGATGCTGAATTAGGTCTTTTGTCACATTAGTGTCCTATAGTCAACTATTGAGGTCATCTGTGGCTTATTTTAAATTGAGAATTGCTCTTGGTTTACTACAGGGTTTTCAATAATTGCATTTATCACTGAATCTATAACTTATTTACGAAATCTGGCATTCATTCCTTTGAGGTGGCATACTGTGTATAAACCACTGAAACCTAGTTGGTATATGTACTCAGTTCAACTAAGACTGTGCAGTACTGGTGGGACGTTAGTGTGACTATGGGGTTGAAGCTCGCCCTGCCTCCACTGTTTTTATCTCCTTGAATGTTATTAGATCTAAAACTGAGAGTCTGATGCACAAAACTATGCGATAATCAAGTTTCAACATGACAGCAGCTCATAGATTAGATAGAAATGGCATGATGTTTGTCAGCAATGGAAGTTTGAGTAGCCATGCAAGCGATATCCCTGCAACATATGTCACCCTGTTGGGTTCCGTCATTGCTTTGGATATAAAGCTTAACACATTTAAGCTTTCTTTCCCCGTAATTGCTCCATGTGCACCCTTAATCAAGCTGCGTTCTTGAGAGTTTTGGGTGGCTCTTCTGTAAAAGAAGTATTTGCTCCAGTCTGTCTCCAGGGTATTATAATTGCTGCGCTCCCTACTAGAACCTCCAAACAAGTCTCATAAGCCAGTTGCAGATGCAACTGATGGTAGTCAAGCTCCAAGTCTTCAGGCACATCCAAATGAGGCGCTTTCTTTAATTGTTCCTGAACAATG
This sequence comes from Lissotriton vulgaris, assembly GCF_964263255.1. Classification (NCBI taxonomy): domain Eukaryota; kingdom Metazoa; phylum Chordata; class Amphibia; order Caudata; family Salamandridae; genus Lissotriton; species Lissotriton vulgaris. The sequence continues at coordinate 1,399,916,892 of NC_141689.1, forward strand.
AATTGGAAACTCTGAACACAAAAGCGACTCCGCCACCAGCATCATCATGAATTGCCCCGTATGGGCAGCATTTTCCATTCCAATTGAGGTCTTCAATATTAAATAGGTTCATCATGTGTCTCTGGCGTCAACACTCTTCCATAACTATTTAAATTACTGAATGAGCATGACTTTCGTATTATCATCCAGGATTGAATGAAACAAAATTGATGTAATTCAAAAGGTCTACAAGAGAGAAGCTGGTGGTGTAGTCCTGCTTTGTATGTCCTGAGGATCTCTTTACTTGGGTTTTCACCTTGGGTGTTATGCCCCACCAGCTCCTGCTGCAAAATGCTGGGAGCGATGCTTTGGGCCTGAATTTCCCTTGGCATCCTTTTAAACAGGATATGAAATAAAGCCATTATGAAATTCCATTGCTGATAGTCATCACACCATATCTGCCTAAGAACAAGCAAATCTAGCTAGTCAGAACAGTGTCCTCTCCAAGATCGACCACAGCGATGTACTTCCCATGGGTCATCTTCCAGGACCTCTAGGATATTCGTAGTAATATGTAACAGTGGAGCTAGGGTGATCTTCAATCTCATGAATTGCTGCTATAATAAGTTTGAGGTGGAGATGCAGAATCACTAGGGTTTTGGCCAAATTCAGAGCCATAGAAGGCCTTGTAGTCGAATACCAGCGTAAGAAACGCTTACATAATGGCAAAGCTTGCCATATACAATGAGACAAAAGTTTATTTTTTTAATTGCATATTCAAAGAAGAATAAGAATCTTATTTCCCAAAAATTAATTAAGCATAACATTTTCCATCAATTAACAATGAGCGGAACATTGAATTCACCACATTTTTTGTAATACTTCACTTTTCAGAGTATAGGATCTCATGGATTAAAGTCATCAAGGGTGAATTAGTTTTAGAATCCTATTCAATAAGGAGATAAAGAAGAAGAAAAAAGTGTTTGGGGAAAGTGTCAGTAAAAGGGAAAGCCAATACAGAAAAAAGCGAAATGTCCTCAATGTGTCTTGCCTCCCTTTAAAACTGTTTGGCCATTGTGCATAGATACCACTTAATCAAGCAATGAAGTACACTGAGCATAGTGAATTATAGTAGTGAAATATGAAGGTGAAGGTTTTTGTGTGCCTGCCTTCTTTTATAAAGTGCTTCCTGGAGGTTCAAAGAAACGGATCTCTGGTTTATTTCAAGTGTAAAGGGATCAGGGTATTAGTAAATAAAGGCATATTGTATATGAAGAATGCGTTCAAGAAACAGTTTTCAAGGTTGGGAAATTAAAGAAGGCTTTTTAACCACCTGATTGATATGAGAAATATTAATATATAGATCTATTGATAGCACCCTTGTCACAGATTCTTCGTTTGAAAGCCATAATTAAGCTTCATTCAAACTTTGAATGTTGCTTGCATGTATTTCGGAATATACAACATTACTCATACCTTTTATTGCTTCCTAAATCGATTTCATAATTAGATGCCCGTCAAAGTATTAATAACTTTTATATATCTCTAGCATGCGTGCAGAATTACATCTTAAGTGCATTCGATTTACATTTTTTTCATCTCAAGTAGAAGGTTATTTCATATCTTTTATCACTGAATGATAAGTAAGTAAATCAGAATATTGATGAGAATACTATTTTTTTCGATTTTGATGCTGAATTAGGTCTTTTGTCACATTAGTGTCCTATAGTCAACTATTGAGGTCATCTGTGGCTTATTTTAAATTGAGAATTGCTCTTGGTTTACTACAGGGTTTTCAATAATTGCATTTATCACTGAATCTATAACTTATTTACAAAATGTGGCATTCATTCCTTTGAGGTGGCATACTGTGTATAAACCACTGAAACCTAGTTGGTATATGTACTCAGTTCAACTAAGACTTTGCAGCACTGGTGGGACGTTAGTGTGACTATGGGGTTGGAGCTCGCCCTGCCTCCACTGTTTTTATCTCCTTGAATGTTATTAGATCTAAAACTGAGAGTCTGATGCACAAAACTATGCGATAATCAAGTTTCAACACGACAGCAGCTCATAGATTAGATAGAAATGGCATGATGTTTGTCAGCAATGGAAGTTTGAGTAGCCATGCAAGAGATATCCCTGCAACATATGTCACCCTGTTGGGTTCGGTCATTGCTTTGGATATAAAGCTTAACACATTTAAGCTTTCTTTCCCCGTAATTGCTCCATGTGCACCCTTAATCAAGCTGCGCTCTTGATAGTTTTGGGTGGCTCTTCTGTAAAAGAAGTATTTGCTCCAGTCTGTCTCCAGGGTATTATAATTGCTGCGCTCCCTACTAGAACCTCCAAACAAGTCTCATAAGCCAGTTGCAGATGCAACTGATGGTAGTCAAGCTCCAAGTCTTCAGGCACATCCAAATGAGGCGCTTTCTTTAATTGTTCCTGAACAATAAATTGGAAACTCTGAACACAAAAGCGACTCCGCCACCAGCATCATCATGAATTGCCCCGTATGGGCAGCATTGTCCATTCCAATTGAGGTCTTCAATATTAAATAGGTTCATCATGTGTCTCTGGCGTCAACACTCTTCCATAACTATTTAAATTACTGAATGAGCATGACTTTCGTATTATCATCCAGGATTGAATGAAACAAAATTGATGTAATTCAAAAGGTCTACAAGAGAGAAGCTGGTGGTGTAGTCCTGCTTTGTATGTCCTGAGGGTCTCTTTACTTGGGTTTTCACCTTGGGTGTTATGCCCCACCAGCTCCTGCTGCAAAATGCTGGGAGCGATGCTTTGGGCCTGAATTTCCCTTGGCATCCTTTTAAACAGGATATGAAATAAAGCCATTATGAAATTCCATTGCTGATAGTCATCACACCATATCTGCCTAAGAACAAGCAAGTCTAGCTAGTCAGAACAGTGTCCTCTCCAAGATCGACCACAGCGATGTACTTCCCATGGGTCATCTTCCAGGACCTCTAGGATATTCGTAGTAATATGTAACAATGGAGCTAGGGTGATCTTCAATCTCATGAATTGCTGCTATAATAAGTTTGAGGTGGAGATGCAGAATCACTAGGGTTTTGGCCAAATTCAGAGCCATAGAAGGCCTTGTAGTCGAATACCAGCGTAAGAAACGCTTACATAGTGGCAAAGCTTGCCATATACAATGAGACAAAAGTTTATTTTTTTAATTGCATATTCAAAGAAGAATAAGAATCTTATTTCCCAAAAATTAATTAAGCATAACATTTTCCATAAATTAACAATGAGCGGAACATTGAATTCACCACATTTGTTGTAATACTTCACTTTTCAGAGTATAGGATCTCATGGATTAAAGTCATCAAGGGTGAATTAGTTTTAGAATCCTATTCAATAAGGAGATAAAGAAGAAGAAAAAAGTGTTTGGGGAAAGTGTCAGTAAAAGGGAAAGCCAATACAGAAAAAAGCGAAATGTCCTCAATGTGTCTTGCCTACCTTTATAACTGTTTGGCCATTGTGCATAGATACCACTTAATCAAGCAATGAAGTACACTGAGCATAGTGAATTATAGTAGTGAAATATGAAGGTGAGGGTTTTTGTGTGCCTGCCTTCTTTTCTAAAGTGCTTCCTGGAGGTTCAAAGAAACGGATCTCTGGTTTATTTCAAGTGTAAAGGGATCAGGGTATTAGTTAAATAAAGGCATATTGTATATGAAGAATGCGTTCAAGAAACAGTTTTCAAGGTTGGGAAATTAAAGAAGGCTTTCTAACCACCTGATTGATATGAGAAATATTAATATATAGATCTATTGATAGCACCCTAGTCACAGATTCTTCGTTTGAAAGCCATAATTAAGCTTCATTCATACTTTGAATGTTGCTTGCATGTATTTCACACCTTTTATAGCTTCCTAAATCGATTTCATAATTAGATGCCCGTAAAAGTATTAATAACTTTTATATATCTCTAGCATGCGTGCAGAATTACATTTTAAGTGCATTCAATTTACATTTTTTTTTATCTCAAGTAGAAGGTTATTTCATATCTTTTATCACTGAATGATAAGCAAGTAAATCATAATATTGATGAGAATACTATTTTTTTCGATTTTGATGCTGAAATTGGTCTTTTGACTATAGGTTTAGTGTCCTATAGTCAACTATTGAGGTCATCTGCGGCTTATTTTAAATTGAGAATTGCTCTTGGTTTACTACAGGGTTTTCAATAATTGCATTTATCACTGAATCTATAACTTATTTACAAAATGTGGCATTCATTCCTTTGAAGTGGCATACTGTGTATAAACCACTGAAACCTAGTTGGTATATGTACTCAGTTCAACTAAGACTTTGCAGCACTGGTGGGACGTTAGTGTTTGACTATGGGTTTGGAGCTCGCCCTGCCTCCACTGTTTTTATCTCCTTGAATGTTATTAGATCTAAAACTGAGAGTCTGATGCACAAAACTATGCGATAATCAAGTTTCAACACGACAGCAGCTCATAGATTAGATAGAAATGGCATGATGTTTGTCAGCAATGGAAGTTTGAGTAGCCATGCAAGAGATATCCCTGCAACATATGTCACCCTGTTGGGTTCCGTCATTGCTTTGGATATAAAGCTTAACACATTTAAGCTTTCTTTCCCCGTAATTGCTCCATGTGCACCCTTAATCAAGCTGCGTTCTTGATAGTTTTGGGTGGCTCTTCTGTAAAAGAAGTATTTGCTCCAGTCTGTCTCCAGGGTATTATAATTGCTGCGCTCCCTACTAGAACCTCCAAACAAGTCTCATAAGCCAGTTGCAGATGCAACTGATGGTAGTCAAGCTCCAAGTCTTCAGGCACATCCAAATGAGGCGCTTTCTTTAATTGTTCCTGAACAATAAATTGGAAACTCTGAACACAAAAGCGACTCCGCCACCAGCATCATCATGAATTGCCCCGTATGGGCAGCATTTTCCATTCCAATTGAGGTCTTCAATATTAAATAGGTTCATCATGTGTCTCTGGCGTCAACACTCTTCCATAACTATTTAAATTACTGAATGAGCATGACTTTCGTATTATCATCCAGGATTGAATGAAACAAAATTGATGTAATTCAAAAGGTCTACAAGAGAGAAGCTGGTGGTGTAGTCCTGCTTTGTATGTCCTGAGGATCTCTTTACTTGGGTTTTCACCTTGGGTGTTATGCCCCACCAGCTCCTGCTGCAAAATGCTGGGAGCGATGCTTTGGGCCTGAATTTCCCTTGGCATCCTTTTAAACAGGATATGAAATAAAGCCATTATGAAATTCCATTGCTGATAGTCATCACACCATATCTGCCTAAGAACAAGCAAATCTAGCTAGTCAGAACAGTGTCCTCTCCAAGATCGACCACAGCGATGTACTTCCCATGGGTCATCTTCCAGGACCTCTAGGATATTCGTAGTAATATGTAACAGTGGAGCTAGGGTGATCTTCAATCTCATGAATTGCTGCTATAATAAGTTTGAGGTGGAGATGCAGAATCACTAGGGTTTTGGCCAAATTCAGAGCCATAGAAGGCCTTGTAGTCGAATACCAGCGTAAGAAACGCTTACATAATGGCAAAGCTTGCCATATACAATGAGACAAAAGTTTATTTTTTTAATTGCATATTCAAAGAAGAATAAGAATCTTATTTCCCAAAAATTAATTAAGCATAACATTTTCCATCAATTAACAATGAGCGGAACATTGAATTCACCACATTTTTTGTAATACTTCACTTTTCAGAGTATAGGATCTCATGGATTAAAGTCATCAAGGGTGAATTAGTTTTAGAATCCTATTCAATAAGGAGATAAAGAAGAAGAAAAAAGTGTTTGGGGAAAGTGTCAGTAAAAGGGAAAGCCAATACAGAAAAAAGCGAAATGTCCTCAATGTGTCTTGCCTCCCTTTAAAACTGTTTGGCCATTGTGCATAGATACCACTTAATCAAGCAATGAAGTACACTGAGCATAGTGAATTATAGTAGTGAAATATGAAGGTGAAGGTTTTTGTGTGCCTGCCTTCTTTTATAAAGTGCTTCCTGGAGGTTCAAAGAAACGGATCTCTGGTTTATTTCAAGTGTAAAGGGATCAGGGTATTAGTAAATAAAGGCATATTGTATATGAAGAATGCGTTCAAGAAACAGTTTTCAAGGTTGGGAAATTAAAGAAGGCTTTTTAACCACCTGATTGATATGAGAAATATTAATATATAGATCTATTGATAGCACCCTTGTCACAGATTCTTCGTTTGAAAGCCATAATTAAGCTTCATTCAAACTTTGAATGTTGCTTGCATGTATTTCGGAATATACAACATTACTCATACCTTTTATTGCTTCCTAAATCGATTTCATAATTAGATGCCCGTCAAAGTATTAATAACTTTTATATATCTCTAGCATGCGTGCAGAATTACATCTTAAGTGCATTCGATTTACATTTTTTTCATCTCAAGTAGAAGGTTATTTCATATCTTTTATCACTGAATGATAAGTAAGTAAATCAGAATATTGATGAGAATACTATTTTTTTCGATTTTGATGCTGAATTAGGTCTTTTGTCACATTAGTGTCCTATAGTCAACTATTGAGGTCATCTGTGGCTTATTTTAAATTGAGAATTGCTCTTGGTTTACTACAGGGTTTTCAATAATTGCATTTATCACTGAATCTATAACTTATTTACAAAATGTGGCATTCATTCCTTTGAGGTGGCATACTGTGTATAAACCACTGAAACCTAGTTGGTATATGTACTCAGTTCAACTAAGACTTTGCAGCACTGGTGGGACGTTAGTGTGACTATGGGGTTGGAGCTCGCCCTGCCTCCACTGTTTTTATCTCCTTGAATGTTATTAGATCTAAAACTGAGAGTCTGATGCACAAAACTATGCGATAATCAAGTTTCAACACGACAGCAGCTCATAGATTAGATAGAAATGGCATGATGTTTGTCAGCAATGGAAGTTTGAGTAGCCATGCAAGAGATATCCCTGCAACATATGTCACCCTGTTGGGTTCGGTCATTGCTTTGGATATAAAGCTTAACACATTTAAGCTTTCTTTCCCCGTAATTGCTCCATGTGCACCCTTAATCAAGCTGCGCTCTTGATAGTTTTGGGTGGCTCTTCTGTAAAAGAAGTATTTGCTCCAGTCTGTCTCCAGGGTATTATAATTGCTGCGCTCCCTACTAGAACCTCCAAACAAGTCTCATAAGCCAGTTGCAGATGCAACTGATGGTAGTCAAGCTCCAAGTCTTCAGGCACATCCAAATGAGGCGCTTTCTTTAATTGTTCCTGAACAATAAATTGGAAACTCTGAACACAAAAGCGACTCCGCCACCAGCATCATCATGAATTGCCCCGTATGGGCAGCATTGTCCATTCCAATTGAGGTCTTCAATATTAAATAGGTTCATCATGTGTCTCTGGCGTCAACACTCTTCCATAACTATTTAAATTACTGAATGAGCATGACTTTCGTATTATCATCCAGGATTGAATGAAACAAAATTGATGTAATTCAAAAGGTCTACAAGAGAGAAGCTGGTGGTGTAGTCCTGCTTTGTATGTCCTGAGGGTCTCTTTACTTGGGTTTTCACCTTGGGTGTTATGCCCCACCAGCTCCTGCTGCAAAATGCTGGGAGCGATGCTTTGGGCCTGAATTTCCCTTGGCATCCTTTTAAACAGGATATGAAATAAAGCCATTATGAAATTCCATTGCTGATAGTCATCACACCATATCTGCCTAAGAACAAGCAAGTCTAGCTAGTCAGAACAGTGTCCTCTCCAAGATCGACCACAGCGATGTACTTCCCATGGGTCATCTTCCAGGACCTCTAGGATATTCGTAGTAATATGTAACAATGGAGCTAGGGTGATCTTCAATCTCATGAATTGCTGCTATAATAAGTTTGAGGTGGAGATGCAGAATCACTAGGGTTTTGGCCAAATTCAGAGCCATAGAAGGCCTTGTAGTCGAATACCAGCGTAAGAAACGCTTACATAGTGGCAAAGCTTGCCATATACAATGAGACAAAAGTTTATTTTTTTAATTGCATATTCAAAGAAGAATAAGAATCTTATTTCCCAAAAATTAATTAAGCATAACATTTTCCATAAATTAACAATGAGCGGAACATTGAATTCACCACATTTGTTGTAATACTTCACTTTTCAGAGTATAGGATCTCATGGATTAAAGTCATCAAGGGTGAATTAGTTTTAGAATCCTATTCAATAAGGAGATAAAGAAGAAGAAAAAAGTGTTTGGGGAAAGTGTCAGTAAAAGGGAAAGCCAATACAGAAAAAAGCGAAATGTCCTCAATGTGTCTTGCCTACCTTTATAACTGTTTGGCCATTGTGCATAGATACCACTTAATCAAGCAATGAAGTACACTGAGCATAGTGAATTATAGTAGTGAAATATGAAGGTGAGGGTTTTTGTGTGCCTGCCTTCTTTTCTAAAGTGCTTCCTGGAGGTTCAAAGAAACGGATCTCTGGTTTATTTCAAGTGTAAAGGGATCAGGGTATTAGTTAAATAAAGGCATATTGTATATGAAGAATGCGTTCAAGAAACAGTTTTCAAGGTTGGGAAATTAAAGAAGGCTTTCTAACCACCTGATTGATATGAGAAATATTAATATATAGATCTATTGATAGCACCCTAGTCACAGATTCTTCGTTTGAAAGCCATAATTAAGCTTCATTCATACTTTGAATGTTGCTTGCATGTATTTCACACCTTTTATAGCTTCCTAAATCGATTTCATAATTAGATGCCCGTAAAAGTATTAATAACTTTTATATATCTCTAGCATGCGTGCAGAATTACATTTTAAGTGCATTCAATTTACATTTTTTTTTATCTCAAGTAGAAGGTTATTTCATATCTTTTATCACTGAATGATAAGCAAGTAAATCATAATATTGATGAGAATACTATTTTTTTCGATTTTGATGCTGAAATTGGTCTTTTGACTATAGGTTTAGTGTCCTATAGTCAACTATTGAGGTCATCTGCGGCTTATTTTAAATTGAGAATTGCTCTTGGTTTACTACAGGGTTTTCAATAATTGCATTTATCACTGAATCTATAACTTATTTACAAAATGTGGCATTCATTCCTTTGAAGTGGCATACTGTGTATAAACCACTGAAACCTAGTTGGTATATGTACTCAGTTCAACTAAGACTTTGCAGCACTGGTGGGACGTTAGTGTTTGACTATGGGTTTGGAGCTCGCCCTGCCTCCACTGTTTTTATCTCCTTGAATGTTATTAGATCTAAAACTGAGAGTCTGATGCACAAAACTATGCGATAATCAAGTTTCAACACGACAGCAGCTCATAGATTAGATAGAAATGGCATGATGTTTGTCAGCAATGGAAGTTTGAGTAGCCATGCAAGAGATATCCCTGCAACATATGTCACCCTGTTGGGTTCCGTCATTGCTTTGGATATAAAGCTTAACACATTTAAGCTTTCTTTCCCCGTAATTGCTCCATGTGCACCCTTAATCAAGCTGCGTTCTTGATAGTTTTGGGTGGCTCTTCTGTAAAAGAAGTATTTGCTCCAGTCTGTCTCCAGGGTATTATAATTGCTGCGCTCCCTACTAGAACCTCCAAACAAGTCTCATAAGCCAGTTGCAGATGCAACTGATGGTAGTCAAGCTCCAAGTCTTCAGGCACATCCAAATGAGGCGCTTTCTTTAATTGTTCCTGAACAATAAATTGGAAACTCTGAACACAAAAGCGACTCCGCCACCAGCATCATCATGAATTGCCCCGTATGGGCAGCATTGTCCATTCCAATTGAGGTCTTCAATATTAAATAGGTTCATCATGTGTCTCTGGCGTCAACACTCTTCCATAACTATTTAAATTACTGAATGAGCATGACTTTCGTATTATCATCCAGGATTGAATGAAACAAAATTGATGTAATTCAAAAGGTCTACAAGAGAGAAGCTGGTGGTGTAGTCCTGCTTTGTATGTCCTGAGGGTCTCTTTACTTGGGTTTTCACCTTGGGTGTTATGCCCCACCAGCTCCTGCTGCAAAATGCTGGGAGCGATGCTTTGGGCCTGAATTTCCCTTGGCATCCTTTTAAACAGGATATGAAATAAAGCCATTATGAAATTCCATTGCTGATAGTCATCACACCATATCTGCCTAAGAACAAGCAAATCTAGCTAGTCAGAACAGTGTCCTCTCCAAGATCGACCACAGTGATGTACTTCCCATGGGTCATCTTCCAGGACCTCTAGGATATTCGTAGTAATATGTAACAGTGGAGCTAGGGTGATCTTCAATCTCATGAATTGCTGCTATAATAAGTTTGAGGTGGAGATGCAGAATCACTAGGGTTTTGGCGAAATTCAGAGCCATAGAAGGCCTTGTAGTCGAATACCAGCGTAAGAAACGCTTACATAGTGGCAAAGCTTGCCATATACAATGAGACAAAAGTTTATTTCTTTAATTGCATATTCAAAGAAGAATAAGAATCTTATTTCCCAAAAATTAATTAAGCATAACATTTTCCATAAATTAACAATGAGCGGAACATTGAATTCACCACATTTTTTGTAATACTTCACTTTTCAGAGTATAGGATCTCATGGATTAAAGTCATCAAGGGTGAATTAGTTTTAGAATCCTATTCAATAAGGAGATAAAGAAGAAGAAAAAAGTGTTTGGGGAAAGTGTCAGTAAAAGGGAAAGCCAATACAGAAAAAAGCGAAATGTCCTCAATGTGTCTTGCCTACCTTTATAACTGTTTGGCCATTGTGCATAGATACCACTTAATCAAGCAATGAAGTACACTGAGCATAGTGAATTATAGTAGTGAAATATGAAGGTGAGGGTTTTTGGTGTGCCTGCCTTCTTTTCTAAAGTGCTTCCTGGAGGTTCAAAGAAACGGATCTCTGGTTTATTTCAAGTGTAAAGGCATCAGGGTATTAGTAAATAAAGGCATATTGTATATGAAGAATGCGTTCAAGAAACAGTTTTCAAGGTTGGTAAATTAAAGAAGGCTTTTTAACCACCTGATTGATATGAGAAATATTAATATATAGATCTATTGATAGCACCCTAGTCACAGATTCTTCGTTTGAAAGCCATAATTAAGCTTCATTCATACTTTGAATGTTGCTTGCATGTATTTCGGAATATCCAACATTACTCACACCTTTTATTGCTTCCTAAATCGATTTCATAATTAGATGCCCGTCAAAGTATTAATAACTTTTATATATCTCTAGCATGCGTGCAGAATTACATTTTAAGTGCATTCGATTTACATTTTTTTTATCTCAAGTAGAAGGTTATTTCATATCTTTTATCACTGAATGATAAGTAAGTAAATCAGAATATTGATGAGAATACTATTTTTTTCGATTTTGATGCTGAATTAGGTCTTTTGTCACATTAGTGTCCTATAGTCAACTATTGAGGTCATCTGTGGCTTATTTTAAATTGAGAATTGCTCTTGGTTTACTACAGGGTTTTCAATAATTGCATTTATCACTGAATCTATAACTTATTTACGAAATCTGGCATTCATTCCTTTGAGGTGGCATACTGTGTATAAACCACTGAAACCTAGTTGGTATATGTACTCAGTTCAACTAAGACTGTGCAGTACTGGTGGGACGTTAGTGTGACTATGGGGTTGAAGCTCGCCCTGCCTCCACTGTTTTTATCTCCTTGAATGTTATTAGATCTAAAACTGAGAGTCTGATGCACAAAACTATGCGATAATCAAGTTTCAACATGACAGCAGCTCATAGATTAGATAGAAATGGCATGATGTTTGTCAGCAATGGAAGTTTGAGTAGCCATGCAAGCGATATCCCTGCAACATATGTCACCCTGTTGGGTTCCGTCATTGCTTTGGATATAAAGCTTAACACATTTAAGCTTTCTTTCCCCGTAATTGCTCCATGTGCACCCTTAATCAAGCTGCGTTCTTGAGAGTTTTGGGTGGCTCTTCTGTAAAAGAAGTATTTGCTCCAGTCTGTCTCCAGGGTATTATAATTGCTGCGCTCCCTACTAGAACCTCCAAACAAGTCTCATAAGCCAGTTGCAGATGCAACTGATGGTAGTCAAGCTCCAAGTCTTCAGGCACATCCAAATGAGGCGCTTTCTTTAATTGTTCCTGAACAATGAATTGGAAACTCTGAACACAAAAGCGACTCCGCCACCAGCATCATCATGAATTGCCCCGTATGGGCAGCATTTTCCATTCCAATTGAGGTCTTCAATATTAAATAGGTTCATCATGTGTCTCTGGCGTCAACACTCTTCCATAACTATTTAAATTACTGAATGAGCATGACTTTCGTATTATCATCCAGGATTGAATGAAACAAAATTGATGTAATTCAAAAGGTCTACAAGAGAGAAGCTGGTGGTGTAGTCCTGCTTTGTATGTCCTGAGGATCTCTTTACTTGGGTTTTCACCTTGGGTGTTATGCCCCACCAGCTCCTGCTGCAAAATGCTGGGAGCGATGCTTTGGGCCTGAATTTCCCTTGGCATCCTTTTAAACAGGATATGAAATAAAGCCATTATGAAATTCCATTGCTGATAGTCATCACACCATATCTGCCTAAGAACAAGCAAATCTAGCTAGTCAGAACAGTGTCCTCTCCAAGATCGACCACAGCGATGTACTTCCCATGGGTCATCTTCCAGGACCTCTAGGATATTCGTAGTAATATGTAACAGTGGAGCTAGGGTGATCTTCAATCTCATGAATTGCTGCTATAATAAGTTTGAGGTGGAGATGCAGAATCACTAGGGTTTTGGCCAAATTCAGAGCCATAGAAGGCCTTGTAGTCGAATACCAGCGTAAGAAACGCTTACATAATGGCAAAGCTTGCCATATACAATGAGACAAAAGTTTATTTTTTTAATTGCATATTCAAAGAAGAATAAGAATCTTATTTCCCAAAAATTAATTAAGCATAACATTTTCCATCAATTAACAATGAGCGGAACATTGAATTCACCACATTTTTTGTAATACTTCACTTTTCAGAGTATAGGATCTCATGGATTAAAGTCATCAAGGGTGAATTAGTTTTAGAATCCTATTCAATAAGGAGATAAAGAAGAAGAAAAAAGTGTTTGGGGAAAGTGTCAGTAAAAGGGAAAGCCAATACAGAAAAAAGCGAAATGTCCTCAATGTGTCTTGCCTCCCTTTAAAACTGTTTGGCCATTGTGCATAGATACCACTTAATCAAGCAATGAAGTACACTGAGCATAGTGAATTATAGTAGTGAAATATGAAGGTGAAGGTTTTTGTGTGCCTGCCTTCTTTTATAAAGTGCTTCCTGGAGGTTCAAAGAAACGGATCTCTGGTTTATTTCAAGTGTAAAGGGATCAGGGTATTAGTAAATAAAGGCATATTGTATATGAAGAATGCGTTCAAGAAACAGTTTTCAAGGTTGGGAAATTAAAGAAGGCTTTTTAACCACCTGATTGATATGAGAAATATTAATATATAGATCTATTGATAGCACCCTTGTCACAGATTCTTCGTTTGAAAGCCATAATTAAGCTTCATTCAAACTTTGAATGTTGCTTGCATGTATTTCGGAATATACAACATTACTCATACCTTTTATTGCTTCCTAAATCGATTTCATAATTAGATGCCCGTCAAAGTATTAATAACTTTTATATATCTCTAGCATGCGTGCAGAATTACATCTTAAGTGCATTCGATTTACATTTTTTTCATCTCAAGTAGAAGGTTATTTCATATCTTTTATCACTGAATGATAAGTAAGTAAATCAGAATATTGATGAGAATACTATTTTTTTCGATTTTGATGCTGAATTAGGTCTTTTGTCACATTAGTGTCCTATAGTCAACTATTGAGGTCATCTGTGGCTTATTTTAAATTGAGAATTGCTCTTGGTTTACTACAGGGTTTTCAATAATTGCATTTATCACTGAATCTATAACTTATTTACAAAATGTGGCATTCATTCCTTTGAGGTGGCATACTGTGTATAAACCACTGAAACCTAGTTGGTATATGTACTCAGTTCAACTAAGACTTTGCAGCACTGGTGGGACGTTAGTGTGACTATGGGGTTGGAGCTCGCCCTGCCTCCACTGTTTTTATCTCCTTGAATGTTATTAGATCTAAAACTGAGAGTCTGATGCACAAAACTATGCGATAATCAAGTTTCAACACGACAGCAGCTCATAGATTAGATAGAAATGGCATGATGTTTGTCAGCAATGGAAGTTTGAGTAGCCATGCAAGAGATATCCCTGCAACATATGTCACCCTGTTGGGTTCGGTCATTGCTTTGGATATAAAGCTTAACACATTTAAGCTTTCTTTCCCCGTAATTGCTCCATGTGCACCCTTAATCAAGCTGCGCTCTTGATAGTTTTGGGTGGCTCTTCTGTAAAAGAAGTATTTGCTCCAGTCTGTCTCCAGGGTATTATAATTGCTGCGCTCCCTACTAGAACCTCCAAACAAGTCTCATAAGCCAGTTGCAGATGCAACTGATGGTAGTCAAGCTCCAAGTCTTCAGGCACATCCAAATGAGGCGCTTTCTTTAATTGTTCCTGAACAATAAATTGGAAACTCTGAACACAAAAGCGACTCCGCCACCAGCATCATCATGAATTGCCCCGTATGGGCAGCATTGTCCATTCCAATTGAGGTCTTCAATATTAAATAGGTTCATCATGTGTCTCTGGCGTCAACACTCTTCCATAACTATTTAAATTACTGAATGAGCATGACTTTCGTATTATCATCCAGGATTGAATGAAACAAAATTGATGTAATTCAAAAGGTCTACAAGAGAGAAGCTGGTGGTGTAGTCCTGCTTTGTATGTCCTGAGGGTCTCTTTACTTGGGTTTTCACCTTGGGTGTTATGCCCCACCAGCTCCTGCTGCAAAATGCTGGGAGCGATGCTTTGGGCCTGATTTTCCCTTGGCATCCTTTTAAACAGGATATGAAATAAAGCCATTATGAAATTCCATTGCTGATAGTCATCACACCATATCTGCCTAAGAACAAGCAAATCTAGCTAGTCAGAACAGTGTCCTCTCCAAGATCGACCACAGCGATGTACTTCCCATGGGTCATCTTCCAGGACCTCTAGGATATTCGTAGTAATATGTAACAGTGGAGCTAGGGTGATCTTCAATCTCATGAATTGCTGCTATAATAAGTTTGAGGTGGAGATGCAGAATCACTAGGGTTTTGGCCAAATTCAGAGCCATAGAAGGCCTTGTAGTCGAATACCAGCGTAAGATGCTTACATAGTGGCAAAGCTTGCCATATACAATGAGACAAAAGTTTATTTTTTTAATTGCATATTCAAAGAAGAATAAGAATCTTATTTCCCAAAAATTAATTAAGCAAAACATTTTCCATCAATTAACAATGAGCGGAACATTGAATTCACCACATTTTTTGTAATACTTCACTTTTCAGAGTATAGGATCTCATGGATTAAAGTCATCAAGGGTGAATTAGTTTTAGAATCCTATTCAATAAGGAGATAAAGAAGAAGAAAAAAGTGTTTGGGGAAAGTGTCAGTAAAAGGGAAAGCCAATACAGAAAAAAGCGAAATGTCCTCAATGTGTCTTGCCTCCCTTTATAACTGTTTGGCCATTGTGCATAGATACCACTTAATCAAGCAATGAAGTACACTGAGCATAGTGAATTATAGTAGTGAAATATGAAGGTGAAGGTTTTTGTGTGCCTGCCTTCTTTTATAAAGTGCTTCCTGGAGGTTCAAAGAAACGGATCTCTGGTTTATTTCAAGTGTAAAGGGATCAGGGTATTAGTAAATAAAGGCATATTGTATATGAAGAATGCGTTCAAGAAACAGTTTTCAAGGTTGGGAAATTAAAGAAGGCTTTTTAACCACCTGATTGATATGAGAAATATTAATATATAGATCTATTGATAGCACCCTAGTCACAGATTCTTCGTTTGAAAGCCATAATTAAGCTTCATTCAAACTTTGAATGTTGCTTGCATGTATTTCGGAATATACAACATTACTCATACCTTTTATTGCTTCCTAAATCGATTTCATAATTAGATGCCCGTCAAAGTATTAATAACTTTTATATATCTCTAGCATGCGTGCAGAATTACATCTTAAGTGCATTCGATTTACATTTTTTTATCTCAAGTAGAAGGTTATTTCATATCTTTTATCACTGAATGATAAGTAAGTAAATCAGAATATTGATGAGAATACTATTTTTTTCGATTTTGATGCTGAATTAGGTCTTTTGTCACATTAGTGTCCTATAGTCAACTATTGAGGTCATCTGTGGCTTATTTTAAATTGAGAATTGCTCTTGGTTTACTACAGGGTTTTCAATAATTGCATTTATCACTGAATCTATAACTTATTTACGAAATGTGGCATACATTCCTTTGAGGTGGCATACTGTGTATAAACCACTGAAACCTAGTTGGTATATGTACTCAGTTCAACTAAGACTTTGCAGTACTGGTGGGACGTTAGTGTGACTATGGGGTTGAAGCTCGCCCTGCCTCCACTGTTTTTATCTCCTTGAATGTTATTAGATCTAAAACTGAGAGTCTGATGCACAAAACTATGCAATAATCAAGTTTCAACATGACAGCAGCTCATAGATTAGATAGAAATGGCATGATGTTTGTCAGCAATGGAAGTTTGAGTAGCCATGCAAGAGATATCCCTGCAACATATGCCACCCTGTTGGGTTCCGTCATTGCTTTGGATATAAAGCTTAACACATTTAAGCTTTCTTTCCCCGTAATTGCTCCATGTGCACCCTTAATCAAGCTGCGTTCTTGATAGTTTTGGGTGGCTCTTCTGTAAAAGAAATATTTGCTCCAGTCTGTCTCCAGGGTATTATAATTGCTGCGCTCCCTACTAGAACCTCCAAACAAGTCTCATAAGCCAGTTGCAGATGCAACTGATGGTAGTCAAGCTCCAAGTCTTCAGGCACATCCAAATGAGGCGCTTTCTTTAATTGTTCCTGAGCAATAAATTGGAAACTCTGAACACAAAAGCGACTCCGCCACCAGCATCATCATGAATTGCCCCGTATGGGCAGCATTTTCCATTCCAATTGAGGGCTTCAATATTAAATAGGTTCATCACGTGTCTCTGGCGTCAACACTCTTCCATAACTATTTAAATTACTGAATGAGCATGACTTTCGTATTATCATCCAGGATTGAATGAAACAAAATTGATGTAATTTAAAAGGTCTACAAGAGAGAAGCTGGTGGTGTAGTCCTGCTTTGTATGTCCTGAGGGTCTCTTTACTTGGGTTTTCACCTTGGGTGTTATGCCCCACCAGCTCCTGCTGCAAAATGCTGGGAGCGATGCTTTGGGCTGGAATTTCCCTTGGCATCCTTTTAAACAGGATATGAAATAAAGCCATTATGAAATTCCATTGCTGATAGTCATCACACCATATCTGCCTAAGAACAAGCAAGTCTAGCTAGTCAGAACAGTGTCCTCTCCAAGATCGACCACAGCGATGTACTTCCCATGGGTCATCTTCCAGGACATCTAGGATATTCGTAGTAATATGTAACAGTGGAGCTAGGGTGATCTTCAATCTCATGAATTGCTGCCATAATAAGTTTGGGGTGGAGATGCAGAATCACTAGGGTTTTGGCCAAATTCAGAGCCATAGAAGGCCTTGTAGTCGAATACCAGCGTAAGAAACGCTTACATAGTGGCAAAGCTTGCCATATACAATGAGACAAAAGTTTATTTTTTTAATTGCATATTCAAAGAAGAATAAGAATCTTATTTCCCAAAAATTAATTAAGCATAACATTTTCCATAAATTAACAATGAGCGGAACATTGAATTCACCACATTTTTTGTAATACTTCACTTTTCAGAGTATAGGATCGCATGGATTAAAGTCATCAAGAGTGAAGTAGTTTTAGAATCCTATTCAATAAGGAGATAAAGAAGAAGAAAAAAGTGTTTGGGGAAAGTGTCAGTAAAAGGGAAAGCCAATACAGAAAAAAGCGAAATGTCCAAAATGTGTCTTGCCTACCTTTATAACTGTTTGGCCATTGTGCATAGATACCACTTAATCAAGCAATGAAGTACACTGAGCATAGTGAATTATAGTAGTGAAATATGAAGGTGAGGGTTTTTGTGTGCCTGCCTTCTTTTCTAAAGTGCTTCCTGGAGGTTCAAAGAAACGGATCTCTGGTTTATTTCAAGTGTAAAGGGATCAGGGTATTAGTAAATAAAGGCATATTGTATATGAAGAATGCGTTCAAGAAACAGTTTTCAAGGTTGGGAAATTAAAGAAGGCTTTCTAACCACCTGATTGATATGAGAAATATTAATATATAGATCTATTGATAGCACCCTAGTCACAGATTCTTCGTTTGAAAGCCATAATTAAGCTTCATTCATACTTTGAATGTTGCTTGCATGTATTTCACACCTTTTATTGCTTCCTAAATCGATTTCATAATTAGATGCCCGTAAAAGTATTAATAACTTTTATATATCTCTAGCATGCGTGCAGAATTACATTTTAAGTGCATTCAATTTACATTTTTGTATCTCAAGTAGAAGGTTATTTCATATCTTTTATCACTGAATGATAAGTAAGTAAATCAGAATATTGATGAGAATACTATTTTTTTCGATTTTGATGCTGAAATTGGTCTTTTGACTATAGGTTTAGTGTCCTATAGTCAACTATTGAGGTCATCTGCGGATTATTTTAAATTGAGAATTGCTCTTGGTTTACTACAGGGTTTTCAATAATTGCATTTATCACTGAATCTATAACTTATTTACAAAATGTGGCATTCATTCCTTTGAAGTGGCATACTGTGTATAAACCACTGAAACCTAGTTGGTATATGTACTCAGTTCAACTAAGACTTTGCAGCACTGGTGGGACGTTAGTGTTTGACTATGGGTTTGGAGCTCGCCCTGCCTCCACTGTTTTTATCTCCTTGAATGTTATTAGATCTAAAACTGAGAGTCTGATGCACAAAACTATGCGATAATCAAGTTTCAACACGACAGCAGCTCATAGATTAGATAGAAATGGCATGATGTTTGTCAGCAATGGAAGTTTGAGTAGCCATGCAAGAGATATCCCTGCAACATATGTCACCCTGTTGGGTTCGGTCATTGCTTTGGATATAAAGCTTAACACATTTAAGCTTTCTTTCCCCGTAATTGCTCCATGTGCACCCTTAATCAAGCTGCGCTCTTGATAGTTTTGGGTGGCTCTTCTGTAAAAGAAGTATTTGCTCCAGTCTGTCTCCAGGGTATTATAATTGCTGCGCTCCCTACTAGAACCTCCAAACAAGTCTCATAAGCCAGTTGCAGATGCAACTGATGGTAGTCAAGCTCCAAGTCTTCAGGCACATCCAAATGAGGCGCTTTCTTTAATTGTTCCTGAACAATAAATTGGAAACTCTGAACACAAAAGCGACTCCGCCACCAGCATCATCATGAATTGCCCTGTATGGGCAGCATTGTCCATTCCAATTGAGGTCTTCAATATTAAATAGGTTCATCATGTGTCTCTGGCGTCAACACTCTTCCATAACTATTTAAATTACTGAATGAGCATGACTTTCGTATTATCATCCAGGATTGAATGAAACAAAATTGATGTAATTCAAAAGGTCTACAAGAGAGAAGCTGGTGGTGTAGTCCTGCTTTGTATGTCCTGAGGATCTCTTTACTTGGGTTTTCACCTTGGGTGTTATGCCCCACCAGCTCCTGCTGCAAAATGCTGGGAGCGATGCTTTGGGCCTGAATTTCCCTTGGCATCCTTTTAAACAGGATATGAAATAAAGCCATTATGAAATTCCATTGCTGATAGTCATCACACCATATCTGCCTAAGAACAAGCAAATCTAGCTAGTCAGAACAGTGTCCTCTCCAAGATCGACCACAGCGATGTACTTCCCATGGGTCATCTTCCAGGACCTCTAGGATATTCGTAGTAATATGTAACAGTGGAGCTAGGGTGATCTTCAATCTCATGAATTGCTGCTATAATAAGTTTGAGGTGGAGATGCAGAATCACTAGGGTTTTGGCCAAATTCAGAGCCATAGAAGGCCTTGTAGTCGAATACCAGCGTAAGATGCTTACATAGTGGCAAAGCTTGCCATATACAATGAGACAAAAGTTTATTTTTTTAATTGCATATTCAAAGAAGAATAAGAATCTTATTTCCCAAAAATTAATTAAGCAAAACATTTTCCATCAATTAACAATGAGCGGAACATTGAATTCACCACATTTTTTGTAATACTTCACTTTTCAGAGTATAGGATCTCATGGATTAAAGTCATCAAGGGTGAATTAGTTTTAGAATCCTATTCAATAAGGAGATAAAGAAGAAGAAAAAAGTGTTTGGGGAAAGTGTCAGTAAAAGGGAAAGCCAATACAGAAAAAAGCGAAATGTCCTCAATGTGTCTTGCCTCCCTTTATAACTGTTTGGCCATTGTGCATAGATACCACTTAATCAAGCAATGAAGTACACTGAGCATAGTGAATTATAGTATTGAAATATGAAGGTGAAGGTTTTTGTGTGCCTGCCTTCTTTTATAAAGTGCTTCCTGGAGGTTCAAAGAAACGGATCTCTGGTTTATTTCAAGTGTAAAGGGATCAGGGTATTAGTAAATAAAGGCATATTGTATATGAAGAATGCGTTCAAGAAACAGTTTTCAAGGTTGGGAAATTAAAGAAGGCTTTTTAACCACCTGATTGATATGAGAAATATTAATATATAGATCTATTGATAGCACCCTAGTCACAGATTCTTCGTTTGAAAGCCATAATTAAGCTTCATTCAAACTTTGAATGTTGCTTGCATGTATTTCGGAATATACAACATTACTCATACCTTTTATTGCTTCCTAAATCGATTTCATAATTAGATGCCCGTCAAAGTATTAATAACTTTTATATATCTCTAGCATGCGTGCAGAATTACATCTTAAGTGCATTCGATTTACATTTTTTTATCTCAAGTAGAAGGTTATTTCATATCTTTTATCACTGAATGATAAGTAAGTAAATCAGAATATTGATGAGAATACTATTTTTTTCGATTTTGATGCTGAATTAGGTCTTTTGTCACATTAGTGTCCTATAGTCAACTATTGAGGTCATCTGTGGCTTATTTTAAATTGAGAATTGCTCTTGGTTTACTACAGGGTTTTCAATAATTGCATTTATCACTGAATCTATAACTTATTTACGAAATGTGGCATACATTCCTTTGAGGTGGCATACTGTGTATAAACCACTGAAACCTAGTTGGTATATGTACTCAGTTCAACTAAGACTTTGCAGTACTGGTGGGACGTTAGTGTGACTATGGGGTTGAAGCTCGCCCTGCCTCCACTGTTTTTATCTCCTTGAATGTTATTAGATCTAAAACTGAGAGTCTGATGCACAAAACTATGCAATAATCAAGTTTCAACATGACAGCAGCTCATAGATTAGATAGAAATGGCATGATGTTTGTCAGCAATGGAAGTTTGAGTAGCCATGCAAGAGATATCCCTGCAACATATGCCACCCTGTTGGGTTCCGTCATTGCTTTGGATATAAAGCTTAACACATTTAAGCTTTCTTTCCCCGTAATTGCTCCATGTGCACCCTTAATCAAGCTGCGTTCTTGATAGTTTTGGGTGGCTCTTCTGTAAAAGAAGTATTTGCTCCAGTCTGTCTCCAGGGTATTATAATTGCTGCGCTCCCTACTAGAACCTCCAAACAAGTCTCATAAGCCAGTTGCAGATGCAACTGATGGTAGTCAAGCTCCAAGTCTTCAGGCACATCCAAATGAGGCGCTTTCTTTAATTGTTCCTGAGCAATAAATTGGAAACTCTGAACACAAAAGCGACTCCGCCACCAGCATCATCATGAATTGCCCCGTATGGGCAGCATTTTCCATTCCAATTGAGGGCTTCAATATTAAATAGGTTCATCACGTGTCTCTGGCGTCAACACTCTTCCATAACTATTTAAATTACTGAATGAGCATGACTTTCGTATTATCATCCAGGATTGAATGAAACAAAATTGATGTAATTTAAAAGGTCTACAAGAGAGAAGCTGGTGGTGTAGTCCTGCTTTGTATGTCCTGAGGGTCTCTTTACTTGGGTTTTCACCTTGGGTGTTATGCCCCACCAGCTCCTGCTGCAAAATGCTGGGAGCGATGCTTTGGGCTGGAATTTCCCTTGGCATCCTTTTAAACAGGATATGAAATAAAGCCATTATGAAATTCCATTGCTGATAGTCATCACACCATATCTGCCTAAGAACAAGCAAGTCTAGCTAGTCAGAACAGTGTCCTCTCCAAGATCGACCACAGCGATGTACTTCCCATGGGTCATCTTCCAGGACATCTAGGATATTCGTAGTAATATGTAACAGTGGAGCTAGGGTGATCTTCAATCTCATGAATTGCTGCTATAATAAGTTTGGGGTGGAGATGCAGAATCACTAGGGTTTTGGCCAAATTCAGAGCCATAGAAGGCCTTGTAGTCGAATACCAGCGTAAGAAACGCTTACATAGTGGCAAAGCTTGCCATATACAATGAGACAAAAGTTTATTTTTTTAATTGCATATTCAAAGAAGAATAAGAATCTTATTTCCCAAAAATTAATTAAGCATAACATTTTCCATAAATTAACAATGAGCGGAACATTGAATTCACCACATTTTTTGTAATACTTCACTTTTCAGAGTATAGGATCGCATGGATTAAAGTCATCAAGAGTGAAGTAGTTTTAGAATCCTATTCAATAAGGAGATAAAGAAGAAGAAAAAAGTGTTTGGGGAAAGTGTCAGTAAAAGGGAAAGCCAATACAGAAAAAAGCGAAATGTCCAAAATGTGTCTTGCCTACCTTTATAACTGTTTGGCCATTGTGCATAGATACCACTTAATCAAGCAATGAAGTACACTGAGCATAGTGAATTATAGTAGTGAAATATGAAGGTGAGGGTTTTTGTGTGCCTGCCTTCTTTTCTAAAGTGCTTCCTGGAGGTTCAAAGAAACGGATCTCTGGTTTATTTCAAGTGTAAAGGGATCAGGGTATTAGTAAATAAAGGCATATTGTATATGAAGAATGCGTTCAAGAAACAGTTTTCAAGGTTGGGAAATTAAAGAAGGCTTTCTAACCACCTGATTGATATGAGAAATATTAATATATAGATCTATTGATAGCACCCTAGTCACAGATTCTTCGTTTGAAAGCCATAATTAAGCTTCATTCATACTTTGAATGTTGCTTGCATGTATTTCACACCTTTTATTGCTTCCTAAATCGATTTCATAATTAGATGCCCGTAAAAGTATTAATAACTTTTATATATCTCTAGCATGCGTGCAGAATTACATTTTAAGTGCATTCAATTTACATTTTTGTATCTCAAGTAGAAGGTTATTTCATATCTTTTATCACTGAATGATAAGTAAGTAAATCAGAATATTGATGAGAATACTATTTTTTTCGATTTTGATGCTGAAATTGGTCTTTTGACTATAGGTTTAGTGTCCTATAGTCAACTATTGAGGTCATCTGCGGATTATTTTAAATTGAGAATTGCTCTTGGTTTACTACAGGGTTTTCAATAATTGCATTTATCACTGAATCTATAACTTATTTACAAAATGTGGCATTCATTCCTTTGAAGTGGCATACTGTGTATAAACCACTGAAACCTAGTTGGTATATGTACTCAGTTCAACTAAGACTTTGCAGCACTGGTGGGACGTTAGTGTTTGACTATGGGTTTGGAGCTCGCCCTGCCTCCACTGTTTTTATCTCCTTGAATGTTATTAGATCTAAAACTGAGAGTCTGATGCACAAAACTATGCGATAATCAAGTTTCAACACGACAGCAGCTCATAGATTAGATAGAAATGGCATGATGTTTGTCAGCAATGGAAGTTTGAGTAGCCATGCAAGAGATATCCCTGCAACATATGTCACCCTGTTGGGTTCGGTCATTGCTTTGGATATAAAGCTTAACACATTTAAGCTTTCTTTCCCCGTAATTGCTCCATGTGCACCCTTAATCAAGCTGCGCTCTTGATAGTTTTGGGTGGCTCTTCTGTAAAAGAAGTATTTGCTCCAGTCTGTCTCCAGGGTATTATAATTGCTGCGCTCCCTACTAGAACCTCCAAACAAGTCTCATAAGCCAGTTGCAGATGCAACTGATGGTAGTCAAGCTCCAAGTCTTCAGGCACATCCAAATGAGGCGCTTTCTTTAATTGTTCCTGAACAATAAATTGGAAACTCTGAACACAAAAGCGACTCCGCCACCAGCATCATCATGAATTGCCCCGTATGGGCAGCATTGTCCATTCCAATTGAGGTCTTCAATATTAAATAGGTTCATCATGTGTCTCTGGCGTCAACACTCTTCCATAACTATTTAAATTACTGAATGAGCATGACTTTCGTATTATCATCCAGGATTGAATGAAACAAAATTTATGTAATTCAAAAGGTCTACAAGAGAGAAGCTGGTGGTGTAGTCCTGCTTTGTATGTCCTGAGGATCTCTTTACTTGGGTTTTCACCTTGGGTGTTATGCCCCACCAGCTCCTGCTGCAAAATGCTGGGAGCGATGCTTTGGGCCTGAATTTCCCTTGGCATCCTTTTAAACAGGATATGAAATAAAGCCATTATGAAATTCCATTGCTGATAGTCATCACACCATATCTGCCTAAGAACAAGCAAATCTAGCTAGTTAGAACAGTGTCCTCTCCAAGATCGACCACAGCGATGTACTTCCCATGGGTCATCTTCCAGGACCTCTAGGATATTCGTAGTAATATGTAACAGTGGAGCTAGGGTGATCTTGAATCTCATGAATTGCTGCTATAATAAGTTTGAGGTGGAGATGCAGAATCACTAGGGTTTTGGCCAAATTCAGAGCCATAGAAGGCCTTGTAGTCGAATACCAGCGTAAGAAACGCTTACATAGTGGCAAAGCTTGCCATATACAATGAGACAAAAGTTTATTTTTTTAATTGCATATTCAAAGAAGAATAAGAATCTTATTTCCCAAATATTAATTAAGCATAACATTTTCCATCAATTAACAATGAGCGGAACATTGAATTCACCACATTTTTTGTAATACTTCACTTTTCAGAGTATAGGATCTCATGGATTAAAGTCATCAAGGGTGAATTAGTTTTAGAATCCTATTCAATAAGGAGATAAAGAAGAAGAAAAAAGTGTTTGGGGAAAGTGTCAGTAAAAGGGAAAGCCAATACAGAAAAAAGCGAAATGTCCTCAATGTGTCTTGCCTCCCTTTATAACTGTTTGGCCATTGTGCATAGATACCACTTAATCAAGCAATGAAGTACACTGAGCATAGTGAATTATAGTAG
Organism: Lissotriton vulgaris; assembly: GCF_964263255.1. Taxonomy (NCBI): domain Eukaryota; kingdom Metazoa; phylum Chordata; class Amphibia; order Caudata; family Salamandridae; genus Lissotriton; species Lissotriton vulgaris. Next base: position 1,399,942,291 of record NC_141689.1, read on the forward strand.
TGAAATATGAAGGTGAAGGTTTTTGTGTGCCTGCCTTCTTTTATAAAGTGCTTCCTGGAGGTTCAAAGAAACGGATGTCTGGTTTATTTCAAGTGTAAAGGGATCAGGGTATTAGTAAATAAAGGCATATTGTATATGAAGAATGCGTTCAAGAAACAGTTTTCAAGGTTGGGAAATTAAAGAAGGCTTTTTAACCACTTGATTGATATGAGAAATATTAATATATAGATCTATTGATAGCACCCTAGTCACAGATTCTTCGTTTGAAAGCCATAATTAAGCTTCATTCGAACTTTGAATGTTGCTTGCATGTATTTCGGAATATACAACATTACTCATACCTTTTATTGCTTCCTAAATCGATTTCATAATTAGATGCCCGTCAAAGTATTAATAACTTTTATATATCTCTAGCATGCGTGCAGAATTACATCTTAAGTGCATTCGATTTACATTTTTTTTATCTCAAGTAGAAGGTTATTTCATATCTTTTATCACTGAATGATAAGTAAGTAAATCAGAATATTGATGAGAATACTATTTTTTTCGATTTTGATGCTGAATTAGGTCTTTTGTCACATTAGTGTCCTATAGTCAACTATTGAGGTCATCTGTGGCTTATTTTAAATTGAGAATTGCTCTTGGTTTACTACAGGGTTTTCAATAATTGCATTTATCACTGAATCTATAACTTATTTACGAAATGTGGCATTCATTCCTTTGAGGTGGCATACTGTGTATAAACCACTGAAACCTAGTTGGTATATGTAATCAGTTCAACTAAGACTTTGCAGTACTGGTGGGACGTTAGTGTGACTATGGGGTTGGAGCTCGCCCTGCCTCCACTGTTTTTATCTCCTTGAATGTTATTAGATCTAAAACTGAGAGTCTGATGCACAAAACTATGCGATAATCAAGTTTCAACACGACAGCAGCTCATAGATTAGATAGAAATGGCATGATGTTTGTCAGCAATGGAAGTTTGAGTAGCCATGCAAGAGATATCCCTGCAACATATGCCACCCTGTTGGGTTCCGTCATTGCTTTGGATATAAAGCTTAACACATTTAAGCTTTCTTTCCCCGTAATTGCTCCATGTGCACCCTTAATCAAGCTGCGTTCTTGATAGTTTTGGGTGGCTCTTCTGTAAAAGAAGTATTTGCTCCAGTCTGTCTCCAGGGTATTATAATTGCTGCGCTCCCTACTAGAACCTCCAAACAAGTCTCATAAGCCAGTTGCAGATGCAACTGATGGTAGTCAAGCTCCAAGTCTTCAGGCACATCCAAATGAGGCGCTTTCTTTAATTGTTCCTGAGCAATAAATTGGAAACTCTGAACACAAAAGCGACTCCGCCACCAGCATCATCATGAATTGCCCCGTATGGGCAGCATTTTCCATTCCAATTGAGGGCTTCAATATTAAATAGGTTCATCACGTGTCTCTGGCGTCAACACTCTTCCATAACTATTTAAATTACTGAATGAGCATGACTTTCGTATTATCATCCAGGATTGAATGAAACAAAATTGATGTAATTTAAAAGGTCTACAAGAGAGAAGCTGGTGGTGTAGTCCTGCTTTGTATGTCCTGAGGGTCTCTTTACTTGGGTTTTCACCTTGGGTGTTATGCCCCACCAGCTCCTGCTGCAAAATGCTGGGAGCGATGCTTTGGGCTGGAATTTCCCTTGGCATCCTTTTAAACAGGATATGAAATAAAGCCATTATGAAATTCCATTGCTGATAGTCATCACACCATATCTGCCTAAGAACAAGCAAGTCTAGCTAGTCAGAACAGTGTCCTCTCCAAGATCGACCACAGCGATGTACTTCCCATGGGTCATCTTCCAGGACATCTAGGATATTCGTAGTAATATGTAACAGTGGAGCTAGGGTGATCTTCAATCTCATGAATTGCTGCTATAATAAGTTTGGGGTGGAGATGCAGAATCACTAGGGTTTTGGCCAAATTCAGAGCCATAGAAGGCCTTGTAGTCGAATACCAGCGTAAGAAACGCTTACATAGTGGCAAAGCTTGCCATATACAATGAGACAAAAGTTTATTTTTTTAATTGCATATTCAAAGAAGAATAAGAATCTTATTTCCCAAAAATTAATTAAGCATAACATTTTCCATAAATTAACAATGAGCGGAACATTGAATTCACCACATTTTTTGTAATACTTCACTTTTCAGAGTATAGGATCGCATGGATTAAAGTCATCAAGAGTGAAGTAGTTTTAGAATCCTATTCAATAAGGAGATAAAGAAGAAGAAAAAAGTGTTTGGGGAAAGTGTCAGTAAAAGGGAAAGCCAATACAGAAAAAAGCGAAATGTCCAAAATGTGTCTTGCCTACCTTTATAACTGTTTGGCCATTGTGCATAGATACCACTTAATCAAGCAATGAAGTACACTGAGCATAGTGAATTATAGTAGTGAAATATGAAGGTGAGGGTTTTTGTGTGCCTGCCTTCTTTTCTAAAGTGCTTCCTGGAGGTTCAAAGAAACGGATCTCTGGTTTATTTCAAGTGTAAAGGGATCAGGGTATTAGTAAATAAAGGCATATTGTATATGAAGAATGCGTTCAAGAAACAGTTTTCAAGGTTGGGAAATTAAAGAAGGCTTTCTAACCACCTGATTGATATGAGAAATATTAATATATAGATCTATTGATAGCACCCTAGTCACAGATTCTTCGTTTGAAAGCCATAATTAAGCTTCATTCATACTTTGAATGTTGCTTGCATGTATTTCACACCTTTTATTGCTTCCTAAATCGATTTCATAATTAGATGCCCGTAAAAGTATTAATAACTTTTATATATCTCTAGCATGCGTGCAGAATTACATTTTAAGTGCATTCAATTTACATTTTTGTATCTCAAGTAGAAGGTTATTTCATATCTTTTATCACTGAATGATAAGTAAGTAAATCAGAATATTGATGAGAATACTATTTTTTTCGATTTTGATGCTGAAATTGGTCTTTTGACTATAGGTTTAGTGTCCTATAGTCAACTATTGAGGTCATCTGCGGATTATTTTAAATTGAGAATTGCTCTTGGTTTACTACAGGGTTTTCAATAATTGCATTTATCACTGAATCTATAACTTATTTACAAAATGTGGCATTCATTCCTTTGAAGTGGCATACTGTGTATAAACCACTGAAACCTAGTTGGTATATGTACTCAGTTCAACTAAGACTTTTCAGCACTGGTGGGACGTTAGTGTTTGACTATGGGTTTGGAGCTCGCCCTGCCTCCAATGTTTTTATCTCCTTGAATGTTATTAGATCTAAAACTGAGAGTCTGATGCACAAAACTATGCGATAATCAAGTTTCAACACGACAGCAGCTCATAGATTAGATAGAAATGGCATGATGTTTGTCAGCAATGGAAGTTTGAGTAGCCATGCAAGAGATATCCCTGCAACATATGTCACCCTGTTGGGTTCGGTCATTGCTTTGGATATAAAGCTTAACACATTTAAGCTTTCTTTCCCCGTAATTGCTCCATGTGCACCCTTAATCAAGCTGCGCTCTTGATAGTTTTGGGTGGCTCTTCTGTAAAAGAAGTATTTGCTCCAGTCTGTCTCCAGGGTATTATAATTGCTGCGCTCCCTACTAGAACCTCCAAACAAGTCTCATAAGCCAGTTGCAGATGCAACTGATGGTAGTCAAGCTCCAAGTCTTCAGGCACATCCAAATGAGGCGCTTTCTTTAATTGTTCCTGAACAATGAATTGGAAACTCTGAACACAAAAGCGACTCCGCCACCAGCATCATCATGAATTGCCCCGTATGGGCAGCATTGTCCATTCCAATTGAGGTCTTCAATATTAAATAGGTTCATCATGTGTCTCTGGCGTCAACACTCTTCCATAACTATTTACATTACTGAATGAGCATGACTTTCGTATTATCATCCAGGATTGAATGAAACAAAATTGATGTAATTCAAAAGGTCTACAAGAGAGAAGCTGGTGGTGTAGTCCTGCTTTGTATGTCCTGAGGATCTCTTTACTTGGGTTTTCACCTTGGGTGTTATGCCCCACCAGCTCCTGCTGCAAAATGCTGGGAGCGATGCTTTGGGCCTGAATTTCCCTTGGCATCCTTTTAAACAGGATATGAAATAAAGCCATTATGAAATTCCATTGCTGATAGTCATCACACCATATCTGCCTAAGAACAAGCAAATCTAGCTAGTTAGAACAGTGTCCTCTCCAAGATCGACCACAGCGATGTACTTCCCATGGGTCATCTTCCAGGACCTCTAGGATATTCGTAGTAATATGTAACAGTGGAGCTAGGGTGATCTTGAATCTCATGAATTGCTGCTATAATAAGTTTGAGGTGGAGATGCAGAATCACTAGGGTTTTGGCCAAATTCAGAGCCATAGAAGGCCTTGTAGTCGAATACCAGCGTAAGAAACGCTTACATAGTGGCAAAGCTTGCCATATACAATGAGACAAAAGTTTATTTTTTTAATTGCATATTCAAAGAAGAATAAGAATCTTATTTCCCAAAAATTAATTAAGCATAACATTTTCCATCAATTAACAATGAGCGGAACATTGAATTCACCACATTTTTTGTAATACTTCACTTTTCAGAGTATAGGATCTCATGGATTAAAGTCATCAAGGGTGAATTAGTTTTAGAATCCTATTCAATAAGGAGATAAAGAAGAAGAAAAAAGTGTTTGGGGAAAGTGTCAGTAAAAGGGAAAGCCAATACAGAAAAAAGCGAAATGTCCTCAATGTGTCTTGCCTCCCTTTATAACTGTTTGGCCATTGTGCATAGATACCACTTAATCAAGCAATGAAGTACACTGAGCATAGTGAATTATAGTAGTGAAATATGAAGGTGAAGGTTTTTGTGTGCCTGCCTTCTTTTATAAAGTGCTTCCTGGAGGTTCAAAGAAACGGATCTCTGGTTTATTTCAAGTGTAAAGGGATCAGGGTATTAGTAAATAAAGGCATATTGTATATGAAGAATGCGTTCAAGAAACAGTTTTCAAGGTTGGGAAATTAAAGAAGGCTTTTTAACCACTTGATTGATATGAGAAATATTAATATATAGATCTATTGATAGCACCCTAGTCACAGATTCTTCGTTTGAAAGCCATAATTAAGCTTCATTCGAACTTTGAATGTTGCTTGCATGTATTTCGGAATATACAACATTACTCATACCTTTTATTGCTTCCTAAATCGATTTCATAATTAGATGCCCGTCAAAGTATTAATAACTTTTATATATCTCTAGCATGCGTGCAGAATTACATCTTAAGTGCATTCGATTTACATTTTTTTATCTCAAGTAGAAGGTTATTTCATATCTTTTATCACTGAATGATAAGTAAGTAAATCAGAATATTGATGAGAATACTATTTTTTTCGATTTTGATGCTGAATTAGGTCTTTTGTCACATTAGTGTCCTATAGTCAACTATTGAGGTCATCTGTGGCTTATTTTAAATTGAGAATTGCTCTTGGTTTACTACAGGGTTTTCAATAATTGCATTTATCACTGAATCTATAACTTATTTACGAAATGTGGCATTCATTCCTTTGAGGTGGCATACTGTGTATAAACCACTGAAACCTAGTTGGTATATGTAATCAGTTCAACTAAGACTTTGCAGTACTGGTGGGACGTTAGTGTGACTATGGGGTTGGAGCTCGCCCTGCCTCCACTGTTTTTATCTCCTTGAATGTTATTAGATCTAAAACTGAGAGTCTGATGCACAAAACTATGCGATAATCAAGTTTCAACACGACAGCAGCTCATAGATTAGATAGAAATGGCATGATGTTTGTCAGCAATGGAAGTTTGAGTAGCCATGCAAGAGATATCCCTGCAACATATGCCACCCTGTTGGGTTCCGTCATTGCTTTGGATATAAAGCTTAACACATTTAAGCTTTCTTTCCCCGTAATTGCTCCATGTGCACCCTTAATCAAGCTGCGTTCTTGATAGTTTTGGGTGGCTCTTCTGTAAAAGAAGTATTTGCTCCAGTCTGTCTCCAGGGTATTATAATTGCTGCGCTCCCTACTAGAACCTCCAAACAAGTCTCATAAGCCAGTTGCAGATGCAACTGATGGTAGTCAAGCTCCAAGTCTTCAGGCACATCCAAATGAGGCGCTTTCTTTAATTGTTCCTGAGCAATAAATTGGAAACTCTGAACACAAAAGCGACTCCGCCACCAGCATCATCATGAATTGCCCCGTATGGGCAGCATTTTCCATTCCAATTGAGGGCTTCAATATTAAATAGGTTCATCACGTGTCTCTGGCGTCAACACTCTTCCATAACTATTTAAATTACTGAATGAGCATGACTTTCGTATTATCATCCAGGATTGAATGAAACAAAATTGATGTAATTTAAAAGGTCTACAAGAGAGAAGCTAGTGGTGTAGTCCTGCTTTGTATGTCCTGAGGGTCTCTTTACTTGGGTTTTCACCTTGGGTGTTATGCCCCACCAGCTCCTGCTGCAAAATGCTGGGAGCGATGCTTTGGGCTGGAATTTCCCTTGGCATCCTTTTAAACAGGATATGAAATAAAGCCATTATGAAATTCCATTGCTGATAGTCATCACACCATATCTGCCTAAGAACAAGCAAATCTAGCTAGTTAGAACAGTGTCCTCTCCAAGATCGACCACAGCGATGTACTTCCCATGGGTCATCTTCCAGGACATCTAGGATATTCGTAGTAATATGTAACAGTGGAGCTAGGGTGATCTTCAATCTCATGAATTGCTGCTATAATAAGTTTGAGGTGGAGATGCAGAATCACTAGGGTTTTGGCCAAATTCAGAGCCATAGAAGGCCTTGTAGTCGAATACCAGCGTAAGAAACGCTTACATAATGGCAAAGCTGCCATATACAATGAGACAAAAGTTTATATTTTTTAATTGCATATTCAAAGAAGAATAAGAATCTTATTTCCCAAAAATTAATTAAGCATAACATTTTCCATCAATTAACAATGAGCGGAACATTGAATTCACCACATTTTTTGTAATACTTCACTTTTCAGAGTATAGGATCTCATGGATTAAAGTCATCAAGAGTGAAGTAGTTTTAGAATCCTATTCAATAAGGAGATAAAGAAGAAGAAAAAAGTGTTTGGGGAAAGTGTCAGTAAAAGGGAAAGCCAATACAGAAAAAAGCGAAATGTCCAAAATGTGTCTTGCCTACCTTTATAACTGTTTGGCCATTGTGCATAGATACCACTTAATCAAGCAATGAAGTACACTGAGCATAGTGAATTATAGTAGTGAAATATGAAGGTGAAGGTTTTTGTGTGCCTGCCTTCTTTTATAAAGTGCTTCCTGGAGGTTCAAAGAAACGGATCTCTGGTTTATTTCAAGTGTAAAGGGATCAGGGTATTAGTAAATAAAGGCATATTGTATATGAAGAATGCGTTCAAGAAACAGTTTTCAAGGTTGGGAAATTAAAGAAGGCTTTTTAACCACTTGATTGATATGAGAAATATTAATATATAGATCTATTGATAGCACCCTAGTCACAGATTCTTCGTTTGAAAGCCATAATTAAGCTTCATTCGAACTTTGAATGTTGCTTGCATGTATTTCGGAATATACAACATTACTCATACCTTTTATTGCTTCCTAAATCGATTTCATAATTAGATGCCCGTCAAAGTATTAATAACTTTTATATATCTCTAGCATGCGTGCAGAATTACATCTTAAGTGCATTCGATTTACATTTTTTTTATCTCAAGTAGAAGGTTATTTCATATCTTTTATCACTGAATGATAAGTAAGTAAATCAGAATATTGATGAGAATACTATTTTTTTCGATTTTGATGCTGAATTAGGTCTTTTGTCACATTAGTGTCCTATAGTCAACTATTGAGGTCATCTGTGGCTTATTTTAAATTGAGAATTGCTCTTGGTTTACTACAGGGTTTTCAATAATTGCATTTATCACTGAATCTATAACTTATTTACGAAATGTGGCATTCATTCCTTTGAGGTGGCATACTGTGTATAAACCACTGAAACCTAGTTGGTATATGTAATCAGTTCAACTAAGACTTTGCAGTACTGGTGGGACGTTAGTGTGACTATGGGGTTGGAGCTCGCCCTGCCTCCACTGTTTTTATCTCCTTGAATGTTATTAGATCTAAAACTGAGAGTCTGATGCACAAAACTATGCGATAATCAAGTTTCAACACGACAGCAGCTCATAGATTAGATAGAAATGGCATGATGTTTGTCAGCAATGGAAGTTTGAGTAGCCATGCAAGAGATATCCCTGCAACATATGCCACCCTGTTGGGTTCCGTCATTGCTTTGGATATAAAGCTTAACACATTTAAGCTTTCTTTCCCCGTAATTGCTCCATGTGCACCCTTAATCAAGCTGCGTTCTTGATAGTTTTGGGTGGCTCTTCTGTAAAAGAAGTATTTGCTCCAGTCTGTCTCCAGGGTATTATAATTGCTGCGCTCCCTACTAGAACCTCCAAACAAGTCTCATAAGCCAGTTGCAGATGCAACTGATGGTAGTCAAGCTCCAAGTCTTCAGGCACATCCAAATGAGGCGCTTTCTTTAATTGTTCCTGAGCAATAAATTGGAAACTCTGAACACAAAAGCGACTCCGCCACCAGCATCATCATGAATTGCCCCGTATGGGCAGCATTTTCCATTCCAATTGAGGGCTTCAATATTAAATAGGTTCATCACGTGTCTCTGGCGTCAACACTCTTCCATAACTATTTAAATTACTGAATGAGCATGACTTTCGTATTATCATCCAGGATTGAATGAAACAAAATTGATGTAATTTAAAAGGTCTACAAGAGAGAAGCTAGTGGTGTAGTCCTGCTTTGTATGTCCCGAGGGTCTCTTTACTTGGGTTTTCACCTTGGGTGTTATGCCCCACCAGCTCCTGCTGCAAAATGCTGGGAGCGATGCTTTGGGCTGGAATTTCCCTTGGCATCCTTTTAAACAGGATATGAAATAAAGCCATTATGAAATTCCATTGCTGATAGTCATCACACCATATCTGCCTAAGAACAAGCAAGTCTAGCTAGTCAGAACAGTGTCCTCTCCAAGATCGACCACAGCGATGTACTTCCCATGGGTCATCTTCCAGGACATCTAGGATATTCGTAGTAATATGTAACAGTGGAGCTAGGGTGATCTTCAATCTCATGAATTGCTGCTATAATAAGTTTGGGGTGGAGATGCAGAATCACTAGGGTTTTGGCCAAATTCAGAGCCATAGAAGGCCTTGTAGTCGAATACCAGCGTAAGAAACGCTTACATAGTGGCAAAGCTTGCCATATACAATGAGACAAAAGTTTATTTTTTTAATTGCATATTCAAAGAAGAATAAGAATCTTATTTCCCAAAAATTAATTAAGCATAACATTTTCCATAAATTAACAATGAGCGGAACATTGAATTCACCACATTTTTTGTAATACTTCACTTTTCAGAGTATAGGATCTCATGGATTAAAGTCATCAAGAGTGAAGTAGTTTTAGAATCCTATTCAATAAGGAGATAAAGAAGAAGAAAAAAGTGTTTGGGGAAAGTGTCAGTAAAAGGGAAAGCCAATACAGAAAAAAGCGAAATGTCCAAAATGTGTCTTGCCTACCTTTATAACTGTTTGGCCATTGTGCATAGATACCACTTAATCAAGCAATGAAGTACACTGAGCATAGTGAATTATAGTAGTGAAATATGAAGGTGAGGGTTTTTGTGTGCCTGCCTTCTTTTCTAAAGTGCTTCCTGGAGGTTCAAAGAAACGGATCTCTGGTTTATTTCAAGTGTAAAGGGATCAGGGTATTAGTAAATAAAGGCATATTGTATATGAAGAATGCGTTCAAGAAACAGTTTTCAAGGTTGGGAAATTAAAGAAGGCTTTCTAACCACCTGATTGATATGAGAAATATTAATATATAGATCTATTGATAGCACCCTAGTCACAGATTCTTCGTTTGAAAGCCATAATTAAGCTTCATTCATACTTTGAATGTTGCTTGCATGTATTTCACACCTTTTATTGCTTCCTAAATCGATTTCATAATTAGATGCCCGTAAAAGTATTAATAACTTTTATATATCTCTAGCATGCGTGCAGAATTACATTTTAAGTGCATTCAATTTACATTTTTGTATCTCAAGTAGAAGGTTATTTCATATCTTTTATCACTGAATGATAAGTAAGTAAATCAGAATATTGATGAGAATACTATTTTTTTCGATTTTGATGCTGAAATTGGTCTTTTGACTATAGGTTTAGTGTCCTATAGTCAACTATTGAGGTCATCTGCGGCTTATTTTAAATTGAGAATTGCTCTTGGTTTACTACAGGGTTTTCAATAATTGCATTTATCACTGAATCTATAACTTATTTACAAAATGTGGCATTCATTCCTTTGAAGTGGCATACTGTGTATAAACCACTGAAACCTAGTTGGTATATGTACTCAGTTCAACTAAGACTTTGCAGCACTGGTGGGACGTTAGTGTTTGACTATGGGTTTGGAGCTCGCCCTGCCTCCACTGTTTTTATCTCCTTGAATGTTATTAGATCTAAAACTGAGAGTCTGATGCACAAAACTATGCGATAATCAAGTTTCAACACGACAGCAGCTCATAGATTAGATAGAAATGGCATGATGTTTGTCAGCAATGGAAGTTTGAGTAGCCATGCAAGAGATATCCCTGCAACATATGTCACCCTGTTGGGTTCGGTCATTGCTTTGGATATAAAGCTTAACACATTTAAGCTTTCTTTCCCCGTAATTGCTCCATGTGCACCCTTAATCAAGCTGCGCTCTTGATAGTTTTGGGTGGCTCTTCTGTAAAAGAAGTATTTGCTCCAGTCTGTCTCCAGGGTATTATAATTGCTGCGCTCCCTACTAGAACCTCCAAACAAGTCTCATAAGCCAGTTGCAGATGCAACTGATGGTAGTCAAGCTCCAAGTCTTCAGGCACATCCAAATGAGGCGCTTTCTTTAATTGTTCCTGAACAATAAATTGGAAACTCTGAACACAAAAGCGACTCCGCCACCAGCATCATCATGAATTGCCCCGTATGGGCAGCATTGTCCATTCCAATTGAGGTCTTCAATATTAAATAGGTTCATCATGTGTCTCTGGCGTCAACACTCTTCCATAACTATTTAAATTACTGAATGAGCATGACTTTCGTATTATCATCCAGGATTGAATGAAACAAAATTGATGTAATTCAAAAGGTCTACAAGAGAGAAGCTGGTGGTGTAGTCCTGCTTTGTATGTCCTGAGGGTCTCTTTACTTGGGTTTTCACCTTGGGTGTTATGCCCCACCAGCTCCTGCTGCAAAATGCTGGGAGCGATGCTTTGGGCCTGAATTTCCCTTGGCATCCTTTTAAACAGGATATGAAATAAAGCCATTATGAAATTCCATTGCTGATAGTCATCACACCATATCTGCCTAAGAACAAGCAAATCTAGCTAGTCAGAACAGTGTCCTCTCCAAGATCGACCACAGCGATGTACTTCCCATGGGTCATCTTCCAGGACCTCTAGGATATTCGTAGTAATATGTAACAGTGGAGCTAGGGTGATCTTCAATCTCATGAATTGCTGCTATAATAAGTTTGAGGTGGAGATGCAGAATCACTAGGGTTTTGGCCAAATTCAGAGCCATAGAAGGCCTTGTAGTCGAATACCAGCGTAAGAAACGCTTACATAGTGGCAAAGCTTGCCATATACAATGAGACAAAAGTTTATTTTTTTAATTGCATATTCAAAGAAGAATAAGAATCTTATTTCCCAAAAATTAATTAAGCATAACATTTTCCATCAATTAACAATGAGCGGAACATTGAATTCACCACATTTTTTGTAATACTTCACTTTTCAGAGTATAGGATCTCATGGATTAAAGTCATCAAGGGTGAATTAGTTTTAGAATCCTATTCAATAAGGAGCTAAAGAAGAAGAAAAAAGTGTTTGGGGAAAGTGTCAGTAAAAGGGAAAGCCAATACAGAAAAAAGCGAAATGTCCTCAATGTGTCTTGCCTCCCTTTATAACTGTTTGGCCATTGTGCATAGATACCACTTAATCAAGCAATGAAGTACACTGAGCATAGTGAATTATAGTAGTGAAATATGAAGGTGAAGGTTTTTGTGTGCCTGCCTTCTTTTATAAAGTGCTTCCTGGAGGTTCAAAGAAACGGATCTCTGGTTTATTTCAAGTGTAAAGGGATCAGGGTATTAGTAAATAAAGGCATATTGTATATGAAGAATGCGTTCAAGAAACAGTTTTCAAGGTTGGGAAATTAAAGAAGGCTTTTTAACCACCTGATTGATATGAGAAATATTAATATATAGATCTATTGATAGCACCCTAGTCACAGATTCTTCGTTTGAAAGCCATATTTAAGCTTCATTCAAACTTTGAATGTTCCTTGCATGTATTTCGGAATATACAACATTACTCATACCTTTTATTGCTTCCTAAATCGATTTCATAATTAGATGCCCGTCAAAGTATTAATAACTTTTATATATCTCTAGCATGCGTGCAGAATTACATCTTAAGTGCATTCGATTTACATTTTTTTATCTCAAGTAGAAGGTTATTTCATATCTTTTATCACTGAATGATAAGTAAGTAAATCAGAATATTGATGAGAATACTATTTTTTTCGATTTTGATGCTGAATTAGGTCTTTTGTCACATTAGTGTCCTATAGTCAACTATTGAGGTCATCTGTGGCTTATTTTAAATTGAGAATTGCTCTTGGTTTACTACAGGGTTTTCAATATTTGCATTTATCACTGAATCTATAACTTATTTACGAAATGTGGCATTCATTCCTTTGAGGTGGCATACTGTGTATAAACCACTGAAACCTAGTTGGTATATGTAATCAGTTCAACTAAGACTTTGCAGTACTGGTGGGACGTTAGTGTGACTATGGGGTTGGAGCTCGCCCTGCCTCCACTGTTTTTATCTCCTTGAATGTTATTAGATCTAAAACTGAGAGTCTGATGCACAAAACTATGCGATAATCAAGTTTCAACACGACAGCAGCTCATAGATTAGATAGAAATGGCATGATGTTTGTCAGCAATGGAAGTTTGAGTAGCCATGCAAGAGATATCCCTGCAACATATGCCACCCTGTTGGGTTCCGTCATTGCTTTGGATATAAAGCTTAACACATTTAAGCTTTCTTTCCCCGTAATTGCTCCATGTGCACCCTTAATCAAGCTGCGTTCTTGAGAGTTTTGGGTGGCTCTTCTGTAAAAGAAGTATTTGCTCCAGTCTGCCTCCAGGGTATTATAATTGCTGCGCTCCCTACTAGAACCTCCAAACAAGTCTCATAAGCCAGTTGCAGATGCAACTGATGGTAGTCAAGCTCCAAGTCTTCAGGCACATCCAAATGAGGCGCTTTCTTTAATTGTTCCTGAACAATGAATTGGAAACTCTGAACACAAAAGCGACTCCGCCACCAGCATCATCATGAATTGCCCCGTATGGGCAGCATTGTCCATTCCAATTGAGGTCTTCAATATTAAATAGGTTCATCATGTGTCTCTGGCGTCAACACTCTTCCATAACTATTTAAATTACTGAATGAGCATGACTTTCGTATTATCATCCAGGATTGAATGAAACAAAATTGATGTAATTCAAAAGGTCTACAAGAGAGAAGCTGGTGGTGTAGCCCTGCTTTGTATGTCCTGAGGATCTCTTTACTTGGGTTTTCACCATGGGTGTTATGCCCCACCAGCTCCTGCTGCAAAATGCTGGGAGCGATGCTTTGGGCCTGAATTTCCCTTGGCATCCTTTTAAACAGGATATGAAATAAAGCCATTATGAAATTCCATTGCTGATAGTCATCACACCATATCTGCCTAAGAACAAGCAAATCTAGCTAGTTAGAACAGTGTCCTCTCCAAGATCGACCACAGCGATGTACTTCCCATGGGTCATCTTCCAGGACCTCTAGGATATTCGTAGTAATATGTAACAGTGGAGCTAGGGTGATCTTCAATCTCATGAATTGCTGCTATAATAAGTTTGAGGTGGAGATGCAGAATCACTAGGGTTTTGGCCAAATTCAGAGCCATAGAAGGCCTTGTAGTCGAATACCAGCGTAAGAAACGCTTACATAATGGCAAAGCTTGCCATATACAATGAGACAAAAGTTTATATTTTTTAATTGCATATTCAAAGAAGAATAAGAATCTTATTTCCCAAAAATTAATTAAGCATAACATTTTCCATCAATTAACAATGAGCGGAACATTGAATTCACCACATTTTTTGTAATACTTCACTTTTCAGAGTATAGGATCTCATGGATTAAAGTCATCAAGGGTGAATTAGTTTTAGAATCCTATTCAATAAGGAGGTAAAGAAGAAGAAAAAAGTGTTTGGGGAAAGTGTCAGTAAAAGGGAAAGCCAATACAGAAAAAAGCGAAATGTCCTCAATGTGTCTTGCCTCCCTTTATAACTGTTTGGCCATTGTGCATAGATACCACTTAATCAAGCAATGAAGTACACTGAGCATAGTGAATTATAGTAGTGAAATATGAAGGTGAAGGTTTTTGTGTGCCTGCCTTCTTTTATAAAGTGCTTCCTGGAGGTTCAAAGAAACGGATCTCTGGTTTATTTCAAGTGTAAAGGGATCAGGGTATTAGTAAATAAAGGCATATTGTATATGAAGAATGCGTTCAAGAAACAGTTTTCAAGGTTGGGAAATTAAAGAAGGCTTTTTAACCACCTGATTGATATGAGAAATATTAATATATAGATCTATTGATAGCACCCTAGTCACAGATTCTTCGTTTGAAAGCCATAATTAAGCTTCATTCAAACTTTGAATGTTCCTTGCATGTATTTCGGAATATACAACATTACTCATACCTTTTATTGCTTCCTAAATCGATTTCATAATTAGATGCCCGTCAAAGTATTAATAACTTTTATATATATCTCTAGCATGCGTGCAGAATTACATCTTAAGTGCATTCGATTTACATTTTTTTATCTCAAGTAGAAGGTTATTTCATATCTTTTATCACTGAATGATAAGTAAGTAAATCAGAATATTGATGAGAATACTATTTTTTTCGATTTTGATGCTGAATTAGGTCTTTTGTCACATTAGTGTCCTATAGTCAACTATTGAGGTCATCTGTGGCTTATTTTAAATTGAGAATTGCTCTTGGTTTACTACAGGGTTTTCAATAATTGCATTTATCACTGAATCTATAACTTATTTACGAAATGTGGCATTCATTCCTTTGAGGTGGCATACTGTGTATAAACCACTGAAACCTAGTTGGTATGTGTAATCAGTTCAACTAAGACTTTGCAGTACTGGTGGGACGTTAGTGTGACTATGGGGTTGGAGCTCGCCCTGCCTCCACTGTTTTTATCTCCTTGAATGTTATTAGATCTAAAACTGAGAGTCTGATGCACAAAACTATGCGATAATCAAGTTTCAACACGACAGCAGCTCATAGATTAGATAGAAATGGCATGATGTTTGTCAGCAATGGAAGTTTGAGTAGCCATGCAAGAGATATCCCTGCAACATATGCCACCCTGTTGGGTTCCGTCATTGCTTTGGATATAAAGCTTAACACATTTAAGCTTTCTTTCCCCGTAATTGCTCCATGTGCACCCTTAATCAAGCTGCGTTCTTGATAGTTTTGGGTGGCTCTTCTGTAAAAGAAGTATTTGCTCCAGTCTGTCTCCAGGGTATTATAATTGCTGCGCTCCCTACTAGAACCTCCAAACAAGTCTCATAAGCCAGTTGCAGATGCAACTGATGGTAGTCAAGCTCCAAGTCTTCAGGCACATCCAAATGAGGCGCTTTCTTTAATTGTTCCTGAGCAATAAATTGGAAACTCTGAACACAAAAGCGACTCCGCCACCAGCATCATCATGAATTGCCCCGTATGGGCAGCATTGTCCATTCCAATTGAGGGCTTCAATATTAAATAGGTTCATCACGTGTCTCTGGCGTCAACACTCTTCCATAACTATTTAAATTACTGAATGAGCATGACTTTCGTATTATCATCCAGGATTGAATGAAACAAAATTGATGTAATTTAAAAGGTCTACAAGAGAGAAGCTGGTGGTGTAGTCCTGCTTTGTATGTCCTGAGGGTCTCTTTACTTGGGTTTTCACCTTGGGTGTTATGCCCCACCAGCTCCTGCTGCAAAATGCTGGGAGCGATGCTTTGGGCCTGAATTTCCCTTGGCATCCTTTTAAACAGGATATGAAATAAAGCCATTATGAAATTCCATTGCTGATAGTCATCACACCATATCTGCCTAAGAACAAGCAAGTCTAGCTAGTCAGAACAGTGTCCTCTCCAAGATCGACCACAGCGATGTACTTCCCATGGGTCATCTTCCAGGACATCTAGGATATTCGTAGTAATATGTAACAGTGGAGCTAGGGTGATCTTCAATCTCATGAATTGCTGCTATAATAAGTTTGGGTTGGAGATGCAGAATCACTAGGGTTTTGGCCAAATTCAGAGCCATAGAAGGCCTTGTAGTCGAATACCAGCGTAAGAAACGCTTACATAGTGGCAAAGCTTGCCATATACAATGAGACAAAAGTTTATTTTTTTAATTGCATATTCAAAGAAGAATAAGAATCTTATTTCCCAAACATTAATTAAGCATAACATTTTCCATAAATTAACAATGAGCGGAACATTGAATTCACCACATTTTTTGTAATACTTCACTTTTCAGAGTATAGGATCTCATGGATTAAAGTCATCAAGGGTGAATTAGTTTTAGAATCCTATTCAATAAGGAGATAAAGAAGAAGAAAAAAGTGTTTGGGGAAAGTGTCAGTAAAAGGGAAAGCCAATACAGAAAAAAGCGAAATGTCCTCAATGTGTCTTGCCTACCTTTATAACTGTTTGGCCATTGTGCATAGATACCACTTAATCAAGCAATGAAGTACACTGAGCATAGTGAATTATAGTAGTGAAATATGAAGGTGAGGGTTTTTGTGTGCCTGCCTTCTTTTCTAAAGTGCTTCCTGGAGGTTCAAAGAAACGGATCTCTGGTTTATTTCAAGTGTAAAGGGATCAGGGTATTAGTAAATAAAGGCATATTGTATATGAAGAATGCGTTCAAGAAACAGTTTTCAAGGTTGGGAAATTAAAGAAGGCTTTCTAACCACCTGATTGATATGAGAAATATTAATATATAGATCTATTGATAGCACCCTAGTCACAGATTCTTCGTTTGAAAGCCATAATTAAGCTTCATTCATACTTTGAATGTTGCTTGCATGTATTTCACACCTTTTATTGCTTCCTAAATCGATTTCATAATTAGATGCCCGTAAAAGTATTAATAACTTTTATATATCTCTAGCATGCGTGCAGAATTACATTTTAAGTGCATTCAATTTACATTTTTTTTATCTCAAGTAGAAGGTTATTTCATATCTTTTATCACTGAATGATAAGTAAGTAAATCAGAATATTGATGAGAATACTATTTTTTTCGATTTTGATGCTGAAATTGGTCTTTTGACTATAGGTTTAGTGTCCTATAGTCAACTATTGAGGTCATCTGCGGCTTATTTTAAATTGAGAATTGCTCTTGGTTTACTACAGGGTTTTCAATAATTGCATTTATCACTGAATCTATAACTTATTTACAAAATGTGGCATTCATTCCTTTGAAGTGGCATACTGTGTATAAACCACTGAAACCTAGTTGGTATATGTACTCAGTTCAACTAAGACTTTGCAGCACTGGTGGGACGTTAGTGTTTGACTATGGGTTTGGAGCTCGCCCTGCCTCCACTGTTTTTATCTCCTTGAATGTTATTAGATCTAAAACTGAGAGTCTGATGCACAAAACTATGCGATAATCAAGTTTCAACACGACAGCAGCTCATAGATTAGATAGAAATGGCATGATGTTTGTCAGCAATGGAAGTTTGAGTAGCCATGCAAGAGATATCCCTGCAACATATGTCACCCTGTTGGGTTCCGTCATTGCTTTGGATA
This sequence comes from Lissotriton vulgaris, assembly GCF_964263255.1. Lineage (NCBI taxonomy): Eukaryota > Metazoa > Chordata > Amphibia > Caudata > Salamandridae > Lissotriton > Lissotriton vulgaris. Next base: position 1,399,960,340 of record NC_141689.1, read on the forward strand.
TAAGGCTTAACACATTTAAGCTTTCTTTCCCCGTAATTGCTCCATGTGCACCCTTAATCAAGCTGCGCTCTTGATAGTTTTGGGTGGCTCTTCTGTAAAAGAAGTATTTGCTCCAGTCTGTCTCCAGGGTATTATAATTGCTGCGCTCCCTACTAGAACCTCCAAACAAGTCTCATAAGCCAGTTGCAGATGCAACTGATGGTAGTCAAGCTCCAAGTCTTCAGGCACATCCAAATGAGGCGCTTTCTTTAATTGTTCCTGAACAATAAATTGGAAACTCTGAACACAAAAGCGACTCCGCCACCAGCATCATCATGAATTGCCCCGTATGGGCAGCATTGTCCATTCCAATTGAGGTCTTCAATATTAAATAGGTTCATCATGTGTCTCTGGCGTCAACACTCTTCCATAACTATTTAAATTACTGAATGAGCATGACTTTCGTATTATCATCCAGGATTGAATGAAACAAAATTGATGTAATTCAAAAGGTCTACAAGAGAGAAGCTGGTGGTGTAGTCCTGCTTTGTATGTCCTGAGGGTCTCTTTACTTGGGTTTTCACCTTGGGTGTTATGCCCCACCAACTCCTGCTGCAAAATGCTGGGAGCGATGCTTTGGGCCTGAATTTCCCTTGGCATCCTTTTAAACAGGATATGAAATAAAGCCATTATGAAATTCCATTGCTGATAGTCATCACACCATATCTGCCTAAGAACAAGCAAATCTAGCTAGTCAGAACAGTGTCCTCTCCAAGATCGACCACAGCGATGTACTTCCCATGGGTCATCTTCCAGGACCTCTAGGATATTCGTAGTAATATGTAACAGTGGAGCTAGGGTGATCTTCAATCTCATGAATTGCTGCTATAATAAGTTTGAGGTGGAGATGCAGAATCACTAGGGTTTTGGCCAAATTCAGAGCCATAGAAGGCCTTGTAGTCGAATACCAGCGTAAGAAACGCTTACATAGTGGCAAAGTTTGCCATATACAATGAGACAAAAGTTTATTTTTTTAATTGCATATTCAAAGAAGAATAAGAATCTTATTTCCCAAAAATTAATTAAGCATAACATTTTCCATCAATTAACAATGAGCGGAACATTGAATTAACCACATTTTTTGTAATACTTCACTTTTCAGAGTATAGGATCTCATGGATTAAAGTCATCAAGGGTGAATTAGTTTTAGAATCCTATTCAATAAGGAGATAAAGAAGAAGAAAAAAGTGTTTGGGGAAAGTGTCAGTAAAAGGGAAAGCCAATACAGAAAAAAGCGAAATGTCCTCAATGTGTCTTGCCTCCCTTTATAACTGTTTGGCCATTGTGCATAGATATCACTTAATCAAGCAATGAAGTACACTGAGCATAGTGAATTATAGTAGTGAAATATGAAGGTGAAGGTTTTTGTGTGCCTGCCTTCTTTTATAAAGTGCTTCCTGGAGGTTCAAAGAAACGGATCTCTGGTTTATTTCAAGTGTAAAGGGATCAGGGTATTAGTAAATAAAGGCATATTGTATATGAAGAATGCGTTCAATAAACAGTTTTCAAGGTTGGGAAATTAAAGAAGGCTTTTTAACCACCTGATTGATATGAGAAATATTAATATATAGATCTATTGATAGCACCCTAGTCACATATTCTTCGTTTGAAAGCCATAATTAAGCTTCATTCAAACTTTGAATGTTGCTTGCATGTATTTCGGAATATACAACATTACTCATACCTTTTATTGCTTCCTAAATCGATTTCATAATTAGATGCCCGTCAAAGTATTAATAACTTTTATATATCTCTAGTATGCGTGCAGAATTACATCTTAAGTGCATTCGATTTACATTTTTTTTATCTCAAGTAGAAGGTTATTTCATATCTTTTATCACTGAATGATAAGTAAGTAAATCAGAATATTGATGAGAATACTATTTTTTTCGATTTTGATGCTGAATTAGGTCTTTTGTCACATTAGTGTCCTATAGTCAACTATTGAGGTCATCTGTGGCTTATTTTAAATTGAGAATTGCTCTTGGTTTACTACAGGGTTTTCAATAATTGCATTTATCACTGAATCTATAACTTATTTACAAAATGTGGCATTCATTCCTTTGAGGTGGCATACTGTGTATAAACCACTGAAACCTAGTTGGTATATGTAATCAGTTCAACTAAGACTTTGCAGTACTGGTGGGACGTTAGTGTGACTATGGGGTTGGAGGTCGCCCTGCCTCCACTGTTTTTATCTATTTGAATGTTATTAGATCTAAAACTGAGAGTCTGATGCACAAAACTATGCGATAATCAAGTTTCAACACGACAGCAGCTCATAGATTAGATAGAAATGGCATGATGTTTGTCAGCAATGGAAGTTTGAGTAGCCATGCAAGAGATATCCCTGCAACATATGTCACCCTGTTGGGTTCCGTCATTGCTTTGGATATAAAGCTTAACACATTTAAGCTTTCTTTCCCCGTAATTGCTCCATGTGCACCCTTAATCAAGCTGCGTTCTTGATAGTTTTGGGTGGCTCTTCTGTAAAAGAAGTATTTGCTCCAGTCTGTCTCCAGGGTATTATAATTGCTGCGCTCCCTACTAGAACCCCCAAACAAGTCTCATAAGCCAGTTGCAGATGCAACTGATGGTAGTCAAGCTCCAAGTCTTCAGGCACATCCAAATGAGGCGCTTTCTTTAATTGTTCCTGAGCAATAAATTGGAAACTCTGAACACAAAAGCGACTCCGCCACCAGCATCATCATGAATTGCCCCGTATGGGCAGCATTGTCCATTCCAATTGAGGGCTTCAATATTAAATAGGTTCATCACGTGTCTCTGGCGTCAACACTCTTCCATAACTATTTAAATTACTGAATGAGCATGACTTTCGTATTATCATCCAGGATTGAATGAAACAAAATTGATGTCATTTAAAAGGTCTACAAGAGAGAAGCTGGTGGTGTAGTCCTGCTTTGTATGTCCTGAGGGTCTCTTTACTTGGGTTTTCACCTTGGGTGTTATGCCCCACCAGCTCCTGCTGCAAAATGCTGGGAGCGATGCTTTGGGCCTGAATTTCCCTTGGCATCCTTTTAAACAGGATATGAAATAAAGCCATTATGAAATTCCATTGCTGATAGTCATCACACCATATCTGCCTAAGAACAAGCAAGTCTAGCTAGTCAGAACAGTGTCCTCTCCAAGATCGACCACAGCGATGTACTTCCCATGGGTCATCTTCCAGGACCTCTAGGATATTCGTAGTAATATGTAACAGTGGAGCTAGGGTGATCTTCAATCTCATGAATTGCTGCTATAATAAGTTTGGGGTGGAGATGCAGAATCACTAGGGTTTTGGCCAAATTCAGAGCCATAGAAGGCCTTGTAGTCGAATACCAGCGTAAGAAACGCTTACATAGTGGCAAAGCTTGCCATATACAATGAGACAAAAGTTTATTTTTTTAATTGCATATTCAAAGAAGAATAAGAATCTTATTTCCCAAAAATTAATTAAGCATAACATTTTCCATAAATTAACAATGAGCGGAACATTGAATTCACCACATTTTTTGTAATACTTCACTTTTCAGAGTATAGGATCTCATGGATTAAAGTCATCAAGGGTGAATTAGTTTTAGAATCCTATTCAATAAGGAGATAAAGAAGAAGAAAAAAGTGTTTGGGGAAAGTGTCAGTAAAAGGGAAAGCCAATACAGAAAAAAGCGAAATGTCCTCAATATGTCTTGCCTACCTTTATAACTGTTTGGCCATTGTGCATAGATACCACTTAATCAAGCAATGAAGTACACTGAGCATAGTGAATTATAGTAGTGAAATATGAAGGTGAGGGTTTTTGTGTGCCTGCCTTCTTTTCTAAAGTGCTTCCTGGAGGTTCAAAGAAACGGATCTCTGGTTTATTTCAAGTGTAAAGGGATCAGGGTATTAGTAAATAAAGGCATATTGTATATGAAGAATGCGTTCAAGAAACAGTTTTCAAGGTTGGGAAATTAAAGAAGGCTTTCTAACCACCTGATTGATATGAGAAATATTAATATATAGATCTATTGATAGCACCCTAGTCACAGATTCTTCGTTTGAAAGCCATAATTAAGCTTCATTCATACTTTGAATGTTGCTTGCATGTATTTCACACCTTTTATTGCTTCCTAAATCGATTTCATAATTAGATGCCCGTAAAAGTATTAATAACTTTTATATATCTCTAGCATGCGTGCAGAATTACATTTTAAGTGCATTCAATTTACATTTTTTTATCTCAAGTAGAAGGTTATTTCATATCTTTTATCACTGAATGATAAGTAAGTAAATCAGAATATTGATGAGAATACTATTTTTTTCGATTTTGATGCTGAAATTGGTCTTTTGACTATAGGTTTAGTGTCCTATAGTCAACTATTGAGGTCATCTGCGGCTTATTTTAAATTGAGAATTGCTCTTGGTTTACTACAGGGTTTTCAATAATTGCATTTATCACTGAATCTATAACTTATTTACAAAATGTGGCATTCATTCCTTTGAAGTGGCATACTGTGTATAAACCACTGAAACCTAGTTGGTATATGTACTCAGTTCAACTAAGACTTTGCAGCACTGGTGGGACGTTAGTGTTTGACTATGGGTTTGGAGCTCGCCCTGCCTCCACTGTTTTTATCTCCTTGAATGTTATTAGATCTAAAACTGAGAGTCTGATGCACAAAACTATGCGATAATCAAGTTTCAACACGACAGCAGCTCATAGATTAGATAGAAATGGCATGATGTTTGTCAGCAATGGAAGTTTGAGTAGCCATGCAAGAGATATCCCTGCAACATATGTCACCCTGTTGGGTTCCGTCATTGCTTTGGATATAAGGCTTAACACATTTAAGCTTTCTTTCCCCGTAATTGCTCCATGTGCACCCTTAATCAAGCTGCGCTCTTGATAGTTTTGGGTGGCTCTTCTGTAAAAGAAGTATTTGCTCCAGTCTGTCTCCAGGGTATTATAATTGCTGCGCTCCCTACTAGAACCTCCAAACAAGTCTCATAAGCCAGTTGCAGATGCAACTGATGGTAGTCAAGCTCCAAGTCTTCAGGCACATCCAAATGAGGCGCTTTCTTTAATTGTTCCTGAACAATAAATTGGAAACTCTGAACACAAAAGCGACTCCGCCACCAGCATCATCATGAATTGCCCCGTATGGGCAGCATTGTCCATTCCAATTGAGGTCTTCAATATTAAATAGGTTCATCATGTGTCTCTGGCGTCAACACTCTTCCATAACTATTTAAATTACTGAATGAGCATGACTTTCGTATTATCATCCAGGATTGAATGAAACAAAATTGATGTAATTCAAAAGGTCTACAAGAGAGAAGCTGGTGGTGTAGTCCTGCTTTGTATGTCCTGAGGGTCTCTTTACTTGGGTTTTCACCTTGGGTGTTATGCCCCACCAGCTCCTGCTGCAAAATGCTGGGAGCGATGCTTTGGGCCTGAATTTCCCTTGGCATCCTTTTAAACAGGATATGAAATAAAGCCATTATGAAATTCCATTGCTGATAGTCATCACACCATATCTGCCTAAGAACAAGCAAATCTAGCTAGTCAGAACAGTGTCCTCTCCAAGATCGACCACAGCGATGTACTTCCCATGGGTCATCTTCCAGGACCTCTAGGATATTCGTAGTAATATGTAACAGTGGAGCTAGGGTGATCTTCAATCTCATGAATTGCTGCTATAATAAGTTTGAGGTGGAGATGCAGAATCACTAGGGTTTTGGCCAAATTCAGAGCCATAGAAGGCCTTGTAGTCGAATACCAGCGTAAGAAACGCTTACATAGTGGCAAAGCTTGCCATATACAATGAGACAAAAGTTTATTTTTTTAATTGCATATTCAAAGAAGAATAAGAATCTTATTTCCCAAAAATTAATTAAGCATAACATTTTCCATCAATTAACAATGAGCGGAACATTGAATTAACCACATTTTTTGTAATACTTCACTTTTCAGAGTATAGGATCTCATGGATTAAAGTCATCAAGGGTGAATTAGTTTTAGAATCCTATTCAATAAGGAGATAAAGAAGAAGAAAAAAGTGTTTGGGGAAAGTGTCAGTAAAAGGGAAAGCCAATACAGAAAAAAGCGAAATGTCCTCAATGTGTCTTGCCTCCCTTTATAACTGTTTGGCCATTGTGCATAGATACCACTTAATCAAGCAATGAAGTACACTGAGCATAGTGAATTATAGTAGTGAAATATGAAGGTGAAGGTTTTTGTGTGCCTGCCTTCTTTTATAAAGTGCTTCCTGGAGGTTCAAAGAAACGGATCTCTGGTTTATTTCAAGTGTAAAGGGATCAGGGTATTAGTAAATAAAGGCATATTGTATATGAAGAATGCGTTCAAGAAACAGTTTTCAAGGTTGGGAAATTAAAGAAGGCTTTTTAACCACCTGATTGATATGAGAAATATTAATATATAGATCTATTGATAGCACCCTAGTCACATAGTCTTCGTTTGAAAGCCATAATTAAGCTTCATTCAAACTTTGAATGTTGCTTGCATGTATTTCGGAATATACAACATTACTCATACCTTTTATTGCTTCCTAAATCGATTTCATAATTAGATGCCCGTCAAAGTATTAATAACTTTTATATATCTCTAGTATGCGTGCAGAATTACATCTTAAGTGCATTCGATTTACATTTTTTTTATCTCAAGTAGAAGGTTATTTCATATCTTTTATCACTGAATGATAAGTAAGTAAATCAGAATATTGATGAGAATACTATTTTTTTCGATTTTGATGCTGAATTAGGTCTTTTGTCACATTAGTGTCCTATAGTCAACTATTGAGGTCATCTGTGGCTTATTTTAAATTGAGAATTGCTCTTGGTTTACTACAGGGTTTTCAATAATTGCATTTATCACTGAATCTATAACTTATTTACGAAATGTGGCATTCATTCCTTTGAGGTGGCATACTGTGTATAAACCACTGAAACCTAGTTGGTATATGTAATCAGTTCAACTAAGACTTTGCAGTACTGGTGGGACGTTAGTGTGACTATGGGGTTGGAGGTCGCCCTGCCTCCACTGTTTTTATCTCCTTGAATGTTATTAGATCTAAAACTGAGAGTCTGATGCACAAAACTATGCGATAATCAAGTTTCAACACAACAGCAGCTCATAGATTAGATAGAAATGGCATGATGTTTGTCAGCAATGGAAGTTTGAGTAGCCATGCAAGAGATATCATTGCAACATATGTCACCCTGTTGGGTTCCGTCATTGCTTTGGATATAAAGCTTAACACATTTAAGCTTTCTTTCCCCGTAATTGCTCCATGTGCACCCTTAATCAAGCTGCGTTCTTGATAGTTTTGGGTGGCTCTTCTGTAAAAGAAGTATTTGCTCCAGTCTGTCTCCAGGGTATTATAATTGCTGCGCTCCCTACTAGAACCCCCAAACAAGTCTCATAAGCCAGTTGCAGATGCAACTGATGGTAGTCAAGCTCCAAGTCTTCAGGCACATCCAAATGAGGCGCTTTCTTTAATTGTTCCTGAGCAATAAATTGGAAACTCTGAACACAAAAGCGACTCCGCCACCAGCATCATCATGAATTGCCCCGTATGGGCAGCATTGTCCATTCCAATTGAGGGCTTCAATATTAAATAGGTTCATCACGTGTCTCTGGCGTCAACACTCTTCCATAACTATTTAAATTACTGAATGAGCATGACTTTCGTATTATCATCCAGGATTGAATGAAACAAAATTGATGTCATTTAAAAGGTCTACAAGAGAGAAGCTGGTGGTGTAGTCCTGCTTTGTATGTCCTGAGGGTCTCTTTACTTGGGTTTTCACCTTGGGTGTTATGCCCCACCAGCTCCTGCTGCAAAATGCTGGGAGCGATGCTTTGGGCCTGAATTTCCCTTGGCATCCTTTTAAACAGGATATGAAATAAAGCCATTATGAAATTCCATTGCTGATAGTCATCACACCATATCTGCCTAAGAACAAGCAAGTCTAGCTAGTCAGAACAGTGTCCTCTCCAAGATCGACCACAGCGATGTACTTCCCATGGGTCATCTTCCAGGACCTCTAGGATATTCGTAGTAATATGTAACAGTGGAGCTAGGGTGATCTTCAATCTCATGAATTGCTGCTATAATAAGTTTGGGGTGGAGATGCAGAATCACTAGGGTTTTGGCCAAATTCAGAGCCATAGAAGGCCTTGTAGTCGAATACCAGCGTAAGAAACGCTTACATAGTGGCAAAGCTTGCCATATACAATGAGACAAAAGTTTATTTTTTTAATTGCATATTCAAAGAAGAATAAGAATCTTATTTCCCAAAAATTAATTAAGCATAACATTTTCCATAAATTAACAATGAGCGGAACATTGAATTCACCACATTTTTTGTAATACTTCACTTTTCAGAGTATAGGATCTCATGGATTAAAGTCATCAAGGGTGAATTAGTTTTAGAATCCTATTCAATAAGGAGATAAAGAAGAAGAAAAAAGTGTTTGGGGAAAGTGTCAGTAAAAGGGAAAGCCAATACAGAAAAAAGCGAAATGTCCTCAATGTGTCTTGCCTACCTTTATAACTGTTTGGCCATTGTGCATAGATACCACTTAATCAAGCAATGAAGTACACTGAGCATAGTGAATTATAGTAGTGAAATATGAAGGTGAGGGTTTTTGTGTGCCTGCCTTCTTTTCTAAAGTGCTTCCTGGAGGTTCAAAGAAACGGATCTCTGGTTTATTTCAAGTGTAAAGGGATCAGGGTATTAGTAAATAAAGGCATATTGTATATGAAGAATGCGTTCAAGAAACAGTTTTCAAGGTTGGGAAATTAAAGAAGGCTTTCTAACCACCTGATTGATATGAGAAATATTAATATATAGATCTATTGATAGCACCCTAGTCACAGATTCTTCGTTTGAAAGCCATAATTAAGCTTCATTCATACTTTGAATGTTGCTTGCATGTATTTCACACCTTTTATTGCTTCCTAAATCGATTTCATAATTAGATGCCCGTAAAAGTATTAATAACTTTTATATATCTCTAGCATGCGTGCAGAATTACATTTTAAGTGCATTCAATTTACATTTTTTTATCTCAAGTAGAAGGTTATTTCATATCTTTTATCACTGAATGATAAGTAAGTAAATCAGAATATTGATGAGAATACTATTTTTTTCGATTTTGATGCTGAAATTGGTCTTTTGACTATAGGTTTAGTGTCCTATAGTCAACTATTGAGGTCATCTGCGGCTTATTTTAAATTGAGAATTGCTCTTGGTTTACTACAGGGTTTTCAATAATTGCATTTATCACTGAATCTATAACTTATTTACAAAATGTGGCATTCATTCCTTTGAAGTGGCATACTGTGTATAAACCACTGAAACCTAGTTGGTATATGTACTCAGTTCAACTAAGACTTTGCAGCACTGGTGGGACGTTGGTGTTTGACTATGGGTTTGGAGCTCGCCCTGCCTCCACTGTTTTTATCTCCTTGAATGTTATTAGATCTAAAACTGAGAGTCTGATGCACAAAACTATGCGATAATCAAGTTTCAACACAACAGCAGCTCATAGATTAGATAGAAATGGCATGATGTTTGTCAGCAATGGAAGTTTGAGTAGCCATGCAAGAGATATCCCTGCAACATATGTCACCCTGTTGGGTTCCGTCATTGATTTGGATATAAAGCTTAACACATTTAAGCTTTCTTTCCCCGTAATTGCTCCATGTGCACCCTTAATCAAGCTGCGCTCTTGATAGTTTTGGGTGGCTCTTCTGTAAAAGAAGTATTTGCTCCAGTCTGTCTCCAGGGTATTATAATTGCTGCGCTCCCTACTAGAACCTCCAAACAAGTCTCATAAGCCAGTTGCAGATGCAACTGATGGTAGTCAAGCTCCAAGTCTTCAGGCACATCCAAATGAGGCGCTTTCTTTAATTGTTCCTGAACAATAAATTGGAAACTCTGAACACAAAAGCGACTCCGCCACCAGCATCATCATGAATTGCCCCGTATGGGCAGCATTGTCCATTCCAATTGAGGTCTTCAATATTAAATAGGTTCATCATGTGTCTCTGGCGTCAACACTCTTCCATAACTATTTAAATTACTGAATGAGCATGACTTTCGTATTATCATCCAGGATTGAATGAAACAAAATTGATGTAATTCAAAAGGTCTACAAGAGAGAAGCTGGTGGTGTAGTCCTGCTTTGTATGTCCTGAGGGTCTCTTTACTTGGGTTTTCACCTTGGGTGTTATGCCCCACCAGCTCCTGCTGCAAAATGCTGGGAGCGATGCTTTGGGCCTGAATTTCCCTTGGCATCCTTTTAAACAGGATATGAAATAAAGCCATTATGAAATTCCATTGCTGATAGTCATCACACCATATCTGCCTAAGAACAAGCAAATCTAGCTAGTCAGAACAGTGTCCTCTCCAAGATCGACCACAGCGATGTACTTCCCATGGGTCATCTTTCAGGACCTCTAGGATATTCGTAGTAATATGTAACAGTGGAGCTAGGGTGATCTTCAATCTCATGAATTGGTGCTATAATAAGTTTGAGGTGGAGATGCAGAATCACTAGGGTTTTGGCCAAATTCAGAGCCATAGAAGGCCTTGTAGTCGAATACCAGCGTAAGAAACGCTTACATAGTGGCAAAGCTTGCCATATACAATGAGACAAAAGTTTATTTTTTTAATTGCATATTCAAAGAAGAATAAGAATCGTTTTTCCCAAAAATTAATTAAGCATAACATTTTCCATAAATTAACAGTGAGCGGAACATTGAATTCACCACATTTTTAGTAATACTTCACTTTTCAGAGTATAGGATCTCATGGATTAAAGTCATCAAGGGTGAATTAGTTTTAGAATCCTATTCAATAAGGAGATAAAGAAGAAGAAAAAAGTGTTTGGGGAAAGTGTCAGTAAAAGGGAAAGCCAATACAGAAAAAAGCTAAATGTCCTCAATGTGTCTTGCCTACCTTTATAACTGTTTGGCCATTATGCATAGATACCACTTAATCAAGCAATGAAGTACACTGAGCATAGTGAATTATAGTAGTGAAATATGAAGGTGAGGGTTTTTGTGTGCCTGCCTTCTTTTCTAAAGTGCTTCCTGGAGGTTCAAAGAAACAGATCTCTGGTTTATTTCAAGTGTAAAGGGATCAGGGTATTAGTAAATAAAGGCATATTGTAAATGAAGAATGCGTTCAAGAAACAGTTTTCAAGGTTGGGAAATTAAAGAAGGCTTTCTAACCACCTGATTGATATGAGAAATATTAATATATAGATCTATTGATAGCACCCTAGTCACAGATTCTTCGTTTGAAAGCCATAATTAAGCTTCATTCATACTTTGAATGTTGCTTGCATGTATTTCACACCTTTTATTGCTTCCTAAATCGATTTCATAATTAGATGCCCGTCAAAGTATTAATAACTTTTATATATCTCTAGCATGCGTGCAGAATTACATTTTAAGTGCATTTAATTTACATTTTTTTTATCTCAAGTAGAAGGTTATTTCATATCTTTTATCACTGAATGATAATTAAGTAAATCAGAATATTGATGAGAATACTATTTTTTTCGATTTTGATGCTGAAATTGGTCTTTTGACTATAGGTTTAGTGTCCTATAGTCAACTATTGAGGTCATCTGTGGCTTATTTTAAATTGAGAATTGCTCTTGGTTTACTACAGGGTTTTCAATAATTGCATTTATCACTGAATCTATAACCTATTTACGAAATGTGGCATTCATTCCTTTGAGGTGGCATACTGTGTATAAACCACTGAAACCTAGTTGGTATATGTAATCAGTTCAACTAAGACTTTGCAGTACTGGTGGGACGTTAGTGTGACTATGGGGTTGGAGCTCGCCCTGCCTCCACTGTTTTTATCTCCTTGAATGTTATTAGATCTAAAACTGAGAGTCTGATGCACAAAACCATGCGATAATCAAGTTTCAATACGACAGCAGCTCATAGATTAGATAGAAATGGCATGATGTTTGTCAGCAATGGAAGTTTGAGTAGCCATGCAAGAGATATCCCTGCAACATATGTCACCCTGTTGGGTTCCGTCATTGCTTTGGATATAAAGCTTAACACATTTAAGCTTTCTTTCCCCGTAATTGCTCCATGTGCACCCTTAATCAAGCTGCGTTCTTGATAGTTTTGGGTGGCTCTTCTGTAAAAGAAGTATTTGCTCCAGTCTGTCTCCAGGGTATTATAATTGCTGCGCTCCCTACTAGAACCTCCAAACAAGTCTCATAAGCCAGTTGCAGATGCAACTGATGGTAGTCAAGCTCCAAGTCTTCAGGCACATCCAAATGAGGCGCTTTCTTTAATTGTTCCTGAGCAATAAATTGGAAACTCTGAACACAAAGGCGACTCCACCACCAGCATCATCATGAATTGCCCCGTATGGGCAGCATTGTCCATTCCAATTGAGGGCTTCAATATTAAATAGGTTCATCACGTGTCTCTGGCGTCAACACTCTTCCATAACTATTTAAATTACTGAATGAGCATGACTTTCGTATTATCATCCAGGATTGAATGAAACAAAATTGATGTAATTTAAAAGGTCTACAAGAGAGAAGCTGGTGGTGTAGTCCTGCTTTGTATGTCCTGAGGGTCTCTTTACTTGGGTTTTCACCTTGGGTGTTATGCCCCACCAGCTCCTGCTGCAAAATGCTGGGAGCGATGCTTTGGGCCTGAATTTCCCTTGGCATCCTTTTAAACAGGATATGAAATAAAGCCATTATGAAATTCCATTGCTGATAGTCATCACACCATATCTGCCTAAGAACAAGCAAATCTAGCTAGTCAGAACAGTGTCCTCTCCAAGATCGACCACAGCGATGTACTTCCCATGGGTCATCTTCCAGGACCTCTAGGATATTCGTAGTAATATGTAACAGTGGAGCTAGGGTGATCTTCAATCTCATGAATTGCTGCTATAATAAGTTTGAGGTGGAGATGCAGAATCACTAGGGTTTTGGCCAAATTCAGAGCCATAGAAGGCCTTGTAGTCGAATACCAGCGTAAGAAACGCTTACATAGTGGCAAAGCTTGCCATATACAATGAGACAAAAGTTTATTTTTTTAATTGCATATTCAAAGAAGAATAAGAATCTTATTTCCCAAAAATTAATTAAGCATAACATTTTCCATAAATTAACAATGAGCGGAACATTGAATTCACCACATTTTTAGTAATACTTCACTTTTCAGAGTATAGGATCTCATGGATTAAAGTCATCAAGGGTGAATTAGTTTTAGAATCCTATTCAATAAGGAGATAAAGAAGAAGAAAAAAGTGTTTGGGGAAAGTGTCAGTAAAAGGGAAAGCCAATACAGAAAAAAGCGAAATGTCCTCAATGTGTCTTGCCTACCTTTATAACTGTTTGGCCATTGTGCATAGATACCACTTAATCAAGCAATGAAGTACACTGAGCATAGTGAATTTTAGTAGTGGAATATGAAGGTGAGGGTTTTTGTGTGCCTGCCTTCTTTTCTAAAGTGCTTCCTGGAGGTTCCAAGAAACGGATCTCTGGTTTATTTCAAGTGTAAAGGGATCAGGGTATTAGTAAATAAAGGCATATTGTATATGAAGAATGCGTTCAAGAAACAGTTTTCAAGGTTGGGAAATTAAAGAAGGCTTTCTAACCACCTGATTGATATGAGAAATATTAATATATAGATCTATTGATAGCACCCTAGTCACAGATTCTTCGTTTGAAAGCCATAATTAAGCTTCATTCATACTTTGAATGTTGCTTGCATGTATTTCACACCTTTTATTACTTCCTAAATCGATTTCATTATTAGATGACCGTAAAAGTATTAATAACTTTTATATATCTCTAGCATGCGTGCAGAATGACATTTTAAGTGCATTCAATTTACATTTTTTTATCTCAAGTAGAAGGTTATTTCATATCTTTTATCACTGAATGATAAGTAAGTAAATCAGAATATTGATGAGAATACTATTTTTTTCGATTTTGATGCTGAAATTGGTCTTTTGACTATAGGTTTAGTGTCCTATAGTCAACTATTGATGTCATCTGCGGCTTATTTTAAATTGAGAATTGCTCTTGGTTTACTACAGGGTTTTCAATAATTGCATTTATCACTGAATCTATAACTTATTTACGAAATGTGGCATTCATTCCTTTGAGGTGGCATACTGTGTATAAACCACTGAAACCTAGTTGGTATATGTAATCAGTTCAACTAAGACTTTGCAGTACTGGTGGGACGTTAGTGTGACTATGGGGTTGGAGGTCGCCCTGCCTCCACTGTTTTTATCTCCTTGAATGTTATTAGATCTAAAACTGAGAGTCTGATGCACAAAACTATGCGATAATCAAGTTTCAACACAACAGCAGCTCATAGATTAGATAGAAATGGCATGATGTTTGTCAGCAATGGAAGTTTGAGTAGCCATGCAAGAGATATCATTGCAACATATGTCACCCTGTTGGGTTCCGTCATTGCTTTGGATATAAAGCTTAACACATTTAAGCTTTCTTTCCCCGTAATTGCTCCATGTGCACCCTTAATCAAGCTGCGTTCTTGATAGTTTTGGGTGGCTCTTCTGTAAAAGAAGTATTTGCTCCAGTCTGTCTCCAGGGTATTATAATTGCTGCGCTCCCTACTAGAACCCCCAAACAAGTCTCATAAGCCAGTTGCAGATGCAACTGATGGTAGTCAAGCTCCAAGTCTTCAGGCACATCCAAATGAGGCGCTTTCTTTAATTGTTCCTGAGCAATAAATTGGAAACTCTGAACACAAAAGCGACTCCGCCACCAGCATCATCATGAATTGCCCCGTATGGGCAGCATTGTCCATTCCAATTGAGGGCTTCAATATTAAATAGGTTCATCACGTGTCTCTGGCGTCAACACTCTTCCATAACTATTTAAATTACTGAATGAGCATGACTTTCGTATTATCATCCAGGATTGAATGAAACAAAATTTATGTAATTCAAAAGGTCTACAAGAGAGAAGCTGGTGGTGTAGTCCTGCTTTGTATGTCCTGAGGATCTCTTTACTTGGGTTTTCACCTTGGGTGTTATGCCCCACCAGCTCCTGCTGCAAAATGCTGGGAGCGATGCTTTGGGCCTGAATTTCCCTTGGCATCCTTTTAAACAGGATATGAAATAAAGCCATTATGAAATTCCATTGCTGATAGTCATCACACCATATCTGCCTAAGAACAAGCAAATCTAGCTAGTTAGAACAGTGTCCTCTCCAAGATCGACCACAGCGATGTACTTCCCATGGGTCATCTTCCAGGACCTCTAGGATATTCGTAGTAATATGTAACAGTGGAGCTAGGGTGATCTTGAATCTCATGAATTGCTGCTATAATAAGTTTGAGGTGGAGATGCAGAATCACTAGGGTTTTGGCCAAATTCAGAGCCATAGAAGGCCTTGTAGTCGAATACCAGCGTAAGAAACGCTTACATAGTGGCAAAGCTTGCCATATACAATGAGACAAAAGTTTATTTTTTTAATTGCATATTCAAAGAAGAATAAGAATCTTATTTCCCAAATATTAATTAAGCATAACATTTTCCATCAATTAACAATGAGCGGAACATTGAATTCACCACATTTTTTGTAATACTTCACTTTTCAGAGTATAGGATCTCATGGATTAAAGTCATCAAGGGTGAATTAGTTTTAGAATCCTATTCAATAAGGAGATAAAGAAGAAGAAAAAAGTGTTTGGGGAAAGTGTCAGTAAAAGGGAAAGCCAATACAGAAAAAAGCGAAATGTCCTCAATGTGTCTTGCCTCCCTTTATAACTGTTTGGCCATTGTGCATAGATACCACTTAATCAAGCAATGAAGTACACTGAGCATAGTGAATTATAGTAGTGAAATATGAAGGTGAAGGTTTTTGTGTGCCTGCCTTCTTTTATAAAGTGCTTCCTGGAGGTTCAAAGAAACGGATGTCTGGTTTATTTCAAGTGTAAAGGGATCAGGGTATTAGTAAATAAAGGCATATTGTATATGAAGAATGCGTTCAAGAAACAGTTTTCAAGGTTGGGAAATTAAAGAAGGCTTTTTAACCACTTGATTGATATGAGAAATATTAATATATAGATCTATTGATAGCACCCTAGTCACAGATTCTTCGTTTGAAAGCCATAATTAAGCTTCATTCGAACTTTGAATGTTGCTTGCATGTATTTCGGAATATACAACATTACTCATACCTTTTATTGCTTCCTAAATCGATTTCATAATTAGATGCCCGTCAAAGTATTAATAACTTTTATATATCTCTAGCATGCGTGCAGAATTACATCTTAAGTGCATTCGATTTACATTTTTTTTATCTCAAGTAGAAGGTTATTTCATATCTTTTATCACTGAATGATAAGTAAGTAAATCAGAATATTGATGAGAATACTATTTTTTTCGATTTTGATGCTGAATTAGGTCTTTTGTCACATTAGTGTCCTATAGTCAACTATTGAGGTCATCTGTGGCTTATTTTAAATTGAGAATTGCTCTTGGTTTACTACAGGGTTTTCAATAATTGCATTTATCACTGAATCTATAACTTATTTACGAAATGTGGCATTCATTCCTTTGAGGTGGCATACTGTGTATAAACCACTGAAACCTAGTTGGTATATGTAATCAGTTCAACTAAGACTTTGCAGTACTGGTGGGACGTTAGTGTGACTATGGGGTTGGAGCTCGCCCTGCCTCCACTGTTTTTATCTCCTTGAATGTTATTAGATCTAAAACTGAGAGTCTGATGCACAAAACTATGCGATAATCAAGTTTCAACACGACAGCAGCTCATAGATTAGATAGAAATGGCATGATGTTTGTCAGCAATGGAAGTTTGAGTAGCCATGCAAGAGATATCCCTGCAACATATGCCACCCTGTTGGGTTCCGTCATTGCTTTGGATATAAAGCTTAACACATTTAAGCTTTCTTTCCCCGTAATTGCTCCATGTGCACCCTTAATCAAGCTGCGTTCTTGATAGTTTTGGGTGGCTCTTCTGTAAAAGAAGTATTTGCTCCAGTCTGTCTCCAGGGTATTATAATTGCTGCGCTCCCTACTAGAACCTCCAAACAAGTCTCATAAGCCAGTTGCAGATGCAACTGATGGTAGTCAAGCTCCAAGTCTTCAGGCACATCCAAATGAGGCGCTTTCTTTAATTGTTCCTGAGCAATAAATTGGAAACTCTGAACACAAAAGCGACTCCGCCACCAGCATCATCATGAATTGCCCCGTATGGGCAGCATTTTCCATTCCAATTGAGGGCTTCAATATTAAATAGGTTCATCACGTGTCTCTGGCGTCAACACTCTTCCATAACTATTTAAATTACTGAATGAGCATGACTTTCGTATTATCATCCAGGATTGAATGAAACAAAATTGATGTAATTTAAAAGGTCTACAAGAGAGAAGCTGGTGGTGTAGTCCTGCTTTGTATGTCCTGAGGGTCTCTTTACTTGGGTTTTCACCTTGGGTGTTATGCCCCACCAGCTCCTGCTGCAAAATGCTGGGAGCGATGCTTTGGGCTGGAATTTCCCTTGGCATCCTTTTAAACAGGATATGAAATAAAGCCATTATGAAATTCCATTGCTGATAGTCATCACACCATATCTGCCTAAGAACAAGCAAGTCTAGCTAGTCAGAACAGTGTCCTCTCCAAGATCGACCACAGCGATGTACTTCCCATGGGTCATCTTCCAGGACATCTAGGATATTCGTAGTAATATGTAACAGTGGAGCTAGGGTGATCTTCAATCTCATGAATTGCTGCTATAATAAGTTTGGGGTGGAGATGCAGAATCACTAGGGTTTTGGCCAAATTCAGAGCCATAGAAGGCCTTGTAGTCGAATACCAGCGTAAGAAACGCTTACATAGTGGCAAAGCTTGCCATATACAATGAGACAAAAGTTTATTTTTTTAATTGCATATTCAAAGAAGAATAAGAATCTTATTTCCCAAAAATTAATTAAGCATAACATTTTCCATAAATTAACAATGAGCGGAACATTGAATTCACCACATTTTTTGTAATACTTCACTTTTCAGAGTATAGGATCGCATGGATTAAAGTCATCAAGAGTGAAGTAGTTTTAGAATCCTATTCAATAAGGAGATAAAGAAGAAGAAAAAAGTGTTTGGGGAAAGTGTCAGTAAAAGGGAAAGCCAATACAGAAAAAAGCGAAATGTCCAAAATGTGTCTTGCCTACCTTTATAACTGTTTGGCCATTGTGCATAGATACCACTTAATCAAGCAATGAAGTACACTGAGCATAGTGAATTATAGTAGTGAAATATGAAGGTGAGGGTTTTTGTGTGCCTGCCTTCTTTTCTAAAGTGCTTCCTGGAGGTTCAAAGAAACGGATCTCTGGTTTATTTCAAGTGTAAAGGGATCAGGGTATTAGTAAATAAAGGCATATTGTATATGAAGAATGCGTTCAAGAAACAGTTTTCAAGGTTGGGAAATTAAAGAAGGCTTTCTAACCACCTGATTGATATGAGAAATATTAATATATAGATCTATTGATAGCACCCTAGTCACAGATTCTTCGTTTGAAAGCCATAATTAAGCTTCATTCATACTTTGAATGTTGCTTGCATGTATTTCACACCTTTTATTGCTTCCTAAATCGATTTCATAATTAGATGCCCGTAAAAGTATTAATAACTTTTATATATCTCTAGCATGCGTGCAGAATTACATTTTAAGTGCATTCAATTTACATTTTTGTATCTCAAGTAGAAGGTTATTTCATATCTTTTATCACTGAATGATAAGTAAGTAAATCAGAATATTGATGAGAATACTATTTTTTTCGATTTTGATGCTGAAATTGGTCTTTTGACTATAGGTTTAGTGTCCTATAGTCAACTATTGAGGTCATCTGCGGATTATTTTAAATTGAGAATTGCTCTTGGTTTACTACAGGGTTTTCAATAATTGCATTTATCACTGAATCTATAACTTATTTACAAAATGTGGCATTCATTCCTTTGAAGTGGCATACTGTGTATAAACCACTGAAACCTAGTTGGTATATGTACTCAGTTCAACTAAGACTTTTCAGCACTGGTGGGACGTTAGTGTTTGACTATGGGTTTGGAGCTCGCCCTGCCTCCAATGTTTTTATCTCCTTGAATGTTATTAGATCTAAAACTGAGAGTCTGATGCACAAAACTATGCGATAATCAAGTTTCAACACGACAGCAGCTCATAGATTAGATAGAAATGGCATGATGTTTGTCAGCAATGGAAGTTTGAGTAGCCATGCAAGAGATATCCCTGCAACATATGTCACCCTGTTGGGTTCGGTCATTGCTTTGGATATAAAGCTTAACACATTTAAGCTTTCTTTCCCCGTAATTGCTCCATGTGCACCCTTAATCAAGCTGCGCTCTTGATAGTTTTGGGTGGCTCTTCTGTAAAAGAAGTATTTGCTCCAGTCTGTCTCCAGGGTATTATAATTGCTGCGCTCCCTACTAGAACCTCCAAACAAGTCTCATAAGCCAGTTGCAGATGCAACTGATGGTAGTCAAGCTCCAAGTCTTCAGGCACATCCAAATGAGGCGCTTTCTTTAATTGTTCCTGAACAATAAATTGGAAACTCTGAACACAAAAGCGACTCCGCCACCAGCATCATCATGAATTGCCCCGTATGGGCAGCATTGTCCATTCCAATTGAGGTCTTCAATATTAAATAGGTTCATCATGTGTCTCTGGCGTCAACACTCTTCCATAACTATTTACATTACTGAATGAGCATGACTTTCGTATTATCATCCAGGATTGAATGAAACAAAATTGATGTAATTCGAAAGGTCTACAAGAGAGAAGCTGGTGGTGTAGTCCTGCTTTGTATGTCCTGAGGATCTCTTTACTTGGGTTTTCACCTTGGGTGTTATGCCCCACCAGCTCCTGCTGCAAAATGCTGGGAGCGATGCTTTGGGCCTGAATTTCCCTTGGCATCCTTTTAAACAGGATATGAAATAAAGCCATTATGAAATTCCATTGCTGATAGTCATCACACCATATCTGCCTAAGAACAAGCAAATCTAGCTAGTTAGAACAGTGTCCTCTCCAAGATCGACCACAGCGATGTACTTCCCATGGGTCATCTTCCAGGACCTCTAGGATATTCGTAGTAATATGTAACAGTGGAGCTAGGGTGATCTTGAATCTCATGAATTGCTGCTATAATAAGTTTGAGGTGGAGATGCAGAATCACTAGGGTTTTGGCCAAATTCAGAGCCATAGAAGGCCTTGTAGTCGAATACCAGCGTAAGAAACGCTTACATAGTGGCAAAGCTTGCCATATACAATGAGACAAAAGTTTATTTTTTTAATTGCATATTCAAAGAAGAATAAGAATCTTATTTCCCAAAAATTAATTAAGCATAACATTTTCCATCAATTAACAATGAGCGGAACATTGAATTCACCACATTTTTTGTAATACTTCACTTTTCAGAGTATAGGATCTCATGGATTAAAGTCATCAAGGGTGAATTAGTTTTAGAATCCTATTCAATAAGGAGATAAAGAAGAAGAAAAAAGTGTTTGGGGAAAGTGTCAGTAAAAGGGAAAGCCAATACAGAAAAAAGCGAAATGTCCTCAATGTGTCTTGCCTCCCTTTATAACTGTTTGGCCATTGTGCATAGATACCACTTAATCAAGCAATGAAGTACACTGAGCATAGTGAATTATAGTAGTGAAATATGAAGGTGAAGGTTTTTGTGTGCCTGCCTTCTTTTATAAAGTGCTTCCTGGAGGTTCAAAGAAACGGATCTCTGGTTTATTTCAAGTGTAAAGGGATCAGGGTATTAGTAAATAAAGGCATATTGTATATGAAGAATGCGTTCAAGAAACAGTTTTCAAGGTTGGGAAATTAAAGAAGGCTTTTTAACCACTTGATTGATATGAGAAATATTAATATATAGATCTATTGATAGCACCCTAGTCACAGATTCTTCGTTTGAAAGCCATAATTAAGCTTCATTCGAACTTTGAATGTTGCTTGCATGTATTTCGGAATATACAACATTACTCATACCTTTTATTGCTTCCTAAATCGATTTCATAATTAGATGCCCGTCAAAGTATTAATAACTTTTATATATCTCTAGCATGCGTGCAGAATTACATCTTAAGTGCATTCGATTTACATTTTTTTATCTCAAGTAGAAGGTTATTTCATATCTTTTATCACTGAATGATAAGTAAGTAAATCAGAATATTGATGAGAATACTATTTTTTTCGATTTTGATGCTGAATTAGGTCTTTTGTCACATTAGTGTCCTATAGTCAACTATTGAGGTCATCTGTGGCTTATTTTAAATTGAGAATTGCTCTTGGTTTACTACAGGGTTTTCAATAATTGCATTTATCACTGAATCTATAACTTATTTACGAAATGTGGCATTCATTCCTTTGAGGTGGCATACTGTGTATAAACCACTGAAACCTAGTTGGTATATGTAATCAGTTCAACTAAGACTTTGCAGTACTGGTGGGACGTTAGTGTGACTATGGGGTTGGAGCTCGCCCTGCCTCCACTGTTTTTATCTCCTTGAATGTTATTAGATCTAAAACTGAGAGTCTGATGCACAAAACTATGCGATAATCAAGTTTCAACACGACAGCAGCTCATAGATTAGATAGAAATGGCATGATGTTTGTCAGCAATGGAAGTTTGAGTAGCCATGCAAGAGATATCCCTGCAACATATGCCACCCTGTTGGGTTCCGTCATTGCTTTGGATATAAAGCTTAACACATTTAAGCTTTCTTTCCCCGTAATTGCTCCATGTGCACCCTTAATCAAGCTGCGTTCTTGATAGTTTTGGGTGGCTCTTCTGTAAAAGAAGTATTTGCTCCAGTCTGTCTCCAGGGTATTATAATTGCTGCGCTCCCTACTAGAACCTCCAAACAAGTCTCATAAGCCAGTTGCAGATGCAACTGATGGTAGTCAAGCTCCAAGTCTTCAGGCACATCCAAATGAGGCGCTTTCTTTAATTGTTCCTGAGCAATAAATTGGAAACTCTGAACACAAAAGCGACTCCGCCACCAGCATCATCATGAATTGCCCCGTATGGGCAGCATTTTCCATTCCAATTGAGGGCTTCAATATTAAATAGGTTCATCACGTGTCTCTGGCGTCAACACTCTTCCATAACTATTTAAATTACTGAATGAGCATGACTTTCGTATTATCATCCAGGATTGAATGAAACAAAATTGATGTAATTTAAAAGGTCTACAAGAGAGAAGCTAGTGGTGTAGTCCTGCTTTGTATGTCCTGAGGGTCTCTTTACTTGGGTTTTCACCTTGGGTGTTATGCCCCACCAGCTCCTGCTGCAAAATGCTGGGAGCGATGCTTTGGGCTGGAATTTCCCTTGGCATCCTTTTAAACAGGATATGAAATAAAGCCATTATGAAATTCCATTGCTGATAGTCATCACACCATATCTGCCTAAGAACAAGCAAATCTAGCTAGTTAGAACAGTGTCCTCTCCAAGATCGACCACAGCGATGTACTTCCCATGGGTCATCTTCCAGGACATCTAGGATATTCGTAGTAATATGTAACAGTGGAGCTAGGGTGATCTTCAATCTCATGAATTGCTGCTATAATAAGTTTGAGGTGGAGATGCAGAATCACTAGGGTTTTGGCCAAATTCAGAGCCATAGAAGGCCTTGTAGTCGAATACCAGCGTAAGAAACGCTTACATAATGGCAAAGCTTGCCATATACAATGAGACAAAAGTTTATATTTTTTAATTGCATATTCAAAGAAGAATAAGAATCTTATTTCCCAAAAATTAATTAAGCATAACATTTTCCATCAATTAACAATGAGCGGAACATTGAATTCACCACATTTTTTGTAATACTTCACTTTTCAGAGTATAGGATCTCATGGATTAAAGTCATCAAGAGTGAAGTAGTTTTAGAATCCTATTCAATAAGGAGATAAAGAAGAAGAAAAAAGTGTTTGGGGAAAGTGTCAGTAAAAGGGAAAGCCAATACAGAAAAAAGCGAAATGTCCAAAATGTGTCTTGCCTACCTTTATAACTGTTTGGCCATTGTGCATAGATACCACTTAATCAAGCAATGAAGTACACTGAGCATAGTGAATTATAGTTGTGAAATATGAAGGTGAAGGTTTTTGTGTGCCTGCCTTCTTTTATAAAGTGCTTCCTGGAGGTTCAAAGAAACGGATCTCTGGTTTATTTCAAGTGTAAAGGGATCAGGGTATTAGTAAATAAAGGCATATTGTATATGAAGAATGCGTTCAAGAAACAGTTTTCAAGGTTGGGAAATTAAAGAAGGCTTTTTAACCACTTGATTGATATGAGAAATATTAATATATAGATCTATTGATAGCACCCTAGTCACAGATTCTTCGTTTGAAAGCCATAATTAAGCTTCATTCGAACTTTGAATGTTGCTTGCATGTATTTCGGAATATACAACATTACTCATACCTTTTATTGCTTCCTAAATCGATTTCATAATTAGATGCCCGTCAAAGTATTAATAACTTTTATATATCTCTAGCATGCGTGCAGAATTACATCTTAAGTGCATTCGATTTACATTTTTTTTATCTCAAGTAGAAGGTTATTTCATATCTTTTATCACTGAATGATAAGTAAGTAAATCAGAATATTGATGAGAATACTATTTTTTTCGATTTTGATGCTGAATTAGGTCTTTTGTCACATTAGTGTCCTATAGTCAACTATTGAGGTCATCTGTGGCTTATTTTAAATTGAGAATTGCTCTTGGTTTACTACAGGGTTTTCAATAATTGCATTTATCACTGAATCTATAACTTATTTACGAAATGTGGCATTCATTCCTTTGAGGTGGCATACTGTGTATAAACCACTGAAACCTAGTTGGTATATGTAATCAGTTCAACTAAGACTTTGCAGTACTGGTGGGACGTTAGTGTGACTATGGGGTTGGAGCTCGCCCTGCCTCCACTGTTTTTATCTCCTTGAATGTTATTAGATCTAAAACTGAGAGTCTGATGCACAAAACTATGCGATAATCAAGTTTCAACACGACAGCAGCTCATAGATTAGATAGAAATGGCATGATGTTTGTCAGCAATGGAAGTTTGAGTAGCCATGCAAGAGATATCCCTGCAACATATGCCACCCTGTTGGGTTCCGTCATTGCTTTGGATATAAAGCTTAACACATTTAAGCTTTCTTTCCCCGTAATTGCTCCATGTGCACCCTTAATCAAGCTGCGTTCTTGATAGTTTTGGGTGGCTCTTCTGTAAAAGAAGTATTTGCTCCAGTCTGTCTCCAGGGTATTATAATTGCTGCGCTCCCTACTAGAACCTCCAAACAAGTCTCATAAGCCAGTTGCAGATGCAACTGATGGTAGTCAAGCTCCAAGTCTTCAGGCACATCCAAATGAGGCGCTTTCTTTAATTGTTCCTGAGCAATAAATTGGAAACTCTGAACACAAAAGCGACTCCGCCACCAGCATCATCATGAATTGCCCCGTATGGGCAGCATTTTCCATTCCAATTGAGGGCTTCAATATTAAATAGGTTCATCACGTGTCTCTGGCGTCAACACTCTTCCATAACTATTTAAATTACTGAATGAGCATGACTTTCGTATTATCATCCAGGATTGAATGAAACAAAATTGATGTAATTTAAAAGGTCTACAAGAGAGAAGCTAGTGGTGTAGTCCTGCTTTGTATGTCCCGAGGGTCTCTTTACTTGGGTTTTCACCTTGGGTGTTATGCCCCACCAGCTCCTGCTGCAAAATGCTGGGAGCGATGCTTTGGGCTGGAATTTCCCTTGGCATCCTTTTAAACAGGATATGAAATAAAGCCATTATGAAATTCCATTGCTGATAGTCATCACACCATATCTGCCTAAGAACAAGCAAGTCTAGCTAGTCAGAACAGTGTCCTCTCCAAGATCGACCACAGCGATGTACTTCCCATGGGTCATCTTCCAGGACATCTAGGATATTCGTAGTAATATGTAACAGTGGAGCTAGGGTGATCTTCAATCTCATGAATTGCTGCTATAATAAGTTTGGGGTGGAGATGCAGAATCACTAGGGTTTTGGCCAAATTCAGAGCCATAGAAGGCCTTGTAGTCGAATACCAGCGTAAGAAACGCTTACATAGTGGCAAAGCTTGCCATATACAATGAGACAAAAGTTTATTTTTTTAATTGCATATTCAAAGAAGAATAAGAATCTTATTTCCCAAAAATTAATTAAGCATAACATTTTCCATAAATTAACAATGAGCGGAACATTGAATTCACCACATTTTTTGTAATACTTCACTTTTCAGAGTATAGGATCTCATGGATTAAAGTCATCAAGAGTGAAGTAGTTTTAGAATCCTATTCAATAAGGAGATAAAGAAGAAGAAAAAAGTGTTTGGGGAAAGTGTCAGTAAAAGGGAAAGCCAATACAGAAAAAAGCGAAATGTCCAAAATGTGTCTTGCCTACCTTTATAACTGTTTGGCCATTGTGCATAGATACCACTTAATCAAGCAATGAAGTACACTGAGCATAGTGAATTATAGTAGTGAAATATGAAGGTGAGGGTTTTTGTGTGCCTGCCTTCTTTTCTAAAGTGCTTCCTGGAGGTTCAAAGAAACGGATCTCTGGTTTATTTCAAGTGTAAAGGGATCAGGGTATTAGTAAATAAAGGCATATTGTATATGAAGAATGCGTTCAAGAAACAGTTTTCAAGGTTGGGAAATTAAAGAAGGCTTTCTAACCACCTGATTGATATGAGAAATATTAATATATAGATCTATTGATAGCACCCTAGTCACAGATTCTTCGTTTGAAAGCCATAATTAAGCTTCATTCATACTTTGAATGTTGCTTGCATGTATTTCACACCTTTTATTGCTTCCTAAATCGATTTCATAATTAGATGCCCGTAAAAGTATTAATAACTTTTATATATCTCTAGCATGCGTGCAGAATTACATTTTAAGTGCATTCAATTTACATTTTTGTATCTCAAGTAGAAGGTTATTTCATATCTTTTATCACTGAATGATAAGTAAGTAAATCAGAATATTGATGAGAATACTATTTTTTTCGATTTTGATGCTGAAATTGGTCTTTTGACTATAGGTTTAGTGTCCTATAGTCAACTATTGAGGTCATCTGCGGCTTATTTTAAATTGAGAATTGCTCTTGGTTTACTACAGGGTTTTCAATAATTGCATTTATCACTGAATCTATAACTTATTTACAAAATGTGGCATTCATTCCTTTGAAGTGGCATACTGTGTATAAACCACTGAAACCTAGTTGGTATATGTACTCAGTTCAACTAAGACTTTGCAGCACTGGTGGGACGTTAGTGTTTGACTATGGGTTTGGAGCTCGCCCTGCCTCCACTGTTTTTATCTCCTTGAATGTTATTAGATCTAAAACTGAGAGTCTGATGCACAAAACTATGCGATAATCAAGTTTCAACACGACAGCAGCTCATAGATTAGATAGAAATGGCATGATGTTTGTCAGCAATGGAAGTTTGAGTAGCCATGCAAGAGATATCCCTGCAACATATGTCACCCTGTTGGGTTCGGTCATTGCTTTGGATATAAAGCTTAACACATTTAAGCTTTCTTTCCCCGTAATTGCTCCATGTGCACCCTTAATCAAGCTGCGCTCTTGATAGTTTTGGGTGGCTCTTCTGTAAAAGAAGTATTTGCTCCAGTCTGTCTCCAGGGTATTATAATTGCTGCGCTCCCTACTAGAACCTCCAAACAAGTCTCATAAGCCAGTTGCAGATGCAACTGATGGTAGTCAAGCTCCAAGTCTTCAGGCACATCCAAATGAGGCGCTTTCTTTAATTGTTCCTGAACAATAAATTGGAAACTCTGAACACAAAAGCGACTCCGCCACCAGCATCATCATGAATTGCCCCGTATGGGCAGCATTGTCCATTCCAATTGAGGTCTTCAATAATAAATAGGTTCATCATGTGTCTCTGGCGTCAACACTCTTCCATAACTATTTAAATTACTGAATGAGCATGACTTTCGTATTATCATCCAGGATTGAATGAAACAAAATTGATGTAATTCAAAAGGTCTACAAGAGAGAAGCTGGTGGTGTAGTCCTGCTTTGTATGTCCTGAGGGTCTCTTTACTTGGGTTTTCACCTTGGGTGTTATGCCCCACCAGCTCCTGCTGCAAAATGCTGGGAGCGATGCTTTGGGCCTGAATTTCCCTTGGCATCCTTTTAAACAGGATATGAAATAAAGCCATTATGAAATTCCATTGCTGATAGTCATCACACCATATCTGCCTAAGAACAAGCAAATCTAGCTAGTCAGAACAGTGTCCTCTCCAAGATCGACCACAGCGATGTACTTCCCATGGGTCATCTTCCAGGACCTCTAGGATATTCGTAGTAATATGTAACAGTGGAGCTAGGGTGATCTTCAATCTCATGAATTGCTGCTATAATAAGTTTGAGGTGGAGATGCAGAATCACTAGGGTTTTGGCCAAATTCAGAGCCATAGAAGGCCTTGTAGTCGAATACCAGCGTAAGAAACGCTTACATAGTGGCAAAGCTTGCCATATACAATGAGACAAAAGTTTATTTTTTTAATTGCATATTCAAAGAAGAATAAGAATCTTATTTCCCAAAAATTAATTAAGCATAACATTTTCCATCAATTAACAATGAGCGGAACATTGAATTCACCACATTTTTTGTAATACTTCACTTTTCAGAGTATAGGATCTCATGGATTAAAGTCATCAAGGGTGAATTAGTTTTAGAATCCTATTCAATAAGGAGCTAAAGAAGAAGAAAAAAGTGTTTGGGGAAAGTGTCAGTAAAAGGGAAAGCCAATACAGAAAAAAGCGAAATGTCCTCAATGTGTCTTGCCTCCCTTTATAACTGTTTGGCCATTGTGCATAGATACCACTTAATCAAGCAATGAAGTACACTGAGCATAGTGAATTATAGTAGTGAAATATGAAGGTGAAGGTTTTTGTGTGCCTGCCTTCTTTTATAAAGTGCTTCCTGGAGGTTCAAAGAAACGGATCTCTGGTTTATTTCAAGTGTAAAGGGATCAGGGTATTAGTAAATAAAGGCATATTGTATATGAAGAATGCGTTCAAGAAACAGTTTTCAAGGTTGGGAAATTAAAGAAGGCTTTTTAACCACCTGATTGATATGAGAAATATTAATATATAGATCTATTGATAGCACCCTAGTCACAGATTCTTCGTTTGAAAGCCATATTTAAGCTTCATTCAAACTTTGAATGTTCCTTGCATGTATTTCGGAATATACAACATTACTCATACCTTTTATTGCTTCCTAAATCGATTTCATAATTAGATGCCCGTCAAAGTATTAATAACTTTTATATATCTCTAGCATGCGTGCAGAATTACATCTTAAGTGCATTCGATTTACATTTTTTTATCTCAAGTAGAAGGTTATTTCATATCTTTTATCACTGAATGATAAGTAAGTAAATCAGAATATTGATGAGAATACTATTTTTTTCGATTTTGATGCTGAATTAGGTCTTTTGTCACATTAGTGTCCTATAGTCAACTATTGAGGTCATCTGTGGCTTATTTTAAATTGAGAATTGCTCTTGGTTTACTACAGGGTTTTCAATATTTGCATTTATCACTGAATCTATAACTTATTTACGAAATGTGGCATTCATTCCTTTGAGGTGGCATACTGTGTATAAACCACTGAAACCTAGTTGGTATATGTAATCAGTTCAACTAAGACTTTGCAGTACTGGTGGGACGTTAGTGTGACTATGGGGTTGGAGCTCGCCCTGCCTCCACTGTTTTTATCTCCTTGAATGTTATTAGATCTAAAACTGAGAGTCTGATGCACAAAACTATGCGATAATCAAGTTTCAACACGACAGCAGCTCATAGATTAGATAGAAATGGCATGATGTTTGTCAGCAATGGAAGTTTGAGTAGCCATGCAAGAGATATCCCTGCAACATATGCCACCCTGTTGGGTTCCGTCATTGCTTTGGATATAAAGCTTAACACATTTAAGCTTTCTTTCCCCGTAATTGCTCCATGTGCACCCTTAATCAAGCTGCGTTCTTGAGAGTTTTGGGTGGCTCTTCTGTAAAAGAAGTATTTGCTCCAGTCTGCCTCCAGGGTATTATAATTGCTGCGCTCCCTACTAGAACCTCCAAACAAGTCTCATAAGCCAGTTGCAGATGCAACTGATGGTAGTCAAGCTCCAAGTCTTCAGGCACATCCAAATGAGGCGCTTTCTTTAATTGTTCCTGAACAATGAATTGGAAACTCTGAACACAAAAGCGACTCCGCCACCAGCATCATCATGAATTGCCCCGTATGGGCAGCATTGTCCATTCCAATTGAGGTCTTCAATATTAAATAGGTTCATCATGTGTCTCTGGCGTCAACACTCTTCCATAACTATTTAAATTACTGAATGAGCATGACTTTCGTATTATCATCCAGGATTGAATGAAACAAAATTGATGTAATTCAAAAGGTCTACAAGAGAGAAGCTGGTGGTGTAGCCCTGCTTTGTATGTCCTGAGGATCTCTTTACTTGGGTTTTCACCATGGGTGTTATGCCCCACCAGCTCCTGCTGCAAAATGCTGGGAGCGATGCTTTGGGCCTGAATTTCCCTTGGCATCCTTTTAAACAGGATATGAAATAAAGCCATTATGAAATTCCATTGCTGATAGTCATCACACCATATCTGCCTAAGAACAAGCAAATCTAGCTAGTTAGAACAGTGTCCTCTCCAAGATCGACCACAGCGATGTACTTCCCATGGGTCATCTTCCAGGACCTCTAGGATATTCGTAGTAATATGTAACAGTGGAGCTAGGGTGATCTTCAATCTCATGAATTGCTGCTATAATAAGTTTGAGGTGGAGATGCAGAATCACTAGGGTTTTGGCCAAATTCAGAGCCATAGAAGGCCTTGTAGTCGAATACCAGCGTAAGAAACGCTTACATAATGGCAAAGCTTGCCATATACAATGAGACAAAAGTTTATATTTTTTAATTGCATATTCAAAGAAGAATAAGAATCTTATTTCCCAAAAATTAATTAAGCATAACATTTTCCATCAATTAACAATGAGCGGAACATTGAATTCACCACATTTTTTGTAATACTTCACTTTTCAGAGTATAGGATCTCATGGATTAAAGTCATCAAGGGTGAATTAGTTTTAGAATCCTATTCAATAAGGAGATAAAGAAGAAGAAAAAAGTGTTTGGGGAAAGTGTCAGTAAAAGGGAAAGCCAATACAGAAAAAAGCGAAATGTCCTCAATGTGTCTTGCCTCCCTTTATAACTGTTTGGCCATTGTGCATAGATACCACTTAATCAAGCAATGAAGTACACTGAGCATAGTGAATTATAGTAGTGAAATATGAAGGTGAAGGTTTTTGTGTGCCTGCCTTCTTTTATAAAGTGCTTCCTGGAGGTTCAAAGAAACGGATCTCTGGTTTATTTCAAGTGTAAAGGGATCAGGGTATTAGTAAATAAAGGCATATTGTATATGAAGAATGCGTTCAAGAAACAGTTTTCAAGGTTGGGAAATTAAAGAAGGCTTTTTAACCACCTGATTGATATGAGAAATATTAATATATAGATCTATTGATAGCACCCTAGTCACAGATTCTTCGTTTGAAAGCCATA
The DNA here is from genome assembly GCF_964263255.1 of Lissotriton vulgaris. NCBI lineage: Eukaryota > Metazoa > Chordata > Amphibia > Caudata > Salamandridae > Lissotriton > Lissotriton vulgaris. Next base: position 1,399,991,118 of record NC_141689.1, read on the forward strand.
ATTAAGCTTCATTCAAACTTTGAATGTTCCTTGCATGTATTTCGGAATATACAACATTACTCATACCTTTTATTGCTTCCTAAATCGATTTCATAATTAGATGCCCGTCAAAGTATTAATAACTTTTATATATATCTCTAGCATGCGTGCAGAATTACATCTTAAGTGCATTCGATTTACATTTTTTTATCTCAAGTAGAAGGTTATTTCATATCTTTTATCACTGAATGATAAGTAAGTAAATCAGAATATTGATGAGAATACTATTTTTTTCGATTTTGATGCTGAATTAGGTCTTTTGTCACATTAGTGTCCTATAGTCAACTATTGAGGTCATCTGTGGCTTATTTTAAATTGAGAATTGCTCTTGGTTTACTACAGGGTTTTCAATAATTGCATTTATCACTGAATCTATAACTTATTTACGAAATGTGGCATTCATTCCTTTGAGGTGGCATACTGTGTATAAACCACTGAAACCTAGTTGGTATGTGTAATCAGTTCAACTAAGACTTTGCAGTACTGGTGGGACGTTAGTGTGACTATGGGGTTGGAGCTCGCCCTGCCTCCACTGTTTTTATCTCCTTGAATGTTATTAGATCTAAAACTGAGAGTCTGATGCACAAAACTATGCGATAATCAAGTTTCAACACGACAGCAGCTCATAGATTAGATAGAAATGGCATGATGTTTGTCAGCAATGGAAGTTTGAGTAGCCATGCAAGAGATATCCCTGCAACATATGCCACCCTGTTGGGTTCCGTCATTGCTTTGGATATAAAGCTTAACACATTTAAGCTTTCTTTCCCCGTAATTGCTCCATGTGCACCCTTAATCAAGCTGCGTTCTTGATAGTTTTGGGTGGCTCTTCTGTAAAAGAAGTATTTGCTCCAGTCTGTCTCCAGGGTATTATAATTGCTGCGCTCCCTACTAGAACCTCCAAACAAGTCTCATAAGCCAGTTGCAGATGCAACTGATGGTAGTCAAGCTCCAAGTCTTCAGGCACATCCAAATGAGGCGCTTTCTTTAATTGTTCCTGAGCAATAAATTGGAAACTCTGAACACAAAAGCGACTCCGCCACCAGCATCATCATGAATTGCCCCGTATGGGCAGCATTGTCCATTCCAATTGAGGGCTTCAATATTAAATAGGTTCATCACGTGTCTCTGGCGTCAACACTCTTCCATAACTATTTAAATTACTGAATGAGCATGACTTTCGTATTATCATCCAGGATTGAATGAAACAAAATTGATGTAATTTAAAAGGTCTACAAGAGAGAAGCTGGTGGTGTAGTCCTGCTTTGTATGTCCTGAGGGTCTCTTTACTTGGGTTTTCACCTTGGGTGTTATGCCCCACCAGCTCCTGCTGCAAAATGCTGGGAGCGATGCTTTGGGCCTGAATTTCCCTTGGCATCCTTTTAAACAGGATATGAAATAAAGCCATTATGAAATTCCATTGCTGATAGTCATCACACCATATCTGCCTAAGAACAAGCAAGTCTAGCTAGTCAGAACAGTGTCCTCTCCAAGATCGACCACAGCGATGTACTTCCCATGGGTCATCTTCCAGGACATCTAGGATATTCGTAGTAATATGTAACAGTGGAGCTAGGGTGATCTTCAATCTCATGAATTGCTGCTATAATAAGTTTGGGTTGGAGATGCAGAATCACTAGGGTTTTGGCCAAATTCAGAGCCATAGAAGGCCTTGTAGTCGAATACCAGCGTAAGAAACGCTTACATAGTGGCAAAGCTTGCCATATACAATGAGACAAAAGTTTATTTTTTTAATTGCATATTCAAAGAAGAATAAGAATCTTATTTCCCAAACATTAATTAAGCATAACATTTTCCATAAATTAACAATGAGCGGAACATTGAATTCGCCACATTTTTTGTAATACTTCACTTTTCAGAGTATAGGATCTCATGGATTAAAGTCATCAAGGGTGAATTAGTTTTAGAATCCTATTCAATAAGGAGATAAAGAAGAAGAAAAAAGTGTTTGGGGAAAGTGTCAGTAAAAGGGAAAGCCAATACAGAAAAAAGCGAAATGTCCTCAATGTGTCTTGCCTACCTTTATAACTGTTTGGCCATTGTGCATAGATACCACTTAATCAAGCAATAAAGTACACTGAGCATAGTGAATTATAGTAGTGAAATATGAAGGTGAGGGTTTTTGTGTGCCTGCCTTCTTTTCTAAAGTGCTTCCTGGAGGTTCAAAGAAACGGATCTCTGGTTTATTTCAAGTGTAAAGGGATCAGGGTATTAGTAAATAAAGGCATATTGTATATGAAGAATGCGTTCAAGAAACAGTTTTCAAGGTTGGGAAATTAAAGAAGGCTTTCTAACCACCTGATTGATATGAGAAATATTAATATATAGATCTATTGATAGCACCCTAGTCACAGATTCTTCGTTTGAAAGCCATAATTAAGCTTCATTCATACTTTGAATGTTGCTTGCATGTATTTCACACCTTTTATTGCTTCCTAAATCGATTTCATAATTAGATGCCCGTAAAAGTATTAATAACTTTTATATATCTCTAGCATGCGTGCAGAATTACATTTTAAGTGCATTCAATTTACATTTTTTTTATCTCAAGTAGAAGGTTATTTCATATCTTTTATCACTGAATGATAAGTAAGTAAATCAGAATATTGATGAGAATACTATTTTTTTCGATTTTGATGCTGAAATTGGTCTTTTGACTATAGGTTTAGTGTCCTATAGTCAACTATTGAGGTCATCTGCGGCTTATTTTAAATTGAGAATTGCTCTTGGTTTACTACAGGGTTTTCAATAATTGCATTTATCACTGAATCTATAACTTATTTACAAAATGTGGCATTCATTCCTTTGAAGTGGCATACTGTGTATAAACCACTGAAACCTAGTTGGTATATGTACTCAGTTCAACTAAGACTTTGCAGCACTGGTGGGACGTTAGTGTTTGACTATGGGTTTGGAGCTCGCCCTGCCTCCACTGTTTTTATCTCCTTGAATGTTATTAGATCTAAAACTGAGAGTCTGATGCACAAAACTATGCGATAATCAAGTTTCAACACGACAGCAGCTCATAGATTAGATAGAAATGGCATGATGTTTGTCAGCAATGGAAGTTTGAGTAGCCATGCAAGAGATATCCCTGCAACATATGTCACCCTGTTGGGTTCCGTCATTGCTTTGGATATAAGGCTTAACACATTTAAGCTTTCTTTCCCCGTAATTGCTCCATGTGCACCCTTAATCAAGCTGCGCTCTTGATAGTTTTGGGTGGCTCTTCTGTAAAAGAAGTATTTGCTCCAGTCTGTCTCCAGGGTATTATAATTGCTGCGCTCCCTACTAGAACCTCCAAACAAGTCTCATAAGCCAGTTGCAGATGCAACTGATGGTAGTCAAGCTCCAAGTCTTCAGGCACATCCAAATGAGGCGCTTTCTTTAATTGTTCCTGAACAATAAATTGGAAACTCTGAACACAAAAGCGACTCCGCCACCAGCATCATCATGAATTGCCCCGTATGGGCAGCATTGTCCATTCCAATTGAGGTCTTCAATATTAAATAGGTTCATCATGTGTCTCTGGCGTCAACACTCTTCCATAACTATTTAAATTACTGAATGAGCATGACTTTCGTATTATCATCCAGGATTGAATGAAACAAAATTGATGTAATTCAAAAGGTCTACAAGAGAGAAGCTGGTGGTGTAGTCCTGCTTTGTATGTCCTGAGGGTCTCTTTACTTGGGTTTTCACCTTGGGTGTTATGCCCCACCAACTCCTGCTGCAAAATGCTGGGAGCGATGCTTTGGGCCTGAATTTCCCTTGGCATCCTTTTAAACAGGATATGAAATAAAGCCATTATGAAATTCCATTGCTGATAGTCATCACACCATATCTGCCTAAGAACAAGCAAATCTAGCTAGTCAGAACAGTGTCCTCTCCAAGATCGACCACAGCGATGTACTTCCCATGGGTCATCTTCCAGGACCTCTAGGATATTCGTAGTAATATGTAACAGTGGAGCTAGGGTGATCTTCAATCTCATGAATTGCTGCTATAATAAGTTTGAGGTGGAGATGCAGAATCACTAGGGTTTTGGCCAAATTCAGAGCCATAGAAGGCCTTGTAGTCGAATACCAGCGTAAGAAACGCTTACATAGTGGCAAAGTTTGCCATATACAATGAGACAAAAGTTTATTTTTTTAATTGCATATTCAAAGAAGAATAAGAATCTTATTTCCCAAAAATTAATTAAGCATAACATTTTCCATCAATTAACAATGAGCGGAACATTGAATTAACCACATTTTTTGTAATACTTCACTTTTCAGAGTATAGGATCTCATGGATTAAAGTCATCAAGGGTGAATTAGTTTTAGAATCCTATTCAATAAGGAGATAAAGAAGAAGAAAAAAGTGTTTGGGGAAAGTGTCAGTAAAAGGGAAAGCCAATACAGAAAAAAGCGAAATGTCCTCAATGTGTCTTGCCTCCCTTTATAACTGTTTGGCCATTGTGCATAGATATCACTTAATCAAGCAATGAAGTACACTGAGCATAGTGAATTATAGTAGTGAAATATGAAGGTGAAGGTTTTTGTGTGCCTGCCTTCTTTTATAAAGTGCTTCCTGGAGGTTCAAAGAAACGGATCTCTGGTTTATTTCAAGTGTAAAGGGATCAGGGTATTAGTAAATAAAGGCATATTGTATATGAAGAATGCGTTCAATAAACAGTTTTCAAGGTTGGGAAATTAAAGAAGGCTTTTTAACCACCTGATTGATATGAGAAATATTAATATATAGATCTATTGATAGCACCCTAGTCACATATTCTTCGTTTGAAAGCCATAATTAAGCTTCATTCAAACTTTGAATGTTGCTTGCATGTATTTCGGAATATACAACATTACTCATACCTTTTATTGCTTCCTAAATCGATTTCATAATTAGATGCCCGTCAAAGTATTAATAACTTTTATATATCTCTAGTATGCGTGCAGAATTACATCTTAAGTGCATTCGATTTACATTTTTTTTATCTCAAGTAGAAGGTTATTTCATATCTTTTATCACTGAATGATAAGTAAGTAAATCAGAATATTGATGAGAATACTATTTTTTTCGATTTTGATGCTGAATTAGGTCTTTTGTCACATTAGTGTCCTATAGTCAACTATTGAGGTCATCTGTGGCTTATTTTAAATTGAGAATTGCTCTTGGTTTACTACAGGGTTTTCAATAATTGCATTTATCACTGAATCTATAACTTATTTACAAAATGTGGCATTCATTCCTTTGAGGTGGCATACTGTGTATAAACCACTGAAACCTAGTTGGTATATGTAATCAGTTCAACTAAGACTTTGCAGTACTGGTGGGACGTTAGTGTGACTATGGGGTTGGAGGTCGCCCTGCCTCCACTGTTTTTATCTATTTGAATGTTATTAGATCTAAAACTGAGAGTCTGATGCACAAAACTATGCGATAATCAAGTTTCAACACGACAGCAGCTCATAGATTAGATAGAAATGGCATGATGTTTGTCAGCAATGGAAGTTTGAGTAGCCATGCAAGAGATATCCCTGCAACATATGTCACCCTGTTGGGTTCCGTCATTGCTTTGGATATAAAGCTTAACACATTTAAGCTTTCTTTCCCCGTAATTGCTCCATGTGCACCCTTAATCAAGCTGCGTTCTTGATAGTTTTGGGTGGCTCTTCTGTAAAAGAAGTATTTGCTCCAGTCTGTCTCCAGGGTATTATAATTGCTGCGCTCCCTACTAGAACCCCCAAACAAGTCTCATAAGCCAGTTGCAGATGCAACTGATGGTAGTCAAGCTCCAAGTCTTCAGGCACATCCAAATGAGGCGCTTTCTTTAATTGTTCCTGAGCAATAAATTGGAAACTCTGAACACAAAAGCGACTCCGCCACCAGCATCATCATGAATTGCCCCGTATGGGCAGCATTGTCCATTCCAATTGAGGGCTTCAATATTAAATAGGTTCATCACGTGTCTCTGGCGTCAACACTCTTCCATAACTATTTAAATTACTGAATGAGCATGACTTTCGTATTATCATCCAGGATTGAATGAAACAAAATTGATGTCATTTAAAAGGTCTACAAGAGAGAAGCTGGTGGTGTAGTCCTGCTTTGTATGTCCTGAGGGTCTCTTTACTTGGGTTTTCACCTTGGGTGTTATGCCCCACCAGCTCCTGCTGCAAAATGCTGGGAGCGATGCTTTGGGCCTGAATTTCCCTTGGCATCCTTTTAAACAGGATATGAAATAAAGCCATTATGAAATTCCATTGCTGATAGTCATCACACCATATCTGCCTAAGAACAAGCAAGTCTAGCTAGTCAGAACAGTGTCCTCTCCAAGATCGACCACAGCGATGTACTTCCCATGGGTCATCTTCCAGGACCTCTAGGATATTCGTAGTAATATGTAACAGTGGAGCTAGGGTGATCTTCAATCTCATGAATTGCTGCTATAATAAGTTTGGGGTGGAGATGCAGAATCACTAGGGTTTTGGCCAAATTCAGAGCCATAGAAGGCCTTGTAGTCGAATACCAGCGTAAGAAACGCTTACATAGTGGCAAAGCTTGCCATATACAATGAGACAAAAGTTTATTTTTTTAATTGCATATTCAAAGAAGAATAAGAATCTTATTTCCCAAAAATTAATTAAGCATAACATTTTCCATAAATTAACAATGAGCGGAACATTGAATTCACCACATTTTTTGTAATACTTCACTTTTCAGAGTATAGGATCTCATGGATTAAAGTCATCAAGGGTGAATTAGTTTTAGAATCCTATTCAATAAGGAGATAAAGAAGAAGAAAAAAGTGTTTGGGGAAAGTGTCAGTAAAAGGGAAAGCCAATACAGAAAAAAGCGAAATGTCCTCAATATGTCTTGCCTACCTTTATAACTGTTTGGCCATTGTGCATAGATACCACTTAATCAAGCAATGAAGTACACTGAGCATAGTGAATTATAGTAGTGAAATATGAAGGTGAGGGTTTTTGTGTGCCTGCCTTCTTTTCTAAAGTGCTTCCTGGAGGTTCAAAGAAACGGATCTCTGGTTTATTTCAAGTGTAAAGGGATCAGGGTATTAGTAAATAAAGGCATATTGTATATGAAGAATGCGTTCAAGAAACAGTTTTCAAGGTTGGGAAATTAAAGAAGGCTTTCTAACCACCTGATTGATATGAGAAATATTAATATATAGATCTATTGATAGCACCCTAGTCACAGATTCTTCGTTTGAAAGCCATAATTAAGCTTCATTCATACTTTGAATGTTGCTTGCATGTATTTCACACCTTTTATTGCTTCCTAAATCGATTTCATAATTAGATGCCCGTAAAAGTATTAATAACTTTTAGATATCTCTAGCATGCGTGCAGAATTACATTTTAAGTGCATTCAATTTACATTTTTTTATCTCAAGTAGAAGGTTATTTCATATCTTTTATCACTGAATGATAAGTAAGTAAATCAGAATATTGATGAGAATACTATTTTTTTCGATTTTGATGCTGAAATTGGTCTTTTGACTATAGGTTTAGTGTCCTATAGTCAACTATTGAGGTCATCTGCGGCTTATTTTAAATTGAGAATTGCTCTTGGTTTACTACAGGGTTTTCAATAATTGCATTTATCACTGAATCTATAACTTATTTACAAAATGTGGCATTCATTCCTTTGAAGTGGCATACTGTGTATAAACCACTGAAACCTAGTTGGTATATGTACTCAGTTCAACTAAGACTTTGCAGCACTGGTGGGACGTTGGTGTTTGACTATGGGTTTGGAGCTCGCCCTGCCTCCACTGTTTTTATCTCCTTGAATGTTATTAGATCTAAAACTGAGAGTCTGATGCACAAAACTATGCGATAATCAAGTTTCAACACAACAGCAGCTCATAGATTAGATAGAAATGGCATGATGTTTGTCAGCAATGGAAGTTTGAGTAGCCATGCAAGAGATATCCCTGCAACATATGTCACCCTGTTGGGTTCCGTCATTGATTTGGATATAAAGCTTAACACATTTAAGCTTTCTTTCCCCGTAATTGCTCCATGTGCACCCTTAATCAAGCTGCGCTCTTGATAGTTTTGGGTGGCTCTTCTGTAAAAGAAGTATTTGCTCCAGTCTGTCTCCAGGGTATTATAATTGCTGCGCTCCCTACTAGAACCTCCAAACAAGTCTCATAAGCCAGTTGCAGATGCAACTGATGGTAGTCAAGCTCCAAGTCTTCAGGCACATCCAAATGAGGCGCTTTCTTTAATTGTTCCTGAACAATAAATTGGAAACTCTGAACACAAAAGCGACTCCGCCACCAGCATCATCATGAATTGCCCCGTATGGGCAGCATTGTCCATTCCAATTGAGGTCTTCAATATTAAATAGGTTCATCATGTGTCTCTGGCGTCAACACTCTTCCATAACTATTTAAATTACTGAATGAGCATGACTTTCGTATTATCATCCAGGATTGAATGAAACAAAATTGATGTAATTCAAAAGGTCTACAAGAGAGAAGCTGGTGGTGTAGTCCTGCTTTGTATGTCCTGAGGGTCTCTTTACTTGGGTTTTCACCTTGGGTGTTATGCCCCACCAGCTCCTGCTGCAAAATGCTGGGAGCGATGCTTTGGGCCTGAATTTCCCTTGGCATCCTTTTAAACAGGATATGAAATAAAGCCATTATGAAATTCCATTGCTGATAGTCATCACACCATATCTGCCTAAGAACAAGCAAATCTAGCTAGTCAGAACAGTGTCCTCTCCAAGATCGACCACAGCGATGTACTTCCCATGGGTCATCTTTCAGGACCTCTAGGATATTCGTAGTAATATGTAACAGTGGAGCTAGGGTGATCTTCAATCTCATGAATTGGTGCTATAATAAGTTTGAGGTGGAGATGCAGAATCACTAGGGTTTTGGCCAAATTCAGAGCCATAGAAGGCCTTGTAGTCGAATACCAGCGTAAGAAACGCTTACATAGTGGCAAAGCTTGCCATATACAATGAGACAAAAGTTTATTTTTTTAATTGCATATTCAAAGAAGAATAAGAATCGTTTTTCCCAAAAATTAATTAAGCATAACATTTTCCATAAATTAACAGTGAGCGGAACATTGAATTCACCACATTTTTAGTAATACTTCACTTTTCAGAGTATAGGATCTCATGGATTAAAGTCATCAAGGGTGAATTAGTTTTAGAATCCTATTCAATAAGGAGATAAAGAAGAAGAAAAAAGTGTTTGGGGAAAGTGTCAGTAAAAGGGAAAGCCAATACAGAAAAAAGCTAAATGTCCTCAATGTGTCTTGCCTACCTTTATAACTGTTTGGCCATTATGCATAGATACCACTTAATCAAGCAATGAAGTACACTGAGCATAGTGAATTATAGTAGTGAAATATGAAGGTGAGGGTTTTTGTGTGCCTGCCTTCTTTTCTAAAGTGCTTCCTGGAGGTTCAAAGAAACAGATCTCTGGTTTATTTCAAGTGTAAAGGGATCAGGGTATTAGTAAATAAAGGCATATTGTAAATGAAGAATGCGTTCAAGAAACAGTTTTCAAGGTTGGGAAATTAAAGAAGGCTTTCTAACCACCTGATTGATATGAGAAATATTAATATATAGATCTATTGATAGCACCCTAGTCACAGATTCTTCGTTTGAAAGCCATAATTAAGCTTCATTCATACTTTGAATGTTGCTTGCATGTATTTCACACCTTTTATTGCTTCCTAAATCGATTTCATAATTAGATGCCCGTCAAAGTATTAATAACTTTTATATATCTCTAGCATGCGTGCAGAATTACATTTTAAGTGCATTTAATTTACATTTTTTTTATCTCAAGTAGAAGGTTATTTCATATCTTTTATCACTGAATGATAATTAAGTAAATCAGAATATTGATGAGAATACTATTTTTTTCGATTTTGATGCTGAAATTGGTCTTTTGACTATAGGTTTAGTGTCCTATAGTCAACTATTGAGGTCATCTGTGGCTTATTTTAAATTGAGAATTGCTCTTGGTTTACTACAGGGTTTTCAATAATTGCATTTATCACTGAATCTATAACCTATTTACGAAATGTGGCATTCATTCCTTTGAGGTGGCATACTGTGTATAAACCACTGAAACCTAGTTGGTATATGTAATCAGTTCAACTAAGACTTTGCAGTACTGGTGGGACGTTAGTGTGACTATGGGGTTGGAGCTCGCCCTGCCTCCACTGTTTTTATCTCCTTGAATGTTATTAGATCTAAAACTGAGAGTCTGATGCACAAAACCATGCGATAATCAAGTTTCAATACGACAGCAGCTCATAGATTAGATAGAAATGGCATGATGTTTGTCAGCAATGGAAGTTTGAGTAGCCATGCAAGAGATATCCCTGCAACATATGTCACCCTGTTGGGTTCCGTCATTGCTTTGGATATAAAGCTTAACACATTTAAGCTTTCTTTCCCCGTAATTGCTCCATGTGCACCCTTAATCAAGCTGCGTTCTTGATAGTTTTGGGTGGCTCTTCTGTAAAAGAAGTATTTGCTCCAGTCTGTCTCCAGGGTATTATAATTGCTGCGCTCCCTACTAGAACCTCCAAACAAGTCTCATAAGCCAGTTGCAGATGCAACTGATGGTAGTCAAGCTCCAAGTCTTCAGGCACATCCAAATGAGGCGCTTTCTTTAATTGTTCCTGAGCAATAAATTGGAAACTCTGAACACAAAGGCGACTCCACCACCAGCATCATCATGAATTGCCCCGTATGGGCAGCATTGTCCATTCCAATTGAGGGCTTCAATATTAAATAGGTTCATCACGTGTCTCTGGCGTCAACACTCTTCCATAACTATTTAAATTACTGAATGAGCATGACTTTCGTATTATCATCCAGGATTGAATGAAACAAAATTGATGTAATTTAAAAGGTCTACAAGAGAGAAGCTGGTGGTGTAGTCCTGCTTTGTATGTCCTGAGGGTGTCTTTACTTGGGTTTTCACCTTGGGTGTTATGCCCCACCAGCTCCTGCTGCAAAATGCTGGGAGCGATGCTTTGGGCCTGAATTTCCCTTGGCATCCTTTTAAACAGGATATGAAATAAAGCCATTATGAAATTCCATTGCTGATAGTCATCACACCATATCTGCCTAAGAACAAGCAAATCTAGCTAGTCAGAACAGTGTCCTCTCCAAGATCGACCACAGCGATGTACTTCCCATGGGTCATCTTCCAGGACCTCTAGGATATTCGTAGTAATATGTAACAGTGGAGCTAGGGTGATCTTCAATCTCATGAATTGCTGCTATAATAAGTTTGAGGTGGAGATGCAGAATCACTAGGGTTTTGGCCAAATTCAGAGCCATAGAAGGCCTTGTAGTCGAATACCAGCGTAAGAAACGCTTACATAGTGGCAAAGCTTGCCATATACAATGAGACAAAAGTTTATTTTTTTAATTGCATATTCAAAGAAGAATAAGAATCTTATTTCCCAAAAATTAATTAAGCATAACATTTTCCATAAATTAACAATGAGCGGAACATTGAATTCACCACATTTTTAGTAATACTTCACTTTTCAGAGTATAGGATCTCATGGATTAAAGTCATCAAGGGTGAATTAGTTTTAGAATCCTATTCAATAAGGAGATAAAGAAGAAGAAAAAAGTGTTTGGGGAAAGTGTCAGTAAAAGGGAAAGCCAATACAGAAAAAAGCGAAATGTCCTCAATGTGTCTTGCCTACCTTTATAACTGTTTGGCCATTGTGCATAGATACCACTTAATCAAGCAATGAAGTACACTGAGCATAGTGAATTTTAGTAGTGGAATATGAAGGTGAGGGTTTTTGTGTGCCTGCCTTCTTTTCTAAAGTGCTTCCTGGAGGTTCCAAGAAACGGATCTCTGGTTTATTTCAAGTGTAAAGGGATCAGGGTATTAGTAAATAAAGGCATATTGTATATGAAGAATGCGTTCAAGAAACAGTTTTCAAGGTTGGGAAATTAAAGAAGGCTTTCTAACCACCTGATTGATATGAGAAATATTAATATATAGATCTATTGATAGCACCCTAGTCACAGATTCTTCGTTTGAAAGCCATAATTAAGCTTCATTCATACTTTGAATGTTGCTTGCATGTATTTCACACCTTTTATTACTTCCTAAATCGATTTCATTATTAGATGACCGTAAAAGTATTAATAACTTTTATATATCTCTAGCATGCGTGCAGAATGACATTTTAAGTGCATTCAATTTACATTTTTTTATCTCAAGTAGAAGGTTATTTCATATCTTTTATCACTGAATGATAAGTAAGTAAATCAGAATATTGATGAGAATACTATTTTTTTCGATTTTGATGCTGAAATTGGTCTTTTGACTATAGGTTTAGTGTCCTATAGTCAACTATTGATGTCATCTGCGGCTTATTTTAAATTGAGAATTGCTCTTGGTTTACTACAGGGTTTTCAAGAATTGCATTTATCACTGAATCTATAACTTATTTACGAAATGTGGCATTCATTCCTTTGAAGTGGCATACTGTGTATAAACCACTGAAACCTAGTTGGTATATGTACTCAGTTCAACTAAGACTTTGCAGCACTGGTGGGACGTTAGTGTTTGACTATGGGTTTGGAGCTCGCCCTGCCTCCACTGTTTTTATCTCCTTGAATGTTATTAGATCTAAAACTGAGAGTCTGATGCACAAAACTATGCGATAATCAAGTTTCAACACGACAGCAGCTCATAGATTAGATAGAAATGGCATGATGTTTGTCAGCAATGGAAGTTTGAGTAGCCATGCAAGAGATATCCCTGCAACATATGTCACCCTGTTGGGTTCCATCATTGCTTTGGATATAAAGCTTAACACATTTAAGCTTTCTTTCCCCGTAATTGCTCCATGTGCACCCTTAATCAAGCTGCGTTCTTGATAGTTTTGGGTGGCTCTTCTGTAAAAGAAGTATTTGCTCCAGTCTGTCTCCAGGGTATTATAATTGCTGCGCTCCCTACTAGAACCTCCAAACAAGTCTCATAAGCCAGTTGCAGATGCAACTGATGGTAGTCAAGCTCCAAGTCTTCAGGCACATCCAAATAAGGCGCTTCCTTTAATTGTTCCTGAGCAATAAATTGGAAACTCTGAACACAAAAGCGACTCCGCCACCAGCATCATCATGAATTGCCCCGTATGGGCAGCATTGTCCATTCCAATTGAGGGCTTCAATATTAAATAGGTTCATCACGTGTCTCTGGCGTCAACACTCTTCCATAACTATTTAACCTCTTCGCCGCTAATGACAAGGGTAACTCGTCATGGACTTTCCATTGATTTCAATGGAAATTACATTAAAGCAGTAAAATAGCCTTAGCAGTAAAGGGGTTAAATTACTGAATGAGCATGACTTTCGTATTATCATCCAGGATTGAATGAAACAAAATTGATGTAATTTAAAAGGTCTACAAGAGAGAAGCTGGTGGTGTAGTCCTGCTTTGTATGTCCTGAGGGTCTCTTTACTTGGGTTTTCACCTTGGGTGTTATGCCCCACCAGCTCCTGCTGCAAAATGCTGGGAGCGATGCTTTGGGCCTGAATTTCCCTTGGCATCCTTTTAAACAGGATATGAAATAAAGCCATTATGAAATTCCATTGCTGATAGTCATCACACCATATCTGCCTAAGAACAAGCAAATCTAGCTAGTCAGAACAGTGTCCTCTCCAAGATCGACCACAGCGATGTACTTCCCATGGGTCATCTTCCAGGACCTCTAGGATATTCGTAGTAATATGTAACAGTGGAGCTAGGGTGATCTTCAATCTCATGAATTGCTGCTATAATAAGTTTGAGGTGGAGAAGCAGAATCACTAGGGTTTTGGCCTAATTCAGAGCCATAGAAGGCCATGTAGTCGAATATCAGCGTAAGAAACGCTTACATAGTGGCAAAGCTTGCCATATTAAATGAGACAAAAGTTTATATTTTTATTTGCATATTCAAAGAAGAATAAGAATCTTATTTCCCAAAAATTAATTAAGCATAACAGTTTCCATAAATTAACAATGAGCGGAACATTGAATTCACCACATTTTTTGTAATATTTCACTTTTCAGAGTATAGGATCTCATGGATTAAAGTCATCAAGGGTGAATTAGTTTTAGAATCCTATTCAATAAGGAGATAAAGAAGAAGAAAAAAGTGTTTGGGGAAAGTGTCAGTAAAAGGGAAAGCCAATACAGAAAAAAGCGAAATGTCCTCAATGTGTCTTGCCTACCTTTATAACTGTTTGGCCATTGTGCATAGATACCACTTAATCAAGCAATGAAGTACACTGAGCATAGTGAATTATAGTAGTGAAATATGAAGGTGAGGGTTTTTGTGTGCCTGCCTTCTTTTCTAAAGTGCTTCCTGGAGGTTCAAAGAAACGGATCTCTGGTTTATTTCAAGTGTAAAGGGATCAGGGTATTAGTAAATAAAGGCATATTGTAAATGAAGAATGGGTTCAAGAAACAGTTTTCAAGGTTGGGAAATTAAAGAAGGCTTTCTAACCACCTGATTGATATGAGAAATATTAATATATAGATCTATTGATAGCACCCTAGTCACAGATTCTTCGTTTGAAAGCCATAATTAAGCTTCATTCATACTTTGAATGTTGCTTGCATGTATTTCACACCTTTTATTGCTTCCTAAATCGATTTCATAATTAGATGCCCGTCAAAGTATTAATAACTTTTATATATCTCTAGCATGCGTGCAGAATTACATTTTAAGTGCATTTAATTTACATTTTTTTATCTCAAGTAGAAGGTTATTTCATATCTTTTATCACTGAATGATAATTAAGTAAATCAGAATATTGATGAGAATACAATTTTTTTCGATTTTGATGCTGAAATTGGTCTTTTGACTATAGGTTTAGTGTCCTATCGTCAACTATTGAGGTCATCTGTGGCTTATTTTAAATTGAGAATTGCTCTTGGTTTACTACAGGGTTTTCAATAATTGCATTTATCACTGAATCTATAACCTATTTACGAAATGTGGCATTCATTCCTTTGAGGTGGCATACTGTGTATAAACCACTGAAACCTAGTTGGTATATGTAATCAGTTCAACTAAGACTTTGCAGTACTGGTGGGACGTTAGTGTGACTATGGGGTTGGAGCTCGCCCTGCCTCCACTGTTTTTATCTCCTTGAATGTTATTAGATCTAAAACTGAGAGTCTGATGCACAAAACCATGCGATAATCAAGTTTCAACACAACAGCAGCTCATAGATTAGATAGAAATGGCATGATGTTTGTCAGCAATGGAAGTTTGAGTAGCCATGCAAGAGATATCCCTGCAACATATGTCACCCTGTTGGGTTCCGTCATTGCTTTGGATATAAAGCTTAACACATTTAAGCTTTCTTTCCCCGTACTTGCTCCATGTGCACCCTTAATCAAGCTGCGTTCTTGATAGTTTTGGGTGGCTCTTCTGTAAAAGAAGTATTTGCTCCAGTCTGTCTCCAGGGTATTATAATTGCTGCGCTCCCTACTAGAACCTCCAAACAAGTCTCATAAGCCAGTTGCAGATGCAACTGATGGTAGTCAAGCTCCAAGTCTTCAGGCACATCCAAATGAGGCGCTTTCTTTAATTGTTCCTGAGCAATAAATTGGAAACTCTGAACACAAAGGCGACTCCACCACCAGCATCATCATGAATTGCCCCGTATGGGCAGCATTGTCCATTCCAATTGAGGGCTTCAATATTAAATAGGTTCATCACGTGTCTCTGGCGTCAACACTCTTCCATAACTATTTAAATTACTGAATGAGCATGACTTTCGTATTATCCTCCAGGATTGAATGAAACAAAATTGATGTAATTTAAAAGGTCTACAAGAGAGAAGCTGGTGGTGTAGTCCTGCTTCGTATGTCCTGAGGGTCTCTTTACTTGGGTTTTCACCTTGGGTGTTATGCCCCACCAGCTCCTGCTGCAAAATGCTGGGAGCGATGCTTTGGGCCTGAATTTCCCTTGGCATCCTTTTAAACAGGATATGAAATAAAGCCATTATGAAATTCCATTGCTGATAGTCATCACACCATATCTGCCTAAGAACAAGCAAATCTAGCTAGTCAGAACAGTGTCCTCTCCAAGATCGACCACAGCGATGTACTTCCCATGGGTCATCTTCCAGGACCTCTAGGATATTCGTAGTAATATGTAACAGTGGAGCTAGGGTGATCTTCAATCTCATGAATTGCTGCTATAATAAGTTTGAGGTGGAGATGCAGAATCACTAGGGTTTTGGCCAAATTCAGAGCCATAGAAGGCCTTGTAGTCGAATACCAGCGTAAGAAACGCTTACATAGTGGCAAAGCTTGCCATATACAATGAGACAAAAGTTATTTTTTTTTAATTGCATATTCAAAGAAGAATAAGAATCTTATTTCCCAAAAATTAATTAAGCATAACATTTTCCATAAATTAACAATGAGCGGAACATTGAATTCACCACATTTTTAGTAATACTTCACTTTTCAGAGTATAGGATCTCATGGATTAAAGTCATCAAGGGTGAATTAGTTTTAGAATCCTATTCAATAAGGAGATAAAGAAGAAGAAAAAAGTGTTTGGGGAAAGTGTCAGTAAAAGGGAAAGCCAATACAGAAAAAAGCGAAATGTCCTCAATGTGTCTTGCCTACCTTTATAACTGTTTGGCCATTGTGCATAGATACCACTTAATCAAGCAATGAAGTACACTGAGCATAGTGAATTTTAGTAGTGGAATATGAAGGTGAGGGTTTTTGTGTGCCTGCCTTCTTTTCTAAAGTGCTTCCTGGAGGTTCCAAGAAACGGATCTCTGGTTTATTCCAAGTGTAAAGGGATCAGGGTATTAGTAAATAAAGGCATATTGTATATGAAGAATGCGTTCAAGAAACAGTTTTCAAGGTTGGGAAATTAAAGAAGGCTTTCTAACCACCTGATTGATATGAGAAATATTAATATATAGATCTATTGATAGCACCCTAGTCACAGATTCTTCGTTTGAAAGCCATAATTAAGCTTCATTCATACTTTGAATGTTGCTTGCATGTATTTCACACCTTTTATTGCTTCCTAAATCGATTTCATTATTAGATGACCGTAAAAGTAATAATAACTTCTATATATCTCTAGCATGCGTGCAGAATTACATTTTAAGTGCATTCAATTTACATTTTTTTATTTCAAGTAGAAGGTTATTTCATATCTTTTATCACTGAATGATAAGTAAGTAAATCAGAATATTGATGAGAATACTATTTTTTTCGATTTTGATGCTGAAATTGGTCTTTTGACTATAGGTTTAGTGTCCTATAGTCAACTATTGATGTCATCTGCGGCTTATTTTAAATTGAGAATTCTCTTGGTTTACTACAGGGTTTTCAATAATTGCATTTATCACTGAATCTATAACTTATTTACGAAATGTGGCATTCATTCCTTTGAAGTGGCATACTGTGTATAAACCACTGAAACCTAGTTGGTATATGTACTCAGTTCAACTAAGACTTTGCAGCACTGGTGGGACGTTAGTGTTTGACTATGGGTTTGGAGCTCGCCCTGCCTCCACTGTTTTTATCTCCTTGAATGTTATTAGATCTAAAACTGAGAGTCTGATGCACAAAACTATGCGATAATCAAGTTTCAACACGACAGCAGCTCATAGATTAGATAGAAATGGCATGATGTTTGTCAGCAATGGAAGTTTGAGTAGCCATGCAAGAGATATCCCTGCAACATATGTCACCCTGTTGGGTTCCGTCATTGCTTTGGATATAAAGCTTAACACATTTAAGCTTTCTTTCCCTGTAATTGCTCCATGTGCACCCTTAATCAAGCTGCGTTCTTGATAGTTTTGGGTGGCTCTTCTGTAAAAGAAGTATTTGCTCCAGTCTGTCTCCAGGGTATTATAATTGCTGCGCTCCCTACTAGAACCTCCAAACAAGTCTCATAAGCCAGTTGCAAATGCAACTGATGGTAGTCCAGCTCCAAGTCTTCAGGCACATCCAAATGAGGCGCTTTCTTTAATTGTTCCTGAGCAATAAATTGGAAACTCTGAACACAAAAGCGACTCCGCCACCAGCATCATCATGAATTGCCTCGTATGGGCAGCATTGTCCATTCCAATTGAGGGCTTCAATATTAAATAGGTTCATCACGTGTCTCTGGCGTCAACACTCTTCCATAACTATTTAAATTACTGAATGAGCATGACTTTCGTATTATCATCCAGGATTGAATGAAACAAAATTGATGTAATTTAAAAGGTCTACAAGAGAGAAGCTGGTGGTGTAGTTCTGCTTTGTATGTCCTGAGGGTCTCTTTACTTGGGTTTTCACCTTGGGTGTTATGCCCCACCAGCTCCTGCTGCAAAATGCTGGGAGCGATGCTTTGGGCCTGAATTTCCCTTGGCATCCTTTTAAACAGGATATGAAATAAAGCCATTATGAAATTCCATTGCTGATAGTCATCACACCATATCTGCCTAAGAACAAGCAAATCTAGCTAGTCAGAACAGTGTCCTCTCCAAGATCGACCACAGCGATGTACTTCCCATGGGTCATCTTCCAGGACCTCTAGGATATTCGTAGTAATATGTAACAGTGGAGCTAGGGTGATCTTCAATCTCATGAATTGCTGCTATAATAAGTTTGAGGTGGAGAAGCAGAATCACTAGGGTTTTGGCCTAATTCAGAGCCATAGAAGGCCTTGTAGTCGAATACCAGCGTAAGAAACGCTTACATAGTGGCAAAGCTTGCCATATTAAATGAGACAAAAGTTTATATTTTTAATTGCATATTCAAAGAAGAATAAGAATCTTATTTCCCAAAAATTAATTAAGCATAACAGTTTCCATAAATTAACAATGAGCGGAACATTGAATTCACCACATTTTTTGTAATACTTCACTTTTCAGAGTATAGGATCTCATGGATTAAAGTCATCAAGGGTGAATTAGTTTTAGAATCCTATTCAATAAGGAGATAAAGAGGAAGAAAAACGTGTTTGGGGAAAGTGTCAGTAAAAGGGAAAGCCAATACAGAAAAAAGCGAAATGTCCTCAATGTGTCTTGCCTACCTTTATAACTGTTTGGCCATTGTGCATAGATACCACTTAATCAAGCAATGAAGTACACTGAGCATAGTGAATTATAGTAGTGAAATATGAAGGTGAGGGTTTTTGTCTGCCTGCCTTCTTTTCTAAAGTGATTCCTGGAGGTTCAAAGAAACGGATCTCTGGTTTATTTCAAGTGTAAAGGGATCAGGGTATTAGTAAATAAAGGCATATTGTATATGAAGAATGCGTTCAAGAAACAGTTTTCAAGGTTGGGAAATTAAAGAAGGCTTTTTAACCACCTGATTGATATGAGAAATATTAATATATAGATCTATTGATAGCACCCTAGTCACAGATTCTTCGTTTGAAAGCCATAATTAAGCTTCATTCATACTTTGAATGTTGCTTGCATGTATTTCGGAATATCCAACATTACTCACACCTTTTATTGTTTCCTAAATCGATTTCATAATTAGATGCCCGTCAAAGTATTAATAACTTTTATATATCTCTAGCATGCGTGCAGAATTACATCTTAAGTGCATTTGATTTACATGTTTTTATCTCAAGTAGGTTATTTCATATCTTCTATCACTGAATGATAAGTAAGTAAATCAGAATATTGATGAGAATACTATTTTTTTCGATTTTGATGCTGAATTAGGTCTTTTGTCACATTAGTGTCCTATAGTCAACTATTGAGGTCATCTGTGGCTTATTTTAAATTGAGAATTGCTCTTGGTTTACTACAGGGTTTTCAATATTTGCATTTATCACTGAATCTATAACTTATTTACGAAATGTGGCATTCATTCCTTTGAGGTGGCATACTGTGTATAAACCACTGAAACCTAGTTGGTATATGTAATCAGTTCAACTAAGACTTTGCAGTACTGGTGGGACGTTAGTGTGACTATGGGGTTGGAGCTCGCCCTGCCTCCACTGTTTTTATCTCCTTGAATGTTATTAGATCTAAAACTGAGAGTCTGATGCACAAAACCATGCGATAATCAAGTTTCAACACAACAGCAGCTCATAGATTAGATAGAAATGGCATGATGTTTGTCAGCAATGGAAGTTTGAGTAGCCATGCAAGAGATATCCCTGCAACATATGTCACCCTGTTGGGTTCCGTCATTGCTTTGGATATAAAGCTTAACACATTTAAGCTTTCTTTCCCCGTACTTGCTCCATGTGCACCCTTAATCAAGCTGCGTTCTTGATAGTTTTGGGTGGCTCTTCTGTAAAAGAAGTATTTGCTCCAGTCTGTCTCCAGGGTATTATAATTGCTGCGCTCCCTACTAGAACCTCCAAACAAGTCTCATAAGCCAGTTGCAGATGCAACTGATGGTAGTCAAGCTCCAAGTCTTCAGGCACATCCAAATGAGGCGCTTTCTTTAATTGTTCCTGAGCAATAAATTGGAAACTCTGAACACAAAGGCGACTCCACCACCAGCATCATCATGAATTGCCCCGTATGGGCAGCATTGTCCATTCCAATTGAGGGCTTCAATATTAAATAGGTTCATCACGTGTCTCTGGCGTCAACACTCTTCCATAACTATTTAAATTACTGAATGAGCATGACTTTCGTATTATCCTCCAGGATTGAATGAAACAAAATTGATGTAATTTAAAAGGTCTACAAGAGAGAAGCTGGTGGTGTAGTCCTGCTTCGTATGTCCTGAGGGTCTCTTTACTTGGGTTTTCACCTTGGGTGTTATGCCCCACCAGCTCCTGCTGCAAAATGCTGGGAGCGATGCTTTGGGCCTGAATTTCCCTTGGCATCCTTTTAAACAGGATATGAAATAAAGCCATTATGAAATTCCATTGCTGATAGTCATCACACCATATCTGCCTAAGAACAAGCAAATCTAGCTAGTCAGAACAGTGTCCTCTCCAAGATCGACCACAGCGATGTACTTCCCATGGGTCATCTTCCAGGACCTCTAGGATATTCGTAGTAATATGTAACAGTGGAGCTAGGGTGATCT
Organism: Lissotriton vulgaris; assembly: GCF_964263255.1. Classification (NCBI taxonomy): domain Eukaryota; kingdom Metazoa; phylum Chordata; class Amphibia; order Caudata; family Salamandridae; genus Lissotriton; species Lissotriton vulgaris. Next base: position 1,400,012,227 of record NC_141689.1, read on the forward strand.
TCAATCTCATGAATTGCTGCTATAATAAGTTTGAGGTGGAGATGCAGAATCACTAGGGTTTTGGCCAAATTCAGAGCCATAGAAGGCCTTGTAGTCGAATACCAGCGTAAGAAACGCTTACATAGTGGCAAAGCTTGCCATATACAATGAGACAAAAGTTATTTTTTTTTAATTGCATATTCAAAGAAGAATAAGAATCTTATTTCCCAAAAATTAATTAAGCATAACATTTTCCATAAATTAACAATGAGCGGAACATTGAATTCACCACATTTTTAGTAATACTTCACTTTTCAGAGTATAGGATCTCATGGATTAAAGTCATCAAGGGTGAATTAGTTTTAGAATCCTATTCAATAAGGAGATAAAGAAGAAGAAAAAAGTGTTTGGGGAAAGTGTCAGTAAAAGGGAAAGCCAATACAGAAAAAAGCGAAATGTCCTCAATGTGTCTTGCCTACCTTTATAACTGTTTGGCCATTGTGCATAGATACCACTTAATCAAGCAATGAAGTACACTGAGCATAGTGAATTTTAGTAGTGGAATATGAAGGTGAGGGTTTTTGTGTGCCTGCCTTCTTTTCTAAAGTGCTTCCTGGAGGTTCCAAGAAACGGATCTCTGGTTTATTCCAAGTGTAAAGGGATCAGGGTATTAGTAAATAAAGGCATATTGTATATGAAGAATGCGTTCAAGAAACAGTTTTCAAGGTTGGGAAATTAAAGAAGGCTTTCTAACCACCTGATTGATATGAGAAATATTAATATATAGATCTATTGATAGCACCCTAGTCACAGATTCTTCGTTTGAAAGCCATAATTAAGCTTCATTCATACTTTGAATGTTGCTTGCATGTATTTCACACCTTTTATTGCTTCCTAAATCGATTTCATTATTAGATGACCGTAAAAGTAATAATAACTTCTATATATCTCTAGCATGCGTGCAGAATTACATTTTAAGTGCATTCAATTTACATTTTTTTATTTCAAGTAGAAGGTTATTTCATATCTTTTATCACTGAATGATAAGTAAGTAAATCAGAATATTGATGAGAATACTATTTTTTTCGATTTTGATGCTGAAATTGGTCTTTTGACTATAGGTTTAGTGTCCTATAGTCAACTATTGATGTCATCTGCGGCTTATTTTAAATTGAGAATTCTCTTGGTTTACTACAGGGTTTTCAATAATTGCATTTATCACTGAATCTATAACTTATTTACGAAATGTGGCATTCATTCCTTTGAAGTGGCATACTGTGTATAAACCACTGAAACCTAGTTGGTATATGTACTCAGTTCAACTAAGACTTTGCAGCACTGGTGGGACGTTAGTGTTTGACTATGGGTTTGGAGCTCGCCCTGCCTCCACTGTTTTTATCTCCTTGAATGTTATTAGATCTAAAACTGAGAGTCTGATGCACAAAACTATGCGATAATCAAGTTTCAACACGACAGCAGCTCATAGATTAGATAGAAATGGCATGATGTTTGTCAGCAATGGAAGTTTGAGTAGCCATGCAAGAGATATCCCTGCAACATATGTCACCCTGTTGGGTTCCGTCATTGCTTTGGATATAAAGCTTAACACATTTAAGCTTTCTTTCCCTGTAATTGCTCCATGTGCACCCTTAATCAAGCTGCGTTCTTGATAGTTTTGGGTGGCTCTTCTGTAAAAGAAGTATTTGCTCCAGTCTGTCTCCAGGGTATTATAATTGCTGCGCTCCCTACTAGAACCTCCAAACAAGTCTCATAAGCCAGTTGCAAATGCAACTGATGGTAGTCCAGCTCCAAGTCTTCAGGCACATCCAAATGAGGCGCTTTCTTTAATTGTTCCTGAGCAATAAATTGGAAACTCTGAACACAAAAGCGACTCCGCCACCAGCATCATCATGAATTGCCTCGTATGGGCAGCATTGTCCATTCCAATTGAGGGCTTCAATATTAAATAGGTTCATCACGTGTCTCTGGCGTCAACACTCTTCCATAACTATTTAAATTACTGAATGAGCATGACTTTCGTATTATCATCCAGGATTGAATGAAACAAAATTGATGTAATTTAAAAGGTCTACAAGAGAGAAGCTGGTGGTGTAGTTCTGCTTTGTATGTCCTGAGGGTCTCTTTACTTGGGTTTTCACCTTGGGTGTTATGCCCCACCAGCTCCTGCTGCAAAATGCTGGGAGCGATGCTTTGGGCCTGAATTTCCCTTGGCATCCTTTTAAACAGGATATGAAATAAAGCCATTATGAAATTCCATTGCTGATAGTCATCACACCATATCTGCCTAAGAACAAGCAAATCTAGCTAGTCAGAACAGTGTCCTCTCCAAGATCGACCACAGCGATGTACTTCCCATGGGTCATCTTCCAGGACCTCTAGGATATTCGTAGTAATATGTAACAGTGGAGCTAGGGTGATCTTCAATCTCATGAATTGCTGCTATAATAAGTTTGAGGTGGAGAAGCAGAATCACTAGGGTTTTGGCCTAATTCAGAGCCATAGAAGGCCTTGTAGTCGAATACCAGCGTAAGAAACGCTTACATAGTGGCAAAGCTTGCCATATTAAATGAGACAAAAGTTTATATTTTTAATTGCATATTCAAAGAAGAATAAGAATCTTATTTCCCAAAAATTAATTAAGCATAACAGTTTCCATAAATTAACAATGAGCGGAACATTGAATTCACCACATTTTTTGTAATACTTCACTTTTCAGAGTATAGGATCTCATGGATTAAAGTCATCAAGGGTGAATTAGTTTTAGAATCCTATTCAATAAGGAGATAAAGAGGAAGAAAAACGTGTTTGGGGAAAGTGTCAGTAAAAGGGAAAGCCAATACAGAAAAAAGCGAAATGTCCTCAATGTGTCTTGCCTACCTTTATAACTGTTTGGCCATTGTGCATAGATACCACTTAATCAAGCAATGAAGTACACTGAGCATAGTGAATTATAGTAGTGAAATATGAAGGTGAGGGTTTTTGTCTGCCTGCCTTCTTTTCTAAAGTGATTCCTGGAGGTTCAAAGAAACGGATCTCTGGTTTATTTCAAGTGTAAAGGGATCAGGGTATTAGTAAATAAAGGCATATTGTATATGAAGAATGCGTTCAAGAAACAGTTTTCAAGGTTGGGAAATTAAAGAAGGCTTTTTAACCACCTGATTGATATGAGAAATATTAATATATAGATCTATTGATAGCACCCTAGTCACAGATTCTTCGTTTGAAAGCCATAATTAAGCTTCATTCATACTTTGAATGTTGCTTGCATGTATTTCGGAATATCCAACATTACTCACACCTTTTATTGTTTCCTAAATCGATTTCATAATTAGATGCCCGTCAAAGTATTAATAACTTTTATATATCTCTAGCATGCGTGCAGAATTACATCTTAAGTGCATTTGATTTACATGTTTTTATCTCAAGTAGGTTATTTCATATCTTCTATCACTGAATGATAAGTAAGTAAATCAGAATATTGATGAGAATACTATTTTTTTCGATTTTGATGCTGAATTAGGTCTTTTGTCACATTAGTGTCCTATAGTCAACTATTGAGGTCATCTGTGGCTTATTTTAAATTGAGAATTGCTCTTGGTTTACTACAGGGTTTTCAATATTTGCATTTATCACTGAATCTATAACTTATTTACGAAATGTGGCATTCATTCCTTTGAGGTGGCATACTGTGTATAAACCACTGAAACCTAGTTGGTATATGTAATCAGTTCAACTAAGACTTTGCAGTACTGGTGGGACGTTAGTGTGACTATGGGGTTGGAGCTCGCCCTGCCTCCACTGTTTTTATCTCCTTGAATGTTATTAGATCTAAAACTGAGAGTCTGATGCACAAAACTATGCGGTAATCAAGTTTCAACATGACAGCAGCTCATAGATTAGATAGAAATGGCATGATATTTGTCAGCAATGGAAGTTTGAGTAGCCATGCAAGCGATATCCCTGCAACATATGTCACCCTGTTGGGTTCCGTCATTGCTTTGGATATAAAGCTTAACACATTTAAGCTTTCTTTCCCCGTAATTGCTCCATGTGCACCCTTAATCAAGCTGCGTTCTTGATAGTTTTGGGTGGCTCTTCTGTAAAAGACGTATTTGCTCCAGTCTGTCTCCAGGGTATTATAATTGCTGCGCTCCCTACTAGAACTCCAAAGAAGTCTCATAAGCCAGTTGCAGATGCAACTGATGGTAGTCAAGCTCCAAGTCTTCAGGCACATCCAAATGAGGCGCTTTCTTTAATTGTTCCTGAACAATAAATTGGAAACTCTGAACACAAAAGCGACTCCGCCACCAGCATCATCATGAATTGCCCCGTATGGGCAGCATTGTCCATTCCAATTGAGGTCTTCAATATTAAATAGGTTCATCATGTGTCTCTGGCGTCAACACTCTTCCATAACTATTTAAATTACTGAATGATCATGACTTTCGTATTATCATCCAGGATTGAATGAAACAAAATTGATGTAATTCAAAAGGTCTACAAGAGAGAAGCTGGTGGTGTAGTCCTGCTTTGTATGTCCTGAGGGTCTCTTTACTTGGGTTTTCACCTTGGGTGTTATGCCCCACCAGCTCCTGCTGCAAAATGCTGGGAGCGATGCTTTGGGCCTGAATTTCCCTTGGCATCCTTTTAAACAGGATATGAAATAAAGCCATTATGAAATTCCATTGCTGATAGTCATCACACCATATCTGCCTAAGAACAAGCAAATCTAGCTAGTCAGAACAGTGTCCTCTCCAAGATCGACCACAGCGATGTACTTCCCATGGGTCATCTTTCAGGACCTCTAGGATATTCGTAGTAATATGTAACAGTGGAGCTAGGGTGATCTTCAATCTCATGAATTGGTGCTATAATAAGTTTGAGGTGGAGATGCAGAATCACTAGGGTTTTGGCCAAATTCAGAGCCATAGAAGGCCTTGTAGTCGAATACCAGCGTATGAAACGCTTACATAGTGGCAAAGCTTGCCATATACAATGAGACAAAAGTTTATTTTTTTAATTGCATATTCAAAGAAGAATAAGAATCGTTTTTCCCAAAAATTAATTAAGCATAACATTTTCCATAAATTAACAATGAGCGGAACATTGAATTCACCACATTTTTAGTAATACTTCACTTTTCAGAGTATAGGATCTCATGGATTAAAGTCATCAAGGGTGAATTAGTTTTAGAATCCTATTCAATAAGGAGATAAAGAAGAAGAAAAAAGTGTTTGGGGAAAGTGTCAGTAAAAGGGAAAGCCAATACAGAAAAAAGCGAAATGTCCTCAATGTGTCTTGCCTACCTTTATAACTGTTTGGCCATTGTGCATAGATACCACTTAATCAAGCAATGAAGTACACTGAGCATAGTGAATTATAGTAGTGAAATATGAAGGTGAGGGTTTTTGTGTGCCTGCCTTCTTTTCTAAAGTGCTTCCTGGAGGTTCAAAGAAACGGATCTCTGGTTTATTTCAAGTGTAAAGGGATCAGGGTATTAGTAAATAAAGGCATATTGTATATGAAGAATGCGTTCAAGAAACAGTTTTCAAGGTTGGGAAATTAAAGAAGGCTTTCTAACCACCTGATTGATATGAGAAATATTAATATATAGATCTATTGATAGCACCCTAGTCACAGATTCTTCGTTTGAAAGCCATAATTAAGCTTCATTCATACTTTGAATGTTGCTTGCATGTATTTCACACCTTTTATTGCTTCCTAAATCGATTTCATAATTAGATGCCCGTCAAAGTATTAATAACTTTTATATATCTCTAGCATGCGTGCAGAATTACATTTTAAGTGCATTCAATTTACATTTTTTTATCTCAAGTAGAAGGTTATTTCATATCTTTTATCACTGAATGATAAGTAAGTAAATCAGAATATTGATGAGAATACTATTTTTTTCGATTTTGATGCTGAAATTGGTCTTTTGACTATAGGTTTAGTGTCCTATAGTCAACTATTGAGGTCATCTGCGGCTTATTTTAAATTGAGAATTGCTCTTGGTTTACTACAGGGTTTTCAATAATTGCATTTATCACTGAATCTATAACTTATTTACAAAATGTGGCATTCATTCCTTTGAAGTGGCATACTGTGTATAAACCACTGAAACCTAGTTGGTATATGTACTCAGTTCAACTAAGACTTTGCAGCACTGGTGGGACGTTGGTGTTTGACTATGGGTTTGGAGCTCGCCCTGCCTCCACTGTTTTTATCTCCTTGAATGTTATTAGATCTAAAACTGAGAGTCTGATGCACAAAACTATGCGATAATCAAGTTTCAACACAACAGCAGCTCATAGATTAGATAGAAATGGCATGATGTTTGTCAGCAATGGAAGTTTGAGTAGCCATGCAAGAGATATCCCTGCAACATATGTCACCCTGTTGGGTTCCGTCATTGATTTGGATATAAAGCTTAACACATTTAAGCTTTCTTTCCCCGTAATTGCTCCATGTGCACCCTTAATCAAGCTGCGCTCTTGATAGTTTTGGGTGGCTCTTCTGTAAAAGAAGTATTTGCTCCAGTCTGTCTCCAGGGTATTATAATTGCTGCGCTCCCTACTAGAACCTCCAAACAAGTCTCATAAGCCAGTTGCAGATGCAACTGATGGTAGTCAAGCTCCAAGTCTTCAGGCACATCCAAATGAGGCGCTTTCTTTAATTGTTCCTGAACAATAAATTGGAAACTCTGAACACAAAAGCGACTCCGCCACCAGCATCATCATGAATTGCCCCTTATGGGCAGCATTGTCCATTCCAATTGAGGTCTTCAATATTAAATAGGTTCATCATGTGTCTCTGGCGTCAACACTCTTCCATAACTATTTAAATTACTGAATGAGCATGACTTTCGTATTATCATCCAGGATTGAATGAAACAAAATTGATGTAATTCAAAAGGTCTACAAGAGAGAAGCTGGTGGTGTAGTCCTGCTTTGTATGTCCTGAGGGTCTCTTTACTTGGGTTTTCACCTTGGGTGTTATGCCCCACCAGCTCCTGCTGCAAAATGCTGGGAGCGATGCTTTGGGCCTGAATTTCCCTTGGCATCCTTTTAAACAGGATATGAAATAAAGCCATTATGAAATTCCATTGCTGATAGTCATCACACCATATCTGCCTAAGAACAAGCAAATCTAGCTAGTCAGAACAGTGTCCTCTCCAAGATCGACCACAGCGATGTACTTCCCATGGGTCATCTTTCAGGACCTCTAGGATATTCGTAGTAATATGTAACAGTGGAGCTAGGGTGATCTTCAATCTCATGAATTGGTGCTATAATAAGTTTGAGGTGGAGATGCAGAATCACTAGGGTTTTGGCCAAATTCAGAGCCATAGAAGGCCTTGTAGTCGAATACCAGCGTAAGAAACGCTTACATAGTGGCAAAGCTTGCCATATACAATGAGACAAAAGTTTATTTTTTTAATTGCATATTCAAAGAAGAATAAGAATCGTTTTTCCCAAAAATTAATTAAGCATAACATTTTCCATAAATTAACAATGAGCGGAACATTGAATTCACCACATTTTTAGTAATACTTCACTTTTCAGAGTATAGGATCTCATGGATTAAAGTCATCAAGGGTGAATTAGTTTTAGAATCCTATTCAATAAGGAGATAAAGAAGAAGAAAAAAGTGTTTGGGGAAAGTGTCAGTAAAAGGGAAAGCCAATACAGAAAAAAGCTAAATGTCCTCAATGTGTCTTGCCTACCTTTATAACTGTTTGGCCATTATGCATAGATACCACTTAATCAAGCAATGAAGTACACTGAGCATAGTGAATTATAGTAGTGAAATATGAAGGTGAGGGTTTTTGTGTGCCTGCCTTCTTTTCTAAAGTGCTTCCTGGAGGTTCAAAGAAACAGATCTCTGGTTTATTTCAAGTGTAAAGGGATCAGGGTATTAGTAAATAAAGGCATATTGTAAATGAAGAATGCGTTCAAGAAACAGTTTTCAAGGTTGGGAAATTAAAGAAGGCTTTCTAACCACCTGATTGATATGAGAAATATTAATATATAGATCTATTGATAGCACCCTAGTCACAGATTCTTCGTTTGAAAGCCATAATTAAGCTTCATTCATACTTTGAATGTTGCTTGCATGTATTTCACACCTTTTATTGCTTCCTAAATCGATTTCATAATTAGATGCCCGTCAAAGTATTAATAACTTTTATATATCTCTAGCATGCGTGCAGAATTACATTTTAAGTGCATTTAATTTACATTTTTTTTATCTCAAGTAGAAGGTTATTTCATATCTTTTATCACTGAATGATAATTAAGTAAATCAGAATATTGATGAGAATACTATTTTTTTCGATTTTGATGCTGAAATTGGTCTTTTGACTATAGGTTTAGTGTCCTATAGTCAACTATTGAGGTCATCTGTGGCTTATTTTAAATTGAGAATTGCTCTTGGTTTACTACAGGGTTTTCAATAATTGCATTTATCACTGAATCTATAACCTATTTACGAAATGTGGCATTCATTCCTTTGAGGTGGCATACTGTGTATAAACCACTGAAACCTAGTTGGTATATGTAATCAGTTCAACTAAGACTTTGCAGTACTGGTGGGACGTTAGTGTGACTATGGGGTTGGAGCTCGCCCTGCCTCCACTGTTTTTATCTCCTTGAATGTTATTAGATCTAAAACTGAGAGTCTGATGCACAAAACCATGCGATAATCAAGTTTCAATACGACAGCAGCTCATAGATTAGATAGAAATGGCATGATGTTTGTCAGCAATGGAAGTTTGAGTAGCCATGCAAGAGATATCCCTGCAACATATGTCACCCTGTTGGGTTCCGTCATTGCTTTGGATATAAAGCTTAACACATTTAAGCTTTCTTTCCCCGTAATTGCTCCATGTGCACCCTTAATCAAGCTGCGTTCTTGATAGTTTTGGGTGGCTCTTCTGTAAAAGAAGTATTTGCTCCAGTCTGTCTCCAGGGTATTATAATTGCTGCGCTCCCTACTAGAACCTCCAAACAAGTCTCATAAGCCAGTTGCAGATGCAACTGATGGTAGTCAAGCTCCAAGTCTTCAGGCACATCCAAATGAGGCGCTTTCTTTAATTGTTCCTGAGCAATAAATTGGAAACTCTGAACACAAAGGCGACTCCACCACCAGCATCATCATGAATTGCCCCGTATGGGCAGCATTGTCCATTCCAATTGAGGGCTTCAATATTAAATAGGTTCATCACGTGTCTCTGGCGTCAACACTCTTCCATAACTATTTAAATTACTGAATGAGCATGACTTTCGTATTATCATCCAGGATTGAATGAAACAAAATTGATGTAATTTAAAAGGTCTACAAGAGAGAAGCTGGTGGTGTAGTCCTGCTTTGTATGTCCTGAGGGTCTCTTTACTTGGGTTTTCACCTTGGGTGTTATGCCCCACCAGCTCCTGCTGCAAAATGCTGGGAGCGATGCTTTGGGCCTGAATTTCCCTTGGCATCCTTTTAAACAGGATATGAAATAAAGCCATTATGAAATTCCATTGCTGATAGTCATCACACCATATCTGCCTAAGAACAAGCAAATCTAGCTAGTCAGAACAGTGTCCTCTCCAAGATCGACCACAGCGATGTACTTCCCATGGGTCATCTTCCAGGACCTCTAGGATATTCGTAGTAATATGTAACAGTGGAGCTAGGGTGATCTTCAATCTCATGAATTGCTGCTATAATAAGTTTGAGGTGGAGATGCAGAATCACTAGGGTTTTGGCCAAATTCAGAGCCATAGAAGGCCTTGTAGTCGAATACCAGCGTAAGAAACGCTTACATAGTGGCAAAGCTTGCCATATACAATGAGACAAAAGTTTATTTTTTTAATTGCATATTCAAAGAAGAATAAGAATCTTATTTCCCAAAAATTAATTAAGCATAACATTTTCCATAAATTAACAATGAGCGGAACATTGAATTCACCACATTTTTAGTAATACTTCACTTTTCAGAGTATAGGATCTCATGGATTAAAGTCATCAAGGGTGAATTAGTTTTAGAATCCTATTCAATAAGGAGATAAAGAAGAAGAAAAAAGTGTTTGGGGAAAGTGTCAGTAAAAGGGAAAGCCAATACAGAAAAAAGCGAAATGTCCTCAATGTGTCTTGCCTACCTTTATACCTGTTTGGCCATTGTGCATAGATACCACTTAATCAAGCAATGAAGTACACTGAGCATAGTGAATTTTAGTAGTGGAATATGAAGGTGAGGGTTTTTGTGTGCCTGCCTTCTTTTCTAAAGTGCTTCCTGGAGGTTCCAAGAAACGGATCTCTGGTTTATTTCAAGTGTAAAGGGATCAGGGTATTAGTAAATAAAGGCATATTGTATATGAAGAATGCGTTCAAGAAACAGTTTTCAAGGTTGGGAAATTAAAGAAGGCTTTCTAACCACCTGATTGATATGAGAAATATTAATATATAGATCTATTGATAGCACCCTAGTCACAGATTCTTCGTTTGAAAGCCATAATTAAGCTTCATTCATACTTTGAATGTTGCTTGCATGTATTTCACACCTTTTATTACTTCCTAAATCGATTTCATTATTAGATGACCGTAAAAGTATTAATAACTTTTATATATCTCTAGCATGCGTGCAGAATGACATTTTAAGTGCATTCAATTTACATTTTTTTATCTCAAGTAGAAGGTTATTTCATATCTTTTATCACTGAATGATAAGTAAGTAAATCAGAATATTGATGAGAATACTATTTTTTTCGATTTTGATGCTGAAATTGGTCTTTTGACTATAGGTTTAGTGTCCTATAGTCAACTATTGATGTCATCTGCGGCTTATTTTAAATTGAGAATTGCTCTTGGTTTACTACAGGGTTTTCAAGAATTGCATTTATCACTGAATCTATAACTTATTTACGAAATGTGGCATTCATTCCTTTGAAGTGGCATACTGTGTATAAACCACTGAAACCTAGTTGGTATATGTACTCAGTTCAACTAAGACTTTGCAGCACTGGTGGGACGTTAGTGTTTGACTATGGGTTTGGAGCTCGCCCTGCCTCCACTGTTTTTATCTCCTTGAATGTTATTAGATCTAAAACTGAGAGTCTGATGCACAAAACTATGCGATAATCAAGTTTCAACACGACAGCAGCTCATAGATTAGATAGAAATGGCATGATGTTTGTCAGCAATGGAAGTTTGAGTAGCCATGCAAGAGATATCCCTGCAACATATGTCACCCTGTTGGGTTCCATCATTGCTTTGGATATAAAGCTTAACACATTTAAGCTTTCTTTCCCCGTAATTGCTCCATGTGCACCCTTAATCAAGCTGCGTTCTTGATAGTTTTGGGTGGCTCTTCTGTAAAAGAAGTATTTGCTCCAGTCTGTCTCCAGGGTATTATAATTGCTGCGCTCCCTACTAGAACCTCCAAACAAGTCTCATAAGCCAGTTGCAGATGCAACTGATGGTAGTCAAGCTCCAAGTCTTCAGGCACATCCAAATAAGGCGCTTTCTTTAATTGTTCCTGAGCAATAAATTGGAAACTCTGAACACAAAAGCGACTCCGCCACCAGCATCATCATGAATTGCCCCGTATGGGCAGCATTGTCCATTCCAATTGAGGGCTTCAATATTAAATAGGTTCATCACGTGTCTCTGGCGTCAACACTCTTCCATAACTATTTAACCTCTTCGCCGCTAATGACAAGGGTAACTCGTCATGGACTTTCCATTGATTTCAATGGAAATTACATTAAAGCAGTAAAATAGCCTTAGCAGTAAAGGGGTTAAATTACTGAATGAGCATGACTTTCGTATTATCATCCAGGATTGAATGAAACAAAATTGATGTAATTTAAAAGGTCTACAAGAGAGAAGCTGGTGGTGTAGTCCTGCTTTGTATGTCCTGAGGGTCTCTTTACTTGGGTTTTCACCTTGGGTGTTATGCCCCACCAGCTCCTGCTGCAAAATGCTGGGAGCGATGCTTTGGGCCTGAATTTCCCTTGGCATCCTTTTAAACAGGATATGAAATAAAGCCATTATGAAATTCCATTGCTGATAGTCATCACACCATATCTGCCTAAGAACAAGCAAATCTAGCTAGTCAGAACAGTGTCCTCTCCAAGATCGACCACAGCGATGTACTTCCCATGGGTCATCTTCCAGGACCTCTAGGATATTCGTAGTAATATGTAACAGTGGAGCTAGGGTGATCTTCAATCTCATGAATTGCTGCTATAATAAGTTTGAGGTGGAGAAGCAGAATCACTAGGGTTTTGGCCTAATTCAGAGCCATAGAAGGCCATGTAGTCGAATATCAGCGTAAGAAACGCTTACATAGTGGCAAAGCTTGCCATATTAAATGAGACAAAAGTTTATATTTTTATTTGCATATTCAAAGAAGAATAAGAATCTTATTTCCCAAAAATTAATTAAGCATAACAGTTTCCATAAATTAACAATGAGCGGAACATTGAATTCACCACATTTTTTGTAATATTTCACTTTTCAGAGTATAGGATCTCATGGATTAAAGTCATCAAGGGTGAATTAGTTTTAGAATCCTATTCAATAAGGAGATAAAGAAGAAGAAAAAAGTGTTTGGGGAAAGTGTCAGTAAAAGGGAAAGCCAATACAGAAAAAAGCGAAATGTCCTCAATGTGTCTTGCCTACCTTTATAACTGTTTGGCCATTGTGCATAGATACCACTTAATCAAGCAATGAAGTACACTGAGCATAGTGAATTATAGTAGTGAAATATGAAGGTGAGGGTTTTTGTGTGCCTGCCTTCTTTTCTAAAGTGCTTCCTGGAGGTTCAAAGAAACGGATCTCTGGTTTATTTCAAGTGTAAAGGGATCAGGGTATTAGTAAATAAAGGCATATTGTAAATGAAGAATGGGTTCAAGAAACAGTTTTCAAGGTTGGGAAATTAAAGAAGGCTTTCTAACCACCTGATTGATATGAGAAATATTAATATATAGATCTATTGATAGCACCCTAGTCACAGATTCTTCGTTTGAAAGCCATAATTAAGCTTCATTCATACTTTGAATGTTGCTTGCATGTATTTCACACCTTTTATTGCTTCCTAAATCGATTTCATAATTAGATGCCCGTCAAAGTATTAATAACTTTTATATATCTCTAGCATGCGTGCAGAATTACATTTTAAGTGCATTTAATTTACATTTTTTTATCTCAAGTAGAAGGTTATTTCATATCTTTTATCACTGAATGATAATTAAGTAAATCAGAATATTGATGAGAATACAATTTTTTTCGATTTTGATGCTGAAATTGGTCTTTTGACTATAGGTTTAGTGTCCTATCGTCAACTATTGAGGTCATCTGTGGCTTATTTTAAATTGAGAATTGCTCTTGGTTTACTACAGGGTTTTCAATAATTGCATTTATCACTGAATCTATAACCTATTTACGAAATGTGGCATTCATTCCTTTGAGGTGGCATACTGTGTATAAACCACTGAAACCTAGTTGGTATATGTAATCAGTTCAACTAAGACTTTGCAGTACTGGTGGGACGTTAGTGTGACTATGGGGTTGGAGCTCGCCCTGCCTCCACTGTTTTTATCTCCTTGAATGTTATTAGATCTAAAACTGAGAGTCTGATGCACAAAACCATGCGATAATCAAGTTTCAACACAACAGCAGCTCATAGATTAGATAGAAATGGCATGATGTTTGTCAGCAATGGAAGTTTGAGTAGCCATGCAAGAGATATCCCTGCAACATATGTCACCCTGTTGGGTTCCGTCATTGCTTTGGATATAAAGCTTAACACATTTAAGCTTTCTTTCCCCGTACTTGCTCCATGTGCACCCTTAATCAAGCTGCGTTCTTGATAGTTTTGGGTGGCTCTTCTGTAAAAGAAGTATTTGCTCCAGTCTGTCTCCAGGGTATTATAATTGCTGCGCTCCCTACTAGAACCTCCAAACAAGTCTCATAAGCCAGTTGCAGATGCAACTGATGGTAGTCAAGCTCCAAGTCTTCAGGCACATCCAAATGAGGCGCTTTCTTTAATTGTTCCTGAGCAATAAATTGGAAACTCTGAACACAAAGGCGACTCCACCACCAGCATCATCATGAATTGCCCCGTATGGGCAGCATTGTCCATTCCAATTGAGGGCTTCAATATTAAATAGGTTCATCACGTGTCTCTGGCGTCAACACTCTTCCATAACTATTTAAATTACTGAATGAGCATGACTTTCGTATTATCCTCCAGGATTGAATGAAACAAAATTGATGTAATTTAAAAGGTCTACAAGAGAGAAGCTGGTGGTGTAGTCCTGCTTCGTATGTCCTGAGAGTCTCTTTACTTGGGTTTTCACCTTGGGTGTTATGCCCCACCAGCTCCTGCTGCAAAATGCTGGGAGCGATGCTTTGGGCCTGAATTTCCCTTGGCATCCTTTTAAACAGGATATGAAATAAAGCCATTATGAAATTCCATTGCTGATAGTCATCACACCATATCTGCCTAAGAACAAGCAAATCTAGCTAGTCAGAACAGTGTCCTCTCCAAGATCGACCACAGCGATGTACTTCCCATGGGTCATCTTCCAGGACCTCTAGGATATTCGTAGTAATATGTAACAGTGGAGCTAGGGTGATCTTCAATCTCATGAATTGCTGCTATAATAAGTTTGAGGTGGAGATGCAGAATCACTAGGGTTTTGGCCAAATTCAGAGCCATAGAAGGCCTTGTAGTCGAATACCAGCGTAAGAAACGCTTACATAGTGGCAAAGCTTGCCATATACAATGAGACAAAAGTTATTTTTTTTTAATTGCATATTCAAAGAAGAATAAGAATCTTATTTCCCAAAAATTAATTAAGCATAACATTTTCCATAAATTAACAATGAGCGGAACATTGAATTCACCACATTTTTAGTAATACTTCACTTTTCAGGGTATAGGATCTCATGGATTAAAGTCATCAAGGGTGAATTAGTTTTAGAATCCTATTCAATAAGGAGATAAAGAAGAAGAAAAAAGTGTTTGGGGAAAGTGTCAGTAAAAGGGAAAGCCAATACAGAAAAAAGCGAAATGTCCTCAATGTGTCTTGCCTACCTTTATAACTGTTTGGCCATTGTGCATAGATACCACTTAATCAAGCAATGAAGTACACTGAGCATAGTGAATTTTAGTAGTGGAATATGAAGGTGAGGGTTTTTGTGTGCCTGCCTTCTTTTCTAAAGTGCTTCCTGGAGGTTCCAAGAAACGGATCTCTGGTTTATTCCAAGTGTAAAGGGATCAGGGTATTAGTAAATAAAGGCATATTGTATATGAAGAATGCGTTCAAGAAACAGTTTTCAAGGTTGGGAAATTAAAGAAGGCTTTCTAACCACCTGATTGATATGAGAAATATTAATATATAGATCTATTGATAGCACCCTAGTCACAGATTCTTCGTTTGAAAGCCATAATTAAGCTTCATTCATACTTTGAATGTTGCTTGCATGTATTTCACACCTTTTATTACTTCCTAAATCGATTTCATTATTAGATGACCGTAAAAGTATTAATAACTTTTATATATCTCTAGCATGCGTGCAGAATGACATTTTAAGTGCATTCAATTTACATTTTTTTATCTCAAGTAGAAGGTTATTTCATATCTTTTATCACTGAATGATAAGTAAGTAAATCAGAATATTGATGAGAATACTATTTTTTTCGATTTTGATGCTGAAATTGGTCTTTTGACTATAGGTTTAGTGTCCTATAGTCAACTATTGATGTCATCTGCGGCTTATTTTAAATTGAGAATTGCTCTTGGTTTACTACAGGGTTTTCAATAATTGCATTTATCACTGAATCTATAACTTATTTACGAAATGTGGCATTCATTCCTTTGAAGTGGCATACTGTGTATAAACCACTGAAACCTAGTTGGTATATGTACTCAGTTCAACTAAGACTTTGCAGCACTGGTGGGACGTTAGTGTTTGACTATGGGTTTGGAGCTCGCCCTGCCTCCACTGTTTTTATCTCCTTGAATGTTATTAGATCTAAAACTGAGAGTCTGATGCACAAAACTATGCGATAATCAAGTTTCAACACGACAGCAGCTCATAGATTAGATAGAAATGGCATGATGTTTGTCAGCAATGGAAGTTTGAGTAGCCATGCAAGAGATATCCCTGCAACATATGTCACCCTGTTGGGTTCCATCATTGCTTTGGATATAAAGCTTAACACATTTAAGCTTTCTTTCCCCGTAATTGCTCCATGTGCACCCTTAATCAAGCTGCGTTCTTGATAGTTTTGGGTGGCTCTTCTGTAAAAGAAGTATTTGCTCCAGTCTGTCTCCAGGGTATTATAATTGCTGCGCTCCCTACTAGAACCTCCAAACAAGTCTCATAAGCCAGTTGCAGATGCAACTGATGGTAGTCAAGCTCCAAGTCTTCAGGCACACCCAAATAAGGCGCTTTCTTTAATTGTTCCTGAGCAATAAATTGGAAACTCTGAACACAAAAGCGACTCCGCCACCAGCATCATCATGAATTGCCCCGTATGGGCAGCATTGTCCATTCCAATTGAGGGCTTCAATATTAAATAGGTTCATCACGTGTCTCTGGCGTCAACACTCTTCCATAACTATTTAACCTCTTCGCCGCTAATGACAAGGGTAACTCGTCATGGACTTTCCATTGATTTCAATGGAAATTACATTAAAGCAGTAAAATAGCCTTAGCAGTAAAGGGGTTAAATTACTGAATGAGCATGACTTTCGTATTATCATCCAGGATTGAATGAAACAAAATTGATGTAATTTAAAAGGTCTACAAGAGAGAAGCTGGTGGTGTAGTCCTGCTTTGTATGTCCTGAGGGTCTCTTTACTTGGGTTTTCACCTTGGGTGTTATGCCCCACCAGCTCCTGCTGCAAAATGCTGGGAGCGATGCTTTGGGCCTGAATTTCCCTTGGCATCCTTTTAAACAGGATATGAAATAAAGCCATTATGAAATTCCATTGCTGATAGTCATCACACCATATCTGCCTAAGAACAAGCAAATCTAGCTAGTCAGAACAGTGTCCTCTCCAAGATCGACCACAGCGATGTACTTCCCATGGGTCATCTTCCAGGACCTCTAGGATATTCGTAGTAATATGTAACAGTGGAGCTAGGGTGATCTTCAATCTCATGAATTGCTGCTATAATAAGTTTGAGGTGGAGAAGCAGAATCACTAGGGTTTTGGCCTAATTCAGAGCCATAGAAGGCCTTGTAGTCGAATACCAGCGTAAGAAACGCTTACATAGTGGCAAAGCTTGCCATATTAAATGAGACAAAAGTTTATATTTTTAATTGCATATTCAAAGAAGAATAAGAATCTTATTTCCCAAAAATTAATTAAGCATAACAGTTTCCATAAATTAACAATGAGCGGAACATTGAATTCACCACATTTTTTGTAATACTTCACTTTTCAGAGTATAGGATCTCATGGATTAAAGTCATCAAGGGTGAATTAGTTTTAGAATCCTATTCAATAAGGAGATAAAGAGGAAGAAAAACGTGTTTGGGGAAAGTGTCAGTAAAAGGGAAAGCCAATACAGAAAAAAGCGAAATGTCCTCAATGTGTCTTGCCTACCTTTATAACTGTTTGGCCATTGTGCATAGATACCACTTAATCAAGCAATGAAGTACACTGAGCATAGTGAATTATAGTAGTGAAATATGAAGGTGAGGGTTTTTGTCTGCCTGCCTTCTTTTCTAAAGTGATTCCTGGAGGTTCAAAGAAACGGATCTCTGGTTTATTTCAAGTGTAAAGGGATCAGGGTATTAGTAAATAAAGGCATATTGTATATGAAGAATGCGTTCAAGAAACAGTTTTCAAGGTTGGGAAATTAAAGAAGGCTTTTTAACCACCTGATTGATATGAGAAATATTAATATATAGATCTATTGATAGCACCCTAGTCACAGATTCTTCGTTTGAAAGCCATAATTAAGCTTCATTCATACTTTGAATGTTGCTTGCATGTATTTCACACCTTTTATTGCTTCCTAAATCGATTTCATAATTAGATGCCCGTCAAAGTATTAATAACTTTTATATATCTCTAGCATGCGTGCAGAATTACATTTTAAGTGCATTTAATTTACATTTTTTTATCTCAAGTAGAAGGTTATTTCATATCTTTTATCACTGAATGATAATTAAGTAAATCAGAATATTGATGAGAATACAATTTTTTTCGATTTTGATGCTGAAATTGGTCTTTTGACTATAGGTTTAGTGTCCTATCGTCAACTATTGAGGTCATCTGTGGCTTATTTTAAATTGAGAATTGCTCTTGGTTTACTACAGGGTTTTCAATAATTGCATTTATCACTGAATCTATAACCTATTTACGAAATGTGGCATTCATTCCTTTGAGGTGGCATACTGTGTATAAACCACTGAAACCTAGTTGGTATATGTAATCAGTTCAACTAAGACTTTGCAGTACTGGTGGGACGTTAGTGTGACTATGGGGTTGGAGCTCGCCCTGCCTCCACTGTTTTTATCTCCTTGAATGTTATTAGATCTAAAACTGAGAGTCTGATGCACAAAACCATGCGATAATCAAGTTTCAACACAACAGCAGCTCATAGATTAGATAGAAATGGCATGATGTTTGTCAGCAATGGAAGTTTGAGTAGCCATGCAAGAGATATCCCTGCAACATATGTCACCCTGTTGGGTTCCGTCATTGCTTTGGATATAAAGCTTAACACATTTAAGCTTTCTTTCCCCGTACTTGCTCCATGTGCACCCTTAATCAAGCTGCGTTCTTGATAGTTTTGGGTGGCTCTTCTGTAAAAGAAGTATTTGCTCCAGTCTGTCTCCAGGGTATTATAATTGCTGCGCTCCCTACTAGAACCTCCAAACAAGTCTCATAAGCCAGTTGCAGATGCAACTGATGGTAGTCAAGCTCCAAGTCTTCAGGCACATCCAAATGAGGCGCTTTCTTTAATTGTTCCTGAGCAATAAATTGGAAACTCTGAACACAAAGGCGACTCCACCACCAGCATCATCATGAATTGCCCCGTATGGGCAGCATTGTCCATTCCAATTGAGGGCTTCAATATTAAATAGGTTCATCACGTGTCTCTGGCGTCAACACTCTTCCATAACTATTTAAATTACTGAATGAGCATGACTTTCGTATTATCCTCCAGGATTGAATGAAACAAAATTGATGTAATTTAAAAGGTCTACAAGAGAGAAGCTGGTGGTGTAGTCCTGCTTCGTATGTCCTGAGGGTCTCTTTACTTGGGTTTTCACCTTGGGTGTTATGCCCCACCAGCTCCTGCTGCAAAATGCTGGGAGCGATGCTTTGGGCCTGAATTTCCCTTGGCATCCTTTTAAACAGGATATGAAATAAAGCCATTATGAAATTCCATTGCTGATAGTCATCACACCATATCTGCCTAAGAACAAGCAAATCTAGCTAGTCAGAACAGTGTCCTCTCCAAGATCGACCACAGCGATGTACTTCCCATGGGTCATCTTCCAGGACCTCTAGGATATTCGTAGTAATATGTAACAGTGGAGCTAGGGTGATCTTCAATCTCATGAATTGCTGCTATAATAAGTTTGAGGTGGAGATGCAGAATCACTAGGGTTTTGGCCAAATTCAGAGCCATAGAAGGCCTTGTAGTCGAATACCAGCGTAAGAAACGCTTACATAGTGGCAAAGCTTGCCATATACAATGAGACAAAAGTTATTTTTTTTTAATTGCATATTCAAAGAAGAATAAGAATCTTATTTCCCAAAAATTAATTAAGCATAACATTTTCCATAAATTAACAATGAGCGGAACATTGAATTCACCACATTTTTAGTAATACTTCACTTTTCAGAGTATAGGATCTCATGGATTAAAGTCATCAAGGGTGAATTAGTTTTAGAATCCTATTCAATAAGGAGATAAAGAAGAAGAAAAAAGTGTTTGGGGAAAGTGTCAGTAAAAGGGAAAGCCAATACAGAAAAAAGCGAAATGTCCTCAATGTGTCTTGCCTACCTTTATAACTGTTTGGCCATTGTGCATAGATACCACTTAATCAAGCAATGAAGTACACTGAGCATAGTGAATTTTAGTAGTGGAATATGAAGGTGAGGGTTTTTGTGTGCCTGCCTTCTTTTCTAAAGTGCTTCCTGGAGGTTCCAAGAAACGGATCTCTGGTTTATTCCAAGTGTAAAGGGATCAGGGTATTAGTAAATAAAGGCATATTGTATATGAAGAATGCGTTCAAGAAACAGTTTTCAAGGTTGGGAAATTAAAGAAGGCTTTCTAACCACCTGATTGATATGAGAAATATTAATATATAGATCTATTGATAGCACCCTAGTCACAGATTCTTCGTTTGAAAGCCATAATTAAGCTTCATTCATACTTTGAATGTTGCTTGCATGTATTTCACACCTTTTATTGCTTCCTAAATCGATTTCATTATTAGATGACCGTAAAAGTAATAATAACTTCTATATATCTCTAGCATGCGTGCAGAATTACATTTTAAGTGCATTCAATTTACATTTTTTTATTTCAAGTAGAAGGTTATTTCATATCTTTTATCACTGAATGATAAGTAAGTAAATCAGAATATTGATGAGAATACTATTTTTTTCGATTTTGATGCTGAAATTGGTCTTTTGACTATAGGTTTAGTGTCCTATAGTCAACTATTGATGTCATCTGCGGCTTATTTTAAATTGAGAATTCTCTTGGTTTACTACAGGGTTTTCAATAATTGCATTTATCACTGAATCTATAACTTATTTACGAAATGTGGCATTCATTCCTTTGAAGTGGCATACTGTGTATAAACCACTGAAACCTAGTTGGTATATGTACTCAGTTCAACTAAGACTTTGCAGCACTGGTGGGACGTTAGTGTTTGACTATGGGTTTGGAGCTCGCCCTGCCTCCACTGTTTTTATCTCCTTGAATGTTATTAGATCTAAAACTGAGAGTCTGATGCACAAAACTATGCGATAATCAAGTTTCAACACGACAGCAGCTCATAGATTAGATAGAAATGGCATGATGTTTGTCAGCAATGGAAGTTTGAGTAGCCATGCAAGAGATATCCCTGCAACATATGTCACCCTGTTGGGTTCCGTCATTGCTTTGGATATAAAGCTTAACACATTTAAGCTTTCTTTCCCCGTAATTGCTCCATGTGCACCCTTAATCAAGCTGCGTTCTTGATAGTTTTGGGTGGCTCTTCTGTAAAAGAAGTATTTGCTCCAGTCTGTCTCCAGGGTATTATAATTGCTGCGCTCCCTACTAGAACCTCCAAACAAGTCTCATAAGCCAGTTGCAAATGCAACTGATGGTAGTCCAGCTCCAAGTCTTCAGGCACATCCAAATGAGGCGCTTTCTTTAATTGTTCCTGAGCAATAAATTGGAAACTCTGAACACAAAAGCGACTCCGCCACCAGCATCATCATGAATTGCCTCGTATGGGCAGCATTGTCCATTCCAATTCAGGGCTTCAATATTAAATAGGTTCATCACGTGTCTCTGGCGTCAACACTCTTCCATAACTATTTAAATTACTGAATGAGCATGACTTTCGTATTATCATCCAGGATTGAATGAAACAAAATTGATGTAATTTAAAAGGTCTACAAGAGAGAAGCTGGTGGTGTAGTTCTGCTTTGTATGTCCTGAGGGTCTCTTTACTTGGGTTTTCACCTTGGGTGTTATGCCCCACCAGCTCCTGCTGCAAAATGCTGGGAGCGATGCTTTGGGCCTGAATTTCCCTTGGCATCCTTTTAAACAGGATATGAAATAAAGCCATTATGAAATTCCATTGCTGATAGTCATCACACCATATCTGCCTAAGAACAAGCAAATCTAGCTAGTCAGAACAGTGTCCTCTCCAAGATCGACCACAGCGATGTACTTCCCATGGGTCATCTTCCAGGACCTCTAGGATATTCGTAGTAATATGTAACAGTGGAGCTAGGGTGATCTTCAATCTCATGAATTGCTGCTATAATAAGTTTGAGGTGGAGAAGCAGAATCACTAGGGTTTTGGCCTAATTCAGAGCCATAGAAGGCCTTGTAGTCGAATACCAGCGTAAGAAACGCTTACATAGTGGCAAAGCTTGCCATATTAAATGAGACAAAAGTTTATATTTTTAATTGCATATTCAAAGAAGAATAAGAATCTTATTTCCCAAAAATTAATTAAGCATAACAGTTTCCATAAATTAACAATGAGCGGAACATTGAATTCACCACATTTTTTGTAATACTTCACTTTTCAGAGTATAGGATCTCATGGATTAAAGTCATCAAGGGTGAATTAGTTTTAGAATCCTATTCAATAAGGAGATAAAGAGGAAGAAAAACGTGTTTGGGGAAAGTGTCAGTAAAAGGGAAAGCCAATACAGAAAAAAGCGAAATGTCCTCAATGTGTCTTGCCTACCTTTATAACTGTTTGGCCATTGTGCATAGATACCACTTAATCAAGCAATGAAGTACACTGAGCATAGTGAATTATAGTAGTGAAATATGAAGGTGAGGGTTTTTGTCTGCCTGCCTTCTTTTCTAAAGTGATTCCTGGAGGTTCAAAGAAACGGATCTCTGGTTTATTTCAAGTGTAAAGGGATCAGGGTATTAGTAAATAAAGGCATATTGTATATGAAGAATGCGTTCAAGAAACAGTTTTCAAGGTTGGGAAATTAAAGAAGGCTTTTTAACCACCTGATTGATATGAGAAATATTAATATATAGATCTATTGATAGCACCCTAGTCACAGATTCTTCGTTTGAAAGCCATAATTAAGCTTCATTCATACTTTGAATGTTGCTTGCATGTATTTCGGAATATCCAACATTACTCACACCTTTTATTGTTTCCTAAATCGATTTCATAATTAGATGCCCGTCAAAGTATTAATAACTTTTATATATCTCTAGCATGCGTGCAGAATTACATCTTAAGTGCATTTGATTTACATGTTTTTATCTCAAGTAGGTTATTTCATATCTTCTATCACTGAATGATAAGTAAGTAAATCAGAATATTGATGAGAATACTATTTTTTTCGATTTTGATGCTGAATTAGGTCTTTTGTCACATTAGTGTCCTATAGTCAACTATTGAGGTCATCTGTGGCTTATTTTAAATTGAGAATTGCTCTTGGTTTACTACAGGGTTTTCAATATTTGCATTTATCACTGAATCTATAACTTATTTACGAAATGTGGCATTCATTCCTTTGAGGTGGCATACTGTGTATAAACCACTGAAACCTAGTTGGTATATGTAATCAGTTCAACTAAGACTTTGCAGTACTGGTGGGACGTTAGTGTGACTATGGGGTTGGAGCTCGCCCTGCCTCCACTGTTTTTATCTCCTTGAATGTTATTAGATCTAAAACTGAGAGTCTGATGCACAAAACTATGCGGTAATCAAGTTTCAACATGACAGCAGCTCATAGATTAGATAGAAATGGCATGATATTTGTCAGCAATGGAAGTTTGAGTAGCCATGCAAGCGATATCCCTGCAACATATGTCACCCTGTTGGGTTCCGTCATTGCTTTGGATATAAAGCTTAACACATTTAAGCTTTCTTTCCCCGTAATTGCTCCATGTGCACCCTTAATCAAGCTGCGTTCTTGATAGTTTTGGGTGGCTCTTCTGTAAAAGAAGTATTTGCTCCAGTCTGTCTCCAGGGTATTATAATTGCTGCGCTCCCTACTAGAACTCCAAACAAGTCTCATAAGCCTTTTGCAGATGCAACTGATGGTAGTCAAGCTCCAAGTCTTCAGGCACATCCAAATGAGGCGCTTTCTTTAATTGTTCCTGAACAATAAATTGGAAACTCTGAACACAAAAGCGACTCCGCCACCAGCATCATCATGAATTGCCCCGTATGGGCAGCATTGTCCATTCCAATTGAGGTCTTCAATATTAAATAGGTTCATCATGTGTCTCTGGCGTCAACACTCTTCCATAACTATTTAAATTACTGAATGATCATGACTTTCGTATTATCATCCAGGATTGAATGAAACAAAATTGATGTAATTCAAAAGGTCTACAAGAGAGAAGCTGGTGGTGTAGTCCTGCTTTGTATGTCCTGAGGGTCTCTTTACTTGGGTTTTCACCTTGGGTGTTATGCCCCACCAGCTCCTGCTGCAAAATGCTGGGAGCGATGCTTTGGGCCTGAATTTCCCTTGGCATCCTTTTAAACAGGATATGAAATAAAGCCATTATGAAATTCCATTGCTGATAGTCATCACACCATATCTGCCTAAGAACAAGCAAATCTAGCTAGTCAGAACAGTGTCCTCTCCAAGATCGACCACAGCGATGTACTTCCCATGGGTCATCTTTCAGGACCTCTAGGATATTCGTAGTAATATGTAACAGTGGAGCTAGGGTGATCTTCAATCTCATGAATTGGTGCTATAATAAGTTTGAGGTGGAGATGCAGAATCACTAGGGTTTTGGCCAAATTCAGAGCCATAGAAGGCCTTGTAGTCGAATACCAGCGTATGAAACGCTTACATAGTGGCAAAGCTTGCCATATACAATGAGACAAAAGTTTATTTTTTTAATTGCATATTCAAAGAAGAATAAGAATCGTTTTTCCCAAAAATTAATTAAGCATAACATTTTCCATAAATTAACAATGAGCGGAACATTGAATTCACCACATTTTTAGTAATACTTCACTTTTCAGAGTATAGGATCTCATGGATTAAAGTCATCAAGGGTGAATTAGTTTTAGAATCCTATTCAATAAGGAGATAAAGAAGAAGAAAAAAGTGTTTGGGGAAAGTGTCAGTAAAAGGGAAAGCCAATACAGAAAAAAGCGAAATGTCCTCAATGTGTCTTGCCTACCTTTATAACTGTTTGGCCATTGTGCATAGATACCACTTAATCAAGCAATGAAGTACACTGAGCATAGTGAATTATAGTAGTGAAATATGAAGGTGAGGGTTTTTGTGTGCCTGCCTTCTTTTCTAAAGTGCTTCTTGGAGGTTCCAAGAAACGGATCTCTGGTTTATTTCAAGTGTAAAGGGATCAGGGTATTAGTAAATAAAGGCATATTGTATATGAAGAATGCGTTCAAGAAACAGTTTTCAAGGTTGGGAAATTAAAGAAGGCTTTCTAACCACCTGATTGATATGAGAAATATTAATATATAGATCTATTGATAGCACCCTAGTCACAGATTCTTCGTTTGAAAGCCATAATTAAGCTTCATTCATACTTTGAATGTTGCTTGCATGTATTTCACACCTTTTATTGCTTCCTAAATCGATTTCATAATTAGATGCCCGTCAAAGTATTAATAACTTTTATATATCTCTAGCATGCGTGCAGAATTACATTTTAAGTGCATTTAATTTACATTTTTTTATCTCAAGTAGAAGGTTATTTCATATCTTTTATCACTGAATGATAATTAAGTAAATCAGAATATTGATGAGAATACTATTTTTTTCGATTTTGATGCTGAAATTGGTCTTTTGACTATAGGTTTAGTGTCCTATAGTCAACTATTGAGGTCATCTGTGGCTTATTTTAAATTGAGAATTGCTCTTGGTTTACTACAGGGTTTTCAATAATTGCATTTATCACTGAATCTATAACTTATTTACGAAATGTGGCATTCATTCCTTTGAGGTGGCATACTGTGTATAAACCACTGAAACCTAGTTGGTATATGTAATCAGTTCAACTAAGACTTTGCAGTACTGGTGGGACGTTAGTGTGACTATGGGGTTGGAGCTCGCCCTGCCTCCACTGTTTTTATCTCCTTGAATGTTATTAGATCTAAAACTGAGAGTCTGATGCACAAAACCATGCGATAATCAAGTTTCAACACGACAGCAGCTCATAGATTAGATAGAAATGGCATGATGTTTGTCAGCAATGGAAGTTTGAGTAGCCATGCAAGAGATATCCCTGCAACATATGTCACCCTGTTGGGTTTCGTCATTGCTTTGGATATAAAGCTTAACACATTTAAGCTTTCTTTCCCCGTAATTGCTCCATGTGCACCCTTAATCAAGCTGCGTTCTTGATAGTTTTGGGTGGCTCTTCTGTAAAAGAAGTATTTGCTCCAGTCTGTCTCCAGGGTATTATAATTGCTGCGCTCCCTACTAGAACCTCCAAACAAGTCTCATAAGCCAGTTGCAGATGCAACTGATGGTAGTCAAGCTCCAAGTCTTCAGGCACATCCAAATGAGGCGCTTTCTTTAATTGTTCCTGAGCAATAAATTGGAAACTCTGAACACAAAGGCGACTCCACCACCAGCATCATCATGAATTGCCCCGTATGGGCAGCATTGTCCATTCCAATTGAGGGCTTCAATATTAAATAGGTTCATCACGTGTCTCTGGCGTCAACACTCTTCCATAACTATTTAAATTACTGAATGAGCATGACTTTCGTATTATCATCCAGGATTGAATGAAACAAAATTGATGTAATTTAAAAGGTCTACAAGAGAGAAGCTGGTGGTGTAGTCCTGCTTTGTATGTCCTGAGGGTCTCTTTACTTGGGTTTTCACCTTGGGTGTTATGCCCCACCAGCTCCTGCTGCAAAATGCTGGGAGCGATGCTTTGGGCCTGAATTTCCCTTGGCATCCTTTTAAACAGGATATGAAATAAAGCCATTATGAAATTCCATTGCTGATAGTCATCACACCATATCTGCCTAAGAACAAGCAAATCTAGCTAGTCAGAACAGTGTCCTCTCCAAGATCGACCACAGCGATGTACTTCCCATGGGTCATCTTCCAGGACCTCTAGGATATTCGTAGTAATATGTAACAGTGGAGCTAGGGTGATCTTCAATCTCATGAATTGCTGCTATAATAAGTTTGAGGTGGAGATGCAGAATCACTAGGGTTTTGGCCAAATTCAGAGCCATAGAAGGCCTTGTAGTCGAATACCAGCGTAAGAAACGCTTACATAGTGGCAAAGCTTGCCATATACAATGAGACAAAAGTTTATTTTTTTAATTGCATATTCAAAGAAGAATAAGAATCTTATTTCCCAAAAATTAATTAAGCATAACATTTTCCATAAATTAACAATGAGCGGAACATTGAATTCACCACATTTTTAGTAATACTTCACTTTTCAGAGTATAGGATCTCATGGATTAAAGTCATCAAGGGTGAATTAGTTTTAGAATCCTATTCAATAAGGAGATAAAGAAGAAGAAAAAAGTGTTTGGGGAAAGTGTCAGTAAAAGGGAAAGCCAATACAGAAAAAAGCGAAATGTCCTCAATGTGTCTTGCCTACCTTTATAACTGTTTGGCCATTGTGCATAGATACCACTTAATCAAGCAATGAAGTACACTGAGCATAGTGAATTATAGTAGTGAAATATGAAGGTGAGGGTTTTTGTGTGCCTGCCTTCTTTTCTAAAGTGCTTCTTGGAGGTTCCAAGAAACGGATCTCTGGTTTATTTCAAGTGTAAAGGGATCAGGGTATTAGTAAATAAAGGCATATTGTATATGAAGAATGCGTTCAAGAAACAGTTTTCAAGGTTGGGAAATTAAAGAAGGCTTTCTAACCACCTGATTGATATGAGAAATATTAATATATAGATCTATTGATAGCACCCTAGTCACAGATTCTTCGTTTGAAAGCCATAATTAAGCTTCATTCATACTTTGAATGTTGCTTGCATGTATTTCACACCTTTTATTGCTTCCTAAATCGATTTCATAATTAGATGCCCGTCAAAGTATTAATAACTTTTATATATCTCTAGCATGCGTGCAGAATTACATTTTAAGTGCATTTAATTTACATTTTTTTATCTCAAGTAGAAGGTTATTTCATATCTTTTATCACTGAATGATAATTAAGTAAATCAGAATATTGATGAGAATACTATTTTTTTCGATTTTGATGCTGAAATTGGTCTTTTGACTATAGGTTTAGTGTCCTATAGTGAACTATTGAGGTCATCTGAGGCTTATTTTAAATTGAGAATTGCTCTTGGTTTACTACAGGGTTTTCAATAATTGCATTTATCACTGAATCTATAACCTATTTACGAAATGTGGCATTCATTCCTTTGAGGTGGCATACTGTGTATAAACCACTGAAACCTAGTTGGTATATGTAATCAGTTCAACTAAGACTTTGCAGTACTGGTGGGACGTTAGTGTGACTATGGGGTTGGAGCTCGCCCTGCCTCCACTGTTTTTATCTCCTTGAATGTTATTAGATCTAAAACTGAGAGTCTGATGCACAAAACCATGCGATAATCAAGTTTCAACACGACAGCAGCTCATAGATTAGATAGAAATGGCATGATGTTTGTCAGCAATGGAAGTTTGAGTAGCCATGCAAGAGATATCCCTGCAACATATGTCACCCTGTTGGGTTCCGTCATTGCTTTGGATATAAAGCTTAACACATTTAAGCTTTCTTTCCCCGTAATTGCTCCATGTGCACCCTTAATCAAGCTGCGTTCTTGATAGTTTTGGGTGGCTCTTCTGTAAAAGAAGTATTTGCTCCAGTCTGTCTCCAGGGTATTATAATTGCTGCGCTCCCTACTAGAACCTCCAAACAAGTCTCATAAGCCAGTTGCAGATGCAACTGATGGTAGTCAAGCTCCAAGTCTTCAGGCACATCCAAATGAGGCGCTTTCTTTAATTGTTCCTGAGCAATAAATTGGAAACTCTGAACACAAAGGCGACTCCACCACCAGCATCATCATGAATTGCCCCGTATGGGCAGCATTGTCCATTCCAATTGAGGGCTTCAATATTAAATAGGTTCATCACGTGTCTCTGGCGTCAACACTCTTCCATAACTATTTAAATTACTGAATGAGCATGACTTTCGTATTATCATCCAGGATTGAATGAAACAAAATTGATGTAATTTAAAAGGTCTACAAGAGAGAAGCTGGTGGTGTAGTCCTGCTTTGTATGTCCTGAGGGTCTCTTTACTTGGGTTTTCACCTTGGGTGTTATGCCCCACCAGCTCCTGCTGCAAAATGCTGGGAGCGATGCTTTGGGCCTGAATTTCCCTTGGCATCCTTTTAAACAGGATATGAAATAAAGCCATTATGAAATTCCATTGCTGATAGTCATCACACCATATCTGCCTAAGAACAAGCAAATCTAGCTAGTCAGAACAGTGTCCTCTCCAAGATCGACCACAGCGATGTACTTCCCATGGGTCATCTTCCAGGACCTCTAGGATATTCGTAGTAATATGTAACAGTGGAGCTAGGGTGATCTTCAATCTCATGAATTGCTGCTATAATAAGTTTGAGGTGGAGATGCAGAATCACTAGGGTTTTGGCCAAATTCAGAGCCATAGAAGGCCTTGTAGTCGAATACCAGCGTAAGAAACGCTTACATAGTGGCAAAGCTTGCCATATACAATGAGACAAAAGTTTATTTTTTTAATTGCATATTCAAAGAAGAATAAGAATCTTATTTCCCAAAAATTAATTAAGCATAACATTTTCCATAAATTAACAATGAGCGGAACATTGAATTCACCACATTTTTAGTAATACTTCACTTTTCAGAGTATAGGATCTCATGGATTAAAGTCATCAAGGGTGAATTAGTTTTAGAATCCTATTCAATAAGGAGATAAAGAAGAAGAAAAAAGTGTTTGGGGAAAGTGTCAGTAAAAGGGAAAGCCAATACAGAAAAAAGCGAAATGTCCTCAATGTGTCTTGCCTACCTTTATAACTGTTTGGCCATTGTGCATAGATACCACTTAATCAAGCAATGAAGTACACTGAGCATAGTGAATTATAGTAGTGAAATATGAAGGTGAGGGTTTTTGTGTGCCTGCCTTCTTTTCTAAAGTGCTTCTTGGAGGTTCCAAGAAACGGATCTCTGGTTTATTTCAAGTGTAAAGGGATCAGGGTATTAGTAAATAAAGGCATATTGTATATGAAGAATGCGTTCAAGAAACAGTTTTCAAGGTTGGGAAATTAAAGAAGGCTTTCTAACCACCTGATTGATATGAGAAATATTAATATATAGATCTATTGATAGCACCCTAGTCACAGATTCTTCGTTTGAAAGCCATAATTAAGCTTCATTCATACTTTGAATGTTGCTTGCATGTATTTCACACCTTTTATTGCTTCCTAAATCGATTTCATAATTAGATGCCCGTCAAAGTATTAATAACTTTTATATATCTCTAGCATGCGTGCAGAATTACATTTTAAGTGCATTTAATTTACAATTTTTTTTATCTCAAGTAGAAGGTTATTTCATATCTTTTATCACTGAATGATAATTAAGTAAATCAGAATATTGATGAGAATACTATTTTTTTCGATTTTGATGCTGAAATTGGTCTTTTGACTATAGGTTTAGTGTCCTATAGTGAACTATTGAGGTCATCTGAGGCTTATTTTAAATTGAGAATTGCTCTTGGTTTACTACAGGGTTTTCAATAATTGCATTTATCACTGAATCTATAACCTATTTACGAAATGTGGCATTCATTCCTTTGAGGTGGCATACTGTGTATAAACCACTGAAACCTAGTTGGTATATGTAATCAGTTCAACTAAGACTTTGCAGTACTGGTGGGACGTTAGTGTGACTATGGGGTTGGAGCTCGCCCTGCCTCCACTGTTTTTATCTCCTTGAATGTTATTAGATCTAAAACTGAGAGTCTGATGCACAAAACCATGCGATAATCAAGTTTCAACACGACAGCAGCTCATAGATTAGATAGAAATGGCATGATGTTTGTCAGCAATGGAAGTTTGAGTAGCCATGCAAGAGATATCCCTGCAACATATGTCACCCTGTTGGGTTCCGTCATTGCTTTGGATATAAAGCTTAACACATTTAAGCTTTCTTTCCCCGTAATTGCTCCATGTGCACCCTTAATCAAGCTGCGTTCTTGATAGTTTTGGGTGGCTCTTCTGTAAAAGAAGTATTTGCTCCAGTCTGTCTCCAGGGTATTATAATTGCTGCGCTCCCTACTAGAACCTCCAAACAAGTCTCATAAGCCAGTTGCAGATGCAACTGATGGTAGTCAAGCTCCAAGTCTTCAGGCACATCCAAATGAGGCGCTTTCTTTAATTGTTCCTGAGCAATAAATTGGAAACTCTGAACACAAAGGCGACTCCACCACCAGCATCATCATGAATTGCCCCGTATGGGCAGCATTGTCCATTCCAATTGAGGGCTTCAATATTAAATAGGTTCATCACGTGTCTCTGGCGTCAACACTCTTCCATAACTATTTAAATTACTGAATGAGCATGACTTTCGTATTATCATCCAGGATTGAATGAAACAAAATTGATGTAATTTAAAAGGTCTACAAGAGAGAAGCTGGTGGTGTAGTCCTGCTTTGTATGTCCTGAGGGTCTCTTTACTTGGGTTTTCACCTTGGGTGTTATGCCCCACCAGCTCCTGCTGCAAAATGCTGGGAGCGATGCTTTGGGCCTGAATTTCCCTTGGCATCCTTTTAAACAGGATATGAAATAAAGCCATTATGAAATTCCATTGCTGATAGTCATCACACCATATCTGCCTAAGAACAAGCAAATCTAGCTAGTCAGAACAGTGTCCTCTCCAAGATCGACCACAGCGATGTACTTCCCATGGGTCATCTTCCAGGACCTCTAGGATATTCGTAGTAATATGTAACAGTGGAGCTAGGGTGATCTTCAATCTCATGAATTGCTGCTATAATAAGTTTGAGGTGGAGATGCAGAATCACTAGGGTTTTGGCCAAATTCAGAGCCATAGAAGGCCTTGTAGTCGAATACCAGCGTAAGAAACGCTTACATAGTGGCAAAGCTTGCCATATACAATGAGACAAAAGTTTATTTTTTTAATTGCATATTCAAAGAAGAATAAGAATCTTATTTCCCAAAAATTAATTAAGCATAACATTTTCCATAAATTAACAATGAGCGGAACATTGAATTCACCACATTTTTAGTAATACTTCACTTTTCAGAGTATAGGATCTCATGGATTAAAGTCATCAAGGGTGAATTAGTTTTAGAATCCTATTCAATAAGGAGATAAAGAAGAAGAAAAAAGTGTTTGGGGAAAGTGTCAGTAAAAGGGAAAGCCAATACAGAAAAAAGCGAAATGTCCTCAATGTGTCTTGCCTACCTTTATAACTGTTTGGCCATTGTGCATAGATACCACTTAATCAAGCAATGAAGTACACTGAGCATAGTGAATTATAGTAGTGAAATATGAAGGTGAGGGTTTTTGTGTGCCTGCCTTCTTTTCTAAAGTGCTTCTTGGAGGTTCCAAGAAACGGATCTCTGGTTTATTTCAAGTGTAAAGGGATCAGGGTATTAGTAAATAAAGGCATATTGTATATGAAGAATGCGTTCAAGAAACAGTTTTCAAGGTTGGGAAATTAAAGAAGGCTTTCTAACCACCTGATTGATATGAGAAATATTAATATATAGATCTATTGATAGCACCCTAGTCACAGATTCTTCGTTTGAAAGCCATAATTAAGCTTCATTCATACTTTGAATGTTGCTTGCATGTATTTCACACCTTTTATTGCTTCCTAAATCGATTTCATAATTAGATGCCCGTCAAAGTATTAATAACTTTTATATATCTCTAGCATGCGTGCAGAATTACATTTTAAGTGCATTTAATTTACATTTTTTTTATCTCAAGTAGAAGGTTATTTCATATCTTTTATCACTGAATGATAATTAAGTAAATCAGAATATTGATGAGAATACTATTTTTTTCGATTTTGATGCTGAAATTGGTCTTTTGACTATAGGTTTAGTGTCCTATAGTCAACTATTGAGGTCATCTGTGGCTTATTTTAAATTGAGAATTGCTCTTGGTTTACTACAGGGTTTTCAATAATTGCATTTATCACTGAATCTATAACTTATTTACGAAATGTGGCATTCATTCCTTTGAGGTGGCATACTGTGTATAAACCACTGAAACCTAGTTGGTATATGTAATCAGTTCAACTAAGACTTTGCAGTACTGGTGGGACGTTAGTGTGACTATGGGGTTGGAGCTCGCCCTGCCTCCACTGTTTTTATCTCCTTGAATGTTATTAGATCTAAAACTGAGAGTCTGATGCACAAAACCATGCGATAATCAAGTTTCAACACGACAGCAGCTCATAGATTAGATAGAAATGGCATGATGTTTGTCAGCAATGGAAGTTTGAGTAGCCATGCAAGAGATATCCCTGCAACATATGTCACCCTGTTGGGTTTCGTCATTGCTTTGGATATAAAGCTTAACACATTTAAGCTTTCTTTCCCCGTAATTGCTCCATGTGCACCCTTAATCAAGCTGCGTTCTTGATAGTTTTGGGTGGCTCTTCTGTAAAAGAAGTATTTGCTCCAGTCTGTCTCCAGGGTATTATAATTGCTGCGCTCCCTACTAGAACCTCCAAACAAGTCTCATAAGCCAGTTGCAGATGCAACTGATGGTAGTCAAGCTCCAAGTCTTCAGGCACATCCAAATGAGGCGCTTTCTTTAATTGTTCCTGAGCAATAAATTGGAAACTCTGAACACAAAGGCGACTCCACCACCAGCATCATCATGAATTGCCCCGTATGGGCAGCATTGTCCATTCCAATTGAGGGCTTCAATATTAAATAGGTTCATCACGTGTCTCTGGCGTCAACACTCTTCCATAACTATTTAAATTACTGAATGAGCATGACTTTCGTATTATCATCCAGGATTGAATGAAACAAAATTGATGTAATTTAAAAGGTCTACAAGAGAGAAGCTGGTGGTGTAGTCCTGCTTTGTATGTCCTGAGGGTCTCTTTACTTGGGTTTTCACCTTGGGTGTTATGCCCCACCAGCTCCTGCTGCAAAATGCTGGGAGCGATGCTTTGGGCCTGAATTTCCCTTGGCATCCTTTTAAACAGGATATGAAATAAAGCCATTATGAAATTCCATTGCTGATAGTCATCACACCATATCTGCCTAAGAACAAGCAAATCTAGCTAGTCAGAACAGTGTCCTCTCCAAGATCGACCACAGCGATGTACTTCCCATGGGTCATCTTCCAGGACCTCTAGGATATTCGTAGTAATATGTAACAGTGGAGCTAGGGTGATCTTCAATCTCATGAATTGCTGCTATAATAAGTTTGAGGTGGAGATGCAGAATCACTAGGGTTTTGGCCAAATTCAGAGCCATAGAAGGCCTTGTAGTCGAATACCAGCGTAAGAAACGCTTACATAGTGGCAAAGCTTGCCATATACAATGAGACAAAAGTTTATTTTTTTAATTGCATATTCAAAGAAGAATAAGAATCTTATTTCCCAAAAATTAATTAAGCATAACATTTTCCATAAATTAACAATGAGCGGAACATTGAATTCACCACATTTTTAGTAATACTTCACTTTTCAGAGTATAGGATCTCATGGATTAAAGTCATCAAGGGTGAATTAGTTTTAGAATCCTATTCAATAAGGAGATAAAGAAGAAGAAAAAAGTGTTTGGGGAAAGTGTCAGTAAAAGGGAAAGCCAATACAGAAAAAAGCGAAATGTCCTCAATGTGTCTTGCCTACCTTTATAACTGTTTGGCCATTGTGCATAGATACCACTTAATCAAGCAATGAAGTACACTGAGCATAGTGAATTATAGTAGTGAAATATGAAGGTGAGGGTTTTTGTGTGCCTGCCTTCTTTTCTAAAGTGCTTCTTGGAGGTTCCAAGAAACGGATCTCTGGTTTATTTCAAGTGTAAAGGGATCAGGGTATTAGTAAATAAAGGCATATTGTATATGAAGAATGCGTTCAAGAAACAGTTTTCAAGGTTGGGAAATTAAAGAAGGCTTTCTAACCACCTGATTGATATGAGAAATATTAATATATAGATCTATTGATAGCACCCTAGTCACAGATTCTTCGTTTGAAAGCCATAATTAAGCTTCATTCATACTTTGAATGTTGCTTGCATGTATTTCACACCTTTTATTGCTTCCTAAATCGATTTCATAATTAGATGCCCGTCAAAGTATTAATAACTTTTATATATCTCTAGCATGCGTGCAGAATTACATTTTAAGTGCATTTAATTTACATTTTTTTATCTCAAGTAGAAGGTTATTTCATATCTTTTATCACTGAATGATAATTAAGTAAATCAGAATATTGATGAGAATACTATTTTTTTCGATTTTGATGCTGAAATTGGTCTTTTGACTATAGGTTTAGTGTCCTATAGTGAACTATTGAGGTCATCTGAGGCTTATTTTAAATTGAGAATTGCTCTTGGTTTACTACAGGGTTTTCAATAATTGCATTTATCACTGAATCTATAACCTATTTACGAAATGTGGCATTCATTCCTTTGAGGTGGCATACTGTGTATAAACCACTGAAACCTAGTTGGTATATGTAATCAGTTCAACTAAGACTTTGCAGTACTGGTGGGACGTTAGTGTGACTATGGGGTTGGAGCTCGCCCTGCCTCCACTGTTTTTATCTCCTTGAATGTTATTAGATCTAAAACTGAGAGTCTGATGCACAAAACCATGCGATAATCAAGTTTCAACACGACAGCAGCTCATAGATTAGATAGAAATGGCATGATGTTTGTCAGCAATGGAAGTTTGAGTAGCCATGCAAGAGATATCCCTGCAACATATGTCACCCTGTTGGGTTCCGTCATTGCTTTGGATATAAAGCTTAACACATTTAAGCTTTCTTTCCCCGTAATTGCTCCATGTGCACCCTTAATCAAGCTGCGTTCTTGATAGTTTTGGGTGGCTCTTCTGTAAAAGAAGTATTTGCTCCAGTCTGTCTCCAGGGTATTATAATTGCTGCGCTCCCTACTAGAACCTCCAAACAAGTCTCATAAGCCAGTTGCAGATGCAACTGATGGTAGTCAAGCTCCAAGTCTTCAGGCACATCCAAATGAGGCGCTTTCTTTAATTGTTCCTGAGCAATAAATTGGAAACTCTGAACACAAAGGCGACTCCACCACCAGCATCATCATGAATTGCCCCGTATGGGCAGCATTGTCCATTCCAATTGAGGGCTTCAATATTAAATAGGTTCATCACGTGTCTCTGGCGTCAACACTCTTCCATAACTATTTAAATTACTGAATGAGCATGACTTTCGTATTATCATCCAGGATTGAATGAAACAAAATTGATGTAATTTAAAAGGTCTACAAGAGAGAAGCTGGTGGTGTAGTCCTGCTTTGTATGTCCTGAGGGTCTCTTTACTTGGGTTTTCACCTTGGGTGTTATGCCCCACCAGCTCCTGCTGCAAAATGCTGGGAGCGATGCTTTGGGCCTGAATTTCCCTTGGCATCCTTTTAAACAGGATATGAAATAAAGCCATTATGAAATTCCATTGCTGATAGTCATCACACCATATCTGCCTAAGAACAAGCAAATCTAGCTAGTCAGAACAGTGTCCTCTCCAAGATCGACCACAGCGATGTACTTCCCATGGGTCATCTTCCAGGACCTCTAGGATATTCGTAGTAATATGTAACAGTGGAGCTAGGGTGATCTTCAATCTCATGAATTGCTGCTATAATAAGTTTGAGGTGGAGATGCAGAATCACTAGGGTTTTGGCCAAATTCAGAGCCATAGAAGGCCTTGTAGTCGAATACCAGCGTAAGAAACGCTTACATAGTGGCAAAGCTTGCCATATACAATGAGACAAAAGTTTATTTTTTTAATTGCATATTCAAAGAAGAATAAGAATCTTATTTCCCAAAAATTAATTAAGCATAACATTTTCCATAAATTAACAATGAGCGGAACATTGAATTCACCACATTTTTAGTAATACTTCACTTTTCAGAGTATAGGATCTCATGGATTAAAGTCATCAAGGGTGAATTAGTTTTAGAATCCTATTCAATAAGGAGATAAAGAAGAAGAAAAAAGTGTTTGGGGAAAGTGTCAGTAAAAGGGAAAGCCAATACAGAAAAAAGCGAAATGTCCTCAATGTGTCTTGCCTACCTTTATAACTGTTTGGCCATTGTGCATAGATACCACTTAATCAAGCAATGAAGTACACTGAGCATAGTGAATTATAGTAGTGAAATATGAAGGTGAGGGTTTTTGTGTGCCTGCCTTCTTTTCTAAAGTGCTTCTTGGAGGTTCCAAGAAACGGATCTCTGGTTTATTTCAAGTGTAAAGGGATCAGGGTATTAGTAAATAAAGGCATATTGTATATGAAGAATGCGTTCAAGAAACAGTTTTCAAGGTTGGGAAATTAAAGAAGGCTTTCTAACCACCTGATTGATATGAGAAATATTAATATATAGATCTATTGATAGCACCCTAGTCACAGATTCTTCGTTTGAAAGCCATAATTAAGCTTCATTCATACTTTGAATGTTGCTTGCATGTATTTCACACCTTTTATTGCTTCCTAAATCGATTTCATAATTAGATGCCCGTCAAAGTATTAATAACTTTTATATATCTCTAGCATGCGTGCAGAATTACATTTTAAGTGCATTTAATTTACAATTTTTTTTATCTCAAGTAGAAGGTTATTTCATATCTTTTATCACTGAATGATAATTAAGTAAATCAGAATATTGATGAGAATACTATTTTTTTCGATTTTGATGCTGAAATTGGTCTTTTGACTATAGGTTTAGTGTCCTATAGTGAACTATTGAGGTCATCTGAGGCTTATTTTAAATTGAGAATTGCTCTTGGTTTACTACAGGGTTTTCAATAATTGCATTTATCACTGAATCTATAACCTATTTACGAAATGTGGCATTCATTCCTTTGAGGTGGCATACTGTGTATAAACCACTGAAACCTAGTTGGTATATGTAATCAGTTCAACTAAGACTTTGCAGTACTGGTGGGACGTTAGTGTGACTATGGGGTTGGAGCTCGCCCTGCCTCCACTGTTTTTATCTCCTTGAATGTTATTAGATCTAAAACTGAGAGTCTGATGCACAAAACCATGCGATAATCAAGTTTCAACACGACAGCAGCTCATAGATTAGATAGAAATGGCATGATGTTTGTCAGCAATGGAAGTTTGAGTAGCCATGCAAGAGATATCCCTGCAACATATGTCACCCTGTTGGGTTCCGTCATTGCTTTGGATATAAAGCTTAACACATTTAAGCTTTCTTTCCCCGTAATTGCTCCATGTGCACCCTTAATCAAGCTGCGTTCTTGATAGTTTTGGGTGGCTCTTCTGTAAAAGAAGTATTTGCTCCAGTCTGTCTCCAGGGTATTATAATTGCTGCGCTCCCTACTAGAACCTCCAAACAAGTCTCATAAGCCAGTTGCAGATGCAACTGATGGTAGTCAAGCTCCAAGTCTTCAGGCACATCCAAATGAGGCGCTTTCTTTAATTGTTCCTGAGCAATAAATTGGAAACTCTGAACACAAAGGCGACTCCACCACCAGCATCATCATGAATTGCCCCGTATGGGCAGCATTGTCCATTCCAATTGAGGGCTTCAATATTAAATAGGTTCATCACGTGTCTCTGGCGTCAACACTCTTCCATAACTATTTAAATTACTGAATGAGCATGACTTTAGTATTATCATCCAGGATTGAATGAAACAAAATTGATGTAATTTAAAAGGTCTACAAGAGAGAAGCTGGTGGTGTAGTCCTGCTTTGTATGTCCTGAGGGTCTCTTTACTTGGGTTTTCACCTTGGGTGTTATGCCCCACCAGCTCCTGCTGCAAAATGCTGGGAGCGATGCTTTGGGCCTGAATTTCCCTTGGCATCCTTTTAAACAGGATATGAAATAAAGCCATTATGAAATTCCATTGCTGATAGTCATCACACCATATCTGCCTAAGAACAAGCAAATCTAGCTAGTCAGAACAGTGTCCTCTCCAAGATTGACCACAGCGATGTACTTCCCATGGGTCATCTTCCAGGACCTCTAGGATATTCGTAGTAATATGTAACAGTGGAGCTAGGGTGATCTTCAATCTCATGAATTGCTGCTATAATAAGTTTGAGGTGGAGATGCAGAATCACTAGGGTTTTGGCCAAATTCAGAGCCATAGAAGGCCTTGTAGTCGAATACCAGCGTAAGAAACGCTTACATAGTGGCAAAGCTTGCCATATACAATGAGACAAAAGTTTATTTTTTTAATTGCATATTCAAAGAAGAATAAGAATCTTATTTCCCAAAAATTAATTAAGCATAACATTTTCCATAAATTAACAATGAGCGGAACATTGAATTCACCACATTTTTAGTAATACTTCACTTTTCAGAGTATAGGATCTCATGGATTAAAGTCATCAAGGGTGAATTAGTTTTAGAATCCTATTCAATAAGGAGATAAAGAAGAAGAAAAAAGTGTTTGGGGAAAGTGTCAGTAAAAGGGAAAGCCAATACAGAAAAAAGCGAAATGTCCTCAATGTGTCTTGCCTACCTTTATAACTGTTTGGCCATTGTGCATAGATACCACTTAATCAAGCAATGAAGTACACTGAGCATAGTGAATTTTAGTAGTGGAATATGAAGGTGAGGGTTTTTGTGTGCCTGCCTTCTTTTCTAAAGTGCTTCCTGGAGGTTCCAAGAAACGGATCTCTGGTTTATTTCAAGTGTAAAGGGATCAGGGTATTAGTAAATAAAGGCATATTGTATATGAAGAATGCGTTCAAGAAGCAGTTTTCAAGGTTGGGAAATTAAAGAAGGCTTTCTAACCACCTGATTGATATGAGAAATATTAATACATAGATCTATTGATAGCACCCTAGTCACAGATTCTTCGTTTGAAAGCCATAATTAAGCTTCATTCATACTTTGAATGTTGCTTGCATGTATTTCACACCTTTTATTGCTTCCTAAATCGATTTCATTATTAGATGACCGTAAAAGTATTAATAACTTTTATATATCTCTAGCATGCGTGCAGAATTACATTTTAAGTGCATTCAATTTACATTTTTTTATCTCAAGTAGAAGGTTATTTCATATCTTTTATCACTGAATGATAAGTAAGTAAATCAGAATATTGATGAGAATACTATTTTTTTCGATTTTGATGCTGAAATTGGTCTTTTGACTATAGGTTTAGTGTCCTATAGTCAACTATTGATGTCATCTGCGGCTTATTTTAAATTGAGAATTGCTCTTGGTTTACTACAGGGTTTTCAATAATTGCATTTATCACTGAATCTATAACTTATTTACGAAATGTGGCATTCATTCCTTTGAAGTGGCATACTGTGTATAAACCACTGAAACCTAGTTGGTATATGTACTCAGTTCAACTAAGACTTTGCAGCACTGGTGGGACGTTAGTGTTTGACTATGGGTTTGGAGCTCGCCCTGCCTCCACTGTTTTTATCTCCTTGAATGTTATTAGATCTAAAACTGAGAGTCTGATGCACAAAACTATGCGATAATCAAGTTTCAACACGACAGCAGCTCATAGATTAGATAGAAATGGCATGATGTTTGTCAGCAATGGAA
Organism: Lissotriton vulgaris; assembly: GCF_964263255.1. Classification (NCBI taxonomy): domain Eukaryota; kingdom Metazoa; phylum Chordata; class Amphibia; order Caudata; family Salamandridae; genus Lissotriton; species Lissotriton vulgaris. Next base: position 1,400,052,665 of record NC_141689.1, read on the forward strand.
GTTTGAGTAGCCATGCAAGAGATATCCCTGCAACATATGTCACCCTGTTGGGTTCCGTCATTGCTTTGGATATAAAGCTTAACACATTTAAGCTTTCTTTCCCCGTAATTGCTCCATGTGCACCCTTAATCAAGCTGCGTTCTTGATAGTTTTGGGTGGCTCTTCTGTAAAAGAAGTATTTGCTCCAGTCTGTCTCCAGGGTATTATAATTGCTGCGCTCCCTACTAGAACCTCCAAACAAGTCTCATAAGCCAGTTGCAGATGCAACTGATGGTAGTCAAGCTCCAAGTCTTCAGGCACATCCAAATGAGGCGCTTTCTTTAATTGTTCCTGAGCAATAAATTGGAAACTCTGAACACAAAAGCGACTCCGCCACCAGCATCATCATGAATTGCCCCGTATGGGCAGCATTGTCCATTCCAATTGAGGGCTTCAATATTAAATAGGTTCATCACGTGTCTCTGGCGTCAACACTCTTCCATAACTATTTAAATTACTGAATGAGCATGACTTTCGTATTATCATCCAGGATTGAATGAAACAAAATTGATGTAATTTAAAAGGTCTACAAGAGAGAAGCTGGTGGTGTAGTCCTGCTTTGTATGTCCTGAGGGTCTCTTTACTTGGGTTTTCACCTTGGGTGTTATGCCCCACCAGCTCCTGCTGCAAAATGCTGGGAGCGATGCTTTGGGCCTGAATTTCCCTTGGCATCCTTTTAAACAGGATATGAAATAAAGCCATTATGAAATTCCATTGCTGATAGTCATCACACCATATCTGCCTAAGAACAAGCAAATCTAGCTAGTCAGAACAGTGTCCTCTCCAAGATCGACCACAGCAATGTACTTCCCATGGGTCATCTTTCAGGACCTCTAGGATATTCGTAGTAATATGTAACAGTGGAGCTAGGGTGATCTTCAATCTCATGAATTGGTGCTATAATAAGTTTGAGGTGGAGATGCAGAATCACTAGGGTTTTGGCCAAATTCAGAGCCATAGAAGGCCTTGTAGTCGAATACCAGCGTATGAAACGCTTACATAGTGGCAAAGCTTGCCATATACAATGAGACAAAAGTTTATTTTTTTAATTGCATATTCAAAGAAGAATAAGAATCGTTTTTCCCAAAAATTAATTAAGCATAACATTTTCCATAAATTAACAATGAGCGGAACATTGAATTCACCACATTTTTAGTAATACTTCACTTTTCAGAGTATAGGATCTCATGGATTAAAGTCATCAAGGGTGAATTAGTTTTAGAATCCTATTCAATAAGGAGATAAAGAAGAAGAAAAAAGTGTTTGGGGAAAGTGTCAGTAAAAGGGAAAGCCAATACAGAAAAAAGCGAAATGTCCTCAATGTGTCTTGCCTACCTTTATAACTGTTTGGCCATTGTGCATAGATACCACTTAATCAAGCAATGAAGTACACTGAGCATAGTGAATTATAGTAGTGAAATATGAAGGTGAGGGTTTTTGTGTGCCTGCCTTCTTTTCTAAAGTGCTTCCTGGAGGTTCAAAGAAACGGATCTCTGGTTTATTTCAAGTGTAAAGGGATCAGGGTATTAGTAAATAAAGGCATATTGTATATGAAGAATGCGTTCAAGAAACAGTTTTCAAGGTTGGGAAATTAAAGAAGGCTTTCTAACCACCTTTTTGATATGAGAAATATTAATATATAGATCTATTGATAGCACCCTAGTCACAGATTCTTCGTTTGAAAGCCATAATTAAGCTTCATTCATACTTTGAATGTTGCTTGCATGTATTTCACACCTTTTATTGCTTCCTAATTCGATTTCATAATTAGATGCCTGTCAAAGTATTAATAACTTTTATATATCTCTAGCATGCGTGCAGAATTACATTTTAAGTGCATTCGATTTACATTTTTTTATCTCAAGTAGAAGGTTATTTCATATCTTTTATCACTGAATAATAAGTAAGTAAATCAGAATATTGGTGAGAATACTATTTTTTTCGATTTTGATGCTGAATTAGGTCTTTTGTCACATTAGTGTCCTATAGTCAACTATTGAGGTCATCTGTGGCTTATTTTAAATTGAGAATTGCTCTTGGTTTACTACAGGGTTTTCAATAATTGCATTTATCACTGAATCTATAACTTATTTACAAAATGTGGCATTCATTCCTTTGAGGTGGCATACTGTGTATAAACCACTGAAACCTAGTGGGTATATGTACTCAGTTCAACTAAGACTTTGCAGCACTGGTGGGACGTTAGTGTTTGACTATGGGTTTGGAGCTCGCCCTGCCTCCACTGCTTTTATCTCCTTGAATGTTATTAGATCTAAAACTGAGAGTCTGATGCACAAAACTATGCGATAATCAAGTTTCAACATGACAGCAGCTCATAGATTAGATAGAAATGGCATGATGTTTGTCAGCAATGGAAGTTTGAGTAGCCATGCAAGAGATATCCCTGCAACATATGTCACCCTGTTGGGTTACGTCATTGCTTTGGATATAAAGCTTAACACATTTAAGCTTTCTTTCCCCGTAATTGCTCCATGTGCACCCTTAATCAAGCTGCGTTCTTGATAGTTTTGGGTGGCTCTTCTGTAAAAGAAGTATTTGCTCCAGTCTATCTCCAGGGTATTATAATTGCTGCGCTCCCTACTAGAACCTCCAAACAAGTCTCATAAGCCAGTTGCAGATGCAACTGATGGTAGTCAAGCTCCAAGTCTTCAGGCACATCCAAATAAGGCACTTTCTTTAATTGTTCCTGAACAATAAATTGAAAACTCTGAACACAAAAGCGACTCCGCCACCAGCATCATCATGAATTGCCCCGAATGGGCAGCATTGTCCATTCCAATTGAGGGCTTCAATATTAAATAGGTTCATCATGTGTCTCTGGCGTCAACACTCTTCCATAACTATTTAAATTACTGAATGAGCATGACTTTCGTATTATCATCCAGGATTGAATGAAACAAAATTGATGTAATTTAAAAGGTCTACAAGAGAGAAGCTGGTGGTGTAGTCCTTCTTTGTATGTCCTGAGGGTCTCTTTACTTGGGTTTTCACCTTGGGTGTTATGCCCCACCAGCTCCTGCTGCAAAATGCTGGGAGCGATGCTTTGGGCCTGAATTTCCCTTGGCATCCTTTTAAACAGGATATGAAATAAAGCCATTATGACATTCCATTGCTGATAGTCATCACACCATATCTGCCTAAGAACAAGCAAATCTAGCTAGTCAGAACAGTGTCCTCTCCAAGATCGACCACAGCGATGTACTTCCCATGGGTCATCTTCCAGGACCTCTAGGATATTCGTAGTAATATCTAACAGTGGAGCTAGGGTGATCTTCACTCTCATGAATTGCTGCTATAATAGGTTTGAGGGGGAGATGCAGAATCACTAGGGTTTTGACCAAATTCAGAGCCATAGAAGGCCTTGTAGTCGAATACCAGCGTAAGAAACGCTTACATAGTGGCAAAGCTTGCCATATACAATGAGACAAAAGTTTATTTCTTTAATTGTATATTCAAAGAAGAATAAGAATCTTATTTCCCAAAAATTAATTAAGCATAACATTTTCCATAAATTAACAATGAGCGGAACATTGAATTCACCACATTTTTTGTAATACTTCACTTTTCAGAGTATAGGATCTCATGGATTAAAGTCATCAAGGGTGAATTAGTTTTAGAATCCTATTCAATAAGGAGATAAAGAAGAAGAAAAAAGTGTTTGGGGAAAGTGTCAGTAAAAGGGAAAGCCAATACAGAAAAAAGCGAAATGTCCTCAATGTGTCTTGCCTACCTTTATAACTGTTTGGCCATTGTGCATAGATACCACTTAATCAAGCAATGAAGTACACTGAGCATAGTGAATTATAGTAGTGAAATATGAAGGTGAGGGTTTTTGGTGTGCCTGCCTTCTTTTCTAAAGTGCTTCCTGGAGGTTCAAAGAAACGGATCTCTGGTTTATTTCAAGTGTAAAGGGATCAGGGTATTAGTAAATAAAGGCATATTGTATATGAAGAATGCGTTCAAGAAACAGTTTTCAAGGTTGGGAAATTAAAGAAGGCTTTTTAACCACCTGATTGATATGAGAAATATTAATATATAGATCTATTGATAGCACCCTAGTCACAGATTCTTCGTTTGAAAGCCATAATTAAGCTTCATTCATACTTTGAATGTTGCTTGCATGTATTTCACACCTTTTATTGCTTCCTAATTCGATTTCATAATTAGATGCCTGTCAAAGTATTAATAACTTTTATATATCTCTAGCATGCGTGCAGAATTACATTTTAAGTGCATTCAATTTACATTTTTTTATCTCAAGTAGAAGGTTATTTCATATCTTTTATCACTGAATAATAAGTAAGTAAATCAGAATATTGGTGAGAATACTATTTTTTTCGATTTTGATGCTGAATTAGGTCTTTTGTCACATTAGTGTCCTATAGTCAACTATTGAGGTCATCTGTGGCTTATTTTAAATTGAGAATTGCTCTTGGTTTACTACAGGGTTTTCAATAATTGCATTTATCACTGAATCTATAACTTATTTACAAAATGTGGCATTCATTCCTTTGAGGTGGCATACTGTGTATAAACCACTGAAACCTAGTGGGTATATGTACTCAGTTCAACTAAGACTTTGCAGCACTGGTGGGACGTTAGTGTTTGACTATGGGTTTGGAGCTCGCCCTGCCTCCACTGCTTTTATCTCCTTGAATGTTATTAGATCTAAAACTGAGAGTCTGATGCACAAAACTATGCGATAATCAAGTTTCAACATGACAGCAGCTCATAGATTAGATAGAAATGGCATGATGTTTGTCAGCAATGGAAGTTTGAGTAGCCATGCAAGAGATATCCCTGCAACATATGTCACCCTGTTGGGTTCCGTCATTGCTTTGGATATAAAGCTTAACACATTTAAGCTTTCTTTCCCCGTAATTGCTCCATGTGCACCCTTAATCAAGCTGCGTTCTTGATAGTTTTGGGTGGCTCTTCTGTAAAAGAAGTATTTGCTCCAGTCTATCTCCAGGGTATTATAATTGCTGCGCTCCCTACTAGAACCTCCAAACAAGTCTCATAAGCCAGTTGCAGATGCAACTGATGGTAGTCAAGCTCCAAGTCTTCAGGCACATCCAAATAAGGCACTTTCTTTAATTGTTCCTGAACAATAAATTGAAAACTCTGAACACAAAAGCGACTCCGCCACCAGCATCATCATGAATTGCCCCGAATGGGCAGCATTGTCCATTCCAATTGAGGGCTTCAATATTAAATAGGTTCATCATGTGTCTCTGGCGTCAACACCCTTCCATAACTATTTAAATTACTGAATGAGCATGACTTTCGTATTATCATCCAGGATTGAATGAAACAAAATTGATGTAATTTAAAAGGTCTACAAGAGAGAAGCTGGTGGTGTAGTCCTTCTTTGTATGTCCTGAGGGTCTCTTTACTTGGGTTTTCACCTTGGGTGTTATGCCCCACCAGCTCCTGCTGCAAAATGCTGGGAGCGATGCTTTGGGCTTGAATTTCCCTTGGCATCCTTTTAAACAGGATATGAAATAAAGCCATTATGAAATTCCATTGCTGATAGTCATCACACCATATCTGCCTAAGAACAAGCAAATCTAGCTAGTCAGAACAGTGTCCTCTCCAAGATCGACCACAGCGATGTACTTCCCATGGGTCATCTTCCAGGACCTCTAGGATATTCGTAGTAATATCTAACAGTGGAGCTAGGGTGATCTTCACTCTCATGAATTGCTGCTATAATAAGTTTGAGGGGGAGATGCAGAATCACTAGGGTTTGGGCCAAATTCAGAGCCATAGAAGGCCTTGTAGTCGAATACCAGCGTAAGAAACGCTTACATAGTGGCAAAGCTTGCCATATACAATGAGACAAAAGTTTATTTCTTTAATTGTATATTCAAAGAAGAATAAGAATCTTATTTCCCAAAAATTAATTAAGCATAACATTTTCCATAAATTAACAATGAGCGGAACATTGAATTCACCACATTTTTTGTAATACTTCACTTTTCAGAGTATAGGATCTCATGGATTAAAGTCATCAAGGGTGAATTAGTTTTAGAATCCTATTCAATAAGGAGATAAAGAAGAAGAAAAAAGGGTTTGGGGAAAGTGTCAGTAAAAGGGAAAGCCAATACAGAAAAAAGCGAAATGTCCTCAATGTGTCTTGCCTACCTTTATAACTGTTTGGCCATTGTGCATAGATACCACTTAATCAAGCAATGAAGTACACTGAGCATAGTGAATTATAGTAGTGAAATATGAAGGTGAGGGTTTTTGGTGTGCCTGCCTTCTTTTCTAAAGTGCTTCCTGGAGGTTCAAAGAAACGGATCTCTGGTTTATTTCAAGTGTAAAGGGATCAGGGTATTAGTAAATGAAGGCATATTGTATATGAAGAATGCGTTCAAGAAACAGTTTTCAAGGTTGGGAAATTAAAGAAGGCTTTTTAACCACCTGATTGATATGAGAAATATTAATATATAGATCTATTGATAGCACCCTAGTCACAGATTCTTCGTTTGAAAGCCATAATTAAGCTTCATTCATACTTTGAATGTTGCTTGCATGTATTTCGGAATATCCAACATTACTCACACCTTTTATTGCTTCCTAAATCGATTTCATAATTAGATGCCCGTCAAAGTATTAATAACTTTTATATATCTCTAGCATGCGTGCAGAATTACATTTTAAGTGCATTCGATTTACATTTTTTTATCTCAAGTAGAAGGTTATTTCATATCTTTTATCACTGAATGATAAGTAAGTAAATCAGAATATTGATGAGAATGCTATTTTTTTCGATTTTGATGCTGAATTAGGTCTTTTGTCACATTAGTGTCCTATAGTCAACTATTGAGGTCATCTGTGGCTTATTTTAAATTGAGAATTGCTCTTGGTTTACTACAGGGTTTTCAATAATTGCATTTATCACTGAATCTATAACTTATTTACGAAATCTGGCATTCATTCCTTTGAGGTGGCATACTGTGTATAAACCACTGAAACCTAGTTGGTATATGTACTCAGTTCAACTAGGACTTTGCAGTACTGGTGGGACGTTAGTGTGACTATGGGGTTGAAGCTCGCCCTGCCTCCACTGTTTTTATCTCCTTGAATGTTATTAGATCTAAAACTGAGAGTCTGATGCACAAAACTATGCGATAATCAAGTTTCAACATGACAGCAGCTCATAGATTAGATAGAAATGGCATGATGTTTGTCAGCAATGGAAGTTTGAGTAGCCATGCAAGCGATATCCCTGCAACATATGTCACCCTGTTGGGTTCCGTCATTGCTTTGGATATAAAGCTTAACACATTTAAGCTTTCTTTCCCCGTAATTGCTCCATGTGCACCCTTAATCAAGCTGCGTTCTTGAGAGTTTTGGGTGGCTCTTCTGTAAATGAAGTATTTGCTCCAGTCTGTCTCCAGGGTATTATAATTGCTGCGCTCCCTACTAGAACCTCCAAACAAGTCTCATAAGCCAGTTGCAGATGCAACTGATGGTAGTCAAGCTCCAAGTCTTCAGGCACATCCAAATTAGGCGCTTTCTTTAATTGTTCCTGAGCAATAAATTGGAAACTCTGAACACAAAAGCGACTCCGCCACCAGCATCATCATGAATTGCCCCGTATGGGCAGCATTGTCCATTCCAATTGAGGGCTTCAATATTAAATAGGTTCATCACGTGTCTCTGGCGTCAACACTCTTCCATAACTATTTAAATTACTGAATGAGCATGACTTTCGTATTATCATCCAGGATTGAATGAAACAAAATTGATGTAATTTAAAAGGTCTACAAGAGAGAAGCTGGTGGTGTAGTCCTGCTTTGTATGTCCTGAGGGTCTCTTTACTTGGGTTTTCACCTTGGGTGTTATGCCCCACCAGCTCCTGCTGCAAAATGCTGGGAGCGATGCTTTGGGCCTGAATTTCCATTGGCATCCTTTTAAACAGGATATGAAAAAAAAAGCCATTATGAAATTCCATTGCTGATAGTCATCACACCATATCTGCCTAAGAACAAGCAAGTCTAGCTAGTCAGAACAGTGTCCTCTCCAAGATCGACCACAGCGATGTACTTCCCATGGGTCATCTTCCAGGACCTCTAGGATATTCGTAGTAATATGTAACAGTGGAGCTAGGGTGATCTTCAATCTCATGAATTGCTGCTATAATAAGTTTGAGGTGGAGATGCAGAATCACTAGGGTTTTGGCCAAATTCAGAGCCATAGAAGGCCTTGTAGTCGAATACCAGCGTAAGAAACGCTTACATAGTGGCAAAGCTTGCCATATACAATGAGACAAAAGTTTATTTTTTTAATTGCATATTCAAAGAAGAATAAGAATCTTATTTCCCAAAAATTAATTAAGCATAACATTTTCCATAAATTAACAATGAGCGGAACATTGAATTCACCACATTTTTTGTAATACTTCACTTTTCAGAGTATAGGATCTCATGGATTAAAGTCATCAAGGGTGAATTAGTTTTAGAATCCTATTCAATAAGGAGATAAAGAAGAAGAAAAAAGTGTTTGGGGAAAGTGTCAGTAAAAGGGAAAGCCAATACAGAAAAAAGCGAAATGTGTCTTGCCTACCTTTATAACTGTTTGGCCATTGTGCATAGATACCACTTAATCAAGCAATGAAGTACACTGAGCATAGTGAATTATAGTAGTGAAATATGAAGGTGAGGGTTTTTGTGTGCCTGCCTTCTTTTCTAAAGTGCTTCCTGGAGGTTCAAAGAAACGGATCTCTGGTTTATTTCAAGTGTAAAGGGATCAGGGTATTAGTTAAATAAAGGCATATTGTATATGAAGAATGCGTTCAAGAAACAGTTTTCAAGGTTGGGAAATTAAAGAAGGCTTTCTAACCACCTGATTGATATGAGAAATATTAATATATAGATCTATTGATAGCACCCTAGTCACAGATTCTTCGTTTGAAAGCCATAATTAAGCTTCATTCATACTTTGAATGTTGCTTGCATGTATTTCACACCTTTTATAGCTTCCTAAATCGATTTCATAATTAGATGCCCGTAAAAGTATTAATAACTTTTATATATCTCTAGCATGCGTGCAGAATTACATTTTAAGTGCATTCAATTTACATTTTTTTTTATCTCAAGTAGAAGGTTATTTCATATCTTTTATCACTGAATGATAAGCAAGTAAATCATAATATTGATGAGAATACTATTTTTTTCGATTTTGATGCTGAAATTGGTCTTTTGACTATAGGTTTAGTGTCCTATAGTCAACTATTGAGGTCATCTGCGGCTTATTTTAAATTGAGAATTGCTCTTGGTTTACTACAGGGTTTTCAATAATTGCATTTATCACTGAATCTATAACTTATTTACAAAATGTGGCATTCATTCCTTTGAAGTGGCATACTGTGTATAAACCACTGAAACCTAGTTGGTATATGTACTCAGTTCAACTAAGACTTTGCAGCACTGGTTGGACGTTAGTGTTTGACTATGGGTTTGGAGCTCGCCCTGCCTCCACTGTTTTTATCTCCTTGAATGTTATTAGATCTAAAACTGAGAGTCTGATGCACAAAACTATGCGATAATCAAGTTTCAACACGACAGCAGCTCATAGATTAGATAGAAATGGCATGATGTTTGTCAGCAATGGAAGTTTGAGTAGCCATGCAAGAGATATCCCTGCAACATATGTCACCCTGTTGGGTTCCGTCATTGCTTTGGATATAAAGCTTAACACATTTAAGCTTTCTTTCCCCGTAATTGCTCCATGTGCACCCTTAATCAAGCTGCGTTCTTGATAGTTTTGGGTGGCTCTTCTGTAAAAGAAGTATTTGCTCCAGTCTGTCTCCAGGGTATTATAATTGCTGCGCTCCCTACTAGAACCTCCAAACAAGTCTCATAAGCCAGTTGCAGATGCAACTGATGGTAGTCAAGCTCCAAGTCTTCAGGCACATCCAAATAAGGCGCTTTCTTTAATTGTTCCTGAGCAATAAATTGGAAACTCTGAACACAAAAGCGACTCCGCCACCAGCATCATCATGAATTGCCCCGTATGGGCAGCATTGTCCATTCCAATTGAGGGCTTCAATATTAAATAGGTTCATCACGTGTCTCTGGCGTCAACACTCTTCCATAACTATTTAACCTCTTCGCCGCTAATGACAAGGGTAACTCGTCATGGACTTTCCATTGATTTCAATGGAAATTACATTAAAGCAGTAAAATAGCCTTAGCAGTAAAGGGGTTAAATTACTGAATGAGCATGACTTTCGTATTATCATCCAGGATTGAATGAAACAAAATTGATGTAATTTAAAAGGTCTACAAGAGAGAAGCTGGTGGTGTAGTCCTGCTTTGTATGTCCTGAGGGTCTCTTTACTTGGGTTTTCACCTTGGGTGTTATGCCCCACCAGCTCCTGCTGCAAAATGCTGGGAGCGATGCTTTGGGCCTGAATTTCCCTTGGCATCCTTTTAAACAGGATATGAAATAAAGCCATTATGAAATTCCATTGCTGATAGTCATCACACCATATCTGCCTAAGAACAAGCAAATCTAGCTAGTCAGAACAGTGTCCTCTCCAAGATCGACCACAGCGATGTACTTCCCATGGGTCATCTTCCAGGACCTCTAGGATATTCGTAGTAATATGTAACAGTGGAGCTAGGGTGATCTTCAATCTCATGAATTGCTGCTATAATAAGTTTGAGGTGGAGAAGCAGAATCACTAGGGTTTTGGCCTAATTCAGAGCCATAGAAGGCCATGTAGTCGAATATCAGCGTAAGAAACGCTTACATAGTGGCAAAGCTTGCCATATTAAATGAGACAAAAGTTTATATTTTGATTTGCATATTCAAAGAAGAATAAGAATCTTATTTCCCAAAAATTAATTAAGCATAACAGTTTCCATAAATTAACAATGAGCGGAACATTGAATTCACCACATTTTTTGTAATATTTCACTTTTCAGAGTATAGGATCTCATGGATTAAAGTCATCAAGGGTGAATTAGTTTTAGAATCCTATTCAATAAGGAGATAAAGAAGAAGAAAAAAGTGTTTGGGGAAAGTGTCAGTAAAAGGGAAAGCCAATACAGAAAAAAGCGAAATGTCCTCAATGTGTCTTGCCTACCTTTATAACTGTTTGGCCATTGTGCATAGATACCACTTAATCAAGCAATGAAGTACACTGAGCATAGTGAATTATAGTAGTGAAATATGAAGGTGAGGGTTTTTGTGTGCCTGCCTTCTTTTCTAAAGTGCTTCCTGGAGGTTCAAAGAAACGGATCTCTGGTTTATTTCAAGTGTAAAGGGATCAGGGTATTAGTAAATAAAGGCATATTGTAAATGAAGAATGGGTTCAAGAAACAGTTTTCAAGGTTGGGAAATTAAAGAAGGCTTTCTAACCACCTGATTGATATGAGAAATATTAATATATAGATCTATTGATAGCACCCTAGTCACAGATTCTTCGTTTGAAAGCCATAATTAAGCTTCATTCATACTTTGAATGTTGCTTGCATGTATTTCACACCTTTTATTGCTTCCTAAATCGATTTCATAATTAGATGCCCGTCAAAGTATTAATAACTTTTATATATCTCTAGCATGCGTGCAGAATTACATTTTAAGTGCATTTAATTTACATTTTTTTATCTCAAGTAGAAGGTTATTTCATATCTTTTATCACTGAATGATAATTAAGTAAATCAGAATATTGATGAGAATACAATTTTTTTCGATTTTGATGCTGAAATTGGTCTTTTGACTATAGGTTTAGTGTCCTATCGTCAACTATTGAGGTCATCTGTGGCTTATTTTAAATTGAGAATTGCTCTTGGTTTACTACAGGGTTTTCAATAATTGCATTTATCACTGAATCTATAACCTATTTACGAAATGTGGCATTCATTCCTTTGAGGTGGCATACTGTGTATAAACCACTGAAACCTAGTTGGTATATGTAATCAGTTCAACTAAGACTTTGCAGTACTGGTGGGACGTTAGTGTGACTATGGGGTTGGAGCTCGCCCTGCCTCCACTGTTTTTATCTCCTTGAATGTTATTAGATCTAAAACTGAGAGTCTGATGCACAAAACCATGCGATAATCAAGTTTCAACACAACAGCAGCTCATAGATTAGATAGAAATGGCATGATGTTTGTCAGCAATGGAAGTTTGAGTAGCCATGCAAGAGATATCCCTGCAACATATGTCACCCTGTTGGGTTCCGTCATTGCTTTGGATATAAAGCTTAACACATTTAAGCTTTCTTTCCCCGTACTTGCTCCATGTGCACCCTTAATCAAGCTGCGTTCTTGATAGTTTTGGGTGGCTCTTCTGTAAAAGAAGTATTTGCTCCAGTCTGTCTCCAGGGTATTATAATTGCTGCGCTCCCTACTAGAACCTCCAAACAAGTCTCATAAGCCAGTTGCAGATGCAACTGATGGTAGTCAAGCTCCAAGTCTTCAGGCACATCCAAATGAGGCGCTTTCTTTAATTGTTCCTGAGCAATAAATTGGAAACTCTGAACACAAAGGCGACTCCACCACCAGCATCATCATGAATTGCCCCGTATGGGCAGCATTGTCCATTCCAATTGAGGGCTTCAATATTAAATAGGTTCATCACGTGTCTCTGGCGTCAACACTCTTCCATAACTATTTAAATTACTGAATGAGCATGACTTTCGTATTATCCTCCAGGATTGAATGAAACAAAATTGATGTAATTTAAAAGGTCTACAAGAGAGAAGCTGGTGGTGTAGTCCTGCTTCGTATGTCCTGAGGGTCTCTTTACTTGGGTTTTCACCTTGGGTGTTATGCCCCACCAGCTCCTGCTGCAAAATGCTGGGAGCGATGCTTTGGGCCTGAATTTCCCTTGGCATCCTTTTAAACAGGATATGAAATAAAGCCATTATGAAATTCCATTGCTGATAGTCATCACACCATATCTGCCTAAGAACAAGCAAATCTAGCTAGTCAGAACAGTGTCCTCTCCAAGATCGACCACAGCGATGTACTTCCCATGGGTCATCTTCCAGGACCTCTAGGATATTCGTAGTAATATGTAACAGTGGAGCTAGGGTGATCTTCAATCTCATGAATTGCTGCTATAATAAGTTTGAGGTGGAGATGCAGAATCACTAGGGTTTTGGCCAAATTCAGAGCCATAGAAGGCCTTGTAGTCGAATACCAGCGTAAGAAACGCTTACATAGTGGCAAAGCTTGCCATATACAATGAGACAAAAGTTATTTTTTTTTAATTGCATATTCAAAGAAGAATAAGAATCTTATTTCCCAAAAATTAATTAAGCATAACATTTTCCATAAATTAACAATGAGCGGAACATTGAATTCACCACATTTTTAGTAATACTTCACTTTTCAGAGTATAGGATCTCATGGATTAAAGTCATCAAGGGTGAATTAGTTTTAGAATCCTATTCAATAAGGAGATAAAGAAGAAGAAAAAAGTGTTTGGGGAAAGTGTCAGTAAAAGGGAAAGCCAATACAGAAAAAAGCGAAATGTCCTCAATGTGTCTTGCCTACCTTTATAACTGTTTGGCCATTGTGCATAGATACCACTTAATCAAGCAATGAAGTACACTGAGCATAGTGAATTTTAGTAGTGGAATATGAAGGTGAGGGTTTTTGTGTGCCTGCCTTCTTTTCTAAAGTGCTTCCTGGAGGTTCCAAGAAACGGATCTCTGGTTTATTTCAAGTGTAAAGGGATCAGGGTATTAGTAAATAAAGGCATATTGTATATGAAGAATGCGTTCAAGAAACAGTTTTCAAGGTTGGGAAATTAAAGAAGGCTTTCTAACCACCTGATTGATATGAGAAATATTAATATATAGATCTATTGATAGCACCCTAGTCACAGATTCTTCGTTTGAAAGCCATAATTAAGCTTCATTCATACTTTGAATGTTGCTTGCATGTATTTCACACCTTTTATTGCTTCCTAAATCGATTTCATTATTAGATGACCGTAAAAGTAATAATAACTTCTATATATCTCTAGCATGCGTGCAGAATTACATTTTAAGTGCATTCAATTTACATTTTTTTATTTCAAGTAGAAGGTTATTTCATATCTTTTATCACTGAATGATAAGTAAGTAAATCAGAATATTGATGAGAATACTATTTTTTTCGATTTTGATGCTGAAATTGGTCTTTTGACTATAGGTTTAGTGTCCTATAGTCAACTATTGATGTCATCTGCGGCTTATTTTAAATTGAGAATTGCTCTTGGTTTACTACAGGGTTTTCAATAATTGCATTTATCACTGAATCTATAACTTATTTACGAAATGTGGCATTCATTCCTTTGAAGTGGCATACTGTGTATAAACCACTGAAACCTAGTTGGTATATGTACTCAGTTCAACTAAGACTTTGCAGCACTGGTGGGACGTTAGTGTTTGACTATGGGTTTGGAGCTCGCCCTGCCTCCACTGTTTTTATCTCCTTGAATGTTATTAGATCTAAAACTGAGAGTCTGATGCACAAAACTATGCGATAATCAAGTTTCAACACGACAGCAGCTCATAGATTAGATAGAAATGGCATGATGTTTGTCAGCAATGGAAGTTTGAGTAGCCATGCAAGAGATATCCCTGCAACATATGTCACCCTGTTGGGTTCCGTCATTGCTTTGGATATAAAGCTTAACACATTTAAGCTTTCTTTCCCCGTAATTGCTCCATGTGCACCCTTAATCAAGCTGCGTTCTTGATAGTTTTGGGTGGCTCTTCTGTAAAAGAAGTATTTGCTCCAGTCTGTCTCCAGGGTATTATAATTGCTGCGCTCCCTACTAGAACCTCCAAACAAGTCTCATAAGCCAGTTGCAAATGCAACTGATGGTAGTCCAGCTCCAAGTCTTCAGGCACATCCAAATGAGGCGCTTTCTTTAATTGTTCCTGAGCAATAAATTGGAAACTCTGAACACAAAAGCGACTCCGCCACCAGCATCATCATGAATTGCCTCGTATGGGCAGCATTGTCCATTCCAATTGAGGGCTTCAATATTAAATAGGTTCATCACGTGTCTCTGGCGTCAACACTCTTCCATAACTATTTAAATTACTGAATGAGCATGACTTTCGTATTATCATCCAGGATTGAATGAAACAAAATTGATGTAATTTAAAAGGTCTACAAGAGAGAAGCTGGTGGTGTAGTTCTGCTTTGTATGTCCTGAGGGTCTCTTTACTTGGGTTTTCACCTTGGGTGTTATGCCCCACCAGCTCCTGCTGCAAAATGCTGGGAGCGATGCTTTGGGCCTGAATTTCCCTTGGCATCCTTTTAAACAGGATATGAAATAAAGCCATTATGAAATTCCATTGCTGATAGTCATCACACCATATCTGCCTAAGAACAAGCAAATCTAGCTAGTCAGAACAGTGTCCTCTCCAAGATCGACCACAGCGATGTACTTCCCATGGGTCATCTTCCAGGACCTCTAGGATATTCGTAGTAATATGTAACAGTGGAGCTAGGGTGATCTTCAATCTCATGAATTGCTGCTATAATAAGTTTGAGGTGGAGAAGCAGAATCACTAGGGTTTTGGCCTAATTCAGAGCCATAGAAGGCCTTGTAGTCGAATACCAGCGTAAGAAACGCTTACATAGTGGCAAAGCTTGCCATATTAAATGAGACAAAAGTTTATATTTTTAATTGCATATTCAAAGAAGAATAAGAATCTTATTTCCCAAAAATTAATTAAGCATAACAGTTTCCATAAATTAACAATGAGCGGAACATTGAATTCACCACATTTTTTGTAATACTTCACTTTTCAGAGTATAGGATCTCATGGATTAAAGTCATCAAGGGTGAATTAGTTTTAGAATCCTATTCAATAAGGAGATAAAGAGGAAGAAAAACGTGTTTGGGGAAAGTGTCAGTAAAAGGGAAAGCCAATACAGAAAAAAGCGAAATGTCCTCAATGTGTCTTGCCTACCTTTATAACTGTTTGGCCATTGTGCATAGATACCACTTAATCAAGCAATGAAGTACACTGAGCATAGTGAATTATAGTAGTGAAATATGAAGGTGAGGGTTTTTGTCTGCCTGCCTTCTTTTCTAAAGTGATTCCTGGAGGTTCAAAGAAACGGATCTCTGGTTTATTTCAAGTGTAAAGGGATCAGGGTATTAGTAAATAAAGGCATATTGTATATGAAGAATGCGTTCAAGAAACAGTTTTCAAGGTTGGGAAATTAAAGAAGGCTTTTTAACCACCTGATTGATATGAGAAATATTAATATATAGATCTATTGATAGCACCCTAGTCACAGATTCTTCGTTTGAAAGCCATAATTAAGCTTCATTCATACTTTGAATGTTGCTTGCATGTATTTCGGAATATCCAACATTACTCACACCTTTTATTGTTTCCTAAATCGATTTCATAGTTAGATGCCCGTCAAAGTATTAATAACTTTTATATATCTCTAGCATGCGTGCAGAATTACATCTTAAGTGCATTTGATTTACATGTTTTTATCTCAAGTAGGTTATTTCATATCTTCTATCACTGAATGATAAGTAAGTAAATCAGAATATTGATGAGAATACTATTTTTTTCGATTTTGATGCTGAATTAGGTCTTTTGTCACATTAGTGTCCTATAGTCAACTATTGAGGTCATCTGTGGCTTATTTTAAATTGAGAATTGCTCTTGGTTTACTACAGGGTTTTCAATATTTGCATTTATCACTGAATCTATAACTTATTTACGAAATGTGGCATTCATTCCTTTGAGGTGGCATACTGTGTATAAACCACTGAAACCTAGTTGGTATATGTAATCAGTTCAACTAAGACTTTGCAGTACTGGTGGGACGTTAGTGTGACTATGGGGTTGGAGCTCGCCCTGCCTCCACTGTTTTTATCTCCTTGAATGTTATTAGATCTAAAACTGAGAGTCTGATGCACAAAACTATGCGGTAATCAAGTTTCAACATGACAGCAGCTCATAGATTAGATAGAAATGGCATGATATTTGTCAGCAATGGAAGTTTGAGTAGCCATGCAAGCGATATCCCTGCAACATATGTCACCCTGTTGGGTTCCGTCATTGCTTTGGATATAAAGCTTAACACATTTAAGCTTTCTTTCCCCGTAATTGCTCCATGTGCACCCTTAATCAAGCTGCGTTCTTGATAGTTTTGGGTGGCTCTTCTGTAAAAGAAGTATTTGCTCCAGTCTGTCTCCAGGGTATTATAATTGCTGCGCTCCCTACTAGAACTCCAAACAAGTCTCATAAGCCAGTTGCAGATGCAACTGATGGTAGTCAAGCTCCAAGTCTTCAGGCACATCCAAATGAGGCGCTTTCTTTAATTGTTCCTGAACAATAAATTGGAAACTCTGAACACAAAAGCGACTCCGCCACCAGCATCATCATGAATTGCCCCGTATGGGCAGCATTGTCCATTCCAATTGAGGTCTTCAATATTAAATAGGTTCATCATGTGTCTCTGGCGTCAACACTCTTCCATAACTATTTAAATTACTGAATGATCATGACTTTCGTATTATCATCCAGGATTGAATGAAACAAAATTGATGTAATTCAAAAGGTCTACAAGAGAGAAGCTGGTGGTGTAGTCCTGCTTTGTATGTCCTGAGGGTCTCTTTACTTGGGTTTTCACCTTGGGTGTTATGCCCCACCAGCTCCTGCTGCAAAATGCTGGGAGCGATGCTTTGGGCCTGAATTTCCCTTTGCATCCTTTTAAACAGGATATGAAATAAAGCCATTATGAAATTCCATTGCTGATAGTCATCACACCATATCTGCCTAAGAACAAGCAAATCTAGCTAGTCAGAACAGTGTCCTCTCCAAGATCGACCACAGCGATGTACTTCCCATGGGTCATCTTTCAGGACCTCTAGGATATTCGTAGTAATATGTAACAGTGGAGCTAGGGTGATCTTCAATCTCATGAATTGGTGCTATAATAAGTTTGAGGTGGAGATGCAGAATCACTAGGGTTTTGGCCAAATTCAGAGCCATAGAAGGCCTTGTAGTCGAATACCAGCGTATGAAACGCTTACATAGTGGCAAAGCTTGCCATATACAATGAGACAAAAGTTTATTTTTTTAATTGCATATTCAAAGAAGAATAAGAATCGTTTTTCCCAAAAATTAATTAAGCATAACATTTTCCATAAATTAACAATGAGCGGAACATTGAATTCACCACATTTTTTGTAATACTTCACTTTTCAGAGTATAGGATCTCATGGATTAAAGTCATCAAGGGTGAATTAGTTTTAGAATCCTATTCAATAAGGAGATAAAGAAGAAGAAAAAAGTGTTTGGGGAAAGTGTCAGTAAAAGGGAAAGCCAATACAGAAAAAAGCGAAATGTCCTCAATGTGTCTTGCCTACCTTTATAACTGTTTGGCCATTGTGCATAGATACCACTTAATCAAGCAATGAAGTACACTGAGCATAGTGAATTATAGTAGTGAAATATGAAGGTGAAGGTTTTTGTGTGCCTGCCTTCTTTTATAAAGTGCTTCCTGGAGGTTCAAAGAAACGGATCTCTGGTTTATTTCAAGTGTAAAGGGATCAGGGTATTAGTAAATAAAGGCATATTGTATATGAAGAATGCGTTCAAGAAACAGTTTTCAAGGTTGGGAAATTAAAGAAGGCTTTTTAACCACCTGATTGATATGAGAAATATTAATATATAGATCTATTGATAGCACCCTAGTCACAGATTCTTCGTTTGAAAGCCATAATTAAGCTTCATTCAAACTTTGAATGTTGCTTGCATGTATTTCGGAATATACAACATTACTCATACCTTTTATTGCTTCCTAAATCGATTTCATAATTAGATGCCCGTCAAAGTATTAATAACTTTTATATATCTCTAGCATGCGTGCAGAATTACATCTTAAGTGCATTCGATTTACATTTTTTTCATCTCAAGTAGAAGGTTATTTCATATCTTTTATCACTGAATGATAAGTAATTAAATCAGAATATTGATGAGAATACTATTTTTTTCGATTTTGATGCTGAATTAGGTCTTTTGTCACATTAGTGTCCTATAGTCAACTATTGAGGTCATCTGTGGCTTATTTTAAATTGAGAATTGCTCTTGGTTTACTACAGGGTTTTCAATAATTGCATTTATCACTGAATCTATAACTTATTTACAAAATGTGGCATTCATTCCTTTGAGGTGGCATACTGTGTATAAACCACTGAAACCTAGTTGGTATATGTACTCAGTTCAACTAAGACTTTGCAGCACTGGTGGGACGTTAGTGTTTGACTATGGGTTTGGAGCTCGCCCTGCCTCCACTGTTTTTATCTCCTTGAATGTTATTAGATCTAAAACTGAGAGTCTGATGCACAAAACTATGCGATAATCAAGTTTCAACACGACAGCAGCTCATAGATTAGATGGAAATGGCATGATGTTTGTCAGCAATGGAAGTTTGAGTAGCCATGCAAGAGATATCCCTGCAACATATGTCACCCTGTTGGGTTCGGTCATTGCTTTGGATATAAAGCTTAACACATTTAAGCTTTCTTTCCCCGTAATTGCTCCATGTGCACCCTTAATCAAGCTGCGCTCTTGATAGTTTTGGGTGGCTCTTCTGTAAAAGAAGTATTTGCTCCAGTCTGTCTCCAGGGTATTATAATTGCTGCGCTCCCTACTAGAACCTCCAAACAAGTCTCATAAGCCAGTTGCAGATGCAACTGATGGTAGTCAAGCTCCAAGTCTTCAAGCACATCCAAATGAGGCGCTTTCTTTAATTGTTCCTGAACAATAAATTGGAAACTCTGAACACAAAAGCGACTCCGCCACCAGCATCATCATGAATTGCCCCGTATGGGCAGCATTGTCCATTCCAATTGAGGTCTTCAATATTAAATAGGTTCATCATGTGTCTCTGGCGTCAACACTCTTCCATAACTATTTAAATTACTGAATGAGCATGACTTTCGTATTATCATCCAGGATTGAATGAAACAAAATTGATGTAATTCAAAAGGTCTACAAGAGAGAAGCTGGTGGTGTAGTCCTGCTTTGTATGTCCTGAGGGTCTCTTTACTTGGGTTTTCCCCTTGGGTGTTATGCCCCACCAGCTCCTGCTGCAAAATGCTGGGAGCGATGCTTTGGGCCTGATTTTCCCTTGGCATCCTTTTAAACAGGATATGAAATAAAGCCATTATGAAATTCCATTGCTGATAGTCATCACACCATATCTGCCTAAGAACAAGCAAATCTAGCTAGTCAGAACAGTGTCCTCTCCAAGATCGACCACAGCGATGTACTTCCCATGGGTCATCTTCCAGGACCTCTAGGATATTCGTAGTAATATGTAACAGTGGAGCTAGGGTGATCTTCAATCTCATGAATTGCTGCTATAATAAGTTTGAGGTGGAGATGCAGAATCACTAGGGTTTTGGCCAAATTCAGAGCCATAGAAGGCCTTGTAGTCGAATACCAGCGTAAGATGCTTACATAGTGGCAAAGCTTGCCATATACAATGAGACAAAAGTTTATTTTTTTAATTGCATATTCAAAGAAGAATAAGAATCTTATTTCCCAAAAATTAATTAAGCATAACATTTTCCATCAATTAACAATGAGCGGAACATTGAATTCACCACATTTTTTGTAATACTTCACTTTTCAGAGTATAGGATCTCATGGATTAAAGTCATCAAGGGTGAATTAGTTTTAGAATCCTATTCAATAAGGAGATAAAGAAGAAGAAAAAAGTGTTTGGGGAAAGTGTCAGTAAAAGGGAAAGCCAATACAGAAAAAAGCGAAATGTCCTCAATGTGTCTTGCCTCCCTTTATAACTGTTTGGCCATTGTGCATAGATACCACTTAATCAAGCAATGAAGTACACTGAGCATAGTGAATTATAGTAGTGAAATATGAAGGTGAAGGTTTTTGTGTGCCTGCCTTCTTTTATAAAGTGCTTCCTGGAGGTTCAAAGAAACGGATCTCTGGTTTATTTCAAGTGTAAAGGGATCAGGGTATTAGTAAATAAAGGCATATTGTATATGAAGAATGCGTTCAAGAAACAGTTTTCAAGGTTGGGAAATTAAAGAAGGCTTTTTAACCACCTGATTGATATGAGAAATATTAATATATAGATCTATTGATAGCACCCTAGTCACAGATTCTTCGTTTGAAAGCCATAATTAAGCTTCATTCAAACTTTGAATGTTGCTTGCATGTATTTCGGAATATACAACATTACTCATACCTTTTATTGCTTCCTAAATCGATTTCATAATTGGATGCCCGTCAAAGTATTAATAACTTTTATATATCTCTAGCATGCGTGCAGAATTACATCTTAAGTGCATTCGATTTACATTTTTTTATCTCAAGTAGAAGGGTATTTCATATCTTTTATCACTGAATGATAAGTAAGTAAATCAGAATATTGATGAGAATACTATTTTTTTCGATTTTGATGCTGAATTAGGTCTTTTGTCACATTAGTGTCCTATAGTCAACTATTGAGGTCATCTGTGGCTTATTTTAAATTGAGAATTGCTCTTGGTTTACTACAGGGTTTTCAATAATTGCATTTATCACTGAATCTATAACTTATTTACGAAATGTGGCATTCATTCCTTTGAGGTGGCATACTGTGTATAAACCACTGAAACCTAGTTGGTATATGTACTCAGTTCAACTAAGACTTTGCAGTACTGGTGGGACGTTAGTGTGACTATGGGGTTGAAGCTCGCCCTGCCTCCACTGTTTTTATCTCCTTGAATGTTATTAGATCTAAAACTGAGAGTCTGATGCACAAAACTATGCGATAATCAAGTTTCAACATGACAGCAGCTCATAGATTAGATAGAAATGGCATGATGTTTGTCAGCAATGGAAGTTTGAGTAGCCATGCAAGCGATATCCCTGCAACATATGTCACCCTGTTGGGTTCCGTCATTGCTTTGGATATAAAGCTTAACACATTTAAGCTTTCTTTCCCCGTAATTGCTCCATGTGCACCCTTAATCAAGCTGCGTTCTTGAGAGTTTTGGGTGGCTCTTCTGTAAAAGAAGTATTTGCTCCAGTCTGTCTCCAGGGTATTATAATTGCTGCGCTCCCTACTAGAACCTCCAAACAAGTCTCATAAGCCAGTTGCAGATGCAACTGATGGTAGTCAAGCTCCAAGTCTTCAGGCACATCCAAATGAGGCGCTTTCTTTAATTGTTCCTGAACAATGAATTGGAAACTCTGAACACAAAAGCGACTCCGCCACCAGCATCATCATGAATTGCCCCGTATGGGCAGCATTGTCCATTCCAATTGAGGTCTTCAATATTAAATAGGTTCATCATGTGTCTCTGGCGTCAACACTCTTCCATAACTATTTAAATTACTGAATGAGCATGACTTTCGTATTATCATCCAGGATTGAATGAAACAAAATTGATGTAATTCAAAAGGTCTACAAGAGAGAAGCTGGTGGTGTAGTCCTGCTTTGTATGTCCTGAGGATCTCTTTACTTGGGTTTTCACCTTGGGTGTTATGCCCCACCAGCTCCTGCTGCAAAATGCTGGGAGCGATGCTTTGGGCCTGAATTTCCCTTGGCATCCTTTTAAACAGGATATGAAATAAAGCCATTATGAAATTCCATTGCTGATAGTCATCACACCATATCTGCCTAAGAACAAGCAAATCTAGCTAGTTAGAACAGTGTCCTCTCCAAGATCGACCACAGCGATGTACTTCCCATGGGTCATCTTCCAGGACCTCTAGGATATTCGTAGTAATATGTAACAGTGGAGCTAGGGTGATCTTCAATCTCATGAATTGCTGCTATAATAAGTTTGAGGTGGAGATGCAGAATCACTAGGGTTTTGGCCAAATTCAGAGCCATAGAAGGCCTTGTAGTAGAATACCAGCGTAAGAAACGCTTACATAGTGGCAAAGCTTGCCATATACAATGAGACAAAAGTTTATTTTTTTAATTGCATATTCAAAGAAGAATAAGAATCTTATTTCCCAAAAATTAATTAAGCATAACATTTTCCATCAATTAACAATGAGCGGAACATTGAATTCACCACATTTTTTGTAATACTTCACTTTTCAGAGTATAGGATCTCATGGATTAAAGTCATCAAGGGTGAATTAGTTTTAGAATCCTATTCAATAAGGAGATAAACAAGAAGAAAAAAGTGTTTGGGGAAAGTGTCAGTAAAAGGGAAAGCCAATACAGAAAAAAGCGAAATGTCCTCAATGTGTCTTGCCTCCCTTTTTAACTGTTTGGCCATTGTGCATAGATACCACTTAATCAAGCAATGAAGTACACTGAGCATAGTGAATTATAGTAGTGAAATATGAAGGTGAAGGTTTTTGTGTGCCTGCCTTCTTTTATAAAGTGCTTCCTGGAGGTTCAAAGAAACGGATCTCTGGTTTATTTCAAGTGTAAAGGGATCAGGGTATTAGTAAATGAAGGCATATTGTATATGAAGAATGCGTTCAAGAAACAGTTTTCAAGGTTGGGAAATTAAAGAAGGCTTTTTAACCACCTGATTGATATGAGAAATATTAATATATAGATCTATTGATAGCACCCTAGTCACAGATTCTTCGTTTGAAAGCCATAATTAAGCTTCATTCAAACTTTGAATGTTGCTTGCATGTATTTCGGAATATACAACATTACTCATACCTTTTATTGCTTCCTAAATCGATTTCATAATTAGATGCCCGTCAAAGTATTAATAACTTTTATATATCTCTAGCATGCGTGCAGAATTACATCTTAAGTGCATAACGATTTACATTTTTTTATCTCAAGTAGAAGGTTATTTCATATCTTTTATCACTGAATGATAAGTAAGTAAATCAGAATATTGATGAGAATACTATTTTTTTCGATTTTGATGCTGAATTAGGTCTTTTGTCACATTAGTGTCCTATAGTCAACTATTGAGGTCATCTGTGGCTTATTTTAAATTGAGAATTGCTCTTGGTTTACTACAGGGTTTTCAATAATTGCATTTATCACTGAATCTATAACTTATTTACAAAATGTGGCATTCATTCCTTTGAGGTGGCATACTGTGTATAAACCACTGAAACCTAGTTGGTATATGTACTCAGTTCAACTAAGACTTTGCAGTACTGGTGGGACGTTAGTGTGACTATGGGGTTGAAGCTCGCCCTACCTCCACTGTTTTTATCTCCTTGAATGTTATTAGATCTAAAACTGAGAGTCTGATGCACAAAACTATGCGATAATCAAGTTTCAACATGACAGCAGCTCATAGATTAGATAGAAATGGCATGATGTTTGTCAGCAATGGAAGTTTGAGTAGCCATGCAAGCGATATCCCTGCAACATATGTCACCCTGTTGGGTTCCGTCATTGCTTTGGATATAAAGCTTAACACATTTAAGCTTTCTTTCCCCGTAATTGCTCCATGTGCACCCTTAATCAAGCTGCGTTCTTGAGAGTTTTGGGTGGCTCTTCTGTAAAAGAAGTATTTGCTCCAGTCTGTCTCCAGGGTATTATAATTGCTGCGCTCCCTACTAGAACCTCCAAACAAGTCTCATAAGCCAGTTGCAGATGCAACTGATGGTAGTCAAGCTCCAAGTCTTCAGGCACATCCAAATGAGGCGCTTTCTTTAATTGTTCCTGAACAATGAATTGGAAACTCTGAACACAAAAGCGACTCCGCCACCAGCATCATCATGAATTGCCCCGTATGGGCAGCATTGTCCATTCCAATTGAGGTCTTCAATATTAAATAGGTTCATCATGTGTCTCTGGCGTCAACACTCTTCCATAACTATTTAAATTACTGAATGAGCATGACTTTCGTATTATCATCCAGGATTGAATGAAACAAAATTGATGTAATTCAAAAGGTCTACAAGAGAGAAGCTGGTGGTGTAGTCCTGCTTTGTATGTCCTGAGGATCTCTTTACTTGGGTTTTCACCTTGGGTGTTATGCCCCACCAGCTCCTGCTGCAAAATGCTGGGAGCGATGCTTTGGGCCTGAATTTCCCTTGGCATCCTTTTAAACAGGATATGAAATAAAGCCATTATGAAATTCCATTGCTGATAGTCATCACACCATATCTGCCTAAGAACAAGCAAATCTAGCTAGTTAGAACAGTGTCCTCTCCAAGATCGACCACAGCGATGTACTTCCCATTGGTCATCTTCCAGGACCTCTAGGATATTCGTAGTAATATGTAACAGTGGAGCTAGGGTGATCTTCAATCTCATGAATTGCTGCTATAATAAGTTTGAGGTGGAGATGCAGAATCACTAGGGTTTTGGCCAAATTCAGAGCCATAGAAGGCCTTGTAGTCGAATACCAGCGTAAGAAACGCTTACATAATGGCAAAGCTTGCCATATACAATGAGACAAAAGTTTATTTTTTTAATTGCATATTCAAAGAAGAATAAGAATCTTATTTCCCAAAAATTAATTAAGCATAACATTTTCCATCAATTAACAATGAGCGGAACATTGAATTCACCACATTTTTTGTAATACTTCACTTTTCAGAGTATAGGATCTCATGGATTAAAGTCATCAAGGGTGAATTAGTTTTAGAATCCTATTCAATAAGGAGATAAAGAAGAAGAAAAAAGTGTTTGGGGAAAGTGTCAGTAAAAGGGAAAGCCAATACAGAAAAAAGCGAAATGTCCTCAATGTGTCTTGCCTCCCTTTATAACTGTTTGGCCATTGTGCATAGATACCACTTAATCAAGCAATGAAGTACACTGAGCATAGTGAATTATAGTAGTGAAATATGAAGGTGAAGGTTTTTGTGTGCCTGCCTTCTTTTATAAAGTGCTTCCTGGAGGTTCAAAGAAACGGATCTCTGGTTTATTTCAAGTGTAAAGGGATCAGGGTATTAGTAAATAAAGGCATATTGTATATGAAGAATGCGTTCAAGAAACAGTTTTCAAGGTTGGGAAATTAAAGAAGGCTTTTTAACCACTTGATTGATATGAGAAATATTAATATATAGATCTATTGATAGCACCCTAGTCACAGATTCTTCGTTTGAAAGCCATAATTAAGCTTCATTCGAACTTTGAATGTTGCTTGCATGTATTTCGGAATATACAACATTACTCATACCTTTTATTGCTTCCTAAATCGATTTCATAATTAGATGCCCGTCAAAGTATTAATAACTTTTATATATCTCTAGCATGCGTGCAGAATTACATCTTAAGTGCATTCGATTTACATTTTTTTTATCTCAAGTAGAAGGTTATTTCATATCTTTTATCACTGAATGATAAGTAAGTAAATCAGAATATTGATGAGAATACTATTTTTTTCGATTTTGATGCTGAATTAGGTCTTTTGTCACATTAGTGTCCTATAGTCAACTATTGAGGTCATCTGTGGCTTATTTTAAATTGAGAATTGCTCTTGGTTTACTACAGGGTTTTCAATAATTGCATTTATCACTGAATCTATAACTTATTTACAAAATGTGGCATTCATTCCTTTGAGGTGGCATACTGTGTATAAACCACTGAAACCTAGTTGGTATATGTACTCAGTTCAACTAAGACTTTGCAGTACTGGTGGGACGTTAGTGTGACTATGGGGTTGAAGCTCGCCCTACCTCCACTGTTTTTATCTCCTTGAATGTTATTAGATCTAAAACTGAGAGTCTGATGCACAAAACTATGCGATAATCAAGTTTCAACATGACAGCAGCTCATAGATTAGATAGAAATGGCATGATGTTTGTCAGCAATGGAAGTTTGAGTAGCCATGCAAGCGATATCCCTGCAACATATGTCACCCTGTTGGGTTCCGTCATTGCTTTGGATATAAAGCTTAACACATTTAAGCTTTCTTTCCCCGTAATTGCTCCATGTGCACCCTTAATCAAGCTGCGTTCTTGAGAGTTTTGGGTGGCTCTTCTGTAAAAGAAGTATTTGCTCCAGTCTGTCTCCAGGGTATTATAATTGCTGCGCTCCCTACTAGAACCTCCAAACAAGTCTCATAAGCCAGTTGCAGATGCAACTGATGGTAGTCAAGCTCCAAGTCTTCAGGCACATCCAAATGAGGCGCTTTCTTTAATTGTTCCTGAACAATGAATTGGAAACTCTGAACACAAAAGCGACTCCGCCACCAGCATCATCATGAATTGCCCCGTATGGGCAGCATTGTCCATTCCAATTGAGGTCTTCAATATTAAATAGGTTCATCATGTGTCTCTGGCGTCAACACTCTTCCATAACTATTTAAATTACTGAATGAGCATGACTTTCGTATTATCATCCAGGATTGAATGAAACAAAATTGATGTAATTCAAAAGGTCTACAAGAGAGAAGCTGGTGGTGTAGTCCTGCTTTGTATGTCCTGAGGATCTCTTTACTTGGGTTTTCACCTTGGGTGTTATGCCCCACCAGCTCCTGCTGCAAAATGCTGGGAGCGATGCTTTGGGCCTGAATTTCCCTTGGCATCCTTTTAAACAGGATATGAAATAAAGCCATTATGAAATTCCATTGCTGATAGTCATCACACCATATCTGCCTAAGAACAAGCAAATCTAGCTAGTTAGAACAGTGTCCTCTCCAAGATCGACCACAGCGATGTACTTCCCATTGGTCATCTTCCAGGACCTCTAGGATATTCGTAGTAATATGTAACAGTGGAGCTAGGGTGATCTTCAATCTCATGAATTGCTGCTATAATAAGTTTGAGGTGGAGATGCAGAATCACTAGGGTTTTGGCCAAATTCAGAGCCATAGAAGGCCTTGTAGTCGAATACCAGCGTAAGAAACGCTTACATAATGGCAAAGCTTGCCATATACAATGAGACAAAAGTTTATTTTTTTAATTGCATATTCAAAGAAGAATAAGAATCTTATTTCCCAAAAATTAATTAAGCATAACATTTTCCATCAATTAACAATGAGCGGAACATTGAATTCACCACATTTTTTGTAATACTTCACTTTTCAGAGTATAGGATCTCATGGATTAAAGTCATCAAGGGTGAATTAGTTTTAGAATCCTATTCAATAAGGAGATAAAGAAGAAGAAAAAAGTGTTTGGGGAAAGTGTCAGTAAAAGGGAAAGCCAATACAGAAAAAAGCGAAATGTCCTCAATGTGTCTTGCCTCCCTTTATAACTGTTTGGCCATTGTGCATAGATACCACTTAATCAAGCAATGAAGTACACTGAGCATAGTGAATTATAGTAGTGAAATATGAAGGTGAAGGTTTTTGTGTGCCTGCCTTCTTTTATAAAGTGCTTCCTGGAGGTTCAAAGAAACGGATCTCTGGTTTATTTCAAGTGTAAAGGGATCAGGGTATTAGTAAATAAAGGCATATTGTATATGAAGAATGCGTTCAAGAAACAGTTTTCAAGGTTGGGAAATTAAAGAAGGCTTTTTAACCACTTGATTGATATGAGAAATATTAATATATAGATCTATTGATAGCACCCTAGTCACAGATTCTTCGTTTGAAAGCCATAATTAAGCTTCATTCGAACTTTGAATGTTGCTTGCATGTATTTCGGAATATACAACATTACTCATACCTTTTATTGCTTCCTAAATCGATTTCATAATTAGATGCCCGTCAAAGTATTAATAACTTTTATATATCTCTAGCATGCGTGCAGAATTACATCTTAAGTGCATTCGATTTACATTTTTTTTATCTCAAGTAGAAGGTTATTTCATATCTTTTATCACTGAATGATAAGTAAGTAAATCAGAATATTGATGAGAATACTATTTTTTTCGATTTTGATGCTGAATTAGGTCTTTTGTCACATTAGTGTCCTATAGTCAACTATTGAGGTCATCTGTGGCTTATTTTAAATTGAGAATTGCGCTTGGTTTACTACAGGGTTTTCAATAATTGCATTTATCACTGAATCTATAACTTATTTACGAAATGTGGCATTCATTCCTTTGAGGTGGCATACTGTGTATAAACCACTGAAACCTAGTTGGTATATGTAATCAGTTCAACTAAGACTTTGCAGTACTGGTGGGACGTTAGTGTGACTATGGGGTTGGAGCTCGCCCTGCCTCCACTGTTTTTATCTCCTTGAATGTTATTAGATCTAAAACTGAGAGTCTGATGCACAAAACTATGCGATAATCAAGTTTCAACACGACAGCAGCTCATAGATTAGATAGAAATGGCATGATGTTTGTCAGCAATGGAAGTTTGAGTAGCCATGCAAGAGATATCCCTGCAACATATGCCACCCTGTTGGGTTCCGTCATTGCTTTGGATATAAAGCTTAACACATTTAAGCTTTCTTTCCCCGTAATTGCTCCATGTGCACCCTTAATCAAGCTGCGTTCTTGATAGTTTTGGGTGGCTCTTCTGTAAAAGAAGTATTTGCTCCAGTCTGTCTCCAGGGTATTATAATTGCTGCGCTCCCTACTAGAACCTCCAAACAAGTCTCATAAGCCAGTTGCAGATGCAACTGATGGTAGTCAAGCTCCAAGTCTTCAGGCACATCCAAATGAGGCGCTTTCTTTAATTGTTCCTGAGCAATAAATTGGAAACTCTGAACACAAAAGCGACTCCGCCACCAGCATCATCATGAATTGCCCCGTATGGGCAGCATTTTCCATTCCAATTGAGGGCTTCAATATTAAATAGGTTCATCACGTGTCTCTGGCGTCAACACTCTTCCATAACTATTTAAATTACTGAATGAGCATGACTTTCGTACTATCATCCAGGATTGAATGAAACAAAATTGATGTAATTTAAAAGGTCTACAAGAGAGAAGCTAGTGGTGTAGTCCTGCTTTGTATGTCCTGAGGGTCTCTTTACTTGGGTTTTCACCTTGGGTGTTATGCCCCACCAGCTCCTGCTGCAAAATGCTGGGAGCGATGCTTTGGGCTGGAATTTCCCTTGGCATCCTTTTAAACAGGATATGAAATAAAGCCATTATGAAATTCCATTGCTGATAGTCATCACACCATATCTGCCTAAGAACAAGCAAGTCTAGCTAGTCAGAACAGTGTCCTCTCCAAGATCGACCACAGCGATGTACTTCCCATGGGTCATCTTCCAGGACATCTAGGATATTCGTAGTAATATGTAACAGTGGAGCTAGGGTGATCTTCAATCTCATGAATTGCTGCTATAATAAGTTTGGGGTGGAGATGCAGAATCACTAGGGTTTTGGCCAAATTCAGAGCCATAGAAGGCCTTGTAGTCGAATACCAGCGTAAGAAACGCTTACATAGTGGCAAAGCTTGCCATATACAATGAGACAAAAGTTTATTTTTTTAATTGCATATTCAAAGAAGAATAAGAATCTTATTTCCCAAAAATTAATTAAGCATAACATTTTCCATAAATTAACAATGAGCGGAACATTGAATTCACCACATTTTTTGTAATACTTCACTTTTCAGAGTATAGGATCGCATGGATTAAAGTCATCAAGAGTGAAGTAGTTTTAGAATCCTATTCAATAAGGAGATAAAGAAGAAGAAAAAAGTGTTTGGGGAAAGTGTCAGTAAAAGGGAAAGCCAATACAGAAAAAAGCGAAATGTCCTCAATGTGTCTTGCCTACCTTTATAACTGTTTGGCCATTGTGCATAGATACCACTTAATCAAGCAATGAAGTACACTGAGCATAGTGAATTATAGTAGTGAAATATGAAGGTGAGGGTTTTTGTGTGCCTGCCTTCTTTTCTAAAGTGCTTCCTGGAGGTTCAAAGAAACGGATCTCTGGTTTATTTCAAGTGTAAAGGGATCAGGGTATTAGTAAATAAAGGCATATTGTATATGAAGAATGCGTTCAAGAAACAGTTTTCAAGGTTGGGAAATTAAAGAAGGCTTTCTAACCACCTGATTGATATGAGAAATATTAATATATAGATCTATTGATAGCACCCTAGTCACAGATTCTTCGTTTGAAAGCCATAATTAAGCTTCATTCATACTTTGAATGTTGCTTGCATGTATTTCACACCTTTTATTGCTTCCTAAATCGATTTCATAATTAGATGCCCGTAAAAGTATTAATAACTTTTATATATCTCTAGCATGCGTGCAGAATTACATTTTAAGTGCATTCAATTTACATTTTTGTATCTCAAGTAGAAGGTTATTTCATATCTTTTATCACTGAATGATAAGTAAGTAAATCAGAATATTGATGAGAATACTATTTTTTTCGATTTTGATGCTGAAATTGGTCTTTTGACTATAGGTTTAGTGTCCTATAGTCAACTATTGAGGTCATCTGCGGCTTATTTTAAATTGAGAATTGCTCTTGGTTTACTACAGGGTTTTCAATAATTGCATTTATCACTGAATCTATAACTTATTTACAAAATGTGGCATTCATTCCTTTGAAGTGGCATACTGTGTATAAACCACTGAAACCTAGTTGGTATATGTACTCAGTTCAACTAAGACTTTGCAGCACTGGTGGGACGTTAGTGTTTGACTATGGGTTTGGAGCTCGCCCTGCCTCCACTGTTTTTATCTCCTTGAATGTTATTAGATCTAAAACTGAGAGTCTGATGCACAAAACTATGCGATAATCAAGTTTCAACACGACAGCAGCTCATAGATTAGATAGAAATGGCATGATGTTTGTCAGCAATGGAAGTTTGAGTAGCCATGCAAGAGATATCCCTGCAACATATGTCACCCTGTTGGGTTCCGTCATTGCTTTGGATATAAGGCTTAACACATTTAAGCTTTCTTTCCCCGTAATTGCTCCATGTGCACCCTTAATCAAGCTGCGCTCTTGATAGTTTTGGGTGGCTCTTCTGTAAAAGAAGTATTTGCTCCAGTCTGTCTCCAGGGTATTATATCTGCTGCGCTCCCTACTAGAACCTCCAAACAAGTCTCATAAGCCAGTTGCAGATGCAACTGATGGTAGTCAAGCTCCAAGTCTTCAGGCACATCCAAATGAGGCGCTTTCTTTAATTGTTCCTGAACAATAAATTGGAAACTCTGAACACAAAAGCGACTCCGCCACCAGCATCATCATGAATTGCCCCGTATGGGCAGCATTGTCCATTCCAATTGAGGTCTTCAATATTAAATAGGTTCATCATGTGTCTCTGGCGTCAACACTCTTCCATAACTATTTAAATTACTGAATGAGCATGACTTTCGTATTATCATCCAGGATTGAATGAAACAAAATTGATGTAATTCAAAAGGTCTACAAGAGAGAAGCTGGTGGTGTAGTCCTGCTTTGTATGTCCTGAGGGTCTCTTTACTTGGGTTTTCACCTTGGGTGTTATGCCCCACCAGCTCCTGCTGCAAAATGCTGGGAGCGATGCTTTGGGCCTGAATTTCCCTTGGCATCCTTTTAAACAGGATATGAAATAAAGCCATTATGAAATTCCATTGCTGATAGTCATCACACCATATCTGCCTAAGAACAAGCAAATCTAGCTAGTCAGAACAGTGTCCTCTCCAAGATCGACCACAGCGATGTACTTCCCATGGGTCATCTTCCAGGACCTCTAGGATATTCGTAGTAATATGTAACAGTGGAGCTAGGGTGATCTTCAATCTCATGAATTGCTGCTATAATAAGTTTGAGGTGGAGATGCAGAATCACTAGGGTTTTGGCCAAATTCAGAGCCATAGAAGGCCTTGTAGTCGAATACCAGCGTAAGAAACGCTTACATAGTGGCAAAGCTTGCCATATACAATGAGACAAAAGTTTATTTTTTTAATTGCATATTCAAAGAAGAATAAGAATCTTATTTCCCAAAAATTAATTAAGCATAACATTTTCCATCAATTAACAATGAGCGGAACATTGAATTAACCACATTTTTTGTAATACTTCACTTTTCAGAGTATAGGATCTCATGGATTAAAGTCATCAAGGGTGAATTAGTTTTAGAATCCTATTCAATAAGGAGATAAAGAAGAAGAAAAAAGTGTTTGGGGAAAGTGTCAGTAAAAGGGTAAGCCAATACAGAAAAAAGCGAAATGTCCTCAATGTGTCTTGCCTCCCTTTATAACTGTTTGGCCATTGTGCATAGATACCACTTAATCAAGCAATGAAGTACACTGAGCATAGTGAATTATAGTAGTGAAATATGAAGGTGAAGGTTTTTGTGTGCCTGCCTTCTTTTATAAAGTGCTTCCTGGAGGTTCAAAGAAACGGATCTCTGGTTTATTTCAAGTGTAAAGGGATCAGGGTATTAGTAAATAAAGGCATATTGTATATGAAGAATGCGTTCAAGAAACAGTTTTCAAGGTTGGGAAATTAAAGAAGGCTTTTTAACCACCTGATTGATATGAGAAATATTAATATATAGATCTATTGATAGCACCCTAGTCACATATTCTTCGTTTGAAAGCCATAATTAAGCTTCATTCAAACTTTGAATGTTGCTTGCATGTATTTCGGAATATACAACATTACTCATACCTTTTATTGCTTCCTAAATCGATTTCATAATTAGATGCCCGTCAAAGTATTAATAACTTTTATATATCTCTAGTATGCGTGCAGAATTACATCTTAAGTGCATTCGATTTACATTTTTTTTTATCTCAAGTAGAAGGTTATTTCATATCTTTTATCACTGAATGATAAGTAAGTAAATCAGAATATTGATGAGAATACTATTTTTTTCGATTTTGATGCTGAATTAGGTCTTTTGTCACATTAGTGTCCTATAGTCAACTATTGAGGTCATCTGTGGCTTATTTTAAATTGAGAATTGCTCTTGGTTTACTACAGGGTTTTCAATAATTGCATTTATCACTGAATCTATAACTTATTTACGAAATGTGGCATTCATTCCTTTGAGGTGGCATACTGTGTATAAACCACTGAAACCTAGTTGGTATATGTAATCAGTTCAACTAAGACTTTGCAGTACTGGTGGGACGTTAGTGTGACTATGGGGTTGGAGGTCGCCCTGCCTCCACTGTTTTTATCTCCTTGAATGTTATTAGATCTAAAACTGAGAGTCTGATGCACAAAACTATGCGATAATCAAGTTTCAACACAACAGCAGCTCATAGATTAGATAGAAATGGCATGATGTTTGTCAGCAATGGAAGTTTGAGTAGCCATGCAAGAGATATCCCTGCAACATATGTCACCCTGTTGGGTTCCGTCATTGCTTTGGATATAAAGCTTAACACATTTAAGCTTTCTTTCCCCGTAATTGCTCCATGTGCACCCTTAATCAAGCTGCGTTCTTGATAGTTTTGGGTGGCTCTTCTGTAAAAGAAGTATTTGCTCCAGTCTGTCTCCAGGGTATTATAATTGCTGCGCTCCCTACTAGAACCCCCAAACAAGTCTCATAAGCCAGTTGCAGATGCAACTGATGGTAGTCAAGCTCCAAGTCTTCAGGCACATCCAAATGAGGCGCTTTCTTTAATTGTTCCTGAGCAATAAATTGGAAACTCTGAACACAAAAGCGACTCCGCCACCAGCATCATCATGAATTGCCCCGTATGGGCAGCATTGTCCATTCCAATTGAGGGCTTCAATATTAAATAGGTTCATCACGTGTCTCTGGCGTCAACACTCTTCCATAACTATTTAAATTACTGAATGAGCATGACTTTCGTATTATCATCCAGGATTGAATGAAACAAAATTGATGTCATTTAAAAGGTCTACAAGAGAGAAGCTGGTGGTGTAGTCCTGCTTTGTATGTCCTGAGGGTCTCTTTACTTGGGTTTTCACCTTGTGTGTTATGCCCCACCAGCTCCTGCTGCAAAATGCTGGGAGCGATGCTTTGGGCCTGAATTTCCCTTGGCATCCTTTTAAACAGGATATGAAATAAAGCCATTATGAAATTCCATTGCTGATAGTCATCACACCATATCTGCCTAAGAACAAGCAAGTCTAGCTAGTCAGAACAGTGTCCTCTCCAAGATCGACCACAGCGATGTACTTCCCATGGGTCATCTTCCAGGACCTCTAGGATATTCGTAGTAATATGTAACAGTGGAGCTAGGGTGATCTTCAATCTCATGAATTGCTGCTATAATAAGTTTGGGGTGGAGATGCAGAATCACTAGGGTTTTGGCCAAATTCAGAGCCATAGAAGGCCTTGTAGTCGAATACCAGCGTAAGAAACGCTTACATAGTGGCAAAGCTTGCCATATACAATGAGACAAAAGTTTATTTTTTTAATTGCATATTCAAAGAAGAATAAGAATCTTATTTCCCAAAAATTAATTAAGCATAACATTTTCCATAAATTAACAATGAGCGGAACATTGAATTCACCACACTTTTTGTAATACTTCACTTTTCAGAGTATAGGATCTCATGGATTAAAGTCATCAAGGGTGAATTAGTTTTAGAATCCTATTCAATAAGGAGATAAAGAAGAAGAAAAAAGTGTTTGGGGAAAGTGTCAGTAAAAGGGAAAGCCAATACAGAAAAAAGCGAAATGTCCTCAATGTGTCTTGCCTACCTTTATAACTGTTTGGCCATTGTGCATAGATACCACTTAATCAAGCAATGAAGTACACTGAGCATAGTGAATTATAGTAGTGAAATATGAAGGTGAGGGTTTTTGTGTGCCTGCCTTCTTTTCTAAAGTGCTTCCTGGAGGTTCAAAGAAACGGATCTCTGGTTTATTTCAAGTGTAAAGGGATCAGGGTATTAGTAAATAAAGGCATATTGTATATGAAGAATGCGTTCAAGAAACAGTTTTCAAGGTTGGGAAATTAAAGAAGGCTTTCTAACCACCTGATTGATATGAGAAATATTAATATATAGATCTATTGATAGCACCCTAGTCACAGATTCTTCGTTTGAAAGCCATAATTAAGCTTCATTCATACTTTGAATGTTGCTTGCATGTATTTCACACCTTTTATTGCTTCCTAAATCGATTTCATAATTAGATGCCCGTAAAAGTATTAATAACTTTTATATATCTCTAGCATGCGTGCAGAATTACATTTTAAGTGCATTCAATTTACATTTTTGTATCTCAAGTAGAAGGTTATTTCATATCTTTTATCACTGAATGATAAGTAAGTAAATCAGAATATTGATGAGAATACTATTTTTTTCGATTTTGATGCTGAAATTGGTCTTTTGACTATAGGTTTAGTGTCCTATAGTCAACTATTGAGGTCATCTGCGGCTTATTTTAAATTGAGAATTGCTCTTGGTTTACTACAGGGTTTTCAATAATTGCATTTATCACTGAATCTATAACTTATTTACAAAATGTGGCATTCATTCCTTTGAAGTGGCATACTGTGTATAAACCACTGAAACCTAGTTGGTATATGTACTCAGTTCAACTAAGACTTTGCAGCACTGGTGGGACGTTAGTGTTTGACTATGGGTTTGGAGCTCGCCCTGCCTCCACTGTTTTTATCTCCTTGAATGTTATTAGATCTAAAACTGAGAGTCTGATGCACAAAACTATGCGATAATCAAGTTTCAACACGACAGCAGCTCATAGATTAGATAGAAATGGCATGATGTTTGTCAGCAATGGAAGTTTGAGTAGCCATGCAAGAGATATCCCTGCAACATATGTCACCCTGTTGGGTTCCGTCATTGCTTTGGATATAAGGCTTAACACATTTAAGCTTTCTTTCCCCGTAATTGCTCCATGTGCACCCTTAATCAAGCTGCGTTCTTGATAGTTTTGGGTGGCTCTTCTGTAAAAGAAGTATTTGCTCCAGTCTGTCTCCAGGGTATTATATCTGCTGCGCTCCCTACTAGAACCTCCAAACAAGTCTCATAAGCCAGTTGCAGATGCAACTGATGGTAGTCAAGCTCCAAGTCTTCAGGCACATCCAAATGAGGCGCTTTCTTTAATTGTTCCTGAACAATAAATTGGAAACTCTGAACACAAAAGCGACTCCGCCACCAGCATCATCATGAATTGCCCCGTATGGGCAGCATTGTCCATTCCAATTGAGGTCTTCAATAATAAATAGGTTCATCATGTGTCTCTGGCATCAACACTCTTCCATAACTATTTAAATTACTGAATGAGCATGACTTTCGTATTATCATCCAGGATTGAATGAAACAAAATTGATGTAATTCAAAAGGTCTACAAGAGACAAGCTGGTGGTGTAGTCCTGCTTTGTATGTCCTGAGGGTCTCTTTACTTGGGTTTTCACCTTGGGTGTTATGCCCCACCAGCTCCTGCTGCAAAATGCTGGGAGCGATGCTTTGGGCCTGAATTTCCCTTGGCATCCTTTTAAACAGGATATGAAATAAAGCCATTATGAAATTCCATTGCTGATAGTCATCACACCATATCTGCCTAAGAACAAGCAAATCTAGCTAGTCAGAACAGTGTCCTCTCCAAGATCGACCACAGCGATGTACTTCCCATGGGTCATCTTCCAGGACCTCTAGGATATTCGTAGTAATATGTAACAGTGGAGCTAGGGTGATCTTCAATCTCATGAATTGCTGCTATAATAAGTTTGAGGTGGAGATGCAGAATCACTAGGGTTTTGGCCAAATTCAGAGCCATAGAAGGCCTTGTAGTCGAATACCAGCGTAAGAAACGCTTACATAGTGGCAAAGCTTGCCATATACAATGAGACAAAAGTTTATTTTTTTAATTGCATATTCAAAGAAGAATAAGAATCTTATTTCCCAAAAATTAATTAAGCATAACATTTTCCATCAATTAACAATGAGCGGAACATTGAATTAACCACATTTTTTGTAATACTTCACTTTTCAGAGTATAGGATCTCATGGATTAAAGTCATCAAGGGTGAATTAGTTTTAGAATCCTATTCAATAAGGAGATAAAGAAGAAGAAAAAAGTGTTTGGGGAAAGTGTCAGTAAAAGGGAAAGCCAATACAGAAAAAAGCGAAATGTCCTCAATGTGTCTTGCCTCCCTTTATAACTGTTTGGCCATTGTGCATAGATACCACTTAATCAAGCAATGAAGTACACTGAGTATAGTGAATTATAGTAGTGAAATATGAAGGTGAAGGTTTTTGTGTGCCTGCCTTCTTTTATAAAGTGCTTCCTGGAGGTTCAAAGAAACGGATCTCTGGTTTATTTCAAGTGTAAAGGGATCAGGGTATTAGTAAATAAAGGCATATTGTATATGAAGAATGCGTTCAAGAAACAGTTTTCAAGGTTGGGAAATTAAAGAAGGCTTTTTAACCACCTGATTGATATGAGAAATATTAATATATAGATCTATTGATAGCACCCTAGTCACATATTCTTCGTTTGAAAGCCATAATTAAGCTTCATTCAAACTTTGAATGTTGCTTGCATGTATTTCGGAATATACAACATTACTCATACCTTTTATTGCTTCCTAAATCGATTTCATAATTAGATGCCCGTCAAAGTATTAATAACTTTTATATATCTCTAGTATGCGTGCAGAATTACATCTTAAGTGCATTCGATTTACATTTTTTTTTATCTCAAGTAGAAGGTTATTTCATATCTTTTATCACTGAATGATAAGTAAGTAAATCAGAATATTGATGAGAAAACTATTTTTTTCGATTTTGATGCTGAATTAGGTCTTTTGTCACATTAGTGTCCTATAGTCAACTATTGAGGTCATCTGTGGCTTATTTTAAATTGAGAATTGCTCTTGGTTTACTACAGGGTTTTCAATAATTGCATTTATCACTGAATCTATAACTTATTTACGAAATGTGGCATTCATTCCTTTGAGGTGGCATACTGTGTATAAACCACTGAAACCTAGTTGGTATATGTAATCAGTTCAACTAAGACTTTGCAGTACTGGTGGGACGTTAGTGTGACTATGGGGTTGGAGGCCGCCCTGCCTCCACTGTTTTTATCTCCTTGAATGGTATTAGATCTAAAACTGAGAGTCTGATGCACAAAACTATGCGATAATCAAGTTTCAACACAACAGCAGCTCATAGATTAGATAGAAATGGCATGATGTTTGTCAGCAATGGAAGTTTGAGTAGCCATGCAAGAGATATCCCTGCAACATATGTCACCCTGTTGGGTTCCGTCATTGCTTTGGATATAAAGCTTAACACATTTAAGCTTTCTTTCCCCGTAATTGCTCCATGTGCACCCTTAATCAAGCTGCGTTCTTGATAGTTTTGGGTGGCTCTTCTGTAAAAGAAGTATTTGCTCCAGTCTGTCTCCAGGGTATTATAATTGCTGCGCTCCCTACTAGAACCCCCAAACAAGTCTCATAAGCCAGTTGCAGATGCAACTGATGGTAGTCAAGCTCCAAGTCTTCAGGCACATCCAAATGAGGCGCTTTCTTTAATTGTTCCTGAGCAATAAATTGGAAACTCTGAACACAAAAGCGACTCCGCCACCAGCATCATCATGAATTGCCCCGTATGGGCAGCATTGTCCATTCCAATTGAGGGCTTCAATATTAAATAGGTTCATCACGTGTCTCTGGCGTCAACACTCTTCCATAACTATTTAAATTACTGAATGAGCATGACTTTCGTATTATCATCCAGGATTGAATGAAACAAAATTGATGTCATTTAAAAGGTCTACAAGAGAGAAGCTGGTGGTGTTGTCCTGCTTTGTATGTCCTGAGGGTCTCTTTACTTGGGTTTTCACCTTGGGTGTTATGCCCCACCAGCTCCTGCTGCAAAATGCTGGGAGCGATGCTTTGGGCCTGAATTTCCCTTGGCATCCTTTTAAACAGGATATGAAATAAAGCCATTATGAAATTCCATTGCTGATAGTCATCACACCATATCTGCCTAAGAACAAGCAAATCTAGCTAGTCAGAACAGTGTCCTCTCCAAGATCGACCACAGCGATGTACTTCCCATGGGTCATCTTCCAGGACCTCTAGGATATTCGTAGTAATATGTAACAGTGGAGCTAGGGTGATCTTCAATCTCATGAATTGCTGCTATAATAAGTTTGGGGTGGAGATGCAGAATCACTAGGGTTTTGGCCAAATTCAGAGCCATAGAAGGCCTTGTAGTCGAATACCAGCGTAAGAAACGCTTACATAGTGGCAAAGCTTGCCATATACAATGAGACAAAAGTTTATTTTTTTAATTGCATATTCAAAGAAGAATAAGAATCTTATTTCCCAAAAATTAATTAAGCATAACATTTTCCATAAATTAACAATGAGCGGAACATTGAATTCACCACACTTTTTGTAATACTTCACTTTTCAGAGTATAGGATCTCATGGATTAAAGTCATCAAGGGTGAATTAGTTTTAGAATCCTATTCAATAAGGAGATAAAGAAGAAGAAAAAAGTGTTTGGGGAAAGTGTCAGTAAAAGGGAAAGCCAATACAGAAAAAAGCGAAATGTCCTCAATGTGTCTTGCCTACCTTTATAACTGTTTGGCCATTGTGCATAGATACCACTTAATCAAGCAATGAAGTACACTGAGTATAGTGAATTATAGTAGTGAAATATGAAGGTGAGGGTTTTTGTGTGCCTGCCTTCTTTTCTAAAGTGCTTCCTGGAGGTTCAAAGAAACGGATCTCTGGTTTATTTCAAGTGTAAAGGGATCAGGGTATTAGTAAATAAAGGCATATTGTATATGAAGAATGCGTTCAAGAAACAGTTTTCAAGGTTGGGAAATTAAAGAAGGCTTTCTAACCACCTGATTGATATGAGAAATATTAATATATAGATCTATTGATAGCACCCTAGTCACAGATTCTTCGTTTGAAAGCCATAATTAAGCTTCATTCATACTTTGAATGTTGCTTGCATGTATTTCACACCTTTTATTGCTTCCTAAATCGATTTCATAATTAGATGCCCGTAAAAGTATTAATAACTTTTATATATCTCTAGCATGCGTGCAGAATTACATTTTAAGTGCATTCAATTTACATTTTTTTATCTCAAGTAGAAGGTTATTTCATATCTTTTATCACTGAATGATAAGTAAGTAAATCAGAATATTGATGAGAATACTATTTTTTTCGATTTTGATGCTGAAATTGGTCTTTTGACTATAGGTTTAGTGTCCTATAGTCAACTATTGAGGTCATCTGCGGCTTATTTTAAATTGAGAATTGCTCTTGGTTTACTACAGGGTTTTCAATAATTGCATTTATCACTGAATCTATAACTTATTTACAAAATGTGGCATTCATTCCTTTGAAGTGGCATACTGTGTATAAACCACTGAAACCTAGTTGGTATATGTACTCAGTTCAACTAAGACTTTGCAGCACTGGTGGGACGTTGGTGTTTGACTATGGGTTTGGAGCTCGCCCTGCCTCCACTGTTTTTATCTCCTTGAATGTTATTAGATCTAAAACTGAGAGTCTGATGCACAAAACTATGCGATAATCAAGTTTCAACACGACAGCAGCTCATAGATTAGATAGAAATGGCATGATGTTTGTCAGCAATGGAAGTTTGAGTAGCCATGCAAGAGATATCCCTGCAACATATGTCACCCTGTTGGGTTCCGTCATTGATTTGGATATAAAGCTTAACACATTTAAGCTTTCTTTCCCCGTAATTGCTCCATGTGCACCCTTAATCAAGCTGCGCTCTTGATAGTTTTGGGTGGCTCTTCTGTAAAAGAAGTATTTGCTCCAGTCTGTCTCCAGGGTATTATAATTGCTGCGCTCCCTACTAGAACCTCCAAACAAGTCTCATAAGCCAGTTGCAGATGCAACTGATGGTAGTCAAGCTCCAAGTCTTCAGGCACATCCAAATGAGGCGCTTTCTTTAATTGTTCCTGAACAATAAATTGGAAACTCTGAACACAAAAGCGACTCCGCCACCAGCATGATCATGAATTGCCCCGTATGGGCAGCATTGTCCATTCCAATTGAGGTCTTCAATATTAAATAGGTTCATCATGTGTCTCTGGCGTCAACACTCTTCCATAACTATTTAAATTACTGAATGAGCATGACTTTCGTATTATCATCCAGGATTGAATGCAACAAAATTGATGTAATTCAAAAGGTCTACAAGAGAGAAGCTGGTGGTGTAGTCCTGCTTTGTATGTCCTGAGGGTCTCTTTACTTGGGTTTTCACCTTGGGTGTTATGCCCCACCAGCTCCTGCTGCAAAATGCTGGGAGCGATGCTTTGGGCCTGAATTTCCCTTGGCATCCTTTTAAACAGGATATGAAATAAAGCCATTATGAAATTCCATTGCTGATAGTCATCACACCATATCTGCCTAAGAACAAGCAAATCTAGCTAGTCAGAACAGTGTCCTCTCCAAGATCGACCACAGCGATGTACTTCCCATGGGTCATCTTCCAGGACCTCTAGGATATTCGTAGTAATATGTAACAGTGGAGCTAGGGTGATCTTCAATCTCATGAATTGCTGCTATAATAAGTTTGAGGTGGAGATGCAGAATCACTAGGGTTTTGGCCAAATTCAGAGCCATAGAAGGCCTTGTAGTCGAATACCAGCGTAAGAAACGCTTACATAGTGGCAAAGCTTGCCATATACAATGAGACAAAAGTTATTTTTTTTAATTGCATATTCAAAGAAGAATAAGAATCTTATTTCCCAAAAATTAATTAAGCATAACAGTTTCCATAAATTAACAATGAGCGGAACATTGAATTCACCACATTTTTTGTAATATTTCACTTTTCAGAGTATAGGATCTCATGGATTAAAGTCATCAAGGGTGAATTAGTTTTAGAATCCTATTCAATAAGGAGATAAAGAAGAAGAAAAAAGTGTTTGGGGAAAGTGTCAGTAAAAGGGAAAGCCAATACAGAAAAAAGCGAAATGTCCTCAATGTGTCTTGCCTACCTTTATAACTGTTTGGCCATTGTGCATAGATACCACTTAATCAAGCAATGAAGTACACTGAGCATAGTGAATTATAGTAGTGAAATATGAAGGTGAGGGTTTTTGTGTGCCTGCCTTCTTTTCTAAAGTGCTTCCTGGAGGTTCAAAGAAACGGATCTCTGGTGTATTTCAAGTGTAAAGGGATCAGGGTATTAGTAAATAAAGGCATATTGTAAATGAAGAATGGGTTCAAGAAACAGTTTTCAAGGTTGGGAAATTAAAGAAGGCTTTCTAACCACCTGATTGATATGAGAAATATTAATATATAGATCTATTGATAGCACCCTAGTCACAGATTCTTCGTTTGAAAGCCATAATTAAGCTTCATTCATACTTTGAATGTTGCTTGCATGTATTTCACACCTTTTATTGCTTCCTAAATCGATTTCATAATTAGATGCCCGTCAAAGTATTAATAACTTTTATATATCTCTAGCATGCGTGCAGAATTACATTTTAAGTGCATTTAATTTACATTTTTTTATCTCAAGTAGAAGGTTATTTCATATCTTTTATCACTGAATGATAATTAAGTAAATCAGAATATTGATGAGAATACAATTTTTTTCGATTTTGATGCTGAAATTGGTCTTTTGACTATAGGTTTAGTGTCCTATCGTCAACTATTGAGGTCATCTGTGGCTTATTTTAAATTGAGAATTGCTCTTGGTTTACTACAGGGTTTTCAATAATTGCATTTATCACTGAATCTATAACCTATTTACGAAATGTGGCATTCATTCCTTTGAGGTGGCATACTGTGTATAAACCACTGAAACCTAGTTGGTATATGTAATCAGTTCAACTAAGACTTTGCAGTACTGGTGGGACGTTAGTGTGACTATGGGGTTGGAGCTCGCCCTGCCTCCACTGTTTTTATCTCCTTGAATGTTATTAGATCTAAAACTGAGAGTCTGATGCACAAAACCATGCGATAATCAAGTTTCAACACAACAGCAGCTCATAGATTAGATAGAAATGGCATGATGTTTGTCAGCAATGGAAGTTTGAGTAGCCATGCAAGAGATATCCCTGCAACATATGTCACCCTGTTGGGTTCCGTCATTGCTTTGGATATAAAGCTTAACACATTTAAGCTTTCTTTCCCCGTACTTGCTCCATGTGCACCCTTAATCAAGCTGCGTTCTTGATAGTTTTGGGTGGCTCTTCTGTAAAAGAAGTATTTGCTCCAGTCTGTCTCCAGGGTATTATAATTGCTGCGCTCCCTACTAGAACCTCCAAACAAGTCTCATAAGCCAGTTGCAGATGCAACTGATGGTAGTCAAGCTCCAAGTCTTCAGGCACATCCAAATGAGGCGCTTTCTTTAATTGTT
Source organism: Lissotriton vulgaris (assembly GCF_964263255.1). Lineage (NCBI taxonomy): Eukaryota > Metazoa > Chordata > Amphibia > Caudata > Salamandridae > Lissotriton > Lissotriton vulgaris. The sequence goes on from NC_141689.1 coordinate 1,400,096,766, forward strand.
CCTGAGCAATAAATTGGAAACTCTGAACACAAAGGCGACTCCACCACCAGCATCATCATGAATTGCCCCGTATGGGCAGCATTGTCCATTCCAATTGAGGGCTTCAATATTAAATAGGTTCATCACGTGTCTCTGGCGTCAACACTCTTCCATAACTATTTAAATTACTGAATGAGCATGACTTTCGTATTATCATCCAGGATTGAATGAAACAAAATTGATGTAATTTAAAAGGTCTACAAGAGAGAAGCTGGTGGTGTAGTCCTGCTTTGTATGTCCTGAGGGTCTCTTTACTTGGGTTTTCACCTTGGGTGTTATGCCCCACCAGCTCCTGCTGCAAAATGCTGGGAGCGATGCTTTGGGCCTGAATTTCCCTTGGCATCCTTTTAAACAGGATATGAAATAAAGCCATTATGAAATTCCATTGCTGATAGTCATCACACCATATCTGCCTAAGAACAAGCAAATCTAGCTAGTCAGAACAGTGTCCTCTCCAAGATCGACCACAGCGATGTACTTCCCATGGGTCATCTTCCAGGACCTCTAGGATATTCGTAGTAATATGTAACAGTGGAGCTAGGGTGATCTTCAATCTCATGAATTGCTGCTATAATAAGTTTGAGGTGGAGATGCAGAATCACTAGGGTTTTGGCCAAATTCAGAGCCATAGAAGGCCTTGTAGTCGAATACCAGCGTAAGAAACGCTTACATAGTGGCAAAGCTTGCCATATACAATGAGACAAAAGTTATTTTTTTTTAATTGCATATTCAAAGAAGAATAAGAATCTTATTTCCCAAAAATTAATTAAGCATAACATTTTCCATAAATTAACAATGAGCGGAACATTGAATTCACCACATTTTTAGTAATACTTCACTTTTCAGAGTATAGGATCTCATGGATTAAAGTCATCAAGGGTGAATTAGTTTTAGAATCCTATTCAATAAGGAGATAAAGAAGAAGAAAAAAGTGTTTGGGGAAAGTGTCAGTAAAAGGGAAAGCCAATACAGAAAAAAGCGAAATGTCCTCAATGTGTCTTGCCTACCTTTATAACTGTTTGGCCATTGTGCATAGATACCACCTAATCAAGCAATGAAGTACACTGAGCATAGTGAATTTTAGTAGTGGAATATGAAGGTGAGGGTTTTTGTGTGCCTGCCTTCTTTTCTAAAGTGCTTCCTGGAGGTTCCAAGAAACGGATCTCTGGTTTATTTCAAGTGTAAAGGGATCAGGGTATTAGTAAATAAAGGCATATTGTATATGAAGAATGCGTTCAAGAAACAGTTTTCAAGGTTGGGAAATTAAAGAAGGCTTTCTAACCACCTGATTGATATGAGAAATATTAATATATAGATCTATTGATAGCACCCTAGTCACAGATTCTTCGTTTGAAAGCCATAATTAAGCTTCATTCATACTTTGAATGTTGCTTGCATGTATTTCACACCTTTTATTGCTTCCTAAATCGATTTCATTATTAGATGACCGTAAAAGTATTAATAACTTTTATATATCTCTAGCATGCGTGCAGAATTACATTTTAAGTGCATTCAATTTACATTTTTTTATCTCAAGTAGAAGGTTATTTCATATCTTTTATCACTGAATGATAAGTAAGTAAATCAGAATATTGATGAGAATACTATTTTTATCGATTTTGATGCTGAAATTGGTCTTTTGACTATAGGTTTAGTGTCCTATAGTCAACTATTGATGTCATCTGCGGCTTATTTTAAATTGAGAATTGCTCTTGGTTTACTACAGGGTTTTCAATAATTGCATTTATCACTGAATCTATAACTTATTTACGAAATGTGGCATTCATTCCTTTGAAGTGGCATACTGTGTATAAACCACTGAAACCTAGTTGGTATATGTACTCAGTTCAACTAAGACTTTGCAGCACTGGTGGGACGTTAGTGTTTGACTATGGGTTTGGAGCTCGCCCTGCCTCCACTGTTTTTATCTCCTTGAATGTTATTAGATCTAAAACTGAGAGTCTGATGCACAAAACTATGCGATAATCAAGTTTCAACACGACAGCAGCTCATAGATTAGATAGAAATGGCATGATGTTTGTCAGCAATGGAAGTTTGAGTAGCCATGCAAGAGATATCCCTGCAACATATGTCACCCTGTTGGGTTCCGTCATTGCTTTGGATATAAAGCTTAACACATTTAAGCTTTCTTTCCCCGTAATTGCTCCATGTGCACCCTTAATCAAGCTGCGTTCTTGATAGTTTTGGGTGGCTCTTCTGTAAAAGAAGTATTTGCTCCAGTCTGTCTCCAGGGTATTATAATTGCTGCGCTCCCTACTAGAACCTCCAAACAAGTCTCATAAGCCAGTTGCAAATGCAACTGATGGTAGTCCAGCTCCAAGTCTTCAGGCACATCCAAATGAGGCGCTTTCTTTAATTGTTCCTGAGCAATAAATTGGAAACTCTGAACACAAAAGCGACTCCGCCACCAGCATCATCATGAATTGCCTCGTATGGGCAGCATTGTCCATTCCAATTGAGGGCTTCAATATTAAATAGGTTCATCACGTGTCTCTGGCGTCAACACTCTTCCATAACTATTTAAATTACTGAATGAGCATGACTTTCGTATTATCATCCAGGATTGAATGAAACAAAATTGATGTAATTTAAAAGGTCTACAAGAGAGAAGCTGGTGGTGTAGTTCTGCTTTGTATGTCCTGAGGGTCTCTTTACTTGGGTTTTCACCTTGGGTGTTATGCCCCACCAGCTCCTGCTGCAAAATGCTGGGAGCGATGCTTTGGGCCTGAATTTCCCTTGGCATCCTTTTAAACAGGATATGAAATAAAGCCATTATGAAATTCCATTGCTGATAGTCATCACACCATATCTGCCTAAGAACAAGCAAATCTAGCTAGTCAGAACAGTGTCCTCTCCAAGATCGACCACAGCGATGTACTTCCCATGGGTCATCTTCCAGGACCTCTAGGATATTCGTAGTAATATGTAACAGTGGAGCTAGGGTGATCTTCAATCTCATGAATTGCTGCTATAATAAGTTTGAGGTGGAGAAGCAGAATCACTAGGGTTTTGGCCTAATTCAGAGCCATAGAAGGCCTTGTAGTCGAATACCAGCGTAAGAAACGCTTACATAGTGGCAAAGCTTGCCATATTAAATGAGACAAAAGTTTATATTTTTAATTGCATATTCAAAGAAGAATAAGAATCTTATTTCCCAAAAATTAATTAAGCATAACAGTTTCCATAAATTAACAATGAGCGGAACATTGAATTCACCACATTTTTTGTAATACTTCACTTTTCAGAGTATAGGATCTCATGGATTAAAGTCATCAAGGGTGAATTAGTTTTAGAATCCTATTCAATAAGGAGATAAAGAAGAAGAAAAACGTGTTTGGGGAAAGTGTCAGTAAAAGGGAAAGCCAATACAGAAAAAAGCGAAATTTCCTCAATGTGTCTTGCCTACCTTTATAACTGTTTGGCCATTGTGCATAGATACCACTTAATCAAGCAATGAAGTACACTGAGCATAGTGAATTATAGTAGTGAAATATGAAGGTGAGGGTTTTTGTCTGCCTGCCTTCTTTTCTAAAGTGATTCCTGGAGGTTCAAAGAAACGGATCTCTGGTTTATTTCAAGTGTAAAGGGATCAGGGTATTAGTAAATAAAGGCATATTGTATATGAAGAATGCGTTCAAGAAACAGTTTTCAAGGTTGGGAAATTAAAGAAGGCTTTTTAACCACCTGATTGATATGAGAAATATTAATATATAGATCTATTGATAGCACCCTAGTCACAGATTCTTCGTTTGAAAGCCATAATTAAGCTTCATTCATACTTTGAATGTTGCTTGCATGTATTTCGGAATATCCAACATTACTCACACCTTTTATTGTTTCCTAAATCGATTTCATAATTAGATGCCCGTCAAAGTATTAATAACTTTTATATATCTCTAGCATGCGTGCAGAATTACATCTTAAGTGCATTTGATTTACATGTTTTTATCTCAAGTAGGTTATTTCATATCTTCTATCACTGAATGATAAGTAAGTAAATCAGAATATTGATGAGAATACTATTTTTTTCGATTTTGATGCTGAATTAGGTCTTTTGTCACATTAGTGTCCTATAGTCAACTATTGAGGTCATCTGTGGCTTATTTTAAATTGAGAATTGCTCTTGGTTTACTACAGGGTTTTCAATAATTGCATTTATCACTGAATCTATAACTTATTTACGAAATGTGGCATTCATTCCTTTGAGGTGGCATACTGTGTATAAACCACTGAAACCTAGTTGGTATATGTAATCAGTTCAACTAAGACTTTGCAGTACTGGTGGGACGTTAGTGTGACTATGGGGTTGGAGCTCGCCCTGCCTCCACTGTTTTTATCTCCTTGAATGTTATTAGATCTAAAACTGAGAGTCTGATGCACAAAACTATGCGGTAATCAAGTTTCAACATGACAGCAGCTCATAGATTAGATAGAAATGGCATGATATTTGTCAGCAATGGAAGTTTGAGTAGCCATGCAAGCGATATCCCTGCAACATATGTCACCCTGTTGGGTTCCGTCATTGCTTTGGATATAAAGCTTAACACATTTAAGCTTTCTTTCCCCGTAATTGCTCCATGTGCACCCTTAATCAAGCTGCGTTCTTGATAGTTTTGGGTGGCTCTTCTGTAAAAGAAGTATTTGCTCCAGTCTGTCTCCAGGGTATTATAATTGCTGCGCTCCCTACTAGAACTCCAAACAAGTCTCATAAGCCAGTTGCAGATGCAACTGATGGTAGTCAAGCTCCAAGTCTTCAGGCACATCCAAATGAGGCGCTTTCTTTAATTGTTCCTGAACAATAAATTGGAAACTCTGAACACAAAAGCGACTCCGCCACCAGCATCATCATGAATTGCCCCCTATGGGCAGCATTGTCCATTCCAATTGAGGTCTTCAATATTAAATAGGTTCATCATGTGTCTCTGGCGTCAACACTCTTCCATAACTATTTAAATTACTGAATGAGCATGACTTTCGTATTATCATCCAGGATTGAATGAAACAAAATTGATGTAATTCAAAAGGTCTACAAGAGAGAAGCTGGTGGTGTAGTCCTGCTTTGTATGTCCTGAGGGTCTCTTTACTTGGGTTTTCACCTTGGGTGTTATGCCCCACCAGCTCCTGCTGCAAAATGCTGGGAGCGATGCTTTGGGCCTGAATTTCCCTTGGCATCCTTTTAAACAGGATATGAAATAAAGCCATTATGAAATTCCATTGCTGATAGTCATCACACCATATCTGCCTAAGAACAAGCAAATCTAGCTAGTCAGAACAGTGTCCTCTCCAAGATCGACCACAGCGATGTACTTCCCATGGGTCATCTTTCAGGACCTCTAGGATATTCGTAGTAATATGTAACAGTGGAGCTAGGGTGATCTTCAATCTCATGAATTGGTGCTATAATAAGTTTGAGGTGGAGATGCAGAAGCACTAGGGTTTTGGCCAAATTCAGAGCCATAGAAGGCCTTGTAGTCGAATACCAGCGTATGAAACGCTTACATAGTGGCAAAGCTTGCCATATACAATGAGACAAAAGTTTATTTTTTTAATTGCATATTCAAAGAAGAATAAGAATCGCTTTTCCCAAAAATTAATTAAGCATAACATTTTCCATAAATTAACAATGAGCGGAACATTGAATTCACCACATTTTTAGTAATACTTCACTTTTCAGAGTATAGGATCTCATGGATTAAAGTCATCAAGGGTGAATTAGTTTTAGAATCCTATTCAATAAGGAGATAAAGAAGAAGAAAAAAGTGTTTGGGGAAAGTGTCAGTAAAAGGGAAAGCCAATACAGAAAAAAACGAAATGTCCTCAATGTGTCTTGCCTACCTTTATAACTGTTTGGCCATTGTGCATAGATACCACTTAATCAAGCAATGAAGTACACTGAGCATAGTGAATTATAGTAGTGAAATATGAAGGTGAGGGTTTTTGTGTGCCTGCCTTCTTTTCTAAAGTGCTTCCTGGAGGTTCAAAGAAACGGATCTCTGGTTTATTTCAAGTGTAAAGGGATCAGGGTATTAGTAAATAAAGGCATATTGTATATGAAGAATGCGTTCAAGAAACAGTTTTCAAGGTTGGGAAATTAAAGAAGGCTTTCTAACCACCTGATTGATATGAGAAATATTAATATATAGATCTATTGATAGCACCCTAGTCACAGATTCTTCGTTTGAAAGCCATAATTAAGCTTCATTCATACTTTGAATGTTGCTTGCATGTATTTCACACCTTTTATTGCTTCCTAAATCGATTTCATAATTAGATGCCCGTCAAAGTATTAATAACTTTCATATATCTCTAGCATGCGTGCAGAATTACATTTTAAGTGCATTTAATTTACATTTTTTTATCTCAAGTAGAAGGTTATTTCATATCTTTTATCACTGAATGATAATTAAGTAAATCAGAATATTGATGAGAATACTATTTTTTTCGATTTTGATGCTGAAATTGGTCTTTTGACTATAGGTTTAGTGTCCTATAGTCAACTATTGAGGTCATCTGTGGCTTATTTTAAATTGAGAATTGCTCTTGGTTTACTACAGGGTTTTCAATAATTGCATTTATCACTGAATCTATAACTTATTTACGAAATGTGGCATTCATTCCTTTGAGGTGGCATACTGTGTATAAACCACTGAAACCTAGTTGGTATATGTAATCAGTTCAACTAAGACTTTGCAGTACTGGTGGGACGTTAGTGTGACTATGGGGTTGGAGCTCGCCCTGCCTCCACTGTTTTTATCTCCTTGAATGTTATTAGATCTAAAACTGAGAGTCTGATGCACAAAACCATGCGATAATCAAGTTTCAACACGACAGCAGCTCATAGATTAGATAGAAATGGCATGATGTTTGTCAGCAATGGAAGTTTGAGTAGTCATGCAAGAGATATCCCTGCAACATATGTCACCCTGTTGGGCTCCGTCATTGCTTTGGATATAAAGCTTAACACATTTAAGCTTTCTTTCCCCGTAATTGCTCCATGTGCACCCTTAATCAAGCTGCGTTCTTGATAGTTTTGGGTGGCTCTTCTGTAAAAGAAGTATTTGCTCCAGTCTGTCTCCAGGGTATTATAATTGCTGCGCTCCCTACTAGAACCTCCAAACAAGTCTCATAAGCCAGTTGCAAATGCAACTGATGGTAGTCAAGCTCCAAGTCTTCAGGCACATCCAAATGAGGCGCTTTCTTTAATTGTTCCTGAGCAATAAATTGGAAACTCTGAACACAAAAGCGACTCCGCCACCAGCATCATCATGAATTGCCTCGTATGGGCAGCATTGTCCATTCCAATTGAGGGCTTCAATATTAAATAGGTTCATCACGTGTCTCTGGCGTCAACACTCTTCCATAACTATTTAAATTACTGAATGAGCATGACTTTCGTATTATCATCCAGGATTGAATGAAACAAAATTGATGTAATTTAAAAGGTCTACAAGAGAGAAGCTGGTGGTGTAGTTCTGCTTTGTATGTCCTGAGGGTCTCTTTACTTGGGTTTTCACCTTGGGTGTTATGCCCCACCAGCTCCTGCTGCAAAATGCTGGGAGCGATGCTTTGGGCCTGAATTTCCCTTGGCATCCTTTTAAACAGGATATGAAATAAAGCCATTATGAAATTCCATTGCTGATAGTCATCACACCATATCTGCCTAAGAACAAGCAAATCTAGCTAGTCAGAACAGTGTCCTCTCCAAGATCGACCACAGCGATGTACTTCCCATGGGTCATCTTCCAGGACCTCTAGGATATTCGTAGTAATATGTAACAGTGGAGCTAGGGTGATCTTTAATCTCATGAATTGCTGCTATAATAAGTTTGAGGTGGAGAAGCAGAATCACTAGGGTTTTGGCCTAATTCAGAGCCATAGAAGGCCTTGTAGTCGAATACCAGCGTAAGAAACGCTTACATAGTGGCAAAGCTTGCCATATTAAATGAGACAAAAGTTTATATTTTTAATTGCATATTCAAAGAAGAATAAGAATCTTATTTCCCAAAAATTAATTAAGCATAACAGTTTCCATAAATTAACAATGAGCGGAACATTGAATTCACCACATTTTTTGTAATACTTCACTTTTCAGAGTATAGGATCTCATGGATTAAAGTCATCAAGGGTGAATTAGTTTTAGAATCCTATTCAATAAGGAGATAAAGAAGAAGAAAAACGTGTTTGGGGAAAGTGTCAGTAAAAGGGAAAGCCAATACAGAAAAAAGCGAAATGTCCTCAATGTGTCTTGCCTACCTTTATAACTGTTTGGCCATTGTGCATAGATACCACTTAATCAAGCAATGAAGTACACTGAGCATAGTGAATTATAGTAGTGAAATATGAAGGTGAGGGTTTTTGTCTGCCTGCCTTCTTTTCTAAAGTGATTCCTGGAGGTTCAAAGAAACGGATCTCTGGTTTATTTCAAGTGTAAAGGGATCAGGGTATTAGTAAATAAAGGCATATTGTATATGAAGAATGCGTTCAAGAAACAGTTTTCAAGGTTGGGAAATTAAAGAAGGCTTTTTAACCACCTGATTGATATGAGAAATATTAATATATAGATCTATTGATAGCACCCTAGTCACAGATTCTTCGTTTGAAAGCCATAATTAAGCTTCATTCATACTTTGAATGTTGCTTGCATGTATTTCGGAATATCCAACATTACTCACACCTTTTATTGTTTCCTAAATCGATTTCATAATTAGATGCCCGTCAAAGTATTAATAACTTTTATATATCTCTAGCATGCGTGCAGAATTACATCTTAAGTGCATTTGATTTACATGTTTTTATCTCAAGTAGGTTATTTCATATCTTCTATCACTGAATGATAAGTAAGTAAATCAGAATATTGATGAGAATACTATTTTTTTCGATTTTGATGCTGAATTAGGTCTTTTGTCACATTAGTGTCCTATAGTCAACTATTGAGGTCATCTGTGGCTTATTTTAAATTGAGAATTGCTCTTGGTTTACTACAGGGTTTTCAATATTTGCATTTATCACTGAATCTATAACTTATTTACGAAATGTGGCATTCATTCCTTTGAGGTGGCATACTGTGTATAAACCACTGAAACCTAGTTGGTATATGTAATCAGTTCAACTAAGACTTTGCAGTACTGGTGGGACGTTAGTGTGACTATGGGGTTGGAGCTCGCCCTGCCTCCACTGTTTTTATCTCCTTGAATGTTATTAGATCTAAAACTGAGAGTCTGATGCACAAAACTATGCGGTAATCAAGTTTCAACATGACAGCAGCTCATAGATTAGATAGAAATGGCATGATATTTGTCAGCAATGGAAGTTTGAGTAGCCATGCAAGCGATATCCCTGCAACATATGTCACCCTGTTGGGTTCCGTCATTGTTTTGGATATAAAGCTTAACACATTTAAGCTTTCTTTCCCCGTAATTGCTCCATGTGCACCCTTAATCAAGCTGCGTTCTTGATAGTTTTGGGTGGCTCTTCTGTAAAAGAAGTATTTGCTCCAGTCTGTCTCCAGGGTATTATAATTGCTGCGCTCCCTACTAGAACTCCAAACAAGTCTCATAAGCCAGTTGCAGATGCAACTGATGGTAGTCAAGCTCCAAGTCTTCAGGCACATCCAAATGAGGCGCTTTCTTTAATTGTTCCTGAACAATAAATTGGAAACTCTGAACACAAAAGCGACTCCGCCACCAGCATCATCATGAATTGCCCCGTATGGGCAGCATTGTCCATTCCAATTGAGGTCTTCAATATTAAATAGGTTCATCATGTGTCTCTGGCGTCAACACTCTTCCATAACTATTTAAATTACTGAATGATCATGACTTTCGTATTATCATCCAGGATTGAATGAAACAAAATTGATGTAATTCAAAAGGTCTACAAGAGAGAAGCTGGTGGTGTAGTCCTGCTTTGTATGTCCTGAGGGTCTCTTTACTTGGGTTTTCACCTTGGGTGTTATGCCCCACCAGCTCCTGCTGCAAAATGCTGGGAGCGATGCTTTGGGCCTGAATTTCCCTTGGCATCCTTTTAAACAGGATATGAAATAAAGCCATTATGAAATTCCATTGCTGATAGTCATCACACCATATCTGCCTAAGAACAAGCAAATCTAGCTAGTCAGAACAGTGTCCTCTCCAAGATCGACCACAGCGATGTACTTCCCATGGGTCATCTTTCAGGACCTCTAGGATATTCGTAGTAATATGTAACAGTGGAGCTAGGGTGATCTTCAATCTCATGAATTGGTGCTATAATAAGTTTGAGGTGGAGATGCAGAATCACTAGGGTTTTGGCCAAATTCAGAGCCATAGAAGGCCTTGTAGTCGAATACCAGCGTATGAAACGCTTACATAGTGGCAAAGCTTGCCATATACAATGAGACAAAAGTTTATTTTTTTAATTGCATATTCAAAGAAGAATAAGAATCGCTTTTCCCAAAAATTAATTAAGCATAACATTTTCCATAAATTAACAATGAGCGGAACATTGAATTCACCACATTTTTAGTAATACTTCACTTTTCAGAGTATAGGATCTCATGGATTAAAGTCATCAAGGGTGAATTAGTTTTAGAATCCTATTCAATAAGGAGATAAAGAAGAAGAAAAAAGTGTTTGGGGAAAGTGTCAGTAAAAGGGAAAGCCAATACAGAAAAAAGCGAAATGTCCTCAATGTGTCTTGCCTACCTTTATAACTGTTTGGCCATTGTGCATAGATACCACTTAATCAAGCAATGAAGTACACTGAGCATAGTGAATTATAGTAGTGAAATATGAAGGTGAGGGTTTTTGTGTGCCTGCCTTCTTTTCTAAAGTGCTTCCTGGAGGTTCAAAGAAACGGATCTCTGGTTTATTTCAAGTGTAAAGGGATCAGGGTATTAGTAAATAAAGGCATATTGTATATGAAGAATGCGTTCAAGAAACAGTTTTCAAGGTTGGGAAATTAAAGAAGGCTTTCTAACCACCTGATTGATATGAGAAATATTAATATATAGATCTATTGATAGCACCCTAGTCACAGATTCTTCGTTTGAAAGCCATAATTAAGCTTCATTCATACTTTGAATGTTGCTTGCATGTATTTCACACCTTTTATTGCTTCCTAAATCGATTTCATAATTAGATGCCCGTCAAAGTATTAATAACTTTCATATATCTCTAGCATGCGTGCAGAATTACATTTTAAGTGCATTTAATTTACATTTTTTTTATCTCAAGTAGAAGGTTATTTCATATCTTTTATCACTGAATGATAATTAAGTAAATCAGAATATTGATGAGAATACTATTTTTTTCGATTTTGATGCTGAAATTGGTCTTTTGACTATAGGTTTAGTGTCCTATAGTCAACTATTGAGGTCATCTGTGGCTTATTTTAAATTGAGAATTGCTCTTGGTTTACTACAGGGTTTTCAATAATTGCATTTATCACTGAATCTATAACTTATTTACGAAATGTGGCATTCATTCCTTTGAGGTGGCATACTGTGTATAAACCACTGAAACCTAGTTGGTATATGTAATCAGTTCAACTAAGACTTTGCAGTACTGGTGGGATGTTAGTGTGACTATGGGGTTGGAGCTCGCCCTGCCTCCACTGTTTTTATCTCCTTGAATGTTATTAGATCTAAAACTGAGAGTCTGATGCACAAAACCATGCGATAATCAAGTTTCAACACGACAGCAGCTCATAGATTAGATAGAAATGGCATGATGTTTGTCAGCAATGGAAGTTTGAGTAGTCATGCAAGAGATATCCCTGCAACATATGTCACCCTGTTGGGTTCCGTCATTGCTTTGGATATAAAGCTTAACACATTTAAGCTTTCTTTCCCCGTAATTGCTCCATGTGCACCCTTAATCAAGCTGCGTTCTTGATAGTTTTGGGTGGCTCTTCTGTAAAAGAAGTATTTGCTCCAGTCTGTCTCCAGGGTATTATAATTGCTGCGCTCCCTACTAGAACCTCCAAACAAGTCTCATAAGCCAGTTGCAGATGCAACTGATGGTAGTCAAGCTCCAAGTCTTCAGGCACATCCAAATGAGGCGCTTTCTTTAATTGTTCCTGAGCAATAAATTGGAAACTCTGAACACAAAGGCGACTCCACCACCAGCATCATCATGAATTGCCCCGTATGGGCAGCATTGTCCATTCCAATTGAGGGCTTCAATATTAAATAGGTTCATCACGTGTCTCTGGCGTCAACACTCTTCCATAACTATTTAAATTACTGAATGAGCATGACTTTCGTATTATCATCCAGGATTGAATGAAACAAAATTGATGTAATTTAAAAGGTCTACAAGAGAGAAGCTGGTGGTGTAGTCCTGCTTTGTATGTCCTGAGGGTCTCTTTACTTGGGTTTTCACCTTGGGTGTTATGCCCCACCAGCTCCTGCTGCAAAATCCTGGGAGCGATGCTTTGGGCCTGAATTTCCCTTGGCATCCTTTTAAACAGGATATGAAATAAAGCCATTATGAAATTCCATTGCTGATAGTCATCACACCATATCTGCCTAAGAACAAGCAAATCTAGCTAGTCAGAACAGTGTCCTCTCCAAGATCGACCACAGCGATGTACTTCCCATGGGTCATCTTCCAGGACCTCTAGGATATTCGTAGTAATATGTAACAGTGGAGCTAGGGTGATCTTCAATCTCATGAATTGCTGCTACAATAAGTTTGAGGTGGAGATGCAGAATTACTAGGGTTTTGGCCAAATTCAGAGCCATAGAAGGCCTTGTAGTCGAATACCAGCGTAAGAAACGCTTACATAGTGGCAAAGCTTGCCATATACAATGAGACAAAAGTTTATTTTTTTAATTGCATATTCAAAGAAGAATAAGAATCTTATTTCCCAAAAATTAATTAAGCATAACATTTTCCATAAATTAACAATGAGCGGAACATTGAATTCACCACATTTTTAGTAATACTTCACTTTTCAGAGTATAGGATCTCATGGATTAAAGTCATCAAGGGTGAATTAGTTTTAGAATCCTATTCAATAAGGAGATAAAGAAGAAGAAAAAAGTGTTTGGGGAAAGTGTCAGTAAAAGGGAAAGCCAATACAGAAAAAAGCGAAATGTCCTCAATGTGTCTTGCCTACCTTTATAACTGTTTGGCCATTGTGCATAGATACCACTTAATCAAGCAATGAAGTACACTGAGCATAGTGAATTATAGTAGTGAAATATGAAGGTGAGGGTTTTTGTGTGCCTGCCTTCTTTTCTAAAGTGCTTCTTGGAGGTTCCAAGAAACGGATCTCTGGTTTATTTCAAGTGTAAAGGGATCAGGGTATTAGTAAATAAAGGCATATTGTATATGAAGAATGCGTTCAAGAAACAGTTTTCAAGGTTGGGAAATTAAAGAAGGCTTTCTAACCACCTGATTGATATGAGAAATATTAATATATAGATCTATTGATAGCACCCTAGTCACAGATTCTTCGTTTGAAAGCCATAATTAAGCTTCATTCATACTTTGAATGTTGCTTGCATGTATTTCACACCTTTTATTGCTTCCTAAATCGATTTCATAATTAGATGCCCGTCAAAGTATTAATAACTTTTATATATCTCTAGCATGCGTGCAGAATTACATTTTAAGTGCATTTAATTTACATTTTTTTATCTCAAGTAGAAGGTTATTTCATATCTTTTATCACTGAATGATAATTAAGTAAATCAGAATATTGATGAGAATACTATTTTTTTCGATTTTGATGCTGAAATTGGTCTTTTGACTATAGGTTTAGTGTCCTATAGTGAACTATTGAGGTCATCTGTGGCTTATTTTAAATTGAGAATTGCTCTTGGTTTACTACAGGGTTTTCAATAATTGCATTTATCACTGAATCTATAACCTATTTACGAAATGTGGCATTCATTCCTTTGAGGTGGCATACTGTGTATAAACCACTGAAACCTAGTTGGTATATGTAATCAGTTCAACTAAGACTTTGCAGTACTGGTGGGACGTTAGTGTGACTATGGGGTTGGAGCTCGCCCTGCCTCCACTGTTTTTATCTCCTTGAATGTTATTAGATCTAAAACTGAGAGTCTGATGCACAAAACCATGCGATAATCAAGTTTCAACACGACAGCAGCTCATAGATTAGATAGAAATGGCATGATGTTTGTCAGCAATGGAAGTTTGAGTAGCCATGCAAGAGATATCCCTGCAACATATGTCACCCTGTTGGGTTCCGTCATTGCTTTGGATATAAAGCTTAACACATTTAAGCTTTCTTTCCCCGTAATTGCTCCATGTGCACCCTTAATCAAGCTGCGTTCTTGATAGTTTTGGGTGGCTCTTCTGTAAAAGAAGTATTTGCTCCAGTCTGTCTCCAGGGTATTATAATTGCTGCGATCCCTACTAGAACCTCCAAACAAGTCTCATAAGCCAGTTGCAGATGCAACTGATGGTAGTCAAGCTCCAAGTCTTCAGGCACATCCAAATGAGGCGCTTTCTTTAATTGTTCCTGAGCAATAAATTGGAAACTCTGAACACAAAGGCGACTCCACCACCAGCATCATCATGAATTGCCCCGTATGGGCAGCATTGTCCATTCCAATTGAGGGCTTCAATATTAAATAGGTTCATCACGTGTCTCTGGCGTCAACACTCTTCCATAACTATTTAAATTACTGAATGAGCATGACTTTCGTATTATCATCCAGGATTGAATGAAACAAAATTGATGTAATTTAAAAGGTCTACAAGAGAGAAGCTGGTGGTGTAGTCCTGCTTTGTATGTCCTGAGGGTCTCTTTACTTGGGTTTTCGCCTTGGGTGTTATGCCCCACCAGCTCCTGCTGCAAAATGCTGGGAGCGATGCTTTGGGCCTGAATTTCCCTTGGCATCCTTTTAAACAGGATATGAAATAAAGCCATTATGAAATTCCATTGCTGATAGTCATCACACCATATCTGCCTAAGAACAAGCAAATCTAGCTAGTCAGAACAGTGTCCTCTCCAAGATCGACCACAGCGATGTACTTCCCATGGGTCATCTTCCAGGACCTCTAGGATATTCGTAGTAATATGTAACAGTGGAGCTAGGGTGATCTTCAATCTCATGAATTGCTGCTATAATAAGTTTGAGGTGGAGATGCAGAATCACTAGGGTTTTGGCCAAATTCAGAGCCATAGAAGGCCTTGTAGTCGAATACCAGCGTAAGAAACGCTTACATAGTGGCAAAGCTTGCCATATACAATGAGACAAAAGTTTATTTTTTTAATTGCATATTCAAAGAAGAATAAGAATCGTATTTCCCAAAAATTAATTAAGCATAACATTTTCCATAAATTAACAATGAGCGGAACATTGAATTCACCACATTTTTAGTAATACTTCACTTTTCAGAGTATAGGATCTCATGGATTAAAGTCATCAAGGGTGAATTAGTTTTAGAATCCTATTCAATAAGGAGATAAAGAAGAAGAAAAAAGTGTTTGGGGAAAGTGTCAGTAAAAGGGAAAGCCAATACAGAAAAAAGCGAAATGTCCTCAATGTGTCTTGCCTACCTTTATAACTGTTTGGCCATTGTGCATAGATACCACTTAATCAAGCAATGAAGTACACTGAGCATAGTGAATTTTAGTAGTGGAATATGAAGGTGAGGGTTTTTGTGTGCCTGCCTTCTTTTCTAAAGTGCTTCCTGGAGGTTCCAAGAAACGGATCTCTGGTTTATTTCAAGTGTAAAGGGATCAGGGTATTAGTAAATAAAGGCATATTGTATATGAAGAATGCGTTCAAGAAACAGTTTTCAAGGTTGGGAAATTAAAGAAGGCTTTCTAACCACCTGATTGATATGAGAAATATTAATATATAGATCTATTGATAGCACCCTAGTCACAGATTCTTCGTTTGAAAGCCATAATTAAGCTTCATTCATACTTTGAATGTTGCTTGCATGTATTTCACACCTTTTATTGCTTCCTAAATCGATTTCATTATTAGATGACCGTAAAAGTATTAATAACTTTTATATATCTCTAGCATGCGTGCAGAATTACATTTTAAGTGCATTCAATTTACATTTTTTTATCTCAAGTAGAAGGTTATTTCATATCTTTTATCACTGAATGATAAGTAAGTAAATCAGAATATTGATGAGAATACTATTTTTTTCGATTTTGATGCTGAAATTGGTCTTTTGACTATAGGTTTAGTGTCCTATAGTCAACTATTGATGTCATCTGCGGCTTATTTTAAATTGAGAATTGCTCTTGGTTTACTACAGGGTTTTCAATAATTGCATTTATCACTGAATCTATAACTTATTTACAAAATGTGGCATTCATTCCTTTGAAGTGGCATACTGTGTATAAACCACTGAAACCTAGTTGGTATATGTACTCAGTTCAACTAAGACTTTGCAGCACTGGTGGGACGTTAGTGTTTGACTATGGGTTTGGAGCTCGCCCTGCCTCCACTGTTTTTATCTCCTTGAATGTTATTAGATCTAAAACTGAGAGTCTGATGCACAAAACTATGCGATAATCAAGTTTCAACACAACAGCAGCTCATAGATTAGATAGAAATGGCATGATGTTTGTGAGCAATGGAAGTTTGAGTAGCCATGCAAGAGATATCCCTGCAACATATGTCACCCTGTTGGGTTCCGTCATTGCTTTGGATATAAAGCTTAACACATTTAAGCTTTCTTTCCCCGTAATTGCTCCATGTGCACCCTTAATCAAGCTGCGTTCTTGATAGTTTTGGGTGGCTCTTCTGTAAAAGAAGTATTTGCTCCAGTCTGTCTCCAGGGTATTATAATTGCTGCGCTCCCTACTAGAACCTCCAAACAAGTCTCATAAGCCAGTTGCAGATGCAACTGATGGTAGTCAAGCTCCAAGTCTTCAGGCACATCCAAATGAGGCGCTTTCTTTCATTGTTCCTGAGCAATAAATTGGAAACTCTGAACACAAAAGCGACTCCGCCACCAGCATCATCATGAATTGCCCCGTATGGGCAGCATTGTCCATTCCAATTGAGGGCTTCAATATTAAATAGGTTCATCACGTGTCTCTGGCGTCAACACTCTTCCATAACTATTTAAATTACTGAATGAGCATGACTTTCGTATTATCATCCAGGATTGAATGAAACAAAATTGATGTAATTTAAAAGGTCTACAAGAGAGAAGCTGGTGGTGTAGTCCTGCTTTGTATGTCCTGAGGGTCTCTTTACTTGGGTTTTCACCTTGGGTGTTATGCCCCACCAGCTCCTGCTGCAAAATGCTGGGAGCGATGCTTTGTGCCTGAATTTCCCTTGGCATCCTTTTAAACAGGATATGAAATAAAGCCATTATGAAATTCCATTGCTGATAGTCATCACACCATATCTGCCTAAGAACAAGCAAATCTAGCTAGTCAGAACAGTGTCCTCTCCAAGATCGACCACAGCGATGTACTTCCCATGGGTCATCTTTCAGGACCTCTAGGATATTCGTAGTAATATGTAACAGTGGAGCTAGGGTGATCTTCAATCTCATGAATTGGTGCTATAATAAGTTTGAGGTGGAGATGCAGAATCACTAGGGTTTTGGCCAAATTCAGAGCCATAGAAGGCCTTGTAGTCGAATACCAGCGTATGAAACGCTTACATAGTGGCAAAGCTTGCCATATACAATGAGACAAAAGTTTATTTTTTTAATTGCATATTCAAAGAAGAATAAGAATCTTATTTCCCAAAAATTAATTAAGCATAACATTTTCCATAAATTAACAATGAGCGGAACATTGAATTCACCACATTTTTAGTAATACTTCACTTTTCAGAGTATAGGATCTCATGGATTAAAGTCATCAAGGGTGAATTAGTTTTAGAATCCTATTCAATAAGGAGATAAAGAAGAAGAAAAAAGTGTTTGGGGAAAGTGTCAGTAAAAGGGAAAGCCAATACAGAAAAAAGCGAAATGTCCTCAATGTGTCTTGCCTACCTTTATAACTGTTTGGCCATTGTGCATAGATACCACTTAATCAAGCAATGAAGTACACTGAGCATAGTGAATTATAGTAGTGAAATATGAAGGTGAGGGTTTTTGTGTGCCTGCCTTCTTTTCTAAAGTGCTTCCTGGAGGTTCAAAGAAACGGATCTCTGGTTTATTTCAAGTGTAAAGGGATCAGGGTATTAGTAAATAAAGGCATATTGTATATGAAGAATGCGTTCAAGAAACAGTTTTCAAGGTTGGGAAATTAAAGAAGGCTTTCTAACCACCTGATTGATATGAGAAATATTAATATATAGATCTATTGATAGCACCCTAGTCACAGATTCTTCGTTTGAAAGCCATAATTAAGCTTCATTCATACTTTGAATGTTGCTTGCATGTATTTCACACCTTTTATTGCTTCCTAAATCGATTTCATAATTAGATGCCCGTCAAAGTATTAATAACTTTTATATATCTCTAGCATGCGTGCAGAATTACATTTTAAGTGCATTTAATTTACATTTTTTTATCTCAAGTAGAAGGTTATTTCATATCTTTTATCACTGAATGATAATTAAGTAAATCAGAATATTGATGAGAATACTATTTTTTTCGATTTTGATGCTGAAATTGGTCTTTTGACTATAGGTTTAGTGTCCTATAGTGAACTATTGAGGTCATCTGTGGCTTATTTTAAATTGAGAATTGCTCTTGGTTTACTACAGGGTTTTCAATAATTGCATTTATCACTGAATCTATAACCTATTTACGAAATGTGGCATTCATTCCTTTGAGGTGGCATACTGTGTATAAACCACTGAAACCTAGTTGGTATATGTAATCAGTTCAACTAAGACTTTGCAGTACTGGTGGGACGTTAGTGTGACTATGGGGTTGGAGCTCGCCCTGCCTCCACTGTTTTTATCTCCTTGAATGTTATTAGATCTAAAACTGAGAGTCTGATGCACAAAACCATGCGATAATCAAGTTTCAACACGACAGCAGCTCATAGATTAGATAGAAATGGCATGATGTTTGTCAGCAATGGAAGTTTGAGTAGCCATGCAAGAGATATCCCTGCAACATATGTCACCCTGTTGGGTTCCGTCATTGCTTTGGATATAAAGCTTAACACATTTAAGCTTTCTTTCCCCGTAATTGCTCCATGTGCACCCTTAATCAAGCTGCGTTCTTGATAGTTTTGGGTGGCTCTTCTGTAAAAGAAGTATTTGCTCCAGTCTGTCTCCAGGGTATTATAATTGCTGCGCTCCCTACTAGAACCTCCAAACAAGTCTCATAAGCCAGTTGCAGATGCAACTGATGGTAGTCAAGCTCCAAGTCTTCAGGCACATCCAAATGAGGCGCTTTCTTTAATTGTTCCTGAGCAATAAATTGGAAACTCTGAACACAAAAGCGACTCCGCCACCAGCATCATCATGAATTGCCCCGTATGGGCAGCATTGTCCATTCCAATTGAGGGCTTCAATATTAAATAGGTTCATCACGTGTCTCTGGCGTCAACACTCTTCCATAACTATTTAAATTACTGAATGAGCATGACTTTCGTATTATCATCCAGGATTGAATGAAACAAAATTGATGTAATTTAAAAGGTCTACAAGAGAGAAGCTGGTGGTGTAGTCCTGCTTTGTATGTCCTGAGGGTCTCTTTACTTGGGTTTTCACCTTGGGTGTTATGCCCCACCAGCTCCTGCTGCAAAATGCTGGGAGCGATGCTTTGGGCCTGAATTTCCCTTGGCATCCTTTTAAACAGGATATGAAATAAAGCCATTATGAAATTCCATTGCTGATAGTCATCACACCATATCTGCCTAAGAACAAGCAAATCTAGCTAGTCAGAACAGTGTCCTCTCCAAGATCGACCACAGCGATGTACTTCCCATGGGTCATCTTCCAGGACCTCTAGGATATTCGTAGTAATATGTAACAGTGGAGCTAGGGTGATCTTCAATCTCATGAATTGCTGCTATAATAAGTTTGAGGTGGAGAAGCAGAATCACTAGGGTTTTGGCCTAATTCAGAGCCATAGAAGGCCTTGTAGTCGAATACCAGCGTAAGAAACGCTTACATAGTGGCAAAGCTTGCCATATTAAATGAGACAAAAGTTTATATTTTTAATTGCATATTCAAAGAAGAATAAGAATCTTATTTCCCAAAAATTAATTAAGCATAACAGTTTCCATAAATTAACCCCTTCAGCGCGGCGCGAATTTTCGCGCTGTGCTGAGGGTTCTAAGGTTCCAACGGGCTCATGACGGAACGGTTCCGTCATCAGCACAGCTCACCCGTAGCTGATGACGGAACCGTTCTGTCATCAGCATGGAAGGGGTTAACAATGAGCGGAACATTGAATTCACCACATTTTTTGTAATACTTCACTTTTCAGAGTATAGGATCTCATGGATTAAAGTCATCAAGGGTGAATTAGTTTTAGAATCCTATTCAATAAGGAGATAAAGAAGAAGAAAAAAGTGTTTGGGGAAAGTGTCAGTAAAAGGGAAAGCCAATACAGAAAAAAGCGAAATGTCATCAATGTGTCTTGCCTACCTTTATAACTGTTTGGCCATTGTGCATAGATACCACTTAATCAAGCAATGAAGTACACTGAGCATAGTGAATTATAGTAGTGAAATATGAAGGTGAGGGTTTTTGTCTGCCTGCCTTCTTTTCTAAAGTGATTCCTGGAGGTTCAAAGAAACGGATCTCTGGTTTATTTCAAGTGTAAAGGGATCAGGGTATTAGTAAATAAAGGCATATTGTATATGAAGAATGCGTTCAAGAAACAGTTTTCAAGGTTGGGAAATTAAAGAAGGCTTTTTAACCACCTGATTGATATGAGAAATATTAATATATAGATCTATTGATAGCACCCTAGTCACAGATTCTTCGTTTGAAAGCCATCATTAAGCTTCATTCATACTTTGAATATTGCTTGCATGTATTTCGGAATATCCAACATTACTCACACCTTTTATTGCTTCCTATATCGATTTCATAATTAGATGCCCGTCAAAGTATTAATAACTTTTATATATCTCTAGCATGCGTGCAGAATTACATCTTAAGTGCATTTGATTTACATGTTTTTATCTCAAGTAGGTTATTTCATATCTTCTATCACTGAATGATAAGTAAGTAAATCAGAATATTGATGAGAATACTATTTTTTTCGATTTTGATGCTGAATTAGGTCTTTTGTCACATTAGTGTCCTATAGTCAACTATTGAGGTCATCTGTGGCTTATTTTAAATTGAGAATTGCTCTTGGTTTACTACAGGGTTTTTAATAATTGCATTTATCACTGAATCTATAACTTATTTACGAAATGTGGCATTCATTCCTTTGAGGTGGCATACTGTGTATAAACCACTGAAACCTAGTTGGTATATGTAATCAGTTCAACTAAGACTTTGCAGTACTGGTGGGACGTTAGTGTGACTATGGGGTTGGAGCTCGCCCTGCCTCCACTGTTTTTATCTCCTTGAATGTTATTAGATCTAAAACTGAGAGTCTGATGCACAAAACTATGCGGTAATCAAGTTTCAACATGACAGCAGCTCATAGATTAGATAGAAATGGCATGATATTTGTCAGCAATGGAAGTTTGAGTAGCCATGCAAGCGATATCCCTGCAACATATGTCACCCTGTTGGGTTCCGTCATTGCTTTGGATATAAAGCTTAACACATTTAAGCTTTCTTTCCCCGTAATTGCTCCATGTGCACCCTTAATCAAGCTGCGTTCTTGATAGTTTTGGGTGGCTCTTCTGTAAAAGAAGTATTTGCTCCAGTCTGTCTCCAGGGTATTATAATTGCTGCGCTCCCTACTAGAACCTCCAAACAAGTCTCATAAGCCAGTTGCAGATGCAACTGATGGTAGTCAAGCTCCAAGTCTTCAGGCACATCCAAATGAGGCGCTTTCTTTAATTGTTCCTGAAAAATAAATTGGAAACTCTGAACACAAAAGCGACTCCGCCACCAGCATCATCATGAATTGCCCCGTATGGGCAGCATTGTCCATTCCAATTGAGGTCTTCAATATTAAATAGGTTCATCATGTGTCTCTGGCGTCAACACTCTTCCATAACTATTTAAATTACTGAATGAGCATGACTTTCGTATTATCATCCAGGATTGAATGAAACAAAATTGATGTAATTCAAAAGGTCTACAAGAGAGAAGCTGGTGGTGTAGTCCTGCTTTGTATGTCCTGAGGGTCTCTTTACTTGGGTTTTCACCTTGGGTGTTATGCCCCACCAGCTCCTGCTGCAAAATGCTGGGAGCGATGCTTTGGGCCTGAATTTCCCTTGGCATCCTTTTAAACAGGATATGAAATAAAGCCATTATGAAATTCCATTGCTGATAGTCATCACACCATATCTGCCTAAGAACAAGCAAATCTAGCTAGTCAGAACAGTGTCCTCTCCAAGATCGACCACAGCGATGTACTTCCCATGGGTCATCTTTCAGGACCTCTAGGATATTCGTAGTAATATGTAACAGTGGAGCTAGGGTGATCTTCAATCTCATGAATTGGTGCTATAATAAGTTTGAGGTGGAGATGCAGAATCACTAGGGTTTTGGCCAAATTCAGAGCCATAGAAGGCCTTGTAGTCGAATACCAGCGTATGAAACGCTTACATAGTGGCAAAGCTTGCCATATACAATGAGACAAAAGTTTATTTTTTTAATTGCATATTCAAAGAAGAATAAGAATCGTTTTTCCCAAAAATTAATTAAGCATAACATTTTCCATAAATTAACAATGAGCGGAACATTGAATTCACCACATTTTTAGTAATACTTCACTTTTCAGAGTATAGGATCTCATGGATTAAAGTCATCAAGGGTGAATTAGTTTTAGAATCCTATTCAATAAGGAGATAAAGAAGAAGAAAAAAGTGTTTGGGGAAAGTGTCAGTAAAAGGGAAAGCCAATACAGAAAAAAGCGAAATGTCCTCAATGTGTCTTTCCTACCTTTATAACTGTTTGGCCATTGTGCATAGATACCACTTAATCAAGCAATGAAGTACACTGAGCATAGTGAATTATAGTAGTGAAATATGAAGGTGAGGGTTTTTGTGTGCCTGCCTTCTTTTCTAAAGTGCTTCCTGGAGGTTCAAAGAAACGGATCTCTGGTTTATTTCAAGTGTAAAGGGATCAGGGTATTAGTAAATAAAGGCATATTGTATATGAAGAATGCGTTCAAGAAACAGTTTTCAAGGTTGGGAAATTAAAGAAGGCTTTCTAACCACCTGATTGATATGAGAAATATTAATATATAGATCTATTGATAGCACCCTAGTCACAGATTCTTCGTTTGAAAGCCATAATTAAGCTTCATTCATACTTTGAATGTTGCTTGCATGTATTTCACACCTTTTATTGCTTCCTAAATCGATTTCATAATTAGATGCCCGTCAAAGTATTAATAACTTTTATATATCTCTAGCATGCGTGCAGAATTACATTTTAAGTGCATTTAATTTACATTTTTTTATCTCAAGTAGAAGGTTATTTCATATCTTTTATCACTGAATGATAATTAAGTAAATCAGAATATTGATGAGAATACTATTTTTTTCGATTTTGATGCTGAAATTGGTCTTTTGACTATAGGTTTAGTGTCCTATAGTCAACTATTGAGGTCATCTGTGGCTTATTTTAAATTGAGAATTGCTCTTGGTTTACTACAGGGTTTTCAATAATTGCATTTATCACTGAATCTATAACTTATTTACGAAATGTGGCATTCATTCCTTTGAGGTGGCATACTGTGTATAAACCACTGAAACCTAGTTGGTATATGTAATCAGTTCAACTAAGACTTTGCAGTACTGGTGGGACGTTAGTGTGACTATGGGGTTGGAGCTCGCCCTGCCTCCACTGTTTTTATCTCCTTGAATGTTATTAGATCTAAAACTGAGAGTCTGATGCACAAAACCATGCGATAATCAAGTTTCAACACGACAGCAGCTCATAGATTAGATAGAAATGGCATGATGTTTGTCAGCAATGGAAGTTTGAGTAGCCATGCAAGAGATATCCCTGCAACATATGTCACCCTGTTGGGTTCCGTCATTGCTTTGGATATAAAGCTTAACACATTTAAGCTTTCTTTCCCCGTAATTGCTCCATGTGCACCCTTAATCAAGCTGCGTTCTTGATAGTTTTGGGTGGCTCTTCTGTAAAAGAAGTATTTGCTCCAGTCTGTCTCCAGGGTATTATAATTGCTGCGCTCCCTACTAGAACCTCCAAACAAGTCTCATAAGCCAGTTGCAGATGCAACTGATGGTAGTCAAGCTCCAAGTCTTCAGGCACATCCAAATGAGGCGCTTTCTTTAATTGTTCCTGAGCAATAAATTGGAAACTCTGAACACAAAGGCGACTCCACCACCAGCATCATCATGAATTGCCCCGTATGGGCAGCATTGTCCATTCCAATTGAGGGCTTCAATATTAAATAGGTTTATCACGTGTCTCTGGCGTCAACACTCTTCCATAACTATTTAAATTACTGAATGAGCATGACTTTCGTATTATCATCCAGGATTGAATGAAACAAAATTGATGTAATTTAAAAGGTCTACAAGAGAGAAGCTGGTGGTGTAGTCCTGCTTTGTATGTCCTGAGGGTCTCTTTACTTGGGTTTTCACCTTGGGTGTTATGCCCCACCAGCTCCTGCTGCAAAATCCTGGGAGCGATGCTTTGGGTCTGAATTTCCCTTGGCATCCTTTTAAACAGGATATGAAATAAAGCCATTATGAAATTCCATTGCTGATAGTCATCACACCATATCTGCCTAAGAACAAGCAAATCTAGCTAGTCAGAACAGTGTCCTCTCCAAGATCGACCACAGCGATGTACTTCCCATGGGTCATCTTCCAGGACCTCTAGGATATTCGTAGTAATATGTAACAGTGGAGCTAGGGTGATCTTCAATCTCATGAATTGCTGCTATAATAAGTTTGAGGTGGAGATGCAGAATCACTAGGGTTTTGGCCAAATTCAGAGCCATAGAAGGCCTTGTAGTCGAATACCAGCGTAAGAAACGCTTACATAGTGGCAAAGCCTGCCATATACAATGAGACAAAAGTTTATTTTTTTAATTGCATATTCAAAGAAGAATAAGAATCTTATTTCCCAAAAATTAATTAAGCATAACATTTTCCATAAATTAACAATGAGCGGAACATTGAATTCACCACATTTTTAGTAATACTTCACTTTTCAGAGTATAGGATCTCATGGATTAAAGTCATCAAGGGTGAATTAGTTTTAGAATCCTATTCAATAAGGAGATAAAGAAGAAGAAAAAAGTGTTTGGGGAAAGTGTCAGTAAAAGGGAAAGCCAATACAGAAAAAAGCGAAATGTCCTCAATGTGTCTTGCCTACCTTTATAACTGTTTGGCCATTGTGCATAGATACCACTTAATCAAGCAATGAAGTACACTGAGCATAGTGAATTTTAGTAGTGGAATATGAAGGTGAGGGTTTTTGTGTGCCTGCCTTCTTTTCTAAAGTGCTTCCTGGAGGTTCCAAGAAACGGATCTCTGGTTTTATTTCAAGTGTAAAGGGATCAGGGTATTAGTAAATAAAGGCATATTGTATATGAAGAATCCGTTCAAGAAACAGTTTTCAAGGTTGGGAAATTAAAGAAGGCTTTCTAACCACCTGATTGATATGAGAAATATTAATATATAGATCTATTGATAGCACCCTAGTCACAGATTCTTCGTTTGAAAGCCATAATTAAGCTTCATTCATACTTTGAATGTTGCTTGCATGTATTTCACACCTTTTATTGCTTCCTAAATCGATTTCATTATTAGATGACCGTAAAAGTATTAATAACTTTTATATATCTCTAGCATGCGTGCAGAATTACATTTTAAGTGCATTCAATTTACATTTTTTTATCTCAAGTAGAAGGTTATTTCATATCTTTTATCACTGAATGATAAGTAAGTAAATCAGAATATTGATGAGAATACTATTTTTTTCGATTTTGATGCTGAAATTGGTCTTTTGACTATAGGTTTAGTGTCCTATAGTCAACTATTGATGTCATCTGCGGCTTATTTTAAATTGAGAATTGCTCTTGGTTTACTACAGGGTTTTCAATAATTGCATTTATCACTGAATCTATAACTTATTTACGAAATGTGGCATTCATTCCTTTGAAGTGGCATACTGTGTATAAACCACTGAAACCTAGTTGGTATATGTACTCAGTTCAACTAAGACTTTGCAGCACTGGTGGGACGTTAGTGTTTGACTATGGGTTTGGAGCTCGCCCTGCCACCACTGTTTTTATCTCCTTGAATGTTATTAGATCTAAAACTGAGAGTCTGATGCACAAAACTATGCGATAATCAAGTTTCAACACGACAGCAGCTCATAGATTAGATAGAAATGGCAGGATGTTTGTCAGCAATGGAAGTTTGAGTAGCCATGCAAGAGATATCCCTGCAACATATGTCACCCTGTTGGGTTCCGTCATTGCTTTGGATATAAAGCTTAACACATTTAAGCTTTCTTTCCCCGTAATTGCTCCATGTGCACCCTTAATCAAGCTGCGTTCTTGATAGTTTTGGGTGGCTCTTCTGTAAAAGAAGTATTTGCTCCAGTCTGTCTCCAGGGTATTATAATTGCTGCGCTCCCTACTAGAACCTCCAAACAAGTCTCATAAGCCAGTTGCAGATCCAACTGATGGTAGTCAAGCTCCAAGTCTTCAGGCACATCCAAATGAGGCGCTTTCTTTAATTGTTCCTGAGCAATAAATTGGAAACTCTGAACACAAAAGCGACTCCGCCACCAGCATCATCATGAATTGCCCCGTATGGGCAGCATTGTCCATTCCAATTGAGGTCTTCAATATTAAATAGGTTCATCACGTGTCTCTGGCGTCAACACTCTTCCATAACTATTTAAATTACTGAATGAGCATGACTTTCGTATTATCATCCAGGATTGAATGAAACAAAATAGATGTAATTTAAAAGGTCTACAAGAGAGAAGCTGGTGGTGTAGTCCTGCTTTGTATGTCCTGAGGGTCTCTTTACTTGGGTTTTCACCTTGGGTGTTATGCCCCACCAGCTCCTGCTGCAAAATGCTGGGAGCGATGCTTTGGGCCTGAATTTCCCTTGGCATCCTTTTAAACAGGATATGAAATAAAGCCATTATGAAATTCCATTGCTGATAGTCATCACACCATATCTGCCTAAGAACAAGCAAATCTAGCTAGTCAGAACAGTGTCCTCTCCAAGATCGACCACAGCGATGTACTTCCCATGGGTCATCTTCCAGGACCTCTAGGATATTCGTAGTAATATGTAACAGTGGAGCTAGGGTGATCTTCAATCTCATGAATTGCTGCTATAATAAGTTTGAGGTGGAGATGCAGAATCACTAGGGTTTTGGCCAAATTCAGAGCCATAGAAGGCCTTGTAGTCGAATACCAGCGTATGAAACGCTTACATAGTGGCAAAGCTTGCCATATACAATGAGACAAAAGTTTATTTTTTTAATTGCATATTCAAAGAAGAATAAGAATCGTTTTTCCCAAAAATTAATTAAGCATAACATTTTCCATAAATTAACAATGAGCGGAACATTGAATTCACCACATTTTTAGTAATACTTCACTTTTCAGAGTATAGGATCTCATGGATTAAAGTCATCAAGGGTGAATTAGTTTTAGAATCCTATTCAATAAGGAGATAAAGAAGAAGAAAAAAGTGTTTGGGGAAAGTGTCAGTAAAAGGGAAAGCCAATACAGAAAAAAGCGAAATGTCCTCAATGTGTCTTGCCTACCTTTATAACTGTTTGGCCATTGTGCATAGATACCACTTAATCAAGCAATGAAGTACACTGAGCATAGTGAATTATAGTAGTGAAATATGAAGGTGAGGGTTTTTGTGTGCCTGCCTTCTTTTCTAAAGTGCTTCCTGGAGGTTCAAAGAAACGGATCTCTGGTTTATTTCAAGTGTAAAGGGATCAGGGTATTAGTAAATAAAGGCATATTGTATATGAAGAATGCGTTCAAGAAACAGTTTTCAAGATTGGGAAATTAAAGAAGGCTTTCTAACCACCTGATTGATATGAGAAATATTAATATATAGATCTATTGATAGCACCCTAGTCACAGATTCTTGGTTTGAAAGCCATAATTAAGCTTCATTCATACTTTGAATGTTGCTTGCATGTATTTCACACCTTTTATTGCTTCCTAAATTGATTTCATTATTAGATGACCGTAAAAGTATTAATAACTTTTATATATCTCTAGCATGCGTGCAGAATTACATTTTAAGTGCATTCAATTTACATTTTTTTATCTCAAGTAGAAGGTTATTTCATATCTTTTATCACTGAATGATAAGTAAGTAAATCAGAATATTGATGAGAATACTATTTTTTTCGATTTTGATGCTGAAATTGGTCTTTTGACTATAGGTTTAGTGTCCTATAGTCAACTATTGATGTCATCTGCGGCTTATTTTAAATTGAGAATTGCTCTTGGTTTACTACAGGGTTTTCAATAATTGCATTTATCACTGAATCTATAACTTATTTACGAAATGTGGCATTCATTCCTTTGAAGTGGCATACTGTGTATAAACCACTGAAACCTAGTTGGTATATGTACTCAGTTCAACTAAGACTTTGCAGCACTGGTGGGACGTTAGTGTTTGACTATGGGTTTGGAGCTCGCCCTGCCTCCACTGTTTTTATCTCCTTGAATGTTATTAGATCTAAAACTGAGAGTCTGATGCACAAAACTATGCGATAATCAAGTTTCAACACGACAGCAGCTCATAGATTAGATAGAAATGGCATGATGTTTGTCAGCAATGGAAGTTTGAGTAGCCATGCAAGAGATATCCCTGCAACATATGTCACCCTGTTGGGTTCCGTCATTGCTTTGGATATAAAGCTTAACACATTTAAGCTTTCTTTCCCCGTAATTGCTCCATGTGCACCCTTAATCAAGCTGCGTTCTTGATAGTTTTGGGTGGCTCTTCTGTAAAAGAAGTATTTGCTCCAGTCTGTCTCCAGGGTATTATAATTGCTGCGCTCCCTACTAGAACCTCCAAACAAGTCTCATAAGCCAGTTGCAGATGCAACTGATGGTAGTCAAGCTCCAAGTCTTCAGGCACATCCAAATGAGGCGCTTTCTTTAATTGTTCCTGAGCAATAAATTGGAAACTCTGAACACAAAAGCGACTCCGCCACCAGCATCATCATGAATTGCCCCGTATGGGCAGCATTGTCCATTCCAATTGAGGTCTTCAATATTAAATAGGTTCATCACGTGTCTCTGGCGTCAACACTCTTCCATAACTATTTAAATTACTGAATGAGCATGACTTTCGTATTATCATCCAGGATTGAATGAAACAAAATTGATGTAATTTAAAAGGTCTACAAGAGAGAAGCTGGTGGTGTAGTCCTGCTTTGTATGTCCTGAGGGTCTCTTTACTTGGGTTTTC
This sequence comes from Lissotriton vulgaris, assembly GCF_964263255.1. Taxonomy (NCBI): domain Eukaryota; kingdom Metazoa; phylum Chordata; class Amphibia; order Caudata; family Salamandridae; genus Lissotriton; species Lissotriton vulgaris. Next base: position 1,400,126,274 of record NC_141689.1, read on the forward strand.
ACCTTGGGTGTTATGCCCCACCAGCTCCTGCTGCAAAATGCTGGGAGCGATGCTTTGGGCCTGAATTTCCCTTGGCATCCTTTTAAACAGGATATGAAATAAAGCCATTATGAAATTCCATTGCTGATAGTCATCACACCATATCTGCCTAAGAACAAGCAAATCTAGCTAGTCAGAACAGTGTCCTCTCCAAGATCGACCACAGCGATGTACTTCCCATGGGTCATCTTTCAGGACCTCTAGGATATTCGTAGTAATATGTAACAGTGGAGCTAGGGTGATCTTCAATCTCATGAATTGGTGCTATAATAAGTTTGAGGTGGAGATGCAGAATCACTAGGGTTTTGGCCAAATTCAGAGCCATAGAAGGCCTTGTAGTCGAATACCAGCGTATGAAACGCTTACATAGTGGCAAAGCTTGCCATATACAATGAGACAAAAGTTTATTTTTTTAATTGCATATTCAAAGAAGAATAAGAATCGTTTTTCCCAAAAATTAATTAAGCATAACATTTTCCATAAATTAACAATGAGCGGAACATTGAATTCACCACATTTTTAGTAATACTTCACTTTTCAGAGTATAGGATCTCATGGATTAAAGTCATCAAGGGTGAATTAGTTTTAGAATCCTATTCAATAAGGAGATAAAGAAGAAGAAAAAAGTGTTTGGGGAAAGTGTCAGTAAAAGGGAAAGCCAATACAGAAAAAAGCGAAATGTCCTCAATGTGTCTTGCCTACCTTTATAACTGTTTGGCCATTGTGCATAGATACCACTTAATCAAGCAATGAAGTACACTGAGCATAGTGAATTATAGTAGTGAAATATGAAGGTGAGGGTTTTTGTGTGCCTGCCTTCTTTTCTAAAGTGCTTCCTGGAGGTTCAAAGAAATGGATCTCTGGTTTATTTCAAGTGTAAAGGGATCAGGGTATTAGTAAATAAAGGCATATTGTATATGAAGAATCCGTTCAAGAAACAGTTTTCAAGGTTGGGAAATTAAAGAAGGCTTTCTAACCACCTGATTGATATGAGAAATATTAATATATAGATCTATTGATAGCACCCTAGTCACAGATTCTTCGTTTGAAAGCCATAATTAAGCTTCATTCATACTTTGAATGTTGCTTGCATGTATTTCACACCTTTTATTGCTTCCTAAATCGATTTCATAATTAGATGCCCGTCAAAGTATTAATAACTTTTATATATCTCTAGCATGCGTGCAGAATTACATTTTAAGTGCATTTAATTTACATTTTTTTATCTCAAGTAGAAGGTTATTTCATATCTTTTATCACTGAATGATAATTAAGTAAATCAGAATATTGATGAGAATACTATTTTTTTCGATTTTGATGCTGAAATTGGTCTTTTGACTATAGGTTTAGTGTCCTATAGTCAACTATTGAGGTCATCTGTGGCTTATTTTAAATTGAGAATTGCTCTTGGTTTACTACAGGGTTTTCAATAATTGCATTTATCACTGAATCTATAACTTATTTACAAAATGTGGCATTCATTCCTTTGAGGTGGCATACTGTGTATAAACCACTGAAACCTAGTTGGTATATGTAATCAGTTCAACTAAGACTTTGCAGTACTGGTGGGACGTTAGTGTGACTATGGGGTTGGAGCTCGCCCTGCCTCCACTGTTTTTATCTCCTTGAATGTTATTAGATCTAAAACTGAGAGTCTGATGCACAAAACCATGCGATAATCAAGTTTCAACACGACAGCAGCTCATAGATTAGATAGAAATGGCATGATGTTTGTCAGCAATGGAAGTTTGAGTAGCCATGCAAGAGATATCCCTGCAACATATGTCACCCTGTTGGGTTCCGTCATTGCTTTGGATATAAAGCTTAACACATTTAAGCTTTCTTTCCCCGTAATTGCTCCATGTGCACCCTTAATCAAGCTGCGTTCTTGATAGTTTTGGGTGGCTCTTCTGTAAAAGAAGTATTTGCTCCAGTCTGTCTCCAGGGTATTATAATTGCTGCGCTCCCTACTAGAACCTCCAAACAAGTCTCATAAGCCAGTTGCAGATGCAACTGATGGTAGTCAAGCTCCAAGTCTTCAGGCACATCCAAATGAGGCGCTTTCTTTAATTGTTCCTGAGCAATAAATTGGAAACTCTGAACACAAAGGCGACTCCACCACCAGCATCATCATGAATTGCCCCGTATGGGCAGCATTGTCCATTCCAATTGAGGGCTTCAATATTAAATAGGTTCATCACGTGTCTCTGGCGTCAACACTCTTCCATAACTATTTAAATTACTGAATGAGCATGACTTTCGTATTATCATCCAGGATTGAATGAAACAAAATTGATGTAATTTAAAAGGTCTACAAGAGAGAAGCTGGTGGTGTAGTCCTGCTTTGTATGTCCTGAGGGTCTCTTTACTTGGGTTTTCACCTTGGGTGTTATGCCCCACCAGCTCCTGCTGCAAAATCCTGGGAGCGATGCTTTGGGTCTGAATTTCCCTTGGCATCCTTTTAAACAGGATATGAAATAAAGCCATTATGAAATTCCATTGCTGATAGTCATCACACCATATCTGCCTAAGAACAAGCAAATCTAGCTAGTCAGAACAGTGTCCTCTCCAAGATCGACCACAGCGATGTACTTCCCATGGGTCATCTTCCAGGACCTCTAGGATATTCGTAGTAATATGTAACAGTGGAGCTAGGGTGATCTTCAATCTCATGAATTGCTGCTATAATAAGTTTGAGGTGGAGATGCAGAATCACTAGGGTTTTGGCCAAATTCAGAGCCATAGAAGGCCTTGTAGTCGAATACCAGCGTAAGAAACGCTTACATAGTGGCAAAGCCTGCCATATACAATGAGACAAAAGTTTATTTTTTTAATTGCATATTCAAAGAAGAATAAGAATCTTATTTCCCAAAAATTAATTAAGCATAACATTTTCCATAAATTAACAATGAGCGGAACATTGAATTCACCACATTTTTAGTAATACTTCACTTTTCAGAGTATAGGATCTCATGGATTAAAGTCATCAAGGGTGAATTAGTTTTAGAATCCTATTCAATAAGGAGATAAAGAAGAAGAAAAAAGTGTTTGGGGAAAGTGTCAGTAAAAGGGAAAGCCAATACAGAAAAAAGCGAAATGTCCTCAATGTGTCTTGCCTACCTTTATAACTGTTTGGCCATTGTGCATAGATACCACTTAATCAAGCAATGAAGTACACTGAGCATAGTGAATTTTAGTAGTGGAATATGAAGGTGAGGGTTTTTGTGTGCCTGCCTTCTTTTCTAAAGTGCTTCCTGGAGGTTCCAAGAAACGGATCTCTGGTTTTATTTCAAGTGTAAAGGGATCAGGGTATTAGTAAATAAAGGCATATTGTATATGAAGAATCCGTTCAAGAAACAGTTTTCAAGGTTGGGAAATTAAAGAAGGCTTTCTAACCACCTGATTGATATGAGAAATATTAATATATAGATCTATTGATAGCACCCTAGTCACAGATTCTTCGTTTGAAAGCCATAATTAAGCTTCATTCATACTTTGAATGTTGCTTGCATGTATTTCACACCTTTTATTGCTTCCTAAATCGATTTCATTATTAGATGACCGTAAAAGTATTAATAACTTTTATATATCTCTAGCATGCGTGCAGAATTACATTTTAAGTGCATTCAATTTACATGTTTTTATCTCAAGTAGAAGGTTATTTCATATCTTTTATCACTGAATGATAAGTAAGTAAATCAGAATATTGATGAGAATACTATTTTTTTCGATTTTGATGCTGAAATTGGTCTTTTGACTATAGGTTTAGTGTCCTATAGTCAACTATTGATGTCATCTGCGGCTTATTTTAAATTGAGAATTGCTCTTGGTTTACTACAGGGTTTTCAATAATTGCATTTATCACTGAATCTATAACTTATTTACGAAATGTGGCATTCATTCCTTTGAAGTGGCATACTGTGTATAAACCACTGAAACCTAGTTGGTATATGTACTCAGTTCAACTAAGACTTTGCAGCACTGGTGGGACGTTAGTGTTTGACTATGGGTTTGGAGCTCGCCCTGCCACCACTGTTTTTATCTCCTTGAATGTTATTAGATCTAAAACTGAGAGTCTGATGCACAAAACTATGCGATAATCAAGTTTCAACACGACAGCAGCTCATAGATTAGATAGAAATGGCAGGATGTTTGTCAGCAATGGAAGTTTGAGTAGCCATGCAAGAGATATCCCTGCAACATATGTCACCCTGTTGGGTTCCGTCATTGCTTTGGATATAAAGCTTAACACATTTAAGCTTTCTTTCCCCGTAATTGCTCCATGTGCACCCTTAATCAAGCTGCGTTCTTGATAGTTTTGGGTGGCTCTTCTGTAAAAGAAGTATTTGCTCCAGTCTGTCTCCAGGGTATTATAATTGCTGCGCTCCCTACTAGAACCTCCAAACAAGTCTCATAAGCCAGTTGCAGATCCAACTGATGGTAGTCAAGCTCCAAGTCTTCAGGCACATCCAAATGAGGCGCTTTCTTTAATTGTTCCTGAGCAATAAATTGGAAACTCTGAACACAAAAGCGACTCCGCCACCAGCATCATCATGAATTGCCCCGTATGGGCAGCATTGTCCATTCCAATTGAGGTCTTCAATATTAAATAGGTTCATCACGTGTCTCTGGCGTCAACACTCTTCCATAACTATTTAAATTACTGAATGAGCATGACTTTCGTATTATCATCCAGGATTGAATGAAACAAAATAGATGTAATTTAAAAGGTCTACAAGAGAGAAGCTGGTGGTGTAGTCCTGCTTTGTATGTCCTGAGGGTCTCTTTACTTGGGTTTTCACCTTGGGTGTTATGCCCCACCAGCTCCTGCTGCAAAATGCTGGGAGCGATGCTTTGGGCCTGAATTTCCCTTGGCATCCTTTTAAACAGGATATGAAATAAAGCCATTATGAAATTCCATTGCTGATAGTCATCACACCATATCTGCCTAAGAACAAGCAAATCTAGCTAGTCAGAACAGTGTCCTCTCCAAGATCGACCACAGCGATGTACTTCCCATGGGTCATCTTCCAGGACCTCTAGGATATTCGTAGTAATATGTAACAGTGGAGCTAGGGTGATCTTCAATCTCATGAATTGCTGCTATAATAAGTTTGAGGTGGAGATGCAGAATCACTAGGGTTTTGGCCAAATTCAGAGCCATAGAAGGCCTTGTAGTCGAATACCAGCGTATGAAACGCTTACATAGTGGCAAAGCTTGCCATATACAATGAGACAAAAGTTTATTTTTTTAATTGCATATTCAAAGAAGAATAAGAATCGTTTTTCCCAAAAATTAATTAAGCATAACATTTTCCATAAATTAACAATGAGCGGAACATTGAATTCACCACATTTTTAGTAATACTTCACTTTTCAGAGTATAGGATCTCATGGATTAAAGTCATCAAGGGTGAATTAGTTTTAGAATCCTATTCAATAAGGAGATAAAGAAGAAGAAAAAAGTGTTTGGGGAAAGTGTCAGTAAAAGGGAAAGCCAATACAGAAAAAAGCGAAATGTCCTCAATGTGTCTTGCCTACCTTTATAACTGTTTGGCCATTGTGCATAGATACCACTTAATCAAGCAATGAAGTACACTGAGCATAGTGAATTATAGTAGTGAAATATGAAGGTGAGGGTTTTTGTGTGCCTGCCTTCTTTTCTAAAGTGCTTCCTGGAGGTTCAAAGAAACGGATCTCTGGTTTATTTCAAGTGTAAAGGGATCAGGGTATTAGTAAATAAAGGCATATTGTATATGAAGAATGCGTTCAAGAAACAGTTTTCAAGATTGGGAAATTAAAGAAGGCTTTCTAACCACCTGATTGATATGAGAAATATTAATATATAGATCTATTGATAGCACCCTAGTCACAGATTCTTGGTTTGAAAGCCATAATTAAGCTTCATTCATACTTTGAATGTTGCTTGCATGTATTTCACACCTTTTATTGCTTCCTAAATTGATTTCATTATTAGATGACCGTAAAAGTATTAATAACTTTTATATATCTCTAGCATGCGTGCAGAATTACATTTTAAGTGCATTCAATTTACATTTTTTTATCTCAAGTAGAAGGTTATTTCATATCTTTTATCACTGAATGATAAGTAAGTAAATCAGAATATTGATGAGAATACTATTTTTTTCGATTTTGATGCTGAAATTGGTCTTTTGACTATAGGTTTAGTGTCCTATAGTCAACTATTGATGTCATCTGCGGCTTATTTTAAATTGAGAATTGCTCTTGGTTTACTACAGGGTTTTCAATAATTGCATTTATCACTGAATCTATAACTTATTTACGAAATGTGGCATTCATTCCTTTGAAGTGGCATACTGTGTATAAACCACTGAAACCTAGTTGGTATATGTACTCAGTTCAACTAAGACTTTGCAGCACTGGTGGGACGTTAGTGTTTGACTATGGGTTTGGAGCTCGCCCTGCCTCCACTGTTTTTATCTCCTTGAATGTTATTAGATCTAAAACTGAGAGTCTGATGCACAAAACTATGCGATAATCAAGTTTCAACACGACAGCAGCTCATAGATTAGATAGAAATGGCATGATGTTTGTCAGCAATGGAAGTTTGAGTAGCCATGCAAGAGATATCCCTGCAACATATGTCACCCTGTTGGGTTCCGTCATTGCTTTGGATATAAAGCTTAACACATTTAAGCTTTCTTTCCCCGTAATTGCTCCATGTGCACCCTTAATCAAGCTGCGTTCTTGATAGTTTTGGGTGGCTCTTCTGTAAAAGAAGTATTTGCTCCAGTCTGTCTCCAGGGTATTATAATTGCTGCGCTCCCTACTAGAACCTCCAAACAAGTCTCATAAGCCAGTTGCAGATGCAACTGATGGTAGTCAAGCTCCAAGTCTTCAGGCACATCCAAATGAGGCGCTTTCTTTAATTGTTCCTGAGCAATAAATTGGAAACTCTGAACACAAAAGCGACTCCGCCACCAGCATCATCATGAATTGCCCCGTATGGGCAGCATTGTCCATTCCAATTGAGGTCTTCAATATTAAATAGGTTCATCACGTGTCTCTGGCGTCAACACTCTTCCATAACTATTTAAATTACTGAATGAGCATGACTTTCGTATTATCATCCAGGATTGAATGAAACAAAATTGATGTAATTTAAAAGGTCTACAAGAGAGAAGCTGGTGGTGTAGTCCTGCTTTGTATGTCCTGAGGGTCTCTTTACTTGGGTTTTCACCTTGGGTGTTATGCCCCACCAGCTCCTGCTGCAAAATGCTGGGAGCGATGCTTTGGGCCTGAATTTCCCTTGGCATCCTTTTAAACAGGATATGAAATAAAGCCATTATGAAATTCCATTGCTGATAGTCATCACACCATATCTGCCTAAGAACAAGCAAATCTAGCTAGTCAGAACAGTGTCCTCTCCAAGATCGACCACAGCGATGTACTTCCCATGGGTCATCTTTCAGGACCTCTAGGATATTCGTAGTAATATGTAACAGTGGAGCTAGGGTGATCTTCAATCTCATGAATTGGTGCTATAATAAGTTTGAGGTGGAGATGCAGAATCACTAGGGTTTTGGCCAAATTCAGAGCCATAGAAGGCCTTGTAGTCGAATACCAGCGTATGAAACGCTTACATAGTGGCAAAGCTTGCCATATACAATGAGACAAAAGTTTATTTTTTTAATTGCATATTCAAAGAAGAATAAGAATCGTTTTTCCCAAAAATTAATTAAGCATAACATTTTCCATAAATTAACAATGAGCGGAACATTGAATTCACCACATTTTTAGTAATACTTCACTTTTCAGAGTATAGGATCTCATGGATTAAAGTCATCAAGGGTGAATTAGTTTTAGAATCCTATTCAATAAGGAGATAAAGAAGAAGAAAAAAGTGTTTGGGGAAAGTGTCAGTAAAAGGGAAAGCCAATACAGAAAAAAGCGAAATGTCCTCAATGTGTCTTGCCTACCTTTATAACTGTTTGGCCATTGTTGCATAGATACCACTTAATAAAGCAATGAAGTACACTGAGCATAGTGAATTATAGTAGTGAAATATGAAGGTGAGGGTTTTTGTGTGCCTGCCTTCTTTTCTAAAGTGCTTCCTGGAGGTTCAAAGAAATGGATCTCTGGTTTATTTCAAGTGTAAAGGGATCAGGGTATTAGTAAATAAAGGCATATTGTATATGAAGAATCCGTTCAAGAAACAGTTTTCAAGGTTGGGAAATTAAAGAAGGCTTTCTAACCACCTGATTGATATGAGAAATATTAATATATAGATCTATTGATAGCACCCTAGTCACAGATTCTTCGTTTGAAAGCCATAATTAAGCTTCATTCATACTTTGAATGTTGCTTGCATGTATTTCACACCTTTTATTGCTTCCTAAATCGATTTCATAATTAGATGCCCGTCAAAGTATTAATAACTTTTATATATCTCTAGCATGCGTGCAGAATTACATTTTAAGTGCATTTAATTTACATTTTTTTATCTCAAGTAGAAGGTTATTTCATATCTTTTATCACTGAATGATAATTAAGTAAATCAGAATATTGATGAGAATACTATTTTTTTCGATTTTGATGCTGAAATTGGTCTTTTGACTATAGGTTTAGTGTCCTATAGTCAACTATTGAGGTCATCTGTGGCTTATTTTAAATTGAGAATTGCTCTTGGTTTACTACAGGGTTTTCAATAATTGCATTTATCACTGAATCTATAACTTATTTACAAAATGTGGCATTCATTCCTTTGAGGTGGCATACTGTGTATAAACCACTGAAACCTAGTTGGTATATGTAATCAGTTCAACTAAGACTTTGCAGTACTGGTGGGACGTTAGTGTGACTATGGGGTTGGAGCTCGCCCTGCCTCCACTGTTTTTATCTCCTTGAATGTTATTAGATCTAAAACTGAGAGTCTGATGCACAAAACCATGCGATAATCAAGTTTCAACACGACAGCAGCTCATAGATTAGATAGAAATGGCATGATGTTTGTCAGCAATGGAAGTTTGAGTAGCCATGCAAGAGATATCCCTGCAACATATGTCACCCTGTTGGGTTCCGTCATTGCTTTGGATATAAAGCTTAACACATTTAAGCTTTCTTTCCCCGTAATTGCTCCATGTGCACCCTTAATCAAGCTGCGTTCTTGATAGTTTTGGGTGGCTCTTCTGTAAAAGAAGTATTTGTTCCAGTCTGTCTTCAGGGTATTATAATTGCTGCGCTCCCTACTAGAACCTCCAAACAAGTCTCATAAGCCAGTTGCAGATGCAACTGATGGTAGTCAAGCTCCAAGTCTTCAGGCACATCCAAATGAGGCGCTTTCTTTAATTGTTCCTGAGCAATAAATTGGAAACTCTGAACACAAAGGCGACTCCACCACCAGCATCATCATGAATTGCCCCGTATGGGCAGCATTGTCCATTCCAATTGAGGGCTTCAATATTAAATAGGTTCATCACGTGTCTCTGGCGTCAACACTCTTCCATAACTATTTAAATTACTGAATGAGCATGACTTTCGTATTATCATCCAGGATTGAATGAAACAAAATTGATGTAATTTAAAAGGTCTACAAGAGAGAAGCTGGTGGTGTAGTCCTGCTTTGTATGTCCTGAGGGTCTCTTTACTTGGGTTTTCACCTTGGGTGTTATGCCCCACCAGCTCCTGCTGCAAAATGCTGGGAGCGATGCTTTGGGCCTGAATTTCCCTTGGCATCCTTTTAAACAGGATATGAAATAAAGCCATTATGAAATTCCATTGCTGATAGTCATCACACCATATCTGCCTAAGAACAAGCAAATCTAGCTAGTCAGAACAGTGTCCTCTCCAAGATCGACCACAGCGATGTACTTCCCATGGGTCATCTTCCAGGACCTCTAGGATATTCGTAGTAATATGTAACAGTGGAGCTAGGGTGATCTTCAATCTCATGAATTGCTGCTATAATAAGTTTGAGATGGAGAAGCAGAATCACTAGGGTTTTGGCCTAATTCAGAGCCATAGAAGGCCTTGTAGTCGAATACCAGCGTAAGAAACGCTTACATAGTGGCAAAGCTTGCCATATTAAATGAGACAAAAGTTTATATTTTTAATTGCATATTCAAAGAAGAATAAGAATCTTATTTCCCAAAAATTAATTAAGCATAACAGTTTCCATAAATTAACAATGAGCGGAACATTGAATTCACCACATTTTTTGTAATACTTCACTTTTCAGAGTATAGGATCTCATGGATTAAAGTCATCAAGGGTGAATTAGTTTTAGAATCCTATTCAATAAGGAGATAAAGAAGAAGAAAAAAGTGTTTGGGGAAAGTGTCAGTAAAAGGGAAAGCCAATACAGAAAAAAGCGAAATGTCCTCAATGTGTCTTGCCTACCTTTATAACTGTTTGGCCATTGTGCATAGATACCACTTAATCAAGCAATGAAGTACACTGAGCATAGTGAATTATAGTAGTGAAATATGAAGGTGAGGGTTTTTGTGTGCCTGCCTTCTTTTCTAAAGTGCTTCCTGGAGGTTCAAAGAAACGGATCTCTGGTTTATTTCAAGTGTAAAGGGATCAGGGTATTAGTAAATAAAGGCATATTGTATATGAAGAATGCGTTCAAGAAACAGTTTTCAAGGTTGGGAAATTAAAGAAGGCTTTCTAACCACCTGATTGATATGAGAAATATTAATATATAGATCTATTGATAGCACCCTAGTCACAGATTCTTCGTTTGAAAGCCATAATTAAGCTTCATTCATACTTTGTTTTTTTTTTTAAATTCCTTTTATTAAAGGATTTTTACATATTTACCACCCTCTGGAACCCAGAGGGGGCGTGGAACAAGTAAACAATACAGCATATCCATGGAATATTCATACCATACATCTTCATATAACATCAACATAGAATAAATTAAAGCTTACTTTTCAAAAACAAAATATATCATCAATCATATTGAGGATTAGCTCAATATCCTATAGCTTATATACTGATTTTGACATCCTTTGTATGCATTAAATATACACCAAATATTATCAGTTATATACAGTTTATATACAATCTATATACAAATACAGTTTTATATACAATTTCTATATACATCTTCATTCATACTTTGAATGTTGCTTGCATGTATTTCGGAATATCCAACATTACTCACACCTTTTATTGCTTCCTATATTGATTTCATAATTAGATGCCCGTCAAAGTATTAATAACTTTTATATATCTCTAGCATGCGTGCAGAATTACATTTTAAGTGCACTCGATTTACATTTTTTTTAATCTCAAGTAGAAGGTTATTTCATATCTTTTATCACTGAATGATAAGTAAGTAAATCAGAATATTGATGAGAATACTATTTTTTTCGATTTTGATGCTGAATTAGGTCTTTTGTCACATTAGTGTCCTATAGTCAACTATTGAGGTCATCTGTGCCTTATTTTAAATTGAGAATTGCTCTTGGTTTACTACAGGGTTTTCAATAATTGCATTTATCACTGAATCTATAACTTATTTACGAAATGTGGCATTCATTCCTTTGAGGTAGCATACTGTGTATAAACCACTGAAACCTAGTTGGTATATGTACTCAGTTCAACTAAGACTTTGCAGTACTGGTGGGACGTTAGTGTGACTATGGGGTTGAAGCTCGCCCTGCCTCCACTGTTTTTATCTCCTTGAATGTTATTAGATCTAAAACTGAGAGTCTGATGCACAAAACTATGCGATAATCAAGTTTCAACATGACAGCAGCTCATAGATTAGATAGAAATGGCATGATGTTTGTCAGCAATGGAAGTTTGAGTAGCCATGCAAGCGATATCCCTGCAACATATGTCACCCTGTTGGGTTCCGTCATTGCTTTGGATATAAAGCTTAACACATTTAAGCTTTCTTTACCCGTAATTGCTCCATATGCACCCTTAATCAAGCTGCGTTCTTGATAGTTTTGGGTGGCTCTTCTGTAAAAGAAGTATTTGCTCCAGTCTGTCTCCAGGGTATTATAATTGCTGCGCTCCCTACTAGAACCTCCAAACAAGTCTCATAAGCCAGTTGCAGATGCAACTGATGGTAGTCAAGCTCCAAGTCTTCAGGCACATCCAAATGAGGCGCTTTCTTTAATTGTTCCTGAACAATAAATTGGAAACTCTGAACACAAAAGCGACTCCGCCACCAGCATCATCATGAATTGCCCCGTATGGGAAGCATTGTCGATTCCAATTGAGGTCTTCAATATTAAATAGGTTCATCATGTGTCTCTGGCGTCAACACTCTTCCATAACTATTTAAATTACTGAATGAGCATGACTTTCGTATTATCATCCAGGATTGAATGAAACAAAATTGATGTAATTCAAAAGGTCTACAAGAGAGAAGCTGGTGGTGTAGTCCTGCTTTGTATGTCCTGAGGGTCTCTTTACTTGGGTTTTCACCTTGGGTGTTATGCCCCCTCAGCTCCTGCTGCAAAATGCTGGGAGCGATGCTTTGGGCCTGAATTTCCCTTGGCATACTTTTAAACAGGATATGAAATAAAGCCATTATGAAATTCCATTCCATTGCTGATAGTCATCACACCATATCTGCCTAAGAACAAGCAAATCTAGCTAGTTAGAACAGTGTCCTCTCCAAGATCGACCACAGCGATGTACTTCCCATGGGTCATCTTCCAGGACCTCTAGGATATTCGTAGTAATATGTAACAGTGGAGCTAGGGTGATCTTCAATCTCATGAATTGCTGCTATAATAAGTTTGAGGTGGAGATGCAGAATCACTAGGGTTTTGGCCAAATTCAGAGCCATAGAAGGCCTTGTAGTCAAATACCAGCGTAAAAAACACTTACATAGTGGCAAAGCCTGCCATATACAATGAGACAAAAGTTTATTTTTTTAATTGCATATTCAAAGAAGAATAAGAATCTTATTTCCCAGAAATTAATTAAGCATAACATTTCCCATAAATTAACAATGAGCGGAACATTGAATTCACCACATTTTTAGTAATACTTCACTTTTCAGAGTATAGGATCTCATGGATTAAAGTCATCAAGGGTGAATTAGTTTTAGAATCCTATTCAATAAGGAGATAAAGAAGAAGAAAAAAGTGTTTGGGGAAAGTGTCAGTAAAAGGGAAAGCCAATACAGAAAAAAGCGAAATGTCCTCAATGTGTCTTGCCTACCTTTATAACTGTTTGGCCATTGTGCATAGATACCACTTAATCAAGCAATGAAGTACACTGAGCATAGTGAATTATAGTAGTGAAATATGAAGGTGAGGGTTTTTGTGTGCCTGCCTTCTTTTCTAAAGTGCTTCCTGGAGGTTCCAAGAAACGGATCTCTGGTTTATTTCAAGTGTAAAGGGATCAGGGTATTAGTAAATAAAGGCATATTGTATATGAAGAATGCGTTCAAGAAACAGTTTTCAAGGTTGGGAAATTAAAGAAGGCTTTCTAACCACCTGATTGATATGAGAAATATTAATATATAGATCTATTGATAGCACCCTAGTCACAGATTCTTCGTTTGAAAGCCATAATTAAGCTTCATTCATACTTTGAATGTTGCTTGCATGTATTTCGGAATATCCAACATTACTCACACCTTTTATTGCTTCCTATATTGATTTCATAATTAGATGCCCGTCAAAGTATTAATAACTTTTATATATCTCTAGCATGCGTGCAGAATTACATTTTAAGTGCACTCGATTTACATTTTTTTTTATCTCAAGTAGAAGGTTATTTCATATCTTTTATCACTGAATGATAAGTAAGTAAATCAGAATATTGATGAGAATACTATTTTTTCGATTTTGATGCTGAATTAGGTCTTTTGTCACATTAGTGTCCTATAGTCAACTATTGAGGTCATCTGTGGCTTATTTTAAATTGAGAATTGCTCTTGGTTTACTACAGGGTTTTCAATAATTGCATTTATCACTGAATCTATAACTTATTTACGAAATGTGGCATTCATTCCTTTGAGGTGGCATACTGTGTATAAACCACTGAAACCTAGTTGGTATATGTACTCAGTTCAACTAAGACTTTGCAGTACTGGTGGGACGTTAGTGTGACTATGGGGTTGAAGCTCGCCCTGCCTCCACTGTTTTTATCTCCTTGAATGTTATTAGATCTAAACCTGAGAGTCTGATGCACAAAACTATGCGATAATCAAGTTTCAACATGACAGCAGCTCATAGATTAGATAGAAATGGCATGATGTTTGTCAGCAATGGAAGTTTGAGTAGCCATGCAAGCGATATCCCTGCAACATATGTCACCCTGTTGGGTTCCGTCATTGCTTTGGATATAAAGCTTAACACATTTAAGCTTTCTTTCCCCGTAATTGCTCCATGTGCACCCTTAATCAAGCTGCGTTCTTGATAGTTTTGGGTGGCTCTTCTGTAAAAGAAGTATTTGCTCCAGTCTGTCTCCAGGGTATTATAATTGCTGCGCTCCCTACTAGAACCTCCAAACAAGTCTCATAAGCCAGTTGCAGATGCAACTGATGGTAGTCAAGCTCCAAGTCTTCAGGCACATCCAAATGAGGCGCTTTCTTTAATTGTTCCTGAACAATAAATTGGAAACTCTGAACACAAAAGCGACTCCGCCACCAGCATCATCATGAATTGCCCCGTATGGGAAGCATTGTCCATTCCAATTGAGGTCTTCAATATTAAATAGGTTCATCATGTGTCTCTGGCGTCAACACTCTTCCATAACTATTTAAATTACTGAATGAGCATGACTTTCGTATTATCATCCAGGATTGAATGAAACAAAATTGATGTAATTCAAAAGGTCTACAAGAGAGAAGCTGGTGGTGTAGTCCTGCTTTGTATGTCCTGAGGGTCTCTTTACTTGGGTTTTCACCTTGGGTGTTATGCCCCACCAGCTCCTGCTGCAAAATGCTGGGAGCGATGCTTTGGGCCTGAATTTCCCTTGGCATCCTTTTAAACAGGATATGAAATAAAGCCATTATGAAATTCCATTCCATTGCTGATAGTCATCACACCATATCTGCCTAAGAACAAGCAAATCTAGCTAGTTAGAACAGTGTCCTCTCCAAGATCGACCACAGCGATGTACTTCCCATGGGTCATCTTCCAGGACCTCTAGGATATTCGTAGTAATATGTAACAGTGGAGCTAGGGTGATCTTCAATCTCATGAATTGGTGCTATAATAAGTTTGAGGTGGAGATGCAGAATCACTAGGGTTTTGGCCAAATTCAGAGCCATAGAAGGCCTTGTAGTCGAATACAAGCGTAAGAAACGCTTACATAGTGGCAAAGCTTGCCATATACAATGAGACAAAAGTTTATTTTTTTAATTGCATATTCAAAGAAGAATAAGAATCTTATTTCCCAAAAATTAATTAAGCATAACATTTTCCATAAATTAACAATGAGCGGAACATTGAATTCACCACATTTTTAGTAATACTTCACTTTTCAGAGTATAGGATCTCATGGATTAAAGTCATGAAGGGTGAATTAGTTTTAGAATCCTATTCAATAAGGAGATAAAGAAGAAGAAAAAAGTGTTTGGGGAAAGTGTCAGTAAAAGGGAAAGCCAATACAGAAAAAAGCGAAATGTCCTCAATGTGTCTTGCCTACCTTTATAACTGTTTGGCCATTGTGCATAGATACCACTTAATCAAGCAATGAAGTACACTGTGCATAGTGAATTTTAGTAGTGGAATATGAAGGTGAGGGTTTTTGTGTGCCTGCCTTCTTTTCTAAAGTGCTTCCTGGAGGTTCCAAGAAACGGATCTCTGGTTTATTTCAAGTGTAAAGGGATCAGGGTATTAGTAAATAAAGGCATATTGTATATGAAGAATGCGTTCAAGAAACAGTTTTCAAGGTTGGGAAATTAAAGAAGGCTTTTTAACCACCTGATTGATATGAGAAATATTAATATATAGATCTATTGATAGCACCCTAGTCACAGATTCTTCGTTTGAAAGCCATAATTAAGCTTTATTCATACTTTGAATGTTGCCTGCATGTATTTCGGAATATCCAACATTACTCACACCTTTTATTGCTTCCTAAATCGATTTCATAATTAGATGCCCGTCAAAGTATTAATAACTTTTATATATCTCTAGCATGCGTGCAGAATTACATCTTAAGTGCATTCGATTTACATGTTTTTATCTCAAGTAGGTTATTTCATATCTTCTATCACTGAATGATAAGTAAGTAAATCAGAATATTGATGAGAATACTATTTTTTTCGATTTTGATGCTGAATTAGGTCTTTTGTCACATTAGTGTCCTATAGTCAACTATTGAGGTCATCTGTGGCTTATTTTAAATTGAGAATTGCTCTTGGTTTACTACAGGGTTTTCAATAATTGCATTTATCACTGAATCTATAACTTATTTACGAAATGTGGCATTCATTCCTTTGAGGTGGCATACTGTGTATAAACCACTGAAACCTAGTTGGTATATGTACTCAGTTCAACTAAGACTTTGCAGCACTGGTGGGACGTTAGTGTTTGACTATGGGTTTGGAGCTCGCCCTGCCTCCACTGTTTTTATCTCCTTGAATGTTATTAGATCTAAAACTGAGAGTCTGATGCACAAAACTATGCGATAATCAAGTTTCAACATGACAGCAGCTCATAGATTAGATAGAAATGGCATGATGTTTGTCAGCAATGGAAGTTTGAGTAGCCATGCAAGCGATATCCCTGCAACATATGTCACCCTGTTGGGTTCCGTCATTGCTTTGGATATAAAGCTTAACACATTTAAGCTTTCTTTCCCCGTAATTGCTCCATGTGCACCCTTAATCAAGCTGCGTTCTTGATAGTTTTGGATGGCTCTTCTGTAAAAGAAGTTTTTGCTCCAGTCTGTCTCCAGGGTATTATAATTGCTGCACTCCCTACTAGAACCTCCAAACAAGTCTCATAAGCCAGTTGAAGATGCAACTGATGGTAGCCAAGCTCCAAGTCTTCAGGCACATCCAAATGAGGCGCTTTCTTTAATTGTTCCTGAACAATAAATTGGAAACTCTGAACACAAAAGCGACTCCGCCACCAGCATCATCATGAATTGCCCCTTATGGGCAGCATTGTCCATTCCAATTGAGGGCTTCAATATTAAATAGGTTCATCACGTGTCTCTGGCGTCAACACTCTTCCATAACTATTTAAATTACTGAATGAGCATGACTTTCGTATTATCATCCAGGATTGAATGAAACAAAATTGATGTAATTTAAAAGGTCTACAAGAGAGAAGCTGGTGGTGTAGTCCTGCTTTGTATGTCCTGAGGGTCTCTTTACTTGGGTTTTCACCTTGGGTGTTATGCCCCACCAGCTCCTGCTGCAAAATGCTGGGAGCGATGTTTTGGGCCTGAATTTCCCTTGGCATCCTTTTAAACAGGATATGAAATAAAGCCATTATGAAATTCCATTGCTGATAGTCATCACACCATATCTGCCTAAGAACAAGCAAATCTAGCTAGTCAGAACAGTGTCCTCTCCAAGATCGACCACAGCGATGTACTTCCCATGGGTCATCTTCCAGGACCTCTAGGATATTCGTAGTAATATGTAACAGTGGAGCTAGGGTGATCTTCAATCTCATGAATTGCTGCTATAATAAGTTTGAGGTGGAGATGCAGAATCACTAGGGTTTTGGCCAAATTCAGAGCCATAGAAGGCTTTGTAGTCGAATACCAGCGTAAGAAACGCTTACATAGTGGCAAAGCTTGCCATAAACAATGAGACAAAAGTTTATTTTTTTAATTGCATATTCAAAGAAGAATAAGAATCTTATTTCCCAAAAATTAATTAAGCATAACATTTTCCATAAATTAACAATGAGCGGAACATTGAATTCACCACATTTTTAGTAATACTTCACTTTTCAGAGTATAGGATCTCATGGATTAAAGTCATGAAGGGTGAATTAGTTTTAGAATCCTATTCAATAAGGAGATAAAGAAGAAGAAAAAAGTGTTTGGGGAAAGTGTCAGTAAAAGGGAAAGCCAATACAGAAAAAAGCGAAATGTCCTCAATGTGTCTTGCCTACCTTTATAACTGTTTGGCCATTGTGCATAGATACCACTTAATCAAGCAATGAAGTACACTGAGCATAGTGAATTATAGTAGTGAAATATGAAGGTGAGGGTTTTTGTGTGCCTGCCTTCTTTTCTAAAGTGCTTCCTGGAGGTTCAAAGAAACGGATCTCTGGTTTATTTCAAGTGTAAAGGGATCAGGGTATTAGTAAATAAAGGCATATTGTATATGAAGAATGCGTTCAAGAAACAGTTTTCAAGGTTGGGAAATTAAAGAAGGCTTTTTAACCACCTGATTGATATGAGAAATATTAATATATAGATCTATTGATAGCACCCTAGTCACAGATTCTTCGTTTGAAAGCCATAATTAAGCTTCATTCATACTTTGAATGTTGCTTGCATGTATTTCGGAATATCCAACATTACTCACACCTTTTATTGCTTCCTAAATCGATTTCATAATTAGATGCCCGTCAAAGTATTAATAACTTTTATATATCTCTAGCATGCGTGCAGAATTACATCTTAAGTGCATTCGATTTACATGTTTTTATCTCAAGTAGGTTATTTCATATCTTCTATCACTGAATGATAAGTAAGTAAATCAGAATATTGATGAGAATACTATTTTTTTCGATTTTGATGCTGAATTAGGTCTTTTGTCACATTAGTGTCCTATAGTCAACTATTGAGGTCATCTGTGGCTTATTTTAAATTGAGAATTGCTCTTGGTTTACTACAGGGTTTTCAATAATTGCATTTATCACTGAATCTATAACTTATTTACGAAATGTGGCATTCATTCCTTTGAGGTGGCATACTGTGTATAAACCACTGAAACCTAGTTGGTATCTGTACTCAGTTCAACTAAGACTTTGCAGCACTGGTGGGACGTTAGTGTTTGACTATGGGTTTGGAGCTCGCCCTGCCTCCACTGTTTTTATCTCCTTGAATGTTATTAGATCTAAAACTGAGAGTCTGATGCGCAAAACTATGCGATAATCAAGTTTCAACATGACAGCAGCTCATAGATTAGATAGAAATGGCATGATGTTTGTCAGCAATGGAAGTTTGAGTAGCCATGCAAGCGATATCCCTGCAACATATGTCACCCTGTTGGGTTCCGTCATTGCTTTGGATATAAAGCTTAACACATTTAAGCTTTCTTTCCCCGTAATTGCTCCATGTGCACCCTTAATCAAGCTGCGTTCTTGATAGTTTTGGATGGCTCTTCTGTAAAAGAAGTTTTTGCTCCAGTCTGTCTCCAGGGTATTATAATTGCTGCGCTCCCTACTAGAACCTCCAAACAAGTCTCATAAGCCAGTTGCAGATGCAACTGATGGTAGTCAAGCTCCAAGTCTTCAGGCACATCCAAATGAGGCGCTTTCTTTAATTGTTCCTGAACAATAAATTGGAAACTCTGAACACAAAAGCGACTCCGCCACCAGCATCATCATGAATTGCCCCGTATGGGCAGCATTGTCCATTCCAATTGAGGGCTTCAATATTAAATAGGTTCATCACGTGTCTCTGGCGTCAACACTCTTCCATAACTATTTAAATTACTGAATGAGCATGACTTTCGTATTATCATCCAGGATTGAATGAAACAAAATTGATGTAATTTAAAAGGTCTACAAGAGAGAAGCTGGTGGTGTAGTCCTGCTTTGTATGTCCCGAGGGTCTCTTTACTTGGGTTTTCACCTTGGGTGTTATGCCCCACCAGCTCCTGCTGCAAAATGCTGGGAGCGATGCTTTGGGCCTGAATTTCCCTTGGCATCCTTTTAAACAGGATATGAAATAAAGCCATTATGAAATTCCATTGCTGATAGTCATCACACCATATCTGCCTAAGAACAAGCAAATCTAGCTAGTCAGAACAGTGTCCTCTCCAAGATCGACCACAGCGATGTACTTCCCATGGGTCATCTTCCAGGACCTCTAGGATATTCGTAGTAATATGTAACAGTGGAGCTAGGGTGATCTTCAATCTCATGAATTGCTGCTATAATAAGTTTGAGGTGGAGATGCAGAATCACTAGGGTTTTGGCCAAATTCAGAGCCATAGAAGGCTTTGTAGTCGAATACCAGTGTAAGAAACGCTTACATAGTGGCAAAGCTTGCCATAAACAATGAGACAAAAGTTTATTTTTTTAATTGCATATTCAAAGAAGAATAAGAATCTTATTTCCCAAAAATTAATTAAGCATAACATTTTCCATAAATTAACAATGAGCGGAACATTGAATTCACCACATTTTTAGTAATACTTCACTTTTCAGAGTATAGGATCTCATGGATTAAAGTCATCAAGGGTGAATTAGTTTTAGAATCCTATTCAATAAGGAGATAAAGAAGAAGAAAAAAGTGTTTGGGGAAAGTGTCAGTAAAAGGGAAAGCCAATACAGAAAAAAGCGAAATGTCCTCAATGTGTCTTGCCTACCTTTATAACTGTTTGGCCATTGTGCATGGATACCACTTAATCAAGCAATGAAGTACACTGAGCATAGTGAATTATAGTAGTGAAATATGAAGGTGAGGGTTTTTGTGTGCCTGCCTTCTTTTCTAAAGTGCTTCCTGGAGGTTCCAAGAAACGGATCTCTGGTTTATTTCAAGTGTAAAGGGATCAGGGTATTAGTAAATAAAGGCATATTGTATATGAAGAATGCGTTCAAGAAACAGTTTTCAGGGTTGGGAAATTAAAGAAGGCTTTCTAACCACCTGATTGATATGAGAAATATTAATATATAGATCTATTGATAGCACCCTAGTCACAGATTCTTCGTTTGAAAGCCATCATTAAGCTTCATTCATACTTTGAATGTTGCTTGCATGTATTTCACACCTTTTATTGCTTCCTAAATCGATTTCATAATTAGATGCCCGTCAAAGTATTAATAACTTTTATATATCTCTAGCATGCGTGCAGAATTACATTTTAAGTGCATTCAATTTACATTTTTTTATCTCAAGTAGAAGGTTATTTCATATCTTTTATCACTGAATGATAAGTAAGTAAGTCAGAATATTGATGAGAATACTATTTTTTTCGATTTTGATGCTGAAATTGGTCTTTTGACTATAGGTTTAGTGTCCTATAGTCAACTATTGAGGTCATCTGCGGCTTATTTTAAATTGAGAATTGCTCTTGGTTTACTACAGGGTTTTCAATAATTGCATTTATCACTGAATCTATAACTTATTTACGAAATGTGGCATTCATTCCTTTGAAGTGGCAT
Organism: Lissotriton vulgaris; assembly: GCF_964263255.1. Taxonomy (NCBI): domain Eukaryota; kingdom Metazoa; phylum Chordata; class Amphibia; order Caudata; family Salamandridae; genus Lissotriton; species Lissotriton vulgaris. Next base: position 1,400,147,585 of record NC_141689.1, read on the forward strand.
TCTGTGTATAAACCACTGAAACCTAGTTGGTATATGTACTCAGTTCAACTAAGACTTTGCAGCACTGGTGGGACGTTAGTGTTTGACTATGGGTTTTGGAGCTCGCATTGCCTCCACTGTTTTTATCTCCTTGAATGTTATTAGATCTAAAACTGAGAGTCTGATGCACAAAACTATGCGATAATCAAGTTTCAACACGACAGCAGCTCATAGATTAGATAGAAATGGCATGAAGTTTGTCAGCAATGGAAGTTTGAGTAGCCATGCAAGAGATATTCCTGCAACATATGTCACCCTGTTGGGTTCCGTCATTGCTTTGGATATAAAGCTTAACACATTTAAGCTTTCTTTCCCCGTAATTGCTTCATGTGCACCCTTAATCAAGCTGCGTTCTTGATATTTTTGGGTGGCTCTTCTGTAAAAGAAGTATTTGCTCTAGTCTGTCTCCAGGGTATTATAATTGCTGCGCTCCCTACTAGAACCTCCAAACAAGTCTCATAAGCCAGTTGCAGATGCAACTGATGGTAGTCAAGCTCCAAGTCTTCAGGCACATCCAAATGAGGCGCTTTCTTTAATTGTACCTGAACAATAAATTGGAAACTCTGAACACAAAAGCGACTCCGCCACCAGCATCATCATGAATTGCCCCGTATGGGCAGCATTGCCCATTCCAATTGAGGTCTTCAATATTAAATAGGTTTATCATGTGTCTCTGGCGTCAACACTCTTCCATAACTATTTAAATTACTGAATGAGCATGACTTTCGTATTATCATCCAGGATTGAATGAAACAAAATTGATGTAATTCAAAAGGTCTACAAGAGAGAAGCTGGTGGTGTAGTCCTGCTTTGTATGTCCTGAGGGTCTCTTTCCTTGGGTTTTCACCTTGGGTGTTATGCCCCACCAGCTCCTGCTGCAAAATGCTGGGAGCGATGCTTTGGGCCTGAATTTCCCTTGGCATCCTTTTAAACAGGATATGAAATAAAGCCATTATGAAATTCCATTGCTGATAGTCATCACACCATATCTGCCTAAGAACAAGCAACTCTAGCTAGTCAGAACAGTGTCCTCTCCGAGATCGACCACAGCGATGTACTTCCCATGGGTCATCTTCCAGGACCTCTAGGATATTCGTAGTAATATGTAACAGTGGAGCTAGGGTGATCTTCAATCTCATGAATTGCTGCTATAACAAGTTTGAGGTGGAGAAGCAGAATCACTAGGGTTTTGGCCAAATTCAGAGCCATAGAAGGCCTTGTAGTCGAATACCAGCGTAAGAAACGCTTACATAGTGGCAAAGCTTGCCATATACAATGAGACAAAAGTTTATTTTTTTAATTGCATAATCAAAGAAGAATAAGAATCTTATTTCCCAAAAATTAATTAAGCATAACATTTTCCATAAATTAACAATGAGCTGAACATTGAATTCACCACATTTTTTGTAATACTTCACTTTTCAGAGTATAGGATCTCATGGATTAAAGTCATCAAGGGTGAATTAGTTTTAGAATCCTATTCAATAAGGAGATAAAGAAGAAGAAAAAAGTGTTTGGGGAAAGTGTCAGTATAAGGGAAAGCCAATACAGAAAAAAGCGAAATGTCCTCAATGTGTCTTGCCTACCTTTATAACTGTTTGGCCATTGTGCATAGATACCACTTAATCAAGCAATGAAGTACACTGAGCATAGTGAATTATAGTAGTGAAATATGAAGGTGAGGGTTTTTGTGTGCCTGCCTTCTTTTCTAAAGTGCTTCCTGGAGGTTCAAAGAAACGGATCTCTGGTTTATTTCAAGTGTAAAGGGATCAGGGTATTAGTAAATAAAGGCATATATTGTATATGAAGAATGCGTTCAAGAAACAGTTTTCAAGGTTGGGAAATTAAAGAAGGCTTTTTAACCACCTGATTGATATGAGAAATATTATTATATAGATCTATTGATAGCACCCTAGTCACAGATTCTTCGTTTGAAAGCCATAATTAAGCTTCATTCATACTTTGAATGTTGCTTGCATGTATTTCACACCTTTTATTGCTTCCTAAATCGATTTCATAATTAGATGCCCGTAAAAGTATTAATAACTTTTATATATTTCTAGCATGCGTGCAGAATTACATTTTAAGTGCATTCAATTTACATTTTTTTATCTCAAGTAGAAGGTTATTTCATATCTTTTATCACTGAATGATAAGTAAGTAAATCAGAATATTGATGAGAATACTATTTTTTTCGATTTTGATGCTGAAATTGGTCTTTTGACTATAGGTTTAGTGTCCTATAGTCAACTATTGAGGTCATCTGCGGCTTATTTTAAATTGAGAATTGCTCTTGGTTTACTACAGGGTTTTCAATAATTGCATTTATCACTGAATCTATAACTTATTTACAAAATGTGGCATTCATTCCTTTGAAGTGGCATACTGTGTATAAACCACTGAAACCTAGTTGGTATATGTACTCAGTTCAACTAAGACTTTGCAGCACTGGTGGGACGTTAGTGTTTGACTATGGGTTTGGAGCTCGCCCTGCCTCCACTGTTTTTATCTCCTTGAATGTTATTAGATCTAAAACTGAGAGTCTGATGCACAAAACTATGCGATAATCAAGTTTCAACACGACAGCAGCTCATAGATTAGATAGAAATGGCATGAGGTTTGTCAGCAATGGAAGTTTGAGTAGCCATGCAAGAGATATCCCTGCAACATATGTCACCCTGTTGGGTTCCGTCATTGCTTTGGATATAAAGCTTAACACATTTAAGCTTTCTTTCCCCGTATTGCTCCATGTGCACCCTTAATCAAGCTGCGTTCTTGATAGTTTTGGGTGGCTCTTCTGTAAAAGAAGTATTTGCTCCAGTCTGTCTCCAGGGTATTATAATTGCTGCGCTCCCTACTAGAACCTCCAAACAAGTCTCATAAGCCAGTTGCAGATGCAACTGATGGTAGTCAAGCTCCAAGTCTTCGGGCACATCCAAATGAGGCGCTTTCTTTAATTGTTCCTGAACAATAAATTGGAAACTCTGAACACAAAAGCGACTCCGCCACCAGCATCATCATGAATTGCCCCGTATGGGCAGCATTGTCCATTCCAATTGAGGGCTTCAATATTAAATAGGTTCATCACGTGTCTCTGGCGTCAACACTCTTCCATAACTATTTAAATTACTGAATGAGCATGACTTTCGTATTATCATCCAGGATTGAATGAAACAAAATTGATGTAATTTAAAAGGTCTACAAGAGAGAAGCTAGTGGTGTAGTCCTGCTTTGTATGTCCTGAGGGTCTCTTTACTTGGGTTTTCACCTTGGGTGTTATGCCCCACCAGCTCCTGCTGCAAAATGCTGGGAGCGATGCTTTGGGCCTGAATTTCCCTTGGCATCCTTTTAAACAGGATATGAAATAAAGCCATTATGAAATTCCATTGCTGATAGTCATCACACCATATCTGCCTAAGAACAAGCAAATCTAGCTAGTCAGAACAGTGTCCTCTCCAAGATCGACCACAGCGATGTACTTCCCATGGGTCATCTTCCAGGACCTCTAGGATATTCGTAGTAATATGTAACAGTGGAGCTAGGGTGATCTTCAATCTCATGAATTGCTGCTATAATAAGTTTGAGGTGGAGATGCAGAATCACTAGGGTTTTGGCCAAATTCAGAGCCATAGAAGGCTTTGTAGTCGAATACCAGTGTAAGAAACGCTTACATAGTGGCAAAGCTTGCCATAAACAATGAGACAAAAGTTTATTTTTTTAATTGCATATTCAAAGAAGAATAAGAATCTTATTTCCCAAAAATTAATTAAGCATAACATTTTCCATAAATTAACAATGAGCGGAACATTGAATTCACCACATTTTTAGTAATACTTCACTTTTCAGAGTATAGGATCTCATGGATTAAAGTCATCAAGGGTGAATTAGTTTTAGAATCCTATTCAATAAGGAGATAAAGAAGAAGAAAAAAGTGTTTGGGGAAAGTGTCAGTAAAAGGGAAAGCCAATACAGAAAAAAGCGAAATGTCCTCAATGTGTCTTGCCTACCTTTATAACTGTTTGGCCATTGTGCATGGATACCACTTAATCAAGCAATGAAGTACACTGAGCATAGTGAATTATAGTAGTGAAATATGAAGGTGAGGGTTTTTGTGTGCCTGCCTTCTTTTCTAAAGTGCTTCCTGGAGGTTCCAAGAAACGGATCTCTGGTTTATTTCAAGTGTAAAGGGATCAGGGTATTAGTAAATAAAGGCATATTGTATATGAAGAATGCGTTCAAGAAACAGTTTTCAGGGTTGGGAAATTAAAGAAGGCTTTCTAACCACCTGATTGATATGAGAAATATTAATATATAGATCTATTGATAGCACCCTAGTCACAGATTCTTCGTTTGAAAGCCATCATTAAGCTTCATTCATACTTTGAATGTTGCTTGCATGTATTTCACACCTTTTATTGCTTCCTAAATCGATTTCATAATTAGATGCCCGTCAAAGTATTAATAACTTTTATATATCTCTAGCATGCGTGCAGAATTACATTTTAAGTGCATTCAATTTACATTTTTTTATCTCAAGTAGAAGGTTATTTCATATCTTTTATCACTGAATGATAAGTAAGTAAGTCAGAATATTGATGAGAATACTATTTTTTCGATTTTGATGCTGAAATTGGTCTTTTGACTATAGGTGTAGTGTCCTATAGTCAACTATTGAGGTCATCTGCGGCGTATTTTAAATTGAGAATTGCTCTTGGTTTACTACAGGGTTTTCAATAATTGCATTTATCACTGAATCTATAACTTATTTACGAAATGTGGCATTCATTCCTTTGAAGTGGCATACTGTGTATAAACCACTGAAACCTAGTTGGTATATGTACTCAGTTCAACTAAGACTTTGCAGCACTGGTGGGACGTTAGTGTTTGACTATGGGTTTTGGAGCTCGCCCTGCCTCCACTGTTTTTATCTCCTTGAATGTTATTAGATCTAAAACTGAGAGTCTGATGCACAAAACTATGCGATAATCAAGTTTCAACACGACAGCAGCTCATAGATTAGATAGAAATGGCATGAAGTTTGTCAGCAATGGAAGTTTGAGTAGCCATGCAAGAGATATTCCTGCAACATATGTCACCCTGTTGGGTTCCGTCATTGCTTTGGATATAAAGCTTAACACATTTAAGCTTTCTTTCCCCGTAATTGCTTCATGTGCACCCTTTATCAAGCTGCGTTCTTGATATTTTTGGGTGGCTCTTCTGTAAAAGAAGTATTTGCTCTAGTCTGTCTCCAGGGTATTATAATTGCTGCGCTCCCTACTAGAACCTCCAAACAAGTCTCATAAGCCAGTTGCAGATGCAACTGATGGTAGTCAAGCTCCAAGTCTTCAGGCACATCCAAATGAGGCGCTTTCTTTAATTGTACCTGAACAATAAATTGGAAACTCTGAACACAAAAGCGACTCCGCCACCAGCATCATCATGAATTGCCCCGTATGGGCAGCATTGTCCATTCCAATTGAGGTCTTCAATATTAAATAGGTTTATCATGTGTCTCTGGCGTCAACACTCTTCCATAACTATTTAAATTACTGAATGAGCATGACTTTCGTATTATCATCCAGGATTGAATGAAACAAAATTGATGTAATTCAAAAGGTCTACAAGAGAGAAGCTGGTGGTGTAGTCCTGCTTTGTATGTCCTGAGGGTCTCTTTCCTTGGGTTTTCACCTTGGGTGTTATGCCCCACCAGCTCCTGCTGCAAAATGCTGGGAGCGATGCTTTGGGCCTGAATTTCCCTTGGCATCCTTTTAAACAGGATATGAAATAAAGCCATTATGAAATTCCATTGCTGATAGTCATCACACCATATCTGCCTAAGAACAAGCAAATCTAGCTAGTCAGAACAGTGTCCTCTCCAAGATCGACCACAGCGATGTACTTCCCATGGGTCATCTTCCAGGACCTCTAGGATATTCGTAGTAATATGTAACAGTGGAGCTAGGGTGATCTTCAATCTCATGAATTGCTGCTATAATAAGTTTGAGGTGGAGAAGCAGAATCACTAGGGTTTTGGCCAAATTCAGAGCCATAGAAGGCCTTGTAGTCGAATACCAGCGTAAGAAACGCTTACATAGTGGCAAAGCTTGCCATATACAATGAGACAAAAGTTTATTTTTTTAATTGCATAATCAAAGAAGAATAAGAATCTTATTTCCCAAAAATTAATTAAGCATAACATTTTCCATAAATTAACAATGAGCTGAACATTGAATTCACCACATTTTTTGTAATACTTCACTTTTCAGAGTATAGGATCTCATGGATTAAAGTCATCAAGGGTGAATTCGTTTTAGAATCCTATTCAATAAGGAGATAAAGAAGAAGAAAAAAGTGTTTGGGGAAAGTGTCAGTAAAAGGGAAATCCAATACAGAAAAAAGCGAAATGTCCTCAATGTGTCTTGCCTACCTTTATAACTGTTTGGCCATTGTGCATAGATACCACTTAATCAAGCAATGAAGTACACTGAGCATAGTGAATTATAGTAGTGAAATATGAAGGTGAGGGTTTTTGTGTGCCTGCCTTCTTTTCTAAAGTGCTTCCTGGAGGTTCAAAGAAACGGATCTCTGGTTTATTTCAAGTGTAAAGGGATCAGGGTATTAGTAAATAAAGGCATATTGTATATGAAGAATGCGTTCAAGAAACAGTTTTCAAGGTTGGGAAATTAAAGAAGGCTTTTTAACCACCTGATTGATATGAGAAATATTATTATATAGATCTATTGATAGCACCCTAGTCACAGATTCTTCGTTTGAAAGCCATAATTAAGCTTCATTCATACTTTGAATGTTGCTTGCATGTATTTCACACCTTTTATTGCTTCCTAAATCGATTTCATAATTAGATGCCCGTAAAAGTATTAATAACTTTTATATATTTCTAGCATGCGTGCAGAATTACATTTTAAGTGCATTCAATTTACATTTTTTTCATCTCAAGTAGAAGGTTATTTCATATCTTTTATCACTGAATGATAAGTAAGTAAATCAGAATATTGATGAGAATACTATTTTTTTCGATTTTGATGCTGAAATTGGTCTTTTGACTATAGGTTTAGTGTCCTATAGTCAACTATTGAGGTCATCTGCGGCTTATTTTAAATTGAGAATTGCTCTTGGTTTACTACAGGGTTTTCAATAATTGCATTTATCACTGAATCTATAACTTATTTACAAAATGTGGCATTCATTCCTTTGAAGTGGCATACTGTGTATAAACCACTGAAACCTAGTTGGTATATGTACTCAGTTCAACTAAGACTTTGCAGCACTGGTGGGACGTTAGTGTTTGACTATGGGTTTGGAGCTCGCCCTGCCTCCACTGTTTTTATCTCCTTGAATGTTATTAGATCTAAAACTGAGAGTCTGATGCACAAAACTATGCGATAATCAAGTTTCAACACGACAGCAGCTCATTGATTAGATAGAAATGGCATGAGGTTTGTCAGCAATGGAAGTTTGAGTAGCCATGCAAGAGATATCCCTGCAACATATGTCACCCTGTTGGGTTCCGTCATTGCTTTGGATATAAAGCTTAACACATTTAAGCTTTCTTTCCCCGTATTGCTCCATGTGCACCCTTAATCAAGCTGCGTTCTTGATAGTTTTGGGTGGCTCTTCTGTAAAAGAAGTATTTGCTCCAGTCTGTCTCCAGGGTATTATAATTGCTGCGCTCCCTACTAGAACCTCCAAACAAGTCTCATAAGCCAGTTGCAGATGCAACTGATGGTAGTCAAGCTCCAAGTCTTCAGGCACATCCAAATGAGGCGCTTTCTTTAATTGTTCCTGAACAATAAATTGGAAACTCTGAACACAAAAGCGACTCCGCCACCAGCATCATCATGAATTGCCCCGTATGGGCAGCATTGTCCATTCCAATTGAGGGCTTCAATATTAAATAGGTTCATCACGTGTCTCTGGCGTCAACACTCTTCCATAACTATTTATATTACTGAATGAGCATGACTTTCGTATTATCATCCAGGATTGAATGAAACAAAATTGATGTAATTTAAAAGGTCTACAAGAGAGAAGCTGGTGGTGTAGTCCTGCTTTGTATGTCCTGAGGGTCTCTTTACTTGGGTTTTCACCTTGGGTGTTATGCCCCACCAGCTCCTGCTGCAAAATGCTGGGAGCGATGCTTTGGGCCTGAATTTCCCTTGGCATCCTTTTAAACAGGATATGAATTAAAGCCATTATGAAATTCCATTGCTGATAGTCATCACACCATATCTGCCTAAGAACAAGCAAATCTAGCTAGTCAGAACAGTGTCCTCTCCAAGATCGACCACAGCGATGTACTTCCCATGGGTCATCTTCCAGGACCTCTAGGATATTCGTAGTAATATGTAACAGTGGAGCTAGGGTGATCTTCAATCTCATGAATTGCTGCTATAATAAGTTTGAGGTGGAGATGCAGAATCACTAGGGTTTTGGCCAAATTCAGAGCCATAGAAGGCTTTGTAGTCGAATACCAGTGTAAGAAACGCTTACATAGTGGCAAAGCTTGCCATAAACAATGAGACAAAAGTTTATTTTTTTAATTGCATATTCAAAGAAGAATAAGAATCTTATTTCCCAAAAATTAATTAAGCATAACATTTTCCATAAATTAACAATGAGCGGAACATTGAATTCACCACATTTTTGGTAATACTTCACTTTTCAGAGTATAGGATCTCATGGATTAAAGTCATCAAGGGTGAATTAGTTTTAGAATCCTATTCAATAAGGAGATAAAGAAGAAGAAAAAAGTGTTTGGGGAAAGTGTCAGTAAAAGGGAAAGCCAATACAGAAAAAAGCGAAATGTCCTCAATGTGTCTTGCCTACCTTTATAACTGTTTGGCCATTGTGCATGGATACCACTTAATCAAGCAATGAAGTACACTGAGCATAGTGAATTATAGTAGTGAAATATGAAGGTGAGGGTTTTTGTGTGCCTGCCTTCTTTTCTAAAGTGCTTCCTGGAGGTTCCAAGAAACGGATCTCTGGTTTATTTCAAGTGTAAAGGGATCAGGGTATTAGTAAATAAAGGCATATTGTATATGAAGAATGCGTTCAAGAAACAGTTTTCAAGGTTGGGAAATTAAAGAAGGCTTTCTAACCAGCTGTTTGATATGAGAAATATTAATATATAGATCTATTGATAGCACCCTAGTCACAGATTCTTCGTTTGAAAGCCATAATTAAGCTTCATTCATACTTTGAATGTTGCTTGCATGTATTTCACACCTTTTATTGCTTCCTAATTCGATTTCATAATTAGATGCCTGTCAAAGTATTAATAACTTTTATATATCTCTAGCATGCGTGCAGAATTACATTTTAAGTGCATTCGATTTACATTTTTTTATCTCAAGTAGAAGGTTATTTCATATCTTTTATCACTGAATAATAAGTAAGTAAATCAGAATATTGACGAGAATACTATTTTTTTCGATTTTGATGCTGAATTAGGTCTTTTGACTATAGGTTTAGTGTCCTATAGTCAACTATTGAGGTCATCTGCGGCTTATTTTAAATTGAGAATTGCTCTTGGTTTACTACAGGGTTTTCAATAATTGCATTTATCACTGAATCTATAACTTATTTACGAAATGTGGCATTCATTCCTTTGAAGTGGCATACTGTGTATAAACCACTGAAACCTAGTTGGTATATGTACTCAGTTCAACTAAGACTTTGCAGCACTGGTGGGACGTTAGTGTTTGACTATGGGTTTTGGAGCTCGCCCTGCCTCCACTGTTTTTATCTCCTTGAATGTTATTAGATCTAAAACTGAGAGTCTGATGCACAAAACTATGCGATAATCAAGTTTCAACACGACAGCAGCTCATAGATTAGATAGAAATGGCATGAAGTTTGTCAGCAATGGAAGTTTGAGTAGCCATGCAAGAGATATTCCTGCAACATATGTCACCCTGTTGGGTTCCGTCATTGCTTTGGATATAAAGCTTAACACATTTAAGCTTTCTTTCCCCGTAATTGCTTCATGTGCACCCTTAATCAAGCTGCGTTCTTGATATTTTTGGGTGGCTCTTCTGTAAAAGAAGTATTTGCTCTAGTCTGTCTCCAGGGTATTATAATTGCTGCGCTCCCTACTAGAACCTCCAAACAAGTCTCATAAGCCAGTTGCAGATGCAACTGATGGTAGTCAAGCTCCAAGTCTTCAGGCACATCCAAATGAGGCGCTTTCTTTAATTGTACCTGAACAATAAATTGGAAACTCTGAACACAAAAGCGACTCCGCCACCAGCATCATCATGAATTGCCCCGTATGGGCAGCATTGTCCATTCCAATTGAGGTCTTCAATATTAAATAGGTTTATCATGTGTCTCTGGCGTCAACACTCTTCCATAACTATTTAAATTACTGAATGAGCATGACTTTCGTATTATCATCCAGGATTGAATGAAACAAAATTGATGTAATTCAAAAGGTCTACAAGAGAGAAGCTGGTGGTGTAGTCCTGCTTTGTATGTCCTGAGGGTCTCTTTCCTTGGGTTTTCACCTTGGGTGTTATGCCCCACCAGCTCCTGCTGCAAAATGCTGGGAGCGATGCTTTGGGCCTGAATTTCCCTTGGCATCCTTTTAAACAGGATATGAAATAAAGCCATTATGAAATTCCATTGCTGATAGTCATCACACCATATCTGCCTAAGAACAAGCAAATCTAGCTAGTCAGAACAGTGTCCTCTCCAAGATCGACCACAGCGATGTACTTCCCATGGGTCATCTTCCAGGACCTCTAGGATATTCGTAGTAATATGTAACAGTGGAGCTAGGGTGATCTTCAATCTCATGAATTGCTGCTATAATAAGTTTGAGGTGGAGAAGCAGAATCACTAGGGTTTTGGACAAATTCAGAGCCATAGAAGGCCTTGTAGTCGAATACCAGCGTAAGAAACGCTTACATAGTGGCAAAGCTTGCCATATACAATGAGACAAAAGTTTATTTTTTTAATTGCATAATCAAAGAAGAATAAGAATCTTATTTCCCAAAAATTAATTAAGCATAACATTTTCCATAAATTAACAATGAGCTGAACATTGAATTCACCACATTTTTTGTAATACTTCACTTTTCAGAGTATAGGATCTCATGGATTAAAGTCATCAAGGGTGAATTAGTTTTAGAATCCTATTCAATAAGGAGATAAAGAAGAAGAAAAAAGTGTTTGGGGAAAGTGTCAGTAAAAGGGAAAGCCAATACAGAAAAAAGCGAAATGTCCTCAATGTGTCTTGCCTACCTTTTTAACTGTTTGGCCATTGTGCATAGATACCACTTAATCAAGCAATGAAGTACACTGAGCATAGTGAATTATAGTAGTGAAATATGAAGGTGAGGGTTTTTGTGTGCCTGCCTTCTTTTCTAAAGTGCTTCCTGGAGGTTCAAAGAAACGGATCTCTGGTTTATTTCAAGTGTAAAGGGATCAGGGTATTAGTAAATAAAGGCATATTGTATATGAAGAATGCGTTCAAGAAACAGTTTTCAAGGTTGGGAAATTAAAGAAGGCTTTTTAACCACCTGATTGATATGAGAAATATTATTATATAGATCTATTGATAGCACCCTAGTCACAGATTCTTCGTTTGAAAGCCATAATTAAGCTTCATTCATACTTTGAATGTTGCTTGCATGTATTTCACACCTTTTATTGCTTCCTAAATCGATTTCATAATTAGATGCCCGTAAAAGTATTAATAACTTTTATATATTTCTAGCATGCGTGCAGAATTACATTTTAAGTGCATTCAATTTACATTTTTTTTATCTCAAGTAGAAGGTTATTTCATATCTTTTATCACTGAATGATAAGTAAGTAAATCAGAATATTGATGAGAATACTATTTTTTTCGATTTTGATGCTGAAATTGGTCTTTTGACTATAGGTTTAGTGTCCTATAGTCAACTATTGAGGTCATCTGCGGCTTATTTTAAATTGAGAATTGCTCTTGGTTTACAACAGGGTTTTCAATAATTGCATTTATCACTGAATCTATAACTTATTTACAAAATGTGGCATTCATTCCTTTGAAGTGGCATACTGTGTATAAACCACTGAAACCTAGTTGGTATATGTACTCAGTTCAACTAAGACTTTGCAGCACTGGTGGGACGTTAGTGTTTGACTATGGGTTTGGAGCTCGCCCTGCCTCCACTGTTTTTATCTCCTTGAATGTTATTAGATCTAAAACTGAGAGTCTGATGCACAAAACTATGCGATAATCAAGTTTCAACACGACAGCAGCTCATAGATTAGATAGAAATGGCATGAGGTTTGTCAGCAATGGAAGTTTGAGTAGCCATGCAAGAGATATCCCTGCAACATATGTCACCCTGTTGGGTTCCGTCATTGCTTTGGATATAAAGCTTAACACATTTAAGCTTTCTTTCCCCGTATTGCTCCATGTGCACCCTTAATCAAGCTGCGTTCTTGATAGTTTTGGGTTGCTCTTCTGTAAAAGAAGTATTTGCTCCAGTCTGTCTCCAGGGTATTATAATTGCTGCGCTCCCTACTAGAACCTCCAAACAAGTCTCATAAGCCAGTTGCAGATGCAACTGATGGTAGTCAAGCTCCAAGTCTTCAGGCACATCCAAATGAGGCGCTTTCTTTAATTGTTCCTGAACAATGAATTGGAAACTCTGAACACAAAAGCGACTCCGCCACCAGCATCATCATGAATTGCCCCGTATGGGCAGCATTGTCCATTCCAATTGAGGTCTTCAATATTAAATAGGTTCATCATGTGTCTCTGGCGTCAACACTCTTCCATAACTATTTAAATTACTGAATGAGCATGACTTTCGTATTATCATCCAGGATTGAATGAAACAAAATTGATGTAATTCAAAAGGTCTACAAGAGAGAAGCTGGTGGTGTAGTCCTGCTTTGTATGTCCTGAGGGTCTCTTTACTTGGGTTTTCACCTTGGGTGTTATGCCCCACCAGCTCCTGCTGCAAAATGCTGGGAGCGATGCTTTGGGCCTGAATTTCCCTTGGCATCCTTTTAAACAGGATATGAAATAAAGCCATTATGAAATTCCATTGCTGATAGTCATCACACCATATCTGCCTAAGAACAAGCAAATCTAGCTAGTCAGAACAGTGTCCTCTCCAAGATCGACCACAGCGATGTACTTCCCATGGGTCATCTTCCAGGACCTCTAGGATATTCGTAGTAATATGTAACAGTGGAGCTAGGGTGATCTTCAATCTCATGAATTGCTGCTATAATAAGTTTGAGGTGGAGATGCAGAATCACTAGGGTTTTGGCCAAATTCAGAGCCATAGAAGGCCTTGTAGTCGAATACCAGCGTAAGAAACGCTCACATAGTGGCAAAGCTTGCCATATACAATGAGACAAAAGTTTATTTTTTTAATTGCATATTCAAAGAAGAATAAGAATCTTATTTCCCAAAAATTAATCAAGCATAACATTTTCCATAAATTAACAATGAGCGGAACATTGAATTCACCAAATTTTTTGTAATACTTCACTTTTCAGAGTATAGGATCTCATGGATTAAAGTCATCAAGGGTGAATTCGTTTTAGAATCCTATTCAATAAGGAGATAAAGAAGAAGAAAAAAGTGTTTGGGGAAAGTGTCAGTAAAAGGGAAAGCCAATACAGAAAAAAGCGAAATGTCCTCAATGTGTCTTGCCTACCTTTATAACTGTTTGGCCATTGTGCATAGATACCACTTAATCAAGCAATGAAGTACACTGAGCATAGTGAATTATAGTAGTGACATATGAAGGTGAGGGTTTTTGTGTGCCTGCCTTCTTTTCTAAAGTGCTTCCTGGAGGTTCAAAGAAACGGATCTCTGGTTTATTTCAAGTGTAAAGGGATCAGGGTATTAGTAAATAAAGGCATATTGTATATGAAGAATGCGTTCAAGAAACAGTTTTCAAGGTTGGGAAATTAAAGAAGGCTTTCTAACCAGCTGTTTGATATGAGAAATATTAATATATAGATCTATTGATAGCACCCTAGTCACAGATTCTTCGTTTGAAAGCCATAATTAAGCTTCATTCATACTTTGAATGTTGCTTGCATGTATTTCACACCTTTTATTGCTTCCTAATTCGATTTCATAATTAGATGCCTGTCAAAGTATTAATAACTTTTATATATCTCTAGCATGCGTGCAGAATTACATTTTAAGTGCATTCGATTTACATTTTTTTATCTCAAGTAGAAGGTTATTTCATATCTTTTATCACTGAATAATAAGTAAGTAAATCAGAATATTGACGAGAATACTATTTTTTTCGATTTTGATGCTGAATTAGGTCTTTTGTCACATTAGTGTCCTATAGTCAACTATTGAGGTCATCTGTGGCTTATTTTAAATTGAGAATTGCTCTTGGTTTACTACAGGGTTTTCAATAATTGCATTTATCACTGAATCTATAACTTATTTACAAAATGTGGCATTCATTCCTTTGAGGTGGCATACTGTGTATAAACCACTGAAACCTAGTGGGTATATGTACTCAGTTCAACTAAGACTTTCCAGCACTGGTGGGACGTTAGTGTTTGACTATGGGTTTGGAGCTCGCCCTGCCTCCACTGCTTTTATCTCCTTGAATGTTATTAGATCTAAAACTGAGAGTCTGATGCACAAAACTATGCAATAATCAAGTTTCAACACGACAGCAGCTCATAGATTAGATAGAAATGGCATGATGTTTGTCAGCAATGGAAGTTTGAGTAGCCATGCAAGAGATATCCCTGCAACATATGTCACCCTGTTGGGTTCCGTCATTGCTTTGGATATAAAGCTTAACACATTTAAGCTTTCTTTCCCCGTAATTGCTCCATGTGCACCCTTAATCAAGCTGCGTTCTTGATAGTTTTGGGTGGCTCTTCTGTAAAAGAAGTATTTGCTCCAGTCTATCTCCAGGGTATTATAATTGCTGCGCTCCCTACTAGAACCTCCAAACAAGTCTCATAAGCCAGTTGCAGATGCAACTGATGGTAGTCAAGCTCCAAATCTTCAGGCACATCCAAATAAGGCACTTTCTTTAATTGTTCCTGAACAATAAATTGAAAACTCTGAACACAAAAGCGACTCCGCCACCAGCATCATCATGAATTGCCCCGTATGGGCAGCATTGTCCATTCCAATTGAGGCCTTCAATATTAAATAGGTTCATCATGTGTCTCTGGCGTCAACACTCTTCCATAACTATTTAAATTACTGAATGAGCATGACTTTCGTATTATCATCCAGGATTGAATGAAACAAAATTGATGTAATTTAAAAGGTCTACAAGAGAGAAGCTGGTGGTGTAGTCCTGCTTTGTATGTCCTGAGGGTCTCTTTACTTGGGTTTTCACCTTGGGTGTTATGCCCCACCAGCTCCTGCTGCAAAATGCTGGGAGCGATGCTTTGGGCCTGAATTTCCCTTGGCATCCTTTTAAACAGGATATGAAATAAAGCCATTATGAAATTCCATTGCTGATAATCATCACACCATATCTGCCTAAGAACAAGCAAATCTAGCTGGTCAGAACAGTGTCCTCTCCAAGATCGACCACAGCGATGTACTTCCCATGGGTCATCTTCCAGGACCTCTAGGATATTCGTAGTAATATCTAACAGTGGAGCTAGGGTGATCTTCACTCTCATGAATTGCTGTTATAATAAGTTTGAGGTGGAGATGCAGAATCACTAGGGTTTTGGCCAAATTCAGAGCCATAGAAGGCCTTGTAGTCGAATACCAGCGTAAGAAACGCTTACATAGTGGCAAAGCTTGCCATATACAATGAGACAAAAGTTTATTTCTTTAATTGCATATTCAAAGAAGAATAAGAATCTTATTTCCCAAAAATTAATTAAGCATAACATTTTCCATAAATTAACAATGAGCGGAACATTGAATTCACCACATTTTTTGTAATACTTCACTTTTCAGAGTATAGGATCTCATGGATTAAAGTAATCAAGGGTGAATTAGTTTTAGAATCCTATTCAATAAGGAGATAAAGAAGAAGAAAAAAGTGTTTGGCGAAAGTGTCAGTAAAAGGGAAAGCCAATACAGAAAAAAGCGAAATGTCCTCAATGTGTCTTGCCTACCTTTATAACTGTTTGGCCATTGTGCATAGATACCACTTAATCAAGCAATGAAGTACACTGAGCATAGTGAATTATAGTAGTGAAATATGAAGGTGAGGGTTTTTGGTGTGCCTGCCTTCTTTTCCAAAGTGCTTCCTGGAGGTGCAAAGAAACGGATCTCTGGTTTATTTCAAGTGTAAAGGGATCAGGGTATTAGTAAATAAAGGCATATTGTATATGAAGAATGCGTTCAAGAAACAGTTTTCAAGGTTGGGAAATTAAAGAAGGCTTTTTAACCACCTGATTGATATGAGAAATATTAATATATAGATCTATTGATAGCACCCTAGTCACAGATTCTTCGTTTGAAAGCCATAATTAAGCTTCATTCATACTTTGAATGTTGCTTGATGTATTTCGGAATATCCAACATTACTCACACCTTTTATTGCTTCCTAAATCGATTTCATAATTAGATGCCCGTCAAAGTATTAATAACTTTTATATATCTCTAGCATGCGTGCAGAATTACATTTTAAGTGCATTCGATTTACATTTTTTTATCTCAAGTAGAAGGTTATTTCATATCTTTTATCACTGAATGATAAGTAAGTAAATCAGAATATTGATGAGAATACTATTTTTTTCGATTTTGATGCTGAATTAGGTCTTTTGTCACATTAGTGTCCTATAGTCAACTATTGAGGTCATCTGTGGCTTATTTTAAATTGAGAATTGCTCTTGGTTTACTACAGGGTTTTCAATAAATGCATTTATCACTGAATCTATAACTTATTTACGAAATGTGGCATTCATTCCTTTGAGGTGGCATACTGTGTATAAACCACTGAAACCTAGTTGGTATATGTACTCAGTTCAACTAAGACTTTGCAGTACTGGTGGGACGTTAGTGTGACTATGGGGTTGAAGCTCGCCCTGCCTCCACTGTTTTTATCTCCTTGAATGTTATTAGATCTAAAACTGAGAGTCTGATGCACAAAACTATGCGATAATCAAGTTTCAACATGACAGCAGCTCATAGATTAGATAGAAATGGCATGATGTTTGTCAGCAATGGAAGTTTGAGTAGCCATGCAAGCGATATCCCTGCAACATATGTCACCCTGTTGGGTTCCGTCATTGCTTTGGATATAAAGCTTAACACATTTAAGCTTTCTTTCCCCGTAATTGCTCCATGTGCACCCTTAATCAAGCTGCGTTCTTGAGAGTTTTGGGTGGCTCTTCTGTAAAAGAAGTATTTGCTCCAGTCTGTCTCCAGGGTATTATAATTGCTGCGCTCCCTACTAGAACCTCCAAACAAGTCTCATAAGCCAGTTGCAGATGCAACTGATGGTAGTCAAGCTCCAAGTCTTCAGGCACATCCAAATGAGGCGCTTTCTTTAATTGTTCCTGAACAATAAATTGGAAACTCTGAACACAAAAGCGACTCCGCCACCAGCATCATCATGAATTTTCCCGTATGGGCAGCATTGTCCATTCCAATTGAGGTCTTCAATATTAAATAGGTTCATCATGTGTCTCTGGCGTCAACACTCTTCCATAACTATTTAAATTACTGAATGAGCATGACTTTCATATTATCATCCAGGATTGAATGAAACAAAATTGATGTAATTCAAAAGGTCTACAAGAGAGAAGCTGGTGGTGTAGTCCTGCTTTGTATGTCCTGAGGATCTCTTTACTTGGGTTTTCACCTTGGGTGTTATGCCCCACCAGCTCCTGCTGCAAAATGCTGGGAGCGATGCTTTGGGCCTGAATTTCCCTTGGCATCCTTTTAAACAGGATATGAAATAAAGCCATTATGAAATTCCATTGCTGATAGTCATCACACCATATCTGCCTAAGAACAAGCAAATCTAGCTAGTCAGAACAGTGTCCTCTCCAAGATCGACCACAGCGATGTACTTCCCATGGGTCATCTTCCAGGGCCTCTAGGATATTCGTAGTAAGATGTAACAGTGGAGCTAGGGTGATCTTCAATCTCATGAATTGCTGCTATAATAAGTTTGAGGTGGAGATGCAGAATCACTAGGGTTTTGGCCAAATTCAGAGCCATAGAAGGCCTTGTAGTCGAATACCAGCGTAAGAAACGCTTACATAATGGCAAAGCTTGCCATATACAATGAGACAAAAGTTTATTTTTTTAATTGCATATTCAAAGAAGAATAAGAATCTTATTTCCCAAAAATGTATTAAGCATAACATTTTCCATCAATTAACAATGAGCGGAACATTGAATTCACCACATTTTTTGTAATACTTCACTTTTCAGAGTATAGGATCTCATGGATTAAAGTCATCAAGGGTGAATTAGTTTTAGAATCCTATTCAATAAGGAGATAAAGAAGAAGAAAAAAGTGTTTGGGGAAAGTGTCAGTAAAAGGGAAAGCCAATACAGAAAAAAGCGAAATGTCCTCAATGTGTCTTGCCTCCCTTTATAACTGTTTGGCCATTGTGCATAGATACCACTTAATCAAGCAATGAAGTACACTGAGCATAGTGAATTATAGTATTGAAATATGAAGGTGAAGGTTTTTGTGTGCCTTCCTTCTTTTATAAAGTGCTTCCTGGAGGTTCAAAGAAACGGATCTCTGGTTTATTTCAAGTGTAAAGGGATCAGGGTATTAGTAAATAAAGGCATATTGTATATGAAGAATGCGTTCAAGAAACAGTTTTCAAGGTTGGGAAATTAAAGAAGGCTTTTTAACCACCTGATTGATATGAGAAATATTAATATATAGATCTATTGATAGCACCCTAGTCACAGATTCTTCATTTGAAAGCCATAATTAAGCTTCATTCAAACTTTGAATGTTGCTTGCATGTATTTCGGAATATACATTACTCATACCTTTTATTGCTTCCTAAATCGATTTCATAATTAGATGCCCGTCAAAGTATTAATAACTTTTATATATCTCTAGCATGCGTGCAGAATTACATCTTAAGTGCATTCGATTTACATTTTTTTATCTCAAGTAGAAGGTTATTTCATATCTTTTATCACTGAATGATAAGTAAGTAAATCAGAATATTGATGAGAATACTATTTTTTTCGATTTTGATGCTGAATTAGGTCTTTTGTCACATTAGTGTCCTATAGTCAACTATTGAGGTCATCTGTGGCTTATTTTAAATTGAGAATTGCTCTTGGTTTACTACAGGGTTTTCAATAATTGCATTTATCACTGAATCTATAACTTATTTACGAAATGTGGCATTCATTCCTTTGAGGTGGCATACTGTGTATAAACCACTGAAACCTAGTTGGTATATGTAATCAGTTCAACTAAGACTTTGCAGTACTGGTGGGACGTTAGTGTGACTATGGGGTTGGAGCTCGCCCTGTTTCCACTGTTTTTATCTCCTTGAATGTTATTAGATCTAAAACTGAGAGTCTGATGCACAAAACTATGCGATAATCAAGTTTCAACACGACAGCAGCTCATAGATTAGATAGAAATGGCATGATGTTTGTCAGCAATGGAAGTTTGAGTAGCCATGCAAGAGATATCCCTGCAACATATGTCACCCTGTTGGGTTCCGTCATTGCTTTGGATATAAAGCTTAACACATTTAAGCTTTCTTTCCCCGTAATTGCTCCATGTGCACCCTTAATCAAGCTGCGTTCTTGATAGTTTTGGGTGGCTCTTCTGTAAAAGAAGTATTTGCTCCAGTCTGTCTCCAGGGTATTATAATTGCTGCGCTCCCTACTAGAACCTCCAAACAAGTCTCATAAGCCAGTTGCAGATGCAACTGATGGTAGTCAAGCTCCAAGTCTTCAGGCACATCCAAATGAGGCACTTTCTTTAATTGTTCCTGAGCAATAAATTGGAAACTCTGAACACAAAAGCGACTCCGCCACCAGCATCATCATGAATTGCCCCGTATGGGCAGCATTGTCCATTCCAATTGAGGGCTTCAATATTAAATAGGTTCATCACGTGTCTCTGGCGTCAACACTCTTCCATAACTATTTAAATTACTGAATGAGCATGACTTTCGTATTATCATCCAGGATTGAATGAAACAAAATTGATGTAATTTAAAAGGTCTACAAGAGAGAAGCTGGTGGTGTAGTCCTGCTTTGTATGTCCTGAGGGTCTCTTTACTTGGGTTTTCACCTTGGGTGTTATGCCCCACCAGCTCCTGCTGCAAAATGCTGGGAGCGATGCTTTGGGCCTGAATTTCCCTTAGCATCCTTTTAAACAGGATATGAAATAAAGCCATTATGAAATTCCATTGCTGATAGTCATCACACCATATCTGCCTAAGAACAAGCAAGTCTAGCTAGTCAGAACAGTGTCCTCTCCAAGATCGACCACAGCGATGTACTTCCCATGGGTCATCTTCCAGGACCTCTAGGATATTCGTAGTAATATGTAACAGTGGAGCTAGGGTGATCTTCAATCTCATGAATTGCTGCTATAATAAGTTTGGGGTGCAGATGCAGAATCACTAGGGTTTTGGCCAAATTCAGAGCCATAGAAGGCCTTGTAGTCGAATACCAGCGTAAGAAACGCTTACATAGTGGCAAAGCTTGACATATACAATGAGACAAAAGTTTATTTTTTTAATTGCATATTCAAAGAAGAATAAGAATCTTATTTCCCAAAAATTAATTAAGCATAACATTTTCCATAAATTAACAATGAGCGGAACATTGAATTCACCACATTTTTTGTAGTACTTCACTTTTCAGAGTATAGGATCTCATGGATTAAAGTCATCAAGGGTGAATTAGTTTTAGAATCCTATTCAATAAGGAGATAAAGAAGAAGAAAAAAGTGTTTGGGGAAAGTGTCAGTAAAAGGGAAAGCCAATACAGAAAAAAGCGAAAAGTCCTCAATGTGTCTTGCCTACCTTTATAACTGTTTGGCCATTGTGCATAGATATCACTTAATCAAGCAATGAAGTACACTGAGCATAGTGAATTATAGTAGTGATATATGAAGGTGAGGGTTTTTGTGTGCCTGCCTTCTTTTCTAAAGTGCTTCCTGGAGGTTCAAAGAAAAGGATCTCTGGTTTATTTCAAGTGTAAAGGGATCAGGGTATTAGTAAATAAAGGCATATTGTATATGAAGAATGCGTTCAAGAAACAGTTTTCAAGGTTGGGAAATTAAAGAAGGCTTTCTAACCACCTGATTGATATGAGAAATATTAATATATAGATCTATTGATAGCACCCTAGTCACAGATTCTTCGTTTGAAAGCCATAATTAAGCTTCATTCATACTTTGAATGTTGCTTGCATGTATTTCACACCTTTTATTGCTTCCTAAATCGATTTCATAATTAGATGCCCGTAAAAGTATTAATAACTTTTATATATCTCTAGCATGCGTGCAGAATTACATTTTAAGTGCATTAAATTTACATTTTTTTATCTCAAGTAGAAGGTTATTTCATATCTTTTATCACTGAATGATAAATAAGTAAATCAGAATATTGATGAGAATACTATTTTTTTCGATTTTGATGCTGAAATTGGTCTTTTGACTATAGGTTTAGTGTCCTATAGTTAACTATTGAGGTCATCTGCGGCTTATTTTAAATTGAGAATTGCTCTTGGTTTACTACAGGGTTTTCAATAATTGCATTTATCACTGAATCTATAACTTATTTACAAAATGTGGCATTCATTCCTTTGAAGTGGCATACTGTGTATAAACCACTGAAACCTAGTTGGTATATGTACTCAGTTCAACTAAGACTTTGCAGCACTGGTGGGACGTTAGTGTTTGACTATGGGTTTGGAGCTCGCCCTGCCTCCACTGTTTTTATCTCCTTGAATGTTATTAGATCTAAAACTGAGAGTCTGATGCACAAAACTATGCGATAATCAAGTTTCAACACGACAGCAGCTCATAGATTAGATAGAAATGGCATGATGTTTGTCAGCAATGGAAGTTTGAGTAGCCATGCAAGAGATATCCCTGCAACATATGTCACCCTGTTGGGTTCCGTCATTGCTTTGGATATAAAGCTTAACACATTTAAGCTTTCTTTCCCCGTAATTGCTCCATGTGCACCCTTAATCAAGCTGCGCTCTTGATAGTTTTGGGTGGCTTTTCTGTAAAAGAAGTATTTGCTCCAGTCTGTCTCCAGGGTATTATAATTGCTGCGCTCCCTACTAGAACCTCCAAACAAGTCTCATAAGCCAGTTGCAGATGCAACTGATGGTAGTCAAGCTCCAAGTCTTCAGGCACATCCAAATGAGGCGCTTTCTTTAATTGTTCCTGAACAATAAATTGGAAACTCTGAACACAAAAGCGACTCCGCCACCAGCATCATCATGAATTGCCCCGTATGGGCAGCATTGTCCATTCCAATTGAGGTCTTCAATATTAAATAGGTTCATCATGTGTCTCTGGCGTCAACACTCTTCCATAACTATTTAAATTACTGAATGAGCATGACTTTCGTATTATCATCCAGGATTGAATGAAACAAAATTGATGTAATTCAAAAGGTCTACAAGAGAGAAGCTGGTGGTGTAGTCCTGCTTTGTATGTCCTGAGGGTCTCCTTAATTGGGTTTTCACCTTGGGTGTTATGCCCCACCAGCTCCTGCTGCAAAATGCTGGGAACGATGCTTTGGGCCTGAATTTCCCTTGGCATCCTTTTAAACAGGATATGAAATAAAGCCATTATGAAATTCCATTGCTGATAGTCATCACACCATATCTGCTTAAGAACAAGCAAATCTAGCTAGTCAGAACAGTGTCCTCTCCAAGATCGACCACAGCGATGTACTTCCCATGGGTCATCTTCCAGGACCTCTAGGATATTCGTAGTAATATGTAACAGTGGAGCTAGGGTGATCTTCAATCTCATGAATTGCTGCTATAATAAGTTTGAGGTGGAGATGCAGAATCACTAGGGTTTTGGCCAAATTCAGAGCCATAGAAGGCCTTGTAGTCGAATACCAGCGTAAGAAACGCTTACATAGTGGCAAAGCTTGCCATATACAATGAGACAAAAGTTTATTTTTTTAATTGCATATTCAAAGAAGAATAAGAATCTTATTTCCCAAAAATTAATTAAGCATAACATTTTCCATAAATTAACAATGAGCGGAACATTGAATTCACCACATTTTTTGTAATACTTCACTTTTCAGAGTATAGGATCTCATGGATTAAAGTCATCAAGGGCGAATTAGTTTTAGAATCCTATTCAATAAGGAGATAAAGAAGAAGAATAAAGTGTTTGGGGAAAGTGTCAGTAAAAGGGAAAGGCAATACAGAAAAAAGCGAAATGTCCTCAATGTGTCTTGCCTCCCTTTATAACTGTTTGGCCATTGTGCATAGATACCACTTAATCAAGCAGTGAAGTACACTGAGCATAGTGAATTATAGTAGTGAAATATGAAGGTGAAGGTTTTTGTGTTCCTGCCTTCTTTTATAAAGTGCTTCCTGGAGGTTCAAAGAAACGGATCTCTGGTTTATTTCAAGTGTAAAGGGATCAGGGTATTAGTAAATAAAGACATATTGTATATGAAGAATGCGTTCAAGAAACAGTTTTCAAGGTTGGGAAATTAAAGAAGGCTTTTTAACCACCTGATTGATATGAGAAATATTAATATATAGATCTATTGATAGCACCCTAGTCACAGATTCTTCGTTTGAAAGCCATAATTAAGCTTCATTCAAACTTTGAATGTTGCTTGCATGTATTTCGGAATATACAACATTACTCATACCTTTTATTGCTTCCTAAATCGATTTCATAATTAGATGCCCGTCAAAGTATTAATAACTTTTATATATCTCTAGCATGCGTGCAGAATTACATCTTAAGTGCATTCGATTTACATTTTTTTATCTCAAGTAGAAGGTTATTTCATATCTTTTATCACTGAATGATAAGTAAGTAAATCAGAATATTGATGAGAATACTATTTTTTTCGATTTTGATGCTGAATTAGGTCTTTTGTCACATTAGTGTCCTATAGTCAACTATTGAGGTCATCTGTGGCTTATTTTAAATTGAGAATTGCTCTTGGTTTACTACAGGGTTTTCAATATTTGCATTTATCACTGAATCTATAACTTATTTACGAAATGTGGCATTCATTCCTTTGAGGTGGCATACTGTGTATAAACCACTGAAACCTAGTTGGTATATGTACTCAGTTCAACTAAGACTTTGCAGCACTGGTGGGACGTTAGTGTTTGACTATGGGTTTGGAGCTCGCCCTGCCTCCACTGTTTTTATCTCCTTGAATGTTATTAGATCTAAAACTGAGAGTCTGATGCACAAAACTATGCGATAATCAAGTTTCAACACGACAGCAGCTCATAGATTAGATAGAAATGGCATGATGTTTGTCAGCAATGGAAGTTTGAGTAGCCATGCAAGAGATATCCCTGCAACATATGTCACCCTGTTGGGTTCCGTCATTGCTTTGGATATAAAGCTTAACACATTTAAGCTTTCTTTCCCCGTAATTGCTCCATGTGCACCCTTAATCAAGCTGCGCTCTTGATAGTTTTGGGTGGCTCTTCTGTAAAAGAAGTATTTGCTCCAGTCTGTCTCCAGGGTATTATAATTGCTGCGCTCCCTACTAGAACCTCCAAACAAGTCTCATAAGCCAGTTGCAGATGCAACTGATGGTAGTCAAGCTCCAAGTCTTCAGGCACATCCAAATGAGGCGCTTTCTTTAATTGTTCCTGAGCAATAAATTGGAAACTCTGAACACAAAAGCAACTCCGCCACCAGCATCATCATGAATTGCCCCGTATGGGCAGCATTGTCCATTCCAATTGAGGGCTTCAATATTAAATAGGTTCATCACGTGTCTCTGGCGTCAACACTCTTCCATAACTATTTAAATTACTGAATGAGCATGACTTTCGTATTATGATCCAGGATTGAATGAAACAAAATTGATGTAATTTAAAAGGTCTACAAGAGAGAAGCTGGTGGTGTAGTCCTGCTTTGTATGTCCTGAGGGTCTCTTTACTTGGGTTTTCACCTTGGGTGTTATGCCCCACCAGTTCCTGCTGCAAAATGC
This sequence comes from Lissotriton vulgaris, assembly GCF_964263255.1. Taxonomy (NCBI): domain Eukaryota; kingdom Metazoa; phylum Chordata; class Amphibia; order Caudata; family Salamandridae; genus Lissotriton; species Lissotriton vulgaris. Next base: position 1,400,172,746 of record NC_141689.1, read on the forward strand.
TGGGAGCGATGCTTTGGGCCTGAATTTCCCTTGGCATCCTTTTAAACAGGATATGAAATAAAGCCATTATGAAATTCCATTGCTGATAGTCATCACACCATATCTGCCTAAGAACAAGCAAGTCTAGCTAGTCAGAACAGTGTCCTCTCCAAGATCGACCACAGCGATGTACTTCCCATGGGTCATCTTCCAGGACCTCTAGGATATTCGTAGTAATATGTAACAGTGGAGCTAGGGTGATCTTCAATCTCATGAATTGCTGCTATAATAAGTTTGGGGTGGAGATGCAGAATCACTAGGGTTTTGGCCAAATTCAGAGCCATAGAAGGCCTTGTAGTCGAATACCAGCGTAAGAAACGCTTACATAGTGGCAAAGCTTGCCATATACAATGAGACAAAAGTTTATTTTTTTAATTGCATATTCAAAGAAGAATAAGAATCTTATTTCCCAAAAATTAATTAAGCATAACATTTTCCATAAATTAACAATGAGCGAAACATTGAATTCACCACATTTTTTGTAATACTTCACTTTTCAGAGTATAGGATCTCATGGATTAAAGTCATCAAGGGTGAATTAGTTTTAGAATCCTATTCAATAAGGAGATAAAGAAGAAGAAAAAAGTGTTTGGGGAAAGTGTCAGTAAAAGGGAAAGCCAATACAGAAAAAAGCGAAATGTCCTCAATGTGTCTTGCCTACCTTTATAACTGTTTGGCCATTGTGCATAGATACCACTTAATCAAGCAATGAAGTACACTGAGCATAGTGAATTATAGTAGTGAAATATGAAGGTGAGGGTTTTTGTGTGCCTGCCTTCTTTTCTAAAATGCTTCCTGGAGGTTCAAAGAAACGGATCTCTGGTTTATTTCAAGTGTAAAGGGATCAGGGTATTAGTAAATAAAGGCATATTGTATATGAAGAATGCGTTCAAGAAACAGTTTTCAAGGTTGGGAAATTAAAGAAGGCTTTCTAACCACCTGATTGATATGAGAAATATTAATATATAGATCTATTGATAGCACCCTAGTCACAGATTCTTCGTTTGAAAGCCATAATTAAGCTTCATTCATACTTTGAATGTTGCTTGCATGTATTTCGCACCTTTTATTGCTTCCTAAATCGATTTCATAATTAGATGCCCGTAAAAGTATTAATAACTTTTATATATCTCTAGCATGCGTGCAGAATTACATTTTAAGTGCATTCAATTTTTTTTTTTTTATCTCAAGTAGAAGGTTATTTCATATCTTTTATCACTGAATGATAAGTAAGTAAATCAGAATATTGATGAGAATACTATTTTTTTCGATTTTGATGCTGAAATTGGTCTTTTGACTATAGGTTTAGTGTCCTATAGTCAACTATTGGGGTCATCTGCGGCTTATTTTAAATTGAGAATTGCTCTTGGTTTACTACAGGGTTTTCAATAATTGCATTTATCACTGAATCTATAACTTATTTACAAAATGTGGCATTCATTCCTTTGAAGTGGCATTCTGTGTATAAACCACTGAAACCTAGTTGGTATATGTACTCAGTTCAACTAAGACTTTGCAGCACTGGTGGGACGTTAGTGTTTGACTATGGGTTTGGAGCTCGCCCTGCCTCCACTGTTTTTATCTCCTTGAATGTTATTAGATCTAAAACTGAGAGTCTGATGCACAAACTATGCGATAATCAAGTTTCAACACGACAGCAGCTCATAGATTAGATAGAAATGGCATGATGTTTGTCAGCAATGGAAGTTTGAGTAGCCATGCAAGAGATATCCCTGCAACATATGTCACCCTGTTGGGTTCCGTCATTGCTTTGGATATAAACCTTAACACATTTAAGCTTTCTTTCCCCGTAATTGCTCCATGTGCACCCTTAATCAAGCTGTGTTCTTGATAGTTTTGGGTGGCTCTTCTGTAAAAGAAGTATTTGCTCCAGTCTGTCTCCAGGGTATTATAATTGCTGCGCTCCCTACTAGAACCTCCAAACAAGTCTCATAAGCCAGTTGCAGATGCAACTGATGGTAGTCAAGCTCCAAGTCTTCAGGCACATCCAAATGAGGCGCTTTCTTTAATTGTTCCTGAACAATAAATTGGAAACTCTGAACACAAAAGCGACTCCGCCACCAGCATCATCATGAATTGCCCCGTATGGGCAGCATTGTCCATTCCAATTGAGGTCTTCATTATTAAATAGGTTCATCATGTGTCTCTGGCGTCAACACTCTTCCATAACTATTTAAATTACTGAATGAGCATGACTTTCGTATTATCATCCAGGATTGAATGAAACAAAATTGATGTAATTCAAAAGGTCTACAAGAGAGAAGCTGGTGGTGTAGTCCTGCTTTGTATGTCCTGAGGGTCTCTTTACTTGGGTTTTCACCTTGGGTGTTATGCCCCACCAGCTCCTGCTGCAAAATGCTGAGAGCGATGCTTTGGGCCTGAATTTCCCTTGGCATCCTTTTAAACAGGATATGAAATAAAGCCATTATGAAATTCCATTGCTGATAGTCATCACACCATATCTGCCTAAGAACAAGCAAATCTAGCTAGTCAGAACAGTGTCCTCTCCAAGATCGACCACAGCGATGTACTTCCCATGGGTCATCTTCCAGGACCTCTAGGATATTCGTAGTAATATGTAACAGTGGAGCTAGGGTGATCTTCAATCTCATGAATTGCTGCTATAATAAGTTTGAGGTGGAGAAGCAGAATCACTAGGGTTTTGGCCTAATTCAGAGCCATAGAAGGCCTTGTAGTCGAATACCAGCGTAAGAAACGCTTACATAGTGGCAAAGCTTGCCATATACAATGAGACAAAAGTTTATATTTTTAATTGCATATTAAAAGAAGAATAAGAATCTTATTTCCCAAAAATTAATTAAGCATAACATTTTCCATAAATTAACAATGAGCGGAACATTGAATTCACCACATTTTTTGTAATACTTCACTTTTCAGAGTATAGGATCTCATGGATTAAAGTCATCAAGGGTGAATTAGTTTTAGAATCCTATTCAATAAGGAGATAAAGAAGAAGAAAAAAGTGTTTGGGGAAAGTGTCAGGAAAAGGGAAAGCCAATACAGAAAAAAGCGAAATGTCCTCAATGTGTCTTGCCTACCTTTATAACTGTTTGGCCATTGTGCATAGATACCACTTAATCAAGCAATGAAGTACACTGAGCATAGTGAATTATAGTAGTGAAATATGAAGGTGAGGGTTTTTGTGTGCCTGCCTTCTTTTCTAAAGTGCTTCCTGGAGGTTCAAAGAAACGGATCTCTGGTTTATTTCAAGTGTAAAGGGATCAGGGTATTAGTAAATAAAGGCATATTGTATATGAAGAATGCGTTCAAGAAACAGTTTTCAAGGTTGGGAAATTAAAGAAGGCTTTTTAACCACCCGATTGATATGAGAAATATTAATATATAGATCTATTGATAGCACCCTAGTCACAGATTCTTCGTTTGAAAGCCATAATTAAGCTTCATTCATACTTTGAATGTTGCTTGCATGTATTTCGGAATATCCAACATTACTCACACCTTTTATTGCTTCCTAAATCGATTTCATAATTAGATGCCCGTCAAAGTATTAATAACTTTTATATATCCCTAGCATGCGTGCAGAATTACATCTTAAGTGAATTTGATTTACATGTTTTTATCTCAAGTAGGTTATTTCATATCTTCTATCACTGAATGATAAGTAAGTAAATCAGAATATTGATGAGAATACTATTTTTTTCGATTTTGATGCTGAATTAGGTCTTTTGTCACATTAGTGTCCTATAGTCAACTATTGAGGTCATCTGTGGCTTATTTTAAATTGAGAATTGCTCTTGGTTTACTAAAGGTTTTTCAATAATTGAATTTATCACTGAATCTATAACTTATTTACGAAATGTGGCATTCATTCCTTTGAGGTGGCATACTGTGTATAAACCACTGAAACCTAGTTGGTATATGTAATCAGTTCAACTAAGACTTTGCAGTACTGGTGGGACGTTAGTGTGACTATGGGGTTGGAGCTCGCCCTGCCTCCACTGTTTTTATCTCCTTGAATGTTATTAGATCTAAAACTGAGAGTCTGATGCAAAAAACTATGCGATAATCAAGTTTCAACATGACAGCAGCTTATAGATTAGATAGAAATGGCATGATGTTTGTCAGCAATGGAAGTTTGAGTAGCCATGCAAGCGATATCCCTGCAACATATGTCACCCTGTTGGGTTCCGTCATTGCTTTGGATATAAAGCTTAACACATTTAAGCTTTCTTTCCCCGTAATTGCTCCATGTGCACCCTTAATCAAGCTGCGTTCTTGATAGTTTTGGGTGGCTCTTCTGTAAAAGAAGTATTTGCTCCAGTCTGTCTCCAGGGTATTATAATTGCTGCGCTCCCTACTAGAACCTCCAAACAAGTCTCATAAGCCAGTTGCAGATGCAACTGATGGTAGTCAAGCTCCAAGTCTTCAGGCACATCCAAATGAGGCGCTTTCTTTAATTGTTCCTGAACAATAAATTGGAAACTCTGAACACAAAAGCGACTCCGCCACCAGCATCATCATGAATTGCCCCGTATGGGCAGCATTGTCCATTCCAATTGAGGGCTTCAATATTAAATAGGTTCATCACGTGTCTCTGGCGTCAACACTCTTCCAATACTATTTAAATTACTGAATGAGCATGACTTTCGTATTATGATCCAGGATTGAATGAAACAAAATTGATGTAATTTAAAAGGTCTACAAGAGAGAAGCTGGTGGTGTAGTCCTGCTTTGTATGTCCTGAGGGTCTCTTTACTTGGGTTTTCACCTTGGGTGTTATGCCCCACCAGCTCCTGCTGCAAAATGCTGGGAGCGATGCTTTGGGCCTGAATTTCCCTTGGCATCCTTTTAAACAGGATATGAAATAAAGCCATTATGAAATTCCATTGCTGATAGTCATCACACCATATCTGCCTAAGAACAAGCAAATCTAGCTAGTCAGAACAGTGTCCTCTCCAAGATCGACCACAGCGATGTACTTCCCATGGGTCATCTTCCAGGACCTCTAGGATATTCGTAGTAATATGTAACAGACGAGCTAGGGTGATCTTCAATCTCATGAATTGCTGCTATAATAAGTTTGAGGTGGAGATGCAGAATCACTAGGGTTTTGGCCAAATTCAGAGCCATAGAAGGCCTTGTAGTCGAATACCAGCGTAAGAAACGCTTACATAGTGGCAAAGCTTGCCATATACAATGAGACAAAAGTTTATTTTTTTAATTGCATATTCAAAGAAGAATAAGAATCTTATTTCCCAAAAATTAATTAAGCATAACATTTTCCATAAATTAACAATGAGCGGAACATTGAATTCACCACATTTTTTGTAATACTTCACTTTTCAGAGTATAGGATCTCATGGATTAAAGTCATCAAGGGTGAATTAGTTTTAGAATCCTATTCAATAAGTAGATAAAGAAGAAGAAAAAAGTGTTTGGGGAAAGTGTCAGTAAAAGGGAAAGCCAATACAGAAAAAAGCGAAATGTCCTCAATGTGTCTTGCCTACCTTTATAACTGTATGGCCATTGTGCATAGATACCACTTAATCAAGCAATGAAGTACACTGAGCATAGTGAATTATAGTAGTGAAATATGAAGGTGAGGGTTTTTGTGTGCCTGCCTTCTTTTCTAAAGTGCTTCCTGGAGGTTCAAAGAAACGGATCTCTGGTTTATTTCAAGTGTAAAGGGATCAGGGTATTAGTAAATAAAGGCATATTGTATATGAAGAATGCGTTCAAGAAACAGTTTTCAAGGTTGGGAAATTAAAGAAGGCTTTCTAACCACCTGATTGATATGAGAAATATTAATATATAGATCTATTGATAGCACCCAGTCACAGATTCTTCGTTTGAAAGCCATAATTAAGCTTCATTCATACTTTGAATGTTGCTTGCATGTATTTCGGAATATCCAACATTACTCACACCTTTTATTGCTTCCTAAATCGATTTCATAATTAGATGCCCGTCAAAGTATTAATAACTTTTATATATCTCTAGCATGCGTGCAGAATTACATTTTAAGTGCATTCAATTTACATTTTTTTATCTCAAGTAGAAGGTTATTTCATATCTTTTATCACTGAATGATAAGTAAGTAAATCAGAATATTGATGAGAATACTATTTTTTTCGATTTTGATGCTGAAATTGGTCTTTTGACTATAGGTTTAGTGTCCTATAGTAAACTATTGAGGTCATCTGCGGCTTATTTTAAATTGAGAATTGCTCTTGGTTTACTACAGGGTTTTCAATAATTGCATTTATCACTGAATCTATAACTTATTTACAAAATGTGGCATTCATTCCTTTGAAGTGGCATACTGTGTATAAACCACTGAAACCTAGTTGGTATATGTACTCAGTTCAACTAAGACTTTGCAGCACTGGTGGGACGTTAGTGTTTGACTATGGGTTTGGAGCTCGCCCTGCCTCCACTGTTTTTATCTCCTTGAATGTTATTAGATCTAAAACTGAGAGTCTGATGCACAAAACTATGCGATAATCAAGTTTCAACACGACAGCAGCTCATAGATTAGATAGAAATGGCATGATGTTTGTCAGCAATGGAAGTTTGAGTAGCCATGCAAGAGATATTCCTGCTACATATGTCACCCTGTTGGGTTCCGTCATTGCTTTGGATATAAAGCTTAACACATTTAAGCTTTCTTTCCCCGTAATTGCTCCATGTGCACCCTTAGTCAAGCTGCGTTCTTGATAGTTTTGGGTGGCTCTTCTGTAAAAGAAGTATTTGCTCCAGTCGGTCTCCAGGGTATTATAATTGCTGTGCTCCCTACTAGAACCTCCAAACAAGTCTCATAAGCCAGTTGCAGATGCAACTGATGGTAGTCAAGCTCCAAGTCTTCAGGCACATCCAAATGAGGCGCTTTCTTTAATTGTTCCTGAACAATAAATTGGAAACTCTGAACACAAAAGCGACTCCGCCACCAGCATCATCATGAATTGCCCCGTATGGGCAGCATTGTCCATTCCAATTGAGGTCTTCAATATTAAATAGGTTCATCATGTGTCTCTGACGTCAACACTCTTCCATAACTATTTAAATTACTGAATGAGCATGACTTTCGTATTATCATCCAGGATTGAATGAAACAAAATTGATGTAATTCAAAAGGTCTACAAGAGAGAAGCTGGTGGTGTAGTCCTGCTTTGTATGTCCTGAGGGTCTCTTTACTTGGGTTTTCACCTTGGGTGTTATGCCCCACCAGCTCCTGCTGCAAAATGCTGGGAGCGATGCTTTGGGCCTGAATTTCCCTTGGCATCCTTTTAAACAGGATATGAAATAAAGCCATTATGAAATTCCATTGCTGATAGTCATCACACCATATCTGCCTAAGAACAAGCAAATCTAGGTAGTCAGAACAGTGTCCTCTCCAAGATCGACCACAGCGATGTACTTCCCATGGGTCATCTTCCAGGACCTCTAGGATATTCGTAGTAATATGTAACAGTGGAGCTAGGGTGATCTTCAATCTCATGAATTGCTGCTATAATAAGTTTGAGGTGGAGAAGCAGAATCACTAGGGTTTTGGCCAAATTCAGAGCCATAGAAGGCCTTGTAGTCGAATACCAGCGTAAGAAACGCTTACATAGTGGCAAAGCTTGCCATATACAATGAGACAAAAGTTTATTTTTTTAATTGCATAATCAAAGAAGAATAAGAATCTTATTTCCCAAAAATTAATTAAGCATAACATTTTCCATAAATTAACAATGAGCGGAACATTGAATTCACCACATTTTTTGTAATACTTCACTTTTCAGAGTATAGGATCTCATGGATTAAAGTCATCAAGGGTGAATTAGTTTTAGAATCCTATTCAATAAGGAGATAAAGAAGAAGAAAAAAGTGTTTGGGGAAAGTGTCAGTAAAAGGGAAAGCCAATACAGAAAAAAGCGAAATGTCCTCAATGTGTCTTGCCTACCTTTATAACTGTTTGGCCATTGTGCATAGATACCACTTAATCAAGCAATGAAGTACACTGAGCATAGTGAATTATAGTAGTGAAATATGAAGGTGAGGGTTTTTGTGTGCCTGCCTTCTTTTCTAAAGTGCTTCCTGGAGGTTCAAAGAAACGGATCTCTGGTTTATTTCAAGTGTAAAGGGATCAGGGTATTAGTAAATAAAGGCATATTGTATATGAAGAATGCGTTCAAGAAACAGTTTTCAAGGTTGGGAAATTAAAGAAGGCTTTTTAACCACCTGATTGATATGAGAAATATTATTATATAGATCTATTGATAGCACCCTAGTCACAGATTCTTCGTTTGAAAGCCATAATTAAGCTTCATTCATTCTTTGAATGTTGCTTGCATGTAATTCGGAATATCCAACATTACTCACACCTTTTATTGCTTCCTAAATCGATTTCATAATTAGATGCCCGTCAAAGTATTAATAACTTTTATATATCTCTAGCATGCGTGCAGAATTACATCTTAAGTGCATTCGATTTACATGTTTATATCTCAAGTAGGTTATTTCATATCTTCTATCACTGAATGATAAGTAAGTAAATCAGAATATTGATGAGAATACTATTTTTTTCGATTTTGATGCTGAATTAGGTCTTTTGTCACATTAGTGTCCTATAGTCAACTATTGAGGTCATCTGTGGCTTATTTTAAATTGAGAATTGCTCTTGGTTTACTACAGGGTTTTCAATAATTGCATTTATCACTGAATCTATAACTTATTTACGAAATGTGGCATTCATTCCTTTGAGGTGGCATACTGTGTATAAACCACTGAAACCTAGTTGGTATATGTACTCAGTTCAACTAAGACTTTGCAGTACTGGTGGGACGTTAGTGTGACTATGGGGTTGGAGCTCGCCCTGCCTCCACTGTTTTTATCTCCTTGAATGTTATTAGATCTAAAACTGAGAGTCTGATGCACAAAACTATGCGATAATCAAGTTTCAACATGACAGCAGCTCATAGATTAGATAGAAATGGCATGATGTTTGTCAGCAATGGAAGATGGAGTAGCCATGCAAGCTATATCCCTGCAACATATGTCACCCTGTTGGGTTCCGTCATTGCTTTGGATATAAAGCTTAACACATTTAAGCTTTCTTTCCCCGTAATTGCTCCATATGCACCCTTAATCAAGCTGCGTTCTTGATAGTTTTGGGTGGCTCTTCTGTAAAAGAAGTATTTGCTCCAGTCTGTCTCCAGGGTATTATAATTGCTGCGCTCCCTACTAGAACCTCCAAACAAGTCTCATAAGCCAGTTGCAGATGCAACTGATGGTAGTCAAGCTCCAAGTCTTCAGGCACATCCAAATGAGGCGCTTTCTTTAATTGTTCCTGAACAATAAATTGGAAACTCTGAACACAAAAGCGATTCCGCCACCAGCATCATCATGAATTGCCCCGTATGGGAAGCATTGTCCATTCCAATTGAGGTCTTCAATATTAAATAGGTTCATCATGTGTCTCTGGCGTCAACACTCTTCCATAACTATTTAAATTACTGAATGAGCATGACTTTCGTATTATCATCCAGGATTGAATGAAACAAAATTGATGTAATTCAAAAGGTCTACAAGAGAGAAGCTGGTGGTGTAGTCCTGCTTTGTATGTCCTGAGGGTCTCTTTACTTGGGTTTTCACCTTGGGTGTTATGCCCCACCAGCTCCTGCTGCAAAATGCTGGGAGCGATGCTTTGGGCCTGAATTTCCCTTGGCATCCTTTTAAACAGGATATGAAATAAAGCCATTATGAAATTCCATTCCATTGCTGATAGTCATCACACCATATCTGCCTAAGAACAAGCAAATCTAGCTAGTCAGAACAGTGTCCTCTCCAAGATCGACCACAGCGATGTACTTCCCATGGGTCATCTTCCAGGACCTCTAGGATATTCGTAGTAATATGTAACAGTGGAGCTAGGGTGATCTTCAATCTCATGAATTGGTGCTATAATAAGTTTGAGGTGGAGATGCAGAATCACTAGGGTTTTTGCCAAATTCAGAGCCATAGAAGGCCTTGTAGTCGAATACCAGCGTAAGAAACGCTTACATAGTGGCAAAGTTTGCCATATACAATGAGACAAAAGTTTATTTTTTTAATTGCATATTCAAAGAAGAATAAGAATCTTATTTCCCAAAAATTAATTAAGCATAACATTTTCCATAAATTAACAATGAGCGGAACATTGAATTCAGCACATTTTTTGTAATACTTCACTTTTCAGAGTATAGGATCTCATGGATTAAAGTCATGAAGGGTGAATTAGTTTTAGAATCCTATTCAATAAGGAGATAAAGAAGAAGGAAAAAGTGTTTGGGGAAACTGTCAGTAAAAGGGAAAGCCAATACAGAAAAAAGCGAAATGTCCTCAATGTGTCTTGCCTACCTTTATAACTGTTTGGCCATTGTGCATAGATACCACTTAATCAAGCAATGAAGTACACTGAGCATAGTGAATTATAGTAGTGAAATATGAAGGTGAGGGTTTTTGTGTGCCTGCCTTCTTTTCTAAAGTGCTTCCTGGAGGTTCAAAGAAACGGATCTCTGGTTTATTTCAAGTGTAAAGGGATCAGGGTATTAGTAAATAAAGGCATATTGTATATGAAGAATGCGTTCAAGAAACAGTTTTCAAGGTTGGGAAATTAAAGAAGGCTTTTTAACCACCTGATTGATATGAGAAATATTAATATATAGATCTATTGATAGCACCCTAGTCACAGATTCTTCGTTTGAAAGCCATAATTAAGCTTCATTCATACTTTGAATGTTGCTTGCATGTATTTCGGAATATCCAACATTACTCACACCTTTTATTGCTTCCTAAATCGATTTCATAATTAGATGCCCGTCAAAGTATTAATAACTTTTATATATCTCTAGCATGCATGCAGAATTACATCTTAAGTGCATTCGATTTACATGTTTTTATCTCAAGTAGGTTATTTCATATCTTCTATCACTGAATGATAAGTAAGTAAATCAGAATATTGATGAGAATACTATTTTTTTCGATTTTGATGCTGAATTAGGTCTTTTGTCACATTAGTGTCCTATAGTCAACTATTGAGGTCATCTGTGGCTTATTTTAAATTGAGAATTGCTCTTGGTTTACTACAGGGTTTTCAATAATTGCATTTATCACTGAATCTATAACTTATTTACGAAATGTGGCATTCATTCCTTTGAGGTGGCATACTGTGTATAAACCACTGAAACCTAGTTGGTATATGTAATCAGTTCAACTAAGACTTTGCAGTACTGGTGGGACGTTAGTGTGACTATGGGGTTGGAGCTCGCCCTGCCTCCACTGTTTTTATCTCCTTGAATGTTATTAGATCTAAAACTGAGAGTCTGATGCACAAAACTATGCGATAATCAAGTTTCAACATGACAGCAGCTCATAGATTAGATAGAAATGGCATGATGTTTGTCAGCAATGGAAGTTTGAGTAGCCATGCAAGCGATATCCCTGCAACATATGTCACGCTGTTGGGTTCCGTCATTGCTTTGGATATAAAGCTTAACACATTTAAGCTTTCTTTCCCCGTAATTGCTCCATGTGCACCCTTAATCAAGCTGCGTTCTTGATAGTTTTGGGTGGCTCTTCTGTAAAAGAAGTATTTGCTCCAGTCTGTCTCCAGGGTATTATAATTGCTGCGCTCCCTACTAGAACCTCCAAACAAGTCTCATAAGCCAGTTGCAGATGCAACTGATGGTAGTCAAGCTCCAAGTCTTCAGGCACATCCAAATGAGGCGCTTTCTTTAATTGTTCCTGAACAATAAATTGGAAACTCTGAACACAAAAGCGACTCCGCCACCAGCATCATCATGAATTGCCCCGTATGGGCAGCATTGTCCATTCCAATTGAGGGCTTCAATATTAAATAGGTTCATCACGTGTCTCTGGCGTCAACACTCTTCCATAACTATTCAAATTACTGAATGAGCATGACTTTCGTATTATCATCCAGGATTGAATGAAACAAAATGTATGTAATTTCAAAGGTCTACAAGAGAGAAGCTGGTGGTGTAGTCCTGCTTTGTATGTCCTGAGGGTCTCTTTACTTGGGTTTTCACCTTGGGTGTTATGCCCCACCAGCTCCTGCTGCAAAATGCTGGGAGCGATGCTTTGGGCCTGAATTTCCCTTGGCATCCTTTTAAACAGGATATGAAATAAAGCTATTATGAAATTCCATTGCTGATAGTCATCACACCATATCTGCCTAAGAACAAGCAAATCTAGGTAGTCAGAACAGTGTCCTCTCCAAGATCGACCACAGCGATGTACTTCCCATGGGTCATCTTCCAGGACCTCTAGGATATTCGTAGTAATATGTAACAGTGGAGCTAGGGTGATCTTCAATCTCATGAATTGCTGCTATAATAAGTTTGAGGTGGAGAAGCAGAATCACTAGGGTTTTGGCCAAATTCAGAGCCATAGAAGGCCTTGTAGTCGAATACCAGCGTAAGAAACGCTTACATAGTGGCAAAGCTTGCCATATACAATGAGACAAAAGTTTATTTTTTTAATTGCATAATCAAAGAAGAATAAGAATCTTATTTCCCAAAAATTAATTAAGCATAACATTTTCCATAAATTAACAATGAGCGGAACATTGAATTCACCACATTTTTTGTAATACTTCACTTTTCAGAGTATAGGATCTCATGGATTAAAGTCATCAAGGGTGAATTAGTTTTAGAATCCTATTCAATAAGGAGATAAAGAAGAAGAAAAAAGTGTTTGGGGAAAGTGTCAGTAAAAGGGAAAGCCAATACAGAAAAAAGCGAAATGTCCTCAATGTGTCTTGCCTACCTTTATAACTGTTTGGCCATTGTGCATAGATACCACTTAATCAAGCAATGAAGTACACTGAGCATAGTGAATTATAGTAGTGAAATATGAAGGTGAGGGTTTTTGTGTGCCTGCCTTCTTTTCTAAAGTGCTTCCTGGAGGTTCAAAGAAACGGATCTCTGGTTTATTTCAAGTGTAAAGGGATCAGGGTATTAGTAAATAAAGGCATATTGTATATGAAGAATGCGTTCAAGAAACAGTTTTCAAGGTTGGGAAATTAAAGAAGGCTTTTTAACCACCTGATTGATATGAGAAATATTAATATATAGATCTATTGATAGCACCCTAGTCACAGATTCTTCGTTTGAAAGCCATAATTAAGCTTCATTCATACTTTGAATGTTGCTTGCATGTATTTCGGAATATCCAACATTACTCACACCTTTTATTGCTTCCTATATTGATTTCATAATTAGATGCCCGTCAAAGTATTAATAACTTTTATATATCTCTAGCATGCGTGCAGAATTACATTTTAAGTGCACTCGATTTACATTTTTTTTTATCTCAAGTAGAAGGTTATTTCATATCTTTTATCACTGAATGATAAGTAAGTAAATCAGAATATTGATGAGAATACTATTTTTTTCGATTTTGATGCTGAATTAGGTCTTTTGTCACATTAGTGTCCTATAGTCAACTATTGAGGTCATCTGTGGCTTATTTTAAATTGAGAATTGCTCTTGGTTTACTACAGGGTTTTCAATATTTGCATTTATCACTGAATCTATAACTTATTTACAAAATGTGGCATTCATTCCTTTGAGGTGGCATACTGTGTATAAACCACTGAAACCTAGTTGGTATATGTACTCAGTTCAACTAAGACTTTGCAGTACTGGTGGGACGTTAGTGTGACTATGGGGTTGAAGCTCGCCCTGCCTCCACTGTTTTTATCTCCTTGAATGTTATTAGATCTAAAACTGAGAGTCTGATGCACAAAACTATGCGATAATCAAGTTTCAACATGACAGCAGCTCATAGATTAGATAGAAATGGCATGATGTTTGTCAGCAATGTAGGTTTGAGTAGCCATGCAAGCGATATCCCTGCAACATATGTCACCCTGTTGGGTTCCGTCATTGCTTTGGATATAAAGCTTAACACATTTAAGCTTTCTTTCCCCGTAATTGCTCCATATGCACCCTTAATCAAGCTGCGTTCTTGATAGTTTTGGGTGGCTCTTCTGTAAAAGAAGTATTTGCTCCAGTCTGTCTCCAGGGTATTATAATTGCTGCGCTCCCTACTAGAACCTCCAAACAAGTCTCATAAGCCAGTTGCAGATGCAACTGATGGTAGTCAAGCTCCATGTCTTCAGGCACATCCAAATGAGGCGCTTTCTTTAATTGTTCCTGAACAATAAATTGGAAACTCTGAACACAAAAGCGATTCCGCCACCAGCATCATCATGAATTGCCCCGTATGGGAAGCATTGTCCATTCCAATTGAGGTCTTCAATATTAAATAGGTTCATCATGTGTCTCTGGCGTCAACACTCTTCCATAACTATTTAAATTACTGAATGAGCATGACTTTCGTATTATCATCCAGGATTGAATGAAACAAAATTGATGTAATTCAAAAGGTCTACAAGAGAGAAGCTGGTGGTGTAGTCCTGCTTTGTATGTCCTGAGGGTCTCTTTACTTGGGTTTTCACCTTGGGTGTTATGCCCCACCAGCTCCTGCTGCAAAATGCTGGGAGCGATGCTTTGGGCCTGAATTTCCCTTGGCATCCTTTTAAACAGGATATGAAATAAAGCCATTATGAAATTCCATTCCATTGCTGATAGTCATCACACCATATCTGCCTAAGAACAAGCAAATCTAGCTAGTCAGAACAGTGTCCTCTCCAAGATCGACCACAGCGATGTACTTCCCATGGGTCATCTTCCAGGACCTCTAGGATATTCGTAGTAATATGTAACAGTGGAGCTAGGGTGATCTTCAATCTCATGAATTGGTGCTATAATAAGTTTGAGGTGGAGATGCAGAATCACTAGGGTTTTTGCCAAATTCAGAGCCATAGAAGGCCTTGTAGTCGAATACCAGCGTAAGAAACGCTTACATAGTGGCAAAGCTTGCCATATACAATGAGACAAAAGTTTATTTTTTTAATTGCATATTCAAAGAAGAATAAGAATCTTATTTCCCAAAAATTAATTAAGCATAACATTTTCCATAAATTAACAATGAGCGGAACATTGAATTCAGCACATTTTTTGTAATACTTCACTTTTCAGAGTATAGGATCTCATGGATTAAAGTCATGAAGGGTGAATTAGTTTTAGAATCCTATTCAATAAGGAGATAAAGAAGAAGAAAAAAGTGTTTGGGGAAAGTGTCAGTAAAAGGGAAAGCCAATACAGAAAAAAGCGAAATGTCCTCAATGTGTCTTGCCTACCTTTATAACTGTTTGGCCATTGTGCATAGATACCACTTAATCAAGCAATGAAGTACACTGAGCATAGTGAATTATAGTAGTGAAATATGAAGGTGAGGGTTTTTGTGTGCCTGCCTTCTTTTCTAAAGTGCTTCCTGGAGGTTCAAAGAAACGGATCTCTGGTTTATTTCAAGTGTAAAGGGATCAGGGTATTAGTAAATAAAGGCATATTGTATATGAAGAATGCGTTCAAGAAACAGTTTTCAAGGTTGGGAAATTAAAGAAGGCTTTTTAACCACCTGATTGATATGAGAAATATTAATATATAGATCTATTGATAGCACCCTAGTCACAGATTCTTCGTTTGAAAGCCATAATTAAGCTTCATTCATACTTTGAATGTTGCTTGCATGTATTTCGGAATATCCAACATTACTCACACCTTTTATTGCTTCCTAAATCGATTTCATAATTAGATGCCCGTCAAAGTATTAATAACTTTTATATATCTCTAGCATGCGTGCAGAATTACATCTTAAGTGCATTCGATTTACATGTTTTTATCTCAAGTAGGTTATTTCATATCTTCTATCACTGAATGATAAGTAAGTAAATCAGAATATTGATGAGAATACTATTTTTTTCGATTTTGATGCTGAATTAGGTCTTTTGTCACATTAGTGTCCTATAGTCAACTATTGAGGTCATCTGTGGCTTATTTTAAATTGAGAATTGCTCTTGGTTTACTACAGGGTTTTCAATAATTGCATTTATCACTGAATCTATAACTTATTTACGAAATGTGGCATTCATTCCTTTGAGGTGGCATACTGTGTATAAACCACTGAAACCTAGTTGGTATATGTAATCAGTTCAACTAAGACTTTGCAGTACTGGTGGGACGTTAGTGTGACTATGGGGTTGGAGCTCGCCCTGCCTCCACTGTTTTTATCTCCTTGAATGTTATTAGATCTAAAACTGAGAGTCTGATGCACAAAACTATGCGATAATCAAGTTTCAACAGGACAGCAGCTCATAGATTAGATAGAAATGGCATGATGTTTGTCAGCAATGGAAGTTTGAGTAGCCATGCAAGCGATATCCCTGCAACATATGTCACGCTGTTGGGTTCCGTCATTGCTTTGGATATAAAGCTTAACACATTTAAGCTTTCTTTCCCCGTAATTTCTCCATGTGCACCCTTAATCAAGCTGCGTTCTTGATAGTTTTGGGTGGCTCTTCTGTAAAAGAAGTATTTGCTCCAGTCTGTCTCCAGGGTATTATAATTGCTGCGCTCCCTACTAGAACCTCCAAACAAGTCTCATAAGCCAGTTGCAGATGCAACTGATGGTAGTCAAGCTCCAAGTCTTCAGGCACATCCAAATGAGGCGCTTTCTTTAATTGTTCCTGAACAATAAATTGGAAACTCTGAACACAAAAGCGACTCCGCCACCAGCATCATCATGAATTGCCCCGTATGGGCAGCATTGTCCATTCCAATTGAGGGCTTCAATATTAAATAGGTTCATCACGTGTCTCTGGCGTCAACACTCTTCCATAACTATTCAAATTACTGAATGAGCATGACTTTCGTATTATCATCCAGGATTGAATGAAACAAAATTTATGTAATTTCAAAGGTCTACAAGAGAGAAGCTGGTGGTGTAGTCCTGCTTTGTATGTCCTGAGGGTCTCTTTACTTGGGTTTTCACCTTGGGTGTTATGCCCCACCAGCTCCTGCTGCAAAATGCTGGGAGCGATGCTTTGGGCCTGAATTTCCCTTGGCATCCTTTTAAACAGGATATGAAATAAATCCATTATGAAATTCCATTGCTGATAGTCATCACACCATATCTGCCTAAGAACAAGCAAATCTAGCTAGTCAGAACAGTGTCCTCTCCAAGATCGACCACAGCGATGTACTTCCCATGGGTCATCTTCCAGGACCTCTAGGATATTCGTAGTAATATGTAACAGTGGAGCTAGGGTGATCTTCAATCTCATGAATTGCTGCTATAATAAGTCTGAGGTGGAGATGCAGAATCACTAGGGTTTTGGCCAAATTCAGAGCCATAGAAGGCCTTGTAGTCGAATACCAGCGTAAGAAACGCTTACATAGTGGCAAAGCTTGCCATATACAATGAGACAAAAGTTTATTTTTTTAATTGCATATTCAAAGAAGAATAAGAATCTTATTTCCCAAAAATTAATTAAGCATAACATTTTCCATAAATTAACAATGAGCGGAACATTGAATTCACCACATTTTTAGTAATACTTCACTTTTCAGAGTATAGGATCTCATGGATTAAAGTCATCAAGGGTGAATTAGTTTTAGAATCCTATTCAATAAGGAGATAAAGAAGAAGAAAAAAGTGTTTGGGGAAAGTGTCAGTAAAAGGGAAAGCCAATACAGAAAAAAGCGATATGTCCTCAATGTGTCTTGCCTACCTTTATAACTGTTTGGCCATTGTGCATGGATACCACTTAATCAAGCAATGAAGTACACTGAGCATAGTGAATTATAGTAGTGAAATATGAAGGTGAGGGTTTTTGTGTGCCTGCCTTCTTTTCTAAAGTGCTTCCTGGAGGTTCCAAGAAACGGATCTCTGGTTTATTTCAAGTGTAAAGGGATCAGGGTATTAGTAAATAAAGGCATATTTTATATGAAGAATGCGTTCAAGAAACAGTTTTCAAGGTTGGGAAATTAAAGAAGGCTTTCTAACCACCTGATTGATATGAGAAATATTAATATATAGATCTATTGATAGCACCCTAGTCACAGATTCTTCGTTTGAAAGCCATAATTAAGCTTCATTCATACTTTGAATGTTGCTTGCATGTATTTCACACCTTTTATTGCTTCCTAAATCGATTTCATAATTAGATGCCCGTCAAAGTATTAATAACTTTTATATATCTCTAGCATGCGTGCAGAATTACATTTTAAGTGCATTCAATTTACATTTTTTTATCTCAAGTAGAAGGTTATTTCATATCTTTTATTACTGAATGATAAGTAAGTAAATCAGAATATTGATGAGAATACAATTTTTTTCGATTTTGATGCTGAAATTGGTCTTTTGACTATAGGTTTAGTGTCCTATAGTCAACTATTGAGGTCATCTGCGGCTTATTTTAAATTTAGAATTGCTCTTGGTTTACTACAGGGTTTTCAATAATTGCATTTATCACTGAATCTATAACTTATTTACGAAATGTGGCATTCATTCCTTTGAAGTGGCATACTGTGTATAAACCACTGAAACCTAGTTGGTATATGTACTCAGTTCAACTAAGACTTTGCAGCACTGGTGGGACGTTAGTGTTTGACTATGGGTTTGGAGCTCGCCCTGCCTCCACTGTTTTTATCTCCTTGAATGTTATTAGATCTAAAACTGAGAGTCTGATGCACTAAACTATGCGATAATCAAGTTTCAACACGACAGCAGCTCATAGATTAGATAGAAATGGCATGATGTTTGTCAGCAATGGAAGTTTGAGTAGCCATGCAAGAGATATTCCTGCAACATATGTCACCCTGTTGGGTTCCGTCATTGCTTTGGATATAAAGCTTAACACATTTAAGCTTTCTTTCCCCGTAATTGCTTCATGTGCACCCTTAATCAAGCTGCGTTCTTGATATTTTTGGGTGGCTCTTCTGTAAAAGAAGTATTTGCTCCAGTCTGTCTCCAGGGTATTGTAATTGCTGCGCTCCCTACTAGAACCTCCAAACAAGTCTCATAAGCCAGTTGCAGATGCAACTGATGGTAGTCAAGCTCCAAGTCTTCAGGCACATCCAAATGAGGCGCTTTCTTTAATTGTTCCTGAACAATAAATTGGAAACTCTGAACACAAAAGCGACTCCGCCACCAGCATCATCATGAATTGCCCCGTATGGGCAGCATTGTCCATTCCAATTGAGGTCTTCAATATTAAATAGGTTCATCATGTGTCTCTGGCGTCAACACTCTTCCATAACTATTTAAATTACTGAATGAGCATGACTTTCGTATTATCATCCAGGATTGAATGAAACAAAATTGATGTAATTCAAAAGGTCTACAAGAGAGAAGCTGGTGGTGTAGTCCTGCTTTGTATGTCCTGAGGGTCTCTTTACTTGGGTTTTCACCTTGGATGTTATGCCCCACCAGCTCCTGCTGCAAAATGCTGGGAGCGATGCTTTGGGCCTGAATTTCCCTTGGCATCCTTTTAAACAGGATATGAAATAAAGCCATTATGAAATTCCATTGCTGATAGTCATCACACCATATCTGCCTAAGAACAAGCAAATCTAGCTAGTCAGAACAGTGTCCTCTCCAAGATCGACCACAGCGATGTACTTCCCATGGGTCATCTTCCAGGACCTCTAGGATATTCGTAGTAATATGTAACAGTGGAGCTAGGGTGATCTTCAATCTCATGAATTGCTGCTATAATAAATTTGAGGTGGAGAAGCAGAATCACTAGGGTTTTGGCCAAATTCAGAGCCATAGAAGGCCTTGTAGTCGAATACCAGCGTAAGAAACGCTTACATAGTGGCAAAGCTTGCCAAATACAATGAGACAAAAGTTTATTTTTTTAATTGCATAATCAAAGAAGAATAAGAATCTTATTTCCCAAAAATTAATTAAGCATAACATTTTCCATAAATTAACAATGAGCGGAACATTGAATTCACCACATTTTTTGTAATACTTCACTTTTCAGAGTATAGGATCTCATGGATTAAAGTCATCAAGGGTGAATTAGTTTTAGAATCCTATTCAATAAGGAGATAAAGAAGAAGAAAAAAATGTTTGGGGAAACTGTCAGTAAAAGGGAAAGCCAATACAGAAAAAAGCGAAATGTCCTCAATGTGTCTTGCCTACCTTTATAACTGTTTGGCCATTGTGCATAGATACCACTTAATCAAGCAATGAAGTACACTGAGCATAGTGAATTATAGTAGTGAAATATGAAGGTGAGGGTTTTTGTGTGCCTGCCTTCTTTTCTAAAGTGCTTCCTGGAGGTTCAAAGAAACGGATCTCTGGTTTATTTCAAGTGTAAAGGGATCAGGGTATTAGTAAATAAAGGCATATTGTATATGAAGAATGCGTTCAAGAAACAGTTTTCAAGGTTGGGAAATTAAAGAAGGCTTTTTAACCACCTGATTGATATGAGAAATATTATTATATAGATCTATTGTTCTCCAGTATTAGGGGTGTCTTTCATAGATTCACATGCTTGAATATTCCCCGTCGTCGAAGTGGGAGTCCCACGGTAAATAAAATAGCAATAATGCTAACAAATATATATATATATACGTTCATTAACGCATCCAAGATCTCTCTCACAAAAACTTTTACTTACTTGGGCATACTCTTCAATAGCAAAGGGTCATGGAAAAATGCTATTCATACCCGCAACTTGGCTTTCATAAGACAAATTGGAGCCCTAAAGAAATTTGCCACAAAACTAGGTGGGAAACCGGTAGGGATCCTGTTGGATATATTTGTAGCTAAGTGTGTTTCCACTGCAACATATGGGGCTGGAATCTGGGGTCTGGCGGATTGTGGAGAGATACAAACCAGCGAGAATGCATTCTTAAAATACCTGCTGGCTGTGCCACGATCAACCTCCACCACAGTCTGCCACAACGAGCTTGCCCGTGTACATATCTCGGACACAATTAAAACCGCACCAATTCTTTTATGGCACAAAATATGGACCTCGGAAAAAACTGTGCTAAACCGAGATGTGATCATGGACTGCATGGCCTCAAGTGACTCAAGAAAAATATCCTGGCTCGCTTACGTGCGGAAATTCCTAACATCTTTGGATTTAGCTGATTTATATGCCAATCCGACCTTATGCACAACTATTCTAAAAAAGGACCTTAAGGCCCGCTGTTTAGGTTTACTCGAAGACAGGCGCTCTTATATTGAAGGTAACAAACTATCGATCGCCCATCACAAGCTCCTTCTTCATGATGTTGGCATTCCCTCCTATCTTTCTCCGCATATTCCAACCTATACGAGAATGTTGCTAACAAGGATGAGGACAGAGTGTTTCTACCGCCTATTAACATTTCCCACCACAAATGACTGGTCCACTAATCTGGTGGTCTGTCCTTGTGACAATACCTCTAAGCAATCCAATATCCACGTCCTTTTATTCTGCAAATATTATGATTGGGGTAGAAAGAAGCATCTCCTACCACTTTTGAAACAATGGGGTCTAAGACAGTGCAGACCAGCCTTACTCAAGCTCTATATGCTCGAAGATGAACATACCATTACTGTAGCTGCTAGCTTTTTGAAATTTGCAGTAAGGTGCAGAGCATCTATGAATTGATTGTCCTCTGAATTTGATATATCTTTTTTAAAAAAAAAAAAAACTTTTAAAAGTCATTTCTCATTGTTTATGTCTAATTTAATACTAGGTCTGAGTTAAATTCTTTTTATCATGCTGTATTAAAATGTGCTTTTATGATTTTCCTTGCTAAAATCGAATAAAGCTACTTTTTGAATTGAATTGAATTGAATATATATATAAATATATAAAGTATCATATAAGTAGTAAAACAGATACAATATATACTGAAAAACCTTTGCAAAGGTTACTACATAGGAATGCATTAGAGAGAAAAAAAAAACTCATTTGCAACATATCAGTGTCATTATGTTAGTCCAAACTGCAGCCAATCAGGCTCAAGCACCCTCTAGAACCTTCTCCTCAGAAGCTCAAGCCCTCAGATTTTCTACCGCACGTCGTGCGAAGGGAGTCTCCCTGAGCTCTGCTCAGTTCTTTTCCACTTATCTACTCTTCTCAGTTTTTCACAAAGATGTCAAGTAAGAAGTCTTTATTTAGACCTTGTTCCTCCTGTGGGAAATTGCGTTTATTTGAGAAGGACCCTCATGACAAGTGCATTTACTGCCTGTACCCTGATCACAAAGTGGTTGATTGTAGGTTATGTAGAACTTTCAATCCTAAAACCCTTAAGGACAGGGAGGGTCGCCTTCTTTTATGGCTTAAGCGCCTTCAAGATAAGGACACGGTTGTTTCTGACGCAGAAAGCCTTCAGTCAGCTCCTTCTTCTGTGGCTTCTAAACGTGGCAGTGTTCAGGAGTTACCATCTCCTTTCCTGAAGAAAAGAAAGCTGGCTTTGACTGTGGCTGCAGTGCCACCTACTACTTCTGTGCCTGTTATAACTACGCCCACGAGACCTGGCTCTCAGGCGTCTTTTCCAGCTTCTATTAAAGTGGTTACACTTTTAACAGCGCGGTCGTCGACGGGCTCGTCGACGACCATCCCGACGACGAGATTGGCTGCTGTGGCTTCGTCTACAACTACAGTCACGACGACATCGGCATCGTCATCGTCGACGAGAGTCTCGACGACGGCTCTCACGTCGACGAAAGCCTCTGTTTCTTCAATCCCGTCGACGATCCCTATCATATTGTCGACGAAGAAGCCATCGTCGATGAAGAAACCATCGTCGTCAATCCCATCGTCGACGAAGGCCTCGTCGACGAAGCTTCCGTCGACGAAGCTCCCATCGACGACGAAGCTCCCGTCGACGACGACGACGAACATTCTGTCGACGAAGATTCCGTCGACGAAGGCGCCGTCGACGAAGGCGCCGTCGACGAAGGCGCCGTCGATGTCTAGGATGCCGCCTACAACACAGTCACCGTCGACGGCCCAGTCGACGTCTACTACATCGTCGACGACAGCATCATCGACGGGCTCGTCGATGAGCAAACCAGCGACAGTAGTGCCTAAGCCTTCTAGGTCCACGGAGGCGCCTACAGACTCACCGTCTACGGCGACTGCTTCAAAATCGTCATCGTCTACGCAGGGCTCTGCATTGACAGCAACTTCCAGTTCTTCATCCTACGCCAACATGCCTTTAGTGTCCTTGGACACTTCAGTTTCTGCTGTACAGTCCTCATTCAATAAGGAGGAAGATTCCGCTTTCCACTTTCAATCCCCTGCTCTACAACCGCCACTTCAGTTGTTCGTGTCTGACCATGAGACTGAGTCAGTTCCGGATGACACTGTTTATGGGGATGCCCGGAGTCCATCAGATTTGATTATTAAATGCCAGGACACTACTTCTGAAGAAGAAGAAGAAGTTGAGCAGGTAGATCAGCACGAAGACCAATGCGTGCAAATTCCAATGACGTCTATTCCAATGACACTTTTCTCTAACCTCCAACACATGTTGGACGATTATAATAGACGCTTTCCACCTACCCCCCAGGGTACTCCGGTTCATGAATCTGCTGATGTAGTACTTTCGCATCAACCTCTACAAACACCTCCTAGACAGTCGGCTCCGTCAGTACATTTGAGTGCTCCTCTGTCTCCTAATCCACATACGGACACTGACTCAGAGCCAGAGAGAGAGGAAGGAGAAGTTTATCAGGATTCAGATGGTGAGCAGGATCCTTATTTGGCGGAATTTGATAACTATCGGGTTCAAACACCCTCGCCACAACAGGGCACTTCAAGTGATTCACCTCCTGTGGACATCGCTAGTTTTCATAAGCTTATGGACAAAGCGGCGGACCGCTTCAAGTTGTCAAGGGTCCAGCGTGACGAAGATTGTTTTCTGTATGATTTTAAAAATCAGCCTTATAAGCAGGTGCATACAATACCAATTATTGAATTTATTTGGAAGGAAGGGCAAAAGATTATGAAGGCTCCTAACTCCTTGCCGGCCCAAATACCTAGATTGGAGAAAAAGTACAAGGCTCCAACTGGCTCGCCTGCTTGTCTGCTCTCTCATCCAAAGCCAGACTCAGTGGTGACTCAGGCAGCACAACGTCGTGCACGTAATCCTACAGCGCCTGTCACTTCCCCTCCCGATAGAGAGGGTCGCCGATTGGATGCAATCGGAAAGAAATTTTCGTCCATGGCTTCAACTTCAGCCCGTGCTGCGAATGCTCTCGCAATTTTGGGTCGTTTCGACCGACAAATGTGGTCAGACATGTCCATCTTTCTTGCGCAGCTTCCAGAGTCATCCAAAGCGGAAGCGCTCCAGGTCCTTCAGGATGGTCAGAGAGCTTCGGAGGAGATTATAGACTGTGCTGTAGATGTGGCGAATACTGCATTCCGTATCCTTGCCAGTGCGGCGGCGCTCCGACGCCAGGGATGGTTAAAATCTACATCTTTCAGACAAGAGGTCCAGTCAATGATAATTGACATGCCGTATGATGGCGAATCTTTGTTCGGTTCCCAAATCGATGCTTCTTTGGAAACCATAAAGAAGGATACCGACACGGCGAAGTCGCTTGGTTCCTTACAATTTAAGAAACAGCCCTTTCGTGCAGCACGGGGGCGGGGCACCTCGTCCAATTTTTCCAGAGGAGGACAGTCACAGTACCGCCAGTACAATCAGGGAAACCAACGGTACTCAAATCCACAATCTGCTCGTCAACAACAATCCAGACCCTATAGAGGGAAGTCCAATTATAGAGGTGCCAACAACGCCAACAAACGACAATGACTTGCCAGTTCAACAGGATGTTGGAGGTCGAATCTCGCAGTTCTACTCTCAGTGGTCTCAAATAACATCAGACCAATGGGTGTTGGACATTGTGCGCAAGGGTCACGCCTTGGAATTCACAGAGTTTCCTCCTCCATCTCTGCCTTCGGGTCCGCCACCTCCCCATCTAGAAGAACTACAACATCAAGTTCAACTATTATTAACAAAGGGTGCAGTCGAAGTGGTTCCTGTATCTCAGCGGGAGAAAGGCTTCTATTCGAGGTTCTTCCTCATTCTAAAGAAGACGGGGGAGTGGCGTCCCATTATGGATCTGAGGTATCTTAACCTCTTCCTGAAACAACAGTCCTTCCGCATGTTAACGTTGTCAGAAGTCTTGCGGTTTCTCTGCAGCGGCGATTTTTTGACGACAATAGACCTGCAAGACGCCTATTTTCATGTACCAATCATTCCTCAACATCGAAAGTACTTGAGGTTCAAAGTGGGACACAATCACTATCAGTTCAAAGTCCTACCTTTTGGCCTCAGATCAGCTCCTCGTGTGTTCACGAAGGTTCTAGCCCCGGTCATGGCTTATCTGCGTCTTCAGGGAGTCCAAATATTTCCTTACCTGGACGATTGTCTTTTAAAATCCCAATCCGCAAGCCAGCTGCATCACGACACTCGGTTGTGCCTTACCCTCTTCAATTCTCTAGGGTTGACCATCAATGTAAAGAAGTCACATTTCACACCTCGGCGAAGCAGGACATTCCTCGGGGCTGTTATAGACACGGACGTGTCAAAAGCGTTCGTCTCCGCCGAGCGGAGACAGAAGATAGTTCATCTGGTCTCCACCATCAGATCAAGAAAGTCAGTTTCAGTGCGAATGTTAAAATCATTTCTGGGGATGGCATCATCTTGTATCGCACTGATCCCGAATTGCAGGTTACGTACCCGTCCTATTCAGGAGGAATTGGACCTACAATGGCGACAGGTGTCGGGGTCGTTCAACGACCAAGTGACAGTCACGGCTTGCATGAAGACCAGTCTGCTCTGGTGGGAGCAACGGACCAATCTGAGCCAAGGGGTCTCTTTCCTTACCCAGACTCCAGATCTGACATTGACTACGGATGCGTCCATGGACGGATGGGGAGCCCATCTCCTGGACCTTTCCATCAAAGGAAAGTGGACGGCGACTCAGAAAACCTGGCATATCAACAGGCTAGAATTGCTGGCGATCTTCCTGGTGCTAAAGGCTTTCTTACCAGTGGTGCACGGAGAATCGGTGCTGGTTCAAACAGACAACACCACCAGCATGCACTACATGAACAAACAGGGAGGCACAAAATCTCAGTCCCTGTCTTGTCTTGCCCAAAGGATTTGGGAATGGGCACTTTGCCACCACATTTCTTTGACAGCAGTCCATCTGCCGGGAGCGTCAAACATACTGGCAGATTCCCTAAGCAGGTCTGCGTCATCCACTCACGAATGGGAGTTACACCAGCCGACTCTGGACCTCGTGTTCCACCAATGGGGTCATCCCAAGATGGACCTCTTTGCGACTCCAGTGAATCGGAAATGCCAGACTTTCGCCAGTTGGCATCCACATCCGGAATCCAGCGGCAATGCCCTACTCATGGATTGGACCGGCCTATTTGCCTATGCGTTTCCACCACTCCCATTGGTGCCAAGAACGTTGTGGAAGATGCGCAGACAACCCTGCCGCTTGATTTTAATCGCCCCACGTTGGCCCAGACAGGCGTGGTTTTCAGAACTCCTTCGAATGTCCCAATGCAAACCCATTCGTCTCCATCCACGTCCGGACCTTCTGACAATGAACGGAGGACAAGTTTGTCACCCAGACCCGTCAACGCTTCAATTGTGGGCATGGAACCTGAATTCATTGAATTTGCCTCTTTAAATATACCTCAAGACTGTAGAGACATTCTAGCGTCAGCTAGAGCTCCATCAACAATCAAAACATATAGGTTAAAGTGGAAACGTTTCTGTCATTGGTGCGCAGCATCCAACATACATCCTATCGGTTCCACTCCAGACCAACTGTTACCGTTCTTTTTAAGTCTTGCTCAGTCTGGTCTTTCACATGCCACATTGAGAGTCTTTTTGGCGGCCATCTCACGCTACCGTCATGATGGCTCTACGTCTCTCTGTTCATCCAGAATCATCCGACAGTTCTTTAAAGGACTTTTCAGGAAGTTCCCTCCGTTAAGGCGCCCTCCGCCAGCGTGGCACCTCAACGTGGTGTTATCACAACTTATGAAACCTCCATTTGAGCCAATTCATCGTTCAAACCTCAAGTTTCTAACCTGGAAAGTGGCTTTGCTTTTGGCTTTGACTTCGTCTCGTCGTGTAAGTGACTTGCACGCTTTCACCATCAAACCTCCATATTTGCAGTTCAAACCTGATGGAGTGTCACTTCGTACCAATCCTTCTTTTCTCCCAAAAGTACCTACTGACTTCCATTTAAACGAGCCAGTTTTCTTAAAGACTTTTTTCCCGGATCCTAAATCCCCTGCGGAACAGCGACTACATTCTTTAGACATCAAACGGTGTCTAAAATTCTACATTTCTAGGACAGCCCCTTTCCGTAAATCCAATCAGCTATTTATAGCATATGGACTACTGCGCAAAGGACACTCAGTGACTAAACAGACAATAACACGATGGCTCTCTTCAGCCATATCGTTTTGCCATCAGCAGGCTGGCAGGCCTTTACCTACTCCAGTGAGAGCACATTCTACGAGAGCGATGGCGTCGTCCATCGCATTGTTTGCCGGAGTGCCTCTACACCAGATTTGTCGTGCAGCGACATGGTCCAGCAGGCACACCTTTACCAGACATTATTGTTTGGAAGCTGTCAACGAAGCGGATACCGCAGTGGGGCAAGCAGTGCTTCGTCATCTTTTCAAATAAGGTGAGCCTCTTTCCCTCCTCCATCCTTGAGATTGCCTTGCTTTTATGCTGTATATTGTTCTTCAATTGTTTGGAAATATTGCAATCTCAGCTCTAGGAGGTTACTGCTATCTATTCTATTCAAGCATGTGAATCTATGAAAGACACCCCTAATACTGGAGAAGAACAATTGTTACTTACCTGTAAACAGGTGGTTCTCCAGTATTGGTGTCTTTCATAGATTCACATGCGACCCACCCATCCTCCCCTCAGAGGCTCTTTTCTCCTCATGCGCTATTATTACTAGTGCTACGAAAATCTGAGGGCTTGAGCTTCTGAGGAGAAGGTTCTAGAGGGTGCTTGAGCCTGATTGGCTGCAGTTTGGACTAACATAATGACACTGATATGTTGCAAATGAGTTTTTTTTTTCTCTCTAATGCATTCCTATGTAGTAACCTTTGCAAAGGTTTTTCAGTATATATTTTATCTGTTTTACTACTTATATGATACTTTATATATTTATATATATATATATATTTGTTAGCATTATTGCTATTTTATTTACCGTGGGACTCCCACTTCGACGACGGGGAATATTCAAGCATGTGAATCTATGAAAGACACCAATACTGGAGAACCACCTGTTTACAGGTAAGTAACAATTGTTCATAGCACCCTAGTCACAGATTCTTCGTTTGAAAGCCATAATTAAGCTTCATTCATACTTTGAATGTTGCTTGCATGTAATTCGGAATATCCAACATTACTCACACCTTTTATTGCTTCCTAAATCGATTTCATAATTAGATGCCCGTCAAAGTATTAATAACTTTTATATATCTCTAGCATGCGTGCAGAATTACATCTTAAGTGCATTCGATTTACATGTTTTTATCTCAAGTAGGTTATTTCATATCTTCTATCACTGAATGATAAGTAAGTAAATCAGAATATTGATGAGAATACTATTTTTTTCGATTTTGATGCTGAATTAGGTCTTTTGTCACATTAGTGTCCTATAGTCAACTATTGAGGTCATCTGTGGCTTATTTTAAATTGAGAATTGCTCTTGGTTTACTACAGGGTTTTCAATAATTGCATTTATCACTGAATCTATAACTTATTTACGAAATGTGGCATTCATTCCTTTGAGGTGGCATACTGTGTATAAACCACTGAAACCTAGTTGGTATATGTAATCAGTTCAACTAAAACTTTGCAGTACTGGTGGGACGTTAGTGTGACTATGGGGTTGGAGCTCGCCCTGCCTCCACTGTTTTTATCTCCTTGAATGTTATTAGATCTAAAACTGAGAGTCTGATGCACAAAACTATGCGATAATCAAGTTTCAACATGACAGCAGCTCATAGATTAGATAGAAATGGCATGATGTTTGTCAGCAATGGAAGTTTGAGTAGCCATGCAAGCGATATCCCTGCAACATATGTCACCCTGTTGGGTTCCGTCATTGCTTTGGATATAAAGCTTAACACATTTAAGCTTTCTTTCCCCGTAATTGCTCCATGTGCACCCTTAATCAAGCTGCGTTCTTGATAGTTTTGGGTGGCTCTTCTGTAAAAGAAGTATTTGCTCCAGTCTGTCTCCAGGGTATTATAATTGCTGCGCTCCCTACTAGAACCTCCAAACAAGTCTCATAAGCCAGTTGCAGATGCAACTGATGGTAGTCAAGCTCCAAGTCTTCAGGCACATCCAAATGAGGTGCTTTCTTTAATTGTTCCTGAACAATAAATTGGAAACTCTGAACACAAAAGCGACTCCGCCACCAGCATCATCATGAATTGCCCCGTATGGGCAGCATTGTCCATTCCAATTGAGGGCTTCAATATTAAATAGGTTCATCACGTGTCTCTGGCGTCAACACTCTTCCATAACTATTTAAATTACTGAATGAGCATGACTTTCGTATTATCATCCAGGATTGAATGAAACAAAATTGATGTAATTCAAAAGGTCTACAAGAGAGAAGCTGGTGGTGTAGTCCTGCTTTGTATGTCCTGAGGGTCTCTTTACTTGGGTTTTCACCTTGGGTGTTATGCCCCACCAGCTCCTGCTGCAAAATGCTGGGAGCGATGCTTTGGGCCTGAATTTCCCTTGGCATCCTTTTAAACAGGATATGAAATAAAGCCATTATGAAATTCCATTCCATTGCTGATAGTCATCACACCATATCTGCCTAAGAACAAGCAAATCTAGCTAGTCAGAACAGTGTCCTCTCCAAGATCGACCACAGCGATGTACTTCCCATGGGTCATCTTCCAGGACCTCTAGGATATTCGTAGTAATATGTAACAGTGGAGCTAGGGTGATCTTCAATCTCATGAATTGGTGCTATAATAAGTTTTAGGTGGAGATGCAGAATCACTAGGGTTTTGGCCAAATTCAGAGCCATAGAAGGCCTTGTAGTCGAATACCAGCATAAGAAACGCTTACATAGTGGCAAAGCTTGCCATATACAATGAGACAAAAGTTTATTTTTTTAATTGCATATTCAAAGAAGAATAAGAATCTTATTTCCCAAAAATTAATTAAGCATAACATTTTCCATAAATTAACAATGAGCGGAACATTGAATTCAGCACATTTTTTGTAATACTTCACTTTTCAGAGTATAGGATCTCATGGATTAAAGTCATGAAGGGTGAATTAGTTTTAGAATCCTATTCAATAAGGAGATAAAGAAGAAGAAAAAAGTGTTTGGGGAAAGTGTCAGTAAAAGGGAAAGCCAATACAGAAAAAAGCGAAATGTCCTCAATGTGTCTTGCCTACCTTTATAACTGTTTGGCCATTGTGCATAGATGCCACTTAATCAAGCAATGAAGTACACTGAGCATAGTGAATTATAGTAGTGAAATATGAAGGTGAGGGTTTTTGTGTGCCATCCTTCTTTTCTAAAGTGCTTCCTGGAAGTTCAAAGAAACGGATCTCTGGTTTATTTCAAGTGTAAAGGGATCAGGGTATTAGTAAATAAAGGCATATTGTATATGAAGAATGCGTTCAAGAAACAGTTTTCAAGGTTGGGAAATTAAAGAAGGCTTTTTAACCACCTGATTGATATGAGAAATATTAATATATAGATCTATTGATAGCACCCTAGTCACAGATTCTTCGTTTGAAAGCCATAATTAAGCTTCATTCATACTTTGAATGTTGCTTGCATGTATTTCGGAATATGCAACATTACTCACACCTTTTATTGCTTCCTAAATCGATTTCATAATTAGATGCCCGTCAAAGTATTAATAACTTTTATATATCTCTAGCATGCGTGCAGAATTACATCTTAAGTTCATTCGATTTACATGTTTTTATCTCAAGTAGGTTATTTCATATCTTCTATCACTGAATGATAAGTAAGTAAATCAGAATATTGATGAGAATACTATTTTTTTCGATGTTGATGCTGAATTAGGTGTTTTGTCACATTAGTGTCCTATAGTCAACTATTGAGGTCATCTGTGGCTTATTTTAAATTGAGAATTGCTCTTGGTTTACTACAGGGTTTTCAATAATTGCATTTATCACTGAATCTATAACTTATTTACGAAATGTGGCATTCATTCCTTTGAGGTGGCATACTTTGTATAAACCACTGAAACCTAGTTGGTATATGTAATCAGTTCAACTAAGACTTTGCAGTACTGGTGGGACGTTAGTGTGACTATGGGGTTGGAGCTCGCCCTGCCTCCACTGTTTTTATCTCCTTGAATGTTATTAGATCTAAAACTGAGAGTCTGATGCCCAAAACTATGCGATAATCAAGTTTCAACATGACAGCAGCTCATAGATTAGATAGAAATGGCATGATGTTTGTCAGCAATGGAAGTTTGAGTAGCCATGCAAGCGATATCCCTGCAACATATGTCACCCTGTTGGGTTCCGTCATTGCTTTGGATATAAAGCTTAACACATTTAAGCTTTCTTTCCCCGTAATTGCTCCATGTGCACCCTTAATCAAGCTGCGTTCTTGATAGTTTTGGGTGGCTCTTCTGTAAAAGAAGTATTTGCTCCAGTCTGTCTCCAGGGTATTATAATTGCTGCGCTCCCTACTAGAACCTCCAAACAAGTCTCATAAGCCAGTTGCAGATGCAACTGATGGTAGTCAAGCTACAAGTCTTCAGGCACATCCAAATGAGGCGCTTTCTTTAATTGTTCCTGAACAATAAATTGGAAACTCTGAACACAAAAGCGACTCCGCCACCAGCATCATCATGAATTGCCCCGTATGGGCAGCATTGTCCATTTCAATTGAGGGCTTCAATATTAAATAGGTTCATCACGTGTCTCTGGCGTCAACACTCTTCCATAACTATTTAAATTACTGAATGAGCATGACTTTCGTATTATCATCCAGGATTGAATGAAACAAAATTGATGTAATTTAAAAGGTCTACAAGAGAGAAGCTGGTGGGGTAGTCCTGCTTTGTATGTCCTGAGGGTCTCTTTACTTGGCTTTTCACCTTGGGTGTTATGCCCCACCAGCTCCTGCTGCAAAATGCTGGGAGCGATGCTTTGGGCCTGAATTTCCCTTGGCATCCTTTTAAACAGGATATGAAATAAAGCCATTATGAAATTCCATTGCTGATAGTCATCACACCATATCTGCCTAAGAACAAGTAAATCTAGCTAGTCAGAAAAGTGTCCTCTCCAAGATCGACCACAGCGATGTACTTCCCATGGGTCATCTTCCAGGACCTCTAGGATATTCGTAGTAATATGTAACAGTGGAGCTAGGGTGATCTTCAATCTCATGAATTGCTGCTATAATAAGTTTGAGGTGGAGATGCAGAATCACTAGGGTTTTGGCCAAATTCAGAGCCATAGAAGGCCTTGTAGTCGAATACCAGCGTAAGAAACGCTTACATAGTGGCAAAGCTTGCCATATACAATGAGACAAAAGTTTATTTTTTTAATTGCATATTCAAAGAAGAATAAGAATCTTATTTCCCAAAAATTAATTAAGCATAACATTTTCCATAAATTAACAATGAGCGGAACATTGAATTTACCACATTTTTTGTAATACTTCACTTTTCAGAGTATAGGATCTCATGGATTAAAGTCATCAAGGGTGAATTAGTTTTAGAATCCTATTCAATAAGGAGATAAAGAAGAAGAAAAAAGTGTTTGGGGAAAGTGTCAGTAAAAGGGAAAGCCAATACAGAAAAAAGCGAAATGTCCTCAATGCGTCTTGCTTACCTTTATAACTGTTTGGCCATTGTGCATAGATACCACTTAATCAAGCAATGAAGTACACTGAGCATAGTGAATTATAGTAGTGAAATATGAAGGTGAGGGTTTTTGTGTGCCTGCCTTCTTTTCTAAAGTGCTTCCTGGAGGTTCAAAGAAACGGATCTCTGGTTTATTTCAAGTGTAAAGGGATCAGGGTATTAGTAAATAAAGGCATATTGTATATGAAGAATGCGTTCAAGAAACAGTTTTCAAGGTTGGGAAATTAAAGAAGGCTTTCTAACCACCTGATTGATATGAGAAATATTAATATATAGATCTATTGATAGCACCCTAGTCACAGATTCTTCGTTTGAAAGCCATAATTAAGCTTCATTCATACTTTGAATGTTGCTTGCATGTATTTCACACCTTTTATTGCTTCCTAATTCGATTTCATAATTAGATGCCCGTCAAAGTATTAATAACTTTTATATATCTCTAGCATGCGTGCAGAATTACATTTTAAGTGCATTCGATTTACATTTTTTTTATCTCAAGTAGAAGGTTATTTCATATCTTTTATCACTGAATGATAAGTATGTAAATCAGAATATTGATGAGAATACTATTTTTTTCGATTTTGATGCTGAATTAGGTCTTTTGTCACATTAGTGTCCTATAGTCAACTATTGAGGTCATCTGTGGCTTATTTTAAATTGA
Source organism: Lissotriton vulgaris (assembly GCF_964263255.1). Taxonomy (NCBI): domain Eukaryota; kingdom Metazoa; phylum Chordata; class Amphibia; order Caudata; family Salamandridae; genus Lissotriton; species Lissotriton vulgaris. The sequence continues at coordinate 1,400,206,312 of NC_141689.1, forward strand.
GAATTGCTCTTGGTTTACTACAGGGTTTTCAATAATTGCATTTATCACTGAATCTATAACTTATTTACAAAATGTGGCATTCATTCCTTTGAGGTGGCATACTGTGTATAAACCACTGAAACCTAGTGGGTATATGTACTCAGTTCAACTAAGACTTTGCAGCACTGGTGGGACGTTAGTGTTTGACTATGGGTTTGGAGCTCGCCCTGCCTCCACTGTTTTTATCTCCTTGAATGTTATTAGATCTAAAACTGAGAGTCTGATGCACAAAACTATGCGATAATCAAGTTTCAACAGGACAGCAGCTCATAGATTAGATAGAAATGGCATGATGTTTGTCAGCAATGGAAGTTTGAGTAGCCATGCAAGAGATATCCCTGCAACATATGTCACCCTGTTGGGTTCCGTCATTGCTTTGGATATAAAGCTTAACACATTTAAGCTTTCTTTCCCCGTAATTGCTCCATGTGCACCCTTAATCAAGCTGCGTTCTTGATAGTTTTGGGTGGCTCTTCTGTAAAAGAAGTATTTGCTCCAGTCTGTCTCCAGGGTATTATAATTGCTGCGCTCCCTACTAGAACCTCCAAACAAGTCTCATAAGCCAGTTGCAGATGCAACTGATGGTAGTCAAGCTCCAAGTCTTCAGGCACATCCAAATGAGGCGCTTTCTTTAATTGTTCCTGAACAATAAATTGAAAACTCTGAACACAAAAGCGACTCCGCCACCAGCATCATCATGAATTGCCCTGTATGGGCAGCATTGTCCATTCCAATTGAGGGCTTCAATATTAAATAGGTTCATCATGTGTCTCTGGCGTCAACACTCTTCCATAACTATTTAAATTACTGAATGAGCATGACTTTCGTATTATCATCCAGGATTGAATGAAACAAAATTGATGTAATTTAAAAGGTCTACAAGAGAGAAGCTGGTGGTGTAGTCCTGCTTTGTATGTCCTGAGGGTCTCTTTACTTGGGTTTTCACCTTGGGTGTTATGCCCCACCAGCTCCTGCTGCAAAATGCTGGGAGCGATGCTTTGGGCCTGAATTTCCCTTGGCATCCTTTTAAACAGGATATGAAATAAAGCCATTATGAAATTCCATTGCTGATAGTCATCACACCATATCTGCCTAAGAACAAGCAAATCTAGCTAGTCAGAACAGTGTTCTCTCCAAGATCGACCACAGCGATGTACTTCCCATGGGTCATCTTCCAGGACCTCTAGGATATTCGTAGTAATATGTAACAGTGGAGCTAGGGTGATCTTCAATCTCATGAATTGCTGCTATAATAAGTTTGAGGTGGAGATGCAGAATCACTAGGGTTTTGGCCAAATTCAGAGCCATAGAAGGCCTTGTAGTCGAATACCAGCGTAAGAAACGCTTACATAGTGGCAAAGATTGCCATATACAATGAGACAAAAGTTTATTTTTTCAATTGCATATTCAAAGAAGAATAAGAATCTTATTTCCCAAAAATTAATTAAGCATAACATTTTCCATAAATTAACAATGAGCGGAACATTGAATTCACCACATTTTTTGTAATACTTCACTTTTCAGAGTATAGGATCTCATGGATTAAAGTCATCAAGGGTGAATTAGTTTTAGAATCCTATTCAATAAGGAGATAAAGAAGAAGAAAAAAGTGTTTGGGGAAAGTGTCAGTAAAAGGGAAAGCCAATACAGAAAAAAGCGAAATGTCCTCAATGTGTCTTGCCTACCTTTATAACTGTTTGGCCATTGTGCATAGATACCACTTAATCAAGCAATGAAGTACACTGAGCATAGTGAATTATAGTAGTGAAATATGAAGGTGAGGGTTTTTGTGTGCCTGCCTTCTTTTCTAAAGTGCTTCCTGGAGGTTCAAAGAAACGGATCTCTGGTTTATTTCAAGTGTAAAGGGATCAGGGTATTAGTACATAAAGGCATATTGTATATGAAGAATGCGTTCAAGAAACAGTTTTCAAGGTTGGGAAATTAAAGAAGGCTTTCTAACCACCTGATTGATATGAGAAATATTAATATATAGATCTATTGATAGCACCCTAGTCACAGATTCTTCGTTTGAAAGCCATAATTAAGCTTCATTCATACTTTGAATGTTGCTTGCATGTATTTCACACCTTTTATTGCTTCCTAATTCGATTTCATAATTAGATGCCCGTCAAAGTATTAATAACTTTTATATATCTCTAGCATGCGTGCAGAATTACATTTTAAGTGCATTCAATTTACATTTTTTTATCTCAAGTAGAAGGTTATTTCATATCTTTTATCACTGAATGATAAGTAAGTAAATCAGAATATTGATGAGAATACTATTTTTTTCGATTTTGATGCTGAATTAGGTCTTTTGTCACATTAGTGTCCTATAGTCAACTATTGAGGTCATCTGTGGCTTATTTTAAATTGAGAATTGCTCTTGGTTTACTACAGGGTTTTCAATAATTGCATTTATCACTGAATCTATAACTTATTTACAAAATGTGGCATTCATTCCTTTGAGGTGGCATACTGTGTATAAACCACTGAAACCTAGTGGGTATATGTACTCAGTTCAACTAAGACTTTGCAGCACTGGTGGGACGTTAGTGTTTGACTATGGGTTTGGAGCTCGCCCTGCCTCCACTGTTTTTATCTCCTTGAATGTTATTAGATCTAAAACTGAGAGTCTGATGCACAAAACTATGCGATAATCAAGTTTCAACAGGACAGCAGCTCATAGATTAGATAGAAATGGCATGATGTTTGTCAGCAATGGAAGTTTGAGTAGCCATGCAAGAGATATCCCTGCAACATATGTCACCCTGTTGGGTTCCGTCATTGCTTTGGATATAAAGCTTGACACATTTAAGCTTTCCTTCCCCGTAATTGCTCCATGTGCACCCTTAATCAAGCTGCGTTCTTGATAGTTTTGGGTGGCTCTTCTGTAAAAGAAGTATTTGCTCCAGTCTGTCTCCAGGGTATTATAATTGCTGTGCTCCCTACTAGAACCTCCAAACAAGTCTCATAAGCCAGTTGCAGATGCAACTGATGGTAATCAAGCTCCAAGTCTTCAGGCACATCCAAATGAGGCGCTTTCTTTAATTGTTCCTGAACAATAAATTGAAAACTCTGAACACAAAAGCGACTCCGCCACCAGCATCATCATGAATTGCCCTGTATGGGCAGCATTGTCCATTCCAATTGAGGGCTTCAATATTAAATAGGTTCATCATGTGTCTCTGGCGTCAACACTCTTCCATAACTATTTAAATTACTGAATGAGCATGACTTTCGTATTATCATCCAGGATTGAATGAAACAAAATTGATGTAATTTAAAAGGTCTACAAGAGAGAAGCTGGTGGTGTAGTCCTGCTTTGTATGTCCTGAGGGTCTCTTTACTTGGGTTTTCACCTTGGGTGTTATGCCCCACCAGCTCCTGCTGCAAAATGCTGGGAGCGATGCTTTGGGCCTGAATTTCCCTTGGCATCCTTTTAAACAGGATATGAAATAAAGCCATTATGAAATTCCATTGCTGATAGTCATCACACCATATCTGCCTAAGAACAAGCAAATCTAGCTAGTCAGAACAGTGTCCTCTCCAAGATCGACCACAGCGATGTACTTCCCATGGGTCATCTTCCAGGACCTCTAGGATATTCGTAGTAATATGTAACAGTGGAGCTAGGGTGATCTTCAATCTCATGAATTGCTGCTATAATAAGTTTGAGGTGGAGATGCAGAATCACTAGGGTTTTGGCCAAATTCAGAGCCATAGAAGGCCTTGTAGTCGAATACCAGCGTAAGAAACGCTTACATAGTGGCAAAGATTGCCATATACAATGAGACAAAAGTTTATTTTTTCAATTGCATATTCAAAGAAGAATAAGAATCTTATTTCCCAAAAATTAATTAAGCATAACATTTTCCATAAATTAACAATGAGCGGAACATTGAATTCACCACATTTTTTGTAATACTTCACTTTTCAGAGTATAGGATCTCATGGATTAAAGTCATCAAGGGTGAATTAGTTTTAGAATCCTATTCAATAAGGAGATAAAGAAGAAGAAAAAAGTGTTTGGGGAAAGTGTCAGTAAAAGGGAAAGCCAATACAGAAAAAAGCGAAATGTCCTCAATGTGTCTTGCCTACCTTTATAACTGTTTGGCCATTGTGCATAGATACCACTTAATCAAGCAATGAAGTACACTGAGCATAGTGAATTATAGTAGTGAAATATGAAGGTGAGGGTTTTTGTGTGCCTGCCTTCTTTTCTAAAGTGCTTCCTGGAGGTTCAGAGAAACGGATCTCTGGTTTATTTCAAGTGTAAAGGGATCAGGGTATTAGTACATAAAGGCATATTGTATATGAAGAATGCGTTCAAGAAACAGTTTTCAAGATTGGGAAATTAAAGAAGGCTTTCTAACCACCTGATTGATATGAGAAATATTAATATATAGATCTATTGATAGCACCCTAGTCACAGATTCTTCGTTTGAAAGCCATAATTAAGCTTCATTCATACTTTGAATGTTGCTTGCATGTATTTCACACCTTTTATTGCTTCCTAATTCGATTTCATAATTAGATGCCCGTCAAAGTATTAATAACTTTTATATATCTCTAGCATGCGTGCAGAATTACATTTTAAGTGCATTCAATTTACATTTTTTTATCTCAAGTAGAAGGTTATTTCATATCTTTTATCACTGAATGATAAGTAAGTAAATCAGAATATTGATGAGAATACTATTTTTTTCGATTTTGATGCTGAATTAGGTCTTTTGTCACATTAGTGTCCTATAGTCAACTATTGAGGTCATCTGTGGCTTATTTTAAATTGAGAATTGCTCTTGGTTTACTACAGGGTTTTCAATAATTGCATTTATCACTGAATCTATAACTTATTTACAAAATGTGGCATTCATTCCTTTGAGGTGGCATACTGTGTATAAACCACTGAAACCTAGTGGGTATATGTACTCAGTTCAACTAAGACTTTGCAGCACTGGTGGGACGTTAGTGTTTGACTATGGGTTTGGAGCTCGCCCTGCCTCCACTGTTTTTATCTCCTTGAATGTTATTAGATCTAAAACTGAGAGTCTGATGCACAAAACTATGCGATAATCAAGTTTCAACAGGACAGCAGCTCATAGATTAGATAGAAATGGCATGATGTTTGTCAGCAATGGAAGTTTGAGTAGCCATGCAAGAGATATCCCTGCAACATATGTCACCCTGTTGGGTTCCGTCATTGCTTTGGATATAAAGCTTGACACATTTAAGCTTTCTTTCCCCGTAATTGCTCCATGTGCACCCTTAATCAAGCTGCGTTCTTGATAGTTTTGGGTGGCTCTTCTGTAAAAGAAGTATTTGCTCCAGTCTGTCTCCAGGGTATTATAATTGCTGTGCTCCCTACTAGAACCTCCAAACAAGTCTCATAAGCCAGTTGCAGATGCAACTGATGGTAATCAAGCTCCAAGTCTTCAGGCACATCCAAATGAGGCGCTTTCTTTAATTGTTCCTGAACAATAAATTGAAAACTCTGAACACAAAAGCGACTCCGCCACCAGCATCATCATGAATTGCCCCGTATGGGCAGCATTGTACATTCCAATTGAGGGCTTCAATATTAAATAGGTTCATCATGTGTCTCTGGCGTCAACACTCTTCCATAACTATTTAAATTACTGAATGAGCATGACTTTCGTATTATCATCCAGGATTGAATGAAACAAAATTGATGTAATTTAAAAGGTCTACAAGAGAGAAGCTGGTGGTGTAGTCCTGCTTTGTATGTCCTGAGGGTCTCTTTACTTGGGTTTTCACCTTGGATGTTATGCCCCACCAGCTCCTGCTGCAAAATGCTGGGAGCGATGCTTTGGGCCTGAATTTCCCTTGGCATCCTTTTAAACAGGATATGAAATAAAGCCATTATGAAATTCCATTGCTGATAGTCATCACACCATATCTGCCTAAGAACAAGCAAATCTAGCTAGTCAGAACAGTGTCCTCTCCAAGATCGACCACAGCGATGTACTTCCCATTGGTCATCTTCCAGGACCTCTAGGATATTCGTAGTAATATGTAACAGTGGAGCTAGGGTGATCTTCAATCTCATGAATTGCTGCTATAATAAGTTTGAGGTGGAGATGCAGAATCACTAGGGTTTTGGCCAAATTCAGAGCCATAGAAGGCCTTGTAGTCGAATACCAGCGTAAGAAACGCTTACATAGTGGCAAAGCTTGCCATATACAATGAGACAAAAGTTTATTTTTTTAATTGCATATCCAAAGAAGAATAAGAATCTTATTTCCCAAAAATTAATTAAGCATAACATTTTCCATAAATTAACAATGAGTGGAACATTGAATTCACCACATTTTTTGTAATACATCACTTTTCAGAGTATAGGATCTCATGGATTAAAGTCATCAAGGGTGAATTAGTTTTAGAATCCTATTCAATAAGGAGATAAAGAAGAAGAAAAAAGTGTTTGGGGAAAGTGTCAGTAAAAGGGAAAGCCAATACAGAAAAAAGCGAAATGTCCTCAATGTGTCTTGCCTACCTTTATAACTGTTTGGCCATTGTGCATAGATACCACTTAATCAAGCAATGAAGTACACTGAGCATAGTGAATTATAGTAGTGAAATATGAAGGTGAGGGTTTTTGTGTGCCTGCCTTCTTTTCTAAAGTGCTTCCTGGAGGTTCAAAGAAACGGATCTCTGGTTTATTTCAAGTGTAAAGGGATCAGGGTATTAGTAAATAAAGGCATATTGTATATGAAGAATGCGTTCAAGAAACAGTTTTCAAGGTTGGGAAATTAAAGAAGGCTTTCTAACCATCTGATTGATATGAGAAATATTAATATATAGATCTATTGATAGCACCCTAGTCACAGATTCTTCGTTTGAAAGCCATAATTAAGCTTCATTCATACTTTGAATGTTGCTTGCATGTATTTCGGAATATCCAACATTACTCACACCTTTTATTGCTTCCTAAATCGATTTCATAATTAGATGCCCGTCAAAGTATTAATAACTTTTATATATCTCTAGCATGCGTGCAGAATTACATTTTAAGTGCATTCGATTTACATTTTTTTTTATCTCAAGTAGAAGGTTATTTCATATCTTTTATCACTGAATGATAAGTAAGTAAATCAGAATATTGATGAGAATACTATTTTTTTCGATTTTGATGCTGAATTAGGTCTTTTGTCAAAATTAGTGTCCTATAGTCAACTATTGAGGTCATCTGTGGCTTATTTTAAATTGAGAATTGCTCTTGGTTTACTACAGGGTTTTCAATAATTGCATTTATCACTGAATCTATAACTTATTTATGAAATGTGGCATTCATTCCTTTGAGGTGGCATACTGTGTATAAACCACTGAAACCTAGTTGGTATATGTACTCAGTTCAACTAAGACTTTGCAGTACTGGTGGGACGTTAGTGTGACTATGGGGTTGAAGCTCGCCCTGCCTCCACTGTTTTTATCTCCTTGAATGTTATTAGATCTAAAACTGAGAGTCTGATGCACAAAACTATGCGATAATCAAGTTTCAACATGACAGCAGCTCATAGATTAGATAGAAATGGCATGATGTTTGTCAGCAATGGAAGTTTGAGTAGCCATGCAAGCGATATCCCTGCAACATATGTCACCCTGTTGGGTTCCGTCATTGCTTTGGATATAAAGCTTAACACATTTAAGCTTCCTTTCCCCGTAATTGCTCCATGTGCACCCTTAATCAAGCTGCGTTCTTGATAGTTTTGGGTGGGTCTTCTGTAAAAGAAGTATTTGCTCCAGTCTGTCTCCAGGGTATTATAATTGCTGCGCTCCCTACTAGAACCTCCAAACAAGTCTCATAAGCCAGTTGCAGATGCAACTGATGGTAGTCAAGCTCCAAGTCTTCAGGCACATCCAAATGAGGCGCTTTCTTTAATTGTTCCTGAACAATAAATTGGAAACTCTGAACACAAAAGCGACTCCGCCACCAGCATCATCATGAATTGCCCCGTATGGGCAGCATTGTCCATTCCAATTGAGGTCTTCAATATTAAATAGGTTCATCATGTGTCTCTGGCGTCAACACTCTTCCATAACTATTTAAATTACTGAATGAGCATGACTTTCGTATTATCATCCAGGATTGAATTAAACAAAATTGATGTAATTCAAAAGGTCTACAAGAGAGAAGCTGGTGGTGTAGTCCTGCTTTGTATGTCCTGAGGGTCTCTTTACTTGGGTTTTCACCTTGGGTGTTATGCCCCACCAGCTCCTGCTGCAAAATGCTGGGAGCGATGCTTTGGGCCTGAATTTCCCTTGGCATCCTTTTAAACAGGATATGAAATAAAGCCATTATGAAATTCCATTGCTGATAGTCATCACACCATATCTGCCTAGGAACAAGCAAATCTAGCTAGTCAGAACAGTGTCCTCTCCAAGATCGACCACAGCGATGTACTTCCCATGGGTCATCTTCCAGGACCTCTAGGATATTCGTAGTAATATGTAATAGTGGAGCTAGGGTGATCTTCAATCTCATGAATTGCTGCTATAATAAGTTTGAGGTGGAGATACAGAATCACTAGGGTTTTGGCCAAATTCAGAGCCATAGAAGGCCTTGTAGTCGAATACCAGCGTAAGAAACGCTTACATAGTGGCAAAGCTTGCCATATACAATGAGACAAAAGTTTATGTTTTTTAATTGCATATTCAAAGAAGAATAAGAATCTTATTTCCCAAAAATTAATTAAGCATAACATTTTCCATAAATTAACAATGAGCGGAACATTGAATTCACCAAATTTTTTGTAATACTTCACTTTTCAGAGTATAGGATCTCATGGATTAAAGTCATCAAGGGTGAATTAGTTTTAGAATCCTATTCAATAAGGAGATAAAGAAGAAGAAAAAAGTGTTGGGGGAAAGTGTCAGTAAAAAGGAAAGCCAATACAGAAAAAAGCGA